>NC_080671.1:443152295-445676045 GCF_030247195.1 Topomyia yanbarensis | reverse complement strand
GCCGTAGAAATGGCTGTGGAAGTGACAAAAGTACATGCCAAAGCTGGGTTCCAGATTCGGAACTGGATTTCCAATGAACGTGGTGTATTGGAAAGGATTGGAGAAGTTAGCTCGACGGCAGTTAAACGATTTGTTGGCGACAAGGAAACCGAATCCGAAAGGTTGCTGGGATTGATTTGGCTACCGGCAGAGGATGTTTTATCGTTCTCCTTAGACTTTCGCGAGGGCATCCAGCGGTTGGTAGAATGGGAAGCAGTTCCTACTAAGAGAGAGTTGATTCGAGTGGTCATGAGCCTGTACGATCCACTTGGGCTAGTGGCGGCATTCGTTATACACGGGAAAGTCATAGTGCAAGATGTTTGGAGGGCTCGTATTGGATGGGACGACAAAATTCCGGAAGAGTTGTTTCCCCGCTGGAGACAATGGTTGACATTGTTAAAAACAATGGAAAATATTAAAATCCCTCGTTGCTATTTCCCTGGCTACAGTGCTAGCAGTTTTGATTCTTTGGAACTGCATGTTTTTGTAGACGCTAGCGAACAGGCATTTGCTGCTGTAGCTTATCTAAGAATAGAAGAGCGTGGGCAAGTACGATGTGTTTTAGTTGCTTCAAAAACCAAAGTGGCACCTTTGCAAGCATTATCAATTCCCAAATTAGAACTACAAGCTGCTGTTCTGGGTGCCCGTTTGAGGAAAACTATTGAGGAGAAACACACATTGCAGATAAAGCGTACCTGTTTCTGGACGGATTCCACCACTGTTATTTCGTGGATCAAGTCAGATTTACGTCGCTATCGCCCATACGTTGCATTTCGAGTTAATGAAATCCTGAGTTTGTCTCACATTGAAGAATGGAGGTGGATACCTACGAGATTGAACATCGCAGATGAAGCAACAAAGTGGGGAAAAGATCCGTCGTTCGATCCAGATAGCCGGTGGTATAGAGGACCAGAATTTCTCTATGATGCTGAAGCAGAGTGGCCGAAAGATTGTCGAGTATCCAATGAAACGACGGCGGAACTTCGTCCTGCTTTCGTTTTTACGCACTACCTTTTGAGTCCGGCTATTGCATTGGAGCGATTCTCGAAGTGGGAACATCTGTTACGATGTGTTCCGTATGTCCATCGTTACCTTGATAACTGTCGGCGATCATTTCTGAAGATGCCGCGGGAAACAGACGGATTAACTAGCGAAAATCTGAAAAGGGCAGAACGGGGTTTGTGGCGTTTGGCACAATCGGAGGAGTTTCCGGACGAAGTCGCGATACTCACTCGGAACCTGCGAAAGGAACCAAAAGAACGAAAGCCGATAGAAGCAAGCAGCACGATCGCGACAGCAACTCCGGCAATTGATGAATTTGGGGTAATGCGAGTAGATGATCGAACAGAGAAGGCGGACTGTATTGAAAATATAAAAACAATGCTACATAAAAGTAAACAAATATAGAAATGATTGATATGGATCAAGTCGTAAAATAACATTAATAGCAATAATATGTTTGAAATATACAAATGTGTAGCTATATAAAAAATTAAAAGCATAAAAACAGGAAAATAAGAAAAAAGTGACAAATATTTCAAAATAGAAGAAATAATAAAGAAGAAGAATGGAATAAATAGATAAAAATAAAATAACTCTGTAGAATCAAAAAGTGGACAAGTTTTTTAATAATTTTATAGAAATAGAAATAAATGGGAACAATTGGACGAAATAGATTGAAGAAAAAAAAGAAAACATGAACAAGTGGAAGTAGCCCAAAAACCGACAAAGTTGAAATCATAGAAAACATGTAAAATCAAAATTGTTTAGATGGGTCAAAATGAAAATTATAGAAGAAATGGGAAAAATATGAACATTATCACAATGAAATATAAGAGAAAATTTAAAAAAATGAGTGGGGTAAATAATCAATAAATCTATATACTGTAAAAGTGGAAAAAATTTAAATTTCATGAAAACATTCACAAAACGCAAAAAAAAACAAAATAAAAGAATGAGCAAAATGTTTAAATGAAAATCTAACAAAATAGAAAACATAAAATTCAGGCTAAGCAAGGAAAATGCTCTGAAAAGGGTGGATAGAGAAATACTAAAATGGGTTTATTGGAAAATATGAAAAAGTACAAAAAATAACGGAATGTACAAGTAAAATAAATTAAGTAAATTTAATAAAATCAATTGAACAAAAGAATAAAAAAGAAACAATTAAATGATGGATAAATAGAAAAAAAACATGCAAAGATGAATCGAATTGAATAAAATGGGAAAAATTTTAGAAAGGAAGCAAAAATGGTAAAAATAGGAAATAGGAACATATAGAGCAAAAAACTAAGAATAAATGGAGAAAATATATCGAATAAGAAACCTGCATGAACTGGAAAAAGAAACGAAAAAGCAAATATGAAACAATAGAAAAGAGAAAAATAGTAAAAATAGAAAAAAAAAATATTTAACCCTTTTATAAGGCCCAGAGTTTAGAGCTATTAATGAATGTTATATTAATGAAAACACGGTTTTTCACTTAGTTTAGAATATATTTACATTTATTTCGTAATGAAAACTGTTTTGAAAATATACTTGCTACCGCTCGTTAGAAAACGTCAGTCTTCGTAATGTTTGATGTATTGCCAACAAGATTGGTGCAAATATAAAAACAAATCGAGCTGGATCAATTGCAATTTTTTCTACTCATGAACCAAATTTTCGGATTAAAAATAGTTGTTTTTAAAAAAATTCATAACAAACTTATAGGGTCTAGAGTTTTTTTTTATAAAATCGAGCTAATTTTATGGTCCAAAAGGAAATCGCTGTATGTTTATCCAAAAAAAGAAATCACCAATCTGCATCTCAAAAAAAAGTAATAAGGAGAGTTACCAGACTCCTAACAAGTATATTTCATAACATCGGAGCACTTCTCACTTCATATTCCTGTGTTATGAACGAAACGATAGTAATATAGTTGCCACCGCCTTATAAAGGTTAAAATTGAGAAAGTTAGCTAAAAATGAAAAAAAGCTTTCGGGTTCTCGTATTTAAATAATATTATACAAGTAGACACAAAAAATACTAGGGATCGTTTTCCACGTGCATTCTTTCTTTGATTTCTTGAATTTTCTTCTTCTTTTTTGTAGATTCTTTTATTATTAATTTAGCAGTTATGATGGATTCAAATGAGTAGAAATAGAAGTCTCATATCGTCCCGAAATGATAAAAATAACAATTGAACTAATGATTCTGTTTTAACCGCATAGTTTAAGAAGGAAAATAAACCACTATTTTTTAAACCCATCCAGAGATCGCAAAGTTTGAATTATTTAGTTAAATACGTATCAAAATCAATTTCGAGAGCTCGGATCTCAAAACACTTAAGATTTTTTCTAAATAGTCAGTCAAAATCAATGAGATAATTAAATATGAAACATAAATTAAATATAAAAACACAATTTGCAAAAAAGATCTTATGTCATTTGCCCGCCGTGCGTTAAAATCGTTTTTGAGTTTTAAATTTCAAATTTTTCTGTTGATTAGTCTTTCATGTTGTACATAAACTTACGATTAACTTTATGATAGAAATTATACAATATCTGGTAACTACTGTTTTTGCCAGGACAAACCTTTGACCACAGTTCAATTTGGTATTATCAGTTACAATACCTTCATTTTGTTATAGTCCATAAAACCACTTACGACGCTGTCATAATTTCTACAAACTAAAAAACCTGCTTTTAGAGAAAAACATCCCAACAACAACATTTATCCCACTTACAAAATTCTTACGAAATCAAAAAAAAATCTCAAAATATTTCTCCAACAATACCATGGAATGTTTGATCTTCTAATTGAGAAAATTATATATTTGTTTTCCAATATGCTGCAATTTAGTATTAAGGCAAGCTATAATAATTAAATCATACTAATATTGAAACTCAATAAATTGTTATTGAAATAATATTTGACAGAATCATGTGCACAAAGTCCGGGCCCCCTCCAACACTCCGGGGAGAAACACCCCGTTCCCCCTCCCCTTTCGGCGGCCCTGACCTTGACCTACACTAATCAAATTACCTTATTTTCGTTGGTTCGCCTTGCACTTGCACCTTCGCCTAAGTTAACACGCGGCCCATCCTTGAATCATGCCGAAATCCCCTTCACATCTGGCACTATGCCCATCATGACCACACCAGCCGCAGTCGGTCGGAACACGTGTGGCTTGTCCTAGGTCGTGATCATCCTACTGAAGCGTACAGCACTCCACCACTGTCCCCGGCTAGAATCGATAGCTACTACTAGCAACCTGGTGAGAAAACATTGTTCTTGTATTTAACGTCAGAGCCAATTTCGCAAACAAACAGCTGTGGGAGGCTGCCTGGTGAAGGTTGGCTAAAGTTGCTGTGCCGGGGGAAAGTTCGGAATCGTACAATGTTCGCATTAGAACAGAAACAAAAGTTGGACGAAAGCTTAATTGAAATGCAAGTACGTGTTATGTTTGCACGGAATTGCAACGAAGATTTAAGGGATCGATTTCAGGGTTCGATTATTAAAGCGTGATGATTGAGTGATGATTATTACTTATTGAGTTTAAATAATAAGAAATAAATTTGATACTTTTTTGTCATCAATGATCCATAAGCACTTAATTTTATTAGTTATGTGTAGTGTACTGTTAAAGTTTTTGAAGACAATTCAAGCATTTTTCAACAAATTACGGTATAATTGGCTTTAAACTCATAATGTAAAATTATAATTTAGCTCATATGTGGAGGAGTCAGGGATTATAAGGCATTCTCTAAATCTATTTTAAATGAACAAAACTGAAATATTTAATAGCTTACTCAAAAAATAATATTTTAATGATATACTCGTCTTTACAAAAAATTTGCACTTTCCATGGGGAACTTAGCCGTCACCTCTCACCTAGTGTTTGCTACGTCGAAGGTTAAAATTTTCCAGATTATGGCATTTACATCACAACAGATTGCTTGTTCTCGAAAAGTAAAAGAGGAAACTCACCATTACAAACATGAGCTCCCCCATAATTCTTATCGCGAAACAAGCCTACCCAAAATGGGCAGATCCCGGTCTGCTAGTATTCCGTTATCAAAGATACCGTTAAGTTCCCTCCCTAAAACAAACCCATCCAAGAAAAAACTCATCAACCTGTTCAAAATATCAAGCAGCGAGTTTTCAAGTCATAAAACAAAACTAAACTGTCCGAAACTCGTCCGGAGGTTCTTGTTTCGCCTAGCGCTTGCCCTTCACATCAGCCTTGAAAGCCTCAACAAAAAACTGCGATAAAAAGGGATGATTTTATAGCAAACTGGGATTAGAGGCAAAACGGTTGCGATTACGCTCCTAGGGGATTAAACTTTTGGTCTGCAAGCGCACACTCTAATGACCCTCTACCCACTTCCTCTTCCTCCAACCGACCCAAGCTTTGACCATCAGAGGATTATATACAGTCGCGGATTAAATAAAAAAAAACGCACAAACGCAGCTACGAATGGTAGCAAATAGAGCAGAGGTGGGCGGAAAAGGCATTCACAAATATAGAGGCCACCGACCGACCAGCCAAAAAAACGCGATCTAAAGCTGTAGAAGGTAGCTCAAACTAACGAGCATCTCTTCAAGTGGATGTCCGCGTGGAAGACACTAAAGATGATGTTGCTCCTACTCCTCTTACTGCTGATAACAATGGCGACGACTTTCGTCCTTTGGGAACAGTCTGCTGTTGCTGCTCGAAGCTGCCGGTGCTGCTGGCCCGAGACTGGCGTATCTCACCCCTCGTCGTTCCAGTCGAACCACTCTGCTGCTGCTCGTGATGGTGGTGGTTCACGTTTCGGTAATAGCGTTGTTTGCCACTAGGATCGCCGTAAAAGTCCTCGAAACTGCTAAGTGGCTGTTTTGTGCCGGCGAAAAAGTACAAAAGAAAAAAAAACAGATAGAAGAAGATTAACAAAATAATGGTTTACAGGGTTTTAAAGCGAAATGGCAAAGTTTGAGTCGACGGGAATTATTAAATTGGCGATTTGGAACAACTTGACTCGAGAGGTTAGCTCAGCGAACGCAAATGAGATCGTTAATTACGTTTTCTGGCTGATTGACGAAAGCTTTTAATTCGATGTTAATTGAACTCACGTGGGACAAAAAGTCGGGATCCGGATGAAAGACGCTTGGCGGACTCCAGCCGTTACTATACGCGAAAGCTGGTTGGTAACTCAGGAGGTTACCCAGCGCTGAAGGCAGAAGAGAAAACAGAAATAAATATTCAAATCGCCTAACGATAGGCAATCCACCAGACAATCAGACGTCTAGCCTGATGGGAACATAACTTTTTTTAGGCTTACCTGCGTGGTAACTGACAAAGCTTTGCGGCGACGACAAACTCGGCATTGGACTGTGATTATTATGGAACAGACTCACGGGAGGAGTATACCCGGTCACAACGGGTGCTGCGGGATGGACCGTAATGGGTCGCTTTGTCAATACTGGTTGTAGCTTACTTTTAAGATGACTATAGTCAAAATTGAATACCGAATGCTGCGGTATTCGAAGTTCCTTGAACACTGGCACTGCTAGCGGAAGTCTGTGGTAGTACTTGGCCGTATGTTTCTGGTACGGATCTTTCTCCCACGGCATCGGAATGGAATAGGTGCTGTCCACGGCACCGATCTCGTTCTGTCCTCCGTGTGACGTATATCGACCGTCGGTGGTTTGAGCCACCATAAATGTAGGCCGTACTGTTCGGTACGGATGATGATAAACCTGGTAGCGTCTCTGCTCCAGCAACACTCCATCCGGAACGGCAAAGCCCTCCTTCTGGAGTTGGTTCAACGCTAACCGGTCGGTGTGGAAGGCCGAATCCGGGATCTTGCCGCCGGCATGTGGTAGTACTTGTTCTCGGAAGAGCTGTCGTTTCTGTAAAAATAATATCCGTTGCATTAGCAGTATGCGTGTGTGTCCAGGAATTAGATACATATACTAGTTTGTAGCTCAAGGCGTAAAATGCACTACTCTTTGTTATGAAATTGATTATTTGAAAATTCAAATAGCATTCAGAAACTAATGAAATGCTTTGGCAGTCACAGGATGATAACATAGAGACACGTGCCCAATACTATTCAGCAAAAAAAATATCGCTAGATTATGATGTGGTTATGTGAAAAGTGCTAGTACATGGCGATGAAGAAAATCGTCTCTTCGTTAATTTTTAGGTAAGAAATAAGCCAAAATTTGTTAAGTGTTTTATTTTCAAGTTATTACAAATTTGCATCACCCATTTGAAAAATGTAATTGTGACTACGACCCGCCTTTTCAAAATTTCGGTAGAAACAGCAGGTAGAGTTTTTGAATGCTAGTAACTTGCATTGTAGTGAACAGAATTACACCATGTTTGAACTAATCAGACGGAAATATGTGCATCAATTATGTATTAAATTAAATAGTATGCATGATTTATAGAAATGAAGCAAAACCCAAATTTTAGAAAATCTTTCGAAAGCGATGTGAAATAATAAAATTTTGCTTACTATTTCAGGTAAAGTCGTCAGTATAGGGCACAAAGGAACATAGGAGTTCTCCTTCCCTAAAAAAATCGGTTCCTTTCTATTTGCATATATTGAAATATCAACATTTTAGGAATACATTTAAATCCACCCACTAAGCCTCACTTTGGGTTAAACTCTTGTGAATACTTTGGGCGAGTTTTTCTTGAAACCATGCCTTCAAATTCGGTACTATCCATATCTCAAGAACCGCTCAGGAAATCTCCTTACTTTTTAACATTTAAAAGCTTCTTCATTTATCTAATATTTGGCCTAGCTTTATTTTTTTATGCAATCAAGAACGATTCTTTGAAGAAGAAAAACATTTTTTTGTTCAAATTCCCACCATTTTGTTTATGAGAGCGAGTACAGGCGCTTTAACCTAGGCTTATTTGCCAGGGCAAGGAGTAATTACCTCTGTCCCATTCCAAAGGACCAAAGGAGTGACATTAACCGCCTTAGCCAAGTCACTCCCAACGATTTATTATATCCCCTTCAAACTGAAACGGTCGGTACGGTTGTCCTCGTTTGTTCCTCCTTTAGGATTCAAAACAATTCGTTAATTAAATTATTCACTAAAAGAATAATTTAATTACCGTCTAATTTTGAAACATCTTCAAACCCAACTCTGCACAATAAGCCTGGCCGTTTTAATATTTGCGACATATGAAAATATGATTCAAATATTAATATTGACAAGAAAAACGCTACAGACTAACTGCAGTGTTTTCCAGGATGCTTTTCAATACTGGCTGTGTAAGGGTTAGAATTGAATAGAATAGAATAAAAATGCCCACCATTTTGTTTATAATTTGATTTGTCGAAAAAGGATGGGTCAAGGATTAGATCAAATAATAGGCATTACGACCCTGTTGGAGCTTTTTAATTCAGATAAACGTACGAACGCCAATCCATGGTACTGAATTTCATTTATTTTTTGCATTGGCATCTATAAAGAGCAAGGGCAGAATTGTCAAGGGGTTTTCGTAAGTAGCTAAAAATTGCTATTCAAGAATAAAGCATGTTTTGCCTTTCGCATATAGAAAAGGACGCAATCATTCTAAACAAACCCAGTTAACCGAGTCTCATATACCATTCGACTCAAAAAAAAATATCTCCTCTGTTTCTCGAAGATGGCCGGATCAATTTGCACAAACTTAGTCTCAAATGAATGGTACACCCTTCCTATCAGCTGATATTAAATTTTTCATTACATGTACTTCCGGTTCCGGAGCTACGAGTTGAAGAGTGCAGTCGCACAACAAATTGTCAACAATCTGTTACCAAACCGGAAAAAATCCGTTCATTAATTCATGCACAAAAATCACGTTTTACGTAAATCGTCACCAAGTTCCTAAAATTAAAAACGATAAAGTTCGTATTCATGGAACTGTTTGTATGTTCAAAAGTTCGCGCCCAAAATATACATGACGTTACATTCCAATATTTGGTTGGATTACTGTGGTTGTTCCCAGGATATGTTTAGTTTTTGTTATGATTCTTGTTCATAATTTGGTGTTACCAGTGGCGTAGCCAAGGGGGGGTTTTGGGGGTTAAAACCCCCTCCAAACCAAAATATTTGAATTGAAGAAAAAAAGTTTGATGCTGACTAGTTTGTTTAATATTCAAATAATAATTTTGGAAGTTTATTATCTGTTCATTACATTGAGAACCTAATGTTTTAAGCGTTATGGGGACTTTTTTGTAAATTGTGATAATGGGATCTTGTAACTAATATTTTAGTGAGGATCCTATAGTTGATAAATCATGTAAATATCAAGCAAAATAGCTCAATGAAAACGCCTACATAGAAACTGATGAAAAATGGCGTTTTATGCTTGTCTCTAACAGGTCAAAATCGGTTTTTATGTGCATTTATATAAAGTGCCACTAGCTAAAATTGGTAATATTAAAAATTAAAATTTTTCACGTTTTTCGCTATTTATGATGTACATTTGGGTATCGAATTGAATGGCGACAAGATTCCATAATTTGGAAACCCTCAGCTTTTGGAGGTTTAGTATTTAGCACTTTAGCAGCATAATTTTATTGATTAATTTTTCCAGTTGGATGCATTACAAATTCCAATCAAATTTAGTTCGAGGCTTAGTGTCTTCAGCAACATTTTCAAGAATGTTATTGCAAGTAGCTTGGTTGAAGATATGAATGCAACCCGTATTTGTGCATTATAGGCCATATTTCACTACGAATTCCCTTACTAACGGTTATAGGCGGCAACAAAGAATTTGGGAGAACACCTTGTAGATGACTTTACTATCCTAGTATGTAAAAGTGACTTCAACGCCACCTTGGTCAAATTTAACTTTTTCGTATATATACTGAAAAATATACTGGATGGCGTTTACGTCACCTTTGCATATAAGGGCAGTTCAGTAATGTGATTAATCGGTAATTAGTTGCAAAAATCCCGCTTAACACAATTTGTATAGATGGGGCATACTACTCCCTACATCCTATACTTCGGTAAAATCTTCTCCTTCCAGATCTTCAAAAGCACCCAGTGGAGTGCTCTAGTCAATTCCTGTACTCTGTGTTTGAGTAGCTCACTTGACAGTTGATCATTGCCAGCGGTTCAACCGTCCTATTTTTTCATGAATCTTAGGTAGATCCGGAATCTGTCGTCGACTGCGCGCGTCTACAAGCTGATTCTTGCAATACTCTTGTCGGCTACTGCTTCGCTATTTAGGTGTTCGTCATAATATACTTATCAATCGTGAGATTTCTGCACAAATAATGTGTACACCTTATAAGGTGTGCAGACTATCCTGTGCGATAACCGGTTTATACAATGCCCCCGGCCTATCAGGATGTTTCTGTCACCGATGACGAGTTTAACATTCCGCCATAGGCAGCTATCATAGACATGCTCCAGCTGCGCATAAAATGCATCTTTCTCGGCTTCGTGAGGTCAATGCACATTGATAATACTCTAGTCGAGGAAATGGCCTTTGATCCACACTACACATATCCTATCGCTGATCGTCTACCACTTGATCACGCGTTGGCGCATTTTGCCCAGCTCTTATGCCGTCGCTCGATCCCCGCATTTCCACACCTTCTGCCTTATCTATCAAAGCTCCTCCAATGCTACGGTTTCGAAGTTGCGAGTTTTCAGCTCATGCTTTTGTTAGTAAAGTGGTGTTTTTTGAGCCACTCGTTGAACTTGACCTAACCTGTCTCGTAGTCTGTCACCCAACATAACTGACACCTGCGACAGGTATTTAGTTCTGCTACGGTAGGGTTATAGCGCCCATGCCCGCTCACACCATCCCATTTCGCTATTACTGCAGAACACGGTAGTACCCAGTCGATCGCGGCCTACAGATTAAATGTCATCAATAGACCCGCCAACATTTTTGAAAAATCTAAGATTTTCGTCAAAACCCCCTTCAAACCAAATTTCTGGCTACGCCACTGGGTGTTACACTAGTTTGTATAAGGTTAATCAACTAAAGGAACCGACATTTAAACGACAATTATTCATGAATTTGCTATAGGACTTATCTGTCAGTTTAACGCGATCTATGTTCATGAGTTCAGGACCGATTTTTCACGATTTTCGTATTTTATATTCAGATTCTCGTGCTATTTTATTCACGAATTTTTTTAAAGGATTTTTCTGAAAGAGTATTGTGATGATGTTCGTGATATCAGGATCTTAGTCACGATTTTCTTAATATCTATTCACGTTATCGTGATATTTTAGTCATAAGTAGTGATTTGTGTTCATGATTTTAGGATTTTAATCACGATTTTTGATATTGTAGTTACGTTATTATGTTCATGATTTCAGTATGCACTTTATCGTGATATTTTTTCCTGAGTTCAGTTTAGAATTCGACACGTGGAGTAATGTGACTCGTGTTCAGCTATATGATTCTTTACTGGGAGTAACGTGACAATATTAATTGGATCATAAAAGTGTGGCTGATTCACGATAGCTTGTTTTGTGAACTATATCACGAACACGATTTGTGGCCCTATAATGTACTTTTGGGGCTCAGCGAATTATTCGTTTTCTGTCACGACATCACAGTGAACCTTATCAAATAAATAACGATGTTGGAGGTACTAATGGTGTTCTTATACATGCTGCTCGCACTTATTACTAGTCGCTAAAAACTGGACATAACTATGTGATATTTCACGAAAAATTCCAAATTTTGTGAAATGGTTCACGTGAAAATTTCAGGATCATGTGCAGAGTTGCATGAAATTGAAAACGATTAGGAATATCTTCTAAATATCACATTCTCAAGATAGATTGTGAATCATGTACTAGGAATCATGAACCAGTTCACGAATACATTAACAATATTTTATGACTTTGAGAACTATTTCGTGGGTACCCATGGTCAGGCGTGGCTACTAGGAATCATAAACCAATTCACGTTTCCATGAATAAGATGTCATGTTTTTTTAAAGTTTCTCGAACACGAATGGTCTTTCGTTACTAATTCGCTAGGAACCATGAATCTGTTCACGTAAACATGAATAATATTTTCCGATTTTATGAACTATTTCACGAGCACGATCAGTCGTGAATATTACACTAGGAATGATGAACCAGTTAACAAATGCATGAACATTATTTTATGATTTGGTGAACTATTTCACAAAAACGAATAGTGCACACTTAAAAATATTTACACCTCGCAAGATGCACATAAGATGAGCGTTACAATTCACTTGAATTTACATTCAAGAACATGTAAAAATGCGCTTTGTACACAACTCTCTATCTCCATTCAACCAAGTTCTACATCAAAAGAGACACAATATTTTATTTCACATGTCAAAACATGAAAAATTCCATTATTGGACAGCAAAACACGTCGCAATGTTGTTTACGTCAAATGTAATTTTCATTTTTTTCTAAGTGTGTGAGTTGTGATTAATATACTAAGAATCATGAACTAATCCACGAATACATGAATTATATTGTACGATTTTGTGAACTCTCACAAGCAGGAATAGTCTCGTTGTTTCGAGCTTCGTGAAATAGTTCACGAAAAAAACATGTTTTGATTTTGTGAACTAATTCACAACCACGAAAACCAGATCATGTTCAAGATGAAATAAATCATGAATCAGTTCACGTTGTATAGTTGGACACTGAATAATGTTCCTAAATCTACGAATAAAATCAGAAGTAAACCTTTGATTTTATGAATAATCTTCACAAAGTTATGAGCTAATTCACGTACAGAAAATCGGTTTACTAATGGCAGAAACCATGGCAGAAGTTCACAAAACAAAAATAAATATCTCCACGGCAATTCTCAACCACCAAGGCATCAGTCACAATACCAGTGTGCTCTCTGCTGCTACCCAAGTCAACGCAATCAGTTTCTTTTTTCTTGTGTGCATTGTGTGAAGAACAAAGAGAACCGTTACTATTATTCTTGTGTGGTGATCTATCAAGATGACTGAGTCTCACCAACAAAATGTGATTCTTTGGACTAACACGGTGGCCATTGACTTCCGGTCTTTCCGCATAATACCATGTATTGGTGATGTACAACATTTGCTGATGATGAAAATGCAGCTTCGGTTTTCGGAAGTCAGCTTCATCCAGTTGGAGCACGTCAGGCACGCGGCGCTGCTAACGTTCAACAAATTCGCCCAGGCGAAAAGATTCATTTCGCAAAACAACTTGAAACACGTTCTGGATTGTGACACCGCAAAAATCAAGATCCCAGTGTATATGGATAACGGAAACGTGGAAGTTAAATTACATGATTTGGCACCACGTACTTGCAAAGTGTCCATTAAAAGATTCATGTCGTTTTTCGGAGAAGTGGAATCAATTACGGAGGATACGTGGAGGAACTACTTTCCAGGTATTTCAAATGGTGTTTTTGTGGTGAGAATGCGGGTAGACCAACCCATTCCCTCCTACCTTACCCTGCAGTACACAACAGAAGGGGGTGATACCGTTATACAGCGAACTCTATGTACATATCATGGACAAACTAACACGTGCCAGTTTTGTGAACAAACGGCACATTACGGACATCCCTGTCCAGAAACCGCTGAGAAAAGTTCATCTACAGTAAGAAATGGCAACACTCAGTCGCCAATATCATTCCCTGAGCCACAAACGGTTGCCAAATTTGTGGCTGCTGTTCAAGCAATAATGACAACTGCAAAAGCCGCGTCAATTACCACAAACTCAACAGCTAATACCATCAATGAGGGAGCTACTAACAATGACGGAGGGTTCACGCTCGTGACCCGAAAAGGAAAGAAGTTAGGAACAACACCTGATCGCGAGCATCAAGACAGTAAGCCCGATGATGACCCGAGCATGTGCGAAGACGACAGAGATATAAATAACCCCCATGAGACAGTTGTCGTGGGCAGAGTTGAAAATATTCAAATTCATTGAATGAAAATTGATCATATTTAGCCGCATTCATTTTCAATATTCAGTGACGTAGCTGAAAACGTCAAACGAGCAAACCGCCCATTCATCCATGCAGATTTTCATTCGTCACCGATTATTACACAAAGCGACCGTGCAGCAACAAATCAAACGCAGCAAAGTAGGCCCTGGTACAATGTAAGCGATGATGATTGTTGTTTCATATGCTTTACCGGCATTTGAAAACATTTTCCGAGATAATTAGTGAAATGAATATATTTTACGATATTCAACTGAATGAATAAGGATGTAAATTTGAATGAATATTTTTTCTATTCACCGCGAGTCGCGTCAGGTTCATTTTCAGCCGTCAAAAAAGAGCTTCGATTATTTTTAACTCTGGTCGTGGGTCCAAACATTTTCCCGACACGAAAACGGATCTCCGCGCGCAATGGTACGTGTCCGGGATCGGATAGATTAATAGTTTATTATTTGCTTATTATTTTTATTTTTTACTTCAAGTAAATATATAAGAGACCCACGGCTCCGTGAAGCTAACGCCTTGAGCCGTGCCAAATAAACGAATTAAAAAAAATATCCCCGCCAATAAAAACGTTATGCAGGCTTTATTGAAGGAAAATTGTACATAATTATAAAATACATGATTTTTGTTGAAGGTCCTGTCTTCGAAACGTAAAAACGTGATTGTTCCAGAATTCATGGCACTTCATTCACGATGTTGGGAACAATTTCTTGTTCCGTGTACCATAATGTCCTAAGGATGCAATACGTATCAAAATGTGTGCAACTTTACTTGGATATGCAAGTCTAGATCATTAATTACCAATCGAAATAGCTTTGACAAACATTGGCCGCCTATGACGGTACTTGATGCTCCAAGTTAATTTTACACCTATTTCTCAGCGAATTCTTGACCGATTTTTACAAACTTGACTTCAAATGAAAGATATGATACTCGCATTGACAGTTATTGAATTTTACTCGGATCTGACTATTGGTTCCGGAGCTATAGGTTCGCTAGTAAGGTCACATGGGAATTTCCCATTTAAACCGTTACAATTGTAACATCTGAGAGGTTAAAAACCTTTTGAAATAAACAACAAATTACTACGATTTGCAGATCTAGATCATTAATGGCCAATCAAAGATTCTTGGAGGATATTGCCCACTATCGATAATTCCGGAAGTCCTGGGTTTCAGCGTTACATCGATTATTCGATGATGACGGAACCGTTTTTCACAAACTAACTATCATACGGAAGATATAAAAATCGATTGGTTGCAACCACTCCTCCTGTCTCGTTGGCCCCATTGACCACCATAAAGGGTTCCGGCAATCCCGGGAAAATGACCGTCATTCAAAATTACCAGACTCACATCAGTTTCTCGGAGATAATTAGACCGACTTTCACAAAATTAATGGAAGCCATTTTATCCCCATAATCAGCTGTACTATTTCGTACGAATCGGTTAGATGGTTCTGGAAATAAAGACTGACGAGTCCGGTCACACATGAAATTCCAATAGTTATAGACAGAGCTAATTTTTTTCAAGGTGGGAGCCACATGAAATTTTAGAAATCGAATTCTTATTTTTCGATGCCAAACGTCTTTAAAATGCATGAAACGTCAAAATTTGATGTTAGTTGTAAAAAAATGTTGTGGATAAAAATTGATGACTTTTTAGTACTTATCTGATTTTTAGAAAATTGACCTTTTTACCTTTCTCTTATAGAAAGGTTATGCAATCGCTCCAAACATCGACTTGTCAACCCAGTTCCGGAGGGCCGAATCTCATATACCATTCGAATCAGTTCGACAAGAGTGGAAAATGTCAAGGGAAAATTAAAACTTCGAGATTCAACGTATTTTTGAAAAAAATTGACTATTTCGGACTTGATTGATTCGGTACATTTTTGACTCTCATATAGAAGGGTCAATCATCAACCTAATCCAAGCTAAACTATTTTTAACTAGCATAAATATTCTGGATTTTATCAAAGGTGTGTAGCGAGGGGGCAGGAGTTCAGGGGCTTAACGGCTCCACTCCCCTTCCCGGACCTACTGCAAGTTGAAGAGTCTTGCCGGGGTATAATGGGGTAAGGCAATGTTGAGCTATGCTAAACCTCTATAAAAAGTCATGTAAATCTGAAAGCAGCTCCGTCGAAGGGAGTCTGCGCCGCTTCCGTCTAGATTTTATTCAAGATTTTAGCAAAAAACAACCATAGCCAACTGAAATCACACCCGTGACTTTATTATGAACTGCAGCGCCAACCGGCATATTAGGATCGATACCACTGAGATCCTAATTATGGCATACTGGCGGCAGAACACTGAGCCGAATAACTATTTGATCGAAATTGAACCACGGACCGACAACCAAGAACTACGCCATTCCTTTACCCTAGTGAAGATGGATGACACTTCCCCGAAACGGCGAGTGGGCTAATGGTACTGGTTGCCTCCGGTCTCGTTAAAACTTTGGTAGGATCGGCTCTGAACGTGGTACCCCATGAACGACCGCGGTAACCCTTGCATGCTGGCAAAGGTAACCATGGGATTTGGGACGAATTAGTAAAAAAGAAGGGCAACGCGCACTGACAGATCAGGGATAGTGATTAGCATCAAATCCGCCATAGCAGCCGTCGAATGTGAACAGATGGCGTTACTGGAGAGAGCTAAAATGCTGAAAAAACACTAAAGACCAAGGTGGTATCGAAAGCTGCAGCCGGAAGGGGACCGATATTTCCGTTCTGTGAAAAGAGTAAGAGAAACACTAGAAGAGAGGGAGAAGCCGAAGATGCCCAAGAAGGTCGGCGAAAGACAGCGAAACAAACGACAAATGGGCAAAGTGGATCGTAGAAACCGTAGAAGAGAGGAGAAAAAACAGAAAGAAAACGGCAATAAGAAGAAAAAGGAGAAAGAGAACCTTCGACTGCGCCTGGAAGGTACAAGAGAGATGCTCAAATCGACAAAGCAAACGACGGCATGACGTACGCTGCGATCCTTAACAGATTGAGAGAGGATCCCAAGCTGAAGGAGTTCGGGAAGAACGCAGTAAAAACCAGGCGCACTCAGAAAGGCGAGATGCTGTTTGAGCTGAAGACGGATCCAGGAGCTCGACCTATCGGGAACTTGTGGCAGAAGCGGTGGGAGGAGAAGCGAACGTGAGAGCTTTAGTTCAGGAAGCAGTGTAGTGCAGGAATCTGGACGAGATCACAACGGAAGACAAAGTGAGTGCGCTGATAGAGCAGGGTAATCTGGAGAAAGAGCAGATGTCAATCAGGTTGAGGAAAGTGTACAGCTATACGCTTATCGCCAACCTCAGCCAACCAGCTTATGTCGACCGGTAAGATCAAAATCGGATGATAGGCGTTCTCGTTATGATTGATCCCTAAAGCCACTAAACAAACGGAGAGGTGTTTCTGGGTTTCGGACATCAGGCAAGAAACTGTAGAGGCCCGCAGACAGATTTGATCTGTGCAGAAAATGTGGGGAAAAGGGACACATTGCTAGAGACTGCGCAAAGCAACCGAATCGCGAAAATGCACAGCAACTGTTGTGGCAGTCAGCAACAGAAACGAAGTGCGACGTTGCAATTATTGCAGAGCCGTGCACACACGAAGGCTCCCTGATCGCCAGGATCAACGGCGTTTAGCTGGGAGCTAAATGGCTCGCGAAGGCGGTCATCGGTGTTGGGAGAAATTCCTCCGTCGGGGAACTCTCAGTCGGAGTAGGGTGGGTGTACCGCCGGGGGCTATCCGAGCAGATCGCGGTTATGTTGGGAGCTGAATGAATCACGTCAACAGAAGCTAAATGGCTCATGGAATCAGCATCTAGACGGCTCACTGGGACGAGAGCTAAAAAGACAGAGATAAGAAGTAAGAAAAGAGCCGAGCGTTAAACCAAAGCTCAAAGGTGGAGCCATTGCATGGGCCAAGGGAGGCTCTGAGGTAGAGCAGAAATACATTCCAACTATTCGCTAGAAATTTTTGCATAAGAAATACTACTTTTGATCAGCCACATTCAGCCTATTTCTGAAATGTAGAACCAGGCTTAACTTTACACTTGAGTTATGGAAGGAATTGGGGTAGTCCGGGTACACACGTTTCGGGCGATCAGTCTAACTATATTCAAACAATAACCTGGACTTTTACGCATAACATTAAATACATTTAATCAGCCACATATAACTTTTTACCAAAATATAATGCCAGAATTAACTTCAAACTTTAGTCGTGCGAAGAATTGGGGTAAAATGGGTGTATACGTTTCGTGAGATTATTCTAATTTTCTTCAATAGATTCGCTGAACTTTTTAACATAGGAAATTCCAATTTTGGTCGGCCGTTCCCAGCTCAACGAAAAACCCACAAATTCTCGGCAGCTGGCTTCCCAAAGAAATGATATCGATTTTGGCACGATTATTGTTATTCGCCCTTCTCGTGATACATTTAGGGACAGGCAGAGAATTTCTGAGTCATGCTGCACAGTCGCACGACGAGTGACAAAACCCCAAAATCCAATGTTCCAATTCCTTTGTAATTATTTATTTAATTTTTCTCTTTGAATAAAGTTTTCTCAAAATTTCACAATAATAGGATGAAAAATAATTTTTAAGATGGCGCTGAGGCAAGTGATGTATTCCTTAGATTTGTCCGTACCTTCGAATTTCAAATTATGATATCTAAAGAACTACACAGTCGATTGTTGTAGGTTTAAGTTCTTTGGAAAGAAGAATGAATTTGCTAAGCTAAAGGTGCGATTTTTTTTTGAGAGAAATTCATTTACGGTTGTTTTGCATCAAGTGAAATAAATAGAAAAATTTAATATCATATCAGTAATTTATCTCTACACGTCTTATAATTTTTGAGATGGTCTCCCATGGGTCACTTATCGTGAATCTTACTGAAAATTTAGTGTAGTTACAAGATGTACAGTAGAGTGACAGGAAAAAAATGACCCCTATCGGCCCACCTCTGAGTCGATTTCTAGTCCCACCAGGAGTACTTGCACCAAATTTGAAGCAAATCGGACAAGTCTAACTACCGGACCAACGTGCCTGAAGTTTGTATGGGATTTTCAACAATTTACAGCTCGCATTTTCGCCGCTAGGTGGCACTGTATGCATCGTATTATCACTGTAAGTAAAAACAAGAAAGATAATTTAATTGTCTACAACTTTGTCGAAGACTACTAGTAAATCCGGCTTTGTTAGAAGAAGTTATTAAACTTTTAACAAAGTGATGTCTGAGTCAGTTTTGCATGGGGCCTAACAGTGCATGGTTGTGTATCAGTACTCGATTCACACGAACTAAACATTTTTGTGAAATAATCGTTAGGTTTAGCTCAACGGTATGTTCAGAAGAATTATGGTAAATAATACGAATCATGCTTTGCTTAGAAAATTTTAGTTCCACATGTTACCGCATAGAGGGCGCCAACACAACTTATCAAGGAAGAGAGATAGAAATTTGGTGTCTTCTATAAAGTTATAGAACAGGCATTTTTCAGTATTTCTTCCGAACATCTTGATACTCTATCTCTCTTCTATGAAAAGTTAGTGGTGACGCCCTCTATGCGGTCACAGGTGGAACTAAAATTTTCTAACCAAAACCTAACTCGTATTATTTACTACAATTCTTGTAAGCATACTTTCCACCTAAATCTAACCCTTATTTCACAAAAATGTATAGTTCGCGGGACTCGAGTACTGATACACAACCATGCACTGTTAGGCCCCATGCAAAACTGACTCAGACATCACTTCGTTAAAAGTTTAATAACTTCTTTTAACAAAGCCGGATTTACTAGCAGTCTTCGACAAAGTTTTGGTCAATTAAATTATCTTTCTTATTTTTACTTACAGTGATAATACGATGCATATAGTGCCACCTAGCGACGAAAATACGAACTAGTGAGTTTTCTCCATGTAAATTGTTGAAAAATCCCATACAAACTTCAGGCACGTTGGTCCGGTAGTTATACTTGTCCGATTTGCTTCAAATTTGGTGCAAGTACTCCTGGCGGGACTAGAAATCGACTCAGGGGTGGGCCGATTGAGTTTTCAAAGATTCATCATTTTTCTGGGCAGTCTAATGTACAGGCCTCATCTTGTACATTTATGGACCGAAGTTTTGATATATATGTTTTTGAAAATTCTTAAATGGATTTATGTAGCTCATAAATATTCTTACAATTTATTTGCTTAAACATCACCATATTAATGGAAAATTAATGATTTTTACTAGTTTTGACAACCATTTCTGCTATTCGATGTGATTGGCTCCTATTATTAATGTGTATATAAAACCTTTAACGACCAATGCCTTCAAATGGGGTTACACAAAAAGAGTCGAAAAAATCCAACTGATATCAGAAATGGATTCAGTGACCCAAAATTAGATAAAAAACCCCATTTTGAACCACATAAATCAATTTTTATAATTTTGTCCCAACTTTGTATGGAGAGGTGCCACTGTGTGTTGCTTAGAAATATTATCGGAAATATCTCAATTGGTGCTAATCAATGCCGGATTAACAGAACACGGTTTGTCTCATATGTCTATGCTTGTATTTTAAATCAAGGTTTGTTACCACCAGTTCATCAAGGTGAATTACGTTTACCGCTACTATAATTTTTGAAGTTCTCGAAAAGTTATCATTGTTCTCCCTACCGATCTAGTGCATTTTACCTCTTACAATTGCCCTGCCATGTTACCCGAATGACGTGCGTCAAACCATAGTGTTTGCCGAGCAGAATCGAGATCAGTGTTATGTACAAAAAGTACTTCATTTCAATCACCGACTGTATGGCATCGGATATATGGCGTTATAAATCGGCCGACTGTAATACTAGTTGATGAAACAGCTAGCTGCCTGATGAGTCAACAGTTTGAAGGTTGCTATCCGGGATGATTTCTGAAAATAAGTTAGAAAAATACACACGACATTAGAAATAATGGAATGTTTATTAAAAAATTTATTAAAGTGCGTGGATTTTTAAATAAAGCTTAGCAAATAGAAAGGAGAAAATTTAAATTTACATAAACAATTACTATAACAAACCCATCAATCCGAACATGGATTCAATTTCCTCGCGGGACCTCAACTGAATCACCGGTTATTACTGAGACTCCACCATTGCCCAACAAACCAAAGGAAACTAAATTTGTTCATCACAGTAACATAATTAAATTCCGTCCAACACTGTCCAACAACGTCCGAAAGCAAGGGGAGGTACAATTCAATTACAACCTGACGACTGCAAGCTGAAACTTCTCTGCTGTATAGTTTTGCTGTCAACCGAATAGATTGTGTGTTCCCTTTTTTTGGCGGACCCCATACATAGTTTGACTTTCTGTCCTCAGCTTCTGGTGTCCGGTGTGTCCATTCGGCATCGGCATTAGAATCATCACCAGCATCCCAGCGGTGGGTCCCGAATAAGAGAGAGAGAGAGAACCATCAACTCGCACAGAAGTCAATTATTCTTCAACCACACTTCCTTGGAGTGCACTTCGGAATTTGACCCACCTATGCTTGCCTGCTAGACGGTGCCCGGTAGGTACTACTCTGAAGTGGCCGGATCGGTTGGCTCTTGTCGCAGGATACCCATTCCCAGATGTTGGTTGATATCGTTGCTGATTTATCCCAATCTGTACCCTTCGTTCTGTCGGTTTGCGTGTTTTTTTTTGCTTTTCTTCTTTCTATAAATAGAGGATCCATCTCAGCCAGACACAAGCTGATCGTTCTCCCGGTAAACAGATGAAAGAAATGCCAACAATCATTAGTCTTCATTACTCGGTTCTGTTGCATTTTCCGAGTGGCTGCAATGAGTGCGATACCTTTGAATCCTGATAAATATCTCTGTTTGGAGAGTGTTCCAGCAAGGGTAGTCGAGAAAAAAAAACTTATTTCACATCCCCTTGCCGGTTGTAGTTGAACAGGTTTTTCGTGTACGTTGCCGGAAAAGTGCACTCTTGATGATGTAAAACAATTTTCGGTACCAAGAAAATGATAGTGTGTGTGTTTGTACGATATAAATATAAACTTCTACTCGAAGCATTTGCAAATCATGTTGCTTTGTTCCGGTGGAACAAAGCTCGATGCATGACTGGGTGACTCTTGCCAATTTCTGAATCTCACCGTCAGTCTTGTCACATGGCCAGGTTTTTTCTTTTTGGAACAGATTCGGTGAGGTACAGGTTACAGCTTTTTGATAATAAAAATAGCGATTGGAATGGATTTTTCCGGAGGTAGAGGAGATTTCGGGTGTTAAAACGGGGTCTTTTAGGGTCACAGATGAGAAATGTGTTTTGGCAATAAAAATTGTATAGAAAAGAGCTATAAACGCTAGCAAATCAAATTTATATGAGAATTTGAATAAACTTTAAAGTTAATGAAATAAACATCTTTCTAGGCCCTTTGCTTTCGAAAAAAAAACCTCCTGTTCATCGCCAATCGAAACCATTTCACACATGACAAAAAGGAAACGTCAAAGGCAACCCCGCTTGTCAGTGTTCCGAGCTAATGGAAAGGCGATTATGAGCAGCTTTCTTCCTCTATAATTCATCCGCCTGCGCCATGCAGTGTGTACGGTTGTTGAATTCTGAAGGACTGGGAAACGAGACCACTTAACACTATAGGAGTTGCTGGAGCAGACAAAACTCGAAGCTAGGCATAAGCCGATAATCGGTGCACTTTGGCCGCCACGGTAAATCCATCATCGGGCTCAAAATGGCACCGCGTGAATCTGTGCTAAATTCCTTGGAAAATCGGCCCAATTACGGGATCGACAGCGATTATGGGATCGATTTTTCGTCTGAGGTTCCTGAGGGGGCTGAAAGCGTGGCCATGCCACGCCCGACTCGTGTTTCATTCTGTTAAAAGTAGTTTTACAATAATGTATAATGGGCGAATCAATCAATGAAATCGAGAACATTTCTATTTCGAAGTTTACTGATTGAATTATGATACAGTGTTTCCACTTTTACAAGACCTTACTCGAAAAAAAATAATGAGCTTCGAAGAAAAATGATTAATTAAATTTGAGCTGTACTTGCGTATTTCTGGATAAGCTGTATCAAAATAATTGTTAAAACAAATTTGAACAATGTATCATTACAATATCGAAAATCGAAATGATAAAATTTTTCTCTACCACATTGCCATTAGATTTTATCTATCCATTTTGGCTGGTTATTTTTAGCCATAAAAAAGTGAAAAAATTGTTCCCAAAACTCGAGAATAAATTACCGAAAATTCTGGAATAATCCCGTTTTCTATTTAGGAAAGCAGGAAAAACCGCAAAAAAGCATGTTTATAATTGTATTCAATTTGCATTCAATTTTGCTTCCGCCTTTCGTTTGATTTGTGGAGATATGTTTTGTGATTTCAGTCACGGGTTTCGCAATGTCATTACGCAATAAATTTGCTGTCGGTGAACTAGTTCACAATTTTCTAAACATTATTAATGAACCAAATGTTGATTTGTGATTTCATTTAAAGGGTTAAGAACATTGTTTGGGGTCCGACTACACGACGTCAACTGATTCATGACTCACTATACTTTGTTCATGATCTAATTTTCGTGATTCACGTTCACGAAATCAAAACAGTTTTGATATTTTCTTGTGAACTGTTTCATAATATTCAGAGTATCGATTATGAAACCAATCTTTCCTGGTAAACTAATTGCTGGTTCGTGTTAAGGTTGGACAGAGAATGCGCAAAAATTGGAAACGAAAAAGCAGTTTTTTCCACACCGAGTGTTAGATCTTCATAAAAATTAATCAACTTATGTAGAATGTTGATACAGTATTGCTGATTAATTTTTATGAAGATCTAACACTCGGTGTGGAAAAAACTGCTTTTTTCGTTTGCGATTTTTGCGCATTCTCTGTCCAACCTTAAGTTGGGCACGATTCACCAGGCCCATGCGCAGCAAATTCTCAAGGGAGGAGTTTTGATTTTTTTGATACCCTCAAACTTTGAAAGCCTTTTCCTTGGGCTGGAGGGACGAATTTTGTGTACCATTCTCCTCAACTCAACAAATTGGGTAAATGTCTGTTATTATCGAGAAGGTATCTTTAGCAGACACCGCAGCCTGTTGGGTCGTGGCAGTGTCGGATTGGTTTGTAGTAGTTAAGCCTATCGACTAAACTTAAACCAATTACTTCTTACAATCCTCATCCACCCGCGGAATCCGTTGGGTAGTTCATCAGTAGGGATTGTGCTCTTGCTCTTTGCATTTTGTGTTAATCGTTCAATTTTTTTTTTCATTGCTCCTTCTTACTTGCTATCCATCCTTCGTAGTATAACTGACCTGCTCAGAGCTGATGCAATTATCGTCACTCCAAGGGTTCCTAATACCGACCATTTTTGGTGATAAGCGGTTCCCCTGTACTGCATCCCTCAGTACCGGTAGTACCAGTAAAATACGGGTACTGGCATTTTTTGCCAAAAAAAAAACTAAAAAAACATAGCGACATGAAATGTTAAAAATACTTTATTAGTAAGCTTTTATATGCTTCAATCTACCTTCTAATCTCGCCCAAAGCCGAAGCATAAAATTACTCTGTAATAGGTATCGTAGGTAAATGTAAACATACCAATCAATTTCTACTGCTTTGTTGCTTATCCACTACACAAACAGTACAGTATCGTTCCTCCGGCTGAGCAGTTAAATCAGAAAACCACAGAAGAGAAACGTGTCTCTACTACGAGAATTACGGTTACGAATAACTTTAAACAATTTCGTATTCGTTCCTAAAGGCTACATTGTGGGCCAAATGCGGTACTGCCATGATTCACAGAAGTTTAACCGACGCTAGAATCGTCATTGTGAAGAATTTCATGCAAAAACGTTTGAGCCAAGATTCCTGTGACCGAAGTAACTATTAAAAATTAAGTAACACTTAATTTTTTCTGCCGAATCTCAGCTTTTTTCGCATCTTTTGCCGAAATCTCAACAGCTGAGATCTCAGTGAACAATTTTTTTTGCTGAGATATTAGTAAAAGTGACGTTTCATAGCTGAGACTCGGAAAATATTTCACAAAAATTCAGCCAAACAATCTCACTTTACTGAGATATCAGTTTCTAAATTTGCTGACGACACGGCTGTTGGAAAATTGCCGAACGGAATTGAGTGTGCAGTCAGCACACTGTAGTAAATGTTCGGTAATCCACACCGAATACCAATGTACTAACCAGTCCTACTGTATCAATTGCAAAGAAAACCACCGACCAAGCGATCGTCAATGCCCCAAATTCCAAAAGGAAATGGAAATAATTCAGATCAAAGTTGAGCAGAATCTGTCATTCCCAGAGGCCAGGAAGTGAATGGAAGAGTCCAATAGAAGCTACGCCCAAGCCACCTCGCAAAAGAAAACTCCGGTACTCGGTACCAAAACTGAACCAATCAACGCTACTTATAGCAGGAAGACAACGGATGATCGGATTACCGAGCTGCTAGAAGAGATGAACAAAAATCCCAGGTAATTGCTAAACTCGAACAACTAGTCAACAAAATGAAAACCTACATCAAGGAAAATTTAGCAGGTTCTTCAAGCAAGAGTCCAACAAACCAAACAGCTACAACACCAAAAACCTGTTTTAATCCACCTAGTGGTGCAATCGCGTCTTTCTCATTTATCCACACTATGATTTATTAGCTGGTTTTGTTCAATAGAATTGTGGAAATGTCTATTACATTCTTAATTCACTTAGCACGTATCCCATGACTACCACGAAAGTAGACGCTGACTCACTTTAAACAAAAAAGTATTAGGGAGACCGGGGCTAGTTTGCGGTGTTTTCAGTTTCCATTTTTTACCACTTTGATCTTGCAAAATAGAACATACGGCTGTTGCCAACATCCCTGAATTTTATCACAGTATTTGTTGCATTCTCTTTGTTTTTATATAGACAAAAATGTGTGACGCGGAAAACCTGCCAATTTACCCCAGCCCCGGGGTAAGTTGGCTATGCGTATCAATACGCCAGAAAATGGAGATTCAATTACATCAAAGGTTCGTGCTGAATGTCTTTTCAAAAAAATTGTATATTAACCGACAATTGTCAATATATTTCAATCTCAATACCACGGCATTTTACTTTGACGCGTATTCCATATTCAAAAGCATATTTTCGAAATTTTTCAGGCGATTGGCTGAAGTAAATATCCCCTGCATTGACGAGATACACAAAGTTTTACTTTGGAGTGAATTCCAAAAATAAAAATATTTGATGATTACATTTGCACTGTAAATAGTAGCGCCAACTTGTCCCGCGTGCGTCACCGCCAACTTACCCCAACCGCAATCCATCAATTCATGGATAGATTTTATATTTATGCGGATACTGAAAGGTCTTTTTACGCACTCTCTAAAAATATAATCAATTGGGAAATAGATTTAAAATCACCCCAAATAACACAAAGTGTTTAAAATTTAAAAAAATACTTGGTATGCTCGAAAACGCAATATTGCCCACAACTTCTACAAAACAAAATGTTTTTTTAACAAAAACACATTGGATAATGGGTTTCACTTAACTTGAGGTACACAATGAGGGGCAGCACCATCTGTCTAATAGAAACGAAGAAAAAGGGATTCCGCCAATAGCCCCGGGCTCCCCTAATGTTTATTTAACTTAATCAGCGTGAGTTCGATGTTATCTTCATTATATTTTGAAATGTTTGTGGAATGTGTTTGGAAGTGGAGCGGTTGGGGGTTTAGTAGAGTGGGAGGGGAGGATGAGCCAGAAATCCCTTCATCTTATTTCGGTATACGGGGTGTATGAAGGAATTGCGGATATGAGGGGAGAGGAGTGATGAAGGAAAGGATGTTGGGGGGAGGGGTTGAGTTGCGACGCAATAAAGGGCGAACACGAAATTATTGCGACACATTCAACAGGGCATAACTTTTTTACCATTGGGTAAATATCAAGCAAATTTTGCACACTTTCTCATTGATGTGTATGTTTACATGCTGTCAAACTCGAAGTCGTGTTTTTCGATTCAACGAAAATGGAGGTGAACCAACGCGAGTCGAGAGAACAAATTCTTTCCAAACACCTGGAATTTCCTGACCTGCCGCACCGGCAGTTGGGAAAAATGTTGAACATTCACCATTCAACCGTCTCCAGAGTGTTGAAGCGGTTCCAGGAGCGGATGATTAAAGCAAATCCCAACGTCTCCAGCCGTGATCTGGCTAAAAAGATCGGCATGTCGCAGAACTACGTCCAGAATGCAAAGAAGAGAGCTGGACTACATACATACAAGGTACAGAACTTCCCAAACCGCGATGAGCGGCAACAATCGACGGCTAAAACTCGGGCACGGAAGCTCTACGAGAAGATGCTGACAAAATATGGCTGCTGTGTGATGGACGACGAAACGTATATAAAAGCCGATTTTAAGCAAATTCCGGGGTTGGAGTTTTTCACCGGCAAGAGCAAGTTCTATGTGGACGACAAATTTAAGAAGAAGAAAATGTTGAAGTTCGCTTCCGAATATCTCATTTGGCTGGCCATCTGCTCTTGCGGACTGAGGAGTGAGCCTTTCGTGACAAAGGGCACAGTAAATGGCGAGATCTACAAATTTGAGTGCCTCGAGAAGCGCCTTTTGCCGTTCTTGCAGCAGCACGACGAAGCTCCGCTATTTTGGCCAAATTTGGCATCATGCCACTATTCTAAAAGTGTCCTGGAGTGGTATGAGGCCAATTCTGTCCATTTTGTTCCAAAGGACATGAATCCGCCAAACTGTCCGGAGCTGTGCCCGGTGGAGCAGTACTGGGCAATGATGAAGCGGGAACTTTGGAAGAGCAAGAAGACAGTCAAAGACGAGAAGGACATGTTAAGAAAATGGAAAAAACAGAGAAACTGGTACAGGATGACACTGTAAAGACTTTGATGGAGGGCATCAAGCGAAAATGCGTTCAATTTTACACTCAAGGCTCCATCGATTAACTTTTCTTTTGATTTTTGAAGTAAATATATGTATAAAACGACCCTAAAATTTTGGTTTGATTTTAAACATTATAAGAAAATTGGCATGACATTTTCGGTGCAGCAATAATTTCGTTTTTGCCCTTTAAACGGTAAATGAATGGGAAATGAACGGGAGATGAATGGGAAATGAGTGCGAAATGATTGGAAAATGAATGGGAAATGAATGTAGAATGAATGAAGAATGAATGGGGAATAAATGGGAAATTAATCGGGAATGAATGGGGAATTAATAGGGAGTGAATGGGAAATGAATCGAGAATAAACGGGGAATTAATGGAGAACGAATGGGGAAAGAAAAGGGAATGAATGGGGAATAAATGGAAATGAATCGGGAATGACTGGGGAGTTAAAGAGGAATTAATGGGGGATTGAATGTGGGAATGAATGTGGAATGCAAGGAGAATAAATTGGGAATGAATAGGGAATGTTTGAGGAATTACTGAAGAATGACTGGGGAATGAATAGGGAACGAATGCGGCATGAATGAGAAATGAATTGGGAGTGAATGGGGAATGAATGGGGAATGAATGTGAAATGAATGAGGAATGAACAGGAAGCGAATGGCGAATGAAAGAAGTTTGAAAGAGGAATTAAAGGGGAATGGATCTGGAATAAATAGGGAGCTAATGTGGAATGAAAGGGAATTAATCGGGAATGAATGGGGATTGAATGGGGGATGAATCGGGAATGAATGGGGAATGAATAGGGAGTGAATGGGGAATATATCGGGTTTGAAAGGGAAATGAATGGAGTATGGATCAAAAATGAATGGAAAATGAATTGGGAATTAATGGGGAATGAATCGGGAATTAACGGGGTATAAATCGGAAAAAATGTGGAACGAATGGAGGATGAACAGAATGAATGGAATGAACGGAAGGAATGAAATAAATTAAATGAATGAAATGAATTGAATGAATAAAATAAATAGAATATATAGAATGAATTAAATCATTAAAACTAATAAAATCAATAAAAACAATAACATCTATGTAATGAATAAAATGCACACAATGAATGAAATGAATAACATAAATAAATGAAATTGAATGAATAAAGTAAATAAAATATAAAGCAACGAAACAATTAATAAAATGAGTCAAATAAAGAAAACAAGTAAAATGGATATTAATTTTAATATTAAAATTAATAAAATGAACGTAAAGAATAAAATTAATTTAACAATGAATAGAATTGATAAAATGGATAAAGCACGGAAATGCATCTAAAAAAATTAAAACGGAATAAAATGAATTAAATTTTTCAACATGGTAACTGTGGCAGCCATCATCTGAAGGTCCCCCATTAAATTGTATTTGAGGTAATCACGCTTAGACCAATTATCTGAAACACATGAAACATTTTTTAGAGGTAAGGGTTGTGCAGTGCTCTTAAAACTCGCAAATTTAAACTTATTAGCAATTTAATGTAAAAAAATAAGCCAGATTTTCTGACTAAAAATTGTTTAAACTATTAGTTTTTACTGATATCAGCGTTTTAAACACAAGCGACGAGTGTAATGTAAAAGTAATGTGGGTTGAGCTTTATAAGTGTAGTATTTCGTTTGTGATTACCGACTGATGAAAGTATTTTCCAGAAAACGCACTCCAAAGTTTTTAGCCGTCACCGCACGAGAAGAATAGATACTCCAAAATTATTCTCAGTGCGACTTGCAAACTTAAGAATTATATTTTCGGATAGTGTAGCTAGCGATTTTTTAAGTTGTAAATAGAGTGCACCCTATCAGTATTGTTAGTACGGAAAACATTCCTGGCATACAAATCAAATAGAAGATCAGTAAAAATACTATTGCGTTAAAATGGTGCGAAACTAAATACTGTTTTCTTAGATATACCAAGAGTACAGTGCACTGACATAGTACAGAAATTTATATAATGTGCAATTTAAAATCTTTTTCATTTAAATAATTAACTTTATACTGGCCTATATATACGAGCTTTGCTAAACGTGGGGAAATATTATTGATTATCTCATCGCCCATATATATGAGCATCAGATGTTTCCACTGTATTTGCCCGGAGCACATCCTTTTACTTCTGCGACTCACTCATCTCGACAGATCACTATGACAAGAATTAAAGTAACAGTTTCTTTTATTCTTCTGGCTAGGCACAGAATAAAAAATTACACTGACTCAGGCAGAATGCACACCGAGTATCGTAACTGTTGTCTTTGGCGGTTCGAAATAACAATTTTCTTTAATATGTTCTCATTGATTTGTTCAAGCAAAACGAGATACAAAATTGATAAAAATCGCTAAAAATATATTTTTCTTTTATTCAATTTTTTTGTTGTTGATGCTATTCGCCTCAAAACGCCTTTTAACCAGCAAGTTACGTTAGCAATTATGAACTCATCCTTTATTCCAGGTGCCGGTGGGTACAACTTTTACACGGATACACGCGGCCAATCAGCCTGACAGCAACAGTAGTTCCACGGAAAAGCTTATTCTTTCCGCTTCAAACGAAGTGACACCATCATCTTGTCAGTTTCCAGTTAGTCTCGGCAAACAGCATCCGTGCACATCCATGCTTGTCTGATACAGCCGGCATGCTTTCACCGTAGGTGTTATTGTCACAGTTGGTACCTATTTACTACAAAGAATTTTGTTTGAAGTCATCTACCGTGCGACTCGTGTTGCGATGGGTGCACAACGCACGCAGATGAAGGCGGTTTTGTTTGGTACCAGTTATGGTGGAGTGAAAAACCTAGAAGGGTTCAGCATTATAGTACGTAAAATTTAAGATTGGGACGTTGTACGAGTTCCTGTAATAGAATTTAATTCAAAATCAAATATATTTTATTTTGTAATAACGATTAATACAAAATATAACATTTATCGAAGAACAGCCCCCAGATGACTGCTTACATGCCTGCTGCTGATGGATGTACATTTTTTTCGCCTGGAAATCAGCGTGTGAAAGGATATGACGAAATAGGGCCGGCGAACTATGTCAAATCCGCGGGTAGTTTGAAATAATGATGGTCAAAAAGGCGAAGAGTGAAGGCTGGGAGCAAAATTTTATTCCGAACTTTCAGATGTTGAATGCCACACTCGAAAATTCTTCAGAGGTCTACAGTGCTTCCACCGGCCCTGTAACGAAGAGTAAGGTTTGCGTACCCTGTTCCTTTCACAACTTCAAGCTACCGAAAGCCCCATTCAGTGGGACGATGTTGCACTCGTCCTTCCGGCTGTGTTGCGACCATAAAAACGAAGAACAAAAGCTTTGCCCTTTAACAACACCTACGATAAAGGGAATTGTGCTTATTTGGTTGCAACCAGGTATGAAAAGAGGCTTGGGTTTCTAGTACCAAAGGAAGCGTGTGTAAGTGTTTGCTTCAAGAGAGATAGAAATGTTCGGTTTGATGCAACCCTGCGAGCATTGTCTGGTCAATCAGTTCAAATGTTCTTGGAAATGTTTGATTGAAGGGTTCGATTGAAGCTCAGTGTCGAAGCCACACAAACCCCGTTACATGATGATTCATCATCTTCAGGACGTTTCTTTTTCTATAACCCAATTCATCAGAATATGGCCGGCGGGGGTACTTGGACAATTGAAGAAGCTTCACAGTTTTTTTCCGCCATATCATTCATTCATCAGAGTTCTATTCAACAGCTGGAAGGTTTGACGACACGGTGAATGACCGAATGATGGTTTTTGTCCTGTTCCGTGTCGCATTCCATTCAATCACATCAGCACTGAGTTATTTGCTGTACGCTATTATTGTGTCAACTCAGGGAGTCATTCGCTCCATCACAGTTTAATTTGTTTTGTTCTACAGGCGGAAGTGTTTGCAAATCAAGTTGTAGGAAATCGGAAAAATTGCGAGAAAAAGGGATAGTGCGGAAAATGTTATTGTCAAGACGGATCTCAGAATCGTTTCACAATATGAATAATCCATCAAGAAAATGTGCCACTGTGCTGTTGAGAGTTGCCCTCGGAATGGGAACGCACGTACGCAATCTTGACTAATGATCACGAAATATGTTTGTGTTATTTTGAAAAAGAACGAAAACAGCTACGATAGGCTTGCATTTTTATAGATTAATTCCATAAATCAAGTTGTATTTCGTGTTTCGGATTTTTCTCACCAGTAACTGGCACCGTCTTGGAACCAGCTATATTGAACCATATTTATTTCATACTTGGATTTGATTTAATCCAATCATTGCATAGTTTCAAGCCATTGATTTCCAAATCAAAAACAAGCTTTCAATTCAGCTTTCCAACTAGCAAGTTCTTTCTTCTCGAGTTGGTCCAGCTAGTTGATTAGACATTCACCCTTCATGGATTTGGTGTCTAGCTGGTGCCAAGACGATGCCAGTTACTGATGAGGAGAATCTGAATTGTAAAAACCAAATTTACTTAGTTAAATTAGGTACTATTCCATGCTCGGATTTGGTTCAATCTAAATTTTCTAAATAGTGAAAAACATGGTATGTATGATGATTTTTTTTAATTCCACCAGGTTTCCCGCGAATATTTCCCATCCACTCAAACCACCGGAAACGAAATCTGATCCGTTAATCCAGCTCCTACCGCCTTGTTTAGAAGCACTGTCTCCGATTACGATTCCACCTTATTACTTCTGACCATCCTACAATAACACTTCTGGATGCTTGCCATGAAAGTAGATTCCACTGGCATCAACATCCCCAGATGCTAGCGATAGCTTCTGCAAAAGAGCACCTGAGGGCACTGCTTCCTAGAGAAGTTATTTTACCTGGCTAAACCGTACCGGAGAGTCCTGGTACCTATGTCTAGAAATGATTACAAAGAGTGTAGGATGAAAGCAGAGCAACCTACAAAAAATATGTTAAAGATGGTACGAGATTTGTTCTACCTTCTTCCGCCTGGACCGGAAGTGCGCCACCACCAGTTTGAGTAACACCGGGAGCACTGTACATCTGGCAAAGATGTCCCGAAACAGGGCTCTGTTATTCCATGGCTCTTCACTGGGGCACCGGGTTTCTGCTTTTTCCTGGATGTTTTATGGCCTTTTTCTCGGTTCACCCTGATACGGTCGTTAAGTGTTATTGGAGTTTAAAACAGTTTACTTTTATTTATACAAAACAGCCACGAAGGGGTCACCGGGCTGTGGGTGGCGTGGGGGAAAAGATTGCTTGCTTAATTCTTTCCTCCAGTGTTGTTGATTTTATTTCTGCTCAAGACTGTACTGGCTGGCTGGTTGGCTGGCTGGGGCTGTTCTGGATTTGCTTCACTTTGGCCGATTCTCGGCAGATAGCATTCTAATAAATTACTGTGCACGGTGAAGATACAGCCACCGAGTAGATTTGTGACCCTTGGAACGAAGAACAACGATAATAGAAAACCGAGCACCGAGAGAAAAGATCGAGCGCGAAAAGAAAGAGTGGCTGCCACCCGGTTTGGTGTTTCCAAGTTTTCGCCGACCTCCGACCGCCTGAACGAAAGAACGGCATGGACAGATTTTTTTTTGGTCTCAGCTCTCGCCTCCTGGTGAGGAAATATTTATTGAGACATAATTCTTGGCGCAGAGTCGTTGGCTCACACTAAATGTTATCTGGTGAGCCACTAAAAGAAAAATAAGCACTTTTGAAGCTGAAGAGATATAGTGGAGTGATAGAGCGAGAGAGAGATACAGATTACGGTGTGTGCACAGCCAGTAGGGGGTTATCAAAGAGGATACTACGTAGAAAGAGCAGTACGTTCGCCCTATTGAAAAGCAGTTAAGATATGATAATTTTATGTTTGGATGCAGCTCGTTTTGTTGCACCGAGCTACGGTTGAATGGATTACGTTCTGGTGAGGAAATCAAATTTAGCTTTACAACAAGAGATAAAATCATTCGAAAAACGAATAATCATAAATATTCCAGGAAACATTAATCATCGTATGTGAAATGTTTTTTTTCTTCATGCATTTATTCCGTGCCTTCAAATGGAGCACAAAGTTTTGCTTTTTCTGTAGTACTTATTCGTAGTTCAGTGCAGATAGAAGTTGAAGGATTTTTTGTTCGTTAGTGAAGATAAATAGTTTTTCTTTCTTTATTTTTCCTACAACAATTCCCTTACAAGATACCTTCCCGTTTGTACGTTCCACTACACTCGAACATAAATAGTAAAGAATATTAAACCTCCGATGTTTAAAATGGATATCAAAAATATTCTCAAACTTGATTCCCCTGATTCTCCCTTAAAAATTATTCGGACTATGAGTAGTTTCTTGAAAGTGTTCAATACCAAACCGGAGCCAAGATAACACGTGTTTGAGCAAATAAGGTGCAGAGTATACAGTGAAAGATCTACTATCTGAACCATCAAGTATCTGAAAGATCAAGGATGTGAAGTATACAGATCTGAAAACTAGAAGTGGCAGGGTTATTAGAACATGGTTAATATCTTACGGGCTTAACTTTTGTCTTCTGCTGATGAGGGTAGAGCTTAGGCAGCATGACTATGAATCACTCGAGTTCACCAGCATGTCTCTTAGCAAAGACAGATTTGTCCCTCTTTACCGTGAAAACCGACCGGTCGGTTCCTTAAGATCATGAACAACGATGGCACTCATATGGTAGTGGTATACTAGCGCCACCATCAAATCTGTGGTACATATATGAACCGTGCACTTTCTGTCAAATTTTCCCCGGGCTGGGCCGTTGAATGAGCCGGATTTCTTCATGAAAATACATGAATTTCCACTATCTTAAGGATAAGGTGTGTTCTGTTCAAGCCATTAGCGGATTTGTAAAAGTTTGAAGTCGTTTCGCGAACTCCATTGGAGACGTCGAATCATCTCTACTGGCGCGCATACCGTACTAGCTAATGATGTGACACCAAGAACGCGTCAGAGAATCTTGATTGACACCCTTCGACACAAGTTTGATCTTACCAACCAGTAACGCGGGTGACGTCGTGTAAACTGTCGATTACGAATTGCCCATTGACATAGCTTAATTTAATACATGTAATAAAATATAGAAAACTACGCTTGCAGAAATGGTTTTCGATGCAAAAAATTGGAAATTTTGGTTAAGTACGGACGGACGGAGACGTTGTTTGAATTGGTCATCATTACGTCTTTTGTTCCCCATGCGTTGGCCGCCGATTTATCCTACTTTCCGGTTAAGATATCGACGATTAATAAGTTTCTCAGAACATTACAAATTCGAATATACAGGGTGTTTGATTCATGAGTAAGAATCTCTCGAGGGGTGATTTACTGTCATATTTGGAGCAAAAATCGTTCTACACATACCATCAAATCTAAACCGTTACAGAGTTATTGAACTTTTTGTGTAAAAAACTTGTTTATCTTAAAACACCTCTAACTCAAAAAGTATACCTCGTATTTTAAATCTTTTAGTGCCATTGAAAGGGTGAGAAAATTTTCTATTGAATAATGTTCTTATATCTTTCAGACAATTAGTTTTAATTACCTTTTAGTTGTAAAGTAGTTAAAAGTTAGTGTTTTTGATGAGGTTTTTGTTTATTTTCTCAAAATAATGAATTATGATTATAGCAATGTCTATTATCCAAAACTTGGGTTTGAGGACGATTCATAATTTATTTTTCAACATAATATTCCTATCTCTTCTCGTTTCTTTGTAATTTGACTTCCAAACTTTTCCTTGAAAGTTCTTAAAAGACTCTAATCTAAAAAATATGCTTTATATCGCTATTATCAGGGCTTCATTGCAAAGCTGAGAAAATTTCCTTTCGATTTATGTACAGGTATCTTTTAGTTAAGTGTACTATATGACTTTTTACTAGTAAAATAACTCAAAATTTGCGTTTTTTGGTGATTTTTGTAATTATTCTAATTATTAATCAACTAAATTCATCGGCACTATTGTTCATTTGGGGACCCTTAATATTCTCTACAACTTATTATTTCACACTTTATCCCTATCGCTTTTCATTTCGCTGCAATTTAATAGTTAACACAGGATGGCCTCATCACAAATGCAGTGGGTTCGAAATCGTTGTTTTTGCATATGAAACGAGAAGATAAAAATGATTTTGCTTCGAAACTAAAAGAGATAATTGAATGAAGTCAAAGGAAGAATTGTACAACTTGCTGAGATGCATTAATTCCATGATAATAATGGTGAAGTTTATTATTTACTATTTCAAGAAAATAAAGAAAATGCTAATAATAACACTAACTTTAAACTAATTAACTTTTAAAAGAATACTAAATTCACTTAACTGAAAGGTATTAATACATTTTTCTCTGCAGAGTGTTCCTGGCTTTCGAATAAAAATAAGAAAAAGTACAATAAGTGCCATACGTTTTCAATAAGAGCTAGTATTAGTGAATATGAGATAAAAATATCCAAGTTCAATAACCCAAACACATGAAAACAAGACAAGATAAGTCTATCATGTCAAAGAACAAATTATACTTTTCAAGACTAACAATTTGAATTATTAAAATAGTGATGTTAACTATTAAGATTTTCGCAAAGTGAACGAAAAATCGATCAAAATTGTTAAATTTTAAATAAATTACTGTGAAAAGATTACTTAACCTCATTAGCTGAAATATTTGAGGACATTTTTCAATGGAAAATTTTCTCACCTATCCATTGGATCTAAAAGATTTAAGAAACAAAGTATATTTTTTGTGTTAGAGCTACAACTAAGTTTTTAACACAAAAAGTTCAATAACTTAGCAACGGTTGAGATTTTATGGTATGTGTAGAACGATTTTTTCTCCAAATATGACAGTCAATCATCCCTCGAGAGTTTCTTAACCATGAACCAAACACCCTGTATTATCAAGTCCGGTTCAGATCGGGATTCTCAACTCATTTTTTTTTTCTTTCGGGTCGGGTTCGGGCATTTAAATTTTAAAATACTTGCGCTCGGGTCGGGTTCCGGTTTTTTAAATTTTAAAATTTCGGGTTCGTGTTGGGTTCGGGTTTTTCAATTTTCAAGCTCTCTGGTTCGGATCGGGTTTGAAAAAATTGAAACACAACCATATATAGTTAGTTTGTCGTAGATACGTTGACAAACGGTTGAGATGAGTTCAACTCTGCATCGTTCGCGTACTGTAGTCCATAGTGAGCTGTCAGATTACAATATCGGCACGTAGGAGTTGGCCCCAGGCTTGCTATTTGCTCACACAATGTGCACAAAGAGCGAAATACACCAATGCAGAGCACCCGCACAAAGAGAAACTTGAAAACGAAATAGAGAAAGATCTGTACACCAAGAGCTGCACAATTTCGCACAAAGAGTCACCTTGAAGAGACACTTTTTTCTGCCTCCCTTCACTGGCAACAAAAAGGAAGGCGAATCAAACTTCAATTCAGATAGAGTTTGATCGGAAGAACGTTTTTAAAATGTTTTTAGTTACCTTCCCTGCTTCCGTGCGCGTGGGACCAAGATGCACACTAAAGAGCCTCATTATTTTACTCTTTGAGGTGCGCAGTCATGGAGTAGAATGCACACATGGGAGCAACACACATCGGAGGAGGTTTATTGTGAAAGAGAAGAGCGGTGGTTCGCATGAAAAGTGCAAAGAGCACTTTTATTCTTCTCTGAGGTGCATTCCATCCCTGGTTGGCCCCTCATAGGTTCGTAATGTAGCTTGTTTAATAGTAGCTCCGTGAGCTTTTTTTGGCTCCGAACAAAATAATAGTTCACACCTATAATTGAACATCTTCTCCGTGTGATCGCCCCTATGTACTAATCCGTGTGCAGTTGTATTAGCGTGAGATTGAGGTTAAATCGGGTTGCAAATGAGGTTAAATCAGATGGATAATCGCTGTGTGCATGCCTTATTTCGTATACCTATTTGTCCACACATTGCAACGGTGTCGGTGACCTAGACGTCAAATAACTTAATAGCTAACAGGTCGCTAGCGTTAGGATAAAATCGAGGAAACTTTAAAAAAATATTGCAAGTCAACAAGGAAAAATTGTGATCGGTTAAAGTAATTTGCCATTTGTATTTTTAGGAAAAAACAAAACAAGCACAGAGCGGTAAATTATAATGTTTAGTTCACTATAAAAACAAGTGCGGTACGAAAAATTGAATCTTTCTACTTAAAAGCGATTCCATGCTACAGTACGGTAGTACGGTTCATTTAAATTGGTTAGTCTAGTGCTGCTCCTTAGCTGCTTTCCTGCATTCTACGTTATCGTAAAAACTAACTCAAGCAACCATAAAACACATAAAAGAGTTAAAGTGTGCAGCATTCAAACGTTGTGTAACTTAACTTAACCTACAAAAATTATTTCAACATAACCACCACCAACTGAACTATTAATAAAAACATGATAGGGATTTATTGAATCTTTAAGATAAGAACATACAAGCATTATACTGAACCACTAACTAAAAATATATGTACAAGGATCGACGTAACCAGCCATTTTTTGGAAGCCGAATACAAATGAAAACTACCCGAAGTTTGGGATTCCCAAAAACCCGAGGTGAAGTTATTTAAAGAAAATGCGGCGGGCATAGTGTAGTTGGCAAAGCGATTGCCTTGTACGCACATCACTTGGGTGCGATTCCCAACCTCGCATCCTATGGATAAGAGATTTTTCCATAACGATTTTTCTAACCCGAAAGAAGAGGCGAATGATCCCAAAGTTAAAATTTCTATGATCAAAAACAAAAATATTTTAAAATCGAAAAGTGGCTTCACAGTTTAAAACCAAAGTTTGTATTGACATTTTTCAAAGACAGTGACATATTTTTCATAGAACTAACAGAAACAATTCATTCATCGTTGTTTCCAATAAAAAATTGGCTTTTTTCCGTCAATACTACAATGGCAACTGGCTAGATCTAGCCAAAATATAACTAGACCATCATGGGATTTAATTGACGGTGATATCTGCTTATTATGGCACCCCATTTTACCACTTTCAAATTCATAGTTATATCCGTCACAAAAACGGGCCGTCAAATGGTGGGATAACAAAATTCTCACAAGTTTCCTATCTCATGCCTCCACACGAGTCTAAGTCTATTGATGACATTTGGTCCTTAGACCGGCGACGACTAGGTGCTATCAGCCTTCTGCCGATCTGTGTCTGTTGATATCAATTATAAATAAATAGTAGCAGAATGAGAGGGTGCGAACAGATCTAGTCGAGAAAACATTGCCGTAAAAATAAATAGTTGATCGGAAAATAACCCCAATACGACTAATGTGACTAGTATCGATGATCACGTATTGAAAATTCGCCGCGTCTGTTTTTATGAACCTAATTTCAAGCTCCGTTATTGCTAACAAGCCCGTGCATCAAGTTAACAATCCTTTATATTTCCCTTCAGTGTTCGTTATTATCGCTTGTATACTTATATTCCAAAAACAATCCGATATGGAAAATAAGAAATACTTCTCATGATTTATAACATCTCGCGCTATCTTTGCCTGTATAATGTGTTATCACTCGGTAGTTTTCAAGCCAATAAATATATCGTAGAGAAGAAGTAACAAATTCCGTCTAAATACTGTTTCAATAAATAGTGATCCGGCCCATTACGCAGATAAGATTAGCTTACCTAGGCAATACTGCCACGGTCGGCTATGTGGAGTTCAAATTGCTTTTGTCTAGGGAACATAGAATACTCTCGGTAGCCGGCTGCCCAGAGTTTAAAAAGAACCAAAAACTAAACAATATCTTTTCTTTTTCGAGTCATCGTGCACTCGAAGACTAACTAAAGAACTACCTAATAAAATATATTTTATAGGCCGCATCGCTTGCTTGGAGCGAATCCTAGACCTGATACCCTTCCAAACTACCAACTCCGGGACACCTATGGAAGAGTCTGATGAATCGTCGTCCTTCCGTTAAGTAGGTGGAGCATCAACACTTCCTGTCTACCTTATCCTTTATCCTTCCCCGTGAACGATGAAGATGGGGGTGGCTGGCAATGATGGTTATCATGCTGTTGCGGTTTTAATGTGGGTCGGATTAGTATGAATTCCTACTTACCATTTCCTAAGCAACTCTTATTAGATAATCAGCAGTCAAACATGATGAAGTCAGTGTGCAATCCGCCAAAATCATCGTCACAACGCAATGCAAAGCATAGTTATATCCGTCACAAAAACGCTTATTTTCTTTCCACAGGAACGGATCCCTTGCCAAACCATAAGTATTTTTCGTGAAAACAAACTCGAATCGCCAGGAAAATGAAATGACACCTGGTGCAGAAAGCGCACTAACGACCCGGCAATCTACGAATGTTACGAAACGATACGATTTACACCATAGTTAGTGATCACGTTCAAATTATATCTTCATATAAACTTGCAGTAAAAAGAGAACCCGTTAATTTGACTAAATCAATAATCAATCATGAAAAACTCAATAACGACTTCCAAAATTTCATAGAAAACATCGAGTTGATTGATGATGTAGATGTATGTCTTACAAATATCATCACAACCTACAATTCTATACTTGCGGAAAACACTAGAACGGTCTCCAAAACTTTTAAATGTAAAGGCGTTTTTTGCCCCTGGATCAATTTCGATTTGTGGACACTGATTAAAATCAAAAGTAATTATCTGAAACGAGTAAAAAATAACCCCAATGATGAAAACCTCAAAGCTCTTCTGCAACACATAACTAAAAAAGTTAATGTAATGAAAAAGCGGTGCAAAAAGGCCTACTTTGAAAACCTTCTATCCAACACAACTCATTCAAAACTTTGGAAGAATATTAATACCATTTTTGGTCGTTCAAAGTCGGATGTTCCCATCAGCCTAATTTGCAACGATATCAGAGTCACTGAGACTAAAGAAGTATGTAATGTTTTCAACGAGTATTTCTCTAGCATTGGCAAAAATTTGGCTGACAATATTCCCACGAGTCCCAACTCAAATCCTATTACAAATATACAACACGTCCAAGAAACAATCTTCTTGCGTCCTGCAACCATAAACGAAGTGATACTTTTGATTAAAGACCTCGAAAAAAATAACAGTTGTGGTCCTGATAAGATCCCCGCTAGTGTTCTTAAGAGTAACTGTACCGCTTTTGCAAACATCCTAACCAAAGCTTTTAATTTAATAATTCAAACCGGCAGGTACCCAGACTGTTTAAAAATAGCCCGAGTAATTCCAATTTTCAAAGCTGGTGATCCAAACCAACCTTGCAACTATAGACCAATTTCAACATTGTGCGTTTTCAATAAAATTCTTGAGAAATTGCTCATCACTCGACTACTCGAGTTTTTGAACAAACACAACATAATTTACAACTACCAGTATGGGTTCAGGCAGGGCTGCAGCACTTTAATTGCAATGACCGAACTAATTGACTCCATCATTAGTCAAATTGATAGCAAAAGAATTGTTGGTGCCCTTTTTCTGGACCTAAAAAAAGCATTCGATACTCTGGATCACTCAATCCTGCTTAAGAAGTTAGAATGCTATGGTATCAGGGGAGTAGCAAATCATATTATTCGTAGCTATCTGTCGTATAGGAACCAATTCGTATCTATTGGAGACTCGTGTAGCTCTTATAGACCAATAGAAATAGGAGTGCCCCAAGGCAGTAATATTGGACCACTGTTATTTTTATTGTATATCAATGACCTAGGTAGACTCGGGTTAAAAGGGACTCCTCGTCTTTTCGCGGATGACACAGCGTTGTTCTACCCGAACAACAACTGCCTGGATATTGTACGCGACATTGAATCGGATTTAAAAACACTAACGACGTATTTCAACGAAAACCTTCTTTCCTTGAACCTATCAAAAACTAAATATATGCTGTTTCGTTCATCTAGAAGAGCTATAGGCGTGCATCCAGACCCAAGAATGGGACAGTCTGTAATTCAGGAAACTAACTGCTTCAAATATTTAGGACTTCACTTAGACCCCACACTCTCCTGGATTGAGCATATCACATCTATAGAGAGAAAAGTTGCATCGTTATGTGGGGCTATGCGTAAAGTATGCTCTTTTGTTCCCCAGCATGTACTTCTAAAATTTTATTATGCGCACATCCACTCATTGCTGAACTACCTTGTATCTGTGTGGGGCCGTGCCAGTATCTCGAATCTGAAAAAGCTACAAACGCTTCAAAACAGATGTCTTAAAATTATTTATAAAAAACCATTTATGTACCCTACTATTTTGTTATACAATAATAATGCCCATAACATTTTACCTTTGCTTGGGTTGACTAACTACCAAACAATAATATACATCCACAATGCTTTGCATAATACTATTGCTCATAACAATCTAGAATTTACAACAGGCATTCGAGCTCACAGCACTAGACAAGCCAATCATTTATTATACTCCAGAGTATCCACGAACCTTGGTCAAAGACGCATTTCTTTCATCGGACCTAAGTTATTCAACCAGCTTCCTACTGATTTAAAGCAAATAACATGTCGCACTCGTTTCCAAGCAAAATTGAAACTAATTTTAAAAAATAAAATAGGAGAATTTTTAATTTAAATTTCGTTCACCACCAATCGAGCTTATTCCTTTAGCTATAATTGGTTAACATTTTTTTAATAAAAACAATTGATAAATGCATTTTTTATAGCAATTAGTAATAAATAAATTTAAATTATAATGAGCTTCCTGCAAAGCTACGATGGGACCCTTAAAAGGATTCTTTTCCGCTGGGTACTCGCCGTAGCTTCTTGTCAAATTTTGTGTTTTGTCGGTCTCGTAATGTTTTTATTTGTTCTCAGCGTTTCCGCGATTCGTAACTTTGTTTTGTTGTGCTGACCTTTTTTTTTGTACGCTGAGAACTGATGTGTCCACTACCAGGGGGCTCCGTTTGTGAGCTTTTTGGTGTGGGGGTAAGAGGCGGGCTATTAAAAAAAAAAAAAAAAAAAAAAATCTTTTTTCATGAGATTGTCTGCTCGCTCAAGAAATCATACCACGTAACCAAATATCATATGTAATGCCATTGATAGGTGTAGAAAATGAAGAAGATGGTGGAAGAGCAGTGTGTGCAAGGCTAACCTCTAATAACCCTTAAAGGCGCAAATAGGTTTTTTTTTTCAAATTTTGTGAAAATTTTCTCAAAGCTTCAATACGTTACTGCGATAATTTTGAGATGATTTTTGTAATGTTGTTTTAAAATAACGGTAAATTACCTGTTAAGATGAAGAAAGATTGATTTTGTGTAACTTAAAAAAACTGTCGCTACTCTAGCATATTTTTATAGCCACATCATGACAACTACCAAAGTGGACTGGAGCATAATTGTCAAATTCTGCTGAATGAATGTGGCACAATTGTGGTGAGGGGGTATTCGCGAGTAAGGGTCAATACTGTAAGCACCTTTCACTCTATCAAGGCACATTTTTGGTAACTCCTATACAGTATATAGGCAGGACAGAAACGAACAAAATAGTAGTAAGAAGAGCGGGGGGAATTGTAATAGCATGTCGTTCAGTATTCAAATCACATCTTGTGCCTCTCCCAGAATGTGCCAATGTCGAACAAGTTTGGATTGCTCTCACGCTCTCAAATTATACACTTTACATTTGCGTTCTCTATTTTCCGCCCGATCGTGTGTCTGATTATGGCTCAATCGACTAACATCTAAACTCACTGTCATTGATAACAATTCAAATGGCTCTGAATGATAAGATCTTTATAGTAGGCGACTTCAATCTCCCCGGCATTAAATGGATCCGCTGCTTATCTAATTATCTGTACTCAGATGCCACATATTCATCAAAAACCTCGACCACTTTGAGACTTCTGGACGACTATAACACTGCCGGTTTAGTTCAATTGAACGATAATTACAATAGCAACAGTCGCTTGCTGGATATCTGCTTTTCCAGTCAAGATCTTTCAAGTATTCTTACAGTAGATGTTGCCCCAGTTACAGTTGGAAAAACTTGTCGTCATCATCCTCCGCTTCAAATAACTGTTGACAATTGCTCACCTCTTGTTTTTAAAAACACCGCTGAAACTGTGTACTACGACTTCAAAAATGGAAATTTTGCAGCGATGCATCAATTTTTTTCGAACTTGGACTTGATTTCTCTGCTATTCAATAGTGAGTGCAACTCTGTTGCTTTGTCTTGGACGCACGTTGTATCATATGCTATTGATCAATTCATACCAAAGAAACTACACCGTTAACCAATCTACCCACCGTGGTCCAACGCCACTTTGAAACGCTACAAATGCGCTAAACGTTCCGCTTTAAAAAAAAACTAACGAAGCGACCCTCACTCCACCTTAGATCGTATTACTTTTACCTCAATAACCGCTATAAACGATTGAATAAGGCTCTTTACCAGGGCCGCCGAGAGGGGGGGGGGCGGTGTGTTTCCCCCCGGGCCCGGAGTTCTGAAGGGGGCCCGGATTTTTAACAGAAACTAAAATTTTGACAAATACTTCTTTGACAAAAGAATTGTTTTGAGAATGCAATTAAAAATTCAATATCTTGTGTATGAGGTAACTAGAATAGCGAAAATTCTAAACTACTGCATATTTGATATCAACTATGTTTATACCAACCTAATTCTCAAATCGAAACAAGATTAGACTCGAGAGGGCATAGCGGAATTTGTACATTGAATGTCATGTACGCAGCTCACCTGGGTTCGAATCCCCACCCCGCACACAGGAATAGACATTTTTTATAGGAAAATTCCTAACCTGAATAAAGAAGCGAATGAACTTAAGGTTAAAATGTCTATAATCGAAACAAAAATATGATCAGACTTCTAAGGGTTAAACAATTAAATGGTTTGATTAGAAGTCATGAGGTTGTCTTTAAATTTCGCCAATATGAAATCGATTTTTTTGATTTATTGAATTTCCAATCTTCGAAACCGCTGGATTAGTATCGCAAGTAATTATTGAAAGAAAAAAAACCCTGCTTAGGATTGCCACATCGGTTTTTGGAGCCGAATTCCGTATCTTCGTAAATCCGAATTCGCCCGGAAGAATCCATTGGATTATTTTGCATTTTTGCGTTTCCCTTTTCTTTACCAGGAATCGTCCAGCACCCAGTGCTCATAAACATCATCCTCGGGTTGCAAGCCCTAATTGAAAAGGAGGGCCTCTCTTGGCGTTGACAAATATTTTTTTTAAAGTTCCACTTTACCCAATTGAACCTTCGCTTCAATGGATCACAAAGATTCTCGAAAGAAACTGAAGTGTGATTTCACACCTCGTGTTTGTTTACTGAGGAGCAGAGCAAAGCTCGCTCGGATTATTCTTCACAGCGAAAGTGGCTGGTGCTTTTAGATTCTTTGTGAATATCCGAGGAAGCGAAGTACTACACACAACTAAATTAACAAAATTGTTAACAAATGCAAAAACATACAGGAATCAGGAATCAGAATATATTGGCTCAAATGGCACGTTCCCCGTACATAGTCGGGGATTTGTGCTTTACTAAAACATTACACGCTACGGTGAATGTGAAGAAAATAAGATATATTTCCTCCTAGTGCTACGAACTACATAAGAAATAAAACAGAGGATATTTATTTATTTTTAGGCGTTTTATACAAAGTTATGGAAGCGCTCCAAAATTCTGTCGAGTGATCACTTTAATTCGAAATTCCATGTGTCTCTTGAAGTCTATCCCCTGCTCAGTAAAATTCTGCTGGTCAAAGTACCACTAGAGGCGGTAACCCTACCTCTATTTGCGAGCTCAATTGGTCAAATGTGTCATCGAAAACTCTTGATATACCAAAAGAATTCGAAATTAATCCAAAAATTTAAATTTAAAATATAATATATTTGGTTTGCCGTGCATTGTTACAAAATCCATAAAAAATCATATTCAGGTACGAGATGATACCGAAACATTTTTGTTAAGGGGTCATACTCAAATGACGTAGCTTTTTTCGGCGATTTTCGACTACCAATTTCCCCTTGCAAAAAGGCCAGGGATGGAAAAAAATAAATACGTTTTACAATTCTTTCGAATACGGCCTTTTATCAACATTTTCATTATAACAGCAAATTGCGTACACAACAAGCCCCGTTCATGACGAGTATAGTGTTAATAGTTTTGTTTTGAATTTTATATGCCATGGAGCATGAAAAGCTCAGTTCACAATCCTGCAGCTACCAATGATTCTAAGAAGCATACGTTCAACTAAATTACTAAATTGTGTTTGTTTGATTTCGATTTTTTTTCTGCCTTTTTATCTATTTCCATACTTCTATTTATCCATCTTTGTACGTTCCTTATTTTTGCTTTTTTCTATTGCTATCAATATCACTTACTTTAATTTATAGTTTTTTCTCTGTTATTTCATTTTATTCACAATTTTTCGAGATTTCTGCTCTCTCTATTTTATTTTTTTATTATTTCATATTTTAATACCCTGCTTTTTCATTTGTTTCTTTTTTCATTCCATCCAATTTTTAGAATTTGTCCATTTACTACATTCATTCTTATCATTGCCTTTTTGTATTTCATTGTTTTTTATATTTTTTTGCGTTTCCAAAAGCAATTTAACTTATTCAAATTCATTCCAATTTGCCTTATTGTTTAATTTTTTAACTTTCTCCTATTTTCTTCCTTATTTTCTAGTTTTAGCTTTCCGTTTTCCCTAGTTTTATTTTTTCCCATTGTTCATTTAATATAATTTTGTTTATTTTTTCTTAAGATTTAATTCGTTATTGTTATTTCTTCATTGTTTCAATTTAACCTAATTTGAAAATACTTTTTCTGTTGACCATTTTCCTATACGTTTACATTGATTTTTTTTCGTAAAAAACATTTGATTTATCTTTATTGACAATTTGCGCACTTTTTCTTCTTTTTACATTTAGTTCGTTCGTGAATTTATTTCAAATTCCATTTCTAGTGTTTTTTTTTTCTATTCTTCAAATAATTTAATCCATTGTATTCATTTTCTTCGTGTTAAATTCTCCATTTTTTGTGTTTCTATAGTATACCATGTTGGCTTTTTTCCTACTAAATTTTGTATTCAATTTTGTTTGTTTGCTTCGTTTTTGTTCAATACTTCCAATTTTATTTGCTTTTTCGTCTTTTCATTCCATTTTTCCAGTTTTTCAAAACTTTCCGGGTTATCCATTTTTTTTTAATTTCTCTATAATTATTTTATTCTTGTCTTTTATATACAATCCTCTAATTGTATGCATTCTTAACGTTTCATTTACTTTTTCTATTGCTTTAAATATGTCTTGTTTTTAATGATAAATAAATTTTATTATTCTTGATTTATCGAGTTTTTCAGTTTTATGCACTTTTTATATTAATGTTTGTATTCTTTTAAGTAGTTTTTTTCTTTTTCATTGATTCTTAAATTTTTTCTTACTTTCCTATAGATTTTTCATTATATTCACCATTTGTTCAATAATGTTCGACTTCTTTAATCTTCGCAGTATGTTTTTCTAGTTTCCTGTATCCTTTTATGAATTTTTTATATATTTTGTTTTGGTTTTCTCCATTACATATTTTTTGACAATTGACATTATTTGTTTATTTGGTTGATTTTGTTGTTTTTAGCTATTTTGTACATTGTTTTAATATTTAGTTTTCCTATTGTTTTTTTAATCTTTTGCCGTTGATCGCCGCTTAGATATCTTTAATTTTTGTAATTACTACATTCTTAATCCTTCCATTTCTTTACTTTTATAAATACTATTGACAAAAATGGCGCTTTTCAAAGTCACCAAAACTTAAAAAACTCCCAAAGTATAAAAAAACTCTTTTTTTCCTTCATTGGCACTACAAGCAACTGAAGCAAAAAACTGGTACATAAATATAAAATTTAATTGTACTGTACATAATATCAGTGAACTCCAATGGATTTCAAAAATTAACTGTTTTGTACTCAGGCAATACACAGTTGTGGGGACCCGTGTGTTGGACCCCCCGGGCCCGTATTTCCTCTCTGCGGCCCTGCTCTTTACCATTGCTACAACCAACGTATACAGAACAAGCTTAGAACCAACCCTAAAAGCTTCTGGGATCACGTGAACGAACAGAGGAAGGAAGCTGGTTTACCATCTCATATGTCACTCGACGGGGTTCAAGCATCAACTCCGCCCGAAATATGTAATTTATTCCGCCAACATTTCAGTAGCGTTTTTTCCGAAGAAAACTTAACTGATAATCAAATCTCCGAAGCTGCTAATGTCATTCCTCTACGTTCTCCAATTGGTCTTCACCCTATTATTGCACCCGCTACAGTCAGCAGAGCTTTTTCTAAGCTGAAGTCATCGTCCAGTCCAGGACCCGATGGAATTCCATCTGTTGCACTAAAAAAATGCTCAGATAGTCTCCTGCTTCCGTTATCAATGGTGTTCAATAGCTCTCTGTCGTCAGGAAGATTCCCTGTTCAAAAAAGGGAACGAAAGAGTTATTTCGAACTATCGAGGAATAGCTGCATTATGTGCAGTATCGAAGCTATTCGAACTGATTGTGCTTGATTTTATCACTCATAACTGCTCAAGCTACATATCCGAGACCCAACTTGGCTTTATGCCTAAACGGTCAACTACTACAAACTTAATATCTTACACATCCTTCATCAGTCAGTGTTTACAAGTAAGACTACAGGTAGTTGCCATTTACACCGACTTCTCCGCAGCGTTTGACAAAATTAATTACCAGATAACTGTTTCCAAATAAAGTAGACTTGGATTTAATGGCTCCTTTCTGGATTGGCTTTACTCGTACTTAACCGAACGTGAAATGGCAGTAAAAATTGGAGACTGTACAGGGCAGTCATTCCGGACCTTTCATATTTTTGCTCTATTTAAACGACCTAAACCATCTGCTGAAGTGTATGAAACTTTCGTTTGCTGACGACTTCTATTTCAGCTTATCAGGAATGCCAAAGACTCAGAATTCTTGCAGTCCCAGTTGGATGTGTTCACCAATTGGTGCTATGCCAATTGGATGATGTTAAACGCCTCCAAGTGTTCGGTTATATCTTTTACTCGCAAACACTCGAAAGTTAATTTCGACTACAACATCTCACAAATCGTTCTCAAACGGGAATCATTTGTTAAAGATTTAGGAGTCTACTTAGATCCCAAACTAAACTTCAAGCACCACATTGAATATACTATTTCTAAGACCTCTAAGCTGTTGAGATTCGTTTTCAGAGTCACTAAGAACTTTACCAACATACGTTGTTTAAAAGCACTCTATTGTGCTTTGGTTCGCTCTACACTCGAATACGGCAATGTAGCCTGGGCACCTTACTACCAAAATGATATCCAAACGAATCCAAACGAATCCAACGAATTGAAGCTATTCAGCGTAAATTTGTTCGTTTTGCACTTCGTCGACTCCCATGAAGGGACCCACTGAACCTACCGAGCTACATAGATCGCTGTAAGCTCATTGACCTCGATCTTCTGTCTCTACGCCAGGAAGTTTCGAAGGCCGTTTTCATTGCCGATCTCCTGCAATCTCGAATCGATTGCTCCGAACTTCTACAACTTTTGGATATCGACATTCGTCGTCGCAGTCTTCGAACCCATCGTTTCTTTCGCATTCCGGTACCCAGAACAAATTATGGTTATAACGCACTTTTCGTCAGTATGTGTCGTCTTTCCAATCGCAGTTCCAATGTCTTCAACTTTCATTTGTCCCGTAACGCTGTCAAGAAATCCTTTCTAAGCTCATTAGCCTGTTAGCTGTAGTCTAGTGCTAGTTCCTAGTTATTAAGATTATGTTGTTAGTTTTCATTGTAGTTATAAGTGACGGATTGTATCATTTGGATGTCTGTTATATGTTGGTATAAAAGATGAGGAGGTTTTATGCCTGCTGGAGAGAGAGTTAAAACAAAATTCAGCTCCAGCGGGCTTTTCCCTGCTCCCAAATAAACAAATTAATCCATGCAAATTAATTTCGTGACCATTCCAATAGAGTGTTAGCCTAATAGGTATTACGATTGTGGCTGTATATATGGGAAATTCCATTGAGAGCTTTGTGACCTGTGTTTCGTTGGGCACAATAAACCCGTGGTCACTGGGCCAGGTTAATATAGACCCCTAGAAATTTTGTTATATTTGTAAATATTGTCAGTAAATGTCTAAATGTGAAATAAATGTCATAGCTTCCGTGTTTACATGTTTGAAGGATGCTTATTTTATTTATTTCGGTTGGTGCCGGTCAGTTTTTATTCATTTATTTATTTAGTTATTTATTTATTTATTTATTTATTTATTTATTTATTTATTTATTTATTTATTTATTTATTTATTTGTTTATTTATTTATTTATTTATTTATTTATTTATTTATTTATTTATTTATTTATTTATTTATTTATTTATTTATTTATTTATTTATTTATTTATTCAATTATTTATTTATTTATTTATTTACTCAATTATTTATATTATATGTCAGATAGTTTATTTACATTTTTTGTTCATTTGTTTATTTTGTGAAAATTATACAATGTAAAGGTGCAATCAATCCGATCTAAAAATTGAGATAAACTTTTTATCGGGGCACCAACCCATACATGTTTGTAAACAACGTTTTCTCCTGCTACGCTGCATACTACAAGAGGTCATCGACCGAAAGTGGGGATGGTTTCCGGGGCAAGGAGGAGGATAAAAAGGGCTTCCCGCGTCAAAAACGGGATCATTTACTAAAGTTTGGTCCGAGGAGTGAAGACCTGCGGCAGCGTCGTCCCATAGCAATATCGGGACTGTGCGTTTCATCCGATTTGTAGTTTTCGCAAAAAGTGGGATCAGACAGATTCGAAGAACGATCCACCAGAGACGCTACTCTTGGCAGGATCTATTTAATACAGCTCCGTAAAACTATTCCCATGTGGGACGCGAGTGCACTCTTGGTCGAATGATGCCACTATAGGTGTCGAAAAGTGCGCGAAGTAACTCGCGAAAGTGTAAAGCCATTGTACCACTCCTATCTTCGAAACGCAGGCCACAGGTTACACGGCCGAGTTGCCGCCGCATCTGGATCCCGACCGACGGAAGCACCCGGTCTGAATACTTTCGTCTGCTGTTCCAGTACCAGTTCGTCGTCGCCATGCTCTCGGGAACCCATCGTTGCAGCAAATCGACCAACGTTCGTCCCGGTCCCAGCGATTTTCTGTTCGAAGTAAAGTGAATATACTATGCGCAAGTATTCTCAATTGTGTGTTTTATATAAATAAAATGTAAGGTCTTGTCATATTAACCCATTATTGCCCAACTTATTTTTCACGCGCATCACAAATTGTGTTTTCCGATCGAAGAAAAATGATGTAGTCATTGCAGTTAAATTATTTTTGTACTCAAAGTAGCTGATATAATAAGGAACAACCAGTGAAAATTTAAGATTGATCGGTAAATCGGTTCCTGAGATATCGTGATGGCCGCGGATGAACTTTTCAACAAAATACAACTCCGAGATAATCGAGCTTTACTGTCGGTGCAGCGTGTCAACGGTCTAGCGTATCAAACACTACGCACCGCCTACGAGTGGTCAATGGGTATCGGTCTATGAATAGCTGTAACTCAAGTTGTAGTATTCTGATCTTAATGAAACTTTGAGAAAATTTTCCTCAGCATATGTAGTTTCAGAATATCTAATTTACAAAAAATCGATTTTTTTCATCCTAACAAAAATGTGTAACCCCTTAAGGAAAAATTGATTAAAACAAAACATAAACACTGGTTAAACCACTCTAACTTCTCTAAACATATTCTGCAAGAGTATATGAACAATATTAACTCTTTGATAATGCCTGTTCTACGTTATTAATTAAGTAATAGGAGTTATTCTTAGCACCTACTATATATATAGTAGGTTGGGCAATAATGGGTTAAGCTGTGTGTGATATAATGATGTGATGTCCTCGAGATTAATTTAGTTCGCTTGTTTGGTTTATTTTGATAACTATACTTTGCCCAAAGACCATCGGTAGGGTTGAAAGTCCACTCAGTGAAATTCTCCAGAAGACCGCGGTAAACGACCCAAATGCTCTAGTGTTGATTTGTGTGTGTCGTAACTGTATACCAACCAACCTGTAACTCCGGAACCAAAAGTGAGAACCGAATGAAATTCAATAGCAGTCAATGGAATTATTGTATCTTTCATTTGAAATTAATCGGTCCAGAATTCGCTGAGAAATAGGTTTGATATATGCATAGGAACTTGGTGAGTTCCCCGGGGCATCAAGAACCGGCATAGGGGACCAATGTGCTCAAAGCTACTTTGATTGATCATTAGTGATTAAGGGCCGATTTCTTCACCCTCGCTTAGCGCTTAAGCCAGGTTTAAGAGTACTAGTGAGCCTGGTTTAAACGTTAAGCGAAGGTGAAGAAATCGGCCACAAGACCCGCAAATCCAAGTATGTTGCACCCATTTTAAAATAAATTACATCATGCGGGCATCATGGTGTTACCAGTTTATATGGATATTTGCTGTGTGACCACATTCTTCAACCCGTAACTTCGGAACCGGATATCGGATCAACTAAAAATTGAATAGCACCTTATAGGAGCGTTATATCTTTCATTTAAACCAAAGATGTTTTGAAACCCGATATTTTATTTCAGAACGCTTGAGTCCCTCCCGAATTTTTTGTCTGGCTAAGTGCTTGACAAAAATTTACATTAGAAAATTATTTATCCCTTCGGCAGGTATTTTTTAATTCTACCACGCTGTCGAATACAACGTTCAGAACATTAGAAAACTGTCTCGTTTCGTTGAAATTGCAACAAGCGGCTTGTATACCACGCTGACCGGATTGCTAGCAAAGGTGCTCGATTTCTTCACACAGACAACTAATTTTGTCAACAGTTAGTTGTCATTCGGTGAATTGTCTAACTTCGTCCTCGTTCCGACTGCAAAATTAAAACATACATATACACTACAATTCTCAGTATTCCCGCCAAAATGGCCTCCATGACACGCTGACAATTTCTGGACGCAAATCTTCTATTTCCAGTATTCTATCCATTACATTACATTAAAGCCATTACACGATCCACTAGCCCAAAAGAATGTTAGTTTTTTTTAAACTGGTATGGCGCTTTCTTTTAGCTGAGTGTGGGCTTCAAAATACTTGATACCGCTCAAAAATAGCGGATAGTGACTTGACAGACAATTCCAAAACAATGTATAAACAAACTGTTCTTCAGAATCACTTTCATCACTATCGTTTTTATCTTCCATGGAGTTTTTGTATCGGCACATTTTCAAAGAATATCGAATACATCTAATGTCCCTCCACCAGTAGAAATACCAGCATGTGTGGACATTACTAAACCAGAACTCAGAAATTATAAATCGACAAATGTTTAGTAGGTCGATACTGACAACGTCAGAGGAATTTTTGCAGTTAATACAACAAACATCAGTTCTCTCGTGTTGAAGCGAGAACAAATAAAACCCAACATTTAACTTAGTCAGATACAGTGGTGGACATTCGCTTAGCCGCACCCGAAAAAATTACAAATGTTCGGAAATATCATATGTATGTATCATGCATGTTTCTTTTATTGAGAATCGTTGTTATAGTGATAGTATCAAAATTTAGTTTCAAAGTCTACTTCAGTTAGCATTCTGACACTTTGTTTACTCAGTGTCAGCGCCTCTAGTAGTCGGATTTAGAATGTTTTGACAACAATTTGTCCGAAAAGTGCACGTGTTTCAGTGATAACGGTTTCGCATATTAAAAATAAATGTGCTTGATGGAAGTGAAGAAAAGAAAATTGATCTTACATACCCATGTAAAAAATCTGACGTGGTCAATTCTAATTATCGCGAAAAAAACTTTTTTTTAGCATATACAGGCTTCCGAAACTATTTTTCCTTCATACTGTTAGGGCCCGGAAGTACGAAAAAGGTTCATTAAGGTAGATACTTCTCGTGCAGTGCTAGAAGCTACTCATTGATTGGTTTCATTACTTTTCAAAAATATTTCAAGACAACAAAGATATACCAAAATATCATTTTCACCGTCACATTAAACTGTTCCTGGTAGCACTGTTCCAGTGGAATCCAATCAAACTAATTACGATAACTTCAGTTCTACTGATTATTCAAAACTGCTAGTGCTCAAATGAAAGGTGATATTCTCAGTTAGCCTTGTTTGTCTTTATGGCGTAATCTTACCTAAATCAGAACTATAATAGACGATATAATAGTTCAAAAACGTTGGTGTTTATAAACTACATGGGCATGAAAAGGTTAATAAAGAGAACCAGCTAAAACTCGATTTCAAATACATAGAATGGAATAGGGAATGATGAAAAGATATTTTCGGGCGGAAATAAATCATTTTTGTGGATTTGACCGTTTCGGAACTTAGAACGATTTGAGCCACACGAATATAGTGAGATCAAAGCAGAATTGAGCAATTTTAATAACGTACTTCCTATCATGCAAAGCTTACGACTAGTTTCATAATCACCCGAATGAACTCTAGAATATATCTACAGCTTCTAGAAAACGTTTTGAGTGGCCTCCTCAAGAACTACGTAAATTAAAAACAGTTTTTCGGTAATCTATGGCTTGGCTAGCGGAGTATAACAGCCTTAATACAACAGTTCAAGAATATTGAGATGAAATTGATCTGGCAACACTTCAAAAGCTCTCTGACTCGATTCCGAATCACCTCTTTTATGAAATCTGAAATGTAGATGGCCATGAAAAAATCTTCTATGAGTTTGTTTCCAAATTTGGTACTTGACTATGATTATTCTCCAAAATGTAGCGGTTCAATTATGCGAATGTCAATCCAAATTAACAATTTCCATATTTTTCAAGGAAAAAATATTCATTAAATTATTGTTAGTAGATTAGTTTGAAGTATATATACATTATATACATCGATCATAACTAACTTCACTTGTATATTAGAATGGAGTGCATCTAAACGAGTGTACATCACTGTAAAATAACTAGACACTCACCAGCACCCGGCAATACTTTAAAACTTGGAATCCACCAAACAACAGAATCTGCCAACGTCAGAGTGGCAAATATCAGTGCGATCCCATTTCGCTCAGCTCGATCCTGCCAGAATCAAACCGAGCTCCAGAGCACCGGAGCGGCACCAGCACAAATAATGTACGTTTGAAAAATAATGCTTCCTCATGAATATTAATGCTCATAGTGCAAGAATCCCATGTTGCCCAACCAGACTACTATGGAAAGGTAAGTACACAACCGAATGGTTAGCTGTTGGCTTATTCAGCTCACCAAAGTGCCAGTGTTCTGGTACTTGTGCTCTGTTGGTGGATGGGGGGGGAGCGGTTGAACGGGAGCCATTTACCAGCTCAGGGACTTTCACACAATAGCTTCGGCATCAACAACCAACCAACAGACCAACCATCTAGCCGACGAGATAAGGCGTAAGAAATTGCCAAGGAGCCAGAACGGGTACGGCGCTGGTGTTAATTTTTATTCCTTTTAAATTATCAATTACCGTAAATTTTGCACTTCTATTGACTTTCGGAGAGACGGTACGGATGCTGACAGATAGATTGTTTAGCAAAGATCCACTTTAAGTCGGTATTTTACGGACATAAAATGTCATCATGAAAGGTTGACCAAAGCTAGATTTTGGGTTCAAGAAGGCTTTCTTAACTATCAACATCATAAAGATGATATTTTAAATAGTTGTACTTTCCTTTCAGTCCTTTCATTCTCTACTAGTTCAGACCTCACGAAAGCAACCCGGATGACAGCCTTGACCGGTGCTGCGCACTAAAAAACCAGTCTCAATTTGAAAATAGCACTGACCTGCGAACAATTTTCTCGGAGCGGATAAATCGGTCTCCCTTCCGGAATCTGTTTAATTTCCTTTCCAATTTCCATTAACCAAGAGGATAGTTTTCCAATCTCCCAAAAAACCCCGTTAGTATGGAAGGTGGTGCTGTCTGCTCGTAGTGGCAACGACACCAACTCTGATCTCAATTAAATGATAAAGAAAACCCATGCAAAATCGGTACAACATTTCCAAGAACCGGTTTTCCTAACAATTGGTTCCAATTTCGGAATTGCAAGGAAATCCTAGGCGGCCTTGACTTGGGCGTACACAGCGAGACAACCTTCGAATCGAAGTAAATTGACACCCCGGGTTGTTGCTCTTTGCGACGCGATGGTGGCAGCGGCGGCGGCAAATGGCAGCTCTAGTAAACAGCTAATACGATTAATTTACCGCCTGAGATGAACTCCTAATTGAAGTTGGTGTTTTCGTGGGACTTCTTTGCAAAGGTAACAGGATTTTCATTCCGCCCCTGGTTGATCATTACGAGGTCTGGTTTTCGTTCGGTCGCTAGCGCAAATTATCTTTTCGGTCGGCAACTGTGAATCAGCGAGGGTGGATGCCGTTTTTGTCGGATTCTCCGCTGCGTTTTGTTTATTTAAGATCAGCCCCATCTGGTACCGCAGTTCTTGGTGCTTTTTGTTCGAGAGCCACCCTTAGTTCACTACTGCGTATACTGCGGATTGTATTAGATATTAAGCAAACGGTGAAATATAAATTAGATTCGTTGACTTTTCAGGCAACACCCACCTACTGAAGCGGCGAGTATTATCTTGTTTCAATACACATAAATTTGTCGTTTCAAATTGCTTCTTTCGGGCGCCCAAAACAAAAATCTCTTGCATTAATTGTGAGCGACACTCGCTTGTATTTAATGTTAGCATCTCTTGCAGGTACTCGAGACATGGCTTTATGCAGTTATGTAAATTCAGCTCATCTCTACCTTTAGTTATACGTTTGTCTTCGAATCTTCCACCAAATGATTCCTACCCCATCCACGTGCCTTTGTTGATTATAATAGCGCTCACAGCGAGTTCCCGAGTAGTTTTCTTCTAGCAATTTTTCTCTTAAAAGGCATTAATGCTTCTTCCGCTGCTCTGCGATCAACACCAACGAAGTCGATATCATCCACGAAGCCAAGAATTCGTAACGCACTCGAAAAATATTAATGTTAAATTCTCGAAGACCACCCCCCCCCCCCCCCCACATACTTAATATTGTGACAGATGTCAAAGTTAGCTCAGATGCCAAATTTCACATAATTTGGACAATTTTTGAGCCCACTTCGATTGAAGTTTTTAGCATTGTCGCAATGTAAAAATATGAGGAAAGTGCATTAAATGCTACGCTCTTAAAGTAGCTCTCCCGAAATTTTGGTTCATACCTTTTTTTTAAAAGGAAACAATCTTAGTATTTGGAGAAGTGCTCGTTTCTTGAAAAATATGGGAAGTTGGGGTTTTGGGATGTTTTGTCACCAACATCCTCTATATTTAATGACATTTCTGCCCCACGCTGTAAACCACATATTTTTTGCATTTTTTCTAAATCTCAGAAATCAAACGGAACCTTTGCGATCTTAGAATACGAGAAGTTGAGGTACTAGAGCCTTCTGCAATTCATAATAAATCATATTCTCATGCATATTTCTCAATAATTCTTCATTCAATATTTATAAAATATACTTTGTTGAACGTAGAACCTTCTCAGAAACCATTTTATTTCCTTAAATTCTCTAATACCCTAACTGTCCATATTTTGCATAAAACGAAACATCTATCATGTGATTCCGCAATGATTTTTACAATATGAATAGTGTATTAAATAATAAAATATTTATTAAAAGTAGTTGGTATATGTTTTTTAATGAAAAAATGTGATATCGGGACTAAATGTCAAGAAATCTGTAAGGAAATTTGTTAGTAGGTAAGGAAAAAGATCAGGATATGTCTTGGTAAACAATACGATCTGGGCAGTACGCCCTATAACACTGTTCAAACCACGATCGGGGAGCAGAACGTAAACAAATGGCGAAAGTTTGGGGTCCCAGGAAACCCCTGGCGAAGAATTTTTTTTTTAAAAAATTGGAACAAGGCTTCACAGTTTAAAACCAAAGTTTGTATGGAGAACTAGGGTGGTTCTATAGGGCAGAAATCAATGAAAATGGTCATCTGAAATCTTCAATAGGACATCATTAAGGAAGTGCGGCGTTTGAATATTTATTTCCTAATATTCAAAAAAAATCCAGAAAGTACATGAAACGTTGAATATCGATTTTTTTTTGTCAAAATATGTCTAAAAATAGCATGAAATATCAGCATCTAGTGTCAAACTAAAACCGCTAAAAACAAATTTATTTTTTTTTAATTCCAGACGCTTCGAAATTTTTGAAAAACAGAATCAAAAATTTGTAGTGCCTTATGATTTCAAAAAAAATTTCCAGCGAACTGGGCTTGGGAGCAGAACAAATAAAAGGATGGCAAGTATTTAGGGTTCCAACTAAATCATCGTGAAGAAATTTTTGAAAAAAAATGGAACGTTTGAAACCAAAGTTTTGCGAAATTTTTAAACTAACGTTTTTAGGTAAAAATGGGCCTTATAATAATCATTCGCAATTGACTTTCAAAATGTCAATCACTCAAAAGTTAAACTCAAAAACGCCGACCATCGGCTTTCAGGAATTTTCATGATTACGTATTATTAAAACGTAGCGCTAATATTTCAGTATTTTCGCACATGTGCATTAAAATAGTTTTAAATTGTGCGTGGTGTATGTGTTTTGGTATCTCTGTATTTCGCAACTAAGCTCACCACTAGCTTAATCTTAACAATTGCACTCGTTATTAAAAAAAAAAAAAACAGTATTCTGACTCCTCCACGTGAGAATTCTATGTGTTTCTAAACGGTCCACTACAATACTGCAATATGTATCTATTCACTCACTCCCTAGACCTAGGAACTACTAGCATGTTGTTAGTCGCCTCTTACGACATGGGAGCAGGTTCCCAGTGTTTCTATTCTTGGCTGAAACAGCGCAAAAAATGTTTAGCCCGCCGGACACCACACGGCTTTCTATAATCGAATAAAAAAAAGTTGAGTAAAAACTAAACAGTAAAGAGTATAGAGTAAAGGGTGAAGAGCAAAGAGAAAAGAACAGTTACGAGAAAAGGGTAGAGTGAAACTTGTGAAGAGTAGGATTATGGTAAAAGGAAACTATTAAAGAGTAAAAAGTAAATAGTAAACAGAAAAGTGTAAACTGAAAATAATAAAGAATCCAGAGTAAATGCTAAAGAGCCCAAAGTGAAGACTGAAAGTGTAAAGCAGAAGGTAAATAAGATAGACTGAAGATAAAAGATTGAAGAGTAAATAGTGAACAATGTAAAGTGAAGAATAAAGGAGTCCGAATCGAGATGCCGAAGGAGGCGGTTCAGATTTTGTTTGGCTCTTGTGCATGGTGATGTGGCTGGGTGGCGTACCTCTAGCCTCAGTTGGTACTCTGTGTGTGTGATTACGGCGGAACTGAGTTGCATACGACTAGTATGGGAGGTTAATCTTTTGCCTGGATTAGCGTTGAGTCTGCGCTAGTGTTTAGTGACATCGTCGATCGGAGAAATTACCACTAGAAAAGTTTCACGATATTGAAAATCGAATTCCTTCATGTGTAGCAAAAGTGTTGATTGTGGAAGAATAGTGAAGAAAATAACATGATAATGTGTGTGCACTACTAAATTCCGTTTGGTGTAAATACCACTACAACTACAAGGCATATGTGTTGTCATGGGAATGGCATTGTGTGTCGTGCTATGGCATCGTTCATGTATTCGGGTGAGAAATTTCCAATAGGATTTTTATATAATGCCAAATATATCTCGACAAACATATGATTGCGGGCCGACTGTCGGAATTCACTTTGAATGGGGATTCCGGACGAGCCGCTGCTCGCTAATCGCAGATATTAAAAGTAAACAAAAGAGAAAAGTTTTCTCTTTCATAAACTGATGGGAACTGTATTCAAGCAGCAATATGCTTGTTTCGTTTTTGGATCGGAGTCGCTCTGGGTTCGCTCGGAGCTGTCATTTTTATATGGATTTTGTAAATATTAGAACAGACCTAGAGCGGCTCCGGTCTGGAAACGGGATCGGCAATGGTTTCTCCGGGGTTCCCCTTCGGGGGGAGTTTTGGCGGATGGCTTTTACGTAGTTTGTGGAGATATGATTTAATTAGTTCAGTGCGGGTAGGACAGGTTTCAACAAAATCTAATGCGTCAAGGCACCGTCACGCGCACAACCTCGATGGAATATACACTGGAGTTCAATTTGTTCTGATTGAGATAATTATTATGGGCATAATTTCGATGCTTATTATTAACGTTTTTGTTGATATTGGATTACATCATAGGGGCAATGCGAGTAACAACTACACTATGCATAATCATCATTTTCTAAAAAATTTCAGCCAATATTACTATGTTCTCCACGTAGCAAGCTTCTCTTAAATATTTCTCAACAAATCATGCTTTGTTAGTTCGGAGTTGGAAGATGGTTCGGAGTTGTTTGTTGGAAAATAGTTCGGAGGACTTCTATAGTTTTTTTTTATACATGCATACAAGTTTTTAAAGCATCATTTTAAAAGTACCAAACACTGGTCAGTAGCGGAGTGGCACGACACGGCCGGTCTCTTTATGCTCACATTTAATTGGCAAATTGGTTTCTTGTCGTTCTTCTTGTCTCTAGTTTTGTTTCTATTTCTGGTGGTAGGCTGAGAAATAAAACACGCATGTGTCGTCGGTTGTGTGTCCGACATACAGGGTCGCTCGGTTCAGACACATCGGTTATACTTATTTTATACCTCGCAGGATGCACTCCGGTTAGCATAACGACGCGTGCGATTATTGTTATATTAGCTATATTACGAAGACTTTAACTACATGGTTCCTACCATAAAAAAAACTCATGAGTCAGAAAAAATAGTCGCTTTTCGTTGTATTCTACAGTTCTTTGAATGTCGTGCATAGAAACAAGGTGAAAGCTCACGTTCCGTTATACAATTAATAGCTCTTCAGGATCGGTCATAGATCGAGGACCCATATTCTGTACAGCGCTGCAGCGATGGCTTCTCATCTGGCGCTGTTAAATGCGTATGGATATATATGTATATGTGCAGGTATGTATGTGTGCATGTATGCATGTATACATGCGTCTTTTCATATGTATGTTTACAGGCATGCACACATGTGTGTATATATGTGCATACACTGGATATTTGAAAGTAGATCGCGATCGGTGGTCCGACGAAACTTTGCCTTAGAGGTTGGAGGTAGGTTCAGCCCGAGGTGGCTATGACTCGATATGAGGATAGACTAAGTTGTGGTTTTATTTGAAAGTGCACATTAAAAATACTCTTGACTTGTGTTCCTACTACCCAATTCTCAAACGAATATTTATAGCAGACTAGCTCGCGCTTTTAGCAATACTCCTACGGCCGGCTGTTTGGAGTTCAAATTGCTGTAGTTTAGGGAAAAACTAAATCACTCTTGATGGCCGGCTATCCAGAGTTTAAATACAAGAAAAATCATAACTAAATATCTTTTTGCTCTGAGTATACGTGTACTCGGAGATTAACCATCCCACCGCATAAAACATATTCATTTTGTGGTCGCATTGCCTGCTTGTGGCGAATCCTAGACCTGTACCTGTCCTTCAATCCAACTCCGTAATATCTATGGAAGCGTCGCTGAGTCGGGGGCCTTCCTTAAGTAGGTATTACATCAACATTTCCTACCCTATCCTAAGTATCGGTGAAGATGGTCGTGGCCGGCAATAACGATTCTCATGCTATTGGTTTACTGAACTCATAAGAGATAAAGTTCATTCCCGATCATTTATCTCACAAGCAAGATGAGTTGAGCTACCTATAGGCAACATGATAATCGTTAGTATGCAATCTACGAATAGCACCGTGCTTCGCAACGCAACGCAACGCAATGTAAAGTGAAGAATAAAGCGGAAAGTGTAGAGAGTGAAGAGTCAAAAGTTAAGAGCAAAGTATTAAAAGTAAAGAGTTAAGATTAAGGAGTAGAGAGTAAAAAGTAAACAGTGAAGAATAAAGAGTACAGCAGAGTAAAGAATAAATCGGAGTAAAAAATAAGAGAGTAAAGATTAAGTAGTATAGAGTAAAAACTAAAGAGTAAAGAGCCAAACAGCAACGAGTAGAGAGCAAAAAATAATGAATGAAATAAACTATGCGGAGTGAGCGGAGTTGGTTAGTTGCAGAAATGGGATGAAGATCTCATTTGAATGTCTGATGACAATGCTTCAATAAAGCAAGAGTAAAGAGATATTTGTAAAGAACAATGTTATGAATATCCTGTAAATGATAAAGAATAAAATGTAAATGTCCATAATTAGTAAAGCGCAAAGAGTAAAGGGCCGAGAACAATGAGTAAGGTGTAAACGGTAAAGAGTAAAGAATGAAGAGTAACGACTAAAGACTAAACAGCAAAAAATAAAGAGTAAAGACCAAAAAGTAGCGATTTAAGAATGAAAAACACAGAAATAAAAAAAAAGAGTGAAGAGCAAAGAGTGAGCAACGTAAAACAAAGAGTAATGTGAGGGTAAAAGGAAAGAAGAAAAATAAATGATTTTAGAGTAGGGAATAAATAAGAGAATAGACCAAAACTAAAACATAGACTGCAAAATCTGTACTATAAAATGAATACTAAAAGACATCAAAATCAGTTAGATATAATAAAATATAATATGAAAAGCTATTTGTTAGAAATAAAAATCAGAATAAATTATGGCTTGCATCATTTTTATTAGTCAGGATTGTTCGTATAACTAAAATTAGTATCACAATCACACAAAAACCTTATTATATGGAGGATGCATTCTTAATTTACATTCATGAATAGAGTAGAAGAGGAGGAAGATATAGGAGATAAGCGAGTAGAAATAAAAACTATAATAATATTAATACAAGGAGAAATCGTAACCTATATTCGCTATAGTGTAATTGTTGAATTTCATACAAATCTCATTAACCTATAGACCGTATTTTTCTTGATGCGATGAAACGAAATGGAATTTTAGATCAGCAGATCTTGGTTGTTGTGACAGTCAATCAAATTTCAGGTTTTGGAAGAAAGTTGACGAGAACGGACACAAATTAGGTCTAGACAGCGCCGGTCAAGTTAGACAAGTTAGTGCATATTGCATTAGCTTGCCAAACAAAACCAAGTTTCGACTTCATTAATTTTCATCGGTTTCATCAGCACTTTTTTTCTCGGGATCATGACCCAAGCAATTTGTATATGCGTTGCGTTGCGTTGTGACGATGATTTTGGCGGATTGCACACTGACTTCATCATGTTTGACTGCTGATTATCTAATATGAGTTGCTTAGGAAGTGGTAAGTAGGAATTCATATCAATCCGACCCCTGATAGCCATCATTGCCGGCCGCCCCCATCTCCATCGCTCACGGGGAAGAATAAAGGATAAGGTAGACGCGAAGTGTTGCTGCTCCACCTACTTAACGGAAGGTAGACGACTCATCAGGTTCTTCCAGGTTTAGAAGGGTATAAGGTCTAGGATTCGCTCCAAGCAAGCGATGCGACCTGTAAAGCATGGTTTATTAGGTAATAGTTTAGTTGGTTTTCGAGTACACGATCACTCGAAAAAGAAAAGATCTTATATAATTCTTGGATCTTTATAAATTCTGGGTAGCCGGCTACCGAGAGTATCCTGTTTTCTAAACAAAAGCAACTCCACACAGCCGACCATGGGAGTATTGATTAGGAAAGTTAATCTTATCTGCGTAATGGGCCGGATCACTATTTATTGCGACAGTATTCAAAGAAAATTCGCTAATCCTTTTCCATGATATAATTATTGGGTTGAAAATTACCTAGTGACACGTTGACAAAACTCGAAATTAGATTCATAAAGAAGCCACGATTTTTCAGTACGATCATCGATACTATTCAAATTGAAGATTTATTGGGGCTAATTTCCGAACAACTATTGAGAAAAAATATTAATCAAAGGTTGTATACAAACCGAACTTACAAAAGAAAACCAAGAAATAATTTTAAGCTGCCCAAAATAATCATTAATTATACCGAATGATTCACTCTGCAAGACGGATACACTAGAAGTCTCACGCGCGCGTCGTTTGTCCCCCTTCCCTGTCAGCTTACGACCACAGATCCTAGACGATCTTCACTAATGTCACACCCGCTCGAAACAAAACTGAGACAGGCTCCAATCTGGCAACCTGTCGAAGTGAACGAATTGACAGCGGTTGGGGACAGAACCCGACCCAGTCCCAAGTTTAAGCAAAAATGGAAAAAGGAGGCCTGTGCCCCGGTTGGCACCGCGAGGAGGTAAGGGTAGGAGTTCTGTATCAGAGGTGAATGGCGACATAGATTGGCCTCATGTTGCACGATAATACAGCTTTGCAGCCATGAACCAGAAAATTTGTATATGAGTATCAAAACGCATCAAATTGTCTCGGAAATGATATTTATTGTTACGGGACCATATGATAATTTTGGCCTCAGAATGGCTACTCACGGGAACCTGCTCCGGAATGTCCGTTCCGGGGTAAAATCACCAAATGGTTCCAAAACCATGAGATAGAGCCTGCTGATGAAATTCCAAGAATTTTGATACAATATTGCCAGTATACCATTAACGTTCACAAATATAGCACTGGAACATGCTTCCAGAGATCCGGATTCCCGGGAGCTGAATGAATTAACCCGATTCATTTTTATCATGTCTAAAAGTGGATAAGTTCCTGAATCAAAAACACCCAAATCAGTTGAAAATTGCCTTAGTTATTGGCATTCAGTTTTGTGGGTACCCGGGTACCCACGTTGCGTTGGCCTGTTACGTAGTAAAAAAATTCAGGAGCCCCTCCTCACTCCCCTCCTTACGATATCAACAATATTATTAACCCAAAAGCTTGACTTTGTAAAGTCCTAAGATGTAACAAAGTTTAAATTTCCAGCTTCAGATAAAACATTGGAATTTCATTAATTGAAACCTAAAAAGGTACCGGGTACCGCGTCGGACACATAACGATTAAGGACATTATACATGCGAGCCACAACATGGCTCCTACGCCACACACACCCCTCTCCGCTGCCTAACCATGTATCTGACATAAGCAAATATAAAAATACGTTTTTCAACACACTAACCTTGCTGGTGTGCCACGAAACTGCTACTTAAGGAAGCTAGAACATTTTCCTATGCAATCAATCCGAGTTTTTGACGGAATGCCATCTGTAGCTCCTATTTTGTGCGAAAATATCACCCCTCTTCACTTGGGGTTTCTTTTCGAAACACTCTTATTCTCGTTTTCATTGCACTTTTTTAAATGCACTTTTTTCACAAACCACTGCAAAAACACTCGCGAAACTTTAATCGTTTACTAACAAAACTTCAAATTATCTGCCAATGTGCAGATGACCAAAGGAAAATGTTCGGAAACTCTCATTTGTGCGTTTGAATTTTCACTTCAGATTTCAGTTTTTGCTAATGTCAACAAGCGAGTCGGTGCCTAGCAACGTGGCTTCCACATATCTTCACCTTAGAAGCAAACTGGCGTTCTGCGGCGACTACGCGACTAAGGAGGCTGTGTAAAACTTGATGGAAGTAGTCAAACGAAAGGCCTCCCTAGAGTGAAAAGAAGAATCGAATGTTGCACTCAGCTTGTAAGTAACTTATAAATTTCGTTACTCACAGCTATTGAATACTTTACGCTGACGTCACAAATGAACTGAGTGTTCATTTTTGACAGTTCGCTTGTGCTGTTTACATGGACCTAGAAAAATTCTTTACGATTTTCTTCGAGCGAATCTAGTCGTCTACAAATTTTCCTAAGTCCATGTAAACAGTACAAGCGAACTATCAAGAAAAGTGAGGTTAACTGTGCCAGTAAAGAACTTAATTGTGACTCGATGGAGCTGCATGCTGAACTACCATACGTATTCATTAGTACCATGCACTGTACGTGTGGTGTACAAATTCCGGTACCATGATTTATTATTTAAAATAACTTGTATCCATTCCGTTATGACCAAATTGATTGAGATGCTGTGAAGAATAAAATAAGCTTTGAAGTAAAAATATAAAAATATGCAATTGACGAATTCCGCGCCAACTCGAACAAATGTTGGCAGCACCCTCTCAGATTTTAATGAAGCTTTCTGTACATGAGAACTTTGTCACAAAAAGCCACTTTGCATACTTTGTTTTTCCAAAAATGATTTTGACTGTCTTTTGAAAAGGGTCAAACTTTTTTTACCATTTTTTTTTTCAAATGGCTATAGTCTAAAAATGACAAATCCTACAAAAAATGTTGTAGAAGTGATTTTCACAAAAATAGTCAAATTTTTGAATAAAAATATTGAAAAAATACTTCTTCGCGTCCTATACTGAAAAAAATCGATTTTGAATATTTAAAGTCGATTTACAAAAAAGTCCCATCTTTGATTTGGATGAAATTTTGTTCCAAGACAGGTAATTATGTTCTTTACTTACCGTCAAAAATTCAAGTTAGGCACTTTCAAGAGAAAAAAGTTATTTGAAAAAAACTTTTCCTTGTTCAAACTAAATTTACCAAGAGGAATAAATACCCAGTCAGTCTAGATTCCCAGTGAAGTGAATTCTCGATAGCTCTCAATGTTCTGTTATCTTTCCTGTGTACCGGAAACATGACTATATTTTTTTGCGGCTGGAGTGACATACTAAAAGATATACAAGTGGAGCTGCTAAAATGTCATAATTTTTTTCAGCTGAACAGCTGAAACACTGAATCCTGTAGTAGGGGAACTGTGGGTAAGACGGACAGGTTGGGTAAGACGGACACATGGTTATTTTAGGCATATAACATATAAAGTTAAATTGAATTATATGAGTACTCTCTCTTCATGGCTATCCTTGAATTATGAAGCACTCAGTAGGCCTTGAATGTTGTTAAAAGCGAAAAATTTAAGTAAACATTGATAATCAGTAGTGCATCTTCGTGCGGATGTAATTTTTACGTCTCTGATTTTAAGGTTTATCGAGGAAAAAATCAATTTTTTAGCGGATTTTTTCTTTTATTTTGATAATGTAACTCTGTAAATGACATCTTCGTGGAAAATAACAGGTAAGTTCTTATACGAGTAAATAAGTGCAAGCGTTTAAAAAATATGTGTACTGGTGGGGCAAGACGGCCAGTCTTGATTAATTCTATTGATTCATCCTTATATGAATGTCTCGCGTGTAGAAACGAAATTCTAGCAGTCAAACGTGGAGAACCATCCAGTTAGCTGAAGTCTCACATGTAGTAGACCGCAAGATGTACGTTAATGTGACCGAGGCTGAATACGGAATTCCTAGGACCTGGAAAAGGTAGAAGACTTTGTGCAGGTCCCATATTCTGGCTATGTGTAATCGAGGAACTGATGTTACCAATTGCGTATTTAATATGTAACTTTCCAGTTTTGTATAAATGATTTGTCTGGAAGTGATTGTATAGCTCTCTTTATGACAACGGAAAAAACGATATTAGAAAATACATCATTTGCATCAACTTTAAATTGTACCCCAAAACGTTATTTTTCACCTCGAATTGCACATATATATTAAGAAGAACCACAAACTATCCAAAACATCCGTTAGAAACAGTAAATTTTAATATTTTGTATTGTGATCATCCTTTCGGCGACATGTCCGTCTTACCCCCACCATATGTCCGTTTCACCCGCAGTCTGGAAAAAGTTCAGATATTTCTTTGTTTTCTATTTCTTTCAAAAAAGATACTTGTTGATTTTTGTAACATAATCCCTCTGGGCACTCGAAAGCCAACATATGGAGCTACAACATAGAGTATTTCATGTTGACAAAACCATGCTTTTACTATGTTTTATTTGAGTATAACCTTAACATGTCCGTCTTACCCCCAGTTCCCCTATACCATGATTTAGTTTTCCGGAATGTAGAAAAAGTATTATCTTTTTGTCTTCAAAACTAATTATTCTCCATTACACGTCTGCTCCATGCTTCCAATCATGCATTTACCGTAACCTATCTAATGCATAAAAATCTATAAAATCAAAATCAATTCGCATATTTAAATTGAACATTATCAGAAATAAATCGACTATCTACGAAAAACTGATAAAATAAACCAGCCTGGCACGTTATGTTTATTGACTCAGTTCACAAATTGATTCGGCTGCCAGGCACTAGATATATACACATCAGCGAAAACATCCGAGAAATAATCTGTCACCACACACAGAGAACCAATCAAAAGCGAACAGACTAGAACGGCGCTGATCCGAAACTTCATCAGAAAAATCCCATTTTCCAGTTGCCATGGGAAAATAAACAACCGGCAAAACAGGTTCATTTTCAAACCAGCCGCAGTCCCACGACATATGTACATCTGTTGGCCCGGCCGACCAACCGAGCGGGAGAAAGTACCATACTATCGTGACAGAGTTGTATCGTGGGGATTTTTTAAGAGTCGGTGCTCTAACCAAGCAAATGAGAGTAGGGCGGAAAACTTTGAACTATTTTTTCATTATCAATTAACGTTTAGAATTTAGTTTTGAGTGGTAATTCGACTTCGTCTCATCAGTATCATCCATTCGACTTGATCACAACCATAGAGGTTCAGTCTCAAAAGGAACTCTGATTGTACATTATTATACGACGGTAGAAATTCTCCACTGCTAAAATTTAATTTTAATATTGTATTGACAAAGTTTGGCAATAATCTTACATCGAGCATTATCAAATAAACAAAATAAGAAACCTATTAGGTTATGATGCTAATAAATAAATAAATAAAGAAAATAATTTAGGCGCGCCCTTGCCTAAACTCGATACGTATCTGTCCACCAGATGAGAAAAACAAAGCCATTAAATGATCCGTATCGAATGATCCACCAGAGAGCCAGTCGACGGACGGATTGGTGGTTGCACCGACAGTAATGGGAAATGGATGATACGATCCAGAAGCAAAATTATTCGAGAGGGTGAAACGAGCCGTCGTGTCGCACCATTCACGAAGCCTATGCATCTAAATTATCAAAAGTCCCGCTCCCTAGGCGTCTGATGGTCTGGTATCTGGTCTGCTTAGCAGTCTTCTATATAGCCAGCGGCTTCCGTGCGGTATGAGACGTTGTGGTTTTCCATTCCGTCGCACAGGTGGTTACGCCCGGTTAGGATTTTCAAACGCCTACTAGTCTCCGGCGGTTTCGGACCTGCTATTCTTCCATGTCATAAAAGAGGATTAAAAACCGTTCGTTGTTTGGAAGATGTTGATCCTATGTTTAGATTTTGAACAGACGACAATCCTCGAAGGAAATCCAGTGTCATTCGAGAGAATCCGTATAACCGCCGGAGTCGTTGGCTTTCAACTGTGAAGAACGTAATTAACCCTTTGGACCCGATGAAACAGAAACACAACAAAACGGTGCATAATAGTTTAATCAAGTGCGTACCGCCTATCGCTAATCATGCTTTGTGGTGTAAACATCACTATCCACCGTGTTTACCAGACATTCGGTAGCTTGCCGGCAGCGAAGCAAATTTGCATATTAGACGCCTTTCCGCAGACTTCTGCAGGCATCATTGTTTCAGATGGAGTTTACCGGGTCGTCTGCGGTTGATGATGATCCAGGGAAAACCGCCCGAACCGCAGGTTCGCTTGTCGCTTTACAGTTGAAGACTCGAGACCATCTTGGAACAGTGCAGTGAGAAGGGTTTCGGAATCGGTACCATGCTTTTGACGCTGCTTGAATCGCGTAGAGTGCTGTGCATAATCTGTCTAACTTTCGTGTTGCTAATGGTTTCCCCTTGCACGAAAGTAGTAGTAATCTTCAAGGTACAAACTCCGCAAGTAGAGGACTAGCACCTAGTTTGCATTCGCTCTAATTTATGTTGACACTCTGAGAAAATATTATTACAAAATAATGACGTTCAACGACGGCGGCGGTTGACAAGAGATGCAACTGCTGATGATGGTATAACGATCTTCTGCTGTGCCACCCCCAGCATGAATTCCATTGGGCCGCCCGCGACGTTGTAAACCGAGTGAACTATATATACCTACATAGTTGCAGACTGGGTTAAACCCGTTTTGCGCGCTGCAGCGAGCTGCTGGTCCAACCAAGGCGGTGTAATTTCGCGATAATGCCACCGTCCGTACGCACAGTGGCACGATTTAGAACAAAAGGTGGACTTAAGTCCAAACGTTTCCGTATCGGTTCATATAGGACGTTTTTATGTAATTTTGGTACGCTGAATTCGTTTTCGATATTAAAACATTTCAAAAATGAACATTTACTATTCATTAGGGTGTCTCAAAAAAATTTTTTTTTCTAGATCGTTCTTAAAATTTGTGTATATTAATTTTCGTGTTCTAAATCGTTTTTGATATTAACATTTGCAAAAAAAAAAATTCATTATAGATTAGGGTGGCTCAAAAAAAATTATTTTGTTGTGAAGGTTCAAAATGTTTTTAAAGACATTTTTGTGCGCTGAATTCCTATGTTGGTTGAAGAAAATAGAAATTAACTTTACTACTTATTAGAGTGGCTCAAAAGTAAATTTTTTGTCTTTTATAAAGATTTCTTTCAATTGTAATTTTGGAATTTATTTTCCGTATTGAAACGAATTGATTCTCATTATGTGGCTTTAGAAATGACTATATTATTTTTAAGGATCAAATAAGATGTGATCCACTAATTTTGGAACGTTTAATTCATTAGTGGGTTACTTGGTATGAAAACTACATTTTTTTCATTTTCAAAACAAACATTTTGAGCGTCTTAGTGGAATATTGATTTACATTCACTAATCAACAAGATGGTTAACGATTTTGTTTTCGCAGGTGTGTTTTAAGTTGCTTAGATTGCTTATTTCGTACCTTAAATTAAAATAAATCCAAAATCCTTTTTTCGCGTATATGATTCATTTAAAAATGGTCTTATTTTATTGGGATAATATCGCATATCCTTAAGCTATATTAGCGCTATGCAAACTCGGAAAAAATAGTCTCACCAAATGACTAGAACTCAACTGTGTTCACTCAATTTGACAGTCATTGCGTAAGTTAGCAAAAATAGTTCATGAAACATTTTATGACACATTTCAGATGGTTGAAAATATTTACTGAATTATAAACATTCTTAATTCCTTTACCACTTAAAAACCATACTTCCCATTCGGTTCCTTACTCTTGATCACTAGTAAAACCCTTGTAGATCATGCTCTAAATGCTATTTGAAAGTTGTGCATAAATTAGTGTCATTATTTTAGTCATAAAGTGAATATTCAAATTAAATATTAGTAATAACCATGCGTTTCCATTCACAGTTTTTTTAAATTTTGACTGCTTATCGCAAGTTTTCATAGGCATAGGCTCATTTTAAAGAGAAAATGAAAAGCTTTCGAATGAGCATAGTGTGATCGCGGGCATTCACGGGCGTCGTTGTTGTTATCGCTTTAGAAGTTCGAATTCAATAAAAAATCATGACAAACAGTTATCTAAACACTAACTAAACCAACTAGTGACTTATTTTTGGCGCTTTTACGATGTAATTTTATCACACGGATAATTTTGGTGAAGTAACGCAATTCATAAAGTCAACCGTTTCTTTGAAAAACGAGAATAACTGTATGTAGTTCCTATGGTCAAATAATGCAAAAAGCACTTGAGTTATGCCCTTCAAAAAGCTCTCAAAAATTCATTTTGCATTCAAATCACACAAAATCTGTCTGAAAATGTCTCTGATGGCTCAGCTGATACGAGAAAAATACTAGTGAGAATATCACATAACCTTCATATATGGACTAAAGCCCGGGCTCGTCCCACTGTGGTACGGTACTTGGTTCGTTTGCTCTATCGTGCGTGAAATGAATTTCGGAAACAATTCTCGTTATAGTTTGTCGGTATGTATACGCTCACTTGTAATGAACTATTATGGCAGGGATCTGGTATGGGACGAGAGTGTTGGGAAAGTAATCACTTTTTTAAGTTATGGGAGAAAGATGTAATTGATGAAATGCGCTTTGCCAGCCTAACAATGATTTATACAAACAAGTATAAAAGTATTCCTCAAAATCGGTGTTAAATGTGAAAAATGGATGCGGCTGTTCATTCAAGTGGTCACCTTCTCAAGCCGCACGTGATAGTGTGTTACGAGTTCAATTTTACTACGCATATCTGGCAGACCTTTCACTAGCAGTTCTTTTAATATTTGAAACCATCGTTGTCTAGATACATTTCTGGTATCATAGAGTGAGTGACTAACTGTACATAGAAATGTTAAGTGTAGCAATTATCACTGTCGTGCGCACGGGATAAGGGGATGGAAAGAGTGGTAGCCACTCCTAACGTTTTGATTTTTTTCAATTTATGTAATCTAATGGTGGCTGTTTGGCCATCCATGGAAGCCGTCCTTCAATATCAGCTTCCTTCTCCGAACAGCCTAGATAAGCCGTGTAGTGTCGGTAGTGGTTGTTTCAATCGGCTAAGAATTACACTACGGACCACCTGTTTGACCTGTTGTGGTGAAAAAAACCCAAACAGGGAACCCCAATTCCATAGTGCCATGCGACCCGTGCTATGGTTAAAATAATTGAGGGGGTTTAAAATATTCTCAATGACGAACGGAGCATGGGAAGTATCGGGGCGAACTTCCCAGTATGAAGCCCTTCCTGCATTCCTATGTCACACAGTGGGGCAGAATGCTACTTTCGACGCTCAAAACTTCTAACGCCCTAGGTATGTATTCTGGAGGATTGGTGTCTTCAGCAAAGTACCTTGGTCGGAAAAGAGCATTATTTTAACATTTAAAGCGTGTTTTCATCATAAATATTAAAAAATATGGTTCACAAAATTTATAATAACCCACGAAGCGGCAAGTAGCGTCAGCTGAAATTTTATTTGTGACAAGTAGAGACCTTTAACTTTATAACTGAGAAGAAAAAAATTGGGGCAAGGTGGGGTTTTTATCTACAGACCTTTAGGTTAGGTGAAAATTATGTACTTCTCCGAGTTCGAGCGAATTGTAGTTTTCGAATTCCGCAATCATTACTCAAAGGGTGACTCTACTCTAGTCTTAGTAGTTTAAGGTTATGTGAAATAAACTATAATAACAAATTCATATATTCTAAACCGAGTTGCAGATTTATTAGCATTAGAAGAAAAGTGTGAATTTGTGTAAGTAAAACTCATTTTACAAATCGTTCTAACGAGCGTGTATAGAAAACTAAGAAAAGGTGTTGTAAGAAGGAATTCAAAAATTCAGCGGAAGGGGATTAATTCAAATCGCTCTTACGAAACATTTCTTGCAAAAAATAGGCACTGCCTTATGACTGAACTACAATATGAAAAAACTACAGAAAGTACTAGACACAGCAATTGAATAAAATGAATTTCCAAATTTATTTTAGTCCGAAATGTTATATTTAAATTCAAAACTAGAAAAAAATTACTTATTTCTTTAGATTACTTAAAATTCTTAAGCGAACTGGCACCTATTTCACGTGAATTATATATTATTTTTCCTTATTTCGTATGTCTGCAAAAAAGGCCCACCTTGCTCCACTTTTTTCTCTTGCCTTTTTCGCGCCAAATCGTATTCAGAGTTGGCAGCACCCTCGCAGATTCTAATGAAATTTCCGGTACATGAGAACTTTGTCACAAAAAGCCACTTTGCGTATTTTGTTTTTCCAAAAATGATCTAGACTGTCTTAGGAAAAGGGCCAAACTTTTTTTTACTTTTTTCAAATGGCTATGGTCTATCAATCCTACAAAAAATGTTGTAGGAGTGGTTTTCACAAAATTAGTCAAATATTTGAATAAAAATACTGAAAAAGTTCTTCATTGACTACTACACTGAAGAAAATCGATTTTAAAAATTTAAAGTAGATTTATAAAAAAAACATTTTTGATTTGGATGAAATTTTGTTTCAAGATAGACCATTATGTTTCCTACCTACCGTCAAAAATGTTGGTCACTTTTAAGGAAAAAAAGTTATTTGAAAAAAACTTTTCCTTGTCCAAACTGAAACTTTTTCTTCAGTGTATTTTTATCGAAAACTAAACCAATGAAAGCCATAATCATCTCAGAATCCAATAAAACTCAGTTTGTGAGAAGATATTGTCTGATTTAGCAACTAAGCATATTTTCATTAAGAGGTTAGCTACTTGAGAATGTTTTCCCAAATTTTCATAAGGATCCGAGAAATAGATCGAAAGTTACAGTGCTTCCAAGTGCGCTTCATCTACCAAGGTAATTTGAAATTTGAAACTCGAGTATCTCGAAATGTCGTTTTACTAAAAATGGTCTTTCCGTGATCACGATTGCCGAAAAACTACTCAATCAATATTCTTATTTTTTCAATTGATCGTAATTACTTTAACGATTCCTTTTTTATTCATAAATTTTTGTTTCATGGATAAGCATTTTCTAATACAGTTTTTAAAACTTAAACTCCGCCAATTGTCAATTTATTTTTATAAACTTATGCTTGTTTATTTTACTGAAAAATGCACTACCAAAACATTATAAGTTTGGTGTAATGAAATCATTACTTTATTCCTTTACGTAATTTCAGACTTTCTTGACATTTTTATCACTAAAAGGTGTGTAACCCCTTAATCAAGAATCCTATTGAAAACAGTTTATGTCGTTAAATAAATATTCTATTATTACTTTTTTTTCTTGTTTAGTACTGAGGAAGAACCAGAGAAAGTAATAACCACAACAACATTATGTATTAAATTTTACATATTTTTTTATTTATTTTTATATATTACATTTGCCTTAAAACTATCTTCATGCATGCTATTTTGAATTATTTCTATGCAAGGAAAATATTTTTGGTTCATCTTCTGAATTCGAAAACCTTTTCGTCTCTACTTCGCCCCCAGGAATAGGCACAAAACTGTGAAATTTTTGAGTTCCAGATATTGTTTTGGCGTTATTATACAGCTCTTAGATTTCTGCTGACATTTTGTTGTATTGTTCAGTGAATATTTAGCAAAAAATTAATTTTGTGATATTTTTATCAGTTTGTTCAACTGCCCAGTTATGTAACTCTCGGGGACTTGTTATGGTATTTCCATAGTCGCGAGCAAGACTGGCTCTTTTGCCATTCGCTTGAGAGCCACCAATATCATCACAGGGTTTCTATGGGATGCTGCGCTTAACTCATACTTTGTCTGGAATCTACACAAGCTTGCTAAGTTTTTCTTATTTTTATATTGTGCTGCTGCTCCGTCAGACAAAATAAATTTTAGAAAAGTTTGTCAATTTTTTCATAAAATTTATCAGTTTTGAAAGGAACCAATGAACTGCAGTCTTCCAGTCTTCTTGTCTTCCAGTCTTTTAGTCTTCCAATCTTCATTCAAGTTTCTTATGAATATACACCAAATTCGTTACTGATGCTTTTTGCATGTATCAGGCAACTAGCAGTTGGAAAAATGGATTCTGAGATGATTATGACTTTCATTGGTTTAGTTTTCGATAAAAATACACTGAAAAAAAATTCAGTTTGGCAAGGGAAAGTTTTTTCAAATAACTTTTGTCCTTGAAAGTGCCCAACATGAATTTTTGATGGTAGGTAGGGAACATAGTTATCTATCTTGCAACAATATTTTATCCAAATCAAAAATGGGTTTTTTTGCAAATCGACTTTAAATTTTTTAAATCGGTTTTTTTTTCAGTGTAGGAGTCAATGAAGATTTTTTTCAATATTTTTATTCAAAAATTTTACTAATTTTGTGAAAATCACTCCTACAATATTTTTGCAGGATTTGTCATTTTTAAACTATAGCCATTCGAAAGAATTGGTAAAAAAAAGTTTGACCCTTTTCAAAAGACAGTCTAGATCTTTTGTGGAAAAACAAAGTATGCAAAGTGGCTTTTTGTGACAAAGTTCTCATGTACAGAAAGTTTCATTAAAATCTGAGAGGGTGCTGCCAACATTTGCTCGAGTTGGCGCGAAATTCGTCTTATAAAGTTAAGTCTACTTGTCACAAACAAAATTTCAGCTGCCGCTATCTGCTGCTTCGTGGGTTATTACAAATTTTGCGCAACAATTTTTTTTAAGGTTAATGATGAAAATATCCTTTAAATGTCATGATAACATTTATCACACTTTAGAAATTTTTATTATTGTATATTTTCGAGGATTTATAAAAAAAAATGTTCTTCCAAAGATTTGTTCATCAAAAAATGATGAAATTAATTTTTTCTCGCGTTTTTTAAATGTTATGTTTAAAAGGTCCTAAAGAAAAATAAATGTTATGTAACGCCATCTACATAGATTATAGAGTATAAGCACGAAAAATGGTGGAACAAAACCCTATAAAAGCTTAGGAAAGTTTCTAGGAAACTGTTGAACCGGGCCAAACGGACTGGACAGTGGGATGAGTATAAAAAGTTTCTTTCGGCATATAACCTACAAATTAGGAAATCGCGAAGAAAGAGCTGGAGGCTGATGTGCGAGCGGCTCGACAAACTCCCGTCGTTGCAAGACTTCAAAAAACTCTATCAAATGATCATACAAACGGGTTAGGTAGTGTGAAGAAGGACGATGGAACTTTCACCATTGATTCCCAAGAAACACTTAGTATCATAATGGAGAAACATTTTCCTGGTTCGTTTTCCTTTAATAATATACAAACGCTGAATCAAATTGAAGCAGAGTCTGATTCGTATGAAGCTAGTACCTAAGCTCACGAAATAATCAGTGCTTTATTTACAGACGCAAAGGTGGAATGGCCGATCGACTCCTTTGGACCATTCAAATCGCCGGGGATGGACGGAATACTGCCAATAATGCTACAAAAAGCAAACAGCATATCATTCCATACCTGACGAAAATGTTTAGGGCAAGTCTAGTACTAAACTGTATACCTACAAGCTGGAGACAAACAAGAGTAATATTTATACGAAATCGGGGAAGCGTAATAAATCCCTTCCAAAATCTTTTAGGCCAATAAGCCTAAAAGATTTTGGAATTTTTAATTTCTGAAAATAATGGAGAAAATGATTGACTTACACATTAAAGCAGAATACTTGAAAGCCTCTCCACTGAGCGAATTTCAATTCGCATATCAAAGCAATAAATCAACAATAGATGCATTACACATGTTTGTTGGAAAACTAGAGAATTCTATTGCAACAAAAGAAATCTCACTTGCGGCTTTTTTAGACATAGAAGGAGCTTTCGACAATGATCTCATAGTTCATTGCGGAATGCTATAAGAAAACATGGGTTTGATATTTATACAAAAAAATGGGATGAACTCAATGCTTACAAACCGTAATATAACTATCTTGCTTAGAAACACGTCACTGACTATGAAAACAAATAAGGGATGTCCTCAAGGCGGAGTTCTATCATCCTTATTGTGGTCATTAGTTGTAGACGAGCTATTAAAATCATTAACTGAAATGAGATACGAAGTGATTGGATTTGCAGATGATAATACTCGTGAGGAGAAAATGTCCGCGGGCCTCGAAAAAATAAATATTTCATATCAACACTTTTGCTCAACGGAACAGTAATTGAAAAATCCTCTGAGGTAAAGTATCTGGGATTGATACTCGATAAAAAACTAAACTGGAATGCGCACATTGACCAGGTTATAAGCAAGACAATTCTCGAGTACTTTTTCAAATGGACGTAAGTAACATTGAGAGCCTCTCTTTGTTTACTTTCTCTTTCGTTTATTACGACGTCATTACAACACGTTGTACTAATTTTCCAGTACATATCGAAAGCTGAGGGTTTTAACGTGAAAAAAACACTTTTGCGAATTTATAAATATGGTTGGGTACAATAATTTCAGTAACACTCGCTTCCGATACGTGGAAGTGAAAACATCATGTCATGACTCTTGCTTTTCGTTTGCGGTGGAGACTTGCTTCTACATTTCCCTGTTTTTAAAATGCTGAAATTTACCTAAACCCCACAAAAAAATAGTAGGACTTTAGTCGTGGCAGCCCTAAACCAATTGAATCAAATCTAAAATTATTACTCACTTTCGATCCTATTGAGAACTGCAATGGTTACTATACGTTCTAAGCGTTCAATGGAAAGTGGGCGAATATGGTTTGCTAAGCTAATATGAGTAAAAATAATTAACTCTTTATTTTTTTTTCCTCACTCACCACCAAGAAAGAGAGAGACTTTTTGTAAAAAGAAGGAAGAAAGATGTTTCTTGAAAAAAGCTGTAATGCTTGTTTGATTGCATAATTAGGATTGTTTTACTATTCTTTCAATTTAGTTTTAAATAAAGTTGTTGCACCTAGCGTGACGTTATGTGATTTCACAAACGTCGTTTTATTTAAACCGAAAGGAGAGCATCAGAACACAAATTCGAAACCACTTGTACTGAGTATAGAGAAAAGTTGAAAGAGGCGCTCTTAGGTCGATTCCCATTGATTGTTTCTACCACCAGTTACTGCGCAGATTGGGCAGAAACGTTAACTTCAAATGACTAATTTAAAGAGGCAACCAGTCGCAACATTTTAGTCGCACTTCTTAAATACTGTTTCATCTCCTCAATCTGCTATTTCATCGCAACTAACATCCCCTTTTACCATCTTTCTCCGTGACATCTGTCAGTAGTACCGATTATAGACTCAAATACAACCAGCAAATCACAACTGAACCATACTCGGCAAATGTCCTGTCACGCACGCTAGAGTGCGATGCTAAATATGCGGTTCAAATATATACATTTCACAAAACTTACATATTAAACCTTATTCTGGCTAAAATAAACATATCATATGCTTTCATCATTAGAATCGCTTATAATTTAACCATACTTGAGCACCTGATTAATCATTGTATCCGATTTTTGTTGAAGGTGACAATCACTAGCGAGAAAGAGAGAAAGAGGTTAAATACCCGACCTAATCCACCTAGCAGTGATATAAGACATTTCATACATATATCAATGTTGGATCATTCATAAGTTGCAGAACTCATGCGAAGTAGGCACAGTTTAGGGTCCCGCACGAATAAACCCTCGAATAAACTGAACAAATTATAGATTACACGGTGCTACAGTGGTTTTGTACTTTTTAAGAGACCTAGTATAGGTTGTAGATCTCACAAAATGCAACACAAAACAATGTATGTATACTGTTGTATACTCTTGTATACTGTATGTATGTTGTATACTCTCAAAAAAAAAAGATTTTTCGAAACTTTCGGCACTTAAAATCATTTTTCAACCGATTTAAAATTTGAGTGTTTTGAAAAAAAAAAAAAGAAGAAATTACCTTTCCAACGGTATGCTATGATATGTTCTTTTGTTAAAAGTACTATGTGGTTTTGGGATAACAATATGAAAGTAATCATTTTGATCAAAATCGGTTGAAAAATGGCTGAGTTATTAATTTTTTCCAAATTAGAAACTTGCTCGCATGAACTCTTAAGGAGTTAGTGAGGTATTGTCTCGCACTATTAGATGCTATAATTATATCTTCCGTTATTTTATCCAATGCACAGTGGCCCAGAATGCGAATTTAGCAGGAATTTAAACTTTTTGCTAAAATTAAATGACTTGGCCTTACAACATGTTTGGCAAAGTTGTTGTACTTTGCAAGGCCCTTCTTTTTGTTTAAACCGATGCTAAGGTGGTTCTAAATTTAGCAATATTTAAAATAGAACTTTTTAACGGTTTGAGATAGAGCTTTACTGTCTTCGATGATGTTGTAGAGCAACACATTTTAGACAAATTTGCTGAAGACATGCAAGCGCTAGCTTTTATATTTTCCATTGCACGAGAAATTCAAATGTAAGCTTCAGGGTTTTTCTTAAAAACGGTTTTATTTCTATAACTTTTGAAGTTTTTATTTTACGCTGAAGTACCCTTTGAACAACTTGAAGATTATTTTAGGGCGCATAATTTCCTTTAAAACACCAACTACTTAACTTTTTTCGTTTTAAAGTTATAAGAACTTTTATATAAAAAATATAACTTTTTTAAATAGAATTATCTTTGATCCGGGCACTGAACATTAAATACTGTTGCTTTCATATGAAATAGCATGCTTTGTAGTATAGATCACCAAAAAATGGCAAATTAAAATTAAATCTTGCAATATTTACTCAAAAAATACTATATTTTTAGTAAAAAGTATATATAACTTTCTAACGAGCGAAACTAGAGGTCCAATATATTAAGACAAATTGTTCTTCTTCAAAATATCTAAAAGTATTTCTACAGTGATCTTAATGAAAAAAGGTAATTCGTTAGTCACGACAAAATCAAAACTGCAAAAGTTATATGTACAAAGAAAACCATTTTTTAAGAAACACCCTAAATTTTTTTGGCAAATTTCTTGTAAAATGAAAAGTACATGACATAGAGTTTCAGTGTCTTCGACAAAGTTTTTTTTAAATTTCATTTTCTTCAATTTTGTGGAAGACAGCGAAACTCTATCTCGAACCGTTAAAAAGGTAATTTACTGATTTTAAAAAATTTAGAACCACCCTACCCATTTTTTCAAATAATAGAAAAGTATTGTAAAGTGCAATATTTTATCATGAAAACGAAACTATATTTTTTATATTGTTCACCGTGAAAGTAATTTAAACATATTACAAAGAGTCAATTCATGAAAAACCAAATTTTCAATATAACTTTTTCAGTTTTCATTTTCTTCCAACCTATCCTTCAGATGTTTTTCAGAGTTTTTGAAGACGAACATTTTCTTCTAATACATCAAAACTCTAGCTTTTATTTTTCAGAAGATATAAACACAAGATTTTTTTTAAATCAATTTTATGAAATTTTAAAAAATATCGTATTCACCATTTTTGCTCAACTATAACTCTAATCATGACCTTATTTATATTTCAAAAAGAATTATCTTTTATTTGCCCCAAATGAGTGATATTGTTATTCCGAACAACCCCATTTTTGGCGAAAAAGTGCTCATAACTTTTCAACGGAAATAGCTAGATATATGGTGCCATGAAACAAATTATTCGCCTTGAAACAATCTTAAAGTGGTCTGAAGACTACTTCAGTTTTAAACGAATACAGCAAAAGTTATTGGAATAAAACTGTATTTCGAAGAAACACCCTAAGCTCCGACTTTAAATTTGTTGTAAAATAAAAAGTATAACAGATAGAGCTTACATGTCTTCAGCAAAATTTGTCGTTCTACAACTTCGTTAAAGGTCGTTCGGCTCTAGTTAGAATGATTAAAAAGTTAATTTTTTCATCTTGATAAAGTTAGAACCACCCTAACTGTTGTTTTAACAAAAAGACGGGGCTCATAAACTACGAAAACTTCTCCAAAGACTTAATAAGGCTAAGCTGTTTAGTTTTAGTAAAATCTCAAAATTCCTGCTAAATTTGCATTCTGGACCACTGTGCAATGTCGTGCTCAAAGTTCACTTTTTAATCGAGCAAAAAAACTTTTTTTTTGAAAATTTTATATGAGACAAAAAAAAATTATATATTTTATATGAGACCGAAAAAAATTAATAACTCAGCCATTTTTAAACCGATTTTGATCTTAAAGAGGTCGTTGGATACGGAATTAAATATTCTTAAATTTTTATTTAATTAAATGTTGAGCAATTTTCATTTTTTTTAATAAAAAAAATAGCAAAATAATGGTAACTTTCATATTATTGGCCAGAAACCGCATAGTATTTTCAATAAAAGAACATAACATAGCATACCGTTGGAAAAGTAATTTCTTCTTCTTTCCAAAACACTCAAATTAAAATCGGGTGAAAAATGACAGCGTAAAAAAAATTTAGTGCCAAAAGTTCTGCAGTTTTTTTCAAAAATCAAGATTTTGAGGGTACTTTAATTTCATCAAACGTGGTTTTGTGTTGTATTTGACCAGATCTACAACCTTTACCATATCACTATAAAAGTACATTCATTTTTTTTATTTTGTAGCACCGTGTTATCAATAATACGAAACAAAGCGGGACATCACACTTAACTAGGGGCTTGCTAAGGAAGGCAAATTGTGTCTCCATTTTTGGAACTAGTGTCAGACCTGGCATTAAGTTAGTTTCGGATTCTGATGAGACGAACTCGAACTACAAATTCCATAATTAATTTAGTTATTGATCTTGAGCCCATCACGTGTAAAAATGTGTTTACCCAATTTTCTTCTTAGTGATGAAAAATTGGATTTCACTCAATATTTTGAGCTTGGGGAAGAATATAGCATAGTGAAATAAGATGCTTTTGTAGATTTGATTTAGTTCGCCTTTTGTGTAACATGAGCAATAATTTTTTCAGGCTAGATTATCAGTTTATTTATATAAACGGTTGATGGTGGTGTTCGCACAACAAAGGATTACAACCGTAGCTCGTCCATTGCAGTTCTTTGACCTATGGAAATATGGTCACAATATACATAAAAACCTACAATATTTAACATAAAGTCCAAATGAATGTCGTACTAACACAGACTGTTTAATTTTGCATTTTCCATAAAGATAATAACGTCTCTCAATATACTAAAAATCAACTAAACTAAAAAATTCCAAATTCCCACACAGCCACCTGCTCATTGTGTTTAAACATTACTTTTCGAGCGGAAAATCGTAACATAAACATTCACGTTTAATCCATTTTACTAGATTTTCATAGTTTATTTTCACCGGTGTTTACCTACCCACAACCAGCAACAATGCTTCAGCATCATTTAATGAAAGCAATAAACTATATTGAGTCACAAACAAAGGAAATGTGTGAAAATAGCAAAATAAAATACAATGCTCAAAAGAGTGCATGCATGTAGCCTGCATTCGAGGTGGTCCTAAATTGACTCAGTTCCGCCTTCATACATAGATTGCACCAGCACATAAAGCAAGCAGGATAATCTCATCGTGTGAATCTAATCCAGTTTCAGTTGAAACCGGTTGTTGGTTGTTCGAATGGAGCTTTGTCGTGAAAGCGTACGCCCAGCACCGAGGGAAAAATGCCGGATTTCCAGGGAATATACTGCTGGCTGAGGAAATGGGATAACAATAGTTCTTGAAATACGGTTGCATCAATGAACTAAGCGTATCAGCTTACGAGTTCAGGACTCGATGTGTATCATCTCTCAGGAATCGGATTAGATTGGATCAATTGACATGATACCCCGAGAATCAACTGTTGCATTTTCTTTGCATCTTACATGACTATGCTTATTCTCAAAATACCACAAACAAAAATATAGTAAATCTGATGACTAATCATTCAACAGATACACATTTCATTATCGCTCACATTATTTTTCTCGGTGCGATTGCAGTCAGCGAGCAAACGGTGCAGTGTGGGTGGAGATTTTTCTTCCCGTCAACGCTGGTTGCTGCTTTCTTGTGGAAATGAAAATTGAAGAGATGAAAGAGGAAATCCAAGTACTATTATATGGAGCTTGGTTTCCGTATCCTTTCTATGCTTGGCCCGTGCTGCCCGTGGGTCGGAATTAGAATCCGGAAGAGGATAATTAAGATGATAAAAAATAGTAAAACATAACAGTAGAAAGGGTATAATTCAAGATACACAGGGATGGATCAATGTTTGTTTTTCTTCTCTGAAGCTTTTATGAGATATTAAAAAGCTATGTTTCAATTATCCTACCCAACAACTTTTGTTAAGCCAACTTTGCCGAAACGGGGGTGCATTTCTTGGGAATACTTTTGCCCAAAGCAACAATGTTGCGAGTGTCTCTCCGCTACCGTTTCGTTTTGGGCAAGCCAATCGGAAATGCGAGTTTGGAAAGTCCTCCAGTTCCGATTATCCAGTTTCACGTCGACAGAAAAAGAAGAACCGAAAAGGAACAATAGCTGGGTTAATAACTATTCTTCTGACGATGCAGGAAATTGTGCAGTCTCTTTTGTCATGTTACATTACGCCTGGGGGTTGAGCAAAAGCAGAAAAAAGCGGAGTAGTTGTGGATGTTGTTATTTTTGCGCACTAATACGATCCATTGAAACAGTAGAAGAAGATGGTGCCGAGTATTACAGCGCAGATAAAGCAGAGCAACAGATGCGAAACGCTAAAAGGACTTTGTGTCAGTTTGAAAGGAATGAATGAGTCTCGTTACGAAGGGGTGTGAAAACAGTGTTTACTTATTTTAGCATCTATTTATTTCAATTTCAGTGAGGAACTCGACACTATTACTTTTTCTAGAGTTTGAATAGTTTAAATTTGAAAACATCACGTATAAGAAGGCCATACACGTCTCAATTTTCTTGCTAAAATGTTGCAAAGTTAGGGCCTGATGTCCGCTAGAAGGTCTAAAACATTATTATTTTTCTTCAGCCAAACGTAGCCTAGAGGTCGTGTACCATCCGGCGACCATTGTTACCACGAGTTACCGCTACCATGACTTAAACGGTCGCGAAAGCAGAAGTTTCTTCTTCTTGTCTTATATTTTCTTGATTTTATAGTTTTAATGTATTGCTATCTTAGGATAGCTAAATACTTTCACTTCCTTCTTCTTATCTAAAACTAAATAATAAAGGACGCTCTTGTAAAATCGGCAATATGCCCACTATTCAAAGTCGCTGTGTTAGTAAATCTCTATTCGAAACCACTACAAATTCTTTCATATTCACCTCGCGAATATACTGGGTATTTCTTATTGTCAGCTTTGTTTGTTTGTATTTATATTAATTGTATTACATTTCTTTCTCGCTGCCATCCTTTTTATATGACGCAAACGCCTCACCCACTGCTCTGCGATCGAATCGTCGGATGTCGTTTGCGAAGTCTAAATCTCGCGGAAGTGACGTACATTCAACTACACCATGTTAAAAACTGTGTTTTGATATTATGGTTAGAAGTCTATCACTGCTAGAAGACTTTATTGCGAACATCAGAACCAAAATTCCCGTGTATATTGATAATGCTATGGTGGATGTTCGTATGCACGACCTAGAACCACGCACTAAAACAGATTACATCAAGCAAATTATGTCGTAATACGGAAAAGTAGAATCTGTTACGAATGACACTTGGAGAATTTGTTTCACCGATATCCCCAACGGTGTTCGTGTTGTGAGAATGCGAAGGATCTGGCCCGACATTCTAGCAGAGTATTCATAAGATGAACAGAATGGTTTATATATCATACTAATCAACATAAAGCGAACAGAAAATATAATCGGAAAAAAATTAATTGAAACGAATAAAATAAATGAATAAAGTGAAAATTCCAACAAAATACGAAAAATGAACTAAATTAAATAAATAGAATGAAAAAAATTAATAAAAACGTTGATTTATTAAAAATAATAAAACGCATCAAATGAACTGAAGAAGTAAATTACGTTATAAAAATAAAACGAATGGACGTGATGTAATGATTGAAACAAATAAAGTGAAAATTATAGATAAGTGTATAATGCACGAAATTGATATTATAAATTTAAAAAAATAAAAGGATTACATTGAATAAAATGACAAACTTAAATATAATGCGTACAAGAAAAAAGAAATAATGACAGCGAATAAATAAATGAATAATATAGGGTGTACCCCATTAGGCATACAGACGATAAACACAATCGACGTTAGGGATAACATACGATAGGCACAATGATCGTTAGGCATAATGGTCGAATGATATAATGGACGTTAAATTATAATATTGCCGCATAACTAAAAGAAACTCATTTTCGACAGCGATAATAAGAGCGTGAATGCTTGCACTTTTTTGGATCTTATAGAAATGCGCTGTAAACTGAGCACGGTGTGTTTGGTAGAACAAATTTATTCGAAAAAAATCGGTATCTCTAAAACTTCAGCATGTGATCGAATGAACTTTTCCCTTTCATCCGATTTATCGCTTTGTGTTGTTGTGCCGTTACGAAAATTAGTATTAGTAAACAGTAGTCTATACGAGCTGTGCTCGAAGGAGATATATATATTAGGGTGGGGCATTGTTATATGGAAAAACGTAATCATAGCCACATCAACCGAGCACAGCACTTTTTTGGTTCCTTTTGGGGTCCCAAACAACTGTGCAAAATTTGGGGTCGATTGGTGTTGACCCGGCGTAGCGCATTGCGTTTGAAATTTGTATGGAGATTAGTATGGGAAAACCTACATTTTTGCATTTTGAATTCTACAGACTACAATTTTTCCTTTACTATGCAAACAAATAGATAGAAGTGTAGTCCAGGATATGCTGAACAACTTTGTCGAAGGATGTATGGTGTTAGAGTGTCTCTAAGCCAAGTTATAGCTGTTCAAAGTTCGATACATCGAATTAAATGCCAAAGATCATTTTTATTGCCAACACTGCCGGTGTACCAATGGTATTTCACATAGCATTCCAAAATAACATTATATATATTAGTTTTACCACATTGGTATGTTTGGATGAATTATTCCAAAGCCTTAGCTCAATTTCATGAACTAGTTGTTGAGCAAAAGGGCGTAGTGAGGGGTGAGGGGGGCGCTTTAATATGTAGAAATTCGAACTGAAATGTTGTCGAGTTGGAATGTTCAGAGATGAATTATTTCAAAACAATTACACAATGTCCTACGCATAATAGTAACGATGTAATAAAACATACTGTATCCCTTTGCCTTGACTTTTAAGAATAGAAGTTACATTACAGACTGAATCAACTGATGTCGAGTTGATATGTCAGAGAATTGCATTGATTATATTTCAGTTTAATAGGCACTATGATTTGATGAGATGCTCGTTTTGATGCTGTTCGATCACCTGAAGCAAAAATTGTTGTAGGGATCTGGTGGATTTCATGTTGAAATCCAAAAATTAGCTTCACGCTTCGTGATCGAACAGCATAGAAATGAGCATGCTATCAAATCATAATGCGTATTAAACCGAAATATAATCCTCTGACATATCAACTCGACATCAGTTAATTCAGTCTGTAACGTAACTTCTATGGATAAAAGTCAAGGCAAAGGGATACAGTATGTTTTATTTCATCGTTACTATTATGCGTAGGACATTGTGTAATTGTTTTGAAATAATTCAACTGAACATTCCAACTCGACAACATTTCAGTTCGAATTTCTACATATTAAAGTCCCCCCCATCCCCCCTCACCCCTCACTACGCCCTATTGCTCAACTACCTACGCTCATGAAATTGAGCTAAGGCTTTTGAATAATTCATCCAAACATACCAATGTGTTAAAACTAAAATATATAATGTTATTTTGGAATGCTATATCAAATACCATTGGTACACCGGCAGTGTTGGCAATAAAAATGATCTTTGGCATTTAATTCGATGTATCGAACTTTGAACAGCTATAACTTGGCTTAGAGACATTCTAACACTATACATCCTTCGGCAAAGTTGTTCAGCATATCCTGGACTACACTTCTATCTATTTGTTTGCATACTAAAGGAAGAATTGTTGTCTGTAGAATTAAAAATGCAAAAATGTAGGTTTTCCCATACTAATCTCCATACAAATTTCAAACGCAATGCGCTACGCCGGGTCAACACCAATCGACCCCAAATTTTGCACAGTTGTTTGGGACCCCAAAAGGAACCAAAAAAGTGCTGTGCTGAAAAAACGATCATTTTGCCCCACCCTAATATATATATAAATTTGCAATCAAAAGTAAAATAATCGGTCGGGGGGCCCAGAACAACTTTTTCATTAAAAGTTTATTTGTTTCAAATCAAAAGTTTTTAAAATGAAACTCACATTTTAGTCACTAGGTGGTACCATAGGCATTCAAAAATTACTAAAAATGAGAATGTGATGGTCAATTTCATTGGCTACAATTTTGTAGAAAATTGCATATCGATCTAAAATCGCCAAGAGAATCATTAATGTTTTTTTTTTGATTCGCACGAGGCCTACTGGCTAAGAATCCGATTTACAAAAATCATTTTATAAATTTGTATAAATTAATTTCATTTTATAAATTCGTATGAAGTATAAATTCTTTTAAATAACCATCTGCTGGAAGTTCTTCTGTGGTCGTTTACATTTTCACATGTGCTTTTGGGTGTCGCCGAGAGAGAAACAGCAAAGGAAGAAACAACACAATATTTAGACATGCATTCAGTAAAGGTTCGTTAGACGTACGACTCGTTTACAATACAATATATTAAAGATAGGCATTAGATATTGTGACAATCCACAGCAGAACGGCAAAAAAATGATTGCGATGAAAAAAGGCAAAAACATGCAGCACATAAAAAATGAACATAAATATTCCGAGCATCTTCTAAAAAAGACCTAGTACCACGATATTCCGCTCACGACCAAACAACATGCTCGATGTTTTAGTAACCCTTGCCACAAACGCAAATATTACTTACAGTAGGCCCAAAACGAAAGCGATGAGCGTCGAACGTATACTGATTGGACATGAGACTGAACATCACGTGAAAAAAATCCTGACTTACATCCAATCACTTGAACAATATTTTTGTCTTTCGTCACTTTCCATCACCGATAGTAGGCATTGTTTGATACAAGCGTATTAGGGGTGAGCACCGCACCAATATTCAGTTATTGTGCCAAGAAAATTAATCTTTTGTTGGCACGTAGTTATCAGATACATAATGTGTCCTCCATAAGTATCTTTAGAGTCGAATCAGAGTCAGAAGTATTCAAATGTCAGAACTTGCGTGATCAGTCTATCTGATAGCAGAAGTAGAAGCTGGATCATGCTTCCTACGAAAAAAAACCAACATGCTCGGTTTTCTCCGTGGACAACTCGATACCCAACCTTACAGCCCAAATGAACAAATTCACCAAAATATATTGCAACGGTCTTTTGAAATGGGTTAGCTCTGGGTCCAATGACAGCAACCATGCTATCTTAGCGATCATGGGCTAGCAAGGCATTGGCATAGAAAGTATACAAAAGAAAGCTTAAACATGAACCTGAGCCGGATACTGGAAAACAATTCAATCGATCGATACGAATTGTGATCGGAGGCTGGTTTTCTCTGTATATAGATAGCAATCACTCTCGCTTGTCTCCAGTGAGCTGGGACAATGTTTTGCTCAACAAACTTATTGAACAAATTCAACAAACGTCCTTTTGCAGGGTCTGGTAGATTCTTTAAAAAGTTGAGTTTTATTCTGTCTGTACCGGCGACATATTGCGCACAATTTTCGGCATAGACACATTCCCTTCCTTGCAAAGTCAAAAACCCATCACGTTGAATATTCCTCACTTTCGCTCATTATAGTTTGATTACATATTTTAGCAATGTTCCCTAGAAAGCTTTAACATGTCTGTCTCGTGAAACTATCGACAAACCTATGCCAATAGCCATTGCCATGATGGCGAAACCATCGAAAATATTCACAGGGTGTCTCTGAAGGAATTGTTCGTATGAATATTTCCAACAATTCGATAAATTTTTAAATTTGGCATGGCTTACTATGATCAAACTAAAAAAATTAACTATTTATACTGACAAGGTTGAAAGTTGGTGTCTTCGACAAAGTTTTAGAAATGCTCGTAACGAAAAATTTTGTTGAAGAACATGAACTCGCAGGACTAAAAGTTATCGATTTATAAAACTGTTTTCTTGGCAACCCTCTTAAATTTAGTCTTTTTAATATAACTTTTTCCATTGTGACTTTTCGTGCAAATGATGTTCCAGATGAATCTTGCAGTAAACCACAACACATAATTTTGTTGAAGACTGCTGATTTTTGAAGGGAAACATTCCAAAAACATGATAAAGTAAGCATACCCCAGTCGTAGGATTCTAGAGTGCCACGAACCAAACCTTCTCACCTTTATTGTGCATGGTTTAGACATTGAAAAAAGTGCCTGATCGTGCATTATAGTTTGCACTTTTCTTTCTTTTGCGTAGTTGAAGTTGGAGTAAAAAATGTTAAAATCTTCAATAACTTTGAAACGAATGCGTATTTTTACATTCCGTCTTATGTTATGTGGTTTTAATGCTTCCACTTTGTGTGGAACATCGTTTTCACGAAAAGTTACAGCTTGAGCTTTGAGCTTGAGCTTGTACGACCACCCCTGGCTGCTACTCCGTTATCGATCTGGACTAGCTGAAGTTGCACAGAGAATAAGTAGCGAAACATCTTTCAATGTGCAACTCCTGGTAATCCTAAAGTATTGATCAATACCGGCGCCGGCCAGGCCCGAACGTAGATCGCGGAAGAAAAGGGAAGGAATGGTTAGTCCGATACTTGCTTTTGCTAGAGTCCGTATATACTACTGCGCACTCCACAAGTATCACAGGAGGAGGATATTTTTGTTAGTAAGAGTATAGAAGTTGGATCACTTCTTCTTTACCGACGCCAGAGAGGTGACTTCACTATCTGGACTAGATATCGATCCACCAATTCCATAGACCGGGGACCAACGGCTTTACTTCCCTTCCGAAGGAAGACGTGACCACAGATTTTTTCACCTCAGAAAAATCTCAACGACCTCGGCTGGAATTGAACCCAGGCAAATTGGAATGAGTGGCGGTCACGCTTACCACTCAACCACCGGCGCCGTCCATCGTTCTCACGAAAAGTTACAATAGAAAAAGTTATATTAATTTTTTTTAAATTTAAGGGGGTTGCCATAGATAACGCTTTATAAATCGATAACCCTTAGTCCTATAAGTTCATGTTCTCCAACAAAATTTTTCATTACGAGCATTTCCAAAACTTCGTCAAAGACACCAACTTTCAGGTATTACATTACATCGAAGAGCTGTCGTTGCCCAATTTGAGCTCTTGAATGTATTTTTGAAATATCTGAGATATGAGTTAGACATCGTAGGATATGATCGCTGAAAGGAGGGACCATTAAGAAGTTGACTGATTCAAAAATGTCCAACAAATTAATTCATTTCTTTTTGTGTTTAGACGTAAGTGCCAATATCTTATTCAAGATTTTTTAGTGATATCCAACAGGGAAAACAGATCGAAATGGTGAGTTAAACGAAAGCAATTACGCGAAAAAACTCACCCCAGGGGCAGAATTCGAACCTGCAACCCTTGGGATTCCGTCCCAATGCACAAACTTTTATGCTATCCCTGGGTTATGATGGAGTCCCAAGAAGAACACATGATTATCACCTTGACGACAATTATCGTACCACTACCTCTAGAGGTTGTGTGTGATCTCTTTCTAGATGTAGCGGTACGATCACTGTCGCATATGCGATAATCATATGTTCTTCTTGGGACGTCATCATAGCCCAGGGATAACATAAGGGTTTGTGCATTGGGTCGAAATCCCAAGAGTTGCTGAATCGAATCCTGCCTCTGGGGGGAGGGGAATTTTTTCACATAATTGCTTTCATTTAACTCACCATTTCGATCTGTTTTCCCTGTTGCATGCAACCAGAAAATGTTCTTACTGCTGGTGAATTCTGTCTCAGTTAGTGTATGGAAATGGTTGGTAGGATAGTTCAGCAGTACATATAAAATCAAGGATTATAAGATGTGAAGAAAAGGTGAATCTCAATGCCGTACAGGTCATGATAAGAAGCGAAAGGGAGTTCTACGAACACCTGAGGAAGACTAACCACTGCACAGTGGCCCAGGAAGCGAATTTAGCAGGAAGCAATTGTCCAAGGTATTTGAGAAGATTGCCCTGTCCCAAATAACCGAACACCTCGACACAACCAATCCTGCTCTTTTAGCCAAACATCAATCTGGTTACCGTAAAGCACACAGCACAAGGACAGCACTAGTAAAAGTCACCCATGACATCGTTAGCAACTTTGATAATGGTAGATGCACAGTTTTGGTTCTCGTCGACTTTTCTTTAGCTTTCAATTGCGTTGAACACGGTTTACTAAAAACGAAGCTTAAGAGGGAATTCGGTTTTTCAAACTCCGCATGTAAGCTGATATCATCGTTCCTGGACCAACGGAGCCAGCGAGTAGATCTTGGTAATATCACCTCGACCGCTAGGATGTTAACAGACGGAACACCGCAAGGTTCGTGTCTAAGCGCGCTTCTTTTCTCGCTATACATAAACAGCCTACCAAGTGTCGTTAAATGCGAATATCATCTCTATGCAGACGATCTCCAAATATACGTATCTGGTCATAAAAACGATGTTAACAGACTTATCCAGCTGATCAACGCCGACCTCAACGCAATCCAAAATTGGACGATAGAAAACCAACTTTTTCCCAACCCCAAAAAGACAAAAGCTATAATATTCTGCAAGGAAGGTACGGTAGTGCCGCAGGAAAATATTTGGTTCTGTGGTGAATCCATTGCACTATCCAAAGAAGTCAAAAACCTCGGACTCATCATGGACTCCAACTTAAAATGGTGTGCACAAGTCAACGAAATCACAAAAAAGACCTACAACACTCTTCGAATTTTCCGACGATTTCAAGGAGTACTTTCCGTACGAACTCGTAAAAAACTCACCCAAGCAGTACTGATGCCATTCTTCTCGTACGGAGACATTGTTTTTTACCCTGGACTCTCAGCTACACAAAAAGAACAATTACACCGATGCTTCAAGTCGTCAGTGAGGTTTGTATACGGGCTACGACGGCGTGACACAACCCGATTGGTGCGACACACAATACTCGGATGCGATCTTCTCGAAAACTATCGTCGACGCATATGCCACTTTATGTATGGGGCCTACCACGGTTTGCATCCGGACTATATTAAGCATCACGCCCCAATCGGACGAAACGAACGAGCCAGATCTTTTAATATGCCACACCACACCACCAGCCTGCGAAAAAGTGTCCTAGTGTATGGAGCGTCCACCTGGAACTCGTTACCACTTTCTGTGAGGCAGCAAAATTCACTGACATCTTTCAAAGCGGCGCTCAATAGAGCCTACTAAATGAATCTTCTACTTAACAATATGTCTACACCCTGACCCACCAACTTTTCTGAAAAGTAATAATTAAAATGTCCATTTTTCCTTGACTTGATACAAAGTTTATGTAACTGACAAGTTTTCGTTCTGCTGATAAATAAATTACAAATTACAAATTCACGCTTTCATCTTTGGATTTAGAGATTTAATATCTTAGAAGCATTCATTATGCATAACAAACTGCTTCTTTCGGCTGAAACGGTTTCAGATTGTTCCTTAAAATGTCAAAGTTGAAGACATTATTTCAAATTCTAGTTGAGATAGAACGATACTTCCTTCTGCAATATTCTAGAACAATAAATTCAGAGCAACCTTGTTAAAGATGCTAACTTTTTATATCAAACCATTCTCATTTTATAAATTTCCATATCATAACCTAGGGTGTCTCTCAAAAAAGCAGTTATCGCCGTACAGTTTTTTAGTGTGATTTTTCTCACAAAAGTGCTCTTCTGTGTACTTTCAGAGCATGATAACGGGCAACTTTTATAAAAGGAAGAAAATTTTTATCTTATCTGGCTATACATAATTTTCACTGAAAAGTAGGCCCTTTTCAAATATCGATATCTCAAAAGAGGGCAAACAAAAATAGATAATTTTGATTGCATTTGAAAGACTGTACTTTTGTCTATAATATATTAAAAAATGGAGAATGCCTTTTGTCTCTCTCGAATAAATCAAATTTGAGTAAAAGTATTTATCCATATAATTCTACAGCAATAATATTAAAAAAAATCATAGATTTATGCAGATTCTGTGAAATATTGCCAAAACTTTTCAAGCATAACAAGCTTTTTATATTGCAAAAGAATTCACAAGCAAATAACTAATTACGGACGAAGTCCCACAACTACAAAAGTTCTGATTGCTGACGAGTTCATATATGGTGGCCAAGCCGGTTCTGCCAAATACTGATTAGACGAAGTCGTAACATAATACCTTGACTCACAAAAATATAGAAAATCGCTAAAGTGATTTTCGAACTGAGCCCACAGAAACATCAAATATGTGGTTTTCAAGAAAAAACCGATTTAATCCACCTATCAGTGAGATGAGACATTTCTTACACATATCACTGTTGTATTATTCATTAGCTTAACGATCACACGCTAAATTTACAAGCAACTAGATGTGAGATGTGCACGAATAACGCTTCGAATTAACTGAATACATTAAAGAAAAATAATAAAACAAAACAAAATTTAAAATAAAAAAGTTATTCATAAAATGGATAGAATTAATTAATTAATAAATCAAATTAGCTCAAATTAAAATTAGACTATATCAAAACGTAATGAAATTAAGAGAGTAAATTAAATTGTTTCAGGATAACAAGCTATCATACAATAACATAAAGGACTGGCTAAACCGAATTGATAAAATTAAGAAACTGAATAAAATATGTGAACTGGGAAAAACTAACCATTTAATAAAATGATTGAAATAATTAATATGAATAAAACCATAAAAAATTGGAATAATAAAATAAATACCTAATATGAATAATATGGATTAAATTAACTCTTTCATACCTAATTATTTTGTCGCATATATAGGGTTCCAAAACCGTTTTTCTTAAAAGTGTTAGAGTAAAGAAACGCGGAAAACCTGTTTTGATCAAGATAGATGCTTCTCTAGCAGTGTTAGAAGCTGCTGAATTTTTACATACCAATCCTTAATACACATCTCCTGCAAAGTTTTCAATAGTTTGGGCAGAAAAGGTAGCCGAAAGCAGTCCAAATTAAAAAGATTTTTCAGTTTTCGAAAATATTTGAAGAAAACGAAGATATATCAAAATATAATTTTTCACCGATAACTGAAAATGTCTCTGGCAGCACTGCTCTAGTGAAATCCAATCAAAGCAATTGTAATAACTTGAGTTCTACGGATCTTTCTTGTAACTATTAGCGCTCAAATAAACGGTGATTGTCACAATTATTAGTTTTACTTTTTTGTGAAGAAATCTTGTCCAAGCCAAAAGTTATACTGCCCATGAACGCATATTTGTCCCGTTTTCTATCTTTATGGGACTGATTTGCGAGCATGGGCAGTAAAGCTATTTGAAAATGTTGTTCATAAATAACAAGATAAAGAGAGAGTTAATAAAAGCAATAAAATGAATGGAATGAATAATATAAACAAAATAAAGAATTTTTATCACAATAAAAATGTTTAAAGTCTTTCTATCATTTTTTCATTTTGTTTGTTTTTAAGCAGTTAAATTATTAAAATGAAAAAAATCAGCGATATTAAAAAGTAATAGAATTAATAGAAGAAATTATATTGTATCTAATTAATGTTCTAGATGAAATGAATAAAGTGAATGACTGAACAAAATTAGTCAGATTATTAAAATGAATAAAAGTGTGAACCGGAAAAATATCAGAAAAAAATATTAGAAAAACGTGTTTAATCCACCTAACAGTGTGATGAGACATTTCTCATAACTCTTATCACTCTCTTCGGATATTATATCGTTTGAGAGCATTTAGAACTTGATGTTTCGCGATGTTTTTGATAACACATACTACATGGGATAGTGGCAGGATTCAGAGAATCGCTCAAATCAGCATAGGACAACAACAGTGCTAGAAATCTCAAACCAAATCAATGGGAAAGCAAAAAAAATGGCCCATAAAATAGACATACCAACGAATTATTGTTAATGCTCTGTTAATAAAATATCTATATTGTGGTGGGAAAACTGAATTTTCCTAAAGGGGTTATATACTGTACTGAAACAAAAAAAAACGATTTTTTTGAATCGATTTGAAGTTTATATTTTACTCAAATTTCCAACGCGACTGAGAACTGAGAAATCAACGCTTTTTCTTGAAAAGGGCGATACAGTGATACCATTCAAAGAAAATCAACAGTGAATATTTCCAGACTTGGTTTTATTTCCTATTTAAGAACTATTGTGTTTTTGCCTTTCTCAATAGAAAGGTATTGCAATTGCTCTGAAAACCGACTTTTTAACGGAGGCCCGGAGGGCCGAGTGACATATACCATTCGATTCAGTTCGTCGAGTTCGGCAAATGTCTGTGTGTGTGTATGTATGTGTGTATGTATGTATGTGTGTGTGTATGTGTGTGTGTATGTGAGCAAAAATGTCACTCATTTTTCTCAGAGATGGCTGAACCGATTTTGACAAACTTAGTCTCAAATGAAAGGTGCAACGTTCCCATAGGCTGCTATTGAATTTCTAATGGATCCGACTTCCGGTTCCGGAATTACAGGGTGATAAGTACGAACACGCAGAAAATGTCGATTTTAATAAATTCTGCAATGAATGTATAAAGGTGAAAAATTTTCCAAAATATGACCACAACTGCTTCGATTTGTAGTATTAGGTCACTAACATCCATTCAAAGTCTATTTGGCCACATTGGCCACCATCCTCGGTTCCGGAAGCCCCGGCGGAAGTATCTAAATTCAGAATAACAGTCACATCGGTTTGTCGGAGATGGCTAGACCGATTCGACTAAACTTGGCCTCAAATGAAAGGTATTGCGTCCCCGTAAATGGCTATTTAATTTCATCCCGATCCGACTTCCGGTTCCGGAGTTACAGGTTGTGGCGTGCGATCACATAGCAAATTGTGATTCAAACCGATACTCCGATGAAAGCAAAAAAGGTAAAAATTTCGCTAAAATGTCTCTCAAACAACTTAAATTTGCTATTCTAGGTCACCGACGGCCAACCAAACTTTCGTTGACTACATTGACCACCATAGACGGTTCCGGAAGTGCCCGGGAAAAGCGGCCATCTTTCAAAATTTACGAACTCACATCAGTTTCCCTGAAATAGTTGGGCCGATTTTCACAAACTTAGTTCCAAATGATAGCTATAATATCCCCACAGATGTCTATAAAATTTCGTACGGATCGCTTATATGGGTCCGGAAATATAGACTAAATCGTCCGGTCACATATGAAATTCCCATATAAGCCAGAACTCAAATTTTTTTTTCAAAGGGGGGACCCCATGAAATTTCAGAAATCGAATTCGTATTTTTGATGCCAAACATCTTTAAAATGCATGAAACGTCGAGATTTTATGTTATCTCGGAAAAATTTTTTTTTTGTAAAAATCGACTTTTTGGGACTTTGCCGATTTCGCACCTTTTTACATTTCTTACAAAAGAAATGTATAGGATTCGCTCAAACTTTGAAAACTTTTTCCGAGGCCCGGAGGGCCGAGTCTCATATACCAATCGACTCAGCTCGACAAATTTAGACAATGTCTGTATGTGTGTGTGTATGTGTGTATGTATGTATGTACAAAATGTCATGTAATTATCTCAGCGATGGCTGAACCGATCTTAATGAAATTAGTTTCAAATGAAAGGCCTAACGTTGCCATTTGACACTATTATTTTTGATTTTCGATATGTTGTTTACTTTCTGAGATATGGGCAATTTTGTCAAAACACGGCAGGTTTTTTGCAAATAACTTTCTAACAATACAATATTGTCACACAAATTAGAAAGCTTGTAAAAATACCTTTCTAACAAGCTATAGATTGTCTAAATCCGTGCACGAGCGGCGGAGATATTAGACATTTTGTCTTTTTAGTCCTCGCTTACCAATTTCCACTAATTAAAAATGAGATTGTTTCATACAGAGTATTGCTTTACTGGTATTTTAGGGGCAAAACTAAACCGATTTTGAATATCGGGGTATGGAAACACATCTACGTGATTCAAGGAATTCGATGTTGAGAACATTTTGTGAATTACCTTTATAATAAATGAACTATTTCTCAAAAATCAATATATAAGTTCACTTCAAAGACAAAATAATGTGTTGATAAAGAAACAGTGAGTTCTAGTATTTATTGCTTGGATTAGGCATTGCGTTCAATCATGAGGTAAATGTTGGATGGTATATCAATACACAGATCAACAAGTAATTCACCTAGTAGTGAGATAAAAGATTTCTAATTTAATTATACTTGTGGCGTCACCGAAAGCAACTGTATGTTTGAAGCCCAAACATCTAGCGAAAATTTAGCTCTTTTGCAAGATTTAGGTTTTACTGGTTATGGCACAAAAATTACTACTTACATTATTTATGATAAGAATGTAAGAATCAATATATCATAATAATATACCTATAAAAATAATGTCACTGCATTAACCATCATTTGCCATTCCTCACACGCCCCCCCCCCCCATCTCTCTCTCCCTCCCTCCCTCTCTCTCTCTCTCTCTCTCTCTCTCTCTCTCTTTCTCTCTCTGTTTCTCTTCTATCGCATCTATCTAGCTATTTCTGTATGCATTTCTAAGTTGTGTGATAAGATCTTCTGCCAATCTGAAATATTTATTAATTGTAATTGGGAAGGTTTGAGAAAACAAAACTATTTTTTGTCTGCTGCTACATCAACTCAACTTTAATTCAATTGTATTCAAAGCCTGTATCTACACTATAATTAAGGAAATTCATGGCTATATCAGAAAAATATTTGGCTTAACTGGGTAATATGAAAGTTTGACGATAGATATTTTCAAAAGAGACATTCCACGTGCGATATTTAAACTATTCGTATCTATATTGAATTTTGAATAAAATATATGCTCAAAGACTGAAAGCTGAAGCCAGCAGGATTGGAATTGCCATCAACGTTTCGAAGACAAAATGCATGAGAGGAAGAGGTTCTAGAGACGACAATGTGAACCTCCCACCCGAGTTCGGATTGACGGTGACGAAATCGAGATGGTCGACGAATTCATGTATTTGGGTTCACTGGCAACCGACGACAATGATAACAGCAGAGAAATTCAGAGACGGATCTTAGTGGGAAATCGTGCCTACTTTGGACTCTAGAGGACACTCCGGTCGAACAAAATTCGCCGCCGCACGAAGTTGATTATCTTCAAGACGGTGGTCCTCAACGGTCACGAGACCTGGACTATGCTCGTGGAGGACCAACGCGCCCTTGGAGTTTTCAAACGAAAGGTGTTGCGTACCATCTATGGTGGCGTGCAGATGGAAGACGGAACGTTGCGCAGGCGAATGAACCATGAGTTGTATCAGCTGCACATTCGTTGTATTGGTACGAACTTTCATGAAAAATAACGGATCAAAGACCAAAAACATCCACAAATTAGATCCAGGAAAAGAAGTCTCCCAAAGTACCCACTCTCGATGGGGGATGCAACTACAATGTTACAACTTATCGTCGTCCATATTTGGATATACTGAGTAGTTTGATTCATTTGATTCATTTGATTCATTTGATTCATTTGATTCATTTGATTCTTTTGATTCATTTGATTCATTTGATCCATTTGATTCATTTGATTCATTTGATTCATTTGATTCATTTGATTCATTTGATTCATTTGATTCATTTGATTCATTTGATTCATTTGATTCATTTGATTCATTTGATTCATTTGATTCATTTGATTCATTTGATTCATTTGATTTATCTGATTCATTTTATTCCTATCTTTAATTTTATGCATTTCATGTTCAGTCATTCGTTTTATTTCATTCAATTTGTTAGTATGAGTCAATTTATTCTATTAATCTTATAACTAAATATAATCTTAATTTTTATGTGCCTACTTCTCGTGAGTTCTGCAAACTAATCCAATAGTGAAATGTGTAAGAAATGTCTCATCTCACTGCTAGGTGGAATAAATCGGTTTTTCAGTTCAATATTACCGTGGCTGTTTTTTGCCTTTCTCAATAGAAAGGTATTGCAATTGCTCTGAAAACCGACTTTTTAACGGAGGCCCGGAGGGCTGAGTGACATATACCATTCGATTCAGTTCGTCGAGTTCGGCAAATGTCTGTGTGTGTATGTATGTGTGTGTGTATGTATGTGTGTGTGTATGTGCGTCTGTGTGTGTGTACGCGAACACAATCTCACTCACTTTTCTCAGAGATGGATGAACCGATTTTTACAAACTTAGTCCCAAATGAAAGGTGCAACGTTCCCATAGGCTGCTATTGAATTTCTAATGGATCCGACTTCCGGTTCCGGAATTACAGGGTGATGAGTACGATCACGCAGAAAATGTCGATTTTAAGAAATTCTGCAATGAATGCATAATGGTGAAAATTTTTCCAAAATGTGACCACAACTGCTTCGATTTGTAGTACTAGGTCATTAACAGCCATTCAAAGTCTCTTTGGTCACATTGGCCACCATCATCGGTTCCGGAAGCCCCGGCGGAAGTATCCAAATTCAGACTAACAATCACATCGGTTTCTCGGAGATGGCTAGACCGAATCAACCAAACTTAGTTTCAAATGGAAGATGTTGCGTCCCCGTAAATGGCTATTAAATTTTATCCCCAACCGACTTCCGATTCCGGAGTTACGGGTTGTGGCGTGCGATCACATAGCAAATTGTGATTCAAACCGATACTCCGATGGAAGCAAAAAAGGTAAATATTTCGCTAAAATGTTTCTCAAACAACTTAACTTTGCAGTTCTAGGTCACCGACGGCCAAAAAAACTTTCGTTGACTACATTGACCACCATAGACGGTTCCGGAAGTGCCCGGGAAAAGCGGCCATCTTTCAAAATTTACGAACTCACATCAGTTTCCCGAAATGGTTGGGCCGATTTTCACAAACTTAGTCCCACGTGATAGCTATAACATCCCCATAGATGTATATAAAATTTCGCACGGATCGCTTATATGGGTCCGGAAATATAGACTAAATCGTTCGGTCACATATGAAATTCCCATATAAGTCGGAACTCTAATTTTTTTCAAAAAATTTCAGAAATCGAATTCGTATCTTTAAAATGCATGAAACGTCGAGAGTTTATGTTATCTCGAAAAAAATTTATTTATGAAAATCGACTTTTTGGGACTTTGCCGATTTCGCACCTTTTTTCAGTTCAATATTACTGTGGCTGTTTTTTCTTTTACAAAATTTTAGAACTCGAATAATGATTTATTTTCCTGTATATGGTTGTCATGTGATGTATAATAATAAAATGTAGAATATGCATTTAAAAGTTTTTAATGAATATAAACAACGCACACATTCTCGTGATTCATGATTGAGAAAGGCACAATTGCACCGCTAGGTGGATTAAAATAGGTTTTTTTTCAAAATTTTAGAACTCGAACTCTTTTAATGAATATAAACAACGCACACATTCTCGTGATTCATGATTGAGAAAGGCACAATTGCACCGCTAGGTGGATTAAAATAGGTTTTTGACATCTTAGCTTGCATGATTCAGTGATCGAAACCCAAAACTTAATAAAGTATTTGAAATTATTAAATTAAAATTTGTTTTTGCTATTGAAATTGACAAAATGATAGTATCGCCCCTTTGGCGATTGTTTACTTTTTCGGTCCCATCTATCAACATTGAAGTATCGCCCTTACGTTTTTTTACAATAACTACTGTTCTACACCACCGATTTCGTCCGGGTTTTTTCAATAGAGATCATTGTTACTATTTACAGCTGGTATCAGCTTGATAATCCTAAAAAAATACGAAAATAACAGTTTCGCCTCTAAACTGCTAGCAAAAAAAGTATCGCCCTGTTTGTTTGCATGGAGCGTGGAGGGCGAAACTTTAAATAAACAAAAATACAGTTTCGCCCGTTGTATTTTTTGCTGTAGTTTAAGAAAGCAATATCGTAGAATCAAAATTTTTAGGTTAATTTGTTTCGTTTCAAAGCCCTCATTCGCATGTAAGAGAAAAGCCCTATGTTTACATTTGTAAGTATCGCCCTTTTCACAAAAAAGCGTTGAAATGAAATCGCAGCTCCTGATATCACGCTATCTCTGAAGTACATGCGTGCATAGTTTCAAATTTTACTTCGACATCGACTTTTTCTAAAGGTGACTTCCCGGTAGGATTCTTGATTTGAATTATTATTGCTAATCCTAATGCCAAAGAACAAATAAAAACCTCACGAAAACGAACCGTTTGGGAAAATCATCATCATTACTGGAACTTTCATTTTCACGAAACTTTTCGATAACCTTCCGTCACTTGCGTTAATGCACTGGGTGCACAGTGCTCTGAAAATCTAGCGAAATCGTCTTAGGGCACCAGGGGGTCTGTAAAGAATACTAAAAAATAATTTCTATTCCATAATTTTCAGTTCAGCAATTCGAGAGATCGTGCTCACCGCAAGCCATGAAAAATAGACTACGTTGTGAAGCGATGGTCACTATTTATTAAAAAAATCACGGTTAAATAAAAAAAAAACTATTAAAAAATTTCAAATCGTTTATAATTTTCACAAACCTATTATGAAAAATTGTGTAATAAGCTTTCGTAATATTGTGTAGGAAAAAAGCTGAAAATTTGAAAAGAAATCTGAGGATTATGATTGATTACAGAACTCTGGAATTTTCTATTGGAATGTTTTCAGGCATGAATTTGATATTGATGCTATTAGACAACTGTGAAATCAAGACCAATAGATCAGTTACATATCAGGACCCCATTCCAACAATTTATCAAAAGTCCTCATGATGTTTACAACAACAGGTTATCAATCTACGGATCAGATAATGTTATTGTTTGTTTGCATCAATAAATTTTCAACTCCAATCCAAATTTTTTTGTGTGTGGTGGGGGGGGGGGCTGTATGGTGTTAAAACTTTCTCTTGGCTACGCCGTTGCTTGGAGTTATTTATTTCGCTTTTCATTTTCCGAAAGGTTTCAGATCGATCCGATGGTCATAAGTTAGAAAAATTGCAGTCAGAAGGTTCGCACAAATGAACATTTTTGCACTGATAAGTTATCAAGTTCCTTCCAGACAACTTGGAAGTGTTCGGTGATTATTTCTAGCGGTTGTAGATAGAAAAATGAAATACAAAATTCGATTTATCGAAATAATGTTTGGCTTATTTCAATGGATTATTACTATATTGAACAATAAATAGGAGACGAAGAGTAATCCACAAACAACAAGCTTATAACTTTTAAAGTATTCAAAACAGTTATTTGAAGTCTTCAGTAAAGTTATTCGCAAAAGTAAGAGCTACAAATTTGTTGAAGGCATCATTTCGATATAATCACTTCCAAGAAAATTTGTGAAAATATCTCACTCATAGGGGGATTAATCAGCAAAAGCACAATACCAAAAGAAAGGTCATATTGCCTCCATTAAATTCTCCGAAGATACTATTGACCTAAAATAAGCCGTTTTGGCGTTAATAATAGATTACATGTTTTTGGTGATATTTCTGGCAATGGGAAATGATAGAAATCTTTCGTCCGCATTTAATGTTAAATATCTCTTTTGATAATAGTCCGATTTCAACAATCTATAGCTTGTTCGAAAGGTATTCGTTTAAGCTGTCTAAAAACATATAAATTGTTAATCTATATTGTCAATTCCGGCAGATAATTTAAAAAAACTGCAAAAAACGCCATTTTTACGCATTCAAACATTCATATCTTAAAAACTAAACATCAGAATCAAAAACAAATTAATAGCGTTCATACTGTTTTTTAGTTCATTAATTTAAAATTGGTTTGGATAAGATCGGTTCAGCCATTGCTGAGAAACACGAATGAGAATTTGTCCGTTACATACACACACACACAGACACACACACACAGACATTGTCCCAAATCGTCGAGCTGAGTCGATTGGTATATAAGACTCGGCCCTCCGGGCCTCGGAAAAAATCTTGAAAGTTTGAGCGAATTCTATACATTTCTTTTATAAGAAATGTAAAAAGTGAATAAAATAAATTAAATGAATAATTCGAATAAGATACATAAGATAATAAACTGATCGGAATGCATACAAAGAATTAAATGAATACAATAGATAAAATTAGGTCACATAAACAAAATAAATAAAAACAATGCTAAATGAAAAAAATCTTTAAAATGAAATGATCATATATTTATTATTAGTCAAATATTCAAAATGCAAAAAATAAACCAAACGAATATAATACATTAAAGAAATGAGCTGGAAAAAATGAGAATATATAATATTTTAAGAAAGTTGTTGAAATGAAGTAAATGAATAAAACGAATTTCACGAATTCCAAAACCATTGTTCCAGAATATTCTGAAATGTTTGTGAAAATCCCATTGCAAAGAACACGTTTTCGTTCTTCTTTTCTTGACGGAATTTTTAGGATTATCTGGTGTTTCTACTTTATTGATGGTCCTTAATTAGTCATCAGAAAATCTAGAAATCAGGAATTTGTTTTGGAATGAAAATATATCTTTTTGGTTATAGAAATCTGAAGAATGATTTTGTATAGAATGGAATTTTCAGGTCCAGTATTTTAACGCGTAATTAGAAATAGTAAACTAAGAAAAGGCCACCTGTAAATAGTATTCATTCGCATTGAAATATCTAGAAAAGAGTGTCAAGTGTCCAGGCTATGTTGGCAATTATATTATTGTCGATGGCATAAAACTCGTACATGCAGTCGATTACAATGCAGTCTTTTTCCACCCATCCTTATTACTTGCGAATTGATTCGTTCGGAACTCTCGTTCTGGAGATATGGGTTAATGAGTCCTATGCAAAGCAATACCATTGCAAAGAAATGGATCAAATTACCAGAATAAGTACTTAAATTCAACGAAAACCCAGTTAGTATTGAAAGTGCCCCTGGACTGCTTTGAGACACGAACATTCTTGAAATTACATGTCGTATTTTTTCGCAAATAAATATGCTTTTAGTCACATTGATCATGAAAAAGGTATATTGGGGTTTTCAGTACAACTCTGTGTCAGTTGTGAGGAATGGTAAATGATGGTTAGAGCTATGACATTATTTTTGTTTATAGTGCGAAATTTTGATTCCTTAAATCTTTATTTTCAATAATGCAACTGATAAATTTTCGCTACAATTTTGTTATTCAAAAATACAGTTGCTCTTGATGATGCTACGAGTATAATATGAATATGAATTATATTAGAAATCTATTTTCTCACTACTAGGAGGATTACTTGATGTATTCATATACCATCTAACGTTTATCTTACGAGTGAACGCATTGTTCAATCCAACGGGTAAATACATCAACTCTGGACAATGACGGTGGATGTAGCGTAGTTGGTAAATCGATTGCCTTGTACACAGCGCACCTGGGTTCGAGTCCCGACCCCGCACATAGGGTTAGAAATTTTTCATAAGAGATTTTTCTAACCCGAAGAGGCGAATGACCTTAAGGTTAAAACCTCTATAATCGAAATAAAAAAAACTCTGGACAAATTTGCACTTTGAAGTGAATTTACACATTATTTTGTCTTTGAAATGAACTTGCTTATTAATTTTTGAGAAATAGGTAATTGATTATTAAGTAAATTCACAAAATGTTTTCGGAATCAAAATCCTTGAATCACGCAGATGTGTTTGCATACCCAGGTATTCAAAATTGGTTTAGTTTTGACCCTAAAAAACCAGCAAAGCAATACTCTGTATGGAACGGTCTTGGCTTTAGTTAGTGGAAATTGGTAAGCGAAGAATGAAAATACAAAATGTTTAATATCTCCGCCACTCGTGAACGGATTTTGACAATCTATAGCTTGTTAGAAAGGTATTTTCATAAGCTTTTTGTTTGTTTTTATTTCACGTGATATAGTTGCCCTGTTCGAATGTTATTCGCTTCAAACCAGCCCTGTTTTGACAAAATTACCCATATCTCAGAAAGTAAACAACATATCGAAAAACAAAAATAATAGTGTCAAATGGGAGCGTTAGGCCTTTCATTTGGAACTTGTTTCATTAAGATCGGTTCAGCCATTGCTGAGATAATTACATGACATTTTGTACATACATACATATACACATACACACATATACACACACACATAGAGACATTGGCTCAATTTGTCGAGCTGAGTCGATTGGTATATGAAACTCGGCCCTCCGGGCCTCGGAAAAAGTTTTCAAAGTTTGAGCGAATCCTATACATTTCTTTTGTAAGAAATGTAAAACATGAAATGATCCGACCTTATTCAAGCAAACTTTAACATCAGTCTACTTTCTACTTTCGGTCTAGTCTGACCATAAATCAAGCCACTAGCAGCCTCTCGATCTAGTGTGCATTGTCTAGAGAACAATGGAAGTATTGCCTTCATTCTTGCTATCTTGAATAAAGTGGACGAAAAAGCTCTGCTTGAACCCAACGCCGTGGTCGTTGACTTCCAATTTTGTTCTAAACGACCGAATTTTCACGAAATGAAGGAAAAATTACGGTAAAAATGGAGTATAGGATTACGGAAGTCGTCTATCTTTAGTATCATTTTTTTTCGAAATGCAGTATTCATATCATTCAACCCGTTACCCCAAGCCAAACATTTCGTTTTGCTGAACTACTTAAAATACGTGAATTAATATTTCCGTGTATAAAGAAAATGACTATATAGAAGTAAGGCTACTTAACCTAGAATTCTTTATACTTGATACTAGGAGAACTTTCTTCCCGGGAATTCGTTACGGTATTATTGTGGTGAGGATGCGGCTCGAAAGACCCACCCCTTCTTCTTTTACTATAAAACTAAAAACACACGGAGCTACCATTAAACAAACAACGTCAGTTACCTATGAGTGGCAAACTCCTACGTGGAAGTACTGTAGTCAGACCGCACGGAAGATGCAGAGAAGAATGCATCTCAACCGATTGCCAACTCATCTACGGCAAACCAATCCAAAACAGAGTTTTAAATACCAATGCCTGAACCACAAACGGTTGCCAAATGTAGGGTAGATGTTCAGGCCCTAATAACAACCGCAAAAGAAACTTCCAACACCCAAAAATGAACTGAAAGCAACATCGGCGAGGAAGTGAATAACAATGACGACCGATTTACGCAGGATACCCCTAAGTGCAAGAACCTCTGATAAGTTTTACATTTTTTACTTATTATTAAAATGTTAAAGATCTACGACTCCGTTGACCTACCTATAGTCGCGGTCGTGGCACAAAACGAATAAAAAAGAAATAAAATTTAACAGCGATAAGTAGCTTAAACGAACCGTGATTGAAGTATGTCGGTAAATAATATAACATATTTTCACACTCTTATATCTTCTTATATTTAGCTTTCCCAGCATCAACCTATAAGCGGTACTTTAAGACTCACTAAACTGGTGTGCGCTTCAGCGGTGAAGTAAAAATATTCCTTCGACATTTAACTGTAACGAGGGTAATAAAGTAAAGAACGAATGTTTATGATACTATTCCTGTAAGTGATTCGTAAATAAATCATCTGCCATGGTTCGTGCAAGACGGGGTCTTCCTGTTTCCTTAACTCGGTTCAGGTTCACGACCTTTTTCTGACAAGCTTCTGGAGACAGCCCATATGCTATCGGAAACATTAGAAAGGTGGACATGGGAGGGGGAATTTCATCATAAAAACATATTCTCGATAAATCGAAAACGGTTCCCCACCCATTCGAGCGAGTTGGTTCGGAAAGGGGTGGCCGGGTGGATTCCTGCGCCATTTTCCGCTTCTTGATTTAATGTCCTGATTCTTCTTCATACCGTCATAATGTGTCGAGATTCTGCAACCTCCTAGGAGTGCTTTAGTTTAACCCTCTTCGCCTTTAACTCTGTTTTCTATGTATTACGAAAGAGAGAGAAAAAAAATGAAAGAAAAATATGATCAAGGGCGACAGTGATAAAAGCTTTCCTTCCGCATCTTCCTGAACGTTCGACTCCTTCGGTACTTTTTTCCAGCCTATCTGACATCCATTTTTCAGCAAATGGGAGGCAAACTTTAAATCAATATTGACTGCGACTTTCGAAGCATGAGTAAATGATGAAAGACAGTCGACGGAGGGTTACTAGAAGGATTTACCACAAAGTTATCTGGTCGAAAATTTAACCGCTCTTTAAAATCTCTTAACAAAACACAGAATGGCTCAGTGAACGCAACCAGATCCACTATATTTCACTTTATTTCGGGCATGAGCTGACGGTTTCCAACAATAGCCACTTATTTCGTAACCGTTACTAAGCTCGCACATAAAACACTGCCACCGAGGAAAGATACCTACCTCGAGCCAATCTCGGTTCGGTTGCCAGCCATCTGTTCCTTCTGTTGCCACCCACCACACACGGCCGGGGGGAGAGGGGGTGCTCGGGTGTAGCTGAAGGCACGCCAGCGTCTTCCAAACCAGCATCCAGTGAGCTGCCAGTTTTGAAGCAAATCAGCAACAATCTTCCGGCACGATGATTCGATTTGGCGAAAGGAATGGCCCCGAAGACCGGATATATTGATTCCTCGAGAACGACAAAGATAATCACGACATTCCCGGAATCGGCTGGGCGTCGTGCGTCGCACGAGACAGCAACAAGTGAAGGAGAAATTAAATATAATCGAAGCAATTAATTTTAATTCAATCAATCGAGCCCGGGTGGAATGGCCCTGTGGCTATCAGAATGATGCTACGTTGTTGCCGTTTTCGGGGATGTAGCTACAACGCTCCAGTTTTGTTTCCGAAATCGTCATAAAAGAAAAAAATCTGAACCACTCTCAACACCCTTTATGCAATCTTCTAACCGTTCATTAATTATTTCCCAATTTCCATAAACACGCAATCGGGTTTCGAAATAAGCCGCACAATGACGCCATTGACAAGATTTGATCAATCCGTGGCCCACGGCAAACTAAACGAAAGACGAGTCGCACCGACGCGTCGTTTGTTTCGTTGGCAGTTAGAAGATGGAACCGTAATTTCGATAAAATACTCATTGCCGCTACTTAATGTAATCAAGTGCTCGGATTAGAAGAGAGCTTGGCGAAAGAAAATCATCTGCCGGAGGTCATTGACGACGACGATTGGTGGAGAACGAGCGTTGCCTTGGCGTGTAATTGATGTGCTGAATAAGTAGGACATTTTGAAAAGAAGACTCTAACCCTACACCAATATTAATACCTACTTATTGTGGTGGTAATTGAAGTGAAGTGCTACGAGTCCGTTGTTATCCCCGAACCATAGTCATTATCGTGGAAGGGTCATTTGATTTCATTGTCGCTGACGCTCGTAACCCGAACGGATGAATATTTATGTTTTAGCTAAGTTAATGTTGCTGTTACTAAATAGATGAGCTTTGGACAGTTTGTAGAGGAAACTAAGCACGGCCAGTGAGCAAATGTTCCCGGAGATAATCGCAGAAATCAATTTAATCTATAGTTAAACAGGACGTCACAGCAAATACCCCCTAAGAAAACGATGTTTCAAAATCGTCCAATGCCACTATTGTACTTATGGCTTAGACTACACATACTGAAAAATATGAACTATATCGACGACATGAAATCAAGCTAGGTAAACGAAAATTACAAAACGTAATTCACGAAATGACTAAATATAATTATTAGTTTTAGCATTGGAAATTCTTTACTCGACTATAAGTAGATCCGTCTTAAAACCACTCGGGGCCCCTGAACACCAGTCTTCCCAAATGGACATCGAGCACCATGTTCGCTCTAATTCTGTGCTCATCCTACACCATTATTTCGTGTGCAAACTCGAACACGCTAATGCATACCAAAACACGAGCACATGTTCGTCTGCACAACCGAACCCCATGTACGTACGCGGTGTTCGTACACACAGGTTCTTGATACTAGTTTTCTCTTTCTCTCACCCATCATCACTAGCATTGACTCGTTCTGTTTTGTGTGTGCCTTTCTTATGTGCGCACACGGTGTACGTACACGGTGTTTAAACCTAAGTCTGCACATCGCTCGCTGGGGGTTCGGAGTTCAATGCGAACCTGTACACAAAGGCATGTTTGAGGTTGAACGCGTGCACGAAATTTTGTAGACGGGTGCAAACTTGTCGATGTTCATGGGAAGACTGCTGAACACTATTGAACGAAAGGGCCTCTATAGTTGAACAGACGAAAACAGATTGAGAGTGACGTTCAATGAATATAATTAAGCGTCACACCACAAAGTTAAAATCAGCATATCAAGGGTTCCAGAATGGGACGATTTGGTAATTGAAAAGATAAGAAAGAATTGGCAATCCTTACTTTCATTACGTTGTTTGAGGATGAAGAGTTTCTCGACCATTTCCAGACCAACAAAGATTTTTTCGTACTTCATGATGCGCATGTATAACTGCGTGAATATTGCAACATCTATTGTATATGCATATTATATGTCAATAGATGCCAATCTTCATCGGTGGATGGGCGAACATTGGTAGTTTAGAAATTAGCCCTACACGGAAAAAAATTGTTCCCAAAATCGTGAATAAAGTGCCATTAATTCTGGAATAATCATGTTTTTACGTTACGAAAACAGGACCATGAGCAAAAATCATGGCTTTTATAATAATGTTAAATTTCCCTTCAGTAACGCCCGCATACCGCTTTCATTAGTGAAAATATTTGTTTTGTGAACTTCAGTCACAGTTTCCGCGAAGTTATTTCTGATTTGATTCTCAGTACGCGAACTAGTTCACAACTTTATGGACATTATTCATAAAACCAGAGGTTGACTCATGATTTTTTTCATCGAAATAGGAATATTAGTTCACAAAATAAAAATATTCTGGCTATTTTTTCGTCAACTATTGCAAGAAATTCGGAATTTTATTCATGAATCCATTCAATCCTCGTGAACTTATTCATAAATTAGTCACTATCTAATATTCGTGCTCGTGAAATGGTTCACAAAAATTATTCATGTATTCGTGAACTGGTTCGTGATTTCTAATATATTGGCTACGATCAAATATTCGTGCTCGTGAAATAGTTCACGAAATCAAGAAATATTATTCATATATTCGTGAACCGGGTCATGGTACCTGGTATAATAGTCACAACTTACCATTCGTTTTTGTGGAATAGTTCACGAAATCTTAAAATATTATTCATGCATTCGTGAACTGGTTCATGATTGCTAGTATATGATTTACGAAATATCAAATATTCATTTTTGTGCCTGTGATATTTAGAAGATATTGCTAATCATTTACAATTTCATGCAACATGGTAATGAACATCTTTCACAAAATTTGGAGTGTTTTTGTTCCATGCACTATTCATGAAATACCCAGCTGCTAGCGACCAGTAATAGGTACGAGCAGTAGATATAAAAACCTGTTTTAATCCACCTAGCGGTGCAATTGTGCCTTTCTCATTTCTCTAAACTATGGCACGGAGGCTTTTTATGTTCAACATAATTGTGGAAATGTCCATTACATTCTTAGTACACTTTGCACTTATACACAATTGCATGTCAGCCACGAACTTGATGAGCTACGTGTCGACGGTGAAACACTTGAAACAAAAAATATCATACTCCATTAGCCTAATCAGCATTAGATCAATGTTATCTGCTTGCAAACTCATTTTGTCATGCGGGGATGGGTATGTGAGGAGGGCGAAAGTCCCATGAACGAACGACTCCCCAGCTTAAATTGGTATGCTTTGTAATATAGTGGTGGTTTAAAGATGATGGGGTTTAAAGGGAGGGGTATGAGGTGGTGGTCTGAGGGGTGATTTAAGGAGATTTTTAAAGGAGGGGACTGAACAGTAGAGGGGGGGGGGGTGTAACCCCTCTCCGTAAACCATCAACTACGCCCCTGTTAAAATCCAGAAACCTTATGCGAGTCGAAAAAAATTAGGTTGACGTTTTTCAGAGTGATTGCATAACCTTTCTATATGAGAAAGGCAAAAATGTGCAAAATCCAAAAAAGTGAATCTTCGTCAAATTTGTTTCGTGTTTGCATCAAATCTCGACGTTTTATGCACCTTGTATACATTTAGCATCAAAAATAAAAATTCTATTTTTAATTTTTCCTATAGTTTTTATGAGAAATTTCTGTGTGGCCGCACTCTGAAACCCGTAATTCCGGAACCAGAATTCCGATCGATCCAAAATTCAATAGCAGCCGATGGGAAGGTTGCACCTTTCATTTGAGACTAAGTTTGGGCAAATCGGTCCAGCCATCTCTGAGAAAAATGAGTGACATTATTTGACACATACGCACATACATACACACACACACATACACACACACATACACATACATACACACACATACATACACACATACACACACATACAGACTTTTTCCGATCTCGACGAACTGAGTCGAATGGGATATGACACTCGGCCCTTCGGGCCGGGATTAGGTTGACGTTTTTCAGAGTGATTGCATAACCTTTCTATATGAGAAAGGCAAAACATCGAACATCGTTAATCATTTGATAAGGTTCATTGTGATGTCCGGACAGAAAACGAAAATTGCACTGAGAACCCCAAATAATGTGCGTGATATAGTTCACAGAACCAACTGTGTATTCCCAAATCATGAACAAGAATCACCACAAAAACTAAACATGTCCAGGGAACAACAAAAGAAACCCAACCAAACATTCTTATGTAACGCCATGTATATATTCGGGGCGAACTGGTTTTTAGAAAACACAAATAGTTTCATGAATACGAGGTTTATTATTCATAATTCCAGGAATTTGGTCCCGGTTTTCGAAAATCGTTCAGTTCACGAAATCGTGACCTTTTTTCATGAATTTATGAACGGATTTTTTTAGATTGAAGAGTTGTATATAATTCAGGAATCAGTGGTGACTGGCTCAAATGGCACGTACCCCATATTAATCGAAGATGTGTGCCTTGCCATGATTTGTGTTTCATCATATTCAGCTTAAATCGGTTTAGGTTTATAAACTGTTGCCGTGACTTTTTGGAAGCCGTAGTTCAGTTTATAACCTTTTTTCGCCAGAGCTTCCAGAAATCGGCTGACGATACTGTAAAAATACTGCTGTAAACTCCCCCACGATCCTCATTGAAACATCAGAGCTCTTCAAACAATCTTTGGCATCCACGGGATATAAAGGAACGCCGTATACTGATGAAGGCTATATGGTTCGACAATAAAGTCCCTTGCCCTCCCGCTTATCTCCTCCAATTTCTGTTTCAGCCAGGTGGTACAGATCTGTTCGTTGTCCGGAGAGAACCAAACTCATATGATACATACAGACTTCGGAACGAACGAAAGCAGCAAAGAAACCGTAGCCGAGCAGGCGACGGCCACAGGCCACCAGCACCAACACGGCAATCCTAAGCGACGTGAACCACGACCGCTTCCAGCACTCCGCATCTTGCTGGGATCCAGCGTTGGGAATCCTCCCGCCTGATCTCAAAAACGACGTCATAACGAGGAAAACAAAGCAAACAACTCAACGAGAACAGGCTACCAGGAAGAACTGTCAGCCGGGAAACTTCTACTCACCAACAGAAACGAGTACGACGAGACCTCAGCCCGGTTCCTGGTTGCCCTTGGTCCCCGGTGCGTTTTAGACCATCCAGCAATCCAGTAGTCACCAATCGTGGCGGCCACCTTCGCGTGCCAGCGCTGACCCGGGACGTTCCGCCTTATAGCGATGCTCCCCAGACGGCAACTGGTGCGGAAGGCCTGAGCCCATCCCGAGTAAGTACCTGTAAACTCAAGCCCGATCGAAATCCATTCGCCGGCAAAATTTCGTCAAAAGGTGCCACTGCCAGAAAGGGTAACAGCCCAGAAGCACTCAGCACTCCATCACCCAACAGTAGTGGCAAACTAGGCCCTGCCAATACGGGATCAACGATACCCTCGCCAAAGACCCTACTAGCTCGAATAAAAATGCGAATGGACTAAAAAGGAGCGCCTGCTTTGCCGTGTTGGCCCCGTTCGGCGAAGCTCCGTCTACCTGCGATGCGCCCCCGGCGGCTGCTGGTTTGAGGGACCCTCCTCTCCCCGGATAGGCTCGTACGATACACTCAGTTCGGAACTGTGTGCTGTTTGTATATCCCTCGCAGGTACTTCCAATAATACCGTCGAAAGTTACGGAAACACTTCCCCGATCCACCAAGAAGTCTTATGCGGAATCGAACTCAGAAGAGAAGGTGGTGCAGTGGACATGGACCAGTCCTCGTCTAGCCTCCACTCTACCGCCCCTAACATGAATTCAACGAAACTGGCCATCCAGTGAAACACAGATGGCCTGTTGCCTTGGCGACCTGCAAAGGACCATTGCAGGAGACACACACATCCGGGATCAGACGAACCCAGCAGCGTGGTTTGGACACCGGTTTTCGTGGGACGCCGCCAGCGGAGATAACATCTACCGCACGGTACGTATGCCCAGACGCCACCTGCTACAACCCGTCGAAGCAAAGAGTTGAGAGAGCAGGCCCGTTACTTTCGAACCTGATTCAGGTCAAGTATACAACGAGCTTTTCACCGAAAGCGAAGCTTGTACGGTACTAGAATCGGTGCAAGGCAAGTCTGCCGGATTGGATGACGTTGGTTACCCTATACTTTAATATTCCCCGCCAGCAGCATGGCGGCCGATTTTGTACAGTATTAACCGCATCTGGAGCGAAGAACCGATGTCCGCATTGTGGAAGTTCTAGTAATCCCATCCCAAAGCGATGTCAGAGGAACAGAACGCTTTTCGCCTAATCAGTTTACTAGTGGAGTACAAGCTTCTGGATCATCGTCAGTTCGCGTTCCGATGTGGAGCAGGAAACTGTGCCTATCTCATTAGTTTCAGAGAGCTGGTACGCCAATCCGGACCCGACGGCCTGCACGACGACATCGCGATACTCGATGTTGCGAAGGCATATGATACCGTGTGACGTCACGGAGTGCTGCAACGGTTGACCAACTGAGGGATCACCGGGCACATTGGATGCTTCCTAAGCGACTACCTGTCCGACCGAACATGCTGTGTAGGAATCGGGGGTGCCTAATCCGACGCCTTTGCGGAGACCAACGGCGTTCCCCAGAGATCCATTCTCGCTGTAACACTGTTCCTAGTGGCCATATATTCTTTGTTCGCCGGCCTGCCTTCGAAGATATATTTTTTCGTCTACGTCGTGTTTGTCGCCATAGGAAGGACCATCGGACGAACCCGACGAACCCAAGTGCGGTGAGCCGATGGACGGTATCAATCGGTTTCAATATGGCACCCGCTAAAAGCGTGGTTACACGCTACAACAAAAACCACATTGCAATAGGAAGGGCCGATCCACCCATGTTACAAATTATTACCATTTTTTTCATTTTTAAGGGAGCTTAATAGATAACGAATTCTTATAAAATAGCTTATTCCCCCTCACCCTTAATGTCAAAACATGCCGCATTTTGTCATTTTGACCCCCGCCCTCCTAGAAGTGTTATACAATTTATTATTGGTCCTAATGAAAATTTTCAAATTGTTAATCTCTAGTTTTAAAAACCGATTTAATCCACCTATCAGTAAGATGAGACATTTCTTACACATATCACTGTTGTATTATTCATTAGTTTGTTGAACACACGCAAAGTTGGCAAGCAACTAAATGTGAGATAAGCACAGTTTCGAATCCTGCACGAATAACACTTCGAATTAAGTGAATAAATTAAAAAAAAAATAATAAAACAAATAAAAATTTAAAACAATTATCAAGAAAAAAAAATTAAAAAAGTTATTTGTAAAATGGATAGAAGGATTAATATAAATGAAATTTGTAAAATAAATAAAAAAAATCAGCGATATTAAAAAGTAACAGAATTAATAGAATAAATTGAATAGTGTGACTGAACAAAATTAGTCAGATTATTAAAATAAATAACATGTGTGAACCCGAAAAATAACATAAAATATCATAATACGAAAAAAGTGAATAAAATAAATTAAATGAATGATACGAATAAGATGCATGAGATAATAAACTGATCGGAATGCATACAAAGCATGAAATGAATACAAAAGATAAATTGAGATCAAATAAACAAAATGAATCAAAAGAATGCTAAATGAAAAAATCATTAAAATGAAATGATCATATATTTATAATAAATCAAATATTTAAAATGAAAAAAATAAACAAAGCGAATATAATCCATGATATGAATGATCTGGAAAAAATGAATATATAGAATAAAATTTAAAAAAGTTAGTTAAATGAAGTAAATGAATAAAATTAATTTCACGAATTCCAAAACCATTGATTCAGAATATTCTGAAGTTTTTGTGAAAATCCCATTGCAAAGAGTACGTTTTCGTTCTTCTTTTCTTGACCGCGTTTTAAGAATATCTGATGTTTCTACTTTATTGACGGGCCATAATTAGTCATCAGGAAATCTAGAAATCAGGAATTTGACTTGGAATTAAAAGATGTTTTTGGTCACAGATATCTGAAATATGATTTTTGTACAGAATAGAATTTTCAGGTCTAGTATTTTAACGCGTAATTGGAAAGAGTAAACAAAGGCCACCTGTAAATAGTATTAATTTGCATTAAAGTATATAGAAAAGAGTGTCAAGTGTCAAAGTTATGTTGGCAATGATATTATTGTCGATGGCACAAAAGCCGTACATTATGTCGATTACAATGCAGTCTCTTTCCACCCATCCTTATCACTTGAGAATTGTTTCGTTCGGAATTCTCGTTCCGGAGATATGGGTTTATGAGTCCTACACGAAACAATACCATGACAAAGGAATTTGTTCAAACTACCAGAATAAGTATTCAAATTCATCAAAAAACTAGTTAGCATTGAAAGTGTCCCTGGACTGCTTTGAGACACGAACATTCTTGAAATTACAAGTCGGATTTTTTTGCAAACAATATGCTTTTAGTCACATTGACCATGAAAAATGTGGGGTTTTCAGTAGAACTCAGTATCAGTTGTAGTTACACAGTAATATGTATGACATAAATTCAGTGAGATTAACTATATGTCCAATGCATAAACTGTGATTGTAATCCTCGCTTATTTACGTGTAGAGTACGGAGCACTCAACCGAAACGTCTATTGAATTGTCCAATGTCTGTACTAATTCTGACATTGAAGTTCAATTTCTCAGCATAAGGCAAATTTGGGCAAGTGAAACCATCGCTATAGGTTAAAAGCATCTTTTTACTGGTAATGCAAATATAGTTCGATAGTTCAGGGGTCTTTGCAAGCCATTTTGCCCGGATCTAATTTGTGGATTTTTTTGGAATTTGATCCGTTATTATTCATAAAAGTGCATTCCAATAGAATGAATCTGCATTTTCAATAATATCAAATTAAAACAGGTATTCTCAATTTTCAAATGACACATTTGAGCATATATTTCATTTAAAATTCAGTAGAGATACGAAAAATTTAAAAAAGTGCACGTGGGATGTCTCTTTTGAACATTTTTGTTTTCAAACAACCGTATTACACAATTTGAAATACCCAAGGATTTCTGTAATTATAGTATATACAGACACTCAGTATTAAATTAAATTAAATTGGAGTTGATGTAGTTTTTGGTTTTTGGTCATATGACTCTCCTTAGTGCAACGTTTCGAAGGAATAGCCCCTCATCCTCAGAGAAAGCAGGGGTTTAACATAAGTTAGTTATAGTTTTCTCATAATACAAATATTTTTTGCAAATTTTGCCAGGACCACAAATATTTTCTTTTTCAAGTAGAATGTAATATTTAGTTTGTTTCCGCAAGTGGCTCTGCTCTACACTAAAATGGAAAACTATTTATTGGGAAACAGAAGACAAAAATAGGTTTTTTTTCCTTAACCTGAACAAATACATCGCAAGATTAAATTAGCTTGGATACTACCAGTTGAAGATCTTTTGACGCATCTTAGAAACGGATATCAGGTTAGATCTGAGTCGTGACATTGGTTACGAACACGATTGGGAGAGAGTGGGGGTGGGGAGGGGCGACAAGTGAGGAATGGTAAATGATGGTTGATGCTGTGACATTATTTTCATATACAGGGCGAAATTTTGATTCCTTACATCTTTATTATACATAATGTAACTGATAATTTTTACGCCGTAATTAGTATTACATAAATCTTGCAAAATAAGATAAACTTTCACTAGAATTTTGTTATTCAAAAACACAGTTGCTCTCGGTGATGCTACGAGTATAATATGAATATGAATTGTATTAGAAATCTATTTTCTCACTACAAGGTGGATTACTTGGTGATTTGTGCATTCATATACCATCCAACGTCTATCTCATGACTGAACGCAATACTTAATCGAACGGATAAATACATCAACTTTACAAATTTTCACTTTGAAGTGAATTTACACATTGTTTTGTCTTTGAAGAAATCTTGCTCATCAATTTTTGAGAAATAATTAATTTATTATTTGGTAAATTCACAAAATGTTTGCGGGATCGAATTCCTTGAATCACGCAGATGTGTTTTCATACCTCGATATTCAAAATCGGTTCAGCCCCTAAAACACCTTTAAAGCAACACTCTGTATGTAACGGTCTCATTTTTAATTAGTGGAAATTGGTAAGCGAGGAATAAAAATACAAAATGTTTAATATCTTCACCGTTTGTGAACGGATTTTGACAATATATAACTTGTTCGAAAGGTATTTTTACAAGCTTTCTAATTATGTGCACGACTAAATGCTCTGTTCGTAAGTTATTTGCTATAAACTCTTTGTGTTTTGACAAAATCATCCAGATCTCTGAAAGTAAACAACATATCGAAAAACAAAAATAATAATGTCAAATGGCAACGTTGGGCCTTTCATTTGAAACTAATTTCGTTAAGATCGATTCAGCGGATGCTGAGATAATTACATGCACACTGAAAGCGCTGTTGTTGACTCAGTAACAGCGTACACCAGGTGCTTTTCTTTTTTTTGTCACAGATGACAATTAGTTTCCCCACCTTACGTGCTATACCAGTTTGAAACCAATTTTAATACTTTTAGGAATGTCCTGTAAAATGTTCAAGGCCGTATCTCTAGCAACAAAGAATTAAACATACGTTACTTACAGTATTTATCTTAAAGATGAGTTTCAAACGATTGAACTGATGATTTGCAATGTTTGGCGTCGAATACAACGTATGGAACGAATGGCTCTTCTCGTACAAACGAATGATGATAGAAAATACGAATGGATGGTATTGGTTCGATTCGAACGTAAAGGGGGATACGAATGTGAGATACTTTCGAACGGGTTCAATAAGGCCGTAAATAAAAATGAAGCTGTCCAACTTCTACCTCCGAGTTCCCTGTCCACAACTCACAAATAATTCCGTTCCGTACAATGATGATCAAACAATTTCTTCATCGCATGGGGCAAACGTGTCCCGCGCCAAACAGGGTTTGTTCCAAATTTTCAAGCTCTCTTGCTCTGATTTAATAAGAACAAAAACCCCATCGTTTTCATTACCTAACCCCTGACCTGCCTAGACCGATCCGAAGTGGAAAGCAACGTGCGCGAGTCACGCGGACCGAAAGTTTGCTGGCCGCCATCGTTTGCATGTCAAGAACAAAGTTACCACATCATATCGTCGCTCTCGACCGGCTGCATCATCGTCATCACCGAGCTGGACACGGGGGCTGCTGGCAGAACTGTTCAACTCAAAATTACAGCCAGCTCTCGAAACGGTACGGAGGTATGAAAATTTCATAATTCCTAATTGAGTCTGAGTCGAATTATGCTCGCGTCATGTTTAAGAATGGTGCATTATTATGTTTAGTGCACCTTCGAAGGTGTAATGATGATTCATGAACCTTGCCAATTAGTCGATTTGCTGTTTGACCTGTGACCTTAGATGTGGCATATACGGAAAGTTTATATTTATCTCATAATTCCATGTTAGCTCACACACATTGTACGCAATGATGCTACTGCTCCCTAAAATTATCGGTCATATTTTCGAAATACGTTGCACGCTGTATTCGCGATATTGATCATGAATCAATAGCGTAAAACACAAACTTCGTGGCTATCATTACCATCGTCATCAGAGCAAGGTTCGACGTCCCTACTGCAAAATAAGTAGGGGATCTAATGCCAATACCCAACGCAACAGCTAAAGCTATGGATTTTAACCCAAATCAGCTAATTCGCAATAGCAAAGCGAACCCATCGAAAAAGGCGGAAGTTGCTTACCATTCAAAGCGCTAGCTCTGTTCAAATGCACCTCGCTCCATTTGTTTGTTTTACCTTGCTGCTGCTGCTGCTGTTGATCATTATCGGTGTTTTTGGTTGTGCTCGTAAAGTCGGCACGTGATGGTCATTACCGGCAGATAGTTTATCTCAACCAGTTTTGTTTAGTTACGACGCGGTTGGGCAATAAAAACATCTGGCACCGGTGAAAGGTTGACATTTGAGGTGGAACGAAAAAGTTTCGACATGAAAAGTATTTACAGGCGTTTTACCTGCTCAATCTTGTAAATCCACTGGGGGATTGATACCAATGATTATCTTTCTTCGGACATCACTAGCCTTTGGGCTGTGTGGCATCCAGCTTTTGAAGCATGAATTGATCCACTAAGTTCCTACTCCCATGGGAGGTGTCTTAATTATTTTTATCCTTAGGTTTGTAAACCATGTTCATATTCAATTTATATTCATGAAATATAATGTCAAAGGAATCTTCGGATCGGTTCACGTCTCGACAGGTTCCGCCATTAGTGATAATCGGGAGTAACACGGGACGAACAGCGTGCTAGTAAAAGCAGCGGATGAGAGAAACCCAAGAATAAACAATTAGAGAAAAAGGGAATTCGATGTCTGGAAAAAGTCCGTACTCAGGAACCACCCCGTCGGAGTAGTCTACTTTCATCGCCCGGGAGAAATTATTCTTTTTGCATAAATACTTAAAACAAGCGGTTGTCTGTGGCAACGCTATGATCAAGATCCTCATATATTTGGACGATGTTCGGTTACAAGAACTGACACCACTTACTTACGCCGTGGCTATTGAAAGATTCATGTCAGTTGGACTGGCCTGCTTTCTCCTACTAAACATAATGGGATATTAACATAACACAAAGAATTCTTTACATATCCACTTTCCAATACCATAACCTTAATAACAAATCATTGCCTGATTTGTAGCAGCTATTCAGGTAATATTGGAAACCTTAAAGACTGCGTCAAGTACCTCAAAATCAATAGCCAGCACCACACTCGTGATCCGTAGAGGCAAGAAACAAGAAAGAAATCCGATGTCCGCGAACATAAAGGTATCAACCACAATGACGACAAGGAGAAGTACGAGATAGAAATGAACGACCCTAATGGCGCAGGTTATGACGAAAAAAAATTTGCCCGCCTCGTAAACATGTTTTCATGAGCGATGGCTAGTCGTTCGCACAATATATGTTGTACAAGTATTAAAAAAGTTGAAGACCGAACACTAAAATTCTCCAAAAATGAACACTTTATCGCTAGTGATTCCAACGTTTAACAAAATTCATACATATACTAACCAGAAAAAGGTTAGTTATTTGAATAACAAGTTTTTTAATTGTACCCTATTTGAATTGCTGTATAAGGTCAGGGTAATGTACACTTAGCATCAAGCCTGCCAGACAAAAAATATTTCAATTAGCTGAGAACGATATATCCGAGAAGACAGGTTTTGTTTACGCGCCATTTTAATGCTTTGGTATTTTTATTGACACATTAATTTTCATGCGAGGAATGCGTTCCGTACTAAAACTTTGTTAATCCAGAAAACTGTGATATTTTTAACAATCATACAATAAACAGCAAAAAATGTGAAAGTAAACAGGGCAGAAACGAAACAACTTCGATTTACTGAGATGCGAGTTCATTTACCCACAAATTACATTCGTATATTATTAGCTTTGCTGATATGAAGAAACATTCACAGTAGCAATAGGACTAATCGCTGAGAAATCACATATTAGCCAATCAATCATAATGAATTCGAAATCAGCAGCAGCATTTTAGTCACTTTCTATCGTTTGCAATTAACGTCCATGTAAGTTTGAAAACGATATGACGATACAGTGAACAGATATCAATGACAATCACGGAAAGTGACTAAAATGTAGTGACTAGTTGCACCTATAAGTCAATCAGTGAGGATTATCCTTTCGATTTCATGTCTTCAGTGTGTAACAGTCCATCGTTTTGACGTAGGATAAAGTCTTTATTTTCGATTTGGGAGTGGTTAGGTTTGAAATACTCATAATTCAGCCATCTCACGACAAATTTTCAAAATATTTGAGCATGTCGCTCAGGAAAACTCCTAAGAGCAGATTCCAATGGATAACGCCAAAGATTTTTGATATCGCGTAATGAAATTTTCAATAATGTGTAATATAGTCAAAATATACAGAAGGTGGCGCTTTCCATATCTGACACGACAAGTTTATGTACTTAGCGCGCTACGTTGCGATAAATGACGTGATCATCGACTTTTTAAGAAACAGATTTAGTCGCACAGGCTCAGTTGCCTCTTGAACGACAGGCAGAGCAGAGAACTGCTCTGCGTGCTTCCACAACCAGTGTAGCGGACTGATAGGTCTCATTTTACTGGCTGCGAATCTTCCATTCGTGTACGGATACGATGTACTCACACAGCTGTTTAGTTCGAGCATTGTAAACCATTCGTTTGGGTTCAATGTTTGAGGCAAATATGCATACCTTATTTGTTTGCGGCTGCATGCGTGCATGATAGTAATCTGTGTTCGTTGCGTAAATACGAAAACTTTCTTAGCAACTAATTTACACGAATCGATGGAAAGCGTAACGAAGGTTTATTATTTACGTTCGAACAATTAATTGATTTTACATAATTCATTTCAACTCAGCATATTTTACATTGATTCTAATAATACATACTACAAAGCGTATTTATGAAAAAAAACACGGCCACTCAAAAAACCGTCACAAAAACGCATCGAAGTACATATATAATATTATTTTCGATTCTTGTATATTTATTGCTATCGATATATGATTAAGATCACTGCATTCGCTACATTTATATGTATACTTTAGGAAAGTTACAATAATACCAAAATAAAATTAGAAAGCTTGCTCTATACACGAAATTGAACTATTTTGTCTTTAACTTTATATTTCTTCACCGGTCCGGGTTTTTTACTGCGAACAATCGAAAAGTTTTTCCAATTTTGCACGGTTGATATTATCTAGAGTGACCATATCAGGCGAGTAAAAACGCAGGAGAGTCGAGAGGGTACTGCCTACACGTTACCTCTCAATCAACTGTGCCTTCTCCACTGATTTTCGGCAGTTAAAAAGTTCTGGAGCAGGTAAAGCTTCGAAAGCAAAGAACTTCTGGTGGTCTTGGAGGAAGGGCTCTGCCAGAAAGTCTTTCATCGGAATTCGATCACTGAGCCCTTTTTTGGATTTACACATAAGCAGTTCTTGCTACACAGCCATCAGCGAAAGTTTCATGCTAAGATCGTCTGCGCAGAACCGGTAAGGATTTTTCAGCACTAAATACACGTAATTGAAGTAAAGCAGAAACATCAACAGTCCCAAGTAGCTTCCTTGCGCTATACCAAGACAACCGTTATCTCTCTAGGAACGAAATAGCTGCCATATCTACAGTTGTTTTCAAATTTCTCCATTTTATCCATTGTTATATGAAAACTGGTGGATAGGTTAACGTAAATAATATTAGCTTGAGCGAGACATTCCATAGTTCCTGTTATGTAGGATGCTAGACTCGGCAGGTTGATCGCTGTTCAGTGTCTAGACGCGAAGACATTTTAATCGTGGATTAGTAACTTTTTTATTTCAGTAATTTGACACGGTTCAATGTATTAGATTACCTGAACCATGGATCTTTAAATATTTACGATAAGCAAATAGAAATAAATAAATCGAATTTTAGTGTATATGTATATCGGATCTAGTGTAAGCGATTTGTTATTAACGGTAAAGATTTTCTTTCTTGTTGAAGGGGACCATTCATAATCACGTAGACCGAAATTTGACACATTTTGATCCCCCCTCTCCCCTAGTAGAGTTACGTAAACTTTTACTAACCCCACCCCCCATTCTCAAAAAATCTACTCAGACTTTTCGATCTTTTTTATTTGTGGAAAATGTGAAATTAATGAGAAGCACAGTATACTGTTCAACTAAAAATTAAACGTGAGGCGTTCAAATTTATTTCTAACTTTTTAAATATTAAGAACAAACACAAGCTTCGTTCAAATATTCTTTTTACATTGGTGTTTTTTCTACGACTGCTCAATTCAATTAGTACCATATCAAAGGAATTTAAAATCAAAATATTGTTGTCGTTTTGTTGTATTGTCCAAAAAATCACTTGATTGTGTAGTCGTCGAAAGATTAGGTACCTCTTAATAGTGCACTAGCTTCGAAGTGTCCGCATAAATAGGGGATGACGAGGAGACTTGACCTTTCAGCTAAACCTACGTAAACCTCTAAAAAAGTTTTCAATCTTTCAAAACTCGTTGAAATGTAATGTGCAAAAATATTTTGCATATTAATGATTTTTTGCAGAATTGTTAAACTACTTTTTGAGAAGATATAAAAAAATGTCTGTGGTCGTTTTTTATGGTTAAGTCAGCGGGGAGACTTGACTAAGGCGTGGGGAGACTTGACCAAAAGAATTTCGCAACATTACGACAAGAAAATGACACATGCCGTATTCATTTTTTTCTTTCATTTTGTCGAGGTCGTTAGATATCAGCAAAAATATAAAAGGTTTGCATTTCATGAATTTTGATTTTTTTAATGCAATTCATTTTTGGGATTAACTGTACTGAATACATTGTATGTTCACTCGTCTCGAAATCAGCCATGAACAACTAACTTTGTTGACTAGTACTGTAATGATATATACTGGTATTCAAAGTGGGATTTTTTTTTTGACGTGATGTGCATTCACAGTTGGTCCCACAGAATAGTAAATATCAATTTTGTTTTGTATCTTTCTTCAGCTTATTGCCACTTGGTCAAGTCTCCCATAAAATCTTAGTTAAGTCTCCCCAACACTTGTCCTCTTCTCAATGTCCTGCTAATTTTATAAATAACTATTCCAATATTCCAATTAATGTAAAATCAATTCACTACTTCATAAGGAATAACATGATATAAGAGCTCTATAAAAAATATTACTCTGGTAGTCCATACCCATACAAAATTTAAAATTACCTGATGGGATCGAAACAAGTAAAAAACTATTTTCCAAAAAAATAAGAACCAAAAAGAACACGTTATTGATAATTGTGTAATTTCGTGGTTGGTCTCCCCATGTTCCCCTCCACTAGTATGTTGAACAGAACTTTCTTTAAATCCCATGAGTACCGAAATAGTAATACGAGAACAAAAAATCAATGTCTACGTAGACTTTTGCAAAAAAATACCCTCCCCCTCGTTGGCAAACATAGACTTTTACTAGAACCACCCCCCCCCCCCATTTCTACGTGGTTTATGAACGGCCACTTAGCTGCACTGCCTGTTGTTGCTTGGGAATCACTAAGTCCACTTTCTCTAGGCTTATCGTTTTCGTCGATACTGTCCTCGCTACGGATGTTGTGTGAGTTTTCACGATTACCTGGTTTGAGTTGTTTGTGGGACCTACGGGTCACGATTGTGTATCATTTATTTTTATTATATGTCCTTTACTTTATTGCCGGTGATGCTGTCACTCTGACAGTTGATTGGGAAGAAGTAAGCCCATCACAATGATCCAATACGTTGCGCGTAAATTTTGTTTGTGATTTAGTTGATGTTGATGTTGGGTTTGCCTGCAGTTTCATTAGAGGTTTGTGTACATTGTTTCTCGCAGTGTGTCTTCGTATTAGAGAACTGACCCGTAGGAGTCTGTCCTTCGTAAGTGCACAGCGTGGTTTGAGATTTGGTTACGCCTTCTATTTGTATTGAAAGTTCGGGTATGAAAGAACAGGTGCCGTCGAGTCTCTACGCATCGCTCGATCGAGATAGAAGTGTTTTGTTTTCGGTCTGTTGGAAAAAGAACAGTGCAGTAATCCGCGTTCAAGGTTATTTTGCCATTCTCTGCCTCTTCGAGGTTTGGACTTTTATTTTCTTTTGTGCGTGTGTTAACCGTTAGGCCACATTCCTCAACCTTTTGTTCGTAAAGCGAGGATTGAACAATAACCAGCTATTTAAGCTGGACTGGTGCGTCGTGGGAAACGAGTATACAGATAAGTGAAATCTAGCTTTTTGATACATTTACGGCTTTTTCCCGTCTGCGCGGGTGCTGACCCCGTGCGTTGACGGTGTCGATGGCTTCCTCCCCGGATGGCCAAATGGAGATCGAGTCGACTCCTAAGGCTCTCCCCCGACCCAAACAATATCCAGAGCTCTCGACCGGTCCCTTTGTGGTCTTCTTTCGGCCCAAAACAAAATCGCTGAATCTATTACAGATTTCAAAAGACCTAACGGAACGGTTCCCGGCTGTGATCGAAATAAAAAAGGTCCGCTCAGACAGGCTGAGGGTCGTGCTGACTAACTCAAAGCAGGCAAACGATATTGCTTGCTGCGAGCACTTTACGAAGGACTATCACGTGTATATTCCAGCTATGAAAGTACAGTCTGAAGGCGTTGTCACCGATGACAGTTTGACATGCGAGGATCTGCTGCAGTACGGGGTTGGCCGTTTCAGAGACCGCTTACTTCAGCCAGTGAAAATACTCGAGTGCAAGCGTTTGCACTCAGTAGTAGTTGCGGGGGATGGTTCAAAAACGTACCCCCAATCAAACTCTTATCGGTTGACCTTCGCTGGTACCGCTTTGCCAAATTACGTCCTCTTGCACAAGGTTCGTCTGCCTGTGCGTCTGTTTGTGCCGCGGGTCATGAATTGCACAAAGTGTAAACAATTGGGTCACACAGCCACCCATTGTAGCAATAAGGCCCGCTGTGGAAAATGCGGGGAGAATCATCTAGATGATTCGTGCAGTAAGAATGCTGAGAAGTGTCCTTACTGTGCAGAGAATCTGCATGATATCTCGGCATGTCCCGCGTATAAACTACGCGGGGATAAACTAAAACGCTCCCTTGCTGGACGATCCGAACGTTCTTTTGCAGAAATGCTAAAGAAAGCTACACCACCAACCTCAACAAACATCTATGCTCACTTGCCTCCTAACGAGGGCGAGGCTGATGACCCACAAGAGGGAACATCTACTAGGGCGCCTAGAAGTTATAGGAAGAGGAGGAACATTTCCTCTCCTAAAGTTCGTTGTAAAGGCCAGAAGGTATCCCTTGACGGGACTCAGAAAGTCACATCTATTGGAAGTGTTGCAACCAAACCGAAGCAATTAGCTCCTGGTCTCGGAGGATTAAACTCAGAGAAGGAGTTCCCAGCACTTCCCGGAACATCAAAAATCCCAAGTGTTCCTCTGTTTCAGTTCGAGAATAATCGCGGCACTGGAATTATCAAACTCTCGGACATTGTGGACTGGATAATAAAAACTTTCAATATAACTGATCCTATTAAAAGTCTGTTGTTAGCTTTTCTCCCTACAGTAAGAACATTTTTGAAGCAGTTGACTGCTAAATGGCCCCTCCTTTCAGCGATTGTATCCTTTGATGGCTAACTCATCGAACGAGGTCACGGATTTGATCACTGTTCTACAGTGGAATTGCAGAAGTATCATCCCGAAAATCGATTCCTTCAAAATTTTAATAAATAATTTAAGTTGCGATGCATTTGCATTATGTGAAACTTGGTTAACTTCCGACATAGATCTCAACTTCCACGACTTTAATATTATTCGCCTGGATCGAGACACCCCCTATGGAGGAGTGCTTTTGGGGATCAAAAAGCGCTATTCCTTCTACAGAATTAACCTTCCCTCGATAACAGGTATTGAAGTTGTCGCTTGTCAAGTAACAATCAAAGGCAAAGATCTTTGCATAGCTTCCATATATATTCCCCCCAACACCGCGATTGGGCATCGCCGGCTACATGACATCATAGAATCCCTGCCTGCACCGCGACTAGTTTTAGGCGACTTTAACTCTCACGGTACGGAATGGGGTTGCCTTTATGATGATAACCGTTCCTCTTTAATTCACAATATTTGCGACAACTTCAACATGACAATTCTAAACACGGGTGAAATGACACGGATTCCTCCCCCACCAGCGCGCCCAAGCGCATTAGATTTATCCCTTTGCTCGACCTCGCTAAAGTTAGAATGCGCGTGGAAGGTAATCCCTGATCCCCACGGTAGCGACCATCTGCCGATCGTAGTCTCAATCAATAACGGCTCAAGGCCATTGGAAACAATCAATATTTCGTATGACCTCACACGAAATATCGATTGGAAGAGCTATGCTGCCGCGATATCCGACAACATCGAATCTATTCAAGAACTTCCTCCGGAGGAAGAGTACAGCTTTTTGGCTGGCTTGATTCTCGACAGCGCGAATCAAGCTCAGACTAAGCCAGTACCCGGCGCGAACATACAAAAACGTTCTCCCAATCCCTGGTGGGATAAAGAGTGCTCAGACGTGTACGCAGAGAAGGCCGCCGCGTTTAAGACCTTCCGGAACGACGGGTTACCCGCTAGTTTTCGACAGTACGCGACGTTAGACAAGCGAATGAAGAGTTTGATGAAAGCCAAAAAACGCGGTTATTGGCGCCGGTTCGTCGACGGATTAACGAGAGAAACATCGATGAGCACTCTTTGGGGAACAGCCCGACGTATGCGAAATCGAAAAAGTACTAATGAGAGCGTGGAATATTCAAACCGTTGGATATTCGATTTCGCCAAGAAGGTTTGTCCGGATTCCGCCCCGGCACAGAAGATCTACCGCGCCGCGTCCCGTCACGATAACGCGAACGAAACACCTTTTTCGATGGTGGAGTTCTCACTTGCTCTCTTGTCGTGTAACAATAAAGCTCCAGGGCCAGACAGAATCAAATTCAACTTGTTGAAGAATCTGCCAGACTCTGCCAAGAGACGCTTGTTGAACTTATTTAATAAGTTTCTTGAGGCTAACATTGTCCCACACGATTGGAGGCAAGTGAAGGTCATCGCCATCCAAAAACCAGGAAAACCAGCCTCCGACCACAATTCGTATCGACCGATCGCAATGCTATCTTGTATCCGGAAGTTGTTCGAGCAAATGATCCTATCCCGCCTCGACAATTGGGTCGAAGCAAATGGCTTACTGTCAGATACACAATTTGGCTTTCGCAAAGGCAAAGGGACGAATGATTGTCTTGCGTTGCTCTCAACCGAAATTCAAATGGCCTATGCTAGTAAAGAGCAGATGGCATCAGTGTTCCTAGATATAAAGGGGGCTTTTGATTCAGTTTCTATCAACATTCTTTCAGAGAAGCTGCACCAGCATGGTCTTTCAGCGACTTTAAACAACTTTTTACTAAACTTGTTGTCGGAAAAGCACATGCATTTTTCGCATGGTGACTTATCGACATCACGATTTAGCTACATGGGCCTTCCCCAGGGCTCATGTCTAAGCCCCCTGTTATACAATTTCTACGTCAACGACATTGATGAATGTCTTGACAATTCCTGCACGTTAAGACAACTTGCAGACGATGGCGTGGTGTCTGTTACGGGACCCAAAGCTGTCGATCTACAAGGACCATTACAGAATACCTTGGACAATTTGTCTGCATGGGCTATTAAGCTGGGTATCGAATTCTCCACGGAGAAAACTGAGCTAGTTGTATTTTCTAGGAAGCGTGAACCAGCACAACTACAGCTTCTATTAATGGGTCAAACTATAGCTCAGGTCTTCACAGTAAAATATCTAGGGGTCTGGTTCGACTCGAAAGGTACTTGGGGATGCCATATTCGGTATCTGAAACAGAAATGCCAGCAAAGGATCAACTTTCTTCGTACAATAACCGGAACGTGGTGGGGTGCCCACCCAGGAGACCTAATTAGGTTGTATCAAACAACGATACTGTCGGTACTGGAATACGGATGCTTCTGCTTTCGATCCGCCGCGAACATACATTTCATCAAACTCGAAAGAATTCAGTATCGTTGTTTGCGTATCGCCTTAGGGTGCATGCAGTCGACCCATACGATGAGTCTCGAAGTCCTGTCGGGCGTTCTCCCGCTGAAAAATCGATTTTGGGAACTCTCATATCGATTGCTCATTCGATGCGATATCTTGAACCCGTTGGTGATTGAAAATTTCGAAAGGCTTGTTGAGCTCAATTCTCAGACCCGTTTTATGTCCCTGTACTTTGACTACATGGCGCAAAATATTAATCCTTCTTCTTACAATCCCAACCGTGTGCATTTCATAAATACTTCTGAATCTACTGTTTTCTTCGACACATCCATGAATGATGAGATTATTGGAATTCCGGACCATATACGCCCACAAGTGGTTCCAAATATTTTTTATAATAAATTCCGAGAAGTCGACTGTTCTAAGATGTTTTATACTGACGGATCAAACCTCGAAGGGTCCACTGGCTTCGGTATTTTCAATCAAAAGTTCACCGCCTCCTACAAACTCAGTGACCCTGCTTCAGTTTACACCGCAGAACTAGCTGCTATTCAGTATACCCTTGGAGTCATTGACACATTACCCGCAGACCATTACTTCATCGTCTCGGATAGTCTGAGTTCTATTGACGCTATTCGCTCGATGAAACATGGAAAGCATTCCTCGTATTTTTTGGGGAAAATACGGGAGCTACTGAGTGCTTTATCTGACAAATCTTTCCAGATTACCTTGGTGTGGGTCCCTTCTCATTGCTCCATTCCGGGCAATGAGAAGGCGGACTCCTTAGCTAAGGTGGGTGCCATTGAAGGTGACGTTTTTGAAAGACCAATTTGCTTCCACGAATTTTTCAGTATTACTCATCAGAGAACCCTCGAAAGTTGGCAAACCTCGTGGAGCAATGGGGAGCTAGGAAGGTGGCTACATTCGATAGTCCCTAAGGTATCGACGAAACCTTGGTTCAAGGGGATGGATGTGGGTCGTGACTTCATTCGTGTGATGTCCCGACTCATGGCGAACCATTACACGCTGGATGCACATCTCCGACGTATTGGGCTCGTGGAGAGTGGTATCTGCGCTTGTGGCGACGGTTATCACGATATAGAGCACATAGTCTGGGCGTGCACCGAGTACAGTTCCGCCAGGTCTCGGCTTATGGACACCCTCCGGGCCCGAGGAAGACCACCCAACGTCCCGGTTCGAGATGTGTTGGCAAGCCGCGATGTCCTCTATATGTCCCTTATATACACCTTCATAAAAACCATCAATATCCAACTTTAACTGCCCCTTTTTCCTTATCATTCTCAGAAGCGCTCTCTTCCACCTGTACCATACACCCACAATGGTTTGATGCGACTCCAAGGCGACACAAAACATCCCTGTCGAATGAGCCAACAAACACGGGACCTAAAGCACGAACATCACACGCACAACTCGAAATGTAGCCGATCAACATCTGAGCCGCACTACGAAATCGTCTGGAGAAACCCCTGCCATCTCGAGAACGACCACCCGGCGTCCCAGTACATGATTCTTCCTGATAAAGACCACCCTGATTCTGTAATCCATCCGTTGATCTCCCGAAGTCTGAAACTGAAATAATGTTCTCCCCCTGCCATGTTTGTCCACCCTACTTCCCCTGACTCTTATACACAGAAGTAACACCCCTTCCCCCCCCCCCCCCCCCAAATATCTTCATGAAGCATTTAGCTCTTCTTGCCTTTTCTAGTTTTAACTATTATATTATATGATCTCGTTGAAAATGCCCAACTCTACTACCACATAAAATAACTCTAATTAATGTCTCCGAATCTTTACAAAATTTAATCACGCCCTCTAATTATTTCTACTTTTAAGATAGTCGTAAAAATTTTCCCCCTTAGTTAAACATTATTTGCTCCAATAATCTCATTGCTAAAAATGTCAAACCATATTGCCATAAAAACTAAATGACCCCTCTAATCTTACGAAAATTATACTACCCCCTTGTGCATATGTATAGCTATACATTAGCCTTAGTTTAATTTCAAAAATCAATATGTAAGCCCCTAGTTTTAAGTAATTTAAAATGTAAAACAAAACAAAATTGGCACCTTTAAGCTAACGCAAACCTGCCTTATCAAATAAACGAATTGAAAAAAAAAAAAAAAAAAACAGGTGCCGTCACTCACACGACACGAACACCGCTGGAAATAACTAGAAAAAAAATTATCCAGGTTTCAAATTTAACGGAATCCACAGTTACGTATTCCGAAATGATGCTCTTAATGATTTTATTGGTAGTATCTGAGTATAGAACGTGCAGGCGCACATGAATCTTATCATTGTCAATATGAACATAAGTCCCTTAATCACCAGCTCGAGAGAGCGCTCAATGAAGTTATTCCACGACAGTTATGGATGTTTCGCCATTTCTCTTTTTTGGAATGGATTTCCAGTAGGACGAAAAAATGACACTAGCAAGAGAACTCAAGGAGAAGCACAGTCACCAAATCGTCGATGTGTCTTCTCAGAGGTACGAAAAAGAATTCTCCGGGTTCCAAATTGAAAGACGATTTAAGCCGAGAAGAAGCTATTGTAATCATCGTTTCATCGACATTGATAGTAGCCAGAGTTTGGTCCACGGCTGTTATTCGTTGGCCAAATTTGATATGGTCTATTTCATGTGATGTTTAAATTATTAAGCTCATCCATATTCACGATTTTTAGTTATTTTGGTGGGTCCATCAATGGTACATTTAACAAGTTTTACGTAGATTTGAAGATATCAGTAATTAATTTTAAGTGATTTTCTTTCGATTAGTGAACAATTTCTTGGCAGTTTCCGCCAGTACATTAAAGTCTAGGTAGTTTTCTTTCGTAGATTAAATAACTGAAATATCTATTTTGTATTATCCAAAAGTCCACGAAATCAGAAATACTTTCTGTTTTCAAATATACTGGAAACGAATATAATTTAGCTAATCTTATGATGTCTAAACAGTGTGCAAGATTGTTTGATTTGCGAAGAAATTTTTGTAATGACATTTTGGAATACAACGGAAATGTTATTGAATATGACAATGGAAATTGCTGGTGTGCTTTTTCAGGGATCTGTTTATTCTGTTTATTCTAGATAAATTAATTATTTATCTAGATTCTAGGATCCAGATAAATAATTAATTTCATGCAAAAATTTAGGATCTGTGAAAACATCGGAATATTTCAATAGATAAAATAGTCTGCAATATATCCGAACATATTGTGGGAAAGTACACTGATGTCTCGGATGAAGAAAGGAAAATCAAAGCCTTGGTATTACATTTCGTAGCGGAACTTGACCATCTGTTTCGACAGACTTCGCAGCGAATTCTTAATGTACAGAACCATTGCAAAGCTAGTACATGATCCTACTGATCGCTAATATGTCTTCCTGGCTGAGGCTCGAACATACGATGAGTGATTTATGAGTTCATCTCTTAGCCCACTGATCCACCAAATCTATCTTGAATATAGTTTCGTTTAAATTGAAATACCATAAAATTGAGTTATCGTGTTACCACAGACAAATCTAATTTACAATTAATAGTTCTTCAGCTTGTAACAGAGATAATATATAAAATCCTTAAGATTTTTAGTTTCTATTGTTTTGTTTTGGAATTGTTTTCACTAAGAACTATTTAAGGTTTCATTCAGTTTTAGTTTCTAGTTTATGCAATAATTTTTAAGCCCCACCTGAAACAAAATCCTGGTTACACAATTTTCAAACACATTGTCGAAGTTCGCAAAAAATGTCTCGTGTGGCAGGCCATGTGTTCCTGTGGTTTGAAAAGCGACATTTATATCACAACAAGAATCGTCAACCAGGAAATTTATATACAGGAGTGCTTGGGAAAACGTCTGCTGCCTTCCCTCAAGTAACACAATTGTTTCGTTCTGTTTTGGCCGGATTTTGACATATTACCATTACGGAAAAATGCCAATAGACAAATATTAGCGGAACCTCAAGAAGATGCGAAAGACAATTGTTAGCGAGATGCAGCTTAAAGCAAACTGGTGTTCTGCAGCGAGGAAAGTGACCAAGGAGGCTGTGCAAAACTTTATGAAAGGAGTCAAACGAAAAGCCCTGGAATTCGCATTCGCAAAAAAGGAAACTTGAGTCAATATTGTTTGTTTATTCTGCGTGAATTGACCTTGCAGAAGAAACATGATTTGAATTTTTGACAAAAAACCATTTTTGTTACTTTGTTTTAATTACCACAAGGTTCTACTGTATCGATTTTGTTGGCTATATTCGGCAAATTTGAGACTAAAAGAAGTAGTATTCTAGAGCGAATCAGTTATAAACTAAGAACGGAAAACGAGGACTAGCCAGGCTCATATGGATATGATCGAAAGGAAATGTGAAGAATCCTTTGTCTTCTGCTAAGTAGGAGTTAGGCGTTGCACCCAAGTCTACCGCATGGTCATTGAACATAACTCATCATAATGTTTTTGGGTGCAACGCCCAACTCCTACTTAGCAGAAGACAAAGGATTCTTCACATTTCCTTTCGATCATGTCCACATGAGCCAACCTAATCCTAGTTTTCCGATCTAAGTTTATAACTGATTCGCTCTAGAATACTTATCCGTCTTTCAATTTTATTAATTTCGTTTCTCTTAATCTTAAATTTGCCGAAAATAGCAAACTAGATCGATACAGAGAAACCATTCTTGTTTGATCAATTTTTGATCGTAGCACCCTTCAGTACCACTAATTTTGGACAGTTATACCCAGGGAATCACATTTGTAGCAGCGGCAATGAGAATTAAAACCACAATATATTTTAGATAAATGTTTCGCATGAAAAAATTTCTGTCTCATAGTTATACACTGCTGGCCAATAAAATAGGTGTGTGATAGATTATTTTGTTTTTCTCTCAATTACGCATACCAAGTTGCAGCAGTCTCTATCACACCTACCGCACACAGAAGCCTTGGGATCTGTCAAGTTACTAGTGGGTTGTTGGCGCTGATTATATTTGCAATCTTTGTCAAGATGCAAAACAAGACTACCGCAGGCTTTCTCGCCTGGTCAATATAATAGGTGTGTGAAATATATTAACGTGTTATTATTTTTCATAATTCCATTATACGTTTTATTTGGTGAAGTTTGAATTCAGCGTGTTAGTAAATGTACTTAAATGTTGAATAAGTCAAAGATTTGTTATAGAATGGGTCGAGCATCTCACTGCACTCAAGTGGAACGAGTTTTGCTAAAAAATGTTGTTCAAGAAGTTAAGACGTATAAATAAATCGCGAATACACTGCGGCGTGCCGAAAACTTCGTTACAAATGCCTTTAAACCTTTGAAAAAAGGAAACATGCAAACAACCCAAGAAGACGTCTACAGCAGCTGACCTTCGTATTGCAATTTTAGCTAAATCTGATCCTTTCGCGTCATCCAAGACCAATTCAGCACAAATTGGAAAAGTGGTAGGTCCGAGAACAGTTCGCTGTAGGCCGTAAAATTTCAAACCTCCAGAAAGAATTGCTAAGAAGGTTCCACTATTTCGAAGCCAAAGCCTTTAAAGAAAAATGCAATTTGCTTTTCAACAGCGTTAATGGGCCTGGTTCAGAAGGAATCAAAAAATTGCGACATATGCTTCGGAGGGACGAATCAAAGGTAAAGGTGTTTTCCTCCGATGCACAACGAAACGTTAAACGTCCAAAGTGCAAACAGTTTGATCTGCAACACGCAAAATATGGTAAAGCACGGAGGCGAGAATAATGAGGTTTGGGGCTTGCTTTTCGTGGAATGGCGCAGGTCCTAATCTTTGCAACGCCACTATAATGGCAAGATTCGAATGCAAGGCTAAAGGATGGACATCCTAAAGGATGTCATGCAGTCCTATGCCAAAGATAATGTGCCTTTACATGACAGTTTCAGCAAGATATTGACCAAAAACACACATCGAAGTATGTAAAGGAATGACTTCGGGATAATAAAGTGACTATAATTTCGGACCATGCCAATTTCCTGTCATCAATCCCGTAGAAAATTTACGTAATGTACTTAAAAAGAAGTTATTCGATCGAAATTTCACAAATAAGGATCGTTTGAGGGAAGTAGCTTAAAAGGAATGCTACCCTATACCAACGGAAATTTATCAGCGTTTGAATGACTCAATGCCAAGACAAATGGATAAAATTTGGTTGAATAAGGGAGTTTACACAGGTTACTAGTTGTTAAAAATGTTGAAGTCTTAAAATCATTGGATTTGAAAAATTTTAATGCAATGGATTACAATACACCTATTTCATTGACCAGGTACTTTTTTGGATTTCATGGAGAAGAAAGAGTTACAAAAAAGCATAACATTTAATTTACAAATAAAAGTATTCTTTTTCATATTTACGACTGTGCCTAACTATAAAATATTTGAATATGAACATATTTTTAGAGAAAACTCAGAATTTCATGTACTTTTATCTCACACCTATTTTATTGACCAGCAGTGTATATCTTTTGTTCTCTAGCATAGTCGTCCATAATCGAAAATAATTAACAAAATCCAAAAAGTAAGACACACTTAAGTTCTACGCATTCTGCCATTTTTACACACAAGTGTTTTTATCCAATTTTCTTTAGTGAGTAATGTACACCAGTCTAACTTATTTACTTACTAGGGTTACTGCTGCTTAATTCATCTTAGCTCCTCTATTCATCTCACCCATTTTAACACGTTAGTTAGAGCCGTATCTGCTATCTCTATTCAACGCATTAGCTCAAATGGTAGGATGAAAAAGGGTACGTTGTACTCGACTTTTCGCTTAGTTCAAACGGGAGCATTTCACAATTTCCAAGAAAAAAAATTTAACTGTACTGCTTCTTAGGAACGTAGCAAAGATGATGATAGCTATTTAAGCGCAATCCAGTCACTCTAAGTCCAGTTATCAACTAAATAGTTTGACATACTGACTAATCAGATGAATAAGGTAACGTCTACCCTAGTATAATTTAGGAACAAATTTAGGAATAAATTTTCTAGAATGCCACAGCTCTATTGAGCCAATAAACTATCTACATAGAATTGCGTCAATTTTCCCAATAGAAATCGTTTACTTTGTTATCGATCAAAAGGCGAATTCCATTCAACTCGTATATTTTACAGACTTACCCGGAAAAGTGTTATGTTAAGTCATAAATTGCACAAAGCAATCTATCGCAATACCTGCATCATCTATCCAACCACACAATCCAGTCTCCCTTCATCTGACAGATCACTTTTCCGAGCAATTTTCAACTCACCTTTGAAGCTCCTGTTTCACTTAGCTCGTTTCGACACAGCAACACTGTATCGTTCTGCAATTCAGTTATTGATCCGAAACGTGCATCTTTTTCGAGCTCAGCTTGTTGATGTAACACCAGTTTCCAGTAGCACAGAGCGATAGAATCTGTAGTAGCAAGCCGACAGCACATATAGATACTCCAGTTGAGGGGCCACGAGGAGGGTTGAAAATCATGCAACGCTTCTGCTTTGCGGGTGCAGCAAAATACACTTTCAAATTCGGTGAATTTTTCCAGAACCTTAGCCACAGATCACTGATTTCTAGTTAAGATTCACTTGCCAAAAATCGATCCTTTCGAATCACTTGCCAAACACAAACGAATATCCTTTTTTCGAATTGCACTTCCAACAAGCTAAATTCTCTTTCAAACTAGCAACCATCTACCGGCAACCGAACAATCGCACCAAAAATCCTAGAATGCACAAGAAAATATCCTGCGAAACGATTCGCATCCGCGCACCACAAAATTCGCGTCTTTATCGCAGCAGGTTTAATCTTGAAATAACGTAATTATTAGCATCACTGTTTAATTTTATAAAACCACAGATTCGAGCAGCGCGCGCACGTTTTTCGTGCTGCTTGTTTTTTTCCGTTGTTTTGCTACTATTCCTTTCGCTCTCGTTCGATTAGTGCCTTTTGACCAGCTGGTCTGGCTGGCTCTCTTCTATGTCTTCTATTTGTGCGCACACCGCAACCGGCTCTGCAGAAGCTCCCCAAGATCCAAGAGTCATCTGAAGCGCGACGCGATCTCTATGCGCAACAAATTCCGCCCCAGCGCCAGCGGCGCAGCAGTGCAGAGAGTGGAGTTCGTCGTTTTCGGTTTCGTCGCTTCTGCTACCTGCCCGCGCCAGCCTACCAGAAGATGCGAATCGAATTCCCCACGGATTGTCGAACGGGGGTCACCATCATATGATGGGGGGCAAGTTTAGATATATGTATAGTGATCGGTTTGACAGCTCAGCTCAGCGATGGATCGTAAATCACCTTCCAAGCTGGAAGAGAATCGAAAATAATTGAGCATTGCGCATGGTAAGCAGCAGATTTAGAGCTGTTCGGTGTCAGGATGAGTTGCACGTGCACTCGGCTGGTTTGATGCCCCCACCTGGTGGAATTGTTGGTTCGCGGCGGTGACAACGAAAGAGATCATAAACAGAAAGACAAAACTGCTTCATGATGATGATGATGACGGTGATGGTGCGGTGGTGGACAATGTGTTGAACATAACAATTTGAATTGGAGATTATCGAAGACAGTTGTAGGCTGATCACGCTCGATAGCCTAGATGAACACTTGCTTCACTACGATTGGAATATCGATTGGAATCGAAAGCAGCGAATACAACGCGAGGGAAAATGGTTAGAGGAAGAAGTATTCAATTAAAACAATGAAAACCGTCGTCAATGCTCCTCTTTTGCGTTTCTACAAATCTATTTCACGCCAAAAAATACAAGACTCTAAAGTTGGGTTTTGATCACTGCTATCAATTGAGAATCTGTGTTACGAACTTAATTATTCACCAAGAAGCGAGTTCATGATTAGTTTCATGCTTCATGAAGCTTAGTAACACTTTCTAAAATATATTTCTTTTTTATGTTTATTGACCATAATTTGGAGACACACTTATTTGTATTAACTGTAACCACCAATAGAAATTAAGTAAATTTAGAATTGTCAAATTTTGGAAAGTCACCTCTTAACACGGATCCTATTTAGATAATTGAGAATAGTGAGACAAATCACATCGTGCTTGAATTAAATTATTGCTTTTTTATATTTTTTCATCTTTTATTTTCACTAATATGTAGTCCAATTTTCCTTTTTTTTACTTTTTAACGAAATTGTTTGTCGGTTCTCACGGAAAAGAGGGACAAGTCTGGCTTTGCCTTGAGACATGATGCTAGACTTGAGCGATTCGTTATGAACTCTGCCTAAGCTCGACTCCTGCCAACAGAAGACAAAAAATTAGTCCGGAAAATTTTAGGCCCGTTTCTAATGACCTTGCTACTTCTAGTATTCCGATCTGAATATTTCACGTCCTTGCTCTCACTTGAGTACTATGGCTTTAGAATTTATATAACTTTCCCTACTTAGTAGTGCTTTTTTATATATTGTTTATTTGACAAGGCTTATTGCGGTGAGTTTAGGAAACTGTGGGTCTTTTATATATTTACGATACATAATCAAAAATTTAAAAAAATATTATTATGTGTACTTCGGATATCATGTACGTAACTATCTATTGCGCTTCTTTCGCGGCGGGGAAATATTTGTCTAATCGCCAATTACATCTTGAAGGTTATTTAGTTTTCTCTTGTCGTTCACGTCAATGCTATCACCGCTATTTTCGTCTTGGTGCTGACGATTAGATATTCTTCCAGTCCTTTTGCACCTACAGATTGTGTAACCAGCCGACATTGGTATTAACTTCCTCGCAAATGATGCTGACTGTTGATGTTGAGGTGCTGGATGATGCGTTTGCAGTTTCAATTATGGCCTGAAAAGCTACCACAAATTGAGCAACCGTTTCTGGTTCAGGTGATGATATTGAAGGCTGTGTTTTGGATTGGTTTATCGTAGACCATAACCGTACGCTGGCACCTTACACTTAACTCCACTCATTAGGTTCTGTACAACATCTGGCTGCAGCTTCTTCTGTGCGTAAACCCACATTTTCTTCTGTCTTCCTCAGATTTGACCTCCTTGGGATGCTTCCATAGTGCCCGCTTCATGGTCGCCCATATTTTTCGTTGGACTTTAGATCCTGTGCGTTGGAGGGAGGGGGGGTTCATGTCCTTGGGTACGAAAGTGACCCCGTTGGCTTCGTACCACTCCATGACAACAATTGAATAGTGACATGAAGCTAGATCCGACCAGAAGATCATAAGACCCCCCTTCAACAGAGAAAGCAGACACTTCTGTAGACACCCCTTGAGGTATATCACCCCGTTTACAAACCCGGTAGTCACGAACGGCGCACTCGGTTTGTCACATGAGTAGATCGCTTGCCAAATCATATATTTCTTGGAAAACTTTGAAAGTGTCTGCTTCCTTACCTCTTCCGGAATATCACACTTGTGCTGGGTGATAATGAACAGTAGGCCTGAAAGCTGGCGGAAGTCCGCCTTGACATAAGTCTCATCATCCATGATGAGACAATGATGCGTTGACAGCATCTGGGTGGACAATTTCCGGGCGCATAACTTCCCCACCGTTTTTTTTTTTCGTTCGTCATGATATGGTGCCTTCTGCACTTTGTACGTATGCAGTCCCTCGCGGTTCGTGGCTCTCTTAACGAAAGAGTTGGACAGATTCAACTCTTTTGCCACATCCCGACCATTTTTTTCTTAAAAAGTAAATCTTTTCGTAAATAGTGGTCAATTGAATTTTTGTTCCTAGTTCAAATTGGAAGATACATCCGGCACAACTGTTTTGGTCCTCTAAAAAAATCACCGAGGAAATGAAGCGAATATTTATCAAAATTTTAAAAAAAATAGCCATAAGTCCTTGTCCTACTGTAGCTGTAGAGCTAGATTCTCGTAAGGGCTCCCTATCAGAATCACTCACTACAATTGCAGACGATACAGGCAATGTCGCCCACTTAAATACTGCTTAAGGCCAATTGCAGCGGGCTGTGATTCTGAATGTGATATTCATTGTACGGTTCAGGTATGTACAGGCGTATGGATTTCGCGAGCGCGTGTATCATCACGAAGTACACGAGCATTTGTACGGCAATATGTTCGATCGCGTGTGTGTTTGTATGTCGCGTGTGCTATCGTGTACGAAACTACGCGTGTTAAATTCTATTTTATAACCGTGTGCCTTTCACATATTCATGTGTGTTCTTGGATGGTTGATAATTTACGGTGAACGGTTTAGATGCTAGAAGAAAGTGAGATCTTCCATATCACTAGCGTTCCCAGTCATGTCGTCATGGAAGGTGTTGTCTAGTGGATATGAGCTTTATTTTTTGATTGGTCCAACTGAATGTATACACCTAAGTAGCTAGGACGGAGGGCGGATCGCGCGAACACGAACGTTTGTAGATTCGCGTTTGAGATCACGTTTGAAACTTAGTAAGTACTAAAACATTCACCTTATTACCGGGGTGTTATCAAGTTTGCACGATCGCAGGCATAGGTGTACTTGGTTGATCGCGAAGGGCTTAAGCGTTTGTATTTTAACGTGTTTGTCGCATATGCTTGCGTGCATGTGACTTCGAGTGTATAAATTCGATTTTGTCACCGACTGGCTATTCACATATTCGCGTGCGTTATTGTATGGTCTCACGGAGCGCCCTTCTGATATTTAGTTTTCGGTGTACAGTTCACATTCTGACCGGGGGTAAGTTACACCATATCACTAGAGTTCGCGGTCATGTCGCCATGAAACGTGTCGTCCAGTGGATATAAGAGCTTTCATTTTAATTGGTCCAATTGAAGGCATGGACCTAGACTTTTGGTATCGAGGATTGAGACTTCCGGACGTGATCGATTCATGATCGCACGAGTGCGGGGAATTGTAGGTTCACGCTTGAGACCGCGTTTGAATGTTTATAAGTGCTGAGACGTTCATATTATCACTGGGGTGTTATCATGTTTGCAAGAACGCGGGTGCAGTTTGCGTGGATGATCGCGAAGTGCTCAAGCATTTGTATGTTAACGTGTTGTCGCGTGAATAAATTCAATTTTTATACCGCCATTGAACGTGTCGTTTAGTGGATATGAGCCTCATCTTTTTGATTGGTCCACCTGAAGGCATTGGACTTATGCTACTATGGCCGATAATAGAAACTTCCGGACGAAACCGATTCATGATCGCGCTAACAGAAGCATTTGGAGGTTCACTCTTGAGACCGCGTTTGTGAATTTATAAGTGCTAAACCGTTCACTTAGTCACCGGGGTGTTGTCCCGTTTGGGAGATCGTGTGCGTGGATGATAGTGAAGGACTCGAGCGTTTGAATGATCGCGAGCGGATCGTGAATATACTTAATTTTTAGTGTGTGGCTCAGAAGCTAGAAGAAAGTGGATTCTCCCATTTCACTTGAGTTCTCGGTCATGTCGCCAAAACGTGTTGTCTAGTTTTATTTTCTAATGGTCCAACTGAAGGCATGAAGTTCGGCTGCTAGAATCAAGGTTAGAGACTTCCGGACGTGACCGATTCATGATTCACCATTGCGAGCGGTGGGTTGAGGCTTGAGACCGCGTTAGTAAATTTTTCTGACCAGGTTTGTGTTATCGCGAAGGCCACGTTTGTACGTTTGGAATGAGAGAGATTGTGAGTGAATATGAGAAAATAAGCAATTTATTGTATTCGTGAGTGTTAGCTTGAATCTAATTTAAAATATAGCAATAAAAGAACGGTGTCTCCAGAGAGAACGTGGCCCTAAACCCACATTGTACATTATTTGACCATGGCATAAGTGGGTAATAAAGGTCGCCAAGTTAAGTACTAAATTTGATCACAATGTAGCTTAACTAAAAAGAAAATAATCGTATCCCAAGTTTCTATGTGACATAATCACTGTAATACTGCTTTGGTGGAAACGCTCCCGAACTGTGGTCCAAGGTACAGGAACAGTATCATGCCGAGGGTAAAAAAAATACTCATAAGTTATTATACCTTTAACACGCTTGTTGAAAAACTTGAAAAGAAACTTTGACAAATTTAGTCATACTCCCGAGAATTCCACAAATTGCAACTCATTTGATCCGTAGTTGTCGAACACATTCTCACCGATTTCTTGTAAGTTTTTGTAAGTCTCCCTTCAAGAGATTAATTTGCTCGCCAGTGCACTGAAAAGGCAAATAGGCTGCAGCAATAAAAATGATACCAAGATCAGTTTCAACTTCGATACCCAAACTCTCGATCACCTTGGTGTCAAGAGACGGCGTAACGGAATGTTTGATCCTGCGATTAACCGCTATTGCGATTCCTCCGCCGAATCCAACAATTCGATCAAATCGATGAATAACAAAAATAGAGTTACTCTTCAATTTAATATTTGGTTTTAAAAAAGTTTCGGTCACAACGGCTATATGCACATTATGTATCGTCAAGAAGTTGAAAAATTCGTCTTCGCACCTTTTTAATGAACGAGCATTCCAATTTAATAAATTTAAATGATTATTTAAAGTCATTGTTAAACTTTGATTTCATTACAATTTTATTAGCAAATTCCCAACCCTCTTGAAAAGCTTCAAACATGGAGGTAGAATTTAACATGGCAATCATCATAGGTAACATAGAGTCTTGCAGGTATTTTAATTTTTCTTCCGTTACGCTACCTAGATCCATTGGACTAAAGGAAGCATTGGATGTAAACGAGTTTGTGGGCGTGGTAACGGTAGCCGTTATTTTTGCCTTATTATCAGCCACTGAAGCATAAGATGACACACCATTGTAGGATGGTGTGACGGAGGTAAAAGAAGTTGTTAATCTATTTTGAATCGGATTAACACGTTTGGACGTGTTTTCTTGAAATGTACCTGAAGAAGTAGGTACATTTTTTATTTGTTGTTTTTGTTGTCTAGAACGAGAATTTATAATTTTTTTCTCGAACTGGACAACCCAAGAAATTCGATTTATGATTTTCGCTACAATTAGCGCATTCGAAATTTTTTGTGTTTTTTTTTTACCGGGCAAGAATCTTTCGTGTGCGATTTATCACCACAGATCATACATTTGGAATCCAAATGACAATTTTTGTGCCGTGCCCACAGCCTTGGCATCTACGACACTGGGTCAGATTTTGAATTCTGCCCCCATGTCGTCTATAATGCTCCCACTTTACTCGCACGTGGAACATAAAATGTGCTTTTTCAAATACTTTCAAATTGTTAACCTCATTATGGTTAAAATGAATTAAATAAAGCTCCTGGATATTTCCAGAGCGTGCTGGCCTGTTATCGCCGCTAGCCTTTCTCTTCATAAGAATAACTTGTGAAGGAGAAAAGCCAAGTAAATTTTTCAATTCGTTGGATATTTCATCCAAACTTTTACCTTGAATGGTCTATTTGTCTTGAAATCATATGAATAAAATTTATATAACTTCTCTGTAATATACTGGAGTAGTCGTTTGTGGCCAATCAATTCCCCCGCTGTAACTCGACATTCTCCTCTTCGGCCAATCTGAAAAGAGACTTTCACGTCCAGAAGGAACGTCGAAAGCTCAGTTCGAAAGGCTTTGAAGTCGGAGATCATCACTGTTATAGGCGGAGGTGATTGCGTTTTCTTTTCATTGGCATTATGCACAATGCGAGGAAATTTAGAAATTTCATCAGCTTCACATTCGGATAAAACATCGAATGAGTTGCTGCAGTCAATTGAATTTTCGGGTGGACAAGATAACCTTTTCCGTTTAGCTTTAATTTTTGGCACACGGCCTTTCTGGGAGGACCCAGGCATGTTGGAAAAATTAAAGATTTCTTTAGGCTGAATTGTTCTTGAAAAATGTTTTAGTCTTGAAAAGGACTGATTGAGTAGAAAAAGTAGGTAGTCTTGAGAAAGACTAATTGTCGAAAAAAATAGGTAGTCTTGAGAAAGACTGATCGAGCGAAAATATAGGTAGCCTTGAGAAAGACTGTTGCTGTTGAAAAACTCTAGGTAAACCAGGAGCTATCAAGATTTGTGACCGGTTCGAACGAAGGTTCAAGCCGGTATGAAAAATACACCCAGGTTTTTTTTACGCGGTTTTTTACGAGGTTTTTTTTACGCGAATTTTCCAATTAACGCGGTTTTTTTACGCGGATTTTCCAATTAACGCGGTTTTTGCAAAAATATTCTAAGTCCTTTTGACTGCAAAGAACTTAGAAGAATTTTGGCAGTTTTTATTTTGCGCGGATTTCGCCATTAACACGGTTTTGGCAAAAAATATTCTAAGTCATTTTGAATGCAGAAAACTTAGAAGATTTTCGGAAAGATGGAAGAGACGGGTCTGGAAGATTCCTTAAGGCCCGCCCCCCAACAATATGGGTATTTTCGGAATGGTCTTGAAGAGTAGGTTCCAGAAATTGATTTTTGACGCCATTTTGAAATCAAAGATGGCGACTTCCGGTTTAGCGAAATTCGCTATAACTCAATCAATATGGATATTTTCGGAATGGACTTGAAGAATAGGTGCCAGAAATTGATTTTTGGCGTCATTTTGAAATCCACGATGGCGACTTCCGGTTCAGTGAAACTCGCTATAACCCAATCAACATGAGTGTTTTTGGAATGATCTTAACGAGTAGGTTCCAAAAATTGATTTTTGACGCCATTTTTAAATCCAAGATGGCGATTTCCGATTTCGCGAAATTCGCTATAACCCAATTAATATAGGTATTTTTGGAAGTTGAAGTTGTAGTACAAATAGTTTTAATTAAACAGTTGAATTTACTTAAATTTAAGCAATATGTTTAATTTGAATAAATTCCAACCCCCAACTCACACCACGTACGTCTCTTTCTTCTCTCTCTCTCTCTCTCTCTCTCTCTCTCTCTCTTCCATTCTCACCGCACTTTCCTGGATGAACACATAAAAATATTTTGCATTTTGCTGGTTTATGATTAGATCTTATATTTGAGGGTGATTAAGACGATTGCCCAAATTTTTCATGCGAGAATTTCGGTAAACCGGAAGTCGCCATCTAGAATTTTAAAATGACGGCAAACATCGACGTTTGTCTGCTACACGTCAAAACCATTCCGAAAATACCCATATTGATTGGGTTACAGCGAATTTCGCTAAACCGGAAGTCACCATCTTTGATTTCAAAATGGCGTCAAAGATCAATTTCTGGCACCTACTCTTCAAGACCATTCCAAAAATACTCATATTGATTGGGTTATAGCGAATTTCGCCAAAACCGGAAGTTGCCATCTTTGATTTCAAAATGGCTTCCAAAATCAATTTCTGGAACCTACTCTCAAGACCATTCCGAAAATTCCCATATTGTTGGGGTGCGGGCCATAAGGAATCTTCCAGACTCGTCTCCTCCAGCTTTCCGAAAATTTCGCTGAGAGTTTTTTTTACGCGGATTTTCCAATTAACGCGGTTTTTTTTACGCGGTACGTATCCCCCGCGTAAAAAAAACCTGGGCGCACTGTTTTTTTTCAATTCCCAAATGATAACTATCATCACTTTTGCAGGTTTCGGTTTTAAATTGAGTAAAAGTGATACTAGAAACATGCTGACCCCACAGCTTATCATGACAACTTTCCCACACCAACTCAATCTTGCAGTTCAACAGTTTGAACATATCTATTCAGTGAGAAATTTCGTTTTGATTCATCTTCACCTCATAAACGTATGCAAGAGTCCCATTTATCATCAATCTGATGCAGGTACCTATACTTACCGAACAAACCATTCGTATTGCACTGGAACTAAGAAGGTACCTTTTGTTGCATTTCATTCGACTGCAGTAAATTTCTCACATAAAACATATCACCACGTACACTCAACACCAAGCATCTTAGCTTTGATGGTCAGTCGAATGTGTGGGAGCACGATGTTCATGCTAGTGTTATTCAACCAGATTTGTACTTACTCGAGCCGTTATAGTTGCCCTTTCAGTTTTGTTTTCGCAACTAATTTGTTTCTATCGTTTTGCATTATCTTGTTTATAGTTTTTATGCGAATAACTTATTTTTTTAATCTGTATGATGTTTTTTGAATAACTAAAAATGATAACAGTGGGCCTGCCTTTTCCTTTGAGAATATGAATTATGAAAACTTAAAAAACAACAGCAATCGCTATATTTCCTGAAACCGATCGAGTACGGATTGACCAGTACCAAAATAGCGTCACCTCAATTGAACTGAAAACACTCCAGTAAGAGATGAATATTCAGACAACCAGGGCCATTTCCTTTCGCGTGAGAATCTTTTAAGAACGGCGGACAGACAGCGCTAAGATATAACCTACCTACCATCGAGCTTCAAACACTTGGCACCGATTTATGCGCTTCGATTGTATGGCTGAGCCTAATAATCTTTGGGTCATCACAACTGCGCGAGACGAGCGGTGGTGGCGGCCAGCCGTAATAATTGATCGGTGAAGGTCATGACGTATTGGTCGGAATCGCACGCGTTTTCGGAAGCCCACGGTACAATTGGTCGAAACGGTTCATGTCTGGTGCCTTTCTATTGTACCGAATAAAACAAACTGTGCTTGAAAGTTTCAAAGTCGCACGTGAGGTCTGTAAATGGAAATAATTTTCTCGATCCAAGAGTTACAAACATTGTTGATTTACTTTGGATGATTGCCCAGAAACCAAATTGGTAGCATAATAATGTACTTCATGGTATGGGCTCAGAATAATGTGTTTTTTTTTGTAAAATGTGGACATAAGTGGCTGATGGGTTTTTCAAGGTACACCAGTGGGTATATGTTGAAGCGATATAGCGTTGGTATATTTCATCAATCAGTGAATGTGATATTCAATGTAAAAATGGAGTAATTACTTTTGGTTTCTCATATTGTAAAGTTTGTTTGATAAAATTCGCAAAATTTACATTGGACATCATTTTAAAACGTTTCCGAAAACGAAAACTATCGTTTGGACGGAACAAAGTGTGCAGCGTGGTAATATGGCAAATGATTCAGCAGACGGACTGTTTGAATGGATGATGCAAATAACAACTACGATGATTATAAAATTATTGATGACTAGCACAGGACCGAGCATTCATAATGTGGAACATTTCCTGAAGGTGTAAATGGAGGTTAGACTTTCGGAAGCCGCCTTTATCGAGTTCTACCATGTCAGGCATTCAGCGTTCATAGCACTCAACAAATTAGCCCAAACGAAACCATTCATTTCGAACAACTTAAAACACATGGTTGTGTGTGACAGTGCTATAATTAAGATTCTCATATATATGGACGATAAGAAAATCAATTTTCCGCTACAAGATCGAACACCGCCGACTTGCAGATTCGTGTCTCATTTGGGAGAAATGGAATTCATTCCGAAAGGCACATGGGAACTACTTCCCGATATTTCAAATAGTGTTTATGTGGTGAGTATGTCGATGCATTTCCTGCTTCCTGACCCTGCAGTACAAAACATAATGCGATAGTACCTTTGCACAGAGAATTCTTAGCACATTTGAGCGACCGAAAATAAAAGTCGCAAGGACAGAACATGCTTCTTGAAACCCATTTCAAATATATTAGAAGATAAAAACCGGATATAAACTTCAAGCATAAAAATCGGACTGGGACATTACTTTGTAAGAGTCGGATAAAAAAAACCTTCAGCAAAAAAAACCGGAAAAAATATATTCGATTCTTACAAAGTAGTTTTTGATAGCCGACTTTTAATCTTGATCATCAAGATATACGGATGCTCCTACGAACGATTTATTTATTTTTAAACGATTTTTATACTGGAGGTTCATCTTTGCCGAGTTTTACGGGTGAGAACTTTTAAAACGATTCTTATGCTGAAAGATTTCTGTCCGATTTTTATGCTTGAAGTTTATTTCCAATTTTTTATATTCTAATATGTTTGAAACGGGTTTTGCGAAGCATGTTCTATCCTGGTTTTATTCTGTGAAAAAAGTGGGACATTACGGTCCAGGGATGCCAACGGTACAAGTAAACTGCATTTTTTCGGTATATTTACATTTGCACAAGCCGTACAGCCCACTACAGCGACGCATCACTACAGCTATTGCCAGAACGGTTGCCAAATCGAGTACATTTTCCCGTACAGCAGTAGAATACATTTTTGTTTTGCTGCTGTACTCTGACTGCTCGGTGAGAGTGTGGCGTAGTAAAGTTTGTTCTCTCGCTTTGTTCACATTTCTCTGCATAGTCAATGGGAAAGGCCCGCATACGAAAGCGTTGATGCCGGTCGTCGCGTAAACGAACCGCATTCATTGTCGTTTATGATTAAAAATATTAAAAAGTGTAAAATATGGAAAAAAAGAAGCTGTACCGCTCGCGTCTGGTGGCTTACAAACTGCCGTACAGCGCTGGGCGTCCTGCACTAGCGAACGATAGCAGCGTCGAAAGAGAAATGAGAATGTAGCCAGAAAAATTACAACCGCAGAAAAGGTAGGCATTTTGCATCCTTATTACGGTCTATCCTGCTTAGAAACCGCTGAATATAAACACTTGCAAAATTTGTGGCAGCTGCTCAGGTAATATTGGTAATGGCAAAAGCTGCGTCAAGTACCTCAAAATCTACAACCAGTACCATCATTGAGGAAGATCATACTCGTAAGGGCAAGAAGCAGGGAATAAATCAGATATTCGCGAACATAAAGGCAGCAACTACGTAATGACATAGAAATGTACAATAGCTAGATAGAAATGAACACAAAACAAACAAAGCACACCTGTTATGAGACAAACATTACAACTTTCTTCAAGAACTCCAATCTTGAAGATGATTATAAAAAAGTCAAGAACTAATTATTTTTATTCCAACACAAATCCATTACTGTGCAGATTAGTGTCAACATATTTGTTTAACGAATTGACAAAAGTTTTGCAAAAAATTTCACAGGAAACGGATAATTTGCTGTAATTTAAAAACAGACAACTCTATAGTACGCCTCTTCGGTAAAAGAGAAGTAAAAAAATAGAATCTGTGAAAGAATCTAGATAAATAAATTGTTATTCTCAGTTGTTTAATAATATTATGGAAGATAACCTTTAACCCATTCCCCACGAGAGTCAAACGAAAAAAATGTGTTTTTCTCAGGATTTTAATGATTACAATATGATTAGTATTGTTTAAATTGAAAATTTCATAAAGTTGGGTCACAGAACTAGTAATAGTAGCAAGGCACCTGATCGTGAAAATAGGAGTTGAACATATTTTCAGCATCTACAAATCGCCTGCCTGATGTAAAGCAAATTTTGACATTCACTTTGTGTGTACATTCTTTGCAACGCTAAGCATTGATTTTACACTGAACTTCGATATAACTTGTATTTCGGTTAAAAAACTGTACGTTATATCGAAGCATGCACGATACTCACAGAATTGTTTTTCATGATACCTTATTTTGTAGAATTTTTACATCTATCTAGCAGTGTGAAACAACTTTTCTCATAAGAAAATTATAGTGGTTCCATAAAAAGATGTTACAATTATTGCAAATTACAAATTTGCTTGTATACATTAATTTTTAAACCTAACCCAAAAGCAATCATCATAGTATTGAAAATATTCTTATTTTGACTCCTTTTCTAATTATTAAGTTATTAGTTATTATTATTCTGTCTGGGATTGTAAAGTGTTTTTGTGCTATTCCCAATATTTGTAATTTTAAAATATTGTGTAGTCAGCTAACCGGTTTTCTAAATACCCCAAACCGGTCGTGAAACGCGTACAGTTGTCTGTACAACTACAAATTTGATCACTAACTCTTATTTATTTGATGTGGCATATGCCAGGATTTGAAAACAATCTTCGATCTTAGCTATCGGATTCAGGAGTCTCCGGTGATCCGGTTCACAGACGGAGGACTGTTTACCGTCGATCCACTGTCCTATTAAAGAGCCGACAGTTGCGTAAGATCTCTTTCAAGAAGAGGTGTGGCTAACGAGTACAAAAATGTGTGCCTGAAAAAGTATCCCGCAGTGTTTGTGTTGGTAACTTCCGATGGTGAAAATAAACGAACCCAGCGGTAATTCCAGAAGGCGACAAAGTGAACACCTGGATTGAAGAACAACACGAATGTGGTATTTCAACAAGTTGGTGCTCCGTGCCACACCTCGGATCATCTGCCGTTCTGGGCAAAGGATATGTGGCCACAATCCAACTCCGATTTTAATCCATTGGATTGGATATTCAGTATAGCGCGTCATAAAGGCCACAGCTTTTTCTAAACCCACTCAAGTACACCAAACCTCAGAAAAATTCACCTAGATGCAGGCCGCTGCGCAGAAAATTCTCAAGGGGAGGGTTTTGATTATCTGCGTTACTTTAACAGAAAGGTATAGACACCCCAGACGTTGAATATTTTTGCGAGGCCTTGTGGGCCGAGTCTTGTGTAGAAGTAAATGACTGCTGGCTCGTGATGGTGTCGGATTGGTTTGTAGTAGTCAAACGCCTACCGACTAAGCCTAAACCACTTGTTGCTCATCCATCCGAGGTAACTGTTAGGTACTACTTCAGTACTTACTCTTTCTATTTTGTGTTAATCGTTCATGTTTCTCCCCATTACTGTTTTTTCTTCCTTGATGTCCAACCTTCGCGGTATAACTGACTTGGTTAGGTCTGCTGCAAATACCGTCCCTTGTTGAAACACGAACCTACCCTGAAGTGCCGAACATAAAGGTTTACCTATCGTTACAGCCCCTTTCGCAGGGTTAATTATCTTGCTTGACGCTACTAGTTCCTATTTATCTGCTAGCTGGTGCTGAGAGTTCTTCTGTGGCGGAATTTCTCCCGACACTATGCCCATTTTCGTAAGCCATTTCGATGTCAGCGTCTCATACCGGGAGATCATAGGCGGTGAAATTTCTCCAGACAACGATATCTCAATTTTCTCTGACTGTGTTTTTCCTTTTTAGCTCCCGTTGCTAGCGCGCTGCCCGACCTTTGCTGTGTAACTGGTCTACTCACAACTGTTGCTAATATCGAAACTTGTCGAAACGTGATCCGATTCGGGGATGCCAACTAACTTGATTTACATCTCTTTTCAGCCACACTCGCAAGGTTTATTTCTTGGTTTCTTCAACGACTTGTTTCTAGGGGACCAAACTCAAATGACATTTTATGTGTCAAAAAGGGTTTCAGTATATTTTTTCCTGAACAGGACTTCTAAAAACCCTCTTCTTACGCACAGGCCTGCCCGGATAGATATGGAGCCGGGCCACCTTATTAGCACCTGACGTGCGTTCCAGAAACGCATTGAGGCTGTAATTGTGGCAAACCGAAACTCGATAATGAGGGGCTGAAAAATGGAAAAAATGAATGTGCTTTTCAAGGTGGTAGGAGCAGGTCTGGTCAAATACACAAAACAACGTTTGATCAATTAAATATAGGTACCCTCAAAATCTTGATTTATAGCAACAGAAATTGGGACTTTTGGCACTGAAAAATTAACTTCGCTGTCATTTTCTAACTTATTTGTAATTTTTAATTGTTCTAGAAAGAATAAAAAATGTTCACTGAAACTATTTCGGTAGAGGACAGCCTCGTGGAGCTCTGATTTTTCTTTTCTCTGATTTCTGTTGCTGATTCTCTTGTTCCTCAAGTAGTCCGTACGGAAATGAAAGTAATAAGTCCGCAATCTACGTCCTAAATATTAAACTCATAGGTAACTTCAATTTTGTGCTACGATGATGAACGCAAAAAGGTGTTTTTAAATATATTTTAACGATTTTCACCAAATAATTAGGATAACATCCAGTATCAACGCAGTCCAACACACGTATTTTCCTTATTTTTGAAACTCTTGCTATGAATTTACCAATGAAAATCGGAAAACCCCTCGTAGATATCGTGGCTAGGTGTTACAAAGATTGTCCACACTTGACCGTCTAGAGCTTTCATTTCCCGACGGTTTTCAGCTTTCCGGGATTCGAAATCCCGGGAATACACAAGAAAAATAAAAAAAAATTGCTTGTTTCCTTGAAAATAAAAGAATAAATTTAAACGTTTTCAAACCTGTTTGATTGCATGTATAAGAACATTAGTTGATTTTTGTTTAATAACTTTTCCCACAATCATCAAATCGTTTTTCAGTCTTCGAGACTTTGTTTCCTTGATAAATTTGCTATAAAAATTTTACATTGATTTATTTTTAGGAAGCACTGGGCGACTGTTGGATGAATTATTTCGTAAAAGTCGATTTCCCTATACGAAATCCCATGTAAACTTTAAATGATGGGCGCAAAAATATAGTTTCACCAATCGAGCTTAGAATTTGCACAGTTATTCTAGAACCCAAATGGAACCCAAAAAGTTACTCGGAGCGAGAATTAATTTTTTTCATATAACCATGTCCCACTCTAATGTATATCTGTCCTAAAACATTTGTCAGAAGATTTCGATTTGACGGACTACATAGCATTGAAGCATTTGTTAACTAGTCACTCAGTTTATACAACATCAACTTCTCTTGAATGATTTTTCTTGGATCAACCTTGGATAACCTAAATTCTGATAATTATGATTACTATTGAGACGAAATCCTGAACGCAGCTACTGGAGTTACTGTTCAAAATGGGAATTCGTTGCAGAACATTTCGGTGGGATAGGATTAATTTAATGCAAAGCATCTTTGGTTGCCTTGGATGAAATGATTCAGCTGCTCCAGGGTAGTGTGCGATCCAATGAAAAAAAAACGTGATATATCGAATCCGTTCCCGACACATTAGGATCAGCATCACAAAGATCGAATCAAAATAAAGCGAATAATGGACGCGCTACGCAGCGATGGGTGAAGTCTACCATCGATTTCCTGTTACTAGCGGGTATCCGAATTGCTTGTTCTTAGGGCAATTCAAAATACTGCATCCTTCAAAGAATTTGAATGTGCAGAATATTGGACAGATACGGTGTTCTGTACTTCAGTTCATACAGCTTTAAATATTCCGGAATGCAAAATTGTATGTATAATTTAAATAGTACCATTGATATTACAATTCCAGTATAACACATTAGACGAAATATGCATTCGATGAACGAACCAAATATCATTTGCTTTAAGCACGATATCATTCCAATTTTCTAAACTAAAATTAATCGATCTTTTAAAGAAATCAGCTCAACTTCCGCAACTAATCTCTATTTGCAAACACTTTCATTGAAGATCTAGTTATTAAAATAAGAACAAACTTTTTACGAATCCACAAATTGGTTCATCGGTTGCGGAGATATCATGCGTACCACTAACGCTACTGTAAACAAATACTTTACGGTAATAGTCGGCGAATTTGTCGATTTTGGCATGAAAACATGAACATTCTTTAGCAAAGACTTGCGAAAGGTTTGGACATTATACTTTAAAAAATCACAATAAATTTCTTCATATTACCGAGTTCCAAGATATATCGGCCATTGATCTGCGAACCATTTATCTGCGAACCAGATATTGCCTGTAGAATTTTTTCGCAGAAGGTAAGCTTTTCGGAATAAATTAAAAAAATCCTTTTCCCGGTATTCTCAAATCCCGGAATTCTGGAATCCCGGGAAAGGGTGGTTAAATAGGGCGGCAGTTAACTTTAGGTATTTCCGCACAAGTAGTAGCTCTGTGCATCATTCACTGAATGCAAAGAAATGGAGCTTAGGCTTACGGAAGTAATCGATTTCCATCATAGTAACCACACGGTGCTGATAACGTTCAACAAATTGGTAAGGGCACAAAGGTTAATTGTGTATGTCATTTTCACATACGTAGGTGCTTGTGCCGGTGTTATAGATACCCGCGTATATGGATGCTGGTAGAATCGAGATACAACTACACGATCTTGCATCGCGTACATGTAACATAGCCATTTAAGGTGCATGTCGGAGAAGTGGAATTCTGCACGGATGATACATGGAGAAACTACTTGCCAAGATATTTCTAATGGTGTTTCGATGGTGATAGTACAGTTGGATAGACCTATTCCATATTACTTGTTCCTACTTTACAAAACAACTCGCTTTGCATATAACAGAGACATATTAACTCATTAACCCTTTATAAGGCAGTGGCAACTTAATTGCCACTAATAATACATCTTTTTGTCGGCATAATAAAGATAATAAAATCAAATAATTGTTTTTTTGTTTATAGCATGCGTACTGAAAATACTTTATAATTTTTTGGACCTCAACAAACGCAAAATGACAATTTGATAGCAGTTTGTGTATCTTAAAATGGCCAATTTTCAACGGCGGGAGAAAATAAGCTTAATTTCACTGAATAAACAACAATATTCCAAACATTTACTGATACAGACGTTTGTTAGAACCATTGGTGTTAGATTGTGCAGATAATCACGTGAGTTAACCTGTAATTTATAAATAAAACATGTTTGATTATTAGTCGCTAATACGTCAAGATGTTTTCGTACGTCTAGTTGTGCTGCGCATGACAAATAGTTTGTGTAGCAATGAGTTTATACGCGTCAGTTCTGACAACTGAAAATGCATCCGATACCTCCAGATCATGAGCCAGCACCATTTGCAAGGGAGCTAATAACTAAGGCAGCGGAATTGCACGTTTTTCATTCAGATTGTTTATTTGATGCGTTATCTTGACGATACCGATTCATTTGTTTTAGATTTCTAATTTATCAAAATTAGCAGATTATAAATTATTTGAAACTTGATTTATATATCTGGATGTATTCTACCCAGAATACGAGCATTTTGTAAAGATAAAGGAAGGCAAGATTACACATGAGTAGAAAATTTTTAATTGTCCTTCTAATATTATTCCACGAAACAAATTAAAAAATTTCGACAACGGTCTAAAGTTTTGGTTTTTCAATAACCACTTTACATTATTTGTTTGTATAATGAAAATAGCTGGTTATTTTCGGCAAATTTGAACGAATCATATGAAATTGAATGATAAAAATAAATAGAATCAATTGTAAACTTAAAATGAAACACTAGGATGGAAAGTGCGACTTCTGATGGAAGATCTGTCCTGGATATCAGTTCGTCTTTAAGTTTCATGTCTATTAGCTGATAAAATAACATTATGGCAATCACCCCATAGTCAAAAATTGATTGTTTAGGCCCCCTCCTAATTGAAATGGCTGCGCACATTTATGATTGTGATTCAGAGCTTGAAATTGCATTTACTAAAATATTAATTCAATACTAATAAATAATCTGGTGCTAAATCAGTGCCAGATTCTGATGAGACGAAATCGAAACGCAATCTTTAATTTACTCATTTATCAAGAAAAGCAATGCTATGGCAGCTAGTGAAGAAGGTACATTTACTGTTCCGTTAATTTCGAAATGGTTGGGTGGAGTTTCGCCAAGTTCAATTTGTAATATTTTCGAGTGTTCCACGATAATGAAGAATGTTACTATAAAATCCAGGAACCTACAAAGTATTCAGGTAAAAACCATAATAAACGTAAAAAGTTACGCCAATAATAGTTAAACAACCCATTCCAAACACCGCAATCACAATTTGGAAAGGAATTATACAAACGTAAACGCACACGCTTGTTAAAACGTTTCAGCAATAATTTTGTCTGCGGTTCACCGCAGGCCACGCACCCATCATTCCAAACAGTTGTTCCAACCTTGAAACAGCCAGAGGTGTAAAGTGGTTGTCATAATTCACTCTCTCTCTCCCACGAATGAAGCTGACATCCGATCAACCCTTTCCAAACAACAGCGCAACAAGAAGAAAAAATAAATTGCACCCATTCTAAGCTGACTCGGTTGCCATTGGCAAACATCAACAAAGACAACACAAACGACAAAGATGCCGAGCATGACCACAATCAATCAAATGCAGCGAACTCATCCGGAGGGAAACTGTGCGCATCCCCCTGTCAGTCACTCGTCCATGTCTGTTACTGGATGTCACTCGGTTGCACTGAAAAGCCCAATAATGATGCAACAAATAGGGTCAACTTACGAAGCACACGGCAGTCGAGCAGGAATTTGAATGCAACATAGTACCTATACATAGGTACGGGGTCGGAGACTAGGAAAGCCCGTCCGTTAAAATAAATTGAAATAGAAGGTCAGAATGTGCCTTCAGCGTGGAGTGGACCGTACTGCACTGCTTTTCAGCCGACTACGGGTTACTGTATAGTGGTATGGTGTATGGTAACTAGCACTGTTCCTTGGTCTGAGTAAATGTGCTAATGCCTTAAATGTAACGGCCAACGTAAAGACGCCGAGTTCTAGCATCCACAATAAACATGGTCTATTAGTTTGGACAAGTGGCTTATTTCACAGTTCAAACAATATTATGGACAATTATTAAATTTAGGTGAATCGTTTGTTCACTCAGACTGAATGAGAATCTTAAACACTGCAACATTTTCTGACGCTGTATTGCCTACAAGTCATTTACAAAGCGAAGCAGAGAAGCTCTTATTTAATTTCCGGAGCAAGGTCGACAATGGATTGTAAATGAATGGTGGTCACGCTGCTGCTACCGCCACCGACATCCATGTGTGTGGTCGCGGCCTAGTAACTTTACAAATGCAACGAAACATTAGTCTCCAAGCAGATACCTATACATTTGCCACGATGCATCATTATGACTCGTGATTTGCAGATTTGTTCGCATTCCATTCCCAGACGAACAATAAACGCCGAGAATTTTAGTTTTCCAACGGTTAGCATCGTATGAAACCACTTTTACCGAACCAACTAGGATAAGAGAAAATATTTATGATTCAATCATGAAAGTGGAGTCAATTACAACAATAGTATTTAGCGGCCAGTAAGTGCCAATTGAAAGTCATTCAACATCATTTTACACCTCTTGAAATGCATAACAACACCAACACCCCCACGCGATTGTATCATTCTCTGTTCAGCACGGTGTCAAAGTGTAATTCTGAACAATCGTTTCAGTGAAATTATGGCAATTTACACAGCCCTCCGTGACCGCCGGCACTCTCGTTAATCACTTTTTGATTCGAACATAACTGGACCACTTGAAATGCCGATACAATCCCGGCAGCTGATGGAGGGGTCATGCAGCGTTATTAAAATGTAATGGCAACAGTAGCAATCCACGAGAAATGATAGAGTTGGCGATAATCGGCTTCGTTACCGATCCACCATGCGACCACTGACTACGGTACGGTCAAATTGCAACAGCATCGAATGACACGACACTCATCAACCAGTTTGCCAATTCCAAATCAACGACTCGGACAGATTCATTCCGAAATAGATTGGGCAATGTGTGCGCGGAGGTTGCCAATTGATGTAGGTCTTAACTCGCCGGCATTGAAAGAAATAATTGCATTTGGCACCGCCCAAGGCATGTGCACTTGTTTCGCTAGAAAATACGAAAAAACTGCATTAATAACGAATCCGGATCTTCGTTTCAATAATTCGCTGTGTACGGAAGTCACCAAATAATGAAATTCTTAGCGATCGTGTGGCGTGCAGAACCGGTTCGTCGCCTCCGGCTGTTGATGTCTCTATTGCAAACACCCCATAATGAGTAGATTGACCTTCATCTGCTCAATTGGAACCACGATTCAAAATCGGAATTGATGTCAATTCAAGCGGATCTAGGAACGTATCCGGTTCGCGAATATTTGTGAAATAGAGTGTGAAGTTTAAGTGACGAACCTTGAAAACCTTTGTAATTTTCGATTAGTTATTGTTTTTTGTAAGCGATTGTTTTCGAAACGAGTGCTAACAATGCGGTGGTACATTTTGACGTGGAGTTAATTAATTTGCAAACAAAGCCCAAATAAAATTGCCTTCAACTCATGCAAGCTCATCGAATATTTAACCAAAAAAAAACACTGCGCTGGATTGGTCTGAAACCCATCCCTCTCCAATATACTTGGTGGCTCCCAAATGAAATCGGTATTCGGTTAAAGATAAACCGCCCCCAATCAGTACCGAATTGCGTTAGGTAATAGAAGCCATTATAGCAGCAACAAAAAAATACATACGAAAGCATGTGCCATACAAACCGCGAGTCATCTGCGAAAGCAACGATGATGACGAATAGGTCACCAATGATCTGGCGGTAAATGCTCACAATCCCTACTATTTATAATCGATCTTTCTTTGTTCCATGGAATTATTTCAAGACAATAAAACATAAGTAAAAGTTACCCACTTGGCACAGAAATTACTAAAGGAAGGCCAACTGATGGCTCCCATCTCTTGCACGACACAAGCTAATAATGGCGCCGACTATCACAAAATGACAAAGCACCTGAAACGGTTTGCATGATATCGCGTGTTAAGGGTTTCCAAAGTTGCGTGGTTTTATTTGTTTCGCCGAGGACTCAAAGGAGAAGATTACCAATTGTTGATGGCAACGATAGAAAAGCAATCGAGTTTACGGCCAGATTAGTTTAATACCCAATCAATGGAATCTGGCATAGTAAAATTGACGAAAGTATAATTCAAAACAACTAAAACCAATCGTATCGTCTTGCACATTCGAGCGACGGACGGACCTTGTTTTAAATGGGTCATTGATAAATATTCCTTGGACCAATGACAAGATTGAAGTCAACGAGGAAGGGATGTGCTAAACTTTGTGTTTAATTACTCTAATATAAATATGTAATGCCTAATAATGTTCGATAACGCTGTAGCAGCATACGAGTGGTCTCTCATAGATTATTGTAATGTTTATGGACAATGTTTAAAATTGTTGTTGTAAACAATTAGCCAAATACTCACAAATCAATAGAATTCGAATATAAATGGTAGTGAGCCTATCTTCGCTATATTTCTATTATCACCCTATCCATTTGAAACCGTTTCACAGTAGCGGATTTGCTTAAAAATCTGGCCAAAAGTCGAAAATTGCATGGTAATACTTTGGGTTCTACTACATACATTGTCCTTCAGATGGTGCTGCCGAATGCTATTTTAAGTGGAACGCTCCAATATTTCCATATTTGAGGTGTTGGCACATCCAAATACTTTAAACCATCGCATTTTGCTCATATTTTTTATTGAGCGCCCGAAATATAAGTATTAATCAAGTGTAGCTAGATTTTGATAAAAGTGCCGGTTTCGAATGTGGAATAATGGAAAGTTATGCTGACGGTATGTACTTCATTTATATGTATTGATGTCTAAAGATATTTTCTTTTGTTTATATAAAATGTCAATAACTTTCACACTTTTGTAGCAGATGGTTTCAAGAGACATTTTTGCTAAATTGTCAGGCTCGCGCGCACATGAGAGGGGGTGTTGGGGGTTCAAACCCCCCCTCCCATGAGCGTATTGAATTACTTTCAAACATTTATTATTTTCCTGTCCAGGAAAAAATATACTGCAAACCGTTTGGACACATAAAATGTCATTTGAGTTCGGTCACTCTAGAAACAAGTCAATGAAGAAACCAAGGACGAAACTTTGCGAGGGTGGCTGGAAAGGGATGTATGTCAAGTTGGGCGGCTTCTCTGAAGGATCGATTAACGTTTCGACAAGCTACCATATTAGCCAAAGTAGTGAGTAGACAGCAGATGTCGGTCAGTGGGCGAGCAACGGCAGTTAAGGAGTAAAAACACGAAGTTGGAGAAAATAGGGATATCGTTGTCTGGAGAAATTTTACCACCGATGATTATTCCGTTAGAGTGGTAGCGAAATGGATCGCGAAAATGGGCATCGGTATAGGGTGAAATACTGCCGCCAAGAAGTTCTCAGCACCAGTTAGCAGATGAATAGTAACGACTAGCACCAAGAAGGATAAGAAACCCAGCAAATGTGGTTGTAAACAGATGTAAATCCTTATGGTTGACACCCCCGGATCGGTTCATGTACCAACAGGGTACGATATTTGCAGCAGACCTGAGCAGGTGAGATATATCGCGAAGGTTTGACAGCAAGTAAGGAAAAGTAGCTATGGATAAAAACATGACGATTAACACAAAACAAAATAAGCAAGAACACAATCCTTACTAAAGCAGTACTTAACGGTTGCGCCGGATGGATGAGGATTACGGGATACAAGAGGTTTAAGTTTAAGTTTAAGTTTTCCAGGCTTAACAACTACTACAAAACAATCCGAATCCACCACGAGCCAGCAGGCAACGCACAGTGGTCGGAAATGCCAAAAACGTCACTAGAGACCAAACCATTGAATATATTCATAGGGTATCTTTGGAGGAATTGTTCGTAAGAATATTCCCCACAATCTGATAAAAATTAAATTGAGGCATGGCTTACTATGATTGAACTAGAAAAAATAACTTTTTATACTGACGAGGTAGAAAGTTGGTGTCTTCGATAAAGTTTTAGGAATGCTCATAATGAAGAACTTGAGCTTGTAGGACTTAATGTTATCGATTTATAAAGCGTTTTCGAAGGCAAACCCCTTAAATTTAGCTATTTAATATAGCTTTTTTCGTATGTCAATTCGTATGTTAATTGCCGCAAGGTTCTACTGTATCGATTTTGTTGGCTATTTTCGGCAAATTTGAGACTACGAGAAACGAAACGGCGTCGGCGGTAAAACATGATGATGGGTTATGTTCTACCATAAACCATGCGGTAGACTTGGGTGCAACGCCCAACTCCTACTCTGCAGAAGGCAAAGAATTCTTCATATTTCCTTTCGATCATGCCCATATGAGCCTGCCTAGTTCTAGTTTTCCGTTCTAAGTTTATAACTGATTCGCTCTAGAATACCTATCCGTCTTTCAATTTCATTGCTTTCGTTTCTCTTAGTCTCAAATTTGCCGAAAACAGCCAACAAAATCGATGCTATAGCTTTTTTCGCTGTGACTTTTCGTGCAAACGATGTTTCAGACAAATGATCAGATATTAACACCACATAATATTGTTGAAGACTGCATGTAAAAATATTGTTGAACACTGCATATAAAAATTTTACCTGAAATCGACGGCGCGGCGCACACCTCTTGTAAAAATACTCATTCGTTTTAGAGTTATTGAAGAATTTTAAATCTTTACACTAAGTTCAACTGCGTATAAGAGAGAAAGGTGCAAACCAAAATGAACGAGCACTATTTTCAATGTCTGGACTACGCATAATAAAGGTAAGAAGGTTTTAAGCTCATTTTGTAATGTTTTTTACCTGGGTTTTTTTACTTACAGTCTTCAACAATATTATGTGCTATGCTATATGAATATTAGGGAAACTCGGGGCAAGTCCGACACCTTAAGCGCAATAATTTTTCTAAAATTGCACAAAACTCCTAAAATTGTATATTCTGTGCACAATCCTTGTTTAGGTGGTTCTTAACAAAATATAATTTTTTCAGCGTTTCAAAAAATTGAATTCATTAAAAATTATTGGTTGCCAAAAAATGGAGAAAAATGACATTTTAAAAACGCTGCGGGTAAGACCGACACCCCAAGGGGGCAAGAGCGACCCCCTTTTGAACATTCTTTTTGTCCAATTTTTTCCATTAAAAATGTATTGTGTATGTGTGATAAAGTGCAATTACGTGTATATGAGTATGTGTGATGCAAACGTATGCTTTCTGTAGTTTCATCGCGTTGCAAGAGGAAGAGCATTCGAATGCGTGGTGTTATGAATAAATAATGCTTAACGCATGGATTATATTATGGTACGGGTTTTCTCAAGTAATTCTTTCGAGCTTTATTGCCACTTGTATAGCCATTCTAACAAGGAAGAGCTGTTCTGCAAGCAAATTATATACGCTGTTACTAGGACCCATTCACTTAGAAGTGACGCACGCTTCGTAGTAAGCTATCCGGTTCGTGTTGTGATTTTTCGGAACATTGTTGTTCAACAATCCGACGGTTAATGAAAATTTTTCATCAATACATTTCAAAATCTCATATTAGATTATACTTTTCGTTTCGTTTTGTTAATATAACTATGAATCACGTTCAATTTAACTCTTAATTTTTTTGGTCGGCTTGAGACAATACTGATAAATAAATGCAAAAAAACATAGTTTCCGTGTATTTCAATTATTAACATGACGTAATTATAGTATAATTGAACACAACAAATATACCCAGTCGTTTGTATCGAATCAAAAACGAACCCAATTATCTAAACACCGTGTCGGTCTTACCCCGCCCAAAAACTGTCGGTCTTACCCCAACAGCGCACATTTTTGTTAAATGCTCAATTAACAGTATTGATATACTCAAACTTATCTTCAATTCACACAAATAACGATATGGAGAGTAGAATAGAATGTGTGATACAACAACTGGTCATTTTCAAAGCTTTTGTGTTATTAAACCCTTAAAATGTATCAACTAAAAATAACATCCAAAAGTGCATCAACTTTGCTTTCGCTTGTTTTGTTTATTTTGTTGACGTTTAATGAACCCATATGGCATCGATGTGTATCGAAATGCCTAAAATAATCGTACGAATAATATCCTGTCATTATTGTATGATTTAAAATTTGATATCTGGGAAAAGTCTTGGGGTGTCGGGCTTACCCAGGGTGTCGGGCTTACCCCCAGTTCCCCTATGCGGTTTTAATACATCCACATTTGTCTGGAGCACGGTTTGCACGAAAAGTCACAGTGGAAAAAGTTATATTAAAAAAACTAAATTTGAGGGTGTTGCCATAGAAAACGCTTTACGAATCGATAACATTAAATCCTACAAGTCCAACTAGTTCACCAAATTCTTTATTACGAGCATGTCTAAAACTTTGTCGAAGACACCAATTTTCTACCTCGTCAGCATAAAAAGTTATTTTTTGAATTTGATCTAGTAAGCCATGCCTAATTTTAATTTTTATCAGGTTATGGGGAATATTCTTAAGAACAATTCGTCCAAAGATATCCCGTGAATATATTCGATGGTTTGGCCTCTAGTGAATTAAGTTCACGTTTTTGGGGTTTCCGACCACTATGCAGCGGTGTCTTTTGGTGACTCCTTCTCGATAACAAACATTTACCCGATTTGTTGAGCAGAGTCGCTTGGTTCACAAGACTAGGTCCAGGCCTCTGAAAAAATCTTCAAAATTTGAGGGTTTCTGTACATTCAAAAGTTATGAAAAGTGGAACGCAAAAGACGTAAATAATGTTGGTCATTGATATTGAAAACCAACGAGGTCAACAGAAGTGATCGCCAAAGGTTCCAAATTTCAAAAATCGATTATGAATACCATACTTGAACGTTACCGGGGAACTATGACCTTTGATCATGCAAAACGAAACAAATCTAGAGGTGGAATATATAACTGGATACTACAAGCGAAAATCAGTAGAGTAGTGCAAATGAATACTATGATCTCCGGCCGTGATTTGGCAAAAAGCTCATTTTGGCGCACAGTCCAACTTGGCGAATTTGTTTGTGAGCAGGTTGACAGTTGTAGTATGTCAGCAAGCATGATAAAAAACATGGTTGCTCAAAATTATACCAGGAAGCAGTACCAGCATATTCTGACCAAGTATAACGCATGAATTTCAACGGACGCTTCATCGTAATAATGGACTTTGGACAAATCCTCTGTCTAACAATTTAATTAAAACTATGAATCTTAATGAATTTCACTTGTTTTCGTATTTTTGTTATATTGATTTTTTAGCAGGGCCGGCGGCGTGGGTAGTATGGGTAGTACTACCCACTCGAAAATAACCGAGAGGAGAAATACCCACTCGAAAGTTTGGAACAAACTAAAACTTGAAATTAACCGAAGATTTGTCTTGCCCACAAAATGCATGTGTCTGAAATTCTCGATACATAATGATTTCATTTTTTTTATTAAATTACAGTTTTCTTTTGGCTAACAATTTAAATTTCTTGAAAATATGGTATAATAACTAAGATTTGTTTAAAATTCAAACTTATTTTTTAGGAATACTAAGGGGAATATATTTTGATACATATCTTAAAACTCGATATGCAGAAAACATGTATATGCGTTTTTTCAGAGTACAGGATGCAGTTAGAAATATTTTCAAAGACTAGATATAAAATTTGTTATTATTTTTAGCACGCACTATTATTCGATTAACAATTGAAACAAAACGAAACACTATTAGGCTTATTATAAGGAATACAAAATATATGCACAATTGATTTTGAATTGATTTCAACATCAGTGTAGCAGAGACCGTATCAGGGAAAATGAAGAGAGAGAGAGCGAACAACAATGGCAGAGAAAAGAAGAAATTAATCTTGCAACTTTTTGGCAAACGGATCAATCCGCTGGGAACTCTTAAGGGACCAGATTTACAAGTAGCTGTAAGCATATCATTCAAATGAGAAGAGATAACTAAATTTTCCTGTCATTCGTGTTTTTTTAAACACGTGTATATGAGAGACATATAGGGAGATCGAAGATAGCTAGAACATCTCGGACCAGAACGAGGCCGAAGGGATTCGTTTAACGGAGATCTGCCGCTAGAGCACTAGGTGCACGACCAGACAACATGTTCAATGTTACGATAATCGTCACCATAAGTGCCAAGACCGCTCTCCACGACCTTACTACACCGGAGATGCTCATCCAACGTATAATGGCTGGAAATGACCCAAGATATCATCCGAATAAAGTCACGAGCCTTTCCATCCCCTTTTAACTAGGGCTTGTTTGTGCCTCTGGGATTCTTAAACATCCATTGTTCCACGAAATTTGCCAATTTTCGAGTGTCCTTTGACATAAAAGTACTGAAGAACTCGTTGAAGCTACGCGATCGTGAATATCACTATCTAATGCCTAACTGTATGCCTTTGCTCATTACCATTCTAATCTAAGTGTCCCCCTTTTCATTACTCGCAATGAAGTAATATAAAAGAATTCAAACTAAGGTAATCTGATATGATTTTTCAGATGAAGAACTAAGGAACTACCATGTTTTTCCCAGAAAATGTAAGGAGTGATTCCCATGCTCTATCAAATGGAGAGCATGCTTTGAACTGTAACGATGTGGACATGGTCGTTGATGAGTAAATATAAAAACATCAGTTTTGTGCTGAGAATGTAGGCAGGACATAATTTTATAATCACCCTCACCACTACTGTCATAATAATTAGCATAGTAGCGATGCATAGCTGTCATCATCTAACGAACGCTACATTGATATGCGCACTACAATGCGAGCATTATTGCTGTCAGATAAGTTTATGTGTTCATTTGCAGCAATCATTACGTTTAAATAGAGTATTATTATTTTATCGCGAAACATCAACTGTTTGAATGTAGATCTGTATGGAATGCTGTTGTCGCCGAAAAAGCATTCTTGGATCCGTGTATTTCGATCAACGGTTGATTAGAATACACAACGCAAAACCTAGCCACCAGATTAAATATTATTTCTCTTGTTAATCCATCGACAAACCGGTGCCAATAACCGCGTTTTCAGTATTCATTATATATTTTATTTGCGTTTTAACGTGGCATATATTCGAAAAAATCGGACGATCTGACATTCAAAAAGGCTTTGTAGGGCCTTTTCGCATACAATTCTGAGTGCCTCTACCCACCACAAAGTTGGAGACCGTCTACTGCTGTTTTACGCCGGATCTCGTTTCGTCTGACCTTTAATCGCAGTGTCGATAATCAAGCCAGTTAAAACCCTGTATGCTTCCACCGTAGGAATTTATTGTTTTGATTCGATTGATTCGGATATAGTGGGCGCGTAGCTTTTCCAATCAATAAGCACATCAATTGAAGTCGAGTACAATAATAAATCCAACGCGCTTGGCCGTGGTAGTCATGATTACACTGAAATTGTCGCGAATATCATGCAGTAAGATAGATCGATTATCAACGTGAATCAACTCTCTGACATACCGTGGGAGTATATGTCTTCTTGAATCAGACGAGGTGCGATGTATAGGGGAACAATGTCTGCTTTTGATTTCGACTTGACAACTGAAAACTCCGATATCTGGTACCGAGGATTAACTTGGTTAACTTGGTTCAAATTGTGGAATATCTAAGTCGGAAGTTAACCAAATACATCGTGTTAAACCTAGGAAAATCATGGGAATTAAATAAAGGGACACTTGGGGTTTTTGATATCCCATGAGGAAATTCCTGTTGATTTCTAAGATGTCCGAGACGAAAAGGTACATGCTTCGGTTTTGTAATAGCACCCATAAAATGACACTTTCAGGCCTTTATGAGGAAGCTTAGGAGAGGAAATGATTTTCTATTGTCGAAAATTTATAGGCACATTAGAACATGTTCCCTCAATGGGATTGCCAGACTCTCGCACTTTAGTGGACAAGGGAGCGTAGAAATTAGTCGTGGTTTCTACATTTCAAAATTGGGTAACTGTATGGCTCAATTGTTCGCAATGACGGCATGCCCTGACGCACAAAAAGGCGAACAGGTAGACGAGCCCCGTTCAAAAGAACAAAATTTGGAAAAGCAGATCCGGCGAAAGGCTCCCCATGAGACTGACTGAAAATAAGTTCTTATACTCTTCGATTTTTGCTGAACGCACTTGCTTGCAAACCAGAATTTTCACTGACTAAAGCAAAGGGTTCTGGAAAGAGCCAACCTCATATTTCGCAATTAAGGCCCCTGTCGAAGCCTGCACCATCAATCTCTACTTCCCAGGCGGGTACGTAGACAAGATACTTCTTCGTATACGGCCGAGTGTTGTTTAGTTAGTTAACGCGATATATCGATGATGTTATCTTCGGTCCAGAAAGAGACCTTACAGGGGCCTGATGTATTAGATGAATATAAGTTATATCGCAAAATAATGCCAATAAAGGCACTTATTGGCATTATTTAACCATCGGATAAATATCTGTTGTCGGAGATACTTTCATGCGCGCTTCAATAGCCACGCAAAAAAGGTTTTATCGGAGGAAAAGAATAGATTAATTGGTACTAAGCTGTGGAAAATTGTAGTAATAAATAACACATTTTTGCTGAGGCGTCGGTGATACAGCCCGTTAACAAAGGGTATTTCCAAATAACCAGCAGGTATAATCCGGAAATTTTCACTTTCACTTACATACACCATGTCTGAACTTTCGTCACTACGAGCAGAAATCATTCCGAATCTTAGTACCCACTCGGGAAAAAAGTGTTTCGCCTGCCCTGTTTTTAGTTACTGCAATTTGCATGCAAACTTGTTGATAATTTTCACTCCATGCATTTCGTCGTAGAATCGGATTATTTTCTATAATTTAGAAAAATACAATTTTTCGTTCTTTGAGAAATATGTGCATCGGACAGCAATTGAATAATGTTCGCATAGAGTTTAAAAGTTTTGTAACTATGTTGCATAATATTTCAAAATCCATAGATTGAAATGACTAATAACATCAATTCTCATAATAGCTACATTATATAGACACCCAAAAATCTTAATGCGTGCAAATCAACAAATTCTATCATTTAACTACACACCATTTAAAATTCGATGCATTATAAACGTATTGGCATACACTGGAACCATTAAATCATCATTCGTGAAAATTTTCTTATTTTTAAATTAAAATGTCGGTCATTTTGTATCCGCCATTTTGAATTTTGAAAATCTAAATCGTAATCTGAAATGGGCATCGATATCGAGAGAAATACCGCCGCCGAGGAATTCTCAGCACCAGCTAGCATATAAATAGGAACGAGTTGCACCAAGAAGGATTAGAAAAAGTGGTAATGGAGAAAACATGAACGATACCTAACGATGGTCCCGTCGGATGAAGATTAGAGTAAACAAAAGGTTTAGGTGTAGTCGGTAGGCTTAGCTACTATTAACCACTGGTTAAAGAATCCGATACTATCACGAGCCAGCAGACAACGATGTTTGATGAAGAATCCTTCTCGATAACAGACATTGACTCAATTTGTTGAGCTGAATCGATTGGTACGCAAGACTCGGCTCTCTACGGCTCGGAAATAATCTTCAGCGTGTAAGAATTGCTGCATCTTCCTTTTATTAGAAACGTAAAAAATCAAAACCCTGCCTTCCCTTGAGAATTTTCCGCGCACGGACCTGGTAACACGTCTTTACTGCTATGGCAGCTGACTAGATTTCGACAACATGAAAATTAATGAAGCATAAAGTCCGTTTATTGAAGCACTCCCTTTTAAATACTTCAAAATCCAAAGTCTAATTAATCACAAAAAAGCCGGTTTTCTTGCTGAAGGAACAGATCCCTCGCCAAATCATTTTTTTTCGTGAACTTACCTACGAAACCAAACTTGCCCCTTCTAGGAACCTTGCCGTGAGCAGGAGCCTTATAGAGTTTGGGCCCTGATTTGCTTGAAATTCCCATAGACTTCATCGTCGCTGAAGACACATCCATCGAGTCAGTACCTCGTCGTACAGGTTTTTTCGTCAAACCATAATTCAAGGTATTGAGATCATTATTGCCAGCTCCCGAGACGACGCTGAAGGTTTTTCAAGTAACTGTTCACAGTTATTTTCGTTTTCTCCTCCTACTCGAGGAATAACTCGGCACCATGTTGGTTTTAAGCAGTCTTCCCATGAACATCGACAAGTTTGCACCCGTGAACAAAATGTCGTGCCCGCGTTCAACCTCAAACATGCTTTGCCTTTGTGTACAGGTTTGCATCGAACACCGAACCCCAGCGAACGATGTGCAAACTTGAGTTTAAGCACTGTGTACGTACACCGTGTGCGTACACAAGAAAAGTAAGCACAAAACAGAATGAGTCAACGCTAGTGATGATGAATGAGAGAGCTAGTATCAAGATCCTGTGTGTACGAACACCGCGTACTTAAATGGGGACGTGTTTTGGTACGCATTACCGCGTTCGAGTTTGCACACGAAATGTGGGTATAAGATGAGCACAGAACTAAAGCGAACATGGTGTTTAATGTTTATTTGGGAAGACTGGTTTTAAACAGTGAAATAAATAGACCGAGGAAAACTGTTTACAAACAATAAAGGCTTTCAGAGATGACGTTTTGGTCGTTTTAACGGTTAACTTAACGGTTAAAATATCAAAATCGAGAGCAAGAAATTGTTCATTGACATTAAACAGATCTGCTATCAGTGAGAGCTAATTGAAAACTTTTGAAATAATGATAACAAAATAAGTACTCAATTTATTTGCTTTGCCAAAAAATTAAAAGCAAGATTTTTTTCTAAAAACGCAGAACGTGAAAGCACAGCAAAGTGACATCGAACTATTTCAGAATATTTTCTAGAAGTGAAAATTGAGTTTTCTTGTTCAGCTTTGGGCGATTCCAATCTGCGAACTTTCTCCAAGTGACTTTGGAGCAACTGTTCTGGTCGACCATACAGTTGATGGAGTTTTGCAATAACTCTTGGAATTGATTTCGGAAGCAACAACTGTCCACTAATTCAAAAGCTGGACCTTTTAAGCTTTCCTGCAAATGAACCAAGTTCCGCAAAATGGGGTATCTTTGATTACCGGGTAAGTGTGATCAGTTGAGACTCTTTTCAGTAAGGTACGATAAGATCCCTTTAACAAAATCATAGAATTTGTTGTTAACTATTTTCCTGAAAAAGTACAATAAAAGTCGGCTATATCCTTCTAGGCAATTTTAATCTCCTTCGAAACGTCAGAATATCGGGCCATGAAATAACCTACAGATATGCAATCTCGTATCGATACGCATATTTTACTGATCGAAGTTACCCCAAAGAACGAAAATTTACAACAAAATAATTTTATTTTTATAGTAAAACGAAATAAAATTCCCAACAATTTGAACATTTTCAATCTATGGGTACCAGTACTTGTTTTAAAAATGCAAACCGTTACATCTATTTGAATTGAAGATAGTTATTCGAAAAACTGTTGAAAAAGTAATCAATGTCCCCCCATTTTACGGTTCTCAACGTTGGAAAACCCGCATGCTTCATTTGAGGTATGATAAGCTCCATAGAACAACGCCCATTCTTCCGGTGTGCCGGTAAACGTGAGTAGTTGTTGTGTTATTCCTAGGCAATCTGCGATTTGGGTGGGCCATTTTGTTTCTGCTCTTGAAGGTTTGGATTTTTCATGTTATCTTTTCTAACCGATTCGCCCAGATCGTCACTGAACTCGCGGTCGGTAACCTTTTCATCTTCATTCTGTGAGTGCTCTTCTTCATCTTCGTCATCAACCGACTTGTCAGCCTTGGAGAGCAGCTTCACGTTCCCTTTGGTGACCATGCTAATGTAAGTGTGACATGGCGGCTTTAGCTGCTTTCTTAAACTTGTCCCAGATGTACCTTCCTGTGGATCAACAAACTTTAGTATTTTCTGCTTACCGACTGCACATTTCACTTCGTCCAACTCTTCGTCTAGACCTTTCATTGTTTTTTTGGAATGACAGTTGCTTTCATCTTATCCACATGCTCTCAGTCCCATGAAGATAGGAAATCCCATAGAAAACGGGACAAATATGCGATCATGGGCAGTTCAGCCGTGGTGTTTTGAGTTCAGGGTTCAATCCGAAGCAAATACGTATTTTTGAGAATGTTCGGATCGAATTTCACCAAATTGCTTAAACTGTAAATATATTTTGCGATTAAGTAAGTATTATTATAAGTACCTTATTTTTAATTATTCGAATAACAAATCATTTATATTTTACTCACAGTGGTCCCAATATCTGAGTTAATTGAACTTCTGAAAATATTTCACACTTTTCTATCCGTAATATTTTCCTTCTAAATAATCTGAAATTATAAGCGTTCACCACCTGTCGTCTATATTTTGTTTGTTTTCTTTTTTTTCTGCATTTTCGTTTATCAACACCACTGTCGCAACGACAAATCAAATCAAATTAGACCGAGGTAAACCCCACTTGTGTTTATCCATTACCAAGCGGTGTAAACACTATTTTCAAAAGGCTTTTCCGTTCCCATGAAACAATTAAATTTCTCAAAATCGTATCGCTTAACGTGTAGCGTAACAAAGTATCGAATCAATTTATTCTCTTTTCAGTCATCTGACCGGATATTATGAACATAATCAAACACCAAACTCGATCACTGAACCTGAATATCTCAATAGCAAACCCATCGTCGTAAAAATCTGACCGGTGCGAACTGCCTAACTACCGGTCAATGCTTACCGCAAATTATCAGAATAAATTTTATCATGTTAATCTAACGAACGAGGCGAGGTGAAAGAGCATGATGCAACGTTACTTTGATCCATCTTCGCTCGTTAGACGACGAGATGGACAATCACGTGCCAAGGAATTCCCCTCCGGAGCAAAGCGATTGAACACATCGAGCCGGATTGCAGGTGTTGCGCCATTCAGCGAGTCAGCAGAGTCACCACTCAAAGTACACAATCGACGACGACCTTCGCTCGAATGTGGTCTGATGGCATGGGTCTCTGCGATCGCGCGCGCGGTAGCAGTCAAAGAAGCACATTAGTACAAAACAGAGATAAAAGATCATGTTGACCAACCGGAATGGTTGGCGCACTGACAGCTTCTTTCGTGTTCTTCCATTATGAGGACCAACAATGTTGGTAGGCTGATTCATCATCGTTGACCACAAGTTAGTACCCGAGACGGACCACAAACTAACTCTCGTTTTGCATTACATTATATTGCACGGTTCAGCACTATCTACCACCTGATAGCTATGAATTTGAATTTGTTTTGAGATCTTACGATAAACAACCTCTCAATTCAGGACCCAGCCACCGCGGTAGCGCGGAATGAATAATAATTGGACGAAAATTACGCAAATTAATTTGCGGTGCACGTTTCAATGCTACCGCCGGTTGTTTTGGCTGAGGGACCTATTTCACGACACAACCGCAGGCCATCGTAGGCAACACGTTATGTTTTACCTACCAACTCCAATGCCTTCATCGCTTCGAAAGTGAACGAGCGGAGCAGCGCGGTGGTGATCGGTTCGATTTGCTCTGCCGGCCGGTCGGTCCGCTTCTGGGTCCGAATTCGGCCGGTTGAAATACAATGCCAATTCGGCAGATGAGGCGGTAATTGGTGCGCGGCTGTCGGTGATTTTATTGCTCTTTTTGGAGTTCCGAACCGTGGCATCACCATGGGTGCTATGGATTCATTTAGGGAGTGAACGGACGGTTTAAGAAATTTTGGTATAATTTCTAAGCATGATCTGTGATAAGAATGGAAACAACAATCTAATGTTCCCACGCCTTCCCACTTTTGGATGTGGCTAATTTAGAAAAATTTACCTCAGTAACTGAACTGGACGATCTATGTTCAATGTAAAATTATGCAGTAAAACAGCAGCTTAATATTCAGTACAAGTTTTTCAGCCTATTTTTAAAGCACGATGGGAGGAATTATACTAGTAATGTTAAATTAAAACATCAAGCAAATTTCGATCCATCGCCTCACATCAACAGAAACGTTTGCTGTATATATAAGCGTATGTCAGTCCGACGACGAAAAACAGCAAGTCGAGAAAAAACTCCAAGATGAATTTTTCCATAAAGCATCTTTGAACGGGATCAATTTGTTTTGGTATTTCACGAGATACTTGACGGGCAATATTGGCGATTTTGCATTGACAAAAATGTTACTCAATATTTATCATCATAAATATTCTTCACGGTTGGATGATTAGTTGGAGATGATCATACTTTCCGGTTGAATTTTCAACAAGCAGTGGAATGCAATCGAGAGGTTCGAAAAGTGAAAGGAAATTTGCGCCACGCCGCCGGTTGCAGAGGTTTCGATTGAAATTAGCTGTTGCACAAGCGTTACAGCTATCTACTAGGAACCTCTCCATTTGGCAGTGCTTGTTATTGAAGTCGGTTCGATCTTTCATTGCACTAGGCTACGCTAACGCCAATCCAGCACGTCATTCGTCAGAATTTACGGAGAGGCTATGCAAGTAATTTAGCCCACGACTTTCTGCAGTGAAAGCTATCTAATCGAGCTGCACCAAACGTCATATTTTGCTGTTGATTAATCTCTTCGGTTATTGGTACGGCTGCCACTTGCTACCAATCAATCTGATGTACATATTGGCATTCAAAGGTGCATCAAATTGCAGACGCGCTGAGCACAAATTTCATTTTCGTAACTCAGGTACTTACTCATCGTACAAGCGACGGTTCAGGTGCAGACAAAATTCTTCTCAACTTGTTGAATAATGTATGTACATTTTGCAAAAAGGCCTTGTTGAATTTATTCAACAGGTTTCTCGGGCGGAACTTAGATTATACAAGAGGAAATACATTGGTTTCATAAGCCATCGTATGCCCGAGCTCTCGACCAGGAAATATCATTAGTGTCAATAGCATCATAGCACCTGCGCTTAAATCATCCTATTCACTGAATATCGGTAGCGAAGTCATTTCCAACAGATCGTGAAAATACCACAATGCAGTTCTACAGAGAGGATATTCATGAGCTGAATATTGTCCCGCGTGACACGTGCCAAATGAGCGATATTGCCTTTTCATAGTCGCAAAACCATACTCCGATCACAATTCGTATCGGCCAATTGCGATACTAGCCGGCAGAATTAAAGCACAGTGGTTGGAAACGCCAAAAACGTGAACTTAATTGACCAAAGGCGAAACCATCGAATATATCTACAGTGTAATTTTAGAGGAATTATTGGTATGAATATTACCAAAACTCGATGAAAACAAAAATTAGGCCTGACTTACTATGAAAGAACTAAAAATTAACTTTTTATACTGATGAGGTAGAAAGTTGGTGTCTTCGACAAAGTTTTAGAAATGCTCATAATGAAGAATTTTGTTGTAAAACATGAACTTATAGAACTAAAAGTTATCGATTTATAAAGCGTTTTCTATGGCAACTCCCTTAAATTTAGTTTTTCTAATGTAACTTTTTTCAATTTAACTTTTCGTGCAAATAGTGTTTCAGCCAAATGTTGTGGTATTAAAACCACATAATTTTGTTGATGGTAGTGCCGGGGAGGAATCAGGTTCTGAGCAAGAGCAGTGGTTTTTTAGCGGGTCGGGTGATGGCAGCCCAAACCCGTTCCCTGAGACATTGGGGTTTTGTACATTTTCATTTCCCTCAGGTCTAGGGTTTTCCTGAAAAGTTTTTTACTGCTCTCTAAAAAAAACACACACACATACATACACACACAGACATTTGCCGAACTTGGCGAGCTGAATCGAATGGTATATGTCACTCGGTCCTCCGGGCCTCCGTTAAAAAGTCGGTTTTCAGAGCAATTGCAATACCTTTCTATTGAGAAAGGCAAAAAATAAAAAAACATGACAAAGTAAGCTTACCCTATTCATAGGGTTCTAGAGTGCCACGGATTAAACTCTTGCCATTATTGTGAATAAACTAGACATTGAAAATAGTTCCTGATCGTGCATTTTTGTTTGCACCTTTTTTTCTTCGACGTTGATGAAGTTGGCCTAAAAATATTAAAATCTTCAATAGCTTTGAAACGAATGAGTATTTTTACATACAGTGATCAACAATATTATATGGTTGTAAAGCCTACACATTTGCCTGGGACATCGTTTGTACGAAAAGTTACAATGAAAAAAGTTACAATAAAAATCTAAATTCAAGGGGGTTTCAATAGAAAACATTTTATAAATCGATAACCTTTAGTTTTACAAGTTCTTCAACAAAATTTTTCATTACGAGCATTTCTAAAACTTTGTTGAAGACACCAACTTTTTACCTCGTTAGTAAAAAAAGTTATTTTTTAGTTTTATCATTGTTCAATCAGATTGTGGGGAAAATTCATACCATTCATAAAAGGTGGACTCCACTCAGTTTCTATGGACGTGAGAATCAGTACGGGCATTCCCACACGTAATGCACGAATATGAATGAACTCGTCGTCTATCACTTCTGCATCCTCAACGCTTTGAGGTACTGGGTTTTTCAGTGGTCATTATTACCTGAACCTGAGTCACAAATTTGGTCGGTTCAACCTTATTTTTCCACAAACACAGCTGGGAAGCTTTTTAGCTATAACTGTACCCCGAACCGCTTCTCCATAATTAGAAACCAACCGTGCAGTGCTAGATTGTGGAATCGTACCATGCTTTTGTGGTCGTCCATATACACGGGAAACTTGATTTGAACGCTGTAACACTCATACTGATTTCGTTTTTGGATTCGAGTTGCTTTAGGTTTGCTCATTCATGTATTCAGCAGTAACCATGTTATGCAAAATGTATTTTTTGTCTGGGCTAATTTGTTAACCATTATCAGTATGGTGTAGTTGATATGATGGCATCCGGTCATTTGACAGAATGCTATTTAACTTAACGCTTTTTGGCCGACTGCCACGTAACTGAAACGGCAAAGAGGCCGAATGACAATTGGCTGAAGGTGCAAATGGTTTGGCCGAATGCCGTTTGGCCGAATGCCGTTTAGCCGAATGCCGTTTGGCCGAATGCCGTTTGGCCGAATGCCGTTTGACCGAATGCCGTTTGGTCGAATGCCGTTTGGCCGAATGCCGTTTGGCCGAATGCCGTTTGGCCGAATGCCGTTTGGCCGAATGCCGTTTGGCCGAATGCCGTTTGGCCGAATGCCGTTTGGCCGAATGCCGTTTGGCCGAATGCCGTTTGGCCGAATGCCGTTTGGCCGAATGCCGTTTGGCCGAATGCCGTTTGGCCGAATGCCGTTTGGCCGAATGCCGTTTGGCCGAATGCCGTTTGGCCGAATGCCGTTTGGCCGAATGCCGTTTGGCCGAATGCCGTTTGGCCGAATGCCGTTTGGCCGAATGCCGTTTGGCCGAATGCCGTTTGGCCGAATGCCGTTTGGCCGAATGCCGTTTGGCCGAATGCCGTTTGGCCGAATGTCGTTTGGCCGAATGCCGTTTGGCCGAATGCCGTTTGGCCGAATGCCGTTTGGCCGAATGCCGTTTGGCCGAATGCCGTTTGGCCGAATGCCGTTTGGCCGAATGCCGTTTGGCCGAATGCCGTTTGGCCGAATGCCGTTTGGCCGCATGCCGTTTGGCCGAATGCCGTTTGGCCGAATGCCGTTTGGCCGAATGCCGTTTGGCCGAATGCCGTTTGGCCGAATGCCCTTTGACCGAATGCCATTTGGCCGAATGCCGTTTGGCCGAATGCCGTTTGGCCGAATGCCGTTTGGCCGAATGCCGATTGGCCGAATGCCGATTGGCCGAATGCCGTTTGGCCGAATGCCGTTTGGCCGAATGCCGTTTGGCCGAATGCCGTTTGGCCGAATGCCGTTTGGCCGAATGCCGTTTGGCCGAATGCCGTTTGGCCGAATGCCGTTTGGCCGAATGCCGTTTGGCCGAATGCCGTTTGGCCGAATGCCGTTTGGCCGAATGCCGTTTGGCCGAATGCCGTTTGGCCGAATGCCGTTTGGCCGAATGCCATTTGGCCGAATGCCATTTGGCCGAATGCCGTTTGGCCGAATGCCGTTTGGCCGAATGCCGTTTGGCCGAATGCCGTTTGGCCGAATGCCGTTTGGCCGAATGCCGTTTGGCCGAATGCCGTTTGGCCGAATGCCGTTTGGCCGAATGCCGTTTGGCCGAATGCCGTTTGGCCGAATGGCGTTTGGCCGAATGCCGTTTGACCGAATGGCATTTGGACTGAACGTTATTTTCCCGTTTGTCTTTGGGCCGATTGGTTTTGGTTCAAGAGATATTTGGCCACAAGTAATATTTACAAAAATGCCCATTGTATTTGACTGAAAACCCGTAATATAGAAATACATAGATATGATCTAATTAGTAATGGATGTAATTTTTTGTCTTAAATTGACTAGTTCTTTTTCATTCTGATATTTACAATATTTGACGCTAGTGGTCTTAACATTCTGTAGACATTTTCCCACTTTTAGCACTAATTATATCAGGCTTCAAGAAAATTGAGCAATATCTTTCATATCCTGCAAAAAGCCCTATCCGATCATCTGTTTTCAGAAAGAGAAGTATCCAATTTTCATCGATTAACATTTTCTTTTTCTAACGAGATGGTGGACTTCTTCGAAATTCGAAACGAAAATTGGCAAAGGCTCAAAGCTCATTTATTTGGTTTACCGGATCTCTCGACTCGGAAAGTGAATCCAAAGAAGTTTAAAGAAGCCTGAACTATTCCATATTATGTTTATTTCCTTACCGTTTTTTGTTAGGGAAAATTTTGCCACTACTACCACTATTCAGGTTGCCTTTTGTGGCTGCCATTGTGATCACGTAATCGTTTCATGAAAAGGACATTTAATACGTTTTGCAGTGGCTCTCGCTCTTACAAATACAGTCGAAATCTCTTCCACCTACTTTAGTTATGCACATGCAAAATAGTGTTAATTTAGGAATAACTCAAAAGTGTGAATTCACTCGAAGTTCTCGATTTTGATACTCCTGCCTGTTGTAGCTAGTATTTTTTCTTGAAATATTTTTCACCATCTTTCTCATCGAATCGGAATGTCTTCCACATATTTCCATATCTTTTAGTCATTTGGGCGTTGGAGTTGGCGGTATTTTTGAACTACTTTGTTCGATAACTCTTAAGTTTTTAAGTAAAAATTGTTGACGTCTCCAACAAATATCTTTAATTTCATAATGTCCACAACTTTATAAAGGGCCGTTCATATACCACCTGGACATAAAAAGCTTCTGACTCCCTCCACCTCCTCCGTGCACAACCGTGGACAATTGTTGCACCCCTACACCCAAGATGTCTACGTGGACTTTTCCGTTTTTTCGGAAAACTTCACACAAAGGATTCTAATTCGAGATATAAACGGATTTTTTCTGTCTTGATGCTGGCTATGGCCCGAAGGACTGAAAGAAAATCGTTCAAACTTTGCCCACATTAGATTTTTTAAACCGTTTCTGAAAAAAAAACTTTTCTGTGCAAATCAACGCATTTTTGAAACGTATGTCCACAATTCGCTCTTCTACATTCATTTTATCAAGAGAAATTTGAAATATACCATAAATTTTTGAATTGGTTCGTGTAATGTCAACAACAAGCTTTCAAGTCCAGGAAATGGTGAGATTTCACGAAACGGCAGAAGATTGAAATCTTTCTGGAAACAAAATTTAATGATGACGCTGTGTTTTAATATACAGAAATGCATGTGCTTGTGACAATGATGATGCAAACTTGTTTCACATTTTCATAAAATCAAAAATAATATGAAGAGTACGCACGGACAATTTTCATTCCCGCACCCCTCTCCCCAAGGACAAGCGTGGACTTTTTCGTACATCCTCCTCTCCTCTAAACTGTCCAGTGGACCTTTACCTTTCGATTTCGAATTCTTCTGGCTGTGTTCCAAAGAGTACCCAATGATGTGTCTCTCGACTAGTCATCCACAAAGTGTATCAAGTAGCTGTTCATTTTAACACGACGTAGACTGTCAATATGCTTAGCCAAATCGTACCTACCTTTTTCTTTTCAAATAATTTACAAAAGAAAATTCTTTGGGAGCGATTTGTTAAGAAGTTACATACCTTTTTGTGCGAAAAATGTCAAGAAAGTTTGAATTTACGTAAAAGCATAAAGCAATAATTTCATTACATCAAACTTATAGTATTTTGGTAGTACATTTTTCAGTGAAATAAACAAGTATAAGTTTATAAAAATATATTAATAATTGGCGGAGGTATGGCTTTTTCCTCGAAACCCTTTTTTATTTAAGAGGTTTACGGTGATCACGACTAAACACCAATAGATCCACTAATGATGATGTGATATGAAGCCACTATCAACTCAAGGTTTTTCCAGTGAATGCGGGTAAACTTACCGTAGTTCCGACATATTTTACCATGTAACCTTCAAGTTGATGAAGGGGGTCAAAATGGGTTGTGCGGATTCTTAAAATCTTAGCTCTTAAAACTGTATTAAAAAATTCTCATCCACAAAACAAAAATTTATACATAAAAAAGGAATCGTTGAGGTATGAGAAAAATTAATTACGATCAATTTAAAAAAAATGAATACGATTGGTTGAGTGGTTTTTCAGCAATCGTGATCACGGGAAAACCATTTTTTGAAAAACGATATTTCGAGATAATCGAGTTTAAAATTGCCACTGCGCTTGGTAGACGAAGCAGGCCTAGAAGCGCTGTAACTTTCGATCTATTTCTCGGATCTCTATAAAAATTTGGAAAAATATTCTCAAGGAGTTGTACTTTTAGATAAAGTAATAAAATAAATTCGATTTTTTGAAAAATAAAAAGGTGTGTAACCCCTTAAGCTTCATATACACAGTATATATGCGTCCTTATTCCAACTTTAATAACGGGACACGCATTTGAAATACTGTATAACTTCGCAGAACATCAGATTGAACTATCTCTTACCATTTTATGTATAGAAATTAATTTTGATCACTGGCACCACCATGTGGTAGAATTCTGCATTTTTAAAATGAGAAAAGAAAATATTTTTTGCTACTCTACAATTTTGTAGAACATCCAAATGCTCCATCTCTTACCGTGGTGCATTGCCAGGATCACTATCGCCACCTTGCGGAGAAATCCTGAAGCTTTCCAGTGAAACCAAAAAATCCTTTTATTCCTCTACAACTTTGTGAAACATCATAACTTTCTATATCTCATCGTTTCAGAAATATATGAGTTTTTCCTAACTTTGTCCCACCTTCACGCGTGTTGCACATACACAAGATAAACGGAGTACGCCCTTTGCGAATGTTAAGCAGCAGTGTCCAACTTTAAACGTTAATAACTCTTTAACGGTTGGTTGGACTGTCTTGCAGTCTTCGACAAACTTGTTCAGCATATCTTCAAAAGCTTAACTCTTTCCTAGATCCGTGATCGGAAGTTTGCAGCGACCTCTAGCGGCGATTTTGTGAACTGCGAGTATACATTGTGGCCAAAAATCCCACACAAACTTTAAGCCCTTTGGGGGTGGGGTTAGGGTTAACCGAATTCGCTCAAATTTAGACAGTGTCATTTTTCCATAATTTGGAACGACGCTAGGGAATTTTTTTTTCATGTAAATCATTTTTTTTTTTTCATATAATTATATTGAAATTATTAGTGTTTTTTATGTAACAATGTTTGAGGAACACGATGGCATTAGAATTTTCAAAATTATAATATGTGTATTGAGAGGAAAATTAACTTCTAATATTTACCTGAAAAAATCGCATAGTTGGCAGCACTGCCGCCAAAAATAACATTTTTTCTAGACTCCTTGGACAATTTTCTTCAAAAACCAGTTTTGTGGCATGATTGTAGAGTAAAAAGAACCAGAGATATGTTCTAAAGAAAATCAAGGGTTTTGGCAATTGGTCAAAATGGGGGGTGCTCCCATGGCCCGAGGAGTGGTCCAATTGACACAAAAATTTGAATTTTTGCCTTTCTCATATAGAAAGGTTATGTAATCACTCTGAAAAACGTCAACCCAATCCCGGCCCGAAGGGCCGAGTGTCATATCCCATTCGCCTCAGTTCGTCGAGATCGGAAAAAGTCTGTATGTGTGTGTATGTGTGTGTGTATGTGTGTGTATGTGTGTGTGTATGTATGTGCGTATGTGTCAAATAATGTCACTCATTTTTCTCAGAGATGGCTGGACCGATTTGCCCAAACTTAGTCTCAAATGAAAGGTGCAACCTTCCCATCGGCTGCTATTGAATTTTGGATCGATCGGAATTCTGGTTCCGGAATTACGGGTTTCAGAGTGCGGCCACACAGAAATTTCTCATATAAACTATAGGAAAAATTAAAAATAGAATTTTTATTTTTGATGCTAAATGTATTCAAGGTGCATAAAACGTCGAGATTTGATGCAAACACGAAAAAAATTTGACGAAGGTTCACTTTTTTGGATTTTGCACATTTTTGCCTTTCTCATATAGAAAGGTTATGCAATCACTCTGAAAAACGTAAACCTAATTTTTTTTTCGACTCGCATAAGGTTTCTGGATTTTAACAGGGGCGTAGTTGATGGTTTACGGAGAGGGGTTACACCCCCCCCCCTTCTACTGTTCACTCCCCTCCTTTAAAAATCTCCTTAAATCACCCCTCAGACCACCACCTCATACCCCTCCCTTTCAACCTCATCATCTTTAAACCACCACTATATTACAAAGCATACCAATTTAAGCTGGGGAGTTGTTCGTTCATGGGACTTTCGCCCTCCTCACATACCCATCCCCGCATGACAAAATGAGTTAGCAAGCAGATAACATTGATCTAATGCTGATTAGGCTAATGGAGTATGATATTTTTTTGTTTCAAGTGTTTCACCGTCGACACGTAGCTCATCAAGTTCGTGGCTGGCATGCCATTGTGTATAAGTGCAAAGTGTACTAAGAATGTAATGGACATTTCCGCAATTATGTTGAACATAAATAGCCTCCGTGCCATAGTTTAGAGAAATGAGAAAGGCACAATTGCACCGCTAGGTGGATTAAAACAGGTTTTTATTTATTGGCCAATTCCAGTGAACAATTCCTCCAAATTTGGTTAAATCCGTGCAGGTCGACTTCAAGTTTGCATCTTTTTTTGATCACTTCGCGTGAAATGACCCATATACAAAGGTACATCACAAAGGTTTGATAGATTGGAGAAAATAAGTCGGTTCAAGTAACGATCTAAGGACACGTTCGGGAGTAGTTCAGCACTAGATTCATAATTTTGACAGCTCTATAATAAACAAACTGAAAATTTTGAAACTAGAACTTACTCTTCCAGCAGCACTTTAAGTAGATGTTCATTTTAGTTTAAAATTCATATTTAAAATTCATGCCATGTCTTTGTTAAAAGCTAATAATGTATATAAATTAAAAATAATATAAGCACATTTGATGTTATAAACCGTCTAACATGAATGGTCGAATTTCGCTTAAAAATTAGGTCTCATGTCTGTGGTATCTTCAACGAAACATAAAATTCTACAACTTTGCCGAAGACATCTAACCTCTGATATTTTTGCCTTTTTCATATAGAAAGGTTATGCAATCACTCTGAAAAACGTCAACCTAATCCCGGCCCGGAGGGCCGAGTGTCATATCCCATTCGACTCAGTTCATCGAGATCGGAAAAAGTCTGTATGTGTGTGTGTATGTATGTGTGTGTATGTGTGTGTGTATGTGTGTGTATGTATGTGCGTATGTGTCAAATAATGTCACTCATTTTTCTCAGAGATGGCTGGACCGATTTGCCCAAACTTAGTCTCAAATGAAAGGTGCAACCTTCCCATCGGCTGCTATTGAATTTTGGATCGATCGGAATTCTGGTTCCGGAATTACGGGTTTCAGAGTGCGGCCACACAGAAATTTCTCATATAAACTATAGGAAAAATTAAAAATAGAATTTTTATTTTTGATGCTAAATGTGTTTCAAGGTGCATGAAACGTCGAGATTTGATGCAAACTCGAAAAAAAATTTGACGACGATTCACTTTTTTGGATTTTGGCACATTTTTGCCTTTCTCATATAGAAAGGTTGTGCAATCACTCTGAAAAACGTCAACCTAATCCCAATTTTTTTCGACTCGCATAAGGTTTCTGGATTTTAACAGGGGCGTAGTTGATGATTTATGGAGAGGGGTTACATCCCCCTCTACTGTTCACTCCCCTCCTTTAAAAATCTCCTTAAATCACCCCTCAGACCACCACCCCATCCAGCCCTCATACCCCTCCCTTTCAACCCCATCATCTTTAAACCACCACTATATCACAAAGCATACCAATTTAAGCTGGGGAGTCGTTCGTTCATGGGACTTTCACCCTCCTCACATACCCACCCCCGCATGACAAAATGAGTTAGAAAGCAGATAACATTGATCTAATGCTGATTAGGGTAATGAAGTATGATATTTTTTTGTTTCAAGTGTTTCACCGTCGACACGTAGCTCATCAAGTTCGTGGCTTGCATGCCATTGTGTATAAGTGCAAAGTGTACTAAGAATGCAATGGACATTTCCACAATTATGTTGAACATTAAAAGCCTCCGTGCCATAGTTTAGAGAAATGAGAAAGGCACAATTGCACCGCTAGGTGGATTAAAACAGGTTTTTAATTTGCAAAGTTGCAGAATAATTGTGAACATATCCTACGAAGAAATGTTGGCACTAAAATGACATCTAACCCTCAAATAGGTTCTGTCCTACCTTTTTTGGATTGGTCCCACTGTGCCACGTGTGGAGTAAAAGGGAGTGTTGGGTCTAAGTGATATGGAAAATCAGGAGAAATCACTTCTCATACACAAAATACAAGTATGGGGTTCTTCCTAAGAACATTTATCAAATGTAGGGTTATTAATCTCCTTTTATTACCTAATGAGTTAAAAAGAGACAAATATGTACTGTTTCATTCCTTCTGTAACTGGTCAGGGTATCAATTTAGCACTGGGTGGTTAGAAAATTACCAAAATAGACTCACATTAGCAAAGTGTAATGCGCACAGCTACTCAGTTCCGCTCACATTAAGCTGAAAACTTTTCGTGTTTGTTAATGGTTTTGTCCGATTAGTTTGGTGTAGAATTTAATTTCTTCGGCTAACCGCAAAGAATACAAAAGCACCAACCATTCTCGCTGTGGAGGATAAGGCGAACGAGCATTGCCCTCTCACAAGCTAATATGAAATGAAAAGAGGATATAAGCAACACCTGGGAAGTACACTGCGGTGTCTTCTGAGATTTTGCAAAGAGAGAAGAATCCGGTTTTACGTCGCACAGCCGCTAAGGAGGCATTTTTTTTTTTAGCCCGCCTCTTACCCCCACACCAAAAAGCTCACAAACGGAGCCCCCTGGTAGTGGACCCATCAGTTCTCAGCGTACAAAAAAAAAGGTCAGCACAACAAAACAAAGTTACGAATCGCGGAAACGCTGAGAACAAATAAAAACAATACGAGACCGACAAAACACAAAATTTGACAAGAAGCTACGGCGAGTACCCAGCGGAAAAGGATCCTTTTAAGGGTCCCATCGTAGCTTTGCAGGAAGCTCATAATAATTTAAATTTATTTATTACTTATTGCTAGAAAAAATGCATTTATCAATTGTTTTTATTTAAAAAAATGTTAACCAATTATAGCTAAAGGAATAAGCTCGATTGGTGGTGGACGAAGTTTATATTAAAAATTCTCCTATTTTATTTTTTAAAATTAGTTTCAATTTTGCTTGGAAACGAGTGCGACATGTTATTTGCTTTAAATCAGCAGGAAGCTGGTTGAATAACTTAGGTCCGATGAAAGAAATGCGTCTTTGACCAAGGTTCGTGGATACTCTGGAGTATAATAAATGATTGGCTTGTCTAGTGCTGTGAGCTCGAATGCCTGTTGTAAATTCTAGATTGTTATGAGCAATAGTATTATGCAAAGCATTGTGGATGTACATTATTGTTTGGTAGTTAGTCAACCCAAGCAAAGGTAAAATGTTATGGGCATTATTATTGTATAACAAAATAGTAGGGTACATAAATGGTTTTTTATAAATAATTTTAAGACATCTGTTTTGAAGCGTTTGTAGCTTTTTCAGATTCGAAATACTGGCACGGCCCCACACAGATACAAGGTAGTTCAGCAACGAGTGGATGTGCGCATAATAAAATTTTAGAAGTACATGCTGGGGAACAAAAGAGCATACTTTACGCATAGCCCCACATAACGATGCAAATTTTCTCTCTATAGATGTTATATGCTCAATCCAGGAGAGTGTGGGGTCTAAGTGAAGTGCTAAATATTTGAAGCAGTTATTTTCCTGAATTACAGACTGTCCCATTCTTGGGTCTGGATGCACGCCTATAGCTCTTCTAGATGAACGAAACAGCATATACTTAGTTTTAGGTTCCAACAAAGGAGCAAATCTCAATCCCCTAGCCAATATATAAGGATCGCCGAAGGAGAATCTAACTTTTTAAACAACTTTGAGTTGTGGAATATTCCCTAAAGTGGCAATAAAGTTGATATGTTTTCCATACAAAATCCGAAATAGTTGATGGATGCATCTTGATCACCTTGAAATGAAGGTTTAGTCAGACAAATAAGTCTATAACCCAAGAGGTGGTAAAAACACTACTCACACTTTTTAAACATATTGTATAGAAAGAATATAATTCTGCACTAATTCGTTTAAATTGCCCGTTGTCTTACCGGCCCCGGAGAAAATGATGTCTGGAGTCTCCAGGTCAAACCGGGAGAGGTGGCATCCCTATATCTTCCCTATATCCCTATATCCCTATATATTCAAATGTGGAGTACTGCCAGTAAGGTTTCCGCAGGCCCTGCCTTTACTCCCTGAGTTCTGTACTCCTCAGCAGACGAAGCAGCACGATGACGCGCGCTAAGTCTACTTGCATCAACTGTAATAACTTAGAGTTAATCTCATGGTCACGTCAATGGTCAACTTCAGTACTAAACAGGCCTCTACACGGAAATGAAAAACTACTTGAAATAGAATTTATTTATTCAATCTTCAAGTTTCTTTCAATAAGGTAAACTTATATAAACACCTTAGGTCAAGTGTATTCAAATTTGATTTCAATTTACTCAATGTTGGGTGCAACCAAAAAACTCAAAAACATCCAATTAAATGACAGATTTCAACTGAGATGAATTTTTCGCTTTGTATGTGACAACAATAAAAGGTATCTGCCAGTGAAATGATCTATTCTGAAGTATCTAAATTAAGATTAAATATTTTTTTCACTATTGCATAATTATATTGCGTATCAATATGAAAATCATACTTTCTATTTTCTTAGTATTATTAGAATTCAAGAAACGTTGAACATTAATAAATATTCTTGGTTAATTTCGTGTAATAAATATATCGTAAGTTAGGCATGACCTCCCAGTCAAAGTTAACAGTTGTAAAGTTGTCTACCAGCAATTTTTAAAGAATATTCCGGATTTTGCAATATCTTAATCGATTAGATGTTACAGCATGAAAACTTATTTTTGTTGCGATATATGGAATTCACTGAAAAATAGATCCAGGCTCAGTTAAAATATAATGCATTATTTGCTACTTTTTAATACAGAATTGTTAATGGCCTATAAAATATATCATGTGCCCAAAACAGGTAAATTTTAAAAGCAACATCGAACATGTAATCTCAAAGCCAATGTACTTAAACCAAACAACATACTTGTTTGTATCTCATACGACAGAACTCATCTTCTCATCCATTTACCTCTCAAAGCACACGATCTCCCGCGTACGCTCACTTAATTCGATAGGTACTTCCTAAATGGGCTTCTTTGTTCCAATTTACACTACCATGAAGCACTACCGAGCTTGGCCTGAAGTGGAACAAAGGCTTGTCGCGAATTGAAAAACCTTCATCAACTCTTCCTGCAAGCTGGACACCAATGCTCATGAATGAGCTCATCGACAGCAAACATCGCAAGAATTGCAATGTTGACTGTTTTTTATACTGCGCTACTGCTGTTCTTCATTAGACGTGCCCAAGATTCAGCTGATGGCAGGCGAAGGCTGTTAAAACATTCCTTACGTATGTTCATATGTTACACCCGTGCATGAATGGATGCGAACCGTTGGATTGTTGGATGGGACCCTGCCAGTACCGCACAAGAGGCTAATTTGAACGATTCATCACACTCAAGAAGAGCAGCTTCATCAACGACGCTCCGATGTTGACACGTGGGTTAAGATACGCTTAGTGTGCGCAATCGCTCGGCCGGTTTGTGCATCTGAACCAAATAGTTATGCTTTACAGAATTTAAAACTCTTTCATTGTGTTACATTTACTTGCTTGCCATCGCCCGTCACACGTAGCCACACACGCTGTACGGGACCGAGTTGTGCAATGGCCACCAGACGCAGAAAACAGATCGGGAAACTGTGTGTGGCACTCGATAGCACAACCGAACCCCTCCCTTCCCTTCCAACACGGTCAGATGCAATTTTCATGTCTTTTCGTCTTCGGGGTAGGTTGGGGTAAATATGACGTCGGTTGAAATATTTAAACAGAAGAAGTTATTTATTGCCTTTTAGTATCAATACAGTATATTGTTTACCATTTTGATCCACTTCAGGCAATGCGAGAATAGTCAAATGATAAAAAGGCAGAGTTAATCTTTGAACCTTTACAATAAATTAAGTTACTCATTAAAAAATATTATATTAGGTGTTAAAAGAACGTAGCGGTCATAAAGGGGGAACACTATCTTAATGCAACAAAGTAAATTTATAATCAAATCTTATGTATTTATCAGATACATAGAAGGGTATGGGAATTCTCTGATTTCTCGTGTAAAGCCCAACAAACGCACAATTAATAGTAGACTTCGAAGAGAGACTGTTCAAAAATTGAATAATTTCTGTCCTTGAGGAAAAAATTACAGCCGATTTTAAGTATTGCAATAATTGTGGTTCACCTTGTATATTTTTTCAGTACAGCAAAATTTTATCGTCGATTTCAGCAATTTAGTAATTTAAATTGAGAATGTAATTATCGATTTTATAATAATTCAGCCTGAAATACTGAGAATACGGCAATTGCGTAGTACTTTTGACAATTTAAATTGCCAAATTTTCAGCAACTGTAAAATAAATCTTTAAAATGTATTACATAACTGCTATCCAAAATGCTAGAATAGAAATTTTGCAAAAAATTGCTGATTTTAGCGAAAAAAATTTATGTCTAAGCATGTATGTTCATTTTAAAGCACTCAGATGGAATGAATAGACAACAACTCAACAATAGCTGATGGTCGGATGAATACGGGATGCACATTTTCAATTCCTATTCAACAGTTTTTACCACGCCACTCGTCATCGCCTAACTGGCCCCAAGTTGGTGTCAGTTACTGACAAATGGAACTTCAAACCTTAAAATCCAAATTTTCTAAATTTGTTGTGTTCTTATTTATAAATAGATCATTCAATTTTTTCTCCTTTGAAGAGTAAAAAATGTTGATTATATCTCAAAGAGACGACGGTGATAAGGTTAATTTTCTTCTACTTTTTCTTTTCTTCGCTGAACGGAGCATACAGTAACTATAAATGTGTGTAAGAGATAAGGATGAAGATTAAAACATAGTTTTTCTAGTATACTTATTCAAAATTTTACTTCCTTGGGTTGATCATTGTGCGACGTATCTTTGGGCCTAAAATTTTTGACGGGTTTCGAAATCCATTAGATTCAAATATAAAAATTTAAAACACTTTTCAATACGCTGTTTTCAACGTGGATGGATAATTTCTAATACACAATCAGTTGCCCGAATGTGAATGTCGATGAAATCTGAAAGGTACAAATTTGTTATAACATGCACGCGAATGCTTTTATAACAAACAACTTGATTCATCAACCGTTAAAATAAAAAAGCATATCATATATCAATGGGAAGTATAGTCTTGATAATATTTTGTTGTAAAAGCTTGTATTGATAAGAAGTGGGGCAGGATCTCAAGCTGCGTGGTTCACTGTTCTTATTAGAAATAGGCACAAACCTCTCATCTATGCATCATATCTCGCGAGTTACACAGGAGTGTGTCGAACGTGTTCTGGGTCATCATTGATTTAAAGCATCAACTTTTAGCTCAGTCGCTTGGCTACAATCGAGCAATCGAAATCAGGAAGCTAATGATCCACTGTCATGAATAACTGATCGATTTCATAATAGAACTCGTTAAAAGAATACTTCTGATATCCTCTTTGGCCATTTATCAGGAACACATCTGTTTACTTTTACAGGAATGTAGAAGAATGTTTACATTATTCATTTCTTGCACATTTTCCTTAAAACTAAAACACATTCCGGTTTGCACAACGCTCTAAGCTCGTGCTTAAATAATTGAATACGTGAAACCTCCCTGATATGGACATGAAAATGACAAATGTTTCCATAGTACAAAAAAATCCCCTTAAATCAAGCAATGGTCCCCAAACAAATAAAATCTATTATATTTCACGTGGTGCACTTTCAGACAGGTAACAAACGATGCGTTTATTGTGAGTTTCTATTTATTACCCAGTGGTAACTTAAATAACACGTCCTCGTACAAATAATGGATGAAATTGAACAGGCCAACCAGATTGTTAGCTGCGACCGTTTTACGCGGGACTATCGCATCTACATACCTGCCCGGGTAGTGGAGATTGATGGTGTGGTCACCTAGTCGGGTCACCTAGTTTGCTCTCTATCATTATCGCTTCGGGTGAGCTTTTCATCTTAAATAAGGATCGTCTACCTTTTCTCCATTGTTTTGATACGAAACGGAATTCCATAGAAAGAATTCGCGCAACCGCGTTAGATTTATCGCTATGCTCGTCAACATTACTGTTGGATTGCAGGAAAGAAAAAAAGACAAAAATGCATTTATCGGCGCCAGTTCGTTGGCGGGTTAGCGAGAAAAACATCGACGAGCACTTTTTGAGGCACGACTGAAAAGTGGGTCTAGTGAGGGAAGTAGCAGCACTGCCGAATCTCTCGGAAGTGATTTTTTGTTCCTCCCATAGTTTGCAAAATTTTGCAGTGAAATGTAATATATTTGATAGGAAATCGAAGTTAATCGCTCGGTAGGTCGTTTCTCCTGTTGTGTTATGTGTTGGTGGGCAAAAGTATCGTTGGAATAGTGTAATTTGACGTAGTGATTTTATCGTGACATCACAATTATTTTACTATGTATGTGCGCGAGCTACAAAAAAAATGTTCCCACTTAGCATCGACAGCGCCATCTGAACTTGACTAGTTGATGCAACGATTTTACTGATTCCCAGTTAAACTCATTCCGGGACCGGTTCGGATATCTGAATGGAGTCAGTACCCGGTCAAAAAAATGCGGACTAAGATCGTCAGGCGATTTTAATAGTTTGACGTTTGACTCAACTCGCCTGTGCTAATTGCCCCTAGGAACAAATGCTATTTGCGAATGCGATTTAAAGGCAATTTCAATACTTAGACGAGAAATTTTCTGGCGGCTGCAATGGACTTGGTTGTTTTTGCATTTTTCAAACATGGCGGTTAGTGTTATCCACATTATTCATATTATTTATCTTATTAATTCAATAATTTTTTTTATTGTTTTATTCATGGTTATTGTTTCATTTGTTTTAATCATTTTATTAAATTGTTAGTTTTTCCCAGTTCATATATTGTTCAGTTTCTTCATTTTATTAATTCGGTTTAGTCAGTTCTTTTAGTTATTGGATGACAGTTAGTTAGCTTGAAACAATTTAGTTTACTCTCTTAATTTCATAACTTTTTTAATATTGTCTGATTTTCTAATGCTGATTTGTTTTATTAATTTGATTTATATGGATCATTCTATCCATTTTATGAATAACTTTTTTTTGTTTCATAATTGTTTTGATTTTTGGTTTGTTTTGTTATTGTTTTTTAATTTATTCAGTTTATTATACGTGTTATACGTGCAGGACTCGAGGTTGTGCTTGTCTCACATATAGTTGCTTACCAGCTTTGCGTGCGTTTGGCAAATTAATGAATAATACAACAGTTATATGTATGAGAGGTGTCTCATCCCACTGATGGGTGGATTAAATCGGTTTTATGTATACATGTGTGTATATATGTGTATGTGTTTATGTGTGTATATGTACATATAAATGTTCAAAAAATGGTAGCATTATACACGGGATTGTTTTGTAGTGTATAATCTTATTAATGTGAAAAACTGATACTTCTGGATAGAAGTCAGATCTTTCTCCAATTACAGCTCCTTGGAGATCTCCAATGGAACAACTTACACAAGTCCAACAGGCAGTGACACCAGACTAGGAGAAACGGAAGCGCTGAGGAAAACACGGAGTCTATCGGTTCTTTTTTATTATTTCCCCTTTTCTTTCTTAAATAAGCAGGAATTCAAGAAATGTGGATGAGAGTTAAAGGAGACATAAATGGAAGATATGAATGAAGGTAGAAAACTGAAAAAATGGTAAGTTCTAGTACACATGTGTTATGTTATATATACAAATTGAACCATTATAATAAATACGCGTCGATTTCCTGCTTAAATGGAATCGAAAGTTTTACTGTAATGTTACAATACAATTGATACAAACATTACAGTAAGGCGGGGCTAGTTGATGGAACGATGACCTCGGAACATGTCTGGCACTGTACACGAAATGGGTCATCGGAAAGTCAATTGAGCTAACACCTTCCTAAATCCGTGAACCAAGTTATTTGCATGAATGTTTAAATACATGCAAACATCTTTTTTCTGTAAATCACTACCAGCTAGTGGGAGATAGGAAGGTTAACACACACACACACACACACACACACACGACTGAAAAGTGGGTCTAGTATTCGGAAGTTGTTCGAAAAAATGATTCTATTCCAAGTCGACAGTTTCTCCTCTCAGCGACCTTTTCAGTTTGCCCAGAGCAGTAGCTATAAATCGTTCCAATGTAAATATCTGTGATGCAGGTACTTTTGTCTACTGCTCATTCACTGTTCACTACACAAGCAATTCATATCAGGCTGTTAAGAACTTAATGTTTTTTTTTAATTGCTTGGATTGCCTTGAAAATATTACAATTTTTAATTTTATTTAATCCTAAATATAATTTCCGTCATACACTAAGACCTCTTGCCAACCTGCTGGCAACCCGTTAGTATAGAACATTTTAACCCCTAGAAGTCAAAAACGTCTTAATTGCGATCTTTTTTTTATTTTTTAAAAAGGGTCCACCGCGCGAAACAGATGATATTCGGATGGATCAAGGTTTGGTAAGTCCAAAATTTTCACCGGGTGAGTTTCGCGGTGTGTGTCATTGCGGTGTCTGCTTGGTAAGTAAGTTTTTCTCTATTAATTAACACAGGGCGTTTTTTCTTCAATTGTTCATGGAATCTATCACTACACCACTATAAACCCACAAAACGCATAAAAGTCGCAATATCTCGGTTAAAATCGCATTATGCTACAGGGGCTTAGGTTTTCCTGAATAACACAATATTATTCATAAATTTGAAAATTTTCATTTTTTTTTCAAAATAAGTATAAGACATTTTGCTATTTTTATAAAGCATTCACTGTCATCTACCGGAAAAGATATAATTTAGAGTTGTTGACTAATATTCCATCGACAAAAAACGATTTCAATCTGATACTTTATCTGCTTCATTCCCACGCCCCTTCAGTATCCGTTCTGGTTAGAGTGACCATATCAAGGTAGTAAAAATCCAGAACAATCGAAAGGGGACACAGAACCCTTGCATGACCATGGCTTTCGTGGGAATTCCATCACAGAACACTTTTTCTGATTCACGTACACGCTGTTTTTACTACAACACAATTAGCGAAGATGTTGTATGTTGTTGGAGAAATCTGTAATCCCTAAATTAAGCGAATGAGACGAAATATTTTGAGTTCGTTTGCGAAAAATCAGCGAAAAGTCTTCAGCAATAAACATGCGTCATTGAAGTAAAGCAGAAACATCAACGGTTCCAACTAGCTTACCGGGGCTACTTCTGACATGGTGTGGATGACTGGCAAGCCACAATGGCAACCGATGGAGGATGATTCGCGATCTGCGAGTTAGGGAATCATCTGCAGAAACTATCGTTAATTCTTAATTTCTCCATTTTGGCGATTGTGAGATCGCGGCTCACTCTATCAAAAGCGGCAGATAGGTTGATGTAAATATTGTTCCACAATCACCAATACAAGACTGAGCTCAATGAAGTTATTCCACAAAGGTCATTGATTGCTCGCTTATTTTCCGTTTTAACGACAAGAAACATGTTTGTGGATTTCCAGCTAGATTAAAAAGTGCCACGGGCACTAGCACGCTAGTTTTTTTAATTATTGCTCTCAGTTGTTTTTGCAGATTACCAGCCACCCACGCTTACTTCTACGTCAGGAATAGCCCTGGGAAGCTATTTGGGACCGTTGATGTTTCTACTTTACTTCAATGACATGTCTTTAATGCAGAAGTATAATTAGAGATGCTTGGAAGATGTACCATTTCAGAAACACCGTGGATAAGTCGTCGAGCCTCGCATTGAAACACTATTTAAGATCTAAGCCGAGAATCACCGTTTCATCGACATCGATAGCACCCAGAAACGGTTCTATCTATTTCTTCAATTTTGTTTGTTTTTGACCTTCCGAAAGTCGCGCAGTGCACTAAGTACACAACGTTACAAAATTCAGGCTAAATCGCCTTAGGGTCATAACTTGACGAATTATGACACCATACTCACGTCACCGTTTTAAAAACCCGTTCTTAATAAATCTGAACGGATATATGCCGGCTGGTCAATATGAATTCCTTGTTATGTTTCTTTTCAAATGCGTTGTAAGAAAAGCAATTTGGAAAGAGAAATAACTAGGCACTGTTGAAAGACTAAAAAGACACATTCGATAGGAGATTTTATTTTTCGTGCTCTGCTTTGGAGTGAGTCTACGTTGCATTTATGATTTTAGAGCTGTAACCAAGACCACAATGAATAGAACGAAGACTCAATTTAAAAAATAGCCCTGGAGGAGAAAAACCAGGGTAAATCAAGCGTTTTTCTCGACATTCCAGTACACCAGAACAGTCAGTTACAAACCAAAACATGTCCTGGGAAATCAAGGCGTATGGTCAGGGTCACCCTTGTTATGATTTACTAGGATACAAAAATGACACAGAATTGCATATTCACGAATATCACGAAGCCGAGAAAATGTCGTCATTTTCGTGATTTGGTGGGGTAACCCTGGGGGTACCTAGCATCTAAAAGTTAGTAACCTACAATTCGTATGTTCTTTTCTTGGCTTTCATTTTAGAGTTATGGTGTTTTGAGCAAAGTTGTTGAATAATTTCGAGTGCTTTTAATGGAACTAGACAGAAAGATGGTGTTTACGAAAAAGGTCGGGTAATTATAAATGCATTGTCAGCCTTGTCCACCGTCTCTCCCATGTCTCTGATACACAGATGTATGACTTCACCCCCTTCTTCCCTTGAATATCTTCCCAACACTTATGTGCCCCCCTATCTTCTAGTTTTAGTTGATCAATATTTAATATCGTTAAGAAATGCCCAACAGTACCACTACTTTTAAATAGCCCTAATTAATTACCCCTAACCTTGAACCACTCTCTCTAGTTATTTCTAGTTAATAAGCTTGTAAAATGTTCCGCTTAGTTAATAATTAATTTCTCCAACAATCTCCCTTCCAAAGATCATAAAGTGAATTGCTATACAAAGAACACACAAAATGACCCGTCCCCCTGATCTTACGAATATTATATTATCCCCTCTTTTATATGTATAAGTTATCTGTAAAGTTTTTTTTAGTTTCATTATATAAAACAAAATAATATTGAAATGTGTAACCCCCTAGTTTTAAGAAATTCAAAATGTAAAACAATGAAAAAATGGCACCTTTAAGCTAACGCATACGTGCCTTATCAAATAAACAAATTGAAAAAAAAATATAAATACATCTTCTGAAGATACGAACTTTATAGATCCTATACATTTTGAAATTTGTCACATTTTTGAAAACAATCCTCAAGTTAAATATTTACCCAAAACATGCATATTTTTACCTAATCGTGTTTAATTCATCAGTATATCGTCCATATGTAATTTTAATCCACTGTGAGGAGAACACCAAAATAAATACACAATCATCGTCATAAATATAGTTGTGACTCCAACAAATTGACAGTATAAACTCGCTTCGCATTAGTACCGTGACAGAGTTGCAGCAAGTTTCTGCATACTATGTTGCGTTTCGGCTTCGCCTCATCAGAAACCGACACTAACACATTGTCGGAATAGATTAGCGCCGGCTTGACGCAAATCCCTTAAAACTAAAACACACTATGTGTTTCAATCAAACGACTGATCAAACGTGATGTCCCGTTCGAGCAGAAGTTCTGTTTATGCCGATGAGACACAAGTGAAGCCGAAACTTGTCTTGGCTTAGCAGGCCTATGCGAAAGCACTATGCTATATTTCACCCTAAGGAGGAAAATTTGGTAAAAACCAAAATCAAGGTTGTATAATTTTCATTCGCCTGAATGCGAATCAAACTCATCTGCCGAATGGCTTTCCGTGCTAGATTTATCGAAAGGCAATACTTGAAAGAACCATCGAACAGATTGAAAACGAGAGCCGAAATCAAGCTCGAGAGAGTGAGAGCGACGGGAGACAGAGAATAAACTAACTCACAGCATAGGTTCATTCATATGCCATTCTCCTCAGACCATTTTCGTGTAGGCTGTGAGTCCACACTCGCACGAATTTTCGGAGCCAAGAATCATGAGAATGAAATTCGCAATAATTGAATGAATCGCTTTCGCTTGAATGCCATTCGTGAACGCCATTTCGATGCCGGTGCTGTTGCTGTTCTTGTGCGCGTTGGTTATAAGTATCTACGTAATTGATTCTCTTGGAAAACGAACATCGGAATACTGCTAGCGGCTGGTGGCTATAAAGTGTTCTGCCTCGCTTCCCTGATTAGGAAGGAACTGATTTTAATGGGCTGCTGCCGTCTCCGGAAATCAAAATATTGCGTGAAAAATTACCTGATATACTAAATGAAAGCGCGCACGTCTGTCGTGAAATTGAACGCAGTGTTCAAGGCATTCCAATAACATAAATCAAGAATTAATTTGGCGGAAAAAACATCGCAAGTAAATCAATGGTTTGTAAATTAAGGGGTTACGTCACCATAAAGCGCGAAAAAAGAGGTAGGGTGATGAGCCTATTTGCGCCATGTTTCTATTATCACCCATTTGAAACCGTTTAGTAGAGCAGTGTCTGCCATCTTTGTTCAACGCATTGAGTCAAATGGTAGCGCAACAATAGGGGCACTCGATTCGAGTTTTCATTGTGCTCAAACACGAGAATTTTACTGTTTTCAACGCATTTGTGTTATTATATTGGTTCTTAACAACAAAGCAAAGCGGTTGATGTCAATTTTTACGCATTCCATTGATTGTAAGGCAAGAGATTACCAATATGCAATAAATAGATGAATTGAGATCTTGTTAAATGGAATTTATAACATAACAAATTTAATCGAGTAATTTTATCACAAGATGGAGAAATCATTTTCGAAAATACAGTATGATTCCGTTTTTGGCACGTTCCGTTTTTGGCATGCTCCCTTTTTGGTACACTCCGATTTTGGCAACAATTGGGTTCCGTTGTTGGCAACAGTCTTGTTGTGCTTAATAAGTCTTTTAAAAATTTACAATAGATATTTTTTGTATCAATTGATATCACATTTGACTTTATTTCCAAAGATTGGAGTCATATTAACCCTTAAAGGCGCAAATCAATTTTTTATAAAATTTTGTAAAAATTGTCTCATAGCTTCAAAACATTACTGTGATAATTTTGAGATGATTTTCGCAATGTTGCTTTAAAACAGCGTTATGCATTTAAGGGTTAACTAAATTTTACACTATACGTGTTGTATTTAATGATTACAATAAGTATATAAATGAATTATTTAGTGTCTGACGGAATCAATTTTTATAATAAGACCCAGAGTCTTTGCAATTTGAGAGTCTAGAACAGAGGAATGCGCATGTATGCATAATAAAACTAGTTCTGGAGAAAATTTTCAATAGAACCTTAGTAACATTGCGAGCCTCTTTCTCTTACGATTATTACGACTTCGCTACAAAACTTAGCACATAATTTTCATTACACATTGAAAGGGGACCAATAGGGTGGGACAAAAAATAGATTCCAGCTCCGAGCAACTTTTTGGGTACCATTTGGGTCCTAGATCATCTGTGGAAATTCTTAACTTGATCCCTGAAACTATATTTTTGCGCCCACTGTTCAAAGTTTACATGGGATTTTATATGGGAAAATTAACTTTCACAAAATAATTCCCCCAGGAGTCGCCCATTGCTTCCTAAAAATAAACCGTTATGTGGCTTTTGTAGGAAATTTAACACAGAAACAAAGTCTCGAAAACTACGAAACAATCTGATGCTTAAGAAAAAAGTTATTAAGCTGAAACCAATTGATGCTCTGACGATTGATAAAATATTCATTTTCTCTAGCACCACTGTTGTTGGTTGTCCAATTGTATGCAATTGTGTTTTGATATTCTCTTAATGTGTCTAAATCATTTTCCCATACTGTTTGGCCACTTCGCAAGAGTTTTGAGGGATAAATTGAGTCTTCTTTTGTATATAAAAAGAGAAAATTAAAAAATTTGTATATAATTCGACCATCAGCAGCAGTGATGCTATGAAAAGTAAAATTTTCATCATTCTTCAGGGCATCAATCGGTTTTTGCTTAATAACTTTTTCCACAAGCATCAGATTGTTTTGCACTCTTCTAGACTTTATTTCCATGACAAATTTCCTATAAAAATCAGATATCCATTTATTTTTAGGAGGTAACGGGTGACTCTTGGAAGAATTAATTTGCAAAAGACGTTTTCCCCATACGAAATCCCATGTAAACTTTAAACCGTGGGCGCAAAAATATAGTTTCACCGATCGAACTAAAAATTTGCAGAGTTGTTCTGGGAGCTAAATGGGACCCAAAAAGTTACTCGGAGCGAAATTTTATTTTTTTCATATAACCATGTCCCACTCTACTGACCATAGTGCGTCCCAAAGCCGTATTTAGGAATACAAAACTAATAGCACCCAAATAGTTTATTTTAGCTTTACGCAGGGGCGGCGAAACACTTTACGCCCGAATGGGTAGAAAGCATAGGGTGAGGGGTAGTAAGGATTTTTTCCCTTTTCGCAATGCACACGCTCACATTACATTCACAATAAATCACGTTTGTTTGAGCAAATGGAATTGTGGTACATCGATGTTTTCAAATGTGTGTAGTGCGAGATACATGCGTTGCACATCTAAATTTTTTGAAATGGTTCAAAATTTCGAGTGGGTAATTACCCACTCTTTTCTTTTGGACGTAAATTAGGTAAGTTTGAAATTGTTTGTGGAATAATTAAAAGACGTAAGAACTTTCGGCGATTTCCGTCTGAGAATCCGTGCGAAGCATGGTCCGAAAACTACGAGCCTGAAGAAACTGAAAACAAAGATCATTACAATTTATTAACCCTACAACGGTTTCGTGACGTTTTCTATACGTAAACGGTTTTGTGGGGTACATTCATACCCCAGCACTAAAATTCATCCGCTAAAGCAAAAATTACGATAATGATCCAAGCGCATTTTATAGTTACTTTGCTGTAGTAGCTTTATTTTATTAAATAACAAATTCTATTGTTCAGCAATGTTGAAGCTTACACTATTTTATACAAGTTTCTCGCTTACTATGTATCGATATTTTGCTTACAGAAAAAGATATAGTCAGTTTTCCGAATTATGTACGCGTGACAAAACACTAACGTAAACGGTTTTGTGGGGTACATTTGTACCCCAGACAAATTTTAAACGGGCACTGTTAAGTTGATCAAGTGAAATGAATAGGTATCGCCTGCTATAATGGAAGTTTAATAATAAAAATGATTTATGACAAAGATTGCTTGTAGTTAAAATAAACCGTACCAGAATTACAGGGATTGCGAATAGCCCTGGTGTTCAAATGTACCCCACAAAAAAAAAAATTAAAAGTCCATAATTTCTTAATTTAATTTCGGATCTCTAAGAAATGAAAAATATACTCAAGTAAGGATTTACTCAAAATCAGCTCGGTTCGTCTGCTAAAGCCCATCAAACTACCAACTATCAATCGGGTATTCAATGTATTCCACAAAAAAGAATTTTGTTTTTAATTTTTTGATTATAGAGGTTTTAACCTTAGAGTCATTCGTCTCTTTTCGAGTTAGAGAAATCTCTTTTGGAAAAATCTCTAACCCTATGTGCGGGGTGAGCTGCGTACAAGGTAATCGATTAACCAACTACCCGTTCTCACAAAAAAGAATGAAAAACAATTTCTTTTTATTTTCATCCAAAAGATAAAGAAAAGCCAATTCAGTCTGCAAATTATTACAGACAAAATCTTTTACACGTACAGCCATAAAATAAATATTATAAAATTAATACCTCATTAAAATTCAGAAAATGTCTGTGATTACTCGTATATGTACATTACTTAACATATATCGTTGTCGCAGACAGCTAAATCGATTATTACAATCTTTCTCTCGTTTAAAGACTAATCAGTTATAATGCATGTATAACATATCGATAAGAAAGAAAAATTCTAGTGGTCAGAAACAATCTGATAAAAAGTTTGATGGTCTGATACATTTTGCATAAGCGGTCCAGGGTTGGGGTAATTCAAACTTCTGATGTACTTTTGCGGTGAACTGTTTATGCACAATAAAAGTAAGAGATCGAACCGTATCAGCTAAAATATGTGTAATTGATCAGGCTTTCCAGCAAAAAATAAATCCAGCAAGTCGGTGAACACATTTCAGATCAATAGCTCATAAACCATTACAGGGTCGGATAAAACAAATCGGAGGGGGTTCGAAACTTCGATTTTGAAATGTTCTTTGAACAATAACCTCATTTAATTAAAATCATTTTTGGTGGTCTAATTTAAAATGAATTTAAATAGAAACTTTGTTAAAATTTCTCAACAAGTTGAAAATTTTTGGGAGGGATCCGGACCCCCAGGACCCTTCCCCTGGATTCGCCATTGAACGCTTACTAGGTCCGAATTAACCCAGGTCCCCTAGGCCTTTCTCAAGGACCGACTGGATACAATATTGCTCTTATATGCAAGTCTTTTTTTTTCTATAAGTTTGCTACATTTACAACTCAACTTGTTACGAAAACAGCATTGCAATAAAATTCTGTTATTTCATTTTGATCGGATCTGTGTAGGAAAACTTGTAAATGTTAAACTTAATGTAATATAGTGAACTGTGATTATATATGACCTATTTGATGGAAGCACTAACAAAATAGCTTACAATGATAGAATACATATAAAAATACATTAAGTGAAAATCATTAAAATGTCAGTTTAAATACAATTTATAATATTTCAAATTATACGGTTCATCAAAATCAATTCATTCTAAAATATGGTTTTTCTACCTTGTAGAACCCGTATTGCAACGTAGAATTCATATGTTAGTGTTGAAAAAAGTTGCATACAATAATTACCTATAATTTGCTTGCGAATATTAAAAATAACCCCATCGTTATTTTGTTCTACAAAAATTCTTACTCATGATGGCGGTAATGTATATTTTTTGACATTCAATTTCTGTTTCCGACTCTGCACTTGCTAGGATAGTTTGCATTGGACCTGTAGACTCAATTTCCGAATAACTCTGTCTTACGCAATACACTGTGCCAAATATTTGAAAAAGAAATTTTTTTTGATGAACAGTTTAAAAACACTATAGCACAGTGACTATAGTATCGTTTAGTCATAAGTTTGCAGAGAATACAAAATATTTCCTTATAGTGTTATAGACCGAAAAATGGCGACAATTTCATTCCTATCACCCATATCCTTTTTGACTCTTCATGCAATGGCTCGTGATTATGGTTAGTGGGTAATGCTTGATAAATTTATAATGAGAGGACAGCCCAGTGCTATGGGTGGTGGACCTGCTGCAATGGTTGGCAGTAATACACACACACACATCATAGGAAGCGCGATAATTTCATTGCAAATCACTGGGCATCTGCACACGTTCGAACGATATGCATCTGTAAGCCTTTTTATCTACTGACTCTTTATCCGGCAGCCAAACACAACACATATTCTTTCAAAAAAAATTCTTACGAGTGGCGAAAATCACATTCGCATGAAAATGCTGCCTCCAGATTCAGTGAGCGTGGCATTCGGAAGAATTTGCTTCATCCATCGAACGAAATGCTGTGTGAGCAATTCTAAGCTAGATTGTGCCAGCCTCTACTCAACTACGCCACTCATCAGGCATTGTATTCATCGCATGAACAGAGAGAGGGGGATGAACAAACTATTATGAGATTCGACGTGTGCATCATCACAGCACAAAGCGAAACGGGAAAAAATCGACGTTCACTCAGCAATCAACAAGCTTAAGGTTCAAGTTACCTTTTTTGAGCATGTGTTAGTTTTGAACGCTGGGTAGTATGGGTAGGCAAAATTGTGTTCAGCTTTGCCACCGGATTATCCATTTAAACCTTTTCAAAACTCTAAAAGAAGAATATCAGTCGATTTATTAGATCACAACGATTCAAATCATACAAAATAGCTGCTGGAAAAACTATCGGTTTCGCTAAATGGTGCTTTTGAAAAAGTGGCTGTGATTTTTCGTCACACTACCACACCGTGCTGGGGTACGCAACACAACAGCGCAATGAAAAAACCACAGCCACTTTTTCAAAAGCACCGTACAGCTAAGCCGATGGTTTTTCCGGCAGGTATTTTGCATGAATTGAATCGTGATGATCCTCAAGTTACCTCAAGGCTTGGTAGTGTGCGTAAGAAAAATTGTGCTCAGCTTTGCCACCAGATTATCCATTTAAACTTTTTCAAAACTCTAAAAGAAGAATATCAGTCGATTTATTAGATCATCACGATTCAATTCATGCAAAATACCTGCCGGAAAAGCCATCGGCTTAGCTGAATGGTGCTTTTGAAAATGTGGCTGTGGTTTTTTCATTGCGCTGTTGTGTTGCGTGCCCCAGCACGGTGTGGTAGTGTGACAAAAAATCACAGCCACTTTTTCAAAAGCACCATTTAGCGAAACCGATAGTTTTTCCAGCAGTTATTTTGTATGATTTGAATCGTTGTGATCTGATAAATCGGCTGATATTCTTCTTTTAGAGTTTTGAAAAGGTTTAAATGTATAATCCGGTGGCAAAGCTGAACACAATTTTTCCTACCCATACTACCCAGCGTTCAAAACTAATACATGCTCAAAAAAGGTAACTTGAACCTTAACCACAATTTCTCACTAGGGTGAAAATTTGTGGGTAAAAACCAGTCTTTGTACAGGATATATAGCATAGAAGTTTCAGCAACCAAATATGCACTAGATAGTTGCTAAGAAACCTCAAAATATTTATTCAGGAGAAATCTGGGCTGCAGGAAGGCGGAATAAAAAAATTGTTCATCTTTTTATGGTTCTATGATTTGAAAAATGTTTTGTTTCTGTAAGATGTTATATCGAAGCAGCTTATTATAATTCGTTCATCAGGATTTAGTGGAAAAATATGCTGAATAATGATACACAATTAGATGAAAACAAGCAAGCTCTGGTTCATATTTTCAAAAAAGCACTCGCTCTTTCGAAATGTATAAGACCTACAAAGTTTGCATCTTCGGAAAATTTATGATAATGTGACGCACAATGTAGACATACGACATCTTCACAGAAAATTTCGAAAAAATATACTAAACAATATCTATTTCGGTAAGAAACACATAGACCCTCTCATTCAGGAACGGTTTTTCGCGCAGAAACGTCAACGTGCAACGCAATCTAATCTGCTAACACTTTTTGAAGGCGAATTTTTTTTTTTTAACGTCGGAAAACGAACGAGAGATCTCCAGTTGCCATAGGGCAAAACGTTGCATTACCCCCTTTTAGACTCCAGCTAGTATTGAAGTTACCTCCATGGTCAACTTTGATTGCTAATAGCAAAAGAACTAAAATAAAAGTACATGTGGATTACTCAGGACTATTTAAAAAGGTCATTTTCGGAAAAAACGTAAGTTACCCTCTTTTGGACGCCAGCCATTCAATTTTTGATAACATTTTTTTCTAGTCATGGACATCATCACTCTTAACTGGAAAAAGATATCAGCAGGATCGAATTAAAAATTAAATCCAGCTCATGTAAATAATCATTACTTTGCAAATAAGATACATGAAATTTTGATATATCGAATTTGTATTTCTTATTTATTGTCGTGAACTGATAAAAAAATTATCAAGAAAAGTTCGACCGACGAAAAATTTATTGCACACTTGCCTGCACCAAGGATGGCAGAATCAGCCAAAAGCAATCTGCGCTTGCCAGGCAGAGGTACGTTTGAGTCTTCTCACCCCCTATTTCGATTCTTCTACCGTTACCGTTCGAAGGCGGAGAGCCGAAGCATTTGCACTTAACTCTGCACACCGCTTTTTTCCGTTATTGGACCTGTCAACATGACCAGGCAGATGGACGGATTTACTGCACATTGGCCTGTGCATCGTCCGTAGGTGTTATTGAGCATGCCTTCGAGCAGCGTAACCGTAGAGCTAGAGACACACCGCTGTGGATGACCTGCAATGTAATAGGTCTGTCGGTAAATGGACCAGCAAGTATAACATCGCAACATTACCTGATGGTGATATCCGAGTTAAGCAATGAAAATTGATAGGATTACGAGGGCGATCAGAAAGTGACACAATTGCCGGATTGAAGAATGATGAAAAAAGACCAATTGAATAACACTGTGATTCGATGATGAATTATGAACGTCACGTGCTGGTGAAGTAGTTTAGGTAATCCTTCTTCCCTAGTTGGGTAATAGAAAAAAATCTGTTAGACGGTTTTAAAGTTTGAACCAATGTTATTTTCAATCTGATGCGTAAATTGTCCATTGACATATTTTGAATGCAATAGCGACCTAACATCATTTAACCCTTTCATGCCCAACTTTTTTCTAGTGCATGCAGGGTTTCAAAACTATTTTTCCTTGAAAACGGTGAAGTCAAGAAACACGAAAGGCCTTTTTTCATAAAAATAGGAGCTTCTTTCGCAGTGCTAGAAGCTGCTCAATTTTTATCTTCTAATACTCAATACAATTCTCCTAGAATATTTACAATAGTCCAATTGCATAGAAAATGTGACCAAAGACAGTATAAATTGATTAGTTTTATCAATTTTCAATAATATTGCAACATAACGAAGATATATGAAAAATTCATTTTCCGTCGTCAACATAAACTGTTCCTGGCAGTACTGCTCCATCGGAATCCAATCAGACTAATTGCAATAACTTCAGTTCTAGAGCTGGTCCTTGAAACTATTAATACTCAAATGAAAGGCAATAGTCACATTGCCAGCCTTACTTATTTTTGTGAGCAAATTTTGTCTTAATCAAAAGTTATAGCTGTTTAAAATCGTTGTTGTCCACAAACAACATGGGCATGAACGGGTTAAATCAGATGCTATTAGAACAACTCGCACCGATGTTTCTCATGAACTCATCTATTATGATGTTATCATTTTTAAATTGCAAGCCACGAAAGAGACGAACATTTGTCACTTCCCAGAGCAGTTTCAACCTGTTTCGTAAGCCGTTGCAGGTTAGGTCTTTCTAACCTAGAAGGCGTCTATCTACTGCTCCAATGAAGCCGTCGAAAACAAAAACGCATTTGATGCTTTGTTTTGGCTTGGGATAGTTTGGAAGTCGGTTTTCTCATTTTGTTGCTATCTATACAGGTCTGTTATTTCCTTTGAAAAGTAGTTGAACGAGCGAACAATATGATCCACGATGCAAAGTTTGCGAAGAAAGCTGCAACCATAATCAACATAACTATGCTTTGATTGCATTTTTTTTGCCGAATCACAACTACGGGTTAGGTGAAAGGCATCAATTCTTTTTGTCGTTAGAGTAGAAGGTGCGTCTCTCGATCGTTTATTTAGGTTGTAGCATCGTTAGACCTCTACTATTGAAAAGCCACCTCCTACCACCATCAGTGAAGAGAACATGCCAAAAGCACAAACCGGCTAATTTAGGATGCCACTATAGTTTTGGTAATGAAAGCGTTCGACATCCGAGTACTTGAATAAGTGGTCATAAAACAAGTTTTCCCCCTGGTTTCAAGCTTATAAACATGATTTTATCGCCTCCATTTCGGACATTTATTGCACCGGACGCGACCGGGTGAATCGATTCGTCGGACGGACGGGCGGAGGAAAAGTCGTATTGTTTTACGCAGTTCGTAGATTTAATTTTAGCGCAAAACGGAAAACGTATGGGTGAAGGCGGATTCAAATACGGTTTTAGAAAGGTGATAATTGCTAAAGGTTGATGAGATCAACTGATAGATGGACTTGGCATTTCAAAAATAACATCCTCGATTTCCAAGTCGTAAATGGTTGCAATTAAATCGGATGTATGGATATGGTTTGCATAATGTGTTAGATCGGTGATTTCAACAGATGGGTTCGCGGACCCATGGGTGCAGGAAGTATTTGGTCAACGTAGAAAAATATCTTTTGTGGGTACAAATTGATTTTTCAAATTTACATCAAATGACATCAAATTAAAATAATGTTCAAAACATTCACTATTTTGCCTTCTTGGGTGTAATAACCCAGTTGAACAAAATTATATGCTCAATGAGGGGATCTTGTCCTACGTAATTGATTAACTTTAGTTTACTATAATTATGTACTAATTGATACATGTAATTAACTGGAAGGTCAAGTCTAACTTGCGATATGTTTATTACACGAAATTAACCAAGAATATTCATTAATGTTCAACGTTTCTTGAATTCTAATAATACTAAGAAAATAGAAAGTATGATTTTCATATTGATACGCAATATAATTATGCAATAGTGAAAAAAATATTTAATCTTAATTTAGATACTTCAGAATAGATCATTTCACTGGCAGATACCTTTTATTGTTGTCACAAACAAAGCGAAAAATTCAACTCAGTTGAAATCTGTCATTTAATTGGATATTTTTGAGTTCTTCGGTTACACCCAACATTGAGCAAATTGAAATCAAATTTGAATACACTTCCCGGATAGAATTTTACAATAGCATTTACCCTACAAACAATCATAAAACAATAAATATTATAGTTATTACTGTTTCAACATTGCTCGATGCCAAGTTCTTACAGTAGATTTACAATAAAATTTCATATAACAATAAATTTCACTGTTCAGGAAAAAACTGATACAGTATGTATGGAGAAAAATTGGTTTTTTTAATGTTAAGATACTTAACCACCCCCTTTTTCCCTTTTTTATTTATTTCAATTATGGATATTTTAACCTTAAGGTCATTCGCCTCTTCGGGTTAGAAAAATCTCATAGAAAAAATTTCTAACCCTATGTGCGGGGTCGGGACTCGAACCCAGGTGCGCTGCGTACAAGGCAATCGATTTACCAATACGCTACGCCGACTCCCCCCCCCCCTTTTTTCAAAGTAAAAGTCTATTTTACATTGAAATTTACTGTAAAAACGTTAAAGTTTATTGTTTTTGTATTGTAGCATAACACTAAAACTTACTGTAAATTATTGTAAAATTACTGTACTGTCACAGTAAAAATCATGGTTTTGTGACTGTACATTTCTATTCGGGTTGACCTAAGGTGTTTATCTAAGTTTACCTTATTGAAAGAAACTTGAAGATTGAATAAATAAACTCTATTTCAGGTAGTTGTTCATTTCCATGTAGGGGCTTGTTTAGTACTGAAGTTGACCATTGACGTGACTATAAAACTCGCTCTTAGTAGTTACAGTTGATGCGAGTAGATTTGGCGCGCGTCACCGTGCTGCTTCGTCTACTGGGGAGCACAGAACTCAGGGAGTAAACGCAGGCCGGCGGAAGCCCTACTAGGAGTGCAGCGAACTCCACATCTGAAAAATGTTCTTATGAAGAACACCACCTTTGAAAATTCAATGTATTTCTTTATTAATTTTAATCACCTGAGCAATTCCACATAGATTCGCTCGAAAATCTTTTTAAATCGTGACCGACTATCTTAGATTCCGATGAAACCTTACGCTTTTCACCGGCTTGGAAGACTAAACATTTTCAACATTGCAAAAGATTATTTTGATTCAAGAGCAATTTTTCAAAAAGGCATGAGTTTCTAGATGTAGCATTTTCGAAAAAAAATAGTTCGAATACCGTAATTTATACAACAAAACTGTCTGAGATCGAGTTACAGGGAATGAATACTTCTGCAGAAAAAATATATTCACTGAAAAAAATGTCGTTTTTTCACAAAAACAAAAATTTATGTTAAAAATTTAAATTGCAAAAAAAAAATTTTTTTTATTTTTAGTATTTTGTCAATCTAAAGAAAAAAGAAACATATTGGAACTTACCAGTAAAATTTTTTTAAGCGATTATTTTATATATTTCAATGATTTAATCTACCAATGGAAACTGTCCACTTGTACACTAATCGTAGGAAAATCATTTAGTACTGATTACTGATATCATCTAAATTTCGTAAAATTAGTGAAACGTAACATTGATAAAACCACAAAAATAACTAGAAACTATAAATGGCCTCAATAATTTCAGCATCACTTGCTTCCGACACATGGAAGAGATTACATCGCACTTACTTGTTCTTTGCCGAAGAGGCTTTCTTTTAAATTTCTCTGTTTTTAAGTTACTGCAATTTATCCGATTCCAGCGAAATTTTTGCCAAACTTTTGTCAGCATCAGTGTGTATGATCTACTGTTTAGTTCTTTCTGGCATTTGGATTTGCTACGATGCTTACACATTCTCAACCTTTTTGTCGTTGAACAAACAAGCCGCCACTAATCAGCTCAGTAATTGGTTTGTTTTTTGATCAAAAGCAATTAGCTATTGATTTTTTCACAATTATCATCAAGATTGGAAGAGATGTATGACTTCTTGAAGAAGGTTGTAATATTTGTTTGATTACAGGTTTGTTTATCCACAATTTGGGAAATAGTTTTAATTAAAGCTGTTGCAATTACCGCATAAAAGTTGCACGCATAATGAAGATTTAAGATGCTTTCGAAAATGTTTTATTCAAACTGTAATGAGAAGATCAGAGAGAGTTTAGTGTGTAGATAAGATAGAAGAGGTGCTCTTGAGTCGATTTAGATTAGTTGATTCTATTTACCTCTCTTTTTTTCTATGAATAATATTCATCTCTCACATTTTATTCTATAACGAACAGACACAGAACGAGTGTTTGTCACACACTGAAGGCATGAAATCGAAACATTTATCTCCATTTATTGACTTATAGATTTAACCAGTCACAACATTTTAGTCGCACTTTGTGATTGCCTATTGATGTCTGTTCGTTGCATTGTCACGTCATTTTCAAACCTGCATGGAAATTAATTGAAACCTACGGAAAGCGACTAAAATGGTGCTGCTGGTTGCAACATTAGGTTCATCGTGTGAATTTAGCCTAAGAGTGAATATTGAAAGCAAACATTACCTGTCAATGCTTTATTTGATTGACTAATATGCAGAGGTTAAAATATTCGCTCATTCTCACCACAAGCAGTTTATCGCACAACTTGTTCATCCTTAGTAGGCACGGACCGAACTTTTCACCTTTCAAGAAATTGCGAGAATTTGCTGACGATGCAGTATGGAAGCATGATAATTTCGCAGCTTCGAACATCGTGATAAATTAAGTTCAAGAAAAACGATTAATATATTACATTATAGAATTTATTTCCTCACATTATTGCAGTATTTTCATTCTAAGGACCTGTATCTACTCATTTTTGTGATTTTTTGCGAAACCATTAGTTATTCGGCAGTTTTACATTGGGCGCGAAAATATCATCTCATATTATACCGCGAAAAGATGAGATCCAATGCTGTCTTGTTGTTGGAGAGCAAACAATGTTACATCGTATGTTTGCTTTTTTATTTCTGGTCGAAGTAGGTGAAATATCGCCTTATTCTGTTCACGAATGCGAAAATTGTAAACTCTGCTAATACAAGGTGTTTGGTTCATGGTTAAGAATCTCTCGGGAGGTGATAGACTGTCATATTTGGAGAAAAAAATTGTTCTACACATACCATCAAATCTCAACCGTTACAGAGTTATTGAACTTTTTGTGTAAAAAACTTATTTGTCTTAAAATACCTCTAACTTTAAAAGTATACTTTGTATTTTAAATCTTTTAGTTCCATTCGAAAGGTGAGAAAATTTCTTATTGAATGGTGTTCTCATATCTTTTAGTTAATTAGTTTCAATTACATTTTAGCTATAAAGTAATTAAAAGTTAGTGTTTTTGAGGAAGTTTTTGCTAATTTTCTCGAAATAATGAAGCATGATTTTAGCAATATCCATTATCCAACAGTTGGGTTTTAAGACGATTCATAATTTGTTCTTGGACGTCATATTCCTATCCCTTCACATTTCTTTGTAATTTCATTACTATACTTTTCCTGTAACCGACTTGCAAGTGCTTAAAAGACTCCAATCTAAAAATATGCTTTATATCGTTATTTACAAGATTTCATTGGAAAGCTGAGAAAATGTCCTATCAGTGTATGTACAAATATTTTTAGTTAAGTGTACTAAATGATTTTTTACTAACGAAATAACTCAAAATTTGTGTTTTTTGGAGAGTTTTTTAATTATTCTAATTATTAATCAACAAAATTTATCGTTACTCTTCCTCACTTGATGCCCCTTAATGTTCTCTATAACATTTTATTTGGCACTTTGTCTATATCTCTTTTCATTTTGCTGCTATTTAATAGTTAACACAGCATGACCTCGCCGCAAATGTAGTTGGTTCGAAATCGTTAATTTTGCATATGAAACGATGTGATAAAAACGATATTGCGTCGAAACCAAAAGAGATCATTGAATGGAATCAAAGAAAGAACTGTAGAACTTGCAGAGATGCATTATTTCCATGATAATAATGGTGATGTTTATTATTTACAATTTTAAGAAAATTAACGAAAATGCTAATAATAGCACTAACTTTAAACTAATTTACTTCTAAAAGAATACTAAATTCACTTAACTGAAAGGTATTAATACATTTTTCTCTGTAAAATTTTCCTGGCTTTCTAATAAAAAGAAAAAAAAATACAATAAGTGCCATACTTTTTCAATTAGAGCTGGTATTAGTGAAAATGAGATAAAAATATACAAGTTGAATAACCCAAACTCATGAAAATAAGAAACATGTCAAAGTCAAAGAACGAATTATGCAGCTCTTCAAGATTAAAAATCTGGATTATTAAAATTATGAGGTTAACTATTAGGATTTTCAAGAAATGAACGAAAAATCGATTAAAATTGTTTAATTTACAATAAATTACTTTGAAAAGGCTACTTAAACTCATTAGCTGAAACATGTGACGGCATCACTCAATGCGAAATTTTCTCACCTTCCCAGTGGACCTAAAATATTTGAAATACAAAATATACTTTTTGAGTTAGAGGTATTTTAAGACAAAAAAGTTTTTAACACAAAAAAATCAATAACTTTGTAATGGTTGAGATTTGATGGTATGTGTAGAACAATTTTTTTCTCCAAATATGACAGTCTATCACCCCCTGAGAGATTCTTAACCATGAACCAAACACCCTGTATGTGATTTAGCAGTAATTGGCATCCGATTGAAACAAAAAAGGGAGTAATGACCCGTAGTTCCGTTGCTGCTGTGTACGTTTTGCCTTTCTCATATAGAAAAGTTATGCAAAATCATCAACTTAATCTCGGTCCGAAGGGCCCAATATCATACACAATTTGACTCAGTTCGTCGAGATCGGAAAAAGTCTTTATGTGTGTACGTATGTATGTGCGTATGTGTCAGAAAATGTCGCTCATTTTTCTCAAATATGGCTAGACCGATTTGCGCAAACTTAGTCTTAAATCAAAGATACAACCTTCCCATTGGCTGGTATTAAATATTGTGTCGATCTGAATTCCAGTTCCAGAGTTACGGGCTTAAGAGTGGGACCACACAGAAATTTTACATATAAACTGGTAGCACCACGATATCAAAAAGATGCAAAACTTTTTGAAATGGATGTAAAATTAAAATAATCGATATTTGCTGCAATCTCGAAAAAAAATGACAAAGATTTTTTTTGCATTGTGGCACATTTTTGCCTTTTTGCCTTTCTCATATAGAAAGGTTATGTAATCACTCTAAAACTCGCTAACTTAATTTTTTTTTCGAGTTACATGAGGTTTTTGGAGTTTAACAGGGGAGTAACTTGTAGTGTACAAATGGGGTTCACCCCCTCCCCCATTTCGCTGATAAACCCCCTTCCCATTTAAACCCCGCATATTAGTTAGCAGGAAGACAACATTAAACTAATGCTGATTAGGCTAACCAAGTATAATATTTCATTTTGTTTCAAGTGTGTCACCGTCAACACGTAGCTCATCAGGTTCGTGGCTGGCGAGCCATTGTGTATAGGTGGAAAGTGTACTAAGAATGTAATAGACATTTTCACAATTATATTGATTATTAGTCATAGTTTGGAGAAATGAGAAAGGCAAAATTGCACCGCTAGGTGGATTAAAAAAGTTTTTTTTATTTTTTATTTTTATGTTAATAATACTGTAGTGTATTCGTGGTTAAATCTTAAATAAACTGTTGTTATATCACTTTCTTTCTTGTTTACTTTTACACGATTTCTTTTTACACGTTTTTATGGTTTATTGCAAGATTGTTAAAAATATTACGGTTTTGCGGATTAACAGCGTATTAGTACCGAACGAATTCCTCGCATAAAAATGAAATTAAATGTCAATAAAAATGATATTGCGTTAAAATGACTCGAAAACAAAAAACTGTCTTCTCGGCTATATCGCTCTCAGCAAATATAAATAGTTTTTTTTCAAGTTAGCTTAATTAGTAATTAAACAATGAGTACAGAGTGCGCTGACCTGAAGCAAAAATTTTAATTATTTACAATTTAAAAATTTGTTATTTAAATAACAAACTCTTTTCTTGCCGACATCTAGTATTACATCTGATTTTCGTTGAAATGGAAGTGTTAATTTTTCGAAAGTGTATATGACTCGGTTCAACGCTTTAGCCAAAGAGAGCCGTGGGTCTTTCATATGTTCCCATTAGGTGAACAATAAAAATAATAACACGAGTTTTAATTGTTGTCCGACGGATTTCGCGCCAACGTTTAACCATTGTATGTGGATGTCTGATTACGAGGCACGAAATTTTTTTCTCATTAACTGTATCTTGGGGGTCATTTCTATCTCGCTATTGTACACTTCCGTGTCATAATCGTGGTTACTGCTTTTGTGTTCACGAAAATCTGATTTCTTCCTTGCTTCTTGCCCTTACGAAAGTGGACTTCCTCAATGATTGTACTGGCTGTACATTTTGAGGTACTTGAAGCAGCTGTTGCTAAAAAATACAAAATGATCTTATTTTTAGACCAAAATCTGTTTGTACAGATTTAGAGGTTTCTGAGTAATGATGTTACAACAACTATTGCTAGATTTTTTTGTTTTCAAATTCCAAAGTAAATTGGCAATTTTTGATAAAAAATCAAATGGTGATTGGTTATTAACGTGGAAACGGCTGAGTCAATAGTATTTTCGGACTGCTTATCAAAATAGTAAGGTTTGTTATTTGTTCTATGATTGATGTTTAATCCTCCTATAAGTAAAAGAAATGAGCTAACGTCTTTGGAGAAGATGTGGAGATTATTTTCACAAATATCTTTGCTTAATACATGAAATCTCTTCTTTAAATGTTTAAGAAGTTATAGCTCGTTATATTTGGATGAACCCCAAAAATATTGTTTAAATATCTTTTCAATTATCCCTAGACCAACGATCTCTTCAGGAAAGATATGTATCTTGATAAGACGAACAACTTTCTGGAACATGCTGAAGATTTATCAACAATATTTAAGAAGCTATGTTTAAAGTAAGTTTAACGAATAATCAACAAACAACGGTCAATAACATCGATTGTAATATAAATAAGGATTTTTGGTCTAAAGATGTTCACCAAAACATGCTCTTTAAGATTTCTAAAGACTTCATCTTGTTTTACATACTTTGAAAAAAGTAAATACACTATCGTTTAATTTTTCGCGCGTTTTTGGCAAAAAAAAACTCTGTGGAGTGATGGGTTAATGCTTGAGACCGCGTTTGTAAGTTTATAGGTGCACTGATGCCGTCAATCTAGGGGAGGGAAACACAGAGGAAAGGATTTTTTATGACAAAAATACATTGGATTTAATTTCTTCCAAATGTGATTTGAATTTGCAAGCAAGTGCTTTCCGATCTTGTAGGCGAGCATTGATATTCTCATCGTCCATATATATGAGGATTTTAATTATAGCATTGTCACACTCAACCATGTGTTTTAAGTTATTCAAAATACACAGTTTCGCCTGGGCTAATTTGTTGAACGCTATGAGCACTGTATGTACGTCTGACAGCCAGAACATGATAAAGGTGATTTCCGTAAATCTAACCATCATTTTTAATTCAAAAAATATTCCACATCACGAATGCTCGGTCTTATGCGAGTCATCAATAATTACTGTATTTGGCCGGAGCACCACTTCTTGCTTCTGCGACTCACCCATCTCGACAAATTACTACGGTAAGAATTATAGTAACAATTTCTTATGTTCTTCAGACAAGTCACATAATATAAAATGCCTGACCTTTGTAGAATACACTGGACTCGCATTTTCACTGTAAAACAGGAACCTGAAAAGATAGGAAAACAGTGAAAATGTAAACAAACACTTTTATTAATAAATTACAACCTATTATTGAGCAATTAGCAATTAAATGAACGGTGTTTGGTTCGACTTCGGAAACACTTGGCTATAATAGCAGAAGGCAAAAGATTTTTCACAACCTTCCTTCGATCATGCTTATCTAAGCCCCCCTAGCTCTAGTTTTCCGTTCCAAGCTAATAACTTATTCGCTCTAGAATACCTCTCCGTCTTTTAATTTTTATATCTTTCGTTTCTCTTACTCATCAATTTGTCGAAAATAGATGGGCATTAAAGATATAGGTAAGATTCGTTCCGTGGGCAGCATGGTTATGCGATCGTTTGAAAGTGTTATAGGAATGTGGCATGCGTTGGCGATCTCTATCCATGTGAAAATATAGATTTGAACAACAAACATACTAAATTGCTCATAAAATTTTACAACTCATTAAGGATAGCCTCTAGAAAAAAATGTTATATCACAACCAATTGCTCATTCCTATCCCGCAAGCATCTGTCAATACCCTGCGAAGGGCCCAATAAACATCTAATGCGAGACAAGCTACATCACATGTACCGATTTGATTTTCCTTAAATATACCGGTATAAAAGTAACTGACCAATTCTCTGTCGCAGTGTAAGAAGCATTGGATTATATCAGTCCTTATAGATCCTAAAAATGCAGAGTTAATGCATGAAATTGTGAACACGTGCGTGAAATTTTGACCGCATGGATTAGTATCATTGATGACGACGGTATTTATAGTTAATTGGGATCGTTCAACCTTTCACTTCCAATATTACTCAATTGTTTACCTTTACTCTATTCCCCCGCGTTAAAGCATCAAAATTGTTCCGTACTAAAACGAGCAGACTCAAATAAAGACTGTCTGGACCTTTTATTATCGGTAGGCCGGAGCTGATGTATAGTTGATTTATAATTAATTGCTAATATTTACAGCGAATTTGTTCAACCGTTTGTTCATTCGTCAACTTGATTGACTGCGCTGAGAGTAAAGTTTAGTTGAAATTTACTTAAGCCCACCCGTCCAAACACAGTAGCCCTCTCGATCCCCATTACATCGCGCGACCTTCAAAGGTCTGTGGTACTCATGCAGGGCTGCCACTGATGATTCCGGTCCGAGTCCTCGTATGACTCCATTAGTGAGAATTCGATCCCAAAATGGATATTCCCTGCAGTTGTTTTAGTAAAAGTCAATGATGATAAATTTGCTCCCACATTAATTAATAAAATAGGACCAAATATGATCGGCCGGCCGACCGGTGCTGCGGCGGATGTAGCAGCGCTACTGTGAAGGCTCTGTTGCTAGGAAGGGTGAGGACTAATTGCAAGCACCGTCCGTGTGTCAATACATATGGTGAAAGGTAGGCGCAATTGCACAATGAATGTGTAGTTTGCAATGGTCGTCGCATCGCAGGTGACTGTGGTGTTCTCCCGGCGCATTTGCCAGGTAGGTATGTATGCTCTTGAGGTCTGCGGCTCGGCTTAGGAGTGCCAGAGCATTTGCAAATGGAGAATTTAAAGCATCATTGCAATGTTATATGACACCCATTCTTCGACGCCTGAGTCAACGGCGGCAGTTCGCTGTGGATATGGATGGTCGAATAAATCCATCCGAAAGGGGGCGCGCTTCGGTTCTACATTGCCGTAGGCATGGCGCAGGAGTAAATTTATAGCCCTCAATTAACACATCAATTGCAACGCAAGAACAGCTGTGAGCAGGTGATTTTCCTTTACTTAGATGGTAGTAACGAATAAGCCGAGTAAGCTGCTCACTTTTTAACCATTAGAAAGGATCTGGCAGCTTAAAATGTGTCTGAAGTTTGATAATAGGTTAGAGGGTAGGCATTACTAAGCCCGTGGATATTCATGTTGAAATATGCGTTGGAATGCTTCGCATTTGGTTTTTCAAAAGTTAATTTTCACGCTAAACCTTCCTTAACCATTTAGTATTAAGGTGGCATGAAAATGTGAAAAATCATATTCATTATTTTCATATTTGAATTGTATTGCTAAGAAATCCATCCATAATTGTGAGATAGCATTGAGTTTGAAGCCACCGAACCTATTCGTCGGAAAAATCAAGCTTTTTTTGCTCTTATGTGTGCAAGATATGACAGTGTAATCAAACGAAATTTTGGTAGACCTTTTATCAGGACAGGTTGTCAAGGAAATTGTATATAAGAAAGAAATTTAATTACAAGCTAAGACAGTGTTGGTCGCATTGTTGCTACTTGTTACTATGTTTTAATTGCCGCAAGGTTCTACTGTATCGATTTTGTTGGCTATTTTCGGCAAATTTGAGACTAAGAGAAACGAAAGCAATGAAATTGAAGGACGGATAGGTATTCTAGAGCGAATCAGTTATAAACTTAGAACGGAAAACTAGCACTAGGCAGGTTCATATGGACATCATCGAAAGGAAATGTGAAAAATTCTTTGCCTTCTGCTAAGTAGGAGGTGCCGGCGTCGGCGGTAAAACATGATGAAGACTTGGATTCGCCTTCTTCACATTTCCTTTCGATCATGTCCATATGAGCCTGCCTAGTCCTAGTTTTCCGATCTAAGTTTATAACTGATTCGCTCTAGAATACCTATCCGTCCTCCAATTTCATTGCTTTCGTTTCTCTTAGTCTCAAATTTTCCGAAAATAGCCAACAAAATCGATACATTGTTGCTACTTGTAATTCTGCCCTGTATTAAAGGGCATATGAGTGTTTTCAATATGTTTGAAAATGTAAAAAAGGTAGATTATGTTCGTTAGATCTGGTGTTGACAATTTTCCATTGTGAGTGATGATCCATTTTTTCAATTGTGAATCGTTTTCTGCATTGGTAATTAATAGTTAAGAGTCATTTGGTATGCCACTTCCTACGCCTATGTCATGATCGCTGTTACCCATTCGAGTGTTTTGTTTGCTTCTTGCGCTTACGAATAACGATTGTGTACATTTTTCCGCTTATGGTGCTGGATGTTAATTTGGAGGCACTAGACGCAGCTCTCGATCAATGTGCACTGATCATGCAACCGTTGCATGTTGTGAAAATATGGAAAATCGCACAAAAATGTCTAAACTTTCGATTCTCGTTGAATAAATTGAACCAAACACCAGAGCATCGCAAAAAAAAATTGAATTCTCAAAGGCCCCCCCTCTCATATTTTGACAAATTTAAAAGTAAGCTCAGATGCTAACTTTCACATCATTTGGACAATTCTACACCCCCGCCCACTTCGCTTGAATTTTTTTAAATTGATGCTATGGGAAAATATGGAGGATACATATATTAAATGCTATAACTTTTGAGATGCACTCAGAAAATTACAATTCATACCTAATTTTAAAGGAAATAACCTTAATGTTTGAATGGATATGTTTCTGTATCTCGAAAAATACGGGAAAGTTGAGTACTGGGTCAGTTTGTACCCCAAATCCCCTATTTTTAATAATTTTTCTGCTCCTTGATGAAAATCATATATATTTTACTGTTTTTGTAATGTGAAAAAATCTCTGAAATCGAACGGAACCTTTTTGACTTTTGTCCGAATACGAGAAGTTGGGGTTATAGGGCTTTTCGTCATTCATAATAAATTTTATCATTTTCTCGTGCATATTTCTCTATTATTCTACAATTAATTTTAATAAACTGTTTCATGTGGAACGTGGCAAATCCTCAGGAACACAATAAAAATAGATTAGTTACCGGGAAAATTCATAAACATCAAATTTTCTGACATTTAGAGTCGATTTCACATTTTTAACATTAAATCGGCCGTAATAACTCCATTTAACAATAAATTCTTGTTCAATTTACTACTTTTAGTGAAAAATACTCTTAGGGATCACATGAGAAAAGTTTCATTCCCGGAAAAATAGGGGAAATTGAGGTATTAGAACATTTAATGAAAAAAATGTTTTTTGTATAGTTAATGACAAAAGGATAGACGTTTCCGAATTTTTACCGGGAACAAATTCATTTTTGTTTAATTCCTAACAATTTTACACGTTCAACACGTTACTTCTGATGAAAATTGATTAAAGAATAATAATGATAAAATTTGATATGAATGACAAAAAGCCCAACTTCTCGTATTTGGACAAAGTTCAAAATGGTTCCGTTCGATTTTAGAGATTTTTCACATTAAAAAAACTGCAAAATATGCATGATTTGCATCACGGAGAGCAGAAAAATTATTAAAAATAGGGGATTTTGGGGAGAAAAAACTGACCCAGTACCCCACTTTCCCGTATTTTTCGAAAAAAAAAAGAAACATATCCATTCAAATACCAAGGTTATTTCCTTTAAAATGAGGTATGAATTGTAATTTTCTGAGGGCCGCTTCAAAAGTTATAGCATTTAATATATGTATTCTCCGTATTTTTCCATAGCACCAATTTCAAAAATTTAGAATTGTTCAAATATGAAATTTGGCATCTGAGCTTACTTTGACATTTGTCACAATATGCAATGCACCATCTACTATTTGCGTCAGCCTTGCGGTTGCACCCCATTTGTTTGTTAGCAATTGGATCATTAAACGAAGAATAAAATTTCACTTTTATTACAAAAACAGGAAGAGCTCATCTTTCTGTATATAACAATGTATATACTCAACTCTTGAAACTTCAGAATAATTTTTATTTGATTTTCTACAAAACTGTAAACACGTGCCCGTTTGACACTATCGCTCTTCCTTTACAGTGAATTTAGCCACATAGGTAAGCATTTTTGATAGCTATCCCAGCAAAAGGATGGAAGGAGTGGTCGTAATAAATAAATTTTATAAAAAAAAATTTATTTGATATTTTGCGTACAAAAAAGCGCAAAAACAGTATGCTATATTTCCCCCTAGGCGAAAAATTGGGTAAACACTAGAGATGGTCGGGTTTCAATTTTTTCGAACGCGAACCCGACCCGAACCCGAGAGCTTGAAAATTGAAAAACCCGAACCCGACCCGAGCCCGAAAATTTTAAAATAAGAAAACTCGGACCCGACCCGTACCCGAGAAGGAAAATTTTGTAAAACCCGAACCCGACCCGACCCCGAGAATTTTAAAATTTGAAAACCCGAACCCGAAAATTTTTAATTTGATAAACCCAATCCGAACCCAACTTGCTAATATGGAGAATCCACCAAAGATACAGAAGATTTTTTATTTTAGGCACCCTAGGCTCATCTTAGAATAGTAGAATCATTCGAATCTGAAGTAGCACGATACGCGTTGAGTTATATCTGCCTATGGCAAAACGAATCACTGGCGAGTAGAATCCGCATTTTTATTTGATATTATTGAACGTCGAATTTGTAAGGTTACAAATTGCCGATATAATAACCGGAATGTAGAATAAATCGTCCGCTGGGGAAACAAAAAACAAACAACCTTGCCCGTCGTACTTAACCAAAATTTCTAATTTTGTATCAAAAGCGAATTCTATACATTTCTTTTCTAAGAAATGTAAAACCATTCCTGCAAGGTAGTTTTGTATGATTTATCACATGTATTAAATTAGCTATGGTAATTGGCCACAGCAGTACCACCAAATTTGTTATTTCAATATATGGGAATTGTGAATCGTCCACGGGCTACAACGCCCTTTTTAGTCAATGGTTACAGTTTATTTTAACTGCAAGCAATCTTTATCATAAATCAATTTGATTATTATTAAACTTCCATTAAAGCAGGTACAACCTATTTGTTGCATTTGACCAACTTAACAGTGCCCGCTTAAAGTTTGTTTGAGGTACAAATGTACCCCACAAAACCGTTTACGTTAATGTTTTTTCATGTTTACATAATTACGAAGACATTATTATATCTTTTTTCAAAGCAAAACATCGATACATAGTAAGCGAAAAACTTGTGTAAAATTGTATGTTTTAGAATAAAACTATCCAATTTAATCATAAATTTAATAAAAATTAGGCATATTAGAGCGATTTTAGTTCTAATGTACGAATGTATTCCACAAAACCGTTTACTTAGAGAAAAAGTCACGAAACCGTTGTAGGGTTAATGGACAATTATTATTCAATATGTAGCAAAAAGTACTACCATTAAGTGCACTCGCAACACCCACTGTTCGATTTCTCGCGACTGTCAAAACGACCAATCAGGAGCGGATCAATAGATTGGTTTTTATTGTTCCTACTTCCCGCAGATTTCTACTCGCTTTGCTTTAGACACTATTTGCTGTACGCGTTAGCTGAGTTTTACGCATTTGCTCTGACCGCGGCCTACGTATCGGTATTAAAGTACCTGTCGAAATTGATATTTTAAAACAGAAAGTTGAACCAATATTTTCCGATAAATTCCTGTTGACTTGATTTATTACTAATTTCATTAAAAATAAATCGCAGAGATTTTAGATGTGAGATATGTATTTTTGAATGCTCTCTCATGAATATTCTTTTAAAACATAAAATAATTCAGTCAGTTTGCGAATCTAAAGAGACAGAATTTTATACAAGAATGAAAAAATACTATATTTGAGGTCCAGAAAATACGACGACTTCTAGTGATTTAAAGGTGCTACCATTTGGTACGGTTATATGTATCATGAAGCATAAAAAGAGACTGGGTTTTGTGCAGCGTCAAGAAATGGTTGGGTTGTTTTGTTCAAAACCCGAACCCGACCCGACCCCGACAATTTCTAATTTGAAAAGCCCGAACCCGACCCGAGCCCGAAAGTTCAAAATTTTAAAAACCCGGACCCGACCCGAGCCCGAGAATTTCAAATTTGAAGGCCCGGAACCCGACCCGAATCCGAGAAGCTTAAATTTATAGAACCCGAACCCGACCCGAAACCCGTCGGGTTCGGGTCGGGTCCGGGTTTCGGGTCTAAAAACCCGAACCCGACCATCTCTAGTAAACACCAAAATTTCTCACTAGGGACGATTTTCGCGCTAAATCGTATTCAGATATTGGTAGTAGTGATGTCTTTTGTTACTCGATTAACGCAAATAATCGATTAATTTCTAAAATAATCGAAAAATCAATAATCGGTTACAAGCTTTCGGTATAATCGAGCAAATCGAGTAGCTGCTATCAATTAATCGAGAGCATAATTGAAGGGTGGCATTAAAAATGAAAGTCGCAGAGCAAAAAAAATATGACCAGACTTCTCCAAATTTTTCAAAATGTGTCGAGCGATCTTTTTTTTGTTGACAAACTAGTATTTACTAAGTAATCGATTATTGATTTCAATCGATTATCTTGGTCGATTAATCGAATGAATTAATCAAGCTCTCAAAAATTATTCGATTAACGGATAATCGATTATTTGCAAAAATCAGATATCACTAATTGGCAGCGCGTAGCTTCAACGAGTTTTTGTACATTTCTCCTCAGAGGACGCTCGAAAATTGGCAAATTTCGGGGAGCGATGGGAGTTTAGAAATCCCAAAGGTATCAACAAACCATGGTCCAAGAGAATGAATGGGGGTCATGACTTCGTTCGGGTGATATCTCGGGTCATGTACAATCATTATACGTAGATGGCTCCGATGTATTGAGGTTGTGGAGAGCGGTCTCTGCACTTGTGGTGGTGGTTATCGCGATATTAAACATGTTGTCTGGTCGTGCGCTAAGTATTCTAATACCAGTTTTCGATCAAAATACACTGAAAAAAAAATCAGTTTGGATAAGGAAAAGTTTTTTTCAAATAACTTTTTTTCCTTAAAAGTGCCTAACTTGAATTTTTGACGGTAGGTAGGGAACATAATTACCTATCTTGGAACCAAATTTCATCCAAATCAAAGATGGAGTTTTTTTGTAAACTTAAACTTAAAATTTTTAAAATTGATTTTTTGAGTGTAGGAGTCGATGAAGGATTTTTTCATAATTTTTTTCAAAAATTTGACTAATTTTGTGAAAATTACTCCTACAACATTTTTGGTAGGATTTGTCATTTTTAAACTATAGCCATTTGGGAAAAGTTGATAAAAAAAGTTTGACCCTTTTCAAAAGACAGTCTAGATCATTTTTGGAAAAACAAAGTATGCAAAGTGGCTTTTTGTAACAAAGTTCTCATGTACAGAAAGTTTATTAATATCTGAGAGGGTTCTTCCAACATTTGTTCGAGTTGGCGCGAAATTCGTCGAGAGCGAAACTGTTTTGTTAAAACCAGTCATTGCACTTGAAGGGCCAAATCCTTACTTATTACATGAGTGCGTTTCGACTTCGTCTCATCAGAAACCGACACTAACTTTTTGTCGGAATAGATTAGCGCCGGCTTGACGTTTCACTGTGTCTTGTCAGTCGTTCGATTGAAACACAAAGTGTGTTTTAGTTTTAGGGATTTGTGTCGGTTTCTGATGAGGCGAAGTCGAAACGCACCCACGAAAAAACAGTTCGACTACGTACCTTCAACTTCAGCTGCATCGGAAAAAACAGCATATGGCTTAATGACCCAATTAAAATACACAACATGATGATGACCCAAACTAATGCTACCAGTGATTCTCACTGTATTTTATATTTCAACTTGTAATTTTCTAGCATCTGCAATGTAAAATGAGATGAACACACTCAATATTGCAATCAATACAACAATCGCATGTCACGCACCCAATTCGCTTGGAAGTCTGTTCTAAATCATAGCGCAGTTTTGCAGCCAGCACTATCGAATCTAGACTACAGAAACAAGTGGTAGCTTGCAAAATGATACGGATTATTCTGCTACTGGTTGCAATTTATCATCCTTTTAGCTGCTACAAGATCGAAATTGAATTGGAACGGTTCGAACAAACCAGTGGGACAAATTTACTCGATGTTCGAATGTTCAACCGAACCACCTCGGCTCTCAACGGAACGTTTGTGTTGCACTAGGACCTTAACAACGACTATACGGTAAAAGTTTCCAATGTCCACTAGATCAGTTAATTACAAATCTACCCTGACTTTCATTGCAGACTTCGATGAAGGTTACCTTCAGTCGCCTTGGCAACAATCAGTTCAATGAGTACCCTCTGAAATGGCTGCCCACATCATACTGTCACATGTTCAACGGTACCTACCGTGAAATTCAGCATATCTTTCTAAACCATACCAACTTTCCTCAGGTACCGAATGAAAGACTGTCTCCACGGGCACGAGGCACATACTGGTTCAATGATACCACATTTCCATCGACGATCATACCCCATACTGTGGGGCGGAAGGTTACTGCAACTTATCTCATTCACGAATCGCATTCTCCCTCTGTCGCTCTCTGTTCAAGGGGATAGAAAGCACATGTGACCTTGTCTCACTTGACTATATTCAATTGCGTGTCAAAATACTGGATCAGTATATTCTATTCTGCCCAAAAAAAATTTTCAGGAATATGTGACCAAAAAGTAAGCTTTGAATTCCAACGCAAATTAAACGTTCTAGGTTCCCGATAACTAATTACGGTCCATCAATAAAGTAGAAACACCAGATAATCTTTAAACGATGCCGTCAAGTAATGAAGCATGAAAACGAAAAGACTAAAACAAAAAAGGATGGAAGCCCTAGAAAGTCCATTGTATATTAATTAGCCATTTATCAGAAGATTGGATTTTCAAAAACATTTCATAACATTCTGATGCAATGGTTCTCAAATTCGTACAATCCGGTTTACTCATTTTCTTTATTCAAAAATATTTTTAACTTCAAATATATGATACTTGCATTTTAATTAATTATTTCATTCAGCATCTTTTTGTTCAATTTGTTCACCTGCCTTTTTATCTATTTTATTCGTTTCATTCTTTGGATTCACTTTGATCAGTTTATTCTTTTCGTGGATTTTACTCATATCATTCATTTAACTTATTTTATTCACTGTTTTCATTCTATGCATTGTATTCATTTTTTCCAGTCATATTTTGTTCAGTTTTTTTTTTCATTTTAATACTCTATTTTTTCAATTTTATTCATTTCATTCAAATAATTTATTTGACACAATTAATTTTTTCTATTAATTTTCCATAAATTTATCCTTTTAACCTCGTTCAATTTTTCATTTCAATCAATGCATCTTATTCTGCTCATTTTCTTCTTTTTATTCATTTTATTAATTCAGTTTATTTTGTTTATTTGATTATTTATTCATTTCATTTATTATTTATTTTATTCATTTTATTCATCGCATTTTCTGCATTCATTAAATTGATTCATTTCTTTCATTTGATTCATTTGGTTCATACGCTTCATTTGATTCATTTGATTCATTTGATTCATTTGATTTATTTGATTCATTTGATTCATTTGATTCATTTGATTCATTTGATTCATTTGATTCATTTGATTCATTTGATTCATTTGATTCATTTGATTCATTTGATTCATTTGATTCATTTGATTCATTTGATTCATTTGATTCATTTGATTCATTTGATTTATTTACATTAGATGAGCTGATCTAATTTGATTCGTGTGTTTTATAATTTCTATTAACCATCCTACTCAGTTTATGAATTTGAACACCTTTTTATTTTATTTTTTTATTTCGCTCGTTTTAATGATTTTCTATAATTTATTCAGTTTATTCGAGATTTGGTGGTGGTGGTGTAGGACTAGAAACTGTTTTCATCCCACCTCTAGTTGGGTGCCTACTTCGCATGATGTGTAAGAAATGTCTCATCTCACTGCTAGGAGGATTAAATCGGTTTTTATCTATTAATTTTAATTATGGGACAGGGTGACATGTTACAAATTTAAAATCAGATGAACACACTCGATATAGCAATCAGTACAACAATCGCATGTCACGCACCCAATCCACTTGCAAGTCGAAATTCTAAACCCCAATCGCAGTTTTGCTATTAGCGCCCGTGACTTTAGAATGCAGAAACAGCTGGTGGTAGCTTGCGAAATGATATGGATTGTTCTGTTGCTGGCCGCAGTTTATCTTCCATTTAGCTTCTGCAAGATGGAAATTGAATTGGAACGGTTCGAGCAAATTAGTGGGACAACTTTACTCGATACTACCAACCTACGTGTTCGGAAGTATAACCGAACCACACCGGTACTCAACGGAACAATGGTGCTACACAAGGATCTTAACAATGACTATACGGTAAAAATCGTCCGATGGCCACTAGATCTATCAATCTACCACAAACTTCATTGCAGTGTTCGTTGACTGCTGCTTTCAGTCGCCTTGGCAACAATCAGTTCAATGAATACCCGATGAAATGGTCCCCCACACCATACTGTCACATGTTGAACGGTACCTACCGTGAAATCCAGCCCGTTTTTCTAAACCAAAGCAATATGCCACAGGTGTCGGATGAAGGGATGTGTCCATGGGTACGTGGAACATACTGGTTCAAGGATTTGACAGTTTCAACATCGTACATACCCAGTGTTATACCAGAAGGTTACTGGAGGTTGACGTTCACCGTCATCGGTGTATCGAATTTTACCCTGTGTATTTATGGGCGGGTTAAGTACACCCTTAACTAGAACAAAAATAACAGAATATTCGGAAATAAAAACTGTTGTTGGGTCGCAAGTAGAAGTGTGGGAGGTGTTTTAATGCCAATCATGTACGCGATTGTATAATTTTCATGAGCTTTATTATTCGCGATCGTAATTGGTCGGTGTTAAGTCAGACCGGATTCAGTCGCAAAACAACAAAAAATGAAATAATGATACCACTGGATGAAGAATATCGTCGGCTACATTCGACTTTTGCCAGATTTGAAATATCTAACAATAAACAAGGATTATAGCTAATGTAAAGGATGCTGCGATTCAAACTTTAAACTCGTTTTGCTCGAAATCAATATTTTGTCACTTAGTGACTTATCACCGACCAACTATGGCGCATACTTCAATAAACTGAACGATAGCGTTTTAGTGAATCGGTCTCTGTCTCATCACAATGTTGCCTAATCAAGCGATGAAGAGTGTACATAATAGAACATCCTCTTCACTTAAAAAATAAGATACTTTTTACAAAAACAATCATTACATTAATTCAAATCAAAATCGTTAAACCTTTCATTTCTCGTTTCGCTCTGGCTACCCTAATACAGGGTGCGTTTCCAATGCGCTCCACTGCGAGTTGCATACCACGTTGCATACTAGATGCTGGTACTGACAGCGGTGACGAAGGAATCTCAGCAGGCGACAATTTTTCTGCATCATGAAATTTAGCTTAACAGTTGCCAGTGGTTGACGAAGAGTTTTCAACAGGTTCAGGATTTTCAAAAATCGGTTCCGAATTTATTGGCGATAAGCGGACTGTTGGTGGTTTGATACGAACCAAGCTTCGGCGATGTTCCTTTCCGTTCACAGTAACTGTATAGCTACGGTCGTTCATCAGGTTTGAAATTGTTCCGGGAGTCCATAGTTTTGAAGTCTCTGAAGTTAATTGCACAAACACTGGTGACCCGATGTTTAGTTCAGGTAGGTTCCGAGTTTTCTTTTCGCATTGGTATTTTATTTTTCTCTTATTCTCTTCGATACTTTCAGGAGCATTTTGCACTACTTTGGAACATAAATGGGCAGCAGAAATTGGAATTCCACATCGAATAAATCGGGAAAATAAACGAGCCGACGGATTCCTCCAATGTGAAAGAAATCAGTTCCGGTTTCGATGGCCTTCGACAACCAGCATTTAGCGATCCTCACCGCAGCTTCTGATGTACCGTTTGCTTGCAGGTGATTTGGTGCTGAAGTCACAAGTTCAAAGTCCCAATCTAGCAAACTTAACGATGTGCCGATTTACGATTTACTTTAGCAAACTTAGCCATTTGATTTTGCTGTCGTAAACGGGAATACAAACCACTTTCGAACGAACCTTGCATTCGTCGTAAATAAGAATACGGGTGATTAATAAGTTTACAGCGAAGAGTATGTGGTACTAGTATTCGATCGCCACAAAAGATGATGCCATTTTGGATTGATAGCTCGTCGTGATAGTTGAAATAACATTGTTACGAGCACCATCAGCTGAAATTGGCCAACCGGTTTGTATTCAATTATTTGTTGCATCGACTGATCTTTTTCTTTAGACTTTTGAGATGCAACAGGAATTAATTGAAATGCGGAACGGGAAACGCGAGCGATGGAGTTCGATTACGAGCAGGCGCTAATGGAGGAGAAACTTGCGGAAGAAGAGGACCACCGGAAGAAACTCGACGAGATGCGGACGAAAATGGAGGATATGCTGCTGCAGTTGAAACTGAAGCGGAACAACAAAGCTGGTAGAAGTAGAATGTAGAAAGTCAATGCTCGAGGTGTGGATAAGGATGACTCATAGGCGAAGAAGCAAAAGAAGCCGAAGTCAGTCGAAAAGTATACAACCAGGAAAAACAGAGCCCGACAAGAAAAAGTCGGAGAAAGGATAGCCTGGAGATGCAGATCTGACGGTCGTGACTCTTGCTGATATTCAAGAAGCCTGCCGTAAGCATTCAACACCGAAAGTGGAAGACAAGTATGCAAGAAAGCTAGTTGGAGGTCCGCCGACGTTACCGGGAAGTTTTCTGATCGGTCGAGACAAAAATAAAACGCTCGGACAAGAAGGAAGAAAGGTAGTAGTAGCAGTAGAAAAATAAAGGAACTGGAGGAAGTTTCGGAGCCTGAGAATGGAAATAGCTCTGAAGAAAAATCTTCGGAAAAGAATGAGAGCGGCGAAGCAACAGAGAGTTCCGAAGACGAAGAAAATAATGCCGAGGAGGAGGAAGGTAGTTCCGCAGCGGAAAGAAGCGTCGAAACCAAAGAAGAAAGTTCCGACGAAGAAAAGGAGCGAAGAGAGTCTCGACGTAGAAGAAGAGGGATCCAGTAGAAGCCATCATCAAGAACTCACGAAGGCACAGTTGTCCTCGCACCAGTTCCTTTCCAAAAAAATACCATCCTCTTCTGGCAAGCTGGAGGAATGGCCGATGTTCAAAAACAGTTATGAGACATCGACGAAAGCGTGTGGGTTTTCTAATCTCGATAACTTAGCGCAGCTTCAAGAATGCATGAGAAGCGAGGCATTGGGAGCGGTCGGAAGCCGATTTCTGTTATCTAAACGGTAAAGATCATCGAAAATTTACGGATGTTGTTTGGACACCCTGAGAAACTTCTCAACATGCTACTGAAAAAGGTCCGAAATGCAGCATAACCGAAAGCAGGCCGTCTATCGAGATTCGCTACAATCAAACTGACAAAATTTAGAGATGTGAAAAGATAAATTAACGCTACTAACATCCTTTGAGCTAGTTTTTAACACCTGTCAGTTGTTCCAACTAGTTAACAAACTTTGATTACATATAGATATACTTCTAAATTTTTAAAAAAAATGAGCACTATCGATTATGCCATAAAAAAATATTTATATTCCTCATTTAATGACCCAATTGCATGTCACGCACCTTGTTTGTTTCATACCAAACTGCCGTTTAACCGCCAGTTGTAACTAGAATGCAGAAACGAGTGGTAGCTTTCGAAATGAGACGCATTATTCTTCTTCTGGCGTTCGCCTATTTTCCGCACACCTACTGCAAGATAGAAATGGAGCTGCAACGATGCGAGCAAATCGGTGGGACATCTTTGATCGATGCTACCAACTTACGAGTTCGGAAGTACAACCGTACCACTCCGGTGCTTAATGGAACAGTGACGTTTCACAAGGACCTTAATAACAACTATGTGGTAAATAGCTTTTGACGTCAACTAAGGCAGTCAATTTGAAACCTACTTCGATCTTCACTGCAGAGTTCGATGAAGCTTGCCTACAGTCGTCTTGGGAATAATCAGTTCAATGAGTACCCGCTGAAATGGCCGTCCACACCATACTGTCACATGCTGAACGATTCCTACCGTGACATCCAGGGTATGTTTCTGAAACAAACCAATTTCCATCAGGTGTCGGAAGAGGGGCTCTGTCCATGGCCGAAGGGAACATACTGGATCAACAATGCCGCATTTCCAACGACGTACATACCCGAGGTTGTGGCGGATGGTTATTGGAGGATGAGTTTCATAGTCGGAGATGAATCGGATTTTAGCTTTAACATATTTGTACGGATAAAGCACTCGCTTCCCCAATTTGCAACCAGGAATTGAGTGGACTGTGAAGTAACACCACAGAGAACAGACATATAAGCTAGAACAAACTTTCCCGAAAAACCTGTGTAAACATTTAAGTTAAAATACATTGAAAATCACCATCGCATACAGGTTCGCATGCGTGAATCACCATTGTATCCAAGTTTTCACACAAGTCCCGTATAGCGATTGCTGGCCGATCGAAGCGCCGACCAGTGGCAAGTTGCTACTCGCTGTTGTCATTTCAAAGCTACAGTTTTATTTCTTACACAAGTTGAAAACTTTACTTGTATGTCAGTTCTCAGTGGTAACTCGATAAAATCTCGGCAAACATATGATTACGGCTTAAAAGCCAACTGTCGAAATTCTCTTTGAAACATCTGTGATTGGCGAGTAACGGTTTGTCCGGAATTTCCTTTCAAAAAGAATTTTGACAGTTGGCTTTTAAGCCGTAATCATATGTTTGTCGAGAAATGTTATATTAACCCAGAGTCAACAATAAAATAATTAAAACCCAGGTAACGTTCTAGCATGCGTCAAAACGAAAATGTTAAACTGAAAAATTTAAACTTGACGCCACGCCATATCTTCAGCGTTACTGGGCCCAATTATTTTTCCCTAGTCTATCGAGTTTGAGTGTCTGTGCTGAATACTCTCTATGTATGAAGCAGACTAATTATCAAGGAGTTTTCGCTAAAGGATCCAAAGCACCATCCGCTCTCAATGTAGGGGCAAAGTTGAACGAGCCTTACTGTCTTCTGCGGCTAACGGCTAGGTACGTAGGACAGCGGCTTCGAAGAACATTTTGGTTACAGACACTTTATATAACAGACTTGCGGAGAGAAAAACAGTAAAACTAGCAACCATAAACGTAAACTGGCATCACGGAAGCTCCCATAGGCTTTGCATGGGCTTCCTCTTGTACTTCGCATGATGGTTTATCATGCTCGTTTGGCTGCACTTTTTGACAGTTCGTTTGGCTGCAATTTTTGACAATTCACTAGTCTGTGTACAAAGTGTCTGTAAATTTGGTGTCTTCCGGGATTCTTTGCGTGGAGCATGCTACCGTTGATTCGTCACTACCGTCGCTAGCAAAGTCACCTCCATAGCTGCAAAATAATGACCACTACCGGATAAAAAAATAACCCATCTTTTGTTGCTCCAGCCGGTCAAAAACTGGAGCTACCACCTGTCTTACCGCCTACCAGCAGAGAAGATTAGAAATAAACGGTAAAGTGAATTAGTTATGGAATTTGCGTTTCGACTTCGTCTCATCAGAATCCGACACTAACTTAGTGCCAGAACTAAGCTAGCGCCGGATCGACACTAGCTCCAAAAAAAACGGACACACAACTGGTGTTTCTGAGCAAATCCCTAGTCAAGCGTTGTGTCCCGCAAGAATCTAGCTTAGTCATGTTACTAAGTTAGTTTCGGATTCTGATGAAACGTAGTCGAAACGCGAATTCCTTAACTAATTAAGTTCTAGGTTTTGTGCCCTTTTGAGCAAATGTGGTTTAACCCAATTTTCTTCTTAAAGGAAAAAAATGGTTTTCATCAAAAAAAATCTTCTTAGCGGGAAATATAGCATAAGGTAATGCTTCTTCGAAAGTCTTTGTGGACGGCCCTAGGTCGCCCTGTCAACAAGGGTCTGCCGGGCAGATAAAAATAAGTAGGCGCGTAATGACAAACGACTACACAGAGATAGGTAAAAGCTTGGCAAAAACACCCAGAGTGCTTCAATCGGATTTTATTTTAAACGTAAAATGAAACCTTAACTAATGTTGGAATTAAAAAAAATAATTAGGATGCTGTATTTTTGCAGGTTTCACATACTTTAGGAGAAGCCAGAACATGCAGTCAAGCGTTTATTAACTTACTTTATTTAGGTCAGGTTTCAAGTTTCTATTCATCTAATCGAATTTTGAGGTTGTTTCTATCGAACATTACTTTTAATTCAGACACGAGCGCTAGCTTTGGGGTACCAGCGTATTTGCGTTACAATATCCTTAAAACTATAAGAATTACAATTTGGAATTTTCTTAAAACTAATATAAGAATTTCTTTAAATTGAGGTAGCAATTCGAATAAATGAAATTTACTTCAAACTAGAGGGACCATTTATTATTCAATTAAACTCAGGTAGACAGTGACTTATACATAAAGGAATATCTCAACACATCGTGTTTTTTGCCTGACAACAAATTGTACAAATATTTGCTCAGAATTGGTGAAAGGGCATGCTGATGAAGTTTATTCGAGAGGACCTCAAACGATACAGAATCGAAAACTATTTTAATGTCTAAGCTTACCATTTGCTATTGGCGACCGTAGGATATCATCCGACCCTTTACCTTCGCGAAAGCCAGATTAAGTAACTCATAACAAACTCTCGCCTCACTTCAATCATCAAGTTGTACGATTATTATCTCCATCAATTGCAGAATACAGGGAAGCATTTCAATCGGTCGATACAAATTGTGGTCGGAGACTGGTTTTGTTTACTCTAACTTATCGTTTGGGCTTAAACCGCGGCATCGATGATCAAGCCTGCGAGGAAATGCGTATTTTTCGTTCGGAGGAAGCTCCTGTACCGTGACTATAGTATCAGTGATCGTACTCTCAATCATAGTTTCATGTGAGGTTATACGAAACATTATTCAAGCCCACGCGGCTTGTACCCTTATTTATTAAATGATCACACTCAAATTCTTCAGAGTCTGTACCACTAGAAGACATAATATCAAAGCAATTTTTCTGGATAAGTGGCACAGGCGTAGCTTTTTTAAGTATTTCTACAGCATTTTTCAAGATCGTATAATTTTATCCTCACGCTATTGTCGTATCCATGGCCGACGTATTTTTTGCTTCAAAGCGTCTTCACTTATCAATAGTTCTCAACAGACTGAATCGGATTCGCATTTCAATCGGTTTCCATGCCGCAAAATATATCCACACACTCGCTTACGTGTGTTCGATTTCTGTAATTTGTTGATGATTTAATGGACTAAAAGTAAACCAATGAATATGATAATAAAACATCTGTTCTTCATACTGATATAACTTCCGAAAATGTTATTGGTTTTCAATTGTTCTGGCGAATTGTCAATTCTCAACACTCGTACATAATTCAAAAGTCATCATTCACTCAGACAAGACCATGCGTATTTCCCAGGCGCATTAAAGACCCAGTGGATTTGTTTCCCAGTTGATCAAATAAACATTAAACAAACAAAGAAATTAGTTTGCTCAATCTAAAGGAATGTCAGCTCGATTGGCATCAACCGGCGGATACGTGTACAATGCCATCAAATCGAAGAACAATCAAAATTACATACGACAACATATGTGCAATTCAGAATATAACGAAATGAAGAACGCTTCATTATTTGCATTACAATATGATCGGAAAAATAAGTTGCTTAACTGAGGTGGTTCGTTTTCAAACATTGCACTGCTGATTAATCACTTTATAAAAATATAATATAAAGGAAGAGGACGAAAATAGCTGACCACTGCCTAATTGATCGTTTTTTTTGGGGGGGGGGGAGTTCATATAAATAGTCAGGTAAGAGATGCGTAATGTTTAGTAACAGAAATAAGAATATCTAATCACAACAATCTAATCAATACTGCAATGCAGTTATAACATTGGTTAGGGTAAAGTGCTTATTATCGACCCTATTAGGGAGGTTACCACACTATTTCATTATTTAGTAATTTCATTAATTCATCGTCTTTGCTTTGTTCTTAAGAACCAATATAATAACAAAAATGACAAACGATGATCTAACCAAATGCTTCAAACGGGTAGGGTGATCATAGAAACAGGGCAAAATTGAGGAATCAAGTGTTCACAAATTAGGGATCGAGTCTCCACTAATCTAAGCATTTTTTCGTTGTTTTCCAGAATTTTCATAATTCTTGTCCAGTGTAATATTTATATAATTATTATTCATCCCTAGAAACTGTATAAAGCTACAAAAAATGCTGATTATTTATTATTCCATGGAATTAGATTGAAAAATAGAAAAAAGGATCAAGTCTCCTCAGTCCCCCTGCCATTTGTTTCATTTCGGCCTGCGAGGTTATTTTTTACATTTCGAATCGAATGATTTATTTTCACTTCTAACTGTATTGCCTATTTTAATGGATCTTTGGAATTGGACTTTGTTTCTGTTTTACATGTAATTTCTGATGTTGTTGAAGCAAAAACATATATTAGAATCATCAATGATTTGACATGCACAATGTAACGGTTGTCCTGTTTTGTATATTACCCCTCATTTTACCCAAATACTTTTTTTCGTCCTGGGGCGACATTATGGAACCATTTCGAATCGACTTTTTCGTACAAGCTTGCATACAATAAACCTTTCGTTTCGAGATGCGCAATGTCACCCCTGGATACCAACTTAAGTCAACGTGTTCTTCACATACGTGTATAGGTTCAAATGAACATCATCGTTGACCATGATACTCATCCTCCAGTAACCATTTTGCACAATCTGTGGTATAAACTCGGTTGGAAACATGGCATTGTTGAACCAGTATGTTCCCTGCGGAAATGGACAGAGACCTTCGTCCGACACTTGGGGAAAATTGGAATGGTTTAGAAAGATATGCTGAAGGTCACGGTAGGAATCGTTCAACATGTGACAGAATGGTTTGGGCGACCATTTCAGCGGGTACTCGTTGAACTGATTGTTGCCAAGGCGACTGTAGAAAACTTTCATCGAACCCTGCAATAAAGCAGAAAGTAGGTTTGAAAATCACTGATCTAGAGGGCATTGTTTTTTTTTTCACCTCATAGAAGTTGTTCAGATCCTTGTGTATCAATATTGTTCCATTAAGCACCGGAGATGTTCGGTTGTACTTCCGAATGCGCAGGTTGGTAGCATCAATTAAACTTGTCGCACCAAGTTGCTCGAATCGCTGCATTTCAATTTCTATCTTGCAGTAGTTTAGTGGAAGGTATGCCGCAACTAGTAACAGAACAATTCGTATCATCTCGAATTCCTGCTTATGCTTCTGCATTCTGGTTTCGCTGGCACTGACCGTAAAACTGACAAAACTGAACATGGATATAAAGCAACGCTGGAAACGAATTGGCTGCGTGACATGATATTGTCGTATTGATTGGTATATCTAATGTGTTAATCTCATTCGACATATTACATACAATGTATTTATTTTGTATTTCAGCAATACTATGGATTCATGATATCAAGCTTTTTGATAGGGTCATCAATTGTATTGCGTGTATAAAAACGATATCGAATTGTAACCGAGCTAGCGAATCTTGTATTTGACATTCGAACAAGCATTGTTGAGATTTACAATTTGTTCAATGACTACACATTTCTGCCTATCTCATATAGGAAAAGTTAAGTCTTCACTCCAAAACAGCACTTTCTAAACGATGCCCGGAAGCATGAGCCACAGAGAATAGACGTCCATGTCGAACGTTTGAGTTGTGTTAACATTAGCTCTACTCCGAGCGCGCAAATTGGTAGCATCAATCGACATTGTCCCACCGGTTTACTAGAATCGCTGCAGTTCAAGTTCTATCTCGCACAAACTGTGCGGAAGGTATGCGACCGCCAGAAGCAGAACAATTCGAATAATTTCTAAAGTAATCGCCCGCTTCTGTCCTTTGGTTACAACTGGAGGCAAAACGCCGGCGGTTAGATAGCATACAAACTTGCTTGCAATTTAGGTGCGTGACATATACATTTTAGGGACGTTTCTGTTTTCCATAGTATTCGTCGGACACCCCCAGGAGGAAATCGCTCATTAAATAACGCTGAATCAGGGGAGTGGGCGTAGTGTATTGGTAAATCGATTGCCTTGTACGCAGCGCACCTGGGTTCGAGTCCCGACCCCGCACATAGGGTTAGAAATTTTTCCTAAGAGATTTTTCTAACCCGAAGAGGCGAATGACCTTAAGGTTAAAACCTCTATAATTGAAATAAAAAAAAACCCTGAATCATATTAAACTCGCATGGAAGCTTCAAACATCATCATACTCTACAAAGGTCAGATTGAGAATTGTCCTACTTTTTATTATACTTACCTGGATCCTGGTCCGATACTTCCGAAAAATCACCGTCAATCCGACCGGCTTAGGTAGTCGTACTTTCGACAGGCTCAATCTGCTTCAATTTTAAAAACGTTCGACCGGCTGTTTAAATGGGTGCTTCAATAAGGTGCTGAAAAAATACGAAATATATAAAAAACACAAAAATATACATTAATGTTAATAAACTTACCTGCTTTATTCAAAACGACGCGGAGGCAAACGAAGCAAAACACTTTTTGCGTGGCGAACAAAATGGCCGAAACAGAGCCCACACTGTTCGAATACTACCATATACTTGGCGCAGGCGAAAATTAAACGTCATGAAGTCAACCGGGTCAATCGAGTAGATCGAGCACTGCTAAAATCGAGCACTCGAGTAAGTTTTCATTACCTATTTTTTCAAAAAGGGTACGTGGTATGGAGTTGTTCTAGGTGAGAGGATTTGACGTTTGTGGATAAGGTCGATTCGTCGGTTACAACATGCGAACCACCGATTTTAGACTGACATTCGAAATATAGTCCCTCATCTCGCACAAGACACGCAACAGGTTGTCTCTAACGAGCTGTTCGGAAGACGACGCTTGGGAATCGAAATGATTGGAGGTGATCATCAGCAACATGACAGACATAGTAAGCAACCTCCCTGTCAGCGTGGCAAGCAGAAAGTTAGCAAAAGTTGAGCAAAGCGAAATTGAAGCTGGCAGAGTTTCTGCGAGCATTTTGCGCGATTTGTGCGAGAATTCTGGCAACGAATTCGCTCAAATGCAACAACTGTTTCTGACAGAAGCGGTTAAACCAACCGATGCTGCTCACTTTTATCCAGAATTCAGCCAGAAATGTACGGCCAAGATCTCTGTACGCTTCCTGCCACATCTTTGTCAGATGTTTTGCTCGATTCGTGCTAAATTCTATCAGGTAGGAATTGCCAGGGTCTTTGCACAGTTTATGTCCGAATCATGCCAGGGTTTTGCTCGGTTCCTGTCAAAATTTGCCAGAAAACGCGAGCGAAACTGAGTTCGCCCTAGCTCAACTAACCCGACAGGATACGCGCAGAAATCTGACAGGGTTGCCAAACCAAGACTTACAGAAATCTAGCAGAGCGGTCTCTGCCAGAAAATTTGCTCACTGGGCTACAGCAGCTTAATTTTTTTTTCCCCAGGGTTGGAAAAAAATGTTCAGTGTATGTGCGCCAATTAGGCTGTGCTCGCTGACAAAGTCGACATAACTTTGACTTAAGTCAATTACTGGTCGACTTCGTTAGCGTGCACAGCCTAATTATGGGTCTACTTTGAAGCAATGGGCAATAGGTTTAGTTTGATTTGACGAGCTGACGTTAAAGATACGTAATCGAACTTTTCTTTCACTTTTTTGTACGCAACATAACAAAACAAATTATTTTATGAATTTGAATTTTAACGACCACATCTTCTATTGGACAACCTTGATCCCTATCCTATTGCTGGGATAACTGTCAAAAATGCTAACCCATGTAGCTACATTCATTGTCAAGGATGACTGATAGTGTCAAACGAGGATGTGTTTAAATTTTGTTTTAAATCAATTAAAAATCATGCTGAAGTATTAAACGTTGAACATATATATTGTTATATTTAGAAAAATGAACTCTATCGGTTTATGAAGAATTTTATTCTTCATTTAATGACCCAATTCAACACCTCCTCTATCACATTTAAATCCGTAAAAACTATTTGAATGTTTGTTCCTTTACCATCATATTTATTTCCGTTTCTTGTAAAAAAACACAAAAAAAAACCGATGATCAAAAAATTGTTTGACTGTCACTCATTTCATGTCAATTCCAGCCGCCAATCGTGTGCTGTAGATTCGTAAAATCAGTTGAGGCTAGGTGTTTGAAGCCAACAGACGGAGCGTCTATTCAGTATACTTCATATCAGGACCATACAGCGTATACTGTGGAGACATTTTTTAGAAGCTATGACTAGGGGCAGATCACTCTAGGAATGTATAAAAAAATTGCATCAAATTAGAAAAAAATGCATTTAATTTCCATTTTTGCATCAACTTTGCACGCCCTCGCAGAAAAGTTTGTTCAAAAAACGTCCTACGCTGATCCACTTTGTTCGACGTTTTGTGGAATGTAGGGCTAGTTTTTTCGTAGGGTTTTGACGTCTTACACGCAACTCAAAAGACATTGCACGCAACGCAAAATGCATTATGAATGTCTATTTTGATGGAAATAAATGCATTTAATTTCGCTGATTTTTAAAAATGCATCACAAGTGATCTGCCCCTAGAGCTGTGACCTTGTTGGTGGATTGCTGATTACAGTGCATTTTTGTTCCGATGATAGAGTTTTTTTAAGTCATTTGATTCTTTTCCGGGTTAGAAAAATATCTTTGTAGAGCATTCTCTAACCCTAAATGCGGTGTTGGGAATAGAATCCAGGGGAGCTACGTACAAGGCAATCGATTTACCAACTGTCATTAGATTTTAAACAAAGGTGCTTCCACGATCTGCCGCTGTTGAAGATTTTTACACATTATTTTTGCCATTTTCAAACGGTTTTACCATTGGTTATTAGTAGCATCCTACCAGACATCGAGAAAAAATAGGGGACTTCATTCTTACTTTATTATCGCCTGACTTGTCTTTCCCTTTCTTATATCTCACGTAATTTATTTACTTTTCTTCGCACTCTTAAAGTTTTCACTTTGTTTGAAATGGATATCCAACAAGATTCGTATTCGAATACTCCGACTTCCTATTGAAAATTATACAAATTGAGCTAAGTTGGGCCCTGTCTGCAGGCTTGTTATTTTCTCACACAATGAGCCACAAAGAGCGAAATACACCGATTAAAAATAGAGCAGCACAAAAACACTGCGATGTGCATAACGATCGCACAAAGAGAAAGTTGAAAACGAAAAAGAGTAGGATCTGTGCACCAAGAGCTGCACAATTTCGTTCAAAGAGTCACCTTGAAGAGCCAGAGCCAGGTAGGAAGGCGAATCAAACTACAATTCAGATAAATTTTGATCGGAAGAACGTTTTAAAAATGTTTTTGGTTGCTTTCTCTACTTACGTGCGCGTGGGACCAAGATATACACTAAAGAGCCTCTTTATTTCTACTCTTTGTGGCGTGCAGCCATGGAGTAGAATATACGTGTGGGAGCAACACGCATCGGAGTGAAGAGGTTTATTGTGAAAGAGAAGAGCGGTGGTTCGCATGAAAAGTGGAAAGAGCGTTTGTTATTCTCTCTTTATTTGCTCTGAGGTGCATAACATCCCTGCCTGTCTGATGTTCCTTCGAATCAAAGGTAATCGGCTAAGTATTCTACAGATTTCGAATAAACAGACGAAAAACTATTCAGCCAAGAGTATTGTAATATCCTATCTAAATGACACAAATGTCGACATGAATTTTATAAAGAATTCTATTTTATTTATTTCGGGTATATATGCTCGCCCACAACATTGAGATCGACGGAGAGGTCACCAATTCGAGTTTGTCAGGTGTAGATCTACTGAAGCACGAAGTTGCCTGTTTCAAGGACCCCTTTATCAGGCGAGCGAAGATTTTGAATGGTATTGGCTTGGTGTGTCAAGCTCGCAGAGAATTTTTAGGATTACTCTTGCATTAGTAATGTTGAAAAAACTGCATATTCTGAGGAGATTCCACATGATGTATTACCATTCCCCGCGAGTATACAGTGCCCGAAGAGTCTGAAACGTTCCCTTAAAATATACTTCAATCACTCTTTTGCAGGAAAGCTGCAGAAAAATACACAAAATATGCTGTTTTTGCTCTGGAAGAGGGCTACTCTAACATCTCTTACTGCATCTAAATTTAGATTATTTGTTGGAAAACCTAAGTAAACAGCCTCTGATCTTAGTAATTTGAAATCCAACGAAGAGTTTCTATCGCCTCCAGGAGCACCAAAAATCTCAATCTGGTTCAACATTTCAGCAAAAGATTCAACATGGGTGTGCTTATAGGTCCCAGTGAGCAAATTTTCTGGCAGAGACCGCTCTGCTAGATTTCTGTAGGCCTTAGTTTGGCAGCCCTGTCAGATTTCTGCGCGTATCCTGTCGGGTTAGTTGAGCTAGGGCGAACTCGGTCCTGCTCGCATTTTCTGGCAAATTTTGGCAGGAACCGAGCTAAACCCTGGCATAACTCGGACATAAACTGTGCAAAGATCCTGGCAATTCCTACTTGGTAGAATTTAGCACGAATCGAGCAAAACATCTGACAAAGATGCATGCAGAGATCTTGGTCGTACATTTCTGGCTCGATTCTGGAGAAAAGTGAGCCGCATCGGTTGGTTTAACCGCTTCTGTCAGCAACGGTTGTTGCATTTGAGCGAATTCGTTGCCAGCATCAATTTTTCTTTGCTCAACTTTTGCTAACTTTCTGCTTGCCACGCTGACCGGGGTTAAGAAACTGGCACTTTGTGTTACTGCGGAGACTTAAATTCTGTAAGTACGGAATGGAGTTGTCGTCTCCATTTTTTTAATGCAATTATATTTTCTCTGTAGTAATCGAACCCAGGTGAGCTACATACAAGGCATTCAATTTACTAACTACGTTATGCTCTTCTTATTCCTTCTCGATGAAGTTTAGTAGGCGGTCTACTTTACTTCCCTTGAATGTAGTCTATTCCACTTATGTTCAAAAACATGGAACCGTGTCGCGCGACTCAAATACTTTCGTTATTTTTTTATCTTTACATTTAAGAGCATCATTTATTGTGAATAAATCTGAATGGTCTAGCGACCAAGAATAGATACAAGTTGTAGATACAAAAAAAATATTAAGACGTCGAACATCGTTACTCATTGAATACGGTTCAGTGTGATGTCTGGATAGATAACGAAAACTGCGCTGAGCGCCACAAATTGTGTTCGTGATATGGTTTACAGAACAAGATACCGCGAACCAGACACACTTTTATGATCCAGTTCACCTTATCACTTTACAACGAGTAAAAAACCGATAGCAACCAAAAACAGATCGCGACAAAACGAACAGAAATTACGAATACCACGATGAAACTGCTGATATCATGTCACATTACTCCACGTGTCAAATTTGAAAGTAAGCTCTAGAACAAAATATCACGATAAGATAAACAGAAATTACAAAAATCGTGACTAAGATCCTGAAATTATAATCATAAATCACACAACTCCTGACAAAAATAGCAAAAATTGTTACTAAGATCCTGAAGTCATGAACATAAATAAAAATGAATCCCTACTCGTGACAAAAATATTATGACAACATGAACAGAAATTATGAAAACCATGACAAAGTTCCTGCAATCATGGACATAAATCACATTACTCGTTAATGAAATATTCAAAATCGTGACTAAGATCCTGAAATTATGAGCATGAATCACTTTACTTATGACTGAAATCTCACGATAACGTGAATAGAAATTATGAAAATCGCGACAAAGATCATGAAATCATGAACATAGATCGCACTACCCTGGCATAAAAATTGGATAGTAAACTCATGAATTAAATAGCAGGGTAACGTCATACGAAATCACAGAAATCGGGGATTAGCTCCGGAAATCATCAAAAACGCTTGAATGTCGGATGTGCATTCCCAAATTATGAACAAGACTCATAACAAAATCTGAACATGTCCAGCGAACAACAGTAACTCAACCAAAAATTTGAATGTAACGCCATGTATATAATCGGGACGATCTAGTTTTGTGGAAACACAAATTGTTTCATGGATACGAGGTTTATTACTCATAATTTCAGGAACTTGGTCACGGTTTTCGTAAATCGTTCAGTTCACGAAATAGCGATCATTTTTTCATGGATTTATGATCGATTTTTTTCCTTGTAGGCACTCCTTCAGTGGGGATTGTACTCATGCTCTTTTAATTTTGTGTTAATCGTTCATGTTTTTTCCATTGATGCTTTTTCTGGTTTGCTGTCGAACCTTCTCGGTATATCTGACCTGCTCAGATCTGCTGCAAATGTCGTCATCTGTTGAGACATGAACCGATCCAGAGATGTCGACCGTAATGATTTACATCTCTTTACAATCACCTTCGCAGGGTTTCTTATCCTTCTTGACGTTAGTCGTTCCTGTTTATTTGCTAGCTGCTGCTGAGAATTTTTCGGTAGCGGTATTCCTCCCGATACCGATGACCATTTTCGCGGGCTATTTAGCTGTCAGTCACTCCGATGGCGAGATCATCGGCAATTAATAATAATAACGATATCTTGATTTTCTCTGACATCATGCTTTTTCCTTAGATCACTTTGCTAGTCCGCTGACCGACCTTTGCTGTGAAGCTGATCTACTCACAACTAGTGCTAATATCGAAACATGCCGAAACATGAACCGATCCAGAGATGCCGACCAACATAACGTAATGCCGACCAATATAACCAACGTAACGTACTCCCCTTACCAGCCACCTTCGCGAGGTTTCTTCCTTGGTTTTTTCAACGACTTGTTTCTAGAGTGACCGAACTCGAATGACACGGCTCGCTGTATAATTTCATCCCTGAACAGGAAGTTTATAATATTTTGAAAGTAATTCAAAACCCCCATGGGAGGGGTTTGAACCCCTAAAACCCTCCCCTTGCGCACGGGCCTGCGAGGACTTGATGACTGGAGGGTCTAAAATATTTTCCAGCCGCGCACTGAGTATTGTGGGTTTTGCCCTTACTGTGTTATGCGAATCTCTGACACAGTCGACCATTATTTTCTTCGAGTATCGTGGGAATCAGATGATCGTATCCCATTTAAACCTGATATGGCTCGCTATATACGTTAACATTCCAATTTACTTGGCGTTCTCTAGTTGTTGTGCAATTTATGTTGGAAATCCCCGCTCACTCTGCTTCACGATGTTGCTTACAACATTGAGAAAGCCTTCTCGTTCAAGCAATCTAGCTTGGGTGTATTCCTAGACATTGAGGGTGCTTTTGACAATGTATCCTTCCAGTCTATTCTGGAAGCGACACGCGGTCATGGGATACCTGCATGTATCTCTGGTTGGATAAACGCAATGCTTACTAACCGCATTCTTTGCGCGTCACAGCGACAGGCTGAGATACGGAAGTTGAATATTTGCGGTTGTCCTCAGGGCGGCGTTCTGTCACCTTTGTTATGTAACTTGGTTGCCGACGGCTTGTTGAAGACACTCAATGTGCTTGGATTTCCAGCCTACGGGTTTGCTGACGATTACCAAATACTAACTACTGGATTTTGCATCGGAACAATCTTTGACTTAATGCAACAGGCATTAAGAGCTGTCGAACAGTGGTGTCGACAAGTTAAACTATCAGTTAACCCAAGCAAAACTTCAATGGTTCTTTTCACGAAGAAGCGAATTACAACCGGGGTTCGTCCCTTGCAGTTCTTTGATTCTGAGCTATTGTGAGCAGATCAAGTCAAATACGTTGGAGTCATATTGGATTCCAAACTGAATTGGTCTGCTCACATTGAGTTCAGAGTCAAGAAAGCGTGCATGGCCTTCGGGCAGTGCAGACGAACTTTTGGAAAGACCTGGGGTCTCAAACCTAAATACATCTATTGGATTTACACGACAATTGTACCTCCAATACTGTCATACGGATGCCTTGTGTGGTAGCAGAGGGGAGAGGTGATTACAGTCCAGTCAAAGCTAAACCATCTTCAAATAATGGCGTTGACTGGTGCTTCTTAACCCATTCATGCCCATGTTGTTTGTGGACAACAACGTTTTTAAACAGCTATAACTTTTGATTGAAGCAAGATTTGCTCACAAAAACAAGTAAGGCTAATAAATGTGACTATTGGCTTTCATTTGAGAATTAATAGTTACAAGGATCAGCTCTACAACTGAAGTTATTGCAATTTGTCTGATTGAATTCCGAAGAAGCAGTGCTGCCAGGGACAGTTTACGTTGACGACGGAAAATGATTTTTTCATATAACTTCATTATGATGCAATATTAGTGCAAGCTGATAAAACTTATAAATTTACACTATTTTTGGCTACGTTTTCCAAGCAATTGGACTATTGTGAATATTCTAGGAGAATTGTAGTGAGCATTGGAAGGTAAAAATTGAGCAGCTTCTAGCACTGCAAGAGAAGAACCTACCTTCATGAAAAAAGTTATTTCGAGTTTCTTGACCCCAACGTTTTCAAGAAATAATAGGTTTGAAACCCTACATGCACTAGAAAAAAGTTGGGCATGAAAGGGTTAAGGCACTTCTAAATATCAAACCATTACACATACACCTCATACAAGAGTCACTATGATGTGCATACAGACTGCAGGTTACTGGGCTTTGGAACAGTTATCATGTTGATCTTGTAGTTATACACGATTGTGGTCACAAATGGTTACATGGGGTGAAGACATTTTTGCTCCCAGTGATATTACACTTACATGTAGTTTTCCTTACAGGACATTCCATGTGAGGATTCCCTCTCGAGAGGAGTAGTTGTCTGGCTATATGGAAAGACAACAACAAACGCAAGTGGTCTGTTACACTGACGGTTCTCTGATGGATGGACGTGCTGGTGCTGGTGTCTACTGTCGTGAAATGAGATTGGAACAATCTCATTTACTAGGTAGATACTGTACTGTATTCCAAGCAGAAATCTGAATATGTGTGGGGTACAATCGGCCCTTCAACTGGGCTTCGTCCGAGCACCGTAATGATTGGAGAAATATACAAACGTGTCGCCAAACAAAGGCGTTTCTAGAACAACCGTACCCAGTGATTTCGAAAAATCTACATTGTTCGAAGCTCCGCTGCGGCATGCTGACCAGGGCTTTAACCGGCCACTGCAAACTCAATTATCACATGGCAACTATTCAGCGCGCTGAGTTTTTTTCATGTGATCTTTGTGAACCCGACTACGGAACCTCATATCATCTGATATGCAACTGTCCAGCAGTAGCGTAATTGCGATTTTGAGCTATCGGCCGTCCTTACATAGACGACACCATGTTTGGACGACTGAAACTCAGACACAAACTAAAGTTTCTTATCCAATGTGGTAAAGAGCTTTGGGCTTACTCGCAGGTGAGTTGAACTACTTGTGAGATTAACTTACCTGCTGTTTGTTTTTGTTTTTGTGCTGTTATTTTTCCCACCCTTCCAATTCTACTTCCCCACACCTCCTTGTCCTTTCCTTCCGCTCAGCAAATGATGAAAACACACGGCAACGTACGCGCCGTTCAATCCAATATATTCTGATTCCTGATGGTGAAGAAAGTATTAAGTCCAACACCGAGCAAAATTTACATTGAATTTCCATAAAAACGATTATAAATAAATTTTATAAGTCTGTCTTATGATTTGGATGGGAAATTTTCCATATCCATATCTTACTATTTTCATAAGACAGTCTTATGAAATTCATGAAAATGTCCAAATGAACACCATAGGTGCACATTTATGAAAATTGCTGACATTTCTAAACAGAAAACATGGCAGAAATTATAATTTATATAGAGCAGTCTTATGGTATTATTCACAATGCGCTAATGAATGCCATAAGTTTTTTATTTATGGATATTATTGTGCATTTATATAAGAATTAGAACATGGCAGTCAAAAAATTAACAGTAAAAATCAACATTGCGAGGATATTCGGGACAAACGAACCGCCAAGTGTAGATCACTTCAGAAGATTGAAGAGAAAAATTCTCATTTAATATTAAAATATGTATATAACGAGCAACGGTTCGTTAATATTTCCTGGGAAACTGGGCTTAAACAACTGGGAAACTGGACTTGACAACTGAATGATAATGATTGTTACTTCTCAAACGATTCTGATAAATATAAAATACGCGTCAAACACTAATATTATATGCACAATTCATTTCAAGGTTAATATAAATAATAATCGAATTTCTTCTACAAAAATCATAACCATGTAAACTAATTTAATGCTCACAGTAATTTATTGAATGACATAAAAAACAATGATTTAAAATTTTGTTTGAAATTTAACTAAAAATCTCGCTTCTTTTGTTTCAAACAGCGGCCTATGAGATTCTAAAGCGTTCAATGTAACCGTCAGAAGGCTGGTTCATATGCCGAGACTAATGAAGTTCTCAGGTGCATTTTGCTCGGTGTACGTCAAAACCACTGCTGAATTGTCAAACAAACCGAGCGTCTTGTGGAATGCATCAAAGAGAATAGTGAAAGAGACGCAGAGTGAAAATCAGTCAAAACGGCAACACTCCCTTTATGATGATTTCAACACTAGAATTTGGCAACCGTTTCCAAAGGCAGCACTTTAAATGACTCCTATTATATTTTGAAAACAAACCTTTTGTCGATCGTTGGATTTGTTTATCAAACGATGTGCATTTCGAAACAAAGAGATGAAATAATTCTAAAACTTGTTTTTACTCATACATAGACTCTAGAATGCACCTTACAATCGCGATTGCACTAAATTCTGACGAAAATTCAAATTTTTTTTTGATAGATTTACAATACTTATCTCCTCCAACTCAGGCATGAGTAATGTTTATTTACATTGCACGATTGGTTTGCTCAATAAGGTATTTTTGGCTTCACACTATTCGTCTCTTTTCCTATTCTCTTTGGAATGCATAAGCTGCGCGATGGGGCCGAAGAGATCTAAAGTTGTTCCAAAAATTTAGAATAACCAGATCAGCGGTCAAGTTGCTCTAATGTCGTTTTCGATTGAGAACCTAGAAACTAACCCAGGTTAGTTACTTCAAACGAACGTTTTTAACGAAACTGAGTTGGGTTCTCGCCAAACAGCGGTGGTGTGAGCGAACCCGAAATATATTTCAGGTTGGAACCCAACCCGGTTTTCAGTTCAGTGGCGCATAACCTAGGTTGGAAACTGGCTTCAAACAAACGGTTTGACAGCAGTTAGGTCCGAAACTGAGTTAGTTTCTGCTTCAAGCGAAAACGACATAAGATACAGTAAAATGCAAGCCATGACACAAACCGATATTTGGAGTTTTATATTACACCGTATCTGAGAAAACGGTGTAACGATGGAGAATACAATATTCACAGAAGACTTTTTTAAACCAATACTTGGGTTGCATTTACGTTTCCTGATTAACTTTTTCAATAATAAGCTAGTCGAAACCATAGCCTTCGATATGTAGTGCAAAATTGTTGAAAAGTTTAATGGTGGAGCAATAGTAATCTAAAGAAAACCTTAGCTCTTATTTGTACATAGGACCGTTTCAATAAGTAAGAGAAGTTTGACACAAGTTCGAGGTGAATTCAAACAGAGCTGTCAGACAATTTAGTCCAATATTTAAACTGACCTAAAATGTATCTGCGTATATTCAATAAAGAATAAGGATGCGTATTTTTACGAGTTATGTTCGTTACTAAAAACTATTTCAAATTAAGTGAATAAGTCAAATACTGAATCACAATTTCTATTTGCATTAATACTATTTTGAAAATCTGTGTCCGCATTTAAAAATCTGCATAAATGGCAGCTCTGCATTCAAATTCGTTGTTCAGGTGCAACATTTTTTTGTACAGATTAACCGCCAAACGTTTCTTGTAGCTTTGTAATATAATATTGTGAGCTATTTGTAATTTGTTTTATTTGGAAAACTGTGCGGAGATTATCCACGTATTGGAATGGATACCCCCGGAAGGATCAATGTTGAGATCGCCTGCACAAAAGGGTAACATAATCAGCTCTGTGAATCGCAAACGTTATGCTTTCATCTGTATTTGACCGTAGGTTCTGCAAAGAACGTCCCGCTCCCGACCTGCAGCAGGCAATACGCCAATATATAGCGGACGTCAAAACCCTCCCCAAAGATCATGTCTTCCAGGTGTGCTACCCAAACGTGGATAGCGTAATGATTTGCGATAGGATCACGGAGAGTACCCCACGAAACAACTTATGTGTGATCACGTACCTGTTGCGGGACGAGACGGGAGAAGAAGAAACTATTGAACAGGATGGAGATGAGATCCAGATAGCTAATCACTGGATGCTTCCGGCTCGGGAGTTTCATGGCATGTGGGAAAGTCTAATTTATGACGAATGTTTGAAAGATGATTTGATGAGTTTCATGCAGACAACGATGCTGTTTTCACGGAAGAATGTCAATCCTAATCTGATCGCATGTAATCGGTAAGTGGGGTGATGTACTCGGGAACGCTGTTTGCTTATTTTATCGTATGTTCGGCTAGGTTGATCCTATTGCACGGTCCACCCGGGACAGGAAAAACCAGTCTTTGTAAGGCTTTGGCACAGAAACTATCGATCCGTATGCAGGCTCACTACAAACACGCGCACCTGATCGAGATCAATAGTCATAGTTTGTTCTCCAAATGGTTTTCCGAGAGCGGTAAACTAGTTCAGAAAGTTTTCGGTCAAATTCATGAGCTTTGCCAGGATCAATCATCTCTGGTTTGCGTTCTAGTGGATGAAGTGGAATCAATTGCCTTTGCAAGAGAATCCATTTCGAACAACGAACCAAGTGACAGTATTCGCGTGGTCAACGCTGTGCTGACTCAGTTAGACCGCATTCGCAAATATCCGAACGTATTCGTGCTGGCCACTTCCAATCTGACTGGGCGCATTGATTTAGCCTTTCTAGATCGAGCGGATATCGTGCAGTTTATCGGAAATCCCAGTTTGCCTGCCATCTATCAAATTTATCGAACGGCTTTGGATGATCTGCAGAGTGCAGGGGTCATCACGGTTGAAGATTTCGTTCCAGCGTATGAAGAGGCCACGGAAATGTCAGTAGTGGCAAGCAATCTCAAATCCGTCGCGAATTTAAGCGTCGGGCTCAGCGGAAGAAGTTTACGCAAGGTTCCCTTTCTGGCACACGCTCTGTTCGTGCAGCAGGAAGAAACCACGATGCTCAAGTTTCTCGGGGCAATGAGAAATGCGGTCCGTCGGATGCGCCGTGATAAAGAGATGCTAGAAACGAAACACCAACCAAAACAATCGTCGGATTCCAATGGAGTTTCCAGCGAGAATGCCACTGCTGAGGGAACAGATAATGGTCAATAAGAATGAAAAAGATATATAAATTGTGAACGGAACAAAAAAGGTAAAATATTGTGGCAGAAACTATCTAAAATATATAAATATACAAAGAACTAACTTTTTTTGTTTATCTAAATTGTATCAATGAGAAACGTTTAACAAATAAACCACTTATCTTCGTTTATTTTTCACTAACTTCAAACCCCGCTTTACTCGCATTTGATTCACATTTTTAGTTTCACGCAATCTACGTTTCTTAAAAATTTTACGAATATCCTTCCTCTGTTCATCTCTTCCTACAGCTGCATCAGCAACTTTACTGGCAAACTCGAAAAATAATTTCCTACCTTCCTCGAAGCGAGGGTCTTTGGGTAGGAAGAAAAAGTTCTCCTTCCAAACTCCCTGCTTAGAGAAATAACCGGCTTTTTTCTTCTGCTTCTTCACTTCTAATTCAGCTTCCTGAATTTGCAGCTTTGGCTCACTGTCTCCAGCCGCCTTCTCCTGGGGACCTTCCTCGTCTTCACTAGCGGATGATTCATATTTGAATCGAGCATCACTGAATACAGGCTTTCCAAGGTCCTGGTTCTCACGTTCGACGTCTTCACCGTCATCATCAGCTGCTGCAGCATTTCCAAACATTGAAAGCAAGCTAAATTCCCCGGAAGCGTTTCCAATCACCTGAGTGATACTGTCCGACACACTGTAGAATGTGTCTTCTGATACTTTGTAATCTTCAGCTGGACGAACCGCTTTTTTCGCTTCAATCAAATCTTCGTCGGTTGGCTGTTTCTCTTTCCGCGACGGTCGCTCCGAAACCTTGCTCTCATTAGTAGAAGGATCAAACCGTTGCATCACCTTTCGGCCGGACTCATCACGACTGAACTGTGATCTATCATGTATCTCTTTCCCGGTGACTTTTGAAAGTATTTCAAGCTGCTTCTTCCTCTCGTGGTTTCCCGATTTTGCTCCGCTTCGATCTAGAATACCATTCCCACTTTTTCGAACTTCAGTAGAATCATCAGCCAGGAAACGTTCGTCCAGCTTGAACCGTGAATCCCCATGAAACTGTGTTTGCATCTCGAACAACCGTTGTCCTTTTTCAGCTAAAATACAATGGCAAAAATTAATTATATTTTCTGCTAAATTAAAAAAAACCTACTGTTTTCTGCAAGCTGCTTTCGAACCGCAAAATTCGCCTTGAACCCATCCTCCTCATCTTCGTCATTGAATAGTGCTACTTTGGAATGCTTTCTAGCCGGTTCCTCCGAATCATCATCAAAAACAATCTTTTTTCTTTTACTCGCTTCACCCCCGGCCAGTGCCTTCTGAATTGCCTGTTTCTGCTGCTCGTATGCACTTTGCAAGTTTGATAAGCCTTGCTTTCGCTTTTCATCAGCCAACCGTGCTTTTTCATCCAGATCCTTTTCTTGTTTCTTTCGATTCTTGCTTTTATCTATCACTTCCTTCACCTGTCCTGTGATAGGCACAATTTTCAGTTTCCCATGCTCAATAAATGTCTCCTGATTCCACTTTCGAACCAGTTGATCGTCGTCCTCCTTTGCCTTTGGTTTTCGAACAACAGAAGTTTTAGCCGGTTCAGGACCATCATCTTCACTTTCCGAACTCGACCCGGAACTGGAAGATTCGACCTCCTTCTGAATTGTCGGTAATACCGGGAGCGGCTCAACTAGATCATCCTTCCGCACAGCAGCACTTGTGTCGCATTTTTTATACGGATTGAGACGCTCACTGCTAAGTTTGCCAGCTTCTGCCTCTTCCCGTTCTCGCTTCAATCGATCCAGAAAAGATTCTTTCGCTTTCGACACATTCAGAAAAACACCCTTGTACTGTTCCTGCCGGAACTCGGTGATACAACGCCCCACAGCCCGGTCATCCAATTCGATGTTGACAAAGGCAAACGTGTCAACCGAATCGTTCAGCGGGTTGGGTTTGCACTTCAAATCGATCGCCTTCACTGGGCCGTAGGCGGAAAATTCTTGCTTCAATTCCTGCTCGCTGGTGCCAGCTGGTATGTTGCCCACAAACAGTCTCTGCAGGGGCATTTTGTGGCTGAATTTATGGCTGTAATTCAAGTTTTAAGATTACTCAACTAGCACCCGGTACCGAATAAAAATAATTCTGTTTACTTATAGCACGTGCTTTTGACATTTCTTCAGTTACACCGTTTTTTTTTTGCACGGCGACCGCACTACACGTTATCGAAAAAGAACTCATAGCCAACGTTAAAACCACCTGATGATAAATAAACCATGTTTAGGGTAACCAACCTGAACTAAATTATACATTTGTGTTGTCTGTCGTGACCGGAGCTTTTGCGTCTGCTCTCATCTATTTCCTTCCAAAAACTGAAACTAGATTGTCTGTCACAACAACCGAGGCGGGCTTACCTAAAATCGATCTTTCGCTTGATTTTATTCCATCCAGACAAAAACGAGATAGAGCTTCAGGAGATTTGTACGAATATCGAATGCAATTACTTATTATGCTAAAAGTTAAATATTGATTCATTTTATTATTTAAACGGGTTCATATCCTACAATATCTTCTTAAATCAAATTAATCAAAATTCATAATTTAAAAAAATGTCTTCAAAAACGACACATAATTTTAAGAATTGGTCTGTACACAAAAAGAAAATTCCATATAGTAACTCGCATAGTTAAAAGCCATTTGCGGCATAGTCCGAACAATAAACCTATGTTACGGGATACAGTAACCATTAGGGCATGTTCAGAAGCGTTTTATTTTGTATAGGAGTTTCAAAGTAAAACTGGAACTGAAACATTCACATCCCCAGCACAGCGTTTTGTTTTTTAATTTCGAACAGATTTGTTTTAAAATTTAAAACTGTTATGCGACGCCGTTCTATTTGTTGCTGATTTTAAAACACGTTTTGAACTGTGTTTTAAATACATTCAAAGTTTTAAGCACAGACACTTAGACCCGATAGACTGGGGAAAAATAAATTTGACGGCAGTAATTCTGTACTACTTGATGCTAACTTGTCTCTGTTGGACATAAAATTAACAACTCAAATTAAATATATTTGAACAAGTTTACATTTCTCTGTGTTTACATCCTGTATGGTAGTTTCAACCATATGCGATATGGTACACACAGAAAAAAAATGTTGGTGAAAATAAGAGTTTTTCACTCTTAGCAAAAAACAACCAACGCATACTCTTAGTTTAAAAATAAAACTTTTGTTTTGAGTACTATTCTTCATTTGCTTAAAAGGAAAACTTTTACTTTGATTATTATTCTTGATAAATTTAAAAGTTTTACTTTCAACCTAATAGTTGGCGTTGATTGTTTTTTGCTAAGAGCGGAACACTCTTACTTTTACCAATATTTTTTTCAGTGCATGTTTTTATTCTCTTATGGTCATGATTATTCATTATGCCATTCATAATTATCGGTACTAGCTAATTCCGATTTGCCCAGCTCAAGATGGTGGGATGAGCGGAAATAGCTCAATTGGACAAAAGCAGCAGTAACACAGATGTCAACACTTTCCAGATGGCAGGTAATCAAATCTCTATCATTAAATATTAATAGAGTTAAAACTATATGCGAGCGTTACAAATGTGATAAACTATGCGGAAAATACCAACATTGTAAGGTTCTTTACTTTTGCCTATCCTTTTGACATCGTCGATAATGTAATTTCTGCACGCTTCTGTGGAATTGATCATTTTAACCGAAATTTGTTTTTACAATAAGTACTTTTATTTCATTATAGTAACCTATGGTGGACATGGTCAGTATAATAACAAAAACATACTCTAACTATTTCCAATATTGTTCGTCAAAATCCTACCGTTGATTTATACGTTTTTATTTGTATAGTATTTCGCTAGAAAACTATATTTGAACTATACGAGAAATAGTAGAAACTCGGAACAAAGCGACTATACTTATGATGCAGACCTTTATGTCCCCAAAATCTACAACGGAAAAACAATGTAAATCGATGTTTTTGATTTCAGAATGTATGGGAAAAGATCAATTTTTTCATTGTTACATCCCTTAACGACCCCCCTTTTTCCATGTAAATATCGGGTTTACAATAAAATTGGATGTAGAAACAACAAATGTAGAAACAACAACAAATTTCCATTGTAAATTTTCCAGAATAACATTGCTTTTCGTTGTAATGTAACAATAAAAACCTGTTTTAATCCACCTAGAGGTGCAATTGCGCCTTTTTCATTTCTCCAATTTATGATTTAATAGCTGGTTCGTACAATTTAACATTATGGAAATGTCTTTCATTCTTATTACACTTGGTAAGTACATATAAGAGCACCTTTTTGCATTCATCGCGGTATCGGTTTGAATCGGAGTTTTCTATGTGATCGCACTCCACAACCCGTAACTCTGGAAGTCGGATGGAGATGGAATTTAATATCAGTTTCCGGGAACGCAACACCTTTCATTTGAGACTAAGTTGATCAAATCGGTCTAGCCATCGATGGTGGCCAGCAGAGTTAAAAATATTCAAATTCATTGAATGAAAATTGATCATATTCAGCTGCATTCATTTTCAATATTCAGTGACGCAGCTGAAAACGTCAAACGAATAAACCGCCCAGTCATCCATGCACATTTTCATTCGTCAACGATTATTACACGAAGCGACCGTGCAGCAACGAATCAAACGCATCAAAGTAGGACCTGGCACAACGAAAGCGATGATGATTGTTCTTTCATATGCTTTACCGGCATTTGAAAACATTTTTCTTTATAATTAGTGAAATGAATATATTGTACGATATTCAACTGAATGAATAACATGGATATTTGAATGAACATTTTTTTCTTTTCAGAACGAGTCGCATCAGGTTTATTTTCAGCCGTCAAAAAAGAGCTTCGAATATTTGTAACTCTGGTGGCCAGTGTGGCCAAAGAGACTTTGAATGACTGTTGGGGACCTAGATCTACAAATTCAACAGTTGTGTTTACATTTTGGAAAAAAAATCACCTTTTTACATTCATCGCAGAATTCGTTTTGCCATTTGAGACTTGGTTTGAGAAAATCGGTTCAGTCATCACCGAAGAAACGATGTGACTTTAATTGTGGAATATGCCCGGAATTCCGGACTTCCGGAATTGTCGATAGTGGACAATATATTCAAAGAATGTTTGATTGGCAATCAGTGATCCAGATCTGCGATTAGAAGTAATTTGGTGACCATTTGAATAGTTTTTAGCCTATGATTGTACCGATTTATATGGGAAATTCCAGTGTATCCATACTAACACCCCTGTAACTCCGGAAGCAAGAGTCAGAACCGAATGAAATTCAGCAGCAGTCAATGGTATTACTGTATCTTTCATTTGAAATCAAGTTTGTAAAAATCGGTAGAGAATTCGTTGGGGAATGGGTGTGATATTAGCTTAGGAACTTGGCGGGTTCCCCGGGGTGTCATGAACCGTCATAGGTGGCCAATGTGGTCAAAGCTGCTTTACTTGATCATTAGTGATCCAGTAATGTTACAGCAATTTTAATATGTTTTATATCATTTTAACATCATTATATGGGAATTTGCTGTGTGACCGCACTCTTCAACCCGTAACTCCGGAACCGGAAGTCGGATCAACTAAAAATTCAATAGCAGTTGGAAGAGTTGGAATCCACACTGACTCCATTCAGAAATCCGAACCCGTTCCGGAATGGGTTTAACTGGGAAGTCTTCTGTGGGTGAATTTTTGGGGACTGCTGGACCGTTTTTCGACCTTTTCCAAGGAACGAACTGAACCTACCTGAGGTCAGATCTCATACCGGGCAATTTAACATTGGCGCGGGAGTACTCATTAGAGTTGGCCCATAAACCCTACGCTTAACAATTGAGTGTGGTACGCCGTCTGTTTGAATTAGGTTCCCGTTGAGTAGATCGCCAGTCGTCCATACGAACGACTTTGCGGTGTGCTACATATTTTCAGTGTGGTACTCGTTTCAGTGTAGGGTAACCAACCAGATTTAGAGCACTCTAGTTAGAGTGTGGCCATGACGTATCTAAACGAACATGAAAATTGGCCGTATTCACAATAGAAATACTTCAGATTTCTGCTCGTTTGAATACGTCAAACTCGTCTTGGCCACTCTCTAAATAGAGAGCTCTATCAGGAATATTAAAGATGCTTGAACATATTTTTAAAATTTATTAATCTTAAATAGTTATTGTGCCCAGGTAACCAACAAGCATTAGTGTATGCAGTAAAATAGCATATAATTTGCATTTCGGATGCTTCTTGCAGTATATTTGCATCCTTTATGCATATATGTTGTTAATCAGCATTCCAAAAACTGTTAAAAAGCTTCTTGTCAGTATTCAGCATTCTGAATGCACAACAGCAGTAAAACAGCATTTTCTTGGCACAGCAGTAGAGTGGCCGTATATTTTGCCAAAAGCGACTTTTAAATAGTATTTAAAACAAATTAAATGCCTGTCAGGTAGCCGTTAAGACGCATTTTGCATGCTTATTGGTTACCTGGGTGGTTATCACTGGAAACTAGCAAAAAATAGCAAACAAACAAAATAGCGACAAGACTGCGCAATTGTCATTTTAAAGATATGACCTTTTCGATTTCGCATTTTTTGTAATTATAATTTGAATTGATTGTTATATAAAGTCATCGGACGACTTGAACCAAAAATAACTTCGGGGGATGTTAAGGAATCGAGTGCGAAATAAAAAGGCACGCCAATGAGATATCAAGAAAATAGTAAGAAAAACTTTCTAATGGCACCGCATGGAGTGAAGGAGTAAAAAATCCATGACCCGTCAATTCATGACCGTCTAATCAAAGACAAATAATAAAGACATAAATCGTCCGAAGAAAGTTTCAAAAAATTGTGGCCGACGGGAACGACACTTCGTAATTTGTTGATGAAATGAACTTATTTCTTGTAGCCGAGGAGAACGACACTTCAGAATAATTGTTATATTCCGTTCGATTTTGCACGAATTTGTATTTTTTCTGGTAATTTTATAAAATTTAAACAATTTTCTATCAGGATTGCTAAAAAATTCATAAAAAATACAACAAATTTATTCAATCTCAATCGACGGGAACGACAATCCATGATTTGTTGATGAAAAGAACTTATAATTCAAAATTCTGATTGGATTGATAAAGATTGGTATTAGATAATGTCCGGAATGGATTCGAATTTTCAACATTACTTGATAATGTTTTGGAATAGCCGAGGATGGTTTGGAATGAGTCATGAAAAAAACTGAATTGCTCGAAATCTACGTTTTGACAATTTCAGTGCTCGATAAAATCAAAATAAAACATTGCCAACACAAAACAGAACAAAACGATGAACTTCGTTACCACAATTATTAAAAGATTCGAAAATAGAGTATGCAAAGTTGCCAGTTACATCATATTCTTTGAAATTGGAGCAAAATTGGATTGAAATCTCGGTTGTCGTGAATAAGCTCCTGTGGCAAGAAAACCAGCATTTAAAAAGAAGTGCCTCAATAAACAGATTAAGCCCATCATTAAGTCCTATGATGGCTCAGTAACGTTTTAGCCATATTTGGCCAGCTGGTACAATCGCAAGAAAGGCGTACAATGGTGCAACGAAAATGGAGCTAGTTCATCTCAAAAGAACGGAGTCCGTCAAATTGTTTTCAGTTCAAACTAACTAGTAAAGTTCAGCCGGAAATGAACTGATGTTCTGGCTGGTTCCAGCTCGTACACTACACTACGTACGTACACTAATTCTAATTAGAATCGGTTGTGTCACTGGAGCCGGAATGCGAACTGGTACCAGCCAGAATTCCGGTTCATTTCCGGCTGAGCTTAACTGGGGATTTTGTTTTGTGAAATCCGCTGGCATCAATAGAAAGGTTCGAGAATTTCTTTCAAATAACACTGTTAGTTTCATGAAAGGAGATGTTATAGCCCATGTTTCTTCTTTAGGAAATTTATCGACTAAAGAAAATATTTCTTATTTATGAGTACTCTCAACAGAAAGGCCTAATTTATTTTATACTTTTTATTTCGTACTAAATCAAAAAAGCTTATGTTATTGGAAGTTTCAGGAACTTTAAAATAGTATGTAAATTTAATTTACGGATCTAGAAAAGGTCTGCGTCTGACAATTATGCGTTTAGTAGAGTATTGACTTTTAGAGACTACAATATTGTTTAAGAATTTTTGAGCTCAGAATGTAAAAAAAAAAACAAATAAGTTTCATATGCATGGCGTATTCTATTTATGTGTCTGACAAATGGTTACTAAATGTAATCCATATAGAATTTAAGCCTGCATCAACTTAAATATCATATCATTCCTTATAAAACACATGTGCAAAAATCTTGATTTTCAAATGGGGATATTTGTATGTACATGACAAAAGATTTTTAAGTTTAGTAAAATATTTTTATTTGAAATTAAAAGAATACAGCTTAACTTACACCTAAATAAAAAAATTAAATTAAAAGAAATACATTAGTATGTTATTTCTATATGCATTAAAATTAATAAAATGGTTTACCCCTAAAGCGTCTTCTCTTCGGTTCTGTCGTCCTATCGGTCCTGCAGTCCGTTGATTTCATTACCTACAAGCACAAAATTATTTATTAATCATGCAAACATTTTATGAAAATTTACTTACCATGCAAAACCTGAATTTGCCATGCAAACCTCGAATAAAATATTCCTGCATGTATTTTCCGCCATGATTCCTCAAATCAGTGTTGTGAAAAAATCAGCTTGTCTTTAAGTGTTTTCACACTTAATGTTGCCTAAATTGTTAAAAATAATGAATTTCATGGGCAAAACATTTATGATTTAATAAGCTGACACTGATCATTTATATGTGATGACAGTCAACCATGCCATCATGCAGGACGCTTAAATTTTAAGTGTAATTTTATTAAAGGGCATATAGAAAATTCTTGAGTTTTTAATGTGGTTTGAAATTTAAATCTTATGTGCCGAATCTCTTCGTAAAAAGGTGCACATTATTTACAGTAATGGGAAAACATTTACGATTCAATATGCTGACACTTAAAATTTAATTGACGTGACATACCATGGATTTCATGGACAGCACATTTATAATTTAATACGCTGACACTTAAATTTTAAAGTCGATCATGTCATAGAGTGGCTCACTTAGTTCTAAAGTGCAATTTTATAAGGGATTAAATGGAAAGTTCTTGAACTCTCAGTGTGGCTTGAAATTTAAATTTTATGTGTCAAATCCCTTCGAAATAAAGTGTAGATTATTTACAGTGTAGGTATATACTATAAATGAAAAATATTTAGGGCAAAACGTAGATCTAGATAAATATAAGACTTATCGGTCGCCGATCTTTTGCAGTACTAATTCTGTCAACGCAGAAACCGTCGAGCTGGCAACACTGCCTAGCAAATGCAACGCGTCCGCTTCAAAAGCAACACAACAGTAAAGCGCCGCGTCAGTGGGTGACAGACGTCATTTGATGACAGTGGAGATACGTCACCGAACTGTCAACGGCAAGACCGCGTGTTCTCGTAATCGGTCTATTCCACATTAGCCGTGAACGAGAACAGGACTGAACTGGCAAAGTGCTGAAAATTAAACAAATTGAAAATTTAAGTATTAAAGTGAAGAAAAGTAAAGATAGTAAAGAGTGAAAGCGAGGTTAGGAGTAAAGTATAGAATTAGATAGAAGTGAGTTAACTGTGCTAGAAGGAAAGTAAGTTAGCAGCTAAGAAAGAAGAAATATTTTTAATTATTGAAATCTAATTTAACCCCTTTAGCTCGCGGACGAAGCTAACCGCTATCTAGGGCGGAGAAAAGGAATAGCCCACCAAATTGTAAGGTACATTTACAATATAAATACGCTCACTAATTCCGAATTATAATTACAGTTGAAGCTAATTAAAATCATTACGCTGTCAAAACGGCCTTTTTCCTTCGCCCTACAACCTCGACAATCTTCAAAATTTGTGGTAAGATGGCCGAACAGACGCCAATTGGAGATACAACGGAGTTGGAACAAGAGGAATCCAATTGTGTGGCCTGCCAACGTCTGGATAGTGCGGACAATATGGTCCAGTGTGACCGATGCGACGGATGGCGGCACTATACATGCGCCGGGGTGGATGCGAGTGTGATGAAACGGTCATGGGTGTGCGGTGATTGCACCTCCATGCAAGAGGATGCCATTTCATTGAAGAGCGGTTCCAGTCGTGCCAGTGCAGCGTCGGCGCTTTCCGTCTGTATGAGCCAGCTGGTGGAAAGGCAGCAGCTAGAACGAAAACGTGCGGAAATAGAGCTGCAACGCCGCCATCTTGATGAGCAACAAAAACTCATCGACAAAGTGTTGGAAGAAGAAAATGGCAGCCATCGCAGTGGTGTTTCAGCGCGCAGTGCTACCAATGAAGCGGCTTCACCTACTTCAAGTAAGCGTCTTTCTACTCCACTTCCCCCCGGTGCCCCACTAGCATCATCTGTTCGTCGTTCGGTACCGGCGCCGGGTACACCCAGATCGGTAGCGCCACCGATGGTAACCATTCCCCTAGCAGTGTTGAAGCCGTCTGCGTCTCAGTCACCACAGGGAACGAAATCTGAGGATGCATTGTTGGAACTCAGGAACCGAGTGGAGCAATGCGAAAGGCGAGCAAAACCGACACACGAACAGCTATCAGCACTACAAACACAGTTGGAACTGTGCCGCAACCTACTTGAGGGATTTCAATCCAGTGCGGAAATGTGCGAACGAGTCGGACAACCGGAAGCAAGCAGTACAGTGACGGAGCAGCTACCAAAGCCAGCGGCAAGCCAGCCGCGCATGGAGAAGCAGACCGGCGCCATTCCCAAGGCGGGCCGAACGTTAGCAACTGTCCCGGAGGACGAACGAATTCGGTCTAAAAATGGTTCCGAAGCTGAAGCAGTAGGTGGAATCGACCCAATGAATCGTCGCTGGCCTGTGAGGGAACCGGTAAGCCATACTAGTTTGGCAGCGGTAAGTCAAACAATCGCAGCAACGGAAAGCAATCCAAGCTATATGGAACCCCCAGGTAAGCGTCAAGCCTTGAGTAATTATTCAATAAATGCAAACGAATACACCTCTCAATATTGCCCCACGACCAATATGTATGAAATTTCCCGTGAACAGTCGCGAAATTTCGCGCATCCGGGAAATATTAAAATGCCTCCTGAAGTTCCCCGCGAGCAGCAGCAAGTTTTTCACGCGCGCCCGGGTGTAACACAAATACTAACTCTGCCCAAGAGTCAATATAAGAATAAAACCGATGAACGAATGCGTGATTCCCCCACATACCCGGTTGAATTCAATAAATTTCCTCTGCCCCCTCGTCTGTCAGAAAATGTGTATCAAGACCAAGTGATTCCCCCTCGAGCTCCAGGAGGTCCAACGCAGCAGCAGCTAGCAGCACGGCAGTCCCTGGCTAAGGAACTTCCCCGATTCTCTGGAGACCCAGCGGATTGGCCGATCTTTATTTCAAGCTATCGATACACAACAGAAGCCTGCGGCTTTTCGGATGGTGAGAACATGCTTCGCCTGCAACGATGTTTGTCTGGTTCTGCGCTTGAAACAGTACGTAGTCGGCTGGTGTTACCAGCAGCGGTGCCCCAAGTGATCGAGACACTTCGTATGCGATTTGGACGTCCTGAGTTGCTGATCAACGCTCTGCTACGCAAGGTGCGAGACATCCCAGCACCACGGTCCGACAGATTGGAAGGTCTCATCGATTTCGGGATGGCGGTGCAAGCGTTATGCGACCACATCGAAGCGGCGAACGAACGCGCTCATTTATCGAATCCTTCATTACTACAGGAACTCGTTGCGAAGCTTCCCGCAGATCAAAGGATGATGTGGGCAGGATATAAGCGTAGTTTTCAAGTCGTCGATTTAAAAACCTTCGGCGATTACATGACGTCGGTGGTGCAGGACGCGTCGAGCGTAGTAACCTTCGAACCTGAGTCCAGAAGGAACAACCCACGCGATCGTCCAAAGAACAAAGCGTTCGTGAACACTCACGCGATGGAAGGAGCAGTCAGTTCTGTACGATCAATAAATGTGCCAACCGGCGCAGCGAAACAGTTTGACTGCGCACACTGCAGCAAAACTGGTCATCGAGTGCGCGAGTGTATTGCATTTAAAGCGTTGCACGTCGACGACCGCTGGAGAAGAGTCCGAGCTTTAGGTCTTTGTCAGAATTGTCTATTCAGCCATGGACGCAGGGCGTGTCGGATTCGTAGTAGTTGTGACATCGAGGGTTGTCAGTTCCGCCATCATCCACTGCTTCACTCTCTACGTGGGCCTCCAAAGGCTCCAGCATCGAATGCATTAGTGGCGGAGAATCACACCCACCGTCTTCTGACTTCGTCGACGCTGTTTCGGATAATTCCCGTGATCCTACATGGAAGCGACGTCTCGATTGATACCTTTGCATTCTTGGACGAGGGATCAGATCTGACACTAATGGAACATGATCTGGCTGTATCGTTGGGTCTGAAAGGTAGCCCTCAGCCTTTGTGTCTACGCTGGACGGGAAACACTTCCCGCATGGAAAAGGAATCGCAACGCATCACTTTCGAGATCGCAGGTGAAGGACAGCACAAACGGCACAAGATAGTGAACGCAAGAACGGTTCAATGTCTCAATCTGCCGAGTCAGAGTTTCCAGGTGGAAGAAGCAGCGACAAAACACGCGCACCTTAGGGGGATTCCGGTTAGCAGCTACCATAACGCAAAGCCTAAGATCCTCATAGGAATCGACAACCTACGACTTGCGCTACCACTTAAAGTAAGAGAGGGCGATGGTACCGGTCCTATAGCTGCGAGAACCAGATTGGGCTGGTGTGTCTACGGCCCGCGAGAAAGCGGTGACACCGAAGCTTATAATTTCCACGTAAGCAGATGCGATTGCGACGAAGAACTTCACGATACGGTGAAGCAGTTTTTTGCCATCGAAGAAGCAGGCGTGCGCCCGTCAAACATTCCAATGTCTAAGGAAGAACAACGAGCGCTAACTATCCTGGAAACTACAACTCGACGAGTAGAGAACCGTTTCGAAACGGGTTTGTTGTGGAAAGAAGACAATGTAGAATTCCCGAACAGCTACACGATGGCGGTACGTCGTCTAGAATGTCTCGAACGCAGAATGGATCGCGATCCGCTGCTAAAAGAGAACCTCCATCGACAGATGTGCGAATACGAGGCAAAGGGTTACGCGCACAGGGCTACGAAAGCGGAGATAGATGCAGCGGACCCAAGAAGGGTATGGTACCTCCCGGTGGGAGCGGTAATAAACCCTAAGAAACCAGGAAAGGTCCGAGTTATTTGGGATGCAGCCGCCAAAGTCGATGGAGTCTCACTTAACAGCGCTCTTCTCAAAGGTCCGGATCAACTCTCGTCACTTCCAGCCGTGCTATTCCGCTTTCGACAGTATGGGGTGGCGGTCAGCTCGGATATTCAGGAAATGTTCCACCAAATCCGTATCCGAGAGGCAGATAAGAATTCCCAGCGCTTCTTGTGGCGCGCTTGTCCATCGGAGAAACCTACGATCTACTTGATGGATGTCGCTACCTTCGGGAGCACCTGTTCGCCAGCTTCGGCACAATTCGTCAAAAATCGGAACGCAGTACAGCACGCTGAACTGTTTCCTGAGGCATCGAAAGCGATCGTCCACGATCACTACGTTGACGATTACCTGTCGAGTTTCGGATCCGCAGAAGAGGCGACAAAGGTAGCAAACGACGTGCGATACATTCACGGCCAAGGAGGCTTCAAATTGCACAACTGGCGGTCAAATAGCAGCACGGTCCTCGAGCAACTGGGCGAAGTACCAGATGGAACTGAGAAGCAACTGAACCTGATCGACGGGTCGACAACCGAGAGAGTGCTCGGTATGCTTTGGAGCCCATCATCCGATGAACTGAGTTTCTCTACTCAAATGAGCGACGAGGTACAAACACTGATTCGCATGGTAACCCGACCGACGAAGAGGCAGATTCTACGTTGCGTCATGACGTTGTTTGATCCACTGGGGTTACTCTCGCCGTTTATCATCCACGGAAAGGTCTTGATCCAGGACCTGTGGCGCGAAGGCACGGATTGGGACGAACAAGTAGGCGATTTAGTCTATGCGAAGTGGCAGAGGTGGATCGAGATGATCAACCATATCGCAGAGATCCGAATTCCCAGATGTTACTTCCCCAACGCCACGAGAAGGACCTACCTCAGGGCTGAAATGCATGTGTTTGTCGACGCAAGCGAAGTAGCCTATGCGTGCGCTATCTACTTACGCACCTTCAACGAACACGGTAAACCACAGTGCAGCTTAGTAGCGGCAAAATCAAAGGTCGCCCCCCTGAAACCGTGGTCTATTCCCAGGCTGGAACTGCAGGCGTGTGTACTGGGCGTACGGTGGTCAAAATTTGTCAAGGAAAACCTCGACGTCCCAGTTTCCAAGACGGTTTTCTGGACCGATTCCAGAACGGCGCTATCCTGGATTAATGCTGACCCTCGAAACTATCGACAGTTCGTGTCCTGTAGAGTAGGTGAGATACTTGAGCATACTTCGGTAAGCGACTGGAGATGGGTGCCTTCCAAATCCAATCCAGCGGACGAAGCAACGAAATGGGGTAGTGGACCGTACTTCAACCACGACAGCAAGTGGTTCCAAGGACCGCATTTCCTGAATCTCCTGGAAGCAGATTGGACCTGTCGCAAGGAACCGGTGATGGTTACCGTGGAAGAAATGCGTGTATCGACACTACATCACAGTTCGTTTGAACCAACGATCGATTTCGACCGATTCTCTTCCTGGGACAGGTTGCAACGTGCGACCGCATACGTTCTCCGTTTTCTGCACAATGTATCGAAGAAACAGCCACGATATAGTGGACAGCTACAACAGTCGGAACTGAAGGCTGCTGAAGAAGTCATCTTCAAGTTGGTGCAACGTGAACAATACCCGGACGAAGTTGCAGCGCTGTCAAACAAAGCGCCCAATGAGACCGGTCAAGAAGTCATCGGGAAAAACAGTTGCATCTACCAAATGATGCCGAAGCTGGACGAGAAGGGTTTGCTACGTGAACAGGGTCGAATCGCGGCAGTTAAGAACGTCGCCTACAACGTGCGCCATCCCGTGATTCTACCGAGAAGGCATCGCGTCACGGAACTTCTGGTGCATCGATTCCACCGCAACTTTCGCCATGGCAATGCTGAAACGGTCGTTAACGAAGTTCGACAATTGTACGCTATCCCGAGGCTTCGATTGGTGGTCAAGAAAGTGGGCAGAGAATGCCCGTCCTGCAAAATACGGCGAACCAGACCAATGATCCCTCCAATGGCACCACTGCCATCTGCCCGCTTAGCCCATCACGAGCGAGCTTTCACCTACACAGGGGTGGATTATTTCGGACCATTGCTGGTGAAGTTGGGGCGATCCAATGTAAAGCGATGGGTCGCACTGTTCACCTGCCTAACGATTCGTGCCGTACACCTAGAAATCGCCTACACACTATCAACAGAGTCCTGTATTTCGTGCGTCCGCCGATTCGTTGGACGGCGCGGGCCACCTGCCGAGTTTTTCAGCGACAACGGAACGAATTTCCAAGGAGCCGATCGAGTACTGCAGCACCAGATAAGCCAGGGACTGTCCGCAACGTTTACCAGTGCAAACACGAAGTGGAACTTCATACCACCAGGAGCACCACACATGGGCGGAGCGTGGGAACGCCTAGTACAGTCCGTTAAAGCTGCAATGAAAGAAGCGTATTCCGAGGGGAAGCTTGACGACGAGGGGTTGCAGACGTTGGTCGTGGAGGCTGAAAGTGTCGTGAACTCAAGGCCTCTGACGTATCTGCCATTGGAGAGCGAGGAGACCGAGGCCCTCACCCCGAACCACTTCCTGTTGTTAAGTTCGAATGGGATGAAGCAAATGAACGACGAAGATGAAGGACCGAGACAGTTCAGCGAATCAGTTCGGTGTCGAATCCTGGGGGATTCCTGGGAGCACATCCAGCATCAGCTAGATGTATTCTGGGGGCGCTGGTTGGTGGAATATCTGCCGGTGATCCGCCGACAACCGAAATGGTTCAGCGAGACACCATCATTGAAACCAGGCGACCTGGTAATGGTCGCGGAGCCGACGAGACGGAGTGGCTGGGAGCGAGGGCGAATAGTTTGCCTGAAGCAGCATGCGGACGGCAGAAATCGACGAGCGGTTGTGAACATAGGCGACAAGACTTGTGTTCGACCAGTGTCGCGGTTGGCTTTGCTCGACGTGAGGAAGAGTGGAGCTCCGGCGGACTCCGGACTACACCAGGGGGAGACTGTCAACGCAGAAACCGTCGAGCTGGCAACACTGCCTAGCAAATGCAACGCGTCCGCTTCAAAAGCAACACAACAGTAAAGCGCCGCGTCAGTGGGTGACAGACGTCATTTGATGACAGTGGAGATACGTCACCGAACTGTCAACGGCAAGACCGCGTGTTCTCGTAATCGGTCTATTCCACATTAGCCGTGAACGAGAACAGGACTGAACTGGCAAAGTGCTGAAAATTAAACAAATTGAAAATTTAAGTATTAAAGTGAAGAAAAGTAAAGATAGTAAAGAGTGAAAGCGAGGTTAGGAGTAAAGTATAGAATTAGATAGAAGTGAGTTAACTGTGCTAGAAGGAAAGTAAGTTAGCAGCTAAGAAAGAAGAAATATTTTTAATTATTGAAATCTAATTTAACCCCTTTAGCTCGCGGACGAAGCTAACCGCTATCTAGGGCGGAGAAAAGGAATAGCCCACCAAATTGTAAGGTACATTTACAATATAAATACGCTCACTAATTCCGAATTATAATTACAGTTGAAGCTAATTAAAATCATTACGCTGTCAAAACGGCCTTTTTCCTTCGCCCTACAACCTCGACAAATTCCTTAACCTGAATCGAGCGCCCCTAATGTGATTTTGCCAAAGTGATGACAGATGTTTATGGATATTGTTCATATTTACATGGAATAAGTATTTTTTGTATATGAATGAAATCAACAAATAATGGATTCAACAGCCCCGACCTTCAGTTATGGCCCTGACATAACTCACTCATATTTTTTTTTAATAAATTTGTATATTCTGCAAAGTTTGGGCACGTCTCAGAAACGAGTGAGGGGGTACCTGTTAGGGTCGCTTAAAAGCAGTTCTTTTATCTTCCGATAATTGCAGTATTCACCTAATCAAAGCGCAAGCTCTCTGAATAGAGCACTTTTTGATTGATTAGACATCTTCATCTACTCGCAAATGATAAGAACAAACGAGCGTGCAGATGAGTATGACCATGCTATTCCAAAATCAGTAACCCAGCAGCTATGATGCGAAACGTGCTCCTCTGGACGCTATTTGTGGCCATTTCAACATCGGCCGCTGTGCTAGATAACTTCATTTCTGACACAGGTTCGTGTCGATTGGACGATGAATTGATTCGGGAAATTCGCGGTTACCAACCGGTCGTGGATATGATTATTCATGAAATCGTGAGTGGTCGATTTGTTGGCAAAACATGGGAGAGTCTGGCGGAGTTAACTGACCAGTTTGGACCTCGTATGTCCGGAACTGAGCAGCTGGAGAATGCAATTGATTATACAGTTGATCGGATGAATTATGACGGGCTTGAAAATGTTCACACAGAGGACGCTCCCGTGCCGCACTGGATTCGTGGTTTTGAGCACGCTGAAATGATTGAACCATTCAAGAAACGACTACCTATTCTCGGATTGGGATCAACAGTTGGTACACCTGAGGGTGGGATAACTGCAGAGGTGGTCGTTGTAGAATCCTTCGAAGAGTTGGCTGCGTTGCCTAATGCAGTGGTAGAGGGGAAAATAGTGGTATTTGTTCCAGAGTGGGTTAGCTACGGGGTGACAGGTAAGTATCGTGGTGATGGCGCCTCAGCAGCTGCTAAGAAAGGTGCTGTAGCAAGTTTAATCAGATCGATCACACCGTTTTCAATCGGTTCTCCACATACTGGCTGGCAATACTATGAGGAGGGTGTGATAAAAATCCCAACGGCTTGTATAACCGCGGAAGATGCAGATATGCTATTACGAAAATACCGTCGAGGAGAGCTGCTCAAAATTCACTTGGTGCTGGAGGATTATAACTTCGATCCTTTCATATCCCGAAATGTTATTGGAGAGCTTACAGGAACTGTTTATAGGAATACGTCGGTTGTGGTTGTTTCGGGGCATTTGGATAGTTGGGATGTTGGCGTAGGTGCAATGGACGACGGTGGAGGGGTTCTGATTTCTTGGAAGGCATTGGCGTTTTTAAAAGCTATGGGTTTGAGACCGAGACGAACGATTCGGTCCATCTTATGGACCGGGGAAGAGCAAGGACTGTAGGGTGGCAAACAGTACTATGAGGATCACAAAGTGCAGGGAGCGGAGGAGTTTAACTTATTCTTAGAATCCGATAGTGGAACTTTTAATCCTACTGGGTTCGATTTTGTAGGTAACGAGGAGGCTTCATGCATTTTCCAGGAAATTGTCAAGTATGCGAAGGTTATCTTTTTCGGGTAAAATGAAATTAAAAATGTTATTTCAGACTGATGGCGCCACTTAACTCTACCGAATTCAGAGCTACGACTAACGCTGGCCCTGATATCTCCTACTGGATCGGAGATGGATTTCCTGCGGCAGCCCTTATCAATGACAACGAGCGATATTTCTGGTAGTGAGACGATACGTGGGAGTATTATCGGAGTCTTTTTCATTGATATCTTTTACAGGTTCCATCACTCGGAAGGCGATAGTATGCGTGTGGAGAGCTCTGAAAATTTGGATAAATGTGCTGCACTCTGGGCTGCTGCAGCATATGTGGTGGCTGATTTAAGTATATCGATACCAAGGACCACTGGCAGAAATCCAAGAACATGATATAAAAGGTGCAACCTAAATAATTGTTAATGTAATGTATGATCCGCATTAATAAACTTTTTCCGTTGAATTTATTTTTCTTTATTTTTTTTCTTTCAAGCACTCAAAAATTTCAATTATTCGATCACTCTGAAACTCCAACTTTCAGCTAAGGCCCGGAAGCTGAATACCATATACCATTCGGCTCAGTTTGTCGAGATTAGAAAAACCCTGTGATTTGCACAAATTAACGGCCCTATTCTGCGCGGCGTGTGATGTGAGACGACTAGTCTCACCTCACTTCACGTGACTTTTCTCACCCTATTCTGAGAGTCGACTCGGGTAAGGTGAGATTCCCCATTGCAGTTAAATGGGCGTCCCACGTTACCTGAACTGACTCTTCAGAATTAGGTGAGAAAAGTCACGTAGAGTGAGGTGAGATTAGTCGTCTCACGTCACACGCCGCGCGGAATAGGGCCGTAAGTGAACGATATAATCACAGACAGGAATGCCACATGTTTTTAGAGAAAATTCTGTAAAAGAATATTTAAAAACTCATGTTCGAATACAGTCATACTGGCGCAATTTTGCTGAACAATCTATAAACTATATATCAAGTCTGTAGATGTCTATGTCCGGCAGCATGTCTGTAAGAGACTGTTAAAAGTCTGTAAAATACAGATATGTCTGCAAATCTGGCATCGCTGCCACAGACAGCCCAACGCAAATGTACCATATTAAATAAACGAACTGAATAAAACAACCAGGGAACAAGAAACTGTGCAAATAGGATGCAGTTTAAATTAGGGTGACCATATCAGGCGAGTAGTAATCCAGGACAGTCGAAGGAGGACTACCTACCACCGAAACCTCTCAAACGACTCTGCCTTCTCCATAGTTTTTCGGTAGTTAAAACGTTCTGGGATCTGGCAGACATAGTTTCGGCAGTAAAAAGTTCCGGAGGTCTGGCAAGTCTAATCGGAATACGATCCCCGAACCCTTTTTCGGATTCAAATACACGCAGTTCTTGTTACATTAGCGAAACTTTCATGATGAGATCGTCTGCAGTCTGCACAGAACCGGCAAGAAATTTTCAGAACTAAATACACGGCATTGAAGTTAAGCAGAAATATCAACGGTCTCAAGTAGCTTCCCTGCTCTAAGCCTGGCAATCTCCAGTGACAACCATTGCCTCTCGGTCTGAGAGTTCGGATCGAAACAGCTGCAAAACCAACCGTTGATTTCAAATTTCTCCATTTTATCGATTGGCATATGAAAACTGGTTGATAGGTTGGTGTAAATAATATCAGTTTGAGCGCGACATTCAATATTTCCTTTTATCTAGGATGCTGGACTCGGAAAATTAGTCATTGTTCTGCGTCCAGGCGTGAAGTATCAGGTACTATTTACAAATTTATTATATATCCATCGGAATGTGGACGTTCAATGGAAAGTGTGGTCGTGAACATTCAATTTCATAAAATGATTTTTATTTATAACGCGAACAAAAAAAGTGAAAAAAAAGTTTGATTACGTATCTTTAACGTCAGCTGTATCGGAAAAAAAATTAAAAACAGTGTATGGTTTAATGACCCAATTATTCTCGTTTTTCATGATCTCTTTTTTGGAAAGCGATGCAATTTCGATCCTACCCGTCGTAATTTACTCTCGTGTTACTTAGTGTATTTATGCTGGGATGATAGTTTTTTATTATAGAGTTTTAAACCTTAGGGTTATTCGCCTCTGTCGGGTTAGAGAAATTTCTCTAGAAGGATCTCTAACCCTAGTTGCGGGGTGGGGAATCGAACCCAGGTGAGCTGCGTACAAGGCAATTGATTTACCAATTACGCTATGCCTGCCCCTTTAGGGAAAATAGTTCTTTAGGACAGCTTTATTGATTAGGTTCAATTCATTATATAAAAAAGGAATGCTTGACCGTTTGTTGCTGTTTTCTTTCACGTACTGAATTTTTCATAATTTCTAAAACTATGCAATAATTGCGACAGTTAATCGTTGACGTCTTTCGGTATCGACACACTTAAGTCAGCCACTACGTAGGCCGCTGCTGCCCAAAGGGCAGTACACTTGTCGAGATTTTTTGGATCTTCTACCGCCATGCTGTCACCAGCCGAGTGGTGAAACCTGAAATTTCAAGAGTAAACAATTAATTGAACTAATTTGAGCTCTGGAATACGGTTACCAGAAATATTTTTCATTTTTATTCATCAAGGAAGCTCCAGGAAAACCTCGCCTAGTCCAAAGAGAAACATCTGGACCACCATCCGTAGGAGTCTCGAAATCAGTTGCATTAAGCGAAGACATCAACCTTTAATAAACATGCTTAAATTTCATTTTAAAGATAACACTCCGTACTTACTTAACAACTTCCCTGAATATACACTCCGCATCTTTATTTCCGGAAAAATCCAACCCTCTAGGTTCAAACGTACCGATGTCCGACTCGAAGAAGAAATTAAACTCTTTTTTCTCGTTCTCCTTATGTGCTGCTTGGTACCCTCGTGCACCCCAATAGCCTTCTTCCTCGCCCGTCCACAAGATTGCTCTTATCGTGCGCTTCGGCCGCAATCCCATCGCATTTAAAAAGGTCAAAGCCTTCCATGAGATCAGTGCCCCGCCGCCGTCATCCATTGCTCCCACACCAACATCCCAACTGTCCAGATGCCCCGAGACAACCACCACCGAAGAATTTGTGTACGTTGTTCCCACCAGTTCGGCGATCGTATTTCGAGATATAACTGGTTCTAGGTTTCTATCTTCCATTTCCAAATGGATCGTCATTTGATCACCCCGCCTGTACTTCCTCAGTATCATCTCTGCATCCTCGACCGTGATACAGGCCGACGGGATCTTTTTGACGCCCTCTTCATAATCTTGACCACCGGTGTGTGGCGATCCGATCGAAAATGGCGTAACTGAGCGGATCAATGTAGCTACCGCCCCCTTTTTGGACGCCACAGAAGCTCCTTTGCTTCGATATAAAACCGTCTTTCCGTAGCCCTCCCATTTAGGGACAAAAACTACAATTTTGCCTTTCACCTGCTCCGCAGTGATAGATTCAAACTCTTCAAATGATTCCACTGCCATGACATCGGCGATAATTCCTCCTCTGGGAGTACCCACCGTGGTTCCAAGACCTAACAAGGGCAAGTTTTTCTTAAACGGTGCCACCAGCTGGGCATTTTCATAACCCCTCACCCAATGCGGCACTGTAGCATTCTCCGTGTGAACATTTTCTAACTGATCAAGCTTCATTTGTTCCACCACATAATCGATCGTTTTCTCCAACTGTTCGGAACCGGCCAGTCGAGCTCCGAATGTATCGACCAGCAGCGACAAGCTGTCCCACGTTATCCCTGCAAATTCTCCATCAACAATTCTGCTGATTATTTTGTTCACTATCGGTTGATAGCCTTTGATCTCCTGCAGTAAACCGTCTGGCAAATTGCACGAATTTATGCCACTTCTGTCCAATTCAAACTGATCGATACGATTGTCCACCAAACTTGCCGTAACTAGTCCCACTAGCAGAGCCGCGAGTAGCACAAAATATCGACATGCTTCCATGGTTTGAGCTTACAGAAGACTGATCGTTTGGCCCATTTTTGTATGATGACTATGTATTGTTATTATCTCCCTTTGCCCGCTGAGTTTAATCCATCCCGTTTTTGTTGAAACTATTCGTACTGTAAACATTCAACTTTACATATATGTGTATGTTCGAACGCGATGATCGGGTTACATTCTCTGATGATTTGTAATACTCTCCAGTCACTTTTTACGCGTATGATTTTTGTTAGAAATAGATTGTCGCATAAGCGATTTTTTTTTGCCAAAGACCAAAGATTACGATGTTTTACATGTATTGGAATTTACGTGGTACGTATCTTCCGCGTCAAAAATGAGTTGAGTGTATATATAGTAAAGCAATGCGTATATAAACTGCTGGAGGAAGAGGAAGCAAATAATTTGAATGCGCGTCATGCTGTCACGTGATGGGGGTGTACCAGTACCCATCACTAAATTCTAAAGAAATATACAGGGAATTCTTATATTGAATGTGTCCTGACTTACAATCCATAGGTTTTTTTTAATAAAGTCTCCTGCTATTATTTTATTGAGGGAATGGTTCGGACATCGTAATAAAAACGTAATAACCGATTATTTAGCGAAAAAAAGAACATTTGTTTAATAACCGCGTGTTTCTTTGATAAAAGTTTTCTACTAAATGATTGTTGTTGTTGTTGATGACAGGTGCGCGCGAAGGGGGTTCGCCGCATAGGTCGAATGACTACGGGATTGTCCACCTCAACATATTTTACTGCAATTTTCATGCACTCTTTTAACAGAGAGGTCTGAAAAATTTTGCGCACCCTTTAGCTGTATGGCTTACTGTTATTGTCTATGTACAAAAACGGCAAAAGCTTAGTCGATAAAACCAACAGTCACATTGTGATTGTTAGGATTGATAAAAGAGATGTAATTAAAAAAATGCATGTAATTCAAAAAAAAACACACAGCACTTTTTGAGTTTCTTTGGTGCTAATTGCGTTTAAAGTTCATATGGAAATTAGTACGCGAAAAAACAACTAACTAAAATTACTGTTTCTGTGAACACCACCAATCAGTATTTCAAAGTTAAATATTTCAGAATATTTTAGTCGCGGAAAGATCCTCGAAAACAATATTTAGAATGAATTGTAAAACCATTGTGAAAATGAGCGAAAAGAGGCAAATTTTCCCATATGTTTTGTTAATCCTCTAGTTCCCAACACCGCCTCTAGGCGGGCTCTTTAAAATTCTAAATAAAACTTCTAAACCATGATTGTATGTTGTCATACGCACTAGTATTTCTTCCCAATGCTCACACTTTTCATACATACACATTTTTTGAATATTCGTAGCTTTCTGTTAAAGGCAATTGAAGCTCAAAGTTGAAAATTGGATGAAAACGTGGAAAAAAACTATTTTGTGTTTAGTGGTAATCTTCATTAAACAAATTTTAACTATTTTTGGAAATTTTAATAACTAAAAAAATATTTTTGAGTAGCACGTTAGTAGCATTTTACTGTAGATGTGAATTGGTTTAGTGGAATAAGTCGAAAGTTTAGCTTTTTTGGTAAAACACTTTGCCCGCCTAAAGGCGGTGTTGGGCACCTGGCCAAAAAAAATTCAGTCTTTTGCGATTACTTATCCTACCGAAACTAGCTTTATGTGCAATTTTAGCTGAAAAGAAGCATGTTTTAAAATCTTTGGGTGAATGCTGCTGTTAGAATATGGATGTCCTTATCATTTAATTATATTTAGGGGAGTCTGGGGTAAGTTGGCGGAATCTTTTTTTCTCTTTTTGTATTAGACATATTGCGCTACTTATAGTCCTGCACTTCAAGTACTGTGTAATACATTCTCCCACGTACTTATGTTGCATTATATTCTGTTTCGTTCACGTTAAGCGTTAAGTTTTCGAGCATATTAGAGTGAAGAGCCCATTTCAGTCGTTTTAAGGAGGGTGCCTCACAATCATAGTTGGAACCTGTGTACATTTTTCGCGACATGTCAAGCCACCCGTACATTCACGCTCTGCTGAAAATGTCTCATGTCTCAAACAGGTTAGCTTCCAAGCCTCGATGGTTGGTCTCGTGACATGTCATGGAATTTAAATGCGTCATCGGTCTTAAGACTGGTCATGAGGATAATTTACCTGTCGCGCGTAAGGCGATACCAGTCACACAGTTTACGAACCTGTACAAAGATGAACATTTTGTTATGGTTTGCTTGTTTGACCTGTATCTTATTCTTGATCGTTTAAGTACCGTGCAGTGGCAGATAAACGGAATGGTAGACGCTATATAAATTGAATTATTTTGAACTTTTTCAACTTTTTGATAGTAAATGTAGCGAGTTACGAGGAGTTAAAAATCAATAGTTTTAGACATTTTAAACGCACACTGGGAAGTAAATGCGTCAAAATTGAAAATTTTTCATCTTTTCACAGATAAATATTGTTCGTTATTGCAAGCTACGAGGAGTTGAAAATCAATAGTTTTAGACATTTTAAACGCACACTGGGAAGTAAATGCGTCAAAATCGAAAAATTTTCAACTTTTCACAGATAAACATTGTTTGTTATTGCGAGTTAAGAGGTGTTGAAAATCAATAGTTTTAGACATTTTAAACGCACACTGGGAAGTAAATGCGTCAAAATTTGAAAATTTTCATCTCTTCACAGAAAAATATTGTTTGTTATTGCGAGTTAAGAGGTGTTGAAAATCAATCGTTTTAGACATTTTAAACGCACAAGGGGAAGTAAATGCGTCAAAATCGAAAAATTTTCATCTTTTCACAGATAAATATTGTTCGTTATTGCAAGCTACGAGGAGTTGAATATCAATTGTTTTAGACATTTTAAACGCACACTGGGAAGTAAATGCATCAAAATCGAAAATTTTTCAACTTTTCACAGGTCAATATTTTTTGTTATTTCGAGTTACGAGGTTTTGGAAATCAATAGTTTTAGACATTTTAAACGTACACTGGGAAGTAAATGCGTCAAAATCGTAAAATTTTCAATTTTTCACAGATAAACATGGTTTGTTATTGCGAGTTAAGAGGTGTTGAAAATCAATAGTTTTAGATATTTTAAACGCACAAGGGGAAGTAAATGCGTCAAAATTGAAAAATTTTCATCTTTTCACAGGTAAATATTGTTCGTTAGTGCAAGCTACGAGGAGTTGAAAATCAATTGTTTTAGACATTTTAAACGCACACTGGAAAGTAAATGCGTCAAAATCGAAAAGTTTTCAAGTTTTCACAGACAAATATTTTTCGTTATTGCGAGTTACTAGGAGTTGAAAATCAATAGTTTTAGACATTTTAAACGCACAAGGGGAAGTAAATGCGTCAAAATTGAAAATTTTTCATCTTTTCACAGGTAAATATTGTTCGTTAGTGCAAGCTACGAGGAGTTGAAAATCAATTGTTTTAGACATTTTAAACGCACACTGGGAAATAAATGCGTCAAAATCGAAAATTTTACAACTTTTCACAGATAAATATTGCTTGTTATTGCGAGTTACGAGGATTTGAAAATCAATAGTTTTAGACATTTTAAACGCACACTTGAAAGTAAATGCGTCATAATGGAAAAAATCTACTTTCACACAATTTTTTTTGTTATTGCTAGTTACGTGAAGTTGAAAAACGATAGTTTTGGACTTTTTAGACACACACTAGTAAGTAAATGCGTCAAAATGGAAATTTTTTCAACTTTTCGCTAATTTTTTTTTTTGTTTTTCGAGTTACAGTAAGATTCCGTTTTGGCACGTTACGTTGTTGGTATGCTCCCATTTTGGCACACTCCGATTTTGGCAACAAATGGGTTCCGTTTTTGTCAACATTCTTGTTGTACATAATAAATCTTTTAAAAATGTGCAATAGATATTTTTTGTATCAATTGACATTGCATTTGACTTTATTTCCAAACATGGGAGTCATATGAATCCTCAAAAGCCCAAATCATTTTTTTTTAATTTTGTTAAAATTGTCTTACAGTTTCAATACTTTACTGTGATAATTTTGTGATGTTTTTCGCAAAGCGTTATGCATTTAAAGGTTAAGGTGAAGATATGCGGAAGCCACGTTGCTAGGCACCGACTCGCTTGTTTACATTAGGAAAAACTGAAATCTGAAGTGAAAATTCAAACGCACAAATGAGAGTTTCCGAACATTTTTCTTTGGTCATCTGCACATTGGCAGAAAATTTGAAATTTGTTAGTAAACGATTAAAGTTTCGCGAGTGTTTTTGCAGTGGTGTGTGAAAAAAGTGCATTTGAAAAAGTGCAATGAAAACGAGAAGTGTTTCGAAAAGAAACCCCAAGTGAAGAGGGGCGATATTTTCGCACAAAATAGGAGCTACAGATGGCATTCCGTCAAAAACTCAGATTGATTGTATAGGAAAATATTCTAGCTTCCTTAAGTAGCAGTTTCGTGGCACACCAGCAAGGTTAGTGTGTTGAAAAACGTATTTTTATATTTGCTCATGTCAGATACATGGTTAGGCAGGGGAGAGGGGTGTGTGTGGCGCAGCAGCTATGTTGTGGCTCGCATGTATAATGTCCTTAACTATGTTTTACACTATATGTGTCGTATTTAATGATAACAATAAGTATAGAAATGTATTGTTTATGTATAATACAAGTGGTAGCAGTGTAACTAGTGTTAGACGGAATCAATTTTTATAGTCGAATGCAGATGAATGCGCTACACCGCATAATACAACGTCACTACAAAACTTGGCACTAAATTTGCAATACATATCGAAAGCCCATATTTAGGAATACAAAACTGATAGCTCTCAAATAGTTTACGATGTCTTTTTGAAAATGCATTTTCAGATATAGTGCATTTTATATTCGTAAATGTTGATTTTGCAAACCTCCCTAGCTGCCAAAATTTTCGGGTAAAAAGAAATAATAAATTAACACCAAACATGAATTCAGCGACGTAAAATTACCCCAATGTGAAGTTTTTATCAAATTCGGATCCCTTTTGAGGTTTTGACCGACTTTTTTATGGAAGGTTATCACTGTGTGAAGATTGAATTTGATAAACATATGAATAAAATTGAATTTTCTTATTTTTTCCTTTCATCTAATTCCATTTCACACATGGTTAAAAATCCTTGAAACATTTTTGAAGTCGTAAATTGAAAATCCAAACTTTAAAAATAAGGTTCAATTTTTGGCACGGTTCCGGTTTTGGCAACAGCAAAAAATAAAATTGTTGCCAAAAACGGAATCCTACTGTACTAGGATATGAAAATCACTAGTTTTGAACATTTTAAACGCACATGGGGAAGTAAATGCGTCAAAATCGCGAAATTCACTTTTTACAGATGAATGTTGCTTGTTTTTCCGAGCTATTAGGACTTGAAAATCAAAGGTTTTGAACATTTGAAATGCACAACGGGAAGTAATTTCGACAAAATGGAAATTTAAAAATGCGTTTAAAATTAGAGATGTGCCCAGCGCCGCCGCGCCGATGGTTGCAGGTAAAATTAGTAAACAACTCGTAATAACAAACAATGTTTATCTGCGAAAAGTTGAAAATTTTTCGATTTCGATGCATTTACTTCCCAATGTGCGTTTAACATGTCTAAAACTATTGATTTTCAACACCTCGTAACTCGCAATAACAAACAATGTTTATATGTGAAAAGTTGAAATTTTTTCGATTTTGACGCATTTACTTCCCAGTGTGCGTTTAAAATGTCGAAAACTATTGATTTTCAACATCTCTTAACTCGCAATAACAAACAATGTTTATCTGTGAAAAGTTGATTTTTTTTTCGATTTTGACGCATTTACTTCCTAATGTGCGTTTAAAATGTCTAAAACTATTGATTTTCAACACCTCTTAACACGCAATAACGAACAATGTTTATCTGTGAAAAGTTGAAAAATTTTCGATTTTGACGCATTTACTTCCCAGTGTGCGTTTAAAATGTCGAAAACTATTGATTTTCAACACCTCTTAACTCGCAATAACAAACAATGTTTATCTGTGAAAAGATGAATTTTTTTTCGATTTTGACGCATTTACTTCCCAGTGTGCGTTTAAAATGTCTAAAACTATTCATTTTCAACACCTCTTAACTCGCAATAACAAACAATATTTATTTGTGAAATGTTGAAAGAAAAACAATTATCTCATTTTCTATATTTCCAATTATCCGCCAAAGTACGGTATCCAATATTTTACCCATTTTCAATACCGGTTCATTGTCGACATGTCACATAACAAGCAAACCTGTTTTTCTATTGTCGCGACCGTTCGCAAACGAACATACATGTCACAGTTCAGTAAATGTACAGCCGCTTGACAAACCAGTTTTGTTTTGAAACATGTACAAATTTTATGACATGTCACGGGGAAATTGTATCGTGTCATAGTACACGCGCTTGTGTCATATGTCGCAAGAATCCGCAACTTGTACATGTCACGAGCAAACATGCGACCAGTCACCAGATGACTGGTCATAACCATGACATTTTCCAGCTATGCTCACAATTTCAATGATTACTCGGAATACAATTGATTCAATGCGTATGAATTGGCATCAGTATCTTTGCTTTCCAATGCGTTGAACAAAGATAGTCGATAGCGCGCAAAAAGATCTTTCCGTGGCCGTATATACAATACACGTAACCACAAATAAAATTTGTTCTTTTTTGTTTGTTTACTTCGGAATTTCACCTGAAGAATCTCGAAAATTCTTTTTTAAACGATCTTCTTAAATTAACGATTCGAAATCCTGAATGGATTCAGTATGGAATCTTGCTCAAAGAAAACAAACGATTCCGACTCTATCGGTTGATGCATTTGAGCTGGAATTCATGCTGGAAGTCCGAACCGGTTCCGGACTAGTTTGACTGGGTAGAGGAATAACCGCTGTCAATTCTGTCGAACTCAGCCACAAAAAAACATGACGACAGTAGCGCACCTGGTTTGGATATCCCAACTACATTCGAAACCGTTAGAGATTTTACACAAATTGAATGCTGAAGATGGACGTCTGTTCTATGTGTTCGAATGTTTATGTGCAACAACTATCGAGTAGACATGATCATAGTAGATATTGCTTATCCTTTATATAATAGAACCGCCGTTTAAAGAATAATTTTGTGAATAATAACCGTACGCCCGGTTCTGTCAAAAAATGTAAGTTTAGCCTTTATATTCCATATGAGAATAAGGGCCTAAGTCGAAATCTCGAAGAAAATGCATGTTACGCCCATTTGTTATCTTTAATTATAAATCGAACTAAAAACCATTTTAACTAATTTTCAGCTTAATCTTGTAGTATTTTTGTCGCATAATGTTATAATAGCGAAAACACAGTTTGTTTACATTTGCGATTTAAGCCCTAATGAAAGATCTATGTCGATCTCCACTCAAAACGATTTTTGATAGTTGGTTTTACGCCGTAATCATATGTTCGTCGAGATATTATATCTGTGAGTCGAGCACACGGTAATCACAACAAACTTTATTATACCTATGAAGTACGCATTTTGATGGGAAACTGGGACTACCCACTAAATGAATATATTGTTTTTACTCTCTATTATGTAAACAAAATGTACGTCAGGATCTGCATACTTTCTACTCCACACAACAAAGTAAAAAATGCATAGCTTTGGCTCTTTCAACAAAGTATAAAATGGGCAATTTATACTCATGCCTGCAAAATGAAATATATAGTTTTTACTTTCTTGAAAAATTAAAAATACCTATTTTAAACTTCTTAGAAGAAGTCAGTAATACGTAAATACTGCACAACTTTTGTTTTTCGATTTCTATTCGAGAAGTAAAAAGAATCACATTAATTTTTATTTATCTAATTTATTTAAATACAGTCAATATTTAGAAATCATACCATCTTGAACCTTCAAGGATCAAGTCCAAACATAGAACTTTTTTCAAATTTGATTCTGAATCATAGCTAGAATTCATGCTTATCGAATCTAAAAAACGAAAAAACTTGATATTTTCAAGAAGTTAACAAAAAGAAGCGTACGTACCATAGCACCATTAGATGATTTATTATGAGGTTTAGAATTTTCGGCCGTATTTCTCTACTTTCGATAAATAATCGCGGAAATAAACGTTATTTGCAACACGAACACTTTTTTTGAAAATGGCCTCACGTCGAAGTGAAAATTTTCTTTTTCTCGTGAGGTATACTTTTTACGCATTTTTCTTCATCGTTGACGTTCTCGAAAATGCGTTAAACATACTCTTCGTTCATAACTAAAATCTAATAAATTTTTGACGTATAAATGGTATTCTCAAAAATGTGTGAAAAATAGTCATAAAATGGGTAGTCTAGATTTACCGTGCACAACCCTGCGAGTTTTTACTGTCAGTTTTTCACACGGCTGGATGTTATTGGCTCGAATCAAAACTTGTCGAAAGTAAACAAAGTTCATTTCATATCGTCAACCTGGCGCCCAGGTGGTGAAATCAACGGGGTGCTGGAGCGTTGCCAAAAAAATTTTATTTCCAGATTAAATTTTACTAAACTTCCCAGTTTAACTCAGCCGAAATGCTGGCTGGATCTAATTCGTATTCCGGCTCCGGTGACACAACCGATTCAAGTTAGAATGTTTAAGGGGTACCATTTCGATGCGGCTTAGCCGAGGCCCGGGCGATGTGGCCACCGACCCGCCGTCGGAAGCAAGCGAACATGTGATCCACTCGTTTGCCCGGCTTACTCAAACATAGGGGCTATCCCTAGTTTAAGTCCGACTGAGCGGTAGCGAAGTCGGACAGCACGCGCAAAAGCGATGTGGCGTAGCCACATTGGGTGCTGGACACAAAATAAAATTGGCAACGCTAGCAAAAGGTAAACACAAATGAACACTCCGGATGAACCTATCGTCAATTGACATTTCGACGAGTTTTGATTCGAGCCAATAATATGGGCCCTTTTCACACCGTCAAGTGACGATTCGATGACAATTGAATGTCGCGTATTTTTTGTAAACAACCAAAAAGCAAACTGTCGAAATTCACCTTGAAAGAAAATTCCAGACAAACCGTAACTCGCAGAGAACATTTTATGAAGGAGAAAAGTTTATTCTTTCGTCCGCTGTTATGATTTATAGTCGGCGATTAATGGTTTGTCCAGAATTTCCTCTCAAAGTGAATTTTGACAGTATTCCTATTGGCCCCTTTCATAAAACACGCGAGAAATACACTTCATTATGATGACAATCGTATACACTATCCTGTTCTTCGTAATTTAGTTTTGGTAGTTGCGGTACTTTTTGAGTGTGGAGTGTGTGATTCGCCTCGAAAGTAATGGAGCCTGAACGCAGTTTAAAGAAATCGCAAAAAACGGTGGAGCGCGGTTTCCATTGATTTACTGGTCGAGCTGTGGGCCGACAAAATTGTGGATTTGCTAGGGAATCGTAAAAACAACCACGTGTATCAGGAAATTGGGCATGAGTTGGGCAAAAGAGGTTTTACCGCAGGAACGGACGAAAGTAAAGCGAGAATTCACAACCTCACATCAAAATACATGCAAGTAGACTTTTGATGTAATTGAAACTAGCAAAAAATAATAATTGTTCTAAGAAAAAGAAATCTCTAATCGGTCTCTCCGGAGGATCTTCGTCGACCTGGCCATTATATGCCAAAATCCACAACTTTTTTGATACATTGCCAATAAACAACGTGTCGTAACGAGTTGAAGAAAGCTTCTCTGAATTATTGCCAGGTAATAACTGAACAGTACGTAATACATAAAAAGGTTTATGGAATTGCGAGCAATATGATGAAGATAACTTGTGTCTAATAAAAATATTCATTTTATTTGTTGTACAAATACCGATAATGCTAAAATAATTGCAGGATACGTAGAAGTCGTCGATTCCGATTTATCTTACACAGGACTATCGCAGGATTCCATAATGCCGTTGTGAGCTGGAAAGAGAAGAAATATTTGTTCCAGAACGAGCTTTTAAAACGATGGAATAAAATGGAGGAAGCATCTAAAAACAGAACGAATGCCTTAGAGAGAGAGACATCAAAATTTGTTTGAGTTGGAATCGCAACAAACCTTCCATTCTCGCTGATTTTTTTCTGTCACTTTCGAACACAGCTTTCATGCCGGAAGATTCGATCTTGCTGATGGAAAACAAATTACATCACGCCACTGGGCTAAAACCGACCCAGCCGCTGTCGCTTTTTCACCATCAACCGCTAGCTCTGGCACAACACCAGCAAATTTCGCAGATTACCCTTCGCTAGTCTTTGCCACAGCGATCTGAATCGGTTTCTCCAACGAAATATGTAAGTTTCGAAAACAATCACTTTTCGTTGCAAATATGCTCCTTGGTACCCGAGTCGATGAATTACTGGATTTTGCTCTGCATTCCAAGCACTTTGTCGCTTGTCAAAAACCTAACACCGTCTTTTTCTGCCTCCTACACCATTCCGAAATATTTCTTTTCCGTCTTTTTCTTTTCAGAGTGATCTGCCAGTTTATGTCTCTCCTTCTGGTAGTCAAAGAACTAGAAGTGTTTCTTCTTCGGTGAGCGTCGAAACGTACCAGCTGTTAAAGCTCAGCTGGAAAATGAGCCACAGTTCTGGCTGGTTCTAGTTATCCCCTGTCGAGTCGACAGTCGGTTTCAAAATAGTCCAATGAAGGACGTTCGTTCGACGGCGTCTAAATAACCGTTCTTCGTTGAACCCGTGTTGAACGATTGGCGATTTGCGGCAAAACCAAAATTAGTCATGCGACACCTATGATTCAGCTCATGAACTGGCAAAGTGATACAGTTTGCTTTTTTCACCCGTAAGTGAGTCGTAGCTTACAACAAAATCTTCTTTATCTTCTCGGAAAAAGCTTACCACTGCCAAAATATGAATGAAACGAGTAAGAAATTTAGTTTTATTTGCAATTATTCTGAAATTACAGCCATTTGCAACTATTTCACTCATACATTTCTTCGAAATGTAATCAGGGTATTATTGTGGTTATAAAAAATCGTTCCATAAATAAAGTTCCAACTCGAAACCGAGACCCAATCAGTACCAATGTCAAACTCCTTCATATTTTGAACTACGTAGGAGATTCAGTGAAGACTATCGGAGAGAAGGATCGGCTGTGCATGATACAAAGCTGACACTTTCCTATTAGCCGGATATATTCTTTCCTCGCGTGATCGGGAGAGTTTCATGAATTTACACCATCTCATGTAGGTTTAACTTAACTTAGGACGAACGGGAAATGCTGTTGCGGCGGCTACGGTGCTCAACAAATTACATTTCGAAACAGCGCGCATATAGCTCTGCGAATAATATTAGAAACCGCTATGTTTTAAACTCTTTTCGCGAGATGTTTACTCATCATCTTATAAAATGATGGTTTTCCTTCATTTTCATAAACAATTATCAACAAATTGATCGGTAATTTGGTGTTTAAAAGTCATTTTTTACCAATGTTTACAGAAAATATATGCACTATGACAGAACAGAATAAAATCAGCAACACTTTGCTTCCAGCGCTATCTGCGAGCGGTTTCAACGAAGAATCGCCAATTTTGAAACAATTTTTCTGGCGTCTCCGTGGGTGGTATTCCGGCTCTAGTAGAACAACCAATTCTTATTAGAATTGGTTGTCACTGGAGGCGGAATTATAACTAGTACCAACCAGAATTCTGGCTCATTTTTCGGTGGGACTTACTATGCTGCAGCTTCACTATTTTCACTGCCGTTCACGACGTACCCGAGAGCTTGTTTATTTAAACTTAGAATTTTTTTGATTCCATCCAGTACAGTCGGGATTCGCTGGTTGGACACTCTTTAACTGGACCACATTTTAGGTGTACCTCCGCTAGTTGGACCATTGTCCAACTAAAAAGCATCTAAACGCCAAAATCTCATGTCAAATTTACTTTGACAATATATCCATCAATCTTTTACACCACTAACCTCTTCTCTAACCTTTTGAAATTTGTCAATCGGTCCAACCAGCGAATCAAATTCGTTAGTTGGACAGAGGCTGTGGCCCAACCAGCGGATCACGACTGTAAAGGAAACTTTGTTCGAATCGCTTTGAAATTCCATTTTTTCGAGCATTTTTACTCAGATGACGTCGACTTTCAATGTCCCATTATCAAAACCAACGCACCCAAAAAAGATAAATGTTCACACCTTTTTCATATCTCATCTACAGTTTGACAGGCGATCATCTAGACTTTGTTTTCAAAACATCGTATCCCAGAGATGCCAGGTTTGCAGACAAGTCTGCAAATTCGCAGACTTTTAATATAAGCTGCAGATTTTTTCGATGATGCAGATATTTGCAGATTTTCTAGTTTGGTTGCAGATATTTGCAGATTTTTTAGTTTTGTTGCAGATATTTGCAGATTTTTGAATATAAAGGCTTTTGGTTACACTAGCTTTCCTGACATTTTTTGTTCTTCCCAGACATTTAAAATTATTGTTGCAGACATTTGAAAAAAGTACCTGGCATCTCTGTCGTATCCAACAAACGGAAAAAATCACGACGGGAAAAAGCCGATGAAACTTATATTGATTCAACAATTATAGCACATAAAAAGCTGTTTTGTGCCATTTATTGACTCCACGACATTATTGATATAGGGATAGAGATAATATTGATAAGATAATTGTTTTATTACACAATTGGCGTAAAGAACTCAGTTCACATGCATTTTTAGCTATGATGTTTTGAAAAAAGTTAGATATCAACAACATAATCCTAAAAGTGTTAGCAGTTGTGCAGTAACTTTGTAAGGTAAGTCAAATATTACAAATTGAGTATCAAATATGTAATTGGTAGTATTCTAATATAGAATTGGTAATGGCAGCTGATTCTACAATATTACTGAAGCCAAAATCGGAGTTCGGGGATTACACAGACCTGCCTTCGAAGCAGCCCAAACGGTTGTTCAAGTGTGAGGTATGTGGCAAAGAATTCATTAGGAAAGCTCATTTGCAGCAACATTTCTTCACTCACACTGGTGAGCGGCAGCATAAGTGTGAAGTATGTGGCAAAGACTTCATTAGGAAAACTCACCTCCAAGAACACATCACCACCATCCACACTAATAAGCCATCCTATAACTGTGAAACATGTGGCAAAGCATTTTCCCGGCGAAATAACTTGACTTCGCACAAATTGATTCACAATCGTGAACGGCCGCATAAGTGCGAGGTGTGCGGCAAAGAATTCTTAATGATGAAGCGCCTGGAGCAACACGTTTCCATTCACGCTGGCGAACGTGCGCACAAATGTGAAGTATGTGGTAAATTTTTTACCTTACAGAATAGATTAGCAAAACACAAACTTTTATGTAGAGAACAGACGTATAAGTGCGAGGTATGTGGCAAAGATTTCCGCCAGAAGGTCCACCTACAGCAACACATTGACATTCACACTGGCAAGAGGGAGTTCAAATGTGACACATGTGGTAAAGATTTCATTCAGAAGACTCACCTGAAACAACACATGATTACCCACACCGGTGAGCGTCCACACAAATGTGAAATATGTGGCAAAGGATTCCTTCTGAAGTATAACCTGAAGGAACACGTTACTATACATACTGGTGCGCGAAACTATAAATGTGAAATATGTGGCAAAGATTTCATTCGGAAGGGTCTCCTGCACAATCATATTACCACCCACACCAAGGAGCGCACTTACAGATGTGAAACATGTGGCAAGGCATTTGCTCGGCGGACTTATTTGACAGCACATCAATTCCTTCATAGTAGAGAACGGCTATACAAATGCGAAGTGTGTGGCAAAGAATTCGTACGGAAGCAGCGCCTAGAGCGACACGTTCCCACTCATACTGGCATGCGGCTGCACGAATGCGAAATGTGTGGCAAAGCTTTCCATCTGAAATATAATCTGCAAAAACACATTATCACCCATAAAGGTTTGCGGCCTTACGAATGTGAAATATGTGGCAAAGCATTTAGTGAAAAGGGCACATTGACCTCGCACAAATCGATTCACAGTGGTGGAGGACTGAATGAATGTGAAATATGTGGCAAAGAATTTTTTATGAAGTCTGACCTACAGCGACATTTTACCATCCACACTCGTAAGCGGCAGTACAAATGTGAAACATGTGGCAAAGAATTCCGGTATAAGCAAAGCCTGCAGCGGCACATACGCTCTCACAGCTAGATAGCAAGTCCGCGTGTCATGACCAATACAAAGTATACAAACCCGATTAGTTAGAGAATCTCGAAACTCATGCATTTTCTTTCATTCCACTAACTGTACATACTAGACAGTAAAGGAATTCGCTCGTTAGCGATTGTTCTTCGCGCTTTAATCCGAAAGCTCTACGGTAGTTCCGCACCCCCCTCTCTCCCTTATTCGACCAGAAGCTTTTTTGGTAAAAAGATATTTGCGTTTACCGACTTCGATTAGTTTATTTCTTTCTTTTTACCAAATGAAATCAAATTCATTAAATTTGTTTTTTAGTAATAAGCAAAACATTGTTTCTATTAGAGTTATTGTATCGATAGTACCGGTATCGAAAATCCGGGGAACACCGACTCATTCTGGATACTGCTATACCGGTTTCGAGCTCAATATTGTCCATTTACGGAACGTTGTGTCCTGTCTCGCGTTGACTAAGTTCTTGTTTTATCGAAACGTCAAAATAAGCGAAATTCTGGTCCTGAATAAAAAAGTACCGTTATTTTCGGTACCATGCAAAACTTTTGATAAAGAATATATTTAACCTAGGGTTAAAACCAGAAACCTGTCCGGTAATAACCAGAGTTAAATGACACACTCAAGAGTAGAATGACGCAGTATAAGTAAACACAACTTGCGACATTAAAGTTGTTGATATTTATCGCCGATTCCCCAATCCATGCTAGAAGTGTATGTAGACAGGGACTCAGAAGCGACATGCTGTTTTTATGGGTTATACTGTTACGAGCGGAAATTTGGAACGAAGTTCTGATTAGTTTCCATTGTTCGCTATGTGCCGACATAATTAGTTTGCGTAGTATGATTTTTCTACAAAATAACGAACACCGGTTTAGCACATAATTTTACGCACGAATCGCTTCAAATGGTGAGAATTGTGATTTGCTGGCGAGTGTAACAAGAAGACCTGGTATCATAAAAGGAAGAAACCATGAAGTTCAAAGGATCAGTAAAACCGTACTTCAGCATAAAGTTACTGTACAGTGAATTGTGCGCGAGAAATAGTAGAAGAGAAAATCCCGTCTTGCAAACTGAGGATAGTTTGTTGATTTATTGTTGAACAAAAGGTTTCTAGTGTAGTATTCGAGTTCGAAGAAAGTAGCACCGTTAAAAGCGCGGCAGACCTCGAAATCAAATAAGGTGGCACTTTAGAAGGAAAATACGGTTAAATACGAAATATTGTTCTAAAGTGACATTAAACATGCCACGGCTAAATAATTTTCAAGCTGAATCCAATAAAGCGATGTTTTTAAAATATGGGGGTCACTGCATTCCAGGTTAAATAAAACAATGTACCCGCCTAGAAAATCAGAGGTTCATATTTCATTTAAAGAGTATGAATAATGCAGATCATTTAAAAATTAATAACACAAATCTAGACCAACATGTGAAATGAGCGGAAGACCAAATGAGAGTCTCTCTGTGTTTACTTTCTCTTTCGAATATTATGGCGTCAACATAAAACTTTCCAACATTGTTTCAATAAATATTGAAAGACTCTGATGTCGTCTAGCATATTATGCTAAGGGTTAAGTAGCAAACGTAGAAGCGGCCGAGTTATTGACGGAAGAGCCAGTAAACAAAGAGAGTCTCTCATTCGGACTTCCGCCCTTTTCTCATGTTGGTCTAGAAATAATACATGAAATTCATTAACGTCATTCGAAAATGAGAAAGCGGCAAATGATGTGAAAAATCATAAAAACCGCGGAAACATGTTTTTCAGCAGCTGAGTCTGACTTTGTGCTTGCGAATGACTTCTTCGGTATCTTCGTCGTCGCCAGAGTGTGGAATTGTAGTTGTGCATTTCGACTCACATGGTTGCTGAGCTGTGCGACAAGCACGTTTGCGCTTCAAAGCATTTTTTTATTCATTTTCGCTCTCCTTTTTGATCACGTTTTTTCGATTATCTACTTCAACTACACCTTGAATTATTATACCGTTATATTGTTTTTATCGCCAGCAAACCAGAGCTTCTGTATGTGCTTCCCGGGACAAGCCAGTTGCTTTAGGAGTTCATATGTGGGTTATAGTTGGCTTGCAAAGTCTTGTATATATAAATCAAACCACTTGGTTTTGAATTATACGACGTTTCGGCCGTTTTTGGCGGCCTTTATCAAGGAAAATTGTTTGTCGCTTTTAGATATTTTCCTTCAAAAAGGCCGCCAAAAACGAACGAAACGTCGGATAATTCAAAACCAAGTCATTTGATTTATATATACAAGACTTAAAAATTTAACTATAAAGCAGAAATCATCACAGTGGAAGAATAAATAGACCCTAAACATGGCGTTCATAAGGGTCACGAGAACTGTTTGGATTTTTTTTGCCTAGCTAGTGCAAATTTGGGTACTGGTTTAGATACATTTACTAACTAGACACCCAGTTGGTGCTAATTACTGACGAGATGAATTCGAATCACAAAAATCAAACTTCTCGAGTATTTTTACAAATGGACCTTTGGTAACAATGAGTGATTCTCTGTGAGGTCTTTCTCTTCTGTTCATTACTCGGCCATTTCAACATTTACTACTCTACTCTTTGCATAACATTGTAGTAAAAACCGTCGGCTTTCGATATGTACTGGAAAATTAGAACAAAGTGTTGTAATGACGTCGTAATAAACGAAAGAGAAAGTAAACAAAGAGAGGCTCTCAATGTTACTTACGTCCATTTGAAAAAGTACTCGAGACTTAATTTAAATTGTAGTCTGCTAGAAACCGCGAGCAGCAGCATTGTAAAACTCAAGCCCGGGATTTATTTGAAATTGGTTTTCGCATAAGTTTCATCATCGTTCAAAACACATCCGTGGAATTTTATCAGCACTTGGCCGTACAGCTAACGGGCCTAGGCTCTGATCGTTTTTTGTTGTTTGGAGCTACTGTTAGGTTGTTTACCTTCACAGTGACATTTGTAGTCTTCTCCCAGAAGGATTCGCCGCTCAGCTCAGCGGATGGTTTTTTCGCCGTGATGGCTATTTTTGACGAATAAACCAAAGATCAATTGTCCTAAGTGACCTTCTTGTGAAAATCCATTTCAACTAAGATTGAGGGGCACCGAGGGACACAGTTTGGAAACTGGATAAGGAGAGGATAAAAAGGTCCAGAATAGCTAGATTAGGGCTCTTATAGTTTATTGGACCCGGGGGAGTAAGTTTCAGCAGAAGTGGTCACACGCCCAACGTGCCCGCGCGTTAAATTGAGAAGATAGTTTTTTGTGTCGCAAAAATACCGATTCGTAGAACGATGACGCGAGTGAAATAGACTGGCAAGTTAAAAAACATTGTAAAACGTTCGTGTGATTTATGCGCGTAGTGTCACTCCCCGGGTCCTTTGGTGAAAATCAGACCTTTGTCAAAAATCGCCCGAATAGCTGCTGCCTCCAGAGATATCGCTCGGCGCTAGCTGCGTCCTTTCCTGCAACCCCGCCGAAGATCGGCCGATATCCAGTTTGCTAAATGTCGACCAACGAGCAACACGGCCGCAACATCACGCGGTGTTCCTGAAGGGTAAAATGCGCAAGTAAAAATCCTACCTATTGTGTGTTAAAATTATTCCCTACCAAACCAAAAAACTAAGTTAAAATTAAATAAAAATGTCTGGTCTTTTAGTGTAACTTAGCTGTCGTCTATTTTTTTGTAAAGTGAGTCAATTTGCTTGTTTCCGCTCAGCGATCTTTAAAGGGTTGAAAGTTCGCCCACGTGGAATTTCCTCTGGGGGCAATTAAAAAACGACCCAAGCCGGTAAGTAGCGTGATACGGCCACCTCGTGTACGGAAGTGCATTGTAACAACTTCGCACGGGAAATAATACGGTTGTACAGGGTCCGGCACTCGAAGTGTAACCAATTTAAGGTTGAACAGAGAATGGGCAAAAATCGAAAACGAAAAAAGCAGTTTTTTCCACACCGTGTGTTAGATCTTCATAAAAATAAATCAGCAGTACTGTAACAACATTCTACATAAGCTGATTGATTTTTATGAAGATCTAACACACGGTGTGGAAAAAAACTGCTTTTTTCGTTTTCGTTTTTTGCTCATTCTCTGTCCAACCTTAAAAGGTCATAAATTCGGTTTGAAATATTATTTTTATAAACTTTAAAGTACTAAGTGCGTGTAAAAATAATCAAAAATTCAGAATCAATTCACTTTTGCTCGATATGATCACCTTTTACCTTGACTATGGCCTTGCACAATTCGCAAGCTGCCCGAATATGACTTGCCGGTATTTTGGCCCACTCTTGGACATTCGCTTTCTTCAGCATCTCGAGGCTGGCGTATTTTTTACTTCGGACCTTGCTCACCAAAAAGACCCAGAGAGAATAATTCATTGGATTCGTGTCTGGTGAATATGAGAGCCACTATGTGGTCGAAATGATGTTCGGAACGTTGGTTTTCAGCCACTCTTGGCTCACTTGCACTTTGTGAGATGATGCCGAGTCTTGAGACAACGACCATGGTCTGCGACCGAAATGTTTGTCCAAGCAGCCAGCGGAACACTTTCCCGGTAATATGTCGCATTTTCTTTGACGCCAGGCTCGATGAAAACGATTGGAGAGCACCCATCTGCGGTTACAGCGGCCCAAACCATTATTTATGGCGAGAGCTGCCTCCTGGTGGCCAACCGATGACACAAATAGGGATCTTTAGGGGTGTGCGGGTTAAGGCATATTCTGATGCAGATTAGTACCGTGAGTTAATATCTCAGTCCTTTTTCAATTTTTTCGGCCCGAAACTATTGAAAAAAACATTTTTTAGTTTGTTTCCTTTTAGGACAATAACACATCCAAAACCATGCGACTTGCACGACCCTACAGGTTGCCTTATCAGATCTACCATAGTTTGCAGATGAAACTTGGGATGGCAGGTTGCTAGCGGATTGACAGAGTACCAGATCATGCTGTGTGGGGTGCTGTCCCGGTTAACAATGAGGCGAACGAGATATTTGCACATACGTCATTTAGTAGGACAACTGTCAGTTTGCTGGTTGAGTTTAATTTGGTTTTCTTAAGTTTAAAAATCATAAAAGAATAATTAAGGTTTAAGAATGATATGAGTGTACTCGTAAGGACACCCGCTACCAATACATATGAAAAACTGGCACAATTTTTCCAAATTAAAGATCCCTATTCTCATATTAATGGCGGGTCACGTAATCCCTATCGTTTCGAGAGTTCATGAATTGCTTAGTTTGAAAAAAAATTTCATCCGAAAGCACGATATTCGGAATTTGACCACTTTCGGCCAAGCGGGCCATTTCTTCGTTCTCTCAAGTCTACCTGACTGCTACTTCGGTTTGAGATAACAAATCTTTTGGAAGTTGTAAGGCTTGACCTTAGCTCATTTTCCAATTTGCATCGGATGCTACAGTCGGATACTTTCAATTCTTTAGACATTTGAATGGCACTTCCTCGTGGATTTGGCTCAAGTCGCTGCTATCTCACGTGATGTTGCAGTCTTTTGAAGCCCCCCTCCATGGTGTTTTGCGATGCTACCAGTAATATTATAACGAGTTATGGTGCGATGAACAAAAACTTTATTAATATTACTCACGAACAATCGCTGGTTGTAATTTTCCATCTAAATATAAAACAATCACGCTATTTTTTTTAATTCCATCGCTAATCACTTTTTTGCGTTCACTTTTGGCAAATGCTGTTGTACGTTAGAAAACAATACTCCGAACTACCATTACGCATTGTATAAATTGTATAAACAACTGATGTCAGTGTGACAGCTACGCGAACGGTCTGAAGTTGATTACACTTCGAGTGCGGCACCCTGTACATTTTAACAACTTCTTTCTTCTGGAAGTAAAGCAGTATTTACGCAATATAGATGTTGCCAATTGTAAAACCATAACTCTCGCTTTACGTATGCCTATACTTTATCTGGTATCATCTTGGGTTTTCACGTCATTTGCAGTTTGACAAGACCAAAATTTGACAAAACCATAATTTGAAGTTGGAACGGTCTATCCCTGAGAATCATCATAGGAAGGGCAATCCCTCGCTGAAAATACGCTAACAGATCCAGGGTGGCCTGACCTACCGATTTATCGGTAGTCCTACCGATTTTGGCCTTCCCTGCCGATTCACAAACGACCAAGGCAAAACTACCGATATTTTCTTATCCCTACCGAAAACTACCGATTTTTATTGATCTTGGAGACATCCTACTCAACATTCATTTTTGAGTTGGATTTGGTCTGAGATCTGTGTTTTCAATATTTTACAATTCTATGTCAACACTACGTTTTTGGGGCAACAACGCGGCCTATCGATAACTACCGATAAACTTTTAGTGACTTTACCGATATTAAGGAATTCTATCTGGCCACCCTGAACATATCTGCTATAGAGTACTTGACAATGTGTAACTGTATTAGTGTGTTCAACGATTTGTTTTCCTCCACCTGTCATAGGTGGAGGAAACCAAATCGAAAATAGCTTTTCGGTCGGATTATTTTCATCATGGAGCGTGACCAACCGGTATTGCACGTGTCCGTAATAAGTTTTACAGTGTCATAGAGCATTTCAACACCATTATAAATACTTTACGCGAGCTATTTCAAATGTTTAAATTGGCTGACAGTTTTATATATGACAGCTGGAGGAAAACAAACCCCCAATTAGTGTGTGTGAAATGATATGCATAGAACTCTATAGAAAAAGCCTTCAGATTGATCAATAGGAACAAAACAAAAAGAATCACCATGAGCTGTTTCCCAGTTAAACTCATTCCGGAACCGGTTCGGATTTCTGAATGGAGTCATTATGGATTCCAAATCGGATTCCGACTCAGAATCGGTTGTTTCATTTGATTTGGAATCCATACTGACTCCATTCAGGATTCCGAATCAAATTCCGAATGGTTTGACAGGGTTGTAGTAATAAAGGATCAATGGCGAAATAGACTCCCTGAAAATTAGCAGAGAAAAAACTAGTGATTGCATTAAAGGATGGTGTTGTGTCACAGCATCATTCTTGGTCGGTTCCTCGACATATCACCCAGTTAAGCTCAGCCGGAAATGAACTGGAATTCTGGCTGGTTCCAGTTCGTATTCCGGCTCCAGTAACACAACCGATTCTACACGCAGAAAAAAAATAGCATAAATAAACAAATTTTGGTTTTAAATAACAATTTTCCCGTTTGATATAGTGACAAACAAGATTCAGATTTGATTCTGTCAATACTCTTGGTTGAAATTACCAACTAATTCATTTGTTGGCTTTTCAGTAGTTTCAACAAATATTTCGTTTGCAACAACAAAATCATGATAAGTTTAACCGAACAAACAAGTTCGAAGAAACAAAAACAAATCTTTTGTATCAACCAAAGGAAAAAATTAAGCAAAGATTTTGTTGGTTTTTAACAAAGGGATCAGTTAGATCTAACAAGTTTTATTTTGATTAAACAATGTTTCTATTTAAAATGTAAATAGAAGTATTTGTTGAACTAAACCAAATACATGCTTTCGAAAAACGCCCATTTTAGTTTGAAACAGTCATTCGCCACGTTTTAGACTCAACTAAACGTTTTGTTGATTCAAAAAGGCCTGATTCTTCTGCGTGTAGTTAGAATCGGTTGTGTCACTGGAGCCGGAATACGAACTGGAACCAGCCAGAAGTCCAGTTCATTTCCGGCTGAACTTTACTGGGCATTTATATATCGATCATAACACGTAGTGGGTACACTGGAAGTAGTGGCTCGTGATCATGAGAACGTGAGAAAGACAATGAGAGAGAGAAAGAGTAGCGAGTGATCATGGTTAGAAAAACTCTAGTAAGAGAACTGCGGAGAGAAAAACAGCATTTTTGGCAACGTATGCCCCGGCATTGTATGGCAACACGTCCAATGTTATAACCCAGTAGGCAAATTTTCTGGCAGAGATCGCTCTGCTAGATTTCTGTAAGTCTTGGTTTGGCAGCCCTGTCAGATTTCTGCGCGCATCCTGTCGGGTAAGTTGAACTAGGGTGAACTCGATTTCACTAGCGTTTTCTGGCAAATTTTGACAGGAACCGAGCTAAACCCTGGCATAACTCGGACATAAACTGTGCAAAGATCCTGGCAATTCCTACCTGGTAGAATTTAGCACGAATCGAGCAAAACATCTGACAAAGATGTGGCAGGAAGCGTGCAGAGATCTTGGCCGTACATTTCTGGCTCGATTCTGGATAAAAGTGAGCAGCATCGGTTGGTTTAACCGCTTCTGTCAGAAACGGTTGTTGCATTTGAGCGAAATCGTTGCCAGAATTCTCGCACAAATCGCGCAAAATGCTCGCAGAAACTCTGCCAGCATCAATTTCGCTTTGCTCAACTTTTGCTAACTTGCTGCTTGCCACGCTGACCGGGAAGGATAGGAAATGTTCGATTGGATTCGTTTATTGACATCATAATGCGAATCAAATCGATCCAAAATGAAGTCTCCGCAATTCTCTTTCTAGAGTTTTTCTAATCATGGTAGAGTATAAATGTAACTGTGTTGCCAGTTCAACTGCAATTGTTCAATGTACTTCATAAGTTGATCCGGTAAGAATAAATGTATCAGTTACGATTGTAGACCACCGTCAGAGATGGTCGATTTTTCTCTGTGATAACGCGGTGAATTAAATTGTTTTTAGTATATCGCTATTGCTCGTTTTATTCATTCGGCTTGATGGTCGATTAACCTATTTTGCTGCTGTTCGCATGTCTCTGCAACCAGAGGAATAAATTGAATTCTTGGTCCCGCATATTCCGATTACAAGACGAATCGAACACACAACGTAGGGCCTAGGTGCCAGACGGAACAGATGGTATGATTCGTCCAACTATTTGCCAAACTAAGTATGAACCGTGTTAAAAAATTAGTTTCCAAAATTCGACACTATTTTGTCAGCAAGGTGTGACCCCCTCCTGTGTCAGCCAGCTGGAGCCACCTATAATAGTGACGGTCCTTTTATGTGCATCTTGTTAGACGTAAATATCTAAAAGTGTGCTTCGGATATTTTTTGTTTAGATTATTCCTGTTGCACCGAAAATTTCTGGCTATGCCAGTATTTCCCAGCACGTGTAAAATGTCAATCCCGCGACGTTTTGGTCATTTTATGGCGTTTTTGCTTGACCCCGAAATTGAGTCAGGTTCTAATCCCAACCGCTGTCAGTTCACACATTTTAACAGCAGTTGGGGTTAAAACTGACTCAGCTTCGCTTCAAGATAAAACGACATAGACTTTTCTACGGCTCATGTACGTACACGTCACATGACACAAATACTACATCACTAGCTGGTGGAAAATTATAAACAAAGCCGGCAAAAGCAAATGAGATTATTTTCAACCAGGAAGCTGCAGAAGTGTTCGTGAGACCGGGCGACAAGAACTCAATTAGAGTAAGTAGATATAATGCAAAATGGGTACAGGTGGGCACATTTCTTTCTATGTTTGAGTGCGGTTGTCAGACGCTAAAAGGCGCCTAAGAATCAGAGTGCTCGTCCGGATGTTTATGTTTACTTCTGTACTATACCCGTACTATACCTGTACTATACCTTTACTACACCAATATCAACCATACCCCAAACATAATATCAATTGACCCAACCTACGACGCCACATCGCATCTCAAACCGATAGTTTCCCACGACTCGAAAATCTTACATCGAACATGACGAAACCATACCACACGAGAATTACTGACAACGCTAAAATAAATCAAACACTCAGACCATGAATTCCAAGCATAACACTTAGCCCCATTGGCACAAAAACCCACTTCGTACAAAAGACAACATGTACAGTACCAAAGAACTATGTTTTTCACAGCTAGTAATAATCAACCAAACACATTTCTAAAACAGACCTGCATCTTTAGCACCTCGAAAACAGACCTACATCCAAACCGGAAAACTGATCTACATACAAGCCACAGAACCAAACTTACGTCCAAATCTCAAAACATACCCATATTTCTAGCACGCAATAAAAACAACACAAACTTAAGTCCAAAACCAAGAACGAAACCTCAAACTTTGACCGTAATAAATCATGCCTTCCGAACGGTAAAGCCATAAGCCAGCAAATTTCAACAAACAAAACATTGACACACATTAAGACAGCCAGCACCGACTAAGCCATCAAGGTCAGCTCAAAATACCGAAGTAAACCGAACGAGAGAACATGACGCGAGAGAACTGACTATTGAGATATCTGACGTTTAAAATACGCACATTGAGATCTCGCATTTTTATACTACCGCCCTCCCCTTAAGCCCAGAAGCGGTTTGTTTTCCTCCCAATTCTCCGTGTAAATGATTTGTTTTCCTCCCAATTCACACGTCAAAACGGCGAAATACCAACGCAGCTGGATAAGTCAATTCGACTTAGCCCCTCCTTTCTCCATAAACAAATACACACATTGGCGAGACAGCCATAGAACAGCCATAGAAGTAACTTTAGACATAAGAAACATTCATGGCGAGCTTTCGAAGCCCCACCCGTTAGAATGAAGCTAACTATCTGATAGGAAAATTAGCTTTAAGGTTTACATGTATTAGTTAGTATAAGTGGATTAAGTTGATGAAATAAAGAAAGAGTTTTTCAACAGTTTTTAACAGTACAGTTGAAACAGTTGAGTTTCAGTGCAATGTCCTAAACGAAGAAAGTCCCCCAGAAACATAAAATAGTGAATAATGTTATACTTGTATAAAAACTAAACATGTATAATATACTTCCAATGCCAGGACGCCATGTTCAGTTATACAAGCATAAAATTAATACACCTTTCTTTCTCTTCATCTTGGATATAATCGAAGACTACATATTAAAAAGACTGATATCTCTTTCCTTCCCCCATACAAACGAGAAGCGACAGAGGTTACAGCGCCTCTATTGGAGGAAGGTAGGAAGCTTAATGTAAAAGTGTATATGTGTGTGCATCACTATGGGAAGTACCACCTTTATCCGCAAGAGACAGAGTTGCCAGTCTTCTTGATATGCAGTCTTCGATATAATCCCAGGTAACCAACAAGCATTAGTGTATGCAGTAAAGTAGCGTAAAATTTGCATTCTGGATGCTTCTTGCAGTATGCTGGCATTCGTTATGCATAACTGTTGTTAATCAGCATTTGAAAAACTGTTTAAAAACTTCTTGCCAGTAAGCAGCAATCTGAATGCACAACAGTAGTAAAAAAGCATTTTCATAGCACAGCAGTAATGTAGTCGTATATTTTGCCAAAAGCGACTTTTAAATAGCATTTAAAACGACTTAAGTGCTTATCAAGTAGCCGTTAAGACGCATTCAGCATGCTTATTGGTTACCTGGGATGCACCAACGACACGACTAGACACTTGAATTCAAAACTGTATCGCAAATATGGCTACCCCTCAGTGACTCAGGTAACTGGAAAAGTCAAATTTGACATTTGATTTGAAAATGTATGAAGCTAGCAACATTGACGAAAATGTTTCTTAAAATGGCCGTTGTTATTGGTGCAACCCCTAGTTACGCAATGGAAAAAATGTGACAACAAAACAAACCGATAGCAATATGGTAAGTATTCGAACAATTTATAAATCTATTTAATCGTTCAATTTTTTTTTCTACTGCGGCAAAAATGCACTACGATAATATTCTGTTGTTTTTTTATCTATATATCTATCAAATATATGGGCAATTGGACGGGCGATGTGAACTGTGTGGTCACTAATTCCGTTTACTATGTATAATGTCGTATTTTACCGAAATCAGCATAGTGATCGATGGAGCAACGGTAACGGAACCGAAATAAAATCATTCTTTGGCTATTATCACGCCCTTGTTGTTGGTCATTTTGTGCAGCACTCGTTGAAAGCAGTGCGTCATCAGTCGTCGGCAATGAATAAAAGGCCAATGGATTCCCTAGCGGCTGGCACAGCACAGAACGCAACAATTTCTTCCCATATTCGAAGTTTTCTCCCTATGCTTTTTACTATTCATGTCGAAGTCACGTTATCCTGTAACGCAGTACGACAAACCAAACAAGTCGTCGGATTCATTATCACCAGAGAAAGCCGCCTTCGAATCAACCCGATGCGTTTACCTCGCCAGAGAAAGCCGCCTTCGAAACAACCCGATGCGTTTACCTCACCAAAACAAACAGTAAAAACTGGACTGGAAATCTGATTACGCAAAGCTAGCTGCTAATTGTATTCATAAATTAAAATTCTACTCCGCATGTATATCGGCCAAACAATAACCCGATCGATCACCAAATAATTTCATAGAAATTTAAACTTCAGCGCTTCGTTATATGAACTTGTTATTACCTAAACATTTTTCGGATAAATAAAACCAGTTATACATAATTCATTAAACTTTATATTTAAATATCATTCTTGTGCATCAAAACAAACAACACTGAAACTACTGTAAAATAATTGCATTGGGAGGAACTGCGGGTTGGTTCAGTGGTTTTGGTTAGAAAGCAACTACTTCAAATCCTACAGAATGTCTTACAGGCACGAGGGTTTCAATGAGAGTGTTTCATTGAGTAGTACGTCGCATCGTTAAGTGCAGCATGCTCCGGATGAAACACCACCACTCCGATTATAGCCAGCAGCAAAGTACAGTAGAGTCGAATGTCGTCCATCCAGATCACAATTTACGTTCACCGAATTAGAGAGTACAATCTGTCGAGCCGTGTTAAGATCACCGGCTTTGATTGCTTCCTAGAGTTAGCACTCTAGATCGACTGTCTGAAGGCAGATCTTGAAAAAATATTTAACGCATCCTCTAACAAACTGGGCGGCCCTGCAGGGATACAATGCTTGTATCGATGTTGTACGACAGCAACAGTCGACAGGCTTAAATGCCATCTTCTCTAGCGCATCGATGTAGCCTTGTTTGACCGAGTCCATCGAGTGCATCCACCTTGGCATCGTGACGCAGAAGTACGTCCATAATCTCGTAGTGTGAATTATCAGCTGAAATGTGCAACGGTGTTAAGAAGTCTTCGTTTTTCTCGTTCAACTGGCACCTTTACGTATCAAAATTTTGAGAACTTGTTTTCGCTTCGGTTACACTGAGTGGGCTACTGCATGCGATGGTGTGTCACCACTGTACGGGTGTCCAATTTTTACATTTTGGGCTGAGGTTCTTTTTCAGTCACTGAATATCAACCTGACGAGCATCCAACACACAGTGCTCCTTATGTTCATCTGAAAATTTACGTTCGATATTTAACATATTACTATATATTATAGGTTAAACTTCTACTCACATGTAATTTTTTCCTGCAGTTCCCGTTCAGTTCGGTCACCTCAAAGTACCAAAGGAACTGGCATTGTTCTTGGCATGAACGTCGACAGCGTGCTGCAGCAGCATCACGACCCGCATGCGATTGTAACCGGCACGCAAACGAAGTGGGGTGGATTCGCGTCAGTCACTTGCACGCGGTGTCTAGCAGCTCATCCTTTCTGTACTTACCCGACTTGTACAGGTGTCTGCCAAATCCAGAGGAACTTTATTTTTCGAATTCTCTCGAAAACAACATGATTCTGATCAGCGTCATGTTGTAACATTGTACAACGTAGTGGTTGTTATGAACAACCGAAAATCAAATAAACAAAAAAGTGTTGCTAAAGAAATTATTGTTTTGGCAGTATCGAGGGGCTACTCAATATACTGGTAACTGGCGGTAAATTATTCGGACACTTTTTCTTCAGAAAGTTTCATGAAGTTTCAGGTCGTGTCGTTGGATGCACTATCAACACGCTCATTCAAAATTTGAGTGCAGTGCACACAATTTCAAAACTAGAAACATTATGTCAAAAAATGAGTTTTAATTTGAGTAGAACCAACTCAATTCGTGAGAAGCCATTACGTTTTCAGTTTTCAGTGAAAAAAATACTTATTCTCAAGAAAAGTGCGTGGAATCGGAAGTCGGCAAAAATTTAAATTAAAATATCTTGCAGTTGAACAGTCGACACGAATCGTTTGGAAGACTAAAAGGTTAGTTTCATTGAGTTTGCTTCTGTTCAAATTCAACTTCTTTTCGTGTTTTAGTAGTTCCTACCATTTCAACGAGATGACGAGCAGCATGAAGCTGATTGCAAAAAGACCCTCGGTTTGAATCTCCAGACATCGCAAACACCTGGAAAACATTCTGGAGGTACAGGTAAATGACTTATAAAGTACCAATAATTTCCTTTGTAGTTTTATAAAAAATGCAAAATGGTTATTTTTTGTATTTGCTTTTTGGGTAAAGTGAACTCAAATTTGACATTTTAATCCCAAACACAAAACTGACTAGACGAGGAGAACTCAGTTTTTGAATACGTGCACTTTTTATGAAATTGAGTGGCTGGCAAATTTGAGTTCATTCATATGAATGAGCGTGAATCACCAGGGATGTCTTCTATCCGGTCAAGTGAAACAGCATTTCTCAGTTGTCTTATTGCATTTATTTCTGGCGAACCCTTTCTTCATTCCCTGGTACATCCCACCGGTAAGTATTATTTCGAGCAATTAATTTAGATATTTTTGTCCTCTGGTTAGTGATTCGGGCAATTTTAGTTTGCATATTTGTTTTCTGTTTTATGCTGCTCTAATGATTAGATTTAGTTTGCTGAATAAATGCCATTTTGCCGCGAGATAAATCTTAATAGTAATCGTTCTTATAGTTGTTTTCTTTCAATAACTCAACAAACTTGTTTTACTAATACTTGTTTTGCGTACGTGTCTACACATTGTCGATTGGTTTTGTTTGGTTTTTATCAATTTTGTAGATGCAATTTTACATATGTATATTTATACAAACACCTAGAGGATTTTGAATGCGTTTTTTTGTTCATTGTGAAGAATTTGAAAATATGTACTAACTATACTTGAAATGAGTTTGTTGTTTCTTATTTAGATAAATTAGCTTCCATTATCCGTTGCCTTCTACTTTTTGTACGGTGAGTTTTTTGTTGACACTAGACTAATGGAGTTTGAAGCCAAATATTTGTTCGGTTCTTGTTTTATGTTGTTCTTCTAAATATATCGATGAAGTATTAGATCGTAACATGGTCGAACACGAATAATGATTTTTTGTGTCTTAAGTGTGTTTAGTAATGTATAGAATCAATAAGTCTGCAATATGCAATATCTTTGTTTTATGTCTTTCATGTATATATGTATATAGATAAATATCACACTTAGAAAAGTTAAAACATAGTTCTGTTCATTTTTTTTCTTGTTTGAGAATGAGTAAGCCTGTGCAAAGCTTCTTTTTGTGTCGTACCTGTTTGTGTTTGTAAAAGATGTTTCTTAAAATCCTTGCTGTTTTATTTGTTTGGTTGCTCTGCGATCTGGCAGACAGCATTTGCGATTGGATGTCTTTGGTTCAATACCGGTGTCGCATATGGAAGAGACGGAGGGCTAAAATATGTTCTGTTTGCTGTATTTTTTCCGGTTCCTTAAATAGTTTTTCAGTTGAGATGGGATCAGTTGCATCAGTTTAGCAGTGAAATTAAATCTGTGTGAGAAGTTGTACTCAGAATGAGTGTTTTACTCAAGAAAAACGCTGCCACGCCAATCGTTCATAACATATTTATCCACACGATTTCGTAAAACCTTTTTAACAATCGTTTCCGCTTCATCGTTTTTTTTTGTTATCAACTGCAATAATTGTAATAAATACACTTTAATTAACAATATCAACAGTAAAATATCACTTAATTTATTGAAAGATGCTGATTTTAAACTCTGTTCGTCTAGTGTGTATAGTTTTCCAGTTTAGGTATAATATTTATTTTCGGCGCGGCCAACCATTGTTATGATTTGACGATTTTATAATTTAATTTCTCTACACACATAATACCGCCGAAATAGTTCATTCCACGTGTAACTCTGCTACAACTGGTCGTTATTGCTCGCATTATTCTATGATAATTTTCCTCGACTGGTGACGCAAAGCAAATCAATCAGTTCTGTTGATCTTTTTAACTTTCACCATCAGCCAGATTTCCTCCAGCGTTCTGGAAAATACTACCTAACATATCTGATTCCTTTTTCCCGAATAACATTCCGTAATGAGTTAACTAGTTGTGTTTGGATTTGAAAGAATGCGTCTTTCCTAGTTTAGTGCAAATTTTTACAGTGCACTTTACTATCGTTCGTATTTTATGTATATTTGAATTTTCATGGATTTACGATGATGACCATGGAGTGGGTCCTACTCCACATATATTGTGGTATCTGTAAATTAATCGATCGTCTGCTGCTTCATAATTCAGTTAAATAAACTCCACTAATATACAGGAAAACATGTTCAAAATAATAGTCTTTGTTAAATGATTGTAGATTTTATAACATGTATGTAGAAGACCAGCTGTCGCGACGCTACTTAAGATTAGCGTAATAGATTAACTAAGATTCTAACACTGCAGGCTATGTTAACAAAACTATTTGAACTAACTTTAACTGAGGATATGTTCCGTTTTACTTCGCTAGAGAATATCACATTTTCCGGGTGAAAATTGTTGATGGACTTTTTGGTGAGTTTTGTTTAAATATGCAAATTCCAACCTACGACGGTGGCCCTTTATAGTTCTACAAGAATGGTTTCATTTAGGAAGTTCAGAATTGTTCAACGCATTTGCGATGCTATTATTCAATCACTAGTAAGCTTAGATAAGGTTCTGCAACCCTTCAGAGTACTAATTTAGAAATTGACACAAATTTTTTCAAAGTTTATCCATATTCACCCTGGAATCTGGTTTTGGTGCAGAGCTATGCTCACTACTTTCCTGTACCGTTCAAATGTAGCTGTAAATTTTGTTTGTTTTTGCGTTTGACAACGTCTTTGTTGGTTTAGTTTAGTGTAGAATTTCACTTCCCCGGCTAACTACAACAAAAAATCCAAAAGCACTAGCCACTCTCGCTGTGGAGGACAAACGGATCAGCAATTGCTCTCGTCCACAGATAATAGAAGAAGGAACGTGATGCAAGCTGTGTGATTCCAACCTAGGAGTAAAGCCAACTGATTGAATAAGAACGCCGGTCATCACACCAATCAACAGTTGCATGTAAAACATCAGATAGAGTGAAGTGATTTGGTGAAATTGAAGGAATGTCAAAGTTTTATACCCCTTGATGCAATATAACATTTCGGTTTTTGCAATTAGAAGGAAAAGCGGAGTTGTAATTATGTTGAATTTATATGTAAATTATTTGTTTTTCGTATAAAATCCAAAATACTTGGTAGATGCATCTTGGCAACCTTGAAACGAAGGGTCAGTCGAGAAAAAAAATAGTCTGAACCGAAGAGGAGGTACACTTTTTAAATATATTGCATAAAAATAAGAGAAATCAATGTAAAACCAGGAGGCCAGAAGATCGCTTCTAAAAACTGGAGTCTCCTGATCAAACCCGAAGGGCTGGCAACTCTAATAACAGTGTGCGAAAGTTGTGTGAAACATTATGAATTCTGATATTATCCACAGAGCTAAAAGTTTAAGTGTTTGATTCCGAATTGTGATTCGTAGAGCACAACGACCACCGTAACATCATTTTCCGTTCGTTCCAAGTCGAGCAAAATCATTGCGAACAAATCCAAGTTTTTATTGTACTAATAGAGTGCGAAGAAAACAATCTGCAGTGACAATTCCGATAGCCGGCTGTTCGAGGTTCTAGTTGGCCGATAAAAATTTTCGGAAATTGATCGCAAACGACCTTCGTCTACCAAGATATACCTCCTGATCTTTTCCCTCTCCTACAAACACAATTGCTTCCCGTGAGGCTCGTGGAGATGAAGTCTGGGTTTCTATCAACAGCAAGTGTCGAACTAACATTGCTTTCCTTCCCCGACAGAACCAATAACCCCTTGGTGGTGGCCGGCGTTGTTATTGACCATTTTACAAAAAATTTGAATAAGTGACAACCAGGAGCTGTTTGCTTCGACTTTGTGTCAGAGCTTCTACGAGTCGGTGTATTTACAAACAATCCCATCTGATTCCAGTTTTAAGGAGCAATAAAACATATCTCTACAATGTAGTCATCAGTGTTAAACTGTTCCTGAGCCATGAAAGCATAATGATTTGTCATACTGAGTGGTGAAGCTATTTTTGATATTTCTGCAAAAGAATACTTAGACTTAGAGCGTCGTTTGTAGGATCGTTTGAGATTCGTATGGTGCTGATGGTATGCGGGGCATGGTAATATATCATATAGACTTTCCCCATAATAGGCACAGTTTTTAGTATTCGCAATGCAAGAGTCATACTCTTGATTCTTTGCGCAATGACCGCACCACATTGATACAATGGCCCATTTACCTGTGTTCCACACAGTTCCAACTCGAATCGGTGACTACACCATCTATCTTAACATTGTTAGCGGGCATGTAGACGGGGTAGTCCTTCGTAGAAGGCTTGTCGTCAGTAACGTCATTTACTTGCTTTAGACAGAGTATCACAATCCTGTGCTTATCTGGGCGGACTTTTGAGGCAGCTGTTACAGCTGAATATTTCTGCGTCAGTTCTTTCGAGATCTTTAAAATACTTAGCGGAAGCTCAGATATGGTCCGACCGACTTCAATGTATTTCATTTTAAACGGGAGTCATTGGTGGAAAATCTCGTTCGACATCCATTTTATCCTCAGCTGGATCTTTTCAAGAGTTTATTTATGCACGGGCCTAGAGCCTGGCGTAAAGCGAAAGAATACGAAAGAAAATGCAGAAATTATGGGAGATAATAAATTGAAAGTTTGGTTACAAATGGTGAGTTGACAACAAAAAGGAGCGTCCAATAAAGTTCTAGTCTTCACAAGTTCCTACCTCATGCTTCCACGGGTCGTGCTTAGCTGGTAGCCCAGCCTGGGCCCTGACACCAGCGAAGTGAGGAAGTGCATACCCGAGCGTCTGTTCTCCAGGAGGTGCGGCTCAAACAACGTCTGACCAGGGATGCCAACGGTACCGATAAACTACATTTTTTTCGGTATATTTACATTTGCACAAGCCGTACAGCCCGCTACAGCGACGCATCACTACAGCTCTTGCCAGAACGGTAACCAAAACCGAGTACATTTTCCCGTACAGCAGTAGAATACATTTTTGTTTTGCTGCTGTACTCCGACTGCTCGGTGAGAGTGTGGCGTAGTAAAGTTTGTTCTCTCGCTTTGTACATTTTTCTCTGCATAGTCAAAGGGAGAGGCCCGCACACGAAAGCGTTAATGCCAGCCGTGGTGTAAGTGAGCCGCATTCATTGTAGTCATTTTTGAAAAAAAATATTAAAAAGATTGAAAATATTAAAAAATGTAAAATAAGGAAAGAGAAGCTGTACCGCTCGCGTCTGGTGGCTGTACTGGGGACAGTAGTTTTTTGTCATGTTACTGCTTTGCACACAGGCAGCCGTACAGCGCTGGACGTCCTGCACTAGCGGACGACAGCAGCATAAAGAGAGAAATGAAAATGTAGGCAGAAAAATTACAGCCGCAGAAAAGGTAGGCATTTTGCATCCTTGCGTCTGACTGACATCCAGCGACTGAGTAAGAAACGCTGCATCGCGCCAGCTACACCCAAGGTGGCAGCCCTACCAGCGCGATGTTGGTAGCGCGACCCCGGTAAGGTAATCTACCGAAATACCCAAAACACCACGAAAGACAAGAGTAGAGCAAAAAACGAACTGGATTTACGACAAACGATCCGACAACGAATAAAGGATAACGATTGGAAACTCGGATCTCGCGAACTGCGTAATGTTGGCGTGCACGTGGCAGCAATACAGTAAGTACGATGGCCGCAAACCGGAGAACGCGAATTTAGAGCAGTAGACTCCATTGCGAACACTTCATTCGGGTGCCACATCTACTACAGCGGTGCTGAAAGAGCAGAACATAATAATCGGGAAGCAGATGAAGCGAGTTATTCGGTGGAAGCCGATAAACGACCGAATCTGCATGTTAAGGGTTAAAGACATGTTCTTCAACTACAGGCTGATCAGTATTTATGCACCAACTAACGAAAAGCCCGATAATATGGAGGACGCGTTCTAAGAGAGCTTAGATAAAGCCTACGGATATTGCCCAAGACAAGATGATAAAATAGTCACCGGGCATGTTAACGCAGAAGTTGGGAGGGAGCAGTTCTTTATTAGTAGGCAGAACCTTCATCCTGCTACCAATGATAATGGCCTGCGGTTTGTAATTTTCGCTGCTGCTAGTGGATGGCGACCCTTATACACGTAAGGATATCCGAAAGCACATCGTTTCTTCGACGTCGTTAATGTGAGGACCTTCAGAGGCCCAAACATCGACTCGGGTCATTATCTCGTAGTAGCAAAGATTCATGCACGATAATCCAGCGTTACAAGTCCAAGAAACAACAGAACGATGCGATTCAATGTCCAACGTCTTTTGGCTGAAGGTGTAGCAACCGAGTATTGCCAGAAGCTGGATGAGCGGATAGATGAGACCAACGTAACTGGCAATGTCAACAGCATGTGGAAGGCTGTCCCCGAAGTTGTGACTATGACGAGATCCCGGTTGAACTTCTCAAACACGGTAGTAAGCAGCTGCACCAAATAATCCACCCCATTATTTTAAGCAGGGATGTAATGCAGATTAAAAAAGCTCTTTGCACTTTTCATACGTACAACCGCTCTTCTCTTTCACAATAAACCTCTTCACTCTGATGTGTGTTGCTCCCATACGTGCATTCTACTCCATCGCTGCACACCTCAAAGAGTCGAAATAAAGACGCTCTTTAGTGTGAAGCTTGGTCCGCACAGAAGCAGAGAAGGCAACAAAAAACATTTTAAAAACGTTCTTCCCATCAAACATTATCTGAATTGTAGTTTGATTCGCCTTGCTACCTGCTTGCCAGTGAGGGGAGGTACAAAAAAGTGGCTCTTCATGGTGACTCATTGAACGAAATTGTGCAGCTCTTGGTGCACAGATCTTTCTCTTCTTCGTTTTCAAGTTTCTCTTTGTGCGGTCGTCCTGCTGCTTGTTTTTGTACTGCTCCATTTTTCATCGGTGTATTTCGCTCTTTGTGGCACATTGTGTGAGCAAATAACAAACCTGCATGCAGATGATTCGTGTCGAAGAAGACGTAATTAAACATAAAGTTGTCCCGACAGAAATCACCCGCGACAAACTTTGTTCCGTTCAGTACGATTGCCATTCGAAATCTGCGTTCACTGGGGCACGGAGTTTTTGAAACAGCCAACCCCGTGCTTCAGTAGATCCACACAGTACCAATTCGAATCGGCGACTACACCTTCTATCTTAACATTGTGAGCGGGCATGTAGACGGGGTACTCCTTCATAGAAGGCTTGTCGTCAGCAACGTCATGTGTTTGCTTTAGACAGAATATCACAATTCGGCGCTTATCTGGGCGAACTTTTGAGGTAGCTGTCTCAAACTGAATATTTCTGCGTCAGTTGTTTCGAAAGCTTTAGAATGCTTAGCGGACTATTTTAGATCCGAAAGAAGTTCAGATATGGTCCGATGGAGATCAATGTATTTCGGGAAGATGAAGTCATTGGAGGAAAATCTTGTTCGACACCCATTTTATCATCAGCTGAATCTTTTCAGGAGAGTTTATTTATGCACGGGCCTAGAGCCTGTCGCAAAGCGGAAACTGAAAAAATACGAAGGAAAATGCAGCAATTATAAGAGATATTAAATTGAAAGATAAGTCAGGGGTAGTAATGCAATGCTGTTGTCATCTATATTCGCTCGATGTATGACTGGCTGCTATCGATTTTCTGAGCAGCAACCCCGCAGAATGTGTAAATCCCGCGGATACTGCGTAGGTGCAATTGCTTACGGGTCCGCCACCCCCTTTTGACCCTTCATACAGCGGTATGCTGAATTCAGAATGGTAACGAAATTTGAGCGTATTATTAAGTCAAGCCGCATGCAGAGCAAAACTCAAGCTAGGATAATGGCTACATACATACGTGTACCATGTGTAAAAATCTTTATCAGTAATAGTTCATAAAAACTTTTTTCTTTCACTCGCATGTGTAAAACGATGAATGGGTACTGCTTGAGACCTAGCCGGAATCTCATGACGGCACAGGGACTGGTAACTCAAATTTCCCAACAAGGTCGTAAAAATTGTCTTCGTAGTATACTGGTCTTGATATACACGAGAACGCCAACATATATGGCCATTCTGAAATTTTTAACTCCTCGAAAAAAGTTACTATGCAAAATTTGAGCTCAATCAGAAAAATGTCTTACAATACCTTGAAACATCGAAACCTGTTGTAATCTTGAAATAAGGTGCCTGTGTGCGTTGTAATGAGACTTGATTTTAGAAAGGCAGGTTTAGTTTTGTGTATACTTAATGTTTTAGTAATGCATAATATGTGTAAATTCGAAAAATATATTTAGATTTTTATATTTATTTACATAATTATAATTTATAATATATTTTTTTAATCTCAGTTTAAAAATTAATTGCACCAAGTGGGGAGCTCTTTTCAGTAAAAAATGGAAGATGATGCAAGATCCGACGTTTTATGCATTTTTAAGACTTTTGATGTTAACAAAAACATTAAAAGCTTTCCAAACCCTTATCTGAACTCCTCTTAATCATGTTTGATTGAACTTAAATTTTACATAAAGACTGTTTTCGAGGTACTAATATTTTTATGTGCGTCCGGTTATAAAATTCGATGGTCACTTTTTTCTCTCACACATACCATTGGTACCCTTGGCTCCCTCCGTCGCCTTCAAACACCTAGCGTGATGAATGATTTCGTGAATCTACAGTTGAAGATTTGCGGTTGGAATAAACATAAATGGAGCGACAATCAAACACGAACATCGATCGAACTTTGGTCGAATCTTTTGGAAATTTTCCTACCATCGGAAATAAATGCAACGATTGGTGAAGATGCAAATATTCGAATAAATTCTTCGCATTAACGTATGATAGAGGTAGATTAAATGCATAAGTTAATAAAATGAATTAATAGTAAATTGAATAAATAATAAAACTATAGAGGTCAGTTGAAGCTCTATATTGATGGCTTTGCCCGAAATAGGTAGGACAATTTTGGTTGTCTGCGTCGCTTTTGAATGATTTTCCGAAAGTTGTATTTTTGCATACATACTTTGAAATTGATTAAAAACTGGTTAAAAGTTCTCCAATTGATGTGTCAATTATGCTCATTATACTATCTATGTATTTCGTGCTCTGTGCATTATCTCATGAAATAATAAGCCTGAGGGCCTGCAAGGGACGTCACTCCCAACGGTTTTGAACCGAAACTGCCAAGTCTGCAAAAATTCTTAAATTGTAACGTTACTTTTACGAGTCCTCCTAATTCACGAATGAAGTTTGTGTTCTTGAAGTGAAAGCAGATCATCTAGTTTGTTACAGCGGAATGTTATATCACTTTTCTTGTAGACCCATATCTATGTAAAAGTGTTCATTCTTGAAGTCTGGTCTATCTTCGGGGATATTGTGATTTATGTAGGGGAACATGGGGAGACTTGACCAAGCGCAAAATTCTATTTTCGGCTATGGCGTCTTCTATTCGATTCTTAAATTTTTTTCAAAAATATTTTTATTCTTTTTCCGATCCCTTAAGGTAATTGTAAAAGTTTGGAGTGAAAAATCCTTTCCTTGCAGAAAATATTACGTGATTAATAAATTTGCATTAAAGGATGTAATTTTTTATCAAACTTTGTATGGACATATCTACTCGACTGCTAATTAATATTAATGTAGTAATATACCATCTTAATCCTTGTGAAGCAGTGAAATGATTTTCCATAAACTGGAACATTGGAATAGTTATTACTAGAATTTGCATGACATTGAACGCAATAACTAATGTTGGGGAGACTTGACCAAGATTTTATGGGGAGACTTGACCAAGTGGCGATCAGCTGAAGAAAGATGCAAAATTCCTAATATTTATTATGCTTTGATATCTACTGTTAATGTTAATCACGCCATAAAAAAAATCCCACCCCAAACATAAGTCTTTATATTTTAATATTTGTAAACAAAGTTAGCAATAGTAGGACTGATTTCGTGACGTGTGAACATACAATGCAAGCAGTACAGTTAATCCTAAAAAAGAAATGCATTAAAAAATCAAAATTTATCAAACGCAACTCTTTTATATTTTTTACTGCTACCTAAGGATCTCGACAATAGGTAAAAAAATAATTACAGTATGTTTTATGTCATTATTTTTTGTTATGATTTTTCAAAATTCTCTTGGTCAAGTCTCCTCACGCCTTGGTCGTCTCCCCGCAATGGGGAGACTTGACCAGAAAAAACGATCACAGAAAAACTTTTGTAACTTTTCAAAAATTAAATTAAAAATTCTGCAAAAAATCATGAAGACGCGCAATAACTTTGCGCATTATATCTGAATGACTTTTGAGGGATTGAAGGCTTTTTTCGAGATTTATTCAGTTTTAGCTGAAAACCTGGTCAAGTCTCCCCATGTTCCCCTACATTACTTTCCGGTTAAATTACCTTACAGACACTTAACTTCAAATTCAACGCGGTATATTCGCTGACAATACTGCTAGCATTGGCAAATGCCGCAAGGGGTGCAAAACTGAGACTCCGCCAAGAGCGCAAGACTACGTACGCTATGGCCCTTGGGTTAGGCCGTCACTATGGCACGTAAAAAATTGGATATAGAAGCGGTAGGCTATCCAACTTTTTACGTACCATAATGGCGGTCAATTAAATCTAAACCGTAATATTCTTGCAACCCCCAAGCTGATGATAGTTGTTTACGTCAGCGTGACAGCAACGCTCAGTTAGGAATGGTTGACGTTTGTTGGACAAACTTCCAGTGCATTGGACTTATGTAAGACGACTTACTCCTACTGGATGGAAGACATACACGACTATTGTAAAAATAAGAGCGGATTACATACGGCATTATGGCACATAGAAAACTGGATTGTAGCTCTGTTCTAGACTACCCGCTGTAACTTGCCGTTTACTGGGAAAATATCGTGGAAGATTTCCGAATAAAATTGTGTTCGAAATAGGATTGTTCCATTATCAGCAGAATTATAAAAACCGCGAGACTGGCAGTGATGCTAACCTACCCGATAGTAAAAATAAGAAGTCTATTTTTTGACACTTCATGTCAAAAATCTGTCCGGTCAAAGGAGTTGCAAAACGTGCAGTTGGAATTGGTATGAACTATGCAATACATGATTAACTGTTCGCGAAGAATCTTAATCGCGTGAACGTTGTGTAAACAATAGGGACCTTTAATTTGGAAAAATTGTGTCAGTTTTTCATATATATTGATAGCGGGTGTCCTTACGAGTACACTCATATTATTTTTACACCTTAATTATTCTTTTGTGACTTTTAAATTAAAAAAGAACAAATCAAGCATGATTTTTGAAAACAGCGAAACTCGCACTTCACCCAAACAGAGAAAACGGCGATGACATTTTTGAAATTTTGTTTTAATTGTTATTTAAAAACCATACCGATTTTTACACCAATTATTCATCCAAAATGCTCACCAAAGACGCCTTTCTATTGAATGGAACGAACATTCGCGATCAAGACATTTAAAAGAGCGGATTGAAGAAAAATTAAAGTTACGATGTTATTTGTACCATGCTCACAGTTTCGTCGTTTTACTTTCGTTGGTTTGGTATCTTTGTTGCACTTACGTTATTTCAGTTTCGTCAATTGTGGTGACTAATCTTATCATTTTTTAATCAATTCTATAACTGAACTGTTCCGCCAAGGCAGTATGCCAATGAGGACAACCAACATTTGTAGTTTGTCACTTTTGAGCAGTGTGTTGAAGACAAATAAAGGTTACGTTATTCTGAGCATCACTATTACACTTTCGACATTTTTCAATTAGTCGATTTTAGTGTCTCATTTTTGCTCGCATTGTCACAAGTATTTAGATTTAATCTACTGTAGGATAGATTTAGATAATCAAAAATAAAAATGTGCTGAAAGTGCATTAGTGGTGCTTAGAATAACATTACTTGCATTCTTTTTCTCTAAAATATTGGCTAAAATTAAGAAACTGCGTGCTCTTGTTCCCCTTATAGAAACATTACCTATATTGAGCATTTTAGTAGAAAGATTGTAGTATATTTTAATGATTTAGTTACAAAAACCGATTAAATTAAAATAACGTAAGTGTTACAGCAGTACCAAACCTAACGTAACTAACATGACGAAACTGTATTTATGCACTGTTGACGTGTCAGTTGTTTGTTCGTCATTATTTCGATTGCGCATTTTTCAGCTGCATTACCGAATAATGAAACGAATGTTTGTCAGCATGTACATTAAGATGCGTAGAATGCGGGGGAGTGATAATCTCAGTTTGTTTACATTTGTTAGTTACGGTGTTTTCAAAAATCATGCTTGAAATTAAATTCATACAACAAACTGACAGTTGTTCTACTAAATGATGTATCTGCACATATCTCGTTCGCCTCATTGTTAACCGGGACAGCACCCCATACAGCATGATCTGGTACTTTTGCAATCCGCTAGCAGCTTGCAATCCCATGTTTCATCGTAAACTATGGTAGATCTGATGAGGCAACCTATAGAGTCGTGCAAGTCGCATGGGTTTGGATGTGTTATTGCCCTAAAAGGAAATAAACTAAAAAAATCTCGACAAACATATGATTACGGCCTAAAAGCCAACTGTCAAAATCCACTTTGAATGGAAATTCCGGACAAACCGTTACACGCCAATCACAGATGTTGATAATAAACGAAAGAGAAAAGTTTTCTCTTTCATAAACTGTTGTGAACTGTGTTCGACTAGTAACGGTTTGTCTGGAATTTCCATTCAAAGTGGATTTTGACAGTTGGCTTTTAGGCCGTAATCATATGTTTGTCGAGAAATGTTTTTTTCGATAGTTACGGGCTTAAAAACAGAAAAAAGGGTTGAGATATTAACCCACAGTACTAATCTGCAATAGAAAATTCCTTAACCCGCACACCCCTAAAGATCCTATTGCAGTGGTGAATAACTTTTTCATGATAAAACTTCTGTACATTCTGCGGACTCTCTGCGAAAAGTCAACATAAATATACATTAAATTACTTACTATATTCCGGGATGATGTTGAAAACAATAGTAGTCACGAACAACTAGGTACTTTGCGCTGAAATGTTTACTATTTCATCAGAATGCTATGTGGTATTCGGAGTTCAGCATGAACAGCGATGACATTTATATTCACCACTTTTCATCGTTTCTATTCAACGTCTCGGTGTGTTCAAGAAAAATGTTCCCAGTGAAAACATTTTACTGTGAAATAGGTGTATTAAACTGTCAAGAAGCTCGAATAATTTTACAGTGTAACAAAGGATTTTCCGCCCAAATGTTCCCGGGTTCGCGGAAATCCCAAGTAGAGCTTTTAGACTGTTATCAGGGCCACCGTCACATCGCACGAATCAACAGAAACCGGCTAAGATCTGTTAGCTTTAACACTCCCATGATTCACCGCTAAATGGTTTACTATTTCCTACTATGTATATTGCAACCTGTACAAACACATGTTGCATGCTGCCGCTGCCCCATATGCGTAAACTTCTAACGTCGTAAATGGTAACAATACAGATAATGATGGGTGATGATTGCTTTCCCGATAATTTCACCGCGTTCAGTCCTCCAGATGCTCTCTCGCGTGTCTGTACAGCTAATGGGGATGGAAATGGTGATAGGATGACTGCTCGGTAACGGCTCTTAATCGTCCCACGTGGGATAACTAGTGGTTTCTTGATAGAACATTCCGAAGCCATCCTTCTTCGTCTCCGGTCGCTGTTGCGTTGGTGGTGGCTGGAAGATGTTGGTTTGCGCGATTTGGTGTCGCGACTGCTGCTGCTGTTGCTGTTGTTGACGGGGAGGATCATAGATAGTAGTGTCACCCCACGCGTTGCTTGAGTTCCAACTGTTGGCCGAATTGTGGCTGGTACCCCATTGAAGCTCACCATCGTCGTTGGTCGCCATGCGATTTTCGTACCCATGTCGGTCCCAGACCGCCGTCGGTTCGGTTCGGTGATTGCTTTGCGAAGGAACTTTAAGATTGGTCTGCTGGCCAGACGGCTGTCCATTACCATCCACAGTCAGCTCGAACTCTTCTTCCGGATTCTCCAGCGAACTGTGCGTAATTCCGTAGTAGAAGTACATGATCAGCCCGAGTGTCATCCATACTGTGAATCGAACTAACGTCAGTATGCTTAGCTTAAATATCAGATACACGTTCACAGTGATCGCTACAGTTGGAATAAATGGAAGTCCTGGCGTTAGGAAGGGCAGAGCGTACCTGAAATGGTACCTAGATTAGCTTACCACATGAGATTGATTAAAAGATCTTACCGGTTTTGGGGTTGCCGTGAGATCACCATTAGAATACCTAATATACTTAGTACTAAGGCGGTGTAAATCAACGCGAATAAGGAACCTGTGATTCCGATAGCCATGAACAGATCCAGGAAGAATATACAAGCGTACATTACACCTACCATCTTTGTGACGAACATTCCTGCAAGTACACACGGAAACAAAGGCGATTAAACAGCAGGAACTTGAACAAATACAACCTACCACTTTCATGAGTTGCTGGCCCGGGATTCACCCAAGGAAACAATCCAGGACATAAATAGGAGTATTGCTGGATCTTCCTTCCGATATAGCCGAAGCCCCACAGTGTGAATGGGTTCGAACCACCTTGTGGAGCTCCATGCACCGCACCTGAAAATAGAGCAGCCTTTTGTAAATACACAATTCAATTGGAGAAGATTCCAAAACATACCGTAAAACTTATTCTCTGATTTATCCGACACCAGAAACTGATCGTCTCGACCCAAGAACCCATCGGGGCTTTCATCTCCGAAGCTATCGTCCGAATCGGGTGATCCTCGCGTGATTTTCTTCACCATTATGTTCCCCTTTACGCGCTGCTTAGTCGTAGGATCTGGTGTACTTGGAGGTTGCGGTGTTCGTAGCTGTGCTGGTATCAGATCTACCAGCGAGGTGCTATGCGGCTGATAGCGCAGAATTAGAACGCACGTGGACACCAGCGTGTACGCCAGCAACGTTCCGATGGACATCATTTCCACTAGAACTTCCAGCTTCACCGTCAGTGCAACCAGTGCGGCTGCCATACCACTTCCGATCGTAGCGATTCCGGGCACACCGGTTCGTGACCACAGCTGTGAGAGCATTTTAAAGACTAGTCCGTCTTGTGCCATTGCGTATATCACCCGTGGCATAGGGAACATCGAACCGAACATGGCCACACTGAGGCCTGCAGTGGCACCGAGCGCAACCAGCGTTCGGCACTTGGGGGCACCCACGTAGGTCCACATCTGAACCAGAGCGGAACCCTTGTCAATGTGGTCGTAGGGGACTGTGAAAGAAAGGTTAAAGTTAGAAATTTGCACCCTAATGAAATTCGATTTGTAACACACAAGTACTGTTTGTATTTTCGTAAAAGAAAACAGGGTTGTTGTTGAATAACTAATAATGTTGGCTAAGTTGTCAGAAACATGTCCGTAAATGTGACTACGCGTGGCAATCTAAAATCTAGCGTGAACTGGACAGCTTGAAGATTTTAGCTCCTTTTCAGAGCAAAGTCTCGAGAAGTGAATTCTATTTTCATCAATTTTATGAAAGACTCTTCCGAATATCAAAAAGCATGGTGAGTGTCGCAAAAGAGGCAAGAGCGTTTTGATATGCACTGAGAACCCGATCCAAGAAGACTCTCGCAGCCCTACGGAAGCTGGAAATGTAGAGGTCATCAAAGAGAGCAGAAGAAGCTAAACTATTAGAAGAGTTAAAAGGCCATGGGATCGTAAATGTTCGCCGCATTACTAAAAGGCGTCGTGGTACGTATCTGGTCATCCTATCTGTCATCTGCTTCATTCTTCCGGAGCATGTGCTTATTGGCCTACTTCGCACCAGAATCAGCCCATACTAGCCACTGCCTATTATGTCATTCGAGTGCAGTTGCTTCGGATACTGCAATTCCGCTCCAACTCCGCCGACTACTTGAACTGCAGTCAACAACACATCCAAGGAAAATCCATGTGTAAACCCAAGTCTATTCATCAAATGCGGATGAGGGCACTCGGCTAGAAACAGGAAGTGCTTCAAGTTCATTGAGGAGGTACAGACAGATAAGATTATGACAAAAATCTGACCTTTCCTGACCAAAGCCAGGTACTGGGTAACGAGTACGTTACCACAGAACCCATCAGCAAACATCCCACTGCCCCTAAATCTTTCCAGTCAATACTCATCAAATGGCACTTTGCCGTTAACCACCCGAACACAAAACAATAACCCAGTCGACTACTGAGTATACCCAAGAAACAACTGTAACACCTAACACTAAAGACCGGGATAACAGCAATACAAAACGGCGGCTCTGTAGCCCAAGCTTAAACTCTTCCACGTCTTCCAGTCAATCTTCCACTGACCTCGCAGAGAGCCTCTGTACCCTTGCCCTTCTGTGGAACCTGAACGGTCTTAGAAGGTGCCTTGTTGATCTTCAGGACATTATAGACGACACCCATCCAATATGCCCTACATGCCAAGAAACTCTCATCAGATCCCTCTTACTGGATCGAGAGCAAATACACATGGGCCTTATCCAGCGGCGCAATCAGGAATCAGAATACACTGGCTCAAATGGTTTGTTCATCGCATATAGTCGTAGATTTGTGCCTTACCGTGTCTTTTATTATCATTTCCCTGATCGGAAGGGAAGTAAACGAAAGAGAGAGGAACTAGAATTGGAAAGGTGAGCAAAATAATAGCACAAAATAAACAGCAGGTAAGTTAAACACACTAATAGTTCAAGTTGCCTGCGAAAAAGCCTAAAGCTCTTTACCGCGTTGGTGAAGGAACTTTAGTATGTTTCTGGGTTTCAGTCGTCCAAACACGGTGTCGTCTATATAAGGATAGCCGAAAACTCGAAACCCCAATTTCGCTACTGCTAGGTAGTATATTCGATGATATAAGGTTCCGTAGTAGGATTCACAAAGATCACATGAAAATGAGTCATTCAGCTCGCTGAATAGTTGCCGTGCGATAATTGAGTTTGTAGTGGACCTGATCAGCGTGCCTCAGTAGATTTATCGAAATCACACGGCATGTTTGTTATAGAAACGCCTTTGTTTGGCAAAAAGTTTGTAGATTTCTCCAATAATTGCAGTGCTCGGACGAAGCCCAACTCTTATCCAACTTGTCGTAATTGGCAGGGCGGGGTCAATCGCTGCACCTGGCTTACCCCAATTCGTCAGTCCATTCATTTCCAGTAATACCGAAATGTCCGGGCACCCAGACAAGGTACATAGCGTTGACAATGCTTAGTTCTACGATTTGGGCTCGGTATGCGATCAATAGCTTGGATCGTGATTTGTCCGAACTAAGAGCCTGACTATCGGAGTAGAAGTTAATAACTTTGCCAGACAAGTTGTTGAAGAGTCAATTGTAACCCGCACATAATCGCGAAGATTTCTGCTTAGAATACAGTACAGTATCTACCTAGCGAGTGAGACTGTTCCAATCTCATTTCACGACAATAGATACCAGCACCAGCACGTTCGTCCATCGAAGAGTCGTCAATGTAACAGGCCACTTGGCCATAGAATAACTTCTTTCGGGAGGGAATGTTTATTAAAAGTGTCTGTAACCACCAGAGGGCGATGTTCAGAACATTATGGACGGCACTCATCGAATATACCTTACATGACAAGAAATTCACATCAGAGTAAGTACGGATTTCTGGTTCGAGAACAAATACACATGGGCATCATCCAGTGGCGCAAACATTTATCAAACCATCAGCCTCGACATCAGGCAGAGCCACTATTATCAGAGGGAGCATCACTCCCACTCTCAGCTCCCTTGTCCGGTATTGTAGTTAGGTCATGATTAAAAAAACAGCGACCACTTCCCAATTCGAATATCGACCAGCGGATAGGCTTAGGCTACATCACGACGTCAACGATATGCAATCGTACCGATTGGCCAACCCAAGGGTAATCCATTGTTGACGCTATTACGCTTGATCACTCCTATACACCATTGAATTCGGACTCATGCAAGGCCAGGCTTGCATTTCCCAAATCAGTGGGGCACCTCCTAACCCACGCGGTTCACTAGTCGGGCCACAAAATCGAATTGACAAACAAAGCCCGTCAGAAAATGCTACGTTCACTTCGCAGGACTCCTCCTCACCATTTCCCCTGGAAATCAATATTGGCCGCGCGTCGTCACAAACGAAACCAGGTCAGAAAAATAACCGATGATGAAATTTCGTCCGACGAACCAATCACCGAACTTTGGAGGAGAGTCAACGCTCTCAACGGCAATAGAATCAATGAAATCAACGGGATTACCCCCGTGGATCCACTGGAAATCGCTAACGAAGTGGATAGTTGCTTCTCCTCGTTATCTATTGACACCGCTCTACAATCGTCCTTTTTCAATCGCATGAAAAATCTGGAATCTCACTCAGCTAATCTTCCTACAGACACTCAGGGCAGGACTTTAATAAATCCTTCTCTAGTTCCTAGCTAAACCACCCTGTTGCAATAACTCACGGAGAAGCAGTCGGCCTAGACGGCATCGGCTATACACTCCTGTGGCATCTTCCACCGCTAACCAAACGGATGTTACTCAAAAGCAGCAAGTGTGGGAACGCAGCCTACTGCCGTAGAGCTGATAAACAGCCCTGATTGTGCCAATTCCAAAAAAAATGCGAAGATATGCGGAAGACAAAAGATTTCCGTCCTATGAACCTGATATCATGTATAGGAAAAACAATGGAGCACAAGGTTAATCGAAGGCTGATGTTTTTTCAATAGGAGAATAGTCTCTTGTATACCATCTAATTCGCATTCCAACAAGGTCTCCGAAAAAAATATTCATCTCAGTTCCCACAGGCAGTCAGGCTCTCTCCGAGAATCAGTGTTAGATATTGCCAAGGTCTGGTTTGCCGGGAAAGAGTGCTCCGCTAACTTGTAAGTTGATGGCTTGCCGAAAATCTTGAATAGTGTCTCCAAAATCACCTAAGTAACCGTAGTTTCAAAGTTTGCATCGATGGCCATCAGTCAAACAACCCTCAAGAAACAAATGGAGTCCATCGGGGGTCAGTTCTTCCCGTTCTTCATTTCTTGGTGAGTATTAATTCTTTTTTGTACATCTTCATGTACGTGGATGGCATCCTGGTCGTCGATAAGCTCCAGGCTGACATTGATGCAGTCGAATGATGGGCAAGCTTGGTCGATTTCAACATAGTTGGCTCCCAAGTGTGTTATCGCAGACTATTGCAACACACACCACCCGGCCACCTCCTTTCCCGTTTAGCACGTTGGCTCTTTCATTCCCTACCAACGAGAGCACAAGATCCGCACTATCAGCTATCATCATTCGAAATGAAATAGAAACACGGGTATCAGTATTTGGCATGATATCACTATTACCCCTAAATTGGACCGGCCTGATCGACGCATTTGCCCCTCTTTTCAACAGAACTATACGATGCGTCTCTAATCTGGTACATAGCACCCCTACTGCAGCTGCTTATATTGAAACTGGAATACTCCCATTTGCTTGGCAGCTGCCGTCACGTCTGAGGCGGGCTCTCCGCTATCCCGAGAAAATATCCGTGGATGATTGTGGCTTGCTCGAATTGATATTGAAGATAATTGGGTCCTTATGGTCTCGAATTACCACTTCGTGCCCGCCTGCACTAAGCAAACACCAGTTTGGCCAAGTCATCAAGAGAAGGCCACCTAACCAGCGTAACCCGTACTAACTATCAACAGTTGGTCAACGACAACTACATGAATCACTTCCGCATCTACATGGACGCCTCCAAGCTCGACAACGAAGTAGGCGCCGAAGTGAGCGGAATCAGGGCAACCGTCTTCTTTTAATATACTCGACCTACTCAGCAGAAGCGGCGACTATCGCACTTGCTAGATCCCGCAATCAAGCAGATGTTCCAGTCGTTGTGTTCTCTGACTCACTATTCATGATCACTGTCGTCAAAGCTGTTGAATTCAGACAATGTTTCGTGTAAGAAATCGAGATCTACTGCGAATTTATGGTATTGGGTTCGTCGAAGGAAACGAAATGGCCGATCAACTTGCTGCACTCAGTCCAACTGAGTCACTCACCAAGAAAACTTCCTCCATTGACATAATGATGAACTTCAACGGAAAAGTTTCCATTCCTGATCCACCTGGACATATGCCAAAAATTAAGAAAGCATCCACAAAATGGGTCGACTGTAAAAACAGAACCGAACAAAGAGAACTCTCCAGACTTCGTACACGTCATACAACGATTACGCACTGCAACACGATCTCTAGCATCGCCCCTTCTATCTGCCAAACCTACAATACCCGCCTTGCAGTGGGACATTTGTTGGTCAATTGCATGGAACACGAACACATTACCAGCTCCCACTCTCAATCAGAAAAATCCACGCAACTCTATAATCAAATATAATCGGATCTAAATTAAGGGGGCCCTTCACCTCCCCACTCGGTGTAGGGTCAGCACCTTAATCGACACCTTTTACTTGGTAATCAGTAAACAACACCAACAACATTCATTAGCCGAAACAAAACAAACAATCTTCCCCTGTCAGTCTGCTTCCATCCAGCGAAGACATTGACCACGAATACGAACCGGAGAAATATACAGTTAACCATTCGTGTTAGGTACATAGAAATAGAATAGAAATTCAAGTACCACTATTCTCATTCCAACAGTGATCGATCGAGATGACCTTCAGTGATAGCGAGAAGATTTTTTGCGGCGTGTTTGCACTGCCGTAGTGGATTTTCGTTGTTCCAAAGTTCGATCATCCATACGAGAAGTGAAGCACTAGCTGAAAGACAAAATGTGTCACAAGCAAATTGATGTTATTTCAATTTAATGTACTGTTGTACTAATATGATCCAAAGGTTATCTCTTAGCCGAATAATTTAGTTCCGTTATCAACATGGACCACTATGTTGAGAGTGACAATGCTAGGGTCAAGATCCCCGTATATTATGAAGATAACGTAATCGAGGTACGACTACATGATCTGTCTCCGCATACACTCGATAGCACTATTCGCTCATATCGCAATGCGGAAAAGTTCTTCTCATTAGAGATGATAAATAGATGAGCTTCTTTCCAAGAACTAACAACAGTGTTCGAAAGCTTAGAGTGTGACTGAGGCAGTCTCCCACTTGTCTGTACTGGAAACAATCTGCACACTACGGAAAAGCGAAGAAACGAACCAAAGAAATCAACAACCTCCAAGACAGCAGCAAGGATGACAGTATGGACAAAAGTGACAATCAAGGAAGCGAGCCAAAGACCTCCACGTACTATCAGTAGATGCGGAAAATGCTCCTAGGCCGTAGAAAAAATCTCTGCGCGCACTGGAAAATTGCGTGCGAAGAATTCGGTGGACCAACAGGATCTTTTTTATTTATTCGTTGTAAATAGTTAAAAGGCACACGGTTCCGTTAAGCTCATTCATCGAACTATGTCAAATAAACGAATTATAAAAAAACCTTCCCGTGTCGACTCTGATTGGGGAGGTTCCGGGTTCTCCCTAGGCAACCCCGGTAACTGTCGGTACGGGTCCAGGTTTTATCCAGACAAGTACCTTTTCCACGAAATTCACAAGCAAGTAACCGTTCATAAATTCTTTCAGACAATGCCTAGCTGGGCAGAAACCCGGAAAGAACGCTTCTGAAGGTAATCGCCATCTGCACATTGAACACACAGCCTCCATCCGGGACAAAATCACTAAGAGCAGGACCCCTCAATCATCCCAGAAGGTGGTCCACTTCCACGAGCACCCAGAAACCCCAACCACTTAGCGACCAACTCGATGAGGGCCCAGCAAACAAAGCGAATGGTACATCGGGTTCCAACACGTTCAGAAATAATAGCCTCCTTAATGTCTAAGAAAACAAAAACAAATTACACTGTCTTGCACATGTGCTACTTTTAGCAGTGTTACATAGAGAGAACAACCTCTCTACCTAAACTTTCGACAAACCGGTGCCAATGTTCGCCTTTTTTCGCGTGAAGCTATCTTAAACCGTGTACCGCTTAAATTGTTTGATTGGCCCACCACCACGTTTCTAAATATATTTTCATGCATCCGAATTTTCCGCAAGAGTATCATGACACTCTTTCCCATCATGGGATAGAAGGGCGTATACCGTATCAGCAGGCACGCATTTCATTTGAGTTTGTACCGTTGCATTGATGATCAATCCGTCGAGGAAGTTGTATGCTTCGACCGGAGGAAGCTTCATACATTCGTTATAACACCTGCGACCTCACTGTAATATTTCTTCGAAGATCAATGATTCCTGTTAGGTTAATGAAATCCACGCGGCTCGTACTCAAATTATTTAAAACGATTATTGACATTGGTCGCTACCATAAGGATCAGGGATTAGCTTCTAAGTTCATAAAGTAATCGACTACAATTTGCTTCACCAACTCGCACAGATCAGAAGTCAAAAAGCATCTGAACAGTAAACAAACAAAAAATACTGCGAGTGAAATGAGCGCACCACAAAACAAATTTCACCCATTGCGGGAGAACACAATCGCGATTGACTTTTCGCAGACCCGTCATAGAGCTACAGTACGCGAGGTGGAACAGTTGATCAAGTTGAAAATGGATCTTGTGCTCACAGACGTGTCACACACGCAACTACATCACACGAGACAAGTAGCACTAATTACGTTCAACTTTTTAGCCGAGGCTTTGTAGCTAAATAGAATAATACGACGTTGAATATGAAAGCTTCAAAACCAAGATTCCCGTGATCCCTTGATCTGACGGAAATTCGCCTACACGATTTAGCATCTCATACTAGCACGGATTATATTAGATTATAGATTCATGTCGAAGTATGGTGAAGTGGAATCCGTCACAAACGACACTTGGAGAAACTTTTACCCCGGTATTCTCATCGGTGTCCGAGTGGTGCGAATGCGGTTGACCTAACCTACGGTACTTGATTTTCGAGGGCAGATCAAAAAACCGTAAGCACATACCCTGGACAGACGCCCACGTGCCAATTTTGTGAGCAGACAGCACACTACAGCCCAGAACCGTAGCGTGCTCTTTTGGCGTCTATGGCGAAGTCTCAGTTTTGCGCCCCTTTGGGTTTTTTTTGTTTATTTTCGTCGGCCTCTGTCCGCACTGAGTACCAATCACCGACTCCACAGATGTGTTGATGGACCGATATTTAGGTATACCATCTGGACCCTACATCGCATGGACTGGGACCAACGGCTTTACTTCTCTTCCGAAGGACGACATGACCAGAGGTTTTTCACCTTATAAAATCTTAACGACCTCGGCTGGGATTGAACCCAGACCCACTGGAATGGCGCCGTCGATGGTTGGTGGATTGTTGATTCTCACCGACAACTGAAACACTTAGCAAATGTAAACAATACACTCTAAAGAGAAACTGGGCAAAATTTCGGGAATTATTTCGGCCAATTATTAAAAAAGTTACGGAAGTTTTAAAGTGTCGCAATAATTCACCCTGTACGAAGTATATTAATAGATTTGAATTACCAATTCAAGTGCGGTCACGACATTCCTGTAATGTCCCTGACTTTACCTACCCATCTTTTTGTACATGTGAGTGAAACAAAGATGCTTTTATGAGCTGTTGCTCATATAGGTTTTTTCACATTCCTTGTATTAGATGCTTTGAAAATCGATATCTTCCAGCCACATAACGAGTGAAGATAGCATTTTTGCTTTACTATCCTCTATCTTGTTGTTAAATTAATTATATCTCCCGTAATTTTTGTTTCATTCTTCGCAACTCTTTACGTTTCTTTCTTCTTCCAAATCAAAGATAAACCGCCAAGTATTCTAAATGTTTTTGAGAGACTTGACGCAGGAATATTCCGCCGTGATAGATATCTTGAAAGATCGATCGATCTGTCTCAAGCAAGCAAATGATGTTACTGGCGGAAAGCCTTTTACGAAGGGCTACCGCGTCTACATACCCGCTCACAAAGTTGAGATCGGCGGTGTGTTCACACATTCGATTTCGCTGTTTAAAGGACGCCCGTGAGTGTGCATTTTAAATGGCAATCGCACAGGACGGAACAAAATTGAATGTTCCTTCAAACTTGTATCGGGTGACCATGGAAATGACGGATGCCTAATTACGTTTTGTTCGACAAGGTTCGTCTCTGCCTGTTCCACTATGTGTACTACGCATCTTGAAGTGCACTAAACACAAACGAGTGGACCATTGTAACAATAAGCTCATCATGTGTCAAGTGCGAATAAAATGATTAGGATGACTCTTGCATTAGAAATGCTGAAAAGTGCGCCTACTGTGAAAAGAATCCACATGATCTGTTACCGTGCCCCGCGTACAAGCTGCGCCTGCAGAATCTGAAGTGTTCTCTTAAAAGATACTATAAGTGCTATTTTGCAGAAAAACTAAGAAAGAGTTACGCCACTCGCCACGACAAATCGTTCTGCTATCTTGGCCCAGGAAGAGTGCGGCTATGAAGATCCCTTGTGAGGACATCTGTAATTGTTCCTAAAAACTATAGGCTGCTGAGAGTTCTTGTATAGGCTAATTTTTTTTCTCTTGAGAGACCGTCAAATATAACAGTTCGAGATAGCGCTGACCTAAAGCCAAAGAAAATAGCCTCCGGTCTTAGAAATTTAAGAAATTTCAAGCTAGGAGTTTTTTTAAGGGGGGGGGGGGGAATAAAGGTTTCAGCGTGAAAAAAACCTTTTTGCGATTTTTTTAGAACTTTGCGTGAAGCATATTTATCAAAACTTTTGTACATTATAGTGCATCATTTCAATAACACGCTGTAATTTTCTATGCAAAAATATCGACAAACGACTCGGTGACGAAGCTTTTTGTAGAACGTCTCTGGAAAAAACCTGATTTGTGGTGTTACCTGCCATTCAAAAACTACTTAACCGATTTCTTTCAATTGTTATTGAAATGCTATACTGTAATGTACAAAAGTTTGGATTAATTCGCTTCACGCAAAGTTCTAAAAAAAAATCGCAAAAAAATGTTTTTTGCCTTTCTCGTATAAAGAAAGGCTTTTTTTCATGCTGAAACCTTTACCACTTTCCCTAAAGTGGTTTACCATTTCAACCAGAGATTCAACTTAGGGTAGTACTGTTTTGGTTTAGGTTGGGCACCGGTGACGTTGCGTTAATGCTAAACTCCTCTCGGTATCGAGAAGAATTTAATTCTTTCTGTTCGGCAGCAAGATTTAGTGCACTTTTGAAGAGGTGGCATACTTTATTGTCATTGAATGTGATCTGAGCAATTTATGCTTTTTTGAAACTGAGAAAACGAGCGAAAAAGCTTTCATTAATTTTCACCATTTTTTAAGTCTTTTCAGTTGAAATGTTCGTGTCGTGTAATTTTTATCCTTTTTACATTTGAGAATCGTGGTCGTCTGGTGCCTTTGGTTGAGTTTTACGCCCCTTTGTTGATTACATTGGCTTTTTTGTTCAGTTCGACTTTCGAACAATAATTTAGTGTGTACCTGGAAATGGCACTTATTTTGACTTATTTTATGACATCCCACTTTTTTTAAAAAGCATATCCAGATTTCAGCGCCCTCCATGATTGGCGCCCTTAGCGGGGGCCAACCTGAACAACCACACCCAACGGGCCTAGCCATGCGCCAAAATAACTAACAAACTCATGTACTACAACCAACACAACCAAACAGCCTTCGGCATCTACTCACACCACAGGCAGCCGGCCAAAAAATTAGTTCCGGACAAACAATACTAGTTCCGGACAAACAATATTCCACGGTATCCCCAAGCCAATAGTTAACATACCTAGGGAAGAAATAAACATGATAGAAGACGGCTATACCAAAGTCACTCGAAAACACAAAAAGAACCAAACATCTAACAGCGAAAATCAGAGCTACTCTAGCGACGACGACATAGACGCAAATACGAGTGAGGGAGAAGGCAGACGGAATGATCAGCAAGCGGCAGAGTGTGAACCTCGCCATTGCTCATCACCAAGAAAGAAAATTAATACAAGAAGCGGAAAGCAGTGTGTCCAGAACAGACGACAGTACTAGATTTTTTGTCTATTATGTTTCATGAATTGAGATTTATTATTTTTTTAATTTAAATATCCTTAAAGGCGAACGACTTTCCAAACAAAAGGACTAATCGTCTAAAAAGATTAGTCTATTACACTTAGACTCAATTGTGGTTTAAGAATCCGTGGTATATCACCCTTATTCCAAACCATCATGAGATATCTTCTTATTTTTAAAACGGATACACAAAAATATAAACCACAAAGCAAATCCAACGCATCAGTTGCCTTCCAAATATACGAAAATGTTGAATGTTCTAGCAATGCATCAAACTACATATCAGCCCGATCAGCCAGTGCGAGCATTTCCAAACACGGTGTTCGTTTTGTCGGTACAATCTACAGTAATCCTTACCTACTAACGTTAGCACGAGACTGCTGGTAACGTACACAAACAGCACAATTAACAGTGATCCAACAATCGCCTTCGGGATGCTCTTCTGTGGGTTGTGCGCTTCCTCGCCCGTCGTTGCAATAATGTCGAACCCGATGAAGGCGTAGAAACAGGTGGCGGCACCCGTAAACACCTGTAAGAACGAAACGGTTGACGTCAGTGCTGGTAGATGTTGAAAATGGTGTGTTCGGTTGTTAGTCGGAACTCTAGCAAATAATTAAATCCTTAATTACTCGTTCCTATCATACAACAACTGAAATGAACGATAAACAGCATTGAAATAAGAACTGGAATGTTGGCACTAGAGTGACTCCAAATCTGAGTTGAAAATGCGTATACCAGTATCATTTGAATTCATTCCCATGTTTAATAGAAGCTTCGAAGAAATTTTAAACCCGTATGAAAATACCAGCTTGGAATACTTACAAAGACTACTAAGCTTGAGTCCTTGCTGAGTCACTCTAAGCGAGTACAACAGATGGTACAAGGCAAAAACATAAAATCAATAAATTTGATTAATTTGTACACCCCCGTCGCTTAGCCGAGTGCCCGGTTGAACTCGGATGGTGGTGGTAATGGTGCTGGTAGCTATAATTGCAACAAACTGTCACGTGGTGTGCACACCCAGGCACAATGTTTTCCGAAGTTCCTAATGTGTTCAATCATTTCTTTTTTCACTCTGTTTATGTGCCTAAATAACACTTACCCCACTCCAACCGTACGGCAGAAAACCCTCGTGCTCGGCCCACGTGGAAGTGTCGACGTAGAACAGCCCAGCCGTTAGGATGAATACCCACGAAGCCAGGTTCACGGTGTTGAGGACGTTGTTGAAGAGCACCGATTTACTAGCGCCCAGCGCCAGCACAAAGGTCATCAGCAGTGTGATGCCAAAAGCGATGAAATCCGGTGGGCGGCCTTTATAGTAAGCGTACGTTCCAGGCACCATCGTGTGGGTTTGTGAACACAATTAATCGGCCGTGTACGGTCATGCCGTCGCCAGATGATAATGCAGTTCATAGAAATAGAAAAAACAAACAAACAAACGCGGAATGATGAAAACGATTTTTTGGAACTTTTCGCTTAACGTTTAAAATTTCAATAGCAAATTAAAGATTGATTGTAAATCGATAAATGATGTTTGCGGGATTGTACAAAATTCAATAGATTTTATATTGCATTATAGAAAATTTCGTAGCCCATACCGAAAATGGTCCCCACGGCGGACGCTATACTCCTGCTGATGGATCCCCCGGACAGCGAATCGAAGCTTGCACTCAGCGCACAGGCACACGCACTCGTACCTGTAAAATGTATATAAAATTAACAGCAAAACCGAACCAAACCAACTGGGACAAAATCGTTCTACATTTTTCTTATCAATAATTTATTCGCGTGCTCGGCGATGGTGGTGACGGTGAACACAGGCTTTCCAAAAAACTTTCCAATCACCCACCGGTGTCCCCTAAAACTGATACTGGTTGCGATTCTGATGGCGATTCAAATTAATATTCATGTTACCTTATATTGCGGAAAGATAGAAAAGATCTGCGACGAAACGGGATGTACCGACAGGGATGAGCTCGAGGTTTTCTCCTATATTGAGTGTTGCTCATTTATCACCCTACTCAACTGTCTATCTCAATTTCACAGCAAAAGCCGACAGAATCAGTGCTATTTATAGCAACCGGCTTTTTTATTTGGAGAATATTGAGGCTCGGTCAGCTCCGATGCGTATGGTTTTAGTTTCTGTACCACCAGCCTGGTCATTAATGGAAGGTTTCGATCTCAAAATGCTATAAAAGTTCAAGGATCCCTTTATTACGATCCTATTTGCAGCCTACTGAATCTTGAAAATCCTGTCACATGAAATTGAAGTAAATAAGCAATGTCTGAGATAATGGCAGTAGTGTCGTAATCCGTCTGGGCCATCTAAACTGGTCATTTTTCATCAGACAAGATAATCTGAAACACATAAATTGACCCACATTTCAATGGGATGGCACATAGACATCGTTGGCTTGGTCCCAGATAAAAACCGAACGGATCCGTTGCGGTTGAAGGGGCTTTTATATATCATAAAATGAACAGCGCATATTACCAAGTAGGGCTAGAAGAAGGTCTCAAATTTTACATTCAATGCTGTAATTTTTCAAGGGTAACATTTCAACTTCAGCACAAGTGTTTCATCGCATTTTTTGGACGCTTCACTCCAAATTTTATTGAAGTCCTGCATATTCCCTGCTGCTATACCAGTCATTTGGAAGATCCTCTTCACAATCGTCCAGTAATGTTCGATGGGCTGTTGTTAGACTTCGCACCTCAGGAACATATTGCTTGCCATACCGGCTCTTTTCGACCAAATTTCTCCCCTTGAACCGACCTGTCTCATCGTCCACCATAATGCATGCCTTCGATCGCTGCAAATTTCGAACTTTGTTTTTGGTCTGATCTTTGGATGGCAATATTCTTCTTTTTATAGTTCTTCAGGTTGTTCCGTTTCTCAATACGCTGGATTATTCCGACGCTTGTTCCCATTTTATTGGCCAAAGTTTCTAAACCTGTTTTGGATTGAAAGATCCGATTTTTCTGCCTCCACCTGGCAGTTCATCTCAAGAATATCGTTCCCCCAACTTGTTTAGGATGGATTTTACACTCGCGTTATGAATTCCAAAGTACATGGTCAATTTTGGCATAGCTGCACCCTTTTCACTTAGCCGTGTGTCGAAAACCTTAATTTTCACTTCAATTTCATTACGCGACATTTGGGAAAAGAATAATTTAAAAGTAAACAAACGAATGGTTTCAGTCGAACGCACAGCATACTACGATGAATGCATTGAAACCATACCAAAATATCGCATCACATGAGCAATCGAAATGAGAGGTCCCATAATCGGTTTTTTAATAGCAGAACGCCAGCCAGCACTTCAAGATTCATCATATAGGTCGACTGAATGCTTTCCAACGTATACAACGGTGCTGGGTTCTCTCCAGTTTCATTAAGGGTATGTTTGCAGAGGCACGAAAACTGAAACACCCGTACTTTATTACCAACAAAAACTTTGCTTTTTACAGCCGGTTAAAGTCTTCTGGGTGGGCACATCACCATGTTCCGGTTATTGTATGTGGAAAATTGACGCTTTGTTGGCACGTAATCTCTATTATGTATGAGATACCTGATGTGATAACCCCAGGTACCCTTAGAGTTAAACCTTAGTCCAAAATATTTAAATGTCAAAACTTGAGCGATAGTTTGATCCAATAATAGAAGTTGTACTTGAACTGATTCACGCTTCCTTTAAAATTCGACTAGCTTATTTTTTCCGTGAAGAATTCAATAACTCGATGATGGGCATAGATGGCCAAATTGTCCAAGGTATCTTGCAATGGCCCTTGCAGACCGATGACTACTATGACAGAACCCACGCCACCATCTGCAAGGTACTTTAGCGTGTAAGAATAAACATGAAATTCATCGATTTCGTTGGTATTAACATGGTGGAGTAGTAGGTTTAAACACGTTTTGCATTTCCTCAAACAATTTTCGGATACAGAACAGCATGGCAATCGGTCAATACGAATAGTTTTTACTCCAATCAAAAGGAATAATATTACCCTCCAAAAACTTGTCGAATAAATTCAACTGTCACCTTTTCGCAGAGCCAGACTGATTGTTCAACAAATTGCCTGGCCCCGAGACTTTACTGTAGAATGACAAGGAAGCAAGTGATAACTACACAATCCCACAATCGAAAACGATGTTTGATTGTGGTATCATGATGAAAAGCCACGCGATAGGGCTACTGTACCAACATGGTACGGACAGACATTCTTTGTATAATCGATTATTCAGCGATTCAACCATTCCACGCACTTCGTTTACGCATAAGTTGGGCTGTGCCCAAATCAGTGCTTTTCGATCCTTTTCTTGTCAATCCGTTAACGAACCGGCGCCAATATCCGTATTTTTTAGCTTTTATTCAGCTTAACGATCCGACGTACGTAAGACTTCATACGCGTATGACTTTTTTGTTCACGCTTCTTTGTCCACCATAGAGGGGAAAACCGTCCGTGGATGTTCGCGACGGGTACTCTGAGCTTGAATCGCGGTATCGAGTATTAAACTCACCAAATGCTTGTACACTTGAACTTCCATTTACGAACCAAGCCAGGGGTTTGTAAATTGAATAAGTTCGTTATTTGGGATTTAGCTCGCAAAAAAAAATTCGCTTCACATTCTTATTAAAATTCGTTTCGTCAAAGCACCTTATGTCAATGTAACTTAAAAATTTTCTTTATCTTGGGTATTTTTGGATCGGGCTTGACGAGTAGATGATAGCAATTGGTGTTTGTCGCCGTTTTGAAATCCACGACTGAACAATAATCTCAATAAGCATAATAATATAAGTTTTTTTGGAACGGGTTTGACAAATAGATGATAAAAAAACATTTGAACATTTTGGAAATCCAAGCTGACGGTTTCCGGTTGAGCAAAATGCTTGATAACTCAGGTTGAACGAAATTCTCTATAACTCTAACTATACTAACTGAATTTTGAAGGCCAAGATAGCGACTTCCGGTTGAACGAAATTTTCTATAACCATACCATCACTATATCCATCCATATATATCTACTATGTATATAGAGAATTTATCTAGACGTGAACTGACTATCTTGGATTTCAAAATAGCTTCTGACTTCTGTTACCGTCATCTACTCGTCACTTATATTCTAAAAATAACAAAATGATTGAGGTTAGAGTGAACTTTTTAAACCAGAAGTCGCCATCTTGGATTTTAAAATGGCTTCCATTTCTGTCATCTACTCACCAATTCTATTCTGAAATTCCCACATTTTTTATGTTATAGAGAATTTATCTAAACCGGAAGTTGCCACCTTGTTATCTACTCTTCAACCCCATTCCGAAAATACTTATATTGTTGAAGTTATACGGAGTTTATCTTAACCGGAAGTTGCCTTTTTGGATTTCAAAGTGACTTCCGACTTCGATTTCCGTCATCTACTCGTCAATTCCATTCAGAAAATATCCATGTTGTTGAAGTTATAGGGAGTTTACCTAAACCGGAAGTCGCCATCTTGGTTTCCAGCATCGATTTCCGTTCTTCTTGTTAACTCCATTCCAAAGATACCCATATTGGAAGTTATAGGGAATATGCCTAAACCGGACGTCGCCATCTTGTTTTTCAGATTGGCCTACAACATCGATTTCCGTCATCTCCCAAGTAGCAATTCTGGTTTTATAGAACACTACAAGTGCATTCTAAATTTTAAGAAAACCGTCTAGAGTGCCATAAAACCTCAATTTTACTAGGGCTACTTGTCAGCCCCATTCCAAAAATACCTATTTTGTTGAGGTTATGGAGAATACTCCAAAGACGCTATCTTGGATTTCAAAATGGCTTAAGACATCGATTCTCGTCATCTACTTGTCACCCCCATTCCAAAAATACCCAACTTTTATTAGTAGTAGTTATATAAAATATGTTGTTGTATACACCTTCATACTAAACTGTATGTACTCCAACTTTATTAACGAATTTGGTTCGTATTGAAATTACGATATGTAGATAGTCACTACCATAGGGATCCACTTACAAACTGATGCAGTCGTATTCTAGATGTTCATATTGAGCTTCTTGCGACTATTGTGAAGTACATTGGCTATCATCGTGAAGACTGCCCTACGCCTTACCGTGGTAAATGAAATCTTCTTGAGTAAGTCGAAAGTGCGGGTTGGGTTTTAGTCAGAATGGCTTCGGTGCCCAACCAATGGCCTAGTTGGGAAATGCAAAGTATTTGCCTTTGACTCTAACTTGGTAAGCGACAACCTCGATATCTGATTTCAAGGTTGCTTAACGCGATTGAAAAAAAATCAAATCCGTGACCTCTTTCGTTGAAATAATCATCGAAGGAGCCAATCACTACAAGGAGGGACCATTTATGAGTCAACTGTAGAGAGAAAAGCAATTAAAAACTGTTGAAAGTTAAGTTGAATCGCTGGTTGAAATATAAGAACAATTGGGGTTTTGGATATCCAAAGACCTGGAAACCTTTTTAAGAGTTCTAAGACCAGGAGCTACTTGCTTCGGTTTTATAGCAGCATTACCTCGAGTCGTATTTAGTGGCCCATCAAAGGATATCCTCGGGTATTTACGAGCAAATGAAATAATTTTCTTGTTTCGAAAACTTATAGGCGTATATAGAAAATGTTCTCTCAATGCAATCGTATGAATCACGCTCTTCAGTGAACAAAAGAGCATAGAAATTATTCGTTGTTGGTGGCGTAGATCGCCGCGAAAGAACGTTAGAGCGTTCCTCGCGTAGTTCGTGCGTAGGACATGTCGAAAGATCATGCGGAGTCTCCCCACAGTAAAAGCATTGTTCAGCAGATCTTCGCAATTCAGCCCCCAGGTCGGAAACTGCGCCCCCAATCTCTATTTCACAGGTGGCAGACACGGGACTTTGTCGTTAAAAACCTCGCACCCAAAATCTCTCTGATCCTACCTTGACGATATCGATCACGACCAAGTAATATTTAGTCAGATCACGCGATATATCTTTGATGTTAAAAGAATTTTGTTTCGCTGGATCGTCAGTTGTACACTTGTCGCTATCTAGAAGGGCTTGATTGTGATGATGGGACTAGAATTTTCTTCATGACTGGTAGCACGGAAATATACAAACAAAGCAACTACGCCAGAAACTACTTGTGGATTTCGGAAGGCCAACTCACTGACCCTAAACACAGGATCCTCGTGTCCCCCGGACTGGGAACCTCGAGTTCTTTAGAGCACGAATAATTCGGAAAGAACTGAAGAAAATTCACTCCATTCAAGTATATATGGCAGCAGTATAAAGGGCGAACACGAAATTATTGCGACACATTCAACAGGGCATAACTTTTTTACCATTGGGTAAAAATCAACCAAATTTTGCACACTTTCTCATTGATGTGTATTGTTTACATGCTGTCAAACTCGAACTCGTGTTTTTCGATTCAACGAAAATGGAGGTGAACCAACGCGAGTCGAGAGAACAAATTCTTTCCAAACACCTGGAATTTCCTGACCTGTCGCACCGGCAGTTGGGAAAAATGTTAAACATTCACCATTCAACCGTCTCCAGAGTGTTGAAGCGGTTCCAGGAGCGGTTGACGTTGGACCACGGCAAAGGAGCTGGAAGAAAACCGGGACCGGAGAACAAAAAGACGGAGGGAAAGGTGAAGCGGATGATTAAAGCAATTCCCAACGTCTCAAGCCGTGATTTGGCTAAAAAGATCGGCGTGTCGCAGAGCTACGTCCAGAATGCAAAGAAGAGAGCTGGACTACATACATACAAGGTACAGAACTTCCCAAACCGCGATAAGCGGCAACAATCGACGGCTAAAACTCGGGCACAGAAGCTCTACGAGAAAATGCTGACAAAATATGCCTGCTGTGTGATGGACGACGAAACGTATATAAAAGCCTATTTTAAGCAAATTCCGGGGTTGGAGTTTTTCACCGGCAAGAGCAAGTTCTATGTGGACGACAAATTTAAGAAGAAGAAAATGTCGAAGTTCCCCTTCAAATATCTCATTTGGCAGGCCATCTGCTCTTGCGGACTGAGGAGTGAGCCTTTCGTGAGAAAGGGCACAGTAAATGGCGAGATCTGTAAATCTGAGTGCCTCGAGAAGCGCCTTTTACCGTTCTTGCAGCAGCACGACGAAGCTCCGCTATTTTGGCCAGATTTGGCATCATGCCACTATTCTAAAAGTGTCCTGGAGTGGTATGAGGCCAATTCTGTCCATGAATCCGCCAAACTGTCCAGAGCTGCGCCCGGTGGAGCAGTACTGGGCAATAATGAAGCGGGAACTTCGGAAGAGCAAGAAGACAGTCAAAGACGAGATGGACATGTCAAGAAAATGGAAAAAAAACTGAGAAACTGGTACCGGATGACTGTAAAGACTTTGATGGAGGGCATCAAGCGAAAATGCGTTCAATTTTACACTCAAGGCTCCATCGATTACCTATTCTTTTGATTTTTGAAGTAAATATATGTATAAAACTACCCTAAAATTTTGGTTTGATTTTAAACATTATAAGAAAATTAGCATGACATTTTCGGTGTCGCAATAATTTCGTGTTCGCCCTTCAAAGCACGAAAACTTAAAAGAACTAATAAACGTCATACATAGTGTATTCAAATCTTCTAAAATATATATTACATCTTACTAAATAATAAGTACTGCTGGAATTATTCAGGTTTTTTGATGATGCTTTAACATATCTTTTTGAAATGGTAGAGAACGTTTTTGAGTTGTGACAATAATGCAACTAGGGTTAATAACCATCTAACTAGTGCCAATTTTGGTACTAGTTTAGATTTGGCATCTAACTGGTATCAAGAGTTAGTTTAATTACTGATGAGGATAATCCGAAACGCTAAATACTAAATAAGTTAGGTATTGTGCCCTTTCGCACTAAAACTGTTTCATTCCAATTTTTTTTGCATGATTCCAGGCGTTTGGTATTTAAACCAAAAATCTGTTTCGGATTCCGCTTTTCCCATCAGCAAAGCCTGGACTTTTCTGCTTAACTTCCGAGACATCACTCGGGACAAGCCAGTCGTTTAGTTCATGCAATACGTATGACATTTTGGATTTAGCGTATAACTAGTGCCAATTTTGAAACTAGGTTAGATTTGGCATCTAACTTGTAGCAAGAAGGTATTAGTGACTGATGTGAAGAATCCGAAACACTAAATACTAACTTTCGCAGTCTTGTATAAATATCAAACGACTCATTTTTTTATTGTCCGACGTTTCGGCCGTTTTATGGTGGCCTTTTTCAAGGAAAATTATCTGTCTGTCGCTATTGTCATTGATAAATTTTTCCCACAGACAGATATATTTCCTTGAAAAGGCCACCAAAAACGGCCGAAACGTCGGACAATCAAAAAATTAAGTCGATTGATATTTATACAAGACTGCAATAGCCAATACCCAAACATAACACCCCCAGTCGATCAAAAAGATGCACTAAATACTAACGTTTTTGAGTTGTGACAATAATCAGAGAAGAGAAGTACCACTTCGAACAAAAAAAATTACGAAAGTTCTCACAAAAGCGAATCGGATTTGTTGCTGGTTTTCCTTGGTTTGATTTGAGAGTGCACCCGCATGACGTTTCAACTAGTATAACTTTTGAGACTTTTTGGCTCGTATAAATCGTTGCAGGCGGTAAGGTAGAGCTTCGCTAAAGCGTACAGTAAATAACAGAAAATGTATTATTGCGTTTCGTATCATAGATTTTACTTTTCTGATTGATATTATGCTTATTGCTGTATGTAATCATTGAACGCTCGTTTTCTAAAACGACATTATCTGTTATTTTTGCGGGGCGTCCGGAAAATCATCCAGTTTCAACGAAATGTTCTCTGATTACCTGGTCCGCTTTTATTAATTTTGCATATTGAAGAGTAACTCGTAAGGAACCTTTGCTAAGCAGCACATGATTGCAGAGCCCTCTTTCTAACTAGTGGAACGTGATCTTCCGCATGGGTGGTGGATTTTTCCATTTGTCATAAATATTACTTGTGATAATTAAGCTGAAGAAGTAAACTTTTTTTCTGAATTCCAATCTAATGCAGTGACAGCTAATGTGAGTACTTAAGGTCACAAGAGCACTTAGCACATATTAGGAAATCCAATGGAAGATTTTGTCGTGATAATTGAATTTTGTAAAAAAATATTTGTAATTTTTCGAACAAAAATATAAAAAAAAGGTTCGATAAAACGTCAGCTGCATCGGAAAAAATCGAAAACAGCATATGGCTTAATGACCCAATGAACGTATACAAGCCATCGTCGGTCTTAAGTTGTTTTCTCGAACAGTTTAACTATTTTTAAATTTATTTTAGAAAAAATCCTTAACTTGACTGCTGAGTAACTGATTAATAACAGCTTCTCGGTACGCAGAACTGAAAAGTGTGTAGAAGCGATGCCACAAGTACATATATATCTAGAAAGGTACAGATTTTTCGAGTATTTTGGTACAAATTCTGTACGATACGGATAACATATTTTTGTAAAAAGTACAGTTTGGTACACATTTTTTTTGACACGACAGGTAAAATAATTTAACACTACGATGCATACCAGTAATCAGGTTAAAAAAGTGTAGTGTGACCGCTGATAGAGTGATGGCGAGAAACTGAGCTGGAGCTAGCACTGGTATTAGGATGCGGGATTTCAGAAACTTGCTTGCAGCAAATCAAAGGATTGATGTCAAAATAGGTTTGTTACAGTACATAGGAAAAACTGGAAGTACTTCTTCTCCTTTTCTACTTCTAGTAGCAAACCGAATTAAAAATTAGCAAGTTTTTTTGTTCCTGTTTGCTACGGAGCAACTAGGAGCAAGAACCGTGTATTGAAACAAACCTAATGAAAGCCGAGCGGATCGGTGCGGATTGCTTTGCGTTGGTAGATGGTTGTACGTCGCTTACAGAGTGGCGGCGAGAAACTGTGTATGTGCTGCCCAAGTAACCATAAGCATTAAGCCATTGCACTATATTGATTATATATTTGCACCAATGTTGCATTGAAACCCCTTTACAGCTTTAACAATGCAATAAAGCTCTATATTAGCATCAATAATGCATAATAGCGCAACCGACATATAGCATTATCACTGGCTCTCTATATGGCGTATATAAAGCTGATATAACTCGTACATGCTTCAAGGATCTTTAAAGCATGTAAGCTTTACAAGTGTATTTACTGCCATTATAGAGCAAATAAAAAGCCGATATAATGCTATTATAATGCTATGGGTTTATTTGTTATGCAACTCTTCTTGAAGATTATATTGGGCATATTTCATTTCAATCGAACATATGCAATATTGTCTAGGAAGCAAACGCAGCGCACTTACCGTGAAGGACGAGGCTAGGTACCTCAGTTCGAGACATACTAAAGGTAATTTTCGTGAAACATTCATATCATGTGAGAACGAAAACACATTAAGGATATTCATTACAATACATTAGAAGAGAGTCAATTACGGTTTTAAGCAGAACATTTTATTTTAAAATTTTTCCCTTTTGCTCATCATACCGAAAGGAAACATAAGAAATGATTTTAAAACCATGGCGGACAATGACAGCCAACTGAAGCTAATGCTAATAGCATTAGTACTGCAGAAACGAGCTGTCAATCAATGCACAGTAATAGCACTATATTTCTCCTTTTCTGGCCTAACACCAGCATAATATCAGGCTTCACGGCTCTTCAAGACAGCATTATATGTGGATCTAAAGCAGATATTAGGCTACGTTATAATGCTTATGGGTTACTTGGGTGGTACTGACAGTAGGATGCGAGATGCCAGAAACCTGCTTGCAGCATATCAAATGGAACGTGTCAGTGTAAAAGCAAGTAGCCGGTGCAGATCTGCTCGGCTTTCACTCTGACATCATCCCTTTGGTTTGCAGCAAGCAGGTTTTTCGCATTCTAATGTCAGCCCTAGCCCCAGCTTAGCTTCTCGCCGCCACTCTGTAAGCACCCATAGGCTTCATTTGATTTGCTGAATACAAGTTTGTCACATCCTGAGTGCATATAAGGAGAGTGACGACACTGTCAAAATTGGAACAATGATTATTTGTCAATGTCATTCCAAACGAGACAAATCCATGTATTATGAGAGATCATTTGTTCGTTTGGAATATTACTGACAGATAATCATGACAGTTGTCTTCACTCTCCTTACATACACTCTGGTCACATCTCGCATCCAAATGTCAATACAAGCCCCAGCCAGGGTTGCACATTCACAAATTTTTCTTTAATGTCACAGATTTATTTAACAATTAGGTAATCCATGAGACGTGTTGGATCAGCTGATTATTTCTTGATTGTTTCTTCTGACGTTACTCCGCTTTGCTGGGCACAACGTCCGACCAAATCATTGATTCGATCCAACATCAAACGAATCGGAACTAATGAAAGATGTTTGTGTTTGCAGGAGTAAAACAAAACAAACTTGTTACAAAACCCTCCACTGAGTTGTCAAACAAACGTCTCATAGATTGCCTGATTTTTGGTCACAGCTTCTTTTTTTCAGAAGACAGATTTTTAACATTTTGATGAAAATTTCACCGATTTCCACAGATTTTTGGAAATATTTCAATTTTTTATAGATTTTTTGGAAATTTTAGTAGAACACACCGTAGTTTTGACTGGTTTCTGGCGAAACCAACTCAGTATATCACTATCTCGAATGAAAAATAATTATATAAAATGATTCTGTTTGTCATTGTGTTGGCACAGAATACGAAGAATTTTCAACTCCCAGTACAGGTTTAATTGTGGCAGCACTGGTGAGTAGTCAGAACGATTGTCATGGTTTACAGACCTTGGTGACATTTCGTAAAAATTAAAAGATACTCATGAGAATTTATACAAAGCAGACCCCAATATTAAAGATTGAAAATAATTATAAACTAATTTCCTCCACTTTTATAAGGACCAAAAAACTTATATCGAATCCTGGAAAAGGAAAATGGCTGGCTAACAAAATGCTGTTTGTATTTAAATTTAATGTCCTTGCTTGGTGGTTCTCAAAAGAAAGGACACACAATAACCATTGGGAAGATATCCATTGAAAATCTTTCTTGGGCAGTGCACTAAGAATTAACTGTGCAGTCAAAAGTTTCGATATTTAAACATACTTACATACTTTAACATTAAAACTTTCGTTTTTCGATGGAAAAAGATTGGTTATTTTTTAAAGTAAAATATCCGTTGCAACCCAAAAACGCAGTTAATATTTGAAAGCTGGGTTAATTATTGCATGACAATTTTTATTTGGTAGAACATATTCTGACCACTTGTCGGATTATCGGGGATGAATTTGCTACATATTTTATACCAGTAACGTCGTATAATTTTGAACTAATGTGTTGATTAACAGTGTATTTTGCAGGGCTTCGACACCACGTGCCGCTAGTGATTTTAAAAAGAATTGTGAGAAGTTTTGATTTTGAGTGGCCCTTCTCTTCTCTGCAATAATGCAACTGGGGTTAATAACCGTCCTTATTTTAAAGAACATGTCCATTTCGACGATTTTAGGATGCGTCCGTTATTTTACCTCAAATATCCTTTTTTATTTTGCATATAGAGGGTTTAACCTGAGAATTATTCGCCTCTTTTTCGAGTTGGAAAAATCTCTTTATAAAAATCTCTAACTTTATGTGCGGGGTTGGGAATCGAACTCGGACGAGCTGCGTACAAAGCAATCGATTTACCAACTACACTATGCCGCCTCCTGAAATCTCCATCATTTTAGTTTCAAAATCAGACATGTCAAAATTTTTCAGAAAAAGCTTAATTTCGAGGGAATGAAACTTTTCAATCATCATTTTAATTTGACATTTCAAAAGCTCTTTTGATAAAAACTAAATATAGTCTGCTTAAGTTATTTCGGACACATTAGTTACTCTGTAACAGCACATTCACATGTGATTCAGTGGTAGTGGTGCAGTCTCAAAAAAAATTGTGCAAGATGGAAGACGAGAAAAGAAAATTAATCCTGCAGACTCACTCCGAAAACCCGACAAAGTATTTGTACAGCGACTCCTGAGTCGTCTTTCAAGTGTTTTAAACTTTCGCTTGAATATTGCCCAGTACTTTTGATTAGGCGAAATTGCGGCTAGTTGGATGAATTAATATCGTTTTCGATGAAATTCACTTTATTGTCACGGTACCACTGTACCTACCGGCTGTAGTGGCACCAAACCTCGCTACCAAATCTACCCATAATTACATTGGAACTTTGTGAGCCTGAGCCCACAATTGCAATTATGGAGCCACTGACGTATGAACAAGCATATGGGGGATAGACCACTAGTGATTTTTTTTTTCAAACCTTAGGGGTAATGAGTGTTTGGGACCGTGAATAAAAGGTGTAGTTAGTGTTCTGGAATAAATGCAGAATCGATGTTTTTGGGGGAATTCCCTCAAAGCATTATGTCTGTTAATCTGTGTCTGCAGCTGCAGATTCCTTGCTAGATGATAAGTTTCTGGACAAGTTTATCGACGAAAACAAGTTTGATTTTGCTGGGGACCACGCACTGTTACCAGTAGAAACGGATTTTCGACGTGGATGTGTAAGATCAATTTTTCGTTATCGTCTTAGATCTAGCTTATCGTATCTAAACGAAATAACTTGAACAGATGTCAATCTATACGCGAACGGAGGTCTTAGCGGAATGAACGTGCTTTATATGTTTTTGTACCATTTAATTCCAATGTTTGCATAGTGTTAACATAGTGGAATTAAATGGTAGAAAAATATATAAAGTTGAACAGATGTGCTTTTGAAAATAAATGATTTTGAAACTTTCCTAATCCGACCACTAGAGGTGTTGCTACTGAATTAAGCAAGTCTCCGAAGCCTAATTGCAACATACTTTAATATTTGGTTCAATGTATCCTTAATTTACTCTAAACCATTTTCCTTTTTGTTTAGAGTGGCTAAATATCGTGATATGTCACCAACTAGATAGATGCTAAAACAGTTTGTTTGGGCTAAAGCTTGTTGTTACAGCTATAGTTCAATTGCCGAAAAAACCAAGATGGAATGTATTTTAATCTGACCAGATAATGGTGTGTAAGGTGGTGCCTTAAAGAAGATTTTTTTAAGAACAGCTCCAGTCATAAAATGGGTAATACTATATAGAAAAGTTTGCTACGCAGTTGTATGAAACAAGTAAAAATTCTATCACTCCTGTTCCGTAGAAAGGCGAGGCGTGTGTTTAAATATGTACATATTTGCTAATGCTTTGAGTAAAAATTTCTGAAGTGGCCCCCCCATTTTTCACAAAGTGGTGTATTTTGCAAAACATATTTTTATTTTATTGTTTAGGTACCCCTAAACATCTTCGTGAAATATTTTGTTGATATTTGAAATACTTATAGTAGTTTTAGTTAATTGAAAATTTATGCACCTTTTTATTAAAATATTTTTTACAGCCAAAGCTCAATTTCAAATTGCACCAAACTTCACTGGTGGTTTAACAAATGTTTGGTCTAGAAAATGTCGAAAAAAGGTTTAACAAATGTTAACTATTTCTACTATTTTTTATACAACGTTTCAATAAAATGCAGTTTTAAATGGTTTCTTCACGCGATATTCATTCCGTTTAAGTTGTAAAATGTTGCATATATTATCAGCTTTCAATTCCAAGAAAAAAAATTTTGAGCAAACATAAGGTTTTTAAAAAAATTGATTTTTTGTGTTACCCGGCATGCGAAAAACAACGCGCAAGCGACACAGTCGCTGGTCGCCATGGCACGCTTAGACCAACATCGCATGAGCGAGTTGGTGGGAGATCGCCACGACTCTGACTACATCAAATACAAAGTAAGAGAATGGGTTTCGTTGCGATAGTCTTATCGATAATATCCAGTGCTTTTAATATAACAGTTTGTTCATTACATATTTTTGAAAACAACATTTGTAACACATCCTGTGTCATCCGAAAATTTACCATCTAATTTACCTTCTTCAATTGTTATTGCATTTCCAGGACAAGTTTTTTTTGCTGAGAAGCGTGAATTTTATAGTGCAAAATAGAGATTTTTTTTTTAAATAACTCTTCGTCCAATCATACCATTGTAATTTTATTATAATTGTACAAACAGTATAATGTATAATCAGTACAAACTAGCTCTATTCGCGATAGTTTATTTATCGCTTCATTGAAGATCTGTTCTTGTTCACGTGGAGTAAAATCATTTCTTTCACATATGTACATATCAATTCGATTGCATATTTGCAATCCAAATTTTATTTATTTTAATTTGTGCGTATCAACGAAAAGATTTCCCCCTCGCACATTGGTTATGTTTTTTTTTATTTTTTGCAAAGAGTTACAGCACTCTTCCGGGTGACCTATCAACCACAGAACTATAACTTATTTCAACACACGAAAACGATGAAGTAATAAATAGTATAAATGTATCAAGTATAATCACACCACCTGCTCTCCTAAAACTGATTGATTGAGTCCATCACACGCCATTTGTCTACCGAAGCTCATCATTGCCAACTTTTATACTTGTCCAAACGTGTCGCGGAAAGTACGCAAGTTCGCTAGTGCAATGTTGGTCCAAGCGTGCCATGGCGGCCAGCGACTGTTTCGCCCGCGCGTTGTTTTTCGCATGCCGTGTAACACAAAAAACCAAATATTTTAAAAACCTTATGCTTGCTCAAAATTTTTTTTCCTGGAATTGAAAGCTGGTAATATATGCAACATATTACAACTTAAATGGAATGAATATCGCGTGAAGAAACCATTTAAAACTGCATTTTATTGAAAAATTGTATAAAAAATAGTAGAAATAGTTAACATTTGTTAAACATTTTTTCGACATTTTCTAGACCAAACATTTGTTAAACCACCAGTGAAGTTTGGTGCAATTTGAAATTAAGCTTTGGCCGTAAAAAATATTTTAATAAAAAGGTGCATAAATTTTAATTCTAACTAAAACTACTATAAGTATTTCGAATATCAACAAAATATTTCACGAAGATGTTTGGGGGTACCTAAACAATAAAATAAAAATATGTTTTGCAAAATACACCACTTTGTGAAAAATGGGGGGGCCACTTCAGAAATTTTTACTCTATCAAAGCGAATCTGCGCTATGGCAACGGCAGAATTTCACCTTCATGTTTGCTTCCAAAGGGAAGGAAAAATACTGCATAATCCAACCACCTGTCTGTGGCCACAGCGCAACAGGCTACACGCGGAACCTTCTGGTCTGGCTACATCACGTATACTACGAGTACGACAGAGCTTAATTCATTGAGCCTTTCCATGAAAAGGATTTCCCCTTTCCCATTACACCAAGCTTAACTTTCTTTATTATTTTTGCTAAACACCTCACCATCTCTCCGGTATCGCCTTCATAATTGCTGGCCGAACAGATTTTCCCTCGTCGGTTTCATTCTCTCCGCTCTGCCATACCGAGTTGAGTAGCTATGTGGAAATAAGGATCAAATGACCACATTTCCCTGACATCATCCGGTTGAAGAGCACTCTGCTATGTGCAAACTGCCGTTGAAATGACGTGTTTCCATCAGATATGACTAACCTCCGGTTGAAAAATGAGGCACATTTGAAATGCGAAACAAGATAGGATCAGCTAAACGTTCCGAACCGGAAATCACTCATCTGAGAGCCAATTTTGTGTTTCACCATCACCACTTATTCTCTAAAAAACTAGAAAGTTGACTTACCAATTAAATATTCTAATATCATATTCCATCCGATAACGAACGCCACAAACTCTCCTACCGAGACGTAAGAGTACATGTACGCCGAGCCGGAAGTATGTGGCACCCGGACGCCAAACTCGGCATAACAGGCGCCTAAATCGAAGAGGCGTTTGTAGGAGAGAGAAAAAAAAGTGTATGAAGACGATATTATTTACAGCAACCGTCCGGCATAGTGGTGGACTAGTAACACAACTAGGTATGTATTACATGCTATCAGGGCAATGTTTTTGGCGCCGATTAATCTATTTTAGATTTCGCTCAGAGGACGACGGACGCCAACGTACAGCTGGACGATCATTAGTCCACCACCCGCCAACCGGTTAAGAAAACACTCGCACACGAAACATGCAAACAGCAAATATTACACGATAATTAATGTCGGGATGGGTGAAGGGAAGAAAACATAAAATGAAACATAAACCACGGATGTCGCAATAGCCACCAAAATTTACGGGATGGGTTCGCAACAGGCGTCAAGATACAATTAACTGTTTGAATTATGTCTGTGTGAGTTTTTTTTTTGGTATTGTGTCTACTCGAAGTCAAGTGCATGAAGGTAGGTCTGTTTATGTCTGATATGCAGAAACGTACAGAGTAGGCGTAGGACTAACTGTCGTGATTTTATCTTTACTTTCCATCAGATTTCAGTTGATGCTTATTATGGTTTATTAGTCAATAAATCATAATAAACTTCATATTACAACCAGCAACAGCATTTCAGTGGCTTTCGATGGTTCCCAATTAATGTCTATGTAAATTTGAAAATGACGTGACGATACAGTGAACAGACATCAGTAGGCTATCACGGAGAGCAACTAAAATGTTGAAACTAGTTGAATCTATAAATCAATAAGTTGGGATTATTGTTTCGATTTCTTGTTTTCAGTATGTGACAGTCTTTCGTTTTGTTTTTGTTCGCTATGGAATAAAATGAGAGAGATGATCACAAATCACGGAGAAAATAAAGAAAACAATCAATTGAATTCTACTCCAGAATCAATCAATTAAAATCGACTCCAGAGCACTTCTCCTATCTTTTCTATACACTCAGCTTAAGTGCTTTCAGAATTGCGCTCTGATCCTTTAATTTTCGAAAGACGCTTACGTCTTCGTTATCCGCATCCGATGCGTTAGATGCAAACAGCTTTAATTAAAACTGTTTCTTAAATTGTGGTAAACTGAACCTGTAATCAAACTGACACTACGGCTTTGTTCAAGTAGTCGAACATCTTGCAATCTTTGTGGTAATTGTGGAAAAAATTCAAACAAAATACTTGTAATTAAAAAACGCTTTTAATCCACCTAACAGTGTGATATATCATACCTTATAACTCTTATCGCTTTCTTCGGGTATTATATCGATTGAGAACATTTAGAACTTGATGCTTCGCGATGTTTTTGATAACACATACTACATGGGATAGTGGCAGGACTCAGAAAGACGCTCAAATTAGCATAGGACAATATCAGTGCAAGAAATCTCATAGGTTAAAACAATTTAATGGAAAAGCGGAAAAATGACCCATAAAATAGAAATAAGACGAATCATTGCTAATGCTCCGTTAACAACATGTATAAATTCATTGTGTAGGGAAAACTGAATTTTCCTAAAGGGGTTAGTCAAAAAATTCGAAAAACAAATTTTAGAATGGATTTGAATTTCATACTCAATAGCGTTTACTCAAATTACCAACGCGGCTGAGAACTAAGCACTGAAACTTCAGCTCTTGATATCTCGCTACCTCTAAAGTGCATGCATGGATAGTTCAAACTATCGACTTTCTTTGATCTGAATTATTATCGATAATCTTAATGCCAAAGAACAAATAAAAAACTCTCGAAATCCGTTAGGGAAAATCATTATCACTACTGGAATTTCTTTTCTTTATAATTTACATAATCTTATTAGGAATAGTTGTTTAAGAAGCTTTTGCAATATAGTGTAGGGTAAACTGAAAATTTATTAATTTTCCCTATCTGCAACATATAAACCCTTGAGTATACCAATTAATTTAGGATACCCTTTTGACATAAACAATCGCACGAATGGGAATAGGTTCGTCGAATTTTGAAAGAAGTCGATTAGATAACCTCTTGAAAACTATCTAAAAATTGGTGTAGTTCGATGCAATTGAAAGAAAATATCCTCAGAAAATGGGATGTACCAATTGCTGTGAATAATAAATACAGTAAAGATTCGTTTTCATCATCTCCACTGTATATTTTAGGCTGACAAAATGAGGACATTGACTAAAAGGCGACATTTTTTTCTTCATAATAAACTGAAGCTGTTAAAATAATCTTCCCTTCCCTTGATGTAGTCTAATAACTATTTCTGATTATTTCATATAGTCTTCTAGAGCAAACATTTACAAAAACTTTTTTTTTATATTTTTGCATATTTGCATCTTAAAGATAAGGAAAACATGGCCAAGAATGGATTTACTCAAATTCAGCCTTGTTTGTCTGCTAGAGCCCATCAAACATATTTTCATATGGGGTTGATAAAGTTGGGGGCTGATAGGCAATATTCGAAGAAGTTTCTTGTGGACGAGTGTAGAACGACTTTGTTTCTACTTACTTGGAGTCAGCGGCATAGTCAGAAATTCGGTTTGGTGGGGATTTGGTGAAAAACTAACTTACTGTCCAAATGGCATAATTACGAAACCTCCATCTGTGAAGTTTTAAAATTATGGAGCATCAGTTTTTCAAAAAATTGTCACAGAGTCTTTAGCGAGTTTGTTGAGACTTTCATTTTAAACAACTTTGATCGATGCAGGCGCTATTTCTTCGAAATTATGCCGTAAAATTTTATTATTTCGGTTATCGTTGCTTGTGTTTAAATAAATACCATAATTTGTGGGTTCGCTTCGTGCGTGAAAAGTGAGAAATTTACTTCGTATCAATTATCGCCAAAGAGGATATAAATTGTCGGTCGGGAGGCTTAGTACCGCCTCTAATTGGAAGTCTGGCGAAAAGTATGTGTGAAAGATATAATGAAGAAAAAATTTCGATAATCGGAAAACGAGCTACCACATGAAGAGAGAACCATTTTGGACTAGCAAAATATACGGTGAAGGACATCCAATATAATTTATTATAACCATAAGTATGATTGGACACTAACTTGTGTAAATATGACATGAAGTGTTTCAGGTTTTGTACTTTTAACATATAATCATGTTAACGATATTTTTCATGGCATCGCTGTTAGGATTGCGTATTACAAGATGACGACACGGATGACCTTATGATGAATAAAGTTCATGTTTGACAATTCTCAGTAATTTGTTTGCTTTGTCGACTGCGTGAGTGCGAGTGCAACGGATGCTCATCTGTTACATTCGAACTCACGTAACTCTCATGTAAGCGGGCCATTGAGAATTGTCTAACGAAGTTCATCTGGCTCATTTTGTGGGGTTGTGTCGGTTAGCGTCAAACCTAATTGAAATCCATGGGCTGTTATCTACGTTCTCTAAACTTATATAATTACGGTAACGCCAGAGAAAGGCGTCTGTTAATCCAACATTGGCAGATTGTGATCGTGCAGTATTTGAAATTTTTAAAATCCCTCATTCATGATAATCAGCTGTTGCGAATCAATATTTCTTAGAAGCTGTACATTTTATCTTATAATGTTCTTTCTTATTTTTACTAACATTTTTTATCCAACAGGTTCATAGCGAGTAAAGGCGCTTTAACCTAGGCTTATTAAATAGGGCAAGGTGTAAATACCTCTGTCCCATCCCAAAGGACAGTGGCATTAACCTTTTTAGACAAGTCACTCCCAACGATTTATTATATCCCCTTTAAACTGAAACGGTCGGTACGGTTGTCTTCGTTTCTTCCTCCTTTAAGATTCAAAACAATACGTTAATTACATTATTCATTGAATGAATAATTTAATTGCCGTCTAATTTTGAAACATCTCCAAACCCAACTCTGCACAGTAGGCCTGGCCGTTTTAATATTTGCGTCATATGAAAATATGATTCAAATATTAATATTGACAAGAAAAACACTACAGAATAACTGCAGTGTTTTCCAGGATGTTTTTCAATACTGGCTGTGTAAGGGTTAGAATAAAAACATTCATTTTAAACAACTTTATTGTAGGCATGAATACTACGTATATGGAGTAAATCGAGTTATAAAATGATATTTATTTATTCTTTTTATTTATTTATTTATTTATTTATTTATTTATTTATTTATTTATTTATTTATTTATTTATTTATTTATTTATTTATTTATTTATTTATTTATTTATTTATTTATTTATTTATTTATTTATTTATTTATTTATTTATTTATTTATTTATTGATTTATTTATTTATTTTTTTATTCTTATTTTTTATCTGACCTAAGTTGATCTACATGAAATGTAGTTGAATGGGAAAAGCCCATTTCAGGATATACTTCAGAAACAATCTTCAAATGGGCGTAAAAACCCATTATCTTTTCATATTTTCACACCTGATTACAATGGATTCACACTACAATAAAAAATAATCACATAGTACACAGCATTACAAAAATAAGAAATACAAATATTACAAAAAAATTAATTTTAAAATCTAAGTCAACCTTCTTAGTCTATTTTTGAAAACATCACAAGATACAGAAAAGTCAAAATAGACATAAACACTATTAAAAACATTACACATTACCCTAATGGGTTCGTTTTGACCGTACTCGGTGCGTTGAAACTCGAGTCTTAAAAAGTTATGCGATCTGAGACTTCTCGGGGGCACATTGACATTTATTTGTGAGAGAATATCTGGAGCATCTATTTGGCCAGTTAATATCTTCTTAACCAATACTGCTCTAAATGTGTTCCGCCTTTTGGCTAGGGTTTCCATATCGAGCAAACGACAGCGATCGATGTACGGTGGTAGCTCTGTTGGGTTACGCCACCGCAGAGTTCTAAGAGCAAAACGGAGGAATCTTGCCTGCACTGCTTCTATTCGGTTGATCCAAGTGCTCGTGTAAGGACACCAAATGGGTGCTGAAGCTTCTAGGACAGATCGAACAAGTAAAACATAGAGTGCCCGCAAACAATATGAATCAGTGAACTCTTTAGCGATTCTTATAATGAAACCGAGATTTCTATTTGCCTGTGTTGTAACATGAGAGTAATGATTTCTGAATGTCAGTTGTGAGTTCAGAAGTACACTGAGGTCTCTGACAACTGTCATTCTCTCTAGTGATTCCCCGGAGATGGTGTAGTTCCCCAGTATTGGTTTTTTTTTCTACGTGTAAAAGATATTATGGAGCACTTGGGCACGCTGAGAGCTAACAAGTTGCGATTACACCAACTACAAAAAGCATCTAAGTGTTGCTGTAGTTCGTTGCAATCTTCTATTGACCGCACAATAAGAAATAGTTTAAGATCATCGGCATATATAACTGTATACCCAGGAGATATAGCAAAACAAACGTCATTGAAGAGCAACGAGAAAAGCAACGGTCCTAGGTTGCTCTCTTGAGGCACTCCCGACAAGTTGATGAAACTATGACTCGTTATTTCCTAATTTCACAGACAGAGAACGATTTACGAGATATGATTTAAGCCACCCTATAAAATTTTCCGAAGCGCCCCTAATCTAGTTTTTTTCTAAAATAACTTTCTATTGTGAGTTTCACAAACTCAAGCTTTGGATAAAATATATATTTTATCATTTATAAACAATAGAAGAGATTTATTATTAACAGTAAAACATAATTTAATTTAAAATTAAATAGAAATAGCCTAAAATATGCACACTTAATTTGAATTACTGGATACAGTAAAATTTTTCTGGGATTTTGAACAGCAAACCGTTCGGTAATCAATTCAGTAAAACAATTTGGTTACCGAACTCTCCGCAATTCATTTTATCTTAGCGTCAAAAAATACTGATCAGTCAGCACTTTCATCTGAAAATGGCGACTTGACAGATGATTTACTGTACCTGTTTGTATGTTTTTGACGAGGTTCGGTAATGCTGGTATAATTTTGCCATACAATCAGTCAGTATTTTACTGAATAATGTTCATGTACCGAAAAAACAGATAAACTGATAAATTCAGTGAAAAATGTTGCCGGTTCAGCAAATTATTCGAAAAATGACAGCTCCGTAAAATATCACTTCACTGAGCAAGTCGTCAAAAGAAATTACTGAACAACTTTTGGCTGGCTTAGTGTGTGTTAATACCTTCATATCTTCAACTAATTGGTTTGTAATAGCACTTCCCAAAATTTTGCTGAAGACCTTAAGTCTAGAACTAGATTTGTTTGAAGAGTTGATTCGCCATAAATCATTCTTGGAGGATATAACGCCAAAATTATTTTATCAAATGATTAAATATGTTTAACGTTTGTAAAATTCATCGAAGATACTAAACCTGCGAAAATGGCGGAACGGAAAACGCCATTTTTCATAAATTCCTCTACTTTTGGAAGGTGGTTTTCTCGTTATTAATTCTATAACGTTTTCCTCTCAACTCGACGCATTCCTAAAATAAAAACCTATTTTAATCCACCTAGAGGTGCAATTGTGCCTTTCTCATTTCTCCAAACTATGATTTAATAGCTGGTTCGTACAATATAACATTATGGAAATGTCTTTCATTCTTATTACACTTGGTAAGTATATATAAGAGCACCTTTTTGCATTCATCGCGGTATCGGTTTGAATCGGAGTTTTCTATGTGATCGCACCCACATCCCGTAACTCCGGAGCCGGAAGTCGGATGGAGATGGAATTTAATATCAGTTTCCGGGGACGCAACACCTTTCATTTGATCAAATCGGTCTAGTCAAGAAACCAATATAACCGTTATTCCGGATCCGTCGATGGTGGCCAGTGTGGCCAAAGAGACTTTGGTGACCTAGATCTACAAATTCAACAGTTGTGTTTACATTTTGGAAAAAATTTCACCTTTTTACATTCATCGCAGAATTCGTTAGAATCGGGATTTACTGCATGATCGTACGTATCACCCTGTAATTCAGGAACCAGAACTCGGATCCACACAAAATTCAACAGCAGCTGATGGACCTCTCATTTAAAATCAAGTTTGTCAAAATCGGTTCAGAAAATTCCAAGAAACCGATGTGGACAAATCAACAAATTTTGTTTTATAACCATACTCTTCAACTCGTAATCCGGAACAAGATGTCGGTTGAAAATGAAATTCAATAGCAACCTATGGGAATATTATACCTTTCATTTGAATCTTAGTTTGTAAAAATCGGTTCAGCCATCTCCGAGTAACCGATGTGGACATTTTGTTAACAAATCCGCACATACACACACATACATACATACATACATACATACATACATACATACGTACACACATACATACACACATACATACACACAGATATTTTGCGATCTTGGCGAACTGAGTCGAATGTTATATGAGACTCGGGCCTCGGTTAGAAAGTCGGTTTTTGAAGCAATTGCACCTTTCTATATGAGGAAAGGCAAAAGAATAATATTTAATTAGCTTAATCAGCATGAGTTCAATGTTATCTTCATGTGATTATATTTTGAAATGTTAGTGGAATAGGTTTGAAAGTGGATGGAATGGGGGGTTAGTAGAGTGGGAGTGGAGGATGCGCCAGAAATCCTTCATCTTATTTCGGTATACGGGGTGGATGAAGGAAATGCGGACGTGAGGGTGATCCAAGGGGAGGGGAGTGATGAAGGAAGGAGGTGTAAGGGCAAGGCGGGGGGGGAGGGGCGGCGACGGAATATTCAACTGTATATTTTGCCTTCCATTTGAGACATGGTTTGAGAAAATCGGTTCAGTCATCACCGAAGAACCGATATGACTTTAATTGTAGAATATGCCCGGAATTCCGGACTTCCGGAATCGTCGATAGTGGACAATATATTCAAAGAATGTTTGATTGGCAATCAGTTATCTAGATCTGCGATTAGAAGTAATTTGGTGACCATTTCAATAGTTTTTAGCCTCTGAGGTATTACGATTGTACCGATTTATATGGGAAATTCCAGTGTATCCTTACTAACACATCTGTAACTCCGGAAGCAAGAGTCAGAACCGAATGAAATTCAGCAGCAGTCAATGGTATTACTGTATCTTTCATTTGAAATCAAGTTTGTAAAAATCGGTAGAGAATTCGTTGGGGAATGGGTGTGATATTAGCTTAGGAACTTGGCGGGTTCCCCGGGGGCGTCATGAACCGTCATAGGTGGCCAATGTGGTCAAAGTTGCTTTGATTGATCATTAGTCATCTAGACCCGCAAACTAGAGTAATGTTACATCAATTTTAATATGTTTTACATCATTTGAACATCATGGTGGTACCAGTTTATATGGGAATTTGCTGTGTGACCGCACTCTTCAACCCGTAACTCCGGAACCGGAAGTCGGATCAACTAAAAATTCAATAGCAGCTTATGGGAGCGTTATACCTTTCAGATGAAACTAAGTTTGCGAAAATCGGTTCAACCATCTCTGAGAAAATTGTGTGAGTTTAAATGACACACACATACATACACACATAGACATTTGCCGATCTCTACGAACTGAATCGAATGGTGTATGACACTTGGCCCTCCGGACCTCGGTTAAAAAGTCGATTTTTACAGTGATTGCATAGCCTTTCTTTATATGAGAAAGGCAAAAACATTTTCATCAAATGTTGGAAGTAATGTAATTTTTCGGTGAGCAGTTTTAAGTTTCATAGACATGAAAGCAGTATCAGTTTCGCTTCCTATTAAAAAAAGACCCTAATCCATATCACAGTACACTCCTTCAAAACTGAACTCAATATGATAGAAAATTATGATTATCGTTATGATTGATTTCAGAACTCTGGAATGAATTTCTATTGGAATGTTTGTAGGCAGGCATTTGATATTGATGTTATTAGACAACTGTGAGATCAAGACTAATAGATCAGTTACAGATCAGGATCGCATTCCCACAATTTTTCAAAGGTCCTCATGACGTTTCAAACAATAGGTTATCAATGTACTGATCAGATAATTATCATTGTAATATTGAATTAAATCAGTCAGCATATATACATTTTTAACTTCAATCCAATTATTTTTTATTTGGGTGAGGAGGGATGTGGTTAAACTCCAAAGCATCCCCTTGGCTACACCACTACTTGGAGTTATTCATTTCGCTTTTCATTTTCCGAGATATGTTTCAGATCGATCCGATGGTTATAAGTCAGAAGGTTCGCGCAAATGAAAATTTTTGCACCGATAAGTGATCAAATTCCATCTAGACAACTTGGAATTGTTCGGTGGTTATTCTAGCGGTTGTAGATAGAAAAATGAAATACGAAATTCGCTTTATCGAAATAATATTTGGCTCATTTAAATGGATTATTAATATATTGAACAATAAATAGGCGACAAAGGGAAATCCACAAACAACAAGCCATCACTTTTAAAGTATTTGAAATATGTATTTGATGTCTTCAGTAAAGTTATTTGCAAAAGTAAGAGCTACAAATTTGCTGAAGGCATTATTTCAATACAATCACTTCCAAGAAAATTTATGAAAATATCTCACTTTTAGGGGGATTAATCAGTAAAATCACACTACCAAAATAAAGGACATATTGTATGCTTTAAATTCTCCGAAGATGCTATTGACCTAAACTTATCCGTTTGGGCACTAATAATACATTGAATGTTTTTGGTCCTATTTCTGGCTATGGGAAATGATAAAAATCTTTCGTCCGTATTTAATGTTAAATATCTCCTTTGATAATAATCCGATTTCAACAATCTATAGTTCGTTCAAAAGGTATTCGTATAAGCTTTTTAAAAATATATAAAATGTTTAGTTACACTCAATTTCCGCAGCAAATTTAAAAAAAAACTGCAAAAACGCGATTTTTGCGCCCTCAAATATTCATATCTTGGAATTTTTGCCGGCGTCAGCGGTAAACCATGATGATGAGTTATGTTCTACCATAGACCATGCGGTAGACTTGGGTGCAACGCCCAACTCCTACTTAACAGAAGGCAAAGAATTCTTCACATTTCCTTTCGATCATGTCCATATGAGCCTGCCTAGTCCTAGTTTTTCGTTCCAAGTTTATAACTGAATCGCTCTAGAATACCTATCCGTCTTTCATTCCGTTTTTCGTTTCTCTTAGTCTCAAATTTGCCGAAAATAGCCAACAAAATCGATACAGTAAATAATAAAAATCGAATTTAACATCGATATACTATAGCCTTTCTTGTAACAAAGAACATCTTTTTAGGATTATTAGTTTCTATTTTCTTAGATTTATAATTGTTGTCAGTAAGAACTTTTCAAAACTTCATTCGATTTTGGTGACTACCTCAAGTCATCAGAATAGAAAGATTTATGAAATAATTTTTTAAAACCCCTCCCGAAACAAAATCCTGGCTACAGACCTGAGTGTGCATGACGCATTTGCACATAAATTAGTAAACTTAAAAGAACAGGAGGGTAATTACAAACAGACGAAAAACAAACAGGATTACAACATCAGCAAGCATACAGTCATTGCGTGACATTTATAGAAAAAAATGGAATTTTATCTTTACCTGAAAATATACTAGCTATGGCCGCTATGATAAAACTAAGCACTACACCGGGGCCTGCTATGTTTCTCGCTACCAAACCGGCGACTAGATACATACCGGTGCCACAGCACGATCCCACTCCTAACGAGGTTAGGTCGAGTGTGGTTAGACATTTCTGAGCGAGAAAATAAAAATTGTCAAGGGTCGATAAAGTAACATACAACCAGAACTAGTTCAGCACGGTCGGTTGATGGATTGGATGAAAACCGGCCGCACTGATTTCGCTTTTTCTTGGTAAAGAACGAAAACCTACCGTTAGTTTTGGCTTTGTACTTTTCGGATCTTCGCCCTGAAGCTTGCGGAGGTCCTTGGTTCGCACTAGTTTGGAAAATAGAGTCAGTCCGGTACCGCCGCCTGGAAGCGGGATTGAAAACTTCATCGTTGCCCGGTGGAACCTATGGTGGTGTCGATCGATACTGCTCTCCGCAGCTGGAAGAAGCTTCAGATATGCGTGGTTGTAGTTGTGCCGGTGGTGGTACTGGGTGCAAACGACCTACAGCATCCGGTAGCTCCGACTAGTCGCTGTACGTTGTGAGGGTGTAATTGCCACATGCGCTTCGGTTATGGCTGAACGCAATCTGCAAAAAAAGGAAAGAAATGCGGAGAAAAAGCAAAGAAACATTAATACCTATCCACTTCGTTGTTTGTCGGGATATTGCACAAGTTTACAACAAAGAGGATGTTTTAATTACTACCTAGGTATTATTGCGATTTATGGTGGCAGTACAGAGAACGGACTGCTTGTTCGGACAAATAAGTAAATGTTTGATACCCGTAAAAATACACGCAATGGCATAGCATGTTCCAAACTAGAGGTTATATTGGTTATTTTGAAATCTCTATGTGATCAACTGTCGATTCATTCAAACTCAGTAGCACACCTGGTAGTGATATTCCACTATTTACGCCTGAATAGACCGTCAATTTTTACACATCATAAGCGCTTGAGACAGACGCTGCTTTTCTGTCGGCGGCATGGTGCAGAGAATTAACCCATATAACAAAAATCCTGGTGCTAGGGAAGTTCGTGAAATTGATGAGTTTTGATTGCAATCAGAACGTGTGTTTTTCGTTTAAAAATATACTTTTATATTTTAAAATACAAATTGGAGTATCTTTCAGGTCAACAAACACACCAGTCACAAGAATTTTTCCATCGTTTATCAGCCTATCATTCTCCGCTACAGTGCAATCTGAGAACACAATTTTTTTTTACAATTTTACTTTCAGAACCAATGCAGCATTTCTCCATGCCTATGCTACTTTTGTGCCGGATACTGATGATTTGGGAAATTAAACTGAAATTATTATTGCATTATACACTGGCACCAGTATACGAAAGCCACTCTCCGCTCTACCGCTTTCACCAATGGTATGAACAAAAAAACACCAATCAGATCGTATCGTACTCCAGGAACGTGTCACTGCAACAGGAATGTATGTCGAAACAGCTGAAATATAAATATAGAGCACTTTTCCCCTAAGGGAGACAAATCGTGGTTAACATCGGCTCCCGGCGGAATCACGAAATCGAATCGACCTTGTGGGCTCAGTTTGCCTACAGCCAATCCGCCAGGATGTGGAATGTTAATTCTGAAACGAACTGGTGCACATATGATGTTGACATTGGGTATGTACTATCGGATGGATTTATTTGCGCCGTACGACACGGAATTGATGTGTTGTGCAAGGTCCCTACACAGCCCGTGTGAATATGCAATTAAGCTGGTAATAGAAGTGAATTTGAAAATGACACAAACTTATCAACGCTGAAATAGTGTAGCCGAGAGCGGTAAGCTTAGGTACATACACCCTTTAGATTGTCGGTAGCGACTCACATTGCCGACTAATTAAAATACAAAGACATGCGATCCGCAAGTTTTATGACACGTATGATACAGCACTATAATAAATTAACTTATGATTATATGCCTTAGAAGTAGTAGACTGGCATGTTAAGAAAAATGGAGCATAATGGTTAATAATAAATAATCTCATTCTCTCTCTAACTCACATTTTGCATTTTTCACAGGAAATGGAAACAACTTCCGCAATTCCAAATTAACATTGTTTTTATTGCAAAAATTCAGTATTTTATTAATAGTTTATTGACCCATGCTGTCTAGAAAAAATAAGATCATTACATGAACTACCTTTCAATTCACGGGTATTTTCGTAGTTTATTTATTTATAAAAGTATTAATAGGCTGCAATCGGCCCCAATAATGATGTCCTAATCTAAGAATTCTTGAAGAAAATTAAAAATATTGTCCTTATAGCATTACGAGCCAAATTAAAGTCAAATAGATGTGTCACTCGATTGAATGTTCTTTGTAATCCTGTGATGGCCGCATTCGCTGTGTGGATGAACCGCCGAAGAGGCACTCTCAAAAGAGTATTGCTGCACAACGCCCTAGTTCTAGCTTGGACGTTTACTCGTTCGATCAAGGCTGGAGAATCGATGTGCGCTGACACCAGATCGGCGACAACTAGAGCTCCTGCTGTGTCTCTACGATGCTGGAGGGTGTCGAGTTGAATTAGTTGGCAACGGCTCTTGTAGCTAGATAGTCGAAAACGCCAGGGTGGCTGTCTCAGAGCGAATCGTATAAACTTGCGTTGGATACCTTCAATTCGGTCACAACCGTTCATATAGTGCGGGCTCCAAATCGTCGAACAATACTCGAGAGCTGATCGAACTAGGGAGCAGTACAAACTCTTTAGGCAGTAGATATCCATGGAAGGTTTGGCAGCACGGAAGATGAACCCCAGGTTTCGTGATGCCCGGCCAATGACATATGAGACGTGCTGCTTGAAAGTGAGTTTGGAATCTAACATCACTCCAAGATCCTTCACGCAGCATTCTCGCGGAATAAGCAGTTCTGAGAGATTGTAGTCGAAATTAATAGATTCTCTTTTCCTCGAGAAGGTGATTGCAGAACATTTTTTCCAGATTTAGAACCATTCGATTATCGATACACTACTCGCCAAAGACATTGAATTGTTTCTGCAGGATGTGAGCGTGTGCCAAAGTCTTGATACGGTTGAATATCTTCACATCGTCAGCATACGACAAGCGTGGTCCACTGAGTCTGTAATTCACGTCGTTGAAGTAAAGTAGAAAGATGAGTGGTCCAAGATGGCTTCCCTGTGGGATGCCAGACGTAGCTGCAAACATTTCAGAGTGGTCGTTGCCTATATTCACGCTGAGTTGACGGCCTACTACATATGACTGAAACCAACGGAGAAGTGATCCATTGAATCCAAGTTTAGCTAATTTAGCGATGGCGTTATCGCGATTGATTCTATAAAAAGCGGCGGACAGGTCAGTGCAGATAGCATCAGTTTGCACGCCATCCTCAAATCCCTCAGAGATGAAAGAAGTGAATGACGTCGTAGTCGATCGGCTAGGCATGAATCTATGTTGGTCTTCAGAGATATATTGCTTGCAGTGAAAGGACACCGGCTCCATCACAACTAATTCGAAAAGCTTCGATACAGCGCATAGTGCAGAAATTCCTCGATAATTCTTCTAGTCCCCTTTCTTATAGACTGTAGTTCGCAGGAGTAACCCCGAGAGTACCAAGCGTCCAAAAGGATCCTTTCGTCCTTTCCTTATCTTTAGTTTAACCCTTAAAGGCGCAAATCAATTTCTTTTTTTTAATTTTGCTGGCAGCTCACCTGGGTTCGAATCAAAATCCCGCACATAGGGTTGGAAATTTCTCTTAAGAGATTTTTCTAACTCGAAGAGGAGAATGACCTTAAGGTTAAAACCTCTAAAATCGAACAAAAATTGTGAGAATTGTCTCATAGCTTCAATACGTTATTGTGATAATTTTGAGATGATTTTCGCAATGTTGTCTTAAAACAACACTGCGCATTTAAAAGTTAAGAGTTATGGTGGGCAAAGTTGTTGCATGGCGCGCTCTATTTAACCATTTAGTTTGGAATTCAGTCGCTAGGGCGGCGCTGTTATCAACTTTTTAATGGAACGAGATAGAAAGATGGTACCTACGCCAAAGTTGTATGTCAGGTAATTATAAGTATATCTTCTGAAGATACTAACTTTGCAAGTACTACAAGTTTTGAAACATGGCGTATTTTTGAAAACACAATTTGAAAGTAAATCTTTTAACCAAAACATGCTGTATCTCGAAACGTACAGGACCTACAAAGTTTTCATCTTCACAGTGGTGTAGCCAGAAATTTGGTGCGGTGTTTGATGAAAATCGTTGGTTTTCGAAAATACTATTTAATATGAGTTTGATATATTATTGAAAATTCAGAAACATAAATAGTCTAACAGATGCCATTCCGGTCTACAAACAAGAAGAATCAACATGCAACAGTTTTCAAAACTCTGCAGATTATTTTCTTGTATAATATGGTCGGTGTTAAGTCAGGCCGGACTAAGTCGCATAACATCAAAAAATGAGATAACGACATCACTGGATAAAGAATTTCGTCATCTACATTCGACATTTGCCAGATTGAAAATTGTTACGTATAAACACGAATTATGGCAAAAATTTATTTTCAATTATAATGCAAAGCAAGCTGCGATTAAAACTTTAAACTCGTTTTTCTCGAAATTAATATTTTGTCACTTAGTCCGGTCTGACTTAACACCGACCATATGTCAATGAATGTGAACTTTTAAAGTGGGATAAATATTCGAAAACTTTTTCAACGTTCAAGATCACATAATTTCGAAATCCTTAACTTTGAAGGTGTTTGAACAACTTTGAAAAGTTTTCCAACATGAAACAGCGCATACTTTGATATAAAATTTTTAGTGATTAATTATCATAGAGGTATTTATGGAGAATTAACTCTTCAAAAAAAGTGAGAAACTTTTGCATTCAGCATAGTTGTAAATAATGTAATTTTAAACAATTTCGTTGAAAATGTGAAGACTACATAAATGCAGCATATCGAGATATAAAACAACATTTGAGACTATTCTATACTTCTCCTTAGTGAAGAAAAATTTAGGTCAAACACTAAGGAGAAAATTGTTTAAAACCATCATTTCCCGTTGGGAGTACAAAACCTATAACTAAATGGAATTTGCGTTTTGACTTAGTCTCATCAAAATCCGACACAAACTTAGTGTCAGGATTAAGCTAGCGCCGAATTTATGCTAGCTCCAAAAAAACGAAAACACTCTGTGTTTCTGGGCAAATCCCTAGTCATTATAATATTTAGGATTTTTTTTCAAGCCAGTTCCCTTAAATATATTTTTTTCATAAGCTTCAGAAACTCATATCTTTATTGCATTGGGCATTTTATTGTTAATTCATCGTAGAAGAGATTTATCGAATACCGTAAAATTGGAATAACTTGTTTTAAAAGTTTTCTACTACTATATTTCGATTTTCTGAATATATATCTTCAACAAAGTTGTTCGAAATAATATTTCTGAAAACTTTGCTGGAAACATTAACTCTCGAGCTAATTTTGCTTGAAGAGTAAATTCTCTGTAATTACTTCTAGGAGGATAAACCGACAAAATTATTTTGCCAGAAGATGTGCAGTCTTACGTTTCGAAATTCATCAAAAAAATTCGAATGAATGTGATCGTGACCGTCAAAAAATTATCGAGCATTAATTTTACTTTTCTTCATTATTCAAGCTCACAACTTTGCAACTGGCCGGGGTAGTTACTCCCAGCACTTATGAGACCTTCCTCTATACTTCTCAGGGAAGGCTTGCGATCGCGAACTTTACCCACGAAAATATTTGTTTGACCTTCAAGTAAAAACGTGGTTTCGCACTTTTCCCACTTCCTTAAGGTACTCCTACCTCGGGTGCCGATGGCGGCACTACACTTGCTGATGTTCCGGGGCACCTTCTGCTACTCCTGCTTCGCCATCGTGCTCAGTGGTATTCACGGTTTCTGTCGTAGCTCGGCCATGCAATCTACATTGGTTGTTAACGACGTCTTGTTGCCTGCATGCGTTAAAGTATTAAGTCCTAAAAGACGACAACGGTCCTCGTACGGCGGCAAGTTTAACGGATCGTTCCACGGCAATCCACGTAACGCATATCGTATGAATTTACGCTGGACTGCGTCGATCCTAAGGCTCCACGTTGCTTGATAGGGGCACCAAACGACGTTTGCAAATTCCAGCTGCGGGCGCACCAATGAGCAATGAAGAGCCTTGAAACACAGAAGATTCCGAAATTCACTGAAAATTTTGAAAAAAAATCCCAGTAATCGATTGGCTTTGTCGATGGACGCAGAGACGTGATGAGTATACGTTAGCTTTTCATCAAGACTGACTCCTAGATCCTTCACGTGGTCAACGCGTTGCAGCTGAGTTCCTGCGATGTTATAGTTGAAGGTAAGTATATTTCTCGTTCGAAAATAGCTGATGACAAAACATTTTGAAACACTAAGGACCATCATATTTCTTACACACCAGCTATGAAAGGTGTCGATAAGATGCTGTAGCTCACGGCAATCGGCTTCATTTCGTATAACAAGAAAAAAATTTAAGTCGTCGGCAAAAAACAACTTTCCTCCACGCCTTAGAACGAAAACTGCATCATTCACGAACAGTGAAAAAAGCAGTGGACCCAGCGTACTACCTTGAGGAACTCCGGAAGTGTTGATAAAGGATTCTGAAACAATATCGCCAATTTGAACAACGACTTCACGGTGTGCAAGGTAGGATCGAAGCCAATGGCAGAATCTAGTAGAACACCCTAGCTTATCAAGCTTTGTTATCAGTATCTCATGATTAACTCTATCAAAAGCTGCCTTTAGATCAGTGTAGATAGTATCCACCTGCAATTTCTTAGACAATTGTTCCGTGCAAAATGACGTAAAGCAGACGAGATTCGTCTCGACCGAACGTCCGGAGAAAAATCCGTGCTGGGATGTACTGATGTTGTGTCGACAAACAGATGATTGATTCAAATACTTTAGATTCGACTCCAAGCGAAGTGACTCCGCGATAGCTCTCCATGTTGCATCTGTTACCCTTCTTGAATACCGGGAACATTACTGAGCGTTTCCAATCCTCAGGAAACGTTTGCTGCTGAAGCGATAGGTTAAAAATATATGCAAGTGGTATTACAAGTAAGTCCGAACATTTTTCAATACAGTTGAAGGTATAGCACTGAGGCCGGGTGCATAAGATGACTTGGTTTTCCGGATTGCAGATATAACCATTTGTTCGGAGACAGTAAACACATCCATATCAACAGCACAAGCAGGAACGTCACGAGAAGCATTTTCGAGTTCGATTGCGGTGGGCGAGTCGGCTGAAAAAACACTTGAGAAGAATCTGGCAAACAGCGTACATTTCGCCACAGTTGTCGTAGCTTCTTCGCCGTCGTAAAGCATCCTTAATGGAAGTCCAGTTTCTTTTCGCTTCGTGTTGACAAATGACCAAAAGCCCTTCGGGTTTCGGCGTAGATTATTCTGCATGCGGTTTACATAGCGTTTATACAGAAGCTTGTTGTAACAACGATACTCATTACTGGCAAAAGTGAACATGCGCTTAGGAAGAGGACATCGTCGATTTGTGTACGCACGTAGAGTTTTTGCTCGAGTACGTTTTAGCTTTCGAAGAGTGCTGTTTGACCAGGGCGGCTTGCTAGGAGGTTGACATTTAGGCACTGAGGTCTCAACACAGTTCAGTAGTAATCGCTTGTAGAGGGCAACTGCAGCATTAACACTCCTTTGGGCATACAGTACACTCCAATTAATTTGCGACAGAGAACTGCGTAGCTTTACAAAATCAGTTTTGCGAAAGTTGAGACGGTCGACAGAAACAGTTTCTACGTACTGAACTGAGCGAATAGCGCCAATTGAGATTTCAAGCGCTGGATGAAAGTTGTCAAGTGGAACAATCACGCTGGATGCTTCATTGACGGAACATACAGGTATAATAGTCTCACTAACAAAGACGAGATCCAGAAAGCGTGACTGGGGATTGGGAATCATGCTTACTTGACTTAATCCGTTGAAAGCAAATCCGTCCAGTAGCATACGACTGGCGATGTTCGTTGTCGAAGCAATCGGGTCAGGGTAAGCGTATCCGTGTCGTGACGGCACCCAAATGAGCCCTGGCTGATTGAAATCACCAAGGACAATCATCACGCCATCCGCGCCAGCTTGTGAAGAAGCGTTATTCACAGCATCAATGTGAAGTTGCATGACATTGCAGCCGAGTCGCTTTTCAGGAGGAATATAGACAGCACCAATATAAAAGTTCCTCGATGGAGTTGTAATTCTAACCCAAACAGCCTCAACACTGGTTAAACTACCTACATCAATCTCACATGAGGCAAATGCGGTGGAAACAGCAATCAAAACTCCTCCTCCACGACCGCGAATACTGTTGCCACTATTTCGGTCCGCACGGTACACGGTGTAAGCATCGCCGAAAAGCTGCACCGATGTTATCCTCGAATCAAGCCATGTTTCGGTGAAGACGCAAACATCGTAGTCACCGTCCACAGCAGCTAAATACACGTCATCAATTTTCCTCTTAAGCCCTCTCGCGTTCTGATAGTAGATCCGCAAACCATCAGCGTCATGTGAGAGGTGTCGTGCTGCATACCAATTTTCAGGACTGCGAGTTCGATGATCAGCATAACCGCGAGTGACGCGGGGAGAGCAGGATGTACTGTTGTCCAGAAGGGGAGCAAGCAGCGGTGCGGAGGGGATGACCGAGTTATGACTGTTGTGTCCAGCGGGTGACTGCAATAGGAGGCGTACTTGAGGGTGCGCAGTATCACGTGTAGCTTCGGAAGGACATATATTCTTCAAATGTTTACCTGAGCGGACAGATGCGATACGATCGAAATTTGCATTTTGACATTCTAGATTCGCTGCAGCGGTAGAGTCCATTAAGTTGTGTTCATCATCAGACTGTAAGTGAAATTTACATTGAGGGTGTGCAGTATCTGGAAGTGCTTCGGAAGGACCTATACCCTTCTTGGCTTTACCTGACACAGAAGAAGTCGCCGATTCGTCAGGTAGACCGAGATCGCTCGCCGGGGTACAAGAAGTTGGACAGACGAGTTTATCCAGAATAACTTGGCGCTACTGTCCACCACCAGATGGATTCTCCTCCGCAGAAATCCTGGTGATAGGTCGTTGAATTTTTGAATTGGTAACAAATTCACGGAAGTAGATGTTCTCCGGCCAAGAGTCTTTGGACAGAGCCTTATCCCTGTATGATTTGCTAACGCCAACTTTAAAGGTTATGAAGCTCAGAGACGAGAGATCCTTGTCCTTAGGAACTAGACGCACTATTCTCGGTTGCAGATCAACCCCCAGACAGTCTTTTACAAGCTTATAAATTTCATCATCCGTCGTGCTGGGATCGAATGCTGACAAGTAAACCCATAACAACTCCTCAGGTGGTGAAATTGTTTTTATCGTTTCAAACGCAGCTTTGAATCCACGAATATTAGGGATTTTTGTTTTGAGCGGATCATCTTCACGTTTGCGCTTGGGCGTGTTTGAAACTGGATTATATGCAGCAATCCCTTTCCAAGGCATGCTTACGGTTGAGGATAGCGGTCTCAAGTTAACTTTAACCGAGAGAGCTTTGACGACATTTTTCAAATCAGCTATGTCATTCTTTATAGATTTCAAGGAACTGTCGTCGGGTACTATGTCGCAACAACGCGAAGCCATTCTACGGAAATTATCATTCGAAAATAAGTCAGCACAGCCGTTGCACATCCAGAATAGGTTCCGTGGGTGGGTTCCCAGGACGTCACGAACATCATAATCCATCTTGACGCAAATCATGTGGAACGAATTACCGCAGTAGCCACTACATGTGATTCGATCAGAATCATTAACCACTTTCGAGCAGTTGGTACAAGCCATGCTTTTTATTTATTTATTTATTTATTTATTCTTATTTTTCATCTGACCTGTGTTGGTCTACATGAAATGTTTCTAGAATGGGAAAAGCCCATTTCAGGATATGCTTCAGAAGCAATCCTCAAATGGGCGTAAAAACCCATCATCTTTTCAAATTTTTCACAGTTGATTACAACGATTTTACACTACAATTAAACTTAATCACATAGTACACAGTATTGCAAGAACAATAATTACAAATATTACAAAAATGGAATCTTAAAATCTAAGTCAACCTTCTTAGTCTATTTTTGAAAACATCACAAGATACAGAAAAGTCAAAATGGTCATAAACACTATTAAAAACATTACACATCGCCCTAATGGGTTCGTTCTGACCATACTCTGTGCGCTGAAATTCCAGTCTTAAGAAGTTATGCGATCTGAGATTTCTAGGGGGCACATAGATATTTATTTGTGAGAGAATATCTGGAGCATCTATTTGACCAGTTAATATCTTCCCAACAAATACTGCTCTAAATGTGTTCCGCCTTTTCGCTAGGTTTTCCATATCGAGCAGACGACAGCGATCGATGTACGGTGGTAGCTCTGCTGGGTTACGCCATGGGAGAGTTCTAAGAGCAAAACGGAGGAATCTTGCCTGCACTGCTTCTATTCGGTTGATCCAAATGTTCGTATAAGGACACCAAATGGGTGCTGAAGCTTCCAGGACAGATCGAACTAGTGAGAAATAGAGTGCCCGTAAACAATATGGATCAGTGAATTCTTTGGCGATTCTTATAATGAAGCCGAGGTTTCTATTTGCCTGTGCTATAACATGAGAGTAATGATTTCTGAATGTCAGTTGTGAGTCCAGGAGTACTCCGAGGTCTCTGATAACTGTCATTCTCTCTAGCGATTCCCCTGAGATGGTGTAGCTCCAGAGTATTGGATTTTTTCTGCGAGTAAAAGATATTATGGAACATTTGGCCACGCTGAGAGCCAGCAAGTTGCGACTACACCAATTACAAAAAGCATCTAAGTGTCGCTGCAGTGCCACGCAATCTTCTATTGACCGCACAATGAGAAATAGTTTGAGATCATCAGCGTATATAAGTTTACACCCTGGAGGTATAACATAGCAAACGTCGTTGAAGAACAACGAAAAAAGCAACGGTCCTAGATTGCTCCCTTGAGGCACTCCCGACAAGTTAATGAAGCTGTATGACTCGCTATTTCCTAATTTTACAGATAGAGAACGATTTACGAGATATGATTTAAGCCACCCTGTGAAATTTGACGAAGCGCCCAGCCGCTTTATCTTTGCCAGTAGAAGAGAGTGATCTACACGATCGAATGCAGCCTTGAGATCCGTGTATACAGTATCAACCTGAGATCCAACTTCAATATTTTTAATACAGAGCGAAGTGAATTGGGCTAGATTAGTAGTTGTCGATCTGCCTGAAAAAAAGCCATGTTGATCCTTCGATATGTATGCTTTGGTCTCACGAAACAGCACGTTTCCTACTAAAATCTCAAATAACTTTGATCCAGCACAGAGTGAGGTTATGCCACGATAGTTCGCAATATTTTGCTTATCACCTTTTTTAAAAACGGGAAACATAACTGATTTTTTCCAACACACGGGAAACGCCGATTGCAATAGTGATTGATTGAAAATTAGCCTTAAAGGCGTACACAGTGCGCTTGCGCATCTTTTCAGTATAATGGAAGGAATACCATCTGGTCCTGCTGATGTTGAAGACTTTAGCTTTCTAATGGCAGTTAGAATGTCTTCGTCAGTAAATTGGATATTACCTACATTAATTACATCATGAGGGACATTCTGAAGGCCATATTCCACCTGAGTGGAGTTAGCCGAGTCCTTTTTAAACACACTCGAGAAATGTTGAGCGAATAGGTCACAGATGCCACTTGGAGTGCTTGATGTTTCACTTGCAAGGAACATACTGGAAGGAAGCCCATTTTCTTTGCGTTTTCCGTTAACGAAAGACCAAAACTGCTTTGGATTTTGTTTCAGGTTTGATTGGGTTTGTGCTACGTGTCTTGAATAGAGGAACCGATTATATGTCTTGTAACTGTTGCTAGCTTGAATAAACTCTCGTTTTGTAATGGGGTTTCGTCGGCTGGTGTAATGCCGAAGCGCAGCTGCTCGCAATCTTTTCAGCTTACGTAGCTGACGATTGGACCATGCCGGTTTTGGTCGGGGACGTGGTGCGGGAACTGTTATTCTGAATAGCTGTTTCAGGACCAGTGGAAGTTTTTCTACGGCAACATCTACATCGATCGCGGAATTTAACAAAGTCTCCCAATCAATTGCATGTAGTGAACTTTGAAGCCTAGAGAAATCAGTCTTCGAAAAGTTGAACTCCCTGACATCCAGAATTTCGTCAAAAATAACCAACTGGGGACAAATCTGCGTTACTAGAAGAGGAGGATGATATGCGTCACAGGCAACTAATGGCTCAAGGGCTTCTGAAACGGCGCAGTTAATAGAAGCTTCTTCATTTACGAACAGGAGATCCAGGGTTCGATTTCGTCTGTTATTTACGGTACACATTTGCAGCATGTTCAATATAGACATTCCGTCCAATAAGGCAATACTCGCTCTCGAAAAGATAGATTCAGAAGGATCTGGAAAGGCATAACCGGAGGGTGTACTCTTCCAAAGAAGTCCTGGCTGATTATAGTCACCAAACAGTAGATGAGCCATGTTCGGTTGAATGGAAGTTGCGATGTCAAGTGCTGAGTCTATGTGCTTCTGAATAATATCTATATCACTTGCGGAATCAGGGGGAATGTATACTACGCCTACACAAATATTAGTATCGCGCCCGCGAATATCTACCCATAGTTGTTCGAGATCGTTACTATCCGTTTTATGTTTGGACGAGAGCCGGTTGGACACTGCAATAAGCACACCACCACCACGTTTTTTCCCTGTACTGTCTGGATCGCGATCTTTACGGTAAACCGTGTACCTGGGGCCGAATAACTGGATCGAATGGATTTGATCATTCAGCCACGTTTCGGTTAGAACAATGACATCATATTCGGCCTCTGAAACAGCGACGAACAACTCGTCAATTTTTGTGCGTAGTCCTCTCACGTTCTGGTAGTAGATACTAAGTTGTTCCTCCAGATAGTGTCCTGATGGTTGAGCGGTAGAAAGACGAGCGGCGATGGTGGTGGCGTCTGGCTGTAATAGGGGTGGATTTTCAGCGGGAGCAGCATCTGTATGTCCTACTTCGGAAGAACATATACATTCATTGCATTTACCTGTGTAAACAAAAGCAGGAACTTCAAATTGCTCTAATTGTTTTAGACTGCTGTTATCTGACCGGAGCATATCGTAGTCTCTGCTTTCAGATTTTGTTGTCAACATACAGGCGTCGGAGTTAAGCTGATCACGTCCGTTGGTAAGCTGCGATTGTAGAAATAACGCCTAGCGGGTATGCAATATGCGCAAAATAACTAACAGGTATGATAACGTGCGTCAATCCAAGCGAACTTGCACGCAATGTGTGATCTCAGCTATCTACCAGAAGATGTCGCTTTTGGCGGAAAAATTGAGCGTGACGTAGTGCGCAGTGATAACGTCAACAAAAATCACAAACAAAACTTGCACTTTCACGAATCAACACAACTAGATAATATCGTGCTTGAAGCCACTAAATTTCAATGCACTCGTACAACCGATAAACAAGATAAACACATTAAACAAAAATAAAACCGATCGCGATTGTAAAAATACTAAAAACTTGAAAAAAAACTCAGCTCAATAGACAACCGGTATTCAACAAACAGTGATGCCAGAAAAAAATATATGCTAGGCTCTTAAGGTTTCCTAGGGTAAAAACGAAGGGGTCCTGTGGGTACAGTTGGGGTTGGACATTAATTTTTACAGTGGGTACGGTCGATTATGTTCGAGAGATTCTGGTGGTCAATACCTGGTTGTCTTTGTATTCACTTACTCCTTCCTTCGTCACTCACTTTCTAGGAGTTTGCTTCAAACTTTCCAAAACTTAATCACTTTAAATTCTATCATTAACTCAAAACTTTATCTTCCACTTCAACCTTTCGTACCGCTTTACTACTTGGTTACCAGGCTAATGACGTTCTTAGTCCTGGTCGTTCACCTCGAACTTCGACCGTTGACCTCTCAGACGTCTACATATTCAGCCCCATTCTGCCCCTATAGGTGTGTAGTTATCGTCATCCTCCATGGCCGCCTACTTCCTTCGATATGCACCAGTGGTGGGTGGTTTTAACTGCTACAAGTGATGGATGGCTGCGTGCTATGTGGGTGTTGGGTGGGCTGTTTACCGTCAGATCTTACATTTACACTCACTACACATATATCTACACAAATTATGAAACGCGAAAATCTCAACAGTCTTGGATGAAACTAAACCACTTGTTTCAACTTGACTACGAGTCCTAGTACCTAGTACACGAAATTTTATTACGCCATTCAATCCAGGACTCGAAAAGTATCTTATTATCATAATAGATAGCGCCATAGTGTCACTGCTGAAACTCCCTGAAACAAAGACCTCAGAGTCGGCAGGTTTATCCGGGAGTTTCGCAGGTAGCAAGGAAATGCCTGATTTTTCGATGCAAACTCTATTCTCCTCCCTTTCACAAACTTTTATTCTAGTTCTTTCAATTTCCACTTCTTAATTCTATCTGACCTTTTTTTCGCTGCTTCACAGCCTGATTCTCCTACTGTCGAACTCCCGTTCTTCTTTCCGCCGCGTCTACGGCATTTGCCGTCCGCTGGACAAGATGAAAGGGTGGCGATCTTCGGTGTCGCTGGGTTACACCAAGGATGGTTGCGGCCTTGATCCTCGGCTAATCGATAGCAAGCCGAAATGCCCGGAACAATGGTGTGGTGTAATATAAAGGCGTACCGCCGACCTACTGCGCGTCCTATAAGTTTTTAACAAAACCTGCGGTGTCCTGTGGGTACCAAAACACAAATGGTTTAGTGACCTGACGGGCTATTTGTGGTTTTTATTGGAAATGACTTTATCTTGGGACTTTACCTGTTGTCCACTTGAGTTCCTCACGATTTAAATTTCACTTATAAATTTTTAGCTCCAATAGCTACTCTTTAATCAACTTGACTGTTCGACGCTTTCCGGGCAAGTGATCAACCTTTCCCGTTGTAAATTAGTCGAAGCGAGTTAGAGCAGACTCGGTCATTCACCTTTGGCTAAGTTCATTGCCCCCGTCTATGGTATATAACGCGCAGCGAGCTACCCAATCAGGTTGATCGCTACCACACCCCTTTCTTCGCCTACTGCCACCCCCTTTCAGTTGATGACATCTGGTGGTGCGTTTTAAAAGCGATGGTGGCTGCATGCTGATGGTAGTATGGTATCTAAAGGTCTATCAACGGTGAGTCTAGTGGAAGGCCGGTTCACAGCAAACATATCAAACAAACACAAATATTTCCTGCTTTATATGTTAAAAACTTATACGACAATTTAAAACACGCGGTAGTCTAAATAATATTGAAGGAAGAGACTCCCGACGCTTACACTTCAATTTAGTTGTTGACATCTAAGGTTTGATTGTTGAAGACATACAAGTACACTCAGGTTTTTTTCGCGGTATTTTTATGCGTTTTTTTACGCGGATTTTAAAATTTACGCGGTTTTCATTTACGCGAATTTTGTAATTTACGCGGTTCTCATTTACGCGGATTTTGAGATTTACGCGGTTTTCATTTACGCGGTTTTCATTAACGCGGCCTGAGTGTACCACCTTTAAAACTTCCTCGAGCTGCCAAGGCATGAACCGGGTCGATAGAAATATCCCAAGTCGCTCTTGCTTGAAATTCCGTGAATGCAGGCATAGTGGTGAAGGTAGGTGCTCTCTGGTACGGATCGGCTCCACAAAGGCAGTACAGGGGATTTTATAATGCGTCCACCTCAGCTAAATAGACCGCTTCTTTGGTACCCGGGATGGAGCAATGAAAAGGGACCCAAACAACGGTAATCTGGTCAGATTTTTCGGATGAGAAATTCAGGGACTCCCGTATCTTCCTAAAAAATACGGGAAGCAGTTATTGGCCTTCATCGTACGATGAGCCTCAATAGAGCTTTAGCTGTCAGAAACGTGAAGTAGTTGGATCTGTGGGCAAAGAGTCGATGATCCCAAAGGTATACTGAATAGCAGCTAGCTCTGCGACGTAAACTGAAGCAGGATTATTGAATTGGAGTGAAGCGGTGATCATTGAAGATACCGAAGCCGTCAGTTTAGATCATTTTGTCTCAGAATTTATTATAAAACATATTGTGGATAACTTCCGGGTGTATGAGCTCAGGGATCCCGTGAATCTTCCTTCGTGAATGCTGACCCTATTTACCTAAACTTAGAATGAAAGATACAACGCTCGTATAAGCTGCTATTGGATTGTTATTTAATCCAGAAGTAGAATAGGATAATTTACTCAAACAACTTTCAGAAACAGAAGAGCATTCCTATCGGCTGATACGAGTTCTGCTCGGAGGTTGGTTTCTTTGGTTTTGAAATGACGTTGATCTACACTTGCCTTCCATCATGAGGGATATTCTATTTAACAAGTGCCTCTTCGCAGAGTCAGGAAAATTATTCAACAAGTTGTATTTGATTCTGTCTAACCCCAGGGCATGACCAGAGAGCAAGTGAGTGCTCCACCCTCAAAAACGTCGATTCGTTCGCGTTATGTTTTCTGTACCGGAGCACCGGTTTCGATATTTCACGCTCTCTTTGATACTGTTTCTGTTACGTATTCGTCGTGCTTCGGTTGTCGATGTTTATCTCGTTAATCCATCATCGAGCTGGCACCAATAGCTGCAATTTTTGGCTTTTATCAATCTCTTCATTGTTTTTCCGTACGTCGCGTACTTCCTGAAGCTGTCGGTTGTTCCATCGTTCAAGAAGGTTTATACGCAAAGAACTTTTCCACGTACATGCCTGAGCACTCTTTGTCTCACCTCGAGGTGGGATGCAGTCTAGGAGAGGACAGATTTCTCCTCTTCCTGGACGTTCTCGGAATAACAAAAGATTTGAACCGTAATGAGATTAATAATTTGAAAATATAAGAAAAAGCACGTTTTATGTCCCAGCTGTGGGTGAAATGAGAACAAAATATTGTGAATTGGAGGCTTCAAAGTGCATTCTCTCGTGATGTGGAACATCTGTTGAAGGTGAAAATGTAGCTTCGGTTTGCGGAAGTCACTTTCATCAAGTATGAGCATGTCAAGCACGCAGTACTGATAACCTTCAACAAATTCGCCGAAGCGAAAGGATTCCTTTCGCAGCTACTTAAAACACGCACATGATTGTGACAACGCTAAATCAAATAATATGATCTATCTCCACTTACTTGGAAAGTAGCAATTGAAAAATTCATGTCATATTTCGGAGATGGAGGATTTACAAGTTACACGTTTTATTTTTTTCAAAATCTTGAAATTGAGCTAATTCATTGAGCCATGTCAAATAAACGAATTATATAAAATGCACCGGTTTTTACAACAAACTATTGAAATAATAGTTCTAATAGGTTGAAGCTGATCTTAAATACCACGTCAAGCATACACCGATAAATCTACGTCAACTCCTTTTACGGTGATTTCATGCCTGATTAAAACGAATACAGAATATATTATATTTGCAGTAATTTGTAATATTTTTCTTGGCAAAGTACTTGTTGATTCAATAACATTTCCATTAATATGAAGTTTCTTCGTAAGTAAACTCTAAATTGATTAGAAAATGAAAGCTTCGATACCCACACTTAGAAGCTTAAATTAACGATAAACTTAGGTCTTCACTATACAATAAAAATCTTCATCAATATCTAAGCTGCATCAGAATCCTTCAACGGAGGGTCACACTTCGCAAACCATGAGCGGCAACATGTCTCTTGTTCTCAAATTGGTAATCTTATCGAAAATAACAAATAAGACCCGAAATTAGCATGGCCTTCACGTACTATTCCAAAGCCACTGACAAAATTATTCAAAACGATGTAAAGGATGGGAAGGCTGACAGACATTCAAATTAGCGAGTTCTTTGGTGAACCCCAAATCGAATCTATACAGTGTAATTCAATTTGACAGTATGAGAATAGATGGTCCTGCCGTAATTGGTGTCCTTCCTAGCCACACATAGGGAGGACTGGGGTACTTTTCGTCACAGTATCATTGTCTGAAAGATATGGTAATATAGTAGGCATCATATTCTCAACAAGTTTATATAAACTCAATAGTTAAAATTTACAACGAGGCAATTTACAAATATTTTCATTTAAACATTTCTAATCTCATTTGGAAAAATGAAATGATTGACTCGTTAAAATAAAACTAAATTCTTAATATCATTAAGGGAGAGAAAATTGCAACCATTTATCCCCTACCGGATTCTAGAGGGGCAACAAATTGAGACAAATTGAAATTCTAACTCGCACTCTTCTACACTAATCCAGCGCCATTAGGCTCCAGTCAACAGCTTCCGGCCTACACACGACGCTTTGCTACACGAATAGAGAAAGAGAGAGAGGACAGACGAAGGATTCGTGGAGTGTTGAAAACCATTCAGAAACGGCCGAATGCAAAATTTTCTATTAACATTCCAGACGAAATTTTCTATTCGCCAACAGATCGGCCGTTTTCCGGATGACGTGACACGCTATTTTCTTCTCTGCCTACCCACGTACAAAACCGCTCACAGGGCATAGTTTAAAGTAGATTATATTTGGTGTTAGCCAGCCGTGCTTTTCGACGGGCGAGAAAAGAAACACTTTCGGTGTTTTGCAATTGGGTTGTAGATCCCTTATTTAGCTGATTATGCACACGATTCTTGAAGATAATAATTAATTCGATGTAATCTCAAATGCTCATAAAAGTTTCAATGGAATGTGGTCTTTAAGACAATGCTTGGAGAAACGAATTGAATATGTAGAAAACTTGCATCTTGTATTTTTGTCATACCAAGAAAGCGAAATCTAGAGAAACCACTTTAACACTTTTCATTGATTTTATGGAACATATCAAAAGCGGTGGTTTTGACTACAATATTATGCAAAGAGTTGAGTAGTAAATGTTGAAACGACCGAGTAATGAACAGAAGAGGAAGTAATCAAAGCGAATCTGTCATTGTTACTTACGACCTAATCCGAATTGTCTCCCGAACTATTCTATGCCGGTTGTCACGGTAAAGATAGATACGTCTACCTTTATCAGGACACATGTTAGTGAACTCGGGTTATTCGTAGTTATTCTGCCTAAGCTCGACCCTCATTAACAGAAGGCAAAGATTAAGCCCGTACGATATTAAACCTGTTCTAATGACCCTGCCACTTCTAGTTTTCCGATCTGTTTACTTCACGTCCTTGCTCTCACTTGAGTACTATGGCTCTAAGTTTCATAACTTTCCCTACCCAGTAGTCTCTAGCTGATTGAATGTCGTTAAAACGTAAAAAATATGACAAGATAAATAGAACTGTTGGGTCTCCGGAAAAGTAGGCTTATCGTCAAGACAACCCTTGTTTTTCAGCTAACTATAAATGACCCAGAAGATTATTATACGCCCTCATAATGAATGAGCACCGTTCTCTTTCAAGGCTAATTTCAAAGAAGAGTGAAAGAGGTAGTATTCATTTGAAGTAACTCATTGTGGTGTCTACCAAGGACATTAACGGGGAGTTACTGGACCTGACGATCATTCGCCAGGGCGCCAGAGATGTTCCCACAAAAGAGTCAAGCTCACCACCAGAACTTATTGTAAACGGCCACAGTAGACAAGTGTAGTCGTTGTCGGAGGCAGCTAAGATTGTCTGCCTGCCCGCTAAAAGTAGCATCAGCTTGGAGTTCAGTTTGTGATGCACAGTGGAAGAGTTGGTGAAAAAATAAGCTACGCAGTCAAAATGAATTTTTGTGTACTTTTAGTTTGTTGTGTGTACGAACATTCAAAAGTCTTCGTAGAACGCCCTGTCAACAAGGGTCTACCGGGCTGTGAACATCAGAACTGAAGTAGTGATAAACCACTACTTACATAGTATGGTAAATAATAATCATTGCTTGATTGTTCCAGCAAATACAAATATAAGGGTTTTCTTAAAACAGCGACACGTATAAACGATCTCAATAGTCAATGGACAAAGATAGCTTCATGCTTGAAATCTGGTAGAAAACCCATCTATGACCGCATAATGCATTCAAATCGTTATAACTTTCGATCCCGACAATGAAATATTTTCAAACTTGCAGAGGATACATTTGATTACTAAATCTTTCGAATGCCATGTACCAAATAAGCAGACAAATATGGTTTTGTTAATAAAGATAGGACCAAACCCGTGAGTGTTTGCTGGTAGCCTCATGAAACGTATCATAAAACTTCAAATCGTTATATCACTCGAATCTCCCGATGGATCATTTTGAAATTCACTGAGAAGATGCTTGGATACTGTATCTTTCGAATGCCGTATGCCAAATTATTGGTCATTTTGTCGTTAATAATGGTTTTAGACACACCGTGGACGTGCCACATGGAACAAACAATGCCTCAGATGTTGTCCTAATTGTTTAAATTAAAATACGTTTTTACGCTAGCGGCATCTGTATTATGATTCGCGTGGTAGTCTACGTCGATAACAAAACAGTGCGCAAAAACTAATGTTGTACCAGGTATGCTAAAACGAACAAACTTGCTTTTAGCATGTTGAATATCGTTTTTCCAGCTTTTTATATTCCTATGTATGTACTATTTAACAAAACTGTCCGTTACAAGCAAAAAAGTAACAGAATACATGCATTTTCAACGAGTTATACTATTGAATACTATTTTGATGCTTATTACCACTACATACGCAGCTGAGGGAATTGTACACCTTCTGTAATATCAATATACTTATCGAGAAGCCTGCCCAGATTCAAACATGGCGGATCTGTCGTAGTTTGACAGTAGCAGTGCTGAGCTCCATCACGGTACTGATGGCAAACCTGCTAGACATAAGAAAATGAAACGGTTAGCAGTTAAAACAGTAAGCGGAGCTTATTGAGTTACGGTTCTCATTCCAATGAATTGACAACAGTCAGACGGCTCTCTTCTGAATCTCTTACTCATTGGAATTATTATTGAGAGGAAGGGAAACTGACCGTCATTTTATTAGCAATATAAATACGGTTATGACGGTTGTCTTATTACAAACAACGAGCTGGAATTAACAAACAGGCGGTTTCACATAAATATCTATGCATAAAAGAAACAAAAAGGTGGAGAAAAAAGGAACAAAGCACCGCATGCTGCCTAAATACAATACACTGATAATATTTCGTTTACTATACCAATACAAAATAACTGGTACTCAATCTGTCTATCACTTCAATGCGTTCTCTCTCGCACGGCTTCTGTGAGAGATAGTTAACTGAAACACGATCCGAAGATAATGTAAATGAAATAACGGTCATTTTTGTGGTGATACGGTCACTTCATATTTACCGTCACAATTCAAAGACCATCGTGAGATTGCACAGCACTGGACAGTAGTGATCGCTTAATTTCAAAATAATCATTATTTTGTATGGGACATGTTTCGAATGCCTCAGTTATGTCGGTTCGTCGGTGATTAAACTCTCCCTAATACAGCTAAAATAGTCTCATTACCTTACTTTGTTTTCTAGAAAGGGGGAGACTAATTGGGTCACGTCAGAAATGATTTCAAGCATCGTTGTATAGCATCAATTCTTACATAAGTGGCTGTTCGGCCATCTATGGGAGCTGTCCATAAATGTCAGCTTCTTTCTCCGAACAGCCTAGATAAGCCGTGTAGTGTCGGTAGTGGTTGTTTCAACCGGCTAAGAATTACACTACGGACTACCTGTTCCGGTGGTAACACCAAACAGGGAACCCCAATTCCATAGTGTCATGCGACCCGTGCTATGGGTAAAATTGTTGAGGGGGTTTAAAATATTCTCAATGGCGAACGGAGCCTGGGAAGAGCCGGGCGAACTCCCCAGTAACTGGCTGTGGTCCACCAGGAGGTTGATAACTCTATTATCTTTCTCCGGACAAAACCAGCCTAGAGGCACCCACCGGATGCGGGTTTGAAGTATGTCAGTTATGGAAATAACAGTCAAATTCATTCGCAAAGGTGGCCGCGTCACTTATGAGGAGGCAAAGAGCTTTAGACCGATCAGTCTGACCTCCTTCCTTCTCAAATCAGTGGAACGTTTAATCGACCACTACATTCGGGATGGTAGCTTGGGCGAGCACCCGCTGCATGCAATGCAACATGCATATCAGCGGGGGAAGTCTATTACCACCCTGTTACACAATGTTGTCTACAACGTTGATAAAGCTTTTTCACAAAAGCAATCAAGTTTAGGAGTTTTTCTCGATATTGAAGGTGCTTTTGACAACGTGTCTTTCGAATCCATTTTGGAAACAGCACGAGATCATGGAGTACCTTCATATATCACGAACTGGATACACGCAACGCTTAGCAACCGACATCTGTGCTCATCGTTAAAACAAGTAGAGATGAGGAAACTGAGTGTCTGCGGATGTCCTCAAGGTGATGTAACTAGCCACACAAGACTGTGGCCCCAAATGGTTACTTGGGATGAATATACACTTGCTCCCAGTGACCTTACACTCACATGTAGTTTTCCTTTTAAAACTTTCAATGTGAGAATTCCTCTTCGTGAGGAATGGCTGTCTGGCTGGATGGAGCGACAACTTGAATATGTAATACGTAGTTTGTTATACGAACGGTTCTTTGTTGGAGAGCCGAGCCGGTGCTGGTGTCTATTGTCATGGGATGAGATTAAACCAATCTCATTCGCTTGGTAGATACTGTACCGTATTCCAAGCAGAAATCTTTGCGATTCTGTGTGGCGCACAATCCGCACTTCAACAGGGAATTTGCGGTAAAAGAATCTATTTTTGCTCTGACAGTCAGGCTGCCCTGAAAGCACTTAGTTCGGCAGATTCGAGATCGAAATTAGTAATCGCATGTCGAACTCAAATCGAAGAACTTAGCATTTCAAATGCTATCTACCTTCTATGGGTACCCGGTCATTCCGGTATTACTGGAAATGAATGGACGGACGAATTGGCTAGAGCTGGCGCTGCGACTGATTTCGTTGGTCCAGAACCAGTTCTACCACCGTCAATAAGTTGGATAAAGCACAAGATTCGCTCTTGGGCTGCATTCGAACATGCCAAACATTGGCGTAGCTTGCAAACTTGCGTTCAAACAAAGGCTTTTCTGCCGGATGTGAGTCCGAAAATGTCAAGAAATTTGTTGCATTTTTCCAAGCACAACTGCAGTATTCTGGTCAGGGCACTGACTGGACATTGCAAACTCAATTATCACATGGCTACTATTCAGCGCGCTGAGTATTATTCATGTGATTTTTGTGAATCTGATTACGGAACATCATATCATTTGATATGCAATTGCCCTGTATTAATGCAATTGCGCATCCGGTTTTTTGGTTCTCCATACATAGATGAACCTATGTACAGAGAGCTGAAATTTAAGGATATGCTTTTGTTCCTAACCCAGTGTGGTAAAGAGCTATAGTTTTTTTAGCCGTATTTGAATGACAATATCTCTTCGGGGGTGTTGTCGTTCTGTTATCTCAATATCCCCTCGGGGGTGTTGATATATCCGCTCACTGTTTGGGTAGAGGTTCTAAATCCCTCCGGGGGTTGGAAGTTTTATTCCTGCTGTTGTAACACCTGCAGATCGTTCAGCATCACTCCGAGGGTGCAGAATGCTCTGTTTTAATTGTTCTGTGTCGTTGTTTTCCTTACCCCTAACCTTACCACTTCCCCAATCCTTCCCATCAGGAAAATGATGAAAAGACGATTCTTGGCAAGGCACAAATCTCCGATCAATATGGGGAACGTGCCATTTGAGCCAGACGCTACTGATTCCTGAATACAGCTAAAATAGTCTCATTACCTTACTTTGTTTTCTAGAAAGGGGGAGACTAATTGGGTCACGTCAGAAATGATTTCAAGCATCGTTGTATAGCATGAATTCTTACATAAGCACTGCCGTGCGCAAGTGGTGGCTACACTGAAAACACATCCTCTGGAGCGCAAATGCATCTGTAATGTATGTAATGTTAGGTGCTGTTATGGGCTAGGGTGTGAAGAATCACTTGAATGTCTTCATAAAAAAAGATTCTCAATTGATAGTTTTTTGCATATAAGGATTCAAAAGGGGGGAGTTTTTGGCGGATTTTCAACGTTTAATTACATTATTCCACAATTTTCTATATTACCCAAAAACTAAGTACACAGTGTCAATATCTGCTACAAAATCGTCCTTTTTGTAATAAACCAACAGCTATGACCAAAAGAGACATATTTTTGTTTTGTTTTTAAATGGGTTCGAAAAGTGCCATTTTTTTCAATATTATTTGAAATTCGGTTCCCGCGATTAATCCCATTAGCGTTCTATTGTGATGAGGATACTTTTTCAATCAATATACATTAAAAATTTGTTCATCAATCTATCCGATCCATTATGTCAATTATATATACAACTGCATGCACGTTCGGCTTATTGAAAAATGTGAAATATAACTAACACGAATACTACTATACAAATAGTTGCCATCTAAACGTAGGTATATCGTCATTCGTTCAGGTTGTATCTGTTGTGAATACTGAATATTTGAATATGTTATTTTTGGTACATATTCTATTTATTCACCTTTTGATATAGATCACTCACAAATATTTGACTAACAATATTATGAAATGTTGTTTACAATTTATTGTAGAATTCTTTTTTTTATAGAAATTGTTCATTAAAAGGAAAAAAAGAAAAGGCGACTGTTGGGAATCCATCGGCAGCGGTAGGTATTCGCTGTAGGCAAAGCCACCACCTTACACACAGTAGCAAACCCGCTACCACTGCAAGAGCAATGGCAATAGTCTAATAAAAATCTACCTCGGCATTCGAAAGGCAAACAGGGATGAACAGCAGTATTTCATTGATGCTGTAATCGCCGACAGGTTTTCAGTGGTGATCTTACGTGACTTCTCCTTTGTCAGTTCTCATGGTAAAGAGGGACAAGTCTGTCTTTGCCGCGAGGCATGTTAATAGACTTGAGCGATTCGCTTAAACTCGACTCCTGCCAGCAGAAGACAAAAGATTAGTCCGAAAGATTCTAAGCTTTATTTCTAATGACCTTCTAGTTTTCCGGTCTGTATATTTTACACTCTTACTTGAGTACTATGGCTCTAAATTTTCCATTGTCAAGTAATTCAGCTCGACAGCCGATACTTCACGAGTCCTAATTGTTGTCGATCTGTTGTCAGCACGATTCACCAGCTTTAATCTAACTAGATAAGCTTGGTAATGTTCGTTTTATTCAATTACAATTGCACTTACAACTCATATGTAATTGCAAGAGGCTAATTCAGCCTAGAAAAGCGTAGGGCCGTCGTGAGACCTCTTAAGTGGAACCAGACGCTTTTGGAGGTATGCTTTCAAGTACAACGGCCGCTCCGGTTGTAACGAACAGGGGGCTCCATTTTACACACAAGCAAATTGCCTGCCAAATCATGTATTTTTTAGTAAACTTACACATATTAGGCTTTCTAAATTCCTCAAGGACGTCAAGCTTATGACGAGCAGTGCAGAAAGAGAGCCCAGTACGCCGCTAAAAATCTGCTTTTTGTACAAGTCTCATCATCCATGTTTTTTACATCTTGCACAAATGTTTTGTATCGTTTCAAACCACAATTTACAGTAGATTGGACCATTGCCAGCTTCTTGCTGACAGCACAGTGTGAGAGATCCGGATTTTGTTGGCACGTGCGCAATTTGAAAGTGATGAAATTTGATTCCGTTCACCCCTTAGCAATATGCTACCCTAACATTTTCTATAGCACACAAATACAAGTTTAGACGTTTTCCATTCTATAGGGTAATGAGCCTATTTTCGCCATGTTTCTATTATCACACTACCCCTTTTGAAGCCGTTGGTTAGAGAAGCGTCTGCCATCTTTGTTCAACGCATTGAGTCAAATGGTAGGGAAAGGAAGGGCACTCGATACGAGTTTACCTTGCGCTCATACACGAGCATTTCACCGTTTGCCGCGCATATGTGTTATTGCTTTGCAAAGCTGTTGATGCCAATTTATACACATTCCATCGATTGTAGGCCGAATAGTTAATGAATTAGTGAGGAAATCTACCGGTACTGGCATGTTCTTGTCGAAATAAAAAACTAAAAAGTACCAGAGGGACACAAAAAGTGAAAAATATACGTTTCCTGGGAAGCTTTATATGCTTCAGCCTACCTTCTAATCTCGCCCAGAGCCGAAACAAAAACTACTCTGTTATATCTATCAATAAACCAAGAAATCAATTTGCAGGGCTAGTTTAGATTTATTGTCTAACTAGCCGAAAGACTGGTGCTAGTTACTGATAAGGAGAAACCGAAACGATAAAAATGAATTTCAATTTGTACAGCTTTGTTCCTTATCCACACCACAAACAGTACAGTATTGTTCCACGAAACGTATCTCTACTACGAGAATTTCCATTGCAACTGACTTTAAACAATTTCGTTTTAGACCAAATGTGCACTTGGTGTAACTGTTCTTAAGGGGAAGATAAGGATTTCAGCAAAAAAAACCTATTTTTTTGCGTTTTTTTAGAAATTTGGGTTTTTATTTTACATTTCTTATATTTAAAGAAAAATTCCGCTATTTTATGAGTAGTAAGCCCCCTTAATTGAAAAATTATCCCGAAAACTCAACTTAGGGGTAGCTATTTTTTACATTGAAAAGGTGTATGAAAAGTTTGAAATAAATCGATTAAGTAGTTTTTGAATGGCAGTTAAGACCGCAAATCGTGTTTTTTTCAGAAACGATCCACAAAAAGCTTCGACACCGAGTCGCTTGCCGATATTTCTGCATGAAAAATTTACAGAATGTTATTGAAATGATGCAGTATAATGTACAAAAGTTCCGATCAATTCTCTTCACTAAATTTTCTAAAAAAAATCGCAAAAAAAGTTCATTTTTAAGCTGAAACACTTATCCCCCTTAAAGGCGATAACGGCGATAAATCTCGGAATTGGCTATATCGGGACGTAATGCGGCACTGCCAAAGTTCACAGAAGTTTAACTGAGGCTGGAAGGTCATTGTGATTTCATCTAACATAACATCAAATATAATAACGTTTGAGCCAAAAATCCCGCCAATATGGATGATGATGAACCTCGATTTGTACTAGCTTGGAGGTCCTTAAAGGAATCATACAAATCCATTAGTTGAAGAAGATTTTTCCTATGTATTTCAGTTCTTAGAATTTAGATGACGAAACATTTTCTTTGGATGAGAATTACATATAATCAAACAACGTTGCTTACAAACTGAGGTTAGCTCCCTGCGTGCCCTATTCGGATCTAGGGTAGGTACTAAGCTTGCGTTCGTTCTTTTATAGATAAATATTTAACAATATCGTAACTTATGTTTATTCAGTACCAGTATTTCGGTACCAAGAATGGTTCGACATTCTCGGGATTTTGACGATAAGGTGTACAAATCATGAAGCTTCTAAAATCAACCACTACTGTGTCCTACATTACAACACGCGAGTAGGTAATATGATTCACCCATCTCGAGCCATCCGATTTTCATAACAGGTTTTGGATTAATAATTTTTATTTTTATTCGTTCCTGTGCTTACTGGAAACAACATAACTATTCTGAAGCTGAAGTTTACTAAATCGACGAAGTTGTACATCAAACAACTGATAAAAATGGTTTTATCTTTAATATATTATACTTTTAACATTGTAGAGAGATTAGTCATTGTGGATGGTCCCTTGAAAGCGTATCCTTAATGGGCTTAATGTAAATTTCCTTCCAACAAGTTTGGCATAGGTAATGTTTAACTACAGTAGCAGTACTGAAAGTATTGAATAATAAGGTATAGCGAATAAAATCATAGTTCATGGTAATAAATAAATAAACAACGGAAGTCTCGGTTATTCGCATGTTCAATTAAGTTTAATGCCGAAAAAATAAAAACAATGAGAAGACATGAAATTAGTTTAAATAACAAATCATTTCATAAAGAAACTCGTTGCAGTTATTACTGCAGATTTTCAGCAGTATATTCTCTGGGGGGTAGTTAAGCGTCTTATTAACGACATTCTCAAAGTTATTTTTAGCCATATCACTGTCATAAGACGATACAGCACTCCTCAGAGCAGCCCACGGGAGAATCATAAAATAGCCGACCGTCTAAATTCACCTACATATCTACCTATAGCAAACGAGAAAAAGTTTTAAAAATTCAAACAAACTGTTGTTTCCTGCTGCTGGCGCGCAAGTAGTTTTCCAGTTTCCCCATTCTTTTTATTTCAATGGGACGCACGGTTTTCCATTTCCAATAGATTCACGAACGAGCGTCACAACTAGAAGCGACTTGATAGTGTATTTCAACAGGTAACCGGATACGAAGGTATTCAAATGAGTCTATACGTACAGTCTTTCATGCATCGACCCGAACACTCACGGGAAACCTTCCTGCCCGAGGCAATACTGTTTGCACATCCATATTTGGAGTTGCTGCACTCATCGTTTCGTGCACCGGTGGTGCGGTCAGAGATACATACGGATGTGAAAGTGGGCCATCGGAATACCCTGGAGCAAGTGGACGACGACGACGTGTTTGCACAGATACTTAGAGCAGCGATAAGGCACTCGGCACGGTGCAATGAATGGCTGTGTCTGGCCGTGGGAAAACTGTGCACACACATAGGTTTTGCAGCATTCCAGTGAGCCAGTGGACATCGGAAGATGAAGCGGAAACATGCTCCGGTTGATTGGAGTATTCTTGTTTTGTTTCCAACTGTCCACGTGTAGAATTATTTGCCACCATGAACCGATAGAAATATGCATGTGTGTACCGTCGTCGGCACATATCGCACGAATCGAATGAATCCACAATATTAAATTGAAAAGCAATATTGTCCATTGTAGAACAAGGACGTACGGTAGATCAAAGACCGTTCGTGGTGGACTTCATTTATCAAACGCAAAGGGAGTCAGAACTTGAATTAGATCGAAATCAGCATCCAATAGTAAAAGTGCGTTGTTAACAACTCTTAGCAAACTAGCACGACACAACAAACCTCTTTCTGTCTTTTAATTCCATTGCAATGAAGATAAAGTGTCTTTTCCGGTACTAAAATCCTATTTACACACAATACAGCACTGCGCTATAAAGCCAGCTTATCCCTTGTGTCATAAAACGTGCTTATCCACGATAATGAACTGCTTAGCGTCCGAAGTGAACTATACGCTCTCTGATCCACAACGTTTCTGTACATGCTAGAAAAACTTTGCCACATGAACAGAAAATATTTTTTAACCAGCTTCTGCCCATGTTGTTAGTAAACAGCTATAACTTTTGCTCTATGGAAATTTTTCTCACAAGAATTAGATTAATAATAACAAGGACGACTATTACCGCGCATTTGAGTACTGGGAATTTTTGGTGTTATCCGTATAACTGAAGTTGTTGTGTTTGGTCTCCGATAGAGCAGTTAACGTCGAACATTTTTTTTAATATTACTTCATGGTGTCGAGCTATTCAGCTATAGCAGTGCAAGAGAAGAAACTATTATGATCAAAACAAATGTTTTTGCTATTGCACGTATAATCGTCGATGCAATTATGTGAAGAACTACAGTATTACCCCAAGGAATAAGATGGGCATGAAAAGGTTAACCACAAGATTAACCTTGGAATTACTTTTCCAACTTCAGCGCACGCTTTTGTCTTTGTTATAGCGTCCAATGGTGGAATCGTTTTCTTCCCAGGGGGGGCCATTTTATGCAACAAAGTAGTGGTGGCCATCCAAATGAGCAACAGTGCTGGTTGAATGCAGTTGATACCTGTAAATTGAGAACTTGGCTGTATGGAAACGATAAAGGACGAGGAAAAAATGCGACGATAAAGTAGTGCAGTATATTACGCAATTGAATGTTTTGAATTCGACTAGCAAAGGTAATAAGAAGATTAGACATTTTTACGGCGACTAGAAATACAATTTCAGTTTGTTTTATAGGCTGCAGCCTTTGCTCCATACCAACATTCTTTGGATAAAACCCAAAACGACGACACACTACCCTAGGAAAGTGGTTTTGTGTAAATAAGGTACAATAAATATAGTTCAAGCGCAAATTAAAATGTCAGGTGCATATTATGTAGCTGGGATGGATGAGAAAGCGCTACATCTGTAGCCTGAGGGCCGTCGAGAGCCGCGCCGGGCCCCGGGGTTTGAAGTACTGACGGGCCCTACCATATATGACTTCTTATTTCAATATCGATTAGAGAAACTATACGGATGCAACCGTTTCAATTAAACTATTTGTTATGAAAATTGTTTATTTGACACGATTCAACGCGTTAGCTTAACAGAGTCGTCAGTATTTTAAACATGTAATAGATGGAAAAAATAAAAATTAATAAAGGAATATTTGTGTCTGGCCATTAGAATGACTTGCGTCCGATTTACCATTCCAATTGGAAACCTTTTTTGTGGCATTGCCATACAGTCCATATCGGCATTGTTCATGCTCCCTTGACGCACAATAATGCTGCCCAGAATCAGAGCTTAGAAAAATTGACATCCCTTCGTGAGCTTGAAAGAGAAACAAAATTCAATTCATGCCCGCCGCGATGAATCGAATGTTTGGTTTGTTTCCCTCGTCCTTTGCTTTTCGGTACAACGCATTCATGTTCGCATATGTTCGGTTTCAGGAGCAAACTGAATCTTGTTTCTATGTCGCTGTTGTGCTATCTTATGACAAGCGCCATTTAGCACATTTCGAGAAAAACGATTTTTAAAGTTTGAGATTGAATATCTTGAAACTTAGAAATTGCACAAACAATTCAAAGAAGGCAATTGATGCTTCTATCTATTCTGTATTAATCTCTCAAATATTACGAAGATCGGTTGACTATGTTGCGAGTTTTCACTATAAATGTGAACAAAAGTCACACTTACACGTGCCATAGGCGTGTATTGATGACAAAATTTGTAGGGTGTCATAATCGTGCATGGAAAATTTTCCATAGAAAAAAATCAGCAATTATTAACTTTTATTCATATCTTTGGCTTCATTTGGTCTATGAACAATCTATGAGATGCATTTTGAAGGAAATGAGTGAGGGAATCTAGAAAAAATAGTTATTTTTGGTTACAGTGTTGCCAAATATGCTACATTTCCAGTTTAAAACTTAACTTGCATTTTTCTCACAATTCGTGCATTTTTGTTTTGAAAATGAGTATGCCATTGTGTTTCTCAGATAGTTTTACATATAAAAACATCTTTTACATCAAGATAATTTGAGCCGATCCCTAGACACAGTCAATTGAAGTAAAAAATTTCTCAGCACGTTTCTCGCTATATCTCAGTAACCAAGCAGGTTGTCAAAATTCTGTAAACGCCACTTTGCACAGTGGCTCAAAACAGCGTTTTGAGGTACTTAATTCACTGGAGTCAAAACTGTCCATATTAGTGATTTCACATATCCTACTATGTTTGTGTGTGTAAAAAGCGCCATCTTTTGGTGATATTCTCTTTTTAAAAAAATGATCATAGTAGGCTATAGAAAATTTAACTTTTGAACCGAAAGAGATAGCGCTTGGCTGTCTTCGACAAAGTAGTAGAGGAGAGTTTTTTATAAATATTGCAGAAGACATGTTGTCTCTGTCACTCATAGTAATCGAGTTATGAGAAGTTCTCTATGGTGAACTCCTTCATTTCCTATTTTTACTCATAACTTTTTTATTTCTAATTTTTCGCATTAACAATGTTCTAAGGTATTTTTCATCATCATAAAACACACAACTTTTCCGAAGAGACCAGATAGCTGTGAATGCTGTGTAAAGACTTATAACTGATTTTGATTTAATTTTGGCCTGTTTTTGGACCCGTGTGACTTCACTATCGGCAAAAATTGTAAATATACTATCAATTATTCTAACCTACAAAACAAAGGTAAAATTGTTTGTCCATAAGCACCCGTTCAAAAGTTATACACTTTATGTCTGGCCTTCCTTTATGTCTGGCCTTCCTGAAGTCGCGCGCATGGCTCACTGAACGAGTAGGCGCTGGTGTTCAAAGACGCTTTCGCTTGATTTCCTGAGTAACGCGCACTCTGTGTACTAGTGCGTCTACCAGAAGGTTAACACTGATATTGAATGATTTTCCAATGGGTGCATAACCCGCTGGATATTTTCAAATATTTCAGACTGTGGTGAAGGCAACAATTTTATGCATAATCTTTTTTGCCCTGAAGCTATCTTTCATACGATAATCTGGACTGAGATGAAATTGTATGTTACCCATTGGAAATCGGTTTTGGAATCAGTTGTTACATTTGCGCTGACATTCAGAGAGAAAACATTCCGAATGCGATGACTGGGATCCAACAGCGAAATCTGCTGTTAAAAGACTGAGACAGAGAGTTGTGAGAGAAAGAATTTCAACTTTTGGTGGAAACTAATGGGTAGAATAAGTATCTAGTTAAATTCCCATATTTTCTGCATCAAATGTGTACACTGCAACCTCCATTTACGAACCAAGCCAAGGGTTCGTAAATTAAATTAGTTCGTTTTTTGGGATTTAGATCGTAAAAAAAGTTCGCTTCACATTCTTATTAAAATTCGTTGGTTGAGCAATATTATCGATAACCCTAACAATATGGGTATTTCCGGAACGGGCTTGACAAGTACATGATGAAAATGGATATTTGGTACCTTTTTGAAATCCAGGATGGAGACTTCCGATTGAACAATAATCTCGATAACCCTAACAATTTGGGAATTTTTGAAAAGGGCTTGACGAGTAGATGGTACGGTAGCTTGGAGCTATTTCGAACAATATCTGTATAAACTATGAGGGTATTTTTAAGCGGGTTTGATGAGTAGATGAGCGATGCCCTTTTGAAGGCCAATATAGCGTCTTCTGGTTGAGAAAAGTTTTCTATAATCATATCATTCGCATCACAAATCACTATACCTATATCGATTATATGATTATCTTATTTCAAAAACGTCAATATTTTAGGTTATAATGATGTCTTAACTGGAATTCGCCATCTTGATTTTCAAAATACATTGATTTTCGTCATCTACTCATCAATCCTATTCCGAGAATATCCAACTTTTATTAGTGACAGTTAGCTAGGAATATGATAAATTGTATACCACTTCATACTGCACACTTTGAAAAACACTTGCGATAAATGAAACCAGAATGGTTCAATTGCACTGTTAAATGAATCTGAGTGGGTTACGTTCACCTACTTCAGAAAACCATTGGAACGTATTTGATTGTAATATATTTGCAGTGTCAACAGAAACAATAAACTTCAACAATTAAATTAAAATAAATTTAATTCGGTTAAAAATGCGGGCCCCCAAAACAGACCCGGGCCCCAGGGTAGTTGCCCCCCCTGACCCCCCCTCTCGTCGGGCCTGCCTGAAGTATATAGTAGCTTAGCTTGCAATAATTGTTATTACAATCAGTAAAAAGGCTGAGTTTCCCTAAGGAAACGTCTTTAAAATATTTTTGAATTTTTATCAATAATTTTTTTTGTAAAAACAATCGCTATATTGCCTAAAAATAACGATTGCGAGAACTAACGGGTGGTCAATGAAAAATGAGAATTTTTTTCATACATGTAGTTAAAAAACAAAACAAAAATCAGTAAGTTCAGTATCTTTTATTAAATGTTTGTTTTTTCAAAAAAACGTCAATGAATATTGGAGAAGGGGACCTGGTCAACCGTGCGACGCAACTTAATCGCGATGCTCTCATAAGAGCGCTGGACGGCTCTCACGTCCATCTTCCGGATACAATTCCGGATCCTGCTGGTCAACTGCTTCGTTTCCTTGGTGGGCCAATTAGTTTTGCAGGGCACCGAGGGAACCGAAAAAAATCTCACGGCACTGGGGCAAGTTGGTTGAGTTCCTTTCTTTCGGTACGTACGGTGTCTTTTTCTGCGCAAGATACTCCAGCGTCTTCTTGACGTAATGGGAAGACGCCTTGTCCGGCCAGAAGACGTACTTTCCATCCGCATGATGCTCCTTTAAGAGCGACAGAAGAATTTTCTCAAGACACTTGTTGATTGATAGCCAAACCGATTGGCTTGAACCATGGCTTTGAAATCTCTCTGTCCGATATGGCGATGTACAGCTTAACTTTCTTTTTTTTTCAAATTTATTCTTAAAATTATATTTTACTTCGGGAGGTGTAGCCGACTTGTCGCTGGAATAGTAGATGTCATTTCCAGGAATGTGGGTCTTCAAGAGCGCAAAGTAACTTTCGTTGTCCAGTACAAACGACTTCCCGCGGTAGTTCTTCGTCATCCACCGGCACTGCGATTTCACGATCGCTATCAGCCCATCCGTGTACTCGGGGACCGAGTCTTCTTCCAACAGATGATGTCCTCCATCTTGAGGGTTCGGTGTATCAAGGTATGGGAGCAGTGATATTTTCGGCCAGCATCAAGCAAACTCGTTCCGGTCTTGTAGTCGAACAGCTTTTTCAACCCTTCCTTCTACTTCTTCGTCATTATCATCGCTGGACGGCCGCTACCGGCCTTCCGCTCCACGCTCAGGGATGCCAGGATCCGGTAAACTGTATCCACGAGAACGTTTTCGTCTAGAAACTGTACTACCGTAAACTTTTTTTCACGATGACCATGCGTTTCGTAAAACCGTACAACACGCTCGCGGAGTGCTTGCTTGATGGCACCTGAGTGAAAAGAAACATTCGTGCAAAAGCAACTGAACACCCACATTATACCATTCGGTAAGACTCCATGTTAAAGCGGAAGTCCAAGATCGCTAATAGAAATTACAAGTCGTATATCTGTTGCCTCTACTCCAGCCACGTGCTACACAGATCCGTATCATGCGGTTGGGCAGGTTGGTTGTTTCAAGTCGAACTGAAAAGGAAAGCCAAAGTAGACAGCCAAAAGGCGTATACTGAGACTACCAAAGGTGCTAGAAGACTACGCTACGGTCCTCTTAGTCCAGAATAAACAACGATCAAGAGTGAGACTTCAAATTTCAACAAAAATAATGAAAATTATTGCTTTTTCCGCTTGTTTTCTCAGTTTCATAGAAACAAGGGGAACAAAAATGTGGTCATGGGCAGTAAAGCAGGCCACCTTTTTTAAGCAGTAACAAAGATCGTAGAGTAAACTAGATCAATTATCATCGAGAAGATAACCCCATACCGTACCATGAAAATTGAAGGAGAAGTTCCGCAATATCACAAAATTGCCGGTTCCTAACCTAGGTCCAACTAATCCCGCACTAAGTTGAATCTCTCGTGGAAATGTCACATGAGATTTTTGGTGTTCCTGGAATAAAAATATTGTAAAAAAGACCAATTTGGTTGTAATTTGTGCAATACTGCATGCATGTCACGCGGCACAAACAATCGATCATGCAAACGATCCTTGTCGAAGAAGACGCAAAGCAGTCTCGTCCCAATCCGACACTAGTTTGAAGAGCCACACAATTTTATCCCATTCGATGCGATTGTCATTGTCAATCTTTGCTCACTGGAGCAAGGGGTTCTTGAAACTGTCAATCCCGTCCTTCAGTAGATCCACGCATACCAAGTTCGAATAGATAACTACACCGTCGATCTCAACTTTGTGAGCGGGAATGTAAATGCGTTAGTTCTTCTTAAAAGTCTTGTCGCCAGTCATTTATTTGCTTTAGATAAAATATCAAAATTCTGAGCTTATCTAGGCAAACTTTCGAGATATCCGGCACAGCTGAATATTTCTGCGTCTTGCAGAATATTAGAGTACTTCACGAACTACCTTTGATCCGAAAGCAGATAGGATATGATCGAACCCAGTTCAATGTGTTTGATTTTGATTGGAAACTCGGAGTCTTCAATGAGGAATCCTGTTCGACATCCATTTTCGGAACATTCGGGTCATTTCAGGAGAGTTTATTTAGGCACGGGCCTAGAGGCTGACGCAATGTGAAAACTGAACAATATGAAGGAAGAGACAGAAATCATGGGTGATGGAATTTGAAAGACAAGTCTGAATTTGATAGTAAAGGAATAAGAGCATGAGGACGACTCTTGCAGCAAAGAAACTGAAAAGTGTATTTACTACGGGGACCCTTCGCATGCTCTTAAATCGTGCCCTGCGTACAAACAGCGCGGGATAAAATTAAACGCTCGAAGCGCTCTTATGCAGAAATGCTGAAAAATGCTTCGCCATCTGTCCTGTCTGAAAATCCCTTTGCTGGTTTGGCTCGCGTTGAGCAAGAATCTGGGAGGGAAGAGGGAACATCTCTCGTTAACCCGGGGGAGTCCAGGAAGAGGACAACTCTAGCCTCCCCTAGACTACCTCGCAAGGGTCCCAAGATGTCCTCCTCTGAGAGTGCGCCAACAACATCTAATAAATCCAACGGATGTGCTACCAAAAACCCGAAGCAAGTTGCTCCAGGGCTTGGAAACTTTAATTCTAACAAGGAGTACCCACCACTTACAGGGACACCAGCAACCCCAAGTGTCCCCCTTTTTCAAACAGACACTCAGTTCAGTAATGGACTAATGACATTTTCTGACAACGTGGACTTAATTTTCGCAGCTTTCAATGTTACTGATCCTCTTAAAAGCCTTCTGATAGGTTTTCTCCCTATAGTGCCAACATTTTTGAAGCAGTTGACTACTAAATGGCCCCTCCTTGCAGCGATCGTATCCTTCGATGGCTAAGTCATCGAACGAGGTCACCGATTCGATCACTATTCTACAGTGGAACAGCAGAAGTATCCTCCCGAAAATCGATTCAAATTTTTACTAAAGAGTTTAAAATGTGATGCTTTCGCATTATGTGAAACTTGGTTAACTTCCGATATAAATCTCAACTTCCATAACTTTAATATAATTCGGCGCGAATACCCATGGACGGTCTCCCACCCCTTGGGGGGACAAAGAGTGCTCAGAGCTGTACGCGGAGAAATCCACTGCATATAAGGCCTTTCGGGACGACGGATTACCCGCTAGCTATCAAGAGTTTGCGTCGTTAAAAACGCGAATGAAGAGTCTAATGAAATCCAAAAAACGGTACCGGTTCGTCGACGGGTTAACGAGAGAAACAGCGATGAGCACTCTTTGGGGTACGGCTCGACGTATGCGTAACCGAAACAGTACCAACGAGAACGTGGAATATTTAAACCGCTGGATATTCGCTTTCGCCAAGAAGATCTGTCCGGACTCTGTCCCGGTACAGAAAACGTACCGCGCCGCGTCTCCTCACGATACCGCGAACGAAACACCGTTTTCGATGGAGAAGTTCTCACTTGCTCTCTTGTCATGCAACAAGCACGCCCCAGGGTTAGACAGAATCAAATTCAATCTGCCTGACACTGCAAAAAGGCGCTTGTTGAACTTATTTAACAAGTTTCTTGAGGGTAATATTGTCCCTCATGACTGGAGGTAAGTGAAGATCATCGCCATCCAAAAACCAGGAAAACCAGCCTCCGACCACAACTCGTATCGACCGATTGCAGTGCTGTCCTGTAATCGGAAGTTGTTCGAGAAAATGATCCTGTTTCCCTCGACAATTGGGTTGAAGCAAATGGCTTGCTGTCAGATACACAATTTGGCTTCAGCAAAGGCAAAGGGACGAACGATTGCCTTGATTTCTACAGAAATCCAAATGGTATGTCAGCAAAAAGCAGATGGCATCAGTCTTCTTGGATATTAAGGGGGCCTTTGACTCAGCTTCTATCAACATTCTGTCAGAGAAGCTGCACCAGCATGGTCTTTCACCGATTTTAAATAACTTTTTGCTAAACCTGTTGTCTGAAAAGCACATGCACTTTTCGCATGGCGATTTGACAACATGGCGATTTAGCTAAATGGATCTTCCCCAGGATTCATGTTTAAGTCCCCTGCTCTACAATTTTTACGTGAATGACATTGACGATTGTCTTGCCAATTCATGCACGCTAAGGCAACTTGCAGAAGACGGGGTGGTCTCTGTTACAGCGCCCAAAACTGCCGATTTGCAAGGACCATCGCAAGATACTTTGGACAATTACAGTTCGTGCAACCCCATAGGGCTGCCCCTTGTAGTTTTTAACATGATTGCTTTCGTTTAACTCACCATTTGGATTTGTTTTCCCCGTTGGATACCACAAAAAAGTGATTTTTTTCTATATCAATATTTTGGAGATCATTCGGAAAAAAAAATATGTTACGAAAGGTGTTCGCGAATATTAGAAAGATTCTCGCATATTTCATCAAACAATTCGTTCGACTAATGAACCCGATTCGTAATAAACCCACGAACTACAAAGATTTTCATATAAATTCGAATTATTCTTCATATGTACGAAAAATATATCATAAGAAACGCTTTCATGTAATTACGAATGATTCATCATATGTACGAAAAAGGCATAAATTTTACGAAAGTTTTCTGTACGGATCCTATTCGTGGGAGATCCTAAAAATTATAACGCCCATGGAAAAGAGTATACGGAAATAAACGAATAGTGAAAATCAGCCAAAACAGTAGCACTCCCTTTATTATTATTTGTTTTTATTTTTGCAATTGACTTGCATTTCGAATCAAATACATGAAGTAATTCTGAAACTAGTTTTAATTAATAAATATACGCCTAAAATGCACCTGGCAACCACGATTTGACTAAATTCTACCAAAGAATAAAGTCTCTCTTTTGATGAATGTACAATTCTTATTGGTCTGCTCAATAAGGTATTCTAGGCTTCATACCAGTCGTCTCTCTCCCTATATGTACTTTCTGCTGTTGGTAGGGATACAATAAGTACAATTTGTGGGTAAAAAACATGTCGCAAAAAGTTGAATTTTGATGTCATAAATTAATTGATTGTTAATCTTTTGCATTATAAACGCATCCACATCCAATTTGGGGTAATCCATAGGTGTTAAAAAGTTTAAGATCTGTTGGAGAACAGTGGAGATATCACAACTTAAAGTAAGTTTTCGGACCAATTTTGAAGCTTGGAACTCGGCGTTACCTTTTTTCGTGACCCAATACAGCATTTAATGTTTCAATCAAAAGTCTCATTTCATTGATACTTTGATTTTCATGGCAGCGATGTTGGCTGTACAGAAATGTCTTCCATGACTAGGAGCTGGGCACGTACGCACGACAGCGTCTCTTTTATTTCACTCAGGTACACAGCACTTCACTCGATAGACGTCCGAACGATCCGAGCGACACAATACGAATGAGTCAAACTGGGCCATATTTGTTCTCTATTTTTAATTAACCCACGGTGTTGAATAAGATTTCTTCAGTCCTTAGACATAGTCTTATAACAAATTACAAATTATAATTAAAATTTTCTTTTAAGTTAATCTAGCAGGGCAAAATTTTCAAAAATGGATTTTTTATGCATTTTTTATCTAAATGACAAAATCTCGACAAGTAAAATTCAAATAAAATGAAAATTCTGGACAAACTGCTACTCTCTCATCACAGATGTTGGAAGGAAACGAAAAAGAAAAAATTTCTCTTTCATTAATTGTTTTGAACTGTGCTCGGACACTAACGGTTTGTCCGGAATTTCCCTTTAAAGAGAATTGTGACGGTTGGTTTATATGCCCTAATTACATAATTAATGAAAAAGATTCCCAAGAAAGGCTTCACTCGAATTGGCTTGGTTCGTCAGCTAGAGATCACCAAACATGCTGCTGCTATATAATCTACATTGAGTGTCAAGTTGTATCAGTTATAGAACTTTATATGGTAAGTACCTATATTATGTGAGTTGTCTAGATTTCTTTGCATTTTATCACTTGATCAGTTACTCCTTTTACTATTTTTACGCCCACATCGCGCTTCAGTATAAATGTTTGACAAACAACTTGAACAGTGCTTCGATAAAAGGATAAAAATTATTCATCTCAAGTGTGAAACAACCGAACGTTACTATTCATATAAACTTTCAAACAAAACGGTACTACGCCGTTAACGGTAGTATGTTGATACAGCCCAGTTACAGAAAAATAATTAAAATAGTATCTTTTTGCTACCTTGTGGCGATTCGGTTGTACGACCAATAATGGTACTGCAGTTTGTGGTTGGCATGCTGCTGGTATTCCAGTAGATGATGCCTGTTTCATCTCATTACTCCAAAGTACTGCCTGTCTGAGAGAAAATAACATCGTACCATCCTGAAGGCAACCAGTGGCTGTGGCAGTCTATAACCACGAGTACATATAAGCTTATCACGGTGTATTACAGCTATCTGGTGGAAAATGTCGGTTTGTTTCGTTCTACTACGGGTAGCGAAGACCGTCTGGCTGTATATAGTCTAGCTTTAGGTTTATAAAATGATTAAATGTCACATTGCATTTGGAATTATTTTCACGAATTGTTATTCTTGGTTTGAACTGAAACAAAACGAATGAACACAATTTGAATATTTCACTAAGCGACATTTAAACAACGACGAGAATACTGATTATTCATCTCTGCCTTAGATGAAAGAAAAGGAAAGATCAATCGTAACAAACTCTAGGAAAATTTTCACGTAGTATTTGTTTAGTAAACTCATTTTGAATGTCTGAAATTATGTCGTTAGCAATAAACGAATCAATTATCCTACCTAAAAAAGTTTGGCGAAATTGATAAACCAAGTCGAGAACCAAAAACGCGAATATAATTTCAAATCAAATAATTTCGTCTTCTGATGTCGATGCTGACAAAAAAACGAGCTAGGCTCTCAAATCCTTTAAACAGAACATGAACAAAATTAACTTTTATTCCACCGAAAAAAAGGACACCAACCGGTATCTCCACGATATTTACCGAGCGAGGAAAAACTTTTGCAATTTCCCCACGCTCTCTTGAGGGACGAAATTTTCGTTCCGCCACAACCAACGGTACCAGTTCAGTTCGCAAATCTGTGGAACAGTGAAAGTTGTTTTATGATACACTCGCTACTCGAAGAAGGAGGTCCTTCCCGTTGACGAGGGATCAATACTGTTCGGCAACTTTTGTATGTTTAGACTTAATTCAGTGCGAAATATATAGCACGTAATGCTAGAGTCGGTACAAAAAATGTTGAAAAAAAATTTACCCTGTTGCTGATTTTGTTAAAGGCAATCCCACTGGGTGTAAACCAAAAACATCAATTATTGTTTGAGTCCAACTTTTTTGCGCTTGAAAAAAAATCGCGAGAGGAAAACAGGGGTTTATACTTCAATCGTTAAATGGCTACTTACGGGCGGGTCGTGTCGCGAGCTTCTCAATTTTAGTTACAAGCTGTGATAAAGTGGTTTTGAGACACGTTCTGATTTTGAATCCCAAGTTTTTTTTTGTTGTCGTATCCATCAAAATGTTAGATGGGATATTTGATCTCAAGGAAGAAGGTACAAACAAATTTCATAAATTTCTATAAGATATGCTTGTTCGCTTCTAAAATATTTTTAAAGCTTTTCAAAGTAGGTGTGACTTGTTACTTGTTACTTGTTACTTGTTACTTGTTACTTGTTACTTGTTACTTGTTACTTGTTACTTGTTACTTGTTACTTGTTACTTGTTACTTGTTACTTGTTACTTGTTACTTCGTCGCTGTTGTGCTATCTTATGACAAACGCCATTTTGGGGTAAACTGAGTTAAATATGCCACATTACTGGTTTGAAAAATCTCTACAAAGTGGTGTTTTCAGAATTTTGAAATTCTACTTGGTTACTTAGATATAGCGAGAAAGATGATAAGAAATTGTTAGTTTTTTGCTTCAAATCACTGTTTCTAGGGATTTGCTAAATTTATATTGAAGTTTTAGATGTTTTTATGTGTGAAAATGTCTGAGGAACACAATGGCATAAATATTTTCAAAAGAAAATTACACGAGTTGTGAGAAAAACACAGTTTTAGTTTTAAACTGAAAATATTGCATATTTGGCAACACTGTAACCAAAAATAACATTTTTTTCTAGATTCCCTGACTCATTTCCTTCAAAATGGATTTCACCGATTGTTTCTAGACCATATGAACGCAAAGATATGAATAAAAGTTAAAAATTTATGATTTTTTTTCTATGGAAAATTTTCCATGCACGATTATGACACGTCATATAAATTTTGTCATCAATACACGCCTATGACACGTGTGAATGCGACTTTTGTTTACATTCATAGTAAAAACTCACAACATAGTCAACCGATCTTCGTATTATTTGAGAGATTAATGCAGAATAGATAGAAGCACCAATTGTCTTCTTTGGATTGTTTATACCATTTATAAGTTTCAAGATATTCAATCTCAAACTTTAAAAATCGTTTTTCTCGAAATGTGCTAAATGGCGCTTGTCATAAGATAGCACAACAGCGACGACTTGTTACTTGTTACTTGTTACTTGTTACTTGTTACTTGTTACTTGTTACTTGTTACTTGTTACTTGTTACTTGTTACTTGTTACTTGTTACTTGTTACTTGTTACTTGTTACTTGTTACTTGTTACTTGTTACTTGTTACTTGTTACTTGCTCTAACCAATGCTTAGTTCTTTGTGTTTATTAATCAATTCGGAGAGCCTCGAAGGCTCAAAATCGTAGTGTTAGTTCAAACAGAATTACGATTGAGCCGTGTTGCTCCTTTAAAAGTCAACAGTTTTCTGCAACTTCAAAAGAAAATAAATATCCACCACATTTCACCATTCACCTTTAACCAAGCTCGAGCTAAGCCATATATTGCACCCCGAAACGTCTCTGCAAAACAAATCAAACGATTCCACGATCTATGACCACAGGGCAAACCATTTTATCACACGAATCCCAAAGCAAATCGTATCGTTTGCTCTCCCTATATGCCGTACCATTCCAGTCGGTAAATCTGCATCAGACTCAGATGGGTGGGTAAGTTTCGAGATGCTTCCTGCTATTATAGAACCAAATGGGACAATCGTGAATCTAACTTCGGTTCGTGAGTGGAATCGATTTAGCGAGTCTTGGCATCACACGTCACATAAATACAGCTCCCGTGCTATTTGAGTTGTGTGCCGTGGTTGACATACCAGCCGTAGTTGGTTCATGCGAGTGACACAGAGAAAAAACACTAACAATCATGAAATGACGATTGGTGTATGCTGAATTATAATACAATCACCACAGCAGTCACATTACTTTTCTATTATTACAAGTGGAAGGAGTAAATTTTTATTATATACTGTTCTGTCAACAACTCTTCCCATTTGATTTACGAAATCACTTCAATCAATGTGTTGTGTCCGAAAACTCATTATTTTTTATTCTGCTTTTGTCATAAATATTTTTCGACGTATTGTAGGGTTATTTTGATTCTCCAGGTATGAAAAGTGCCAATAACAATAAGTTGATTGGTTGATTCCATTTTTTTTCTCGCGTGATTTTTGAAAAGGACCAAGAGTCATACTGTAAGAATTCCGAGATAAATGTTGATTTTTTATGAAAGAGAAAAGTGCGATAGTAGCGCACTTGGTGGTAATATCACAACTACCTTTGAATAGGCCTTAATTTTTACACAACTTTTACGCTCGAGATGGTGGTCTGTTGTTTGTGGTTTGCTTATTGGCTCTATTCAAAAACATGCAAGATTCAAATGCATTTGTGCATTAGTGAAATGAAACGATATTTTCCAAACGCCAAACACGTTGGACAAATGCCAGAAGCCTCTGCTTTATACTAAAGTGGACAGTTCTAAAGTCTGTTGACTTGATTTCGGTACCGTATTTATGCATGTGCAGACTATGAGCATGATACTAAGGCTTTTATGAGCCCCTCGACGGTAACTTGGCAAACAAAAGAGAGTTATTTGATTCCTTCTTTTTACCAGGGAAACTACGTATACACAAATTATGTCACGCTAAACTGATGACAATTTCAACACTCTTCTCCGTCTTGTCACAATTGACCACGAAAATCTATGAACACACTGCGAACATTAAGAACCAATCAGCGCGTAGATTTCAATAGTTGCTTCTATGGAAAAAATTTGTCTGCACCTATTTATTGCTATACGTATTTGTGATAATCTAAAGATGCAAATATTTTTAGCCATGGAGATGGAAGGTGATAGCTCTAATATACATCAAATGACACATTTCAATAATGTCATTCTGAGATCGCCTTCATTGATAAGAAGCCCGTATCATTTAATATGCAATCTATTCACAATAAAATTATTTATTCTGGAATACATTTAGATTAAGCAAAATATCTTGGGTAATTATATGTATGCATCGAAAAATAATGTAAAATGATCTCACCACCGTCCGGCCCTTAATCAATTACAAAACACGATAAATAAATGAATAAATGAACACGGTCCCGTCCGGGCGATTCGGCTGTGCTGCCACTTTTTCCTTTCTAGAGAGTAGATTTCTATAGTTCACATAAAATTATATCACTGTTATTTGCACAAACCGTACATGCTTCGATTTTTTTAGTGATCAACTGGACCTGTAGAGCTTGATTCTACACTACAATCGCAGACGAGAAGGGAAATTTCACGCACAAAAACACTGCTTAAGGCCAATTACAGCGGGCTGTGATTCTGATTGTGATATTGAGTGTACGGTTCAAATAAGAGGATGTGAAGATTTCATGATCGCGTGGGGGCGAGCGTTTAGATGGTCGTGTTTGAGACCAGGCTTATAAATCGTTTACTTAATCACCAAGCCGTTTTCATATGTATAAAACCGCTGCCTTAGGTATGCATGGATGAACGCGAAGGTTTGCGCGTTTCTATGTTAACGTGTTTGATGGCGTGGGCGTTTGTATGTCACGTGTCCTAGTGTGTGACTGTGTGACCAATTGCAAATTCGCGTGGGTTCTTGAACGTTCGCATCACAGGGGCGTTTTTATGTTTTCGAGATCGCAGGCATAGGTATGCGAGAATGACCGTAATTGCATGTTCCCATTTGTGACCAGGTTTGTATTATCGCGAAGTATACAAGCATTTCTATGTTAACGTGGTTGATTGCTTGGACGTTTCTATATCGCGTATGCTATACCCTGAGCGTACTGAATAGTTTAATGCAGTTATTCTCGAAACCATTTTTTTTCTGAACTGGCCAGAAATGAAACTCGAACAAATGATTTTCAAACGCTCTCTAACATTTTCTCAGAATATTTAAAATTACTTTCTTCAGCGACATATGTAGGATTTTCCTTTTTTTATCGCCTAATTTTTAACAAACAATTCTATTTTCTTTTTTATGACATTTACAGAGATATTCTATTAAAAAGTGTGTCATTTCGCGAAAATTAAAAATATCGAAAAACTCCTACGCATGGCGCTTGCTATCGTTCAAAGGAACCGCAAAAACTTTGGTTTTTGCCTCTAAGTAAAATATCGAAAAACTCCTATGCATGGCGCTTGCTATCGTTCAAAGGAACCGCAAAAACTTTTGTTTTTGCCTCTAAGTAAAAATTACAGGAGATAGATTTTCGGCTGTAGAGCATTTTCAAACTAAATTTGGCTTGCGGGGAAACCCGTATCACAACTAATATTATAAATCCCAGTTTACAGGATCTGAATTGATCTTTTCGTTGTGTTAAGGAAAATTGCCGAAATATGCCTATTTTTTCGCGCTCTACAGTGGAGTAACCCCTTAATTTTAAATGTATGGTCCAGATATCATAGCCGATATCATTTTCAAGCGGGAGCTTTCGGACGAGTTCGATTCATGATTGCGCGAGAGAGGGCGTTTGTATGTTAGGGCTTCAGATTGTATTTGTGATTTCGTAAATGCTAGCACGTTGGCTTGGTCACGGGGACGTTTTCATGATTGCGATATTAGGGGTGTAGACATGTGTGAACGATCGCGTTTGCGACCGGGTTTGTCTTATCGCTAACGGTTCGAGCATTTGTATGTTAAAGTGGGTTTGTTTTTATCGCATGGGTGTTGTATATCGTGGTTGCTAGCACGTTTGTAATTGATACACTAAGCTAAATTTCTCTTTAGTGGTGAAAAATTTAGATAAAAACTATTTTTCTCCACTGAGAAGAAATTGTTTAAAGCCATTTTTGCGCGCTAAGAGAACAAAACCTATAGCTAAATTAGTTATGGAATTTGCTATTCGACTTCTTCTTGACAGAATCCGGCACTAACTTAGTGACAGAACTAAGCTACCGCCGTAGTTTTTACCAACATTTTTTCTCCACTAAGGAGAAATATAGCATAGCAATATGCAATATGCACATTGCTTTGCTAAGCCAAACCAAATTTCGATTTAATTAATTCTCATCAGCTTAATCAGAACTCCTCTTTTTATGGAATATCAAATGGACTGGAGGTTTGCTCAGAAACACAAACAGTGTTTTCGTATTTTGGAGCTAGCGTCAGTTCGGCATTAGCTTAGTCCCGTCATTAAGTTGGTGTTGGATTCTTATGAGACGAAGTCGAAACGCAAGTTCCATAACTAATATAGAATTGATAGATGATTAACTGGTGTAACGACAGTTTTCAGAAGAAGGATTATACCACTAGTAACAATTTTGGTTTTATGGTAGTTTTATAGCCACGGATAAAACTTAGATCGCACTTGTAGCGTGCTATAAAAATTCAATTGTTACTTGGGACATGTCGGGATATTATTATTTTATTATTTATTTAAAAAGGTTTTAACCTCAAGGGTCATTCGCCTTTTGAGCATGAGCATGAGCATGAGTATGAGCATGAGCATGAGCATGAGCATGAGCATAAGCATGAGCATGAGCATGAGCATGAGCATGAGCATGAGCATGAGCATGAGCATGAGCATGAGCATGAGCATGAGCATGAGCATGATCATGAGCATGAGCATGAGCATGAGCATGAGCATGAGCATGAGCATGAGCATGAGCATGAGCATGAGCATGAGCATGAGCATGAGCATGAGCATGAGCATGAGCATGAGCATGAGCATGAGCATGAGCATGAGCATGAGCATGAGCATGAGCATGAGCATGAGCATGAGCATGAGCATGAGCATGAGCATGAGCATGAGCATGAGCATGAGCATGAGCATGAGCATGAGCATGAGCATGAGCATGAGCATGAGCATGAGCATGAGCATGAGCATGAGCATGAGCATGAGCATAAGCATGAGCATGAGCATGATCATGAGCATGGTGACCATGCAATTCGTAGGTGCTCGTCCGTGATTTACCAGAACAAGCGAAATTGCACAGAAAGTCAACGAATGGAGCCTCAAAGTAGCTATCCATACTCAATGTGCACGTTTCAATCGTCCTATAGTTTGCAATGCCTATAACGGCACCGGCCACGTCCTTGCAAGCTTCGGAGAAAGAAAGGAATGTTAATGTGACAAACGTTGTTATGGAGAACGTGTGTACCTCTGCATCTCCACATCTGTCACGGAATGGAGTTTTTGCTAGTTGGTAAAAAGTTGTAAAGATCTGGATTTACCTTGATAAGTGATACGATCCAAACCAATTTCAGTAGTGTCATAATGTGTTTATTGCTGTGGGCAGCCGGTTGCCGAGAATTTATGATCTTTTCTATTATTCCCTTCTTCTTTACCTCGGCGAGACACAACAGTCCAAGTACAACAAAATATAACGTGAAGCAATTACTTTCACTGTCTCAAAATATTTGGTGCAAGAGATATGCTAATTTTACATGATTGTAGGCAATGAAACGACAAATATTTCCTTTTTTTATTCTACAAACTTTTGAATAAGATGTCAACTTTTATGCAATATCAATATTCCTATACCATTCGTTATTATGCTAACTCGAGAGCATTTTGAGCACTATGAAACAAGCATTATTTAGGTGCTGATTTTGAACGTACGTACACAATTTGGACAAACGGCTCTTTGAAGTTGCCAATGCAAAAAATAGGTAAAATGTGGTGCCATGGATTGTCACTCGTACGTACATCTGAAATGAACAAGTGTATTAAATTATCAAGTCCTTGACCCGTCTTTTTTCAAAAAATCAAATTATAAAATGGTGGGCGCTAGAAAAAAAATTCTTACAATTCTTATTGCGGTTTGTTCACACTGCTGGAAATTTCACGATCGCGTGGAAACGAGCGTTTATATGTCAGTGCTTGAGACTGCGTTCATTAACGTATAAGTTTTAAAACGTCCACTTAATAATCCATTATTTACTTTACCCTCTGCTGCTTGTTGGTTGTTCAGTCTGCCCTTTCCCTCGCTCTCAAGTACGTGGTCTATATCGTTGTCGCTAGAGCAGTTACGGTTTTCACTGTTAGATGTTTGTTGTGCTTCTGAGTAACTTTTCATCTTCTTTAGGGTTATTTATTCGTTAAGTGTACTGGATGTTGGTTTAGGGTTATCGAGGATTATTGTTTGATCGGTGATTTAGCAGTCGAAAGTCAAATAAAAATAGGTTAGTTCAGCCACATTCTTACCACTCGGATACCGTTGAGAATACCAGGGAAAAACTTTCTCCAGGCGTCATTCGAAACGGGTTTCATTCCTCCAAATCATGGAAGCGTTTTTCTTTTAATGTTGTCCGTCGATCTTGGTTCTAGTGGGGTCGTAATGTTGTTGCATGCTGGTCACCACTAGGTACAAAGTGTTCTGCCTCGAATAACCTATTAAACGTGATCAGTACCACATTACGTGTATGATGTAGTGGGGCGTAGGACACTTCCGAACAATAATTTTTGTTTTTATTCACTCATCTCGTTCACCGTATGGGAGACAACAAGACTTTGCTTCCCTAGTGTGTATAAGAAACGAAATGACGCGGATAAAATTTATTTGTTTGATTTGCTGTGCTCGAATGTTTTTAGCTTCTGTTCAGTGCGAGATCAGACTACATTTTCAACTGAAATCAGAACAATTTCCCTTCAAAATGAAACTGGATACAATGACTGAAAATAACTAATAACTAATTCACACTCTCTTCATGATATTTCTACTTCGGACAGAGAGGGACGAATCTTGCTGTACCTAAAATCAACTGTCACTGCATTTTTCTTGGTAGCAAGAGAAACATTGAAGTTCTCTCTTTCTTAACATAGTTGTATTAATGATGAATACCTTGGTTCTAATATGCTTACACTTCGTACTTCGTCTCAAAACTTATTTTCTTTCGAACAGCTTTGTTAAGGTTGCATATTGATTCGAGGCTACCGCACAAAGTTGTTTAACTTTAAAGGTCAACCGAATTTTCGGAAATCACTGAGATTGTGTGAGACAGAAAGGGAACATATAATTTTATATTAGAATATCTTTTCTATACAAAATCGAATCAATTTGCAGTCTTCGGTATTGCTAATCCCTACTTTGGGATGCATAAGAGGATGCTATCCATTTTTACTGCATTTATTGTTTACACTGCCGATTTTCCATAAGTTCTCACACGCAACCTTAACAACCTGAAGCAACCTTTAGATTGGACTAGGGATCGATCGGACATTCGAGGCGGAATTCCGGCGGAAACCAGCCAGAATTCCGGCTCAAATACCGGATGGATCTGACTGGGGTACAAGACATGCTGAAAATATTTCCTTCCATCGTCTGTAACTTATTGGAATCGAATACAATATGAACATCAACATTTCCTCCAATAACACGATCAATATACTCTATTGAGCGAAGAACGTACATACGGTAACATAAAAGGGCCAAGGAATTGGATAGCTTGTGTGCACTACCAGCACCCGGATTACCAACAACGGAGGTTAATACCGGCACACTCGCTTCGCTCCACAAGTGAAATAGCACAGCACATTCATCTTCTATTCATAATCCGCTCGGTAGCTCATTGACCAAATGGAAGCAAACGCTCTGTTGTACACCTTCGACCACACCGAAGCCATATTGAAGCATCCATGTCGGATCATAGCACAAGAAGTAATAAATAGCCCGGTAGAGCACCGTTTCGATTAGTTGTAAATGAATATATCAATTTTATGTATGGTGGCGCTGCCTTTTCTCTTGCTGCAGGTAACTACCTAACTACCATTTCTGTGAAGTGAAATCAATGCGGAACTCCTCACACGCCACAAAACGTTTACAGTGTGGGCTTCCGTTGATGGGTTGTTGATATAGATAGTGTTGATTTAGACATTAATGCTTAATTTTAGCTTGCGGCTAAAGCGAAGTTCCGAAACCTACTGACCAACAAACTACGTTTTGACAGCAGCTAGGGTTAGGAAATGATACAGTTTATTCCGTAATAAATACCATAACAGCCATAATACAAGTGATTTTCCTGTAATATCTGAACATCGAATACATACCCTACTACTGAATGAATAAAACCGTTCCATTACCCTTTTTCGAATGTAGTGCATGATTCTGAAATTATTTCAAAATTTGATGTGCTTTTTCGCTTAATAAAACACAAAATAACACGTTTGTCTTAGCTCCTACCACGCCATATCCATTATCATTTTATATTAGTATGTTTACCTAAACTAAACCACAAGTGTGTACTACATTTCCTGGCGAAATCACATCACTTCCCATCAGATCTCAGCAACTACCAAACGATGAAAGAACAACACCCACATTCCACCTCAATTTTAATCAGTAGAATCGGCGGCATGATAGCATCTTATGCATAATTCAAATTTCATCAAGCTTCGCCAATGCAAATATATATATATATATATATATATATATATATATATATATATATATATATATATATATATATATATATATATATATATATATATATATATATATATATATATAGATATATACCATGAGGCAAAGGGAAGCTCAAGAATAAAGTATACTAAACCCATTCGAGCGAAGCAGAGGAAAAATTGAGCAAGAAACAACTGTCACGCGGTAATACATAAGTCATTTTGTGTGATATCTTGTCGGAGTACGGAGGAAAATTACATTTTAGGCTATTCGTGAGATATCTCGGACTGTTTGACTGTTGTTTCCTTTTTGGCCAATCACTATATGGACGAAGCGTTCAATTCGATGTTGCGATATCTAACACCAGACAACCGTGGACAAAGACATGTAGCCGCCATATCCTAAAAGAACAATATCATCTTTATGTGATAAATTGAATTACTGCGAAACAAGTAAAAGGAGCATGACTACCCAGTATGTGTGTAATAATTGCTTGCTGAAATGTGACAAGGATTATTAACTTGATTAGTCAGATACCTTCTCGTACTTGATACTACAGTGTGACTAAAACATGAATGTGATCTGAACTCCCCGAGCCTAACGTCAACGAGAATCATAGTGTTGGGTTGATAAATAAGATTTAAGAGACAAGCAAAATCAACATAGGCTGAGAATAATAAGAATGGACGGCGCAGTCTTTTGAAGTTGACGGTCAAATTTCGCATCGGACTGTTCTTTTAACTTTGCGGACAGGAGTGTTGAATGAAAAGGAATATTAAGGGGTTATATATGTTATGGCTGGCCAAATAACTGAAATTATTTTTGCATTTAATTAATTTTCATGGCGATATGAGCACTAAAACTGAAATTACAAAACGTAATAGCACGCTACCTATTTAGTTCATACGGTACCACGCGCCTATCGGTGTGTTGGTAGACTCGAGTGATTTGCAGTAACTCTGCCTAAGCTCAACTTCTACCAGTAGAAGACAAATGATTAGTTCGAAAGATAACAAGCCTGTTCTCAATGACTTAATTTCCGATCTTTATATTTGAAATCCTTGTTCTCATTTGAGTACTATGGCTTTTAAAAAATTTCATTACTTTCCCTACTTAGTAATCTTTAGCTATTTAAATGTCATTAGAAGAAGAATAAGTAAATATTACAGCAGCTATCAATAGCAGTCCGATATACGTCCTCAATGCTCGTCCTCTGATGGTTTAGTAGAACAGTCACAAAACAGTACCATATGCCGGGTGTTCCGGCTGATTATACGAAAGTATTGCATGCGATGGTATGCTAAAAACCAAGAAGCTTTCATGAAACGAATTAGCATTCAAAGCAAAATATCCATTACAAGTCTGGGATGACTACGCGGTAACTGCATCGAAGAGCTCGCTGGCATCCGCAGTGACGTTCAACAAGTGTCCTGGTGATGGTAGCGTAGTGTGGAATTGTTGAAGCAGCATCAAAGATGAACCCGAATTGATGCTTCATGCAAAGCTGGGGTTCCTAGTAAGTACCAACCCTTTCTGGTGAAAACCGGTTCCGCGGCACTGAAGCGCTCAGTACCGGTAGTACCGGTAAATTACCTTTCCCCTACTCGAACTTATTTTCTAAAAAAGCGAGGAACACTACAGGATGAAATTAATTTTTTTTTCTTTGTTTAATTTCAATCTATATATGGGGCATTCCACGCAAAATTTGCCACAAAAAATTTTTTTGCGCAGATAATTTTTTTTCTCGGTTTAGTAGTCAAAAATATTCGACACGTATTTTTTTATTTCAACATGGTAGGCGAGACTTTCGAGATTTTTTGTGTTTAATTTCACCATTTGAAAAAAAACCTACTGTTTTCAATCGCTCGTACTGTTAAAACTAAAGAAGGTACCAAAAATTCCCAAGACATGAAATGTGCGCCTTTTTCACAGCTTTCGGATGAAGTATATTAATACTTACTCAACGTATTGGTTTCATGGAAAATATTGAAAAGTTTAAAACAAATCTATTTTTTTCAAACTTGGACATGATTTTTTTTCTTTTTTTTTGATTGTATAAAATAGGAAAATCATTTTTCTTGATGCCATAAAAATTTGGGAGTGGGCAATTAAATACTTACGGAGATATGAATTTTTCAATAGCGCCTTGCGCGCGAAAAACGTACCGCCACGCGCTCGCTCGTACTGAGACTTGGATGTATGAAGTTTTACCCATCAGCGCGTTGTGTAAAACACACTTACAATTAACTTCATTATTTATTAGAAATAAATATAAATAAACAATAATAGTTATTCAATGGATTGACTTGATTTTTTTTATGAGGATGCATAATATGTGTAGCCAGTCGATGAACCACGGAAAACTGAATAAAAAAATTCTCTCATTATTTTTAAGAAAAATTAATGAATTTTACATAAAAATATCAGATTTTATAAGGCTATTCCATATTCCAAAATTCAAACCATTTCATATTCTTTTTTTTTTGTTAATCGAGTAAATAATAGTCCAAATTTTAAAAATCTTATTGAATTTCCTGTTTCAGTCAATTCTATCAAGAGTTATCATATTCGCCGTGGCGCTCCTCGACGTGGAAATGGTTAGACGTCTACTCTTGGAACGCTTGTGTGGTTCTGTGCGACTGCATTTTTTTCTCGTACATAATGAATGCATAAATAAACCTTAACATTACAAAAGAGGTCCATTGTTGCCTTACCTTCAAAATCGTAAACCAAAATCACTTTCGGTTTAAGCACTTTACATCAGACGACCCCCTAAAGGAAAACATACACAGCTAATGCGTTATGTTTGTTTTAGATTATTATTGTTTTATACTCAATGTCGTAGTTGATTTTATAATATAAAACAATTGGGAATATCTTTGTATGAGATAATTTTTGAAATGATTAAAATATGATATTTGTATTCTGGCGATAAATGGTTGCTGAAGAGAGATTCTTGCAGTTCTGCAAAAATTTCGAACGAATGCTTTTCAAGTTTCTGGTGCTTTTTCTACGTCGTACTTTTAACTCCATTCTTTTTGAAAACCTTGAATGTTTGCATTTATTTTTCTGATGGTGTTCGTCAACATTTTAAAAATGTGAAACGTTGTACTAATTTTTTTCACCACAAATCTAACAGCATTCACCCCACACAGTGACATTTTCGCACAAAAGCCCATGGAAAAGGTGCTTGCGATGAAGCCATTATTTGTCGAGCCAGTTTACAAATGATCAATGATGATCAAATGTGGACCGCAACTGAGTCATACGATGTGGCAAGGAAAGCTGCTTTGTCACGCAATGTTTCAAGTTCAAATCTCTGAATAACATAGGAAACGTGCCAATCGAACCAATTTATTCTGATGCAAGAGCAGAGAAAAATCCACAGAATTGTTTCGAAAAATGCCATACCTGGACCACAATCATTTCACTATGTTGAGACGAACGTGGGCTTCAAATTAAAACTGAAAATCTTTTCTTCCGGCAACACTTTTGAATGATTAAGACAAAATAAATCTGAAATTAAACTTACATCTAAATGCAATAAATAGTAAAGTTTATCGCAAGTGTGTGTTACACAACGCGCTGATGGGTAAAACTTCATACATCCAAGTCTCAGTACGAGCGAAGCGCGTGGCGGTACGTTTTTCGCGCGCAAAGCGCTATTGAAAAATTCATATCTCCGTAAGTATTTAATTGCCCACTCCCAAATTTTTATGGCATCAAGAAAAATGATTTTCCTATTTTATACAATCAAAAAAAAGAAAAAAATCATGTCCAAGTTTGAAAAAAATAGATTTGTTTTAAACTTTTCAATATTTTCCATGAAACCAATACGTTGAGTAAGTATTAATATACTTCATCCGAAAGCTGTGAAAAAGGCGCACATTTCATGTCTTGGGAACTTTTTGGTATCTTCTTTAGTTTTAACAGTACGAGCGATTGAAAACAGTAGGTTTTTTTCAAATGGTGAAATTAAACACAAAAAATCTCGAAAGTCTCGCCTACTATGTTGAAATAAAAAAATACGTGTCGAATATTTTTGACTACTAAACCGAGAAAAAAATTATCTGGGCAAAAAAAATTTTTGTGGCAAATTTTGCGTGGAATGCCCCATATGTATCTGAGAATACGCTACAGAAAGGATTTGGTGAAAATCATATTCCTTGGCATGTTTCTGGGAACCGAAAGGTACCCATCTCCAGCCGTTTCTGAGATACTAAGCGCGGCGTATGTATATTAGAGTGGGACATGGTTATATGAAAAAAGTAAAATTTGGCTCCGAGTAACTTTTCGGGTCCCATTTAGCTCCCAGAACAACTCTGCAAATTTTTAGCTCGATCGGTGAAACTATATTTTTGCGCCAGCGGTTTAAAGTTTACATGGGATTTCGTATGGAAAAATTGTCTTTTGCAAATTAATTCTTCCATTAGTCGCCCGTTATGTCCTAAAAATAAATGGATGTCTGATTTTTATAGGAAATTTGTCAAGGAAATAAAGACTAAAAGACTGCAAAACGATCTGATGCTTGTGGAAAAAGTTATTAAGCAAAAACCGATTGATGCCCTGAAGATTGATGAAAATTTCACTTTTCATAGCATCACTGCTTCTGACGGTCTAATTATATACAACATTTTTAACTTTCTCTTATTATGTACAAAAGAAGCCTCAATTTATCCCTCAAAACCTTGCGAAGTAACCAAATAGTATAGATAAACGATTTAGACACATTAAGAGAGAAATAAAACAAAATTGCGTATAATTGGATAACCAACAGCAGTGGTGCTAGAAAAAATGAATATTTTATCAATCGTCAGATCATCAATCGGTTTCTGCTTAATAACTTTTTTCTCAAGCGTCAAATCGCTTTGTGGTTTTCGAGACTTTGTGTCCTTGTTAAATTTCCTTTAAAAGCCACATAACGATTTATTTTTAGAAAGTAATGGGCGACTCCTGGAGGAATTATTTTGTAAAAGTTAATTTTCCCATACAAAATCCCATGTAAACTTTAAACAGTGGGCGCAAAAATATAGTTTCACCGATCGAGCTAAGAATTTGCACAGTTGTTCTAGAACCCAAATGGTACCAAAAAAGTTGCTCGGAGCTGGAATCTAATTTTTGTCCCACCCTAATGTATATGTGAGCGTTGATCACATATACATATCTTCTTGTCTTAACGATGATAGATGAACTATCAAGGTACTACAGTCGTGTTATACACCGTACTTTATCTTTAACCCTCCGGAAGTCGCGCAAATGGCCCACTGAACGAGCAGCCGCTGCTGTGTTAAGACGATTTAGCTAGACTTTTGCAGAGCAGCGTGCACGCAGTGCACTAGCGCGACTTCCGGAAGGTTAAACGAGCTTTCCCGAAAGTAGTGTTTTTAAAGCGGTCAAGTAAGACTTTTCATAGAAGTTGTTCGGATCGCGGGGTTCCCGGAAGAATAAAATACTTCTTCACAGCAGTCTCAGTAGGGACAGCTTTAAAGCTAAAATTTATTTGCATGATTAGAAGGAATTCATACATAATTATGCCAACTTACATTTAGTATCATTTCCTATTTTCCGCGATGGAACAAGATGGTTCAACTGCACTGTTCTCGGTAGTGAATCCTATCACGAAACAAGTATTTAATTCTGATTATATCGATATGCATGACTATGCTCGTTTGCATGAAGTTAGGTTAGGTTACAGTTTTAGATTATTCAATTGCACATCTTAATTTTGGTTATATAATTTTTGATACATAATTTAGGTTTTATAATTTCAGAATATAGGATAATAAATTTTAAGAATTCACATTAGGTTTTTTAATTTAGAAGCATGGAGGCAAATCAGAATTTTAGATTTTAATTTACAAATAAAGTGTGCTTAACTCACGATTTCACCAGCTGCTATTTTACTGTTGTTTCTCGCTATCGCTGCTAATCCGGAACACAGTCGATTCACCTGCGGGAGCTAATTTTATCAGGTCGTTTCCTTACGGCTTTTCCACAGAACTGGTGCACTTGAACTGCTTGCTCACCTTACTGCAATGAATCTTATATTAGCAGGAAACTACTGTAGCTCCGAACAGGTCTGCTTGCTGCCGCGCTTTTTTGTTTACACTTTTCTCTCCTCTGTTCTTCCGTTTATCGGTTCGATGACAGTTCTCGATGGGGAGCGTTCGGAACTCACGTTACGGATCGTTTGTTCACGGCGGTTTTTTACAGAAGTACTGGTCCGATTTCAATATTTTTTTCTTCAATTCTCCAGAAAACATACCGTTATGTTTTCCTGAGAGGGATTTGCAAAATTTCAATTTGTTCCATTTTTATCGTCCCTAATAGGCCAAAAAATAAAAAAAGTTTCAAAATCCATTCAGTAAATGCTTCACAATTTATTCCCAAAACAGTTCCTCGCGAGTAGAAGACCTTCGTAACAAAGCATGCCAATTACTTTGGAACAATATTTCATATTTTAGCAGTAGACTTTTGCAAGTACGGCAACTTCTTTGATGTCAAAATTTAGAAATCAATTGCTTTTCAACAGCATTTTTTTTTGATTCGATAGTTGGTAGATACTACAAACTAAGATTCTTTTCTCCACCACCTCTCGATCACAATTCAGCGCAATTCACTGGTCTAATGCGACAGTGGGGTATGCTTGCTCCTCTCCTTTGAACAACATGGCTTCTTCCTCTTATGTACACCTGCTCTTATTGCTAGTTACTACCTATTCCACCCGACAGTAAATCATAAATCACGCCATTCGAAACGATTCATGCGCCTTCCAGAGATTATAGGTACTAAATCGGTTTTCGTTCTTTTATAGATAAATATTAAACAGTAATACAAACGTGACTAAGGGTAACTAATCTGATTGTTTATTAAAAGTTTCCAAAAAATCGTTTTATCCGTTACTTTCTGATTTACAGTTAGTGGACAACAGATCATTGAATTATTAGTTAACTTTTTACGTTAAATAACGTCAACTTCTTTCAGATGATTTTTCTTGAATATCTTGCAACATTATGGTAATTACGATTACGATTGAGACGATATACCAAACGCAGCTGCTTGAGTTGCTGTCAAAAATTGGAATTTATGACACATCATTTTAACGGTGTTTGGTCTATTTACGGCTACTTCCAATAATTTCAATATCACTACATGTATAATATTATGCATAGTTAATAATAAAATTGTTATTACATTTCGGGTCTCATACACATTGGTCGAAATATGCATTCGCCCAAATATTTCGGCATGCATTCTAGTTATGGTTGTTGTATACGACGAATGCTTATTGTTTTTGAAGGCTACCTCAAATGTATGTGGTATTCTTGAAATGGGTCGTTGAATATACGGTAGAGCTAGCACCTTCCATCTCCAGGGCTAAAAATATTTACACCGACGGATGTAATAAATATACGTTTTCACAAATTTCTTCCATGAAAATACTACCGTTTGGTAAGAGGTACGTTGTATACATACATACACATTAGACTGCCCAGAAAAATAATGAATTTTTGAAAACTCAATCGGCCCACCCCTGATTCGATTCCTAGTCCCACCAGGAGTTCTTGCACCAAATTTGAAGCAAATCGGACAAGTCTAGCTACCGGACCAACGTGCCTGAAGTTTGTATGAGATTTTTCTACAATTTACACGGAGAAAACCCACTAACTCGCATTTTTGACGCTGGGTGGCACTGTATGCATCGTATTATCACTGAAAGTGAAAATAAGAAAGATAATTTAATTGTCTACAACATTGTCGAAGACTGCTATTCAATCCGGCTTTGTTAAAAGAAGTTATTAAATTTTTAACGAAGTGATGTCTGAGTCAGTTTTCCATAGGGCTTAGCAGTGCAAGGTTGTGTATCAGTACTCGATTCCCACGAACCATACATTTTTGTGAAATAATCGTTAGGTTTAGCTCAATAGTATGTTAGGAAGAATTATACCACATAATACGAGTTATGTTTTGGTTGGAAAATTTTAGTTCCAACTGTGATCGCATAGAGGGCGCCGACACTAACTTTTCATAGAAGAGAGATAGAATATCAAGATGTTCCGAAGAATTATTGCAAAATGCCTGTTCTACAACTTTGTGGAAGACACCTAATCTCTATCTCTCTCCGTTGAAAAGTTAGTGTTGGCGCCCTCTATGCGGTACAATATGGAACTAAAATTTTCTAACCAAAACATGACTCCTATTATTTACTACAATTCTTCTGAACATACTATTGAGCTAAATCTAACGGTTATTTCACAAAAATGATTAGTTCGTGCGAATCGAGTACTGATGCACAACTGATAGGCCCTATGGAAAACTGACTCAGACATCACTTCGCTAAAAGTTTAATAACTTCTTTTAACAAAGCCGGATTCACTAGCAGTCTTCGACAAAGTTGTAGACAATTAAATTATCTTTCTTATTTTCACTTTCAGTGATAATACGATGCATACAGTGCCACCCAGCGGCAAAAATGCGAGAGAGTGGGTTTTTTCCATGTAAATTGTATAAAAATCTCATACAAACTTCAGGCACGTTGGTCCGGTAGCTAGACTTGTCCGATTTGCTTCAAATTTGGAACAAGTACTCCTGGTGGGACTAGAAATCGACACAGGGGTGGGCCGATAGGGGTCATTTTTTTCCTGTCACTCTAATACACAAGCACTGGAGAAGCTTTTGGTAACAAACTTCCTTGATAAAAGTTTTAGCGCGAAGCCTGCACACGAAACATACGCATTTTAACAGGAAATTGTAAGTGATTAAAAAAGTGCTCAAGTTTAATGCAAATCACTTTAGAAGCATTGAATAGGAGAAATTTACAGTAGATGTAAAATAAAATAGTGTGAAAATAATAAAAATTGACGAAACTACTGTTTCATAAATACACATAACGGGTGTTCAATAAAAAATGAGAATTGTTTCAGTCATGTAGTTAAAAAACAAACAAAAATCAACGAATTCGGATCTTTTTATTACAAACAATGTTTATTCTTCAAAAAACCGTCAATGAATATCAGAGAAGGGGCCCTGGTCAGCCGTACGACGCAACTTAGTCGCGATGCTCTCACAAGAGCGCTGGACGGCGCGGATACGAATCCGGATCCTGGTGGTCAACTGTATCCTTGGCCCGCCTATTATTTTTGTACACTAAGGGAGCCAAAAAATCTTCAATGGGGCAAAGTGGTCGGGTTCCTTTCTTTCGGCACGTACGGTATCTTTTTCTGCTCAAGATACTCCAGCGTCTTCTTGGCGTAATGGGAAGATGCCTTGTCCGGCCAGAAGGCGTACTTCCCATCCGCATGATGCTCCTTTAAGAACAGCCGCAGAATTTTCTCAAGACACTGCTCCTGGTACACTTGTTAATTGATGACCAGACCGCTCGGCTTAAACCACGGCTTTGAAGTCCCTCTGTCCGATATGGCGATGTACAGCATAGCTTTTTTTCAAATTTATGCTTAAACTTATATTTTATTACGGGAGGTGATGCCGACTTGTCGCTGGAATAGTAGCTGTCATTTCCTGGAATGTGAGTCTTCAAGAGCTGAAAGTAACTTTCGGCGACCAGCACGAACGACGTCCCGCGGTAGATCTTCGTCATCCACCCGCACTGCGATTTCACGATCGCTATCTGCTCGTCCGTGTACTCGGGGGCAGAGTTAAAAATATTCAAATTCATTGAATGAAAATTGATCATATTCAGCCGCATTCATTTTCAATATTCAGCGACGCAGCTGAAAACGTCAAACGAACAAACCGCCCATTCATCCATGCAGATTTTCATTCGTTTCCGATTATTACACGAAGCGACCGTGTAGTAACGAATCAAACGCATCAAAGTAGGCCCTGGCACAATGTAAGCGATGATGATTGTTGTTTCAGTTGCTTTACCGGCATTTGAAAACATTTTCCTAGATAAGTAGTGAATGAATATATTGTACGATATTCAACTGAATGATTAACATGGATATTTGAATGAATATTTTTTCTATTCACCGCGAGTCGCATCAGGTTCATTTTCAGTCGTCAAAAAACAGATTCGATTATTTTTAACTCTGCTCGGGGGACCAAGTCTTCTTCCGACAGATGATGTCCTCCATCTTGAGGGTTCGGCTAATTAAGGTATGCCAGGATCCGGTAAACTGCACTCACGTGCACGTCTTCGTCTCGAAAGTGGTCTATCGTAAACTTTTTTCAACAATGGCCATGTGTTTCATAAAACCGCACAACACGCTCACGGAGTGCTTGCTGTTTCGACGCCATCTTCGATTGAACTGACAGCACCCGAGCGAAAAAAAAACATTCCACCCATTTCTAGAGAGTCCAAAGAGCAATTCTCTTGGGGAGAAAAATTACGCTCTTTACTTTAATTACAGAAAGGTATTGAAATCATTCTCATTTTTTGTTGAACACCTGTTAGTGATGCAAGAGTGCCTCTAGAGTAGCAGCAAGTGTTGTCATTATCGGGATCAGGACCATCCTCTGAATACGGTTTAGCTTTAACTGGATTGTTGGGGCATTCTCTTCTGCTGTCACACAAGGCACCCGTATACCAGTATAAGTCTGGCAATTGTTGAGTAGATCCCCTGAATTGAATTGGGTTTGAGTCCCTAAGATTTGTCGAAAGCCTTTCGGCATTGGCCGAAAGCCACACAAGCTCTCTTGATTTTAAAATTAATGTTGTTATCTTGGTCTGCGACAATAATTTCAAAGTCAAAGAACTGCAACGGGCGAGCTCCGGTTGTAAAACTTCGCTGCGTGAAAAGCACCATCGATGTCTTATTTGAATTACCTGATAGTCAATTTTTAAAAAGCGAAAAAGTTTTTTAGCAATATCGCGAAATTTGTTCCTTAAAAATTTGACTGCGGAAATCACATAAAAATATTGAGGATGCCACATTTTATTTGAATTCGTAAAATAATATAATCTGTGCGGCACACTGTAATTCTGAGGAATACACATTAAACTGTACATCTGGCATCCCTGCACGACGGACAACATACACGATATCAGTAATTTGCGGGCCGCATTTAGCACCATTATATTCCATACTACCGGAAGGGGAAATCGGAATCGCCTTGCATTAGACTATATGGTGAGCGTGGTGCAGATAATAGTCAAACTAAGGACGAGTTTCGAATATTGCACGCTAATTGTAATTCAGCGCGAGGGTAGATATTAAGGAAAGTGCTACAGTCAGAACTTCGATCAGATTTCGCACCACTCATTTGAACCAAAGTATAGATCAGTCTATCTTCTCTTTTCGTGTAGCACATATGCTAAAATTTGCTTCACTATAGCAAAACAATCAAGCAATGGTACCCACCGCGCTTTGTTACTTAACTGCACAAACAATACCGTTTCGTTGCGTCAGGTTGCGCAGAGAAATGAGTCAGCCACAGGAAATAAAGGTGCCCTTACTACGGAATAATACAGTTTCAGTTAACTTTAGGAGGACTCGCGGAGAACTAGCAAAAACATGAAACTTAATCTTGAGGAAGTGACCTACATACAGCTACACCATGTGCACAACTGCGTGTTGATAACGTTTAGAAGATTGTCCCAAACAGAAAACTTTATTGCAAAGAACAGCACGACGTTGAATACGTTGGCATTCGAACCAAGATCGGTGATTTATGACGCAGGTAGCGTACCCCAAGTAAACCCCAATATGCCAGTTCTATAATCAGAGGGCCCAATACGTCATATATTTAAATTAGATTAATCTACATGAGTTGAATTGTTGTCCATTTCAAAATATTTTTGATTTATCTCCCTGGCTACTTCGCTAGCGGAACGTCACCTACTTCTTGTGAATACCCCATTCTTTTCACAGTTACCATATATTTTTGAATGCATTGATCGATATTTGACCTAATACTATACACTCAACCTGATCAATGTATTCGATTGGGATATAAAACCAATTTACGTTATATTATAAGAAGAACACCGAAAACATCAATTAGAATACATAGCCATTGCTAATGAGATTTATTCTGTCTTACGGTAGATTTAAACCATACCGATGACGAATAGATAGAATCAAATTTAGTTGTGTGTATTGAAGCCACAAAAGAGCCGATTCATTTGTGTTCAATATTGACCAGAAGGGGCTGCGTGCTTGACCCACTTACTTGGCATCTTCTTCATTAATCTTCCTTCCTAGGGCTATTTCTGACGTCAAAACTGATTCATCAATTGATTATATCCAATTATTTCCCATTTCATCGTCAATAAATTGAAAAAGGTTGCTAGGTGTGGGGTCCGCCTAAACGCCCTAAATCATAGCTTTGTAGATTGTGATGCTTCACAAGTTTTATTAATGCAATCTGACGAGAAAATTGGCGCTCTCCAAAATTGTTGCGATGTTGTGGTGGTTTTGTTTAGAGGCAAAATACTCCGAAAATGTATTCTATTTTGTTTCCATTCAAAACCATTTGGATCATCTAGAGGTGACCTAAAATTTGGAATAGCAGAAGGTGCTTTGCTAAACTTGCATTATACTATATGGAACACTTTTGTTGCGTTTTTTGGACGGTAGCTATCACAATCAAGTGGCACACACAACGGTAGTCCATTTAATACAAAAATAAACTGACCTATAACATCCGCATAAATAAGGAAAACTTCCGCATCTACCTGAGAGCTTCTCGCTTTGAAGTTTCCATTCACCCTTAAGCACCATTTGAGGTATGCTCCAATCGTGAGGTGTCCTCTGCTCGATGCGAAATCCCGTCTTTTCTCCTGCGGGCAGAACGTGCCACGAGTGAATCGCTGCTTTTTACCGCTCTAATGTTTAAAATAGACCACTCCATACCAACGAGCAACCCGCAGAACGACGCGGTGCGGTGGTGACGTGGTTGAATCCAACGGAATGCCATCACTTGGTTGGAATAACGCCACCGCGCCAACCATTAGCAACCGGCTGACTGACCGGCTGGAACTGAACTACCGTGTTTGAACTACGATTTCTTAAGTGTCCCCAATGGCGTGCTCCATTCATCAACGAGTGTGCAGTGCACTTTTTACGGCAACAGTCTCTGTAGTCTATTGAAGAGGCATGCCGCTGCAGTACAACTACAGCGTAGTACCCAAAAGGAGCGCTCGTATTGCCCCTGTTTTGATAGCAACAGTTTTAGTGAAGTAGTAAAACGAGGAATAGTAGTACGATGTGGGTGGGGTAACCAAGTGAAAGTTTTGAAGTAGAGCAAAACATATGAAAAATGAGACGGTAGTGACAAGGAATTTACATAAATTTTCAAGTGACAGCTGGTAGAAAAAAAAGTTGTTGGGAAAGTACACTTTTGTTGTTTCTGTAGCTATCGCAATCCATGTGCCAAGCAGGAAGGGACTGTGCGACACAGATATTTCCGGTTCACTGTTTTTCTCGTATGTATGTAAACCGCGGTGCACGTTTTGATTTATGAGGCATTGCACTATTAAGTTTACCTTTATCCGAAGGTTCTTGGCTCTGATGGATTAGTGCTAAGAGGATTTTTCTTACGATAAATAGTTTAATGCCGTGTGTTTAAGTGCACAGTTTCGTTTCGCAACTACGAGAGAGAAAAAAATCCACAAGAACGATTATTCTGGGGTGTAGTATTCGAGAGCTTGTTGTATCTACATGTTTATTTCTCTCTCGTTTACAATGTAGCACTCATCGTATCAAAATATACCCAGTGAAGGGCGAAAGCATCGTACAAGCTGACTTCCATCGTAATACCACCAACGATTTACAACCTCATAAACCATGTCATTACCAAAGAACTCATACATGAGAAATGTTTCGAAAAGAAAAGTGAGAAGTTCACAGCGCAACAACCGCTAGAGGTCGAAACAGTGTAGGTATTATGACTTTGGCTTGGTACGAAATCGCCTTGTGTTCAATTTTCTACACCCGCATATATGATTAAATTTTTCGAATCTGAGGAAAAGGCGAATAAATCAGAACAAACAAGCTTCTTTTCACCACATTTTATTTTTAGCATTGTAGCAAGCCCAGTATAACTAGTTATTCTAATACTACCTCCACTACTTTGATACCACCTGCCAAGCGTCCCCATTGATAGCAATCGAAGGAAACGCACGGTATATCGTGTGAAATGTAACTTACTGTTAGTTACTCTATTCACACATTCGGCACCGTGAAACCAGAATACCTTCTCACTTGACCAGAAAGATCATTAAATGTAGAACAATTTAGAATAAATGAAAACACAGTAACCTTTCTCCCATTATATTTGCATCAACTGCTAACTAAACTGGCAGAAAATTGCAGTTTTTAAAACAAGAAAAACCTGGAAAAACTCACGTCAGAAAATTCAAACGTGACTAAGAGCCCCTGCTATCAACCTGCGGCAAAAACCAGTAGGCTAGTCCCAGTGGAAATGGTTCAGTACAGGTACGGTCTATTCATCAGTCAGTTACGTTTCAAAACAGCACTTGTACTCTCTCTCTCTCTCTCCCTCTCACACACACAGGAAAAGCTTCTGCAAAAAACGGACGAATTATGTTAACTGCATCGCACTTTCAGAACATTCCTCGTTACCTGCAGAAGTCTAAATAACGCACGCGGTACGGGGCCTGTATGCTGTTTTTCCAACCGGTCTGCTTCAATCCAGAAACGGTTTGATGGGAAATGCAACCGAGGGCGTTTTATTAGGTACCTTTCATCAAGACGCCCACTTTATTCCGCCAGGGTGTTTACATTATGCAACAAATTCAACTCTGTTTACACGGCCCTCGCGCTTTTGTTGCTCTTTTGCACGAACGTGAACAGGTGTGCAATTTCCGGCTCTGCACAATTTCAGCCAACCATGATGCTCAAGTAACTGCTGATGGTAACAGGTTGCTGAGTTCGATTTATGTTTTGTGAGAAAGGAGAAGTGGGTGATTTTTTGGGCAGACTTTTTTGCACAGACGTGTCATGTTTTGAATTGATGGCCACCGAATTCGATTGGGGCACATGCTACACTGAAAGAGCGCTTGTAATGCGCCATTTCGTCGTTCTTTGAATAGTAAAAATAACCGTCAACTGTGGAAGTAGCAAATCACACAATTGATTTTCCCCCAAAATTTCTTATTTTTAAGAGGTTTGCGGTGATCACGATGAAAGTCCAGTAGATTAAATAAAATCATAAAACTCATAAAAATTCATTAGTGTAAAAGTTTTCCACATACCTTGACGGTTTGTTAAATAATTTTTTTTTTTCAGCATACGGGAACGTTCCTTCCAACAAATCGATTGTTAATTCCAATTGTTAAAGTACGAGAAAAGTTAAATACACACAATTGAGAAGAAATGAAGATCGGTTGAACAGTTTTTCGGAAACCGTGATTACGGAAAAGTCATTTTTAGAAAAACAACATTTCAAGAAACTCGAGTTTAAAGTTTCAAATCACCACACGGAAAACAATCCGTTCATACATTCATGAACATCATATCACGATGTCATGAACTGAACGATTTACGTAAACCATAATCAAGTTCTTGAAATAATGAACAGTAAACCTCGTATTTATGAAACTATTTGTATTTCCAAAAAGCTAGTTCGCCACGAATATATACATAGCATTACATTCGAATGTTTTAGTTGAGTTACTGTGGCTGCTCCCTGAACATGTTTAGTTTATGTTATGATTCTGATCCATATTTTCGGAATATACAGCCGACAGTTAAACGATGTTCATGATTCCAGGAGTTTATTCGCTATTTTCGTAATTTCTCATCACGTCAAGAGTTTACTGTCGGATTTTGCTGTAAGAATAACCTGATGTATGTACATGATTTCAAGATCTCAGTCGCGATCTCCACAATTTCTATCGTGATTCATCGTGATATTTTAGTCATGAGTAGAGTGATTCATGTTCACGATTTCAGGACCATTGTCCCGATTTTCAATATTTTAATCACGAGCAATGTGATTTATATTCATGATTTTAGGATCTTAGTTACGATTTTCGTAATTTCTATTCACATTATCGTGATATTTTAGTAGAGTGATGTTCATGATTTCAGGATGTTAGCCACGAATTTTAAGATTTTTGTCAAGAGTAGTGTGATTTATGTTCATGGTTTCAGAACCATAGTCACAATGTTCGTGATTTACATGTACGTTATCGTGAGATTTTATTATCGAGCTTACTTTCAAATTTGACACGTGGAGTGATGTGAATCATGTTCATGATATCAGGAGCTTCGTAATTTTTCTTCGTTTTATCACGATAGGGATTTTTTAGTAACTATCGGATTTTTTACTAGGTATAGCGTGATAATATTAACTGGATCATAAAAGTGTGACTAATTGGCGGTATCTTGTTTCGTGAACTATATCACGAACGCGATTTATTTTCTATCCAGACATCACACAGAGCCTTATCAAATGAATGTCGATGTTCGAGGTCCAAATAGTTATCTTTTATCTGATCATACCTATTACTGGTTGCTAGCAGCAGGATATATATGCCATTTCATGAAATAGTGCATGAAACAAAAATGATTCCACGAATAACACTCCGAATTTTGTGAAATACTTCACGTGAAAATTTCATAACCCATGTTACCTGAAATTGAAAATGATTAAAAATATCTTCGAAATATCACAAGTACTTTTTTCCTTTATTATTTCGACTTTATGTACCTAGTCACATTTTCTTTTTTTACGCTTTAACGACATTCAACTAGCTAGAGATTACTGGGTAGGGAAAGTTATGAAAATTTAGAGCCATAGTGCTCAAGTGAGAGCAAGCATGTAATAGATCGGAAAACTGAAAGTGGCAGGGTCATTAGAACAGGCTTAAAATCTTACGAGCTTAACTTTTGTCTTCTATTTATGGGGGTCTACCTTAGCCAGCATAATTACGAATCACTCAAGTCCACCAACATGCCTCCTGGTAAAGACAGACTTGTCCCTCTTTACCGTGAGAACCGACGCAAGTACGTGAAACATATCGTAAATCATGTACTAGGAATCATGAACCAGTTCACGAATACGTGATTCATATTTTATTAATTCGTGAACTATTTCTCGAGCATAAATAGTAAGTCGTAACTATTGTACTAGAAGTCATAAACAAGTTCACCTGTACATGAATAATATTTTAAGATTTCGTGAACCAACCATTGTAAGTCGTGCCTGTTATCCTAGAAATCATGAACCAGTTCATGAACACATGAAGAGTATTTTATGATTTCGTGAACTATTTCATGAGCACGAATGGTATGTTTTGACTATTTTATTTGGAATAATGAACAAGTTCACGGATACATTAATAATACATGATGATTTTGTGGACTATTTCACGAGCTTGGATATTGAATCGTGACAAAAAAATATTAGGAATCATGAATTAGTTCACAAGGATTGAATAGATTAGTGAATAATATTCCGAGTTTCGGGAAATAGTTAAAATTGTAAACATTATTTCAAATTCTTGTTGAGATGGAATGATACTTCCTTCTGCAATATTCTAGAGCAATCAATTTTGGGCACCTTTGTTGACGATGCTAACTGTGTATCTTTAACCGTTGTTATTTTATAGTAAGTTCCATAAAATAATTAAGATTGTCTTTTATAAAAGCAGTTTTCTCCATACAGTGGCCGCCGGAGTGGTTAACGCACCCAACTAGAGACTGACAGATCGCAGGTTCTACTCCTGCTTAAAGACATATCTTTTCTCGGTGTTTCCAATAAAAAGGTGAATTTTCACCGTTTCTTCATTCTCACCGTTCCGGTCATTCTTTCTCTGTCTGTTTTCCAGTGGACACGTTCATAAAAATCCTTTGGAAAATGATGTTTTCTGTAATGTTTCCAAGGGTAACAAGGGCAGTTTGATAATGTAATGATCAAATTGGATATCACCCGCCTGGCGGCGCTAGTGAGCATACCATCTTTTTATTTCTGTAACTCCAAATGACGGCAATTTGGAAGGGTGATGTCTTCAGCAAAGTTGCTCAGTTTAGTTTGGGATACTCTCACTATGCGGCGCTAGTGAGCGTACAACCTTTCATTACATGGTAGATTGTAAGAAATCCCAAAATATTAATAATTTAGAAAGGTGTTTTTAACTAAATTCTTGAGGAAGTGTATGGCTACCTGTTAAGCACAGTCTCACATCTAGTTGCTTGTCAACTTTGCGTGTGATCGGAAAACTAATGAATAATACAACAGTGATATATGCAAGAAATGTCGTACGTAACGCAAAAATCAACAAATTGTCACAAATTACTCTATCCCCCCTCTCCCACTCTTACGTACCAAATTCCTTGAATTTTTTTTTTCTTCAGTAAAACATGTTACGTAACGTTCTAGCTTACTCCCCCATAAGTAACAACATGCCACAATTTGTCGGACTACCTCCCCCCCCGCTCCCCCTAAAAGCGTTACGTAATTTATGAATGGCCCCTAGGTGGATTAAATTGTTTTTTTTTTCTTTGTAAATCGACTTAAATTTTTAAAATCGATATTTTTCAGAGTAGGAGTCGATGAAGAATTTTTTCAATATTTTTATTCAAAAATTTGACTGATTTTGTGAAAATCACTGCTACAACACTTTTTTGTAGGATTCGTCATTTTTAGACTATAGCCATTTGAAAAAAAAATGGTAAAAAAAGTTTAACCCTCTTCAAAAGGCAGTCTAGATCATTTTTGGAAAAACAAAGTATGCAAAGAGGATTTTTGTGACAGTCATGCTGTACAAAATGTTTCATTAATATCTGAGAGAGTGCTGGCAACTCTGAATACGATTTAGCGCGAAATTCGTCTGTTATAAGAGATCTAGGGTCCTAGAAATCTAATGCGTTCCTTTTACAAACAATACATTCTTGCAGAAAAACTAAAAACATAGTTACGCCACTCACCACGACAAATCATTATGCTCTTTTGTAAGAGTATCGCTCTGATGATCCTGATGTGTGGATAGTCAGTTGAAACAACAGTTGGAAGTTAGAAGCTGACTCGGTTTCTCCCCAAGGAAAAACTTTTCATTCGTTTTGCAACCCTTTGGTGTTTACATTCTCTTCTTTTTCAGTCTTCAGTTCACTTGGAAATGGCACATTATCTTGACTAATTTCGTGATTTATCCTCACAAAAATTAAAAAAGCCGGTCAGGATTTCTGCGCCCCTCTGAGGCTGGCGCCATTGGCGGGGGTCAACCTGACCAATCGCACGCTCTGTCAATAAGCAGTTCAATCTCAATAGAATCGTCGCAGCACCGATAGCTTGGTGTCGATTGAATGCATACGTCTCACGGCTTGAAGCTAGCAGAAGGGGAAAGAATGATCGCATGGTCGTTCCAGGCGAGGATTTGTGAAGTATTTTTTACCGGCGTCGTCGGTAAAACATGATGTTCTATCAACGACCATGCAGTAGACTTGTTTGGAAAGCCCAACTCCTACCAGCAGAAGACAACGGATTCTTTACATTTCCTTCCGATTATATCCATATGAGCATGCCTAGTCCTAGTTTTTCGATCTATGATTATAACTGATTCACTCTAGAATACCTATCCGTCTTTCAATATAATTGATTTGCCGAAAATAGCGAGCAAGTCATTTGCTGAAAATAGCCAACAAAATCGATACAGTAGAACCTTGCGGGAATTAAGGTGACCTTCACCTTTATTCAGCGGAAAATCAAGCAATATTTGAGAATCTTTTGCGGAAAAATGAAAAGGTATACGAACTTCTGCTTTTGATCTTTTATTCGTTATTTATCGAAAATTAGAAAATGATTTTTTTTCGAAAAAAAATCGGCTTCAAAAAAAAGCGGCTTGAAAATGGCGTTTTTCCTACACCATGCTTTTGCCTTTCTCCTTTGGAAAGGCTATGCAATCACTCTGAAAACCGGCTTTTTGACCGAGGCCCAGACTATTTGACTCAGTTCGTCGAGTTCGGCAAATGTCTGTGTGTGCGTATGTATGTGTGTGTATGTATGTATGTATGTATGTGACCAAAAATATGCACATCGGTTCATCGGAGATGGCTGAACCGATTTTATCAAACTTAGTCTCAAACGAAAGGTATAAAGGTATAAGGTAGGTTCCCATAGGCTGCTATTGAATTTCATTTAATTCTGACTTCCGGTTCCGGAGTTACGGAGTAAAGAGTCCGGTCACGCATGAAATTCCCATATAAATCGGCATCAGCATGTTATCCAAAAGATGCAAAACTTCATAAAATGTGGCCTTAATTATTTGGATTTGTAGTTTCAGCTCACTGATGTCCAATCAAACTCACGTTGACCAATTTAGACACCTTCGGCGGAACCGGAAACTTCGGGAAAATGACCAAGTTCCTGAATTTAATTCACATCTGCTTCTTAGAAATGTCTGTCTCAATTTTCTCAAATTTAGTCTCAAATGAAAGCTACTGCATCCCTATTAACTACTCTTAAATTCCATTGGAATCGGAGTTCTGGTTCCTGTGTTACGGGTTGAAGTATGAGGTCACATGCGAAATTCCCATATAAACCGGTATAATCATTACATCTAAATGATGCAAAACTAATTGAAATGAATTTTACATTGTTTGAAATTGTTGGTCATGATCACTTATTACAAATCAAAGTCTCTATGACCACTTTGGGAACCATCGAGGCTTCCAGAAGGTGCGAGGAAAGGCCAAATTCTGAAATTAGAGTCACACTTGTTTCTCATATATTGCTGAATCGATTCTCACAATCTTATTCTTAAATGAAGGGTATAGTATTCACATTGATTGCTACCGATTGTCATTTTAACGAAGTATTGGTTCCGGAGTTATAAATAAAATAAATGCCCTTCACCTATAGAAAAATTATGCAATCACTCTGACAATCAACTTTTCAACAGAGGTCCGGAGAGCCCTAACTCTTATACCATTCAACTCACTTCCTCGAGTTCGGCGAATGTGTGTGTGTGTGCGTATGTACACACGTATTTGGCTAACAATCGCACATCGGTTACTCAAGGTAGATAGTATTGCTAGGTTGCTTTTGAATTAAATTCTGATCCGACATCCTGTTTCAGAGTTGCTGGTTGACAAGTGCGATCATACAGTGAATTCCCATATAAACTAGTACTGCCATGATACCTAGAAGATGTAAAACTTATTAAAATGCTTGTTAAATTACTTAAATTCGCTGGCCTGTAGTCACTTTGATCACATTGGTCACCTAGAATGTCTTCATGCGCCGGAAATCTTGCCAATGTTCAGAGTTAATTTCACGCCTATTCCTCAGAGAGCATTATTCACCGTTTTCCATCATCTTCTATATATGAAGTGATTGGTGCGATGCTTCAGTTGGCTGCTATTGAATTTCATTCCGATCTGACTTTCGGCTCATGAGTTATAGTTTGGTTAGTGCGATCACATAGGAATATCCTATATACCTGTATATTACTTAAACGGTTAAAAACCACAAAATGTGATTATTGCAACCACAGCAAATAAATTAATTTCGACCGAAGTTCTGGCAACATTGCCCAGACCGACTGTCAAATGAACTTTTTGTTGCTTTGGTTTTGAGTTATTAGTGGATACGCGAAAGCATTGCGAATCTTTTCTAAAATTCACTTTGCGACATTTCAGCCATGCACCACCAGGTATGTATGTATGTATGTATGTGACCAAAAATAAGCACATCGGTTACTCGGAGATGGCTCAACCGATTTCATCAAACTTAGTCTCAAATGAAAGGTAGAACGTTTCCATAGGCTGCTATTGAATTTCATTAGATTCCGAGTTCCAGTTCCGGAGTTACGGGCTTAAGAATGCGGACACATAGCAAATTCACATTTTTGCCTTTATCCTATAGAAAGGTTATGCAATCATTCTGAACATCGTCAATCTAATTTTTTTTACTTACATAGGTTTTCTGTATTTAAACAGGGTCGTAGTTAGGGGGATACGGTAAGGGGAACCCCCCCCCCCCCCACATCACTCACCACCCTTCCCTAAACCGCCCTCTACGCGAATAAAATTTTCTATTTCCTCTAAAATAAACTTTCCTTGTGGGTCTGAAAAACCAGTGAAATTCTTTTTTGAAATGATTTTGAGTTGAGAGACTAATTTAAAATTTCTTAACAATTTGAAAATCTTTGGCGGGGTCCAAACCCCCGAACCCCTTCTTCTGGATCCGCCGCTGGTTTCAAGTGTTTCAGCGTCGACACATAGCAACTCAAGTTCGTAGCTGTCGATTCATTGTACGTATGTGTAAATCGCACAGAATATAATAATAGACAGTTCCATCATTATATTAAACATAACCAGCCATAGAATCGTAGTTTGGATAAATGAGAAAGGCACAATTGCACCACTATGAGGATTAAAACGGGTTGTTCTTCTAACGGCAACAACAGGGCTTGTTCTATTGATCTGAATTCCATTATTCAAAAAATGTTTGGAAATATATACTTTTTTGTACGACTTATACCTAACATTGGCATAATTTTTAAACAAGATTTCAGTAAAAAATTAAATTCTGCTTCATATGCAACGGTTTGGCGAGTAAAACTGATTAGTTTACACATCAGCCTTTTTACCACCGCACATCCCAACGACGTATAGACTTAGAACGATGCCATTCTTCCAGGCCAAAACCAGTGGCCGAAACGTCGAGCATTATATACACTGAAACCTCCTTTTACGAACTCCTATCTTACGTAATATTCGATTTACGTATTTTTTTACTAACTAAATTCGAAATAACGAACTCTTTGTTTTACGAACCAAGTTCGCAAAAAAAGTTTTGGGTAAGAATTTGCATACAATTGTACATATTGTTAGCTAACTTTTACTAATAAATGTTGGGTATTTTCGGAATTGGATTAACGAGTTAATGACGGAAATAGATGTTTGAAGCCATTTGAAATCCAAGATGGCGACTTCCGGTTTAGGTAATTCTCTATAACCTCAACAATATGCGTATTTTTGAAATCGGATTGACGAGTGCAAGACGGGAACCGATGTCTTCAGCTATTTTGTAATCTAAGATGGCGACTTCCATTTTCAATAATGTGGGTATTTTCGGAATGGGGTTGCCATGTGCATGAAGGGAATCGATGTCTTGATCCATTTTGTAATTCAAGATGGCGATTTCCGGTTTAGCTAAATTTTGAATAACCTCAACGAAATGGGTATTTTTGGAACGGAACTAAAGAGTACATGGCGGGAATCCATGTCTTGAGCCATTTTGTAATCCAAGATGGCGACTTCTGGTTTCTAAAACCTCAACAATATGGTTATTTTCGGCACAGGTTTGACCAGTACATGACGAAAATCGATATCTGGAGCTAATTTGAAACCCAAGTTGGCGAATTCCGGTTTAAATTTGTTAGCGTTATCGTGAATATTACTCAACCGGAAGTCGCCATATTAGATTTCAAAAAAGTTCCAAATGTCCATTTTCATCATCTACTTGCAAAGTCCGTTCCAAAAATACCCATATTGTTAGGGTTATCGAGAATATTGCTCAACCAACGAATTTTAATAAGAATGTGAAGCAAACTTTTTTTACGAACTAAATCCCAAATAACGAACACTTTTTTACGAACTAATTCAATTTACGAACTCCCGGTTTGCCGAGGAATAAAAAACAAAAATTAGTAAATAATACCACCAATATGCCCCGCGTGCGTCACCACCAACTTACCCCAACCGCATATTAAATAATAAACTATTGAAAAAATAATTTTTGATTTAGGATAGATGTAATATCTATACGGATACTGAAAGGTCTTTTCACGTACGAAAAATGTAATCATTCGATCATACTTAGTGTGCTAGAAAACACATTATCTCCCACAACTTCTACAAAACAAAATGTTTTGCAACAAAAACATATTGAATAATGTGTTTTACATTACTTGAGGTACACACCGAGAAACAGCACTATATGTCCAATAGAAACGGAGAAAAGGGGATTCCGCCAAATTACGCCAACCGTCAACTAGCCCCGGGCTCTCCTTCAGTCTCGCTGAATAATACTTCATCCGTTACCTTCAAATATTAATACAACAACGACAACTGATTTCAAAGTCTCACAAAAAATGCTCGCTCCGTCAACTTATAACGCCAGACTTTAAATGATATTTTTTTTCTTCGAGAGTTGTCCTACTGGAGCAGCAGAGCTAGGTTCTTCGAGTGTTCGCCTTTTAAGGAAGAACAAATTTCAATTTACACTCTACTGTGTTCTAACCGCAGTTATTAGTTGCATCATTCATTCAAACAGTCAAGCCGCTCAATCATTTTACACAGCAAAAAAATCTTGTAACTTTTCATCTTACCAGATGCTTCCTCATGTTGTACAAAGGTTTTGCTTTGGTTTTACTCAGAAGTGCTTAAACTATAATAAGTGGAAAAGTGGAACTAGAAGTGGAAAAAAATTGGCGTTGTTTGTTAGTAAAATTAAAATGCTGGAACTGATTTTAGTTCACAATTTCGATGCTTCATAATTAAAACTTACTACATCTAAATGTTCGGTTATAAACCAAAATTTCCTTTTACAATCTCTACGCAAACTTTATCATGATTAATAAGCAGACCTAAAGCCCTAAACGCACTGAACCAGATTTGCGTTCATGATTTGTTCAAATATTCAAGTTCAATCAATTTGAAACTCCCCACATGCGACATGCGACATGCTCGCCTCTCTTTTGATGTTTGTTTACCCACTCAATCGACCGTATTGTTTTGTGCCAATCGACATACAGACACCAACAGTATATAGGCTTGCAATCCAGCCGACCACAAAACCGGCTCATGATGGAAAGTAATCAATCCAAGAGCATTCAACAATTACCAGGAATTTCACCATCAGCTGCCCACACATTTTCGATGGTAAATGCAGCGATTACCGCGAATCTAATATTAATTGGCTCGCCCACCCTACAGCTGTTTATGTTCCAAGTTCCATTGCAATAGTGCTCCTCTCCACCGGGAAGCTATGTCAAATCGGAACAAGGATGTGCGAAGAGCTGAACTAATGGAATGAAAAAAATACGCTGGAAGCGTCCACGTAATGAGCTTTTAATGCAAACGGTGGCACTAGTATTCAAACCCATCTACGCCCACCCCGCAGGCATCAGCTGTAAAGAAAACGGGGACTAATGTTATCAGGCGGTACAACAATAGGAACGCTTTATTCTGTTGTAATATTTAATAACTTTCAATTTAATTGGCTGGAGAATTGACTACATAAATTTTCCGTAAAGTTCAAACTCTTTAGTATTGCTTCATTTAGCTTGCAAAAGTGTAATCGAAAGGGTTCACGTTTGATTTAGTAAATTACAATTACAATCACAATTACATTAACAATTACAATCAGAAACTGAGTGGTCTTATAATTATAATCTGTCGAAAGGCAATAGACGCGTTCGACGCCAACCAAGCCTTCTACTGACGTGCGTTGTTAAGAGCTATAATAAACTCATTCCTTCCGTCACCTCTAATGTCAACAAACGATCCCAGCATAATCAAAATGGCTCGAAGCCGTAACACGAAGGCGGGCAAATAATTGATTTATATTTATGTGTTTGACGGCATCTTCAATTTCACCATTCCTGCTAAGTTTCGACCCGCCTCGCCACTTGAGGACAATCGACTTCCGATAAGATGTGGGGCGGGTGAAAGCGATATGGAATCTTCCGTTCCGAACGGTCTGAGACCTAACCGCAAATAGTTATTGACTCCCGTTTCTGTCATTGCTGTGATGGGGCTCTTATCACCGGGTTCCTTCTGAGGGTCTTGTGCTTGTCATACTGCAGAAAGTAAATCATAACGTTGTTCTGAGCAGAGGGAACGTCGATCGATTGGTCACTGGAAAGGGTTTGGATGGAATTTTCTAGTTTAGAAAACATTCACCCTTGAGAATGTGATATATTAAATTTTTAACTTCTTCAATTAGATGACAGATTTATTATAAATTTTCATCTTATGGAAGAAGTTTAAAAGTTTATGTTATAAATCATTTATATCAATTCCCGGGTAAAGGCTATAAACGTATAAAACAAAAAATAGAATAAATATGCACTTTTTACCAGACTACTTTTACTTTAGCTAGAGTCTCTAATGATCGAAATCGCAGATGGAGACGTAGGCTCTTTGTAAAAATTGCTCTGTCACTCTCAAATAAGAACTAATCATTTCAGTCAAACAACTAGGAAAAAATCAGAGAGCAAATTATCGAAACTTCTTGGTAACGGTGAAATGTAAAACCGAACTCATCATCAAGTGTTGCCCAAGGGATACCAAATCAGTTTGATAGCATGCCATTACACAAAGAGAAACGAGGTAATTTATTGCTTCCCCTCCCGTCGACATTCCGAACAACGATTTTTCGTATACAACCGGAAACAAAGCAAGCTTAGATTGAACTTGACTGTGGTGCTATATGGAACCATAGATTTAATTGCCAATTTAATTATCTATTCGCTTTTGTACCGTCCAGTGTAAAGACTGTCCACGGTAATGTTAAACAATTTCGCAAAAACATTGTCACATTGGCGATCTAAACTAAGAAACGTTTCGTTTTATGTATTAACTGCCTGAATAGAAATGTATACTAACAAAACTATAATTTTCACTGAGACAGTACAGTAATTTTGCAATAATTTGCAGTAAATCCTAATATTATGCTACAATACAACAGTACACTTTAAAGTTTTACAAAACATTTCAATGTAAAATTATATATATTAACAACAATAAAACAATAAAATTTAATTTTAATTTACTGTATCATTTTGCGCTGGACAGTAAAATTTATTGTTGCATGAAGTTTTCTTGTGAATCTACTGCAAGAACTCTGCGTCGAACAATTTTGAAACTGTGATAACTATAATATCTATTGGTAAATGATTGTTTGTAGGGTAAATGCTATTGTAACATTCTATTCGGACATATACATTACTTAAAGTCCGGAAATACACCACGACACCTTGCACCGATAGATGCGTGGGTCAGATTTTTCTGACATCACTACCATCACTGATGTTTGATTCATTTCACGAATATTGAACCGCCCTTAATACACCACCTGTATACATCACATTGCTTCACACGCAGAAAAACCATTCGGAATTTGATTCGGAGTCCTGAATCGATTAAGTATGATTTATATTTTAAACGCAACAACCGTTTTCGAAACCGATTAAGTTGGAATCGGTTGTCTCATTTGAGCTGGAATCCATACTGAAGGTTGACGATTCCGAACCGGTTCCGGAATGGGTTTGACTTGGTCAGGGTTTCTGTATTATATAAAGTTAATTACCATACGGAAGATAAATAATAAACACGTGAAATTTAATGACATAATAAGTGAATTCCTCAGCAGAGCCGTTGCTGTTGGATTCTGGTTGTGGTATTACTAGATGGTGGATGCATAAATGCCGTGATTGATATTCAATAGATTATAAACAATATTCAACAAATCTCTGGTGATCTTCCTCTAGCGACCAAAAAGCTCATAACAAATGACCTGCATAACCGAGTCAAACATAGCACACAGCAGGATTTTGTTAGTTTCAATTTCCGAACCTTCCGGTTCGCCTTCCCTTCTAAAAAACAACTAATGGGAACAGATGCATGTTGTACTCGCCATTGCATCTGTTTAGAGGCCATTGCACTGCGATTAACCTATGGATCGGGTTTTGTAGTTGAGATAGCTCGGTTTTTGCCTTTCTGTATGGAAGATTATGTAATTTCTCCAAAAACCAACCTCCTAACCGAGGCCCGGACGGCTGAGTCTCATATAATTTTCTATTCAATTTGTCGAGATCGGAAAATGACATAAGTGGGTATGATAGTGACAAGAAAAAAATGGCCCTCCTCGGGCCACCTCTGAGTCAATTCCTAGTTCCACCAGCAGTGCTCTAAATTTAAACAAATTTAATTTTTAACATGTTCGAGGTTTGTATGGGATTTTTCGACAAACTACATGGAGAAAGCGCACCAACTTGCATTTTCACCGCTAGGTGCCACTGTATGCATCAGTTTATCACTGCAAATGTCTGCTTCCCTTATCACTTATTTTTAAAAAATGATTCCTCAGCAGTGAAATCTTTGAAATTGAAACCACTTCGGTTATACATCTATTTTTTCCGATCCTATTTTAATGCAAATAATTAAGCAATGTTCAGTTCGTTATATTCGGGTATGCACATATTTGGTCGTATGTAATTTTAAATGTTCTTTGATTTGATGGCATTGTAAGGGAACACGTATCCGCCGGTTGATGCCAATCAAGCTGACATTTCCTTAGACTGAGCAATCTAATTCCTTTGTTTGTTTAGTGTTTATTTAACCAACTAGGAAACGACGTAGCTGGGTCTTTAATACGCGTGGGAAATACGCATGGTCTTGTCTGAGTGAATAATGACTTTTGAATTATGTATGAGGGTTGAGAATTTGCAATTCGCAAGAACAATTCAAATCCAATTACAAATTTGCGCCAATCATTTTGATTACGAGGATCAAATGTTATATTGACATATTGAATGGTTTACTTTTAGTTCATTAAATGATCAGTCAATTATACTGATCTAAGAATAAGTACGTACGTGGAGACGGGGTGTGTTTGATTCACGCATGATATTAATATCGCGTAGGAATATTTTTTCGTCTTCATGGTAATAACGCAACGTTTACTCGAACGAGGTGGAAAATTTCAAGTTGCGGAATCTCTACCAAGGTGTGTCTAAACCATTATTAACAAAAAATGACCATAAATTTGGCATGCGGCATTCGAAAGATACAGTATCCAAACATCTTTTCAGTGAATTTCAAAACGATCCATAGAGAGATTCGAGAGATATTACGATTTGAAGTTTTATGACACGTTTCATAAGGCTACTAGCAAACACCCACGGGTTTTGTACTATCTTTAAAATCAAAAAAATATTTGTCTATTTATTTGGTACCTGGCATTCGAAAGATATAGTAATCAAGTATATCCTCTGCAAGTTTGAAAATATTGCATTGACAGAATCGAAAGTTATAACGATTTGAATGCGGTATGCGTATGTTTGTCCATTGACTATTTATATCGTTTGTACGTCTCGCTGTTTTAAAGGAAAACCTTATTATTTAATTACCCAAATATACTGTACAAAAGGTGTTATTTATATGTTACGCTGAAAAAATATGAAAATAGGTCTCTCTGGATCATTTTAAAATTCACTGAGAAGATACTTGGATACTGTATCTTTCGAATGCCGTGTGCCAAATTTATGGTGTATATAGAAAATTTCATAGTATTCGGTAATATTGTGCTCCTACAAAAAATGGAAAAACTGAAACCATTCGGTTCGTATCAGAAAAAGGGGATAAAAAGCGCGGTAATATGAGGGAAAGTTAGTTAGTATTGGGCAATCTATACGTGACATAATTTATGAAGCCAAGTAACAATTGAAGTTTTATAGCACGCTACAAGAGCAATCTAAGTTTTATGAGTGGCTATAAAAATACTTTAAAACCTAAATTGTTACTAGGGAATGGTCCACAATACCACTTTTAAACTTATTGATTATGGTCCATTTTATACTGTCGGCAACACTGCCGACAGCCGATTCTCGATAAACGGCTACCCAGAATTTAAAAGCCTTCACCTCTAGAACACGTACGTATCCTGCAATCAATAAACTATTCAAACTTTTTATGCACGAAAATATATTCTCAGTCGCATCGCTTGCTTGGGGCGAATCCTGGCTAACAACCCACCCACTACCCAATCCGTGATACCTATGGGAGTGTCACTGAGTCGTGGCCTTTCGTTAAGTAAGTACCACATCAACACTTCCTTTCTCGTATACCAAGTTACGGTAAAGATGCTCGTTGGCCGCAATGGTGGTTCTCAGGCGAAATTCTAGCTTGGATTGCATCAATTGCTATTCCCAAACAATGCTCCTCAAGTTGTCTGGGTGGAAATAAGAGTCATCAGTCTGCAATCTTGCTTACGCAACGCAACCAACGCAACGCAAGTGAAAATAAGAAAGATAATTTAATTGTCTGCAACTTCGTCGAAGACTGCAAATCGTGATGTATGGTCAATATGAAAATCGAGGTTCGGCGACAAGATCTGACATCACTTACTAACGCAGTGGTCAATAAAACATTCATTCATAGGAAGGACACATGTAGGAATTACTTCTCTGATTTCATGATTTTGGTAACGATTTTTGATATTTTAGTCATGAGTAGTGTGATTTATATTCATGATTGGTCACAATTTTCGTAAATTATATGCACGTTATGGTAATATTTTATTATTAAGCTCACTTTCGAATTTGACACGGGGGATAATGTGACTGATGTTCATGATATCAGCAATTTGATCATGATATTGCTGATTTCTCTTAGTCTTTTCGTGATATATTTTTTAATTACTATAGGATTTTTACACAGAGTAAAGTGACAATATGAACTGGATCATTCAGGTGTAATGGTACGTTTTCTCTCCGGATATCACATTGAAAATTATTAAGTAAATAAAGATTTTACACGTCCTAATAGTTTTCTAATTTAACTTCATTAGGAGCGAGCCCTATTACTAGTCGCTAGCAGCTGGACATAACTATATAATATTTCATGAAAAAATCGAAATTTTGACGAGAAAATTTCAAAACCATGATTAGGGATATCTTCTAAATATCACTATCACTCAATATAAATCGTGAATTATGTACTAGAAATAATGAACGAATACATGGGCAACATTTTATGAATTTGTGAACTATTTTACGGGGACGAATGTTCACGCGCGACTATTATACTAGGAATCATGAAACATTTCACGTCTCCATGAATTAAACTTCATGATTTTGTGAACTATTTCATGGGCACGAATGATTTATCGTGAATAATTCGCTAGAAATCATGAATTCGTTTACGTACCTATACATGGAAATTATTTCATCAATTTATAAACTATTTCATGAGCACGTATTATGAGTTGTCACAATACTAGGAATCATGAACCTGTTCACGAATACATGGATCATATTTTACGATTTTGTGAACAATTTTACGAGCCCGTTTATTGATTCGTGACCAATATATTAGGAATCATGAACTGATTGAAATAATATTCCGAGTTTCGTGAAATAGTTTTGATTTTGTGAACTGATTCACAGCCACGAGTCTTATAGCTGAACTCTGAATAATGTTCCTAAATGAATAAAATCACAAGTCAATCTTTAGTACTCACTCACACGAGATCCACCGGACAACTATGAAAAATCATTTTATTATTTCTATTGATTACATAATCTAAATAAATAAAGGACACACGGCTCTGTTTAGGTGAAACGTTCAAATGAGTAACATGAACGAGTTAAAATAAAAGGTGGAATGAATTTTATTGAAATGAGCCCTCAACGCTAGTGATTGCCACGTTTTAAAAAGAAGTCAAATTTAGTCGCGGATATTGACCAGAATAAAGATGACAGAATATGACAGGTTTTTAAATTGTACCCAGCTTGAATTTCTGTGTTAGATCAGTACCCTGTCCTCTTAGAATAAACATCAGGCATCACACTGAAGCATGCTCAGAGAAAAAAATATTTCAATTTGTTGAGAACGACATAACCGAGAATTTTTCGCGTCATTTTAACGCAATGGTATTTTGCCTGGCACTTAATTTAATTGTTATGTGAGGAAAGTGTTTCGCACTAAATCACTTTTCATCCGGAAAACGGTGGTATTTTTGACAATCGTAAATAAACAGAGCAAAAGTCGGTAAACAATCAGTTTTACTGAGATGCAAGTTTATCTACCCACAAATTAAAAACACATGTATTGACACGCCGGTGGTTGAGTGGTAAGCGTTACCGCCTCTCATTCCAGTTGGTATGGGCAGACCCGATGAGAGGGGGAGTCAGCCGGGGCAATTACCGTGGGGCCGGGGCGTAATTGGAGGCCCGCGGTTTTACCCGGAAGATGGGCGAAAACGTCCTGAGTTCACAAAAGAGCAATAAAAATAGTAATTATAATTTCTTTGTAATTTTTCACTTTATTAAAGTTATATAATGAAAGCGGAAAAAAAATTTGAAAGACATTTCATTTTAATAACTTCTGAATTCGAACTCCTATTGTGGATAACACAACTTTATTTGATATTTGACTTTTGTTAAAACAAACGTTCTTAAGATAGTTGCTTACTTTATGTACTAGATCAAAAAGCCGAGTTTTTATCGTTTGAATCCACGGAATACTCTACAAAATATTCAGAAGCCAATTCAAAGTATTTTCGAAGAAAGCAATATAACGCCCAATAGGAATGCAAGCGCGCGGACGTATCCGTCGTTTTTTGCGTTCGCTTCTTTGCTGGTACTGGTTGTTGATTTGGAGATACTGAGTGCGATTTTTATTAAGTGAATATATGTTCCTGACAGACTACTAAATCTTGGTTTTGAAGCTTTTTATGGTTTGCCATAATAATACAATCTGCTGTTTACGGTTATAGTAGGCGGACTTTTCTAAGCTACGTCTGTACAATGTTTTCCGTGGTGCAGTGTTTTTACAAAATTTGCACATAGTAATCTGCCCTGCGTGCATAACTAGTATAGTGACAAGAAAAAAAATGACCCTCATCGGCCCACCACTGTGTCGATTCATAATCCAACCAGGAGTACAAATTTGAAGCAAATCGGACAAGTCTAGCTACCGGACCAACGTGCCTAAAGTTTGTATGGGATTTTACGACAATTTATATGGAGAAAACCCACTAACCGCTAGGTGGCACTGTATGCATCGTATTATCACTGTAAGTGAAAATAAGATAGATAATTTAATTGTCTACAACTTTGCCAAAGACTGTTAGTCAATCCGACTTTGTTAAAAGAAGTCAGTTTTGCATGGGGCCTAGCAGTGCATGGTTGTGTATCAGTACTCGATTCCCACGAACTATACATTTTTGTGAAATAATGGTTAGATTTAAATTAAGTTTTGTTTTTTTTGTGTTTCGAATTCATCTCGTCAGTAACTAGCACCATCTGGGTGTCTAGTTAGACGATGTATCTAAAACTAGTACCCAAATTAGCACTAGTTAGACACAAAAAATTCCAAACAGTTCACACGACATATGTGAACGCCTAAAGCCACATGTCCCGAGTGATGTCCCGGGAAGCAAATATAGCTCTGGTTTGCTGACGAGAAAGCGAAGACGAACTCTTGTCTTTTGGTTTAAGAACCAAACGCCTGGTAGTATGCATGTTAGATTTAGCTCAACAGTATGTTCAGAAGAATTATAGTACATAATACGAGTTATCTTTTGGTTGCAAAATTTTAGTTCTACCTATGACCGCATAGAGGGCGCCAACACTAACTTGTCAACGGAGAGAGATAGAAATTAGGTGTCTTCTACAAAGTTGTAGAACAGGCATTTTGTAATAATTCTTCCGAACATCTTGATATTCTATCTCTCTTCTATAAAAAGTTAATGTTGGCGCCCTCTATGCGGTCACATTTGGAACTAAAATTTCTCAACCAAAACATAACTCGTATTATGTATTACAATTATTCTGAACATACTATTGAGCTAAACCTAACTAATATTTCTCAAAAATGTATAGTTCGTCGGAATCGAGTACAAATACACTACCATGCACTGCTAGGCCCTATGCAAAACTGACTCAGACATCACTTCGCTAAAAGTTTAATAACTTCTTTAAACAAAGTCGGATTGACTAGCAGTCTTCTGCAAAGCTGTAGACAATTAATTTATCTATCTTACGTTACATTTTCGGTTGATCTGCATCAGATAGTTATGCAAAAACAAATTTGTTTGTTCACAAGCATTCTTACCACAAGAAATGTTCCTCAAAATTAAGAAATCCACTTCTCCGTATCTTGACAAATTGTTTATCATCATGTCATGAGTGGGCGGAGATAAATCATGTAAGCGCACCTGTCTAGAAACGTTGTCTATATATCCAGCGATGTTGTAGTTAATGTTGCCGCATTTGTTGACGTGTTGTTTCGCAGAACGAATGACTGAACTTGGTTAATGTTTGATATGATGCAATTACAGCGTATTAGCTCCTGCCAGATTGAACACCTTCTGCACTTTTAGTAATTGTTTCTCTTCTCCAACGGCTGGAACTTTTCCAAAAACCAATAGCAGCATAGTTCGGCTACAGTGAGGCTAGTATTTACCGTGTAAATATATCGGAACGATTTTTGGCTTCGACTTTGAGCGAGATGAGAAGGTAAACTGGCCTTAATTAACCGGTAATTGAAATAAATATTTGTTGTATATTTGGATTTTTATAGCATACCTTTTCATCCTGCTTACAACAAAAGCTTAAAACTTCCCCACCGCTACCAAAAGTAAATCTACCCGAGTCTCACTTTGTCTAAACCTATTGTGTTGAACGTGAACAAAAATGAGTGATGATGAAAGTAGAAAGTGTGCCAAGTCTATTCCTGTTTACTTTTCGAGATGTCCCTAAAATCAGTTGTTGGAGAAGTGGAAAAAATATCAAATTTATAAATGGAGCTGAAGATAATCAATGTCTATACCCTACAATTTCACCATGTCACGCAAATCGTACTGATTATTTTTCAGACTATTAACCAAGTGGAAGCGTTGGTTGCGCGAAACTAAATATATCGTTGAATGTGGCAACAATAAGTTAGTACCTCTGGCGATGACACAATCGAGTCGTCTTAGAAAAAAATGTACGCAATTGGTCAGGCTTTCAGGAAAAAATATTTATTTGTGAATTGGTTGACACGTTCCAGTTCTATAGCTCATAAATCCTCGCTAGGTCTGAATTGGCCCAGTTCCCCCTATAATCGAAACAAAAAAAAACTTAAACTGCTCTGCCCACACGTCCGAATACGCCGGGAATCTAATTGAATCCAACAACGAAAATTACTGGTCTCCCATTGCCATTGTTTCAGAGATCGACTAGATTTAGAAAAATCAGTCTGCAATATTCTTAATTCGTAACTTCAAAGATATCAAAATTTCATGAAAAATTTAGGATCTGTCGATGGATCTGAATAAAAATATAATAAAATCTATTTGGCGCTAAATTCTCTTGATGCCACAGAATTGGTAATAGTGCCAACATGCCAGATGAAGAAAGTAAGAGTTGAACCATTTCTCTACACCTACAAATCACCAGCCAGATCAGCAATTTTAGAGCAATTTTCAACAATATCTTCTCTCGGACATTCTTTGGAGCGGTAAACTTGGACTTGATGCTGATATATTTCTGTCCATGGAGATAGCCTTCTTCAGCACGATGGAACACGATTTGATGAGCAACTCTTTCTGATTTGGAAACTTCTACACTTTGGTCTAGAATATCTTAAACTTTCTAGCATCATCAGGGAGTGTCATATTCGGTTAGCCTTTAAATGCTTTGAATTCTTGGTTATCTATTGTTGTAACCAGAATAAATCGTAACTAGTAAATAAATAATAAATAATTGTAACTGGGAACATTTCTTTGAACTTTTAGTTTCTATAGCCTTAGTTCCAAAATTTTGTTCAATTTTTAGTGCTTATCTAAAGCCATCAGCATCAATACCTTTATGCATTACTTTTAAGCCCGTTCCGAGTCAAACGGACCTGAATGGAGGAGAAAGGCACAATCACTCCACTAGGTGGATTAAAACGGGTTTTTAACACTCCGGAAGTCGCGCAAATGGCTCACTGAACGAGCAGCCACTGGTGCGCTAAGACGATTTCGGTAGATTTTCAGAGCAGCGTGCGCTCAGTGCACTAGCGCGACTTCCGGAAGGTTAATTAGATTATGACGGGCTATTTAATTCATTAGCATGGTGCAGTCTACTTGATCAGCACATTGAAAATGCAACGTTAACCAAACTTTCTCAAGTTAAAGATATTGTGCTATTCTACACAAACGCTTTTAACCATCAAGAGGAAATACGTGCACAGTTCGAGAACTGAAAAAAACAGATGTATTTGCGTTCCAGAGGATTTGTTTTGGGTATATGGTCCAATTACACAGCCCGTGCTAAATCCACACCAAAAAGTGCATTTCTAGGCTTGTCTCAAAGTTCCTCTAAACCAGATCCTAGCATGCGACAAAATTGTTAGTGGTAGTGAACAGAGACCGCCTATAAATCGTGGTAATGATGACGCACACTGTGACACATACGAGCACAGAGCAGTTTTCGTTTTTACGCAAGCTGGAACCTTCATAAATAAGGACTTTGGGCTTGTCTAAAGTTGACAACCAAGTTCTTAACACCGTATACACTAAAGATGAAACACAAGAACAATATATACCGCGGATACCCCATCTTCCAAATAATATACCCAACGAAACGAAACAACTGTCATTTGTCGAGCAATTAATTTTATAGCATTCGCATGGAATAAACAATGGTCCATACACAGTAACAAAGTCTAGTAAAATAGGAAAAAATAGGCCAAAGCAAACTTCATAAATCCTAACTCCGAAAAAAGCTTTATGACACATTTGCTGTGATGAACCAATAGCTGACAACAAAAATGTTCTCTACTTCCCAATGGCAAACAAATTTCGACTTTCGTTGGCGTGTAACATCATGTGAGCTCAATTGACTTCATGCGTAATTAATTTTTACATCGCTGAAGGATTAGCATCTAACAGTGAAAGCACACAGAATCAAACAGCCAAATGCCACGGAAGCATCCCCCTACCCCGTTCCAAAAAACTATCACCGAGTTGAGCGTTGTTTATGTGGTGGATTATTTGAACGGAATTAATCTCTTTGCAATTCCATGACTGGAACGGTTACGGTTGTTATCCATTGGCGGGGCGAACAGCGTAAGAAATCCAAATACCGGCTTATTAGCAGCACCAGTTTCAATTTGTGCAGGGCAGCTTCACATTGTACAATATGTTTAGTTTAGTTGGGTTATACAATTTATCGTAGGATTACTTACACTTGCGGCATTTTCAGCGGATGGTTTCGATAACTCGATCCACCATACACGCGATGAATTTAATATGTTGGTTACAAATCTTAACCAAACTTTTAGGTCTGAAATTGATTTTAATTAGATAGATCAATTTAGTTCTAATCAATTAATTGTAAGAAGCAAAATAGATTTGGTTTTCTTTACTGAAGGTATTTTCGTCCCATTCCTATTATCACCCTACCAATTTAAAGACGTTGGCTAAAGGAGTGTCTGCCCTATTCGCAGGCCCGTGAGAATTGAAGTCTCCTCGGTGACCGGAGGAGCTCCTCAATTGCACAAAGTTACCAGTACACAACCGGTTCTTCAATAAGTTAGAACTTATAGTGCTCCTGGAAGTACTGGAAACTTATCATTTGTCTCAAATTCTTAAGACCAGAAATTGTTTGCTTCAGCTTTGTGTCAGTCTCCCAAGATAAAATGATTCGCAACAGATGTCCCCACAAAGCGATCGTCAGATTCGCATTCTTTCTGACCCAAGAGAGCTGATTTGTCTTGGTGCTGATAATTATTGCAATACATGACAAATAGCCGAACAAGCAGACGAACCTTATTGAACAAGACGTAATTATGCAAAACCGGATGCTTGAAACAGTCAATCCCGTGCATGCCCAAATCGAATCGGTGACCACAACGTATATCGCAACTTTGCAGGCGGGCATGTAGACGTGGTGCTTGCTTCAGATACGATATAACAATTCTGAGCTTATCTTCGCGAGCTGTCTGTTACAGCTGAAAATTTTTGCAGCAGTTTTTTCGAAATCTTGAGCTCAACGATTTCTAACGGAAAGTCGCAGTCTTCGATGACGAATCTTGTTCGACATTTATTTCATCAACCACTCAGTCTTTTTCAAGAAAGCTCATTTAAGCATGTGTTTAGAGTGCGAAACAAAGTAAAAATTTAAAGAATAAATAATACGAAGTAAATGACAGGATGCTACCAATTTACTTAGCAAAAAAACTTCAACAACAGATCATAAATCCGTTTTTATTTCACTCGTTTGTGGAAACGATGGGTAGGTCATTTGGGACATAATTGGAATGTCGGCACGGTACTAAGACTGGTAATTCAAATCTCATGATGTGCACTGTTGCCAACAATCCACCAATCAGTTCATAGCTCATAAAAATGGTCTCCTCAGTATACTGGTCTTACAATACAGTCTCCTGAATAGATACCCATAGATACCCCATCTGTTGCCTTCAAACACCTAGCATTAACTGATCTATCGAATCTACGGTTCAAGAAACAAGCGACAGTCAAATATGAACGAGTTTCGATCGAATCATTTGGAAAATTTCCATGTTTTTTAGAATTTTCCAATTTTTGGTAAGAATAAATATATAAACATAATAATAGATATATAAACATAAATTACGGCACCGGAATACGATGGGAAAACTTTCACAAGAAAGTTGTACAGAAAGTGGATGAAGAATTTGTCGAAATTCGCTAAAAAATCATTATTTGGCAAGCGAACCGCGTATGTGGAAAATATTCAGTTCTTTATAAAATCTGGGACCATCAACGGGCAAACTTATATGGAAGCCTCCAAAAGCAACTTCGGCACTGCTTGAGATCTCTCAAATTATCGACACTTTCTCAGCCGGATTTTGCATCTTTCACTATGCCGCCTTTGACTGGTACAGAATCAATAGTGTTATTTTTGTAATACAGTTCGTCACATACCAACAATTTGGAGCCGTCATCAAGGAAAACCTTCGTAGTACTCCAAAAAGCTTGAAAATGCCTTAACTTTATTCTAAACTTGATTAAAGGAGTCAAGTCGACCCAACCTTTACTATAAATTTGATTAAAGGAGTCAAGGCAGATATGCGTGCCTTTAACGATACTTGAAGAACCTTAGGCATTTTGTGACCTATTAGAATAGCGTGTGTACATTTTTTTTCGATTGGTCCTAATATTTTTGCCACGCAAAATGTTTTTATGAGTACGTATTGTTATATATTGTGATACGTTTCCAGTCAAAGCAACCTTATGCAACCAAGTCGAAACGACTTTTTCATACAAGCTTTTAAACAAAAAACCCTTCGTCTCGAGATGCGGAATGTCACCCTCGGAGCTTTAAAAAATTGACATCCCTGTGTGAACTTGAACGAGAAACGAAATTCAATTCATGCCTGCCGCGTTGAATGAAATGTTTGGTTCGTTTCTTTCGTCATTCTTTCTCCCGACACAGCGCATACAGGTTCACGAATGTTCAGTTTCAGAAGTAAACTGAATCTTCCTTTCTATGCTTGCTCTGAGAGGGATTATTGAGCAAAAGTGCACTAGATATATATTACACAGTTCGCTTGTGCTCGAAAATGTAGAAGATGCTAACTTCTGCCTTCACACTGTTCACAATTGAATGCTTTGATTGGTGAAGGAATTTATATTTCCTCTGTATTCAAGCATTTGATTCTGCATGTTGGAATGTTAATGAATGAGTGAGACGTTGAATCTGAATGTCGGTTTCGGTAAATACAAGCAGAAATAGGTAACTGATTTTAAGATTAGCATTGGTCACCCTAGAACATTATTGTTTCGTCTTCCCAAATTTTAAATCTCAGTCTACGGAAAAATAATGAACGAAAAGGCTAGTTATGCGTCACGGTGACGTGCACTCGATGTTTTTTTATTGCGATTATTTTACCTGACTGACATTTAAATTAATTGTGTCGCTCATATTAATAGATTCGAGTAATTTTGATGTTTCGTTATGAAAGCATTTTTTAAGAAACTTTACGTAATAACTAAGGTATTAAACATTTGTACTTTCGAATGGTAAAAATGTTAACTATTGTTATTATTCAACAATATTTTTCCTCGGAATCTTTCCACATTGAATGTCTATCACCGACACAAGAGGAATGAGTCCACCAACTGAACCCTATACTTGCCACCGGTACCGTCTACGAAATACCAATTTGTTGAATAGGTACCGGTGTTCGCCTTTGCCGACTTCCCGAAGCAAAAAAAACGGGTGTCGGACTATATAACAAGAATCTTACTCTCCAATAACTTGTACATTTAGAAAAAATATTTCAAAGAATCTTTAGTTCTATTCCTTAGTCAAAGAATGCAAACATAGAAAATGAATGAATCCCAAAAGCAACTTTTGGGCTCAGACCTAATATAATATCTATTGATTTCAAAGACTTTGCGGCCATTTGAGTGTTGTTTTTGAAAGAAAAAATGTGGCTTTTTCCAAAGCTGGAAATCAACTTGTTCCAGTTGCATCATATCAGAAACATCAAGAAGTTGAGAACAACGAACGAAACAATGTAACTATTGTAAGTCCCGCAGTCTAAATTCATTCGTATCATAGCAATATTTATTAGAATCGTAACAAAACATACATTTACAAGTTCGATTTTATTGGCATAGGATTGTCGTAGTGTAATGTCAGGACAGTTGCAGTGGTGTAGTCAAATGGATCATCGACATTGTTGTTTGTGGCGTGTAAATTCCTAGAAAACGGGCATTCATTAATTTCAGAGCTAAGTACCCCAAAACAATATATTGAATATACAAACGAATATCGAACAAAATTATTGTTTGCATATTTTAGCAGCTACGTGTCGAATAAAAAGTGCAGTGTTTTGATGATAAACTTCTAAAATAACAATGTTTGCTTATCTGTTATCGAAGTTTGATCACTACATAGAATAGACTCAGTGTTAAGAAATTCCAATGTAACATTTGAAAACGACATGAAGTATTCCAAAAAAACTTAAACAACAGTTCGCTTCATTTAAGACTACACAGTATTCACAAGGATTTATTTTCTAGTCTGGAGAACGTTAAAATAATAGCCGTTTAACCCACTCTACTCCACCATTCCTCCTTCTTGACGGAGGTACACTTCTTCCTCAAACAACGTCTTACAACTATGAAGGTCAAATTACGGCATCTGGTGTGGGCACCCGCGTAGTTGGAAAGTGCATTAAACTGTACGCGGCTCACCTGAGTTCGTACTTCCACAATCGTTTATAGTGGGTTAAGTTCTTTCCAACTAATGTTTTTTTTATTTCGATTATATAGGTTTTAACCTTAAGATCATTTGCCTCTTCGGGTTAGAAAAATCTCTTACGAAAAATTTCTAACCCTATGTGCGGGGTCGGAACTCGAACCCAGGTGCGCTGCGTACAAGACAATCGATTTACCAACTACGCTACGCCCACCCCCGCCCAACTAGTCGGCCAGCTCAGTCGTCCCGGCCCTGCGTTCGGAGGTCGTGAGGGGGTCTTCCGAACTCCCTTCTCAGGCGAGTATTTTGCTATTTATGACAATCCGCTTCCTGAAAACCTTTTGGTTTCTAGCTTACCATCGAGTACATTACGTTCGGATAATATGCCGGGACACCTGTTTAGCGTTGACGGTTTGCGGTTGTACTACCAAAACGTCAGAGGACTAAGGACGAAAATCGAGGACGTGTACTTGGCTGCAGCTGACGGTGACTACGATATTTACATTCTGACAGAAACTTGGCTTGATGATCGTATTACATCTGTGCAGCTCTTCGGGGATGGTTACACGGTTTATCGTGCGGATCGTTGCGATAGTAACAGCATTCACGGTCGCGCCGGAGGAGTTTTGATAGCTGTTTCTTCCGCACTTGTCTCCTGTGAATTTGGTGTGGATAGTTCATCATGCATCGAAGCTGTTTGGACACTGGATGCTGCAGTTGACCTTTACAACCGACTACTGCTTGACTGTGTTGAAATATCCGTGCCTAAATGCCAACCTCCTAGGAAGCCTCCATGGTCTAACGCCATGCTTCTGAATCTAAAACGTACTCGTGCCAAAGCTCTTCGTGCGTACACTAATCGACGATGTCCTTTTCTTAAGCGCTTTTTTGCAATAGCCAGTAATGAGTATCGTAGTTACAATAAACTGCTGTACAAACGATATGTGAACCGCATTCAACAAAACATACGAAGAAATCCGAAAGGCTTTTGGTCTTACGTTAACACGAAAAGAAAAGAAACTGGCCTCCCATCTAAGATGGTTTACAATGATGAAATAGCGACTACGAATGCGGCAAAATGCTCACTATTTGCCAGTTACTTCTCGGGTGTTTTCAGGACTGATGTGCCATCTGTAATCGAGCTCGAAAATGCGGTTCGTGATGTTCCTGTTGACGCTGTGGACATGGATGTATTCACAATTTCAGAACAATCGGTTCTCTCTGCAATTCGGAAAACTAAATCGTCGTTTGCATAAATTTCCTAATGAATGGAAGTGTTCGGTGATGTTCCCGGTGTTCAAAAAAGGTGACAAATCCAATATCGTAAACTACCGTGGTATTACTTCATTGCCAGTCGAGTCGAAGGTTTTCGAATCGCTCATCAACGAGGCGCTGTTTTAACTTGTCGGCACTACATTAGCACTTGTCAGCACGGTTTTTCCGGTAGATCGGTTGAGACGAACCTGGTCTCTTTCACGTCCTTCTGCACAGAACAAATGTCCAAACAACTGCAGGTGGACACGATCTACGCTGATCTTAGGGCTGCGTTTGACACTGTTAACCATGAAATACTGTAAACGAAGCTTGCTAAACTTGGATGCACTGCCCGATTCTGCCGTTGGCTGCGATCATACCTTATTCACCGTGAAGTCGTTGTCCAAATTGGTGACAATGTATCTGAATCCTTTTCCAACCATTCTGGAGTTCCTCAAGGTAGTACGCTTGGTCCGTTACTGTTTACACTGTTCGTGAATGATGTGGTTTTCATCTTGATGCGTGGAGGAAAACTGTTCTTTGCTGACGACTTGAAAATATTTCTATTGCCGTGAGCTACAGTATCTCGCTGATACCTTCTACAGTTGGTGTAAAAGAAACATGATGGTTCTTAGTGTTGCTAAATGCTTTGTTATCAGCTTTCATCGAACGAGGAACATGTTTACTTTCAACTACAACATCGCTGGAACTCAGCTGCAACGCGTTGACCATGTAAAAGATTTGGGCGTCATCCTAGATGAAAGGCACGTACACCTATCACTTCTCAGCGATCATTGGCAAAGCTAATCGTCTACTAGGTTTCATGTTCAAAATATCCAATGAATTCTGGGATCCTTTATGTTACAAAGCTTTGTAGCTGGAATTCGCGATCGTCGTATGGTGTCCCTACCATGCAACTTGGAGCCAAAGAATTGAAGCCGTCCCGCGCAGATTCATACGATATGCGTTACGTCAATTGCCTTGGAATGATCCGCTGAACTTGCCACCATATGAAGACCGTTGTCGATTATTAGGACTACACACCTTAAAAGACCGTAGGCACGCCTCGCAAGCCACCTTCGTATCTAAGCTTCTTCTGGCTGAATATGATGTTCCCGATCTCCTATCGCAAATTAACCTGTACGCTCCAACCCGTGTCCTTCGTCCACGAACACTGCTACAGACTGAAATGCGCAGCACTAACTACGCTGCCAATAGCCCAATATTAGCAATGGTCCGTCGCTTCAACAATTTTACCGACATCTTCGACTTCGTCAATAATTCTGCACAGTTTCGGAACCGTTTGTTGTCACTTTAGGTTAATTATGTATAGTTTAGTCATAGTTATAGTTCATTAAGACTCAGTGTCAGATGGACTGAAATTGTTTAAATACAAATACAAATACAAACTAATGGTCAGATCGGTCAAAAATGGTAATAATTTTTTATGGTCTGTTCAAATCATCTTCATTTACAACGACATCTAGTAATGAAAATCTGCAACCGTATTTTTTTATTCCCACACTTTTAATAATTGTAATGTTCTGTTACATCTTTGATATCATTTACTAGTTAATTTATTTTGTTATGTGCATCTATTTTTTGACATTTGCAGAGTTGAGTTCCACCGACATATGTAATAAAAGACGATTTTTTGTTCATTTAAGAAAAATTCACACCTATCCAATTCGATTCAATGCTGCGATAATGCACAGACCACCAACTTTCTTCCATATAATTTATATGCGCATATTCACACATGTGCTTTCCGATTTGTCACTGAAACGGTTCGGAAAGGGGTAAATAGTGCTTTTAAAGCATTTTCACCCTACCATATGAGTCAATAAGATGAACAACTTAGCAGGGCCCTAGCGTGGTATTCTGGTGCCCTTAGGGAAGTCTTGATTTTGCGGCCCCTTGACGTTTACGTTTCGGCTTTATTTTTCAGTTCGGGTTTCGAACAATAGTTTGTGGTATTCATGGAAACGGAATATTGAAAGGCTGGTCAAAAGGGACTAACCTACATTTTTTGCAAAAATCGACATTTTTGCATTTTGTTAATAGTTCCTAAGTAATCCACGCGGACTGCCATTTAAATTTTTTTAGATTTTTTGCTATTAGCAGTCAAAACTGACCATGGAGGTAATCCTAGTTTTTGCTGGCGTCCAAAAAGGGGTAATTCCACATTGTGTCTTATACAAATTCGAGTTTTCTCGTTCGTTTTCCGAGGTTTTAAGAAAAAGTAGTCTATCGATTCGCCATATGTAAATGATATGGTCGGTGTTAAGTCAGACCGGACTAAGTGACAAAATATTGATTTCGAGAAAAACGAGTTTAAAGTTTGAATCGTAGCATCCTTTACATTATAATTGAATATTAATTTTTGTCATAATTCTTGATTATTGTTACATATTCCAAATCTGGCAAAAGTCGAATGTAGCTGACATCATTATCTCATTTTTTTATGTTTAGCGACTTAGTCCGGTCTGACTTAACACCGACCATATGTTGTAGCTCACATATCGGTAAACTCGATATAATAGTTAATTTGAATAGTTATACTACGTTCACACTACGAGTTAAAACGTGTTTTAATGCTATCTTGATGACATTTTTCTTGTTGATAATTATTATAACGTGTTTTAACTCTGTAATGTGAACATAGTATTAGCTCTCATCCTAGGTTACAAGTTATTAGATCCTTAGTAAAAACGTACATTTCTTTGGGGATAAAGATGAAAAAATAAAAAAAAATATTTGCTGAAATAAATGTAATTTCTTTAAAGCATATGTTGACTACATACACAAAGACTACTCTACCATTCGTTCTCTGATTACGGAACAACGGATTTAAAACAAATACGACTGTATTATTCGAGAGATTATTTTTAACGACCAATTTCCTAATCATAATTCCCGCTGTGAGTCCAACCTTATGACTAGAATCAAACGAGTCTTTCGCTACAGATCTAACATGATAAGAATGTACCACATATTTCCGACCCTGTTATACTAGATGAGAAAACGGTGCGAAAATGTCAAGAGCCTTTTCTTTACTCACGCACCCACGAGGACACATGGCCATAAAACGATGACGTAATCGGATTCGACCCTTTTCAATTTGTAGCAAGTGTGACGACGTTGTTCTTTTCGAGAGGATATTTTCCAGTGTCCCTTAGCTTTTACTGTAACATACTTGAACGATTCATTATAACCAAATTCTTGCTGTAAAAAATCTATTGATTTTGAATCAATTAGTGAGCCGAAATAATAAAAAATGCAAATCATTCAAACAACATATCACCCATGAACACCCATGAAAGTGCAGCACAATAGAACAAAAACTCGATGTAGCAGAACTTTGACATTACCTTTCGGTCTAGACGTGCTGTTGCGCTTCTGTCCAAATATATGTCGATGTGCGTGTATCCTTGCAGGTGCTATAGTATAGGATGGGTTCGAAAATGCTTTCACCATGAAGTTCTCGTCTCACCAAGAGAAAGCAAGGAAGAGGTGTCTTGTTGGATTTTTTTCTCACTTGCACTTTATCATTCCCCTTCAAAATTTCGCCCTTTTCCTGATAGTGTAACCTTAAAATTCAAACAGCCAACATAAGTTTCCACGAGTTTTCATTCAAGAATTGATAACTTCTACACATGCATTGATCATATCAATGAACACTGATTGATTCAGCATCAATTTAACGACTTTTCACCATCACTAATGGATGCTCTCTTTTTTGCATCGAAAAGCTTACAGGCCAAACCCTAGCAACCTGTGCAACAGCTTTGACCCACAAATGGCCTAAACAGAACAAACTAACACTACTTCAACCAATTATTTCAAAATATGCATCACTTTACCACTAAATTGTTGATTTTTCACACTCTCGAATGCAGCACTTCTTTCGAACACTACACGAACGGCGCCATTTTCCTCACTGAACGGACCTGAAGAAGAAAAAATTTTGTGAATGGTGTGCTTCTAAGAAATGGAGCCACCAGCACCAGCCACTGTCCGCTTCCCACCCACTCAGCACCTAAAGCGCGGATATGGATCCTCTCCTGCTTGTACACACATCACACTTCTCAAGCTCACGAATCGACATCACTCTCTTTTCCACCCAACAACACCCACCACAAGGACAGTAAATCGCTACCATGCGGCCAGTGGACAGGACGAAACACCGTTGTACGACTATCCGCGGGTGAGTCCTCCGAACGAATGAAAGCTGATTGTGAAGAGATGGAAAATTTGAACAAAGATTCGGTTTCCGCTTCGAGAAGGATGTGTGAAACGCGTGTCTCCGCTCTCCGGTGGATGCTCCCACAGAGGTCAGGTGAGCAAAGGAAGCTTTCCACAAACCTAATATGTGTCGGGTTACGATGTGGGTGGTTGTTTTCGTGGCACAGCCTGTTCATGGTTCCGACCACTACAACTACAAAGGAAAAGCTCAATGAGAAATGTGAGATGTAGGGTGAATTCGTAAATTTATGCTACCAGGGTACGGCGGACAGGAACAGGAGACGTAGGTAGAACTATTTTCTTCCAATACTGAAACATTTTAGTAGTTCGCAATTCAAAGTACTTCATAGTCTAATGCCCATACAGAGCATCACAGATTTATAGAGAGCAATCTGTGTGTGCAGGCTTCGAGATATTTAACAACACCCCTCATAAGTTCATAATTAGGCATAACGATCCCCCTTATAAAGTGTACGACGAACCAAATCGTTACCTTGCCTGAAATATCCTGGATAAATTTCGGGAACTTGCGAAATCTTCTGTTTATGGATTTCAAGGCAGCGTACGATTCACACACGTAATACAAAATAATTCGCATGACGTTAAATGGGTCAACATAAAGCAATAGGCGGAGAGTCATCCGGGTGGGTTGTCTATTCAGCGTTATCAAAATCAGCTTAATCAGTTTTGTTGCAAAGTCATTTTCTAGCATTATCTGCCTCAACTTATATCGTTTCACTAAATCGTATGCTATCTTGAAATCTGCTAACCTCCCGGGTTTGCACATTTCATTCAAAGTTTGTATGGAATTTTATATGGGGAAATCAATTATTTTGCATTTATGTTAATAAAGATCGCTATTGCACTCAATACGAAAAACCAGCTTTATAAAACTATAGTTCAAACCTTGGTTAACAACTTTGTCGAAGACCGTAACTATCTACGAGTTTTCAAAAAATAATTATAACGATTTTAAAACTTATGGTTCAATTCAAATGTAAAATTTTTTTATTTATTCCAACACTGCCAGTGCACCACCGACATCGACATTTAAAACTTAAATAAAAAAATTCATCGCAGAGACTTGATACCTTCGAATGAAATGTTCAGAATGAATTGATGAATAAAATAGACGTAGTCAGAAAATGAAAAGAAGAGGGGGGGGGAACCCTTTTCAGATTGTTTTTGTGTAAGACAAAGAATCATTACGTCCTTGTAAATGTGATCGACTGAACTTCCTTTATATTTTGATAGGCCCAAATATGATTCATACTACAATCGTTGCTGTAGGAAGTAACATTTACAACATTTAGGATTTACACCTAAAAACTTATGTGTTGCTTTTGCTTGAGGCTAAACCTAACTCAGTTCAGGAAATCGTCTTGGGTTCCAACCTGAAGTACACTGGTGGACATAAATATTCGTCATAAGTACGGATGCTGATATCGTGTTAAAAAACTCAAAGATGAGGTTTATTTATATGTAAAAGTTGTGTTCAAATAAAAAAATAGAGCAATATTTTTAGTTCACTTTATTAAAAATTCAAAAGTAAGCTTGTAAACAGAAAAAAACAAGAGAAAAACAAAAATAACTCTAAATTTAGCTGGACAAAAGTATTCGTCAATGTTAAAAACTTTTTTTAAAAGTATACATTGGAGCAATGAGTTACAAAATTAATAGTTTGTGTTCAATCCACTTTGTGCAATGACTGCTTTCAAGCGGTTTGGCATTGAGTGGACCAGTTTTTCGCATACTGAGGGCTCGATCTTCAGCCATTCTCCACGAAGCACTTTCTTCAGCTGCTTTTGTGAGGTTATGTGATGTTCTCGAACGCGCCGGTCTAGCACATCCCACAGGTGCTCTATTGGATTCAGATCCGGTGATTGGGGAGGAGTTTTAAGTTGATGTGGAGTATTGTATAGAAGCCAAAGTCATACCATTTCCGCGGTGTGCTTAGGGTCGTTGTCCTGTTGGAAGTAGAAGTCCTTTTCTATGCCCAAATTTTCAGCACTTTTCTTCATGTTTTCTTTTAAAATCTTCAGATATTGTTCTTTTTTCATTATCCCATCGATAAACACCAGCTCCCCAACACCGGATGCAGCCATACAACCCCAAACCATCACGGAAGCACCCCCATGCTTTACAGTAGTTTGAATGTTTTTCTGTTGCAGTTCTGTTCCCGATTTCCTCCATACCAGAACACGTCCATCTGATCTATATACGTTAAATTTGCTTTCGTCCGAGAACAACACTTTGTTCCAGAAGCTAGTTGGGCGATTCAGGAACTCTTTGGCAAAGGTCAACCTTTTGGTCTTATTAACTTTGCTTATTAAAGGCTTTTTACGGCATACACGAGCATTAAACTGGGCTTTATTTAACACTCTTCGTACTGTTCTGCAGTTAACGTCTTTTCCGGTGTACTCTAATAACTCCGCCCGGACTTTTGATGAAGAGGTTTTTGGCTCTTTCTTAATAATTTTTATGACTTTTCGCTTTTCCTTATCTGTCAATTTGCATGGACGCCCTTTTCTCGCCTTATTGTGAAACATTTCTTTACTTTTATACCTTTTTATTATATCTTGGACCGTAGTTCTGGGTCTTCCAACGCTTTTGGCTATTTCTGTTGCAGAGTTATTTAACTTATACCAATTTATTATAATTTTTCTCTCTTCTACAGTGGTTTCTTTTCCTTTTCTACCCATTTTTTGTCAATCACGCACAAATTCTCACAAAATAACCCGATTTGATCGCCAATATGCAACAATGAACAGGAAATGTCAAATACATAAATTAGCAGTGTACCCTGATTTTTTAGATTTGCTTGTTTTAACAATTTCATTTTATGACGAATACTTATGTCCACCCTAAAATGGTAAGATAAAATTATTTGTGGCCAACATCTTGCAGACATTGGTTATTTCTATAAAAAAAAACATGCTGCATAGTAGAAAAATGACTGCACTTACTCTACCCAATTCAAATTATTAGATATTATATCCATATAATTTCTTTAATACATTATATGCTATTAATGCCTGTGTGACGAATACTTATGTCCATCAGTGTATATATCAGTTTTGCGCGAACCAAACTCAATTTCATCAAAAACGTTTGTTTGAAGTAACTATCCTGGTTTCATTCTTAGATTCTCAAACGAAAACGTCAATAGAAACAATTCCAAGACATCACAATGGAAATACATTTTTTTTTTAAATTCTGACTCTGAACGGCTAAGAAATAGAGTTATCAAATATGTGAAACTTATAAACCTTCGTACTATTTTAAATGAGATAACAGCAGAGCCCTTTTATAGTAGCACTCAAACACGCAAGTTTAATTTTTAATTGGGCGCTATAAACCCACGTTTAAGATGTACTCCTTATGTTTAACTATCTAAAAGGAGAGTGGGGAGTACCCAAGCACCCCCCCCCCCCCTCTTCTTTTCATTTTCTGGCTACGTCTATGTTATTCAGCAATTCATTTTCAACATTTCATTCAAAGGTGCCAAGTCTCTGCGATGATTGTATTCTCTTTTGTTTACGTTTAAAGTATCAGTGTCGGTGGTATCCTAACAGTGTTGGAAGAAATAATAAATGTCTGCATTTGGATTGAACCATAAGTTTTAAAATCGTTATAACTATGTTTTTAAAATTCGATGCTAGTTACCGTCTTCGACAAAGTTGTTAACCAAGGATTGAATTATCGTTTTATACAGCTGGTTTTTCATATTGAGTGAAAAATCGATCTTTATTAACATAAATGCGAAAAAATGATTTCCCTATATAAAATCCCATACAAACTTAGAACGCAATGCATGCACAAGCTCGGGAAGCAACCAACCGTTACCAAATTTTGCACAGGCATTTGGGACCACGAAAGGAACTCAACAAGTGCGGTGCTGAAAAATGTCGAGCCACTCTAATGGGTAGCCTTGAGTGAATCTAACATACCATTAATTAACTGTCAAACTCCTGTCGTTCGGTCCACGGATGGTTCTATCATCGACAGACGGAGCATCTTTTCGGGATACTGTAGATCAAAACAGGTTTACTGAGAAGACAATTGTTAGGAGCTGCAGCTGGCTGGTGGACAATATTTAGTTTATTCCGAGCCGTGCTAATAACAGATGTCAATTGTGTCGTGTTTTTTAGAAAATGAGTACGCGCTCTACATGATTGCGTCTATCCGCGTGAAACTTAATTGAGTGAATGCCAAACGAGGTTGGAAAATATTCGCTCGTCGCTTTGTAGATCTCGCAAAATCTCAATAAAATAAAACTAACCTTTTTTCCTTTTTTCGGTTCGACTCATATATCTAGGATGTATTTCCCACGAATTAAACAGCAATCGTCCTTATCAGTGTAATCCCGGAGAACTGACGTTCAACTCGAGCGTTTGATTTCTGTAAAAACTAAAGGTCTATTCAAAAGTAAGTGACTCTCTGTTGGCAGGGGGCGCTATTCACTTTGTTAACAGTCTTCAAAAATAAATTATGAAAGGTAAAAAAAATTGAACGAGCAAATTTTGATTATAAACAAGTTTGCACTTTTTCTAGAAATTGGTCTTGAATAAAGATTGATCCACCATTTTAAACCCACAGACCCAAAAAAGTGGTTTCAACGATTTGTATAGGAGCTGTCAAGTTGTTCCCCCTCTGGGTAGAAGCCGTTTCGTTAGGTTTCTGTCAGACTGGAGATGAGTAAAGTGCGAGAAGAATTCCGTACCAAAACCATCGCAATATCTTCCGGACAGAATGATTTCAAAAGTAAAGTCGAACAAAACTCTGGCAGAAGTCGAACAAAATTATACCTACATTCCTGGCAGCATTCGTACTAAAACCGGATTTGCTTTCAGAATTCTGGTAAAAGCACACAAATTCTATCCAAAACCAATTTTACTAAATCTGTAGAAAATCCTGCATATCTTGTTTATATTCCCTACCAAAATACTAGAATTCTTGACGTTCTTAATTAATTTGAAACAAGATCTCATAGGTTCACGAATTGTCAAGCTTGGTTATTTACTTTCATTGACCAAAATGTATTTCATTTAAATTACTCGAGAAAAAAGCATCAATGATTTATCGATTGCACACTTCACACAACAAGAAAACCAAAACAACCTTAGGAAGGAAGAGAGCCGGTTGCTAAATTTATAACAAGATTTATGCAACTTTGCTGACGGTTTCCAGTTAGAGATAAATTTATTCTCTAATAACAGTTTTCTTTATCCATATTTTGGAATACGCTTTTTCTAAATGTTGTTCTAGCTGCATTGACGGCGTTCATAACACACGTAACGTAACACACTTTTCTCTTGAAACTATTTCGTTTCGTTGTTCGTGGTACTCGTATGGAGAAGGGATACTAGCGCTACCATCAAATCAGTGGTACATACACAGACAAACAGACATAACACATTGAACAATAAGACAAAATTTCTATTGATCATATTTATAAAATCCTTTTTACTTGCCACTAGCGCTACCTATCGTCATTCCTGCTCAACTTCTTTACTCACCTCGTCGAAGATAGCGACGCTGGTCGTCGTTGCCAAGTAAAAGTTTCATAGTAAAAGTTTGTTTGTTTGAAAGGCATCTGTATGTTGGGCATAATCATCACAAAGAGAACCTTTTTATACGTAAAGTTACACTTCCGAAAATATATTTTACGATTGGTGCGGAAATGATATACCGTTGAATGAATGATTTAATTTATGTGGAAAGTAAACAGATATACTTGTTCCCATCGCTGAAACTTTCATTATCTTGTTGCAGCATAATTTCGCCCACAATATGCGATGTTTGCAATGATCAGGAAGATGGCTTTACTGTTCGCAAGTTTAAAACATTTATTAAACTGTAACAATTATAACTTATCTGCACTTTAAAATTTGCTTTAACTATTACTGTTTGTAAAGTATCATAAGCCGAATGCAAGTGTCAAACAAAGAATAATCAGGGATTGAAAAAAAACGTATGTGTCTTTCTTTAGTTCTTAATCTTCGTTTTTTAGGGTAGATGTAGGGTAGGGTCCTCAAAAATAAATACTTACATCTGACAGGAAAGACGTTTGAGAATTTAATTATGCTACGATATGGTTGTTAATTGCTTTTTATTTATGATTAACCCATTCATGCCCATGTTGTTTGTGGACAACAACGTTTTTAAACAGGTATAACTTTTGATTAAGGCAAAATTTGCTCACAAAAACAAGTAAGGCCAATAAATGTGACTATTGCCTTTCATTTGAGTATTAATAGTTCCAAGGACCAGCTCTACCACTGAAGTTATTGCAATTAGTCTGATTGGATTCCGATGGAGCAGTGCTGCCAGGAACAGTTTACGTTGACGACGGAAAATGAATTTTTCATATATCTTCGTTATGTTGCAAAATTATTGAAAATTGATAAAACTTATCAATTTAGACTGTCTTTGGCTACATTTCCCATGCAATTGGACTATTGTAAATATTCTAGAAGAATTGTATTGAGCATTGGAAGAAAAAAAATGAGCAGCCTCTAGCACTGCGAGGGAAGCACCTATCTTTATGAAAAAAGCTTTTCGTGTTTCTTGACCCCACTGTTTTCAAGGAAAAATAATTTTGAAACCCGGCATGCACTAGAAAAAAGTTGGGCATGAAAGGGTTAAATTAAGAGTTATACAAAGAAATAATAAATAAAACCAAATAAACTCCGTTGCAGTTCGATCATCTGGTTTTGCATTTACAAAAAAAATCTTGCCGTCGTGTATTGATCCACGTCATTGAAAATATTTGTTTCGCATACTTTATCTGCAGCGCGTTCTGCAATCACATCTAGGCTCTCCATCTCATACAGGTTGCCAGCAGCATCTTTCACCTTTGAAGCCATCCCCAAGCTTTGCCCTAAATCCAAAATTGCGAAATTTACTGCATATATAGTAACTAAAGTAACTCAGCTCGCAATCTAAAACAGCATGAGTTGATTATCGTTAATTTAATCTAATGATTCCAGCTTACCCTTTTCGAGGATGTAAAGGATTTTTTGAAGCCATCGACTGGAAGTGATCGGCAAACAATAGACTATTTTTTTCCTATTAGATTTCTTCGAGATTGATCATTACATCAGTTCGTCCGAGCAACAAAGTTGCACCTAAACTACACAACTGAAAACAAATCTATTGTATTATTAAAGATTTGAAAAACTATTTATATAGGTATTACATGGAAAAAGCACGTGGAAACCGGAAAATGATTTTCTGATTGTTACACTTGTTCTATTTTGACAACACAAACTCGCACCGGAGACCCATTTTACTGTTATTTACCCGACTACTACGCGCGAACTTCAAAGAGTATACACTAACGCCACAACTCAAAGTATGGTGGCGTTCCTGCACACTAACATATTCATTAAATTATTGTTTTCAACATGAGCGATGGTGAATTTTAGAGTGTTATGTCTGTTTGTCTGTGGTACATATATGAAACAGGCACAATCTGTCAAGTTGTCCCGGGTTGTTGTTACTATAGACTCTAGTGGAACCAGGGTGGCCAGACCTACCGATTTATCGGTAGTCCTACCGATTTTGGTCTTCCCTACTGATTCACAGACGACCAAGGGAAAACTACCGATATTTTCTTATTCCTACCGAAAACTACCGATTTTTTATGGATTTTGGACACATCCTACATCAACGATCATTTTTGGGTTGGATTTGGTCTGAGATCTGTGTTTTCAGTATTTCACAATTCTATGTCAACACTACGTTTTTGGAACAACAATCCGACCTATTGATAAACTTTTAGTGACTTTACCGAATTAAGGAATTCTATCTGGCCACCCTGAGTGGAACGCCGCATACCAAACAAGAATTCTCTTTCGATCATGCCCATTAACTTGTTTGACGTCTAGGACACCAACATAGCTGCAACGTTTATGGACATATATGTTCACGAAATAAGACCCGCACAGTAATTATCCACAATCCACCTGATTTATGGCCGATTCCTTCACCCTCGCTTAAGGCTTAAGTCAGGTTTAAACGAACTGGTAAACCTGGTTTAAAAATTAAGCAAGGGTGACGAAATCGGCCCTTAAACTCATTTCCACCCGATTTAAGCTCAATCTCGCACTAACACAATAGCACACGGATTAGTACATAGGCCTGCCAAACTCAAATTTTCCGTTCTGATTCGCTCTATAATTCCTATCCGTTCTTCAATTTCCAGATCTTTCGTTTGTCTTGGATCCGATTTCTTCACCCTCGCTTAACTTTTAATCCAGGTTCACCAGTACGTTTAAACCTGGCTTAAGCGCTAAGCGAGGGTGAAGATATCGACCCTTAGCCACCCTAAGGGCCGATTTCTTCACCCTCGCTTAGCGCTTAAATCAGGTTTAAACGTACTGGTGAACCAGGTTTATTTATGAAGAATGTCATAAAAGGAGAAAACTAGTCGATAGGTTTATAATTTTCAGACTTCGCATCTACCAACCATACAAAATAATACTAGATAATCGATCAGTGGCGTTGTAATTTTTAATGTGTTCTAATTACTCGTCTTTTATTCGTATCATAAAAGTTATATAGTATGTATGTGTATGTGTTATTTGTGTATAAAGTTTCACTGTTCGTATGTAAACATAATTAAATCAATTTTTCAATTATTTCAATCTTAACACTCCCCATGCGTTACTTTCTAAATCTGCCATTTTTGTTTACATTACTTGTTTGGAACCGATGTTTTGGGTTCGATTGGAACTTTTGCCTTAAGTCTTCGCACATAATCAATAAAAAAAATTGCAATTTTTTCAATAGGTCCAATCTAGAAAAGAGAGGCTCTCTTTGTTTACTTTCTCTTTCGCGAATTATTCGATCACCTTTCTGATTTCCCTTCAACTGTTTGCGTAATAAGCTAGTAAAAACTTTGGTCTTTCGAAACATACTGATTAATGTTCAAAAAGTTTTATGGTTTTGCAGAAATAATCGAAAAAGAAATCGAAAAAAGAGGGCTCTTATTTGCAGATTGGACTTAATGGAAAAAAAGTCTTCAGTTGTATATTTAAACCCAGTTTGAAAATGTCCACCGGTTCCTCTTGGTTATCGTCAAAATATGAAACGTTTTTGGTGATATTTTTTTTAACTGTGGATTCTGTATAATTTTAATCAATTAGAGATGAAGTAATGATATTAAATCTCAATACACACTCCAAGGAATGTAATTGTTGCTTCAAACCACACAAATGCACAGAAACCTGGCAATGCAGGAGGCAAATACATTAACAGGGTCCAAATCAGACTGGTTACCCTATGCATACAGAGAAATTGTAGCATAACCGAGAGCATAACACAAAAACAAATACATATGATCATATTTATAGTTGATTGAACCTTACTGTAAATAATTGTAGAATTACTGTACTGTAACAGCGTTAATTATGATTTTGTTGTACATTACATCGAATTCCAATACAATTCTAGTACTTCAATCAGACCGGCCCATCGCGATAGATTTTTTTCGGTCACCCTGCGTAATTCCGATTTCCATTCCCTCGGTAGTTTCATCTGTCAAAAAATGAAAAAAAGTGGTGACATAAAAGAAAGCTAACGGGCGTATTTTTCTTTGATAAAAAGTAAGTTTTTCGTTGATAACACCTTACAGAAATGGTTATTGTTATTTCCATCAAGTTCCATAAGTGCAGTGGCAGTGTTAGAAACTGAAGTTACACGAAATTACGCCGAGGATCCAGTGTAAAACCTGAAAAACATTTGCCCTCTGCGGAAGCGCTGGTGTAAGAAATCGATTTTTCATCGCCGAACCACATCATCATGGTGGGACCGTCGTCAGTGATGATTATCGTCTACTTTGGTTATGATTGAAAAGTAAACACAGTGGGTGCAATTTGTTATCAGCAATAACGGAGCCTCTATTGTTAAGTAGGGCGGTATACATGTAATTGCTTACAAACGAAACCATTCTAGTCTAAATTTTTGGTGCTGAATTTTAGTGATATCGATTACCTCTTAAGCTAGCCTATGAGTGTTAAGAGCCCTGCGAAATTTTTAGTGCCAGAAGTGTACTAGCTTTCATTTTTCTGTATCGTAATAGCGTTTTTGTTTTTACGTTATGCGACACCGGTGTAGTGTAAAAAGAATGATAAACTGATTACTTTCAAGCTCGAATGAGGTTAGCTCCGACTGCACCGGTGTTGTAGACTACTAAGTATGATGTCATAAATGAAAATTATATTTTATTGTTTTGTCCGGAGTATGGGTAGAATTTTTAACCCTTTTCGTTTCGTAGTAGGCAAAGCAAAATGAGATCAAAATAGAATATCGTATTTGACAGATAAACAGATATTAAAATAAGATTAAAGTTTGATATTGACATCAAAACATAACATTTACTAGCTGTAATTTTGATGCTTGACTTTGCTGGGGTTGCCATGCAGTTGTCCTGTGTTCCAAAAATCAGCTGCAAACTCAGTTGAAGAAAGAGAAGGTGAAGATTACACAAATTGATTTTAGTGCCATGGATATTCGTTCTTCTCAATTCACATACATTTGTATATTGTTAATGGTAAATGCAATATATGATTTAAAAATTATCAATATATCAATAATATTATACGTACTCATGTGGACTTCGATTGCCAGTAATACCTAAAAGGCATCCATTGCAGTGTTTGGGAATCTCATGATACAGTCGGAGTGAGGTAGGTGAAATCTTTTCAAAAAATGTTTTCACGATGCTGAGTTAGTACATATATTCATTCAATTTCCATATAACTCAAGATTTGAAATACATTTTTTCAATTTTTTATTTCAAAATATTGGAAATTAAGCATTTTACGGGCTACATAATTTTCAAATCTACGGAAAAGTAGCTGCACACTAATTCAATTTTTTAGAGTGTTATTTCTGTCTGTGCTATTTGTGTGGTTATCGACCTTATCACCGAAGTCAATAAATATTTTCGCCAAACTTGGACGAGGTGTTTATCGGTAGGAGATAATCACGTAATTTCGACCAGTTGATAAGGCTTGTTTTTTTAAATAAAAATCAGCTTACGATTCTGGTTTTTAGCAAAGGCTTTGCGCGTATTCCCTTTGAATTCATTCCATCTACTGCGTTAAAGTTGGAAAAGGATATAAACCGTAGCTCCCCGGCTTAGGAATGACGGAGACTCTACTTTAATGAGTTATAAACAAGAATTAGGGGTAGGAACGAACCTAATAAGGCCAGTACAATTTTTTTTAAATACTACCCCTCACACCCTTAAAATTGCTGAAAAAATCAGAGCGCAAACAATTCTTTTCTAACAACCAAAATTTCAAAAAAATGTCACGTTTTATAAAACAATAAATTTCATATAACTTTGCTTTTCGTCATTGAACACTATTATGATAGTTTTGGATTTACACTCCCTCACTATTATATTATGCATTGTCTGAGAGCACGCTTTCATCATATCGTCTAAAACCATCCGATATTTGATTCGTAATTTCCCATCCCATGAGATATCTGATTTTTGTTGTCTTGGCCATTCTCGGGTGAATTTGATGTCAGAGTAAAATCATCGAACCCGTCTAACCTCAAACGAATATGATTAATGATAAACGGTGCTTGTAATTTTTGTGGAAGGAAGGATCCACCTGTGAATTGTCAAGCTAACGCCTCATAGCCAACGCGAATTCTCGAGGAGATTCCTAGAAAGATACCATGGCTCAGCTGCGCCACTTGCAGGATGGGGGTGATGAAGGTCATCATCGAAAGGCTTTTCCTCCAGCATGAACCGACGATATAGCTACTTTTACCGCACAGTTAGGAAGATGATTATTAAGAAGCTCGATTATCTATGAACAGCTTATCGAAATGGAGAAAGCCATGAAAGTGAAGAAAGACCCAGGACCAGCTTCAAGCTTGGATGTGAAAATAGTGATACAGGAGACCCCGGATATGTTAAGTATGCTCCGATAACAGGAAGCGACAGAGCGTATGGATCTGTTGGTACAGTCGGATAACTTACAGAGAGTAATCCTGAACATGCTAACCAGGTTCACGGAACGTGGAAACGGCCTGTCGTGCAATTTGAGGTTTCTTATAGACAAGCCTACAGTGGATGCCATCCGAACGGCTGCAGAGAAAATGATATGGCTATTGCATGTTGGTTATCTTAGACGTGAAGAATGCTTTCAACAGTGCTAGCTGTACAGCATGAGGCTTTCTGAGTACCACTGCTGGATACTAAAGAGCTACTTTCAGAACCAAACACTGATCTACGAGACAGACAAGGGAGATTGACAATTACGACGAGCATTCCGAGTGTCGATTGTCAGTTCCCCAGATGATGTGGTGTTCCAAGTAGTCGGAGAATCACTAGAAGAGGCAAACGGAGACGATTGTCCGCCATAAAACAGGTGATGTTGATTACCAGCCGAAAGACAGCAACAGACGAAAGTCACGATCGGAGAATGTATAATCGACTCAAAGCGCTATAAGCGAAACTATGCTATTGTGCGTGATAATCGACGAATCTTTGGACTAATCTTTTGTCGAGGCACCAATGTATCGGGCGCCACAAATCATCTGGAATCGCTGGATCGAAGCCTGTGAGCAGACCAGATCTACCGCCAGAGATTAGATCGAGTAGGTCGTGTTGTGAAGTACTAGCGATGAGTCGTCGAGATTTCAGCGAACCGGAAACTATGCTCCTTCCGATATCGCCGGAATAACCTCGCCAACTACTGGTTGGCCCGTTGAGTAGGATTTATAGATTATTCGAGCGACAAAACTGGGAGCTCAATGACTCACGCAACGAAGAAAACCCACGGCTGAGAAATAAATGACTCATTGAGATGGAAGACAAACGGTTCGTGAAAACGGCAACTAAATGGCTCCCAGAAGTTCACTGCCTTGATTATCCGAGTAGGTGTTCGGAGCTAGATGCCGAAGCTGACGAAACGCAAGAGGAAACCCGGAAGCTAAATTTGTATTTGTATATATGTAACACCAACAGGCCCGATGGCTCCAATGGTGGATTCCTTATACTATATAAATCAAACGGAAACACAGAAGCACAAACTAACAAAAATTAAAAACAGGGTTAATTATATAGTAACAATAATCTTAAATGGTTCTATGAATCGGCTGCCACGGTGTTATCCTTAGATCCTTGAACTCTCGACATTTGATTCCATCCGGCCAGCTTGAAGGCATCAATGCAGCAGCTCGATGTTGCAAATTTATTTCAACTCTAAATGAAACAAAATCCAAACAGGCTGCATTCTTCCAAGACGGCACTAATCGTTTAATACAGATCACGTTGTTCATCTGTAATGATTCACACACCATCTCGGATACTTCATTATCCGTAACATCTAATGCAATATTTGAAATAAAAAGCTTGAATGTGGGACTGTGCCTAAGTTCAGCAGATGAATGGCAACTGAAAGCCGTTGACGATAACGGGTTTTCATCTACGGTATCTTTTTGCTCACCAGCACGAGAGGGCTTGTCATATGATTCAACCGAGACAACCAGTGTATCGATCTTTTCATTCAACTTGTTGACTTCTGATTTCAAACATTCAATTGCCTGTTTAGTGTCTTTTTCCACAGTGCTCAATTTGTTAGATTTCATAGTTTCCATTTGGGCTTTACATGAGTTACACAACCAGTACATGTTTGAGTGGAAACACGCCATTCTCTCTTCCAACGATATTTTTACACAAAGAATATGAAATCGTATTCCATTGTTGCAGAAACCTTGGCAAAAAAACTCAAAAACGTCGCTACTGGTGATTTCGATTTGACAACATCCACAATTCCGCTCCATTACTACTTAGATGATCAGACAGTATTGAGACGAAAGTAACGCTGTGTTTGTATCGGATAAGCAGGAACAATAGCAACCTCTATTTACCCGCTCATAACCAACAACCAACCAGTAACAAATATATAATTGAGAAAGGATGTGCTATGTGTAGTGGTTGGCTATTCAAGTGTTAGTAGTGTTTTAAGTACTAATGTATGTCTTTCATGTGATGATCATATCTTCAGCTTTATCTTGTACCTGCCTAATCTATTACTTCTCTCCTATATTGTCTTTTATTTCTTCTTTTCGAGTCCTATGCTGCCATGCTACACCCGCCTTCAGCTGGGTCAGCAAAAATAGTGGTAGTGAACGTCTTAACACTCACAGATTCTAAAACGCAGTCTCAAGCGGGAACCTAGAAAAATGCCTTCGCGCACGCGATTACGAATCGGTCACGTCCGGAAGTCTGTCCTTGATCCCGGAAGCCTGGGTCCATGCCTTCAGCTGAACCAATTAAAAAAATACACTCATACCTATTAGACAACACGTCTCATGGCGACATGACTGGGAACCCTATCGATATAAGGGATCCCAATCTCTGCCAGAGTTTTAACCGCACACCGAAAATTTGATATCAGACTCACGGTTCGCGCGACCATTCAAGAACACACGCAAATATGTTACAAAATCACGTCAGCGTACAAACGTTAGAGCCCCTCGCGATTTTCCAAGCAACCTACGCCCACGAACTCGCAAACATGATTACACCCCGGTGATAATCATGTTTGCGTCTCAGCATTTATAAACTTACCAACGCGACCTCATCCTACAAACTCCTGCGCTCGCGCCAACATGAGTCGGGATCGTCCGGAAGTCTCTATCCTCGGTGCCAACAGTCTAGCCACATTAATAAAAAAAATAAAATTGAAAAATTACGAAAAATAACTAGCATATCCACTAGACAAAACGTTCCATGGCAATATGACCAGGAACTCTAATGATATGGGGTAACTCGCTCCCTGTCAGAATGTGATCCGTACACCGAAAACTAAATTGATGACGGTCCGTGAATATGTGAATGGCCGCAGGGTTTCAAAATCGAATTTATACAAGCGAAGTCACATACACGCGTGCACACGCGACAAACACGTCAACATACGAACGCTCAAGCCCTTCGCGATCATCCACGCACACCTTTTCCCGCGATCGCGCATACTTGATAGCACACCGGTAATTATGTGAACGTTTTAGTACATACGAAGTTACAAAAGCGAACCTGCAAACGCGGTCACGTCCGGAAATCTTTACTCTTCATTCTAGCAACTTAGTTCCATACATCCAGTTGGACCAATCAAAAAATAAAGCTCATATCCACTAGACCACACGTTCTACTGCGATATGACTGGGAGCTCTAGTTATGAAAGAACCCACTTTCTTCTAGAATCTGAACCGTGCATGAAAAAATAAGTATCAGATTCACGGTCCGCGCGCGATCATTCTAGAACACACACGAATATGCGAGAGGCACACGGTTATAAAATAGAATTTATACATTTATGGCGAAGTTAGATACACGTTAGCACACGCGACATACAAACGCACACGCGATCAACACGTTAACGTACACGCTATCGCAAGCCCCTACACCCGCGCATACCTGAACCGTACAATAAATATCACATTCAGAATCACGGCCCGCTACAATTGGCCTAAAGCAGTGTTTTAGTGAGCGCCATTCGCCTGCCTCAAATTGTAGTATGTGATTCTGACGAAGAGCCCTTCCGAGAACCTAGCTCTACAGCTCCAGTAGGACAACTTTCGAAAAAAAGCTGTTATACTCCGACTATTGCACGAAGTGAACGTTCAACAATGAATCAAACGCGTGGAAGTAGGCCTTGGCACAAATTAAGCAATGATAATTGATATTTTATATGTTTCACCCACATTTGAAAACATTTACTTAGATAATTAGTGAAATGAATATTATTGGACGATATTCAATTGAACGAATAACATGAATTTTTGAATGAATAATACATATTAGGTTCTTTACAGGCACAGTTAACCTCACTTTGCTTGACAGTTCACTTGTACTGTTTACATGGACTAGATTAGCTCGAAGCAAATCGCATGGAATTTTTCTAATTCCATGTAAACAGTACAAGCAAACTGTTAAAAATGAACACTCAAGCACAGACTAACAGACATAACACTCAAAAACAAAGCTTCGCCCGCTTTAACGGTCATTTTAAAAATATTTGTTGTTGGGACTGTGGCCACATTTGAAATTATGGCGCCACTGACATATGAACAAGCATACGGGGGATAGACCCCTAGTAAAAAATTGTTCCCAAACCTGAGGGGTAACCCACCAGTAAATGAGTGTTTGGGATTGTGAATAAAAGGTGGAGCTAGTGGTTTGCGGAAAATCGTCGGATCGATGTTTTTTGAGGGAATTCCTTCATAGTGTTTTGTATGTTAGTCTGTGACTCAAGTCCATATGTGACGTCAGCGTAAAGTTCAATTGTTTTTATTCATCACGAGTCGCATCAGGTTCATTTTCAATCGTCTACTCAAACAAGAGCTTCGATAATTTCTAACTCTGGTGAAAACATTGTGTAATTTCGTTCAGTACAATGAATGTTGCTAATTTTCAAAAACTCGACCTTCTATTCCTTCGGAAATTTTGAAAAGGGTTTTGTATATTTAAACGTTAGTCGTTGTCACGACAAAAAAAACAAATTAATCTTCATACCTACAAAACATACCTGATTCTAGTGGTAGCCCAGAAAACCGCTTAACAAATACAGTTTAGGCTTTGAAATGTTTTTTTTAATTCTACGCGAAAATGAGTCAAGCTTGCTCACAGTGTCTTTTATTAACAACTTTATGCAAAAAAATTCAGCATCTCTGAAACTTCAGGATATGAATGAATGGGCTTTCCCCTTTCATTTGAAACCAACATCAAAATAACCCGTCGGGGGGTCTAGAGCAACTTTTTTTTTAAGTTTTTTTTTTGTGAAAACATAGATTTTACAATAGAACTAGTTCATATTTCTATCCCTAGATGGTGCTTTAGACATTCGAACAACACTAAAAGTGAGAATCTGATAGATATTTTAATTGTCTACAACTTTGTTAGCAACTAAAAACCGATTTGAAATTGTCCGGAAAAGTTGTTTAATATTTTAACGAAGTCTAAGTTAGTTTCACAGAAACCCTAGTGGTTTGTAAGTCAATTCACACGCACTTTTTTCATTTGTCAAATACCTGTGTTTAGTTGAACAGTGCATTCAGCGGAATTTGAGAGCTTGGAAAGTCTCATCTTTTGGCTGAAAATTGTAATTCCATATTCCACCTGATACAGGGCACCATTAATATTTTTGAGATGAAAAGTCTTAGATAAGTGTTGACCAAACTAGTATGATATTAATATTCTTTTCCAAGATGGTGAGTGATTCCTCCCGCAGAAACAGCTTGATGAGCTTTCAATGATGTATGCCTTCTTTTTCATGTTTTCGATTGTTCTCGGGGATGGCTGATAACTATTCATGCATGAACCTCCTATTTTGTTAGCAGCTTCGTATAAAATTCACTTGTCCTGAACTTCAACCTTTATATTTGAACAAACTCAATGAAACTGGTAACACCATTGCAATATTTCGCGAATTTCATTGCAATGCTTTGTTAAAAACGCTTATTATCTTTTTCAAAATTAACTCAATGTGACAAACAGTGAATAAAAAATTTTGAGTTTTTGGATCAAGATAATTATTTTTTTATTCGTGGATTTGTGTATATATATAAGGTTTTTCTTGTACTCAAATCATATTTTGTTTTCAAAAGTAATACATTTCGCATAATCTAGGATCAATTAATTAACGATTACTCGCATAATTGATTGGAAATGGCCGTAAAATCCAACTGTCACAATATACTTTGCGGAAAAAATTTGAATGAATCGTTTCACGCTAACCACTAATTTGGACAGTTACTTCTGTGGTTTGAGTTCAATTATAAACTGTGTGTCCCAACATTTCGTCTTGAACAGAATTATAATAACTGACTTAAACCATCATAACCTAAATTATGCGACGTATACTGCCCATAACGGCATAAGAGTCCCATGTTGAAAAACAGCAAGCCGAGAAAAACGCTGTTCAAGATTGTCCCATCCATTGAGCCAAATGGATGGGACAACCATGTTTTGGTATTTTTTTATATTTTCTGAACAAACCCGGTAATCTTATTTGTGCAGTGTGATTCAGTGGTGATACAGAATACAATCCAACGGATAACTCATTTTCGACAAAAATCCACATGGGACTCTTATGCGTTTATGGGCAGTATAGTCCTTTCTAAAACATAAACGTAAGCAAACCCTTGTAACCAAGCAATACCTTCCGATGAATGGTAGTTCCTTCGAACCTATTGGGAAAGATTACAAACTTAAACCAAAAGCACAAATAGTTTTCTGTCTCTGTCAAACATCCTAATTTTCAGAAGGTCAATAGGAATTGTCAACGAAGAAGTTGTAATGAATCCCGTCAAATATTTTCATGTCACTAAACCCAATTATTTTTTTGGCAGTGAAATAAGTGCGAGAAAATATATTTCCAAACCACTAGGCCTCGTGTGAAACTATCTTAGATATTGCTTCGTTAAAATCTCAAACAACTTCCAGGTGATTTCAGATCAATTTTTAGTTGTCAACAAACTTGTAGACAATTAAATTTTCTATCAAATTCTCACATTTAGTGTTATTTGAATGTCTAAAGCACCATCTAGGAACAGAAATATGAACTAGTTCGAGTAGTAAAAGCAATATTATTACGAAAAAAAACTTAAAAAAAAGTTGCTCTGGACCCCCCGACGGATCATTTTGATCTTAGTTTCAAATGAAAGGGGAAAGCCCATTCTTTCATATTCCGAGGTTTCAGGGATGCTGATTTTTTGCATAAAGTTGTTCTAATAAATACACCGTATGCTGCGACCATCTGAATTTTCAAAATCACATTTAAATGAATGCGTTTAATGCCGCTGTCCGCATTGGCATTCGCTACTTTGGACAGTCTGATTTGGTTTCGTTCGTGATATCCCGGATAATATCCCGGCACTTAGTTTCGTCGGATAGTATGGTAATCCGTGTGTCACTTGATATTCGCGCTAATGTAAAAAAATCAATATTTAGCCTACCGGTACGCACAATGCTCGTGCTATATGTATGTTCATTCGCTGACACTAAATTTTTCTGAATGAACACGAGGCGTGGGTGTCGATAAAGATAGATTTCGAATCACTTATCTAACGCCTGCTAATTAAGCTAATTAAAAACCAATAAATATATTGTAGTTCAGATGATAAGTTGCAGTTGGGGGTATTGGAAAACCATCTATTCATCCGATAAAATAACCCCTTATACAAGCTACAAGGACACAATTCAATATTAATTCTTCAAAAGGGCTAATGAGATTTTTGTAAACAAACTTATTTCGCTCATTATTCCGCTGCCGAGTTGAATTTCCCGAAAAATACACATGAATCAACAACCTTACCCGTGATGGAATCAATTTCAAATGTTTTCTGTGTTAAAATTATAACAAATTAAGAGAAATCAGCAAAACAAAAGTTTGTTTACAAATCTTATTAGCCCTATTCAAAAGTTGATACGGAATTGTCTACTAATTGCTACTAATATATTGCGAATGCCGTTCTTCATAATAGCACATAAAAGGCTGGACAGAGAGTTGAATTGGTATACACGGAAGCAGGGTTGGATTAATTTGTCTGTATCATTTGTTATAAAATGCCCAGAATGAAATATTTCCGTATTTTATATCTAATCTTTTTTCATTTCTTGAATCGTCATAAAACACGTTTTGTAAAATTAACGATCGTTTATATAATTTTATCCTAAAATTTAAAATAATTGCACATTAGCTTGAAAATTTATTACCATAAAGTAATAAACCGATGTATCAACCCTGCATCGAAATACGCTCATTACCATACGTGATTTTAAATTGCATTTTCCATATCCTCCTAAACCCCCCTACAACAGCCTACTAAAACAACCTGAGCAATGCATATTTTCTCGCACATTTCTCTCCTCGCGTAACCGTGAAAATGCTACGCACGCTCCGTCTCTCTCGCTCTACATCTCTATTTTTCGTTCTCATTGAACCCAACGAAACTGCAGCAGTTGCGTATCGTGAGTTGCATTCATGTTTTACCGACCCAGCATAACCAAAACAATAATAATCATCAGTGATTCTCACGCAAGCTAGGCCATCACACACATTCACTAGCAGTGTGCTCTTGATGTTCCCCGCAGTAGGAGCCGTGCTGCTCCCAGCATTAGTCGTTCTTGTTTCAGTCGATCGAAATTTTCGTTTGAATACTTTCTGTGATATATATGCTAGTGACAACAGAGGAGCTGTTACCATTTTTGCGTGTTGATAAGGTTTCGTAATCTACGAAACTGATGACAATGATTCCCATCGCACCTATCCAGTAGATATCGCCAATATTGGAAACTCTTGTGTGTGTGAATGTTTAGATTATAACCTGTGCTTTTTTTCTGTTTTTAGACTTCGCATATTTGACTCTCCAGGGATGACAGATTCCAAGTATTTCACTACCACCAAAAAGGGTGAAATTTTCGAGCTTAAATCCGAGCTGAACAATGACAAGAAAGAGAAGAAAAAGGAAGCCGTTAAGAAGGTATACCTTTGCACCGGAAATGGTACCGGAGGAACAAGTTTTTCTCATCCTCTGTTTTTTTCTAGGTCATCGCCAGCATGACGGTTGGCAAGGATGTGTCCGCGCTGTTTCCGGACGTCGTCAACTGCATGCAAACAGACAATCTGGAGCTGAAGAAGCTAGTCTATCTGTATCTGATGAACTATGCCAAATCGCAACCCGATATGGCAATTATGGCCGTTAACACGTTCGTTAAGGTAGGCACCACGATGTTCACGTTTTTTTTCGCACAACTTCTCACTTCTGGCTTCCATTGAGAATTACGTTCATGTTCACAGTCATCATTCTATCTGTTGTTTTAGTTGGTTATTTCTCGCTATATTTTGCTTAGAAATTTCAAGCCAGTTTAGCTCGTTTTGGCTCAGTTTGCCGCTACCATATCACCACCAAGTCAAGGTTTATTATTTTTATGCTTGTGACAAAAAAGATAGTTTTCTACCCAAGAAAACTATGTTCTAATCTCAATAGAAAAAAACAACTCGGGCAAAGTGCCAAGTAAAACCAAGCACCATGCGCCGCCGGTCGCATGAGATTCGTTACAGCGGCTATGACTGATGAATATAGGTACCTATCTTCTGCGGCGTGAGACGCTTTGGGTCAGCGCGAATCAATTTAGATTTTCTATTGAAATTAATTAACGATCAACGAGACTTCGCTCCGTTAATTGATCGTCAAGCAGTCTGACTAACGATTGCGGATGTGACAGGCTTTAAGTAGTGTAATATTCGAAAGTGATTCTCAATCGTGAAAATGGCTCAGTTTGATACTAATTTAATTGCGGTATAGCTAATATTTGTTCATGTTAGTTTATATTACAAGCCACTAATAAACTGGTTTTAATTAATAGGTCAGCAAAAGAAACATAACGAAGTTCGGCTGTTTCAAAGCCACCACACACCGCATGTCTGGGGTTTCAAAATGACATCACACATGACATGTGAAAAACGTGTATCCACCCTTTTTTTGTAGGAGGCGATCCACTGCGCCCAATATTTCCATACTATCTACTATAGAACAACATTATATTAGTGAGTGATTGTGTTTATTTTAGTTCAGATTGCAATCTTCAAATGTTTGAGCAAACCTATCAATCGGAGAGATTGCAGGTACGCTTTCGAGACAATTTAAATTCAAAAGACCTGCTTATGTTCAAAAGAAGATATAATGCTGTGAAACCCACTAAATCTTTGATTAAAATGTGTATTTCGCTACTAATACAGATTCAAAGAACTGCGCATGTTTCAAAGAAGGAATCATATGCTATTTTTGAGTAAACCGTGCAGATGAGCGTATATACATTTTTACTTACTGATCTATATCAGTTGCCTGAATAATTTCTCAATTTTGAGATAATTTCCAACAGTAACTTTGAAAATTTCAAACGAATTGATTCATCGTCAGTAAGCCTCTGTAACCGTACTCGTAAATAATGTTTTTTGGTGGAATAGATAATGATAGATAAACTGGTCGGTAGACTGAGATACGATTCCGATAACCGCCCGGATTGAACTGATTGTGTAGCGAAGCGAGCCCTGTCCGTTGAATGTGCGTACCAAACCTACAAACCAAATTTTACCTCCAATCAACGGCTGTTGTTCGCTTGGCAGTAAAATGTGAATTAGCTTCTTGTCAGTCTAGACTTTGTGTAACATTACTTGTTTCCTCACCGAACTTTTTCAATCCAGCACCCAACACGTGTTATTCGGTTCCAGATAGAATAGTGTTCTTACCTTTATTCTCAACATTTGTCCGATTATACTGCTTCTATTTCCTTTTCATTTTCATTTTATCAGACTTATTCCTTCCATTGTCTTTGCCATTCTTTCTGCTATCTCACATCTTACTATTAATATGAACCAATAAAATACAAATTATAATAACTCATGTAAACTGTGTAAGGATTTGCCACATTCTCAACTCGTTAAGGTAATGATCAAAAGCCAAAACAACCAACTATTGCAGCAACTTTTTTAGCACTTTTTTTTTCTTTACTTCTGCTGAGTTCAAACCTCTTATCCTTTTTGTAGTCGAACGTGTTAGTGTTTTGTCCCTCAGTTTATTTTTGGTCTTTGGTTTTGATGTTAGTGTTAAAATTCTAAGTATCAAATTTGGCTCAAATTATCCGAATCGTTAGATCTGATTTCAAGTGCTTTCAAAGCGAGTTCGTTCTGTGTCCACTATTAACGCAATCTAGGCTGATATAATGTCAGCGGAAATTTCTACTTCGTCCGTAAGCTTGTTGGGCTTCGCTGTAAATACAGATAAACCAGGGCCGTGTACATAATTTTGAAATGAAATTTGTTAGGATTTGTTATTAACCAACCCGTCAATTAGAACATTACTGATATGTTGAGAATTGGAAAATCACTTAGCTTGTAGAATAGAAGTTGCATGGAATTTATTTTTTTTCAGTAAATGATTATTAATAGTCTTAATAGAGAGAAAAATATTCACGACTATTGAAAGACACGCCTTGCACTACTAGTTTGTTAGCTTTTCACCGGTTGCTGTTTGATTTGTAGTAGCACCTAAACCTAATAAAAAAATAGGTTGACTAAAGCAACATACAAACTTTGATGATGATGATGTTTGAGCTTTTTGCTTGCTGTGATATAATTTTTATTGCAGTCGACCGATTCACATACTCGCATATTTGGTTAAGGGGGTAAGGTTAATTCGACAAAAAAGTAATTCTATTTGGCGATAGAGATTTTTTTAGTATATTCGATCAATCTAGTTACTCGTCATCACAGTTTGCCGTATCCGGACATAAAAACTTGCTTTGCGTTGTCACTCATTGTTTGTTCACATTTCACACACTAGATAGAAGGAATCGATTTTTGATTTTAAAATAGACAAAGCGGCTCACGGGTAAATTTGATTGCATGCCCTGCTATAGCAGCGGAGCGATTTCTAGCTTCTGAACTGAACAAGATGAGAAACCGGACTCATCCGACCATTTGACGAGCAAATGTTCATTACACTGTTATGGTATCTACGTGCGCTTTAAGAATTTCGGAATATTTGAACACTTGAACACTAGGTCACCAGATGATTCAGTGAATTCAGTGAGCAAGTTGCGCGACTTCCCCAGGATTAAGTGTCCGAAAAACGTTCTAGTGAAATTCTTTACGATGTGTAACGAGAAATGTCACTGTTTGAAGAAATTGAATGATAAAAGGGAAAAGCGATACATAATTTTGGGGAAATAAACTGAGAGTACAACTAAAAGTTATCAATTATACTCGCGACGTGAATATTTGAGCGGCATAAAACCGGAAGTCGTATTAATGCCTCCCTACACGTTTCTAGGCTATTTTAATCTGGGACAAGAGTCTTCCCAAATTCATAGTGGGTCCCAGTGCCTTCAATGTCTTACCCTTTGTTATTGGAACTGATTCGAAGGAAGCTAAGAAGAAAAGCTGGACTGAGTTCTTAGATGGCATCTCGGCCGGCGTACCGATCGCCAAATGCTGAAAAAGAGCTAACGCCAAGACGAAGACAAGAAAAGACGCACCGGAAATCAACAGGATGACAACCATGGATCGACTGAAGATCGCTAACGAAATGGGAAATTACTTCTCCTTGTTAACCACTGACACCGCTCTAGAACCCATCCTTCGTCAATCGCAAGAGATATCTGGTATCACCCAATCACTTTTCTTCCGGACCAAGGGAAGGACTTCAATAAACCCTTCTCTGGTTCCGAATTAAAACACACTCTTACATTAATCCACGGATAAGCAGCGGACCTAGATAGTAGCGGTTAATCGTTCCTGCGGCATCTGTCGCCGCTCGCTAAGCGAATATTACTGAACAGTTTCAACCAAGTGTGGGACTGCTTATTGCCGGAGAGCTGGAAAACTGCCCTGATCGTACCAATGTCAACAAAATGTGAAAATACACGGAAGCCAAAAGATTTCCGTCCTGTCAACTTGCATTGGAAAAGTTATGAAGCTTATGGTTAATAAAAAACTGATCTCTTTTCTGGAGGAGAACAGTCTGTTGGAAAACCGACAATTCGTATTCAGGCAACGTCTCGGAACAGGCAACATAGTCAGCCAGGCTCTCTCCGAGAACCATCATGCAGACATCACAGTGTTAGACATTGCCAAGGCTTACAAGACGGTTTGGTGCAAAGGAGTGTTCCGGCAACTACTAAGATGGGGAATTAACGAAAATCTTGGACTCTTTCTTCAAAACTATCTTAGCAACCAAAGTTGCATTGCGTTGCGTAAGCACGGTATACTTCGTAGATTGCAGACTGATGACTCTCATTTCCAGCCAGACTACTTGAGGAGCATTGTTTGGGAATAACAATTGATCCAATCCAAGCGAGAATTTCGCTGAGAACCACCATTGCTGGCCACGACCATCTTTACCATAGCTTGGGATATGAGAAAGGAAGTGTTGATGTGGTACTTACTTTACGGAGACACCCTTTCGTGCAAGAAATCGAGGTTTACTGCGACTCTATGACAACAGATAGTTGGGTTCCCGGTGCGGCGTCAAAGGAAATGAAAAGGCTGATCAACTTGTTGCACTCGGACGAACCGCTAGAGAGACACTCTCCAACGAAACTCCCTCCACCGGCATAATGAGACTTTACAGAAAAATAGTTTTCATTCACTTTATTCGCCACTGATGAAGTCTACCTGACCACATACAAAAAATAAGAAACACCCTTCTGACTGCACTATCATTCCTCAGAGATGCTGGACTCCACGACCAAATATAATCGAATCCAAATTAGGCGGGCCCCTCACCAACCAGGTTTCCCGCGGCTTTACCGACAACTAGTAACTCACTCCACAAACTACGGCACCTTAATTAGCCCCTTCTACGCAGCAATCAACAATCAAAACCAACATCAGTCAAAGGCCGAAACAAAACCAACAACCCTCCTGTGCCGACCTTGATTGGGGACGTCTGGATTCTCCAGATGCACCCCGACGGCTGTCGGCGCGAGCCCGGATTTTACCCAGGCAAGTATCTCACAAAATGACTGCCCCGAAATTCTATCGGACAATGTATCACCGAGCTGGGCAGAGACCCGGTAAGAATGCTTCGGAAGGTTATCACCAACTTTAAATTAAACATACAGCCTAAGCGAGGACCCTCAACCGTCATCTGCTCCAGATGAAGGGAAGATTAACCGCGGCCCATAACAACGAAGTACCGGCTCTCGATCACCCCCGTTTTATAACGAGCAGGACACCTTTAATGACCCGGAAAAATCACTCCTGATGGAATCGATCAGTAACAACAAAATTATGTAAATCTATGACTTGTGCCAATTTTATTCTGCTTTAATTTTCACATACGGCGAATGGCCGGTTAGGTTGAAGCCGCTTTCAATAAATTCAATCAATCAATCGTGAGGCTAATAAAACAAAGCAGGCAGGAATCAAGACCAACTAAAGTTATTTTTTTCGAGAGTTGTCCTACTGGAGCTGTAGAGCTAGGTTCTCGGAAGGGCTCCCCGTCAGAATCACATATTACAATTTGCAGACGAGACAGGCAATGTCGCCCACTAAAACACTGCATTAGGCCAATTGTAGCAGGCCGTGATTCTGAATGTGATATGATTGTACGGTTCAGGTATGTGCGGGCGCAGGGACTCGCGATCGCGTGTATCATCGCGAAGGGCTCGAACATTTGTACGTTAACGTGTACGATCGCGTGTGCGTTTGTATGTCGCATGTGCTAACGTGTAACTTCGCGTGTATAAATTCTATTTCATAACCGTGTGCCTTTCGCATATTCGCGTGTGTTCTAGAATGACCGCGCGCGGACCGTGAATTTGATACCTAATTTTTTGTGCACGGTTCAGATTCCAGAAGGAAGTGGGTTCTTCCATATCATTAGAGTTCCCAATCATGTCGTCGTAGAACGCGTGGTCTACTGGATATGAGCTTTATTTTTTTATTGGTCCAACTAAAGATTTCCGGACGTGACCGATTCATGATCGCGCGCGTTTGCGGGTTCGCGTTTGAGACCGCGTTTGTAACTTCGTAAGTACTAAAACGTTCACACAATTGCCGGAGTGTTATCAAGTTTACGCGATCGCGGGCATAGGTGTGCGTAGATGATCGTGAAGGGCTTAAGCGTTCGTATGTTGACGTGTTTGTCGCGTGTGCTCGCGTGTATGTGACTTCGCGTGTATAAATTCGATTTTGAAACCCTGCGGCTTTTTATATATTCGCGAACTGTCATTCTGATCTTTAGTTTTCGGTGTACGGATCACATTCTGACAGGGAGAGAGTTACCCCATATCACTAGAGTTTCCGGTCATGTCGCCGTGGAACGTTTTGTCCAGATTGTTGGTACCGAGGATAGAGACTTCCGGACGATCCCGATTCATGATGGCGCGAGCGCGGGAGTTTGTAGGTGGGCGCTTGAGATGAGATTTTTATGAATGCTGAGATTTTCACCTCATCACCGGGGTGTAATCATGTTTGCGAATTCGTGGGCGTAGATTGCTTGGAAAATCGCGAGGGGCTCTAACGTTTGTGCGCTGACGTGATTTTGTAACGTGTGTTCTTGAATGCTCGTGCGAACCGTGAGTCTGATATTAAATTTTTGGTGCGCGGTTAGAATTCTGGCAGAGAGTGGGATCCCTTATATCGATATGGTCGCCATGAGACGTGTTGTCTAATAGGTATGAGCGTATTTTCTTAATTGGTCCAGCTGAAGGCCTGTACCTAGGCTTCTAGGATCAAGGATAGACTTCCGGACGTGATCGATTCGTAATCGCGCGCGAGGGCATTTTTGTAGGTTCCCGCTTGAGACCGCGTTTGAGAATGTGAGTGTTAAGACGTTCACCATCACCATCTTTGCTGACCCAGCTGAAGGCCGGTGTAGAATAGCAGTATAGGACTCGAAAAGAAAAAATAAAGGACAATATATGAGAGACGTAATAGATTAGATAGGTACAAGATACAGCTGAATTTATGATCGTCACATGAAAGACATACATTAGTACTGCAAACTCTACCAATACCTGAATATCCAACCACCACACATAGCACATCCTTTCTCAATTATCTATTTGTTACTGGTTGATTGTCGACTATGAGAGGGTAAATAGAGGAAAGGTATAGAACAGAAAAAGGCTCATATCAGCCCTCCCGGCCTCCTCGATACACCACTATCGAGGCATATTGTAATCAACATCCTGAAGCGGACTTCTTTTTTTGAGGTCGCTAGCCGTGCATTGAAGAATGCCTAAAACTCTGAACTAGGCCCCGTCGAGTCCAGTCCGTCATCTGTCCGTCTCGTCCTGTCGTGTCTGGGGCTTCCAGGTTACATGCATTCACCAGACGAGACTAGCTTATGTCAGCTTAATTGTGCACTGGTTTCATAGAATCGAGGCGATCATCGAAATGATAGATACTACGAATGAATGCACTTGGCCCAGTCACCTGTCGAGCATTTGTATATTTTCGTGTTTGAATGTTTACGTGTGTATGGGAAATGTTGGGTGTTGAGATATGTGTATTACCTGTAAATAATAAGTTAATACAAATAATATTTAATGTGTTAAAATAAGACATGTGTAATATGCTACTTGCAGTTTGTTGGTTGTTCCTACTTATCTGATTCAATTGAGTATGAGAGTACATCTCAATTCTTCTAAAACCTGGCGACGTCTGATGGTAGCGAATAGTCATTGTTGGCAGCAATGTTACCCTTTATTGATGAATGAATTCGGAGCGGTCATCAGAGGAATGAGACGCATGAGAGCGAAAATAAATAAAACAAAATGAAATAAAGAGAAGAGTTGGGCATCTGGGACGGTGGCTACATTCCATTATCCCGAAGGTATCAACGAATGCTTGGTTTAAGGGGTTGGATGTGAACCGGGACTTTATTCGTACGATGTCAAGGATCATGTTCAACCATTACTCGTTTGACGCGCATCTCCGTCGTATAGGGCTTGCTGAAAGTAATCATTGTGTTTGTGAAAACGGCTATCACGACATCGAGCATGTTGTTTGGCTGTGCGCAGAGCACTGTGTTGCCAGGTCCCAACTAATAGATTCCCTTCGGGCCCGAGGTAGATCACCCTATGTGCCATTCCGGGACGTCCTGGCAAGCCGTGACCACCCCTATATTTTTCTTATCTATATCTTTTTGAAAACCATTGATGTTCAAGTTTAATACATTTTACCCTCTCTCATTGACAGTAGAATCTCACCAACCTATCCCCGTATCTACAATATGGCATTGCTTCACGAGTCTTCCGTGCATACCCTTTTTGATAACCGTCTATCCAGAACATCATGACATACCGCACATGCAGATGATATAGAGTGCCAATAATTATCCGAAATATCGACCCTCCCCTCGCCCCTGCGATTACAGGCTGGAAACTACAACACTACAACAAAGTGTGCATATCCGCCACAATGATCAATCACCAAACGACGATGTCAATTATACAATATGTATCCCACTTCCTACCTTTTTTCCTTTACTTACATAAGAGGGGAGCAAGCCGCCCCTAAATACGGCTTTCCCTTCCCCCACTAACATGTGACATGTAATATATAAAAAAAATGAATTATCGGCCTCGTTAAGCTACAGCATTTGGGCCCAAATAAACGTATTTTTAAGAAGAAGAAATAAAGAGAAGAGCTAGTATTATTATTGAGTATTTTTTGAACAACACACATGTAACATGCAATAAAACTACCTTGGAATCGTCTAAATGCCAGAAAATGATATATATTTACTATTAACGACAATTGCATTACATTAAAAGTTTCTCATGCTATGCTGACCGGGAATGGATGATTGATGTGCGTCGGTAAATTAATCGTACCTTCATTTATCCAATCCGAAAGAGTCGAATCGAATGCACGAATTGAACACCGGTAAAAAGTGATCCAAAGAAGGATTACCCACTATTCTATCATATAAGCCAGTTCTGCATCCATTCCCTGACCCATATGTCACAAATACTCAGACGAACACATACACAGATAGACATACGACTAGCACATAACAATTTTACACTAGTACTAAAAACTACAATTATTACAACACAACACAACTAATAGGGATAACACATTGACAGCTCAAACACATTGAACTATTAGGGTTCAACTGTTTTTTGTTTTCCCACTGCGAGCCGTGCTCAAAAAGACAGCCGTTAAGCTCTTGAACAATGTCTGCAAACACAACCCACAGAAAAAGTCAATCCACGGCGACCCGCCAATCGGCCACGCCAGTGTGCACATGCTCTTAGCTGACTGTTAGTTTGGGCTGGTGCAGAGTATGAAATAACACAAAACATAAAAAAGGCCCATAAGCCCTCTCGGTCTCCTCGATGCACCACTATCGAGGCGTAATGCAATAACCATCTTAAAGCAGTTGTCTGCTCAAATATGCTTGAAGATGTTTGCAATACCGTCAAACCCGTCAACCTAGGAGAGGGAAGGCCTACTAAAGTTATGTTAAGCAGAAAACCTGCAAGAAGTCGTCGACTTCGAGGTAGACTCTTACACTTGCTTGCTGAGTACCATCGAAGACGATGTGCGGCGTACACAAAGACTGGCCATCCGGAGTATCCCTCTACGATGGCGCTGATAGTCGAGTTTATTTAGCCACATTGAAAATGTACATTATTTCACATTCATAAAAAAGGCAAAATTATTCCGACGGCATTCGAATCAACTTGCGTACTTTTTTGGATTTTCCACCATTATCCGCCGCACGCTGGGTTGGTCTACCTCAGCGGCCATTTTTGCCAACATCGTGCTATCTGTGCAACGTCCTGAGTCGTCTTTTCAGATTGAGCGAAATTGCGGACAGTTGCGAAAAGTGGAATCCTTCTCGACGAAATCCACCTTATTGTAGCGTTTCCACTGTAGCACCTCCCTGGTCAGAACTTTACTGGACCTTTGTAAAGAGATAGTATACATCTCTCCAGACTCTCTTGCTTATATTGCTTCTAGGGTTACCACCTCTGGAAAAGGCTTTGACCCGGAGACCTTGGCCTGGTAGTAAACTCAAGGAACATATGAGTATTTGCTGAAATCAAACAAATGTAAATCAAAACGATTGCTCGACATTTATCGCTTTTTATTACTCAATGAGTTAAAAGTGATAAATATGCCCTCATTCATTCCTTCTGAAATTAGACAGGGTATCAATTCAGCGCTGGTTGATTGATATATTACCATAATAAACTCGCATTTGCAACGTAAAATGCGCACCGCTATTCAGAGTCGTTCACATTACGTTGTAAATTTTTCACATTGTAACGGTTTTGTAGGTTTTGTTTGGTATAGAATTTCACTTCTCCGGTTAATCGCAAATAATACAAATGCACCAGCCTCTCTCGCTGTGGAGGACAGGCCGAACGCGCACATTGCCCTCCAACACAACTAACAGGAAGAGCAGAAAAGCAGGATATCAGCAATGCCTGGGAATCACACGGCGGTGTCTTCCAGGATTCTTTGTAGGGAGCGAAGAATTCAGTTTTTGTCTCAGTCGGTAGGGAGATCCCAGCATAGGAGCAAAGCTCATCTTCGTAGCCAATATCCAAGGACCACCAAGGGAGCAGCAAACGTTAACACAAGAATAAATCGTTAGATGTTGACCCGGCCGGTTGACTTAGACAACCGCCATACTATCAAGCAGCAGCTGCATATTAGCATCAGTAACAGTGACGTGATTTGGTGAAATTGAAGAAATTTAAGTTTTCATACCATTTTGAGCGGATTTGTGGGATGTAAAATAATCAATTTTAGCGAGCGATGGAATATTTTTCTAAAATGACGAACAAAATGTTTTGTTTTTCATATGAATTTCGAAACAGTTCTTGGTATCTTGGCCACCTTAAAATAAAGGGTTAGTCGAGCAAATAGCTCTTAACCCTATGGGTGACAATAGCACTACTTTCACTTTTTAAACAGTTTGAAAAAAAAATAATACTAACAGTTTAAATTATCTGTTTCACCGGTCCCGGAGAAATTGGCGTAAAACACGTAGGTTTGAAGATCGCCCTCAAAAACCGGAATCTCCGGGTCAAACCCGGAGGGGTGGCAACCATAATTGCTTCGAGCCCATGGTTTTGTTTGTGATGAAAAGCTTGTGAGTCCGCAGTTAAGAGTTCCTTGCTACATCATCAGTTTGCAGGCCAACTGCGACCAAATAAAACTTTTGTCAGAACCCTTGCCATGAAAAGATATCCTTTTCTGGCCACTAGATAGTAATTATTCATAACCCGCATTTATATGAAAGGAAAAATGAGCCGTTCTGCTTTAATTACGTAAAAATACTCTTTTTCGGCTTTCCAGACGACCGGTCTCCCTTAAACCCAACTTCAATAATAATTTATTAACTCCATTAAGCTCACTCATCGAGCTTTGTCAAATAAAACAAAACTCCAATTCACCTTACTTAGACGGACACCAAAATTCTTGTAAAAATGCACTAATCTTCAAAAGTGTATTTAAAACTTTGCCAATTTTTCGGCGAAATGCAATATCCGAAATAAGTGTTTTAGGTATTTTCGCTCTATCTCTGCTTCATAAAAGATAAGCTATTTTTACTATTTTCGTTCCTTTCAAAAACTACCCTCAATTTTGGATTAAATCAATGGACGGACATTTTGTATGCTTATATTAATGATTTATAACTGCCGCAAACAATATATCAAATGATTGACGCTTTTGTCTGTTTCAAATTTAGATGGAAAATTTGGAATGTACGGTTGTTTAGCCACCGCATGTGTTGGTAGTGTTTAGAAATGCAGTGCATTTTTTAGCATGGCGAAAATTTGATCGATTTTAGCCTTGAGGTTTCCTCGTTTTCGGCATTTTTTTCTTTCCGTTATAAAAATTAAACAGTAGCAATTGTGATGTAGCTTTGATGGGCCTCAATAGAAAACAAATTACGCTTTTACAATCCTGCATCTCCGGCTTATAACGTCTTTCAATTTTCCACCCCATTTCAGGACTGCGAGGACACGAACCCGTTGATTCGAGCGCTTGCCGTTCGTACGATGGGCTGCATCCGGGTGGACAAAATCACCGAGTATCTGTGCGAACCGTTGCGCAAGTGTCTGAAGGACGAAGACCCCTATGTCCGCAAGACAGCGGCCGTCTGCGTGGCCAAGCTGTACGACATCTCCAGTTCGATGGTAAGAGTTCCCAACCTACAATAATACTGTGGCTTAACGTAAGATTCTTAAATGTCTTCACTTATTCCCAGAACGTTTCCCCATTCCAGGTGGAGGATCAGGGCTTCTTGGACCAGCTGAAGGATCTGCTGTCGGATTCAAACCCGATGGTGGTGGCAAATGCCGTAGCCGCTCTGAGCGAAATCAATGAGGCTTCAGCAAACGGGCAACCCCTGGTGGAGATGAATTCAGCAACCATCAACAAGCTGCTAACGGCGCTGAACGAGTGTACCGAGTGGGGACAAGTTTTTATTCTTGACTCATTGGCCAACTATACGCCCAAGGATGAACGGGAAGCCCAATCGATCTGCGAACGTATCACTCCTCGCTTGGCTCATGCCAATGCAGCCGTTGTGCTGAGTGCAATCAAGGTTCTTATGAAATTGTTGGAGATTTTAGCTTCTGATAGTGATTTTTGCGCCATGCTAACGAAGAAACTAGCACCACCTCTGGTGACGCTGTTGAGTTCCGAACCAGAGGTTCAATATGTTGCACTAAGGAATATTAATCTAATTGTGCAGAAGCGACCAGATATTCTGAAGCACGAGATGAAAGTGTTCTTTGTTAAGTACAACGATCCGATCTACGTAAAGCTTGAAAAGTTGGACATTATGATTCGATTGGCTAATCAAAGTAACATCGCTCAAGTGTTGAGCGAACTAAAGGAATACGCTACCGAAGTTGATGTAGACTTTGTTCGTAAGGCGGTTCGTGCAATCGGACGTTGTGCCATCAAGGTGGAACCTTCTGCCGAACGTTGCGTTTCTACACTGCTTGATCTTATTCAGACTAAGGTGAACTACGTTGTTCAAGAGGCAATCGTTGTCATCAAGGATATCTTCCGTAAGTACCCGAACAAGTATGAAAGCATTATTAGTACACTGTGTGAGAATTTGGACACTTTGGATGAACCGGAAGCAAGAGCTTCCATGGTATGGATCATAGGCGAATACGCTGAACGTATTGACAATGCGGATGAGCTGCTCGATAGCTTCCTGGAAGGCTTCCAGGATGAAAACGCTCAAGTCCAACTACAATTATTGACCGCAGTGGTCAAGCTGTTCCTAAAACGTCCGGCCGATACGCAGGAGCTGGTACAGCATGTCCTCTCGCTGGCCACCCAGGATTCCGACAATCCCGATCTCCGTGATCGTGGTTTCATCTACTGGCGTCTGTTGTCCACTGACCCGGCAGCTGCTAAAGAAGTTGTCCTGGCCGATAAACCACTAATCTCGGAGGAAACCGATCTACTGGAACCGACTCTGCTCGATGAGCTAATTTGTCACATCAGCTCCCTGGCTAGCGTTTATCACAAACCACCGACGGCATTCGTTGAAGGCCGAGGTGCAGGAGTACGTAAGAGTCTCCCCAATCGTTCCACTTCTGCTGCTGGTGAAGACGCCGTCCAGGAGGCGACAGTTATTCCGAATCAAGAATCTCTAATCGGCGATCTGCTTTCGATGGACATTGGTGCTCCAGCTCCACCATCCGTTCCGGCAGCAAACACTAGTAATGTTGATCTTCTCGGTGGCGGGCTGGATATTCTACTGGGAGGAGGTCCCACTGCTGCTGAAGCTACGAACAATACTGCTTCAGCTGCGGCTACTGGCGGTGCTGGTGGTCTGTTGGGTGATATCTTCGGCATTGGGCCAGCAGCCACATCTAACATGATTCAGATCCCGAAAATATGCTGGCTACCGGCAGATAAGGGTAAAGGTCTCGAAATTCAAGGTACTTTCTCCCGTCGATCCGGGCAAATCTACATGGATATGACCTTCACTAACAAAGCAATGCAGGCAATGACCGGTTTTGCGATTCAACTGAACAAAAACAGTTTTGGATTGGTACCTTCAGCACCACTTCAAGTGGCCCCCCTTCAACCGTCCCAAACGGCTGAAGCTTCTCTTCCACTTGCAACCACTGGACCTGTTCAACGGATGGAACCCCTCAACAACCTTCAGGTCGCCATCAAGAACAACGTAGACATCTTTTACTTTGCCTGTCTAATTCACGGCAATGCCCTGTTCGTCGAGGACGGGCAACTAGACAAGCGAGTTTTCCTAACGACCTGGAAGGAAATCCCCGCCGCGAACGAGATTCAATACAATCTACATGGAATAAGTGGAACAGCGGACACGGTTGCTGCGAAAATGACCGCCAACAGTGTATTTACCATTGCCAAGCGAAATGTTGAAGGCCAGGACATGCTGTACCAGTCACTTAAGCTAACCAACAACATTTGGGTTTTGCTGGAGCTGAAACTTTCCCCGGGAAGTCCAGACGCGACGCTCAGCTTAAAAACGCGTTCGGTCGAAGTAGCGGCAATAATTTTTGCCGCCTACGAACAGATCATTCGGTCACCTTAAGCGCCACGATTATACGCTTGGTTTAGAATACGCAGAAGCAAATATTAATTGAACGCATCCGTTCTCATGTTAGGTGCGAGCATTTCTACTGATTCTGAGAAGTAATTTGGATCGACGTAACGCATAACTGAATATTTACCAAAACTAAGACACACAACTTTATGCATCCGGATGATGTACCATATTAACCTATGAATAATTGAAGTATTGAACAAGTGGCCCACTAGGGCCGAGTAAGAGTAAATATTCGCGTTGGGTTGTTAGTTGAACAATTATGCATAAATATTGTTAGATAATATAATTTACTAACACACAAAGTGAACATAAATACGAGTATAATCCGTAAGTTGGGTTAGTCAACGATCTTTCACTTGTCACGATGACTTCCAGGTAATTTTATACGTGAAAGAATAGGATGGGACTTTAATAACAGCTGGTTCAGTTTTATCTTTCGGACTCGCATTCTTCCTGAGGTCCGCGTTGTCGTTCCAAATCATATGTTGAAGACATCTTGCTCCCCAATTCTATGTTGAAGGCATCGAGCTGGACTCTCTTCCGGCATTCGCACTACATGTAGTCTGCCGTGTTTTATCAACATCTCGATTGTCACCATTTTTGTATATTTGATATACTGCCGCTATAAGCATAACTGTACCATGTTCTATGGGATTCCCTATACACACGGGACACATTCTCCATTTCCATTGTGCTGCCGAGTATCGTTCAGAGCAACATGTATCAGGGATTCGTAAAGCGTTGTGTGTGTATCTGTAGGCTATTTGACTTTAGCCTCGTACCTTACCCCGTCGAATTCCACCTCGGAACCAACGTTGTTCAAACTGCCTCGCTCGATACCTGTTACCGTATACTTTGTCTTGTCAGATTTTATAGCAAGTCGTATTCTCGTAATCTATCTTCTGAAAGACATAAAACCCTCTTCTACTGCTGTGCGATCAACGCCAATGATGTCAATGTCGTCCACGAAGTCAAGAACCTTTTTAGATCTCGCGGTGATGGTTCTATTCCATTGCACATCAAATTTTCGTATCGCGCCTTCGAGTGCTATGCTGAACAATGGCCTAGAAAATGCATCGCCCTGTTTCAAACCACCTAACGTCTCAAACGAGTCGGATGTTTCTCTGGCTATTTTCGGGCTCGATTTTGACGCATCCAACGTCGTACTAATAAGCTTTATCAGAAAACCATGTTCAAGCATTATATACCACAGTTCGTTTCATTTCACTGAATCGCACGCCGCCTTACAATCCACAACAGATGGTGCGTTCACAAGTTGTATTGGACCAATATCAGATGTTACGAGCTAGAGTGCAGAGTTTACTCTGATGGGTGTATTGAAGTTTCGCTCTACCAATAGGCTTAAGCAAGGTTTGCCTTCAAAGTTGCAATAAACACTCAAGACAAGCTACGTGCGTGGTCATGGGTATGACCATAACGCACTGCGGGAGTACTACGAAAGGCCGAATCACATAAGGCCGAAGCACAAAAGGCCGAATCACAAAAGGCCGAAATCTCTAAAAGCCGAAAACCACAAAAGGCCGAATTACATAAGGCCGAATCACAAAAGGCCGAATCACAAAAGGCCGAATTACAAAAGGCCGAACTACAAAAGGCCGAAGCACGAGATCAAATCGCTAAGGTCATTGTAGTAACCCATGGCGTTATTAATGAGCTGGTGCATATAATATCATGAATTGATGGCTGAAAACTGCTTTAATTGATTTTTTATTTAATTAAATTAAATTAAATTCAAAAGAACAGTTCATGTTAAAAAGAAGGAAAAATACCCGAAAAGATAGTACAATAATTAACATGGCAGGATTTCTAAAAATCTATTCAACATTGATTGACCATTTTTCGTTAAAATATGCGCTATCCGCATCACATATTTTCTAATAAGGTCTTTTCGGGCATTTTGTAGTAGATTAGAACGATGCTGGGGGTCATTAGTCAAAGGGTTATCCGGCCGAAGGATATATAGACGAATAGTCATTAGGGCGAGGCACACTAGGTCGAATGCACCAAACAGGGTGAGAAATAAAGCCTTTGGAACTGAAAATAAGATTTGAACGAAGCTTTCAACCATGTGATTGGAACCTTTGAAAGAATTTGATTGGAACCATTGAAAATAATATTTACGTCATTTACGTCATCTTTCTCGCTGTAAATATGCAGCGAATATCAAGGTGCTGGGTCATTAGGCTGAAAGCCGGTAGGCCGAATGTCGTTTGGCCGAATGCCGTTAAGCCGACTGGTCAAATAAGAATGACAAATATGTAGAGCAGTTGAAACTGATAATTTTCAATGATGATATAGTAAATAATATCAGTTTGAGCACAACTTTCCATACTACCTGTCATGTAGAATGTTAAACACGGCAAGTTGGTCGTTGTTCCACAGGCTACTGCTTGCATTAAGCCTAATATGATTCCATAATCACCAACTCGAGACAGAACACAATGAAGTTATTCCACGAAGTTGCCAAAAAGCGGGGTCTCCAAAATGTCGATGTACCTTTTCAGAATGGTAAATATGTAGAGCGGTTGGAACTGTAAACTTTCTAAGAGTGATTTTTTACGATTTTTTTCAATAGAATAATAATGTTTGGAATATTTACGACACTTTTCTTGTTGCATATTTGCCGCTTTACTGGAATAAATAAACAGAAAGAAGCCTAATGTGGCTACGCCACATCGCTTCATGGCAAGTGCTGTCCGACATCGCTCCGCTCCGTCGACTTAAACTAATTTAAGCCCCTATGTTTGAGTAATCCGGGCAAACGAGTGGATCACAGGTTTGCTTGCGCGAGGCCGCCGCTTCCGACGGCGGGTCGGCGGCCACCTCGTCCGGCGGATCCTCAGCGGCTTTACGCCGCTTCGGATCCTTGGCCTCGGTTATGCGGCTAGGCCGCATCGCACTGGCTTCGCCGCATGCGCTGGCGCAGTGCAACAACCAAACAATAGTTGTGGCTAGCGGTTACATTTAGCCAAACTGACTTTTTATATTAATTTTCTTTTATTATCTATGCTTTTTATAAACGCGATTTTGTTTTTAAAATATTAGTCATGGGCAATACTAAATTATCATCAACACCAACAGATTAGATCATTCGATTTCTGATGCATGTGGACTTGCGGTTTTATGTGATTCGGCCTTTTGAGATTCGGCCTTTTGTGATTCGGCCTTTTCGGGTTTCGGCCTTTTGTGGTAGGTTAGAACATCTTCGGCCTTTTGTGTTTCGGCTTTTTGTTATTCGGCCTTTTGTGATTCGGCCTTTTGTACCGCTCCCCGCACTGCACATACCAATAGCTGCGACGAGTACAAAATATGTAAACAGTCGCGAATCCTTCCCCTTATGGTTATTCTCAATTTAATGTACATAATCAAGCCATATATTCTTCTTTTTTATCAGTTTATTTACGTTTTGTTTTTAATGAGTTAGTGAAATATACTTAAAATCTATATAAATATAAATAGCGAATTCTTTGCTCATTAATTCGTAGTTATACCGTGAAGCTTCTTATCCGGCTCAAACTCCCCAACTTTGGCAACCATGCGGAACTATTCGTACAATTCCTCAAAATAGCCATCATAAATAAAACGCAGTATAGTCCAAACTAGTATGGGATCATCCATAAATGACGTAGCATTATATGGGAGAGGGGGGAGTTTTGTATTTTGTGATGATGTGTGACGACAGGGGGGTAGGGGGTCATGTCATACTACGTAGCTTTTTTAAAGGGGAATAGAATAGAATTTTTAAAAATTTTACGGTGACAAGGGGGGGGGGGCAGAGTTACCGTAAAGCTACGTAATTACCAGGGGGGGTATTTAGAGGTTTGTGACGAAATGCTACGATGGGGGAGGGGGGGTGTTAAAAATCACTCAAAAAATGCTACGTCATTTATGGATCATCCCTATTCAAAAGCTTAAATTACGCAAAAAAATACTCCCCGCCCCATATTAAATGATAATCATTGCATCCGTCGCATTCGCTCCACGTACAGCTCATACAGTTCCTTATTCCGACTGAAATAGTGTGGATTTTCGTGCTCGCCAAGATCCGGACAGTAGTCACCCAACAGTTCACCATTCACCGTCAACGGTTCCTGACCGTGTGACGATCTTGTCCCACTGGGGGAACTGCCCCCAGAGGGTATCGAATGGCAGGTACTACCCGAGCTACTGGAGTTGCCCTGTGGGAAAACTGCTGCTTGATGGCCATCCAGCAGTGGCATATGCAGGCCAGCTTGGTGATGATCCACTTGAAATCCTGCTGCAGCTTGACTGTTGTTCAAATGCAAATTGTTAATTCGTTTGGACAACGGCATGAATTCGCTCACATCCTCCTCGCGGGATCGTTTCCTGTGAACAAGCATAAAAGAGATTTTGTACGTCGCAAAAACGTAAACAAAGACGAGATAGAATTTCATACCTTGGGTCCACAATTGCAGCCATTGTTTGGTCTGAGCTAAACTCGTTATGTGTGTAATCTGGTATTGGCACTAATCAAGCTACAGATTATTTACACAATATTTAATTGCACAGTTTTATTTCATCGATAATTTCCAATAAAAATAAAGCATCAATTTTGTTTCTGCCACGGATTAAAAAGAACGAAGATGACTGATTGGAAAACTGTGAACGCAATCCAAAATGTTTCCATTATAGAGAGGCACAACGTGCAAAATGTGATTATTTGACTGGTCAAAATTTGGCTTCCACCAGAAAAAGTAATGTCCATTCAAGGGAAGTAATGGTATATTGATTGATTTTTCTCTCGCCTTCAACTGGCTAAGTATATGTACTCAATCGATATACAGGCTTTGACAGTAGTCTACATATGATGGCCTTGATGCTAATACCCATAAACAAACAAAATTCGTTTCCGTCACGGTTGTGTATTAGACGTGGAATATTGATGGAACGAACGATTACAATTTTTGTAATTCAGAGCGACATTAAAGCTTGTGTGTGTTTGTGTGTGTGGTGCGTTAACCTTCTAAATCCCACTGGCCGGCAGCGATATTACGAAAAAAGTTTTCTTCTTTCCCATGCAAACAACTTCTCGACAAACATATGATTACGGCCTAAAAGCCAACTGTCAAAATCCACTTTGAATGGAAATTCCAGACAAACCGTTACTAGTCGAACACAGTTCACAACAGTTTATGAAAGAGAAAACTTTTCTCTTTCGTTTATTATCAACATCTGCAATTGGTGTGTAACGGTTTGTCCGGAATTTCCATTCAAAGTGGATTTTGACAGTTGGCTTTTAGGCCGTAATCATATGTTTGTCGAGACTTAATCTCGAGATATAGCAGGTGTTAGCTCTACCGACTTTCCAATGGCCCATTTCAGAATGACAGAGACCTAGCGATACATTCCGAGGTCATTTTCCCGTCGGAATCTCAACTTTTTACCTTATGCATACTTTGCTGGGATAATCAGTTCCTGTGTTGAAGTACATCCAGGTGTTTCGGGAACTTAGCTTTATTTGCAAAGATAATTTCCAATGTAATTTTTCGGTTCTCGATTTCAATTATCTATCCGACGAATTGATTCCATCTGAAGAATTAAAAGTGTATGTGTGTCACACATGAAATGTGACCAATTTACTTAATACAGCTTGAGTACTCTATTTAGACTCTTCAACGTTCGAGTTTGAACTAGCTTCGTAATCATCCAATAAGCGTTTGTTTCAGATAAACTGTTTCATCTCAAAAATCAGTTTGGATCACGAAGTGGACCACTTGATTGGCAAACGGTCGATCTCTTGAGAAATCTCTTCGTTGATTTTCTTGTGGCTCGCCCTCTCAAAACCCTCATGCTCGTTTCTCTGCACTTTTTGACAGTGCGTTTGGCTGCAATTTTTGACACTTAGCTAGTCTTTGTATATAGTGCCTGTACTTGTGATCGTTTATCGCCGTGATCCGATATTAAGTTAATACGAGACGTGACAATAGGGGGGGGACGTTTTTGTTCCAATTTTACGTTAGAATGGTCCAGCTCCTGATTGGTTAGTTCTGACTTTTGGCCATTTGGCATAACAGGCCTATGGTATAAATACCCTTTAGCGTAAGTTATACTTTCGAAAGTACTTAGTGCCTCACGTTTGAGTAAACCGAGCAATCGGGCGGATCGTACGTTTACATACGAAACATTTGCAAAAAAAGATATATGCTCGTCTTTCCTCAAATTGTGCATTCATTTCAATATTAATACAGATTCAAAGAAAGCTCGAAAGAAGGAATCAACCCCTATGTTTGAGTATACCGGGCAGGCGAAAAGATCATAATTTTACATACAAGAGTTATTTGGCATACAGATTCAATGAACTGCTCATGTTTAAAAGAAGGAATCAATCTCTATGTTGGAGTAAATCGGGTATACGAATGGATAACAGGCTTGCTTGCGAGAGACCGCCGCTTCCGACGGCTCAGAAGTTTTACGCCGCATCAGTTCCTTAACTTAGGTAATGCGCATATTTTAAAATCCACCAACTAGCGCAATGTATAGCAGCATTTTATTCTTTTGGATTATAGAAGGGGGTACCCCTTCCGATGATTGTTGCCAAATGGCTCCCAAAAAATACCTGCGCTAAATTTATCCTACATGTATGTTTACATTACTAAAAAAAATTAAAGACTACTATTGTCTAATGCTGTTAGCAGGGTACTCTTCGAGGGGAGCAAAATGGACACCATTCCGAACAAGATTTTTGATTTTCATCAATATTTTTCCCAATTCAAAGCAATATGGGGCTTTCTTCATCTTACCAAAAATTCTGGGAAATGGTTATATCTGGTGAGTGAACTTCTGGGCATAGGGTATGTTTTTATTCTCCTATGGTCGTGGTTATTCATTATGCAACTCATAATAATCGGTACTAGCTAATTCCGAATAGCCCAGCTCAAGGTGGTGGGATGAGCTCACAATAATATAAAGAAATTTGTGTTCTTTACACGATAGCGGAAATAGCTCAATTGGATAAAGCGGCAGTACCACTGATGTCAACACGTTTCAGATGGCAGGTAATCAAATCTCGATTATTAAATATCGATAGAGTTCAAACTATATGCGAGCGTTACAAATGTGATAAACTATGCGGAAAATATCAACATGGTAAGGTTCTTTACTTTTGCTTATCCTTCAGTTAAAAAATGCTGTTTTCGCTCGTACTTTGTTTAGTGCACTTCATTTAGCCAACGAATGTGATAAATTGTGGAAGCGTGTATAAGTATAGTGGAACAACACCTCTGATCTTAAGTCTTAATGAACGTCAGATTGTGGTAAGTTTTGGTGTACAATACCAACTTCACCATTGATTCTTCCTATAGTTTGATGGTGATTACCTAGTGATAAGTTTATGTGAGTAGATAATGAATCCGAAAACAAGTATTATTTGTAATTTTCAATTAAGGGCGATCAAATGGCGCGTTCCTTGAGCGATTTAGGTGCGATTTAAGGGAGGCCAAAAATTACGGCGCCAAATCGCCCAAATATTGCATTTGAAATAGCCCGCTAATTGCCAGCAATTTGCTGGCAAATTGAAGGAAAATTAGTGCATCCGAGTTGGCAAATAGCCCCCCCGTTAGCCAGCATTTTGCCCTTTTTGTCTGGGTGTTGACAGCGTCGATAAAGTATACTATATATGTTTCTGCACGCTTCTACTAAATTGATCATTTTAACCGAAATTTGTTTTCACAATAATTACTACCCTGTCAAAAAAATGCGGACGAACATGGTCAGGCGATTTAAAAAGTTTGACGTTTGACTCAACTCGCCTGTGCTAATTGCCCCTCGAAACAAATGCAATTTGCGAATGCGATTTAAAGGCAATCTTGTTTTTCGCGTTTTTTAAACATGGCGGTTAATTTTTGGTTTTAGCTTAAAATTGTTTTTTGAACAATTGGTGTGTTTTCACTTGTACTTTGTTTGTCTAGTGCATTTCATTTAGCCAACGAATGTGGGAAATTGTGTAATCGTGTGTATGTATAGTAGAACAAGATCTCTGACCTAAAGTCTTAATGAACGTCAGATTGTGATAAGTTTTGAAGTGCAATACCAAGTTCACCATTGATTCTTCCTATAATTTGGTGGTGATTACCTAGTATACTGGTAAGTATATGTGAGTAGATAATAAATCCGAAAATAAGCATTATTTTTAATTTTCATATTAGGCAATTAAGGGCGATTAAATGGCGCGTTCCGTGGACGATTTAAGGGCGGGTTGGGCGGCAAAAAAAATGATGGCGGCAAATCGCCCAAATGTTGCATTTGAAATAACCCCCTAATTGCCAGCAATTTGCTGGCAAATTGAAGGGCAATTAGCGCATCCGAGTTGGCAAATAGCCCTCCGTTAGCCAGCAACTTGCCCTTTTTGACTGGGATTGTTGCATTATAGTAGCTTATGGCTAACATGGTTAGTATAATAACAAAACACATACTATAACAATTTCCAATATTGTTCGTCAAAATCCTACCGTAGATTTATACGTTTATATTTGTATAATATTCCGCTAGAAAACTATATTTGAACTATACGAGAAATAGTAGAAACTTAAAACTAAGCGACTATTTGAAACTAATCGATAAAGAAATACTTAACCTTAAGACTGTTTACCTAGGTTCATTAGTACCTTATTGAAAATTTAAATGGAAAATGAAATTTCATATTTCATGGAGAATGTGTATATTTCCTTTGGTGGACACAGTTCTCAATATGGAGCATTTCTTTTGAATATATTTTCTGAACAGACCAGCCTATTTTGACTAGATGGATCAGCCAAATAATGCCAATCAGCTAGTGAGATACTTGATTAATTGTAATAATAGATTACCGTTAAATGGCTTTTAATAAATTATGTTTTAATGGGGAGGGTGTATAGCAAATTGTACCATATAAAAACAGGAGAGTGAGCAAGAACGTGAGTCGATATGTGTGATAGATAAAATTCATTTGCACGCTCTTGAAAAAAGCTACATTTTTAATGTCACCGTGGTCGTTAGAGTGAGACATGGTAATATGAAAAAAATAAAATTTTGCTCCGAGTAAGTTTTTGGGTCCCATTTAGCTCCCAGAACAACTCTGCAAATTTTTAGCTCGATCGGGGAAACTATATTTTTGCGCCCACGGTTTAAAGTTTACATGGGATTTCGCATGGAAAAGTCGTCTTTTGTAAAATAATTCTTCCAAGAGTCGCTCGTTACTTCCTAAAAATAAATAGATGTCTGATTTTAATGTAGAATACATTTAAGGTTTCAATATAGGGGTCCCGTTTCAAAATATCGGCTGCGGCGCCGCGTCAGATTTTGAACGTTAATAACTTTTATCATACTTAACAGAATGATTTGATTTTTAGGCCAATTTGTTGCAAATATGTTCCTCTATGGTGTATTAAAATTTGAAGTATGTATAACATGTACTAATAACAAAAAAAAGTGTTTTGAAAAATCTTTCGAAAACGACTCGGAAAAGTGAAAATTTTCAGCCCATCCCGCACAGAGCCGTCGTTATGGTAGACCAACCGAACAATAAAATAATGAAAAGTTTATATATAGGTCCACTACATGTTTGTTCGTATGGTTATTCGCATTGGGTTGCTTGGCGAGAGCACTTGGTGGGGGAAAGACGGCATATTCCTTTGGTTAGGCCATTAGAAGCCGGACGGAAAGGAAAGGCTCATGCACGGCACGAGAACGAGCGAGAAAGTGATAGTAGTGCATATTAGCGCGATTATATAAATATCTGTCGGTCGGTTTTTCTCATCATTCGTATTCGTTCAAGCACTAGCAAGCAGCCAGTCCATCGAAGAAAAGCAGTTGGCAATGACGACGGCGGAAAAAGTGCCCCAGCTACTGGTGACTCATCGCAACCCGATCAGGAACTGTCGCCCTGCAAGAATTTCGCCCTGCAAGAATTTCGCCCCAACTAAAGGGCAACAGAGTAGGCTATCGTTCCAGCGTCTGGGTCGTGAGATTGTGCAGGACTGCAAAGTCGAGCTACGCTTACAAAGCTCAGTCGTAATGATGCCCCGAGAAGCCAACGATGCCTACTTGGTCGGTTTGTTCGAGAATGCAAAATAGTGCTTTCTAGCTCACCGTGTCCGCGGGGAGTGCGTCTGAATTATGCTCCCGCAATAAAACAATAAACGGTTCTTTACAGGACCAATTAATTGTGTTCTAATAAGAGTTAAACTGAAATTTACATTTTATGGTGTATAACAAATAATTTTCAGAAAGCAATATAAGAAATACGATGTGTGGAAAGAAAGAAAGAGAATTTAAATTATCTTCTCTCGCTCGTTTTCGTGCACTGCTTTTCCATTCCTTTCTGCTGCTACTACCATCATAACTAAAACGAATGTGCGTGTTCCCTCACCATCTCATGGCCAGTGTTGCCAAAATTGCATGTCGCTATAACAATTTGAATTATTTTATTGATCCTCTCTAGTATTGATAAAATATAGAACATGCAAAGTACACTAGTCGCATGCTTTTATTCGAACTTTTTGGCAGCCTCCGTTGATTAACTGCATAAATCGATTTGTTTGTGCAGCTCCTTGCTAGTAGCAAACTAAATAGCCTTTATCAGCGCTAACAAATAACACGAAAGAATTTAAATTTGTGAAAATCTTTTCCTTCCTTCTTTTCAAATCTGCAACATTCTTTGAAAATATTGTTTGAATGTTGTTATTGAAAAACTGAACATGCAAGTTTGCTAGCACTGGCCACTAGATTGAAGGCGATGGAAAGACAGAATATTCGTTTTGGTTATGCTAGTATTGGTAGCCGAACGGAAAGGAAAGGCGCAGGAATGGCACGAAAACGAGCGAGAGAGCGATAGTAGTGCTTTCTCGTGTGTTCATATATGAATATTGGTCGTTCGGTTTTTCTCATCATTCGTATTCGTTCAAGCACTAGCAAGCAGCCAGTCCACCGAAGGAAAGCAGTTGGCAATAGCGACGGACGGAAAAAATGCCCCAGCTACTGGTGACTCATCGGAACTGTCGCCCTGCAAGAATTTCGCCCCAACTAAAGGGCAACAGAGTAGGCTATCGTTCCAGCGTCTGGGTCGTGAGATTGTGCAGGACTGCAAAGTCGAGCTACGCTTACAAAGCTCAGTCGTAATGATGCCCCGAGAAGCCAACGATGCCTACTTGGTCGGTTTGTTCGAGAATGCAAAATAGTGCTTTCTAGCTCACCGTGTCCGCGGGGAGTGCGTCTGAATTATGCTCCCGCAATAAAACAATAAACGGTTCTTTACAGGACCAATTAATTGTGTTCTAATAAGAGTTAAACTGAAATTTACATTTTATAGTGTATAACAAATAATTTTCAGAAAGCAATATAAGAAATACGATGTGTGGAAAGAAAGAAAGAGAATTTAAATTATCCTCTCTCGCTCGTTTTCGTGCACTGCTTTTCCATTCCTTTCTGCTGCTACTACCGTCATAACTAAAACGAATGTGCGTGTTCCCCCACCCAGTGTTGCCACAAATGCATGTCGCTATAACAATTTGAATTATTTTATTGATCCTCTCTAGTATTGATAAAATATAGAACATGCAAAGTACACTAGTCGCATGCTTTTATTCGAACTTTTTGGCAGCCTCCGTTGATTAACTGCATAAATCGATTTGTTTGTGCAGCTCCTTGCTAGTAGCAAACTAAATAGCCTTTATCAGCGCTAACAAATAAGACAAAAGAATTTAAATTTGTGAAAATCTTCTCCTTCCTTCTTTTCAAATCTGCAACATTCTTTGAAAATATTGTTGGAATGTTGTTATTGAAAAACTGAACATGCAAGTTTGCTAGCACTGGCCACTAGATTGAAGGCGATGGAAAGACAGAATATTCGTTTTGGTTATGCTAGTATCGGTAGCCGAACGGAAAGGAAAGGCACAGGAATGGCACGAAAACGAGCGGGAGAGCGATAGTAGTGCTTTCTCGTGTTTTCATATATGAATATTGGTCGGTCGGTTTTTCTCATCATTCGTATTCGTTCAAGCACTAGCAAGCAGCCAGTCCACCGGAGGAAAACAGTTGGCGATGATGACGGTCCGCAAAAGTGCCCCAGCTGCTGGTGGCCCATCGCAACCAGCTACCGATCAGGAACTGTCGCCATGCTAGTATTTCGCCCCAACTAAAGGGCAACGGAGCAACTAATCCGCTGGCTAACATTCCAGCGTCTGGTTTGTAAGGTTGTGTATTACTTCAAAGTCGAGCTACGCTTACAAAACTCAGCCGTAATGAAGCCAGTGATGCCTACTTGGTCGGTTTGTGGGAGTGGGCGTAAATTACAATAAAAGCAACGGTTCTTTTCAGGACCAATCAATTGTGTTCTAGTGAGAGTTAAACTGAAACATTCATTTTAAGGTGTGTAGCATATTTTCAACAAGCAACATAATACGTTGGGTGGAAAGAAGTAGCTTGCACACGGAACAAAAATTTATATTATCCTCTCGCTCGTTTCGTGCACTGCTTTTCCATTCCTTTCTACTGTTATTATCAGTATTACCAAAACGAATGTGTTGTTGCATGTGTTTAAGAGAAACGTTGAAGTCGCATGCTTCTATTCAAGCTTTTTGGCAGCCCCCGTGAACTAACTGCATTAAATGATTTTTTTGTGCAGCTCCGTGCTAGTAGCAAACAAAATGGCCCTACCAGTGTCTGATTCGTGAGATTGTGCAGGATTTCAAAGTCGAGCTAAGCTTATAAAGTTCAGCCGTAATGGTACCCGAAGAAGCCAGTCTTGTCGTTTTGTTCGAGGCTACAAAACAGTTCGCCAGGCACGTAACTATCATGCCAAAAATATCCAACGATCCAGCGCATCACCATCAACACCAACGCCGATACCAAAGGTTCTTTTCAGAACCACCATTATTACCATAGAGAATTATTTGAAAATTTCCCATTCAAACGTGATTCTGTTGAATATTATTAGATTTAAATTAACGTCTCGAATTGAAATCACGACGCTCCGGTTATGTGACAGACATTACCCACCCATCTTTTTTTATTGTGACCACGACTAACGGTTTAATATAGACACCCCATTTCAATATTTCTGAAGGTACAGAAGGTCGAGTTTGGAAAGTTTGTAACTTTCATTGTACTTAACCAAATTACACAATGTTCGCACTAATGATTCAGAAATATGATCAGGAATCTTCTGTTAGATTTGTAAGTATGTATAATTTACATGAATAAAGAAAAATTGATTTTCAGGAATCAATTATTATCTGTTCTTCCATTGGCCAGTACTACGCGACTTCCTCATGCTAACAATTAATTTCATCGTTAGCCATCTCCCTCACCAAGGCCAACAACGCCAACAAAACCGGTCCTTTTCAGGACCACCGTCATTTTTGTAAAGAATAATTTGAAATATTCCTCGCCCAAATCAGCTTTTGTCCGAAAATCCTAATGAGTATCAACATATTTGAAGAACGTGTTCCTTATGTATTCTACATCTCTCCGGTTATGTCGCAGACATTACCCACCCATCTTTTTATAGGATATTTGTCAAAGAAACAAAGTGTAGAAGTCTGCGAAACGATTTCACTTTTCATAGCATCACTGCTGCTGACGGTCGAATTATGTACAAATTTTTTAACTTTCTCTTATCATGTACAAAAGAAACCTCAATTTATCCCTCAAATCTCTTGCGAAGTGGCCAAATAGTATAGATAAATGATTTAGAAACATTATGAGAAGATTAAAACAAAATTGCGTACAATTAGCCAACCAACAGCAGTGGCGCTAGAAAAAATGAATGTTTTATCAATCGGTTTCTGCTTAATAACTTTTTTCTCAAGAGTCAGATCGTTTCGTGGTTTTTGAGACTTTGTTTCTTTGTTAAATTTCCTATAAAAGCCACATAACGACTTATTTTTAGGAAGTAACGGGCGACTCCTGGAGGAATTATTTTGCGAAAGGTAATATTCCCATGTAAACTTTAAACAGTGGGCGCAAAAATATAGTTCCAGAGATCGAGCTAAGAATTTGCACAATTGCTCTAGGACCACAATGGTACCTAAAAGTTGCTCGGAGCTGGAATCTAATTTTTGTCCCACCCTAGTGGTCGTGTCCTGTACACAACCCTTTAATTTTTGTATTATAACATAATCTAACGCCATATTCCCCAAATGGTAATCGGACTGAAAACGATACCATAAATGATACAACCAATTTACGGTGTGGCGTGTTTATTGTCGAATCGCAATAAGACAAATTGCAGAAAAACAATAATACAAATTATGCATTTATTGTTCTCGTTTATGCGGGATGACCCACCGTCTCGCCATCTGTGCGTCGATCCATCCATGGATCATTCAACATTTTCACACGTTGTTTTCGATTACTAACACATTCCAACATATGATGCTCTTCCACCTCTGCTAAATACAGCTCATTGCAACGGTTCGTCTATCCACTTCGTCGCGTACTGTCAAAAAAGTTGTAATGATTGAGTGTTCCGGAGTTCGGCTAGCATATTTTCTTTAAATTTAAGAAAAAAATGAATACTTTTTGTGGAAATTTTACGTGATCTGAGTAGAATTGGGTGCATTATTTCAAACAAAATCAGAAAACCACGGTGAAAAATGAATTGTGCAGTGTTCAGAAGCAATTATCTGTTTAAAAGAGTGACCCTAATTTCAGGGGAAAATTTGTGTTAATAAAAAACAGTGCTCCTATTAGTGGAAGAAACTTCGCAATATCTGCGTTATATTGGTTGAGTAAAAGTCATTTGTGCCGTTATCATAACAGTGCCGGACGTCACTTGGGACAACGCAATTGATTTTCCCGTACAGCTGAAAATAGGTTGGTGATATTTGCATTATTAATAAAATAGTTACCCTACTATATCTAAATATGGCGCACTTGATTATTAAACTAAGTCCATTTACCACTAACAGTGCAAGTTGTTATCCGTTCAAGGTTCTTATCTATTGATTAATTACTTGGAAAAATTATACAATATTCTGGAGGAGAGAGGGAAACCCAAACAATACGAAATTTATGGATTATTGCATTGAGGAGAGTAGCGAAAGCCTTTCTGCTGTGTACAATTTACTTGCAATTTGGTCTCCCTTCCCTAATTTGTATGTCTGGGGCAAATCGTTCAAGAAGGGTGGGAGAATGATACACCAGAAAGAGTGGGGTTCGTGATGGCAAAGAGAAATGTTTGGAAAAAAAAACACTGGCACACATGCACACAGGCGCAGTCATGCGCCGCTATACGATACGCGTACTCTATTTTTGCCTTCGCCCTTCCATCATTCAAGCATAAGCGAATGATGAAATTTGATTCAGTTAAAAATATACCCAAAATCACGCTCTAGTAGTTTGAGTGCACGGACGCGAGAGCTCAACACACATTGCAAAACCGTTACGAGACGTTGATTTGGCGATGACGTGAGTTACTGCTATTTTCGTAATGAGTGACGAATGAATGTATATATGCATAGCTGGAGGTGTTCATCTCACACAGGTAGCATAATTGTAACATCCTGCGTAAATTGCTACCGTTGTTGCGATAATAACTGTATGGTGTATGTGTTTTTTATTGGTCACAAGAACCTTTGACAGTACGTTTAATTATTTGTATTCAAGTTATTTTAAGGTTACAACTTTCGACGTCACCCAATTAAATTGTTGTTTAAATATTAGTTCAGAATGAGCAGCTTTATAGCTTATTTAAGCAGATTTTTATACGAGCACAAAGTAGAATGCCGCCATAATGAAATAATATTAGACAGTTTACTTTTATCGCAACCTTGTAATGTCCCGAAAAGAAATTGGGTGTGATGCGTCTCATCTCACGCTTGTCCTGTGTCCAATTTTCTGATGCTAGCTGTCCATCTCTTTCGACTAAATTAAAAAAATAGAAAATATGACCTCGAATCTCGATAAAAGATTGTTTCCGATTCGCACATGGTTAAATGATTAAGCAGAAATAGAGGAGCTTATTTCCAATACTGTTCAAGACTTTAACTTGGAACTCGTTACCTGGAAGTCGATAACATTTATAAATATAGAAAAGGAAAAACATGGAAATGATCACTCAACACTTGCAAGATCTGGCTGACACCGATTCGCGCGGTTAAATCTCTAATCTGCTGTATAAGGGGTCTATGTTTTTCCTGGGTTTCGTCCTAGGGTTTTCAAGTGCGCGCCATAGAAATTTACTGTGCGATTCAATACATTTCTCAATGCAACATTCCACCCAGTCGGAAATCAATTCACCTTTCTAATCCTGAGAAATTATATATGTACATATGTATGTTCAATAACAGCAGAGGCAGTGTTTGTTTCTGTTCGTACCAACCACCAAGTGGAAAGTGTATAAATCATCCGAAGTTACCACTCAAACATGAATCGATAGAGCGGAAACCAATCCGTTCATGACAGGTACTTGTGCAATGCATACATATTGTCGAATTAGGAACGATTCACACGGTTCACCTTTCATCAATGTCACGTTACCGTTCCGTCAGAACAAGTTGAATGTATTTCTCATGTGCGAATTAACAAGCTCAGTACGTCAAAATTTTCTGTGTCACTAATGTTGTGTATAAACGTCTTCAAAGAAACAGCACGCAACTTATTTTGACAATCCGTTGGCCAGCTGTACCGGTGACGAAAGACTGACAGATCATGTAAATGGTACTTTAATGTTACTATTTCGTGTAAAGTCACCACTAGCATACAACGGAGATCGAGTGAATTTCGCTCACCTGGCAATCGTGTAGATATCTGTGTTTGTCTACAGGCACTACTTTTGAGCGAGACGATGTTCATTTTCATGCGAAATGAAAGTGAAATTTAATATAAGTCGCCAGCGAAGGCGCTCTTTGTTGCCTAAATCGATTAAGCAGTACATAAGTATATACGCTTCATCTAAGCGGTTTTGAATACATACCTATCTGTTGGTCGATTACGATTCGATCAGAAACTGGATATGGCTTGAATCTTTTACTTGTAGCGCAAAATGTTCAATAAAACTACATCGATTTTGATGCCTGTGTAGGGTCAAGTGGAATCCACATAAAATGGCATTGACGAATTGTTTCAGTCCGATGCCAATAAGGTACATGTTACTATTCCATTTGATTAAGTTTGATGGGCTCAATAAATGTCTGTTTATGTGTATTAGCAAAAAGGATGTTAGATTTTTTTCTATTTGGTTCGTTTGTATAACACGTGTGCCATTAAAAATCTTTTAAAATGAGACGATGTTAATATGAAATTATTTTAAAAGTAGATGGACAACTTTGTGTGTGTTTTATCTCGTAAAGAATTCTCAGGTCTTTTATTGATGCTCTTGAGAATAATTTTGGTTGCTTAGAAAGATTTGAAAAGTTGTTGTACAAAAAAACTATGTGTAAAACAATTTAGCCATATTTCCATATAGGAAACTTCTATTTTGGAAAGCCACCTTCCTTGCTTTCATCAAACGACTGACGATATTTGCGCTGTTAAAATCCATGACAATATGAATTGTGTCCTTCTGATGATTTCGCAAAGTTTGTATCATACTCAGATATCAATTTTAGGGGCACTGGATTGATTGAACACTTAAGCAGTACAAATATGGATATACTCAATGTAGGAAACCGCCCAGCATTTGCACGATCTGGCAGGAAAGAGGTGTTAGATATAACCCTCTGCTCTGACAGTATTTGGCTGGTAAACTGGCTTTAAGCCAAAGAGCTCGAACCATTGTTACTTGATCATAAATCTTGAGGTATTTTTTTTTTTCAAGAAGATATATCTACAATGAGTGACTCTCATCGATTACTTTCTCGTCTGTCAATAATTCGGTCGCTTTAACAGTTATCCCTCAACTCTTTGCATACTACGCTAGTCAAAACCACCGTCTTTCGATCTGTACTGTAAAATAAGTGAAAAGTGCGATGCTGGCGCCGTAAAAAAATCGAAAGAGAAAGTAAACAAAGAATATTGAAGATATGGCATTTTGAATAAAAGCTCTAGAAATACATCTTCTTTGATAATTTAATCATCGCTAGATCGCCACATATCGCAATCCCAACTCTGCGAAGAGAGCTTGACGACTGGATTTCATGGGTATTTTACAACGATTGAACCTCCAAGTGACTATTTGTATTAATATTTGAAAATTTGTGATCAACTGACAATAAGTCTTAATGAACTAAACAAAAACTAATTAACCTAACAGCAAACGGTGACGACATTGTGATGAATTGGTATCGAAGTCGAAGTTGAAGCGACGAACTATCGCTATAATCGGACCATTGGCAGCGTAGTTGGTATTACGAATTTCGATGTGTAGCAATGTTCGAGGACGAAGAACTCGGGTTGGGGTTAATTTGTCCAAGGAGATCGTGTACATCGTACTCGTATCAAAGCAAACATAAGCTTTGATATGAAAATGACATGCGAAGCGTGCCTACGTTCTTGCAAAGTATGTAGTCCTAATAGCCTGGAACGGTTCTCATATGGTGGCAGGATCAACGGATCATTCCAAGGCAATTGACGTAAAGCATATCGTATAAATTTGCGCTGGACAGCTTCAATCCTTTCTCTCTACGTTGCCTGATAAAGGCACCAGATAATGTTTGCAAATTCCAACTGCGAGCGCACCAGTGATCAATATAAAGCCTTGAAACATAAAGGATCCCTGAGTTCGCTGGAAATTTTGAACATAAAACCCAGCAGTCGATTCGCTTTGTCAATAGTCGCTGATAAGTGCATGGTAAAAGTTAACCTTTCATCAAACCTAACGCCTAGATCCTTTACGTGGTGAACGCGTGGCAGCTGAGTTCCATCAATATTGTAATTGAAATTAAGCACGTCTCTTGTACGACAAAAACTGATGACAAAACATTTTGCAACCCTAAGAATCAACATGTTTCATTGAAACCAGTTGTAAAATGTATCGATAAAACACTGTAACTCACGGCAATCGGCTTCATTCCTTATGACAAGAAATATTTTCAAGTAATTTGCGAAAAACAATTTCCCTCCACGCATTAGAATGAAGACCGCATCATTCACGAACAATGAAAAAAGTAACGGACCTAGTGCACTACCTTGATGAACTCCGTAATTATTAGAAAAGGATTCAGACACGTTGTCGACCTCGCGGTGTTGAAGGTGGGATCACAGTCAGTGGCAGAATCTAGTGGTACATCCTAGTTTATCAAGCTTTGCGAGGAGTCTCTCGTGGTTAACTGTGTCGAAAGCGGCCTTAAGATCTATGTAGATCGTGTCTATCTGGAGTTTCTCGGATATTTTTTCTATGCAAAACTATGTGAAGCTAGCAAGATTCGTCTCAACTAATCGACCAGGGAAGACCTCGTTGATAAGCAATTCGAAGATGTTTGACTCGACTCGTAGTAAAGGGATTCCCCGTTAGTTCACAATGTTGCTTCCAATCATTGGGAAATTTTTGCTGCTGAAGTGAAAAAGTGTGTCAGTATGATCGCTAAAATATCGTATTTTTTCAGAACAGCTGAAGTCATAGCACTTAGTCCTGAAGCTTAAGACGACTTTGTTTTGTTAGAGACGGAGAATAGTGAATACATCCATATCCACCGCACCAACGGGAACATAACCTTGCGGCCCTTGTCGAGCTCGATGGCAGATGGTGCATCAGTCGTGAAGACACTCGAGAAGTAACTAGCAAATAGATAGCATTTTGTAGCCGTCGTAGTCGCTACTTCGCCATTGTAGACCATCCTAGATGGAAGACCTGTTTCCTTTCTCTTCGTATCAACAAAAGTCCAGAAGCCCTTCAGATTTCGTCGTAAGTTTTGTTGGATGCGCATCGCATATCCTTTGTACAGTGCAACTGCGGTACTCATTACTGGCTATAGCGAAGAAGCGCTTGAGAATAGGGCATCGTCGAATTGAGTACGCATGTAGAGCTTTGGCATGAATACGTTTTAGATTCCGAAGTATTGCGTTTGACCAGGGAGGCTTCCTGGGAGGTTGCTATTTTGGCACGGATTTTTCAACACAGTCAAGAAACAATCGATTATAGAGATCGACCGCAGCATCTACATCCACTTGATCAAGTAGTACACTCCAGTCGATCAGCAATAGGGAGCGGCGTAGCGCTACTAGATCAGTTTTACGAAAATTACGACGATTCAAGCTAAAGCTTCTTCGTATAGTAGTGAACTAATGATGGGAATGGATATTTTTAAAACGGGATGATAGTAATCCAAAGGAACGATCACACTGGAAGCTACACTTACAGAACACTCAGGTAAAGCATTCCTATTGACGAAAACAAGGTCAAGAAAACGAGATTGATGGTTGGAAGTCGTGTTTACTTGATTTAGTCCTTGAAAAGCCATCCCGTCCAGAAGGAAGCGGCTGGCAGGATTTGTTGTTGAGGATAACGGGTTAGGGTAAAAAGAAACCCACATGAGTCCTGGTTGGTTAAAATCACCAAGGACGATGATCACATCGTTTGCATCTGCCTGAGAAGAAGCGCGCTCTATAGAGTTAAGATGGAGCTGCGTAATAGTCATTTTCTTTTGAGGAATGTAAAAAGCTCCAATAAAGTAGCTCTTCGTCTGCGTAGTAATCTTCGTTCAAATTACTTCAATGCTTAATGAACTTACTTACTTGATAAAATATCCATACCAAATTCACAGAAGGCAAGTACGGATGAATCAGCGATCCAAATCTCCCCGCCACGACCATGGATGCTGTTACGAGTAGCTCGCTCCGCACGATAAACCGCGTAAGAACACCCAAAGAGTTGCATCGATTTAATACGATTATCAAGCCAAATTTCTGTCAGAACGTAAATATCGTAGTCGCCGTCAAGAGCTACCAAGTACAAGCAGTGTTGCTAAAAGAGCGAGAAGCCAACACACCCTCCTCGTTCGCCAGCGAGCGCGAGACTCACACTGTATGCTCCCTACTGCTGTACACACGTTTTCGAAGAACTCTCAAATATGTGACGATCAGCACGAGCGGCAAATATGCTTGATTCATGTGAGTTATCTGCCTTCGCTATAGGCTCGTGTGTCACTCGCACTCTTGTCGGCTCGCTGGATTTTAACTCTAACGGCGAGTGGGTCCAATGATGGGACTCCTCGGCTGCGAGTTTTCACTGCATGCCACCCACTCCCGTATGCTAAGCACTCTTTACAACTCTGAAGATGTTTATTAGAACAGCTCGTATACACTCTTTTAGCAACTGGGAGCGCTCGTAAAGGAGCGAAGGGGTCAGGTACGGCATTCTGATGAAATCCTAGAACAATGCAAGCAAAATCTAACTAAACTAATAGTGCGCGCGTTCGCATTAAATCGTCATTGCATACATTCGTTATCTGTCTATACAGGTTTATACCGGTCGTATTTAAAGAACAAATTATAAGTGCGGTGTCTTAAAAAAACTTGTCTTTTAACGGGCGTCTACTATAAAGTGCTCAAACTGAAAGCAATTTTGTTATACTATTTTGATGGCAAGGTGACAATGGACCTCTCGTTAAGCTTTATGTATATATTCATTATGAATGAAAATTTTTCAGTCAGGCAAAGCCACACATACGAGCGTTCGAAGAGAAGACGTTCAACCATTTCCATTTCAAGGAATGCCGCGGAGGACATGGTAACTCTTGATACAATTGTCTGAAATAGGAAATTCAATAAGATTTTTGAAACATAGACTTGTAGTTACTCGATGAACCAAAAAAAAAAATAGAACAGTTGGAATTTCGGAAAATGGCATAAGAAAAACGAAAAATAAAATTCGTTCACTTTTCTTCAAAATAACGAGGAAGATTTTTGTATTCCATTTTCACTTAGTTCATCGACTACACATGTTATGCATTCTCATAAAAAAATCAAGTCAATTCGTTGAATGGTTTTTGAGTTATCGGCAACTTGAAAAAGGCGGTTTCGAGAAAGATGCTATTAAAGTTGCCGATAGACTGAAATCGTTGAAACGCATGGTTGTTTAGAACAAAAGAAGATCAGTGTGGCCACCGATATTGCATTGGGCTTTTCTAGAAGTTCAATACTAACAATTAAACGAATAAAAAAACATTAATGTTTTTTACCCACTACACCAGGCAACCCCTTAACCTTCCGGAAGTCGCGCTAGTGCACTGAGTGCTCACTGCTCTGAAAATCTAGCGAAATCGTCTTAAAGATACAGCGGCTGCTCGTTCAGTGGGCCATAAGTGCGACTTCCGGAGGGTTAAGGAAATAATACCACATATTCTATAAAAGTCCATGCTGGCTAATGGGTTTGCATTTTTGTACCGATTATACACTTCTGAGCAGAAGTAAAGGGCGTATATTACGCACTTCTGGGCAGAAGGGAAGCATGTATGTGATATCTGTTACTACCAATTTTACTAAGATAGTAAATGGAATAAAGTTCCGTCCCACTAATATATAGTAAATTATCGTGAGTAATTATTTGAACAGTATTGTGCATAGAGGTGTGCACCGATGCATTTTTAATCGACGGCGGCGTACGCGACATATTTGGCCGGCGGCGTTGGCGGCGTCACGCCGTTGGACCCTATCAGTGGCGGCGCGCCGGCGTGGTTCGGCGTGACGAATATTGACGCCTATGTAACTAAAAAAAATTCTTGGCAGTACAATTCCTTTCCCAAATTTTTGGTTTCTCTTGTAACAGACTTCGCAGCACATACAAACAGACGTTACAGCTTTAAAAAAATTCTAAAAAAAATCATCGCCCACGACATCTGTTGACCACATTGCACAAAATGCAATTCTTGCAACCAGATCAAATATTTTTTTATCAACTGAAGCTCCCATCCTGCTTGTCAATTGCAAGATAATAAATGAAAGGTGGAATTATTTTTACAGTAAAATTTGAAGAATGAAATAGAATAATTGTCGATGTCGCATACTACGACTTCTCATAAAATTGCAATAGACAAATTTAAAGAAAGCAGAGTAACGACTGTATTTCAATGACCCATAATAATTATTTATTGTTCTATATTTGGGAAATTAAGCAACAGTAAAACAGATTTTGTTTTGCTTGAGGAAATTAATTCTTGTTGTCGTTTCATTGTTTTTTGTTTCTATTTAGTCTTCTTTACCTTTTATTTTCTACTATCGCCACATCAGTACACCAGCATCGCGAAAAGTCAAGATCACTCTGCCCAACTAGAGAAAAAAATTTCAAAATAGGTCACTAGTCAATCAATGATAAATAAACCTCGCATTGAAAATAATTTTTGGTGTTTTCACAAAACTAGTTCACGCAAAAAAAGATGGCATTATACTCAAATGTTTAGTAGGTGGTTGTGTCTGAATGTGTTTAATATTTTTATAATTCTAGTTCATAACTTGATGATCCATTGATTTGTATTAACTTTATTGACAAAAAAGTCAAGAATTGAACAATTTGCAATGATTTTCGTAAATTCTTGTCGTGTTATCGTGATATTTTAGTCTTTTAGCTTACCGTCGGATTTTTTACACAGATTCACGTGTCTTATAGTTTTCTTAATTATTTCACGGACATGAATTGTGCCTAGGTAATGTATTTTTAATGCTCAGAGCAGTTTCATTTAATTCCGAACATTACACTGAATCTTAACAAACGAATAACAGGGTTACAGGTCCTTGAATCTAATGCTCGCGCCTGTGAGACTGGTTGCTAGCGGTTGTACACAATAGCTCACATAGAAATTTAAAAACCAAAGAGCAGAGCGAATAGTCCAGTCTGAGTTTATCGTAATTGTTTACGTAAGTATATTAAGATTATGTGGAAAATTAATTACTTCATGAACTATATCATGAATAGTTTTACGAGCTCGACTGGTGAATCGTGTCTAGTACACGAGCTCGACTGTTCTGAATTGGTTTAAAAAGCGATGAATAATAAACTACGTTCAAGTGAAATTGATTACGTGCAAAGATTAAGATCAGACATTAACTATATCTTGAAAGTGGAAGTGTTTTTTTTGAATTTGTAGACCATTCCACGCGCACGAATGGTGAATTGTAACTTATATGCTCGCAATCATAACAAGACGTAGCAAGAATGGATCCATGAATTATAATCCAAGTGTCCTGTAATGATTTTCGAGAAAATATCAAGATTTTGTTAATTTTGTGATCTTATTCACAACCACTAATACCAAATAAAGATCAATATGTGATAAATTATGAATCAGTTAATGTCGTATATTCGGACCATAGACAATGTTCCTAGATTTGTGGATAAAATTATGAGTCAACGATTTACCTTTCGGCGTCGGCGTTTGTTAAAATTTACCAGCGGCGGCGTGGCGCGGCGGCGCACAGGTCTATGTGCAAACTGTTTTTTCGTCAAGATGAATCAGTATTACCGAAAACAATGTTGTTCAGTCATGTTCAAATCTCAATTAGTACAGATTTATAAAACTTTGGTATATACTTGTTGAAATGATCTAAACCTAAGATTATGTGTATGAATAAGAGAAGCAAGTGAATCACAATAGTAGGAATTAATTCAGAGATATTTTATTTCGTTAGGCATTTTAATTTTCATTTAAATTCAGCATTTTCAAAATTTTCATTTTCAGCATTCCACCAAGACGCTTCATTTAAAGTTTGATTTTAACAATTACCTTAACTATTCTTTACATTATGACTATTAATTCTATAATTTATCATCCCACATCCATGCTTTTTGTCAAATTTAAATATTGAATCATCATTTATACTATTTAATTGCCATTGAAAATAACTTTTTATACTTAATTCGGTAAAACAACCCATTCGGGAAAATACCAATTGGCAAAATAAACCAGTTCATTCGTTATCTGGGAAAAGCCATCGTGAGGAGTTGACGAGCAAGTAAAAATTACTATTCCAATGCAAGTATTCCTTGTGGCAAAAAACTCGATTCGAACCGTATTACGCACTTAACATTCTACTAAAAAAATTATCTCATAGACTGGTTAGTTCGACTGGCCTGTCTATGAGAGTTTTCAGTAGCAGCTTGATTACTCACACTTTTAAAGTGCAGAGTTCAGGTTAGTGGAAAGTGCGCAAAATCATTCACTAGAGATTTCTTCTAATATAGTCCGCTGGTTGTATCAATTTAGGACTGTGAACGAATGTTTTAGAATATATAACGCATAGAGTACTTTTCTTACAGCTGATAGATTTGCTCTGATTCCGTCGTAATTTGGAGGACAAGGACAGCGTATATTGGAATTGGTCACGAAATATTCAATAAATTAAGTCCTTATGTTTAGAAATCCACTTTATGACGGTAGTCGATCTCCTACATACATATTCTATAGAAGCCAATGTTTGTTAATGGGTTTGAATTTTTGTAGTGAACCGCATTAAATACGTTTATCTCGAAACCATGTATTTAATCCGAATATCCGATTCATTTAATGCAAAATGTGTAGATGTATACTACCCATGATCGCATATTTGTCCCGTTTTCTTTGGGATTTTCTATCTTTATAGGACTGACTCTTGTAGCAACTATTTAATTCGATATTTTACGAAAATTATCTGATCGATTTATACATATATTCTTTCAGTGACATATTTGACAATAAAAACTGTTCCGGTCATTTCATTATCCCAGAAAAAAAACTCAAACTTCAATATAGGTATATTTGACCAAAAAACTAATTATTTTAAGAAGTGCATATATGCAGCATTGAGGGGAATTATATATATTTGACATGTTAAGGTTCCACATATTTAAAAGTGTCAATTCAAGCGATTTTGCAGATTTTTTTTAAATTTACGTTTTAACGCAACTGCTTTTCATTCGGGTGCGTTTATGACTTCGTTGTACAAAAAGTGAACCGATGAATCGTGAATTTCCCGCGCCATTTCCTTTTTCGTTATACTAGTATCATATCAACCTCAATGCAGACGATACATTATCTTCCATCAACGTAAATGTCCGTGAACGCCACGTCGTCGTTCCATCAAGATAAGTTGAATGCGTCTCTCGTTCACACTTCCCCGTACGTCAAAGCATTCCGTGCTGTTGATGTTGTGTGTGAATACCTCCATTTAACTGCATATAACTAATTTTGACGTTCCCATGACGTGCTGTACCAGTGACGAACGCCAGACTTAGACTTAGACTTTGTACTTAAAATATCCGAATAAATTCATTTTCATACATTCTTGGTCTACCAACGAAGAACGAAATGCGAGTGGGAGCGAGAGCGCTAGCGACTGCAAGAGTGCGAGTGAAGGCGAACGCGTTCAAGAGTGCGAGAGGATACGAGTGGGTTAAAGAGCGCGAGTGGCTACGAGTGGGAGTACGGACGAGTGGGAGCATGGGCGAGTGGGAGCACGGACGAGTGGTAGCAGCAGTAGGAGTGAGCGCCAGTGGGTGGGTGCGAACGAAAGAGTGGTTTTCAATATGTGCAATTTGAGTCGCTTTTGGCCGACTGGCACTCGCAGAAATTCTACCCGACTGGGGAGTGAACGAAAGAAAGGCATGCATGGAGAACACTCGGATACGAGTGTTGGGCGCAATGAGAACACGCGAATGAGAAATACAAGAGTTATTTTTACGAGTTCAGCAACACTGAGTACAAGTCCTCGATTTTCGTCCTTAGCCCTCTGACGTTTTGGTAGTACAACCGCAAACCGTCGGTGTCACGTGCCAAGCGTCCCGACATATTACAAGTACGTGATGTGCCTGGTAGCATGCTAGAAACCAGAAGGTTTTCAGGAAGCGGATCGTCATTTAAAGCAAAACACTCGCCCGAGAAGGGAGTTCGGAAGACCCCCTCACAACAGAGCTAATGTAGAGTGCCGATTTTTGTCCCCAGTTGTGATGGAAATAATCACGCGGTTCGAATTAAGCAATGGGTTATTTAAGATTTTTGGTACCGTCCAACGGAAAACAGATCGAAATATTAAGATAAACGAAAGCAAATGAAAAAGTCACCCAAGAAGCAGAATCCTGTCCCTGGGTCTACCTTTTCTACATAATTGCTTCTATTTAAATCAATACTTCGTTCTGTTCTTCCCTTAGATACTACAAAAAGATTAAATAAGATATTTTCGAAATCTGAAGATTTTCATGTCAGTTCAATTAGAACTGCCAATGGTGAATAAGCTCATCTGGCGAAAATGAAATACTCATCTGTCTTTTGGATACATACTTTTCAGTTCGCCGACGACTGCCCTCAGTTCGTTTCAGGTAGTTCTGATTCTTGGGAAAACGCTCAAAGAATTGTAACAAACAAATCGATCAAATAAGCGCTTGAAAGTTTTAGTGCTAAGCAATGCTTAGCAAGCGGCATCTGTTCTCATCGTTAAGACCATTGGATTTGGACACTGAGTGGTGCTTTTCACACAACGAAAGATTACAACCGTAACTCGTTCGTTTTAGTTCCTCGATTCTAAAATTATCTAGTTAAGCACTCAGTTGGTCTGCTCACATCGATTTCAGAAGAGAGCTTTCGAGCAACGCAGACTAGCTTTCGGCAAATCATGGAAAATCAAACCCAACTACATTCATTGGGTCTACACAAGAATTGTTAGATTAATTCTTGCATAGGAATATCTTAGTTGATGGCAGAAAAGATATAACCAGCTAAAGTAAAACTATCTTAAGAGGATGATCCTGATGGTGATGGCTGGTGCGTTCACACTAGAGGCACTCTTGAACATTAAACCACTATATGTGTTTCTGAAACCAGAACTTGAACTTGCGTTCAAACAATAAAGTTTGGTGCATTTTTTCAAGCACAAGTGCAGTATTCTAATCTGGACACTGACCAGACATTGCACACTCAATTATCACATAGCTACTATTTAGCGTGCGGAGTATGCGATTTCATATTATCTGGTATATATCTGCACTGCAGTAATGCAATTGCGTATACGGATTTTCGGTTCTCACTTCTCAGGCGAACCTATATACAAAGAGTTAAAACGCAAAGATATGTTTTTATTCTCAGCCCAGTGTGGTAAATATCAACAAGCTTTACCAGTAAGGCTCATTTTTTCTTCGTAAGTGAAGAATTTATGCTGTTTACTGTTTGTGTTGTGTTTGTATTGTGTTGTCATTTCCTTAGGAAGAAATTTCTTTTCAATTTGGTTTGGTTTGTTTTGATACTAAATTTTGACGTTACATGTTTTTCGTCGAAAGTAAATTTTCAACATTACATGTACTTTCATTGGATTATTCAGGTATTAAAAAAATCAAATCCGTTACCTTAACATACAAATGCTCGAGTCTTTCACGAAAAAACAAACCTAGTCACACACGCAAACATACAACCGCTACCATCCCCGCACACCAGGGATCGCGATCTCGCAAACATAAAAACGTCCCGGTAACTAATTCAAAGTATTATTCTCCAATTTATAAACACAGTTTAGCGCAAACATATAAACGTTTGTTCCCACGCGATCATGAAATATCCCTGTCCGGTAGCCCCAGGTTTTAGAATCCTAGGTCCAAAAACAAACTCATGTACACTAGACAAGTTTCAAATCTTTATAAACGGAGAAGTCAGTCTATCTCCTGAGCTCGCACAAAGCAGAAGCAAAAAATCGCTACGCTATAGGCACTAATGAAGCAAGCCGGCGCTTTGTTCTATATCCAGTGGACAAACCATATTGTATCTTTACCCCCGGCTACGCAGTGAAATGAGTCTGCCAAAGGAAGCAAAAGTGCCCGTGCTATGAAATAATACGATTTCGATCGACTTTTAAAAAAACTCGTGTTAGACCCACAGTTGAAGAGGTGGAACGACTAGTTAAAGTTAAAGTGGAGCTTAACCTCGCGGAAGTTGCGTACAATCAGCTACAATACGTCCAAAACTGTGTTTTGATTACGTTTCGAAGTTTAGCACAGATAGAACAACATGCAACACGAGGTCGAATATAATAACACCACAATCAAACTATATGGAAAACGACATGGTGGACGCTCGTATCCATGATTTGGCACCGCGTACTAAGGAAGAAACGAATTATATCGCAATATGGAAAAGTGGAATCTATTACAAATGACATTTGGAGAAATTTTTTCACCGGTATTCCCAACGACGTTCGTATTGAGAGCATGCGAGTGACTAAACCAATACCTTCTTACATGACTATCGAATGCATATCATCGAAGAATGGCGTAATCTATAAGCAAATCACGCTGATCACATATCCCGGGCAGATCCCAACATGCCAATTTTGCAACCAGACAGCCCACTACGGAAAAAACATGTGCCGAAGCAACTAGTCAAAACACATCTACTACAGCCGACTCTAACAAGCAACCACCGACACTTACAGATAAACCAAAAACAACGACACAATCAACAAAAAAATGAAGGGACAACGACCACAACTGCTCCCTAACCAACAACTACCATCACCAATAAAGAAGCACATACCGATGAAGACGGATTTACAACAGCGACCCGTAAGAACAAGAAACAAATAAGAACCTCTGATCGTGAACAGCAAGAAAGCAGTACCGATGATGACATGGACGGGAACGATAACGCGAGAGAAGGCAAACTGAATGGCTCCCAAGCTGCCACGGACAAGGCAGCCAAAGCCTCATCGCCAAGGAAAAGGATCTGAACACAGCAGCAAACTGCGTCAACAAGATCTGGCAGACAGACATTCTAAGTATTTTTTATTTTTACTTATTGTAAAAACTTAAAAGGATCCACGGCTTAGTTGTGCTAACGCATCGAGCCGTATCAAATAAAGCACCAGAACCGCACACTTAAAATTAAACATCAGAATCACGTCTCGCGCGAATAACTAAAAGCACATGTGAATATGCACACAGAAAAAAATTGTAAAAATTAGAATTTTTCGTTCTTAGCCAAAAATAATCAACACATACTCTTAGTTTGAAAATAAAACTTTTACTTCGATTATTATTTTTCTATAGCTTAAAAGTAAAACTGTTATTGTGATTATTATTGTTGATTAGTTTAAAAGTTTTACTGTCAACAGCAGGCGTTGTTTGTTTTTGGTCGTGTGTGCAAACGACCACACGGCTATACCAACTAATTTATACACGCGAAGTTACATACATGAGACATGCAAACGCTAACCCATGATCGAAAACATTAACATACAAACGCTCGTGACATTCACGTTAATACATACCTGGTCACAGACACTAACACGGGATCGCGATCATTCACTCACATCTGCGCTCTCGATCCCATAAACATAAAAACGACCCAGTGATTAACTCAATTTGTTAGCACATACTAACGCTCATCCCCATGTGATCATGAGTTTCGCACACCTGGAAGTCCCCATCCTTGATACTAGCATCCTAAGTATATGCCTTTATTTAGATCATTCTAAAAAAATAAAAAACAAACTTATATTCACTAAACAACAAATTTCATGACAACATAGTCGGAGACACTAGTGATGTATTCAATGAATTCATATACGCGAAATTAAAAGACACGTTACCACACACGATCAAATACGTTGGCAAACAATTGTTCGGACTCTTCGAGGAAATACAAACCTGGTCATAATCTCAGTGATTCACGCACATCTACACCCGCGCTTTCGCAACCATATAAACGTGTTAGATTTTACGAACTCATAAACTCCGCTTTAAACGCTAACATACAAACGCTCGTTCCCATGAACATACAAACGCTATCATGAGTTGTCCGTGACCAATGGGCCGCATTTATAAATTCGGTGTCAAGCATACGCACAAAATTAAATATCAGAATCACGCTTTAGTGGGTTCCCATCTCGTCTGCACTTATAGTGAGTGGTCGTGACAGGAAACCTTTGCGAGAAGCCATATTGAGTAGATACCATACTATATGAATAACTTTATATACTTCATCAGTAGGGGAGTTGCTGGTGCAACCGACTCCCCACGACTGTTTTGGCCGTATCGGTAATTATTTTAATCGTTACAATAAAAATTGAATTTATATTGGTACATCAAATATCTAAAAAATAACGAAAACATGCGAACACAACGTTCATGCTCTTCTGATGTTGGTATATTTTAACGTTTTAAACGAACACAAGCTTTTAAAATTGCCATATTTTTAGTACACATCTTATCTACCACTATCCCTCCCCTAGGTTGTGGGGTTTGACGGTATTGCAAACACCATCAAGCATATTGCGTGCATCAGTGCTACACATCCTCTGACAGACAATTGCTTTGAGATGGTTATTGCATTATGCCTCGATAGTGGCGCATCGAGGAGACCGAGATGGCTTATGAGCCCTTGTTATGTTTTGTGTTTTTTCATACTCTGCACCAGGCCATACTAACGCTCAAACACTAGTCTGTGCGCGCTGGCGTGGCTGACTGGTGGGTCGACGTGGATTGACTTGTGCTGTGGGCCATGTTTGCAGACATTGTTCCACAGCTTAATGGCAGTGTTGGTTAACGAGGCTCACAGTGGGGGGTCTTTGTGTGTCCATTTATCGGTCGAAATCGTTATCGTGCAGAAGCTAATAAAAAAAGAATCAACCTAAGCCTATTGGTAGTCGTTTTATAATAATTGTAGTCTTTAGTACTAGTGTACAATTGTTCTGTGCTAGTCGTATGTCTATCTGTGTATGTGTTCGTCTGAGTATTTGTGACAGTTGGGTCAGGGAATGGATGCAGAACTGGCGTATATGATAGAAAAGTGGCTAATACTTCCGGTGTTCAATTTGTGCATTCGATTCTATTCATTCGGGAAGGTCGGATTGGATAAATTAAGGTACAATTAATATACTGCCCATAAACGCATAAGAGTCCCATATGGATTTTTGTCGAAAATGAGTTATCTGTTGGATTTCATTCTGCATCACCACTGAATCACAATGCACAAATAAGATTACCACGTTTGTTTAGAAAATATAAAAAAATCCATTTGGTTCAATGTAAATCATGAACAGCATTTTTCTCGGCTTGCTGTTGTACAATATGGAATTCTTGTGCTTTTATGGGCAGTATACCGACGCACTTGAATCATCCATTTTCGGTCAGCATAGCATGATGAAACTAACAGAATCCAATTGTCGTTAATAGTAAATAGACATCATTTGCTGGCATTTGGATGAGTTAAACTAGTTTGATTGCATGTTACATGTGTTCTTCTCTTCTACTTCATTAGTCTATTTCTGTTGTACTTCTATTAGTTTGCATTTCCACTACTCATGTATACCAAAATAGTATCGGTCAATTTATACACTTCTAATCAATCTCTTTGCATCTTTTTTTCTTTATTCGGCATGTTATGTTTCCTTTTATTACTATATCCTAGATTCATACTAACACTCACCAACACAATTAATTGCATATGTACAAACGTACAAACGCTCGTAGCCTTCGCGATAACACAAAGCTGGTTACAAACACGAACATGTAGTTGCAATCATCTACACATGCTTACGCCCGTTATTTCACCAACATTAAAACACCCCAATAATTAAGTGATCGCTGTAGCACCTATGAACTTGAATCAGTCACGTCCGTGTGTCTCTACCCTCGGTCCTAGCAGCCTTCACTCATGCCTTCAGTTGGACCAATCGAAAAAATTACGCTCATATTCAAGAGACAACACGTTCCTTGGCGACATGACCGGGAGCTCTAGTGATATGAGGAAACTGACGCTCATCTAGCATCTGTACCTTTCACTAAAAATTAAGTATTAGATTTGCGGTCCACGCGCAATCATTCAAGAATACACGCGAATATGCGAATGGCCACTTGATTATAAAATCGAATTTATACACGCGAAGTCACATATACGCGTCAACACGTTAACATACAAATCGCGACCATACACGAAACCTTCACCCGCGATCTCGCAAACATAATAACATCCCGGTAATAAAGTGAACGTCTTAGCGCTTATAAATTTCCAAACGCCATCTCAAGCGTGAATCTACAAGCTCCCGCGCTCGCGCTATCATGAATAGGTCATTTCCGGAAGTCTCTATCCTTGGTACTAGCAGTCTAGGCCCATTCCTTCAATTGGTTCAATTAAAAAAAGAAAGCTCTCATATCCACTGGACAACACGTTCCAATGCGACATGTCCGGGAACTCTAGTGATATGTAATAACTCACTCCCTGTCAGAATGAATCCAGAATGTCAGAGTTTCCGCACACGAATATGTGAATGGCCACACGGTAACAAAATTGAATTTATATACAAGACGTCACTTGCACACGACAAACGCGTTAACATACAAACGCTTAAGCCCTTCGCGATCAACCATGCACACATATACCCGCCATCGCGCAAACTTGATAACCCTTCGGTAATAAGGTGAACGTTATAGTACTCGAAGTTACAAATGCTGTCTCAAACGCCCGTGTTCGCGCGATCATGGATCGGTCACGTTCGGAAACCTTTACCCTCCGTCCTGGCAAGTTAGGTCCATACATTCAGTTGGACCAATCCAAAAATAATGCCCATATCCACTAGACAACACCTTCCATGGTGACATGACCGGGAACTCTAGTGTGCTGGAAGAACTCACTCACTTTCTCCTAGCTTATAAACCGTACACCGAAAACTTAGTATCAGGTTCACGATTCACGCGCAATCATCCAAGAATACACGCGAATATGCGAAAGAACACAGGGTTATAAAATAGAATTTACACGCACACGAGATCGAACACATTGAGGTACAAACGCTCGAGCCCTTCGCGATCGTCAATTTCCTACGCCCGCACATATCTGAACCGTACAATAAATATCACATTCAGTATCAAGGCCCGCTGCATTTAACCTTAAGTACTGTTTTAGTGCGTGACATTTTCCGTCTCGTCTCGTGATTCTGACGGGGAGCCCTTCGGAGAACCTAGCTCCAATATGGCAACTCTCGAAAAAAAATAACTTCTCTTACGGAAGTTGGAGTGTCTTCGACAAAGTGTAGTCGATAAAATTATCTTTCTTAATTTCACTTGCAGTGATTAACTGCTGTATTCAGTGTCACCTAGCGGTGAAAATGCAATTTAGTGCGCTTTCTACAAATTTGGAGTTGGACTAGGAATCGACTCAGAGTACAATGCAATGTTATTCGATTGTATATTAAACATACTTTTATTTTCGATTCAGGCCTCATTCCGGCTGTATCGTTTTGTTTTTTCTTCAAATTTTCCATGCTTCAAATTAATATTCCAAATAGTCAACTGTTCCTACATTTCGTTCACGATTTATGCCAATCACTGAATGAGCCACGCTCCAACAGTTTCGAAATTCAAACGCATTTTTTTCGCGTTTCTCTTTCACTCGGAATGCCAAATTTTGCATGTAAATCGTGATCTTTGCGCTGCTTCAATCCACCGTCGAGCTAGTTAATACCCATACACCTACCGGTGCGATGTGCGAAATTTCACAGGACACTATCATAAATCTGCCTAATTAATGCCATGCAGTTGTAGGCATTCAGAAACGTTACGAGATTTGTTTATGTATTTTTTTTCCTTTCCCAGGTCGTCGTCACATTTAGCGATTACATAACCTGATCGAGCCGAGTTGTACTTTTATCCCATTATGTCGCATCAAGAGCCACTATATATTTAGTATTTAGTTGCGATGAAGTTTCCTGCTATGTCTTGGAGCGAGTTGTTTTTTTTTCTTTCTTCCCCAACTCTACTGTTTTGTCCGTTGTTGGTAGAAAGCAGCAGCTCTGTTGGTAGGTTTTCAATCGTTTCGAATTGTCAGGTTAAAATCATGAGCCTGTCGGAAATGTATACCTATACAAAAAAATTATATTCTGATCTTTATGAAAATACTGACCAGGATTAGTGGCTATTTAAATGGCTACACATCGTTGAGATGAGGCCGACTTGAAGTTATAAAAAATTATATTCAAAACTCTCTCTACTTTCTAAATTTCTTTCTCACACACAAACAAAACCGAAAGCGGTTTGCGGGCAGTAAAAAAGCAAGCATGATGGAATAAAAATAAGACGCAAAACGTGTCTGTAGCCGCACATAAAAATCCATTCACCGCGCAAAACCTATCGGATTGGCCGTTGTTTCCTGCCGGTCGCGCTCTGTCTATCCGCTGAAAGCAACCACGCCAAGCGAACAACCTAACACGAATGATTCCGCCTTACCTGGTGGGTGCCCACGATGACTACCAGCAGCACCGCAACATGACCGGCCAGCAACGGGGAGTTTTGTTACTGGGTGCATTCTCACACGCTCGCAATTTGCACATTCACCGAGTCCCCACCACCAACGTTGGCTCGCGCCCAGCACGGCAGCAGACACCACCCCTCGCTCGAATGCTCAACCTCTTATGAAACGCACTGCATCTACACCACCGTCGCAGTCTCTGGTGAGAATTTCATCGGCCTGTCAACTGGCTCTGTATCGATGTATTGCCTCAAGGCTCTCGCGCGAGAACATTTTTCCCATGGCACATTACATCAACCGATTGAAGAAGAGACTTGAACGCGGTAGCGGAAACCCAAACGAGGAACCTTTTTGCCGCACTTTTGCTTTCCGTCGTAATGGTGATAGTTGACATTTTCACGGACCATTAGTAAAAGTTAGCTGTAATTTTATGGACCGTACGGTTGTCTGTGTAGGTGATGCAATTCGAGTTTCTTTTGTTTGTGCTGATTTTATTGATATGAGCACTGATGTTGGTGATTGTGGTACTCCTAGACCTAGTTCATGGTTATTAGTGTGCATTAGGCACCAGGCAGTTCAAACCTCACCAGGTGGATTAAATCTATCAATGAAAATAATCAACCTCACCGTGTATAAGATCCATGGTTCAAACGATCCCGGATATTTACACAAAAGGCGGCATTAGTTGATTGTTAAACGATAATTGTTTTCGAAGAAAAGAACCACAACAAAGTGATAAATTTAGCAAGTGTTAAGTTCAATACTTTGAAACAACATTTACTTATTACAAAATGGTGTTAGTTTTAAATAAACCTTGTGGTCAATATTATTCTTCCAATTTCCATGCTCGTTACGCGTACAATGCAGTCTGCGAAGAGATGATATAGGGTGATGAGCCTATTTGCGCCATGTTTCTATTATCACCCTACCCATTTGAAGCCGTTGGTTAGAGCAGTGTCTGCCATCTTTGTTCAACGCATTGAGTCAAATGGTAGCGCAACAATAGGGGCACTCAATTCGAGTTTTCATTGTGCTCAAACACGAGAATTTTACTGTTTTCAACGCATTTGTGTTATTATATTGGTTCTTAACAACGAAGCAAAGCGGTTGATGTCAATTTTTACGCATTCTATTGATTTCATGTCGACATTATTAGAAATTATCGAATTAGTGAGGCACCTTGCTTAGTATCGTGAAAATAGGCTCATCACCCTAGTACTATAAATAAAAATCTAGACTAAATATACTTTTTTGACAATAATCAGTTCTAGCGAAAAATTGCTCGCCACATTGGATGAGACGAGTGTCGCAGAAAATTATAAAATTATGAGAGTGTCAAAAAATATCTTGTTCGGTAATCAGTTTGTAGATGTGGACAGAAATGAGGAGTTTTATCAGTACTGGAACCCTTCATCAACGATACCTATTTACAAACAGTGGAGTATTTTTTCTAGCCCAACTTAACGATACGCCACCGAAAGGCGACTTAGTTTCATTCTTTGCACATGCAAATTAAGGGGAACGTACACCTTAATGTTGGATCATTTTTTATTTTATTATTCTTGAATTTAACATTTTTTCACTTGTCGTTGTTGACATGGTAGACCTGTAGATGATGTTGACAGTGCTCCTTTCAAAATCACAGAGTGCATGATTGCGTCTGTACTGATGACCTGAAATCAAGAATTAAATATTCATTTTACTGCTTGTTATTGAACCAAGGTCCTGATTGTTCACTTTTCAAAAATTTTGCTTTTTTTTAAATGTTGCGATTATCAAGAATCAAGTTATAAAAGATACATTGGTCAAAACTAAACGATCGCGATCTTGCCAAATGTCGACATAAAATCTATTGCAATACGTTGAGTACGCCACCTAAAAAAATGCAATTTTCAGAAAGTCGTCCTTAATGTTAAAAGAACGTTATAATTTCTAATCAACGGGACACACGAATAATCTGCAGTTCCATGAATTTCGCTAAACCCTTCTAAGGGTTTATTTCTAAGACTTCCTATATTAGAAAAGGCTATATTAAAAAGTCTCCCTCAAGTATAAAACAACCAGTTGACACTTCTTCCATTCCATCGATTTTAGCATGTTTTGAGCACAGACCGCCGACTCTTACCAGGGGAAGGAGAAGAAATGTTTTAATACCAGCTAAATTTCCTCATATTCATTCTCCCGTGTTTGTTTCAGCATCTTTACCATCTTATACTTTGAGGCATACCAAAGCAGGCTTCAGAACTCCTTTCTCTATCCCCCCGCGATGCCAATTGGAGTACGAGCAATATTAGTATAAATCGGATAACCAGCCCCGGTGAGATCTGTGGTCGTACGATGATGGGGGAAACCAAAAAGCGTACATTATTCATGTTAGGAGCGGCTCCAAATAGCGTCTGTTCCCGAATAAGCGGCTGAGAGAGAAATGTGGTGTCTCTTCAGCTATATCCAAGATGGCAGTGCCATCATGAGGCGTCGATGATGTGAATGATAAATTCTATAAGCGTCTACGGAGAGTTTCCAAAACATGACAAAAAGTGCTTCTAACGTCAGAGGGTATGAGATCAACCTTCAAACCATGTCGAGGTCATTGAAATTTTCTGAGGTGAAAAATCTGGTCACGTCTTCATTAGGAACGGAAGAGGTTGTTGGTCTCGATCCCGGAGCCCGGACACAAAGTGTAAACGTCATAAATACAGTTTGGAAATATTTCCTGTATAGTTCAAATTTACTTTAAACTTAATCGAAATGGAAGCCTTTTGACTTAATTATTTGCGATAGTCTTCTAGGGACACTAACACCACTGACTCACATTTTTTCTGTAATATTATTCCATGCTTTTTCAATTGTAGTCATTAGAGCGTTTTGGTTTAGTGTTGGTGACACTCTCAACAATACTTCACATTTCAAGTCGAGTGGGTTGATATCCTGGGACGAAGGAGTCAATATTCTTGATCCAAAAATGCTTAAAATTATGCTGGCACAACGTTTGCACGCTTTATGCTGGTGGCGAATTTTACGTAATGCAAATTTAAACATCTGAAAATTCATTTTCGATCCATGGCAAAAACTTTCTGCTGAAATAAAACTTCAGGTACTGATTGATTTTCATGACAACCGGAATCCGAAAGATAGGAGATTTTTTACCATTTGAAGCTACTGCAGCCCAAATCATAACCGAACCCGGTTTTTGCGTCTTATATACACATTTAATGGAATCAAGATTTTCTCCGTGTACCCTATAATTTGAATGGTTAAATTTGCTTCTTATATCGAATAATTTCTCATTCGAATAGATAACGACGAGGTCAGGATGATCTGTGAACCAAGTTTTTAGCATTTTGCATCTTTCCAGTCTATTTTTTTCGTTGCCTGAGAAAGAAACCGTTGTTGTTGGAGTATAGATACAAATCAAGTTCTTTTTTCACCACAATTCGGATCGTCTTACGCGACACACTGTAGTCCGTGAGATGGTCGGGTTCGGGTTTTTAGACCCGAAACCCGGACCCGACCCGAACCCGACGGGTTTCTCGGGCTCGGGTCGGGTCCGGGTTTTTAAAATTTTGGACTTTCGGGCTCCGGTCGGGTTCGGGTTTTTCAACCATTTCTTGACGCTGTCTATACACAAAACCCAGTCTCTTTTTATTCTTCGTGATACGAATGGAAGACACATATAACCGTACCAAATGGTAGCACCTTTAAATCGCTAGAATTCGTCGTATTTTCTGGTACCCAAATATAGTATTTTTTTTATTCTTGTATAAAATTCTGTCTCTTCAGATTCGCAAACTGACTGAATTTTTTATGTTTTAAAAAAGCATTCATGAGAGAGCATTCAACAATACGTGCTTCATTCTAAAACCTCTTTGCGATTTATTTTTCATGATAATTGGTAATAAATCAAGTCAATTATGATCAAATATGGCATTCCTGAGGATCTGACAGTATGCGTGCGCTATGAAATTCCGTTTGAACTAATACCACTACAATTACATAGCATATGTGTTACCATTGGAATGCCTTCCTGTGATTGTGTGCATCGTCCCATATTTAAAGCTGGTAAGACAATTCCAACAGGATTATCTTTGACATTGTATTAAGTTTCATTCAGAAAAAATAGGACTTACTAGTGTATTGTGATGCTCGTGTGTTTAATTTCAATAGAACGTGAAACGCACGGGCGAAGGCTACGCGAACGCGAACGAAATTCACACCTTTCCGATCCGTTTCAGTGGCGGTACGGTAACGTGTGCGGGCGCCGGTATGCTTTCGTGCGGGACTTGTCCGGGACGGTGTCATATCGGACAGGTGTGGATGCTCGCATTTGAGTTGAATGGACGGTGTCTATGGGCGGTGCTGGACCGGGACTGGGACGGATCGAATAGGTGTGAATACAGTTTAAAAGTATAGATTGGGTGTAATTGTTCAATTTCATGCACACCGATTAAGTTTTTTACAGCGTCTGGCGAGAATTCGACGACCTTTGTTATATACTCCCATTTCTACACGCCGACAGTTATATGCACAGGGTTTCTATTAAAGATGATGCGGTGTTCAATTGTAAGAAATAATGTCACTCACTTTTCTCAGATATGACTGGGCAAATTTGAATTTTATTTCGATCGGAGTTGTATGAATCGAGTATGACGCCACATAACATATGCTTTGTAGATATTTTTTTTCTTTTTTGTCGAATTTTGGCCATATTCCGCCGTAGGCATCTGAAGCTGAGATTTATTTCTCTTACCAAGATATGTGTCAGACCGTCGAATTGCAATAAACACCTGAATCGCGCGCGGAAACAAGTGCATATAACCCCAAATCTAGAAGATTAACATGTTATGTGCAAAAACGCTGTCATGACACGAAAAAAAAAAATTAAAAAAATCTATTAGCGTAAAAACTATATGCGTGCGTAGTTGATTGTATGTCCGACGTACAAACTCGGTTTGTTTTGGGTACTTGGGTAGTGCTTATTTTATACCGCTCAAAGTGTAGTTCAGTCAGCATAATAGTTCGCGCAAACATTGATCGCATAAGAGTTGGCATTTTATTCAATCGTTAGTAGAGAAACAGCAATGAAAGTGCATATTAAAAATACTTTTGACTTTTGTTCCTACTAAACAATTCTCAAACGAATATTGATATCAGACTAGCTCGCGCTTTTAGCAATACTCCTACGGCCGGCTGTTTGGAGTTCAAATTGCTGTAGTTTAGGGAAAACCTAAATCACTCTCGATGGCCGGCTATCCAGAGTTTAAATACAAGAAAAATCATAACTAAATATCTTTTTGCTCTGAGTATACGTGTACTCGGAGATTAACCATCCCACCGCATAAAACAAATTCATTTTGTGGTCGCATTGCCTGCTTGTGGCGAATCCTAGACCTGTACCTGTCCTTCAATCCAACTCCGTAATACCTATGGAAGCGTCGCTGAGTCGGGGGCCTTCCTTAAGTAGGTATTACATCAACATTTCCTACCCTATCCTAAGTATCGGTGAAGATGGTCGTGGCCGGCAATAACGATTCTCATGCTATTGGTTTTCTGAACTCATAAGAGATAAAGTTCATTTCCGATCATTTATCTCACAAGCAAGATGAGTTGAGCTACCTATAGGCAACATGATAATCGTTAGTATGCAATCTACGAATAGCACCGTGCTTCGCAACGCAACGCAACGCAACGCATAATTGGTAATAAATCAAGTCAATAGGAATTTATCGGAAAATATTGGTTCAACTTTCTGTTTTAAAATAGTAATTTCGACAGGTGCTTTAAAACCGATACGTAGGCCGCGGTCAGAGTAAACGCGTAAAACTCAGCTAAAGCGTACAGCAAATAGTATCTAAAGCAAAGCGAGTAAAAATCTACGGGAAGTAGAAACAATAAAAACCAATCTATTGATCGGCTCCTGATTGGTCGTTTTGACAGTCGCGAGAAATCGAACAGTGGGTTTTGCGAGTGCACTTAAGTGTAGTACTTTTTGCTACATATTGAATAATAATTGTCCATTAAACCTACAACGTTTCGTGATTTTTTCTCTAAGTAAACGGTTTTGTGGGATACATTCGTACCCCAGAACTTAAATCGCTCTAATATGCCTAATTTTTATTAAATTTATAATTAAATTGGATAGTTTTATTCTAAAACATACAATTTTTCACAAGTTTTTCGCTTACTATGTATCGATGTTTTGCTTTTAAAAAAAGATATAATATTAGCGCATTTCCCCAGAATTCCACGCGGCCTTTCCCGAATGAAAGGAACGGCCGCACTCCACGAAACGCCGCACTTAGCCCATCTGTCATAATGCTGAATGATAACACGTGTTATTCCAAAAAATAGCCTTGCGTCATGCAACGCTTTGCGCAGATTGATTATACCAGTTGCAAGTAGTGCCAAATTTACCACGTTCAGTATAATTCAAAAATTCTTTTTAGATTACAGAATTGATAAAATTGTTAAACTAATCAATCAAATCCTCTTTTAAAAAATGTCCTTGCGTTAAACCAAAATGGGAGGCTTATTACTACCACTACATTACTTAATTTCAAGCGCAAATAGCTAATACAAGTGCTAGTTAAACCAAAAATTTAGGCATTTAGGAAGCAGTTGGTGCGGCGTGTACGTTTCGGTGAATGTCTCAATAATGTTTTCGGAATTGTAAACATGACAAAACATTAACGTAAACGGTTTTCTGGGGTACATTTGTACCCCAAACAAACTTTAAGCGGGCACTGTTAAGCTAGTAAAATGCAACAAATAGGTTGTACCTGCTTTAATGGAAGTTTAATAATAATCAAATTGATTTATGATAAAGATTGCTTGCAGTTAAAATAAACTGTAACCATTGACTAAAAAGGGCGTTGTAACCCGGGGACGATTTCACAATTCCCATATATTGAAATCACAAATTTGGTGGTACTGCTGTGGTCAGTTACCATAGCTAATTTAATACCTGTGATAAATGATACAAAAATGCCTTGCAGGAATGGTTTTTGATAAAAAATTAGAAATTTTGGTTAAGTACGACGAGCAAGGTTGTTTGAAACTGTCACCATTAAGTTTTTTGTTTCCCCATGTGTTAGCTACCGATTTATTCTACTTTCCTGTTAAGATATCGACGATTTGTAAGTTTCTCAAAACATTACAAATTCGACGATCAATAATAGCAAATAAAAATGCGGATTCTACTCGCCAATTTTGCCATAGGCAGATATAACTCAACACGCATGGTGCTATTTCAGATTCGAGTGATTCTACTATTCTAAAATGAGCCTAGGGTGCCCAAAATTAAAAATCTTCGAGATCTTTGGCGGATTCTCCATATTAGCAAGTTGGGTTCGGATCGGGTTTCTCAAATTAAAAATTTTCGGGTTCGGGTTTTTAAATTTTAAAATTCTCGGGGTCGGGTCGGGTTCGATTTTTTCAATTTTCAAGCTCTCGGGTTCGAGTTCGAAAGCATTAAAACCCGACCATCTCCATAGCCATTTGGTTCATGGATCTAGCCGGATTGCGACGTGGTTAGTTGGCTACAACTTAAATCAATGTCTTTGTCCTTACAGAACGAGGCCTTTTCGATCATAGACGCCTAGATTCTCCACCTTCATCTTGCAATCGTTTCTTGCATCGTCAGACAAATTCTCGATTCACACCGAGCAACTTCGTAATGTCTCCAACGGACTTCTGCTTCTTCAATAGTTCCCAAACTGCGCTTGGTTTCACACTTCATAGTTCTGAAATTTAACAATATCACCAAGCAATTTTTATTCATTTTAACCCAGAAGAAAATATTTTCATTGTTCCCAGCAGTTTACAATTGAATTTCAATAGATCAAATCACTGGGACCGTTCTAAAAAGCTACCCTGTCATGCTTAATTGAATACCGCAAATGTTCGACGTAAAGTCACACTTAGTGAATTTTACTAGCATTACGATAGAATGATTTTTGGGTGGATAGAGTTTGTCTAAAATCTCTACGATGAATTCTAGACATACTACAGTCCTGAAATGATTCAGAGGTCAACTTGATTGGCTTCCTCCCAACCATGATAAATATTATTTCAATTGCTGGTTGAAAAGGTTGGGTCGAAGTTGTACGGAAAAAATAAAAATATCCTGATGAACGAGCACAGCACTTTTTGAGTTCTTTTTGTGTCCACAAATGACTATGTAAATTTTGGGGGCGATTGGTTGCTCTCTGGATTTGCGCATTGCGTTTAAAATTTGTATAAAATTAGTATGGGAAAATCTACTTATTCGCCTCCGCGTGTACACATCGCTATTTAATTCGAATTGAAAAACCAACGTAATAAAAAACTAACAACTTTGCCGAAAACAGTGACTCTGGAATTCTTTGTAAAAATGTTATTACGATTTTAAGATCGAAGGGTCAAATGAATTGCTGAATTTTATTGTTTCTGTCAACACTGCAAATGATCCACCGACACCTACATTTCGATTTGAAATATCTCAGAACATGTTCATCTCATGTTGTTTATGATTCTTGTATCTTCAGACCTTGGCAATTGATCGAGCAAATGCACAAATACGTATGTGATAAGTAATATCAGGATGCACTATGCTATATTGCTCCTTAAGCAGAAAAAATGTATAAACTAAAACTTCTCGCTAGGGCAAAAATGTTTGGTGAAACCATTCGTTGTAAGGGATCCTCATTTAATATAGTCATGGTTACTTTTCCACTTCGTCTGTTTAGAAAATGACACTAGCTTATTGCCGGAATAATTTAACGCCGACTTGACGCAAAGCGCCAAAAATGAAACACAATTTCACAGACCTTGACGGACAGAGAGTGGTTTAACCAAAAATTCTGTTCACACAATTTTTTCTCCTTATGGAGCTTTCACGTGGGCCTACTAAGCCAAAATAAGTTTCGGCTTCGCTGAGTCTCATTGGCATAACAGAGCTTCAGCTCAAACGGGACATCACGTTTGACCAGTCGCTTGATTCGAAAGTTCTTAAACTTTAGTGAGTAAACATCAACATTAGAGATGGGCGGGTACGGGTATTTTTACCCGATACCCGACCCGAACCCGTACCCGTAGGATTCGGGTTTTTACGAAATATTTCGCATTTTCCCGTATAAATATTTTTGAATGTTTGGGTGACCTTTTCCCGCCAATATCAAAAAGTGATAACTTATCCTCGTAGAAAAATATTAAAACAAGCGTTATATTCCCATTTTGATATACAGTCGTCCTATAGGTCAGCGTGAATTGAATGAACAGGACTATCTATAGATTTTGAGCTGGAAGTTCATAATCTAAATTTTGCTATACTAATAAACGGGGAAACATTGCTTTTTATGAAGTTCCTCGAGCATTTTTGAAGTATTAATGTTGTAAATTTCCTTCATCTTTCCAACATTCAGAAAGACAAACAAGTGTATGGGAAAGATATGACTTCTATCGACCTGTTTAAGGAAAATAGTCTAGATTAACCACCAAACATAAAAAATGTAGTTTTTTTATTGTTTTATTGACAAAAACGTTTAGCGTTACTACAACATTTATTGATACACAATATTATTCCGATTAATCAAAAAGATGTAAAATGTACGTTTAGTAAAGCACAATTATCTACGGTTAAAGTACATCGACATGGAATATTATTATGCTAAAGTTAGGATAATTGCATGTATTTTTGGTTGACCGAGAATTCTGTTTTAATGCGACTAATAGTTCTGACCGTTGTTACGAGTTTGTAAAACTTTTTCTTATTTTTTCCTCATTCAATTAGAAAAATGAGCGCTTGGTCAATATTTTGGGCAAGAGAAAGCAATTCAGAAAATTATTTTTGAGGAAAACTGAAAGCTTACTAACATCCAATGAATATAAACACTTGTTTGTTTGAATCAGATGAAAATTGCGAAAGTTATTCATTTTTTTTTTTGTAAAATGGAATTTCCAATTTGAGTTTCTCTGGGTCAATTTTTTGAACCCTCTCTTTTTCTTTTAGAACTCTGTTAAAAAATAAAATGAAGAATTTTGAGATTTTGAGCTATGGTAATATTCAACTATAACAATAATTTCAGGCTAATTGAAGTGATAAGTCATCGAATGATTGGTATACAATACTGCATGTAATATTTATACGAGTTATACAGAAAATAACACTCTTATGATACAAAATTCGTTGCAAACTTATTCCTTACACCCTTCATATCTTAAAAGTCAAGCTGCAGGACTATGTTTTGTGCAATAATAATACAAATTTTGCTACATACTACTACATACGTCAAGTATTGTAAAGCTAATATTTTTTTTCCTAGAGCATCTAGCAGTTCGTACAAAGCTCATTTTAGTTTTAAAACCTGAAAATGTGAAGTTCAAAATAATTTGAAGAACCTAAAATATTTTGTAGCTTACTCACGCACGTAATACTTCTGCAATGTATTTTAATATAGAAGTTTTGTGGATCAGTGCAGTGAAATCGATACGTCGTAAAAGCCTACGTGAATTTAATATAATTTCAAAATACAAACTTCTAGCCGTTTTATTAAAACTGTTCTACTATAATTTTTTTGAACTTCTTGTTCGGATTCAGCACACAAATCTACATCGAAAATGGAAGTGATATATTGAAGTTCAGAATTTTATTTTTATTTTGTTTACCAGTGTCCCTTGGCCTGGATAACAGTTTTCGAACGTAATAAGCGAATTTCCTTAAAAAATGAAAATACCGCTATGTAGCCTTCGGCTCGCCTACTCCTTCGAATCACGTAGATTGAATTTATTGATTGAAAATCGGGATCGAGTCGGGCACGGTTTTTAATTTTTTTTAATGCGGGTGCGGGTCGGGGTTGGGTCGGGTTCGGGTCGGGTACGGGTCGGGTTCGGGTTCGGATTCTTTTTCATGCTCGGGTACGGGTCGGGTTCGGGTTTTGTATTTTTATAAAATCCGGGTACGGGTCAGGTTCGGGTAAGCTTACAAAAATAATATTCGGGTTCGGGTCGGGTCCGGGTACAAAAAACCCCATACCCGCCCATCTCTAATCAACATCCGTTCGGAAATTTTTTGGGCTGATTTTTTTTATTTTCATTATAGAGGTTTTAAGCTTGGGGTCATTCGCCTCTTTTCGGGTTAGAGAAATCTCTTTTTGAAAAACCCTGTGTACGGGTTGGGAATTGAACACAGGTGAGCTGCGTACAAGGCAATCGATTTATGAACTACGCTATGCCCGTCCCCTTAGACTGAATTGAGACCTTTACTACCTCTACTATTTAAACAAGCACAAAAATATCGACCAATGCACTTGTCATACTTAACTGTACTCCTGTTGCACTTTTACTCTCAAATTACGCAGTTGTTTAAAAAACAACCTTGATTTACGTCTAATTTTGGTTTGATAGCCGCAAAGTTCTGCTGTATCGATTTTGTTGGCTATTTTCTGCAAATTTAAGACTAAGAAATTAAAGCTATGAAATTAAAATACGCATAGGTATTCTAGAGCGAGTAAGTTTTAAACAGAACGGAAAACTAGGACTATACAGGCTCTTATGGACATGATCGAAAGGAAATATGGGGAATCTTTTGCCTTCTGCTGGTAGGAGTCGGGCGTTCCACCCAAGTCTTCAAATACCTCTGATGCTTGCTTGCCATACGATCCAGTCTAATGTTCTTATATCCTTTACTGTCTCAAGAAGTTGTCTCCAGACAACTCGATTCATTGCCGTACGTCTCCGACCACTAATAATAATATTTCGTTTCAATCCACCCTTGTATCTGTGGAACCAGCTTCGGGGACTTCTGTGCTTAGCTGTTACTCGACATTCTCAACACATTGCAGCTCCCCATTTTTTTTCATTGTGCGACAGATGGGAATACTATCCAAGCGATTATCCTGATTCGTTGCTCATACATCGTCCCCTTGTTTCATCTTCAATCAGAACTCCACTATAAACACTATATAAAAAGTAGAAGTAATTTTCTGGATGAGATCTTTTGCTCCATCAAGATATTTTTTACTGATGATTTTATCTCTAGTTTTCTCAGCTATCAAGCTATTTCTACCAAACATTATTTAAGTGATATAGCTTTTATTTCAAGTTCAAAGGCCAGTGCTGCTACACCCAGAATGTTGTACTGGTGCACAAAAACGCTGCAGCGGGTCAATGTCATTGAAATGTTCTATAACCCGAAGTTGATTGTTTTCTTTGAACCAGACAACTATTTTCAAATCATGACAAAATCAATGAATGGTCAACAGTACATTTAGGGACTACCATAGGGAGACACAAGGACTCAAACTGAGTACTAAAACAAAACAAAAAAACTCGAATAATTTTAATAGCATTTCAACTAACAATCAATTGTCGTTTTAGGTGATCCTTTTTTTCTTTGTTTGGCCAGCGAACGGGTTCCTGATGTATGCGAATATTTCTTTGGGTCTGCTCGAGGATCATTTGAGCCATATTCACGAAAATTCCTTCATATCGCAAGAACATATCGTATATCTGACACCTCCAGACTTATGTGGAATTATATTTGTCAATTGCATTAAAATCGTGTTTAAGAACTGAATTGAATTTCATTTAGAATCACTCGGTTCCGACAGCATGAAGTAACATGTTATTTTACGCTTGTCCGGGCATGCCGTAGGCTCAGGTGATTCGCATTTCTAATGCCAAAAGATCCTGATTCCTGCGGTAGCAGACAACGGGTTAAGTCGCCGGTAAACTCTAAGCTTGCTCATATGGCACATTTCCACGCTTTTCTAAACTTTCTCCCTTCTCTCCCTTGAGTACTATGGCTCTTAATATTGAAAAATTGACTTCACCTTCCAGTCCCTTGCTAATTAAATTCCGTAACAACAGTTGACAAATTGATTCAATAGGTCGTTAACAAAAAAATGAAAAAATACTAATTTCCAGCAGCACTTTGAAAGCTTACATAGGTTTTTAAATGAATTTTGTTCTAGCCTAAGTATCTGTTATCTGTGATGTTACCATGCACATTTTGTAAACGCGAGTCATCTGCGTTGTTGATCATCACCAAAGATTTGTTTTTCCTCGAGGTGTTCGAATAATTTCCTGTTGAATGGATCAAAATCTCAATCGATTGACGGTTTTTACTTCGATATATGCAATTTTCTAACATCATTACGTTACACACGAGTTCTTTATTACACACGCCATTTTTAATTCCAAAGCGTCTGTTCCGGCATCACTGCGACACAGACAGCTCTGATGGGCGACCCCTTGTTCAGCGGAGTGGAGAAACGTCAGTGAAAATTATGCGAACGTCATTGCGGGATAACCTGAAAACTGACATTATCACGTGGAACCTAAAGTGGACAGTTCAGTTAATTTCCATGATTATATTAAAAGATTACTACCTACTAGCGAGTGTAGGAAACCTGTAAAACGGAATAATTACGATACTATTGAATTTTATTGAAGGTAGGAACACTGAATTTGCGAATTACTTACCTTATTCCATGCTTAAAAATACGTAAATGTAACTTTAACCTGAAAATACTTACCTTTAGGAGAAAATTGAATAACCTATACTTACCTGCGTATATCGACTGAATTAAAATTGATTGTTTCGGATAGTCAGAATAGAAGGGAAGACTTGATGTAAGTAATCTACTTTATTATATACCACGTTTCTTGCAAATACATACTTATTACAGCTTTGAGCTGCTACACTGAGCGTGGGACTGCTACAAGGAGTTTCCCAATGTCCGAACAATCCTCCGAACAGCGTCCTTCGATCCATACACATCCGACATTTTGACGAATAAATAAACCTTTACAACTGATAAAATTACAAAACAAAATACAGTAAAACCAACAACAGCATCTTTGTATGAAGTTTTGGTAGTTTACAAGGGATTTCTTATGAGAAAATCGACTTTTACAAAATAATTCCTAAACCGTTATGTATCCAAGAAAAAAACACCTTCAACAGGCCAACGAGGGTACCCGGGTACCCACAAATTGAAATGTTCATAACTATGGCTTCCTTTAACCGATTTGGACACTTTTACATGTTTTGGATTTAGGAACTCGTCCACTATTTGATTCGGAAAAATTGAACCGAGTGAATGGATCTAGTTCTTGGTAATCCGGATTTTTCGGAGTAATGTTCCAGTACTAGGGCATGATTTGTAAATTTTAATAATGTCCTAGCAACATGAGTTTCAAAACTCTTTAAATTGTCTCGGAAGTTTGTTTTTTATTGTTACGGGACCCTATGGCAATTTGGAATGGAATGGCCACTCACGGCCCCACGGGAGCCTGTTCCGGAATGTCCGTTCCGGGGTCAAATCACCAAATGGTTCCAAAACCACGAGATACAGCTTACTGACGCAATTCAAAGAATTTTGATACCCATATTGCCGGTATTCCATTGAAATTCACAAATAGTATCCCAGCACTGGAACATGCTTCCGGAAATCCGGATTCCACGGAACCGAATGAAGAAACCCGATTCATTTTTTCAAGTCTAAAAGTGGATGAGTTCCTGAATCCAAAACACCTAAAAGTATCAAAATCGGTTGGAAATTACCTTAGTTATTGGCATTTCAGTTTTGTCGGTACCCGGGTACTCACGTCGGCCTGCTACGTTGTAAAAACAATCAGGAGCCCCTCCCAACTCCCCCCTTATTATATCAACAATATTATTAACCCAAAAGCTTGCCTCAGTGACGTTCTAAGATGTCACAAAGTTTCAATTTCCAGCTATGGATAAAACATGGGAATTTCATTAATTAAAACATGACAGTATATATATACAACAGGGCGCAAATAATTGAAATAATAGGTTTCACCCAAAATTTATATTAGGCGACTTATACGCACAGATGTACGAACAACAAACAATATCTCAGACATTCAGCTTATCAAAGCATTTAAACAAAGGACGAACGATATTTTTCCCCTGAAGATGATGCCAAAAAGCATCGAAACGTCGGACAAATATTAAAATTCGTTCCATTATTTATCAAAAGACTGACAAAGCCGTTAAAAGAAATCTTATTAATTAAAACCTAAAAATGTACCTGGGTACCGGGTCGGACACATAACGGTTAATGCCATTGCCTCTTAAAAATAAATCGATGTATAATTTTTGTAGGAAATTTATCATGAAAACAACGTCTAGAAGACTGCGAAACGATCTGACGCTTGTGGAAAATTTTACTAAACATAAAACGGATTGAAGAAAATTTAAATTTTCATGGCAGCTCTACTACTAATGGTCGAATTATACACAAAATGTTTATGTTTCTCTCATTGTGACCAAAAGAAGCGTATTTTTCCCTTAATAATCTTGTGACGAGACCAAACAGCTCAGATCATTGATTTGGACATATTAAGAGAAAGTAAAAAAAAATTGCATATAATTCGACAGCCAGCAGTACTGGTGCTAGAAACATTGAATATTTTATCGGTTTCTGCCTAATAACTTATTCCACAAGCATTAGATCGTTTCATCGTCGAGACATGATTTCCTGCATAGATTTCCTATGAAAAGCTTATCGATTTATTTTTAGGGTTATCAGTATATATAACATAACAGGACCTCCTTCCCATGGACAAGTATTCGCACCCTAAAAACTCGTAAATTATTTCTAACTCACTAAAACTGCAGCTCATTATTAACATTGTCCAGATCTTCTTACATTGGTCCGATCCACTAACAATTTTTTGTTAAATCTTTCGAATAATCAAAATATTGAAAAGGCTGGGAACCCTATATCGTATTTGATATTTTTGAAGCAATAATAAATATTTTAGAGCACATGATCGAATTATTATAAATTTATCGCTAATGCTGACCTGATTTCGCCTCACAAAAACAAACTGATTCATTCACGACTCCAGTATCCAATAGCTTCCACAAACAGCACCGTAAATCATGTTACGAAACGTATATTAAATATCAAACGCAGCGAAGAAATAAAACACACAACAACCAATCAGGCTTCGTTTAGTGAGTTAGGTTAGTTCGTTGGTTGTTTTGGTCCAACGATAGAAGATCTTCATAACGATTATTATTCAAACGGAGTCGATGTGAGTACCACCTACCGACTACACGCGAGCAAACCGAATTCATCCGATGAACTGCACTCACGCTCTCCACTATCCGACGAAAGCTCGTGTAAAGACCTGGGGAAGTAGCGCAACTCGACTGGGACTCCGGTGTGCCAAACGGCCACAGACCGGAGTGAACCGTGCACTGGACCGGATCGTGTTTTGCTAGTTTCCTCCGTACCGACCGTGTTCCGTAGATCAGCTGGAGCGCGCGAACGTTTACGTGATCGTTGGTTTCGACTCGAGTCTTCAGTCTTTCCCATCCAACTAGGAACGGCGCAGACGCGCGGGAACTTTGCAAGCCGTAGCGGATCTTGAAAAAAAAGTGTTGTAGGCAACAGTACTCGATTCCGTGGAATGGGATGTAAGTGCGAGGAGGGATGGTGATGCACCTTCCGGAGGGGGCAACGTGCCAGCCGCAGTGAAACTCGTTTTGTCTCTATATAGCGCGAAAGAAGCAAAGGTGAAATGAAGGAAGTGAGTGAAAAATCGCTGCTGTCCAGTTGAGAGTGAAAGTGATTGTACGAGCAACGAAAGAGGAAAGGTCATCTCTGGTTGTTGACTGCTGCTCGGTTTCGCTTGTGAAGCGACGGACGGTGCAGGAGGAATGCGAAGGTTGTGTGGAATTTTATGCAACTTTGTCGGAAAAGCGGATGCATCGCATCGCAAAGGAGGGGAAGACGGTGGGCATGACTTTCGGCAACAGGTGGGATTCGCTAAATGTGGGAAATGCAAGAGAACACGTGGGATAGTGCACGTTGTTTAAGCGATTGGTAAATCGTTCGGTCTTGAGGGACTAGCGTTGTTATTTGTTCCCAATTGAGGAAATAACAGTTATATAAATGCCTAATTTGACCTTCGACATTTTCAACGAAATTTAACAATTAACTATATAACAGCGAGTCATCTATAGATTTTTTATATTGCACAGAAAGTTGTCTAAATAATGAAATAAATATTTTCCATAAACTCAGCAATTCCATGAAGAATAAACTGTCTAAAGCTTCGTCCTCCGACGAGTATCTTCTTATTACATCTTATTTTTTATTTTATTTCTTGAATATTTCAACACCGAGTCGAATGCTTCCCATCATGTATTGGAGCTTTGAAGATACAAATGATTACTAAACTTGCTTTAAGAAAAATCATACCTGTTGCTTTAAGCCCATCAAACCCATTTTGTCCGTTCTTATGAGGAAACTTCACCATCAAATAACAGTTCAGCAACGCATAACAATGTGTGACTTTAAATGTAAAATTTATATTCAATAAAACGAAAAAAATGAAGACAAATTTTCACATTAAAGCCGAAAAAAGAAACAAAAAATGAAAGTATGTTCAATGCGTAAACCCTTTGAATAATTAATTCCGTTCAAGTGTGTCACCATTCATAATGAAGTCATCACTCAAAATGGGTTGATCGCCGTTTTACCTACGTGATATGTTACACGTGTATTGCTGTCGAAGAGAAAGAAGTACATACTTGAATGTTTGTGTTCTGAAAAACTGACTGAAAAACGAAAATTGTGCGTAACGTGTGTGTGTGTGTGTTAATAGCATCGACTCAACTCTGACCTACCGGAGTACTTCCGTGTCTGAATCAAGAACAGGCAAATTGGATTCTAATGTTCAACGAAGGATAGGTAAATTAACGGACGCGGCGACTGCACACTTTATAAAAGGAAGAAGGCGAACTCGAATAAGCAACAGAATGGACGACAATGAGAACTATTTGGAGGTAAAGTGTTCGACATTAGACTGAACCAAGCTATATTAAGAATCGTTAATATTTTTTGCCGTGTGCTAAATTGACATACAGTATTTTATTCAATCGTTCGAATACTTTCACATTTATTCTATGTATGAATCTTTTGATAAATTGTACTAAAATCTTTCGCTTTTTCTCATTTCACTATTTTCCACATTAGTACTCCAAAATGAACTTCTCCCAGTTTTCGTCACCGTTCGGCGGGGCACTGGCAGCGAACCAGTTTGCAGCAGCAAAATTTCCTCCGAATCTCACCACGACCAACGGGCAGGTATGTATGTGCTACGTAACACAGCTAGTCCCTGCGAAACTGTGGCTACTTTTTAGATCTGACTTTCGAACATTTAATGGAATACTTATGGAAGTAGGATTTTATATATCAGAGTTCAATCTCTTCATGTCCGCGTACTTTTGAGACAATACCGTTAAGGGGTTATATACAAAGTTGGAACTCAAAAAATCGAGAGAAAAAAAATTATTAAATATTCTGAAAGTACATACTTTTGAAAATATCTGTGCGAAATTTCATCCAGATCGGAGCACCAGATTTCAAACCACAGCCCTTCGCACCGGACTGGTTCTTCCGCGCATGAAGTTAACTAACGTTGTTATTTGTTCCTAATTGAGGAAACACCAGTTATATAAATGCCTAATTTGACCTTCGACACTTTCAGCGAAATTTAACAATTATTAACTATATAAGAGCGAATCATCTATAGATTTTTTATATTGCACGGAAAGTTGTCTAAATAATGAAATAAATATTTTCCATAAACTCAGTAATTCCATGAAGAATAAACTGTCTAAAGCTGGCTTTCTTTGCAATGAATTTTTGTTTAAAATTTTGCGCACCAAAAAACTCAATTTTTGGTCAATTTGTTTTTTGTGGGAAATATTTTTTTTACTTTTTAATTTCTGTTGAGCGGGTCGGCTTGGAAAGCGTTCACCGCAAACCTCTACCAAAAAACACACTTCGGGAGATAGGCCATAACTCCGCCAACTTTGAATATTTTTTTTAATTCAACTTGTTTTTTCGAACTTCGATAGTACTACTAACGAATTGTTATTCGCTTTTTCAAATAAAATTAGCCAAAAAAATACCTTAAGAAAATCACGAACTTAGCACACTTTTTCGCCACAACTTTGTATATAACCCCTTAAGATACAACCAGAAGTAATTATCCTAATAGTATTAGAATCAAATACTAGAAAAGGTAGTTTGATGCCATAGAATGGCAATAAAGTTACCGGTTGCACGTATGCTACACTAGATTGCCCAGAAGAAACGAATTTTTGAAAATCCAATCGGCTCACCCCATAGTAGATTCCTAGTGCCACCAGGAGAGTCTTACACAAATTTTAACGAATTTGGTGAAAAAACTCTCTAGCTCGCATCTTCACTGCTATGCAGCATGTTTTTTCTGTGAGAGAAAATAAGACAGATAATGTTATTGCCTACAACTCTGTCGAAGACTGCAAATTAATCCAACTTCCTTACGAGAAGTTATTAAACTGTCAATGAAGTGATGTCTGAATCAGTTCTACATGGGGTCTAGAAGCAAATAGTGGTAAATCAGTTTAAAACCATCTTTGCGCGTGAAGAGCACAAAACCTATAACTAAATTAGCTATGGAATTTGCGTTACGGCTTCGTCTCATCAGAATCCGACAATAACTTAGTTAACGGACTAATTTCGTTAGGTTTAAAATATTAAAATATTTACATCTCGTAAGATGCACATAAAAGGAGCGTAACAATTCACCTGAATTTATATTCAAGAACATGTAAAAATGCGCTTTGTTTACAATTCTCCATCTACATTCATCAGAGTTCTGCATCCATTATTAGACAGCAAAATACGTCGCAATGTTGTTTCGTCAAATGTAATTTTTATTTTTTCTAAGTGTATGAATAGTATGTTTGAAATAATTTTAGTAAATAATACGTGTCAACTTTTGGTTAAAAAAAATTAGTTCTACATTTCACCACATAGTTTCCTATCTCATGCCTCCACATGAGTCTATTGATGACATTTAGTCGTTAGACCGGCGTTGTTTGGGCACTATCCACCTTCTGCTGCAGTAGCTGAATGGGATGGTGCAAAGTGACGAGCCTGAAAATCCGTGCCGTAAATTTATGCCCCGAAGTGTGTGTGTGTGTGTTACAGAAAAAAGATGTTTGAATGTGTTTTTAAATATTCAAGCAAATAACTTGGTTCATGGATTTAGGTAGGTGTTACCTCAATTGACATTTCGATGACCCACTTCATATACAGTGCCAGACATATTCCGATGTCATCGTTTCATCAATCAGTTCCGCCTGAATGTAATGTTTGTATCAATTGGATTCTAACATTACAGTAAAACTTTCAATTCCTACATACTAACGGCCAACAAACTGTAAGGATATCCAATGAGTGTATAACATTTATTATATTAGCGTAATATACTAAATACGCGTTGATTTCTTTCTTCCAGGAAGGAATCGAAAGTTTTACTGTAATCTAAAAATCCAATTGATACAAACAGTACGGCGGGGCTGGTTGATGAAACGATGGCCTCGGAACATGCCTGGCACTGCATACAAAACCAAATATCAATTGCACATTTTTAAAAGACTTATTATGTGCATCAAAAATGTTGCCAAAATCGATGTGTGCCAAAAACGGAATCTTACTGTAATTCGACAGCCAGCAGTACTGATGCTAGAAACATTGAATATTTTATCAATCGTCAGAGCATCAATCGGTTTCTGCTTAATAACTTATTCCACAAGCGTTAGATCGTTTTGTCGTCGAGACATGATTTCCTCGATAGATTTCCTATGAAAAACTTATCGTTTTATTTTTAAGGTTATCAATACTTTTCATAAATAAAAAATATAACTGGACCTCCTTCCCATGGACAAGCATTCGCACCCTAAAAACTTGTAAATTATTTCAAACTCACTAAAACTGCAGCTCATTATTAACATTGTCCAGATCTTCTTACATTGGTCCAATCCACTAACAATTTTTTGTTAAATCTTGCGAATAATCAAAATATTGAAAAGGCTGGGAACCCTATATCATATTTGATATTTTTGAAGCCATAATAAATATTTTAGAGCACATGATCGAATTATTATAAATTTATCGCTAATGCTGACCTGATTTCGCCTCACAAAAACCAACTGATTCATTCACGACTCCAGTATCCAATATCCTCCACAAACAGCACCGTAAATCATGTTACGAAACGTATATTAAGTATCAATATGGGTCATCGGAAAGTCAATTGAGCTAACACCTACCGAAATCCATGAACCAAGTTATTTGCATGAATATGTTTAAATACATGCATGAATATGTTGCATAAGCCACAAGACAAGAGTTCGTTTTCGCTTTCTCGTCAGTAAACCAGAGCTTCCGTTTTTCTTCCCGGGACATCACCCAGGATAAGTCAGTTGTTTAGACGTTCACAAATTATGTCGTAAGAACTGTTTAGAATTTTTTGCGCCTAACTAGTGCTAATTTGGGTACTAGTTTAGATACATCGTCTAACTAGACACCCAGATGATGCTAGTTACTGACGAGATGAATTTGAAACACAAAAAATCAAATTTGATGTTTGATGAACTACGCCTGGCTTATTCATTCGTCAGCCACTTCGTTACCACCGATTCCTTGGTGGCCTGGTACCCAGAATATCATTATTCCGAGTTGCCAGCTGTTGTAAAGATGCGATGCACTCCCAAACCAGTTTGGAATTTCGCCTCGACCTTAATCTAAACAGTGTTGCTTGGCTGTCCGAGAAGGTCGTGATTATTGCATGCCCGTATGTGTATACTGCATATACCTCTGCCTGGGGAACTGTGGGTCATTTTCCCACTGATATCGCTTCTATAAGGGGTTACATACCTTTTTGTTTTTCAAAAAATCGATTCTTTTTTGCTTTATTGAAAGTACAACTCCTTGAGAATATGGGCTTCGGTGATGAACCTAAGAACACGTACTCTTGGGTGGTGAATCAGAGTGGGAGATTTGATCTCTGAATCTCATGACTCATAATCATTAGATCGAGTGTTTTGGCGGATTGCTGATATTGATGTTTGTACTCTCGAATGGGGGGACATAGTGGTTCAGCTAGTCGAAGACTCACCACAGCCCTCGATTTTATCTACCCCCGATTTTATCAGCTTTTTGACCCGATATTATCAGCTTCATATGAAAATTCATAGTTGGTAGTTTCAAGGGCTCTAGCAGACGAACCAAATTTAATTCTAGTAAATCCTTTCTTAAGCATATTTTTCTTATCTTAGAGATCTGAAATATTCAAAAAAAATATTTTATTTTGCACTGTCAGGCCCCCTTAAGGGAAGTTTAAGCTAAGTAATAAGGAAAGGTTATGAGGCTATATCTAGGGACTATAGAAGAATATTTTAAGAGCTTCGGTTTCTTAAAAAGAAAGAAAAATATTTATCCCGATTTTATCAATTTCTCGTTTTTATCAGCCTAAAATTCACCAAGGGGCTGATAAAAACAGGTCTTTACTGTATCTATTTCTTTCTGTAGCTAATATATTTTCATCTGCTCAATAATATAGAGAATGTATATTCCCCACTGATCTATATCAATTTACTCTGCTTTAACATTATCCATGCATATTAAAAATAATCTATATTTGTGTTTTACTTTGATCTATGCTTAACTTTTTTTTCCTTGTATTACTATATCTTACATTAGATTATAACAGAATCTAAAATCGAATTGATACACGCAAAGTCACATACACGCCACAAACACATACAAATGCTTGAGGCCTTCGCAATCATCCACACTACCGACATCCACGCTACCGACACAAACATGGTAACATCCCGGTGATAAGATGAACGTCTCAGCACTTATGCTCAAGCCCTTCGCGATGATACACGCGTTCACGAAGTCCCTACGCCCGCTCATATCTGAACTATACAAAGAATAGGGGAGACTGAGGAGACTTGATCCCCTTTTTTATTTTTCAATCCTACTCCGTGGAATGATAAAAAAAACTATGTATTTTTTGTAGTTTTATATTGTTTCTAGGGTTGACTGATTATCATAAAAAAATTACATGGAAATATTGTACTGGACATAAGCTATGAGCATTTTTGGAAAACAACAAAAAAAATGGAAAATTCTTTGATTAGTGGAGACTCAATCCCTAATTTGGGGACACTTGATTATTTTTTGAAAACGTGTTTAAAAGAGCATGTAGGGTAATAAGCCAATTTTTACCCTGTTTCTATTATCATCCTACCAATCTGAAGCCTTTGGTTAGAACAGCGTCTGCCATCATTGCTCAACGCATTGGCTCAAATGGTGTTGCGATAATTGGGGTACCCGATTAGAGTTTTTGCTGCGCTCAAACAGAAGATTTTCACCATCCTCAAGACAATTTTGTTATTATATTGGCTCCTAATACGAGGCGAATGACCTTAAGGCTAAAACCTCCATAATCGAAATAAAAAAATGACTCCTAATAACAAAGCCAAGAAGCTGAAATAATAAAATTAATAATGAAATATTGTGGTACCCTCCCTAATAGGGCAAAAATAGGTACCTAACCCCATTCAATGTTATAAATGTATTGTGGTATTGATTAAATTGTTGTGATTTGATATTACTTTTTTGTTACTATATATTACCCATTTCTCACCTGATTTATATTACGAATTCCCCAAATCTCTGTGCAATTATTTGAAAGTTGTCGTTATTATGGTTGAGGAACGTCAAATGTGGGATGCATGGTTGCTACGTATGCTGTAGTAAACATTTACAGTTAAGTTTTTGTATGATGAAGCATTCATTTTTGACAGTTTTGTTATTTTATGGCAACAATGACTTCAATTGTTCTGGTGTGAATTTGGTTATTTTCAGTAGTGTGTATGGTGTATGGCGAAGGGGATCAAATCTCCACGAATTTGAAGGGATCAGATAAAACTACGCAACTTTCTAGTATATTCGATTAATGTATTCTGATCAACCTTTGAGTTACAATGATGGGATCAAGTCTCCTCAGTCTCCCCTATCAGAATCACGGTCCGCTGCAATTGACCTTAACGGACCACTTCATAATAAACTGTGAATATTTACTTACTGCATATAACGATTTTTTTCACCGTACTTACGGAGCTGACGGCGTTCAAATCACTTCAATACCTAAAATAGAGCATAGAAAATATGTTGGAATGAATATAAAATTAATTCATTCATTCTTAGCAAAGATTTCCTGTCCAGAAAATTAAAGTCCTAGTACAGATTGCAATGCTATAGTGTTATCCGACGCTGCAATTTTCTGGGCAGTTTATCTAAGCCTCTACCAAATAGATAGTACTCAACTCACCTTGATCCCTTTGTGACACCCAAAGAAAGCTGTTCATGTCAGCAGAATCCATCAAAAAGGCCCTTGAATCGGAATTTCTTGTCCGAAAGTTTTATGAAAGTAACCTTTTGTTTACATTCATATCGGCAACACTATGGAATTTGTCAAAATTAGCGCGCACTGTGTGCATTTTGTTGAAATGTGGTCAGAATTCAATATTGAATCCTTTGAGACATAAATTTCGAAACATTATTAACTTTATACATGGACCAATGCATCGACAGTACATTTTTTCATGAAAAAAAAACAATTTATGCGTATTTTTTCGATTTACGTTCAACTAATGAATGAAACATGCCGACATAATTGACCATTCATGGTTGTTCGTTTGTTACATTGTGCAAACACATTTCATAAAAATTACATTCCATGGCCATCTACCCATAGTTTCGCTTATTTGTTGACACACGTTCATCGCTGTCAAACGGTTTATCTAGTCAGCTAATTGAAAAGGGATTATATCAAATTTATGGAACCGATGTGGCAAAAAAGTATTTGGCGGTATTTCCGGTTCTAGTAAAACTCTATATTCAATAGTGAATAAAGATACTAAAAGTAGTATATAATCGAAACTTATGCATGAGGCAGACATCATTTGTTTCTAAAGAACATTTGCAATGTGGCCAATCATTTTTTTGGAGTACCTAAATTTGTAATACTATCCAACAAAGAATATTTTTTTATATTCAGTCTAATTGCAACCGTCGTAAGGTAATAATGATCCCATCCGGCGATGGCTTGTGAAAAATATATTGCAGTCTTCAGTAAGAGTGTGATTATGAGTTAAGTTACTTATTGAAGAGAAAAAGCAAGTTATTCAACTATCAACGTATACGCACCAACGAACGACAAACCCGATGATATGAAAGGCAGTTCAACAAACGTGTGGACGTGTAGTACGAAGAGTACATAAAACATGGCGTCAAGCTGATCAGCGGGATGGCAAATGCAAAGGTCGGTAGGGAAGAATTTTTTCGCCTAGTTATTGAAGATGAGAGTCTCCCCTGAACCACCAACGACAGAATAAACGTCAATATCGCAGCAGCCAGAGAAATGGCTATGTGTAATACTTAGTACAACAAAATATTCGGAAACACACCTGTAGATATCAGAATGGTGAAACGTGTTTTCAAAACAACCAGGTTTTGACAAATGGTTATTTCGTTGATGTCGTCGATGTTAGTATCTTCCAAAAATCGTCGATTCTGACCATGATGTTCTGGGAGAGAACTATTTACGTGCTTGGTCAAACAGTGACTGTTGAATCAGGATACTGCAAAAGAATATGTTGAAAAGCTCAACGAACGAATATATGAGCTACTAATCAGAGATAAACTAAACACAGCAAGGTATCGGGTTCACGAGGCGGTCTACTTTAGTCACAAAGTGTTAGGTCACGTAAAAGGGCATCTGTGGAACGGCTGGATCGACTTTGATTGACCAATGACGACAAATGAGAAAATCCAGACTGCGAGTCGAATGCTTACAGCGGCTATACAGGCAACTTACACATTCAAGTGAGAGCTGGTATAACATTTTATCGATATAAGAAGAGGTACCACGAGAAAGATTTTTCGAAGTATGAGGTAAGCTTTTGCTGGAAAGATTTACAAAAATTTTACGGACTATTTTCAAAACAAAAAAGAAAAGTTCTGCGGGATCAGATAGGATCAGGATGAGAAATCTGTTATCAAATTAAACAAAGACAACTGCCGGTTGTCATAGAATGTACAATCAAATAGAGAATAAAAACACAGAAAAATGATTGATGATGAAAAACAGTCTATGAATCTACCCTCTCCAGTGGTGCAAATTTTCATTTTCAAATGCCAACTTTCAGCTCAATCAAACCCAATCATGATTCAAATTCAAAGCCTCCCTTAATCCTTCACTTTCAAGTTGGCGGGATTTTCATAACCAAACCGTACGTCTTCATTTTAAATTGATACTTTTTCATTTGCGTTTTCGCGTTTTCAAGCTTACATGAACAGTAAGCAGTATGTTCAGAGTAGTTTTGCTTGAAAAACCTAGTCAATATCCCAGTACAGAGATATTCACAGGGTCAATGAAAACGAAAATGAATGGAAAATGATTGAGCAGCTCGGCTGTTTGAATAAATGATGCAAACGAAAAACTGAGAATTGAACACAGTAGGGCATGATTTGAGATTTATTCTTCCTTCGAGTTTAAAACAACCTGGTGAAAATTTGCAGCTCTGACCTTCGCTAGAAGAAGTTGAAAATATTGTGATAACATGTTTGACAATAAAATGAGATCAGTTTAGTGTCAAATGAGTAGAACGTATTGATAAGCATTGCGTTACAAAAGAAACGAAATCACATCTGATCATAAGCCAATTTTCAACTAGACTGCCAGTTTGATTAGGGTCGTTATTACAGTTTTACAAAATATCTTTTATAGCAATAAATGGTTACAATTTTTTTTTTGAATTAGTAGATATATGGCGGCGAAAAAAAGTTTATAAAAATTGAGTAGCTAAATGATAATTTGAATACAACAGAGGCTGTGCAAAACTTACCTCCTTTCTACAGCAATGAGTGTTTCATACGAATATTTTTTACTGTGCACTCGATGGCAAATTGTACAAAAAATACTTATCGACGGACTAAAATCACCAGATCTTTTATTTTTTAGATATTTCCTCTTCTTCAAAAGAAACTGCTGTCGCTTGCAATATTCTAGTAAAAAGCACTGACTGGACATTGTAAACTCAATTATTACATGTTTCCTACTCAGCGTGCTGATATTTGTGAATTCGATTACGGAATTTCATATCATTTGATAAGTAATGCAATTTCGTAATCGGATTTTTGGTTTTTTATACATAGACGAACTTTTGTACAGGGAGCTAGGAAGGATGTTCCTAACCCAGTGTGGCAAAGAGCTATAGGCTTTATCAGTAGGGTTACTTATTCCTCCGGGAATGAAGAATTCAGGCTGTTTACTGTTTTGTGTTGATTGTATTGTGTTGTCATTTTCCATTCCTCTTCCTTTTGTCTCCATTTCCCTTCTCATTAGGAATGATATAAGGAAACATGGCTGGGCAAAAATCTTCGAATAACATGGGTTGCGCATCAATCGTGTCAATATATACTGATTCCAATTTTCCGAGCAGTTATAAAATAAATATTGTATCATCCAGAAGGGTAAAGTCCTGCTGTTTCTTTGCGTGTACCTGTCGAACCATCTATGCTGTGTACCGTTACCTTGTCTTGTATAAATCCGAAAAATCTAATATAAAACTAATGGCACTTTCATAAAAAATGAGCCACATGATGCTTTGACCAGTTCCAGTTACGCAGTACTCAAATTGTAGGATATTTCAATTTCAATGCCCTAATGTCCGTTTCGACGCATGCTGGGACCTTCCTATATAAGGACTTCGAGCAATGCCTGCTTAACAACTGGCATCAAAGCCGTTCGCATAAGTCGAACATCAAAATTACAACAAGTAGAATTCATATTTTCATAAAAGCATCAAATTGAAATCTTATTGTGCTATCAGTTTTAGGTTTTTTTTTAATATGACATTAATTTTTTATCTCAACTTGCTATACTTATTTCTTTGAAGAATTTTCTATGTTTATATTCCTTTGTTAAAACATCAACGCGAACATATATTTTGTTATGAAAAAAAATTGAGCTTTCAATTTACTCTCACTGACAGCAGAATTAATTTTCTGTTTGATATCATAGGACAATTTTGCTGCTCTCCATTTGATCTTTTAACCGTTAAAACGACCAAAACGACAGCAACCTGAGTAATCATTTGCCGGACATCACAAAATCAAGATTAGTTTTCAATTTGTTGTCAGACTCTGCTCGGGTTTGCTCCATCTTCCCACTATACTTCCCCTGACTGAACCATCATGTTCGTACTTGGCTACATAAAACATATCTTCGCAAAGCTGTGTAGTAAAATGTCCGCAGTTATTACTACTCGACTGCTATCAGTTTGCCATGCTAGAGGTGCTACTGTGGCCATCTAGGAAAGTAACAGCAGCCAATAGTTTTACAGTTAGAGCATCACCAAACAAAAAATCAACCTAGCATAAAATAAATCGAGATCAATCAACGCACGCAGCTAACCACCGTAACATTAAGGCATGAAAGTAGCGCTTCTCGAAAAGTTACTACAAGCACTATTTAATTCCTACACGCAAGATTACAATGTTCCGGTCTCCTTCACTAGGTCACTATGGTTTCTCTTCACCATTCGCCCACGACAGAGTATGGTAATTGTAACATTTCAGTGTAATTTATTATACTCCCTCCTATGGTATGTAATTGGAACAAGTTTGAAAATGTAGTACAGATAAGAATTCTTAGGCAATTTTCAATCTGAGCGTGTAATAGTATCACTCAACATTTGAGCTTGCAATTTCAAACAACCACTATTCCGTTTATTCATCAATAAACACAGTAATTCCCGGCTATAAACCACCATCACATTACAGTGACACTGACGGGTGAGCGGGCGAGAAACAGCAAACCGAAGATCACTAAATACTGCACAGGGTCGGGTAATTAGCAAGTACCAGAAGAATTTATGCATTTTTATCTCGTTTTACCTTCGTTTGCTCTGACTCAGCGCTGTACCTTGGCAGTTGGAAGCACAAGGTACAAACAATATGGGCCATACTTGGTGGTTGTCGGTTGAGGTGAAGGTTCACCATATTCGCCAGCATCGGTAACATAAACCAACATCGTACATCTGCTGGTCGATCCCATCTAAACGCTATGGTATATAAGGTATATGGTTATGTTTTTGTTGATGACCATGGTACGGCAAAAATCAGTGTGTTATAACAATCATAGTTAATCTGATTTAAAATTCATCTCTACTGGAACATGAACATAGTGGACCAAAAATACGCACATCTCTCCTAATCGCGAACAAACTAATTGCAAACTGATGAGTTGAGCTGCGCTATAATTTCGTCTATTGTGGGAGCCAATCATCATCGCGCGTTCAACATCTCAAACCGTTTGAAATCCGAGGTTGAATCGTGCTGTGTTCCGCAGAGATGTGGAAGACATCGTTTTCATTTGTTTGCATATCCACATAGTAGATGCTAGCACAATATGTGGATGCTGCAGTGCTTCAACTGTACTGTTCGTGTGCAACCGGCTGTAGGGCTGACTACATCATGTGTAACTTTAGACAGGTTCCTGCTAACCAGTTTTAGTTCACACGGAACGATTAGGCAAATCTTTGTCAGAGATGAATGGATGCAGTTTAGTATAATCATTCAATTTACGCCATTGCTCTAGTAGTTCGAAGAGAATGACTCAATGTGAATTATTCACTGAAACTCGATTCGAGTTGGTTTTAATTGTTAACGCACTGATTTTATGCTACAGTTTTACTATACAGTAACGTGCCTACTATTTGCATTATTCCAGAAGAAACTGGAAGGGTAAAAATCGAACGAAGGCTTCGGCGTAAGCAAAGTAAATTTTTCATTTAAATTCTTACCTTTCTTGCTGAAAGTATTTTTTTTAAATTCTGTGCGTGCTGTTCGAGAAAGGCATGGAAAGTTTCTGTTTTTTTTTTTGTTTTGTTCTAGCTTAAGCACGCGACCTTTGGTAGATCCTACTGTTGTGATCTACCTAAAAGTGTTCAAATAGGTCGTAGAACTTCAACATTATGTTAATTACCAATTATGGTCCTTTCCAATGAAGATAAGCTCAAAATTACTCCAATTGCTTGTGCAGCTCCATCGCCATTTGAGGTTTGAAGGTGTTCAAAAATTTGAATTGCTTCAAATATATATTAAAATCCGGTTTTTAATCATTTTACACCATTTTACAAAATAAATATTAAAATTTGAGCTTCAATATATCTCCATTTTCGATGCAAAATTGTGGGGCGAATCAGCAAATGAAATCCAAAACAATGATGGTAGGACATTTGTCAAGTTACAGTAAAAAAATGAATTTCACCTTTAAAATAACAAAATATCGACATGAAATATTAATATGTTAAATTAAAGGTAACCAAATGTCCCTCCCCAAGGTTGAGGGGTTTGACGGTATTGCAAACACCATCAGGTATATTGCGTGCATCAGCGCTAAAGAACAGCAGCTTTAAGATGGTTTTTGCACTACGCCTCGATAGTGGTGCATCGAGCAGACCGAGAGGGCTTATGCGCCTTTTTTATGTTCTATGTTTCTTTATACTTTGCACCAGCGCATACAAACGCTCAACCACTGGTCTGTGCGCGGCGATGTGGCCGACTGGCGGGTCGACGTGCATTGACTTTTGTTGTGTGCCGTGTTATTGTTCCACAATTTGATGGCGGTATTCGTGGACGGGGCTCACAGTGGGTGTCATTGTGTATCCATTTATCGGTTTCGAATTCATCGTGCATATACTAATTAAATTAATTTAATAATTGAATTAATTTAATAAATACATAAGCAGAAACCTATTAGTTGTCGCTTTGTAATAATCATAGTTTTTCGTACTAATGTACAATTGTTATGTGCTAGTCGTATGTCTATCTATGTATGTGTTCGTCTGAGTATTTGTGGCAGTTGGATACAGATCTGGCGTATATGATAGAATGGTGGTTTCTGGTGATCAATTTGTGCATTTGGTTCTATTCATCCGGGAAGGTCGGATTCGATAAATTTGGGTACAATGAATTTACCGACGCACACGAGTTATCCATTCTCGGCCATCATAGCATGATGAAAGTCTAACAGCATGCAATTGTCGTTAATGATAAATATGCAACATTTACTGTATTTAGACGAGTTTGATTGCATGTTACATGTGTTTTTCTATTCTACTTCGCTAGTCTGTTTCTTTTGTACATCTATTAGTTTGCTTTTCTATTATTGATGTATACCAAAATAGTATCGGTCTATTTATACACTTCTAATCAAGCTCTTTACATCTTTTTTTGTTATGATTCTTTTTATTAGTATATCTACTATGCGCTATCTATACTCATATAGGTACAAACGCTCGTGGCCTTCGCGATAAAACAAACCTGGCCACAAACGCGACCATGCAATTGCAATAATCCACACATACTTACGCCCGCTATTTCACCTACATGAAAAAACCCCAGTAGTTAAGTAAACGTGGCATCTTTAAACTTCCAAAACCGGTCTCAAACATTAACCCACCACTTGCGCGATGATGAAACGGTCACGTCCGCAAGTCTTACCCCGGTCATAGCAGTCTGGACTAAGTTGAACCAATCAAAAAAGTGACGCTAATTTTCACTAAACAACACTTTCCATGGTGACATGACCTGGAACTCTGTATGGGGAAACGGATTCTCTTCTACCATCTGTACCATGCACTAAAAATTAAGCATCAGACTCACGGTTCGCACGCGATCAAACAAGAATACACACTACATCATTATAAAATTGAAATTATACACGCGAAGTCACATACACGTGACAAACATGTTAATATACAAATGCTTGAGCCCTTCTCGACCATCCCCGGCACCTACACCCGCGATCTCGTAAACATTATAACATCCCGGTGATAAAGTGAATGTCTCAGCTCCTATAAATTTTCAAACGCGGTCTCAAGTGTGAACCTAAAAACTCCCGCGGTCGCACGATCATGAATCGGTCACTTCCGGATGTTTCTATCCTTGATATCAGACTAGGTCCATGCCTTCAATTGGATCAATTAAAAAAAGAAAGTTCTTATATCAACTGGACACCATGTTATATGGCGACATAACTAGTGATATGGGGTAACTTATTTCCTGTCAGAATGTGAATTGTACACCGAAAACTATCAGGATGAAGGTCCGCGTGACCATTCAAGAACGTACGCGTATATAGGAATGGCCACACGATTACAAAATCCAGTCTTGTACACGCGAAATCACATGAACGCGAACACACGTGACAAACACGTTAACATACGAACGCTTAAACCCTTCGCGATTAGCAACGCACGCCTACGTTCGCGATCACGCAAACATGATAACACCCCGGTAATAAGATGAACGTTTTAGCACTTACGAAGTTTGAAACGCGAACCTACAAACGTCCGTCGCGATCACGTCCGGAAAGCATTACCCTCTGTCCTAATAACTTAGGTCCATACATTCAGTAGGACCAATCAAAAATAAAGCTCATATCCACTAGACAACACGTTCCATAGCGACATGTCCGGGAACTCTAGTGATATGGAAAATCTCACTTTCTTACAACATCTGAGCCGTACACCAAAAATAAAGTATTAAATTCACGGTCGCGCGCGATTATCCAAGAACACACGCGAATATGCGAAAGGCACACGGTTATAAAATAGAATTTATACACGCAAAGCTACATACACGTTATCACACGCGACATACAAAGGCACACGCGATCGAACACGTCAACGTACAAATGCTTGAGCCCTTCGCGATGATACACGCGAGTCCCTACGCCCGCACATACCTGGACCGTACAATGAATATCACATTCAGAATCACGGCCCGCTACAATTGGCCTAAAGCAGTGTTTTAGTGGGCGACATTGCCTGTCTCGTCTGCAAATTATAGTATGTGATTCTGACGGGGAGCCCTTCCGAGAACATAGCTCTACAGCTCCAGTAGGACAAATCTCGAAAAAAAAAAATAAATTGTTATCCCATTACGCAGATAAGATTAGCTTTTCTCCTACGGTCGATGGGGGCGGCCGGCAATGATGGCTGTTGAGGTTCTAATATAGGTCGAATTGGTATGAATTCCTACTTACCACTTCCTAAGAAACTCTTATTAGATAATCAGCAGTCAAATATGATGAAGTCAGTGTGCAATCCGCCAATATCATCCAAACAGAATCCTGAGAAGCGTATCATCATTATCCCAAGAGAGTGCCAGAAACCGACCAGGCAAAGTAGGAATATGACATTTTATGAGTCAAAAGGCCAGCAGTAACCGTTGTGTGTATTACGAGAAACTTGCACTTTTATTTTAAAACTAAAAAGTTGCATATTTGGCAACACTGCCGTTAAAAGCTAGTATTAACTAACTTAATTAAGTACTAGTATTTCTAGATTGCTTTAACAAATCCTTTAAAAATCATCTCGCTGATTGATTGTAGTGCAAACAGTATCAGATATATAATCCGAAGAAAACAAATTTTTTAAACTACTTATTAAAATTGAGGGAGGCTCCCAAAACCGAGGGGTGGTTCAAACGACACAATAATTTAGGTTATTATATATTGGTACAAGATGAACAATTTCTTCAAAACTGGTTCCAATCCGTGAAGGTCGATTCCAAGTTTTGGTTTTTTTGTCACTTTGCGCGGAATAACCCAATACAAGCTATTTTTGAGATAGGCCAAAATTTGAGAGGAGTTTAACCCTAGACCACCCATTCCCCGAAAAAAAGTTCTATTAACTGCAATGATCGAATTAGCACTATAATCAGACATTCTAGTTAAAATTTGATTTTTTTCGAAACACCCGGATAATCGAATCATATTCCCCGGATAATCGAATTACGGATAATCTGCGACCAGGAGAAAATAGCTGGTCAATAACCCGAGCATACTATTTCCTTGTATCATAACAAAACCTGGTGTCAATTGATTATTATTACCTCATTGAGGTATTAAGCACAGTGGCGTAGCCAAGGGGGGGTTTTGGGGGTTAAAACCCCCTCCAAACCAAAATATTTGAATTGAAGAAAAATATGTTTGATGCTGACTAGTTTATTAAATATTCAAATAATAATTTTGGAAGTTTATTATCTGTTCATTACATTGAGAGCCTAATGTTTTAAACGTTATGGGGACTTTTTGTAAATTGTGAGAATGGGATCTTGTAACTAATATTTTAGTGAGGATCCTATAGTTGATAAATCATGTAAATATTAAGCAAAATAGCTCAATAAAAACGCCTACATAGGAACTGATGAAAAATAGCGTTTTGTGCTTGTCAGAATCGGTTTTTATGTGCATTTATATAAAGTGCCACTAGCTAAGATTGGTAATAAAAAAATTGAAATTTTTTCACGTTTTTCGCTATTTATTATGTACATTTGGGTTTCGAATTTAATGGCGCCAAGATTCCATAATTTGGAAACTCTCAGCTTTTTGAGGTTTAGTATTTAGCAGCATAATTTTGTTGATTAATTTATCCAGTTGGATGCATTACTAATTCCAATCAAATTTAGTTCGAGACTTAGTGTCTTCAGCAAAGTTTTCAAGAATGTTTTTGCAAATAGCTTGGTTGAAGATATGAATGCAACCCGTATTTGTGCATTATAGGCCATATTGCACTACGAATTCCCTTACTAACGGTTATAGGCGGCAACAAAGAATTTGGGAGAACACCTTGTAGATAACGTTTACTATCCTAGTATGCAAAAGTGACTTCAACGCCTCTTTGGTCAAATTTAACTTTTTCATATTTTTAAGTTCACTACGAAAATTCGCATCTTTCAGTGCAAACGACTTCAAATGAAAAAAAATTACCTGTTGAAATGCGAGAAGCAAAGTGGCAAAAGCATGCTTTTACGCGCACCATGCAAGATTGTAAATTGATTTCCTGAAAAATATACTGTATGGCGTTTACGTCACCTTTGCATACAAGAGCAGTTCAGTAATGTGATTAATCGGTAATTAGTTGCAAAAATCCCGCTTAACACCATTTTTATAGATGGGACATACTGCTCCCTACATCCTATCCTTCGGTGAAATCTCCTCCTTCCAGATCTTCAAAGGCACCCAGTGGAGTGCTCTAGCCAATTCCTCTACTCTGTGTTTGAGTAGCTCACATGACAGTTGATCATTGCCAGCGGTTCAGCCGTCCTATTTTTTCATGAATCTTAGGTAGATCCGGAATCTGTCGTCGACTGCGCGCGTCTCCAAGCTGATTCTTGCAATACTCTTGTCGTCTACTGCTTTGCTATTTAGGTGTTCATCATAATATACTTATCAATCGTGAGAATTTCTGCACATTATTTATAAAGTGTACAGACTATCCTGTGCGATAACCGGTTTATACAATGCCCCCGGTCTATCAGGATGTATATGTCACCGATGACGAGCTTAACATTCCGCCATAGGCAGCTATCATAGACATGCTCCAGCTGCGTATAAAATGCATCTTTCTCGGCTTCGTGAGGTCAGTGCACATTGATAATGCTCTAGTTGATGAAATGGCCTTTGATCCACACTACACACATCCATTCGCTGATCGTCTGCCACTTGATCACGCGTTGGCGTATTTTGCCCAGCTCTTGTGCCGTCGCTCGATCCCCGCATTTCCACACCTTCTGCCCCGTCTATTAAAGCTCCTCCAATGCTACGGTTTCGAAGTTGCGAGTTTTAGCATGAGCTTGTTAGTGAAGTGGTGTTTTGGGCCACTCGTTGAACTTGACCTAACCTGTCTCGTAGTCCGCCACCCAACATAACTGACACCTGCGACAGGTATTAAGTTCTGCCTACGGTAGGGTTATAGCGCCCATGCCCGTTCACACCATCCCATTTCGCTATTACTGCAGAACACGGTAGTACCCAGTCGATCGCGGCCTACAGATTAAATGTCATCAATAGACCCGCCAACATTTTTGAAAAATCTAAGATTTTCGTCAAAACCCCCTCCAAACCAAATTTCTGGCTACGCCACTGATTAGGCAGGTATTGCAGAAACATTATTCAATACATGCTTAATACCTCAATGAGATATAATACTTTATTTTAGTATTATTTATTATTTATTTTACAAACACCAAATCAATACCTTATTAAATACCTCTATACAGTCAATTTTGTTATTGGAAGGTTGAAGAGGTTTTCCTATTATGCATGTATTATAATAACTCGTTTCATTATCAACTAGTTATTCGTAGTACGTGAATCAGTTATTATTTCTGGAATTTTACCTCTTATGCAAGGCTTCTCGATACCTTATTGTGGTGTTCAAGTATTGGGTACAGTATACCTGAATTTGGTATTCTGAAGTTATTTTCTTCTGTTCGGGTCGAGTCCGAAATACCAAATCATGTGATCTGATGACACCCCCCCCCCCTCCTTCCAATCATCCCACGATATATCAATAAGCAGGATAGTTATATGTTGATGTATTCACGCTTCAATTTCGAAATAGAATTCGGAGATTGAATGAAACCTATAATAAACCCCAATAATAACTGCCGTTCGGACGCATTTCTTTTGGCATGCCACTAATGCGCTGGTCAGGTAAAACAAACGCGATCCTCGGTTACCTAATCGTTGAACAACCGCCACACGATTGTACTAAATACAGCTCGAAGAAATTCCGCTGCCACGATCAAAATAAAATCAACGCAACACGACCGGTCAGCAGAGAACCTGAATGTGTGCATGGCATTACTATTTACCTGCAGACCGTAACCGTTTGGAGAAAAACGGAGGCCGCACGGAGCTCTAAATGTTGTAGTCCGTTAAATGACATTGTTGCAGGAAGATTGCAGTTTTCTCCCACTGCACCGCTCGTCTATCCATTTCTTACCAACCATAAACACGTTATTTGCGGGCTTCCTTTTGGTAAACCCGATCACGATCACTCACATTTATGAACCTGGGTACGTTGTTGTTGTTGTTGCGGTATATCGCTTCGGCGCGGTGTTTTGTATGTGCCGCGGTAAATATAGATAACAACGTAGCGAAACAAGTGGGAAAAGGAAAAATTATAACAGCGCTGAACGGCGGCAGCGGTTTAAAGCCAGACCGGTCGAGCGCGGAAGGCAGCAGGGAGGTAGGTAGGTTAGGAAGAAAAAAGAAGCAAAAACTTTCACTTTTACTTGAACTTATTTAAACTCCATCATCATAGCTGAAGGTGAACGAAAGGAATCACAAATCAGAAGTACGTCACCACGCGGATCTGGAGCATTGTGAAAATTTATCATGTTTTGCATAGTAAATGCTAAAAATATCATTAGTAGTACAGTGAAGACCCCATTTTGTCAGCTTTTTAACCTGATTTTGTTAGCATCATATGAAAATTGATAGTTGGTAGTTTTATGGGATTTAGCAGACGAACCAAGATAATTTCGAGTAAATCCTTTCTTGAGCATATTTTTCTTGTCTTCTAGGTCCGAAATATGCAAAAATAAAATTTTTAATCGTTTTTTTTAATTTTGCACTGTCAGAATGCCTTGTAAAAACCTTCACGCTCTTTGAAAAAAAAATGCTCTTGAGTCAAAATAATGTCAAAAACTGTGGAAAACATGTAGTCTTCCAATCGAACAAGACTAGCTACCGGGCCATTCCATTCCTACGCCCCATGCAAAACTGACTCAGGCATCACTTCGTTAAAAGTTTATTAACTTCTTTTAACAAAGTCGCATTGAATAGCAGTCTTCGACAAAGTTGTAGACAGTTAAATCATTTTTCTTATTTTCACTTACAGTGATAATACGATGCATACAATGCCACCTAGCGGCGAAAATACGAGCTAGTGGGTTTTCTCCATGTAAATTGTCGAAAAATCCCATACAAACTCCAAGCACATTGCTCCGGTAGCTAGACTTGTCCGATTTGCTTCAAATTTGGTACATATGGTATTCCTGGTGGGTCAGGGGTGGGCCAATAGTGATATTTTTTTTCTTGTCAATCTACTGTATATCGACTGAATATTTCGCCAAAATTGGTTTTTGAGCAGCACCCAAGTTCAATATAATCCCTATGAACTTTAGTACTTGTTCTTTTAGCGGCTATTTAATAGAGTTGATACTGAATTAGGAATGGAATGTGTGTTTCGTCTCATCAGAATCTGTGACAGTGAAAGAACATGTCCATAAAGTTAGCACTACCACTTTCGAAAAAGTGAAGTATGACACATGGATTAATTGTCGTAAATAAGTTGTAAAATCCAAAAATTTGTCGCATATGTTTTTTTTAAATTTGGTATAGTAGTGCTAACTTTACAGTAAAGTTAGCACTACCACCCTAGAAAACCGCATTTTTCTAAAGTTCAAGTACTTTAATCACACGTAAACATTTGTCGTAAATTAGTTGTGAAGAGAAAATAAATGTCGCACTTGTTTTTTAAAAAATTTGGTATAGTAGCGCTAACTTTACAGTAAAGTTAGCACTACCACCCTAGCAAAATTTCATTTTTCCAAGGTTCAAGTACTTTAATCACACGTAAACATTTGTCGTAAATTAGTTGTGAAGAGAAAATAAATGTCGCACGTGTTTTTAAAAAAAATTGGTATAGTAGTGCTAACTTTACAGTGAAATTAGCACTACCACCCTAGAAAACTGCATTTTTCTAAAGTTCAAACACTTTAATCAATTCGTTTATTTAGTAAGGCACGTTTGCGTTAGCTTAAAGGTGCCATTTTTTCTTTTTTTTTACAATTTGAATTTCTTAAAATTAGGTGGTTACACATTTCAATATTATTTTGTTTTTATATAATGAAAATAAAAATAAAATCACAGCTAACTTATATGTATACAAGGAGAGGTAATATAATAGTCGTAAGATTAGGGGGACGGGTCACTTTGTGTGTTCTATGTATAGCAATGCACTTTATGATTTTTAGAAGGGAGATTGTTGCGGCAATTAATTATCAACTAAGTTGAACATTTTACAAGCTTATTAGGGGGGATTAGTCAGGGCTATTTTCAAGTAATGGTACTGGTGTGCATTTCTTAACGAGATTAAAGTTATCAACTAAAACTAGAAGATAGGGGGGCACTTAAGTTTTGGGAAGATATTCAAGTGGAAAAAGGGGGTGAAGTTCTACATCTGCGTATCAGAGACATGGGAGAATGGGTGGACAAGGCTGACATGGCGGGGAGGGGGGGAAGATATAAACTTTCAGTTTCCGGCATCGGAAATCAACAGCAAGGATTGCAGATTCGGACGGATGCATCATGTATTGGGATACCGGGCGGTCTTCCTCGAGCCGGCAGGGGTTTCTCCAGACGATTTCGTAGCACGGCTCATGCGGATCGGCAACACATCGCGTTGTGCGTGTGATGTTATGCTGTAGGTCTCGTGTTTGTTGGGTCATTCGACAGAGATGTTTTGTGTCGTCTTGGAGTCGCATCAGACCATCGTTAGGGTACGGTCGGCGGAAGAAGGCACTTCTGGGAATGATAAGAGAAATGATAAGGGCAGTTAAAATTGGATATTGATGGTTTTTAGGAACGTGTATATGAGGGACATGTAGAGGAGATCGCGGCTTGCCAGTACATCTCGAACCGGGACATTGGGTGATCTTCCTCGGACCCGAAGGGAATCGAATAGTTGAGATCCGGCAGATACTCAGTACTCGTCGCATGCTCAGACAATATGTTCAATATCATGATAACCGTTGCCACAGGCGGTATCATCCGCGAGCCCAATACGTCGGAGATGAGCGTCTAGCGTGTAGTGATTGGACATGAGCCTAGATATCACGCGAATGAAATCCTGACTCACATCCATTCCTCTGAACCAAGGCTTCGTTGATACCTTCGGGATGATAGAACGTAGTCACCGTCCTAACTCTCCATTGCTCCAAGATGTCTGCCAACTTTCTAGCGTCCTCTGACGAAAGATATTGAAAAATTCATTGAAGCAGATTGGTCTTTCGTAGATGTCATCTTCTAAAGCGCCCGCCTTAGCTAAAGAGTTCGCTTCTTCATTACCTGGGATGGAGTAATGTGAGGGAACCCAAACTAAGGTAGTCTTGTACGATCTTACAGAGCCTTTCGAAATTTGCAATTACTAACGGGTTCAAGATATCGCATCGTATGAGCAATCGATATGAGAGATCACAAAATCGTTTTTTTAGCGGAAGGACGCCAGACAGCACTTCTAGACTCATCGTATGTGTCGAGTGCATGCAACCCAAGGCAATACGCAAACAACAATATTGGATTCGCTCTAGTTTGATGAAATGTATGTTCGCAGCAGAGCGAAAACAGAAACTCCCGTATTCCATCACCGACAATATCGTTCTTTGGTACAGCCTGATCAGGTCTCCTGGGTAGGCACCCCGCCATGTTCCGGTTATTGTACGGAGAAAGTTGTTCCTTTGTTGGCACTTCTGTTTCAGAACCTAATGTGACATCCCCAGGTTCCTTTAGAGTCGAACCAGACCCCTAAATATTTGAAAGTTGAAACCTGAGCAATAGGGTGAAGCTGTAGTTGCGCTAGTTCACGCTTCCTTGAAAATACGACTAGCTCAGTTTTCTCCGTGGAGAACACGATACCCAGCTGGAGGGCCCAAGCAGACAAATTGTCCAAGGTATCTTGCAATGGTCCTTGCAGATCTACGGCTTTGGGACCTGTAATAGAGACCACACCGTCAACTGCAAGCTGCCTTAGCGTGCAGGAATTGACAAGACATTCATCAATGTCATTCACGTAAAAGTTATAGAGAAGGGGGCTTAGACATGAGCCCTGGGGAAGACCCATGTAGCTAATTCGTGATGCGAAAAATGCGTGTGTTTTTCAGACAGCAAGTATAGCAAAAAGTTGTTTAGAGTCGGCGAAAGACCATAGTGGTGCAGCTTCTCAGAAAGAATTTTGATAGAAACTGAATCAAAAGCCCCCTTAATATCTAAGAACACTGATTCCATCTGATCTTTGCTAGCATAGGCCACTTGAATTTCTGTTGAAAGCAACGCAAGACAATCGTTCGTCTCTTTGCCTTTGCGGAAACCAAATTGTATATCTGACAGTAAGCCATTTGCTTCAACCCAATTGTCAAGGCGAAGCAAGATCATTTTCTCGAATAACTTTCGGATCCACGACAGCATTGCAATTGGTCGATACAAGTTGTGGTCGGAGGCTGGTTTTCCTGGTTTTTGGATGGCGATGACCTTCACTTGCTTCCAATCATGTGGGACAATGTTACCCACAAGAAACTTATTAAATAAATTCAACAAGCGTCTCTTGGCAGAATCTGGCAGATTCTTCAACAAGTTAAATTCGATTCTGTCTGGCCCTGGGGCTTTATTGTTACATGTCAAGCGAGCAAGTGAGAGCTCCACCATCGAAAACGGTGTTTCGTTCGCGTTATTGTGAAGGGACGCGGCGCGGTAGATCTTCTGTGCCGGGGCGGAATCTGGACAAACCTGCTTGGCAAAATCGAATATCCAACAGTTTGAATATTCCACGCTCTCGTTAGTACTGTTTCGGTTTCGTAAGCGCCGGGCCGAGCTCCAAAGAGTGCTCATCGATGTTTCTCTCGTTAGCCCGTCGACAAACCGGCGCCAGTAGCTACGTTTTTTGGCTTTCATCAAACTCTTCATGCGAGTTTCTGCCATCGCGTACTGTCGGTAGCTGGCTGGCAGCCTGTCGTCCTGGAAGGTCTTATACGCGGTGGCCTTCTCCGCGCACACGTCTGAGCACTCTTTGTCCCACCATGGGTTGGGAGGACGCCCGCGAGAGCTCGCGTCTGGTACGCGTTTAGTCTGAGCTTGAATCGCGGTATCGAGAATCAAGCCAGCCAGGAACCCGTACTCTTCCTCCGGAGGAAGCTCTTGAGTGGACTCGATTTTGTCGGATATCGCGGACGCGTAGCTCTTCCAATCAATATTTCGTGTGAGGTCATACGAAACATTGATTGTATTCAATGGCCCTGGACCGTTAGCAATATTAATTACGAGTGGCAGATGGTCGCTGCCGCGGGGATCAGAGACTACCTTCCACATGCAATCTAACCACAGCGATGTCGAGCAGAGGGACTGGTCTAAGGCGCTCGGACGCGCTGGAGGGTCCGGAATCCGTGTAATTTCATCCGTGTTTAAAATGGTCATATTGAAGTTGTTGCAAAGCTTATGGATTGAGGTAGGTCGATTATCGTCATGAAGGCAACCCCATGCCGTACCGTGGGAGTTAAAATCACCTAACATTTGCCTCGGTGCGGGGAGGAGTTCCGCAATATCGCAAAGCCGTCGTTGGCTAACTGAGGCTCTAGGAGGGATGTAGGTGGAAGCAATGCAAAGGTCTTTGCCTTTAATTCTGATTTGGCAAGCGACAACTTCAATGCCTGGTGTCGAGGGGAGGTCGATTCGATTGAAAGAATAGCACTTTTTGATCCCCAAAAGTACTCCTCCGTAAGAGTCTTCTCGATCCAAGCGAATAATATTAAAATCGTGGAAGTGTGGGTCTATTTCTGAAGTAAACTATGTTTCGCACAATGCAAATGCACCGCATTTCAAGTTATTTAGTAAGATTTTATTGGAATCGATTTTCGGGATAATGCTTCTGCAATTCCACGGTAGAACAGTGATTAAAACCGTGACCAAGGTGCTTAGAGTTATAAGGTGATTCGTCTTTGCCAGTAACTAGGTGAGAAGTGAGGTAAGCGTGCAGCAGACTGCGGGGAAGAAAATGACAGCGAACAACTTTGTTTACCCACTGAAATCCAAGCAAACATATGGAAAGAACTAGTAAACAATGTTATTAGCTGTCGTTTCTAAAACCAACATGGCTGATCGGCGTTTTTGAGGATCGTATCACCTGAGAATAAAAACTCCTTGACCGTGACCTTGTTCGATGAATTAGCCATCGAAGGCTACAATCGCTGAAAAAAGGGGCCATTTCGCAGTGAACTGCATCAAGAATGTTTTACTGCGGGGAGAAAGCTTATCGAGATGCTTCTAAAGGGGTCAGAAATATTTAATGCTGTAAGAATACGGTCCACAATGTCAGAGAAATTTCTTAAGCCAGCGCTGATTTCTTTCTCTGGCAGAGATGGGAACACTTGAAGTTTTTGATGTTCCTGGAAGTCCCCCCCCCTCCCCAACGCACCGGTGCTAAGGCAATTGTGAAGCAGACACTACGAAAGCATCCCAAAGAGGTGAAATCTGAGGATGACATGAAGAAAAGAAGGGTTTCCGTACAGAAGAAGCTGCAACCAGATGTTGTACAGAACCTTATGAGTGGAGTTAAGCGTGCGAGCGTGCAGTTATGATATTAAAGTTGAATAAAATAAATATGCCAAAAGCTTACTAATGGGTTGTATTTTATTGCCTGAAAGTTTGAAAAGGATCGGTCCACTAAGTAATTCTTCACAGGGTTTTTCCGTGATGTAATTTGATGCGGGACGTAATATAACGTTATATGATTTTTTTCTGCGCAAGAATCATTTGTATTTAACCGGGTTTACTCTGATTCTTATACCGAAGAGCCTCAGACAAAATTGTACGCCTGAAGCTTCATACTCTAATAAAAGTAAAGGATAACCACGAGGCATTGTAGACAATTTATAACTTTTCTATAAAGCTCAAAATATTCAATATTTGATTTAAATTTGAGGCAGGCTGTTGTCATAGGCCAACTTTTTTAAACGAATACCTTTCACTTAGACTTAAGAAAAATACAATACAAAATAAGTAATATAAAACACTAAAGTTAACTTTTTTCCCTTTTTTATTTCGACTATGTTAGTCACATTTTCTTTTTTACGTTTTAACGACATTCAATTAGCTAGATATTACTGGGTAGGGAAAGTTATGAAACTTAGAGCCATAGTACTCAAGTGAGAGCAAGGATGTGAAGTAAACAGATCGGAAAACTAGAAGTGGCAGGGTCGTCTACCTTTATCAGGACACATGATAGTGAACTCGGGTGATTCGTAGTTATTCTGCCTAAGCTCGACCCTCATTATCAGAAGGCAAAAATTAAGCCCGCACGATATTAAGCCTGTTCTAATGACCCTGCCACTTCTAGTTTTCCGATCTGTTTACTTCACATCCTTGCTCTCACTTGAGTACTATGGCTCTAAGTTTCATAACTTTCCCTACCCAGTAATCTCTAGCTAGCTAATTGAATGTCGTTAAAACGTAAAAAAAACTAAAGTTAACAATTTTCTATCACTTGAATTCATTTTTCTTTAGTTTTTGAAATTTTTTATACCTTAACTTTGCAAAATTCCTACCATAATTTCCAACGCTACAACTGTTCTAAAAACCCCCTCTCTTTCAGGTTCTCGGACTGGTATCCGGTGCGGACGGCGGCATGCAGTTCCTGCGGCCGATGGATGGGAACGCGATGGCAGCTGCAACCGCCTTCCAGCAGCAGCAACAGGCAGCGGCAGCAGCTGCCGCTAACATGCAGCAAGCCACACCCGCCTACATTACCCTTCCCATCACCATGCCCGGGGCGAAACCAGGCGACGCACAGCAAACGGTACAGATCCAGGTGCTGAATCCGAACCCGATGCCTCAACCAACGCAGCAAGCACCCAAATTTCAAATGAGTCAGATGCAGATACCGATTCAAGGGTTTCAGCAGGGAACAACCGTACTGACGGTTGCCTATGGACCGCAGGACGAAGAATTGATGCACAATCATGGTCTTCCCGAAGGAATGACTATCGTGGCCGCCTTACAACCGCAAGACCTGCAACTGCTAGCACAAGCTCAGAACGCCTCGCTCCTCCAGCAACAGCATCACCATCAACAACATCACCAGCAGCAGATTCAGAATCACGATCCACCTATCCACCCGAACATAAAAATCGAAAACGACCAACCTCCACCTATGCGACAAATAAAACAGGAAACAGTTTGGAACAGTATTCCGAATCTCACTGCAGCTCCAGCCTTCGGTGCTGACATCGCCGAATTCCTGCAGCAACGAGGTCAAAGTCTCAACCTGCAACCGTTTCTCAAGTTTAACAATAACAATAATAACGAACCCAATGTACCTTTGGCCCACGGTGACCATTTAATCGGCGGGTCCATACCAAACACCCCGGGAACGACCTTCATCAAACGAGAGATCGTCGAAGAAAACTCCAATGACAACACGCAGTTTGGAGCCGACAGTAGTCAAGCGGACAGCAGTTTTAAGGATACCAGTAGCATATCGGGAGACACCACCAGCAGTACTGTGCACGAAACATCCTCGACGCCAACGACAGCAGCAGCGACCTCCACAACTGCCCACGGTGAAAATGGTACCCTCACGACGGCGAAGGCTCGCAAAAAGCGAAAGTACAAATCAAAACCTCCGAAGCCGAAACGGCAGAAACCGGGACAAGTGCACATCACCACCGCGTTGGACGGGACGGTTCTGTTCTGCTGTCCCGAATGCCACATGGCTTACCCGGAGAAGGAGTGCCTTGAACAGCACCTGGCGGTGCACAAGATCGAACGAAGGTTTATCTGTGACATCTGCGGAGCAGGTTTGAAACGGAAGGAACATCTGGAACGGCACAAACTTGGACACAACCCGGAGCGACCGTACATCTGTAGTGTGTGCCTAAAGGGTTTCAAACGGAAGGAACATTTGAACCTGCATTTCGTAATTCATAGTGGGGTGAAGACGGAGGTGGGTATTTATTTTAACGAATAGGTTAGAATAATGACTTCAACTAACGTTCGTTCTTTTTTCCGATCAGATTTGCGGCGACTGTGGGAAAGGTTTCTACCGAAAGGATCACCTCCGTAAACACATAAAATCGCACATGACGAAACGACTGAAGGAAGAATTGTCTACCAACGGAAACGGCTCGTCTGGACGCAGCAGCAACAACAACAACACTAGCAATAACAGTAGCAATAGTAACAACAACAACAATAACCTGGACAACAACGTATCGACGACGTCGAGTTCGACACCAGGGACACTTGCGCTACCGGCAGGTATTCCACCCGGTCTGACGATAACCACTAGTACAAACTCAATGCAGAATCACAACCCACATCCTCACCCTTCACCTCTAACGCAAGGCATATGTTTACCGCAAGGTGTTACAATACATGTAAGCTAACCAACTCTATCCGATTCTAAATCAGCTCACCTTAATATTGTAACCATCATTCAATTAGGTCCCGACGGCGGATAATCAAACGCTGCCTGTGCAAATCTCGCTCCCGCATCTGGTCGCCCAACAGCAGACAGCATCGGACGGTACCACCAGTACCGTTCTGGTGCCAGCTTCCGAAGCCCTGCAACATCACTCGAACAGTGTCCAGTAGCATTAGTATCAGCTGATGGCTGTTGGATGATGATAGTTAACCTGGATACGATCGTCAGCTGCAACCAAGTGTGTGCTGGCATAATAAACGGCGTTTCTTATTCCTGTGGGACAGACCAACCAAAAGTGTACGCTGATAGACCACTCTTTCGGCTGGCGAAAGAATCGACCCGAATACTCATATATTTTATTTTACTCGCTAGGACAATTTTTTGCTTAATCTCCTGAGAGAGAACCGAGCAGCATGCAGCAGCGAATCCCAAAAGCAGCTAATATCGTAGAGTATTGTATTGTTCTTCTTCAATAGGGAAGCTATTAAGACAAACGTGCATTTGTTGGAATCTTGTCTGATTCAAGATTATGTTTTCTGTGTCGTAATAATTCTGTTTGCAGAGTAGAGGTATGTCCTGCAATCAGGCAACTGTGAAACTCGTATGAACCATATAAATTTACCTACCATTGTTGTTTCTGTTTTAAAGTATATGTTTTCGTAGTATTTAATATTTTTACCCTCCATTATTTATTAGGCACTTGAAAGTAATTAGCATTATTCACATGTTGTTATCTCCTTTACTCTCATCACCAATCGAACTATTTTAATTATATTTAAATTATTTATTATGTCGTCAAACGCCTCAACGCGGCGGTTGCGAAGGGAATCCTCATTTTTTAGAACACACAACCCGCCAGTTTGTTGAATCTATTGTACAGCGAACCTTGTGAGTATAGGAGAAGGACAAACACACAATGAGTTTAACTAGTTTTAAGTCACACGCTGTACGAAAGTATTTATCGAAACAAAGTTATAACGGTAAGCGGACCGAGTATACCGTGTTCAAAACAAACAGGAATCAAAAGGTATAGAAAATTTGATACAAAAGTACCATTTTGTACTGTACATAATTGATATTTTTCGATATTTTCTTGAAAATGTTGAAAGTAGCAACAGAAAAGTATAAATATAAAAAACGGAATTCTATTTTTTGAAATGAACACATTCTTCCTTAGGATGACAAGCCTTCCGATGACAGTTGACCCGTTGATCAGTTCACGCGGAACATACCAGTAGCAATCACACTAATCTTGTTTAAATTGCCCTGTTGCTTTTAGTTTTTGAATTTTATCTCAACAAATTTGTTCTGATGAATTTCGCACCAGCTTGTTTATGTGTTTGCAATAACCCTCTATGAATCCAAAGAAATGGTGTCCGCAAACAATGTGTATAATTGCAAATTTGCTAGCATTTTTTCATGATTGTCGCAACCGGACAATCCCGATGTTCCGAATCATTACTGCATGTATATTAGACATCCAGGCTGGTCGAACATAAGTGGATAGTTTCCAGTCTCCTTATATGTTCACCACACCAGGAAGATCCTCGAAACCAACACCAGTCGGGCTACCTCGTGCGCTACCAACGACCATGTACTTGCTCTTCTCAGAGTTTATAGTCAGTCCAACACTTACAGCGTCCTTTTAACTCTTCCATTAATTTGCGATCGAATATAATTATATCGATCTGGAGTGAAATCTCGTGTCGATAGTTCCGTTCCTTTGTACACCAAATCTTCGTACGGCACCATCGAGCGCTAATTCGAACAAGCCATCTAACGTCACAAAAGAATAGAATATCACTCCCGACTATTTTGACACTTGATTTTCCCATACCCATATCAGTTTTTTTGGAAAGCCATGTCTAAGCTTTATCTGACCCAGTTTCCACAAACAGATAGCCTACAATTTATCCACGATCCTCGTCTTGTTCATCGTTGTTGTCAAAAACAGCTTTGGTATTCGCCGATAACGGATTCAGCTAACGGGTGTTCAATAAAAAATGAGAATGATTTCTATACCTTTCTGTAATTAAAGTAAAGAGCGTATTTTTTTCTCGCCAAGAGAATTGCTCTCTGGACTACATAGAAATGAGTGGCATGTTTCTTTTCGCTCGGGTGCTGTCAGTTTAATCGAAGATGGCGTCGAAACAGCAAGCACTCCGCGAGCGTGTTGTACGGTTTTACGAAACGCATGGACATCCTGAAAAAAAGTTTACGGTAGACCACTTTCGACGAAAACGTGCCCGTGAGTACAGTTTACCGGATCCTGGCATCCTTGAGCGTGGAGCAGAAGGCCGGTAAAATGTGCCCAAAATCAATGAAAATCGGTAGTTTTCGGTAGGAATAAGCAAATATCGGAAATTTTCCCCTGGTCGTCAGTAAATCGGTAGGAAAGCCCAAACTCGGTAGGACTACCGATAAATCGATAGGTCTGGCCACCCTGCATACGGTGGCAAACGAACTGGGTCGGTTCAAGGTAAAAGGCGAAGATTATACCTGATGAAGCATTTCTGCACCTTCTCAATGCTGTTAATGTGGACACCCTGATTATTAGCACAAACAGTAACGGCATTATCCAAGATGCTGCATACAAGCGAACAAAGCGTTTTCAAATTGTACACGTTCTCGAACGACTGAGATCCTAACAAGCAGAAAGCTTTGGCGGAAGTAGATGGTACATGCTCGGAGAAAGTGAACTTGCTGTCCTAATAAACTATCAAATCTTTGACAACGAAGTTGCGGTGTACGTTGGCTGACGTCATTTTATAGTCGAACATGTTCGGCGGTAGGATCCGAGTGAATGTAATCACGCTGCATTATTCTGTATTAACCTCCATGCCGTTGATAATGCACCAAGTTAACAAAGCATCAATGTCCAGCTGAAGTAGTTTACAATCCTCCAAAGATTGTATCAGTCGGTAGAAATCCATATCACCCTTAAACATAGATTTCGGAGATTTCCAAATAGTGCTAAGATCATTTATATACAAAATGAAGAGCAATGGTCCAAGATGACTGCCCTGTAGCACACCAGAGACGGATATCAAAAGGTGTAGAAAGTTTGTCGCCGAATCGAACAAAAGCCCTTCGTCCTGTGGAATACGAAGCAATCTAATCTGTTAACCAATCCGGAAATCCAATACGTTTAAGTTTCTCGACAGCAAGGTGATGGAAAACGCGGTCGAAGGCATTTGAAAGTCTACATAAATGGAATAAACTTGTATAAAAAACGTTGTGGTGAGGTTCGATGATGATGGCAGTCCTCGAAACACCATATCAGCAGTAACAATACATAACAAAAGGGATTGAAACGGGCTTTGCTTCATTCATCAGTGATGTTGTGTGACTGACGAATTCTGGTTGATCCTACCAGTAATATCCCAACAAACATTCCGTGGTTTTATAAACGTTTTAACAGTTACTTTATTCAGCTCTTGCTGAACATGGGAAGTATACGCGTAATCATATTTCGTTTATTCCACCCTTAAGCATCTGGATTTGGAGAATTTATTCAGCTTGTCTGATTAAGACACATTAAAGAACCATTCTTCAGCATGTATACAGCCTGAAGAAAACCACAGTTAAGTTTTATCAATAAACCTTTTCGTTACCGCTATTCAACTGAGAAAATTATCATAAAAAAATTATTAAAAAAGACATTTATTTCAAGTTACACACGACGCTATCAATCTCTTTGGAAGCTATCTTTTTTTATTAATGTTACGTTACAGTTAGAGAAAAATTGCATTGCCTTGTTGGATATCACGTACCTGGATTCGTACCCGCAACCTGTTGAATACTAAGCACTTACCTTACTGTCTGCACCAATCTTGCATACATCGAATGCTTAAGATTTCATCGATGTACCGAAAAGTATAGGCTGCTGAATAGTCTGTATAAAGGCTATAGTAGTCTTTTATAGATTTGAGTCATTCGTAACCCAACTTTGTACCGGGAAACAAGTGCTTTTGTTCTCTCCGGTGTGGTTTAGTTTTTTCGGTGGTACGAAGGTGCTTGCTGTGGCAGAGGCTGCAGTAAAGCATTAGTAATAAACAGTCCCGCGAGTGATAATTATAACCTGCGATATCGGTGCAGTGAAGTTACTAAACAGTTTTCTTGCCTGAAAGACGGCTTTGTTTAGACGAGCTATATCAGCTCTATTGTGTGAAGGTCACGCGGGTGACGGATAAAACAAACGAAGGATCAATTCACCTACCAGCTCGTCAGGAACCAACTGGTGAAGTGTTTTGTTTTTTACTTTTCTTATCGATTTTTTTTCTTCTTTTTATTGCTTTTGATTTTTTATTTTGATTTAAGTTAAACAGTGCGGTCGAGCGTGTTGCTCCCGCAACAAAATGGAACAAACAGAAGGATCACCCTCCGAAGACGAATATTATGGGGAAGAAGAACATATATCTGATACTGAGACAGATAATGTTATGGTCGATCCACTTCCCCCCAATGTCTCACAGCCCCCCCGAGTCAAGGTTTACCAGGATGGATCCGCTGGTCCTTGGGTGGTATACTTTCGGCCCAAAAATAAACCGTTAAACAGCATAACTGTTGCACGGGAGCTGACAAAACGTTACTCGGCCGTAACCGAGATTAAAAAGGTTCAGTCAGATAAACTGCGCGTAGTCGTTACTGACTTGAAGCAGGCCAATGATATCGTTAGCAATAGCCTCTTTACGCTGGAGTATCGCGTCTACATCCCTTCTCGTGATGTGGAGATCGACGGTGTGGTAAGTGATGCGGGTCTAACTGTCGATGATCTGATGAATGATGGGGCTGGCCGCTTTAAGGACCCTAACCTTCAATCAGTTAAGATTTTGGAGTGCAAGCAATTGCACTCAAAGTCCATCGAAGATGGTAATTACTATCCATCAGACTCGTTTCGCGTAACCTTCGCCGGATCTGCACTTCCGAGCTACGTTGAAGTGGGAGGAGCTCGTCTACCTGTACGCCTGTTTGTACCGCGGGTCATGAATTGTTCCAATTGCAAGCAGCTAGGTCACACGGCCACCTACTGTAGCAACAAGCAACGGTGCGGTAAATGTGGGGAACGCCATGCGGATGATACTTGCAGTAGGCCCGCTGAGAAGTGTGTTTACTGTGGGGAGAATCCGCATGCACTTTTGACATGCCCAACGTACAAACTTCGCGCGGATAAACTGAAGCGATCCGCCAAAGATCGCTCCAGACGCTCTTACGCAGAAATGCTTAAAAGAGCTGTCCCACTTATCTCCGAAAACCCATTCGCTCTCTTGCCAACTGACGATAACGCCTCTAACGACCCTTGCGAGGGGCATTCTTTGGCTCCGCTTGGAAACTCTAGGAAAAGACCTAATCAAAACTCACCTGAACTTCCTCGTAAGGGTCCTAGGTTGTCCCAAACAAGGGTACAAAATAAAAATAATTCATCAACTGGAAGTGCTGGTACAAATCCGAAGATAATACCTCCTGGTTTTGGGAAATTGAGATACAACCAGGAGTTCCCAGCACTCCCTGGGGCACCAAAAATCCCAAGTGCTCCAATTTTAGAGTCAGAAACTCACCCTAAAACGGGATTCCTTAAATTTTCTGACATTGTGGACTGGATATTCACAACTTTCAACATTACCGATCCTATGAAAAGCTTGCTGGTTGCTATTCTACCAACAGTAAGAACACTTCTAAAACAGTTGACTGAACAATGGCCCCTCCTTACAGCGATCGTATCCTTCGATGGCTAACTTATTAGACGGAATCAGGGATCTGATCACTGTTTTACAGTGGAACTGCAGAAGTATTATCCCCAAAATCGATTCATTAAAACACTTGCTAAATTACAATCATTGTGATGCATTTTCCCTATGTGAAACATGGCTAACTTCTAATATAAACCTCAACTTCCACGATTTTAACATTATCCGCTTGGATCGAGAAGACTCATATGGGGGGGTACTTTTAGGGATCAAAAAGTGCTACTCCTTCAATCGAATCAACCTCCCTTCGACGCCAGGCATTGAAGTTGTCGCTTGTCAAACAACAATCAAAGGCAAAGATCTTTGCATTGCTTCTATTTACATTCCTCCTAGGGCCATGATGGGATATCGAAGATTCTCCAACGTGATTGAACACCTTCCCTCGCCCCTCCTGCTTCTTGGAGACTTTAACTCTCACGGTACGGGGTGGGGCTGTCTATACGACGATAATCGATCTTCGACAATTCAAGACCTTTGTGACAACTTCAATATGACAATTCTGAACACAGGGGAAATGACACGGATCCCTAGACCACCAGCGCAAGCAAGTGCACTGGACATATCTTTATGCTCGACATCACTACGGTTAGATTGCAAGTGGAAGGTAATATCTGATCCCCACGGTAGTGACCACTTACCAATTGTAATTGCAATCACCACTGGTTCAAGACCATCGGCACCAATCAATGTTCCCTATGACCTCACACGAAACATTGATTGGAAGAGCTACGCTGCTGCGATATCCAAAACTATCGATTCAACACAGGTACTTCCCCCGGAGGAAGAATATACGTTTTTGTCCAACTCGATTCTCGATAGCGCGATTCAAACTCAGACGAAACGAGTACCCGACGTGAACACCCAAAAACGTTCTCCCAACCCGTGGTGGGACAAAGAGTGCTCAAACGTGTACGCGGAGAAAGCTGTCGCGTATAAAACCTTCCGGAACGACGGGTTAGTTGCTAGTTATCGAGTGTACGCGATGTTAGAAAAGCGAATGAAAAATTTAATGAAAGCTAAGAAACGCAGTTACTGGCGCCGGTTTGTCGACGGGTTAACAAGAGAAACATCGATGAGCACTCTTTGGGGCACGGCCCGACGTATGCGAAACCGAAACAGTACTAACGAGAGCGTGGAATATTCAAACCGTTGGATATTCGATTTCGCCAAGAAGATTTGTCCGGATTCCGCCCCGGCACAGAAAATCTACCGCGCCGCGTCGCCTTACAATACCGCGAACGAAACACCGTTTACGATGGTGGAGTTCTCACTTGCTCTCTTATCATGTAACAATAAAGCCCCGGGGCCAGATAGAATCAAATTCAACTTGTTGAAGAATCTGCCAGACTCTGCCAAAAGACGCTTGTTGAATTTATTTAATAGGTTTCTTGAGGGTAACATTGTCCCACATGACTGGAGACAGGTGAGGGTCATCGCCATCCAAAAACCAGGAAAACCAGCCTCCGACCACAATTCGTATCGTCCGATTGCAATGCTGTCCTGTATCCGGAAGTTATTCGAAAAAATGATCTTGTTTCGCCTCGATAATTGGGTCGAAACAAATGGCTTACTGTCAGATACACAATTTGGCTTCCGCAAAGGCAAAGGGACGAACGATTGCCTTGCGTTGCTCTCAACAGAAATTCAAATGGCATATGCTAACAAAGAGCAGATGGCATCAGTATTCTTGGATATTAAGGGGGCTTTCGATTCAGTTTCGATCAACATTCTTTATGAGAAGTTGCACCAGCATGGTCTTTCGCCAATTTTAAATAACTTTTTGCTAAACCTGTTGTCTGAAAAACAAATGCATTTCTCGCATGGCGATTTATCGACATCACGATTTAGCTACATGGGTCTTCCCCAGGGCTCATGTCTAAGCCCTCTCCTCTACAATTTTTACGTGAATGACATTGACGAATGTCTTGTCAATTCCTGCACGCTAAGGCAGCTTGCAGATGACGGTGTGGTCTCTATTACAGGTCCTAAAGTCGTCGACTTGCAAGGACCACTGCAAGATACCTTGGACAATTTGTCTGCTTGGGCTCTCCAGCTGGGTATCGAGTTCTCCACGGAGAAAACTGAGCTAGTCGTATTTTCTAGAAAGCGTGAACCAGCGCAACTACAGCTTCAATTAATGGATCAAACTATTGCTCAGGCTTCAACATTCAAATATCTCGGGGTATGGTTCGACTCTAAAGGTACCTGGGGATGTCACATTAGGTATCTGAAACAGAAGTGCCAACAAAGGATCAACTTTTTCCGTACAATAACTGGAACATGGTGGGGTGCCCATCCAGGAGACCTAATCAGGCTGTACCAAACAACGATATTATCAGTGTTGGAGTATGGATGTTTCTGCTTTCGCTCCGCTGCGAACATACATTTCATCAAACTGGAGCGAATCCAGTATCGTTGCTTGCGTATTGCCTTGGGTTGCATGCACTCGACCCATACGATGAGTCTCGAAGTGCTGGCGGGCGTTCTACCTCTGAAAAATCGATTTTGGGACCTCTCATATCGATTACTCATTCGATGCGATATTCTGAACCCATTGGTGATTGCAAATTGCGAAAGGCTTGTCGAGCTTAATTCTCAGACCCGATTCATGTCCTTGTACTTCGATTACATGGCACAGAACATCAATTCATCTACGTATAACGTCAACCGTGCTCATCTCTTAGATACTTCTGATCACACTGTATTTTTCGATACATCCATGAAGGAAGAGATTTGTGGAATTCCGGATCATATTCGCCCACAAGTGGTCCCAAATATTTTCTATAACAAATACCATCAAGTCGACTGCGCCAAAATGTTCTACACTGACGGATCAATTCTCAACGGGTCCACAGGCTTCGGTATCTTCAACGAAAATCTTGCTGCCTCATTCAAACTCAATGATCCTGCTTCAATTTACGTCGCAGAATTAGCTGCCATTCAGTATACTCTCGGGATCATTGACACCCTGCCCTCAGACCATTACTTCATCGTTTCGGATAGTCTCAGCTCCATTGAGGCCATCCGTGCGGCGAAGCCTGGAAAGCACTCACCGTATTTCCTGGGGAAAATACGGGAATATCTGAGTGCTTTATCTGAAAAATCTTACCAGATTACCTTGGTTTGGGTCCCGTCACATTGTTCTATTGCGGGCAATGAGAAGGCGGACTCTTTAGCCAAGGTGGGCGCATTAGAAGGCGACACTTACGAAAGACCAATTTGCTTCAACGAATTTTTCAGTATCTCTCGTCAGAGGACGCTCGATAGTTGGCAAACCTCATGGAGCAATGGGCATCTGGGACGGTGGCTACATTCCATTATCCCGAAGGTATCAACGAATGCTTGGTTTAAGGGGTTGGATGTGAACCGGGACTTTATTCGTACGATGTCAAGGATCATGTCCAACCATTACTCGTTTGACGCGCATCTCCGTCGTATAGGGCTTGCTGAAAGTAATCATTGTGTTTGTGAGAACGGCTACCACGACATCGAGCATGTTGTTTGGCTGTGCGCAGAGTACTGTGTTGCCAGGTCCCAACTAATAGATTCCCTTCGGGCCCGAGGTAGATCACCCTATGTGCCAGTCCGGGACGTCCTGGCAAGCCGTGACCACCCCTATATTTTTCTTATCTATATCTTTTTGAAAACCATTGATGTCCAAGTTTAATACATTTTCCCCTCTCTCATTCACAGTAGAATCTCACCAACCTATCCCTGTATCTACAATATGGCATTGCTTCACGAGTCTTCGGTGCATACCCTTCTTGATAACCGTCTACCCAGAACATCATGACATACCTCACATGCAGATGATATAGAGAACATCATGACAGTATCAGAGTGCCAATAATTATCCGAAATATCGACCCTCCCCATCGCCCCTGCGATTACAGGCTGGAAACTACAACACTACAACAAAGTGTGCATATCCGCCACAATGATCAATCAGCAAACGACGATGTCAATTACACAATATGTATCCCACTTCCTACCTTTTTCCTTTACTTACATAAGAGGGGAGCAAGCCGCCCCTAAATACGGCTTTCCTTTCCCCCACTAACATGTGACATGTAATTAAAAAAAAATGAATTATCGGCCTCGTTAAGCTAAAGCATTTGGGCCTAAATAAACGTATTTAAGATATATATATAGATTTGAGTGAACCTAGTTGGCTTGGGTTCGAATCCCGACCTACGATAATTGTTTTTATTCGATATTTTTTTTATTTGATGATTTTTAGAACATTCGGGAATTTTAACCCTTAAATGTATACTGTTGCCATTTGGCGACATACCGAATATTGTTATAAAAATTCTTAACAAGAGGTATATATCCTATTCATAGCGAAAAATGGGTACCAAAGAAAAATGGAATTCATGCATTTAATGGTTAAATTAGACAATTTACTAGTTTCGAAAACTGATGATTTAGACGTTTTTGTATTCAACATGAGGACTTACAGTTGTCACAAAACATTTAGATAAGTAAAAATGGGTATCGTATGAAAGAGGTGGTAACTGAATGATGGATTGAAGCCATTTATAATGATGAAAAGATTCTGTTGTGCTGCGCGCCGGTTGTGTTTTCGCTCTACGTGTACATTGAATTTAATACAAAACATTCATCTTTCTCGCTGATAAAAAGTGTCCAGCTGCAGCAATTATTTCTTAGGCAGTATATCCTGCGACTATCAACGTGCAAAACGAACGCAATTCTACAATATTTTGCAGAACTGTTTGATTTATTTCAACTGCCGAGGTGCCATTGTTAGTCTGATCGAAGCGTCGCTATTGTTATTCTGCTGTCCAGAATGGTGTGCGAAGTGTGTGATACGGCGATCGATTGCAAAGTCGATATTATTACTGTGTGCCAGGGAAGCTGCTGTAAACGTTTTCATGCTCAATGTGTGGGATTGAACGAGGCTAACATCAAGGCACTTACCAAAAATATTATCTGGTTATGCGATAGGTGTTTGGAAGCATTCATTGAAACTGTCGCTACTTCGCTGACTGAGTCGCCGGAGTCGTACCCATCTTCGAACAATATCGAGTATGAGGTGGCTTATATGAAATCAAAAATCGATGAAATTCAAAACACATTATCTAAACTGTTGCCACAGAAGCGTTCATGCCCATTTAATTCTACCCCGATTTCGTCTGTGGATTTACCGAACGAATCGAAGAATAGAAGTCGGATTGATTCACCAACTGATAATGCACATCGAAGTGATATAGAGTTCTCTTTGTTCCTGTCGAATATAGAACCTCATGTTACCGAAAGCGAAGTGAGTGCTTTAGTTCAACAGTGTCTCGGACTGAATTCAAATGACAGAACTGACATCAAAAAACTTGTTCCCGGGTGGAAGTCTATCGACGATATTAACTATGCGTCGTTCAGAATAGGGCTTGATGGGAAGTGGAAGCCACTAGCCCTGCAGGCGTCGACTTGGCCTCGAAACGTCCGCTATCGTGAATTTGTCAACCGGAACAATACGACGTGGAGACCTGGATGTTGAACAACACATTACTGACTACTGATGATTTCGATTATCTTGTTTGTTTACAATAATTACTGTTTATTTCCAAATGCAAGAATGTTCTGTGAGAAGTGTTATATTTTTGTCCTGTCTGAAATGTATTGTTGTATTTTTGTACTGTATGAAATGTAAATTTTGAAATTGTAACTAAGATAAGGAACCACCATTGGGGCCACGGGGCCTGTTGGTGTAAATAAATAAAATAAAAATAATTGGTGGCAATCTCTTCGATTTATTTTCTGCTCCCTGCCAATGTAATTTTTTTTTTTGGTAAGCGGAAGTCGCTGTTCGAATTCAATAGTTTATATATTTATATTGTGCCGCGATGTTTGTTCTAAACTTTGCCCAACCGCAAAGTTTAGAACAAACATCGAGCAAAATAGAGGCACTGTTGGTCAGAAATCGGCCATGAATTGACAGTTCATGGATTTATTCACCCCTGCTGATCGCAAATTGGAAAGTAGTACTCATGTAATTTATTGATACCCTATTATTCATCGTTTTTGTATTCCCCACACAATTCCTTTGCATCCTCTTAAGCTTTTTTCTTGGTTCAAGACCAATAGTTGTTCGAAAACTGTTCATATAACGATGGATTTTTTTTGCTTTGTAACATTGCGGTATTGAAAAGGCTAAATCTCAAAAATGGCCGTTTCGCAATCTTGTTGCTATCTTGTTTTTTTCGCAATTTTTGCTAATTTCCAGTGATAACCACAATATCAATTATTTTTTATTGGAATGAAAATACGTTTAAACTCATCGTACCTTTGTCTGCAAGTCGATAAGTAAAAAAAAATCCATGGTAACAATGCTAGTGTCAAAAATTTACAGCAACGCTCGAACAAATAGTTTCTCTTGTGATCCATATAAGAATATTCATGTTTTACAAGCAGAGTTAAAAATATTCAAATTCATTGAATGAAAATTGATCATATTCAGCCGCATTCATTTTCAATATTCAGTGACGCAGCTGAAAACGTCAAACGAACAAACCTCCCATTCATCCATGCAAATTTTCATTCGGCTCCGATTATTACACGAAGCTACCGTGCAGCAACGAATCAAATGCATCAAAGTGGGCCGTGGCACAATGTAAGCGATGATGATTGTTGTTTCATATGCTTTATCGACATTTGAAAACATTTTCCTAGATAATTAGTGTAATGAATATATTGTACGATATTCAACTGAATGAATAAGATAGATAGTTGAATGAATATTTTTCCTATTCGCCGTGAGTCGCAACAGGTTCATTTTCAGCCGTCAAAAAAGAGCTTCGATTATTTTTAACTCTGTTTACAAGTAAACAGACCATTTCGATTAAAAAGTAAATTTACATACACAAGGGCGCGTGTGTTTTGGTAAGCTTGTACATTGAAAAATTTACTTATTACTCGGCTGTGCGGGGGTTTAGCTGAGTTCAACTATGTGTGTATGTATATGCAAGTCATTGGAATGAATTTTTTTAGGTTTGCTAATGCATCGAACCAACTTGATAACTTCTTTTTGTTAGCAATGACATTTTTTTCAGGACGAAATTGAAATTGTAAATCAACTACATGAAATTATAAAAAAAAACTATATAAATGTTATAAGAGCAAACCGTGGAAGTAACAAATAGAATAAGAAAAGGGTTCTAAATGTGCTAATTTGAGAAGTTCTTGACTTAAAAGTAAAAAAAATAATGTGCGTGTATTGGGACTCGAACCCAGGTCGGTTACCAATAGTCATGGTTTGCTTATCGTGTCAATTTTTAGAGTAGGAACAATTACCTTTATTAAACACATAATTCAGCTATAAGTCAAAGGTGGTATAAAGGCAAATATATTAGTAGAAACAACCTTTTGCAGCTTAATGAATAAAGGTAATAGTATTGGCAACAAAATCATTTATTCAACTCGTAATTCAGTCTAATTGGGATGGTTGAATAAAAGCATTACATTTGTGTTTAGTATAGTTCAGCCTAGTTTAAACTGGCAAATACTGGAGTTTAAATAAGCTGAATAAACTGTTAATGTTCAAATAGTTCAGCGAAAGCTTTATTCAGCTTTCATAGCCTTTAATCTGCTTTTAATCAGTCAAGTAGTCTTATAGTTCAGCTCCTAATGTTTGTTGGGATAAGCTAGTCTCAAAGGTTAAGCCATGCATGTCTTGTAACGGAGTTACAAATCTTGCTTTTAAGATAATCCCAGTCCATAGTGATCTTCACTTTTATTGTTTCGCGTTCCCGGTCTCTGTTCTCGATCGGTTGGGTTTCGCCAAAAGGGTACAATGATTAGACCAGCGGGAAATTCGTCGACACTCGAACCACACAATAGTCGATCGATTGATCTTCGGGTCCGTTTACGAGGCAAAGCTATTTGAGCTAATAAACTTGACTCGACTCGCTTTCATAGTTCAACCACCAGTCAGAACACACCTCGAAAGGAAGTTAGGAACTAATCGGTAGCCATGTGTCGATGGGCCGACAGAATACAATAAAGCGGTTTCAAGTTTTCGGTTTTTCGGGTCGCGTAGTATAGGGGTCTGGGGAAGAAAACCCACAAAGGACACTTCCCCATCCTTGTTGGATTGTACCACAGTTGGACTGTATTGGTAAGACTGTTCGGTCGCAGGTTGTAGTGTTTCGGGGGTCGCGGATTAGGTTGGCTTAGTGGATTGGAACCCGCCTTGAGGAGTCCCAGCCGGGCACGGGAATTTCAGAATTATTCATAAAACAGGCCCTTTCACGGCAGGAGTAAAAGCCTACCTGGCGCTTAAGTGAAGGTCGCCAACATCCATCTACGGCTACGGCTTTCCCATTTCCAGTCCCGTTACAGTCTAAGTACAAACAAATTTAATGTGAAACCGCAGAAGAATCAGTAAAATAAACTCGTTGTCGCTTGTCAAGTTTGTCGATTATGGTGGATACATAAGCAATAAGGTTTGTGGTTGTAGATCGTTTTCTTACGAAGCCATGTTGTTCCTCGACGCTAATATGACCCACGGACTGTTAAACAATGCCGTATAACAAAAAACGTTCAAATACCTTCGGGAGGTAGCTGAGGATCGATATCGCACGATATCAACTTCAAATTCTCCTTCCAGTAAACTCGAAGAAACTTCGGCGTGTAGCACGTGGTCGGCACTGGCGGCTCCAGGAAGGGGCATGGGGGGCACGTGCCTCCCCTATTCGACAAGAGGTTGTTTTGGTAAAAATATATTTGCCTTTTCCAACTTCAACATGCTAATATTTTCGAAAGTGATAAACAAGGTGATCATTTTGTTTTGTTCTTTGTAACACCTTTCTTAACCAAGCAAAAGACAATTAAATTTGGTTACAAAAGTAATTTCGAATTTGTTAGCGAAGTATAGTTTATACTAGGGTTGTTGTACCGGTAATACCGGAAACGAAAATCCGGGAATCCCGACGGCTCGTTGTTGCCCATCTACAATACGTCGTGTCCAGTCTCGTGCGCGTCACATTTCTGTAAAATATATCCAACCTAGACTTAAAACTTGACAAGACTTAAAATACCATCGTCTCCAGGAATCTTTCCGGAGATAACTGAAGTTAAACGACACACTCATCAGTAGAATGAAGCAGTATAAGTAAACACAACTATCTCATCAGAGGCAGCCTACGTGATAGCTGAGACGATTCCCTTAAACCTTCTACTCAAAGAAGATAGCGAATGTTATATGGATCGTGGCACGAGAGGAGTCCGTTAACAAGCCCGAGCTGATACCTTAAGCATGTGGCAACATTAGTGGGATAACGCTATAAACGGTAGATGGACCCATCCACTATTTCCGTGCCTGTCGGTGTGGGTGAACAGAGTGCATGATGAAGTGAACTTCCACATGACACTGTTCTTGTCTGGGCATGGCTGTTTCAAGAAGTATCTGACCAGGTTCGCCCTCGCGAGATCGCCGTTCTGCATTGCGTGCGGTGATGCAGAGTAAACGTTTGAGCATGTGGTCTTCGAATGCCCACGATTCAAGCACCAGCAAAACGAAATGAGAACATTGTCATTAACCCCATGATGTTATAACAGATTGGCGAGATTTGACCATAACGTAATTAAGCCATCATGGGACTGCTGATTTTCTTGCCACAGGAACAGTTCCTTTGCCAAACCATTTGTTTCGAAAACAAACTTTATTCTGCTAGAAACTTCGAGCCCCTGCATTAATTTGAAATTGATTTTCACACAAGTTCGGTCGTCGATCACGACACATCCACCAAACTTCATCAACACCTGGCCGTACAGCTAACGGGTCCAGGTTCTGACCGGTTTCTGTTGTTTGGGGCTACTGTTAGGTTGTTTATTTGCTCGGCGACATTAGTAGCTTTCTCGAAAACGGATTCGCCACACAGTTCAGTGTTCAGTTATGTCGCCATAATGGCATAGATTTTTAACGAATAAAACAAAAATGCGCGGTCCGTTTGCGGGTCTCCTTTACATTCGGACCACCAGACAGCCCAAAATGCAGTGTCTTACATTACATACATTGCCAAAGGTGCATGGGTTGTTAGGAAGATGGTGCAGACTTACCTGATGTATGACTTGGTTTACTCCCCGGATAGTGTCATTTGCGTCGTCCACCATTGATCGGGATCAGGCAGGACGTACTGCTCTTAATCCCGTGCTGATCTTTGTTAACTGTCTTCGCGCGGACGAGTGTATCACCCATTTAGTTCTCGAAATGTTTTTGCCAACCGCGCTAGTCGAGCAACAGGATCGTACTTTCGCTGCCTGGAAATTTTTCAAGAACACGTTGCGCTATTTCATTCCAGGACCTGATTGCACTAGCTGGCCCCTTTTTCGTCGACACTACCATGCGATTCACTCCGGATACTTTTGTCACGGATCGTGATGCGGACACGTTGGCGTTGTCCGAACAACCAGGAAATTAAGAGAGCTTTCAACGAACACGCGGTTCTTTTTGCTTTTTCCCCTCTCCTTCGTTGACCTGAATCAATGTTAATATAACAACAGGTTACCGTGTACAATAGTTGACAATTACAATAAATTACATTTTAAAATTATTGTTGCTAACAATTGACTTTAGCGCGCAGTGTGCATTTGCCTTCAGTCATGGTTTCTGCCCACTGAACAAAGAGCCGACTAGGCGGATTAAACTAGATGCTGGCGATAGGTGCAATGCAGTAAAATTTCATTTCATTCAATCGAAACTGAATGAACGCAGTCAATCAGTCGTCTACGGTAGCATTCATATTCATTTAACGCATCAGTTGCTGTTGATCTGAAGCTCAGTTCGTGGCACTTCACTCATCGATGCTTTCAAATGAGTTGCAATTCATATTCAACCTCCTTCGTTTGATCCTCCTCTGGTTTTCTGGTGGTAGAAACTAAACAGGCAAAAACGTCAAATGACCAGAACCTGTTATTCAATTGACAGTTAACTCTGAGTGACTCAAACGAAGACGGCAGCAGAACTCAATTGATATAGTGGTGGTATGCTTACAGTGAAAGACTCGCAGTTTCACTTGAAACGAATATTTTCGTTTGAAATTGATATTTTACCGCACTGGATAGGTGTTCAAAAAATTTAAAAAACACCGCCTCGCGTGGCAATTTCGGGCCAGTCAAACGATTATTTCTGGGTCACTAGGTAATGTGATTGTGAAAAACACATATTTGTCCAGTAACTACAACGAGCTTTAAGTGGGGTCATAAATCGTCTCATGGGACCTGTCCACACTACGAAGTTTGTCCAATTAAAATGGAAGGAAAAATATCAAGGCATTTACTAGAGAAGTTTTATAAATCAGATTGAAAGATTTCGGACGCTTTTTGAAATTAGTACACACCTGGTTTCTTTGCATTCTCCTGCTGTTTTATTATCTCTCAAGTTCTCCAGAAAGGACAAAAAATAAATTTGTTTTTTTTTACTGTTCAGTTGGTGTGTAGGTGTCTGTGTAGTTTTCTTTGTTCCTGTTCACTTTCGTAGTTTCAATTTGTTTCAGGCTTAAATACATAAAAATGGTAATGTCGTTTTTTTCCTAACAGATTTATCATCTCAGCTTCAAGTCCATAATACGAAAATTAAATTTTCTAGTTTGAGTTTTCTGTCTGCGTTTAGTTTGTTTCTCTGTTTTTACAGTAAACAACTTTTATTTTGGTTTTCATCACCAAAATAGTGTGTTCTTTTGAAAGCAACTTTCAATTGCCTTTCGTAAGAACAAAATTTGTTAAAATTCCTAACACGCAATGTCACGTGGTGTGAGTTCCGTTTTCTCCCCACCGATGATATACCCGTTGCTACCCGCGCAAGGGACTGGCAACTTTTTTTTGTTTGTTTTGATTCGTATGTGTGAAAATAATTACAAAATTCTGCGAGAGCGCTACTGCTTAATTTCATTAAGAGTTTTCTCTGTTTAGTTCGTGTTGTGGCATTAGCGAAGAGCGTTGCCGAGCGTTTAAGTGCAACTGTGACCTTCCCTTTCCACTCACGGAACTACTATCCAAGTCTTCTGTTCATTTTTTTTATTTTTACAAATTAATTCTTAAACTAAATCAAAAGGGGGCAGGCAGCCTTTGCGAGCTCGACAAAATGAGAAGTTTCTTTGTTGTATTCTTTTTTTTATTTTTGGCGACAATCCGCACTGCTTCCGGCTAGAAAGCGTTGCCTCAACACAAGTTGCTATAAATTACAGTCCATTGGTTTATTTCGATCAGTAATATTTATAATATAAAAATATGCCTTTTTACATGGAAAAACATGTTCTCCCTTCCAGTGAATGGATTTTGTTTTAAAAGCAACATTTCCCTAATGCTTTGAATCGACTATACTTCACATCAATGCTCTCTCTCTCCGTCTAGTAAACTTGCGATTGATGTTTATATATATTTTCCTGAAAGTTTTACCCTTCTTTCACAACAATCCTTCCCTTCATTCAAGAGCGAGGCATTTTGACAAGAAAAAATCTATTATTTTCTTATCCGTCTCCCTACACAACATTCTTCGCATTATGTAGCGAATAGGATTTAAGTGTTCTATCGAGAAAAAAAACAAACACTATTAACTATTTAAAAAAATTGAGACATAAAAATCTTCCTACACGAGAGGCCTCTTGAATCGAAGAAGGGAAGGAACTTTGAATCCGCCTAATGCTTTTTTTTACAAAAAAAAGTTATAAATTCTTCCAACGGTCGCCTGTTTGTTTGCTGCGTATCGGTTTGCAAGCGTCTCCGAATGGTGTGTGGTTGAGTGTGTATGTATGTGTGCATGTTTGACTGATGATGGTATTGCTGTTTCGTCCTTAGTAAACCCTAAACTGTCCTTCCAGCATTACATTCGTCATTTTCTGTCCGTGGGTTATACAATAAATAGATAATATTAACTTGCTTTTTTAATTAGATTTGTAGTAAATCCTAAGCAAACTAGTTTTTCTTCTTGTTTTCTGCTTGTTTGCACGCTGGCTTGCTGCACCTTCCAAGTGTTGTGGGTGTGTGTTTCTATGTTCTTCGACTTCATCACTATCATCTGGCTTTAAAAGTAACTGAGCTGATTTTTTCCATGGTGCAGTACAAGAAAAAAGAACAAGAGCTGGTGACTGGCTTGTCAATTTGCAAAACCTAAGCAAGGTGTTTGATTCTAGGGGAAGATATAGTTGATAGTGTGTCCTGGTTGTCTTCTGTTCCATTAACTAGCCAACTGTTTGTTACCTGCCTGATTTGTGTGTGGGTGTGTGTTGAAGTTTGCTGTTTGTTTTTAAAAGTTGAACCCGTCTCTGGGTACATTTGGGTTCTGATTAAACTGGAACGCGATCTCGTCGGAAGCCGGTCTAAGTTCGTCCAACACTGCTTCGTCGGTCTGCAAAGCAGCAAGATCGGGTTAAGATGAGCAAAGAAAATAAAAATCCGTTAACCTACCTCGTCTGAGAAGAACTGCTCAATAATATCGTACGCCAGTTTGTAAATCTCGATGTTTTCGTGATTCTGCAGAACTTCGATTTTGGAAACGCCGTCGCACTCTTCTATCATGTTGGCGATCTCCTCCGTTTCCTGCCCTGCTAGCTTCAACATATTATTGATACCATCCAAGATAACCTATTAAAGAATAATGAAGTGGAACATTAACCGTGCCTAACCATTCGCCCAATTATACTTACGTTGATCACTTGAGTATCCTTGCAGGTCAGCAGATCGCAGAAAGGCGGAATGGCACCGTCCTTGATGAGCTGCGCAACCTGCTCCCGATTTCCACTTATCGTCAAGTTGCTGATCGCCCAGGCCGCCTCTTTTTGCGTCTGGAACTCACCCTTGCTTAGGTTTTCGATGATTTTCGGCAATAGACCAGCATCGATGACCGCCTGCACCTGCGTTTGATTTCCGGCAGTTATATTCGACAGGAACCAAACCGCTTCCTTTCGAATTTTGTCCTTCGCGTGGCTCAACAACGAGGGGAAGTGAGACAGAGCATCACAATTTAATACGACCTGAAAAAATGATAATCAACCATCGATCCAAAGACTAACAAAACAATAGTTTATATACCTGTGTCTGATCATCCGAACCCGTGACAATGTTACCAACCGCTCGCAGGGCTGCTGTCTGTACCTTTACTTCAACGTGTGACAAAAGGGGAATAAGCTTCGGCACTACACCACTGTCGATCACGAGTTGAATCTGTTCGTTTCCTCCGTCGGTAAGATAGCTTAGGGCCCACACGGTGTCTACAAGGATATTGATGTCGGTATGATGGATCAGCATATTCAGCGCCGGCAGAATTTCCAGAATCGTATCAACCGGTGGCGGGGGATCCTTGTTACGACACAGATTTACAATTACCCATGTGACATTCCGCAGGAAGGGAATCGGAATCTCCGGCTTAATGAATGACAATAGCGGCTGGACGACACCTAGTTTGATAACATAGTCTCGCAGACACGGTCCATCACCAATAATGTTTCCGAGAGCCCAAACAGCCTGTTCGCATACATTAGGAGCAGGCGAACCTAATAAGCGCAGGAAAAGTGGCACTGCACCAGCACGAACTACTTGATTAGTTTGTGTTGAGGTTCCCGAAGCGATGTTTGTTAGAGCCCAAGCTGCCTCGAACTGTAACAGCTGATTATCGTCCCGTTCAAGACATCCAACTAGAATTGGCAGGATTCCGCTCTGTATCAGCGCATCAATCGGAGGATTCCTGTCAGATGACAACAAACGACGTGCCGATTGTACTGCGGCCAACTGTTCATCCTTGTCAGCACTATTTCCGGCTTTTTCAACTAACTTCTTCAGATTGGAAGCCGATGTGTAGTCGTCTTCGTCTGTTGATTCGGCCGTAGTTTGCGGGACGTTACGCCGTTTAAGGATCGTTTCTTCGCGCTTGTTTTTGCGAAGTTCAACAGTTACCTCATTACGGCGGCGCCGCATCTCCTGTTAAGGAAGAAAAGTGGATTGTTAAAAGCAGCCGTTTTTTTCTGAAAATTTGTAATGGATGACAAATCGACTTGAACAGAACCCACATCTGTTTAAACTACCGTGTAAACATTCACCATCATGACAGTAAGACAGTTCAAAGACCATGCAATCAAAAATTATATCCAATGTTCGTCAGGGCGAGTGCGCTGCGCATTGAAGTCAGCCGGATCAAGGCCTTCACTTGATGTTTTCTTTTTTCCGTCATTTTTAGTGGCACCTTCCACCTATTGCGTTCATTCATTTTCTTCTGATTCGTCTGGCCCAGCATCTTTCATAATAGTATAGGTGGTATGGGACCAGTAGCAACCGGAAGGTCAAAAGTCCTTATAACAACATCGATGTGTTCCAAGCTATGGTCCGAACACATTTAACCGCACTATTTTTGCTATTTAAAACCTTGTCCTGGAGAATTCGAGCTTTTTCTACCCCTTGTGAAATTTTCTATTACGCATAAAATTGAAATTGGCCGTTCTCAAAAAACTACACTAACAACACGACCTGTACGTATTTGACCAGTCTAAGCCCCATCGAATAATCGTGAATCACTTACCTCCTGATCTTTTCCTTTGTTTTTAAAACCTTGCATTCGGTTTTTCATCTGGGAATCTATCGACGCCATTTTTCGTCAAATTTGCTCGACTGCTTTGCCACTGAAATGCGTCTGTGTATTGGTGTATGTGCGCGATGGATGATGATTAACCACTCTCTACTTCTCCGCGGGCGGATCGTCGTCACAAGGCTCACTTCGTTTTTACTTTCTTCCCGAACTTCTGCCGACGTTCACAGACGGAGAACCGTTCTTAAAATAGTAGAAATCACTAGTTTGTTGCAGCAATTGGAGCTTTCCAACACTATGCACCTTTTGCGTCGATAAAAGGAAAATTCTTTTCGAGGCAGCACCAATTTTTCCTTCTTTTCACGTTGTGCTCAGTGATTTTGCTACTGCTGTCGGTACTCAATAGATCGCTGTCAAAACGACCACCCATCTCAGTGACAACTGTCAAAACTAGTTTGCGTCTGACCCATGAAGCAAAACGGAACGCGGAAGCTGGCGAACGCAAACTTGACTAACACAGTGAAAACCAAAGGTATTAGTATAAGGTACGCGAAGATAATCCCAAAGAATGAAGTCAAAAAAGTCTACCTATCGAGCAAAATTAGAAGATATCAGATATGGATTCCAATGGATCTCGACAGGTAGACTTTTTTGGTTTCCCGGATAGAATTTTACAATAGCATTTACCCTACAAACAATCATAAAACAATAAATATTATAGTTATTACTGCTTCAACATTGTTCGATGCCAAGCAATAGATTTACAATAAAATTGCATGTAACAATAATTTTCACTATTCAGCAAAAAACTGATACAGTGCATTCACGTTAAATTTTACTGTTTTCGAGAAAAAAATGTATGGAGAAAAATTGATTTTTTTTAATGTTAAGATACATAAGCACCCCCCCCCCCCTTTTTCACTGTAAAAGTATTTTACATTGAATTTTACTGTAAAAACGTTAAAGTTTATTGTTTTTGTATTGTACACTGATAAAAATATAACAGTAACATCTATTAATTTTACACATAGATTTTTGCAATTAGCGGCTGCATATGCATACTATTTACTCGCACATAGATCTGATGAGAAAAATATCAATACATACTATTTTTGCATTGACATTTTATAACTTCGGCACATAAAACATGAGTCTATAGTGTCACGTACATATAATTTATGTGTAAACTTGTTGAATTCTACAGTTTGCACTTAAAATTTATATTTTGCGCTTGATGAGTATACTCTTTTTGCGCATATAATTGCTAAGTGCGGGTAACAAATGGATTGTACATTCAGATTATTTTGAGTGTAGCATAACACTAAAACTTACCGTAAATTATTGTAAAATTACTGTACTGTCACAGTGAAAATCATGGTTTTGTTACTGTACTACTGTACTGTTTCTATTCGGGAATCTGATGCAAAATAAATTGCAATTCAACGCACGTGGCGCCGAGCGTAATGCATGGCTGAAGTCACATCGTGGGAATTGAGAAAAGATTCTTAATACAACCTTAGGCTGTTCACATCGCTGATGTATTCTATATGGTCTGTTCTATTTTACAGCACCGACTAAAACAGATCGATCGCAATGCTAAGATGCAGTTCAATTTTTCGAACACTTTTTTGGATCAGCTCGACTATTCTGTTTTAAATATTTTCCACAATTTGGAACACGAATAGAACACTGTTTTAAATATTTTTCATTAGTATGTGTGACGGCTGACAGCAGAAAAAACATGTGTCGTATAACTGATAAGCAATAATAAAATCGAATAAAATATATTTCTTTCGTAACCGAGCGCCCTTTCAGTTTACACACGCGCGTTGTTCGTTGTAACATTACCTTGAGTTAGGCGATATCGGTGAAGGTGTTTATCCCAGCAAGGGCTGGAGTATAAACATTATAAACATTTTAAACGTTAAATTATGTCAAGTAGTGCAGTGTAGTGCGGTGCTAAACAGTTTTCTTGCCTGAAAGAGGGCTTTGTTTAGACGAGCTATACCAGCTCTCTACTGTCCCTCTAAGAACGGTTGGTTTCAAAATCGTCCAATGAAGGACGTTCGTTGGACCAATAGACCTTTCTCGTCAAAAAATTTTATGTGATAGGATGCTTCCTTTTTTATCCCCAATTCGTTACTGCCGGTTGCCGCGATGATTTGGTACCTCTAACTATTGAAAAAATCAAAAATAGTGCAAGCTGCTCATTTAACCCCATATTCTGAATACCTATCTTGCCTTGTTTCCCAGTATTTTTACACCATTTGGATGAATTTCCTGTGGGGAATACTAAAAGGATGCCAGATCTGCATATATATTAGTAAATCTGCAGATTTTGCATTTTCACTGCAGATGTTTTGCAGATTACAAATATTTAGCAGAACAAAGCCTATGCCAGCCAATTTATACACAAGCCTTCAACATTTTTGGTCATTTAAAATATATACATACTACATTTCTATGTCAAATTTATTGAAGATTTTTGTAGCAATCTGCAGACTTTTATATTTTCACTGCAGGCTATTGTTTAAATAGACCTGGCATCAATGATGCTGAAATGATTCATTCATATACCTGTCAAAAACATAGAGCATTGCATGAAAATGTATAACCTCACTTTTCTGACAGTTCAGTGTGGTTGTTTACCTAAGACTTGTTTACATGGACTTTTAAAATTTACATTACTTGAATACTTTCGATGCTCTTTGAAAGACTATCAACTCAAGAAGGATGAGGATTGGAACAATGGGAACCTGGTGCCACATTATGCAACCAATTCGAATCGACCTTTTCACACAAGCTTGAATACAATAAACCTTTCGTTTCGAGATGCGTAATGTCACCCCTGGTTCATACATTGACCAATCGGCGCTGGATGCAAAACCCGGTGGCATATGCTGAATCGTAAGATCAAGCATTGGGCTATAAAACGATTGCTTTCTGGATGATGGATAAGGATTTGTACACATTTGTTTGTTTGCTCGTGGGTTAAGTCCCAACAAGATGATCCGATTTATTACTCATTTTTAGGTGGTGAAGTTTACCTGAACTTTATAGGTAACGAATTCGGTCGATGATAAGTTGTTGAAATGATCGTTCAATGCCCATACCGAAAAACGTTTCCATTGGTCAGAATGCCTACCAGCGTATGATAGCTGCAAACATGAGGACAACAAGGTTATCGCTTTCGAATGGAACAATTATTTATTATTCGTGTTCAAGTTCCATTACAGCAAAAGTTTCGTCGATTGACGATTATCGCATTGTCGTTGATTTAGCCGGCAAATGCAAAACAGTGCTCGGCACTGACGATAAGGAGTAAGAAGGATTTGATAGGAGTGATAAGAATGCAGAGCATTATACATTCTGGAAGAATATCAGGGAGGAGAAATTATATGTAAATTTATATTATAATCCGAGTTGCCATCATTTTTGCACCGCAATGAAGCTTTCTGCAACTGCTGTCGTGTTCAAATTGGCAGGAAATAACTAGGCAGCGAATGATAAATTGCATAGTCAATTTATTTACTTTTTCGGAAGGATAAGAAATTAGTATGTTGTGAATATATGTGTCGCCGGTGCCGTGTGTTATGGTGGTACCGGACGGAACCGTTGGTCAGCAGACCGTCCTTGTCGTACTGGTCATAGATGCGACGTTTTTTCTCATCTGATAGCACTTGACATGTTTCGGAGATCTGTCTTAACGCTCTCTACTTAGCGCAGGACGCGCGAAACCGCTGCTAGCTTTCGAAAGAAAATTTCTAGCTGCTGCTACTCTATCAGTCTCTCTCTCTCTCTCTCTCTCTCTCTCTCTCTCGACTGAGGACTACAATTTCGGTCGACTAAATTGTGCTATAAAAATTGTACTTCCTGGAATTTCACCTAACGAGATCAATTCATTGTGAGGAATTTCGCTGCGTTCCAATATTGCTTGCCTCTGTAGGTGATGATGTGTGTGGATTCACTTCGGCAGCCAGCCCGGATACAATTTTACAATATCATTTACCCTGCAAACAATCATAAATGTAAAGTTCTCACAGTAGATTTACAATAAAATTTCATGTAACAATAAATTTTACTGTTCAGCAAAAAACTGATACAGTAAATTTACATTAACTTTTACTGTTTTCAAGAAAAAATTGTATGGAGAAAAATCGATTTTTTTACTGTTAAGATACATAACCACCCCCCTATTTTACTGTAAAAGTCCATTTTACATTGAAATTTACTGTAAAAACGTTAAAGTTTATTGTTTTGGTATTATAGCATAACACTAAAACTTACTGTAAATTATTGTAAAATTACTGTACTGTCACAGTGAAAATCATAGTTTTGTTACTGTACATTTCTATTCGGGAGGTCTTATGTGTTGGGTAATTTTGCTATCTTATTCTACTGAATAAATCATCTGACTAAAGCCTCTACGTTATACTATGGTCACTTTAAAAACGCATTGCTATTTAATCTTGTAGCTCTTGGCAAGTCAGTCGACTAATCCTGGCACTATACCGCTGACGTCGCACTTATTACGGTGATCAAACTTGGCGAGAGCGGCAGTGGTTTCGTCGGAATTGTTCACTCGACAAGCAGGAAGTGCAAGGACTCTGCTACTTATGCCTGAGCCCCTCGTTGAAACCTTCGTCCTGTCGGAGTGTTAGCTTCGTCCGATACCGGAGCGTATTGCTGAACCGAAGCAGTCTGCTACTGGCGCTGCTTCCTTCGAATCGGACAGGGCGAAACAGCTGCAACAGGAGCGGACCTAGTATGGGGTGTAAAGGTCATCAATTGCCATAGATCACCAAAATGCTCTGCGACTAACATTGTGAACAAAACAAACCAAACGAAATTCATCGCAACAACGATAAAATAATCTAAATTCTACCCAAACATTTGAAAATGAGAAAAAGGCAAAAGAAGTTTTGGTCGAATTCATTATAATTCTATTTAAAAATTGAATACTGTTTTATTTAGTTTGATTGCGCATATTGTTTACATCAGACACACCCCTTAATTCATTGAGTACGTATTTCACTGCCTTTATAATCCTTTTGGAATCAGTTACAATAATCCTTTATAATCATTTTATAATAAGTGTATTGCTAGTTAGGACTTTTATATCAGCCGGGCTCTTTTATAATTTGTTATAAAATCATTATCAAAATTCTTCATAATCCATTGTTGCGTTATGTTTATGTACATGGCCAGATAGATAGTTTTTAACTGAGACGGAACGTGTGGATACGAAAAAACCTAATGTCAATTGTAGCCAGGGGGAGCTGTCAAATGCAGCCAAAGGGAACCGTCAAATGCAGTCAGGGGGGACTGTCAAATGTAGCCAGTCCATTTAAAATATGTGAGGAAGAAAGAGTGGCTATGCAAGACAAGAGATAAAATGAACAGAAAAAAGAAAAAGAAAACATCTATCCACAGGTTCTGTCCCAGGATTTTAATAGAGAACATCAAAATTCGATTTGTTTGCATTTGGCAGTAGGCCTTTTTCAAATGTTTGGTTAGAAATTCCTTGCTTCTTCAACGAATCATGTACAAGAAAAGTAAAAATGTTAAATTTAACGGAACAATGTATGATGCCGACATCAATTAAAAAATACAGCTGAGCGACCTTGTTGGGAAACTGTTAACATTTGGCAGCGAACCAAACCAAGTTTCTCATACTATGATCGAATCAACAAAAATTCCAAGATCATGTAAACAATCTCTTTGAACTGTCAAAAAAGTGAGGTTAAACATTACCATGCAACGTTCTCCACCGAGAGGTTCACTTTAATTTGTTTACATAACCAATGAACTTTGTGCCGCGACTCACCACTTCATTTGCCGCGTTGCCAGGAAGCCAAGCAAAAATATACAAAACAGTGCTGCCCAAACACATATTTTGAGTCCCACCATTCTTGCAAAGGTGAAAAAAATACTCAACATTCTTGCATTTTTCAAATTTAAAAAAATCATTAAAAAATCACGATAGCTCTAAAAAGTCTCATTTCAGCGGAAATATTCTTAAAAATGTGTAGTCTTTTGAATAAAAATAAGAAAAAAGGGGGTTAGGTCGGACGAGAAAGGTCTATTTCGACAACGTCCCACAGACTAACAGACATAACACTATGAGGGAATTCCCTCAAAAAACATCGATCCGGCAATTTTCCCAGAACACTAGCTCCACCTTTTATTCACAGTCCCAAACACTCATTTACTGGTCGGTTACCCCTCAAGTTTGTGAACAATTTTTCACTAGTGGTCTATCCCCCATATGCTTACGAACGGGCGAACCTTTGTTTTTGAGTGTTATGTCTGTTAGTCTGTGAACGTCCAAATAACCGTTCAACGAACGTCCATCGTTGGACCCGTATTGAACGATTTTGAAACAATTTTTTGGACGTCTTAGTGGGGTGTGAAGGTCACGCGGGTGACGGACAAAAGAAACGAAGGATCCATTCACCTACCAGCTCGCCAGGAACCAACTGGTGAAGTGTTTCGTTTTTACTTTTCTTATCGATTTTTTTATTGTTTTTGATTTTTTATTTTAATTTAAGTTAAATAGTGCGATCGAGCGTGTTGCTCCTGCAACAAAATGGAACAAACAGAAGGATCACCCTCCGAAGACGAATATTAAGGGGAAGAGGAACGTATATCAGATTCGGAGACAGATGATGTTATGTGTGATCCACTTCCCCCAATGTCTCACAGCCCCCCCGAGTCAACATTTACCAGGATGGATCCGCTGGTCCTTGGGTGGTATACTTTCGGCCCAAAAATAAACCGTTAAACAGCATAACTGTTGCACGGGAGCTGACAAAACGTTACTCGACCGTAATCGCGATTAAAAAGGTTCAGTTAGATAAACTGCGCGTAGTCGTTACTGACTTGAAACAGGCCAATGATATCGTTAGCAATAGCTTCTTTACGCTGGAGTATCGCTTCTACAATCCTTCTCGTGATGTGGAGATCGACGGTGTGGTAAGTGATGCGGGTCTAACTGTCGATGATCTGATGAATGATGGAGTTGGCCGCTTTAAGGACCCTAACCTTCAATCAGTTAAGATTTTGGAGTGCAAGCAATTGCACTCAAAGTCCATCGAAGATGGGAATAGGGATCTTTAATTTGGAAAAAAAAATGTGTCAGTTTGTCATATGAATTGATAGCGGGTGTCCTTACGAGTACACTCATATCATTTTTAAACCTTAATTATTCTTTTCTGATTTTTAAATTTAAGAAAATCAAATTTAATTCAGCCAATAAACTGACAGTTGTCCTACTAAACGACGTATCTGCAAATATCTCGTTCGCCTCATTGTTAACCGGGACAGTGCCCCACACAGTATGATCTGGTACTTTTGCAATCCGCTAGCAGCTTGCCATCCCAAATTTCATTTGCAAACTATGGTGGATCTGATGAGACAACCTATGGAGTCGTGCAAGTCGCATGGGTTTGGATGTGTTATTGTCCTAAAAGGAAACAAACTAAAAAATGTTTTTTTCGATAGTTTCGGGCTTAAAAATAGAAAAGGGATTGAGATATTAACTCGCGGTCCCAATCTGCATCAGAAAATACCTTAACCCGCACACCCCTAAAGATCCCTATTACTATCCATCAGACTCGTTTCGCGTAACCTTCGCCGGATCTGCACTTCCGAGCTACGTTGAAGTGGGAGGAGCTCGTCTACCTGTGCGTCTGTTTGTACCGCGGGTCATGATTTTTTCCAATTGCAAGCAGCTAGGTCACACGGCCACCTACTGTAGCAATAAGCAACGGTGCGGTAAATGTGGGGAGCGCCATGCGGATGATACTTGCAGTACTTTTGACATGCCCAACGTACAAACTTCGCACGGATAAACTGAAGCGATCGAATCCGATCTTGCGCAGAAATGCTTAAAAGAGCTGTTCCACTCATCTCCGAAAACCCATTCGTTCTCTTGCCAACTGACGATAACGCCTCGAACGACCCTTGCGAGGGGCATTCTTTGGCTCTGCTTGGAAATTCTAGGAAAAGACCTAATCAAAACTCACCTGAACTTCCTCGTAAGGGTCCTAGGTTGTCCCAAACAAGGGTACAAAATAAAAATAATTCATCAACTGGAAGTGCTGCCAAAAATCCGAAGATAGTACCTCCTGGTTTTGGGAAATTGAGATACAACCAGGAGTTCCCAGTACTCCCCGGGGCACCAAAAATTCCAAGACTGGTTCGACTCTAAAGATACCTGGGGATGTCACATTAGGTATCTGAAACAGAAGTGCCAACAAAAGGTCATCTTGCTCCGTACAATAACCGGAACATGGTGGGGTGCCCACCCAGGAGACCTAATCAGGCTGCACCAAACAACGATATTATCAGTGATGGAGTACGGATGTTTCTGCTTTCGCTCCGTTGCGAGCATACATTTCATCAAACTAGAGAGAATCCAATATCGCTGTTTGCGTATTGCCTTGGGTTACATGCACTCGACCCATACGATGAGTTTAGAAGTGCTGGCGGGCGTCCTTCCACTAAAAAATCGACTTTGGGACCTCTCGTATCGATTGCTCATTCGATGCGATATTTTGAACCCATTGGTGATTGCAAATTTCGAAAGGCTTGTCGAGCTTAATTCTCAGGCCCGATTCATGTCCTTGTACTTTCATTACATGGCACAGAACATTAATTCATCTTCGTGTAACGTTAACCGTGCTTATCTCTTAGATACTCCTGCTCCAACTGTATTTTTCGACACATCCATGAAGGAAGAGATTTGTGGAATCCCGGATCACAATATTTTATATAATAAATACCATCAAGTCGACTGCGGCAAAATGTTCTACACTGACGACATCGAGCATGTTGTTTGGCTGTCAAAACCCTACAGAGTTTGGACGTCAAAACCCTACAGAAAAACTAGCCCTACATTTAACAAAACGTCGAACAAAGTGGATCAGTTTAGGACGTTTGTTAAACAAACTACGAGGCAGTGCAAAGCTGATGCAAAAATGGAAATTAAATGCATTTTTTTCAATTTGATGCAAATTTTTTATACATTCTTAGAGTGATCTGCCCCTAGCATTCGACTCAGTCGAGGTCTTCAGCGGTTCTTACACATTCAATATTTTTGTCAATACTAGAGAGTATTGACAAAAGTATTGTGCGTGTAATGGAAAAAAGTTGTATTGACGATGTGGATTTCAAATGGGACTGAAATGTTGTAACAATATCGTCAATACTGGTATTGACAAAAATATTGAACGTGTAAGCGCCGCTTTCCATGGAATAAGGTACTTTTGAGTTGTTTGAGGTATACTCAAAATTAGGTAGATTCAACTTAAATTTAAGCATATTTAACTCAAGGTTGAGTATAAAAACCCGTCAATAAGTTGGGATTTTTGCCGTGGTTAAAGGGAAACTACCTTCAACGCGGTTTACCTAATTTTACCTTATTCCACGATAGCCCGAGATTGAGTCAAAAGAGCTAAACTTTTGGTAGTTTTTCGTATCCGTGATGATTTTAAATGATTTGGAATTAGCGTGTAACGAAACGCATTTATATCGGTTGGATGCAGAATCCGGGTAATGTGTCAAAAAACGCGTAATACCACATCCGCAACAACTCAAACGTCAAACTCTCTTTTCTTCCACATATCTTGTGAAAGAACGTAGTGTCGCCTAAAGTTCCGTGTATATTTTCAATTTTCGGTGTTCGGATCCGTAATTTAAACACCATGGCAGACGCGGCCGATAACGAGGGAATAAAGAAAAAGCGTGCGTTCCGTAAATTCACCTATCGCGGTGTGGATTTGGATCAGCTGCTCGATATGAAGCACGACCTGCTCATGGAGCTCATGCATAGCCGTGCTAAGCGACGTTTCAAGCGCGGTCTCCGCCGTAAGCCGTTGGCCCTCATCAAGAAACTTCGCAAGGCAAAGAAGAATGCTCCCCCGAACGAGAAGCCTGCGATCGTTAAGACTCATTTGCGGAATATGATCATTGTTCCAGAAATGGTTGGATCCATTGTCGGCATTTACAACGGCAAGACGTTCAACCAGGTGGAGGTAAAGCCGGAGATGATCGGTCATTATTTGGGAGAATTCTCGCTGACCTACAAACCCGTCAAGCACGGTAGGCCCGGTATTGGTGCCACCCACAGCTCCCGATTCATTCCACTGAAGTAGGAAAAGAACGTGGGGTTGAAGTGTTTATTTTTTAAGCGAAGGAGGATGGAAATACAAGAGCGGATGTAAACAAGTCGAAATTTGTAGTATTCTGATTTATTGATTGGAAAGAAATTTCATAGGAAATCGCACTTATTTCAATCAAAATGTATTACAGGTTAATAACGTCAGCGACGGGAATTGATCATACAATTATTTGCAGCAGCAGAACCGGCAGCAAACGTGCAGTTTTGATTCGGCTTCGTTTATTAATTTCCGATTGGTGGTCTTTCGCTGCGTAGCCCAGGGGATTCGTTCCTCTGGTGTCACTTTGTTTGGTTTGTAAATGCGATAAGTACATGCGCTACAACGAACTGGTCGCCCAGACGATTCCGACATTTCCGATTCGTCCAATCGCGATGCAGAAGATTTACGGCGACCATGATCCAATGTAGCGCCGGCTGTTTTTGGACGAACAGCGTAGATATACTCTCGGCTTAGAAAACTAAAGATACATTATTAGTGTGATTATTGTTTTATTAACTTGTTTCTTACTTGGGTCTCGCATGAGTCCAGATATTGTCCAGTCGCTTCGTGCTCATAATTGATCCCAATCGTTGCAGCAGTCTTATGTTGTCTCGTTCGATTTTCTCCGTTCGCTCACGTTCCTTCTGCTGCTTTTTCAGTTTTTGCGTTATATGGGCCCGGTCGGCCGGAGGATGAAAGTCGATTGCCGGTACAGCGGTTTCCACTTTAATGCGATGGTTATAGTAACGCTGCATCTGCCATGGGCGGATAAGAAGTTTTTCTTTTTTGGTTAGCATTGAGTTGGTGTTAGCTTTCCTATCGCTGGAAATCGATTGGCTAGATTTTTTCCAAATAATTCACGGTAAACAACGCACAATGTTCCCCGGGATACTTGGGCCCGAAACCATCCATTACCTCGTGTATTCTGTTGAAAATGGTTAGTTTGTTGACATTGCTTGGTAACGGTCAGACGTAGTGTGATGTGGTCAATACATGTACATGACAATTATATAAGAAAAACATGGACGAATTATGTTGATTGCTACCTAATAGTTACATTTATTATCATTCTACATCGAACAATTATGCGCCCAACGTGGAAATGGTATCACATCTTTTACGTTGTGCACATTCAGCACCCAGGAAAGGTATCGCTCCAGTCCAAGCCCGAAACCACCGGTAGTGACTGATCCAAATTTGCGCAGTTCGAGATACCATCGAAGCGATTCTTGGTCTGGAAGCTTTGCTTCCAGCTTGTCATAATTGTCCTCGCGAATGCTACCCCCTGCCAGCTCTCCCACATGGGGGACGAGAAAATCCAGCGCATCCACCAAGTTTGCATCATGCCGACATTCTCGCATATAGAATGATTTTATCGCTTTTGGCCAACTGAGAACAAAAACTGGAGCCTGATAATGGCTGACAAGGAACAATTCTTGTTCTTTATTTATTCCGTGTTCCGGCAGAACTGCTCCTTTCAATCGAGATTGATTTTGTTGAAGCACGTCAATCGCTTCTTTGTAACTTATTCTTAGGAAAGGCTTCTCTAGCCACGCAAAACTTTCTTCGATACCAAGCGGTGTTGTCAGTTTTCTTACTAGAGCCACATCTTCTGGGACAATATCCAGCAACGATTTAGTAACGAACTTTACCAATGATTCAATTCTATAGGATAATTCTTCCAACGAGTCCAGAAATGCTTCCTCAAGTTCCAACATATGAAACTCGCTCAAGTGAATCGGCGATTTGCAGTTCTCTGCTCGGAATGTCGGCCCAAAACAATAAACTTTCCCTAATCCATGACACATCGCCTCCAGGTGAAGTTGTCCCGAAACCGTTAAAAAGGCTTTACGATCAAAGTAACGCTCTTCAATTGGAAGATTATTTTTTGCTATATTCTGTAATAACTGGTCGTTTGCTGGTTTCACTATGAAAGCCTCGCCCGCTCCTTCGCAGTCATTGGACGTGATAATCGGAGTGTGAATTTGAAGGTATCCCTCTCTGTCAAGATAATCGTTAAAGTACTTGCTCGCGTGATGCCTCACACGAAGCATGGAACTTATCGAGCTGGTCTGTGGACGCAGGTGTAAATAATTGCGAATGTAGTCCGGTGGGTACGATTTTTTCGGGTAGAACGGATAACCTTCGGACAGGGGACAATTACCAAGTTCTTGGAGCTTGTCCACCTTCAACTCGAGCTGATTTCTCGCTGTTCGGGCTAGGATTCCGCACACGTCTACAGATGAGCCGTAAGCAACGTCTTGAAGTTGTGATTTGCCTACAACCAATTGGATATTCGTCGAACAACTGCCATCGTTCATGTCCAGAAATATGTTGTCCTTCATTCTGCGAATTGATTTGATCCAACCCTAAAAAGCGAGACAATAAAGAAATTTCATTGGAATTAGTAATTGTCGAGCTATTGTTCTAAAATTTATTTAATGTACTATAAATACCTTCATTTGAAGTTGTTCACCATCCTTACGTTTCCCACATGATATATCTTTAACTCTAGATAAATGATACATACTTCGAACATTACCGCTAACCCACAATCTCGACGACAACCGTTTCAACATTTTTGTGCAAGGTCATAAACAGTGTAACCTAACAGATGGTTGTACTCATTAAACTTACAATAATTACAAAATTTCTTTACAGATCTGCAAAGCCGGCGACTGAAAGCCAAGGTTCCAACAGAATCGTTTCGTTATGATTAATCGTAAACATTGGTTCCTGAAGTCTACATTAAGCACGATGCACACGACAAATTTGCTCATGTCAACAAAACATGTGTCAGTTTTTGCTACACTGAAAAAAACTAGACACGTTAACATCATGTGTAAAACGCGTGAGTTCTCGACATTTTTCTTTTAGCGGGCTTATAGGACTGCAGCTTATAACTTAAGAGATCTCGGTCCGTCCCACGAGACAAAATTTGCAAAATCGGACGAACTAACAACTGTCTGTCAAGTAAACATCCTTCCTCGGGAGGAGGAATAAATTTTGCGCCTGTTTGTATCGAAATGTGTAACATCAAGTCCTCATCAACTTTGTCAGTAACATCAACTTTGTCTACTCCAAGGTATCCTGCTCCTAACAACGCGTGCTAAGTCGTCTGTGGTGCAATTAAAACTTTGCATTGATTCCGCTTTAGTCTTTTTCCTGATCTCGTCTTGGGTCCCCTAGGTATGAAGCGAATCAATCGACTATTAAGTAAATCAGAGAGCGCTGTAAACCGTAATATCCCCGAATACTAAATTCCCTCCAACTATTCTACCAGTTCTTCTTTCTGTTCTAGTGTGTATTATTGATAGTTTAAATGGTTGTTGCATCAGATTGAATTATCATGTTGCAACAGCACTATGCTTGTTCAATATAGTGGAAAAACAATCAAGGAGTTCTACTGGCTCGAATATCAACTATCTGAAGCGAAAAAGACATTATTTATCACATTAAACATATTCCCTAATCTTATAGTCAACTAAGGCTATCTGCGATTCTAATGCTGAAACGCTAATAATGTGACCATCAAGAATACGTCAGACAACCTTAATTGGGTCCCTTCGACACCAGTTTGGCCTTACCAAGCCGTAACGCGGGTGGCGGCGTGAAAACTGCCGAATAGGGGTTGAGAATAGCTTGCAGCAACTGCTCGCGGATAGCATCTGATGTTGCTCCAAATGTATGTGATATTCAAGACCGACTTGGATAGTTCCATCCAGCCTAATTTGCATACTTTACAGAACTAGACTCACTGTTCTCCATTCACCCACACTTGAATTCTTGACAAACATTTAGAACTTTAAGGCCTTTAAACGAAAAAAAATCAATGTATTTTCTTGAATGCATATACATTGCAGTAGCGCCCTTCTGAAATGTTGCTCTAGTCTTTTTGTTCCTTAACGAATGATAGGGATGCCAGTTGCCTGTCCTCATTTGATCCAAACGTCAAAATAGTAAAAAATCAAAATAACATTCACGTTTTCGAACAAAAATAGCTAAAATTTAATTGCAGAACATTCGATATCAAACATATAACATAAATCATGTTTCATATGATCAAGCGCTGCATATGTACAACGGCCACCAGCAGCGGTAAGCACAACTTCCGTAAGTTTTTGTTATACAATAAGCGTGGAACACGCATCTTCAAAAAGCTACGGGCAGCAAAGCCAGAACTGTATCCTGATATGCCCATCGACAAGCGTGGTGTTCGGGACACAGGAGTCATCCACGAGGGACGCTATGTTGAAATTCCAGCAAAGATTCCGGAACTAATTGTGCCAAACCTGGAAGGGTGCAATTTTAAGCCCTATGTGTCCTACCGGGCACCAGATGTCATTCAGTCGGAGTTTACCAGTCAAGACCTTTTCAATGCCGTTTACTCGCAGAAGGTGATAGATGATTTCAAGGAAGGAAAATTAAGCGAGGATGGTTCGCCGATAGAACCTTCCGATGAAGAAAAACTAACCCCAGAGGAGGCGTGGGTCCGCGCGCGAAAGACCGGCTCGGATATATTTTAGGGTGAATTGTGTACCATCCGGTAGTATGTTGAGTAAAGATTTATTATTAAATTGAATAGCGTTTTACTTACGGGTGTTAATTTCAAGTATTCTGTCGCACAGCCAGCAATTTCCGAACCCACTGAGACATTCGTTCGTCATCGTTGCCGAAGAACTGTAAAACAAGAGAAAATTTAGTCGATTTTCGAAAAATTACATACACTGACATACATTTGGATGAAACAGGGGATCTATGGCTTGCTCTTCCTCTGTTTTCGGCACCTTAATAGTTTGCGCAGTCAAATCAATTACTATGTTCCCTGCAACCTGGGTTGCTGCCGGTTTCTTCGATGATACAAACGTTTGTGGGACGAACTCATCTGCATTCAACTTTGCTAAGACTGTTGTCTTATCATTATCAGGCTCGTGGTTATCAGTTAGAGACTTAAAAACATATTCATCTTCCGTTTTCTCCGAGGAAGAGCTTGAACTGCTGGTTGATCCTGAGCTTCCTGAACTACTACTACTGCTGCTACTGGAGCTGCTTGAGCTAGCTCGTTTGCGTGTATACTTATCGCGCGAATTAGATCGCCTTTTATTACGCTCGCGTCTTTCACGATCCCTCTCCTTAGATCGACTTCTGCATCTGTAGTCACTTGCCACCGAGCTGCTAACCGACTGTTTCTTCCGATGGCTCTGATGATGATCATGGGTACTACTTCTGCCCGACGACGAAGATGCGGCAGTGGAACGCGACTTTGAAGATCGATCTTCTGAGCTACGATAACGTTGATAATCGTTCCGGTTGAAATATTTGTCCCGTTCACGGGACTTCGACCGTGATCGCCGACGCGAGTGCTTCCGCGAGCGGGAGGGAGACCGAGAATAGGAACGCGGCATGTTGTCTTGTAGCTGTTTTAAATCGAACCGATTAATTGCAAATTAAACTACACACATAAATAAATTACAAATTACAGAAATTTATTTGACAAATTAACCTCTAGACATTTTTAAGCACCATTCACACAATCCGATCCGTCTCCGTCAGACGTCAACATAATTAGACAAACATATATCAAAAGGTCCTAATGAAAATTATGCTTGCGCTTTTCGATTGATGTGCACCGGTGTAGTGGAGTGCACTAGAAAAACTCTAGAAAGAGAACTGCGGAGAGAAAAGCAGTGATTTTGGAAACGTATATGTCTCGGCATTGTATGGCAACACGTCCAATGTTATAAGGATGGGCAGTGTTCGATTGGAATACAGTCGTGATTCGCTGGTTGGACACTTTTTAACTGGACCGTTTCTTAGTTGGACCATTGTTCAACTAAAAAGCATTTGAATGTCAAAATCTTATGTCAAATTTACTTTGACAATAAATCTGACAATTATTAGAGATGTGAACAGGAGCAATTACACTACTAATGTCTCATTTGGAGAAATTTTGACATCTGTCAGTCGGTCCAACTAACGAATCAAATTCGTTAGTTGGACAAAGGTGTGGCCTAGGGACAGATCACTTGTGATGCATTTTTAAAAATCAGCTAAATTAAATGCATTTCTTTCCGTCAAAATAGAAATTCGTAATGTATTTTGCGTTGCGTTCAATGTATTTTGCGTTGCGTGTAAGACGTCAAAACCCTACAAAAAATCAGCCCTACATTCAACAAAACATCGAACAAAGTGAATCAGCGTAGGACGTTTGTTAAACAAAATTTTCTGCGAGGGAGTGCAAAGTTGATGCAAAAATGGAAATTAAATGCATTTTTCTAATTTGATGCAAATTTGTTATACATTTTTAGAGTGATCTGCCCCTAGGGTGTGGCCCAACCAGCGAATCACGACTGTATTGGATTCGTTTTTTGACAGCTAAACACAAATTCAATTGATCCAAAATGGAGTCTCCGCAGTTCTCTTTCTATAGAAATATGGAGTATTTATAGAGTGCACTGGTTTTGCATTAAGACAAAACATGATAATACCCAGGTAACCAATAGGCATGCTAAATGCATCTTAACGGCTACTTGATAAGCACTTAAGTCACATTAAATGCTATTTAAAGGTCGCTTTTGGCAAAATATACGGCTAAATTACTGCTGTGCCATGAAAATGCTTTTCTACTGCTGTTGTGCATTCAGAATGCTGCTTAGTGGCAAGAAGTTTTTAAACAGTTTTTCGAATGCTGATTAACAACAGTTATGCATAACGAATGCTAGCATACGGCAAGAAGCATCCGAAATGCAAATTTTACGCTACTTAACTGCATACACTAATGCTTGTTGGTTACCTGGGTAGGGCTAGGGGCAGATCACTCTAGGAATGTATAACAAATTTGCATCAAATTAATAAAAATGAATTTAATTTCCATTTTTGCATCAACTTTGCACTCCCTCGAAGAAAAGTTTGTTTAACAAACTTAACAAACACTTTGTTCGATGTTTTGTTGAATAGGGCTAAATTTTTGTAGGGTTTTGACGTCTTACACGCAGCGCAAAATACATTATAAATTCCTATTTAGATGGAAAGAAATGCATTTAATTTCGCTGATTTTTAAAAATACATCAGAAGTGATCTGCCCCTCCCGGATAGAATTTTACAATAGCATTTATCCTACAAACAATCATAACACAATAAATATTATAGTTATTACTATTTCAACATTGTTCAATGCAAAGTTCTCGCAGTAGATTCACAATAAAATTTCATGTAACAATAAATTTTACTGTTCAGCAAAAAACTGATACAGTAAATTCACATTAAATTTTACTGTTTTCGAGAAAAAAAAAATGCATGGAGAAAAATAGATTTTGTTAATGTTAATACACAACCACCCCCCTTTTTTACTGTAAAAGCCTATTTTACATTGAAATTTACTGTACGTTAAAGTTTATTGTTTTTGTATTGTAGCATAACACTAAAACTTACTGTAAATGATTGTAAAATTACTGTACCAACGTTGGTTGAGCTGCTAAGTTGAAAAATTGTTTTTATAAATAGGAAAATACGCAAAATCACATTCGCATCAATACCGATAACTCCCTGCAGTTTAATTTCATGTTGTGTAAGGAACAGCTCCTACTGCAGATTTTTCGCGTCCAACTTCGCCAGTTCAGCACAGATTTTGGTCGAAGTGAGAAAATGCCGACAGATATTAGCCGTCGCTTGGAATCAGGTTCAGCCTACACTGAAAAAAATCCAAACGTTAATTCTATTTGCTTCAAACCGCTTAAAATTCATATGAAGAAGAAATGCTATTGTTATCACGCGCACACATACCTTCTACGTGTCAACTGTATAAACTATGTATGCACACACATAAGTTATATGTGCATATTGTTATAGAATGGGGTTTTATGTGCCTAATAATTATGAAATGTGAATGTAAGATTAATATTTCTTGTAAATACACACATTACCCAGGTAACCAATAAGCATGCTGAATGCGTCTTAACGGCTACTTGATAAGCACTTAAATCTTTTTAAATGCTATTTAAAAATCGCTTTTGGCAAAATATACGGCTACATTACTGCTGCGCCATGAAAATGCTTTTTTACTGCTGTTGTGCATTCAGAATGCTGCTTACTGGCAAGAAGTTTTTAACAAGTTTTTTGGATGCTGATTAACAACAGCTATGCATAACGCATGCTATCGTACTGCAAGAAGCATTTGAAATGCAAATTTTACGCTACTTTACTGCATACACTAATGCTTGTTGGTTACCTGGGTAGGTTTATGTGCCAGCAAATAGTGTCTATATGCCTCCGTTAATTGCAAAAATCTATGTGTAAAATCAATAGGCATAACGTTTACTTTTTTTTGAGTGTAGGGGCAGATCACTTGTGATGCATTTTTAAAAATCAACTAAATTAAATGCACTTCTTTCCATCTAAATAGAAATTCGTAATGTATTTTGCGTTGCGTGTAAGACGTCAAAACCCTACAAAAAATTAACCCTACATTCAACAAAACGTCTAACAAAGTGAATCAGCGTAGGACGTTTATTAAACAAACTTTTCTGCGACGGAGTGCAAAGTTGATGCAAAAATGGAAATTAAATGCATTTTGTCTAATTTGATGCAAACTTGCCATACATTTCTAGAGTGATCTGCCCCTAGGGTTCAGCCATGTATCGCTGGTTACCAGCGGCTTCAAGTCCAGTCCAAGTGTATCAAACTCCTTCGTGACAGATCTCAAATTGATCTTCGTCTGAAGATTGTATACAGCTGCAAAACGTCCTCGGTTCGACCGATTGAGTTCGTCAGCCGGTACTTGACTTTTTCGAGTTGCTCCAGTGTGTTCCTCAATTATCGTCGTTGCGGACTCCTCGTACGAAGAAGAACGAGAAAGCTTACAATGCCGCGTTTTTCCAGTAACTAGGCAGTTGATTTTGTATACACATAACATGGTTGCTATACAGGGGGGTCACTCAATACACTGGTAACTGGCGGTAAAAGACTCGGACCCTTTTTCATCATAATATTTGGTTAAGTTTCAGGTCGTGTCGTTGACTGTACTGTCACAGTGAAAATCATGGTTTTGTTACAGTACATTTCTATTCGGGCTAGCAGTTAACCGAAAACCGGTTTTCAATGAAAACCTGTTTTCAATGAAAACCCATTTTCATCCAAGACGTGAAGAAATTGGCCGTAAGTGTGGTGAAATAAGGAAAGCAAATTGAAATTACCTACTGGTAGGTAATAGATTTTAAGTGTGTAGATTTGTTTATTATTTTCCACCAGCTAGTGATGTAGTGTTTGTGTCATGTGACGTGTACGTACTTGAGTCGTACACAGTAACACTCCTGAACATGCTCTTAATGGGTTAATCCACTTTTATTGAAAATGCGTAGTTTTCTACGCATTAATGGGTACTGTAAAGTCGTGGATTTCGAAAGTCCAACTTAGTCGTGCGAAGGCGGCGACTTTATTAAGTTGGGACTTGCCACTGACTTACGTGAGATTGTCTTACAGTGATAAATCACCGCGAGACTTCTATGAACCTTTACAATCAACTAAATTCGTACAAATTCCCTGAGGAATGAGTATGGAACACTAGTTAATTATAATGTTCGTTTTCAATCTAAGCGGGAGGATCAACTAGGATGATATATTCTAAACTCCGAGGCTCAAATCAAAAGATTATCACAACGAACGTTGAGAACTATCAAAACTGAAGAACTCTCGTCAGATTTGAAGAAGTTTTCGGATAAGTGATAAGGCCGCACTGTTTCCAAAGACTACTCTTACTTTATTAAAAAATATTTACAGAAGTTATCTTAAATCTACGTGTTGTTGCCGCGATTCATATATCGCTGCGAAAATCCTATTCGATTCCTTATCCCTTTTAGTCCTGGAGTTTTGCTCTATTTGCAGGTTTTATAGCTTATATTTCCACTGGCCCTGAACGGGTTTCTCTGCTACCTGCCTAAGAGCGGCAGCATTTGTACCGCTTTCTACAGGTACGTTATCATTCTGACTATGAGAGGAAGTAGGAAAGAATGGACTTAGTTGCCTGTGTATGTAAATTAAACGTGGGTGAATAAGACGGATAATCCTGTTTAACCTCAATAAGACAGATGATCCTGTTACGCCTTTTCTCTTTATTCTACATTAGTTTGCTTGGTATCAATATCGTCTCCTGATTTGTGAGTTGCGTACGCACTTAGCGCTTAAATAGTTTATCATTTCTAAATGGGGCAAACTAATTTTGATTTAAGTGAGACAAGATAATGAATTATTACATTGAATACTGGTAATTATTTTGATTTCTTACATTCCCCTCTCGTAAATCTACCTACTACTTGATTTACCGTTAAAGAAATTATTATAGTTTGTTTAAATTCTTGATTCAAATTTTCACATTAACCTGGTTCACTTCTTATATATTTTACATTTCATTTAGATGTTAATTATAATCTAGGATAAATTCGTCCTGAAATAGCCGCGGTGGTGTTTTCTTCCATGGGAATAGACGTCTCTTCGCTATTAGTTGTACCGCTAGTCCTAGGTAATCCGTCATTTGAGTCTATAGAAGTAACTCGTGTTCGCCGGGCAGCATTCCGGTGAGAAAGAAATGTTGTGAGCGAGTCCCAACACGAAGCCAGCAGTTGCCAGCCGAATCCATAGATGTCGTATAAAATCCTGCCGTGCATGATTGTGTCGATAACGAACTTTATTACTCTGCCCATCATGTACAATCCTATTGCTGTTGATGTGATATTTCCTAGCCAGGTTGACCAAGACATAACTCTCGTCCAATATCTCGCAATTGCACTGTCGATTATGTCTCCAGAAACTAATGCTCCGAAGTTAAATCCTTGATCATTAGGTTGTTGTCCAATTATTACTTTATGAAAGACATTCGTTGCTACTCTGCGATCGCCTTGCTCGTAGATCATATTTCTCATCTTTTGAAGACTGTCAGCATCGTACACGCCGCTTTGCATTAGACTCGGGAGCGGTGTATACGACCAAGTTGTAACAATATCTGATGCCATTTTTTCTGGTGGTGTAGTTTCCCGTAATCGACCATCAGCTGTATACCATTTTCCACCAAACATAAACTTTGCTGGTAGCAATGGTGTACAATCTATCTCGACTCCTCGAGTTTGGAGTATTCGTGTTACAGGTGCCAAAAACATTGATTTGTTGTTGTAATCAACTGGAATTTCTTGAAAACATCGAGCCTCTGCTCTGGGTGTAACATATACTGGTTTGCACTCAATGACGTGAAGTACTTCACCAGCTACAACCGCTGTGTATCCCGACCTTTTAACGATACTAGAGACGAACTCTGTTGGGTTGATCCTTGCTAACGTCAATTTGGTTTCCATAAGCGCCTTGTCCAGCTTACACATCTCTACCATCACAGATTGGTAAACGTCGTCCAATTTTTGACCAATGTAGTTCTCCACGAATGTAATCTTGGAGTTGAAATAAGTGAATAAATCGTTGTTGGCTCCTGTTGTCGGTTTTCTGGTAAACGGCGATCTAATGTCGGATAACTCCATAATCAGAATTCTCGGATGATCCGTTTTGAAACCAGTATGTCCGCATATAAGTGTCTTCTCCTTCGTTTTAATCGAAAATAGATGCTTTTCTGATATTGTACTGTATACTACGGCTTCTCCTATTGATTTTATCTGGTTGCTTTTAGTCTTATTTACAACTCCTTCGAATATGACTTCGAATTCACTGTCTTCACATCGTCGATTCATGTCGATGTCCCAGGTTAAATATCCCTCTTCAGCATCTAAACAACGTCCATGAGTGTAAGGACAAGTTAGACCTCCTTTCAGATTGATTTGATTGTTTTCGATGTCTACTGTGGCTGTATAGTCATGAAGTGATATAGCATATTCGTAGTAGACCAAAGCTCCTGTCCAGGTATAAAACTTAGTTCTGTAGACGCCTCCGTCACATGAGCTTCCAAATGTGCTTCCTACTATTAATTCTTGACCTCTAGTAGTACTATTTAATTTTAATTCTTGAATTGCCACGTTGTCCGCCAACATCACAGTTCCACTCATGTGTGTCTTACGGCATTCTTCAGATGTGAACTCCTTAACTATGTACGCATAGCCGTGCTGGTGATCGGAAGTATGTGAATGTATTCCGCAATGACGAATAGATCTCCTTATTATTACTTTGCATTGAAACACCTTTGCTTCAATTCGTGAATTCCTTTGAAGCATTTGAATTCTAAGCTCCGTCGTTGTTAGATTATTTGTTGGTGGTATGCAAGATGCTACGTCCATCAGAGAGTAAGTGGTCATGTTCACTTCAATATTCGCACAGTCGTAAGCAATCAATCCGTGAGTTGCTGTGCCCAAAACGCTGCATCCCATAAGTAATAGCGAAAAAATTATGAGCTGTATTAAACTTATGTGATGCATGGTATTCGTCTTACATTGTATCTTTCTCCTTAATTCCTCCTTTTGGGTGTAGTCTACCTGTACTTTAACCTTAACGGTGTCTGCCGATAACTTGTGGCCATACGATGTAGATGGTTGGATTCGTCGTATTTTCCTTTTTGGTGCATAGTTTTCCTTGTTATCCTTAGGCTTAATTATGATGCTGCTGTTATCTTTTATTACGTGATGTAGTCCAGTAAATGCAACATCTGAATTGACGTCTTGTGTTGGTGGTTTCTCCGGTTTGCGTATGTTCAATACAGCTATTTTTACTGCGGGTCGCTTATATATACCTTTGCTGGTTTTAACCGATGCGGAACGTACTTGGCCGTCTTTGCCTTTGACGACTTCTATGACTCTTCCCTTTAACCATAGACCCCAAGGTATAGTGTTATCAGTTATTAGTACTATATCGTCAATGTTAATGGGTACAACTTTATTCAACCATTTTTGCCTTGCAATTAATGTAGGTATATATTCTCTTTTGAATCGATCCCAAAATCGTTTACTATAATGGTTAACTAGCCGCCATTGGACTCGTGTGATGTTATTATCATCCAAATTTTGCGGTGGGATGTACTCACCAGCCCTTCCAATAAGAAAGTGGAATGGAGTCAGTACTTCGTCTTCAATATTATTACCTGGTATGTGCGTTAGAGGACGACTATTCAAAATAAATTCCACTTGTATTAACGCGGATCGTAATGTCTCGGGGTAGGGTGTTTTTCCAGGTTCTATCATTTGACATAGATTGTCCTTAATAATTCTTATGAGTCGTTCCCAGACTCCTCCAAAATGCGGTGCTGCTGGTGGATTAAACGTCCAATCAATCTCCAATTTTTCAGCTTCTGTAGTTGTCATACGTTCATTTATTTCGTTTAGTAGGGACTTTAGTTCCTTTTCTGCTCCTACGAAGTTAGTACCGTTATCGCTGAATAAATGCTTAATCTTTCCACGACGATTTTGAAAGTTTTTCACATCAAGAAGTGATCCGTATTTAATTTCTCAGCCATCTCGATATGTATAGCTCTTGTCGTCATGCAAGTGAAGATTACTCCCCATCGTTTTTCTACCGAACGTCGTACCAAAACCTCAAACGGACCAAAGTAGTCTACTCCAGTGTTTGTAAATGGGTAAGCGTATAAATCCAACCTTGCTGCTGGTAGTGGTGCCATTTGAGGTATCATTGGTTTTGCTTTCCTTATGATACATTTAGGGCACTCCGTTTTTACCTTGTTGAGGACAGTACGCATATTTATTATATAGTATCGTAACTGTAATGCTCCAAGCACTATATTATCTCCTTGATGTAAATATCTTTGATGATATTGAGAAACTATTAATTGTGTACCATGATGCTCTGCTGGTAAGATGATAGGATGTCTGGATGATGTTGGCAGATCCTTAGCATTTTCTAGGCGGCCTCCGACTCTTAAAATGTTGTGCTCATCTAGTCTTGGAGTCAGGGTTAATAAAAGTCGTGTGCTATTTTCGTTGATATGACCTAGTAACTCAATGTCGTTAATCTCTTTCGAAAAATTATCTAATTGGATCTTGCGAATTACTACGCGTTCTGCCAGTTGTCTATCTTCGTATGTAATTTGACGATTAAATGTTACTGTGTGACCAGTATGAGCTTTCCTTGTATTGATTTTATACTGCAGCCAACTGATATATTTTTTGACTATACATATATGGTGAATCAATTTTGTCCAACTAGAATATCGCTCAATTCCAATGTGCAATGGGTGTATTTGGTGAAATCCAACCACAAGTTTCATTTCTTCCTTTGTTTCCATATGAGATTTGTTTGCTGGCCATTCATTTTTTGGTTTCTTCAGAAATGGTGTTCCTCTTAACCATATTGAAGGTTTAATACATTCTTTTGTTGCCTCATCCGCCGGGTTCAGCTTTGTAGGTACATATCGCCACTGATCTATCTTTGTATTTTTTAAAATTTCAGCAATTCGATGAGTGACGAATATTTTATATTTCCGGTTCTTTGGTCGCAACCAGGCTAATACGTTTTCCGAGTCTGTCCAGAATGTAACTTTGCCGATGTTTATACGTTGTTCTTCTAATACCGTATTAGTTAATCTCGATCCTAGAAGAGCTGCTTGTAATTCCATTTTAGGAATAGAAAGTTGATGGATTGGTCCTACCCTTGCCTTTGCTGCTAATATACGTACATATATCTTCTCATTTACCTTACTTCGTAAGTATACTACTGCAGCATATGCCTTCTCGGATGCGTCAACGAAAGTGTGTAGCTCTAGATCTTCCGTTACCTCTGGTCTAATACATCTGGGTATTTTTACATTTGAAGCTTGTTGAATCCTGATAAGCCAATTTTTCCATTGCTGACTCAAGTCTTTTGGAACTTCATCGTCCCACCCTATTTCAGCCTTGTGTAATTCTTGCAATAGAACCTTGCCCATTATGGTGAAGTTTGATATTAAACCTAATGGGTCATATATGCTCATTACAAATGCTAGTACTTCTCTTTTAGTTGGTAAGCATAGCATTTGCTTCACATCGCCTCTCAATTTGTTTAATGATAAGCGGTATCCAATTAGGTCAAGATTTGTATTCCAATATATGCCAAGAACTTTCTCGGCGCATGAATCTTTATCTTCTATCAATTTAACGCTGCTCGGTTGAACTCGATCGTTTGGTAAGGCACTTAACAGCTGTTTACTATTTGAAATGAAGTTTCGAATGAAGAACCCACCTTGTTGGTGTATATTGATGACGTCGCTGGTAATCCTCTTCGCATCGTGTAGATTTGTGAAACTATCCAAATAGTCGTCTACGTAGTGTTGTTTTTCAATTGCCAAGGCGGCTTCTGGGTTCGATTTCTGGAACTTTTCAGCGTTCTTGTTTTTAACTGCCTGCGCACAAGATGGTGAACAGGTGGAGCCAAATATCATCACTTCCATGACGTAGATGTCGGGATCTCTTTCGGTTTCGCAGACCCTCCATAAGAATCTCTGTGCATGTTGGTCCTCTTCTTTTAGTTTCACTTGGTGAAACATTTCCTTTATGTCACCGCAGACTGCTATTTCTGCTTCTCTAAATCGGAGTAATATTCCTACGAGTGATGTTGTGGCATCGGGACCAGATAGTAAGTTTGAATTGAACGAAATCCCATTTATTTTTGCAGCCGCATCAAAAACCAACCGTGATTTTGGAGGTAATTTATTTGGATTGTGCACTATAAAATGCGGAAGGTAAAATGTTCTCGGAACTTCCTTCATTAATTCTGAAGGTTTTAATTTTCTAGCGTAACCCTTTTTCACATAGTCAGAAAAGGTGCTAATTGCCCATTTCTGTAAATCATGGTTATTTTTTAATTTATTTTCCATGAGCTCCAGCCTACGCAATGTCGTTTTATAATTCTCTGGAAATTGTACCATATCGTTTTTCCATAATAATCCAACCTCATACCTTCCATCTTTATATTTCAGTGTCTCGGTCAGTAGTTGTTGCGCTCTTTCCTCTTCTTGAGATTTTGGTAAGTTCTCGACTACTTTAACTCCAAAATCTTCTATGGAGAAATATCGTTCCATCATTGTATTAATTATCTCTTCTTCTTGTATCATCATGGTGTACTGAAGATTGTTTATTCCGTTTTCGTATACGATCCATCCGAGTGGGGTTTTTACTGCCATAGGACCATCACCTTTAACTGTTTTTATGGCAAGTAATAACTCACTGTTGTCTAATCCAATTAATAGAGTTGGTTGGGCATTATTGTATTCCTTAAATGGTATACCTTTGAGATACGAGTAATCGTCCTTGATTTTGTTGGCATCCAAGGTTTGAGTCGGAAGGTTTAAATCACTCATTGTCCGAGCCATTAGTGGTTTTTTCACGCCCTTTATCCAGAATTTAACACGTTTGCTAATGCACGCTTTTGAGTAATCTTGTGTCCATTTTAATGTAAGTGGATCGACTCGCCCTTCCAGTTCTAATGCATCAGCAACTTTTTCTTCTAATAAGGTGACCGATGATCCTGTGTCCAGGAAGGCATATGTGTTTACCCTCCGATTTCCATTTTGAATCGTCACAGGTACTATCTGATAATATAGTAGGTTTCTTCCTTGTTGGTGAAGGTTAGTTACTTCATCAGATCGTTGTTTTGTATTCTTGTCCATGGATTTATAATTTTTATTCTCCGTTTTTTGATGCAGCAAGCGATTATGCTCGTCGTTGCATCCGTCTATACCACATATTCCTTTCATGTGACAGTTTTTCATCGTATGATCTTTTGCAACAAGACACTTAAAACAGAAACCTTTTTTAGCTACCAGATCCCGTCGCTCAGCTACCTTCATTTTTCTAAAATTGCTGCATCTATACAGTTTATGATTAACAGGGCATATCACGCATTTTAATTCCTGGTGGACATTAATACGACCTTTTTTCTCTGGTGGAGTATATTTTCCTTGATGTGGTTTGTGCATCAAGCGAGAAACTCTTGCGTGTGGTTTTAACCATATGTTCAAATCTATTAATGTTGGGTTTGACGTGTTACTTTGAATTACTTCAACCCATTTCAGTTGTATTGAGTAGGGTAATTTTTCCACGATTTCTTCTATCAATCGATGGTCGTTAAGATACCCTTTTTGGTTCAACGCCTCCATGTTGACCACCAAACTATCTAAGGCGTCTGATAAATCTGAGACCGCTGTTCGGCTCTCTTTTCTTACCTGCCTTATATCGGCCAAAAGTTCCTTGTACACCAGATCCTTCCTGCCGAAGCATTCCTCTAGTTTTTCGATGATTTTTGGAACATTGTCCGAGTTTATCATCAACTGTTGTACCGATTTATAGGCCTCCCATGTCGTAAGAGGCGACTAACAACATGCTAGGAGTTCCTAGGCCGAGGTTTTGTTCCGTACCGAAGACTTAATCTGGGCGGACCTTAAGGTTTTCCATATTACCCTCTTTCCAGTCTGTATTTAGTGAATCACTGACATATACCTTTTCTGATTCGCCTTTCTTGATTGTGTACCAACGTTTTAAGTTTCTTCTGGCGGTTGTATATTAGCCGTAAATGACGAAATCTAATTCTACACTAAGTAACAGAATATATTAATATACCGGCACTTCCACGCCAAGGTTTAACTTCCAAAGCTTTGGCTTAAAAACCGTTTTTAAAAAATGGAAACTTTCATGCAGGAAATTTATTGAATTGGCCTAAGATGGAGCTGTCGAATTTCACAAAAAGCTTTTTATGTTGCAAGTGATCTGTAGTTGTGTTAAATTAGGTATTTTTCTATTATATTTGGAACCGTCTACCGACAAATCTACATTTACGAATACCTCCAAAAGTGACTTCTTGAGGTCTCATGAAGGCCTGACACTAGCTTTATGATACTTTTGCTTTTCTAAACAGTAATAAAAATCTCAACATTCAAGAACTTCACTTTGTCAGAAAATGTAGGGCCATCGGAAGCTAAAACTTCGTAAAATCGCACTCCTGGTCCTTTTTTCAGTGCAGTACTCTACGTCACTCGTTCAAATTTGCACCGCTCTTATGGTAGTCGGTATTTGCTAGTATTACTGTTCTCCCATCCATTCTGGTAGTCAAACGGTGGGATAGCAAAATTCTTACAAGTTTCCTATCTCATGCCTCCACGCGATTCTAAGTCTATTGATGACATTTGGTCCTTAAGGCTAGTTTACAGTTCGGAAAACGTGTCACGGGATTTGGGTCCCTGTGTATTTTAAATGGAGCTCGGGATTTCAAATCCCGTGACGGGAAATGAGTCTACACAAAAATGACAGTTTTCCTGAAGTGTAAACCCAACCGCGGGAAACATCACGGGATTTTAAAACTCTCCACACAGAAATTCGGCCGGGAACAATTCAACACAAATTGTTTCCGACGGGGAAAATAGTATTTTTAGAAGGTTTGCGATTTACTGCAAGTTGGATACTGTTTGTATTTTTAAGAAGCAGCAGAGTTTTTGGTTTGACAGTTTGGAGAGATCTCGGCGGGAAATTTTCCCTGATCAAATCCCGACGCAAATCCCGTGCGAAATCCCGTGATCCATTTCCCAAACTGTAAACTAGCCTTTAGACCGCAGAATGAGAGGGTGCGAACAGAATGAGAGGGTGCGAACAGATCTAGTCGAGAAAACATTGCCGTAAAAATGAATAGTTGATCGGAAATTAGCCCCAATACGACTAATCTGACTAGTATCTATGAACACGGCTCAATACGTATTGAAAATTCGCCGCGTCTGTTTTTATGAACCTAATTTAAAGCTCCGTTATTGCTAACAAGCCCGTGCATCAGATTAACAATCCTTTATATTTCCCTTCAGTGTTCGGAATTATCGCTCGTATACTTGTATTCCACAAACAATCCGATATGGAAAATAAGAAATACTTTCCTTGATTTATAACATCTCGCGCTATTTTTGCCAGTATAATATGCTGTCACTTGGTAGTTTTCAAGCCAATAAATATATCGTAGAGAAGAAGTAGCGAGTTCTGTCCAAATACTGTTGCAATAAATAGTGATCCGGCCCATTACGCAGATAAGATTAGCTTTTCCAGGCAATACTCCCACGATCGGCTGTGTGGAGTTCAAATTGTTTTTGTTTAGGGAACATAGTATACTCTCGGTAGCCGGCTGCCCAGAGTTTAAAAATAACCAAAAACTAAACAAGATCATCTCTTTTTCGAGTGATCGTGCACTCGAAGACTAACTAAACAACTACCTAATAAAATATGCTTTACAGGTCGCATCGTTTGCTTGGAGCGAATCCTAGACCTGATACCCTTCCAAACCACCAACTCCGCGACACCTATGGAAGAGTCTGATGAATCGTCGTCCTTCCGTTAAGTAGGTGGAGCATCAACACTTCCTGTCTACCTTATCCTTTATCCTTCCCCGTGAACGATGGAGATGGGGGCGGCCGGCAATGATGGCTATCATGCTGTTGAGGTTTTAATATGGGTCGGATTGGTATGAATTCCTACTTACCACTTCCTAAGCAACTCTTATTAGATAATCAGCAGTCAAACATGATGAAGTCAGTGTGCAATCCGCCAAAATCATCGTCACAACGCAACGCAACGCAACGCAACTGTTGTACCGATTTATAGGCTTCCCCTTTCAGTACCGTCTCAAGTCTATTTAAATTTTCCAAGTTGGAAAAATTTCCTTGTGACGTTGTTTCTTTAAATACTTGTTTAAATTTTGGCCATTCCTTCGGGGAGCCTAAGAACTTTGGTAGGTTTGTCAAGGCCTGGCGCTTTAGATAAATCGTCCAATCATTGTTCGCTACTGATACCGTTGCTGCTTCTGACGTTGTAGTCATTCCTTTCATTGAAGCAATCAATTTGTTCATGGTGTCCAGTTGCTCCTGCATCTGGATATCCTTTCTTTTGGTTATTTCTTCCAACGCCTCATATCTACTTACGATGTGCTCACATTTTGGACAGATCCATTTTTCTTCATCCGATGGTGCTATCATCAGGTTTACGCAACCCAGATGAAACCATCTGTCGCACTCATCACATGCAACCATATCCTGTTTGCTATCAGGATCGTAACAAAGACGGCAGCTACCGTTTTTGTTGTTCGTAAATTTTACCATGGTGATGATGTTTTAAATTCACTTTAAATTCACTTGCTCACTCTTATAGCGTTGAGCACGCACTTTCGAAAGACTTCCTCTCTGGAGCCACCAATGTAAAGTCGTGGATTTCGAAAGTCCAACTTAGTCGTGCGAAGGCGGCGACTTTATTAAGTTGGGACTTGCCACTGACTTACGTGAGATTGTCTTACAGTGATAAATCACCGCGAGACTTCTATGAACCTTTACAATCAACTAAATTCGTACAAATTCCCTGAGGAATGAGTATGGAACACTAGTTAATTATAATGTTCGTTTTCAATCTAAGCGGGAGGATCAACTAGGATGATATATTCTAAACTCCGAGGCTCAAATCAAAAGATTATCACAACGAACGTTGAGAACTATCAAAACTGAAGAACTCTCGTCAGATTTGAAGAAGTTTTCGGATAAGTGATAAGGCCGCACTGTTTCCAAAGACTACTCTTACTTTATTAAAAAATATTTACAGAAGTTATCTTAAATCTACGTGTTGTTGCCGCGATTCATATATCGCTGCGAAAATCCTATTCGATTCCTTATCCCTTTTAGTCCTGGAGTTTTGCTCTATTTGCAGGTTTTATAGCTTATATTTCCACTGGCCCTGAACGGGTTTCTCTGCTACCTGCCTAAGAGCGGCAGCATTTGTACCGCTTTCTACAGGTACGTTATCATTCTGACTATGAGAGGAAGTAGGAAAGAATGGACTTAGTTGCCTGTGTATGTAAATTAAACGTGGGTGAATAAGACGGATAATCCTGTTTAACCTCAATAAGACAGATGATCCTGTTACGCCTTTTCTCTTTATTCTACATTAGTTTGCTTGGTATCAATATCGTCTCCTGATTTGTGAGTTGCGTACGCACTTAGCGCTTAAATAGTTTATCATTTCTAAATGGGGCAAACTAATTTTGATTTAAGTGAGACAAGATAATGAATTATTACATTGAATACTGGTAATTATTTTGATTTCTTACAGGTACTTTATTTTATCAGTGTAGCAAAATCTGCTCTGGCGGTAGTAGGTTTGTTCCAGTACCAGGAGAAACTGGTAGTACTCCGGAGCAAACAGGGAGAAAATCGTTCCTGTACTATCTTCTTCTCTTTTTTCTTCTTCTGGTGGCAAACCGGAGTGAAAAGGAGCAAGAATTTTTTGCTCCGGAGCAACAGGGAGTAACTTCCATGTACTGGAACAAACCAAAGAGAATAGGGAAAGAGACGAATAGTGTGAAGCCAAAAATACCTTATTGAGCAGACCAATCGTGCAATGTAAATAAACATTACTCATGCCTGTGTTGGAGGAGATAAGTATTGTAAATCTATCAAAAAAGAAATTTGAATTTTCGTCAGAATTTAGTGCAATCGTGATTGTAAGGTGCATTCTAGAGTCCATGTATGAGTAAAAACAAGCTTTAGAATTATTTCATCTCTTTGTTTCGAAATGCACATCGTTTGATAAACAAATCCAACGATCGACAAAAGGTTTGTTTTCAAAATATAATAGGAGTCATTTAAAGTGCTGCCTTTGGAAACGGTTGCCAAATTCTAGTGTTGAAATCATCGTAAAGGGAGTGTTGCCGTTTTGACTGATTTTCACTCTGCGTCTCTTTCACTATTCTCTTTGGAACAAACCTAGTAATTACTAGCAACCCGGTTCGTATTCTTGACAGTTCGCCATTTACATACCTGCGCATTTTTCTCACAAACCGTCAACGAACGCAGTCGACATCGACATAAGTGAAAAAAAATTACAAGTGAACAACGTCGCACATGCAAGATTACAGAGCAGTGGAAAATCGTCTATTTAGCAGTGAAAATGTGCTAAAACCAGCTAAAAAGTAGTTCTAACTGTGCTCAACCGAAGGTTAGTTGCTTTTCTGAATAAATAGTGTGTTATTAGATGAAAATTGGTGGGAAAATGATTAAATCAATCTGCCTTGAAAGGGCAGTGACTCATCTTCCATAATGTCGGGCTCGCAAAGATGGCGGAGCGCTAGTTCATCGACAGTCATGTAATCGTAAGCGCTTTTTTTGTCGGTCGTTTGTGTTTTGAAGGTTTCTTCGAGTGTATATGGAAACGTTTCCACCGAAAACGTAAAATTAATATGCGCTTTGGTTACGACTGGTGTCAACTGTTGAGCCGCTGATCGTTTCGTATCACTGGCAAGCGTGGTTGCTTTATTATTGGAGCGTAATAGCATTTTCGTTTTTACGTAGTTCTCCATCTGTGTAGTGCAAATTGAAAGACTGATTACACACAAGTTTGAACGAGTCTAGCACTGACTACATCGGTGTAGTGCAATGTCGAAAACAAAAATGTACTGAAAAGTGTTCTAACGTACGGAAACACTGCAAATCAATTTTAACTAATGGCTACCTGAAAAGGCACTTTTCAAATACGTTATTAAATAAACCAAATAGTTTTATGTTAATTTCGGGTCAACCGATGATATTCAACTTTAAACCCCCTTGGATTGATGGGGTAATTGTTCCGAATTGCGGCTTTTTCGAAAAGATGGTTAATTTCTTTTGGAAATGATTCTAAAAGGAATATTTTATAACAAACGATGAAAAAAAAATCGGGGGGGAAAGCTTTAAAGTAGTTTAAAGTGGAAAAATAAGTTGTTCCCACTTACCTTTCTAACAATGGCATTGCTCATGAGAAAGTGACGTTAAGGGTTAAGGTAGTGTGATGCGGCCTTGCCGCATAGTCGAGTCCAAGGATTCGAAGTGGCGCAAAGCTGCTGATAAATCGACGGACGGGGTGGTTTTGATCTTGCTATCGAAGGGTGCAATCAAACCTGTAATCCGCTCGTTTGCCCGGTATACTCAAACATAGGGGCTATCCCTAGTTTAATCGGCACTTGAATGAAGCGATGTGGCGTAGCCACATTCGGCAGTGACATTTTATTTTTGTAAATAAATACTATATGCCTAGAGAAGAGAAGCTTGTCTTCGTGGAACGGTGACGTTCCGTTGAGGTTGTCGGTAACTGCTGTTTCGTCTGAATCGTCCCCTGTGCGTCAAAGATACTTGGGAATCCAAACGGAATATATCCACCAATATCTGCAAAAAGGCCAACTAAACCCCACGAGAAGCTTCGTCGTTCCACATCACACCACTTCGGGAAGGAAAAGCGTGCTCGTTACTTGTGCTATTGCATGGAATGGACTACCCCTTGCCCTGTGGCAACAACCAAAGCGAAAACAAAACAGCCCTTAAGAGGCGTTAAACGAAATTAAATGAATTAATTACTTGTAACCACTGGTTTTCGAAAAATGTATACATTAATAATCGTAGTTTCCTTAACCTGACAAATAGTAAAACCACCAGGGCATCGTTCATGCTAATTAAATTACAAATACACATTATTCAGTATGCAAAGACTTGCTTATTGGGCAAAGCGTTGCAGCGCAAACGTGAAATTAACCATGTAATACACGGAGGAGAAAGTAAACAAAGAGAGAATCGCAAATGAGATGATAGGATCCAATGAAAAAATGGCTTTATATATATAATCGCACTGTTTTCATGCAAGCAAAGACTTTAGACATCGGTTGTACTATCGGTACTCGCATATCAGTTCGATATGAAAAAACAGGTTGAGAAAAAAGCAATTCAATATTTTTCTGTACTTTTTGTTTTACGGCTACGAAGAATTATAAATCTTCGTATTATTGCACCAAATAGCAAGTACTACATAATTATTTTTGTGTTATATAAAAAAACCTAAAATGCTTGTTCTTTTCGTGAAAAACTATGAAAGAAGCTATATGGGACTCACACACATTTTTACAATGATTTTTTGAAGTGTATTGAAAATAAGTCATTCGTGAAGCAAATTTAAAAATGATGAAAATACATATGGGACTGTTATGCGAGTATGGACAGTGTACTCTCCCATAATTTTCCAGGTGCCGATAGCACAAAGAATAGAAACCACTTGTCGCTTTTATCTTTTTTTTGCATGAGAGTTCAAAACAATTTAGCTGGATAATGGCTTAAACAGTTCTTCAACTTATTCTCTATGATAAAAGGCTTGTTCAACTTTCGTTGTTTGTTGGGTTGTGTATTAAAATGAAACTTTCAAATCTTGCTGTTTAGAAATTCGGGCAATTTTTTTTGAAAAATCGACACAATTTGCTCTGAAATGTTTTAAGATGATTTTGTTTTCTCAACACTAAAATGAGTTATTTCGTTGGTGCAAACAAATCGACGTCAACATTTCATATGGCGCTAAATACAATAGGCTGATGTTTTTTTTTAGAGGAAACTGCCACTGCGACCACTCTTCAGGTTATCTTTTGTGGCTGATTCTTTTGCAAATTGCCCGAATGCAATATAGTTGGAAGAGTTATTTGTTTCTCCACTTGTGTCTTACCAACCGGGTACTACATTATTATTGTAGTTGAAGATCCGTTTGGGACAGATTTACCACTCCTCGCGAGGCTTCATAAGATACCTTCCGTATCGCTTTCTTCGCAGTAATAATACTGCACAATGACATAAAATATGTTCAGAGCTCTCGGACTCGTAGAATCGACAATTTCATCTTGACTGCTGCCATTTTTTCATGTGATACTTGGCAGGACAATGTCCTGTAAATAGGCCTGATATTATGGGCCGTTCATACATCACGATGTCCTCGTGGGATCCCTAAATTTTTTTGAGGGGAATTTAATAAAAATGGGTTTTCAAAAAAATTTCTTTGTGAGACTATTATGGCGAAAAAAGTGGAAATTAAAAATTGTCCAAACTTCAGCCACCGAATATCATACACTTCTTTCGTCTTTTGTGAAATTTCCAAGGAAATACAGTGAAGACCCGTTTTTATCAGCTCCTTGGTAAATTTTAAGCTGATAAAATAGGGACATTGACAAAATCGTGACATATTTTTCTTTCTTTTTAAGAAGCCTTTTTCAGGCCCTAGATATAGCCTCATAAGGGACCATCCATAAATGACGTAGCATTATATGGGGGAGGGGGAGCTTTGTATTTTTTGATGATGTGTGACGACAGGGGGTAGGGGGTCTTGTCATGCTACGTAGCTTTTGTAAAGGGGAATAACTATCATCGTTTTTTTATTGCTTTTTAAAAATTTTGCGGGGAAAAGGGTGGGGGGTGGTAGAGTTACCGTCAAGCTACGTAATTCTCGGGGGGGGGGGGGCTGTTAAAAATTGCTCAAAAAATGCTACGTCATGAATGGATGGTCCCTAACCCTTTCTGATTATTTAGATTATTTTCCCTTAAGAAGGTCTAATAGGGCAAAATTCAAAAAAAAATTGTAAATTTTTTATTTTTGCATATTTCGGATCCTAAGATAAGAAAAATATGTTCAAGGATGGATTTACTCGAATTCTACATGGCTCGCCTGCTAGAGCCCATCAAACTACCAGCTATCAATTTTCATATGAAGCTGACAAAATCGGGTCAAAAAGTTGACAAAATCGGGTCTTCGCTGTATATCATTTCTGAACGACATTATGATCTTTTATATTTACGTTTCAAAGATTCATTTTAGTAACATAAAATTGAAGTAACGTATGGATTTTTGAATCGGTTCGTAATTTCAATCACAAGCTTTCAAATCCAAAATTAGTCATATTTGACCAAGTCACAGAAGATTGAATCAAATGATTCAGACATTTTTTCTCGGATTTTATTTTGCGCGATTTCCTCTGATATTTTAAAATCTTGAAAAAAAATTGAAGCTAAGCGCTCGCACCCATGACGATACAAATTTATTTCAGTTTCACAAACATAATGAAAAGTCCACGTGGATATTTCCAATACTACCACCCCCATCCCCATGGACAAGCGTAGACTTTTTCCCTCTCCTATCCTCCCCTAAATTGTCCACGTGGTATATGGATGGCCCATTATAGTAAGTCTTTTCCTTTTATATCCATTAGTTTTTTTTGCTTTCCGTGTACCTGGATTTGTGGATTTCTTAGCTTGTCGAGTGCCTAATACGTTAGGTCCGTCGTTTGATAGTTGGTCTTTTGCAAAAGCTGAAAGTTGTAGTTTGATGTAGATATGCCTAAAAATGGTTCTGGTTCCTACAAACATTATTAATAAACCACTTCGTTACCAACGATTCCTTGGTGGTCTGGTACACAGAAGATCATTACTTTATTCCGAGTTGATTGTTGTTGTAAGACGACGGCGCCGGTGGTTGAGTGGTAAGCGTGACCGCTCATTCCAGTTGGTCCATGAGTTGTTTGATCGATATCTGGTCCAGATAGGTGGTGTCACCTTTCCGCATCAAGAAGACGTAGAATCCAACTTCTATTTATACTCACTAACAAATATCCTTCTCCCGTAATACTTGTGGAGTGCGCAGTACTATATACGGCCTCTAGCAAGTGTCGGACTAACATTCCTTCCATTTCCTTTCGCGATCTACGTTCGGGCCTGGGCGGCGCCGGTATTGATCAATATGCTTTTTAGGATTACCAGGAGTTGCACATTGAAATATGTTTCGCTATTCCCAAGCATAATAATCTACCGATTCCCTGTGCAGCTTCAGCTGATCTAGATCGATAACGGAGTAGCAGCCAGGGGTGGTCGCACAAGCTCAAGCTCAGTTGAAAGTTGTTGTAAAGATGTGATGCCCTCCCAAATAATAAATAGGGGGCCGTGAAGTCGTTATTGGGGGTCCTCGAAGAAAAATATTTTTTCTGAATGGATATTGAAATTTTAAGTCTTGTTTCCCAACAGACTGATATATTTATAGCATACAAAATCGATGTTTTACGCAACAACCCAGGGTGGTTTCTAAGGGGTCCGTAGTACGAAAAAGATTGAGAACCGCTGAATACACGATAGCGCGTGACATAGAAGCACTCAAGCGATCGAACAGGTTAACGTACAAACGGTCGAGCCTTTCACGATGATACACGCGATTGCGAAGTTACTGCACCCGTGCATATCTGAACCGTACAATGAATATCACAATTCATAATCACGAACCGCTGCAATTAGCGTTAAGTAGTGTTTTAGTAGGTGACATTTCCCGTCTCGTCTGCAATTGTAGTGAGTGATTCAGACGGGGAGCCCTACCGAGACCCTAGTTCTACAGCTCCAATAGGACAAATCTCGAAAAAAATATATCACTTAGGATTGGTGACCTCAAGCACAAAATTTTTTCTTGACAACCTTGATTTGGAACTCGATTTCTGCTTAAACGATTAATCGTGATGAATAGTCATAAATACGTTGACTGTCAAGTGTGTTTGTCTCAAATTGTCATACACTGCACATTTAATGTTGAATGTGCAGGCATAATCATCACCATCAACCACAACAAAAAATCTTCATATCGAAGTGACATATTTTTCTTTCCTCTTTATTTACAGCACCATAACATTGTGCAAGCCACAGTTTGAAACTAGACATCCCAACAGCAAAGTGTGGAAGATAAGCAAAAAGAGTGTTTCAATTTGTGTGTAACCGACGTGGAGTAATTTTCCCATTCGCTCTTCATTGGCGGATCACAAGTGGCATTATACTGAGTGTTTTTGTGAAAAGCAGTAGAGTAAATCCACTCCCCCCAGGCAGTGACATTGTAGTGCAATCATGGCCGCGGCGGTCGATGCAACAGCCTCGGACAAGCGGGCTAAGGAGATTGAAACCGAGTATCTGTCCAGTCTGGCGGATCTGAACGTCAACAGTAAACCGCTGATCAACATGCTGACGCTGTTAGCCGAGGACAACCTGAACTATGCGACGATCATCGTGAACACCATCGAGAAACGTCTTGCCAAGGTTTATACTCTTATACTAACATATTTATTACAACTCCATCTAGCTGTAACGAGTTTCAGACCAGAAAATGGTTGAACAGTATAAAAAAACACTTCGGTTTTTCGAATACAGAGTATGTAGCGAGCCGCCAATATGGCTAAATATTAGTGAGAGACAAATTCGCACGCACCGAAAGGTTCACGTATATCACTTAGCTAACGTGATTATTCGAAAAGCAAACAAAACGAACGGTGATGTGCGATAAGCACGTAACAAATGATTAAACATATAGGTTGTACTCTTATGGTTGAATACGGAATGTCGCTATTTCGATCTTTGGTATGCATTCCCGCATAACGAATTTTGTAAGGTAACAGGACAGTGAAATGAATTTTGTGTATTGGAATGTACCAGAGTTTTTGTTTGTTACTAGCATTGAACCGAAGGCATAATGATGTTGAGTTCTTTTCCTCATGGACATGTGAAGCGATATGGATTGACATCTATACCTGAAAGAAGTATTGTTGGCACTGTTTTTAACGCCAGTTATAACCCTTCTTGATATATTTCTGATAAAAATGTAGTTAAATTAAGCTTATTTCTATTTAAAGCGGATCGACAGATTAATCAGCACTAGATGCTTTGGCACTGATACAGCTTCAAGACAATTTTGAAATCTGTCCATCGGGAACATAATTAACTGTTATGTGTCCAACAAAAAAACACCTTTAATAGGCCAACGTGGGTACCCGGGTACCCACAAATTGAAATGCTCATAACTATGGTTTTCTTTATCCGATTTGGACACTTTTAGATTTTTTGGATTCAGGAACTCGTCCACTTTTTGATTTATAAAATTGAACCGGATGAATGGATCTAGTGCTTGGTAATCCTGATTTTCCGGGGTAATGTTCCAGTACTAGGGTATGATTTGTAAATTTTAATAATGTCCTAGCAATATTAGTATCAAAACTTCAAATTGTCTCGGAAGTCTGGTATTTAGTGTTACGGGACCCTATGGTAATTTAAAAAATGGAATTGGAATGGAATGGCCGTTCACGGCCCCACGGGAACCTGCTCCGGAATGTCCGTTCCGTGGTCAAATCGCCAAATGGTTCCAAAACCACGAGATATAGCCTACTGATGCAATTCCAAGAATTTTGATACCCATATTGCTAGTATTCCATTGAAGTTCAAAAATGGTCTCCCAGTACTGGAACCTGCTTCCGGAAATCCGGATTCCCGGAAACCAAATGAAGTAACCCGATTCATTTTTACCAAGTCCAAAAGCGGATGAGTTCCTGAATCCAAAACACCCAAAAGTATCGAAATCGGTTGGATATTACCTTATTTATTGGTATTTCAGTTTTGTGGGTACCCGGGTATCCACGTCGGCCTGTTACGTAGTAAAAAAATCAGGAGCCCCTCCTAACTTTCACCCCCCTAACTATACCAACAAAGTTATTAACCCAAAAGCTTGACTTAGTGAAGTTTTAAGATGTCACAAAGTTTCAATTTCCAGCTATGGATAAAACATAGGAATTTCATGAATTGAAACCTAAAAAGGTACCCGGGTACCGCGTCGGATACATAACGATTAAAACAGTTTCAGGCCAGTGACGAAATTTAGGTAGTTACCCAATTTGTTCAAAATCATTAACATTAACATCAACATAAAGGGAAAATTCACGTTTAAATTCAAAAGCAGTTTGAAATTATACATTTTTGCATTGTGTATAACCTATCTGGCTGACAGGCTTAGTACGGCAGCTGTATTATTAGAAATAGCGACAGAAATTCTTTGATCCTTTCTGATTACATACGCGTTAGTGTTATACATTTGCATTCCACGAATCGTCGGCACTTTGTCTCACCTTAACCGATTACCGATTACCCCTGTTACTGTATTACAACGCACATCACCGTTCGTATCGAAAGTGTCTATACAATATTCATACAAAATTTAACTTATGAATGGAGGGGGGAAATCCGATTGCATGATAAGCGTAAGCATATTAGTTCCAAAGTCCATGCACGACGAAGGTCAACGTTAGTCGTTGCAAACCCATTTTTACACAAATAAACGTAACCATACTCACATTTCCGAAATCAGAAACTACAGAATATGTTCGTGTAAATAATAAAACATTTGCAATCGAAACCTCTTTCAATTGATCACAATTTTATGAACAATCGCTTGTTAGTATAAGTCTGTTTTTTATCCGTTTCGCTCTTATCTGAAAGAAGATTTGATTTATAATTTATGTAAAAATGTGTAGTTGCGTCTTGTTCGCGCGGTTTGTTGTACAACGGTGTCTCGATTCATAAAGTCTTGTGTTGTAATTTTTCTGAAATGGTTAAAACACAATCAGTTCTAATTCTATGAACCTCAGCATGATATAAAGCTATTTCTTAACACAATATTTATATACAGTTCGACTGGAACTGAGTTGTTTTAAATATTAGGTTGTAGTGAAGGCAAACTTCAAAATAGTTTTTCTTCATTTATTTACCTCTTATCGGTATCTTGCGGTATCTCAATTTTTTTATTTCAACTCATTTATTCATAGCGATTTAGCGAAATCGATTAGTCGTGTTCATTAACATTGCATTTTTGGTGTAAAGGCAATCTGATTTTTATATTTAAACGATGTGGTCTGAGCAAAGAGTGACCTGTTCAGGTGTCACAAAGAAAGGAGTAAAGCTAGATGAAATAATACCACAGAGCCTCTGTTTTCAGTGCTCACAAAAATATAAAACATTCTACGGTTACCCTACTTTTTGAGATTTTGCGACCTAGTCCGGTCTGGCTTAACACCGACCATATAGCGTTTCTTAACCCTCCGGAAGTCGCGCTTATGGCCCACTGAACAAGTAGCCGCTTGTGCCCTAAGACGATTTCGCTAGATGTGAATTTTTACTATTCCTTGCTCATTACTAAGCTGATCAACTCTGACGAAAAAAATCGTACACCATTCTGCAACGAAGCGCGATCGTTCACCACTATCAGAGTTGGTTAGCTTACTCATTACCATTCATAGCTCGAATTTACGTTATCTTAAACTTTGCCTGACAGTATAACTCCAACGGAATCCAGTCGGGCTAATCGCAATCGCTTTAGAGGTAATGCTCTAATGAACTGTAATAGTACCAGTTTTTAGCCTTTTAGCGAAGATGGCTTATTTCTTTACTGAAATCTGAAACATATTCCTCACTTTTTTGTTGGAGGCGAACTACTGCGACCAGTATTTAGATCTATTGTGCCATATCCCTTCCTTAATCTACGCGTTTCTATTTACCATAAATTATCACTATTGATGAATGGTTATCGTTATTGAGATATACACTCTTCCCGGTTATACATTTCACTTGGTATGAAGCTTATTACCTGTATGGGATTTGCAGCCCAAATATCAAATGACTGCAGTGTTTCTTTATCGAGGACTTTTAGTCTGCGTTGTAATCAATACACTGCATTTGCAGAACAGATGCCTTAAAATTTCACTTATAGATCCGCAGGCGTGGCATGTATCGTTTGTAAGCTTACCAATTTTCTTAAGATGATATCTCGACAAACATATGATTACGGCCTAAAAGCCAACTGTCAAATTCACTTTGAATGGAAATTCCGTACAAACCGTTACATGCCAATCACAGATGTTGGTAGTAAACGAAAGAGAAAAGTTTTCTCTTTCATAAACTGTTGTGAAATGTGTTCAGCTAGGAACGGTTTGTCCGGAATTTCCATTAAAAGTGCATTTTGACAGTTGGCTTTTAGGCCGTAATCATGGGGCCTATTCTCACAGTCACGTCACCTAGTGACTAGAACAAAATTTCCTTCTAGTCACTAGATGACGTGACTGTGAGAATAGGGCCCCATATGTTTGTCGAGATATTTACTCTGACAGTGTCCGGGATGTAGTTCTGTCATGATGCATAGCTCTTTTTAACTTAGTCTAAGCGACTGTCGGCCTTTTTCTCGTTGGGTGAGATAAATTTCTTTGATTGTCGTAGTCCAATTATGGTACTCCATTTGTTTTCATAGCTGTTATTTTCCACTATTTCAGTTCCATTTTAAGGGCACTCGATGAGACTCCACAGAATGGTTCTAGACTGATTAATTTAGCGGAAGAGCCTTTTCTTGTTAACTCATTTGCACACACCAGTATTTTCTACTCAGACATACGTAAGTAAATTCTAGAATGGCATATATTTCTGCTTGAAACACTCGGCTTTTATCCCATGTGGATCTTAGCATTTATTCCTGCTACTAAAATACCAGGTTCATTTTTGACCCATCTGCGTAGAAAATCACTGAGCCTGGACGGAGACCTAGTGCCCCCTCGTAGTTTCTAGGTTCGGTATCGCATGCAGCCAGTCTTCAATTTCAATGCGGTTTTTCACTTCAAGTTGTATCACCTCATGTAGCGGAAGGAAATGCATGCAACATTGCATTTAATGCCTTAAATGAAGTACTTCGCAAGGCTAATGTAATCGCTCCACAAGTAAGCGTTTGAAGTTTACTTAACTTTTTGAGTTGGGTTTTGTTTTGGGCCACATTTATTCTTAGTTTGACAATTTTTTTATTTTGATTAGAGAGGTTTTAGCCATAGGGTCATTCGCCTCTTTTCGGGTTGGAGAAATCTCTTTTGGAAAAATCTCTAACCCTATGTGCGGGGTTGGGAACCGAACCCAGGTGAGCTGCGTACAAGGCAATCGATTTACCAACTACGCTATGCCATTTGTAGAGCACATTCAGTGAACTATACTTAGTCTGAGACCCCATGCTTTACCAATTGTTCTACTGCACATACAAAGAGCACTAGTAGCCTTGGTTATAATCTGTTCAGAGTGTGCATTCCAGTTTAGTTTAGTTTTTTATCTAGTATCAATCTAAGATAATTTACCCCATAGTACATTTTAATTGCTGTTCTGTTCAGCTAAATTGCAGACATGGAATATGTCCTTTTTAGAGTAAATGGGATTATGATTGTTTTGGTGGGATTTATGTTCAAGTCCTCCTTTTTACACCACTACGAAGCGAGGTTTAATGCAAATAGCATTCTATTTAAGACACCATAGCAACATTTTCCCCTCGCATTACAACATCATCTGCAAAAACAATCACTTCGTATCTCTTTTCAGTTAATGATTTGATTAGCCCGTATACAATTGATGACCACAGTAAGGGCAATAGAACTCCGCTTCGAGGGCATCCCGTGTTTGTTTTCAAAGTCAATGTCGTGTTTCCAAGCGTTGTAGTTATTTCACGGTTTATAAGCATATTTTCAGAAACATGGAGGATATGCTGATTAGCCTAAAAGATATTGGAATGATTTATCGCGCTTCCCAGTTTTTGGCATAAATATTACCCTTGTTTCTTTTCAGCTTGTAGGTTTCTAGTTTAGTATTAGACTTGACCCAAAGGTTTTTGTCAGTTATGGAAGGAAATGCTATTTGCTTTTTGAAAACAATATCGGCACTATTCCACCATATATAGTCTGTTTCAATTGGATTCTGTTTTTCACCCTTATTTTTGCTTACGACGAATGCAAGATTCGTTCGAAAGTGGTGTGTATTCCCATTTACGACAGCAAAATCAAATGGGCTTACTATTCGTTCGAATCACTTTCGAACGAATCTCACATTCGTCGTAAACAAGAATAAGGGTGTTTGTATATCATTATTTATGGGAAACGAACCAGGAAAATGTTTCTCCATCATGATGCAAAGTGTTCCTTGGGAATCAATGGTGAAAGTTCCATCGTTCTTCTGCACACATCCTTCTCCGTTTGTATGATCTTTTGATAGAGCTTTTTGTAGTCTTGCAACGACGGGTTCAGTTTGTTCAATCCGATCGCACATCAGTCTCTCTTTCTTCGAGATTTCCAAATTTCTACGTTATTATTCGGAAGATGCTCACTTTTATACTCATCGCATCGTCCAGTCCGTTTAGCCCGGTTATACAGTTTCCTAGTAACTTTTCTGAGTTTTTCCAGGGTTTTGATCCACGATGGTGCGTCCTTATTGGATGTACGCGTTTTAGCTGTAGTACCTCTATTATCACTACAAGTCACGAAGCGATGGCATTTCATTTGTTTACGTGGATAAATTTTGGGAAAAAATGAAAAAAGTGTATGTGAACTCAATACTAGTTATGTGGGTAAACGTTTTGTCACATATAACAACTCTTTACAACTTTTAGAAAAATGCTGATTAAGATTTCCGCCAAATAAGTAAGTTTATATTAAAGATTAGCATTGTTATGGAACGTTATAATTACATATACAAATGATGCTCTATGAAAGCAGCACATTAAAAAAAAATCATCTCCGCCAGAATTATTCTAAATCATGATGATCCACAGATATCTGCAAACTGTGAGACATTCAGCTCGCTATTGTCTCACGAAAAGCAGCCTTCAGCTGGCATATACCTAGTTTCATAAACTAATGAAGAAGCCCAAACTGTACCGCTTCGTGATGGCGAGAAACCGTTAAGCTCTCATTGAAACAAGAAGCTGACATTGATGGCCAGTGTTCATAGACAGCCATTTTCTTCACATTGATGAACAAAATATGGGTTACCTGCGGAACTATTCTTCCTTCAGCAAATAGAAGAACGAATCTTTCACTGATTCAATTTACTGCTGGTGCTGTCGCACACATTAAATTCGGGTGGAATACATTTGTCTGTCAAGTAAACGGGTTGAAAAGAAAATTTCTGATGATGCAAGAAAAATATATTTAATTAGCTTGTTAGAGTTACCAGCAAATGACCTAAAATGGTAACTTTTTGCTTTAGTATTGAAAGAGAAACTTTTCGCATAGTAAAATATTCAAATTTTAATCGAATGAACATAGACAAAGAAAAATTTGAGATTGTCAGCGTATTTATGTTTGTATCCTTGTGGGATTATATTGGAAACATCATTATAAAACACGGAGAACAGCAGAGGTCCAAGGTTGCTTCCTTGGGGCATACCTGACATGTTTACGAAAGCGTTTGTTTCATTATTTCCACGGTATACATATACATAACGATCGACGAGATATGATCTAAGTCATTCGGTAGAGTCAGACGATGTACCCAGTCGTTGTCCAATCTTTGCAAGTAGGCGAATGTGATCTACACGGTCGAACGTCGTCGATGTCTTCCTGGGATTCCTTCCTACTAGCAACAAATTCGATCCAGCGCAAGAGAAGTTATACGTCAAGAATTTGGAACATTTTACTTATTTCATTATCGGGAAACACAGCAGCAAAAATAATCGCTTAAAGTCAATGAACGTAGACAGCGATTCTCAATTACGTCTTCCATCACGTTTATTTGTTATTAGATAAAGTGTCACTATACAATTTTTTCGTTTTCGCGCATTCTGTGCATCGAAACAAAAGTTTGTTATTACGTTCGATCCGGTGATTAGTGTAAACTTAAATGAAAATTTGATTCACTGAAAAGTTGTAAATACATTTCAAATCCCTATCGACCACAAGGCTCGTAATGCAATTATTGGAAGTCTACTCATAGCTCCTGCCAGTTGCTAGTTGTTATTTCCAAATTACAGTCTACCCGTTCGCACCGACAAATCTGTGAGTTACATTTCAACAAACCTGCGTGTTGATTTCACCTCTACTATCAACCATTAAAGCACTTGGTTCCAGTTATTCTGTATAATTTGTCAACTCTTCTGAATAGCATCTTGTCAAATAATTTCGTATTTTTCATATTGCATATGCAAGATGCACTATAGAAGCACGTAGCAATAATATGAGCTCAGTACTCTCAATTTGGGAAGTAATTTAAAATTAGTGTTAGATCTAACAATACCTGGAAAAGGGTTGTTTCACATGCACATGACAATCATATATTTCGAGATAAGCTTGCTACATTCTCCTTTATCATGCATATCCATAACTTTCATATGGAAAAAACATAAATCGAGACATCGTTGTATAGTTTTACAGAGGTTGTTACTGGTTGATAGATTTTTTATGATACAGTTAATAGACAACTGTTTGTGATAAAATCAGAAAAAAAAGAAAAGTGTCTCCTCGTAGTTTCTAATTCCAAAAATACAATTTCAATACCTACCCCAACTCGCAATATACACAGGAAATGGAACTTTGAACGTTTTTAACTTAATCGATATTCAATTAGCTAGAGATGACTAATTGAGAAATTATGTAGTTCAAAAAGAATTTAGGTCTGTTCATAATGATAATGTCTCTCGCACTTTATTTATTTATTTTCTTATAGCACTGTACTGCCCATAATCGCAAGCCAGTCCCATGTAGATAGGGAATCCCACAGAACATGAGACTGACTTGCGATTATGGGCAGTGTATGACCTTGCTAGTGAGCTGTAACTTTCAACTAACTAATCGAATGTCGTTATAATGAAGGAAGAAGGAAATTTCACCCAATATTATTCAATAAAATAGAGAAACATTCAATTGACTATTTTAGCCATAGACAAACTTCATGTGCTCGATAGGTCAATGACTGTGGTCCAGTTGGTAGAGTCGCTTCTTTGATGTGTACTGCCTATAATAATCCCATCGAACATGGGACTGACTTGCGATTTTGGGCAGTGTAGGTGATAACAACCCTGTGTCGTCATAGATCGAAAAAAACATAAAAATGCTTACAAATTTATGTCAAGCAAATTTAACAGTTCAATTAAGTCAAGATGCTTAATTGGTATAGCATAGCATCTATCAATAATAACGTTGCGCGAGGGTTGCAGCCATTTCTTTGTTTTGCGACTATTTCAATTAAAAGACTACAACCGATACCATAATAGTTTCGGTTCATGTTGGTGCATAATAATATTGAATGCAATTGGTTTATTGGTTTTTGAATACGTGGGTCATTTGAAAAACAGTTCAAAATGCGTTTAAAAATTCAAATATGCTTGACACAAAGAATCTTTTATTCACCATCAATCTGCTATTCCCCTTCTATATATTACGTCTTTCTCTGTTTCACATCACACTAGACAAGCGCCTCAAGTGCATTTGTGATGCCACTGTAATCCGAGTTTATTAACTTCCTGGCTGATTTTGTGTGGACTTGTTGTGTCTGCAAATCATCCGACCTTTCGAAAGAGTTTCACTACGTGTACATTTCCCTTGAAAGTTTGTTGTTAGCTGTTTTTTTTCCATTCTTCAGTCGATTGATCAATTTCCTCTGATTCTGTAACACATCCGTCGCTTGGCGTAATTCCAGTTTGTTATCCATCTCCCGATTCCCAAAATTTGTTGGCAGATTTTCATGTTGCACCAATGAAATATATTTTAAATTTAATTGTAATAATAGTTTAGGACACAAGCATACGTTTCGCGTTAGTGTATTATGGTATATATAGCAAAGGTTCAGATCAAAAAATTTTAAAAATTGAAATTATAACTACCGCATCATTTACTGAAAACGTTATAAAACTAGTGAAGAAAATATTGATATTCAGGGATAGTTTGCTCGGTTAATCGTGAATCACTCTTCCGAGGCGCCAATCTGAGGATCGAGGAAACACGGTAAAGTAACAAGCATTACTTCATTTCTATACCCTTTTGCTTCCTCGTATATAGGTTCAGGCGGATGCTAAGCTACCTTTGTTGTATTTGGTCGATTCCATCGTCAAGAACGTCGGCAAAGAGTATCAATCGCTGTTCAGCCAGGTCATCGTGAGTTTGTTCTGCGGCGTCTTCGAATCCGTAAGTTTTGTCGAACCTTTCATCTACGAAGAGTTTGATACTTACAGTTTACACTAACTTTATTCCCAAAGGTAAATGAAAGAGTTCGTGAAAAAATGTTCAGTTTACGCCAAACTTGGAACGATGTTTTCCCACAGTCCAAGCTGTACGCGTTGGACATTAAAGTCAACACCATTGATCCGGGTTGGCCGATCACGGCGCAACTGAAATCAAAGTCACCTGCCATTCACGTCAATCCAATGTTCCTGAAAAATAAGGTAAATTACTTTTTCTCATCGATCAAGTCGGAAATTTACAACCAAATATCTTTCCCACTTGTATAGGTCGCTGAACCAAATCTGGACATGCAACAGCAGCTTCGCGATAAACAACGTGAACTGCTAGAACTTCAAGCTAAAAAGCTTGAACTGGAGCTACTAGCTACAAAGAAACGAATAGAAGAACAGGAAAAACAGCTGATACTGCAAACGGCCAGTGTTTCGAAAGAGGTAACGTTGGTTCTTTTTCACTCATTGATGTTATTTTCTGCATTGTTACTAAAAACCGCTTTCCTATTTTCACCGTATAGACTGCCCCAGATTTCAAACGAGCCGCCCCTGTAGGTCGCCAACCTGCACAATCGGGAACTGCCCCGCGCGGTCGCATTGTACCTCCTAATCAGGCGATGATCAATATGGTCAAATCGCGTGACCCTCGGCTGGCACGCCAGCAGGCTCAACTTGCAGCTCAAATGGCAGCTGCCAGCACCAATTCAACACCGACAGTGGTCGCAGGAGTTCAAATCCCCCATCAACCGATTGCGTTTGATCCATCGGGCAAACCGCTTAGCATCAGAGAACGCCTTGGCAGAATCCCCAAACGAGTCAACCCCCAAGTAAAAGCATCACCGACTGAAGCAGCAGATCAGCCGAAGAAAGTATCTAGTGCGGTTGGTAGCAGTACCATATCATCACAAAAAACGCGCAGTGAGTACGATGCTACCAAAAAGCGAGACAAAAAAGAAGAAGCCAAAACAAGCAAAAGTTCCTCCGGTAAACAATCCAGCACCGACAAAAAGAAACCTACCGTCGACTCGTTGTCGCCGAAAAACAGTTCTCCCTCCAAAAAGAAATCTACTTCACTGGAAAAGTCACCTTCCAGAAGCGAAAAAACTTCCCCGAAACCGCGTGAAGGCAAATCTAGCAAAGGCTCTAACAAAAGTATTAGCCGTCGTGTTCGCGATTCTTCAAAAAGTCCCGACAATTCTTCGATTTCACCCGTATCCAGCAGTGAGAATCTAATTCCCATTGCAAACGAGTCCAAGGACGTGGATCTCCGTCTGCTGATACCGGAGAAGAAAATGAAACTGGAACAGCCGCAGCCACCTCCACAGGAAAACTTAGTTAGCAAACCTCTAGCCGAACAAAGTAAGAGTGAGCCCAATTTACTACCTTCACTATCTACTCTAAGTTCTAGCATACAGAAACAGTGCATTGCAATGACAATGGTCCGGATCAGCGTGATCTGGCAACTTCTTTTTTTCTTCCCGCTAACGACAACAATTCTACGACATTACAGTCGCTGGGTGTCATATCTGTTGTTGGAAATCATGCCTCCAAAGGCCCGTTATCATATAAACAATTGCGATTGTTTATATGATAATAGATCTGTCTTAAGCACTAGAGAGCGTAGGACTAGAGCGTTAAACTATTTAATCTGTTGTCAAATAAATGCAGTTTTTGATGAAGGAAACACCAAGAGGGCATTTGGACCAAAATTGTAGTTTTTCTTTCCAATCTCTTCTATCGGGAGTTTTATCGATGCTCTGTTTACGCGGTGTGTGTGCGTGTACAGTGGTGGTTTTGAGCGTGATGCGTGATTCGAATACACCTTCAAAATACGTATTCCGCGTCCAACCGTGAACAAGGGTCTACATGTGAAGAGATGCACCGCTAGGGTGAGTCGTTTTGTTTAATTTTATTTTTCTCTGATTCTCGTTATAATGTGCATGATTTATCGCTACAGTGGAGATATAGCAACTCAAGATAGCGTTACGATTAATTTTAAGGCTTGGGGTTCTCTTAAAAAACAAACATTTAGAAAAATTTCAATAGTTGATTGTATTTCGTGTTTACCGGAGACTGATACGAAGCAGAGCTTGCAATTGCCCATTTGATCACTTCAACCTTAACGATTCTATGAACCAAAAATCAATCCAAAGTCTGCGTGTTTAGGTAGTAGCATACGGTGTCAAATATTTGACAAAGGAAAAACTTTTGACGAACATTTGTCTAATGTCCTGCTTGTTTCTGTGGACATGAATAAACGTTTGACGAAAGATCAGCTAATTTCCCTGGAGCAAATAGATTAAAGACAGAACATTTCGTACATGACATGAACATTTTCATTTAAATTAATTAAATTTTAAGCATTAATTCTATGCCCAAACATCTAATTTGAATCACACAGGCACATTAGCAATTTCCTGAACAAGCCATGGATTTGTTTACCCTCTCAAAAAGGCAAGCTAAAATTGTGGCTTCAAGAAGCATCGCTCCTAAGACACAATGAAGCCAAAAACCTCTTTTTTGTCGTTTTATCGGTGAGAGAATCAAAAGACCGAAAACGCTTGATTATTTGTATTTCAAATTACAAATTCATTGAAACACTGTAACTGGCCGGGCTTCTGAGACCCCTTGCCCTTTTGAGGGTTAAATCAGACTCCATACGACTGAGGGGTTCGCTAGTGTTATAAAAATTAGCGCGACCACTGGAAGGTTAATTCACAAAAAATCATTGTTAATGTTTCAACAAATCAAATCATTCCATTTATTTGAATTATTAATTAACTGTTTCGTGACCAACTTTTTTCTACCGTGTATAGGGTTTCAAAACAATTTTTCCTTAGAACTGTTGGGGTCATGAAACACGAAAAAGCTGTTTTGCCCAACATAATTGCTTCTTTCGCGCTACAAGCTGCTTAATTTTTACATTCAAATGCTCAATGCAATTCTCCTAGAATATTTACAATTGCTGGGAAAAGATAGTCGAACACGATCTAAATTGATAGGCTTTACCAGTTTTCAATAATATTACAAGACAACGAAGTTTTATCAAAATTTCATTTTTCACTTTTATCTTAAAATGTCCTTGGCAGACTGCTTCAACGGGATCCAATCAATTACAATAAATTCAGCCCTACTAATAATACCAACAGTTGTAAATTCTCACATGACAGGTGATATTCTTAGCTATCAAGCTTAGTTGTTTTTGTTAAGAAATCTTGTGGACAACAAAAGTTATAGCTGTTTCAATTTATGGTGCTCTAAAGACAGTATAAGCGCGAAAGGGTTAAACTGGGACACAGCTTAGAACATTTATTTTACGCATTATTTGGTATAACTGATACTTTGCATAACTGACATTTGGAATAATTTTGAATCCTACGTTATTAAGGGTCATTAACGGGTATTTGGCCTAATTTTCAATTGTAACGAAAGAAAGATTAACGACCACTTTGTTTTCAGTAATGAGAGTTGGCGTTTGGTCATGGGTTTCTTACAATAAAGTTTAATTGCGTCTATTACCTACGTTTCGAAGGTCGATGCCTTCATCTTCAGGGCAAAAAACACTAACAATATTATCTTTGTCAAGTTGGTTTGAACATTTGAACGGAACAGACGGTCCACGCACACATCATTAGTAGGCTGAGCAGTGACCGTCTGTTGTAGATCAGTGCGTTGCGTATTCCGTTCAAATGTTCATACCAACTTGACAAAGATAATATTGTTAGTGTTTTTTGCCCTGAAGATGAAAACATCGACCTTCGAAACGTAGATGATAGACGCAATAAAATATTATTGTAAGAAACCCGTGACCAAACGCTATCTTTCATTATTGTAATGAAAGTTAGGACCATGGGCCCCGAATTCGTTCATTTGTTATTTTAAAATATCAGAGACGTTGATGACGATGTAATCGACCTTCACGGACTCGAACCAACGTTGGAGGAATTGTTCATCTAGACCCAATATATAATAATACAAATTTGTGCGACGATTAAACCGCCTATCGGTCCATGAGCTAATTGTCAAAAACTTTGATTTTCTTTTGATCACACACTACTATCATTATTTGGACTAGAATCAATTCGGAAGATGCTTTTGGAGAAAATTGTTCAAGGGATATAAAAAATATACTCTTTTTTAGCGGCAGTGCTCCCAAATATGCAGCTGTCCATTTTTATATTAAAAGTGTATTATTCATATGCATATCATATTCACTTGCAATACATATGCTGTCGTTCTATGCATAATTGTCCCATGTATATAGGGAATCCCATAGAACATGGGACAGTCATGCATATAGCGGCAATACATTTCAGATTTGAAAATTCTTATGCCATCTATGCCATGGTGTTTTTTAAAAATATTTGTACCCAATAAAAACATTCATCTGTTTTCTATACAGACATATCTCGACAGGGCGTACCCTCGATAGTACGTAGCAACAAAAAAAATTCATTCAAAATGGGACGTTTTTATTTTAATTCTATGGGTATTAAGCGAACTTCTGAATATTTTAAAGAAATTTTCTGCAACTCAGAGTAGCTCTGCAAACTCCAGCAAAGTATTCCGAATCTTAAGTAAGCTCCCAATGGATCATGAAAATTATCAATTATGAAGAGAATCCTACATGTGCTAGGGACCGTTATACGTGTTTCAGAAAAATCAATTTTGAACGTTTGTTAGCTTACGGAGAGATTCTTAGAACTTTAGATAATTTGTACGAAACTCAAGCAAGTTGTAGTTTTTTTGTCAAACTTCAGAGTGTCGCAAATTACTTGAAGAACAACATTCGAAGATCCTACAACCTTGGGTGTAATCTAAAGAATCTCTGGAAAGTATGTGATACTTTAATAATATCTTAAGGATTTCGGGAAAGTTTTCAACCACCAGGGGGAGTCTGCAAACTTTAAAAAATTGTATGAAAACTTCAAAATTTCTACGAACCTCATGAAAGTTACAACATTGGGAAAGTGTAATGAATTTTCAAAGCAGCTCTGCAAACTTTTGATACGGCATGTTCCACAAGCTTTAGAAAAGTTTTACAAACTTCAAGGAGTAACTGTTTTCAAACTGTTTATACATGTGTTCCGAACCTCACAGAACATTGTATGCAATTTTAAAGGTATACTAGCTATCTAGAGCAATCAGTCAATGATTTTTGCTACTTGACCTTGAAAAATTATACTAATAAAATTTGAATTTCATAGATTTTATGCGATATAATGTTTTAAAAAGATCCACGTATGACTAGCGACACCAAAGCAACAGTATGACTGCTCACTGAACTGTAAAACGCATCGAAACGAGCGTTTTTCTCAATACCTCGTTTGTAAAACTTGTGAAAGTGATTTTACATATTGGAGTGGTTCAAACATTATTTCGTAGTGTGGTGAGACCCATTTTGTATGATCAAATACTTCTAAGCCCTGACCGCCAGAATATCTTAACCCTTGGCTGCAGCACTACCGTGGAATCCCCTCTTAAGGTGCATATGTAGTGGGGTTACACAACTTTTTCCCCCGGTCTACAGACCGCTGGTACAGGATACCTTTATCTTTTTAACGGCAGACCGTTAACCGAAACACCACTGGGTTAGTCTATTAGGTATTGGCAAACTCAACTCCTATTCAACAGTTTTAACGTCGCCACCCAAACTTGTATTGGATGGCGTCAGTTGGCTGTCTGACGTATTCTTGATAATACAGTGAAGACCTGATTTTATCAGAACCCGATTTAATCAGCCCCCGATTTTATCAGGATTTTTGACCCGATTTTATCAGCTTCATATGAAAATTGATAGTTGGTAGTTTCATGGTCTCTAGCAGAGAAACCAAATTGAATTCGAGTAAATCCTTTCTTGGGCATATTTTTCTTATCTTAGAGGTCCGAAATATGCAAAAAAAAGTGCTTTTGAATTTAAATTGCACTGTCAGACCTTCTTAAGGGAAGTTTAAGCTAAATAATCAGGAAAGGTTATGAGACTCTATCTAGGGACTAAAGAAGAATATTTTAAGAGCTTCGGTTTCTTAAAAAGAAAGAAACATATATGTCCCGATTTTATCAATGTCCCGATTTTATCAGCCCAAAATTCACCAAGGGGCTGATAAAAATGGGTCTTTACTGTATTATCATTGCCACTGAAACGAAAGTAGTACTATCATATATATTAAAAACATAATACCGTATCGTAGTTCAACATCTGTATGGGTTGATGGTGGGCATGTGGCCTTCGACTGGCATAGTCCATTCTCATTGATTCGGATGTCTCCCTGGCTGGTTAGTAGACGTGTGTTCTTACTTACAAGTGAATTGTTCAATTCGCTTGATTGGGGAACATGTGGATGTACTAGCTGTCGACTCTTGAATGTTGAATCGTCGGAAAACTTTAAGCTTGCTCATTTGATCCTATTCCACACTTTTCTAATTTTTCTTGCTTCACCTCCTAATAAAACTATTTCATGGGGCCTATTCTCACAGTCACGTCACCTAGTGACTAGAAGAAAAATTCCTTCTAGTCACTAGGTGACGTGACTGTGAGAATAGGGCCCCATATTTTCCCATCCCTTGTTAATTGAATTTCCTTATAACATAAAAGGGGAGACAAATTGACAGTCATAGTTGATCAAAAAAAGAAAATTATATACTGTTTCTCAGGAACGAACCAAAAATGTCGACATCCGTTTATAATCATTTTATTGTCCATGCTTTTGTATTCTTCAGTAAAATGTTCATAATCTAGTTATCTTCTACTCTTTCGATGAGCTGTTGTCTGCGTCGTCATTTGGATCGCCCTCGGTTTTACTGCAAAACTGGAATAGCTTACGTTTAAACAAAATCGCCAACTAATAAACGGCTTACATGAGAATGTTTGAAAAATGAAAACATACCGGAATGCTTATCATAAAATTTATTATCAGTAATATATAGATTAAATAGAAAAGAAGCATCAGATCACCAATGAATATCGTAACTGCTATATTTCCATTTTGTGCTTATTCACGGTTTACAATATACAAAACAAATATTCATGTTAAGATCGAGGGGGGGGGGTATGAGAGGCAAGGCTCATTTAGTGAAAATTGCTTTTATTAGTTTTTAATGAGACTCAGAGTGTTAGTTACATCAGTGCATTTCCCTATAATATAATAATGCAACATTTGAACTTAATTTCCCTAATTTTCATTGCAAAATATTGAAAATAATTTAGGGTGAATCTTCCGGGGAAACGTTAAGAAAATCGGTGTGCATCATAACTCATGATCTACTGGACCAATTGTTTCGAAATTTTACACAGCTCTTCTTCACGCAATTCTCAATGGAACTACGAGTGCTTTTTGTTAATTATAACATCAATTTTATACCCGTTAACCGATTTTTATAACTAAAATCATTTTTTTAGATTCTGTACTCATAAAACGTTTGACTATAATTTGTATATATACCTATATTTCATAATCAGTTTACTTTTTCTTGAAACCGTTTATTTAATTATGCAACGGATGGTAGCCTGGTCAGCAGAATGTTGTACATTTGTGTTAGAAGATGGTATAAAGCTTAACACAAGCGACAAACCAGTTTGCGACGAAGAAAACACTCAGATTCTCGTAGTTTCATTCTTTCATAACACTCTTGGATACTATCAGATACAAACCATTCCTTCAGAATATTAGATTGTAAGTACTTCCAAGATAACACCAATTCATCTGCATATTTTTGCAACTTTTTCAGAAAACTTTCGCAGAAATATGACATTTTTAATCAGAGAAGCAGCTCTAATTCTTTCTATAAACATCGTAGCGTCTTAAAACTGTTCAACGAAACAGTGGTTTTTTATAATATCTAAAACATTGCAGAGAACATTGTTGTTGAGAAATGAATACGACAAAAGTTATTTAAAAAAAAACTGATTTTTAAAGGTTTTTAACGAAACTGTCTCAAAACAACGAAACAGCTGTAGTTAGAGAGTTAGTATCTTCAGTAAAATTGCTTAAAACAATATTCTCTATAACTTTGCTGAAGATTTAAACTGTATATCTCCTTCCAGTAAAAAGTTATATTTCAGAAATATATTTACACTTAATTTTGGAACATAACCGTCTACTTCTGAAAATCCGTCTGAATAACTCGAAAATCTTGTCTGAAGTCAGTCAAAAATTATTACCAAATAAGCAGCACTAATTGTTAATTTGATGAGTCATGCATCGTAATATTTCTACGAAGCTCAAAAATAAATGGAAAAAAGTCTTGTACGTTTGAGCAAATTCCACGTATGTCTTATGAAAGAAGTGCAAAATATGGAGCAATGAGAAATTAGCGAATATTTATTTACTTACGTTTCATTCCCATATTTTTAGTAGAATTAAGCCGCTTCCAAAATCCGTGGGCTTGGCGGTGGACTCCAGACTGCAAATTTTTATGCTTAGGGATTTGTAGCTTGGAGACCTTGGATTCTGTTGGTCCCTAGAATCTAAAAGCAACACCGCGCGTGCTTCAGGTGGTGGATAGAAGCGAAGGGATACCCTGACGACTGGCAGATTAAATTATTTATGCTATCAATTCAACTAGGTCCAGACCGATACAGTATCCTATGGTTAGTGGTTCATTACATATAATCTAAATTAAATATCATTCAATTTGCACAATGCATTAAAACTTAGAGCAATTAGCCAAAGTACTCGGATCATACCAATTTAAACCCAAATCTAAAGTAAACATCATTCAATTGCACAATGTATTGAATTTAAAATTTAAAAACTATCCATAGTATTGGGACCGTATCAAATCAAATGTCCAAAATGTGCCTAGTAATTTTGAAGAACTATCATCCACGCGAACCAATCCGTCAAATAAAGTGGCTATGTTCCCAAATATAAGCAACTTAGAATACGTCCCTCCCGTTCTTTTCTTCTACTTCATTTGTCTGTTTTTGTTTTATTTATTTAGTTATTTTTATTTGCTTTGCTTTTCCACTACTCATGTAAACCAAATAATCAATTAATTTATACGCTTCTACTTAATGTCTTCATTTTTTTCTTTTAATTTGGCATGTTCTTTTTCGTTTTATCACTATATCTTAATTTAGATTCATTGTAACACTCACTAACACAATCAATTGCATATGCTCCCATATACACTCATAATATCTCATTCAAAACATACAAACGCCGCTAGCCTTCGCGATAACACAAACCGGGTCACAAATGCGAACATGCAATTGTAATTATCCACACATACTCGCGATCTCGGTAACAACCCACCGCTTGCGCGATCATGAGTCGGTCACGTTAGGATGTCCCTGCCCTCGTTCTTAACAGCCTAGATTCATGTCTTCAGTTGGACCAATAAAAAAATGAGGCTCATATTCATGGAGGCGTGATCGGGAACTCTAGTGTTATGGGGGAATTATCTTCTAGTACCTGGGCCATACACTGGGAGCTTTTCGCGATCTTCCACGCACATCTACGGTTGCGGTCTCAAAAACTTGATTAAACCACGGGATAAAATGAACTTTTTAACATTTATAAATTGGCATCACATAATCACAAAATACATACATTAGCTATAAAAATTTATGGAGAAATATATTGTATTTATTTCTGAACAGCCAACAGTAGTACTGTTCAATGCACCTTTTTATCACATTCTGCAGCGCAATTATTCGTCAAGTATACATCAATCCATTAACCCTTTCCCAACCCACACCCTGTTCTGTTATGAAAAGCATAACCTTCTATTGGAATCCAAATTGTTCAGCTTCATAAGTTGCGACTTATGAAATCTTTAAGTAGGTTTCAGTCAGTGTACGCCTTGCACTAATTATAGTGGCAGTTGCATTCATTTATTTTTAGGGGGTCGTGTTGGCTTTAACTCAATTTTTTCTCCTTAGGCTCTGTATTTCTAAGCCGAACTAAAGTTGTAATTTCACTAGTTTTCATTTGTTGAATCAGAACTCCTTTTCTTTCGGAACATCACTGGCGTTTTGGAGCTAGTGTCCATCTGGCGCTAGCTTACTCCTGGTACTAACTTAATGTCGGATTATAATGAGACAAAATCGAAGCGCAAATTTATTCATAACTAATTTAGTTATAGTTTTTGTGCCCTTCGAAGGCAAAAATGGTTTTACGGAATGTTATCCTTATTGAATTTTTTTTTCTTAGTTTTACCAAAATTCTTCCTCTTAGAGAGAAGAATTGTACAGTTGCAATTTCAGTCGAAGCTAAATTTCAAAATCAACGCAAAGTCTTGGTACTACATTCCGTTGCGGAACATGAATCATTTTCTGGTCTTTGTTCTATCCGACCTACTTTAGAGTTTTAAACAAATATTTGCGATCATTCCTATCACTACAACAGAAATAATTAAAAGTTAGCTTTAGTTGCATTTAATTACTCATAGTCAAACGAAATTTTAAAAGCTTGAGAATATTTTATATTTATACGGCACGGGCGCACTTTCTAAATGATATTGTTAATTTTTTTTACAAAATTCAAAACTTTCTTTCTATATTGGAATTAAACGGAAGACATCTGTCTTAACAGGACTAATAATAATGATATTTTTGCTGGATATTTTGAGTCGTTTAAACGGTCTATCGAAGTTTTAGAAAATGAGAAATAGAGAACAATCGAATTAATTTTTCATTAAAACAACATCACATGCTTTAACAATTTATGAATATTTTTTTAATATTATATAGAAATATAAACAACGCAATGAAAATAATCCGTAGCATTAAGTCCAGAAAATAAAGCTTTTCCACTAGGACCCTTTTGCGGAAAAGGTTCAGTTTCACAATGGGAGGTAATACCAAGGCGAATCAGTTCTAAGGATAAAAAATAAGTGCGTAGTCTATACCATCGGAAATTTAGGATAATCAAACCCAAGAATGGTGAACATACACTTCTTAATCACTTTGGTCTTGGTGAACAGGTAAGTATCGAAACATCGTACGATGAATACTTCTATGATGGTTTCCTACCCATAACCTGAGAGTTACAGTAGTAGTAAGATCGCCAATTTGTTGAAGAACTTTCAAAGGAAACACATGCTTCAGGTTCCTTAGTTTTTTTAGTTCATGTATGTTTTTTTACATTAAACGTATTTCTTGACAAGCGGAAGGCGTAATAAAGTGACGTTCGGCGACAACAATGTAGCGACCGTAGTCGCAGGAGATAGCTATATCGTAGCACTTAGGCGACGAAGTCTTGGAGATGCAGGCCTTCGAAAACCGTTAAGTTAGCAACCTGTACAGCTAAGCAAATTGCCAGCGTTGCACGTGCTTAAAACTTTTTTCTGTCTGAAAAATACGGCCTTGTCGTCTTGATGGTTATCCACAAGTGCGGGTCCTAAGATGGCTCCCCGAGCTCATTGATGTGAGTCTCTTGAAATTCTCCAATCAAACGAATTCTTGGAACAGGATGTTAATGTTTCAAACCAGTGATTCTCAACCTGGGGTCCGCGGACCCCTAGGAGGCCGTGAAGTCAATGCTGTGGGTCCGCGAAGAAAAAATATATTTTCAGAGTGCATGTTGAAATTCCAAGTGTTGCTTCCTAACAAACTGAAAATAACATATTGATAGCATACAAAATTGATGTTCATCCGTGGGGGTCCGCAGCAACCCAGGGTGATTTCTAAGGAGTCCGTGGTGCGAAAAATGTTGAGAACCGCTGTTTCAAACTATTCTGACCCAATCACATCAGGAGCAGATGAGAAATTCGGCATGGATACACTTTCGAGCCTGATGGAAGATCTTCGCGTCATCGGTCAAGGACATGTAATATTCTGGTAGGCGAAGGACAGACGATATATAACGCATTCAATTAAGATGAGGAAAAGGAACAATAAAAAACTCCGAGGTATTCCATTTTGATTTCTCAAAACGCTTATGAAATTATTTTTAAAATATCAGGGGAACATCGTGGATAGGTGGTTAAAGGTTCGTCAACGGAGAGATAGTAAGTTCTGTCCACATTATATATTAACAGTCTTGGTTTGCGTGTAGGAATTATTCCCTATTCTTCATAACTACGGATTGCTTTGTCGTATAAATGTAGAAGCAGGAAATGAGGCAACTGGATAGTCCTCGATTCTGACCACAAGCAGAGGATATGATGTTTAATTGTTTTTTTATAGTTAATTAGAGCCGATTTGTAAAGCAAAAAAGAATCCAATAACAAACAGTTGATAATATCACCGAGAATCAGAAAAATATAATTTTAAACTACAAACGATGACCTCTAACAGTTAACCCATTGTTCATGTTTAAATACTGGTGTTAAGAAGTCGATTTACATCGTATTCGGGTTGTATGAATGTGCGAATGAAAACTTTTGGAGTATCTTCTACAAAGATGACTAGCAGGAATGAGAAGTGTTCATAGACAAAAGTTCGTCTTGCGGTAACTCTATTAGTGCTGATGATTCTGTGCTCGTAGTTTCCCTCGTAATCCATTGTCCTTTTGGGAAGACTATCTCAGATTCCTTCCAACTCTCAAAAGGTCAAAAAATCGCAACATCTAACTCGAATCTTACAGAGAAAGCCTTGGGAGAAGCACATGAAATAGACAATGTGCCAGCATCGAAGGATGTAGATCTACGAATTCCTCCCCCAGCGCTGCTGAAAACTGTCGGTGCCGAGAGCGTCCCAGCTCCATCTGTGGCAATACCAAAAACTGAGCCTGTTCCTAGTGTGGAGACTTCTTCCCCTTCACCACTCCCACTAGTGGTGATTCCAACGGATAGCATCAAAAAGCGACCCAGCAATCACAAACATGAGGAACCAGTTGCTAAAAAAAGCAAGTCGGAAAAAATTGATATGTAAGTTCAATTTAAGTTTCACTTTTGCAAAAAAAATACTGATGGATGAAATTGTTTTTTAGTCTGTTTGGTGACGAGGATGTAGATCTGAGAAAACTAACGGCTCCGATGAACGCAGTTGAAGTATCCACTCCGTTACCTCCACCTCCACCAATAATATCGGAAACACCGCCACCAATAACTGCTGCCACTATCAAGGTATGTATAATGTTGCGAATTCATACGACCTTATCGTTGATGGTCATCATTGTGTTGCAGCCCGATCCCGTGGAAAAGGGAAATTCGTCTCCATCGTCAAAAGCTGCACTGGAGGCAGTCCGCGCGAAAATTGCGGAAGCCGCAAAGAAAGATCGCGACAAGCTTGGACGCCCATTGTTGTACAATAAATTGCCAGGTATGTTTTTGTTTCCTATCCTTACTAGATCGTCATTCAAACCCTTGCCCTTAATTACAGAGGATCCAGTAGAACGTCGTCGTTCCATCAGTCAACCCAAACCGATGGATGTTGACCTACGGCAGCAACAGCATCTCAATTCGCAGGACGTGCTTAACGATGATAATTCGCAGGATGGAATGAACGCTAACATCAAAACCATCATTGCGCAGGCACAAGATCAGATGGAAAAGGGTGAAATCACTCCAGAGCAGTACAACATTCTGATGAAACAAGTGATTCAACTTAACGAAACGCAGAAGATTCGCCAGGCGCAGCGTATGGAGATGATGAAGCGTAACAAAACGGCAATCGTAGGGGGAAGTGCAAATGGTCCAGACGATGTAGTTGTAATTAGTTCACCGAGAGACGACGCGGCTGTCTCCAGTCCAATTGCCAACGACGAGGTAGAGATCAAACCACAACCTGCAGTACCCATCGGACCTATGCCAAGGAATGATTTCCGTGGTAAAATTGCACCGATGGAAGCTAAATCCAATTTCACCGGTGCTGTTCCCGATTTGCGGCAAAGAGGTAAGATGAAGAGTTTGGAAAATATAGCGTTTTACTTGATTAATATAGCAAATGTTTCACTCCAGATCCACGTCGTGTCAGAGAAAGTCGCTTCAATCAACCGCAATGGGGCAATAGAGGTCCTTTGCCTGGTCCTGTGGCGATTGCGCCACCTGGTCCACCAATAATGAACCAGCGGCCACCAGCTCCAATGCTGAATCCATGGGAACAAGCTCCGTTTCCGATGGTGGATCCTAATATTGTTGCACCTATGATCGGACCTCGGTTCCCGCCTGGTATTCCTGGCCCACCGGTTATGCCAAATGGACCTCCACAACCACCGATACTAATGCCGGTCCCTCCCAAAGTTAACGAGAGCGTCCGTACGATCAACATCGATGGAATTCAGCGTGAAATACGATTCTACGATGATATTGCAGTTATTTTCATGAGTTGGGATGAACCCAAGGAGATCGGGTTTCAGAAAGGCTCCCGAATGGTTATCGTTGATGATCGTGATTCATTTGAGCTGAGCTTCAACGAGTGCCACAAGTCCATCACAATCGATGGCAAAGTTTACCAAATGAGGCTAGGAGCTCCAACCCGAGAGTTATACATTGATAATACTTGGTATGAGTGTTACTTCGGAGATCCACCAACAACGATCGTTTTGGACGGATTGAGTCGAGTGTTCAAAATCAGTGGCCCACCACCTCAAGTGAAGATTGGAAAGAGCCGAAATGATCTAGTCGCTGGCAAAATCAATATGATAGTCAATGCGGAAACCATAATTCCCGTGTTCTTGGACTCACAGGTACAAATAATCGAAATTCACGGTCAAATGCACAAGCTGCAATTTGCCGATTTTCTGCTCACCGTTATCATTAACGATCAGCCATTTTTGGTCGAATACGGTGGACTACCCAAAGTGTTCAAACTAAGAGGAAAAGACTATTACATCCGTTTTACGGCGGTTCCAAAACTAGTAGTGCCAGGACGGGTTTACATCCGAGATATGGTGCGGACGCCACTACACCGAGATCTGCGTACTCCACCGCGTGACCAAAGCATGATGATGCCTTTCGTTCAACCAATAGGCAACATTATGCCTCTGATGCCGGGTCCGCCTTCTGTACATGGCATATTCCCGTCTTCTTCTATCATTCCGCCACCACCGCAAGCTCCAATCCAACCAATGGCTGGATTGGATTATCTCACAAACCTGATGCCACATGCATCGACTGGAGTTAACGTTTCCAACAATTTAGCCGGGTATCAGATTCAATCCGAAGACAAACCAGTCGTTCCCGTGTCGACTACGGCACCACCACCAGCTGCCGCCTCTAATTCTACGGGTGGAATGAATTTGCCAATTCTACAGAATATAAACATTGATGAATTGTACAAAAAAATTGTCGCAGCAGGTATTTTGGCAAAAACCAATAATCCTCCAGTCAGTGCATCGTCTTCTTCCACTTCTGTGGCCAGCAGATTGGATAAAGCACTGGACGAAGATCTAGAAGAGATAGACCCAGTGTATCTGAGCAAATCAGACACTTTAAAACGCCGTCAAACGGCAATCGTGGCTCAACTTTTCCGTGGAATGCAGTGCAGCAGCTGTGGTGTTCGGTTTCCTCCGGAGCAAACAATGAAATACAGTCAGCACTTGGACTGGCATTTCCGTCAGAACCGCCGCGATCGTGATTCCGCCCGTAAAGCTCACTCTCGAAAATGGTACTACGATGTGTCCGACTGGATTCAGTATGAGGAGATTGAGGATTTGGAGGAGCGCGAGAAGAACTGGTTCGAAACCCAGCAGACCGAGCAAACCGAGTTCAATGGTGATGGTGAACAGGGTGGTCGTAGTGCTGAATCTCCACTACCGAGTTGTCCGGCAGGATCGGACGAAATCGACAAAAGGTGCCACATGTGCCATGATGACTTCGAGCAGTTCTACAACGAAGAGACCGAAGAGTGGCACTTGAAGAACGCGATCCGCGTAGATGAAAATACCTATCATCCGCTGTGTTACGAAGACTACAAGGCTTCTCTAACGCTGGACGAATCGGCGATGAATGCTACTACTGATGGTGATCAAAGTAAAATTGATGAAGACGTCGAAGAAGTAAAAATCAAATGCGAAGCGATTAGCGATGCAGATGATAGCGTTAAAGGTAAGTTGCCTTGGCCGTCAATAGGCTGGCTCAAATTGAAGACTTCTCTTTTCTGTTCCAGAAATCACGATAGACGATGACGACGACGTCATTGTGTTGCCACCGAGTGAGGAAGTTGTAACCGAAATTCCCGACGATGACGACCACGAAACATTGGATTCGCTACCGAAGTCGGATACCGCTGTCACCGAAGATGAAAATAGCAATAAGCTGGATTCGGCAGCAAGCGAAACGGTCGTCGTCGCACCCCAAGAGCCAAAAATTACAGAGACACGCATCGATGACGATATTACCATTCAGGAGCCCACAATTGAGAAAATCGATGTGAACGATTTGGACGAGAGTGGACCAATGGATGAAACCTCGCAAACGTCGCAGTTTAAAGTGAAGGAAGAACCGAAAGATGATGATGAAGTCGACGAAGAGGATGCACTTTTCGAGGATGTTGGCACGATCGAATCGGCAGTTGTCCAGGAGTCGACCAAAGAGATTGGTAAGAGTGAAGTGTATATTTTAATAATTTAGTTCAGGTTCCTTAAACCATGCGCTATGCTACAATCACATGTGCAGATCTTGGAGTGCTGACAGAAAAAATGCGAAAAAAGCGGACCTTCCACAGAGTCGTGTCAGGGTAAAAGCGGAACGGATTACGTACTTTGATTTACTTTGCAATTTTTTCTGGCTTCAGCCATTTTTAGATTCCGTTCAGTTTATTGCAATAAGTTTGTCATACCAACTACAAGATCAATTCTAGACGAACCTGGCTTCCAAATAGTTATCACAGTTGCTCCGATCAGACCACGATTCTCTAGGAAATTTACCACAACTTACTAGCTATTGTGTCGTAAAACGAATATGAAACTAGGTAGCCTAAATATTGTATTGTTTATTGGGGCTTTAACCTCGATGGGTCATTCGCCCTAGGTAGCTTAAATAAATTTCACTTTTAAATTATACTGTCAGCATTTTAAGAGGAAACAGTTTACAGTGATATTTTGTTTAGGTTGAAAGCGGTTTCGGTAAGTTTAGGGTCTGGTTTATTTACAGCTTCCAAAGGCTAGTATGTAGTAGTTTCTTTTCTTGGAGTTATTTACCATTTGAAAAATTAATTTTAATAATGCTAACCTAATTTTATTTCCGTTTTATGTAATGATCAGAAACGGTTGATGTTGAAGCTGTGCCATCGCCATCGGGCACGCTGGAAAGCACCAGCCAGGTGCATCTGAAACCATCGCTTGATGGGAACGATGACATGCAGGATACCCCCGCCTCGGGGTTGTTCACCAACCGGATTAAAATCAACATCACCAAAGCAAAAACCACAACTAACACCACCAATAGCAGCAGCACTACTACGACCAGCAGCAACATCACCAACAACAGTAACACGGGTAGTAGCTCAACACTCGGATCCAGTATTGCAGTTCTCATCAGCGGCGGTGGCGGTGGTGTTGGTTACAACGAAAACGGCAACGACGACCTACTGTACAGCAATCTGGATGATGTGCATGGTCACAACGAGAACAGCCAGAACAGCAGCAATCAATTGATAATGATGATGCATGAAGAAGAACAAGATAATTCTAATAAAGGGCCGGTCGCGACGACCAGAGAAGAACCGACTGATATTGCGTATGATTTGAAGCCGAGCTTGCAGGGTATAGAGTTTACCCGGCAGCCTCGCGTAGAGAACGGACTTGACACATCCGGACTTTGCTCGATAATGTAAGACAAGCGAGAATGAATGAATATCTGAATTTGGTACTTGAAGAGTGAAAAAGAAGTCTAAACAATGTGATATAGAGCCGTTACCCGGAAGAAATGACCTACCAAGCAGGTTTCATGAAACGGGTTTTTGGCTTTTTATAAAAAAAACTATTAGTGTATATTGCTATAGGTTAATCGGTAGCTACAGAGAACTGTTTCATTTTTGGAGAAAAAGTTCAAATCTCTCAAAACGGAACATAAAACTATCGAACTGAGAGTGTACATAAAATCACATTTTTTAATTGAAGTTAAGAGTAGAACTAAGTTTTGTAGTTTTGAAGAAACGAGAATGGAAATAAAATTAAATTTATCCCTTTTCTCCCTTCCCAATCAAAACCCGACAAACATGAGAAAATGGTTCCTCCAAAACGGTAAAGTAGCATTTGGTACCGAAATGCAATAAAATCGAAAACTTCAGTTTACGTTGCTTATAATTTTGTATAAAAGAAACGAACCTTGTTAGAAATGAACAAGTAATGATAATTTGTATGAACATTTTTCTTGTGTTAGAGAATTGTTGCGAGGGAAGATTATTTCAACAATTAGGAACTGTTCGGTTAGTCATTCATTTTTATTTAATTTCCTTTGTAAATGAGTTGTTTAGCCAAATATTATTGAAGAAATGGATTACTTTATTTTCATAAAACGATGGGTGTTTTGCTTATTTAATAATGGAACTCGTGCAACACTCCAGGATGATCCGGAGAATGGATGGCGCTGCTGTAAACAATAATACCAATCAAAATAAAAACAACATGCGGCAAAATATAAAAATTGTCTAATTGTTCAATATTTTTGCGAAATAAATAATGCACTATTGGGAAAAATAAATTTATTACTGAGAAACACTAACCGTAAAACGTAGAAATGTATAATCACTTCACACTTAGTGCGTACATATTACATAATAAATCTATAGAGTATGTGTATTTCTTTCAAGGGGTTTGAATAAATGCTTCTGACAAATAAAACTATGAATTTTAATTGTTAACGAAAATATCCTACGTCAAAATCATCGGTGGAGTTCGCCTTCAATGTCTGCTCGTGACAGTCGCTCGCTCGAAGCATTTAGAATTAATAGCTAACGAGGCACCGCGTTATTCCCATTCCTGCTGCGATAAAGTTGTGTAGGCCGAGAATATATGCGATTTATGCGCCGCGACACAGCAGTCGTCGTTTTTATCTATTGCAATCCCGGCCATTTTGAAATCTGTGATCATCTGTCAATTCAGTCACACCTACCGAACGAAATGGTGACAGTATAGCGCACTTGGTGGTGATATCTCAATTACCTTTGAACAGACCTTTATTTTTTGCACAATGTGTTCGAGATGAACGTCTGTTTTCTGTGATTACATTTTTCCGAGTCTTTGAAATGATATCGATCAAAATGCTCTACACGTGCGACCGCAGTCCACGACCGCTCAAACCTGTTAAATATACATACTTTGCTATATTCAACATTGGTGTGTAAGACGCCAGAATGCCCCATTCCCACAGAAAAGTTAATGTTCGTTATAATTTTTTTTGTGGTGGGGCCCAAGGTTTGCTCATTACCTAATTCAAGGAACTGATGCGGTGTGAAGCTGCTGTAGTCATGCCGCCGAATGTGGCTGCCTCTCGCAAGCAAACCTGTTATCCACTCGTATAACCGGTTTACTCGATCATAGGGATTGGTTCCTTCTTTCAATCATGAGCAGTTTTTTGATTTTGTATGCCAAATAACTCGTGCACGCAAATTAGTCATATTTTCGTCTGACCGGTTTATTCAAACATAGGTGTTAATTCCTTCTTTTGAACTTTCCTTGTATCTATATTAAAATCGAAATGAATGCTCATTTTGACAAACGGTTTGGCGTTTTTTAGAGCATTTTTCGACAAACACATGACAGCATTTATTGAAAAAGAAAACTTTTTTCTTTTGTTTGCTACCAACATCTGTGGTTGGAGTAACGGTTTGTCCAGAATGTCCGCTAAAAGTGAGTTTTTACAGTTGGCTTTAACGCCGTAATCATATGTTTGTCGAGATCTATTTTTCTTTTGCATTGGTAATGTTTCATACGCAAATGTACGATCTACCCGAAATACATTCGAAAGTATTGTTTTACCTTATGCCAAATGGTACGTATACCGACTAACAGATATAATACTCGACAATTCTTCGCCAATGTTAGTGGCCATTTTGAATATATTTTTAATTGCGACAGTGATAGCATTTACGATTATAATCCATATATGGCGCCACTGATATATGCGCAAGTATACGGGATAGACCACTAGTGAAAAAAATCCTGGGTCTGAGGGTTAACTAATTTGTAAATGGGTGGTTAGAAGCGTGTATAATGTTTGGCGGATCGATATTTTTAAGTAATTAATCATAGTGTTATGTCTGTTTGTCTATGCATATGCTACACGACTTTTTTAGGTCAAATGGCCAACTACCATATAATGTCTCATGTCAGATGATGTTCTGCCAAAAGACTTTTTACCGAACAGGATAGTCTTGCTCAAAAGTTGGGACAATTCTTCAAGTGTAAACTGGGCAGACGTAAAGAGTCATTTTCATGAAGCTTCAATGAACTGCTCATGTTTGAAAGAAGGAATCAATTCCTATGTTTGAGTAAATCGGGTAAGCGAATGGATAACTGGCTTACTTGCGAGGAGCCATCGCTTTCGGCGAGGAGGTATCGCTTTCCTCGACAACTTAACATCATATAATCTTACTTACATAACATTGTTTCATTCTTTTGAATACTAGGAAGGAAGGCTCCCTATGATTGTTGCCCAATGTCTCTCTAAACACACCTGTATTAAATTCTGCAATTTGTTATACATGTTTCCTGGACAATAGTTCTTTCTGGGGAAAACACTTCGGTATTTTATTTTGTGTGGAATGTGCACGAATCGAAAGCGAAGAATATCGTGTGATGGAAATGGGAGCGAGTACAGTCGTGATTCGTTGGTTAGGCCATAGCCTATGTCCAACTAACGAATTTGATTCGTTAGTTGGACCGACTGACAGACGTCCAAAACTATTCAAAGGAGACGTTAATAGTGTAAATGCTTCTGTTCACATCTCTGATTATTTTCAGTTTGATTGTCAAGGTGATTTTGATATAGGATTTTGACATTAAGATGCTTTTTAGTTGGACAATGGTCCAACTAGCAAAGGTCCCACTAAAAAGCGGTCCAGTTCAAAAGTGACCAACCAGCGAATCACGACTGTAGTAAGTTAAAAAGATCAAATGAATAAAAAATAAAGTTTTTCTGGGGAATGACGGGAAATTATGCATTCTGGGGGATGGAATTCTGGGGAATGGCTTTCTGTGGAATGATTTTCGGGGGAATAGTATACAATCGTGTAAGACTGACATTGTCAAACTGTCATTTTTCTTTTCTTAATAAACCATGCACCCTGATACACGTATGATATAACTGTGCATTTATTGTCTAATAGGTTATAAGCACGCACGTGGAAGTACCTAAAGAGACTATAAAGGGGATAAAGTTATTCTAGTCTCTTTAGAAGTACCTTTTTCTTAGAAATTATTTTTTCGGTTCGCGAATGATTAAATTGTCTGAAAGTTACTTACCTTACCGTTCAGGCTAGAGCCTTGTTGTCTCTTGCTGTATGCACAAGCCATCTCCACTCGGTCCATTGCTGCTTGTCGGCAGCCTCGCAGTCTTGAAAGGGTCCGCAGGTCGTCCTCTACCTGGTCGATCCACAGTGCTCGCTGTGTGCCCCGTCTTCTTGTTCCTGTAGGGTCGCCCTCAAGAACCATCTTCACTGAGTCGTCGTCCGACATTCTTACAACGTGTCCAATACACCGCAAACGTCCTATTTTTGCGGTATGCGCGATGGATGGTTCTTCCAGCTGCTGATGCAACTCATGGTTCATTCGCCTGCGCCACGTTTCGTCTTCCATCTGCACGCCACCATAGATGGTACGCAACACCTTTCGTTCTAAAACCCCGCGTTGGTCCTCCACGAGTTGAGGTCTCGTGGCCGTAGAGGACCACCGGTCTAATCAGCGTCTTTGAAGATAATCAACTTCGTGCGGCGGCGAATTTTGTTCGACTGGACCGTCCTCCAGGGTCCAAAGTATGATTTCCCGCCAAGATCCGTCTCTGAATTTGTCTTCTGGTATCATTACCAGTGAGCACAAAGACACGAATTCGTCACCCATCTCGATTTCGTCACCGTGAAACCGAACTCGGGATGGGAGGTTCACATTGTCGTCTCTAGAACCTCTTCCTCTCATGTATTTTGTCTTCGAAACGTTGATGGCAAGTCCAATCCTGCTGACTTCAGTCTGATGTACGTTACCGACATCGTTCCGTGCCATTGTGTCAATGTCGTCGGTGAAGCCAAGAAGCTGGACGGACTTCCTGAAGATCGTGCAACTCGTGTCTATCCCCGCTCTACTCATTACACCTTCTAACGCAACGTTGAACAGCAGGCACGATAGACCATCACCTTGCCGTAACCCTCTTCGAGATTCAAAGGGACTCGAGAGTGTCCTTGATACTTGAGCAACGCACATCACCCGATCCATCGTCGCTTTGACTAATCGTGTTAGTTTATCCGGAAAACCGTACTCGTGCATTATCTGCCATAGCTGATCTCGATCGAATGTGTCAGATGCCGATTTGAAATCGATGAACAAATGATGTGTGGGCGCGTTGTATTCGCGGCACTTCTGCAGAACCTGCCGAATCGCGAATATTCGGTCCGTGGCGGCGCGAGAACCCATGAATCTCACTTGGTAGTGCCCCACGAACACCCTTGCAAATGGTGACAATCGGCGGCAAAGAATTTGGGAGAGGATCTTGTAGGCGTGCTAAGCAGTGTGATCGCGCGGTAGTTGCAGCAATACAACTTGTCACCCTTTTAGTAGATTGGGCAAACGACACCCTCCATCCATTCCTCCGGAAGAATCTCCTCCTCCCAAATTTTGGCGATTACCCAGTGCATCGTTCTAGCCAGTGTTTCGCCACCGCATTTTAATAGCTCGCTGGGTAGTTGATCTACACCGGCAGTTTTGTTGTTTTCAGCCGACCGATCTCCTCCTTGACATCTTGGAGATCAGATGCCGGCAGCCTATCGTCTTCTGAGCGTGCTCCAAGATCCGTTGCCATACCGCTTTCGTCCTCTGCTGCTTCACCGTTGAGGTGCTTGTCATAGTACTGCTTCCACCTCTCAATCACCTCACACTCGTTCGTAAGAAGGTTGCCGTCTATGTCCCTGCACATATCGGCTTGCGGAACGTAGCCTTTGCGCGAACTGTTCAGCTTCTCGTAGAACTTCCGTGTGTCGTTTACGCGGTACAGTTGCTCCATCGCTTCGCGATCTCGTTCCTCCTGTTGGCGCTTCTTTCTCCGGAGGACCGAGGTTTACCTGTTCCGTGCTTGTTTGTATCGCTCCACATCCTGTCTCGTTCCGTACTGCAGTATTCTCGCCCGTGCTGCATTATTTTCCTCTATTAACTGCTTACATTCGTCATCGAACCAGTCGTTTCATCGATTCGGAATCGCTGTTCCTAGTGCCGTTATAGCAGTACTTCCTATGGCGGAACGGATCTCCCTCCAGCCATCGTCAAGAGTAGCTGTGCCCAGCTGTTCTTCCGTGGGTAGTGCTGCTTCTAGCCGCTGTGCGTAGTCTTGGGCAACCCTGGCGTCCCGAAGTTGCGCGATGTTGGGCCTTGGAGTCCGACTACGACGAGTGTTGTACACCGTCGAGAGTTTCGAGCGCATGCATACTGCAACTAGATAATGGTCCGAATCTATATTCGCACTGCGGTAGGTACGAACGTTGATATCAGAGAAGAATCGCCCGTCGATTAGAACATGATCGATTTGATTTTAGGTGCGTTGGTCAGGTGAGGATATCTTTGCGGGGAAGAATGTACTTCGGACTGCCATGCCACGGGAGGCTGCGAAGTTCACGCATCGTTGGCCGTTGTCATTCGATACGGTATGCAAGCTGTTTGGCCCGATTACCGGTTTAAACATTACCTCCCGTCCTACCTTAGCGTTCATATCACCGATGACGATTTTCACGTCCCGTTGCGAACAGCCGTCGTACACCTCCTCCAGCTTCGCATAGAACGTTTCCTTCTCGTCGTCGGGTCTCCCATCGTGTTTACGTTGATGATGCTGTAGTTGAAGAAACGGTCTTTGATCCTCAACTTACACATCCTTGCGTTGATCGGAGTCCATCCAATCACGCGTTGACGCACCCTACCCAGCACTACAAAGCCGGTTCCCAGCTCGTTGGTGGTGCCACAGCTTTGGTAGAAAGTAACCGCCCGATGTCCGCTTTTCCATACCTTTTGTCCTGTCAAGCAAAGTTCCTGCAGTACAGTCGTAATTCGCTGGTTGGACACTTTTTAACTGGACCGCTTTTTAGTTGGACCTCCGCTAGTTGGACCATTGTCCAACTAAACATAATCTGATCGTCAAAATCTTGTGTCAAATTTACTTTGACAATCAATCTGACAATATTTAGAGATGTGAACAGATGCATTTACACTGCCAACATCTCCTTTGGAGAGTTTTTGACATTTGTCAGTCGGTCCAACTAGCGAATCAAATTCGTTAGTTGGACAAGGCTGTGACCCAACCAGCGAATCACGACTGTACTACGACTTCAAAGTTGTGTGGTTGGAGTTCGTCGTAAATTATCCTTTAAAAGCTGGAAAGCAGAGTGACCTGCAGTTCCAAGTTTCCAATCGTAATCCTTATTTCGTCGCGTAGGTCTTTGCCGATTGTTCCGATTCGTATTTTCTTCTGCATTGTTCGTAGCGGTTAGTTTTCCAGGGCGGCTTGTTGGGCCTTCCCCAACCCCCTGTCTCGCCGGAGGACCATCGTGTCAGCTATGTTTAGAGTCCCACGCTGACACGGTGACGATACATCAGCCACCCCTAACATGGAGAACAGACGCTGTTTTGAGCCGCCCCTAACATGGGGAACAGACGCTCGGATGGACTCACCCTCCGAAAAGAGGAGCCCCCCTTCCCTGTCAACATACGACCATGGTCCCACCGGGGTTGGTTACCCGATCTTTCCTATGGTTTCCCGGTCCCCTAGCTGGCACCACGGGGAGGTAGGGATAGGAGTTACTGGACAAGAGGCTAAGGATCACAGTGGCGAACCACCGGGTCTATATTACGCATTGCCCAGTCATTTACCAACCTGGCTGAAAGCAGTGTATCCGAAAAGTCCAGTAGGGAAATAATACCCCCCTCCCTCCCCGGGTAGTCCACAATATTGCAAATCTTCCGGGAATAGAACGGTTGCGATAACTGACCCATCACCTGGCAGTTTGCGGTGCAAATATATTTGCACTTGAAGGACCTATGGAACGTTGTAAAGCCAGGAAAGAATGAGGACGGAACCGACGAAGCAGTTGACGCGGTACCTGATCGCCGCGCCCGAGAAAAAAACAATTTTACTCCTGGATCCCGTTAATTTCGTACACGTAAACGAAGCGCAATCAGTGAAGGATGTCTGGCAGAGATGAGCAAACACATTCGACGATACCGGACTGACAAGAAGAGTCAGAGCATATTCGGATAAAAACAGAAATGATTGCCTGCTCATCAATTAAAGATTACTTAAACCGCATCATAACCACGGCACGCCAGCTAAACGGAATACATTTTCCGATCCTAGAGGACTGGCTAGGACCACTGCTACTAGCAGGACTAGGTTGGATTTTCGAGGGGGACGGAAATCAATGAAATGCAAATGGGTCTACAAGACCAAATATGACGCAAATGGTAAAGTGTACAGACGCATCTCGTCGTAAAAGATTTCTCCTTGGTCGGAAGGGGGTGGACTATGATGAGACTCTCCTGTGGTTCGTTATAGTTCGCTGCGCTACCTTTTCGCTTTACCAGCACGGTATGGACTGTCTATTGAGTAGATGGATGTGTTCTCCAAGGTGAATGGACTGAGGCGATTTTTATGAACAACCTCCCGAATTTCCAGAAGCCTGACCAGTCAAGACTTGTTTGCCGTTTGAATAAGGCTCTCTAAGGCCTTAAACAGCTCAATCGCATTTGCAACGCGAGCTTGATGCGGCACTGTGTAGATTCGGAATGACTCCTTCAAAATACGACCCTTGTCTGTATCACCACATTGAAGGTAATCGGATTATATTTAGTGCGATTTGTTGAGTCAGAGCTATCGCTATTCAATATGCAACGTGCGAAGACAGTGTCGACTCCGATGAACTTCAGCTTGAAGTTATCGAAGCAGATGGCTCCACAGATCACGGATGAAGCTGAGAAGATGAAAGGAGTCCCCTAGCATTACAAGCATTGGGAGGTCTTAAAACATTTACTTCGACACTTGCGTGGTTCCTCAAAACTCAAAATGCAGTATACCAGGCAAGGTAGTACAGATCTGACTGGTCATTATGATGCTAATTGGGGATCTGATTCGGAGCAGGAAGTCAACTAGCAGCTATGTGTTTATATTACAGGGCGGTGCAGTATCTTGGAGTTGTAAGCAACAACGTATTGTCGCATTATCGGCGCGTGAGTCGAATACACGGCGCTGTCTGTCGCTGTACAGGAAGCCACGTGGTAGCGTGTTTTGATAAAACAACTGTGCATGGATCAAACAATCAACCTTAATTGTGATAATCAGAGCACTATATGCATTACCAAAAATGGAGGATCCACACCACGGATAAAGCAAATAGACATACGTCATCACTTTATACCAGATGTCCTCGACCCAAACATCGTCAACTAAAAGTATGTTAACATTGAGCATCAGATCTGACGCATTGGAGAAGACTCTTGAGTGGATTAACTGGCAAAGGGTGGACAAGCTCGAGCAACAATCGGACTTGCATTGGAGAACAGTCACGCACGTAATGAATGCTCAGACCGCAAAGCAAATGTGGGGAGTGAAAGATCCGTCCGCCGGGGAGGTGGACCAGTAGAGGCAGGAACAGCTTCAGTAGATGCAGAAACCACTTGGGGAGAACACTTTGTGGGACCGCGAAAGGAATTCTTTAAATATATTAAATAAAGAACACTTGTTATTTCGTTGGTTTGATCGCGCACTGGAATAAGAGACTGACGTCTCAAATCCAGCTGTTTTTATTACCTTTCTGCACTTTATTACCTTTCTGGTTACGCCAAAAGAGCGTAACCTACTTTAGGGTATAATTTAGTGTTGTACTAAATTATACCCATTTTTGGGTACACAACAGGGAGCTTTGCAGAACTTTCATCGGTGTCTTCACTGGGGAACAAAATATATGTGTTGAGTTGCTTCGTTTGCAGCTTGAGAAAAGAGGAAATATGGCTGATCATATTGCAAGCATTATTTGTCTTTGGTTTATCTGTACCGAACCAAAGAGAATAGGGAAAGAGACGAATAGTGTGAAGCCAAAAATACCTTATTGAGCAGACCAATCGTGCAATGTAAATAAACATTACTCATGCCTGAGTTGGAGGAGATAAGTATTGTACTTCTATCAAAAAAGAAATTTGAATTTTCGTCAGAATTTAGTTCAATCGTGATTGTAAGGTGCATTTTAGAGCATATGTATAAGTAAAAATAAGCTTTAGAATTATTTCATCTCTTTGTTTCGAAATGCACATCGTTTGATAAACAAATCCATCGATCGACATACGGTTTGTTTTCAAAATATAATAGGAGTCATTTAAAGTGCTGCCTGTAGAAGCGGTTGCCAAAATTCTAGTGTTGAAATCATCATAAAGGGAGTGTTGCCGTTTTGACTGATTTTCACTCTTCGTCTCTTTCACTATTCTCTTTGTACCGAACAACTGAACACTAGGGTCCAACTAAAGATTAGTCCAGTTAAAAAGTGTCCAACCAGCGACTGTTCTTTATCATCTTTGACATGGCTTGATACCTCAATGTATTCAAGATGAACTGTTTACGATGGTAAAATCTATGTATTTATTTAGTTTAAAAGTGTGCTTCACACTGAAAAACCTGGTAATTTTAAGAAGTAGTCTAACTTTAGCTTTGATAGTTTGGAGAGATTTTGGCAGAAAATTTTCGTTTTATGTCAGTGCAATATAAAAAATAAATTCCCCAGTTCATGCCAACCTAGCGACGTATAAGCAGAAGAATCAGGCCTTTTTGAATCAACAAAACGTTTAGTTGAATTAAAAACGTGGCGAATGACTGTTTCAAACTGAAATGGGCGTTTTTCGAAAACATGTATTTGGTTTAGTTCAACAAATACTTCTGTTTACATTTTAAATAGAAACATTGTTAAATCAAAATAAAATTTGTTAGATCTAACTGATCCCTTTGTTAAAAACCAACAGAATCTTTGTTTAATTTCAACTAAATTAGAGTTGTTCTCTCCTTTGGTTAATACAAACGATTTGTTTTTGTTTCTTCAAACTTGTTTGTTCGGTTAAACTTATCATGATTTTGTTGTTCCAAACGAAATATTTGTTGAAACTACTGAAAAGCTAACAAATAAATTAGTTGGTAATTTCAACCAACAGTATTGATTGAAGCAAACCTGAATCTTGTTTGTCACTATATCAAACGGGAAAATTGTTATTTAAAATTAAAATTTGTTTATTTTTACTAATTTTTTTTCTGGTCCAGTTAAAAAGTGTCCAACCAGCGAATGGCGGCTGTTCTTTATCATCGTTGGTATGGCTTGATACCTCAATGTATTCAACATGAATTGTGTACGATGGTACAATTTATGTATTTGTTAAGTTTAAAAGTGTATTCCACACTGAAAAACCTGGTAATTTTAAGAAGTAGTCTAACTTTAGCTTTGATAGATCGGAGAGATTTCGGCAGAAAATTTTCGTTTTATGTCAGTGCAACATAAAAGTTAACTTTCCCAGTTCTCGCCAACCTAGCGACGTAAGAGTAACTATAGTGTCCCGGGCACGCGACACTCACTACCGTCATATTGTGAGTGACTGGTGTTTTGTTTGTATCATTCATGGCATGGCTCGCAAGTTAAACAATTTTGCTGCGCGAATAAAAAAAAGATTTAAAAATTGTTATCTAATTCATAGGTATGTAAATACATAAAATAAATTAATTTCGCGAATATGGCAACTTTTTATGTAGAGTGGTAGAGAAACAGCATAAATTTTTTAATTAAAAATTTCGGCGATAATCTACTGCGTTGAATGACGATGTGTTTACTTGTCAGGTAAAATGAGTGTTATCGTCGCGAGTGTACAGCGAACAAAACAGTGACAGAGAGTGTCGACCAAAAATATTTTCGTCGCAAAAGTGGTAAAAGTCGCCAGAAACGACAATGTTCGTATAATTCTCAGTAAGAATTCACAAGTTGCCGTAGTTCTCCACCGTACATCATTGGGTGATTAGAATGTGGCGAATATGCGTTCACCCTTTTGATTGACGCAATGGAAAATGTTTATTCGAGTAATACTACGAATGTAGGCATTTCTAGTGCAGCAGCAGGAGCTGGAAGATCCACAGTGAGAATCCATCGAAAATGTCTCGTAAATCGCGATCAAATTTGCGAAAAGTTACTGGTTTTGTTCGGTGTCAAATTAGGCATCGAACTGGCCCCTACGAGTGCCGAAGAGGCAGGCCAGTTTGCAACGGTGCTAGTGTTTAATGAAAGATCAGGAAGTGTTATCGATGGCACGGCAGGCGAAGCACAACTCACTGATACATTCGGATTAATGTCAACATCCGGAGGGATAGCAGCTGCTAGAGTAGGTGCTCCGGTGCATGGTGATCTAATCGTCCAAATACAGGTAAATGTGCGACTGAGTAATATAGGGAGTACTAATATGGGATGTTCCATGCGTATGCTATGGAACAGTCCTGATTAAAAAGGTGCTTAATATATTCACAATCAAAAACATTTCCACCAATTTCCACCAGCAGTGTTGAATACCAGAATACACGAAGGTTCTATAAAGTTGTTTGTACTGAACTGATATGGTTAACACAAACAAACGCTGAATGGTTTTTACTTGACCTGAAAAACAGTTTTCACTACCAGGTTCTCGTTAACACTAATAAAATTACACATTACTATAGCTACGATTACATTATACAATTTTTCTGCAACACTATCTGTCGCTCTCTTGTCAATTTTCTAGGCACAGATTGAACTGCCAGCGTGATTTTATAAGGAGTGGAAAAAAGATTGCAAATGCAATAAACATGTTTTCTTTCTGGGACGACATCATATCCTAGGGATAGCATAAGGGTTTGTGCATTAGGCCGGAGTCCTAAGGGTTGCAGGTTCGAATCCTGCTCCTAAGGGTTTTTTTTCACATAATTGCTTTCACTTAACTCACCATTACGATCTGTTTCTCACATGCGGAAGTCTTCTAATATCTGAACCGTACACTGAAAATTAGGCATCAGGGTCATGGATTGCGCGATTATTCAAGAACACACGCAGATATGCAAATTGCCACACGGTTTTAAAATCGAATTTATCCACGCGAAGTTATATACATGCTAACATCCCTTGATGTCATCGTATTGCGAGCGTTGTGATCTAATTAATCTAGATATCCTCTTGTAGCGCCGAGTTTGAATGCAGTGCTTTTGATATGCTGATCGGAAAAAAATGACTGCCAATTTACTCCAAAAACTTAACTTTAACGCACCACAATGACCTCTACCTCTACGTAATAACACGCTTTTCTGGATACCAAATCACCGGACGGACTACAGCCATCAAGAACAACTCACCATGTGTTGCAATTGTTCAATGATGTTTGTCACCTTTACGATTTTAATATCACGAAGCAAGTTTTTAAGAAGACAATTAGAGATTTAAGAAGTCTTTTTAGTTCTCAAAAAGGCAAATGGTCTCAGAGGCTCGGCTTGGTAGAATTATCTAGTGTGAATAAATTTATAATTATAAATGGAAAGTATCGTTTTGGGGCTTTCAATTCTCTCACTGACAAAACGACAGAAAAAAGGCTTTTAATTTCACTGGATCTTAGGAGCGAGGCTTCTTGAAGTCACGATTTCAGCTTACCTTTTTGGGGTTAAATTATATCTGTGCGACAATTGTAGAAGATGAAATTAAATAAATAAATCCTTCTATGCCCAACTTTTTATTACACACTTCCTAATTTATAGATCCAATGTTTGAGTAATCCAGGCAAACCGGTGGATCACAAGTTTGCTTGCGAGGGGCCGCCGCTTCTGACGGCGGGTCGGCGGCTTTCTCACCCGGTGGACCTCCAGCGGCTTTGCACTGCTTCGGATTCTTGGTCTCGGTTATGCGCTTTATTACACTGGTTTTGCCGCAAGAACTAGAGCAGTGTATAAACCGATGGTACAGTACGTGTACATATGTTCATTTGATACAACTTTTAACGTCACTCGAAAGCAAGATTATGTACATATCTAAGAGAAGAGACGACAACAGACTTCTTGCTCTTCTTAATTTGCTCGACTAGACCCTGCCATAAATCTAATGACAATAAGTGGTCATTGTTGCCAGATTACCTTTTTATGATTTTCACAATTGTTGAAAATAATTGTGTCTCAAAAATCGCACCTGCACCTGCTAGCTGCAATTAAAAATTTAATTTTATTGTTTTTGATGTCTCTTTTAACAATACACGTAGCTATATCGTCATTCAGGACTTTTATTCAATTTGCATGAAATGTTGGTGAGTACGAAAAGTAGCCAGAATAGATTCAGCAGCACTGTTTTCCATCCCGTTTGTAAATATAATGAACGCTCATGACTGGCAAAACGACCAATAAGAAGCTGGTTCAATATTGAGGTTAGGACTGGATCAAATTAGCTACGTGATTGTCTTCTCTTCTCTTAGGTACATATCACGCGTGTTTTTTGTAAACGGCCAATAAGCATACTGTCAAAATTCACTTTGAAAGAAAATTCCGGACAACTCGTAACTCGCCGAGAATGGATGTTACCATTTTATGAAAGAGAAAAGTTTTCTCTTTCGACCGCTGTTCTGATTTATAGTCGGCGATTAATGGTTTGTCCAGAATTTCCTCTCAAAGTGAATTTTGACAGCATGCTTATTGGCCCTTTTCAAAAAACACGCGAGATATGTTCAATAAGTTGTCGCTTTTAAAACTGCGTTACATCCCGAAATAATAATGCTGGTCATAATCTAATATGGCTTGTTGGATAGAATGTTTCACAATATATACCACTCGAACAAACAGCTAATGATAAAAAGAAGGATTATTAGAAGCAAGTGAAGCAAATAATAACTGAGAATTCCCGAAAGTTCGACAGGATAAGCTTCAAATTCTTTTCCCCCTCACTGTTAAGGTTGGACAGAGAAAGGGTAATATTCGCAAACGAAAAAAGCAGTTTTTTTTTCCACACCGTATGTCAGATCTTCATAAAAATTAATCAGTAGTACTGTAACAACATTCTACATACGCTGATTGATTTTTATGAAGATCTGACATACGGTGTGGAAAAAACTGCAATTATAAATCTAATCATGACCTTTTTTGGAAGAAGAGTTATGTTTTGTTTGCCCTAATTAGTGATATTGTTATACCAAAAAACCCTATTTTTGGCGAAAAAGTGCTCATAACATTTCAACGAAAATAGTTAGATGTGTGGTGCCAGGAAACATTCGAATCTGGGAGATGCAATATAATTTCTGAGCGAGAGCTCTCACAGAAAGATTGCTACCTTAACCGTTTTATTTTTGTATGCTGAACGGGTTCACCAAGGGTGGCAAGTTTTTTTATGATGTATAATGACAGAAGTAGAGAGTGACAACACGTTCCATGGCGACATGACCGGGAACTCTAGTGATATGGGGTAACTCACTCCCTGTCAGAATGTGATCCGTACACCGAAAACTAAATATCAGAATGACGGTCCGCGTGGCCATCCAACAACACACGGTCCATACAATCAGTTATAAAAATCAAAAAATAAAGCTTATATCCACTAGATAACACGTTCCAAGGCGACATGACTGGGAACTCTACACACTAAGCCAGCCAAAAGTTGTTCAGTAATTTCTTTTGACGACTTGCACAGTAAAGTGAAATTTTTACTGAGCTGTCAGCAAATTGTTTAAAAAATTGCAGTAAAGTTTTCATTTTTTAGCGATTTTCAGTAACTTTGCGAATAATTTGCTGAAACCCGCAATATTTTTAACTGAATTTATCAGCACTTCTGTTCTTTTCGGTACATGAACATTATCCAGTAAAATACTGACTGATTGTTCGGCAAAATTGTACCAGCATTACCGAACCTCGTCAAAAACTTACAAATCAGGTACAGTAAATTATCTATCAAGTCGCCATTTTCAGAGGAAACTGCTGACTGAGCAGTAATTTTTGACGTTTGGATAGAACGGATTGCGGAGAGTCCGGTAACCGAATTGTTTTACTGAATTGATTACCGAACGGTTTGCTGTTCAAAACCCCAGCAAAATTTTACTGTACCCAGTAATTCAAATTAATTGTGTAGTGATGTGGAAGAACCCACTTTCTTCTAGAATATGAACCGTACCCCAAAAATTAAGTATCACATTCACGGTCCGCGCGCGATCATTCTAGAACCCCCGAATATGCGAAAGGCAAAATAGAATTTATACACGCGAAGTTACATACACGCTGGCACATGCGACATACAAACGCACTAGCGATCGAACACGTTAACGTACAAATGTTCGAGTCCTTCGCGATGATACATGCGATCGCGAAGACCTGAACCGTACAATGAAAATCACATTCAGAATTACGGCCCGCTGCAATTGGTCTGAAGCAGTGTTTTAGTAGGCGCATTTGCCAGTCTTGTCTGCAATTGTAGTGTGTGATTCTGACGACAGCCCTTCCGAGAACCTAGCTCTACAGCTCCAGTAGGACAACTCTCAAAAAAAAAATGTATCGAGACTATTTCTTGATGTTTTGATGGTTGTGAAATTTAGCACGGACAATATATATAGTCACCTCAGTTTATTTTCTTGAGTTTCTTTTTTTTGTTTGGCATCTTCTTGCGACATTCTTTTTTCAACATCCTTCGTTTTGATTTTTTCTGTTCCTTTCTTTTTTGGCTACTTTTTCCAACTCATCATCTGACGTCAAAATTGATTTATCTATTATCGTTAGTTCCGTGCAGATCCAAAATCATCTTCACAGCTGTCAAAACAAAAATGGTCAAAAACCATAGGTTAGAATACGGGAGGAGAATGGCGTCATAGCCTCAAATTGTTGGTTATGTTAAAGCTTTCAAAAACTATTACTGATGAATTTGACGGCAGCACGAAAACTGAGAAATGTCGAAGGATCGGTTTGGGACCACCGGTCAGTTTCGGATCACCTTATCCTACAATTAAATTTCAAAGAAATAAGAAGAGATAAAAATATTAGGTTGAACAACAAATTATGTATTGAATTGACACTCATCTTTTGAATATTAAGAGTTGATATGTTAATTTGTCATTGTTATACTCAATTGATTGATATGAGAAATGTATTTAGTAGGAAAATTTCTCATCTAAAATGGATCTAAAAGAATCTAATTTGAACCAAACATCTTATAAAAAATGTTCATAATCATTTTCTAAACGCAAGATAAATAAGAAAATCTGAGAAGATCAAACAATATTCTCTAGTGTATCAATATGACACATTCTTTCGTGACGTTACAACGATTTGACGAATCTTGATTAGACAAATATGTTATAACTCTATCAACTGAACGCCTACATCAAAACTTATTACAAATTCAGAAAGTAGCTCAAATTTCACGAAAAATTCAATCAACATAAACTGAATATACTGGAAGTAGATTGTTTTATGACCGATAATGTAACGTGACGTTTGAACGCGTCACAAATTAGAACTTTCAACGTATTTCATTAAAAGTCAAATTCTAGTATATTCAGTTTATGTTGATTAAATCTTTCGTAAAATTTTGTCTACTTTCCAAATCTGTAATAAGTTTTGATGTAGGCGTTCATTTGATAAAGTTATAACACATTTGTCGATTCGTTAAATCGTTATAAACGTCACGAAAGAATGTCATATCACGTTTACTTGTTTCAATAAAATGCGCCAATATTCCTTAGGGGCCATGCATAAATGACGTAGCATTTGGGGGGGGGGGGGGGTAGGTAGGGAATACCAAATTTGTGACGAAGTGTGACGAGGGGGGGGGGGGGTAGGATCAGAAGTTGTGCGACGTAGCATTAAGTTTAAAACCCATTGTTTAGAGAAAACAATTTAATGATGCTCCATTCCCAAGAAAAATGAATTTAAATTCAAACAAGTTACTTTTGATGCAGTTTTTCATGAGGTAAATTTTACGATTCGCGGAATTACAAGTTCGCAAAAATACGAAAAGGTTTTGTATGCGGATTTAACTTGCTACATTAGTTAGCTAATGTTGCTAACTAGTAGACTTAGTTTGGAAGCTGAATTAAATTTTCACTTCGGATTCAACCAAACAAAATTTAGTAATTTAGATGAACGTGTGGTTCTTAGAATCATTGGCAGCTGCACGATTATAAACTGAGAGAACTTGTCTTCATGCTCCCCTTGACATATAAAATCAACACTATATTTGTCAAGAAATGGGCTTATTTTGCACGCAATTTGCTGTTATAATGAAAATGTTGATAAAAGTCGTCAAACATTTTGAAAGGACATGTATTAACCTTCCGGCAGTCGCGCTGGTGCACTGAGTGCAAGCTGCTCTGAAAAGCTAGCGAATCGTCTTTGGGCACCGGAAGCTGCTCGTTGAGTGGGCTATATGCGCGACTTCCGGAGGGTTAAAACTAATTGAAAAACATATGCAATTTTTTTTCATCACCCGGGCGCTTTGTATGGGACGAGGGGGAGGGGGTAGGTAAATGCTACGTTATTGACGAGGGGGAGGTTAGAATTTTGTGACCAAATGCTACGAAGGGGGAGGGAGGGGTTAAAAATCGCCGAAGAAAAGCTGCGTCATTTGTGTACGGCCCCTTACATGTAATCTTTTGTTGCATCCAGGTATATGTTTGATGTCTGCAAAATTGGCTGTTTGTGCTGCTCTATTTTCAAAAGGTTATGCACAATCAATAATTCATAAGTTTGTTGAAATAGAACGAAATGCAAAAAAAATATGCTAGATTTCATTGAATGAGAAACAAATAGTTTTCGACAACGAGTTTTCTAGAGACAAACCTGATCCATCATTGGCGCAAACCATTCAATTCATCAGAGCTAATTGTCATATTACCGACTAACGTTATGTAGTATCAGTAATAATAAATGTTGCAAATTAGATATCGATGCGAAAAATTACCATTTTCAAACGAACCCAACGAATTTCAGCCACCACCGCACGCAACGATGATTCAATTTTCAGCAATCGATTTCCGTGAGTGCGTCCCACAATCGGAGGGACGCAGAATAAAACTATACAAGCCACCGGACAAAGAAAACAAACATACCGACGAAATCACTTTCATTCAAACGTACCGCGATTACGTTAAACGCCTTATACTGACCAAACGAACCGGATAAACCCACAACCGTGGTGTTCACGAATGACGGTACGTCAAACTCCCGGAACCAAGCCCGAAAACAGCTCCGCTACCGTCGAATCCGATAAAAGAAAGCGTGCGCTCGTGCCGGAGAAAATAATGGGAAAGGAGAGAGAGAGAAAGAAAGCATTTTCGGTTGGGCGCGGAATGTAGGTAGGTACACGGCAACGGCATGGTATGGGCAATAGGCAGAGTAGAGGTTCCTTTCTCTACCTCGCTGCGAGCCTTCTCGTAGTCCGGGTCGAACGGGTTCGGTTCGCTGCTGATGATCATAATTCATAAATCCGCGATGGCAAGGTCCGCGTTCGCTTCGATGATGGGACCCGTCGTCCGTAGAGGTATTAAGTTGACAAACACAACGCAAACGTTGGGTAGTTCCACACCGGATGCGAAAGTGAAAAGCGCTTATTTATCTTGAGCCGGTTGGCGCATAGTATGGTTACAATATGCATCGCTTGCGTTGCCTTTACCTGTCAATATTGCGTCAAGTTCCGGGAATCGTTGTGAGCGGATCAATTTTCAGTAGTTTTTGGTTATGCAACGTGCCGGCGAAGGCTTTAAATTTTCTCCAAATAGATGAACGGAACAATGCGGTTTCAATCTGTTGAGTTGAAGTAATAATGTAGATCTTCATTGTCATTTGTAATTGTAATACTGAAGACGGATATTTGGAAGATAGATTTCTGTTTTGAATAACATTATGAACGTTTACTAGATACATGTTACGAGTATTGCTTACAGTTACAAGTGATACACGATACGATCGATGTACGACAGCAACAAATACACGATGGTGTTTCGCAGGGTCCGCTAAGCTATACCTGATAAAAATGTGCTGTTACATGTTTCTACTGTCATGACGTCACTTTCTCATTGGCAAATGTTGCATTAACAAAATTCTACCACAATTTTAATCGCCCCGTACCGCAACAGCGGCTTCAGGTGGCTTAACGCGAATCATGTTGTCACCTATCCATTGCGAAGCAGATCACTTTTCCATCTCATCTTTAGTTTACAAATATCTTAAAATTCATCTTCTATAGCATTAAAAAATAAACCACAAAAATATTCCATTTCTTCTCATTTTTGCGATAGTTCACAACTCCCCACCAAACTAAAAAAATACCGATTCCACGCATTTCACGCAATCTGCCATATCTCAAATATGATAATGATTATTTTAAAATTCTTCAGTCTGTGGGTGTATTAAGGTATCCTTTACAAATACCAGTTCAAATATTGAAAATCGACCAATGTTTATGGTAGTTATGCCCCGAAAACAAAACTATGTTCACAACTCTTCACCGTCCCCTACATGCTTGATGTGGAATGAAGCTTCACAAAAAATATCACTAAATTATTCCACATATTTCTGATAAAATATCATACTGAATCAGCTTATTTTATAGAGAATAATATTTCCTACCATTCAGAATGGTTGAAGATTGCGTGTAAAAACATTTTCTTAGTTCGTGGGACTTCTAAATTCTCTAAAAAAAATCCCACGAGACTTATCTGAATATTGTAGGAATTCCGTGAGTTTCGTTAACACTCTGTGAATTTAGTAGCATTTACCTGAATTTTGATTTTTTATTAATATCATGGGATGTCAACCAGCCAGGGGCTTTTTTATATTATTTTGGTGTAATAGTAACAGTATAGTTTATAAAACTTGTTAAACAAACTTGTAACTATATACCGCGGTTTTGGGACTTAAAATAGTAAAATAACGGAGTTGTCCCTGGCGCCGCGAATCACTTTGTAGCAGTAGTAGGCCATGACAAAAAATATTGTGACAAATGTGAAATTTTACATGATTTAGACAATATTAGACCCCCGCCCACTTCGCTTGAAGTTTTTGACATTAGTACTATGGGAAAATATGAGGAAATTATAATAAATGTTACTGTAGTACTCGGAAATTTACAGTTTATTCCTTTTTTTAAGGGAAATTTTCTTAGAATATCAATCGAAGTATTTTTGTTCCTCGAAAAGTACATGACGTCCCAAAAAAAATCCTTATAGCTATTCTGCTATATGCTGGAAATCGTTCATATTTTGCTGTTTTTCAAATGTGAAAATATCTCAGAAATCGAACGGAACTTTTGCGACCGTTGTCAGAATACGAAAAAATCGGAATTCTTGCACATTTCGTCATTCAGATTAGATTTTATCGTTTTCTCGTGCATATATCTTCCGAATTATTCAATCACAATTTATTAAATGTACCTCGTTGAACGTAAAAAATCCTAAAGAACCAAAGAGAAATAGATTTGCTATCGGTAAAATTCAGTTACGTTAGATTTTTTGACATTTAGTCTCGATCACATATTTTACCATTTAACAATAAATTGCTATTTAATTTAGTACTTTCAGCGTAAAAATGTTCAAAAATCACATGGTAAATCCCTCCCCAAGGTTGAGGGGTTCGACGGTATTGCAAACATCATCAGGCATATTGCGTGCATCAGCGCTAAAGAACAACTGCTTTAAGACGGTTATTGCATTACGCCTCGATAGTGGTGCATCGGAGACCTTTATATGTTTCTTCATACTCTGCACCAGCGCATACAAATGCTCAACCACTGGTCTGTGCGCGGTGATGTGGCCGATTGGTGAGTCGACGTGCATTGACTTTTGCTGTGTGCCGTGTTTGCAAATATTGTTCCACAATTTCATGGCGGTATTTGTGGACGGGGCTCACAGTGTGAGTCATTGTGTGTCCATTTATTGGTCGAATTCGTCATCGTGCATATACTAATTATATTAATTTAATAATAGACCTTTCTTGTCAAACCTGACCCCCCTTTTTCTTATTTTATATCGATAGTTTTCATAATTTTATAAACATTTCCGTTTAAATGAGGCTTTTAGGAAGATTCCTGGATTTTTCATGGAATCTTAAAAATTGCAAATTGCAAGAATGTTGAATATTTTTTTCACCAAAGCAAGAATGGTGAGTCGCAAAATATGCGTTTCGGCAGCACTGTTCAGTATATTTTGTATCATTTTATCGGGAACACGGTAAATGAAGTGGTGAATTTCGGTACTACATTCATTCACAACTGAGTGAACTTCGCTCTGTCAAAATGGCTTTTTATAAACAAAGTCTGCATGAAAATGTTTAGCCTCACTTTTCTGACAGTTTCGGAGAGCTTGTTTCCATGGACTGATTCCACTCAGCACAAGGAACTCGGTTCGAATTGCTTTTAGATTCTAATACTATGTAAACAAGCTCGCCGACTCATTTACTCATTTTTTGAGCATTTTTACTCAGATGACTTCATCTTGTAATATTCCATTGCCATCAACCAAGCCAACGGACAAAACCCAGCTAAGTCCTTTTTAGATGAACATACGAAACATAATGTTCTACGCTAAGTGGTAGGTTAACTGCGAATTGGACGATTTCATGATTCAAGCTGCCGTCAAACACTGGTCGTTCACCGTTGTCAACTATTGCAGCAAATCAAAGAACGAGGTCGAGTTTCAGCCGAAAATGAACCGGAACTCTGGCTGGTTCTAGTTAGTATACCGGCTCCAGTGACACAACCGATTCCAATTTGAATCGGTTGTGTCGCTGGTGTCGCAATACTAAGTGGAACCAGCCAGAATACCGGCTGAACATAACTGGGTAGAGTTCTTCAGAGTAAATTGACTAAGGTTCAGACTTCGTTAAGGCGGAGATGTTGCCACGGGATGAAACATTTTCCAATCAGAGAGGAGGCAATAATAGAAGTAGCAGCATTAAAATTCATATCCTAATCTTTCCAGACTGGCACATGCCTGCCTGCAGTATGGGTTAACCATCCCTACTGTTAAATAAATGGTCTCCTGATTAAACCAACTCCCGCAACGAAATGAGACCATCTTTGCCCAGAAAGCACAAAGCTACGATTTACACGATACGTCAGGCTCGTCACCGGTACAGCACGTCAACGATACGACAAAATAGTTACATGTAGTTAAATGGAGGCATACACACACAACTTCAACGATTCGGAAAGCCTTGACGTACGTAATGTGTGAATGCGCGTTCAACTTAACCTGACGAAACGGGGGCAGGCCGTAGATGTTCTGTCCTGTTGACGGAAGTTGATGTATCGTCTAAATCGGGTAAAATATCTAGGTTTTTGTCATCACATGAAAGAATTCATAGAATATCTTATTCCGCTCAAGGTCAAAGTCGAGCCAATTTTGTTCAATAGCACAATCTTCATTGGTTTTTAAAGGTAAAAATTATTAACAATTTGCTCTAATGTGCGGAATCGAGCTGTCTGAAAAACTTTAGCAAGGAAAATCACTTGCAAATTTACATCAAATGTTACCATAAAATTTATTTATTTATTTAATATCTGGTCAGGGATTTAGGATATATTCCGAACAAGTAGGATCTCGCAACACATTGAAGAAACCGAAGAAAATTTACACATAAGCTATCCACATATAATAGTCGAGATAATAGTAGCACAGAGAACATCCATGATCGAACAAAAATATTTAAAAAACGTGTGTAAACGTTTGAATTAATAAACGATAAACACTAGCGCCGCCACACCAACTTATCCCAACTACCCGTCAAATCCATTCCGGAACCGGTTCGAAATCCTGTATGGATTCCGTATGAAATCTTGCTCAAAGAAAACAACCGATTTCGACTCTATCGGTTGATGCATTTGAGCTGGAATTCATGCTGGAATTCCGAACCGGTCCGGACTAGTTTGACTGGGTAGAGGAATAACCGCTGTCAATTCTGTCGAACTCAACCACAAAAAAACATGACGACAGTAGCGCACCTGGTTTGGATATCCCAACTACCTTCGAAACCGTTAGAGATTTTACACAAGTTGAATGCTGAAGATGGACGTCTGTTCTCTGTGATAGTAGCTTCATCGTAAATCTTCATTTCATTTTATAGCCATGCATATTTTATTAACCATAAGTGTTATTTTTGAAAGTGACCTCAGAATGTGGAAATGGTCTATTGAGGAGGTCGGGAGGGCCTATTTGACCTTTTTAACGTTTTATGTTCTTCATAACTGTCAGTCTGAAAATAAATACAAAATTTGATTATTCGTAATATTTCTTATTTGGACCAAAGGTGTAGGTTTCGAGGTACTAATAAATATTTGCCGTGTGCTGTATTATATTATATAATTATAATTTTGCAGAAGGTAGGCACCGTTAGCCAACCTTGATATATATCAAGCACTATTTTTTTTTTGTATAAATAAGCGGTTGCCCCGAGCATTGATACAATTTGCTAACAAGCAATTGTATGGCAGTGATCTTATGTATCTCCGAAAGCGCAGTTTTGTTGTCCAGTTTCGACAGTTGAACGGATGAAAAAATACACTGGTTGAAATTGGTGTTATACCAAATTATAAGCTTCAATCACAACAGTTACACAAGATGTGCCTTCGCAGGAAGTAGCCCTTGGTTTAGATTCACAAACACCTATCATCATATTTCCGAAGGAACGTTGGCATACCCCAAGGTTAGGTTCTCTGGTGCAAATACGCCCGCTATGATGACGATGAGGACGATAACCCTTGAAGCGAAAGTTGTGCAATGGGTGCCGGACGATGATTCGTGCTTTATGCTTTAATTCGGGCAGAACTCTAATATGTGTAGCAGTGACTAGCAATAGAAGATAATTATTTAGGGGAACTGCCTGGCATTTGAAGAGTCGAATTACGTCCAGACCTTTTATGTGTGAGTGAATACAGTCTTCTAAAATTTGTGGTGTTCCAGCCTGCATACTGATGAGTCCTTCATTGATGATGGTGGCAGGTCTTCTTCATCCTGATCTTCGACAATACTGAATACTGGAGTAACGTTGTGGTAGTATTTGCTGTTGCGCCCAATTAATGAGACGTGTTTTTCATTAGCGATACCGGCGGATTTGGGTTCGACTTGCTGAGAATTTCTTTTCCCGATCGCAGTAAGTGCACTTGAATGGTCTAAGGGTGGAAGAAGGAAGGAAATATTACTTGTAACACATCTTGTCTTGGTATAAGGATGAATCAGTTCTCACATGTCTCCGGTATGAGTCCTCATGTGTACAATGAGCTTGTGTGACCTCGTGAACCCTACGATAGAAAAAAGGTAAATTTAAATTTCCCCGCCCTTTGCGACAATCTGATAAGACATGTGATTCGTGTACTAACCTGCTCCACAAACCTTACAAATACACAGCTTTTCACCAGTATGTGTCCTGTGATGATACTGCAAATCCAAGGAACGAGGAAAACTCTACAACAATAACTTTTAATAAAACATTGAACGAAAATGTATTCCGCGCCTCGAATGACTTCTTACTTTATCGCAAAAATCGCACTTGTGCGGCCGCTCTCCGGTGTGCCTTCGCATGTGCACCGTCAGATTCGAAGACTTGGAGAAAGCTCGCCCGCGCAGGGTCCTGCATCGGTATCGCATCCGCAGGATCGCGGTAGTGTATTTTCATGTGTGTCCGCAGATTGTCCTTTTGGTTGAACGCCTTACTGCCCTCTGTGCACTTGAATTTCTTCTCATCCGTAATGTGAATGCTCATGTGGCGATCCAGGTGCTGCCGACGGAGAAAACTCTTGTTGCAAATTTGACAGATGGCTTTTTTCTTCCGATTCGTCATCTGATCGCTGCAGCAAAGGCTTCTTGGGTTTGTGCTTTTGCTGGGCGTGCTTATTCATGCTAGTTTGCCACATGAATCTTTCATTACAGAACGGGCAGATTTTCTTGTCTTGATTCTCGCATTGGTGCTTCAGGTGACGCATCAGCAGTGCCCTATTCGGGAAACCACTTGAACAGTGCGAATGATTTTAATCCTGGTAAAACTTTTCCGGCACACCTCGCACGAATGTTCTTTTCGAATAATTCCTTCTATCGCCGGTTCTCCTTCCTCCTGTTCCGAATCTGAATCGCTCAGTCCTAATAATTATTATTCTTCACCGTCCGGTTCCACTATCCTACTGCGATGTGATGACTATAGAGTGACAGCTGCTGCTAATCCAAGACTATTCAGCTTGAGCACTGATGTTTTTGACAGTGGTGAATGAATTATTGTATCGCGGTTGCCAGATCGATTTATGCAATAGCATGCGTATGAAGCTGAAAAGTCTGCTAACTACTGCAAGATATTTGAGGGTGGGAAGTAGTGCAATGATTTTTTAAATAATACAAAATGTTAAATACTTGTTGAAATTTAATGATATAGGCTTTGTATTACGAAACATCTGAAGTCTACAAACAATCTGCAGCATAGTTGAAAAATCTGCAGATTTGCTGATAAATTTGGAAATCTGGCATCTTATTTTCATTCTCCACCTGAAATTCATCCAAATGGTGAAAAAATATGGGGAAATGAGGCAAGATAGATCATCAGCATATGGGGTGCAATGAGCAGTTCGCAGATTTTTTGATTTTTTCAATAGTTAGAGGCTCTTAAACATCGCGGCAATATGAAATTTCGACTCAGGGATAAAAAAGGAAGGATTTCAGCAAATAAATTTTTTTGACAAGAAACCTCTATTGAATTAATTTAATAAATACATAAGTAGAAACCTATTAGTTGTCGCTTTGTAATAATCGTAGTTTTTCGTACTAGTGTACAATTGTTATGTGCTAGTCGTATGATCTATGTATGTGTTCGTCTGAGTATTTGTGACAGTTGGGTCAGGGAATGGATGCAGAATCGTGGCCAATACTTCTGGTGATCAATTTGTGCATTTGATTCTATTCATTCGGGAAAGTCGGATTTTATAAATTAGGGTACAATGAATTTACCGACGCACGTGAGACATCCATTCCCGGCCAGCATAGCATGATGAAAGTCTAACAGCATGCAATTGTCGTTAATGGTAAATATACAACATTTGCTGCATTTAGACGAGTTTGATTGCATGTTACATGTGTTTTTTTATTCTACTTCGCTAGTTTGTTTCTTTTGTACATCTATTAGTTTGCTTTTCTATTACTGATGTATACCAAAATTGTATCGGTTAATTTACACACAAGTTCTTTGCATCTTTTTTTCTTTATTCGGCATGTTATGATTCCTTTTGTTAGTATATCTTCACTATACGCATACTCATATAGATACAAACGCTCGGGGCCTTCGCGATAACACAAACCTGGCCACAAACGCGACCATGGAATTGCAATAATCCACACATACTTACGCCCGCAATTTCGCCTATATGAAAAAACCCCGGTAGTTAAGTAAACGTAGCATCTTTAAACTTCCAAACGCGATCTCAAACATTAACCCACCATTCGCGCGATCATGAAACGGTCACGTCCGGAAGTCTTACCTCGCTCCTAGCAGTCTGGACTAATGTCTTCAGTTGAACCAATCAAAAAAGTGACGCTCATATTCACTGAACAACACGTATAATGGTGACATGACCTGGAACGCTAGTGATATGAGAAACGGATTCTCTTCTACCATCTGTTCCGTACACTAAAAATAAAGCATCAGACTAACGGTTCGCGTGCGATCAAATAAGAATACACACTATATCATTAGAAAATCGAAATTATATACGTTAAGTCACATACACGTGACAAACACGTTAATTTACATATACTTGAGCCCTTCGCGACCATCCACGGAACCTATACCCACGATCTCGTAAACATGATAAGGGGCCGTACACTAATTACGTAAGGCTTTTTTAGAGCACTTTAACCTCCCCCCCCCCCAAAGTAAGAGGACTAAACATACCTATAATCATCTGCAGTAATTTTATTTGCATTCTAATCTCGCCCAGTAGAAATTCCAGAATAACCTTTGGGAGATATTCAGAAACTCCGATTTGGTCCACATAATCTGCTTCGCTATATTCCACTTCCTTTGAATCTACTTCCTTGTGATGTCGAACTCAAAAGAATTTATAACCTCTTGTGGCGTGGAGTTATTCTAAGTTCCAACTATAACGCTTATCGTACGCATAGCTCCAAAATGACCATCTTCAAATTTTCTTGAAGTAAAATACAGTTCACACTCTGGAAAAATTCGGCCTACAAAATCTCTGACAATTACATGACAGCAATTTTTCTGGATACCTTGCGGGTTTGAAGCAAAAGTTTGAAAAAAATGTTGGCCTAACAACATGAAGGGTATCAGCACTTCCTAACTTGTAAGGCAGATTGTGACCCCACTTTCTGATCTGAACAATGTACCACCAAGAATCAAGAAACTGCTGTAACTACATCCAAAACCATCGACAAGCCGCTCCCAATTTTGGCAACAATCAACAAAATTCCATAACTAATTTAACTATCATATTCGGCCGCAGCAAACACTCTCCAATTCGAGGTCCGCTTTTTCTTGACCATTATGTACAATATGTGCTCATTTTGTTTGATATTCAAAATGTTCATAGCACAATTTAGAAATAGTTTCTTTTCTTATGAAAAGAATGTTTCTTATTGATTTGATTTTTCATACTTCTGATATTACGTAAGAAAGGACACACCCTCCCTCCCCCTCAGATAAGAATTTGTAAGACATTTTGAAACCACCCCCCTCCCCCCATATGCCTTTACGTAATTAGTGTATGACCCCTAACATCCCGGTGATAAAGTGAATGTCTCAGCTCCTATAAATGTTCAAACGCGGTCTCAAGCGTGAATCTAAGGGACCGTTCATAAACCACGTAGACCGAAATTTGAGAATTTTAAACCCCCCCTCCCCCTTGCCTTAGTAGACTTTTACAAACCCCCCCCCACGCCAAAAGTCTACGCAAACTTTAATTCTTTTTTTATTCGCGGGAAATGTGAAATTAGCAAGAAGCACATTATAATGTTCAATTAAATATTAGTGTTCAAATATATTTCAAGCTTTTTAAATTTTAAAGAAAGGTTTTTACATTGGTTTTTGTCTATGATTGATCAAATCAATTAATACCAATTCAAGGTGCTTTCCAACGTTTGTGTAGCGGAATACTTCTTTTCAAGATTAGTAACTCAAGTATATGTAAAAAGATATATTGCTATAACTAGTTCAAATTTTGACCGAAGCGCTACCTACACCAACAATGCTGAATTGATAAACACTTTTTGAGCCTTATTAGTGCATTCAAAATTGTTAAATTATGAGAAACAATTACAAAATAATACTGTAGGTGTGTACTATCATCTAGACTAAAATAATAAACTAAACATGCACACAAATTTCAATTTTCGTGAACAAATTTCAATATTTCTAAGATAATTAGACAATATAAATTGCCTTATGTGATTAAGGGAACGAAGCTATTTAAATCTTCCCAAAAATATATTTATTTTTCTTATGTAATAAGTAGCCGTATCACCAGAGAATATTATCGTAAAGTATCAAAGTTTAACTCCGCATATTTTCGAAGATAAATATAGTAGAACCGGTCTGCACGGAGTTGCGTAGGGTCAAGTCGTAAAATGTAACGGGTGTTTAATTATTTTGAAATCAGTGTAAATGATTGCAAGAGAAACTGATTAACTCGAGTAAACTCTTTGTTGTAGAATTTTAATTACACTACTGCTTTAACCACCGATATCAATAAATAAAAAATAAAAAAATTAATCCACTTAATCCTAACTGAATAGACCGATACTTTGAATACAACTCTCTTTAAATCTCATTTATAATTAGTAATACGAGAATAACAAAAAATAAAAGTCTACGTAGACATTTTAAAAGACCCCCCCTCCCCCCTCGTAGACAAACGTAGACTTTTGCCAGACCCCCCCGTCCCCCCTATGAGTCTACGTGGTTTATGAACGGCCCCTAAAAACTCCCGCGGTGGCACGAACATGAATCGGTCACTTCCGAATGTTTCTATCCTTGATATCAGCAGACTAGGTCCATGCCTTCAATTGGATCAATAAAAAAAATGAAAGTTCTCATATCCATGGCGACATGACCGAGGACTCTAGTGATATGGGGTAACTTACTCCCTGTCAGAATGTGAATTGTACACCGAAAACTAACTATCAGAATGAAGGTCCGCGTGATAATCCAAGAACGCACGCGGATGTAGGAATGGCCACCCGGTTACAGAATCCAGTCTTATACAACCGAAGTCACATGAACGCGGGCACACGTGACAAACACGTTAACATACGAACGCTTAAGCCCTTCGCGATTGACAAGGCACACCTACGTTCGCGATCGTGCAAACTTAATAACACCTCGGTAATAAGGAGAACGTTTTAGCACTTACGAAGTTTCAAACACTGTCTCAAACGCGAACCTACAAACGTCCGTTTTCGCGCGCTCATGAATCGGTCACGTCCGGAATCCATTACTCTCTGTCCTAATAACTTAGGTCCATACATTCAGTAGTAACAATCGAAAAATAAAGCTGATATCCACTAGACAACACGTTTCATAGTGACATCACCGGGAACTCTAGTGATATGGAAGATCTCACTCTCTTTTAGCATCTTAGTCGTACACCAAAAATAAAGTATTAGATCCATGGTCCGCGCGATTATCCAAGAACACGCGAATATGCGAAAGGCACACGGTTATAAAATATAATTTATACACACGAAGTTACATACACGTTATAACACGCGACATACGCACACGCGATCGAACACGTCAACGCACAAATGCTCGAGCTCTTCGCGATGATACACGCGATCGCGAGTCCCTACGCCCGCACCCCGCACATACCTGAACCGTACAATGAATATCACATTCAGAATCACGGCCCGCTACAATTGGCCTAAAGCAGTGTTTTAGTGGGCTACAATGCCTGTCTCGTCTGCAAATTGTAGTATGGAATTTTGAAGGGGAGCCCTTCCGAGAACCTAGCTCTACAGCTCCAGTAGGACAACTCTCGAAAAAAAAAATCACTACTCGTCCCCCTTGTAATAGTCCTAGAAATCAAATAAACCGCTAGCTTTGACATTAATTGGTCGGTGTTAAGTCAGACCGGACTAAGTGACAATATATTGATTTCGAGAAAAAATGTTTAAAGTTTGGATCGCATCATCCCTTACGTTATGATTGGAAATTAATTGTTTATTGCCATAACTTTTGTTTATTGTTACATATTTTAAATCTGGCAACAGTCGAATGCAGCTAAACAAATTGTTTATCCAGTGCTATCATTTTTTTTTATGTTTTGCGACTTAGTCCGGTCTGACATAACACCGACCAATTAAGGAATTGGAAAGCTTTCGAGGCAAAGGTCTGTCTATAAAATTTCCGAAGAGTTACAAATCTAGGTATACTAAATTGCAGAACTTTTGAAGAATCTTCGAATAACATGCTTATCGTACAGCGAGTTTATTACTATTTCTAAAATTGACGGTGAGTTGAAAAATCCCATTTATTCGAGTTTGAATCGAAAAGAGGCCAGTGAAGTGTTTCGAAATAACACCTAACGGTCTTATCAATTGCAGCTGTAGCACCACCAAAAGTGATTTTATGCATTTTCGTTACGCGAGGCGGATCTTCCATTTTTTACCAAATTTCGTGAAGTTAAGTGAACTTGCCTTATCTTATCAGTCTCATGCGTACATGGGGTCAGCTTCTGTTTTTGTTGTTACCATCAGGGTAAACAAAACTTACCCCGGTAACAACAAACCAGTAGCTTGTACGTACCCAATTTTGTGTTTCAATTTCAAGATAACTTGTCATGAACTACACGAAGAATCGGATAAAAATCTTCTAACGATGTAACCGTGCCCTTGTTCTTCATCTACGATACCTACATTTAGCATGCAGAGAATATACTCTGTTTCTATTGACCAAAAATTAAGGAGTACCGATAAGTTATTAGCGAGTGATAAGCACTGTAAAGCTTTTTTACATGGGTGCGTTTCGGCTTCACCTCATCAGAAACCGACACTAACTTTTTGTCGGAATAGATAAGCGCCGGCTTGAAGCAAATCCCTAAAAACTAAAACACACTTTGTGTTTCAATCGAACGACTGATCAAACGTGATGTCCCGTCCGAGCAGAAATTCTGTTTATGCCGATGAGACACAGTGAAGCCGAAACTTGTCTTGGCTTACCAGGCCTATGCGAAAGCACTACACTTTATTTCACCCTAAGGAGAAAAATTGGGTAAACACCAAAATTTCTCACTATGGCGGAATTTTTTTGGTAAAACCAGTCTTTGCACTTGATGGGCACAAATCCTTATTTGTTACATGGGTGCGTTTCGGCTTCGCCTCATCAAAAATCGACACTAACTTTTTGTCGAAATAGATTAGCGCCGGCTTGACGGCATAAACAGAACTTCTGCTCGGACGGGACATCACGTTTGATCAGTCGTTTGATTGAAACACAAAGTGTGTTTTAGTTTTTAGGGATTTACGTCAAGCGGCGCTAATCTATTCCGACAAAAAGTTAGTGTCGGTTTCTGATGAGGCGAAGCAGAAACGCACTCATGTGACAAATAAGGATTTGTGCCCTTTAAGTGCAAAGACTGGTTTTAGGAGCTTGATTAAAGGACCAAACAACTTAATGCCGTATTAATTTAACCTTTATTAAAAAAAAATGTATTTTTTGTATTTTTACAGATAAAGGTTTTGGTCCCTTTTGAAACATCGCACTGGTCATGTGCCCTCTACCATAATCCCTTTTCGGCGAGACGTTAGCTTATAGTGCATGCGGGTGAACCCTTTTGTTTATAGCAAATGATTATGTGATGTTTATTTTATTATCCCTTTCTCGGTGTTGGGATGTTTTTGTACCCTTTTCAACTATAGTCTTTTTCATTAAGAAAAGGGCTCATAAACAATTTTTTTCCATTTTGTTGTTTGGTATACACCATGAACCGTTAATTTTTTGGGGGAAGTGAAAGGGAACATAAACAAAACAAGTTATTTTGCTTATGTGCCTTTTCGATAATCTATTGTTTCGCCAACAGCCAGGCTTCAGAATTGACTTATTTAAGGTGTGTATAAAGCTTTGTTAGTATCCATTTGAAGTAACCGTTAACCGGAATTGTTTACGTTCTGTTTATGGGCCCATTTGAAATGTTTTCGTCGAAGTGTTCAGCAACATTCGCAAAGGCTAGAATGCTCCCAAAAATGTTATTATCATCATCGTTATCGGCCGAACAATCCGGGTATTCCGGGTAATTATGAGCGAATGTATTTTATTTAGACTTTCAGCTTACTCGATCTTGTGCCGTCATTCTCCAGTTGCCGGATCCAATATGGCGACTGTGCTTGGCTAAATTTCATGTTTTTTATATTGGCCTAAAACTTCTTGTAAGGGAGTTTTCGGGGTCGCTGATTTTGATTCTGACGTCGACAATGTAAAATTCAAAATGGCGGACTGTGTTTGGCCAAATTTCATTTTTTTTTATGTTGGCCTAAAACGTCTTACAAGGGGGTTTTCGGGGTCGCTGATTCTGATTCTAAAATTCTAAATGTAAAGGTCAAAACGGCGGATCCAATGTGACGACTGTGCGATCCAATAACCCCCGTGAATCGAGTTTTATAATGACTGTAACATTTGCAAATTTCGTAAAAATGGCTGCCATTGTGTAGCCGCCATTTTGAATTTTAAATTTTTGTTATCAGAATCGTAATCAGCGACCTCAAAAACCATATAATCTATTTAACGCCTGTTGAGAAGTTATTCCTGTCTCTCAGAATCTTTTATAGGCCAACATAATAATAAACTCCATTTTTGCATATTTTGATAATTTTGTTCGAAAAAACTTTCTTACGAAAAATTCTGCTAAAAATCTATTATTTATTTCAATGTTTGAGATACTTGCAAAAAATTTTTTGGATCTCTAGGACTTTTAGTACAGACACAGCCAAATTTATTGTAAAAACCTGTTTTAATCCACCTAGTGGGGCAATTGTGCCTTTCTCATTTATCTAAACTATGATTTAATGCCTGATTACGTTCAATATAACATTGCGAAAATGTCTATTACATTCTTATCATACTTGATAAGCATAAATAAGTGAACGACTCTCATGAACCTGATAAGCAACATGTCGACGCTGACATACTTGAAACAAACAAAAATATAATATTTATGTAGCTCAGCGTGAGTTCAATGTTGTCTTCATGTTAACTTCATGGTGGAGAAGGGAAGGGGTATAATTAGTGGAAGGTGGATGAAGTGTCGGGAATCATCTAACTTATTTTAATATACGGGTTGGATGAAGGAAATGCAGGAGGGAGGTTGGTCTGAACGGGGGGTGAGCAAAAGGGGTGGGGGGGTTGAGAAGGAGGTGGAGGAGTAGATGGAGGGTTCAACACCGAACTTCATATTTTACCTTCCATTTGAGACTAGTTTAGTGAAAATTGGTTCAGTCATCACCGAAGTCGCTTTAGATCTGAAATATGCCCGGAACCCGGGACTTCCGGAATTATCGATAGTGGACAATATATTCCAATAATCTTTGATTCGCCATCAGTGATCTAGGCCTGCGAATCGAAGTAATTTGATGTTCATTTCAAAAGATTTTAAACCTATCAGGTATTACGATTGTACCCAGGGATGCCATTATGCCAGATTTATCTGGCACAGCCAGAGGTTTTGGCAGCTTCCAGACAAAAAGACAAATCTCTCATTCTGCAAGATTTTTAAGTTTTGGAAGCGGCTACATACACATTTTGGAAAATTTGGGTAAAAGTGTCCCAAATTTGACAAAATTCGATTGATGCACATTCTACGAAAACTAAAATATATGCCAAATTTCGATGACTATGAGGTCGCTGTCAAGTACCAGATTTTGCCAGATATTTTTAATTGAACTGCCAGATTTTCTTTGAAAAATAGTGGCAACCCTGATTGTACCGGTTCATATGAGAAATTACTATGTGACCGCAATAACCAACCTGTAATTTTGGAACCAAAAGTCAGAACTGAATGAAATTCAATAGCAGTCATTGAGGGTATTATATTTTTCATTTGAAATCAAGTTTGTCAAAATCGGTTAAGGGTTAGAGGAAAATAGGTGTGACATTAGCTCGGGAATTTGGCGAGTTCCCCTGGGGCATCAAGATCCGTCATAGGTGACCAATGTGGTCAAAACTATGGTCATTCGTGATCTAGATCCGCAAATCCAAGTAATGTTGAACGTATTTGAATATGTATTACATCATTCGGACATTATAGGGTTACCAGTTTATATGGGAATTTGCTGTGTGACCGCACTCTTCAATCCGTAACTCCGGAACCGAAAGTCCGATCAACTAAAAATTCATTCATCTGAAACTAAGTTTGTGTAAATCGGTTCACCCACCTCTGAAATAAATGAGTGACATTATTTGACACACACATACATACACACATACATACATACACAGACATTTGCCGACCCCGACGAACTGAATCGAATGGTATTTGACACTCGACCCACCGGGCCTCGGTTAAACAGTCGATTTTTACAGTGATTGCATAGCCTTTCTTTATATGAGAAAGGCAAAAACGAGATTTTTGAGTTTTATTTGTTTATAACTAAAAAGTAATTAACAAATTCACAAATTTTTTTTGTGCTATTTGTATTCCTTACATCCCTAAGAGTTGATTAAAATAAAGAATTCGTATTTATATGTCAACGCTAACTAGAAATCCAATAAAAACCTAGGAGAAGTAGGTGGGAAGTATACATCCCACTGCGTCGCAAATGATTAACAAAATTAATAGCCGTCCGATGTCAGCATGTTTGTATACTTGGCACAGCTTGTGGTTTATGCGTCTGCGCCATTCTCCATTTTCCAGTGTGCCGCCGAATATACATTCTCTAAAATACTACGAGCACTCGATAATCTGTTTCCTTCAACGTCTACTCTTCAGGAACAGGGAGTATCAGTGATTTTTTAGAACTGTAGGACTACGTAGTCATCTACGTAAGCCATAGAAAGTCATATTCGCATACACATCCGCCTCGCTATCACATGTAACTATAGTGTTCCAAAAGACATATGATGTCGTCGATAATCTCGAACTGTACCCTATCGAGTTCCACCTCGGCTTGCCTTGCTTTTATAATGCATGCTTCTCCCACTGCTCTGTGATCAATGCAAATCATCTCGGTGTCGGTTACGAGGTCAAGAATCACGTGAAATCTCTTAATGATGGTGTTGTTACTTTGTACGCCAGATCTTCGTATCGCACCTTCAAGCGCTATGTCAAACAATAGATTAGAGAATGCATTATCCCACTTCAATCTATCTAACATTACAAACCGGTCGGATGTCTCTCCGTCTACTTTGAAGCTTGCTTTTCACCTATCCAGCCTTATACAAATCAGCCTGATCAGCTTTTCGCGATAAATAAAAATGAACCCTCCTCAAAATAAGGAATTCTTTTAGATAGGATAATATAAGAGATTCAGGCGAAATAGGGAACACTCACCCTAGCTGTTTTATTATCAGTCTCTTCCTTCATGTTACTTTCCAGTGTTTCTCATGTGAAAAAGAGAGTGGATCATCATTCTAAACTTAGAATTCAATCAGAACCGGTGCGGTCGCTATGTCGTCTGTGGTCTAGAGTTGATGAGACTATATCCACCGATAAAACAGGTCATATCTCTTTTTTTGCTTCGAAAAACACATTCATGAACATGCAGTAAGTGCAGAAATTCCACCCATACACAGCGCGCCATGTTACGTTGAAACGGGAGGCGCTTACCATAGGCCCTCATTCTGACATATTTTAATTCTCACCTGCCAGACCCAGTTTACTGTCCGGTAACGAACGCTCGTAGGTGGGAAGAAAATCAACGACTTCTTGTTCAATATAAATATAAAAATATCGCTGGAACACCCGGCATCACGTCATTGTTGCTATGGATTGACGCGGACATACCCTCAGCAGGTAGAGTGATATTGGCACCAATCGAATTCGCCAAAACTCGTCGTCGATCCCACCACAGCCGGAGACTCCAGCGGAATAGTTTAACCATGAGCCAAAAATGCGAAAATATGTCTGTTGATACATTCATATTTCACTTTCTGCCAAGGTGCTGATTCAATTAGCGACAGCTTGATTGGAAAACTGTCCCACGTGAGAGAGCGATATGTCAATTGCTTAGCAAAACACACCTTCAATTGAAATGACAATGCAGATTTATTCTTGTTCTCTCGCTTCAAAGGAGTTATTTGAAAGTTAATTGACAGGTGGCACGTTATGTTCAAATCAGCCTACGAAGAAGATAATCAATCATATCGGACAGCTGTATCCGCCTTCCTACGGGCATACAATCATCTCACGCTGTGCCCAGTGAGGCGCTTGTAGATGTTATATAATAAAAAGTTAAAACATTTGTCAATTTTTGTTTCGATCGGACGTCAATTTGTAACATATTCAAGCGCTTTAAATCGGTTAGGACACTATTTCCATTACATCAAACGAAACGAATCGGTGGGTAACCGAACGACAACAGCATTTCGGTGTGAGTGTTTACAATCGCGGTCCGGTTGCTGCCATGATTGCGCCTTCAGCCGCGGAGTTTGAACTTATAGTGCATGTACGCGAGTGTGAATAGTCAGCCGGATTGCCGTTTCGACCGATCAGTAGTCACCACCCAACCACCAGCCGATCTCAGTGGTGTGGAGTACCCTATAGACTGACTGACTTGTACGGCGAAGCGAGGAAACCCACCGCCGCCGACATCCGGGTTGAGCTTGAGATTTGTCTGTGCAATAAAAAGACTAACACGAACACCCGTCTGTGCAGAGGGTAGGAAAAAAACGCGCTATAATACCTTTGGCACAGCGAGACGAGATGTAGTCATACTGTGGTGGGGTGTAACGTATTTTCGTTCGACTGGACTTAGGTTGTGATTAAAGAATGGGTTGAAAGTTCGGCTGTAACTATTGAAGTTTTGTACTAGTTTTGGGATTGCCATTAGACAAGTTCACATAATGAGATGTACATAAAAATTCATTGTCTAAGTTTAACCCTTAACTTGAACTCCGGAAATTATCTAACAGGAGGGCATCTGACTTTTGTAATCGGTGTATTCATATTCACTAACCTCGTCGAATGTTGTGAAAAGCAACAGCTAAAACGAATACGCTAAGCGCTGATGTGCATAAGCAATGTACGATGAGATTGGGTAATCACGCAGTTACACCATAGATATATTTAGTTTTAATCGCAGCATTACTTTTGGCGGTACCATTGCTTGTATGCAGTGATTTGGGCTATAAAAATGAGGTGTATATCCAAAATCGCTTCTGGGATATTCTGTTTGACTTATTTGATGCATCATAATATTATAGACGGCTGATGAAACATCCTGGTTTAGCGAACATCATTATTTAACTTGATTTAGAAGTCGGAGGTTCGACATGCTAGCCCACACCTGGCGGCTACTTCGTTATTGAATGAAGTCAGCTAAAATTTGCCCATGCTGGGAAGTAGCAAATCATTCTTAGTTGTGCATTTTCGGATATTACAAAGTGTTTGTTTATAAATTCCTAGTTTAGCTAGGCCGTAAAAAGGACGCTGAAGAAGTAGAAGTAGAATTTTGGATCCCATAATGTGAAATAAACGAAAATGAGTCCAAATTTATACCAAACTTTGTTACTTTACTCACTTATTTAGATTGAAGTTTTTACCATCGGACTGTCACCACTCTTTAAATTGGAACATAATCAAAACTCGAACGTGAGGCCTGTGTTTAAGTTTACTAGATAGATCGATAAGTCCCTTAGCTAACATATATTTTTTGTTCAAGTTCGTATATTTTAACAACATAGTCGTCTTTTAGTGCGTTTATAACGATCTTGATCGATTCGATTTTTTTATATCACCTGGCTTCAACGCCTTCAAAATGCGCCTCTTTTCCGTTCATGACTATCATTTTAGTACAAGCGCTTATCAACAAGCCCTATCTCCAGATTCTGAGAAAGATAATAGTCAGACGGAGCCATATCCGAAAGGGTGTCTGAAAGCATTTGGTAACGTAATTCGGTCGGAGCAAAATGCTTGTCTTTGATCATCAATCAACACACGCAGTATTCAGTGCGGCTCACATTTTTGGCTTGTTCAAATGATGATATTTTTTTACAGGAGACTGGAAAAACTTCTGCCTTAGCAAATTAACTATTCTTTCTTTATTAACCCTCCGGAAGCCGCGCTTTGGTCCACTGAACGAGCAGCCGCTGGTGCCTTAAGAGCAGCGTGCACTCAGTGCACTAGCGCGACTGTCGGAAGGTTAAATTAGTTATGGAATTTGCGTTTCTATTTCGTCTCATGTTTATGTTTATTACCTTCACCAACAGGCCCCTTGGCCCCAATGATTTCTTAAACTAATTACATTATAAAATTGCCAACATTTTCGCTTTTATCGCATTCCGCGTCCGGTTGAAGTCAAAGGCCGTCGCCACAATTCGCTGGAGGCCGGTAACAGCGCTCTGGCAACCATAGTTGATTCTCCTGAACGGAACTCGCTAAAGAGAGTTATTACGTAGAGCTCGAACGCGGGCTTGAACATCCAGACGTCCGAGGATTGTAGGGCAATCCACTCTGGCAGAGAGTAAGTCCGAGACGAACAAGGCTCGAGAGCAGTCCCTCCGAATGCTGAGTGTATCGCGGTGTATTACATGGCAACGGTTTTCATAGCTCGGCAGCTGAAATTTGTTTCGCCATGGGAGATGCCGAAGGGCGAAGCGTATGAACCTGCGTTGAACAGCCTCGATTCTGTCAATCCCGTTCTGGTAGTACGGATTCCAAACAGCCGAACAATATTCTAACGTTGAGCGGACCAACGCGTTGCAACGCGCAGTAAAGCGATTTTAAACAATTAGTATCCGACGCTAACTTAGCGACAGGACTAAGCTAGCACCGGATTGACGCTAGCTCAAAAAAATGGAGATACAATTTGTGTTCCTTAGCACACTCCTAGTCAAGCGTGATGCCTCGCAAGAAAAGGAGTTCATTTTAAGCTGATGATAGCAAGTGAAATCGAAACTTTTGGTTTGGATTAGCAGGGCAATGCAAGATGCACTATGCTATATTTCTCCTTAGGGGAGAACAATTTAGGTAAAAACTCTTTTTTCTCCATCCTAAAGCTGAGAAACAATTTTTGTTTAGTCATTTATGAATTTGTTGAAGAGACTATGTGTCTCTCTTTTGATTTTTCTAGTGCATGTAGGGTTTCAAAACCATTTTTCCTTGAAAACGATGGGGTTAAGAAACACGAAATGCCTTTTTCCATAAAATTATATGCTTCCCTCGCAGTGCTAGAAGCTACTCAATTTTTACCTTCCAGTGCTCAATACAATTCTCCTAGATTATTTACAATAGTCCAATTGCATGGGAAACGTAGTCAACGACAGTCTAAATTGACAAGTTTTATCAATAATATTGCAACATAACGGAAATACATGAAAGATTTATTTTTCGTCATCATCGTTAACTGTCCCTGGCAGCACTGCTCCATCGGAATCCAATCAGACTAATTACAATAACTTCAGTTCTAGAGATGATCCTAGTAACTGTTAATACTCAAATGAAAGGTAATAGTCACATTTATTAAGCTTATTTGTTTTTGTGAGCAAATCTTACCTCAATAAAAAGTTATAGCTATTTAAAAACGTTGTTGTCCACAAACAACATGAGCATGAAGGGGTTAATAATCCGTTGTCGAGTTTCTATGCTAAACCCCTGAAAATCATCTTTTTCAAAATAACTTTTCCTGGTGACTGTTTAGAATATCTTAATGCTCTAAAATTTTGCCCGGCAAAAGAAAATACACAAGTTTTATCATGTAAGTTTATTTCTATTTCTTACATCGGTTCAGTTATCGAAAGCTTTAGTGTCGAAAAAGCAATATTTTGATTTGAAATAAGCTTTTAACCCGCAAGATTCCGCAGACAAAATCGTATTCATATGAATCTATAAAGCAAACACTACGTTGTACCATGTTCAATCATTATCTGTCACAGTTCGTTTTGCTACACTGAAACGTACATCACATTAAAATCTTCGCCGGAGTAGCATATTCAAATCGTATGGATTTTTGATGGAAATGAATATATTCTTCTTTTTATTTTTAATGTCTCGCTAAAATCAAAATATTTGTTGTTCACGCAACATAAAATCATTAATAACTTATCTTAATCTATTAGAAATTGTATCACTGTTTCAAGCCATTTCAGCACAAACCGATAAATCACAATCTACCATGTACTTCTGCCCTAGTCAAATTTCCAATCGAGCTAAGTGAACGACGGTCAACAATCTCTCGATCTTGTGTGCATTGTCTATAGAACAAAGGAAACTTTGTATTTATTCTTGCTACCATGAGTAAAATTGACGAAAAAGCTCTGCTCCGACCCACCGTCACGGTCGTTGACTTGACATGTTGTTCTATACGAACGAATTTCGAGAAGTGGAATACCTGGTTGAGTTGAAAATGGAGCTTAGGCTTACAGAAGGCGCCTACCTTCAGTATCATCATATCCGCAATGAAGTATTCATATAATTCAACACATTAGCCCAAGCCGAATGTTTCGTTATGATGAACGACTTAAATTACGTGGTTGAAAATGACAACAATGAAATTAAGATTCCTGGTGTACATTAGGGCGGCGGTTACTTTCGCGATGTTTGAGTTTTGTTATTCGTTGGCCAAAAACGAATCAAGGTATCAGAAAATAGGCAAAATTTGAAAGAAATTGGACTACATTAGCACGGGTCCCAAGGTGAATTAATTTGTTTCATTTGAGTTGCATGTATTTTTCATACGTTATGTATAAAAATTCATAACTTTTTTCAACGTGACCGAAAAAACTTGAAAAACCTGATTTAATCCACCTAGCGGTGCAATTGTGCCTTTCTCATTACTCTAAACTAAGGCTCGGTTGCTGGTTATGTTGAACATAATTGTGGAAATTCCTATTACATTCTTAGTACACTTTGCACTTTTACACAATGGCTCGCCACGAACTTGATGAGCTACGTATCGACGGTGAAACAAAAATATCATACCTAATTAGCCTAATCAGCATTAGTTCAATGTTATCTTCTTCGAACTCATTTTGTCATGTGGGGGTGGTTGTGTGAGAAGGGTGAAAATTTCACGAACGAACGACTCCTTAGCTTAATTTGGTATGCTTTGTAATATAGTGGTGGTTTAAAGGGGGGAGGGGGGTATGAGGGCTGGATGGGGCGGTGATCTGAGGGGTATTTTAAGGGGATTTTAAAGGGAGGGGTGAACAGTAAGGAGGGGGCGGGGGGGGTAAACCTCTTTCCGTACACCCCTAACTAAGCCCCTAAGTATAAATCCAGAAACGTTATGCCAGTCAAATAAAATACGGCCGGGATTAGGTTGACAATTTTCAGAGTGATTGCATAACCTTTCTATATGAGAAAGATGTGCCAAAATCCAAAAATGTGAATTTTCGTCAAATTTTTTTTCGAGTTTGCATCAAATCTCGACGTTTCACGGACCTTAAATACATTTTGCATCAAAAATAAAAACGCTATTTTTATTTTTTCCTATAGTTTATATGGGAAATTTCTGTGTGGCCGCACTCTTAAAGCCGTAACTCCAGGACCGGAATTTTGATCGACAAAAAATTCAATACAAGCTGATGGGAATGTTGTACCTTTCATTTGAGACTAAGTTTGGGAAAATCGGTCTTGCTACCTCTGAGAAAAATGAGTAACATTTTTGACACATACATACACACAGACACACGTACATACACACATATATAGACTTTTTCTAATCTCGACGAACTGAGTCGAATGGGATATGACACTCTGGCTTTCACTCAAAATTAAACATCAACAACGAACTCGCGCGAACATTCAAAAGCCCACACGAATACAGTAATGTTTCTATTATATCACGGTCGGTCTGTATTTTAGCGTGATATATTTGAAACGTGATATATTCAAAACAAGACAAAAAATCATTCAAGCATTAATCCATGTATTTTTACAAACAAAAATTAATAAAAAGTTAAAGTTAGTCCAAAAGAATAAATCATAGTATGGTAATGATCCTATTTTTGCCATGTTTCTATTATCACACTACCCATTTGAAACATTTGGTTAGAGCAACGTCCGCCATCTTTGTTCAACGCATTGTGTCAAATGGTATGGCATCAGCGGATAATTTTGCTCCACACAGCTTCATTTTGCGTAACCCGTACCGTTTCTTAAAGTTGTTGAACTATCTAAAGCTAAACTTGAAGGAATCTGGCACGTTAAGGTTTTAGGCAAATATCTTGACTATTAAAATCAGTGTACTCGAAGGACCTACGATTCATTTCTCGTTGTTTCAACATCCATAGAAATAGTCCCATATCCAATCATTGATGTTATCCTTCCAAAAGAAAAGTATTCACATCAATTCAAGAGAAAATGCATATCTCGACATACCTACCATATATTGCTTATTTTGTTTTTCTCAATATTTTGTTAGATTTTCCTGCGGATAACTAAGAGCGAATAAAAAAGCAGTTGATTTTTTACCCGCTACACCAGACGCCCCCTTAAGGACACGGCAAATAAGTTACGAAGAATTTAAAATAAAAATTGAAATTAGCCGAAATATATTTCGACAATCCTAGTCATTGCAACAATGTTTTTGGTAAAACATGATATCAATATTCAGGTTTAAAGTTTCGCGCCACGCCCTCCGCATACGTAAAGGTACAAGATGAACAGCGCTATAACTTTGCTTCTACTGCTTAGACCTCTATAAAAATTTCAGATACTTTCTTAAGAATCTATACTTTAAGATAAAAGAATAAAAAATTGACTTTTTGACCGACCTCATCATATACAAAACCCTTAACGAAATAGTCCGAAACCCAATAATAGGCTCATCACCCTACATGTAAATAAGAAAATCAATTGTAAAAATATCTTAAAAGTGCCAGGACACAACATGTGGCTTTATTAAATCAAAACATAGTGTGCCTTATCTGTTTTTCAAACAGCGTGATATAATCGAGACGAAACCGTGATATAATCGAGGGTGATATAAACGAGTATTGATATAAACGCATAGTGATATAATCGAAATATTACTGTATACAAATGGCTACACGCTATATAAACGAAGTCAAATACGCGATGTTATAAACACCTACGCAATCAAACACGTTAACATAGAAACGCTTGTGCCCTTCGCGATAATAGAAATCTGTAATCATGTAATCGCTACCATCTGGATTTTAACCGTACCGTACACTTAAATGCGCATTTCGCTTGAATATTCTACGCAAATATGTAAGCGATTATACAAGCGGGTATACAAACGACGTTATACGCGCAAAGTTACATATACACGACACACATGCCCACTAGAGTGGGACAAAAATTACATTCCAGCTCCGAGCATCCTTTTTGGGTACCATTTGGGACCTAGAACAACTGTGCAAATTCTTAGCTTTATAAGTGAAACTAAATTTTGCGCCCACTGTTTAAAGTTTACATGGGATTTGGTATGGAAAAATCAGCTTTCACAAAATAATTCCTCCAGGAGTCGCCCATTGCTTCCTAAAAATAAATAGTTATGTGGCTTTTATAGGAAATTTAACAAAGAAACAAAGTCTCGAAAACCATGACACGATCTGACGCTTGAGAAAAAAAAGTTATTAAGCAGAAACCGATTGATGTTCTGACGATTGATAAAATATTCATTCTTTCTAGCACCACTGCAGTTGGTTGTCGATTATATGCAATTTTATTATGATCTTCTCTTGTTGTGTCTAAATCTTTTATCTATACTCTTTAGCCACTTGGCAAGGGTTTTGAGGGATAAATTGAGGCTTCTTTTTTACATAATAAGAGAAAGTTAAAAATTTTATACATAATTCGACTGTCAGCAGCAGTGATGCTATGAAAAGTGAAATTTCCATCAATCATCAGGGCATCAATCGGTTTTTGCTTAATAACTTTTTCCACAAGCATCAGATCGTTTTGTATCCTTAACAAATTTCCTATACAAATCAGATATCTATCTTTTTTAGGAGGTAACGGACGACTCTTGAACGAATTATTTTTCAAAAGACGATTTCCCCATGCGAAATCCCATGTAAACTTTAAACCGTGGGTGCAAAAATATAGTTTCATCGAACGAGCTTAAAATTTGCAGTTGTTCTGGGAGCTAAATGGGACCCTTAAAGTTACTCGGAGCAAAATTTTATTTTTTTCATGCAACCGTGTCCCACTCTAATGCCCACGTTATCGAATTCTTAACATACAAACGCTCGAATCCTGCAAAATAATACAGCTCTGATCACAAACTCGAACATAAAATTGCGATCTTCCACGAAAAACGATGCCCGTGATCTGGCAAACATAAAAACTCCCTTAATGATAATAACAAACAATTTATAAACACGATCTTAAGCACGATTATACAAACGCGTGTTTCCACTCCATCATGAGTTGGTCACGCCTGGAAGCTTCTACTATTGGCCCTGGCACCCGAGCTCCATACCTCCAATTCCAACATCTGAGCTAAACACTCAAAATGAAACATCGGACTCGCGGTCTGCGTGAATATTCAAGAATCCACGCGAATATGCAAAGTACCATACGGTTATAAAATCGAATCCATGCACGCGAAGTTACATACATGCTAGAATACACGACAGCCCACGCGATCAAAAACGTTATCATTCGATCGTTCGAATCCTTCGCGATTGTCTTCGCACATCTGGGCTCGCAAACAGGGAAACTTCCGGGTGATTATAAGTGAACGTTTTAACACTTATCAACGAATAAACGCGGTTTCAAGCGCGAAGTTACCAACGCCCGTATTCGCGAAATCATAAATCGGTCACATCCGGAAGTCTTGGTCCTAGAACCATAAGTGCAGGCCTTCAAGTGGTCCAATCTAATAAAAAAAGCAAAACAATGATGCTGATATACACTGTACAATACGTTTAGAAGTGACATGACCGGGAACTCTAGTAATTCGGGAAACTTACTCTCTTCTAGCATCGGAACCGTTCACTGAAAATTTAATATCAGATTCACTCTCTGCGCGATTATTCAAGAACATATGTGAATGGCACACGGTTATAAAATCGAAATTATACACGCGAAGTTATATACACGCTAGCACAAGCGAGATGCAAACATCCACGCGATTGAACACGTTTACATACCAACGCTCGAGCCCTTCGCGGTGATACAAAACGGGGCGCAACGATTCCCATAATTGCCATCACCCACGCACGACTACGCCCAATACTTCGCAAACAAACGCTCCGATGATTAAGCTAACGCTGATAATCTGATCAACGCGGTCTCATGCGCGAACAAATAAACACTCATTCCCACGCGATCATGAAGCCCCTACACCTGCACATATGAACCGTGTACTCAATATCACAATCAGAATGTGTTTTAGTGGGTGACATTTCCCGTCTCGTCCGAAAAAAATGTTGGTGCAAATTTTAGTAGTATATAGATGCCAATTACTTTCATTTACTATATTTTTCCATTTTATTTCCGTAATCTATGGAATCTATTGGTTCTGAGCGCTCTCCTTGAATAGATGATAAGACTATTATGAAATAAAAACGCTTATAGGGACGTGGGCAGGTGTGTGAGATGAGCGGGTCGACTGCATTGAAGATCGTGGCATAAACTGATATGACAATGGTTATGCTCAATTCTGCCACTCCATCTGCAGGTGTTCGTACTTTGCTATGATATGCTTGTAACTAATTTTGGAACTGCATGTACCCCAAGAAGCGGCTGAGAGTACTTTCGAAAGAGAATTTATGCAATTCCAGAACGTTATTATTATTGTTATCGCCCCCGAGTTTATGGAGTGCAAATGGTTTTGTTCTTAAATAATTAATCCAAATTCTACAATTACACAATTTAAAATAAAGCTCCCTCAGCTTATCTTCACAGCTGTTACTTTCCTTGAACTGGCTGTCACTATTCTACACGCGATACAAAAGGAGAAATCGAACAACTGCTTTTTTGCAACTCAGCTGGTTTTCCCCAACAGCCGAGCCGGCATTCAGAACTCCCAGAGACCCGCTCCGGGCAACTGTTCGAATTCGTCAACCTCGTTTGTCGAGTTCCCAGTGGAACGAAATTCTAAGCCATAAAAATATCGGTTTTACGACCTTTTTCCAAATAAAAGTATGACGTACCCACATCAGTTGATTCGCGAAAACCGGTGGGCGCCCGAATGGAAATGACATCAAGTCCATCTGCCGAGTGAGAAGAGTGCCAGCTCCGGGAACGAGCTTTGTTCGCACAGAAAAAAAACACGCTACATCACATCATCTTTGTGATTTGCATAAGAAACGTTGACACTTTAAAGGCTCTTCTGTTCTGTGGAGCGATTGGCAAACACAAGCACCCCTGCTTGGGTTACGGTGGAATATTCTGGTAATGTAGCCGGATCGGGATTGGTTGTTAGTGGAATTATACTGATAATTGACTTTCTCTTTGGTATGTTAGGTACCCCTGTTTTGTCTATTTCTTATAATTTTCGCGTACAAAGCGAATACATACGATTTTTCCGAAAAAAAATTTTTTTTGTTCATATGGCCACATCCGGATCTTGAAAATGTAAGGTCAAATCAAGTTCGAACCCATTACACAATTTATTACCAAAGGTGTAGTTGTGATCCGAACTTACACGATTCGGGGAAAATTCGAAGTCTACATGGCTTCAGGTTACTTCTCTGGGGATGTGGGCATAGTTGTTCCTAAGAAATTAACAGTTTTTATTGGTTGTCTCAAAATGTTCACATTTTTTATTGGATGCGATGCGAATACCCATCATATTCTAAGTAGAAGTACCGACATTAACAAACGAAGAAGTACACTACGAATAATTTAGTTAAATCTAACATTTATAAAAACAGGCATGTCTCAGACTATAAACACACAATATTTTAGCAGAATTCTGGGTAATCAATCAAAGCGAAAATAATTTATCGCACAATCCAATTGAAACAACAAAACAACTGGACAGAATTGCGTTGTGAGATCGAATAATATAAAAAAAACTGATATCCTGATAGATAAGGACAAATAAATTTTTGAAAATACTAAATTTATGCTCCAAGCATAGTTATTGGGTTACTTGCGGGATACTGCCCGGTTAGATATTTTTGGAAAAAGATAAATCGAGGACAAACGGATATCTATCGGTTTTAGGACTGTGATATTTGACCTGCGACTTTTCTGTGCTACTAGTGCGTGGAAAACAATATTTCAAAATGACATATTAAATCCTTTTCAACTGCGATAAGAAAATTCGTTTCGGCTTAGAGATCATTCCAACAATCTCACTGATGCACCTCATCAACACTTCCGCCGTAATACTTGTATCTTTTAATTTTGCACAGGCCCTGCGTCGACAATTCCATTTACCAATTCGGACAATAAAGCTCCTCTCATTTTATACACAAATTTGGTGTACGTTTTATCTTATCACAAAATGATGAGATGAATCGGGGAATTTTCGAGTATACAGGATTTATCCGGTAAACATACGCGTTGGGTCTCTCGAAATTGTCTAGACAGTCCAGGAGTCAAAGTACATTTCAATTCAGCTGGATTGCCTACCATAATTGCATTTAATGACTGACAGAAATGATAGGGGACGTGAGTCGAAGACGGACATCTCAAGTAAAATGGATGTCCATCCTCAGAGTTTTAGTATAAAGCACGTTTTAAAATAACTTTGGAAATGTAGTTTGCATAGTAACAATCATTTCTGAATTACACATCACATGCTTGCTACAATAGATTTCAATAATAATAAAAGCAAAAAAGTTAAAAAACATGCTCGTTGATCTAATTTTTAGCTTGTCCTACTCACGGCTTCGGCAGTTCTAGAGAAGAGTTTTTTGTAAATATTATGTTGGTTTGTTTTGTTATTTAAAATAGTGTCCTCTGCTAGCGAAATAGACACGTTATTGTTCTGTGTTTCAATTAACCCTTTCATACCCAACCTTTTTCTATCACATATAGGGTTTCAATACTTTCTATCTTGCAGTGCTAGAAGCTGCACAACTTTTGCCTTCCTATGCTCGATACAATTCTCTTAGATATTTTACAATAGTTCAATTGTTTGGAAAAGGTAGTCAAAACCAGTCTGAATGGATAGGTTAAATCAGTTTTCAATAATATTTCAAGATAACGAAGATCTATAAAAATTTCTTTTTTTTCACAGTTAACTTATACTGTTCCTGGCAGCACTGCTTCATAGGAATCCAATCACACTAACTACAAGACCTTCAGTTCCACGCATAATACTTACAATTGTTCGAGCTCAAACGAAAGGTGATAGTCACAATTACTTCTTTTTGTGAGTCAATCTTGCCTGAATTGAAAGTTAAAGATGTTTAAAAACGTTGTTGTTTTTAAACAACATGGGCATGAATGGGTTAATATCTGGATGTTACGAATGAATTAATTTAAAGTCACATAAATAAAAATATAAAAACCTGTTTTAATCCTCCTAGCGGTCCAATTGTGCCTTTCTCCTTTATCCAAATTATGATTTAATGCCTGGTTACGTTCAATAAAACATTGTGTAAATGACTATTACATTCATATTACACTTGATAAGCTTATCACGGTGTGTCTAAAACCATTATTAACAAAAAATTACCATAAATTTGGCATACGGCATCCGAAAGATACAGTATCCAAGCATCTTCTCAGTGAATTTCAAAATGATCTATCGAGAGATTCGAGAGAAATGGCGATTTGAAGTTTTATGACACGTTTCATAAGGCTACCAGCAAACACCCACGGGTTTGGTCCTATCATCATAAACAAAAAAATATTTGTTTACTTATTTGGTACTTGGCATTCGAAAGATATAGTAATCAAGTATATCCGCTGCAAGTTTGAAAATATTTCATTGACGGAATCGAAAGTTATAACGATTTGAATGCGGTATCCGGTCATAGATGGGTTTTCTACCTGATTTCAAGCATGAAGCCATGTTTGTCCATTGACTATTTAGATCGTTTATACGTGTCGCTGTTTTAAAGAAAAACCTTACCATTTTATTGTATAAATATAATGCCCAAAAGGTGTTATTTATATGCTGCGATGAAAAAATGTGAAAATAGGGTTGTCTACCTAACATTAACTACAACGTGTAAATTAAAAAAAATGAATAAAAGTTGGAATGTTTACTTAAAAAGGCCGTATCTCAATAGTTTGTTGCAGGGTTAAAAATAATCGTAGCTCTTTTTTGACGGCTGAAAATGAACCTGTTGCGACTCGCGGTGACTAGAAAAAATGTTCATTCAACTATCCATCTTATTCATTCAGTTGAATATCGTACAATATATTCATTACACTAATTATCTAAGAAAATGTTTTCAAATGCCTATAAAGCATATGAAACGACAATCATCATCGCTTACATTGTGCCAGGGCATACTTTGATGCGTTTGATTCGTTGCTGCAAGGTCGCTTCGTATAATAATCGAAGCCGAATGAAAATCTGCATGGATGAATGGGCGGTTTATTCGTTTGACGTTTTCAGCTGCGTCACTGAATATTGAAAATGAATGCGGCCGAATATGATCAATTTTCATTCAATGAATTTGAATATTTTTAACTCTGGTTTGTTGACTGACTCTAATTGTTTTTTCGTTACTTAACTGGTAGACGTTTTATCAACAATTTTCCGGAAGAAGAATATAAAATAGAGTTGTCTACCTCAAATAATAGACAATGTAAATCATCTCAACTACAGTAAAGACCCGCTTTTATCAGCCCCTTGGTGAATTTTAGGCTGATAAAACCGGGACATTGATAAATTCGGGACATATATTTTTCTTTCTTTTTAAGAAACCGAAGCTCTTAAAATATTCTTCTTTAGTCCCTAGATATAGCATCATAACCTTTCGTGATTATTTAGCTTAAACTGCCCTTAAGGGGGTTTTACTGTGCAAACTTAAAAAAAATTAAAATTTTTTTTTTTTGCATATTTCAAAATCATGTGCATATTTCAAAATCTCTAAGATAAGAGAAATATGCTCAGGAAAGGATTTGCTTGAATTCAATTTGGTTCGTCTGCTAGAGCCCATCAAACTACCAACTATCAATTTTCATATGAAGCTGATAAAAATGAAGTATATAAAAATATGAAGGTATTTTCTGATTCAGATCAATTTATGTTACGGTACGGTTTTTGTTGAAAATTTTGTACATTCGTGATTCGCTGGTTGGGTTGACAGATGTCAAAAACTGGTCAAAGGGGATGTTATCAATACAAATGCATCTGTTCACATCTCTAACTATTGTCAGTTTTATTGACTAAAAGAATTTAACAAGAGATCGTTTTTTAGTTTAACATTCAGATGCTTTTTAGTTCGACAATGGACCAACTAGCGGAGGTCCAACTAAAAAGCGTTAAAAATTGTCCAACCAGCGAATCACGACTGTGTTTGTCTCAACATTTCATATATCCACAATTCGTAGTATACAGCAATTGCAATCAACTAATGAATACAAATGGACAGGCCGTCATTTTTAATACAAAAATATATTCACTAAATAAAGAAGATAATACATATAGCTGAGAACAATTATATTGTCTATTATTTGAGGTAGACAACTCTATTTTATAGTCTTCTGCAGGGAAATTGTTGATAAAACGTCTACCAGTTAAGTAATGAAAAAAACAATTAGAGTCAGTCAACAAACTATTGAGATACGGCCTTTTTAAATAAACATTCCAACTTTCATTCAAATTTTTTGATTTACACGTAGTAGTTAACGTTAGGTAGACAACCCAATTTTCATATTTTTTCATCGCACATAAATAACACCTTTTGGGCATTATATTTATGTAATTAAATGGTAAGGGTTTTCTTTAAACAGCGACACGTATAAACGATCTAAATAGTCAATGGACAAACATGGCTTCATGCTTGAAATCTGGTAGAAAACCCATCTATGACCACATACCGCATTCGAATCGTTATAACTTTCGATTCCGTCAATGAAATATTTTCAAACTTGCAGGGGATATACTTGATTACCATATCTTTTGAATGCCAAGTACCAAATAAGTAGACAAATATTTTTTGGCTTATAAATATAGGACCAAACCCGTGGGTGTTTGCTGACAGCCTTATGAAACGTGTCATAAAACTTCAAATCGCCATTTCTCTCGAATCTCACGATGGATCATTTTGAAATTCACTGGGATGATGCTTGGATACTGTATCTTTCGAATGGCGGAAGTTACTGTGTCGAACACATTTGTTTAATCAGACCTAATACTAAAGTATATTTTTAACAAAAAAAAATATAAACGCTTCAAATGGCTACAGTTGCGTTAACCGAATTGGCCTTAGTTTCTGAACAGATAATAGGTGAATACGCAGGTTACACAAAATAAGGAATTGACGTCATTGAATCTATTACGACGCAAACCAATCAAACTGAAAATCAGTTTATTTGATGATTTGGTAGTGATATCTCGACAGACACCCAGTTATCTGTTGCGTTTGCTGCCTTCCCCCTAGACTCGATTGAAATGTTATAAATAAGGAATTCCAGCATGCCTAGAGCCCAGTTTAGCGCTTAAGTTCTAAAGTTACGAACGTTTTCGCCATATTACTCAAGGGACACGATTTCTGTACAATGCAGCAAACGAACAATACAAGTGCTAAGGTGTTCATCACTCGGTACATAGTGATGATGAAAGTATTTCTTGTAATAGAAAGGTGATAGTAAGTGTTGAAACTATCGGCGCATAAGATCTCGAACTTTGCAAAAACTCATTGAATACATTGTTCTGTGTGTATAAAAAATGAAGGTTGCACTGGCCTTTTTCGTGGAGTGGTCGCATTTAAACTTTCATTATTCGGTAAGTATAAAAGGATGCAAAATTGTGCCTATGAAAATTATCGCATAGATGATGCTACATTGTTGAAATTGTGCCTCGAAATCTATTAAAATCTCATCGACACAAGAAGAAATTCTTGACGAATTCATCATTTTCCAGGATCCTTTCATGTACTGCCTGTGTATGTGTAGATAAGACTAGACTATAGTTTTATCATCGTCTTCAAATTTTAGTATTTTCAATCAAAAATGTCCTTTCGACCATGTTTACTTTTCGCAGTGATCTTTTCAGACCTAGTTCATTTTCGATTTAAAGGGGTCTGTAAACATACAGAACTGCCCATTCAGTGGGATGAGCATGAAATTCTTGAGACCTTATTTCATTGCAATTTTAAATGCTCTTTAATTTGATAGGATTGTAAGAGAATACGTGTCCGCTGTTTGACGTCAATCGTTTCTTTAAACTTATCTAACAGTGCCCTAACAAGAATACTGCAATTGTGCTTGAAAAAATGCAGCAAATGCTTATATATTCTCGGACTCACATCCCGTAGAAAAGTCTTTGATTGAACGCAAGTTTGCAAGCAACGCCAATGGTTGGCATGTTCGGATGCAGCCCAAGAGCGAATCTTGCTTTATCCAACTTATCCAAAGGGGTAGCACTGGTTCTGGATTAACGAAGTCATTCGCAGCGCCCGCTCTAGCCAATTCGTCTGCCCATTCATTTGCAGTAATATAAGAATGACCGGGTACACATAGAAGATAGATGGCATTTAAAATGCCAAGTTATTCGACTTGAGTTCGACATGCGATCACTAATTTTGATCTCGAATCTATCAAACTAAGTGCTATTAGGGCAGGCTGACTGTCAGAGCAAAAATAGATTCTGTTACCACAAATTCCCTACTGAAGTGCCGATTGTATGCAATACAGAATCGCGAAGATTTCTGCTTGGAATACAGTATCTGCAAAATGAACGAGATATGCTTAATCTCATTTCACTACAATACACACCAGCACCGGCTCCATTCTCCAACAAACAACCGTCAGTATAACAAACTACGTGTTTCAGAAACACATACAGTGGTTATTACATGGGTGCGTTTCGACTTCATCTCATCAGAAACCGACACTAACTTTTTGTCGGAATAGATTAGCGCCGGCATAAGGCAAATCCCTAAAACTAAAACACACTTTGTGTTTCAATCGAACGACTGATCAAACGTGATGTCCCGTCCGAGCAGCGCACAGAGGAGTAACTAGAACAAATACTTGGCCAACAACCAAAAAAAAGCATACTGCATGTTGTGGCAAAATAACGAGTATGCGAAAAATTGCTAAACAATTTTTGCATGGATGGAAAATAGTGATATTTTAAGGGTTTTTAATCGTTTTTATTATATATCCCGCAAAATCGCTTTCAAATGATGATGACTGTATTAAATAAGACAATATTATAACAAACCTAAATGAACACAACCATTTGTATAACCTCAGCTTAAAAATAACCGAAAATAGTAGTGTTGCTGTGTATTGGACCAGCGTTACGGAAGGGAAATTGAACATAATTATAAAGCATATGATTTTTGTCCATTGTCCTGTTTTCATAACGTAAAAACGTGATTGTTCCAGGATTCATGGCACTTTATAAGCGATTGTAGGAACATTTTTTTCCGTGTAGTTTGGATAAATTAGAAAGGCACAATTGCATAGGTGGATTAAAACAGGTTTTGACGTAGGACTTACGTCTTTCTTTTCTATACTGGGTGTCATTTCAAAATTTTCAAAACGGATGCGTTACGTACACTTTGAACCTTAATAACTTTTCTCCTACTAAAGGAATTACTAATATTGTTTCATAAATCGAAAGGAAAACGTTCAACGCTTGCTATTGATACCTTGTTTGCTATGTAAAACTTGTTTAAAAAGTTCAAAAACTACTTTTAATGCGAATCAACATTAATGCTAGAACCTATAAATATGGGTGTCACAGTTTTTCTTAAAGCCAAACGTGTCTAAGCCACAGAGCAGAACACACGTACGTGTGCTGCTCAACGAGAAGCTGCATTCGAACTGCCAACCAAATCATAGCTACTGCCTTATCGCTGCCAACCAAGAACTGTTGTCGCCCTGCGTGAAATTCATCGCTCTCAGAAGTGGACAGAGTTACTAATTCGCAAGCTGCTCTTCCAGTGCCTGGTCCGTGAGATTGCACAGCATTTCAAAACCGATCTCTTCCGGAGCTCAGCCGTAATGGCCCTCTAAGAAGCCAGCGAGGCCTGCCTGGTTAGTTTGTTGGAAGATACCAATCTGTGCGCTATCCATACCAAGCGAATAATCATCATGCCGAGCGGGAAAAGGCGAAATAATATTCACAACAAACGGTTCTTATTAGGACCACAAAATCGTTCTCAGAAGAATTACAATTGAAATTTCCATTTCGTGCTTTGGAAAATAACTTCCCTCTTATCGGTTTAGTTATTTTCTATAATAATATCCGAAAAATGTACGATAAAACTAATAAACTGACCAATTGGACGGAAGCAAGAAAATACCTACAAAAATTTGAGTCAGAAAAGTGACATTGACGGAAAAATGCTTCGATCGTGTCTAAGTGTTTGGCAGCTGACGTTGCCGATTTGTTTTCCAACGTCAATTATTTGCGCTGTGCTGTACGGAACAAACAGATTTTTGCGCGATTCGTTGGGAAATAATCAAAACAATTGTGTAGTAGATTCCGTAGATTTTACCGTAAATTTTGATAGATTTTGTAAAAGCATTAATTAGCCTGCTTTGATTGGTGGTTTTTGCAAATCTTTCAAGAACATTAGTGAATGTGGCAACCCTGCTACTAAGCGAAAGCCACACCAAAAAGAATGATGAAAATATTTCCATTTGTCGCACAAAAGGATGGACTTTCATCTGCACTAAGAAGTTTATAAAAGAGATCGCATTGCGATATACAATGCTCATTCGATGTGAGCTGCGAAAGGGGAATGTTCGTGTATGTACGCAGCAGAAGCGAATTCGGACAAGGTTCGAATCGTTAGAAAGAATTCTCGTCTGGTATCATCAAAAATAGTTATTTGCAAACCGTTCTTTTTAGGATGAAAACATAATGGAGAAAGAATTGAATTAGAAAGTTCCATTTAATAACTTGGATTGAGTTTGCGCCTGTCAAGTCTGCTGTACATGTACCAGTGATTCATATAAGCAAATGCTTATCAAATTAATCTACAAACCAGTAGGTTTTTGCAAGTCCTAGAAAATCAGTGAATTTGGCAATCTCATTCGACATGAAATTTCCAGTAAACATTCATTCAAAAAGTGCATTGGCTCAAATTATCCATGAATATCATATGATATGCCCAAGTTTAGTCCTACGTCAACACCGCGGTTATGTCCCGGACATTACCCACTCCTAGTTTTTCCTCAATCCTTTAATTATTTTTATTTCTTCTGTATGTTGTTTTTCAGATATATTTTCGTTGATTACTTCCGCTGTAACAAATTTAATTTAATTTTTTAATTTATTTATTTGTCAATCAAATTGTAGACTACATTATACAAATATTAATTGCTTATATACTATACTGTATACTATTTCTATGTACTATGATGCCGTAAAGAGTTGAAAAACTGTTTTAAGTTTGTTCGGGGCATGGTAAGGTCAATACTTTCACAATGCTCGTTATACACAGCCATCATCTGGTTTAGTGGTCCGAATTTAGCATAGTCTGTACGGTGATGACCTATCGCGAACAAATTTGTATTGCGTAATTGACGAGTAGGAGCATATAAATTTAATTTTGACAGTATGTAAGATGAGTCAATACGCTGCATGACGATATCGTTTAAAAACGATATCATAGCATAGTCCCGACGTTCTTTCAATGTTTGAATATCTAACAACATACAACGTGCTTCATAAGATGGAAGAGGGAATACTGTCCATCTTAATTTGCGTAGTGTATATAATAGAAATTGTTTTTGGATTGACTCAATTCTCACTTCGTGTTTTTTATGAATGGTGGCCAAACAATACTACAATATTCTAAAATAGACCGAACATATGCTACGTAAAGAGTTTTAATTGTGTAAGGATCTTGAAAGTGATATCCGAAGCGTTTTATAAAATTAAGCATATTACTAGCTCTATGAACAATTGTGTTGTAATGTTCCACAAATTTTAATTTTATATCTAAGATAACTCCTAAATCTCTTATTTTATCGCATTTCTGAACGGTTTGATTACCTATTGTAATTGACACGGAAGCCGTGATTTGTTTTCTGCTAAAAGTCATAAGATTACATTTTTTAACATTTAATTCCAGTAAACATTTACAACACCATGTATAAAAGATTTGTGTTTCATTGTGAAAAACTTTATAGTCATTATTATTTCTAATTTCTAAAAATAGCTTCATATCATCCGCATATATGAGAATTTTAATGTTTTTAAAATAAGAGAGATGTCGTTGACATATAAAATGAAAAGAAGAGGTCCTAAGTGTGAACCTTGAGGAACCCCCGAACTAACTTTAATTATATCAGATTTCATCTCATAGAATTTTACTATTTGCTGACGATCTGTTAAATACGACTTAACGAGTTTGAGCATTGTTAATTTCTGGCATAGAAAGCTTGCAATTGTTAAGTCCTGTCTCGATATCAATAACTATTTGTTCAAAATTCGGTTTTGATGCTATTGCATAATTAAGTCCCTGGTTAAGTAAAAAAAAAATATGCAAAAAAATTGTAGCATAAGTGACACTCCCAACGGTTGGCTGTGTGGAGTTGAAGCTGTATTTCACAAACTAAGCAAGTCCGAATGAATTCCAAAACGACTAAGGTATATACAGTAGGGTGGGACAAAAAATAGATTCCAGCTCCGAGCAACTTTTTAGGTACCATTTGGAACCTACAACAACTGTGCAAATTCTTAGCTCGATCCATTAAACTATATTTTTGCGCCCGCTATTTAAAGTTTACATGGGATTTTGTATGGGAAAATTACCTTTCACAAAATAATTCCTCCAGGAGTCGCCCATTACTTCCTAAAAATAATTCGTTGTGTGAATCTTATAGGAAATTTAACAAAGAAACAAAGTCTCGAAAACCACGAAACGATCTGACGCTTGAGAAAAAAGTTATTAACCCATCCATGCCCATGTTGTTTGTGGACTACAACGTTTTTAAACAGTTTTAACTTTCGATTGAGGCAAGATTTGCTCACAAAACTTATCAAATTAGAGTGTCTTTGGCTACGTTTTCCACGTAAGTGGACTATTGTAAATATTCTAGGAGAATTGCATTGAGCATTGAAAGGTAAAAATTGAGCAGCTTCTAGTACTGTGAGGGAAGCACCAATCTTTATGAAAAAAGGCTTTTCATGTTTCGTTACCCCACCGTTTTCAAGGAAAAATAGTTTTGAAATCCTACGTGCACTAGAAAAAAGATGGGCATGAAAGGGTTAAACAGAAACCGATTGATGCTCTGACGATTGATAAAATATTCATTTTTTTGTAGCACCACTGCTGTTGGTTGTACAATTATAAGCAATTTTGTTTTAATCTTCTCTTAACGTGTCTAAATCATTTATCTATACTATTTGGCCACTTCGCAAGAGTTTTGAGGGATAAATTGAGGCTTCTTTTGTACACAATAAGAGAAAGTTAAAAATTTTGTATATAATTCGACCTTCAGAAGCAGTGATGCTATGAAAAGTGAAATTTTCATTAATCTTTAGGGCATCAATCGGTTTTTGCTTAATAACTTTTTCCACGAGTATCAGATCGTTTTGCGGGTTCCTTGACATATATCCTACAAAAATAACGGTAACGGGCGACTGTTGGAAGAATTAATTTACAAAAGACAATTTTCCCATTCGAAATCCCATGTAAACTTTAAACCGTGGGCGCAAAAATAGAGTTTCGCCGATCGACCTTAAAATTTACAGAGTTGTTCTGGGAGCTAAATGGGACCCAAAAAGTTACTCGGAGCAAAATTTTATTTTTTTCAATAACCATGTCACACTCTAATGTACAGTCTCAATAACAACGTTTCTTACACTGCCGTTATAGGTATTACAAAGTATAGATCTCTCGAAACAGTCACATTGATGATGGATAGCTACTCCCAGGCTCCTTTTGTTGATTATCTGTGCAATTTTGTTTGTTCTTGGTGAATTACATAGTAGCAACTACAAATTATACGTTTATCATATTCATGGTCCTCCATGAGTGACCTGTTTGCGCGAATCTTACACACCATCAGGTCAAAGTCGATGTTCTATTCTTGTAAAGTCCTGTGATAAATGACATCAAATAAATGTGGACCATCTAATAAAACCTGATCGACCAAGTTTTACTTAGCTTAGCAATTATTTGGAACCCCTATCTATCTATCTTTCTATTTCTAACAGTATAAAGAAACGTTGTACGATGATTCTTACTATCTTTGATGATAAATAATGGTTGAAGATAAAGCTTATTAATGCGCAGTATGCAAACTGTCGAGCGCCCGGTTACATTTAATTTTTTATGGCTTTTTTAGCATATTAGTACAATTGTGCTATCTGTCAATTTGTGCTAAATGATGAAAACCCATTTATTTTCTTAACACATTTTTATTTTTGGGTTATTGTATAAGCAGAACAATCAAAATGATAACAGTCATCGGCCAACGCGGATATCGTTTCTAGCATCACGACTGAATTTAATTGTATATTTTGGCTTTGAAAAAAATGAAAGTTATATTGAAAAAAATATCAGTGTAGTTCGTCATAAAAACACCAAGAAAGCATAAAAGCAGTTTTTAGTAAGACGACACTTTAATCGAAATCAATTTCATGTATAAAGGTTTCTATTTTATAGTAAATTCCGCTATCTACTGCCCTCTCGCAGGTTGATGGGATTGACGGTATTGTAAACATCATCAAGCCACAATATATTCAATAGAGTTATCTAAATATAAGGACCTTCGCTCTTTTTAGTTTTTATTTGCACCAAGTTCTACTACTAGAGGTTAATTAGTTCTCATGTTAATAATCCACCAAACATTATGACTACTGAGGATTTGATTTATATAAGAAGCCCGCTTCAAGATGTTGATTACAATACGCCTCGATAGTGGTGTGTCGAGGAGGCCGGGAGGGCTGATATGAGCCTTTTGTCTGTTCTATACCTTTCCTCTATTCACCAGCTCATAACCAACAATCAACCAATAACAAATAGATAATTGAGAAAGGATGTGCTATGTGTGGTGATTGGCTATTCAAGTATTAGTAGTGTTTGAAGTACTAATGTATGTCTCATGTGATGATCATAACTTCAGCTGTATCTTGTACCTATCTAATCTATTACGTCTCTCATATATTGTCTTTTATTTCTTCTTTTCGAGTCCTATACTGCCATTCTACACCCGCCTTCAGCTGAATCAACAACGATGGTGATAGTGAACGTCTTAACACTCACACATTCTCAAACGCGGTCTCAGCGGGAACCTACAAAAATGCCATCGTGCACGCGATTACGAATCGGTCACGTCCGAAAGTCTATCCTTGATCCTAGAAGCCTAGGTCCATGCCTTCAGCTGGACCAATTAAGAAAATACGCCCATACCTATTAGACAACACGTCTCATGGCGACATGACCGGGAACCCTATCGATATAAACGATCCCACTCTCTGCCAGAATTCAAACCGCGCACTGAAAATTTAATATCAGACTCACGGTTCGCGCAACCATTCAAGAACACACGTTACAAAATCACGTCAGCGCACAAACGTTAGAGCCCCTCGCGATTTTCCAAGCAGCCTACGAACTCGCAAACATGATTACACCCCGGTGATAAGGTGAAAATCTCAGCACTCATAAACTTACCAACACGATCTCAAGTGTCAACCTACAAACTCCCGCGCTCGCGCCATCATGAATCGGGATCGTCCGGAAGTATCTATCCTCGGTACAAACAATCTAGGTCCTTGTTAATTATTAAAAAAATGATGAAATTGAAAAATAACTACCATATCCACTAGACAAAACGTTCCATGGCGACATGACCGGAAACTCTAGTGATATGGGGTAACTCTCTCCCTGTCAGAATGTGATCCGTACACCGAAAACTAAAGATCAGAATGACGGTCCGCGAATATATAAATCGCCGCAGGGTTTCAAAATCGAATTTATACACGCGAAGTCACATACACGCGAGCACACGGGACAAACACGTCAACATACGAACGCTTAAGCCCTTCGCGATCATCTACGCACACCTATGCCCGCGATCGCGTAAACTTGATAACACTGCGGCAATTGTGTGAACGTTTTAGTACTTACGAAGTTACAAACGCGATCTCAAACGCCAACCCGCAAATGCGCGATCATGAATCGGTCACGTCCGGAAATCTTTAACCTTTATTCTAGCAATTTAGGTCCATACATTCAGTTGGACCAATCAAAAAAAAAAAAATAAAGCTCATATCCACTGGACCACGCGTTCTACGACGACATGATTGGGATCTCTAATGATATGGAAGAGACCACTTCCTTCTGGAATCTGAACCGTACACAAAAAATTAAGTATCAGATTCACGGTCCGCGCGCGATCATTCTAGAACACACGCGAATATGCGAAAGGCACACGGTTATGAAATAGAATTTATGCACGCGAAGTTACACGTTAGCACACGCGACATACAAACGCACACGCGATCGAGCACATTAACGTACAAATATTCGAGCCCTTCGCGATGATACACGCGATTCCGAGTCCCTACGCCCGCACATGCCTGAACCGTACAAAGAATATCACATTCAGAATCACGGCCCGCTACAATTGGCCTATTGCAGTGTTTTATTGGGCGACATTGCCTGTCTCGTCTGCAAATTGTAGTATGTGATTCTGACGGGGAGCCCTTCCGAGAACCTAGCTCTACAGCTCCAGTAGGACAACTCTCGAAAAAAAAAATTCCGCTATCTACTGTCTGAAGCACGGAAATACATATAACGTTCCCGAAGATATCTCTGGTTTGGATTATGCTTGACGGATCTTAGTGGATCCTTCAATATCTGAGCCCCTTAACATGTCTAATTATCTCCCTGGCTTGAGGAGAATCTCGATAGTGAATCACGCTGCACCTAGTTGTGTAATGAAACCACTGAAAAGTGAAGACTTATTAACAGCAGCACTGTTTCCACTAGAGGTGTTCGTGCGATGATTGCGGATGCAAAGGTTCGCTATGTGGCTTTATATACACCAAGTCTATTGTAAACTCGCGACTCACATAACATGTAACTCGATTTATGTCACTTTTCATAGTGAACAAAGCTCGAATCGATTCATGTTAGATTTTTCATGCATTAATTTTAATACAGGTGTTATTAAATGAATCTATTATTTAATTTCTTTATTTCCTATTTATTTTCGAATTTTCTGATTGGTTGTTTTTCATGAGAACCACGTGATTAACTTAATATTGCTGCCCCCACACTATGAGTGGGAATGTGTCATTCGTTCTAGCGTTATTCCACCCTTGCAACATGGCAGAATTTACAGCAATCCGCCAATTTCCGTGACAGAAGCAGTACACATCATTATTATTATGATGTCAAAGATCAAGCAGTTTGGAAACCACGTTGTTTCAGATTATGACGATCGAGGCAATGGCGAACACGAAATATGATAGGAACAATACTTTGGAGTGCACGATTTCCACACATTCTTAAACGCAAAAGGATAATAGTTGACATGATTCAGTTACTACATTAGAATCATTAATGGAAATGCTGATCGGTACTGATAATAAGAAACTTTCCTACATTGCATTTAGGTATGTATATTAAAAAAGAGAACGGATTTATTCGATTATTGGTTTGGATTATTACTCTCACGTTCGCGTAAGAGTAGTGGCAGGATTAAGGTCTCAACATATGTAATTTATAATATAAATCAACATATCGACCCCATTCATTGATATACCATCGGTCGACAGTCACTTTGTTCCTAAGACAAAAATATGTTCTTTAGTCTGATCCTCGCTTTGTTGAGATGATGATCTAACCAAAGACTTGCTTGAAAACATCAGCCCACCTGATCCTTCAATGCTAAAAAAACAAAAATAATCGTAACAAAACAAATTGTAACAGTGTCAGAATTGTAAATTGTTACAAAACAATCCTTACTTCCACCAGTTACCAATCATGTAAAATGTGCAAAAAGGCTTATCCCACTAATTTGGATGTAGCGCACCGTACAATACCTACCGTCATGATGAAACGTACATCACGTAACAGAAGGAGACGCGTCGCGACGCACAACATTGATCTTCACAGTCATCCCACCACCTACCCACCAACCTGCAGGAAAATGTTCACCTAAACCACGCTTATTCGCAGCTGCCAGCGCTGCGGTGGTGTGCGAAGGTTCGCTCAGGTTTCGGTCGAGTTCGGATTCCCCCGCGAAACGGACGAGAAAGCTGAATTAAAATTTTGCTACGTCAAACGAATGGAAAACAGTTGTGCACTGCTGCTCAAGAAGTGTTGTTCGAGTCGTATCGCGCTCAAGCTTTTTTTTTTTGGTGCTCGTGTTGAATCTGCCTCAAAGTTCGCGTTTTCAATGGTTTTTTGATTCGTAACCTGGATCGTGTCTTACGGGAGGTTGCTTAACGAAGATCATTATTTTCACCGATCAACGGGTGAAAGGTTCCTAGTTGACCGCAGAGAAAGGCAGTGAGTGAGTGCAGAACGGGGGTTAAAAGCCGCGGTTCTAAAGTGCAGGTTGCCTGTAGGATAAATCCCCCAAAAAGCAGTGCGATAAAGCGCGAACTCCCTGACTGAGTGTGGTTGCACTCAAAGAGGATGTTGATTCGTGCAAGCAGTATTCGGCCATCAATGTGAGGAAAAGAAGTCGGCAGCGCAAACAAAATCACCAACGAGAGAAGAGTACAGTGGAGTGTAGTGTAAATATTTTTGTTGAATATTTTCATCCTACCGACGTATCAATTGAATGCTAATATAGCGAAGTGCTTCGATGTATGCTGAAGTGTACGTGTCTGCCTATGTGCACATGGAGTGATTCGAGTGCGGATTTGGTTGAGAATGATCCGTTGACGTCACATGCCGTAAGCAGTCGTGGCAAAGATTGGAATCCAGAGGGGTCGACGTAATCACAGCCGAGAGAGAGATAGAGAAGAGTACGGCGCTACAAAGGCGTACCTACATCAAGCAGCAAAAACATCTCTAGCCACCCAGCGTGGTAACACACTCGGAGAACTGAGAGATCGATTAGGTCGTCATCAGGTTCCCCCCACCCGATCCCAAACCGATTGCTACATACCTGTTCGCGCTTAGTCAGCGCCAACGTCCGAAGCCCCCCATCACGCGAGAGTTTTAAGCGAACGAGAGGTTTACCTTTTAGTTCCCATCATCGGCGGCTCGATTACGGCAGCACAGGTTCAACGGCTCCGGATCTGTTTTGTTCGTTCGCTGGGTCGGAAAGCATAGCACGCAGGGAAGGGTGTGGTGTTGTGCATTCGGGACTGGGGACACGCGAAAAACCGGTTGGATCGTCTCCTCCGTGTGCTGTTGGCTGATCTCTGCTTGCTTACTTGCTTGCTTGCGCGCGTCCAGGTGGGGCAGGCGAGATCGTTTCATCGTTCATTCAAACGAGGGCGGCATCCAGGCAACAGTGAATGGGTCATTTGCGAAACGGATCTTGTATCTACGATAAATAACAAAATATAGCGACTGAAAAACGAGACTTAGAAAGTTCCTATTTTATATCGAAATAATCAGAAGGTGATATTTAGCTCGAACGAACGGTTGGAAAATGCTTATCACGACCAACTATAGTCAGAAGGTAAATTATATATGTAAGGTTTATAGTATGTAATCAATTTAGTTTTTTAATTTTGTTGTTGTTTAAAAATAGATTTGACTAGTATTTTCTGTTCAATCCTGAGATATGCAAACAGAAACCGATTCATTATAATTTACAATTAATATAGCCGGAACTTGCTACAGCAGGTTTGAGGTGATGGATCCTCATTTGCAGTCCTGTTATGAAGTTATCTTTCTTAATTACCCTAGTTTCTTTAAAAACATACAAATTCCTCGATTGGATGTGGAATTGAAATTTATTGTTTTGGCATAATTGCCAAAGGTTAAATCTAAAATTCTAACACATTGCGCGATGGAATCTGAACTGGAATGCCTTCAGCATGTCTGTTACTTTGCGTGGTTTTACTATAAATTATATAAGGACTGAATTGAAAAAAGGCAATTGAGTTTTTTTCGTTCAAATCTAATAAACAATGAAGTGTCATTCAAACAAACGTCTGATCATTCATTGTACGAGATTGAACTTAAACATTGTGAACACTAGATGAAATTAATATTATTCTTTCGCGATTTTTTAATCAAAGACTTTTCTTCAGCTTTCGAAGATTTATTTTTCATCACATTGTTTGGACGCTTTCGTCGGAACTCCTGCAGTTGCTTTTCCAGTCTTGTTGAAAACCCTCTTCGCAATCGCCCTATAACATTCGATGGACCAAAGCTGCGGGCAATTAGGTGAATTCATGTCTTTCGGAACGATATCTATATTCTGTGCCGTTGTGCCAATTGTTAGTTGTTCTAACGTAGTGCACCGACTAATTTCGGACAAAACAGTGGACAGACACTATGCTGGAATGGTTTTTGAGCCCTCCTTCACATAGGTCTCGTCGTTCATCAAAATGCATGCATCCGGTCGCTGCAAAATTGTCGAATGCACTTTTCGGGCACTTGTTACACACGTTGCCTTTGTTCTGCACTTTGTTTGATGATATTTTTGATTTTAATAGGTCCTCAGGTTGTTCCGTTTTTTATGATCCAACGTAGATCATGTCGACGCTCGTTCTCGCTTTATTGGCCAAATCACGTATCGATATTCGTTTCTTCTTCCTAATTAGAGATACCACTTTATGGTTCAGCTTCGAGTTGGAAGATCCGGGTTTTCTGCCTCTTCCTGGCAGTTCATTCAAAAAATGATGTTCCCCTAACTTGTTTATCATGGATTTCACAAGCGTGTGAAGACTTCAAAAGTGTTATATATTCGCATAGTCACATCCTTTTCACCTAGTTATGTACCCAAAACCTTAATTTTCAATTTATTTTCAATGCGCAAGATCTTGGAAACGAGGAATTTAAACTGTGCAAAAAACGTAAACAAACGAAATGTGACAGTTAACCCATTCATGCCCATGTTGTTTGTGGACAACAACGTTTTTAAACAGCTATAACTTATGATTGGGGCGAGATTTGCTCACATAAACAAGTAAGGCTCATTAATGTGTTTATTGCCTTTAATTTGAGTATTAACAATTACAAGGAACAGCTCTAGAACTGAAGTTTTTGCAATTAGTCTGGTTGGATTCCGATGGAGCAGTGCTGCCATGGACAGTTTACGTTGACGACGGAAAATGATTTTTTCATGTATCTTCGTTATGATGCAATATTATTGAAAACTGATAAAACTTATCAATTTAGACTGTCGTTGGCTACGTTTTCCACGTAATTGGACTATTGTAATTTTTCTATGAGAATTGTATTGAGCATTAGAAGGTAAAAATTGACCAGCTTCTAGCACTGCCATGGAAGCACCTGTCTTTATGAAAATAGGCTTTTCGTGTTTCTTGACCCCACCGTTTTCAAGGAAAAATAGTTTTGAAAACCTACATGTGCTAGAAAAAAGTTGGGCATGAAAGGGTTAAACGCACAGCATGCTGTGATGAACACATTAAAACCATCACCGATACAGTCCTGCATGACTTTCCATACATTCCGTAACTCGTTTTGTCGTCTGGTCGAGTGGTATTGTTTCATTCGATTTATTACACAGATTTGCCGGAAAATTGTTCTACCTGATTGGTCTATATGAGGCTAAACCGAACTGAGTGCCATAACATTTTTTTTTGCATTTTTCGTGCCAAAATTCATGTTTCGATAACCTACCATTAACATATCGAGTGGAGGGACACTTATTTTCTTTCGGTTACTATTTGAGTTATTAAAGGACCAAATTTTAAAAGCTCCCAATTTTGTGCAGAAGTTAGATAACTTCTCAAAAGTGTAAGAAAGTAGAAAACCTATAAAGTTTTGCGAACAAAGTTCGGACGATTTTCTTTCATTCCTTCAGAACAATACCGGCGTCAGAGCAGTCTAACACATTGGGGACCATCCATAAATTACGTAGCACTTTTAGAGGACAGGGGGTGAGACAAAATGTGACCTGTTGAGACATAGGACGTTGCGTTACATGTTTTGATTGACGAAAAATAGCTTTTAAAGAATTTTTGGATGAACGAAGGGATGGATAAAGAAGTTTGTGATAATTTGTTACATGGGGGAGGGGGAGTCAATTTTGGGCAATTTTAGCATCACGTTATTTATGAATGGTCCCTTGGAAAAGTCTGCATTTTTAATGAAATTCTGTGTACCAGAAATAACCTGACAAAATACCGAAAGAGGGCAGCGGCACAGAGAATGTCCACTAGAGTGACAGGAAAAAATGACCCCTATCGGCCCACCCCTGATTCGATTCCTAGTCCCACCAGGAGTACTTGCTCCAAATTTGAAGCAAATCGGACAAGTCTAGCTACCGGACCAACGTGCCTAAAGTTTGTATGGGATTTTTCGACAATTTACATGGAGAAAACCCACCAACTCGCACTTTCGCCGCTAGGTGGCACTGTATGCATAGTATTATCACTGTAAGTGAAACTAAGAAAGATCATTCAATTGCCTACCACTTTGTCGAAGGCTGCTAGTGAATCCGGCTTTGTTAAAAGAAGTTATTAAACTTTTAACGAAGTGATGTCTAAGTCAGTTTTGCATGGGGCCTAGCAGTGCATGGTTGTGTATCAGTACTTGATCCACACGAACTAAACATTTTTGTGAGATAATGGTTAGGTTTAGATCAATAGTATGTTCAGATGATTTATAGTAAGTAATACGAGTCATGTTTTGGTTAGAAAAGTTTAGTTCCACATTTTACCGCATAGAGGGCGCCAACACTAACTTTTCAACGGAAAGAGATAGAGATTAGGTGTCTTCTACAAAGTTGTAGAACAAGCATTTTTAAATAATTCTTCCGAACATTTTGATATTCTATCTCACTTCTATGAAAAGTTAGTGCTGGCGCCCTCTATGCGGTCACAGGTGGAACTAAAATTTATTAACCAAAATATAACTCGTATTATGTACTACAATTCTTCTGAACGTACTATTCAGCTAAATCTAACCATTATCTCACAAAAAATGTATAGTTGGCGGGAATCGAGTACCGATACACAACCATGCACTGATAGGCCCTATGCAAAACTGACTCAGACATCACTTCGTTAAAAGTTTAATAACTTATTTTAACAAAGCCGAGTTGACTAGCAGTCTTCAACAAAGTTGTGCACAATTAAATTATCTTTCTTATTTTCACTTACAATGACAATACTATGCATACAGTGCCACATAGCGGCGACAATGCGAGTTAGTGGGTTTTCTCCATGTAAATTGTCGAAAAATCCCATATAAACTTCAGGCACGTTGGTCCGGTAACTAGACTTGTCCGATTTGCTTCAAATTTGGAGCAAGTACTCCTGGTGGGACTAGGAATCGACTCAGGGGTGGGCCGATTGAGTTTTCAAAAATTCATTATTTTTCTGGGCACTCTAATGTCCACGTTTATCCACGGGGTGGAAGGAGAGGATTGTCCACGTGGCATATGAATGGCTTGTGATTGAGAACGACATTAGCCCCTTCGATATTGAACATAGTGCTGGGCAGAGGAAAATGCACTAGTTACGATATTTACTTGTCGTTGTTTGATTCTAGGGATTTACGAGCTAGCGATGATATTGGATAACTGAAGCACTATAACTGTGCATATTTGCCATGTTCGCTGCGTTTTGTGATGCACATTGCCATAATTTCGCTTCATGGACATTAAAATGAAAATCGATTTTGAATTAAAAAGAGATCGAATATTTTTATTCCCTCCCCGAGGTTGAGGGGTTTGACGGTATTGCAAACATCATCAGGCATATTGCGTGCATCAGCGCACAGAGGAGTAACTGGGGTCGAATCCTGGCCAAAACTGTTTATTTCGGCTATTGCTGTTATTATGCCTTAATATAAACTAAAAACAGAAAATAACTAGTTTTTGGGACAATTTGGCATCTATCCACCTACCAGTGCAGAGGTCAATTTTCTAGATCCTTCAGAATACTAGTATTTTCGAGGTGATCTTTGTGAATACCTTTGTTTTTCCCGTTGCATGAACAGTTGGTCAGTGGAAAAGTGAGAAGAAAAGGGATACCTGTGCACATATTCATAGATATACATTTTGCCAAATATAGTATTTGGCTCTACAGCATTTTGGCGTACATCAAAATAGTGGAACATCAATATTTTCAAATCGGTTAGAATTTGTGGATCGGAAAAGATCGGAAGAGATTGAATATTTTTCGAATAGCCGGAATCTTGTTTTGTAATGTTGTTTCAGAAACTTTGCCGGATCTTGCCGTATAATGTAATTTTTTTATCATTCAAGCTACACAGAAACGCTACTATTTTCGGTTATTTTTAAGCTGAGGTTTTACAAATAGTTGTGTTCAATTACGTTTGTTGTAATATTGTCTTATTTACTAAAGTCATCTTCATTACAAAGCGATTTTGCTGGATATATAATTAAAAATGATTAAAAACCCCTTAAAATATCACCATTTTGCATCCGTGCAAAAATTCTTTAGCAATTGTTGGCATACTCTTTATTTTGCCACAATATGCAGTGAGCTTTTAGGTATCTAAACAAAAATATAACCAAATAAAAAATCGAAGAATTTTTTTTTTGTTATTGGCAAGCATTTGTTCTAGTTACTCCTCTGTGTAGCGCTAAAGAACAACTGCTTTAAGATGGTTATTGCATTACGCCTCGATAGTGGTGCATCGAGGAGACCGAGAGGGCGTATGTGCCTTTTTTATGTTCTATGTTTCTTCATACTCTGCACCTGCGCATACAAACGCTCAACCACTGGGCTGTGCGCGGTGATGTCGCCGACTGGCGGGTCGACGTGCATTGGCTTTTGCTGTATGCCGTGTTTGCAAATATTGTTCCACAATTTGATGGCGGTATTCGTGGACGGGGCTCACAGTGGGAGTCATTGTGTGTCCATTTATCGGTCATCGTGCATATACTAATTAAATTAATTTATTGATTGAATTAATTTAATAAATGCATAAGTAGGAACCTATTAGTTGTCGCTTTTTAATAATCGTAGTTTTTCGTACTAGTGTACCGTAAACCGGGGTGTCTTTGATCATCGGGGTGACTTTGATCACTCGAAACTTTTTTCGTAGATCGCTTATTAAACCAGAATAGCCTACCGAATAATTTTAATTTGAAATGATTTTTACTCTAAACTTATAAAATACTGATTTGTTATACTTTTTGAGTATATTGTTTGGTTTTTGGGTACAAAAACTACAAAAAACCGAAATTTGACTTTACCTTATTTTTACGAAGCTTCTTAAAGTGTCTATTTTTTATAAAACAAATGAATCTCAGATTTGAGCAAGAGTAATAAATTACAAGCGAGTTTTTATTTTCCTTTGGAGTGAGATATGCCAAAATTACTTTTAAGAGTTTGTTTATTTTAAATACAATTTTTTTGTGAAACTAGTTGACAATTATTTCAAAATATTTTAAGCTAATATTCGCAACATTTTTTTATTGTACAATATTCCAACGTGTTAAAATGGATGAAACTTTTTGTACATTGATAAAGCACTGAAATAAAACAATTTTAGCAGTTTTAAAGGTTTTCAGAATCTTTTATTCTATTTGGTTACAAATTACACGAATTTTGGTTACTCGAATTTTATAGATCATTGAAATACTTTGTATAATACCAATTTTTTTTATTTCGATTATAGAGGTTTTAACCTTAAGGTCATTCGCCTCTTCGGGTTAGAAAAATCTCTTATGAAAAAATTCTAACCCTATGTGCGGGGTCGGGAATCGAACGCAGGTGCGCTGCGTACTAGGCAATCGATTTACCAACTACGCTACGCCCACCCCCAATGCCAATTATCATCTATTTAACAATGAGTATCTTTCCAGAATTCGTTTAAACAAGCATTTGAATGAAAAACATTGACATCAATAACTTAATGTGGGTGAACATGCAGGTTATCAAAGTCACCCCGGAATACGAAAACGGACTTCAATTTGAAATCATTTTTGGAAAAATAGCTGTAAGCGGACAATTTTAGGTAAAACCATCCAATCTTGTTCTCCATACATCAGTACATGGTTTAAAAATATTAAACTTGAAAAAAAAATGTGTTGCGTCTAAAAATATGTAATGATTACTTCGAAAATTGATCAATGTCACCCCGGTTTATGATACAATTGCTATGTGCTGGTCGTATCTCTATCTATGTATGTGTTCGTCTGAGTATTTGTGGCAGTTGGGACAGGGAATAGATGCAGAACTGGCGTATATGATAGAATAGTGGCTAATACTTCTGCTGATCATCTTGTGCATTTGGTTCTATTCATTCGGGAAATCGGATTGGATAAATTAGGGTATAATGAATTTACCGACGCACGTGAGTCATCCATTCCCGGCCAGCATAGCATGATGAAAGTCTAACAGCATGCAATTGTCGTTAATGGTAAATATACAACATTTGCTGCATTTAGACGAGTTTGATTGCATGTTACATGTGTTTTTCTATTCTACTTCGCTAGTCCGTTTCTTTTGTACTTCTATTAGTTTGTTTTTCTATTATTGATGTATACCAAAATAGAATCGGTCCATTTATACATTTCTAATCAAGCTCTTTGCATCTTTTTTTCTTTATTCGGCATGTTATGATTCCTTTTATTAGTATAACTACTATACGCTATCTATACTCATATAGGTACAAACGTTCGTGGCCTTCGCGATAACACAAACCTGGCCACAAACGCAACCATGAAATTGTAATAATCTAAACATACTTCCGCCCGCGATTTCGCCTACATTAAAAAACTCCGGTATAACACGTAGCATCTTTAAACTTCCAAACGCGGTCTCAAACATTAACCCACCACTCGCGCGATCATGAAATGGTCACGTCCGGAAGTCTTACCTCGATCCTAGCAGTCTGGACTAATGTCTTCCGTTGAACCAATCAAAAAAGTGACGCTCATATTCACTAAACAACACGTTCCATGGTGACATGACCTGGAACTGTAGTGATATGGGAAAACGGACTACCATCTGTACCATACACTAAAAATTAAGCATCAGACTCACGGTTCGCGCGCGATCATACAAGAATACACACTACATCATTATAAAATCGAAATTATACAAGCGAAGTCACATACACGTGACAAACACGTTGATATACAAATGCTAGAGCCCTTTCGCGACCATCCACGGCACCTACGCCCGCGATCTCGTAAACATGATAACATCCCGGTGATAAAGTAAATGTCTCAGTTCCTATAAATTTTCAAACGCGGTCTCAAGCGTGCACCTAAAAACTACCGTGGTCGCACGATCACGGATCATTTCCGGATGTTTCTATCCTTGATATCAGCTAATTAGGTCCATGACTTCAACTGGATCAATTAAAAAAAGAAAGCTCTCATATCCACTGGACACCACGTTACATGGCGACATGATCGAAGACTCTAGTGATATGGGTAACTTACTCCCTGTCTCCCTGAATGTGAATTGTACACCGAGAACTATCAGAATTAAGGTCCGCGTGACCATCCAAGAACGCACGCGTATATAGGAATGGCCACATGGTTACAAAATCCAGTCTTGTACACGCGAAGTCACATGAACGCGAGGACACGTGACACACGTTAGCATACGAACGCTTAAGCCCTTCGCGATTAACAACGCACACCTACGTTTGCGATCGCGCTAACTTAATAACACCCCGGTAATCAGGAGAACGTTTTAGCACTTACGAAGTTTCAAACGCTGTCTCAAACGCGAACTTACAAACGTCCGTTTTCGCGCGCTCATGAATCGGGCACGTCCGGAATCCATTACTCTCTGTTATAATAACTTAGGTCCATTCATTCAGTAGGACCACTTAAAAAATAAAGCTCATATCCACTAGACAACACGTTCCATGGCGACATCACCGGGTGCTCTAGTGATATGGAAGATCTCATTCTCTTTTAGCATCTTAACCGTACACTAAAAATAAAGTATTAGATTCACGGTCCGCACGGTTATAAAATAAAATTTATACACGCAAAGTTACATACTCGTTAACACACGCGACATACAAACGCGCACGCGATCGAACACGTTAACGTACAAATGCTCGAGCTCTTCGCGATGATACACGCCATCGCGAGTCCCTACGCCCGCACATACCTGAACCGTACAATGAATATCACATGCAGAATCACGGCCAGCTACAATTGGCCTAAAGCAGTGTTTTAGTGGGCGACATTGCCTGTCTCGTCTGCAAATTGTAGTATGTGATTCTGACGGGGAGCCCTTCCGAGAACCTAGCTCTACAGCTCCAGTAGGACAACTCTCGAAAAAAAAGATATCGAATATTTTTTTTGACATGGGAAAACGATTGTCGCTACTTCTGCTACTCACTTTCGTAGAATGGAAAGAAAAAGGGGCTTGGCTTTATTGTTTTGTTTTGTATATATTCAGTAACGAAGGAAGCAAATGAATCCATTGAATTTCATCGTTCACTTAATGGATGTAACAAAAAATGTTAGATGTTGTGACATATGCGGATGGGGAGTAAGCTCAAAAGTTACGTAACATGTTTTTACTAGAGAAATTTGCTTAAAATATTCTTTAGGTATTAGAGGAGAGCAAGAGGGATAAAGAAATGTGTGTCAATTCGTTACATAGGTGTAGGGGGAGTAAATTTTGAGTAATTTTTGCGATTAGTAATATATAAATGGTCCCTAACTTACTTTAATTTGTGGGAGACGGGGTCAAGGTCCAAGGTCTGCCCACCTTGCTCCGTAACCAAGGGGTGAGTCGCTTAGCACACTATATCAACTACGATAACGCGATATAAGGATACGATCCACAGCAATACATAATGTGGGAACATGTAAGTCAACACAACAACAGTCAACAAAGTGCGGGAATTTTGATCGTATATTCGAAATTGATTTCTCCAGCGACGTACGTAGGATTTTATTTCTCATCGCTTTTTTTTAAAGTGAACCATTCCGCGAAAAATCTAAATATCCTACTAAATCCTACGTACGTCGCTTGCTATTGTTATAAGGAATCAGCCAAAACTTAAGTTTTTGGCTCTAGGCCATAAATTGCGAGAGATAAAAACACCCATGGGGGAAAATGCTGCACAGCCGCCATCTTGTGATAGGATTACTCGAAAAAAATATTTTTTGTGATTCATTACCTATTTCGTAAATCCCGCTTTTAGAGATCTCGATTCATTATTACGTCAAGATAAATTCCCGAAATGCACCTATTTTTTGTGCTCCACAGTGGTGTAACCCCTTAAATATTCAAAGATTCAATGACCCTAAGGTAAAAGGAACAAAAAATACTTAGCTCCAAACAAACGGTCATAGAAAAGTCAAAACCTTAATCCAATTCGATAATCCAAAGCAGTGAAATAAACAATGTTCCAATGATTCAAAGCCCCAAAGATCATAACATTGATATATCCAAAAAATTACAAGTTTCAAAGATTTAATGATTTAAACATATAAAAATCCAATGTCGAAATGTTGATAGAGACAGCGGTTGGAGCCAAACCCAGCCCCAGAAAAAACGGCATAAGGCGGCTTGTACCCCGGTTGACACATCAGGGAAGTAAGGGATAGGAATTCGGCGAGATGACAACATAGTTTGGTCTCATATTGCACACTAAAACAGGTTTGTCCAGCACCAATGATCCAAAGATTCTACAGAGCCGAATATTTAACTATGAAAGGGTCGAAAGACCCAAAATTTAAAAAGATGTTAAAAGATTTGAAAATTAAACCATTCAGAAACCTCTACATATGCTTGAAACTTAGTTAGATTTCTTTCATTAGACTGTATAACTTCCTGAGAACTATTCCGATGCAAGCGATTCTATGGCTGTTTATATTGATTATAAATTTGACTTTCCAACGTCCTGGTTGGATGATGCAACCAAGTGAGGTGCTGTAATGCAATTAATGTGAGAAATAGCTGCAGGAAAACGGTGCTTCTGTAACCTTGCAGATCTCTCAGATAGACGACTCAACGAAGAATGTCTTCAAGATCGATCTACCAACTTTTTTATCATTTTGGTTGCAGGTTTATCGATTTTCTTTCGTTAAGTTTCTCAGCCAGTCTTCATTCTCAGCAAGACTTCTATTCCCCACGTTTCCGGCTTGAAAATCAACTTCTGGTTGTCTCTGTGTACCTTCTCATCTCGCACAGAGCAGAAACTAAAAATCGCGCCGCATTCAGTAAAACAAGCAAGCTACTCTATCTAATGCGCTTTGTTACTTATCCACTGCACAAACAGTCAAGTATCGTTGGTAAACCAGCGCTGCGACATCTAGCCTCGGGATGTGGCTGTTATCTTTGATTTAGCTGACCAAGTACATCATTTCTCGTTCAGCTGCACGTTCCGAGACAGACGCTGTTTGGACCCGCTCCTAACAAGGAGAGCAGACGCTCTTCGGTTTTCCCCTTTCCTGTCAGCACCAATGAACTCACCGGGGTTTAGTTATCCGATCTTCACTAATTTTGCTTGTACTCCGGGCACCGCTGTAAGGTAAAGGAATTCTTTATCATAGACCTCATGTTACTGGGTAACCACAGAACTCAGTAACACCGAGGCCTAACTAACAATACTAGATAAGATTGAAGAAGATTAGTAAACAACCACGGATGTGATCGACGAAGAGGGTATCAGCAAAGATGTTGAGCCTGACAGCATATCTTGGCTAACTTTGCAAAGCGTCACATCTTAATTTAAACTAGTTTTTTAGTGCACTGCAAACCGAAACGATTTTCCGAGACAAAAAAACAAAACTCGACAACTGGACTGGGAGTTTACTCAGAAACACGAATAGAGTTGGAGCTAGCGTCAATCCGACGCTAGCTTAATCCTGTCACTAAGTTAAAGTCGGATTTTGATGAGACGAAGCCGAAGCACAAATTCCATATCTAATAAAAGCTGTTACTAGTTCGAACTCATTTCAAATAATATTACCCCGAGATCATTGAGCGTGATCTTGATTTGGCACGTAAACCTTTTCAGTTGGTGAATGCCAGTAGGTTGAAAATCTTAGAGGAGGATGACAGGCGCAGACATTCGAACCGGTCATCTGAGAGCTTTCTAAACCAGCATTATTCCCATGCGCAGTGGCAGCTCGATATCCAGAGCTGTACTATTAGGTGAATTAAAACGGTTTTTAGATCCCTGCTACATCGTTTATAGTTTGGTGTGGTGGTTCAGAGGGTAAAGCGTTGGTCTCATAAGCCCACTCGTCGTATGTTTGAGCCTTGGCTAGTAAGAATTCTTAGTGATTAGTAGCATCGTAGTACTTAGACTTGCAATTGTCCTGTATATTGAAAAATCGGCTGCGAAGTCTGTCGAAACAGAAGGTCAAGCTCCGCTATGAAATGAAGTACCCCAAGGCTTTGCTTTTTGTTTTGTTTATGTGATTAATGTGAGTCATTCTGAATAATTCTATCAAAGATACTTAGTCTCTGCGATGAACATATTCTGAGGTATTTAGGATTGAAATGTTGGTGCTGGTAGTACATTTACAGTATTGACAGAAATAATAAATTTTTGCAAGCAGTTTTAAACTTCTATCTTGACAACCCCAATAAATATCGATAAAATAATGTAGTAAGCTACTGTTTTCGGTACAGTTGCCAACCCCACCTTGAACAAACTTTTTAAAGGATTGCATTTCCAATTTGAGTTAAATTTAAAAAAAAATCCTTTAAAAATTTCCATACAAACTTAAATCGCGCCCAAAATTGCAGTTTTAACACCTAAGATCGTTTTCATGATGCAGATGCGAATAATGGAATGTTGGAATATAAATTGAATAGTCCTATTGGAATCAGTATGAGAAGTGACAATCCCCCATATGCGAATGGCTATTGATATCACTGACACGCAAAAAGTTAGCCAGTCACTCTGCCACTTACCGACGCTTGATTGACAATGTACGTTTTACGACTTTATCAGTGATGTAGCGTGAAACATGAAACAGGGGGCCTGCTTCATTGGCTTTTGTATATTTTCGTGTTTTCTTAAAACGTGGGTCACTAAGTCGAGAGATTCTTGAAATAAAAAAAAATCCATTTCCGAACTTTTTTCAAATAAGGCTACTAGACACCCTATTTACGGCCCAGGATCAACCTATACTTTTTCGAATCAACTCGAGTGGAGCATTTTTATCACCTTGTCGTTCGCAGCTAACCTAACGTGCAAACACAATAACACTTCTCGCCTATTTACACCTCACGTTAATTGCTCAACAGCAGCGCACCGAATGCTTGGTCGACAGAATAAACTCGCTGGTCGCAGATTACGGCGCAAAACAATCACACAGCATCATCCAAATGCCGAGAGGCAAACATCCGCCTGAAGTGTGTTTACTAGTAAGAAGTTTATCATCCCCCTTACTCACTGCAAAGGCAGAGACGCGTGGTGTATAATCGTGTCTAGACGACGCATCTTTTCTGTGCCACTAAAAGTGATGTTCTCCCATGAACAATTATGGGCGCTACTGTTTAGTCAAGTACTTATCGCTTTGTCCTTGCTTACGTTGATGTTTGACAACTTTGGCTGTTCCATGCCGGAAGTGTAACATACTAATGGAATGTATTTTCTCTTTTCTTCCTTCCAGCAATACCTAGACTCGCTATGCGTAACGGAAGCAGAAGACTCTAGCTATGACAGTGACTGCGATGGGGATGACCTGTCTCATCAGCAAGTGTCACGAACCACCAGTGACACGCTTGGGCAGGAGTTTGCCGAATATGTCTGCCATTCGGATCACCAGCTGCAACAATTTCAGGACCGATCACCCGGATATACTCAGCGAGTGGAGTTCGCGTTGAAATTAGGATACACTGAAAGGCTGGTCCAGGCAGCTCTGCAACGGTTGGGACCGAACCCCGCCCAGAATGAGCTACTTGCGGAGCTGATCAAATTAGGGTCCCAACCCGGTATTAAAGGTGCTACAGAGTTCACGGTGGACAGTGGTTTAAGTGATCCACTTTCAACGGGATCGTCCGAGTATGGCGCCCTCAGTTTGTTGCTACCCGTTACGGGGAGCACTTTAGTGATTGGCGGTAGCTCCAGTGCCAGTGAAGAATCTCTTCGTCCAATAGTGATAGATGGTAGCAATGTGGCAATGAGCCACGGTAATAAAGAAGTGTTTTCGTGTAGAGGCATTCGATTGTGTGTGGATTGGTTTAAGCATCGGGGTCACAAAGATATTACGGTGTTTGTCCCCAAGTGGCGCAAGGAGAGTGCCCGGCCGGACAACCCGGTCAAGGACGGGGAAATTTTGAACGAGCTGGAGAAGGAGCGAATGCTGGTGTTTACACCGTCGAGATTAGTCGGAGGAAAGCGCATGGTGTGCTACGACGATAGATATATTCTAAAGGTAGGTGAAGACTGCTGGATTCACAGCTATCATAAAGATAATATTACTGGAGATTGAGAGTATCTTCTTTCTCACAGTTTCAGCCATTCTTTTTCTTTCTTTTTACCGTTGGACGTATTCCTAAAAACCTTGCAAAATAAAAAAAACTTTAGTTGATATGAGCAAAACGTCAATGGTATCTAAAACGCTATCTGGTCACCTGGTGATGAATGGGTGTAAAAATGAACCGATAGAGAAGCGCATAAAAGTGTCTGTTCTTTTCTCAAATACACATGCGAACGGTATGCTGACGCTACGCTAGTATGTACACTAGGTCGGTACAAAAAATGTCTTTTTTATAACACTCTTAATTCAATGTGCAATTGGCCTCAAAACCATATGTCAAATAAGAGCTTTTAAATTTCTATGGGAATATATATATATATGAAATATAAACTGAAAAAAAATCAATAAAATAAATCCCACATTGACTGTGCATTCTTCAAAACAGTTGTTTTCATGGACGATTTTTCATATATTTTCACAGTCAAACTGAAAAGTTCTTGTGAGTAAAGCAGAAGTTAAGGTGCCAATCATCCTTCGATTGAACGGTGTTCAGAAAAGAATCAATTTTTGTGTCGTTTTTACGTACACTCACCCATCACCAGCGTTGAACAATAGCATTGATTCAGTGTAATAGTAATGTGTAACCCACTTGCAGTGGGGTCTCTTGTAATTATTTATTTTGTACTACTATCTCTAATATCTATTAGAGTAAGATGCTTTCGTAGAAAGGGTAGCGGTTTAAGATTTTTTACCTTATAGAATTATAAAAACCGCTCAAATATTGAAAAAAAATCTGAAGCGGGCCAAATCTTGTATAATAATTGGTTCAGCTCGACAAATTGAGACAGTTTCCATTTTCTGTCGAGACTAAATCTACGAATTACAACAGGTAGTGTCAGATTCCCAGTGTAGTGCTTTACTGCAAACTTTGTAAACCAAATCTAAACCTCTTGTTTCTAAATATCCTCACTCTTCTGGGACCACCGTTAGGGTGTCCATCTTCATTCACATTTATCAGCTCTCAATATACAGGGTGTTTGGTTCATGGTTAAGAATCTCTCGGGGGGTGATAGACTGCCATATTTGGAGAAAAAAATTGTTCTACACATACCATCAAATCTCAACCGTTAAAGAGTTATTGAACTTTTTGTGTAAAAAACTTATCTGTCTTAAAATACCTCTAGCTTTAAAAGTATACTTTGTATTTTAAATGTTTTAGTTCCATTGGAAAGGTGAGAAAATTTCGCATTGAGTGATGCCCTCACATGTTTCAGCTAATGAGTTTAAGTAGCCTTTTCAAAGTAATTTATTGAAAATTAAACAATTTTGAACGATTTTTCGTTCATTTCTTGAAAATCCTAATAGTTAACCTCATCATTTTAATAATTCAGATTGTTAGTCTTGATGAGCTGCTTAATTCGTTCTTTGACATGATACACTTACCTTTTCTTATTTTCATGATTTTGGGTTATTCAACTTGGATATTTTTATCTCATTTTCACTAGTACCAACTCTAATTGAAAAATTATGGCATTTATTGTACTTTTTTTTTCTTTTTATTCGATAGCCAGGAAAATTTTACAGTGAAAAATGCATTAATACCTTTCAGTTAAATGAATTTAACATTCTTTTAAAAGTAAATTGGTTTAAAGTTTAAAGTGCTATTATTAGCATTTTCCTTAATTTTCTTAAAATAGTAAATAATAAACATCACCATTATTATCATGGAAATAATGCATCTCAGCAAGTTCTACAGTTCTTTCTTTGATTCCATTCAATTATCTCTTTTGGTTTCGACGCAAAATCGTTTTTATCACATCGTTTCATGTGGAAAAATAACGATTTCGAACCCACTACATTTGTTGCGAGCTCATGCTGTGTTAACTATTAAATAGCAGCAAAATGAAAAGAGCTTTAGACAAAGTCTCAAATAAAAAGTTATAGAGAACATTAAGGGACATCAAATGAACAATAGTAACGATAAATTTTGTTGATTAATAATTAGAATAATTAAAAAACTCTCCAAAAAACACAAATTTTGAGTTATTTCGTTAGTAAAAAATCATTTAGTACACTTAACTAAAAGATATTTGTACATACACTGATAGCACATTTTCTCGGCTTTCCAATGAAATCTTGTAAATAACGATATAAAGCATATTTTTAGATTAGAGTCTTTTAAGCACTTGCAAGTCGGTTACAGGAAAAGTATAGTAATTAAATTACAAAGAAATGAGAAGAGATAGAACAATGACGTCCAAGAACAAATTATGAATCGTCCTAAAACCCAACTTTTGGATAATGGATATTGCTATAATCATACTTCATTATTTCGAGAAAATTAGCAAAAACCTCCTTAAAAACACTAACCTTTAACTACTTTACAGCTAAAAGGCAATTAAAACTAATTACTTAAAAGATATGAGAACAGCATTCAATAGGAAATTTTCTCACCTTTCGAATGAAACTGAAATATTTAAAATACAAAGTATACTTTTAAAGTTAGAGGAATTTTAAGACAAATAAGTTTTTTACACAAAAAGTTCAATAACTCCGTAGCGGTTGAGATTTGGTGGTATGTGTAGAACAATTTTTTTCTCCAAATATGGCAGTCTATCACCCCCCGGGAGATTCTTAACCATGAACCAAACACCCTGTATTTCGTATTATCTTAAAATAAGATACTGCAGACTGCTTCTGATGAGATGGATCTGCATGCGCTCGCGACGCAAATCGCAATGAGCCTGATGGTATCGCTGCAACCTAGACAGGACAGAGCCTCCATACCTAAGTATCGACGAGGATACTCTAGCCAGAAGACTTCTTGCTAAAGCGTAGGTAGTTGTGGCTGCGTGGGTTTTAAAGTTCAGTCGAACGTGTGTGGATGTTGAAGTTCAGTGAAACATCAATCATTATAGAGTAAATGGTCTATTTCTTTTATCATCCTTCCCATTTGCAGCAGTTCTGCCATCTTTGGTCAACGCATTGGCTCATATGGTAGAGCGATAATTGGGGCACTCGATTCGAGTTTTCGTTGCTGTCAAACATGGGCGCAGATTAATTAATAAAATAGTACGGCACCTTGCCTAATTTTACCTATCCACTGTTTCACTCACGCTTTGAGACAATGTTTTCTGTTCGCTGAAATATTTTGCAATATCTTACCAGTAGCACCTCCGTTTTATGCTAGGCTATTTGCAACTTCCCTCCGTGCATCCAATTTCGATTCATATCGCGCGCTTCCATCGCCAACATTTCTTTAACCCTAAAAAGGCAAAGGGTCTCAGAGCCCCGGCTAGTTACAGTTCTCTACTAGAATCTCTAGTTTCAGTGAACTTGTAATTTGAAATACAAATGATTGAGCGTTTTCGATTCTCTCACTGATAAAACGACAAAAAAGAGGCTTTTTATTTCATTGGGTCTTATGAGCGACGCTTCTTGAAGTCACAATTGTAGCTTGCCTTTTTGAGAATTGTTTACCGTTATTACGATGTCGCCCGCAAACCGTCTACATCCCTAAATAGCGCGACACGACAGTACGCCGTTGTATATCCCATACCGCAGTTTTAAGGGCCAGGATAGAGCCTTGTGGGACTCCTGGCGTGATTCTTATAGATACCTGTCCTCTGTTGTCCTTGTAAACGGTTTGTGGAAGTAACACTTGTTATTCAAGAATGAGATCCCAGCTCACATTATTGAACGCGAACGACTTTCGTTATCACTGTGCAATATCGATATCCCATCTGCTTGAGCGCCGTCTCGGCTTTTTCAGGTCAGTGCACTGTCTTACTAACACCAATTGTAGACATCTCTTTCCGAACTCCGAACGCATTCTTCATCAAATCGTGATCGCTCTCTGTAAATGTTGATGAGAAATATCCTATTCTATCAATGAGTTTCCCGAGCATGCATTTTAGTCATAACTGCTAATTTTTTAATCCTGCAACGCAGTTTGTCTGAGGATTCCAAAATTACATTTAATGTCTCAAAGCGGCTCACAGTAATACAAATTTTCTTTGATTAGGGAGAAATTTGCAAAAGTAGTGCAAACTGCAGAAGGAGGATGGTAGGATCTCAAAGTGTTGACCTTAGTGCCTAGCTCCCAATCATCCGTAAATTTGCGTGGCCCAGATTCAAGACATGGTTTCGAATCTGTGAAATGAGAGGCCGTTTCCTGCTATTCCCTTGTGCCCTGTCACCCACAATAAAAGTGAGCTTGCCTTTCCTTGTTAGATAATTCAGCATTTACCAACAAATATAGACGAGATTGGACTAAAAGTTATAAAGTCCAAAAATTTTAAACTAGGATGACTATCTGACAAAATGGCCAACATCTTGCCGCTTGGGTCGCTGCTAAGCAGATGTTTTCTGGCACACACCTTAATTACATATACCTCCGCTTGAAAATCTAACGGTCTAGAACTTAGAGCCTTGTAGAACCTATGATACGATCCACAGCCTCCTGTTTCCACACCACAGTCTCTTTTCCAGCCATCATTATAATATTCTTGAGCGCGTTCCAGAAGCGGATTGGTTAGGAACAACTTATCCTTGAGTTTTAACTGATTAGGTATGCTTATGTAGGTTTGTCTATGTATGGGAATTTTGGGGAGCCCCAAATCGTGATACGTAATTGCATTAATGTAGGGTGGTTACTAGAGCTTCCATTTCCCGGAAATTTTTGGCTTCCCGGGATTCGGAGAATAATTAAGTGATTTCCCGGAAATTTTCGGGATTCCAGGAATGCGAAAAAATTTCTAATGCAAAAAAAATGCATATATATCTGGTTGATGCTAAATCAGACCGGACTAAGTGACATTGTATTGTATTTCCAGAAAAAACGAGTTTAAAGTTTATTATAATTCGAAACTAGATTTTACCATAATTCTTACTTCTTATAACATATTTCAAATCTGGCAAGAGTCGAGTGTAGCTGAAGAAATCCTTTTTCCAATGCTATCATTATCTCATTTTTTATGATTTTGCGAAGTAGTCCGGTCTGACTTAACACCGACTATCTGTGCTAAAGGAGTAGTCAGTGATCGGATTGAATCTTTCGATAACTTGTCCCTAACTTTGTACAACATCAACTTCTTTTGGTCATTTTTACTTGGGTAGGAAATCCATTCTGGAAACACGATTACGACTGAATCGGTGTAAGAATACAGCTGATCGAGTTACTATCAAACATTGGAACTCGCGGAAAAACATTTTAATGGTATTTGGTCAATTGAATGCGAAGCACATTTTTTAGCTTCCTTATATATTGAATAAAACGCCACGTTCAAAAACACAATAGTTACTGTGTGCGACTAATGTCTACTCTTTATGAAGACGGCCTCAAATATACGTGGTATTCTTGTAATGGATCATCGGGTGTACAATGGAGCTATCACCTTCCATATCCAGTGCTAAAAATGTTTACATCTATGGATATAATAAATATATGTAGGGGAAAGAGGGTAACAGTGGAACTATGAGAACAATACGTTTTCATAGTTCCACTGTTACCCTCTTTCCCCTACAAATAGATGCAAATAAATTGCTCCACTAAAAATTTTGCTGATCGAAAGGAGATGCTTTGTATACGAAGTGGGGAGACTTTACCAAAAAAAACGATCTCAAAAAAACTTATAACTTTTCAAAAATTAAATTAAAAATTCTGCAACAAATCATGAAGACGCACAATAACTTTGCACATTATATCTCAATGACTTTTGAGGGATTGCAGGCCTTTTTAGAGATTTATGAAGTTTTAGCTGAAAACCTGGTCAAGTCTCCCCATGTTCCCCTACTAGTAAAAATATTGACATCGAATTTGTTGTCAAAACTTTAGCACGGAAACAAAAGCTTACACTTATTTAACAGAAAACTACAAATAATTATTCAGTTCATGCGCAGTAAAGTCCTCATCTGTATTGTTTCTCATAAAAGTAATAACAAGTACGCTTTGATACTAAATCAATAACAAATATTTGGGAGTTTGTGAAATTTAATAAAATGAAGGTTAAACCGAACTTCGATATCTCAGATGTGAGATGTAGGGGTCCCATACTACCTCAAGGTACAATACTATACGGATGGTTCTAAAATAAGTGAGTTGACTGACTCAGGAGTCTACGGACCAAGAATTAAAGAAGCGATATCAATGGGAAGGTGGCCTACAGTTTTCCAGGCAGAGATTTGCATTAAGGTCGTCGAAATGTGAGTCGAAACTGGTTTGGGAGGGCATCACATCTTTACAACAACTGGCAACTCGGCATAAATTAATGATATTCTGGGCCACCAAGGAATCGGTGGTGACAAAGTGGCTGACGAATTAACCAGGTATGGTTCATCAAACATGTTTTTTGGACAAGAACCATTTCTAGGCATATCTACCTGTGCCATCAAACTAGAACTTTCGGTTTGGGCAAGAGACCAATTACTAAACGACTGGCGTAACGTAGTATGTACACGACAAGCCAAGATGTAACCGTTCGCGCTACGAGTCCAATGCGATCTTTGTAAACTCGGTGGCTTAAGCGCCACTCTCGCGATCGAGAGACCATTGGTCGTTTTTTACTTGCCCGACTAAATTTGAGACCTTCTCTGGGGACGACTCGAACGGCTATTGATTGCTTGCGGAAACTGTCTCAAGGAAATCTTCCGCTATAAAACCTACTCGCCACAATGAAATTTATCACCACCGGAAGCTTTTCATCAATTTCAAACCTGAGCGGAAACGCAGGGACTAATTTGGATTATTTAACGGAACGTAAACGTGTGATTGAATTTAGGGACAGCTTTATTCAAAAGGTAACGAAACTAACTATCACTAACGTAGCGGAATTCAAATTTAATAATTATATTTCGTGCTCATTCTATTTGTACAGTTGCGCTACGAAAATTCGTGCGATACCCGGGAAAGTCTTCCACAAGGGCCAAAGTGTTCTGGATGGCCTTCGCGTACTAAGTTTCCGCTACGAACCACCACAAAACGGAATGGAACCCCATTTTCCGACTCGGCACCTCGGTACGTCTTTGGCTACGTACGGGACGAGGGCCGGCTCTCGGACTTCGACTCGCAAGAAGCAAGGAACTTGGGTCGGAAAACACGGGCGGTGATTGGTGACCGCCGTGAAAATTTCGTAACGGACTAAAATGAACTTACCATCCCTCCGTTTGACGACCGTAACGGCGGGGCTTGATGTAGCACACGAGCGGCGGAGATCCTTCTCCGAAAGTAGAATGGACGACTCCAGTCAGTCCACATATTTCCAGCCCGAACAAAAAACGCCCGTTGGACGAGCACTGCTACTCTTAATTTAAATAATTCTAATCATAAAATTACCTTTTGTACGTAAAAACAGTTTAAGCTTAGAACACCGGACGCAACGACCAACTTCGGTCAGAATTCAACCAAAAAAAACTAAGGAAAATTAAAAAATTAGCACATCACTACATTCAATCACACTTTAAATTTAAGTTCACCTTATACTTTCGTACTCAGAAATAACTTCACTAAGGTTCTCAGACTTGCGTCCAGCACTTCTGGATACCAGCCAAACCGTTTACAAAATGACCGAGTTGTTCAGCTCTCGTATTCAAGAGACCTACGATCTGTTGTAGCTATGATGTTGAGTTCCGAGATGGTGACGAATTTGATATGGCGATTATATACGAAATTTGGCGGGAAATATAAAAAAACTATAACCTAACTTTCCTTGAAATATTTCGCGATGAGCAACAACCTTTGATTATAGCATTTATTCGAGACATCAACCCTATCACAATATTATAGTAAACATTTGGTTGAGTGGTAAGCGTGACCGCCACTGATTCCAGTTGTCCTGGGTTCAAATCCAGCCGAGGTCGTTGAACTTTTTCTGATGTGAAAAAATCTGTGGTCACGTCTTCCTTCGGAAGGGAAGTAAAGTCGTTGGTTCCCGGTCCATGAGTTGTGATGGATCGATATCTAGTCCAGATAGTGGTGGAGTCACCTCTCTGGCGTCGGTAAAGAAGAAGTAGAATCCAACTTCTATACTTACTAACAAATATTCTTCTCCCGTGATACTTGTGGAGTGCGCAGCAGTACTAGACCTCTCCACATGTTGAAAACGTTTTGAAATATACATGGGTCAGCTCTGATTTTTGTTCTAGAGGTGAATTTAAAAACTTTCGCCAAAATTACTTAATTTGGACATGATTTAGAGGTGTCTCCAATCGAAAATCGTGTTTCTGATATGTTTCCATAGAAAGATCACTTACCTTCTGATTTAATAGGCCCTACATGTCCACATATCATCAAATTGTTCTTTAAACAAATCTTAACTTGTTTTAACATGTGCTCTAAGCTCTAATCGCAATGGAAAATTTATGATTTGGATTTTTATATAGAAAAGTAAAACCAAGGAAAATTAGTAGTATTTTTTCCTGGTTTTGATATTGGAAATTGTGCAAATTAAATCATTTTTGGCGAAAATATTTTAATGTAACTATGTTTATTTGGGCCTAAATGCGGTAGCTTAACAAGGTCGATAATTCATTTTTAAGGTACATGGTACGTGTTAGTGGGGGAAGAGAAAGCCGTATTTAGGGGCGGCTTGCTCCCCTCTTATCTTAGTAAAGGGGCGAAAGGATATTTCGGATGATTATTGGCACTCCGATACTGTCATGATGTTCTTGTGACGTGTGTCATGATATTCTAGATGGACGGTTATCAAGAAGGGTATGCATCGAAGACTCGTGAAGCAATGCCATATTGTAGATACAGGCATAGGTTGGTGAGGTTCTACTGTGAATGAGAGAAGGAAAATGTATTAAACTTGGACATCAATAGTTTTCAAAAAAATAGATAAGAAAAATATAGGGGTGGTCACGGCTTGCCAGGACATCCCGGACTGGCACATAGGGTGATCTACCTCGGGCCCGAAGGGAATCTATTAGTTGGGACCTGGCAACACAGTACTCTGCGCAGGGCCAAACAACATGCTCGATGTCGTGATAGCTGTTCTCACAAACACAATGATTACTTTCAGCAAGCCCTATACGATGGAGATGCACATCAGATGTGTAATGGTTGGACATGAGCCTTAACATCGTACGAATAAAGTCCGGGTTCACATCCAAGCCCTTAAATCAAGCATTCGTTGATACCTTCGGGATAATGGAATGTAGCCGGGACGGTGGCTGTCCATTGTCCATTGCTCCATGAAGTTTGCCAACTATCGAGCGTCCTCTGACGAGAGATACTGAAAAATTCGTTGAAGCAAATTGGTCTTTCGTAAGTGTCGCCTTCTAATGCGCCCACCTTGGCTAAAGAGTCCACCTTCTCATTGCCCGCAATAGAACAATGCGACGGGACCCAAACCAAGGTAATCTGGCAAGATTTTTCAGATAAAGCACTCAGATATTCCCGTATTTTCCCCAGGAAATACGGTGAGTGCTTTCCAGGCTTCACCGCACGGATGGCCTCAATGGAGCTGAGACTGTCCGAAACGATGAAGTAATGGTCAGCGGGCAGGGTGTCAATGATCCCGAGCGTATACTGAATGGCAGCTAGTTCTGCGACGTAAATTGAAGCAGAATCATTGAGTTTGAATGAGGCAGCAAGATTTTCGTTGAAGATACCGAAGCTTGTGGACCCGTCGAGAATTGATCCGTCAGTGTAGAACATTTTGCCGCAGTCGACTTGATGGTATTTATTATAGAAAATATTTGGGACCACTTGTGGGCGAATGTGATCCGGGATTCCACAAATCTCTTCTTTCATGGATGTGTCGAAAAATACAGTTGGATCAGAAGTACCTAAGAGAGCACGGTTAACGTTATACAAAGATGAATTGATGTTCTGTACCATGTAATCGAAGTACAAGGACATGAATCGGGTCTGAGAATTAAGCTCGACAAGCCTTTCGCAATTTGCAATTACCAATGGGTTCAAAATATCGCATCGAATGAGCAATCGATATGAGAGGTCCAAAAATCGATTTTTTAGTGGAATGACGCTTGCCAGCACTTCTAAACTTATCGTATGGGTCGAGTACATATATATGCAACCCAAGGCAATACGCAAACAGCGATACTGGATTCTCTCTAGTTTGATGAAATGTATGCTCGCAACGGAGCGAAAACAAAAACATCCGTACTCCATCACTGATAATATCGTTGTTTGGTACAGCCTGATTAGATCTCCTGGGTAGGCACCCCACCATGTTCCGGTTATTGTACGCAGAAAGTTGATCCTTTGTTGGCACTTCTGTTTCAGATACCTAATGTGACATCCCCACGTACCTTTAGAGTCGAACCATACCCCGAGATATTTGAATGTTGAAGCCTGAGCAATAGTTTGATCCATTAATTGAAGCTGTAGTTGCGCTGGTTCACGCTTTCTAGAAAATACGACTAGCTCAGTTTTCTCCGTGGAGAACTCGATACCCAGCTGGAGAGCCCAAGCAGACAAATTGTCCAAGGTATCTTGCAGTGGTCCTTGCAAGTCGACGGCTTTAGGACCTGTAATAGAGACCACACCGTCATCTGCAAGCTGCCTTAGCGTGCAGGAATTGACAAGACATTCGTCAATGTCATTCACATAAAAATAGTAGAAAAGAGGGCTTAGACATGAGCCCTGGGGAAGGCCTATGTAGCTAAATCGTGATGTCAATAAATCACCATGCGAGAAATGCATTTCTTTTTCAGACAACAAGTTTAGCAAAAAGTTGTTTACAATTGGTGAAAGACCATGCTGGTGCAACTTCTCATAAAGAATGTTGATAGAAACTGAATCGAAAGCCCCCGTAATATCCAAGAATACTGATTCCATCTGCTCTTTGTTAGCATATGCCATTTGAATTTCTGTTGAGAGCAACGCAAGGCAATCATTCGTCCTTTTGCCTTTGCGGAAGCCAAATTGTGTATCTGACAGTAAGCTATTTGCTTCGACCCAATTGTCGAGGCGAAACAAGATCATTTTCTCGAACAACTTCCGGATACAGGACAACATTGCAATCGGTCGATACGAGTTGTGGTCGGAGGCTGGTTTTCCTGGTTTTTGGATGGCGATGACTCTCACTTATCTCCAGTCATGTGGGACAATTTTACCCTCAAGAAAAACATTAAATAAATTCAACAAGCATCTCTTGGCAAAGTCTGGCAGATTCTTCAACAGGTTGAATTTGATTCTGTCTGGCTCTGGAACTTTATTGTTACATGATAAGAGAGCAAGTTGGAACTCCACCTCGAAAACGGTGTTTCGTTCGCGGTATTGTGAGGCGACGCAGCGCGGTAAATTTTTTGTGCCGCGGTGGATTCCGGACAAATCTTCTTGGCGAAAACGAGTATCCAACGGTTTGAATATTCCACGCTCTCATTAGTACTATTTCGAGCAGTAGATGTTTCTCTTGTTAACCCGTTGACAAACCGCCACCAGTAACTGCGTTTCTTGGCTTTCATTAAATATTTCATTCGCTTTTCTAATATCGCGTACAGTCGATAGCTAGCGACTAACCCGTCGTTCCGGAAGGCTTTATACGCGGCAGCCTGCTCCGCGTACACGTCTGAGCACTCTTTGTCCCACCACGGATTGGCAGAACGTTTTTGGTTGTTCACGTCGGGTACTCGTTTCGTCTGAGTTTGCATGGAACAACGTTTCGTTCTTGTCTTTTTAGTCGGTATAGTTTTATACAAATCAGTATCCCCAAATTATACACACTCGTGTGTAACTCGATGGATTTTTTGGCGTAAATTAGTTTTGTGAGAACACAAATATTTTCATGAATACAAGATTTATTCATTATTCGAAAAGCTTGGTTATGATTTTCGTACAAACTTTACAAAGACATGATTATTTTTATGTATATATAAACATATTTTTCCGTGGGTAGAGCAACATACAATTAGGTTTACTGGGGAGGTAAATCCATTTCGGTTATTCCAGTATAATAATGACAAAGTTATATTATAAACATTCGTATTCAGTTTAACGGTGGGTTCGCCACCACTTGTATAATTTTTAAAGCTCTAAAAATTGTCTTCTACCATTTCAGCTCGCTGCCGAGAACGACGGAATCGTGGTATCCAACGATAACTATCGTGATCTGGTGCAGGAGAGCTCCGAGTTCAAAAAGGTGGTCGAAGAGCGGGTGCTAATGTACTCGTTCGTCAACGATCGCTTTATGCCGCCCGACGATCCGCTCGGCCGTTCCGGACCAACGCTGGACAACTTTTTGCGCGTACAGCCCCGAAAAGGCGATCCGCCACCACCGTGTCCGTACGGAAAGAAGTGCACCTACGGCAACAAGTGTAAGTTTTACCATCCTGAACGGGGCAGTATGCCACACAAGTCGGTTACGGAAAGATTGTCGGAGTATGCAGCCCGCCATTTACAGGCTAGAAGTAGTGTGGGTGCAGGAGAAACCGCAGGAAATACTATCGGCGGACGCAATGTAGTACAGGGCAAATCACTCAGTGTGCCACTGTCGAACAGTAGTAGTGAAACTAGTCCAATCAATGATAAAAGGAAAGCATTATGTAAGTTTTTGATATACGAATTTCTGTCAGCGTTTTTCATGTTTATTCTCTATGACAGGTCGAACAAGATCCAATGTACCTCCAGACAGTAGCAGCATTAATTTGGGGGATCAGCTACAACAGCAATCGCTACATCCCCAACAGCAACAACATCCGTACATGCCAGCACAGAACCGATCGAACTGGGATCTTTCACCTCTTTCACCGCTGCCGCACAATTTAGTCGATTCACAAGCATTTCCAAAATCTCATAGCATAGAAAATATCTCCAAGGAGACGTACAACCAGCTCCACCATTCGAATAGTTACAGTGCATCACTGTGGAATCGACAGCAACAACAGCAGCAGCAACAGCAACAACAACAAGTTCAATCGACGCAACCGGACCCATGCGACCGCAACCAAGATCCTAGTGTCAATCTACACCGCAAGTTACAGCGTCAGCTGACGCTTAATCCGGCCGGATGTGATCCTCGAATCTATCAGATGCAGCGCAATAATGCTGCTGGACAGCAGCAATCTCAGCATCACTCGGCGGTGCAACTGTCGCCCCATCGGCCACTGGCGCCCTCTCTGAGCGGAGGCGCCCGTTCAAACCCGGCAGCTCAATGGGATTTGCATCAGGTAGGTGACGTCCCTGCTCAGCGGAATGCATAGTTTAGAAATTCTTGATTAGTTATTGTGCCAAATGTTCTATAATATACCAACTTTTTTTTAGAACGTAACTCGCATTGCATCAGCACCGGATCCGTCCCGTCCCTGGCATACTGGTCCACCGCCAGCTTCGTCGTCGGAGCCTCACATCAATCTCTGGCCGCCTCCAACTCAACAGCAGCAGCAACAACAACAGGTGGTAGTTTCCAACAATGCCAGTACTGGTGGTGTCATAGGTCCTCCTCTGCCGCCTCCGAATCCAACGCATCAACAGTTGCAAGATCAGCGCCGCCGGTTGCATTACCATTTGGCTAGTATTTTCCCGGAAGAACAGGTGCAGTCAGTAATGCAAATGTATCCTGATGAAACAAATCCGCAGAAGATATGCGCCGCTATACTGTCCATGTTTCCCAAGATGTAAGATTCGGTTTACTTATTGTTGTATATACTGCCTATTGCAAACAAAAGTTTAGGCAATTTTCGAATGTTTTTATTGGTCAAACGATGTGGCATCGTTCTACGTACCTCAGCTACGACAAGGCGTTGTGTCCTCCTAGAGGACTTGAAATATATGTTTTCTGTTCTTTTAAAGACGAAATACTCAGCCAGTGTTACAACTATTAGTAGGGATGTAAATTCAACACTCTAATATTTTAGGTGCCAAAAGTCTATTCCTCTTTTTAGGTAAAATCAAACGAAGAAACAAGGATAAAAAAAACATTGTTCAAATTATCGCTTCCAGTCGTTGAGAGAATTCCAATTTTATAAATCTTAAACCTATTTAAGACAAACGCAAAACTTATCTTTAAGGACCAGAAATTCTAATCTCAACTACTGCTCTCAGCACAATTTGCAGCAGCATTTTCTGTTTTACTTTTACCACATATTAATATTCTTACACCCAACTATCTCGATTGTAAACTATTTAATCGATACTTGTTAGTTCTGTTTTTCTGTTGACTATATATAAATTGACTAAAAAAATAAACAAACCATAACCAAGCATCTTTCCTCTCAATTCACTGTAAAACATCTTGAAAGTTTTCAATTTATAATACGTACTAAAACGGTATTAGCCTAGCTTTAGAGAGCATAATATGTTAGTCCGTCTGCCACCTTTGACGGAATCACGACCTCTCCTTCTTTCATTTTTTGCTTCGAAGGCGATACGATAACAATAATACAAACATATGAAAGGGCAGAATCATGATAGGACAGATTGGAAGCAGTCAGTTGCGTGTAATAGTAGACAGCGAAGCCACTCAACTAGAAGCTGAAACCCCATCATTTCGTGTAACTTCATATTGAAGCACCTTCGTTGCGTTGCGTGGACGAACTTAACTTGTGTGTATGTGGCGAGCAGCTCAGTCGTCTTCTCTCAGTTCTGTGTTCTATCAGTATTGTTCTCCGATTTGTTTAAAACTTCATGAAGTGTGGATTTACTAGGCCGATCTTTGTATCCTTCTTTAGATCAAAACACGACATCATTCAGAATGAATCCAGTTCACGAAAACAACAGGAAAAAAAAAGTTTCATGGAAAGGAACGGGCGAGAATAGTTTTAAAACTTCCTTTAAATAATATTGCATTCAAAGACAATTTTACAGTACCATTTTACTCTGATAGATTTGTTCTTAATGTTTATAAGATAATACCAGGAGTAGACAGGATGGGCCGAAGGGTAGATAGTAGACCAAGTGGACAAATAAATATCACCAAGAGAATGTTGAAAAAGCACGAAATAAGATAAAACGGAACTATCTACATGCTATGCATATGAAACGTAAAATGTGTAAATTTGAAACATTATCATGGATATGAGAGAAAGATGAGTTTAAAAATATACAAGGTACATATTCAATGGAGTTGACAGTGGTTGAACATAGAATCAAAAAGAAATTATTCCCAGAGGACTGCACAACTTTACATTTCACTAAAAGTCCATAATAGGCATTCGTCTCAGGAAGAGTATAACTTAAATTACAAGATGTGTAATTAAAGATGTTTATAGTAGAAACATTTTCGTGGTAAACACTAATTGCGGTAAGTTCTTATTAAACCCGAATAACACGGAGACCAGAATAAAATGTTTGGTAAGCTTCTGCAACATTTAATTAACTGTTAAGTACTGTACTGCAACACGGGGTGAAAAAACTGATCACTTCGACCTTACATAGAACTATTGTGAAACCCCTAGGTGCTCATTGGACAATGCTTAATCGTCCGTCAGCTAACCTTAATACGTTGCGTAAAGAAGTTGCTCGGATCTCTTCTCTTTAGGATCTGGAAATCCTTCATCAAAGATCAATAACCTATTTCTGGTTCTGGTGAGAGCTGGGTATTTGCTTAGTATGCCGGAGGAACCGCTTGATGGCAATTCTTCCAGGCACTATCTTCAGCATTTCCTGATTTGGCTAAATGAGCTCTGAGAGAGCAATGACCTGTCAATAGGTCAGATTACCTTTAGTTCGAGTTTACGTAATGTGAGGAATTCTCTGGTTTTCTGCTTTGAATATTGAACAAAACCGCAATGGTAGCAAAACAAAGTATTTGCCTTTCATCCGTTGCTCCCGGTCATCGAGCTTTTCCCTAAGGTTGCTAGGTCCGAATACAAAGCATGACTCAGGACCTATGAAATGAGAGGCAGCTCCCCTATTAGTCAATTCGTAGGGTAACTCGTTTTCTTCGAGTCCCATGTGCCCTGGCACCCACATCAAAATCGCGCAATAGTTTTTCTGATATACCAGAATTTGCCGACAACCATTGACGAGTTTAGACTCGTAATTACATGAACCTAGAGCTATCAACCCAGCCTGGCTATCTAACAGAATGACCAACTACTTGCCCTTTCAGTCGCTTCTAAGCAGACACTTTCTGGCATAGCTCTCAATTGAATATACCTGTGCCTGAAAGACCGGTAGTGTAGAATCTAGAGCATTGTAGAACCTATAGTGTTACGACCGGGGCAGGGGGCGGATCCAGAAACATTTTTCGGTGAGGGTTTGAAATTTCGAGTTTGAAATAGGCATTGTGCAATGCGGAATACGCAATATTCTAATTTAAAGAAAGTCAGTGAATTTGGTTTGAAATGATTTTGAGTTTTAAAAAAATTTAAAATAATTTAAAAATTTTCGGTAAGCTCAAAATTTTCAGTAGGGGCGTCCTCCGTTGGGAACACTGAATTTTCCACCGCACCCATACCAAGAGGTTCGACCCTGACTGCGGGAGCTGTCAAGAAAGGCGACATCATCCAAGTAGCTGTTTCCCATTGTCAGTCAGAGTTTTTACCTCGTGCAAATACGAGTTTTTATAAAAATTAAGTTTTTTGCGTTTTTTTTCCTTTTATTACGACGCTCAGTGCTCTCTTTCCCGATACAAAAGTTACGACGTGTCATATGGATGTAATTTTATAATTCACAAGTGATAGTGATTAATACCACCGAAAATTTTACCGCCAGCGCGCATAAAAACACCGTGGACCATTAGCAACAGTCGTTTCCCGGTCAGCAGTCACCGCTTTCCGGCCAGCAGACGTCGGTGAACGGCCAACAAATACCATTTTTTAAGCTGAAGAAAATGCCGACCAACAGCTTCCTTCAACCGACGCTTTGTTGCTTCAGTGTGTTTAGATGATGACGCAGGTCCTCATATTGAACGAAGAGCGGCAGTAAAGGTTTTTGTACACGCATTCAACCCACAGGTACCCTCCCCCCTCCCCATCCGGAAATGACTGACAGTTTGGTATTCAACAGTTTCGTTAGGAACCCGACACAGGAGTCACGATCGGGGCCTGACATGGAAGGTAGAAGGAAGGATGTAGCACGCTTAAATGATCAAGTGTTATGTTTTCATAATGTGCATATTGAACTAAATTATAAAATTAAATTTTGGTTCATTGAGGTAATTGTGATAAGCGTGCACGGCATATCCGACAGATGGTGTGCGAATAAAAACACTCGCTTGCAAAAATTTGTCTGGCAACAAAAACCGGACGTAGGCCAAAGCGTCGATAGGTACAACAAAGGAAAAAGAAAAACGTGGAAAAGTCAGAAGAAAGGTTAGCGTCCATCGGAAAAGAGCACCAGCACGAGCAAACTGAAGCTCATCTTGCGGACGGCCCGAACGGAGGCCCTTCGAGTTATCAGCAATTGCCGGGAACACCTACGATACCGCTAAAACCGAAGACACCACTCGCATCCGTACCATCATAGGCAGTCTATAAACGAAGTATCCCCGTCGTCACGAAGCAACTACAGTGCGGGTGGAAAACAGTGGGAAAACACCGGCCTCTACTAATGCAACGGCAAAGCAGCTGATTCATTTGCGGCAACAGGGCGGTTGTTGTGAAATTTATCGGATCGAGTATGTTGTGTCGGCGAAGCATCTAGCCACGGAAGAGCGCAGTGTATTTGTGAAGAATGACTAATTTGGTTGCGTAGGATAAATAAATCAGTGACGGTGGTGTGGGATAGGAAGCGTTACTAGGTGAAATCAACAAACTGGTCGAATCGCTGGTGGAGAAAGAGAGAACAGAACAATGTCGCAAGGCACGACGGAACGGAGGCCCTCAAGCAATTCCCGGGATCACATGATGACGACGGTCAACATCATTAAGGTGAGTGCACCTCTTTTTACCTCCTTTTAAGAACCACATATGATTTGGGACACGATTTGGGTGAAGCCAAATTTCATTTTATACAAGTTAGGGTTAGATTGCTGCTCAGGAAATTGGGCAACGGTACACGACAGCTATATTAGCTCCGTATTGCCGCAAGAACCTGTAGGAGATGAGCAAGTAGAAATAAAAATAAAATACATTGAACTTTTTACAATGATAATTTCGTAATCGATATTTGTTCTACTGTGCTTGTTGATTTGCATACCAATCTCCTTAACATATATCCTGTTTTTGTCATAATGCAATAAAAGAATGAAATGAACCATCTTAGACCATTAGGCCTTGGTTGTTGTGACAGGGAATGAAGCTTCAATTTTTGAAAGGAAGTAGGTGAAATCCAACGCGACAGCTCCAGCCTCAGCTGATGTAATGACGAATAAAAGAACGAATATGCTTGGACATGTCAGAGCCTAAGCATCTAAATTTTACTGAGACGCCTCTTCAGTATCAAGGAGTCCATCGAAGTAGGTACAAGTGATGGTGACTAACGCTCCTACAGAGGACCACCAAATTTTAGGAGCGCGAGGACGTTACGCTGGAGCAGTTTTCGAGGAAACCAGCGCCTGTTTAACCTCAAACATGATAGCGCCATGATGGAAGCAACGTGATCCGTTTTTACAGCATGTTTACCTGTTCAGGGCAAATCAGTTTCAGTGGCGCGATCAAATGCCACATAAACCTACCGCAAGCAACACGAAGTAGCCAAAAACACCGTGTTGGCTCTGCGGTGCTTCTCATTTCGTCGGGGACTGTTTCTTGAAAAGCCACAAATGTTTCGATTGCAGTCAAATCAGATATCGTGAAGGATTTATGGCAGCGCCAAATAGTCTCTAAATTCACAGAATGGACGGCAGCAAGCAGTCAACAGCGCCGTTGTGACGATCAACGAGTGCACCGTCCGAAAGCGACGGAAGTTTGCCTTCGTCGGAATCGATGGGACGGCCATACAGTTCCAGCTCGACACCGCCAGCGATATAACGGTCATCGGAAAGCAGATTTGGAGGTAAGTGCCCGAGCAGAGTCTGATATCAAATTGAGAACTAAACTTGATGTGATGTAGTAGGGAATGATTGCTCAGGTTGTTATCATTTTGGTCGTTTTAACGGTTAAAAGATCAAAATCGAAAGCCGAAAAATTGCACTATGACATCAAACAGAAAACTATTTATGCTATCAGTGAAAGCAAATTGAAAACCAATTGAGATGATGAAATATTTCATTGATAACAAAATAAGTAATCAATTTGATGTTTGTCAAAGAAATAGAAACAAACATTTTTTCTAAAAATGTAAGCACATCAAAATGAGATCAAAATATGATGTCATATCTGAAAAAGTTTAAACTGATATCAAAATAAGATTTAAATTTGATGCTTGATATCAAAATATGTTATCTATTTGCTGTAATTTTGATGTTGGACTTTGCTCGGGTGGGAAGCCCAGGTCTAGCACTAGCAACAGTTAAAACCACGACTGCTTCCAGTAACGCATTGCAGTTCCGCCATCTTCTTACAATTCATACCATCACGGACTGAATCATTACAATCGTCTCCCACCAGGAGCCTATCGGATTATGGGCCACTGTCTAACATCGGTTTCCTGTCGGTACCATCAATGTAGTCCAACCCGCTTCAAGACCACTCACCAAGGCCGAGTAGAATTACAGCCAACAATATCGTGACGGCTGTAATTCTACTGTAAAGCTCCACGAAATGCTGTTTAATCGGAATTTTCACCAGCAGACCGACCACGTTCTACTGCTTTTGGTTCCAAGAAGGGTATACCGATATACACAACCAACTAACTTTAGCGGATCGCTTTAAAGTTGCTGCTCTACGATTTCGGAGTCGAATACGTGCCGACTGAGAAGTTCGGCAACGCAGTCCCGTATGATTAACCAGCACATTCAGCTCGAATAGGGTTATGTCATCGCGAAAGAGTGTCTGTATTAAGTACAGCATGACCATCCTGGTATCCAGCGGATAAAGACCATCACCCGAAGCTACGTGTACTGACCATCCCTTAATGACGACATCGTGAGCTTTTGAGGTTCCTGCTCATCTGCCTCCCCATTTTCTATTTTTTTTTTCATTTATGGTCAGCGTCACTGACCACACCGTCGATATTCCTATTGTGAGGAGAGACGTTCTATGAGGTCATCTTCGGAGGTGTCCATTCCGTTGTGGGGGCAACACACTCAATCGCACAAGGAATTAGAAAAAAAAAAGTTAGAAACAAAAACATCAAATAACAATAATAATTGAAACAAAAATACTTAGCCTAGTCCTAAGCAAGTAAGTAGACAGTGGTGAACATGACCTTGTACGCAGTAGGCCATGAGTCGTCTTCTAAGCTCACCCGAGGATGTCAATGTATGGGAGGTATGGCAGTGATTGGAACAATAATCGATTGTTCGCACAATAAAATATAGTTTCGGATCATCTGCGTACAAGCATTACATCATTCAAGTACAACAAGAACAGGAATGAGCCTAAGTGGCTACCCTGTGATACTCCAGACTTGTGATAACTGATCGTTCAAGCATGTATCCATGATGGTCGCTAACATTTGGTACTTTCATGAATAACGCCACTCACAATTATCTTGAAAATCTTCGATGCCGCAGATGAACTAGTAATTTTTCTGTAGTTTATATCATTGCGTTTGATTATGGACAGGAACTGACTGCATTCAAGTCGCAGGAAATTTCAAATCGGCAAACGGTGCGTGTAGCGGTTCTGCAAGAATACCGGCAAAGTACAACAGAAGGAATATTAAATAGGGTTACTGTGCCCTAATTCATCTTAGCACCTCTATTCATCTCACCCATTTGAACACATTAGTTAGAGCAGTGTCTGCTATCTCTATTCAACGCATTAGCTCATATGGTAGGATGAATAAGGGTGCGTCGTACTCAACTTTTCACTTCGCTCAAACGCGAATATTTTACATTTTCCAAACTAGATCTTTTATGGAACTGTTTCTTAGGAACGAAGCAAAGATGTTAATACATATATAAGCGTAATCCAATCACTGTAAGCCGAGTTATCAGCGAAATAGTGTGACAACCTGACTAATGAGATGAATAAGGGCTCGTCTACCCTACTTTTCAATTTTTTGGCATCTTTCGTAATTATTTTAGATCCAGGTTATCTGGAATGTTTAAAACTGCTTAATCTAGCAGCTAGCTACTCGTATTACTTCCGTAGCGAATGTAGCGTACGCTGGAATGCGTTTTTAAATTTCTTAGAATAATACATGCTCCATGCGATGAAAAGAGCATGCAAAATGTTCACTGTGCCATGTTACCCCTAATTAAACCATGGTTCAGAAATATGCGCTAGTCAATAAAAAATATATTAGTATTTATTGTTCGAATGATGGGTATTTCAATATTTCTATCAATGCGGCATTATTTATTCAAATTTACCAAAAAGCATGTTTTTGTTGAACCGAAGAAAAATGCATAATTGCATTTAGCAACATGAAAACCATGTAGTCCTCTTGTGGTAGCTTAGAACAGCTTCCGCCTTGTATAGACCGTTCCCTACACATCGACTATCCCGATCTGTATATTCGCCTTCCGATGACGGATTTCGAAGTCTCTAAAGCCTTCAAACGTAAGGACGAAAATTCTGTTCAGTAACATATTCGCCGATTCCGGAACATCGGAACACCGAAGTGATTTATCACGTTCTAAATAAGCATACGTTGTGGATTGTGAGCCGATCGTTTAATTTCGAACCACAAGGTTTGTTCTACAAATAATCCTTGGAGTACGACAGCATGTAATCAATTTTTTTCAAGCATTTTTTTAGTGTGACCAGCTCAAGATTGCTTGCTCCTTCATGTTCGTCACTGTACTGAGCACTAAACGCGCCGTTGTCCTTTTCACTCTTATAGCTTCCTAAGGCCCTCTTCTGCGCAATATAAGTTTTTGCCTTACTAAACAGTCTATGTATGTCCGACAAAGCAGCCAGCAGGAAATACTGCCTGTACTTTTGCCCACAGTTCGATGGACCCCCGAAAAACATTGTCATATCTTTCTTCAATGTCAAACTAGTATCCTCATCGGCTGGCAGTTGCTCTATTAGGCATTGGTGACAGACTGATTCTACTGCGATCTCTTCTGATTCGTAAAGGTGGTTTGCATTCAAATTGCCACTGATTGATATTAGCAAATTTGAAACTTCCTGAGAGCATCCACCAAAATCTCCGTTGAAATATCGGTAAACAAAAGCGTAGGCCGCTAAAATGTTGCATAGATTAAATTTTGTCAAAGGAGACGGTTCCTTACTGGATATAATAGAGAAATCTTTAATGAGAACTCTAAGACTAGGACATTGTTGTATGAGATCCTCCTCTCCTTTCGACAGTGCTAAGCTGGTCGAAGGCTGTACTAGTTCTATCTTGTACTCTCGCAACCACCAGGGTTCTACTTCTGGAAGAACCGTGCTAATGTCACCACTTTCCAACATTCCTTGAAACTCCATCCGTTCATCCTCTGTTAACCGCTCCCAAATTGCATTAGGGTCATCAAAGTCGACACCCTCCAGTCTCTCTGCTAGCTCGGGAACATAATCACAATCATCAGAGTCTAGTTCATCAAAACTTTCTCCTTCGTCTTCGATGCCGACACAGTCCTCATCGGTCTGCTCTAGTCGTTTCAGGATTTCGACCATACTCTGGGAGGATTGTGCAGCTATCTCGTCGTCCTTGTCGAGAGCCATTTGCTGCATAACGTTTTCCTTGTAGAAACCTTCGGAACATTGCTGATGAAGTGTCGATTTGTAGCAAGACAGCGAGCAGTACAAAACATTACATCGGGGACAGCAGTACTTTGAAGGAGCGGCGTTGCATCTAGATAGGAATATAAATAGGTTAACATTCACACATGTATCAATGAATGAGGTATACATTTTGCAAATTTCATCCTGGTCCATTAGTGGAAAAACAAAAACGTTTCGTGTGTTGTATGCCAACAACTATGAATCAAACAAACTGTATATACGGCATTGACTGACGGTGATCAACCAGACAAAAACAACGAATTAGGGGAAAAGAGAAATGTCAAAGATTCTGCCGTATTTTACCGATTCTATCAGGGCTGTGCACGTTTGTAATATTTTATTATACTAACACTTTTTTTGTGAAAAGGGTGATACCAACGACGTTGGCGATACTTACGAATTAAAACAAAGTGAATTTTTCATACATACATGCGAAAGAGGCCTCCAAAACGCAACAAAATTCACATTTTGATTATACGATATTGCTTGGTCAAACCAAATACAAATATGTATAAATATAATTTGTATTTGGTCAAACTATAGCAAAAATGCATTGGGCGAAACTGTATGTTTCTTTGTTTATTTTAAGTTCCGCCCTCCTGCCGCTCCAGCAAACCATTAGGGTGATACATTTTTGCTACTAGCTCAGGGCGAACTTTCGTTTTTGGGAGTCTTGATGATTATCAAGCTGATATCAGTTGTAAATAGTATACTATAGCTATAGCATTCTCGACAAAAGTATGATTACGACGTAAAAACCAACTGTCAGAATTCACTTTCTAAGCAGTAAGAAAAACAAAAGAGAAAAGTGTTCTCTTTCGTGAACTGCTGTGAATTGTGTGCGCCTAGTAACGGTTTGTTCGGAGTTGGACAGTTGGCTTTTAAGCCGTAATCATATGTTTGTCGAGCATTGATCGCTACTGAAAAAATCCGGTCGAAATCGAGGGTAAAACGAGACTTATTGTAAAAAATTGGTGATACGTTGGACCAAAAAAGCAATCAATTGCCGAAAAGGGCGACACTACCATTTAGATTTATACAGTAAAAACTACAAGAGACAGCCCAATAGAGTTGTACAAACTGTTAACGTAGAACTATACTTCTAAATATGTAATAGTTGCATGTTAGTAGGATGTAGAAAAATAATCAAAATATGCGTTTATTCTCTTGGTGCACATGGTCCGGTCCTCCAAAAATCAATTGAGTTATTTAATGCCAATGAAGCACACACTGATTTTATGTTTTGCATATATCACGATGGAATGAAAATTTGTGCGTAAAGCAAGTTAAACGTAACTTAAGTCACCACCATTAATGCAACCACACATAGATTAAACTATATGAAATGGGTAAAACATAATATTTTGCAAATAGTTTTAGCAAACAATTTTAGATCGTTTATCAATATTTTAATATTAAGTACTGTTTTTTCGTTAGACATATGAACAAGGATAGGAAGAATCGCATCGTTTTACGCTCACTCAAGGCTCATGCGCACTCACCTACCTCCGATGCTTTATTCTGTTTTTCTTGTTTATGAGTGTGCATCTGTTGAGCGCCCGATCGGCCAAAGCCAAGTGAATATGGTATCTCACATGTTCGTATTTTTTCTCTCTTACGCTCACCTTGGATCGCTGCGATTTAGGTTCTTTCCGATGCATGTTCGGAATTGTATCCGAACAATGATGATCGGATCCGTTCGGCAATGCGATTCTTCCTCAAAAATTTGGATCGCGAGCTATGTTCGCCTAAATCGAAAATCGATTCAATTCCCACCGCATGCGAGCGGGAGCGGTGCTTGCGATTGTTTGCATTGACGCTGCCGCGGTGTTTTGTATCGATGGAGTAGTGTAGTGACAGTCGAGTGCATGCGCGTGTTTGTAATTTGCTAAGCGAGCAGATTGTCCCTTTGTATATCATTCATATTCCACATAGGTATAAATGAATAGCGGACTTTACGCGCTCAATATTTTTGATGCACATCATCAATCCAACTTTGTTATACCACAATGGATTATTGAACGCTTAAGAGCCGCTAATCATTAACAGACTTTGGAGTTTTTGTTTTCAAGACAGTTTGATGTTTTGCATAATTTGTAGTATGATAGTACAGTAAGTTGACTTTGTGGCCAAGCCAGGGTGCGTGGAATCGGTTTCTTTCACTAGGCTGTTCACAGTGATGTCATGTGGATCTAATTTGGAATGATGAGCGGTCAAGAATGGATTTGGAACGTGATGTTCCGGGTACGACGATTTATCCATCTGTTCTAAATATTGTTTTCCCGATGTTTTGATTGCTTATGCTTTTTGTGGTGCTTTATGTTTTTTCTGCTGTCTATCATCATATATACTAGTAAAGAATGTTTGATCTTGTTTGTGTTCCATATTAGCGGTCCTTACACGTTCAGTTGTTTTGTCAATACTGGAGCGTATTGACAAGGTTTTTCAACGTGTAATGGAATGGAGGAAGTATTGACGATATGTGTTTTTTATGTTTCTTGGAGGCTGTTCAATGATAGTACAGTAAGATTCCGTTTTTGGCACGTTCCGATTTTTGCATGCTCCCTTTTCGGTACACTCAGATTTTGGCAACAAATGGGTTCCGTTTTTGGCAACATTATTGTTGTACATAATGTCTTTTAAAATGTGCAATAGATATTTTATGTATCAATTGATATCACATTTAACATTATTTCCAAACCAAGTTATATTACCCTCAAAGGTGCAATTTTTTTTTTTTTAAATTTTGTGAAAATTGTTTCCTAGTTTCAATACATTACTGTGATAATTTTGAGATGTTTTGCGTAATATTGTTTTAAAACAGCGTTATGCATTTAAGGGTTACCTATATTTTATGCTATACGTGTTATATTTATTGATTACAATGCATAGAAATGTATTATTTATGTATAATATAACTGGTAACAGTGTAACTAGTGTCTGACGGAATCAATTTTTATAGTAAGACTCAGAGTCTGTGCACTTTAGGAGTCAAATACAGAGGAATGCGCTACACTGGATAATAAGACTATTTCTGGAGAAAATTTTCAAAAGAACCTTTTGTTTGGACAGTTGAAAGTGATTTTTACAACAAAACTGGTTTTCTTCAAACCTAAATATCTTCAGGCATTACAATTCGATTTTCAATCTATCGAACTCAGTCACTAAAAACATGACGACTGTAACGCACCGGGTGGAGATATCCCAATTAGGTTCGACAACGTTAGTGATTTTTACACAAGTTGAACGCTAAAGATGGACGTCTGTTCTCTGTGGTATGTGCTTCTCTTTCAGTAATAAGCTACTACTCAATGTTTACTTTCCGAAGCACAATAGAATTCCCCTAGAATCTTTGCAAAAATCCAGTTGCTTGGAAAGTATAACCGAAGACTGTCCAAATTGATAGTATTTATAAGTTCTTCAGTTCTACGCAGTTCTGTGTCGTAAGTGCCCCAGTTACTCCAAGTTTTCCTAACAGCTATTCTGTGCTGTCTGAAGGCTTTTCACATTTTTTTGGGTCTGACTCTAATGAGAACAGTTTAGTTTAAATTCTAATATAATTCACACAATACTCACAATCATAGAATTGCGACCTGGATTAAAATTCGCATCTTCGTAAAATTAACCATGTAACATTTTTCAAATTTGAGTCTTAGGAAAGTATCTTTATACCGTGAGATTAAACCAATTTTCTCTGAAAGTATTATATAACATGGGGTCTACTATTAATATTAGACTCAAATTTGTTACTTTTTAACTGGAGGGCTTTTTAGTTGGACATCCGCTAGCTGACCATTGTCCAACTACAAAGCATCTGAAAGTCAAAATCTCCTGTCAAATTCACTTTGATTGATTGTCAAATTGACTGGTAAGAATTAGAGATGTGAACAGATGCATTTATACTACTAACGTCTCATTTGGTGAGTTTTTGACATCTGTCAGTCGGCCCAACTAGCGAATCAAATTCGTTAGTTGGACAGATGCTGTGGCCCAACCAGCAAATCACGACTGTATACAAATAAATATGTTCAACCTTTAAAACTTCAGAATTATTTTCAATTGATTTTCTAAAAAATTTGTGAACACTTCCTCGTTTGACATTATCGGTCTTCCTTGACAGTGAATTTAGCCACATGGTTAGCATTTTTGACAGTTTCCCCAGCAAAAGGATAGGGATCAAGTTATAGTTACATGGATGGTGTGGTAATTAAATTAAATTTTGTTGATTTTTTTTGCGTACAAATAAGTGAAAAAGAAGTTCGATTACGTATCTTTAACGTCAGCTGCAAATAAAAAAATTTCCAAAAGCAGCATATGGCTTAATGGCCAAATTCAATTTGTCCCATCAAAATGCAAGAAAGGCGCGTTTCCAATGAAACTCACAATAAGCGATAGGATCGATTTGAAACGTGCATACATATTCCCAACCCTGCTTTTACCGAACGACAAAACTTCAGAAAATTTCAAGTGACGCCGCGATTGTTCTGTTTTGCACAAAGTTGTAACTCCCCGGTTTTTCGCCTCAGATTTGTCGAATTACAAACAAAAAAAAGTTGAAACTTAAAGATAAATTTAGTGACTTCAAGAATAAATAGAATTCCGGTGTTTTCCCGTGAATGCAAGCACAGAAAGTAGTTTTTAAATAAGCCGCATTTCAGTGGTGAAAAAGAAATCAATATGGCGCCGATGCCGGAGGATGAAATTACTCTTCGACTAGAGTACTGGCCGGACGAGCTAAGTCCCGCCCAGAAGGCGGCTTATGAAAAAGCCGAAAAAGAGCACAATGACATTCGTAACAAGCTAAAAGATTTGGTAAAGGAAGCTGGTGGCAGAAATATTTTCTCCGGTGAAGTGTTTACTGCCTATCAGGTTTTGGGGCCGGTACCAGGATTGGAGCAGATATCTAAACCGATCACGTCATTGGCCAAGAAGAAACCACCGCCACCGGCTACCCCATCTGGATCAAAACGTAGCGCTTCGCCACCAGTGGATATAGGCAAAAGAAAGAGCCGGAGATCGGAATACAGAACGGATGATGACGCGGATAATGCAGCTGATTTTGCTCCCGACGATGATGACGAAGAATACATACCGCTTTCGAAACGACTGGAAATGAAACGTAAGGCAGCCAAGGAGGCAGCTGCTAAGGAAACCGTGAAGAAAAAGGACGATAAAAAGGTCATTGAAAAGAAGGTTGACGTTAAGACACCTAAGAAGCCGGAAAAACCTCAAAGTATTATGGCCAGCAATGTACGACCAACGGAGGCAACCTCGATCGGAGGACTGCTTGTTGGTGGGGATAAGGAAAGGAAGAAAATTACAGCAGAACCCACTGCTATTGTAGATCTGACGAAAGATGATGCGGGTAAGCCATTGGCTGATTCCAGGGAGATTTCGTTTAGTAAAATTCAAGGCAAGACATTCCCATCGCTGGTGGTCATTGCAAGACCTTCACTACGTGCAACCGAAAAAGTTCCCGCCGATCGCCCGCAGCTGGACGCAAAAGTCAAAAACGTCCTCATGCACACCGCAACCAAGTTCACCGAATGGCTTATTCAGCAAGGTTTGGTTAAGTCGGAACAGTTTTGCCTGGTACACAGGGGAACGGCACTCAAACTGGGAATGTATTCGGATGCCTCTAAATTCCCGTACTCGGGAGGATACGTTTGGATTAGCGAATGTTGTCCGACTAGATTTATTTCCGTTTTCAACGGATCAGTGTTTGAGGGTTCACCTCATCCACCATCTGTAATCCTGAAGTTGATTTATCACTGGAGCTGTCAGACCAATGTTTCTAACGTTGTTAACTGGGTCAAAGTTGATAACCTATATGTGAAAGGATTATACACTTGGCTTCGGTCTGTGTGCTCTGTGGCGCTTAGTCAACACATGAAATTGCTGGGTGGAATCGGCAAAAAGATTGAAGTCGGCGTGATTTCGCTTGGAACAACCACTCAGGTAACATTGCTTGTGGTATTCGATTGTATAATTTATCATTTTTTCTTTGGGATTTCAGGACGGCCAACAGCGACAAGTTAAGGTCGAGGTATTAGGAGTACTCGATCCGGAGGCCAAACTGGTACGACTTCGCGCAGTAGAACCATTGAGCGATGGTGAACGAAATTACAAGAAACGATTTTCTAAGATCTTGGAACCGCTCAGTGGATGGGTTCACAAGGATAGTGTTATTCTGACGGATCTTACCGTTGACAAGGGCACTCTAAATAACATGGGATATAAAATTGTGCAGCAAGTTTCACCGGCCGAGGCAAATAACAAAAACAGCAATGCTAACATCATGGACTATCTGCGCCGGATTGTACCGCGCATGTTCCAGAATACGCTGTCGCTGCTATCGCGACAAATAATTCAACAGTTCTTGAATGAGCTTGTGTGGCGCGAATCGTTCGGAGTTTCACCCGGTCAAGCATTCGATCAAATTGTGATGCACATTGCCGAACAGACTAAAATTGAAACGAAGGACAATCTGGTGACGCGATTGAATAAGGTAGTTTGATGTTATGTGTACCCCAGAAGGGATGCGATAATTGGTTTTATTTTTTCTCTTGTCAGGCTGCTGCTGATCCATTCAAACATTGGACGTATCCAATCGAGTCATTCAGCTCACCGAAACCAATGGGAGCTAAACGAGGACGGAAACCAAAAGAGCTATGTTAGTATACAATCTCTTATTATCAACTGGGCAACTCCAAAATGTGGGTTATAGAACCATTTTGTCTAATTTGCATCCCTATGCGTGCTGAAAATGACGAAAATTTGATTGTTGATTTCTATTAGGTTATTCTTTCCCTTGACCCCCATATCAAAGCTGAGAATTGCATCATATTTTGCTTAATTGCATTGCAATATGTGCTAAATGTCCAAGTCTATCGAGTAATGTTTTCCCGGATGGTTTTGGCTCAGTCCGCAATCTTGATAGAGTGATCAATAATATTATTTATCAAAAACTTCTAGTATAACTAGAAGCCGCATTAGGGGGACCTTAGTATTTGCTTTTTTATATCATAACTATCACGTCGCAGGCAATATTTTTGCTTATCCTTCTTGAGGGTCATCTTTCGTGGACAATCCGAATTACTTGCTATATCAAACATTGTTTTGCTAATGACCTAGAATAAAAATGAAAAGCATGTTCTGGTGACATAGATCGGAAAATACTTCTTCTAGAGGTGTGCGCCGCACCGCCGATTTTACCGGCTTGCTTACTATTTTTACCTGCAATCCCAAATCTACGAAACCACTCCGTGGAATACTGTAGCTTACTCTATCCACGTTTTAACCGCTCACCAGACATTTGTTCACTGTAAGTGGTTTTATTATTCATCAGCCGGCAGGTCTCCTGAACCTCAGGTAGATCTTGCGCTGGTAATATGTTGTCGATCTATCACATGGCTATTATTTAGCTTGCTGAGTATTATTTGTGTGATTTTTGTGAGTCCGATTAGAAAAAATCTGATATGTGATCACACCTTGTAGTAAAGCCTAAAAGAAAGTTCTTGGCACTACATTCCTTTGCGGAAGTTGACCTTTTTTTGCTAGCCATTCTTGGTGTACTAGTGTCTTAGGGAACTACAACCCTATTTATCATTAATAATCCTTTCCGGGACTCGATCATATGGCGAGTGTCTTATGAGACCAGCGCCTTGCCTCTTGAACAGCCAGACCAACGTGAATCGTTGCACGTCAGCGGAAAATAATTGATACGTATTTTTATTTTGGCTGAATAATTTTTTTCATGTTATAATTTTTTGAATTTAATAAAATTGAACATTTTTCAATCATTGATAACTTGAACACTATTCGATATATGAGAAAAATATCAAACAAAGGTTTTGTTTTTGCATGAGCTCCCCGAAGATTTTGTTTTGTCAATTAACTCATGTATTCTGCAATTGTTAGAAACAAATTTAATTTTCTTAAAGCTGGGCCTGAACATATTTTTTTTTTACTTTTTGAGGAGATCGTGTAAATTGTCGAAAAATCCCATGCAAACTTCAGGCACGGTGGTCCGGTAGCTAGACTTGTCCGAATTGCTTCAAATTTGGAGCAAGTACTCCTGGTGGGACTAGGAATCGACTCAGGAATGGGCCGATAGGGGTCATTTTTCCTGTCACTCTACTACACACATTTGAAAACATCGATGTACCACAATTCCATTTGCATAAACGAACGTGGTTTAATGTGAATGTAATGTAAGCGTGTGCATTGCGAAAAGGGAAACAATCCTTACTAATAGACCCCTCATCCTATGCTTTCTACCCACTCGGGCGTAAAGTGTTTCGCCGCCCCTGAACAGAGTGCGATAATCGAAGTTAGCTGTCCATTGTGCAGCAAACCAAACGACATGCTCATGGTTCAGTGCGACGATTGTAAAAAGTGGTTCCACTTTAGGTGTGTCAATGTGGACCAAAGAGTAGAGCACGAAGACTGGAGTTGTCAGAACTGCAAAATGGCCAAGAAAACTTCAGAGGGCTTCGTGATCAACGATGACGACAAAAGCTTTCATCTCGCTAAAGTAACAAGCAGGAAATCATCACAGGGATCCATAGCGAAGAATCCAAAGATCGGACACATCAATGGGTAAAACACATCGAATCTGCATCTGGAACCCAAAGACGCCCGATTAAATCCCATCTCGTTCCCACCCCACCAGAAGGGCAGAAAGGCTAAGGCAAGAAGTCTGAAAAGCAACTCAGACACCATATAAACTTAAATCCACCAAGCCTGATTCCGCATCAAAGCGTAATTCTCAACCAATCGTCTATACATTCCGCTGTTGATCTGGATGGGACACTTAATCGCAGTCAGATAGCCGCGCGTCATGCCGTTTCAAAAGAGCTACCTGTATTTAGTGGAGATGCTGAAGAATGGCCGATATTCTACTCGACTTTTAACAGCACAACTACAATGTGCGGGTACACAAACGAAGAAAACATAGTTCGTTTGCAAAAGTGTATAAAGGGTCGAGCCTTGGAAGCCGTTAAATGCCGTCTGCTACATCCGTCAAATGTTCCAGGTATACCCGCCACTCTCAGAATGCTTTTCGGTAGACCAGAAATCATAATTCATTCCGCGATTGAAAAAATCCACGCACTGCCAGCACCACGTGCGGAACAGCTTGAGTCATTGGTCGAATTCGCACTGTCGGTTCAGAAACTGTGCGCCACGATCGTTGCCTGCGAAGTGGAAGACTGGAAATACAATATAACTTTGCTTCAAGAATTGGTGGAAAAGTTACCGCCTCCTACTCGATTAGATCGACGGTTGCATCCAGACACAAATCTCGAAGACTATAGTGCGTGGCTATACGACCTAGCGGAAAATGCAAGCCTAGTCATCGTACCGAAGCTAACTACTCGAAGTAATAGAAGAAGTACTGGCTACATAAACGCTCACGCAGAAGACACAGAATATGATCTTGTCACTGAAACACCGGAAAATTCCGTACTGCATGCAAGCCAGCTGCCTGTAAAAAATGCTGCGTAGTTTGCGAAGGAATTTGCACGACGATCGACAAATGTAAACGCTTCTTGGAATTTGGCAGATCCTCCAGATGGGCCGTAGTACGGGAAAAACATTTATGTAAAAAGTGCCTCAAGAAACACAGTGGACGATGCAGGAAGCAGGGAACTTGTGGGGTAAATGGTTGCACCTTCAATCACCATCCACTAGTGCACTTTGAGGCAAATCCGCAACATACAACTGCAACGCCAGATATGGGACGAGATGTATCAATATAACGGCGGACTTTATCAGAAGAACCCACTTCGGGATATACCCACACGCATCGAGGTAGATCAAGTTCCGTTCTATTCCGGATAGTTCCGGTAAGGCTCCGAAATAGACACCTAGTAATACATACCTATGCATTTTTGGATAACGGATCCTCACTCACCCTAATGGAGCAGGAACTAGCGTCCGAATTGTGCCTTAATGGTAAACCACAGCCACTGTGTCTAACGTGGACCGCGGATACTCGCCGATACGAGCCTGATTCGAGAGCAGTGTCTGTGAATATTTTAGGAGTCTGCGGAACGAAATGGTACTCAATGAATAACATTCAAACTGTCCATTCATTGAAGCTACCGAGACAAACGATGAACATCGACGAGTTAAAGAAGAAGCAATCACATTTGCAGGGGCTTCAGATAGATTCATACACAGATGTCCAACCAAGAATTCTGATTGGGTTGGATAATACCACCTTAGGATTTCCGCAACAAAGCCGGGAAGGCAAACCTAATGAACCTGTAGCAACAAAGACATGTCTTGGCTGGGTAATATACGGCAGCTGTGGAGATCAAGCTCCGTCACATAACTACCAACACCATAGTCTACATATGTGCTCCTGTAATCCTATTGCTGACCAATCTATGAACGAAACTGTGAAACAATATTTCTCTCTGGAGAGCGTTGGCATTACCAAGCCTGACAAGTTTTTGATATCCGCGGAAGAGCAATGCGCCGAAACCATTCTAAACACCCTTACAAGGCGTCGAGGCGAACACTACGAGCTAGGACTTCTGTGGAAATATGATAACATCCCCCTTCCTAATAGCTTACCGATGGCGCAGCGCAGATTCCGCTGCCTTGAAAAACGCTTGGCTCTACACCCCAACCTTGCTGAAAATCTCCAGTCCAAGATCACTGAATACATTCAAAAAGGATACGCTCGGAAACTTTCGGAAGCCGAATTGAGTATGCAACACAGCAGGGTCTGGTATCTTCCTACCTTTCTTGTAGTGAACCCAAATAAATCATCTAAGGTGAGAATAGTTTGGGACGCAGCGGCTACAGCTTTCGGAGTATCTCTAAACTCCGTTCTCCTTAAAGGCCCCGATCAACTGACTTCGTTATTGTCAATCTTACTGAAGTTCAGGGGACATCGAGTGGGTATATGTGGCGATATCCGTGAGATGTTCCACCAGATATTAATAAGAAAGGAGGATCAGCATTGTCAGCGCTTTTTATGGCGTGAAGAAGGCGACCTTGAACCAGCTGTATACATCATGCTGGTTGTGACATTCGGCGCTTGCTGTTCCCCAAGCAGTGCGCAATTTATTAAAAGTCAGAACGCCCGGAGATACTCAAGTTTATACCCAGAAGTTGTTGACGCCATCGTTTACAGACACTATGTCGATGACATGTTGGTCAGTGTCGAATCGGAGCAGGAAGCAATAAAAATAGCACGAGAGGTCAAATATGTTCACTCACAAGGCGGATTTGAGATGAGGAACTGGATATCCAACTCTAAGAGGGTAATTGAAGCGCTGGAGGAACAACCCAAAGCTAGAATGAACCTAAACATTGGAACTGAGCTCGCGACAGAAAAGGTTCTAGGATTATGGTGGTGTACGGAGGAGGACGAGTTTTCATATAAGGCATCGCCAAGGCATGACTCTCGGGTCAGAATGTATCTCACCGTACAATTTAATTATAACCGACTTATCTAACATGGCGTTCACTGTAAAATTGCGTTGCACGTTATACTAATCCGAACTGGCCATCTTGGTTTTCGAAATGGCATCAGACATCGATATTTGACATCTACTCGTCAACCCGTTCCAAAAATACCGATAATGATGGCGCATTAGCGATTTCCATCGGACCGGAAGTCGCCATCTTGGTTTTTAAAATGGTCACTGACATGCGCTCATTTAGCCCGCTCTGAAAATTTACGTACTGATTGGGTTATAGAGAATTCCGTTAGGCCGGAAGTCGCCATCTTGGTATTCCAAATGGCCTCAGACATTGATATTTGGCATCTATTCGTCACGCCTGTTGCAAAAATGCCCATGTTGATCGGGTTTTAGAGAATTCCACTAAACCGGAAGTCGCCATCTTGGTTTTCAAAATGGCTTCAGACATGTTTTCAACGGAACTAAGAACATTTTGCGAAATCCGCACAAAAAAAATTGTTGAGAAAACGACTAAGTGCCTTTAAAAGTACTTAGAATTTTTTTTGCGAAAAACACCGAACTTCATTTGAGACTAGATTAGTGAAATTTGATTCAGTCATCACGAAAGTGGCTTTAGATCTGGAATTTGCCCGGAACCGCGGGACTACCGGAATTATCGATAGGTGGCAATACATTCCAATAATTTTCAATGTGCCAATATGACCCCGATCGGTTCCGCGAGCCAGCATGTACTTCGTCTTAGACACATCTATCTTCAGTCCTACTCGTGCTTCTTCGCGCTTCATTCGGGTATACAGATCTGCTACCGTCTCCTTGTTTCTACCGATTATGTCCACCTCGTCAGCGAAGCACACGAACTGTCCGGACCTCGTGAAAATCGTGCCCCGAATGTTGAACCTCGCTCTTCGCATTACACCTTCCAGCGGTATAACAGCAGGCAGAACAACCCATCGCCTTGTCTTAGTCCCCTGCGTGTTTCAAACGGACCCGATAGGCCGCCCGAAATTTTGACCCAACACCTTACACCATCCATCGTAGCCTTAATCAGTCTTGTCAGCTTCCCAGGGAAGCCGTTCTCGTTCATCATTTTCCATAGTTCTACACGGTCCACCGTGTCATATGTGGCTTTAAAGTCGATGAACAGGTGATGTGTCGGAAGCTGGTATTCACGGCATTTTTGGGGGATTTTCCGTATAGTAAAGATTTGGTCGTTTGTTGACCTTCCGTTGATGAAGCCGGCCTGATAACTCCCGACAAATCCATTTACCAGCGGTGATAGGCGCTGGAACAGAATCTGGGATAGCACTTTGTAAGCGGCATTTGTCACTGTGATCGCTCTGTAGTTTTCACAGTCCAATTTGTCGCCTTTCTTGTATATCGGATTGATGAGCCCTTCCTCCCACTCCTCCGGTAGCTGTTCCCTGTCCCAGATTCTTTCGATTATTCGGTACATGCGTTCCGTCAGTTTCTCCGGACCCACCTTGAAGAGTTCCGCTCCTAGACCATCCTTACCAGCTGCCTTGTTGTTCTTGAGGTGTTGAATAGCGTCGTTAACCTCATTCATAGTGGGCGCTGGTACATCCCCGTCGGCTGCGACACTGACATAATCGTCCTCCTCGAACGCCCGATTGTCCGCCTGCGCTCCATTCAGATGTTCATTGCAGTACTGCCTCCACCTTTCGACCACCTCACGTTCGTCGGTCGGTCTTCCTTGTCTACACATTTCGGCCCGCGGCACAAAACTGTTGCGAGAGTCATTCAGCTTCTTGAAAAACGCCCGCGTTTCCTGAGAGCAATACAGCTGCTCCATCTCCTCTCTCTCAGACTCTTCCAGGCATCGCTTTTTGTCCTTAAAAAATAAATACAAATAAATTTATACCCGCGAAGTTATATGCTACCATGCAAACGCTCACACGTTTAAACACGTTAACATACAAACGCTCGCGCTCTTCGCGATAATACAAATCTGGTCGCAAGCACTTGTATGCAATCGCCATCATTCACCCTCGGTCCTGGCGTCTAAGCCCAGTCGTTCTGTTCGACCGCTTTCATAAAAAATTAACTCATATACTAGACAAGTCTCATGGCACCACAGCCACCATCTCAAAATTAAACATCAAAATCACGTCACATGCGAATAGGCAAATATTACCTCACGGTTTCACAAACCAATCATACCGTCAAGTCACCAGTCACCGGGCGTTTAAGCGAATTTGGCATGACTTCAAGTCCTGTTTTTTTTATCAAATTGATAACCTCTCTTATAGTCACCGTAAAAATATCTTCAAGATACGCCACAATTTAAAAATTATATAAAACTATTAGCAACAAACGAGAATAAGGAGTTGGGGACATTTTTTCGGAACATGTCATAGTCACCAGTCACCGTTATATGTCACCATTAACCGTGCATGAAGGGATCCATTTACCGTGTATTTAAAAGTATGATTTAACTTTATTTAGAAAGTTTGAAAAAACGATGAACTGAGACGACTTGTGGTTTCAGGGAAATAGTTCCGTCGATTTCGTGGTTTTGAATTAATCTTAGTTTTTCTTTTCTCTTCTCTTGTCTTTTGGTCGCTATTTCCATTTCCTTGATAGCTCGTTTCTGCTCTCGCTCCTTTCGCTTTAGATTTTGCTTCAATGAACTCAACGAACACTTTGCTGGTGGCAACTGAAGACGGATGAAGAATTTCTCGCTTTTTCTTTGCTTTGTACGGAAGCACAGAAGATACCCTGGAAAGACATTGTGAACGCATCTTCATCATTCGAAACCGGAAATGATTCATCGCATTCAAGCTGGGCTGATTCTGGAAGCACATTCTCGGTCGTATATTCTGCATCTGATAAAAAATGTAATTATTAACTTACGAGAATATTCAAACTTCACAATTGACAGAATTTACTTGTTTGGTCTGCTACAGAATAGCATGAATATTGAGAAGAGGAACAGGTACTATAATGGAACAATCGCTTTTCATTCCTCGCCACAAGTAAAATAAGTTTGTATCCGCCTCTCCTCTCCAGATCACTTCATTTTCGGCCTTCTGGAACTCAGCCATCTGCTTAATGGTCAAGCGGTCCTCAAGCGCTTCCAAAAGTTTGACTTCCTCAGATTCCAGGCGATCAAATTGAACATTGCCCGTGTTTATAGGAATAGTAATATGGCCGACATCGGAAGGAAGCGATTTATAGTCCACCGCATCTGGATTCCAAGGATAAATTCCACTTTTTCGAAATCCATTCCTAATCGCTGAGTTCTTGCCCGTGAAGGCTTCCAAGGCTTGCTTCATAATTGAACATATTTCTGCCAAGTGGATTGCCTGTGGACTCCACGCCGACTGCGTTCTTCGAGGATCGTGATTTCCCAGTGCTTTTTTAATGGTCCGAAAAAGCTAACGTCAAGTGGCTGAGTTAGCTGCGTGGAATTTGGATACAAAGCTATCAATATGATTTGGTTGCGGCGACAGAAATCAGTGCTCATTAAAGTGACATGACTCTTATGCCCGTCAACAAACAAGAGAACAGATAACGGATTGTTGTTCTTTTTTAACCAGGGTAGAAAAATGTTCCTCAAATAATCATGGAAAGCATCTCCGGTCATCCAAACACTTTCACTTATTCCAATACCATAGTCTTCAGGAGCACTCCGAGCAATTTCTCCCGGGAGTCGACAATTGTACGGAAATAAAATTAATGGAGGAAGTAGCATTCCAGCGGCATTTCCAGCAAACAGAACTGTATAGTTTTCTTTATCACTGTTTCCAAACACGGACTGGACATGCTTAATATTCTTTGGAGCCAAGTATTTTGACATTAAAAATGTCACTCCACTATCTGGGGCTAGGTGTCATTCTAAAATCTAAACTATCTCCCATGTAACGAAACTATGTAAGGTTTGCACGCTTATAACTCCGATATTACTAGATGGATTTTAATCATTCATACACCAACCGATTCAGAAACACCTAACTTAAATATTGGTAATAATTTAATATCTCCCCAATAAAAGTAGACTTTTGGAAATTGGTAAAATTAAAAAGTTCACGAAAAACGGGAAAATTACCATTCGTGAGGCAGATTTCTCAGACACAGCCGTCAAGAGAGGGCAGCTTAGCTGCTCAATGAAACACGAAAAGTTATAAATAGAAGCAACGCATGTCCGTTTAAATCAGTTGTTGCTCTTATCCCATACGAGCAACATCTCGTACACACTCGCACTCGCACCTAAGTGACTAAACCATATACGGTTAGTCTATAAATAGAGGTGACGCGTACCCGTTTGAATCAGTTTTTGTTCTTATGTCGAACGGGTAAGATCATGGCTACAGCGTCTGGGCACTACAATAAGCGGTAGACGCTATGCATTTTCGGCAGCGGTGGCCGTGTGCGGATTTTTCGGGTACCAGCACGGTGTCACAGAATGATTTGCAAAGTGGGTGGGCGGGGTGGTTTGGATTTAAATCAATACGGTGTGTGCTGCTTAAGAGTGTTGCGTTTGAAAAAAATATATTTATTTTTATGCATGCGTGTGCGTTGTAATCTGTTAATCCATGTTTACGGCGCTTTGTAGCTGCGTAGGGTAAAGAGCCTATTGGTTTTCATGTTTCATATTTCGGTTATATGATTTTTATCAGTAAGGCATCTGAAAACGTGCTTCTGTAGTTATTGCACTGTTCAGCAGCGTAGTATTTTATATAGGTTTTTTTACGCACTCAGGTTTTTTTACGCGGATTTTGAAATTCACGCGGTTTTCATTAACGCGTTTTTTTTAAATTTACGCGGTTTTCATTTACACGGCCTGTATCCCCTGCGTGAAAAATCTGAGTGTAATTGCATCGGAAACAATCACATTCCCAGCAGAACTTTTTGTTTTCTAATTTCAAACACTTTTGTTTCGTACTGCACACAACGTAAAATTTTAAAACAGAACTTACCGTCCCAGCAGCAGTTTAAGCGGGTGTTCTTTTTCGATTCAAATTCAAGCCATGTCTTAAGCGTTACTGGACTTAAAATTGTTTTCCCAGTTTATCCAGTCAGAATATTTGTCCTACCCTATGTATTTAAAACACAGTTCTAATTGCGTTTTAAAGTATACAACAAATAGAACGGTTGGGTATACTAATTTAAATTTTAAAATAAATGTTTTAAATTATGAAACAAACCGCTTTACTGAAGATATAATTATGTCAGTCCTATTACCACATAAAACACCTATATAACATAAAACCCTGCAGAATTGGTTTAATAATACAATGTTTACACTACAGAGTTATAACACGTTTTAACCTATTATAACCCAGCTATGTTAAAACTTTTGGTAATTTATAAAATACTTCTTGAGCCCTCATATTATGCCGAATTAAGTGTGGGAAAAATAAAATAACCACTTTGGAACGTTTTGTTACGAAAAAAACTAACGTATGAAATTTCATACGCTGTGCTGATAGGATATCAAAAAATCATTACTGAGAAAATTCGGCTAAAATCTTTATATTCAGCATAAAATCGAATAGTATCTTCAACCTTGCGAGATTATTCATTAAGCAGCTTTTTTGAGTGATTTTAACACTTCTCTCCTCTCTCGTGCCGTTTCGTCTCATGATTGGTTCGTTGCATCAAACCATCTTTCCCTAAAACTTTGTAATTATTTTAAGAAAAAGAACATTTTCTTACGAGAATTTACATAAACAATATTCTGGGTGGAGCCAGGTATGATTTACTACGTATTAAGCATTTGTTAGCCTTGAATGCACTGATTCAACTTTAAAATCAGCGAGAAAGTTGTGAATCCCCTTCTGGTCCTAAAGAGGAAATAATTTTGCCTTAGGAAAAAAGATATCGGTTCAGCCCAGCGTATGAAATTTCATACCTTGAACTACCAGCAGAATTTTCGCAATTGTTTCACTAATTTCTTCCGTTTTTTCGCACTGAGCCACATCTTTCACACCTCTCAGGGCCATTCGTTCACAATCGGAAAGAAGAATTAGTGATTTAGAATAGAGAATTAATAATATGTATTGTTCATATTTTGGTTTGAATTTCGTCCAACTTTGACATTCGAAAACACTATGGAATTTTATAAAAAAATATGATTGAGCATACACATTATAAATTATAGGGTATTAATTAACGTTCACAGAAGACCAGAAGTTTGAAAACGCCTTTTTGTATAATAAGTATGATCCACAAATGTGTTGTTTTTGCGTATGAAATTTCATACGCTAGGACATAATGGGTTAATAATTAGCAACAAGAAAAATGTCACCAAGATAGCAAAAAAAACCCGTTTTAACTGGTAGTGCGAACGTTGCATAACAATGTAATTTATCAAATAATTTTATTTTTTCCACCACCAATCGATCAAGAAATACTTAAACTTAAGATTGTTTACTTAAGTTCATTAGTACATTATTGAAAATTTAAATTGAAAATGAAATTTCGTATTTCATGTAGAATCTGTATATTTCCGTTGGCGGGCGTGGGCTTCCTCATCACAGCTCTCAATATGGAACTTTTCTTTTGAATATATTTTCTGGACAGACCAGCCTATTTTTACTAGATGGATCAGCCAAATAATGCCAATCACCTAGTGAGATACTTGATTAATTAATAGATTACCGTTAAAAGACCTTCAATAAATTATGTTTTGATGGGGAGGGTATATAGCAAATTGTAACATATGAAAACAGGCGAGTGAACAAGAACGTGAGTCGATATGTGTGATAGATAAAATTCATTTGCACGCTCTTGAAAAAAGCTATATTTTTAATGTCACCGTTGTCGTGTCCTGTACACAACCCTTTAATTTTTTTGTTTCGCACAACTAATTGGAAAGCAGACTCATCCAAATTGAAAATTTTCTGCGGCAATAGCAACAGATGTTCCGTTGCCTCGCCTGTTAGTTGGTTAAGCACTTCGTGGAATCAGTTCCTTAGCTGATACTCAGTTACAGCTGCTCGGTGTTTTCCAAATATATTGGACTTCCTGACTGAGATTTGAGGGTGTCTTTTGACAAATAGAGACATCCATTTTTTCCGGGAATTCCATTTTTGAACGGAGTTTTTAGCTTCGTGAGCCGGACATACTGTCCCATACTGATCCGGAGCCTTTTGAATGTGATTGGAAGACCCAAACGAGCAGAATTCTCAATCCATTCCACGATATCACGTTCGGTTTCCGCCGATAACACCGATGATCCACCAGGTTTCCCGGCTAACGAATCTCACTGGTAATCCACGCTGGACAGCATCGAGTGCTTTCTCCAAATCATCCCCACAATAGCGTTGCTTCTGGAATTTCTTCTAGCTCATTCTGTATTAAATAAGGAAAAGTTATTCATATTATTCACAAACGGTGAATGGAGACTACTGATTTCAGAAGGATCCATTCACCGTGCATTTATGTTTAGGTTGAAATGCAAATGAAACATATTGTTCAAATATACTTGTTGCGTATAACTAAAATACAAACCTTAAACTTCAATTGCGTGATGATTTTGAGAAAAAAGTCACCTGATATTTTATTTTTCAATCTAAAACGTTACAAACGTTGTACCCACAGTTTTACTTGAAACGCTGTCAGAGAGCTGATTGAATTAGAAAGTAAACAATCGTACACGTCAAAACATAGCTAGAGACGTTTTGTCATCGCAAGTCTAACTCAATGACAACTCTTTTATTATAATTTAGTAGTGTACACGCAAAAATTTAGTAGTTTTTTGTTCTATTTCAAAAAATAATGAATTTAATTCGAAACTGCACGGTGAACGGAGCACGCACGGTGACTGGCGACTTGACGGTACACGCCAACACACGAAGTTACACACGCGACGAACAAACGCCGCGCGATTAAGCACGTTAACCCACAAACACTCGAGCCTTTCACGAACCTACCGGCAGTGATGTCCCTATCCTCTGTGCAGTAAAGAAAAATTGAAATTACTCCCCACACTCTGGCAAGCAAAACGAGAGCGCTTCTCTTTCGTTCATATATACTTTGGATCTGCGGTTCTCTCACAGTTGCATATGATTAAAAAACTTCGTAATTTTATAAGTTCAACTATATATTACAACAAAATGCAATTTTCTACAGTGCTCTTCACACTATGTTTATTTTAATATCACATCACATAGAAAATATTTCTCCAAGATAATCAAAAGCGATAGTAGTTAATCGAGTCCTGAAAGCACCTTCATCTCCAGATGTGCTAGCGTTAGTTGATAAAATTCTGTGGCCTACGTTAGTTATTTTATCCATTTCATCAGTTCCACGTTCCGCTTTTTTTTAACTTCAATCTCACCAATCACCTATTTTTCATTTCTTTTTTCTTTCAGCTAATTGATAAAATCTTGAAAGAGAGAAATGTTTTCCAAAAAGTTCAGGATTCAGATAGAGACACTGTATCAGAGATAAGAAAAAGTACACAGATAAAAAACGACCGGCCGCTTGATATGGCTAAAAACATGAAACGCAAAATTACAAGAGCCTCACATTTTAAGTTGTATAATGAGTATAAACCTAGGGTTTAACAACGTTTCAAATCTATTGCTCCCAGTACCTTTTTCTGTTAACGATGTAAAATTTAATTTTTGAATAAAAAAACTTACCAAAAAGAGCTCGTTTTATAAGTGTCCAAGCGAAATCAAACCCGTTGAGTTACAATTGAGAAATATTTTCTATGAAACAGTCTTCGCCATTTTTTAGTTTTGTTGATTATCTCCCAAAACATCTCTGAACGTTTGACAGTTCATGCAATTGGTGAATATATGACCCCGCCTAATTTCTAGCTCCCCCACCGGCTGCTCCGGAAGCCCCGAAAAAGATCATATTGAAAAAACTTAAACGCGAAGAAGAGAAATCGGCAGCGCTGGCCAGTACATCGGTGAAAAAGGTCCGTCCGCCACCGGAGGAGAAGGAGGAACTGGTTCCACTGGAGACCTACTACTACGGACAGCTTGAACCGTCCGATGATGACGTGAAGGAAGGAGCCGAACCGGCTGATTTTAACGTCACCTGCCCGGAGTGTCCGACCACCTTCCGGAACAATGTGGACTTCCAGGATCATCTGTTCCGGCACGCCAATCCCGTTCAGGACGGTCAAGTACAATGCCGCTATTGTTTGGAGAATTGGGGAACCGAGGATGCACTCAAAAAGCATACGATCCTGATTCATTCTTTGGAGACGAAAAATTCAGTCGCTTCCACATTCAACTGTTTGATTTGCGAGGTAAGGTCTAATTAATCTGATTGTATGATTTAGCTATGTACTGATCGACTGTTTTTTTCAGCAACGCTTTGGAACCACCCAAATGCTGGCCTCTCATTTGCAGAAGATGCATCTGCAGATGGAGCTACCGTACAAGTGTGCCGGTTGCGACTACAAGAGTTCCTCCCATCATCTAACAATCGACCATTTCTATGAGAAGCACAACCGTTCCGGGCTCATTCAATGTCCGTTCTGTCTTAAAATGGTACTGGTCTGCAACGCTGACGGACCGATCGCCGAGAACGTGAGCGACTTTATGAAGCACCTGAAGGCACACTTCAACAAGGCACTGGCGAAAAAGTGCCCCAAGTGTGCCCTCAACTTCATCACCCGGGGAGCACTGAAGGTGCACGGTTTGTTTGCTCACGTGATTACGAAATCGTTCGGTAGCATCAAGCCTATCACTAAATCGTTGACCAATATCGCTAAGCCAAAGGTAAGAAAGATTATTTTTCAAAAATTCAATGTTATCAAATTGTAATTCGTGACTCTATAAAAATGTAGCACAAGGCGGTGGTTCAGAAGGAACTGACTACTTTCAAAACGCTCGAATCGTACGCTAGTTTGACGCTGAACATGGCCTGTGGCAAAATTTGCCTCGAGTGCGATGGGGATTTCGACGAGGATAACCACATTATGTGAGTTCTAATATTTGTTTTAACAAAATTCACATCCAAAACAGTTTTATTTTCATCCGCAGGGGAATACTGAAGTGCTTGAAGTGCACCTATAAAACAGCTTGCCTCCCCTCGATGGTGGGCCACACATCATCGTGTAATCCGAATGCTGCTTCCGATTATGCAGTGTTCCAGTTGGACGCGGAAATGCATTGCATTTGTGGTTTTTCATCTTCCGATGGAAACGCCCTGGCTCGTCATTTGGTCACCTGTGACCGTAAGAGTGTCTATCTGACGGTCGAGGCATGTCAGGAGAATACGGTGAAACGTAATATGCTCGACATGCTTGGTTTGGTTCGCCGTGACGATGAAGGCGGCGAAGAAGTTCTCGAGCAAGGTTCGGCTGCTGTCGAAGATAATGAGGGGGAGGCGCCAGCTGCTGAGCAGCAAGCCGGATTTTCCGGTGGCAATACTTCGGTTGCATATGATCCGTCGCAGTCACTTTACAACATTGCTGGAACGGGAAATGAACAATTTAACACACAACTGTCACTGGATGATTTGGGGCCGCCCTCGGTGTTGGCTCAGCAGCAGCAAGACACCGACAGAACTCCACAGTTGAAAGATGATTATCAGTCGCTGGCTACGCCTCGGGTATCGCAAATGGACACCGATCAGGGGGAGTATGATCAACAGGAAGGTGGATACTAGGCACACAAAGGCCACCCCATTTTAATCGTAGAAAGGTAAGAGTTTACTAAACATAATATTCTGAACTCATAAATATACTTCACACTTACATAAAACAGTGAAAATAATATTACAAAATAATTTGTAATTAAGTGTCAAAGCGAATCGAAAATATCCAGATATATTATGCCTAAACATATTTTATTTTTACAATTCATATTCTTCAGATGCTTTATGTTCGTATTGGATTGATCTTATGCTTCAATAAATTCCATACTTGTGCATTAAAGTGAGTAGCGAACGATTCAATTGTAATGTGAAAATATCACGCCTCACGTCATTTGCTTTTAAACTAACTGTTTTCTAGGGGCATACGATCTGGGTAAAGTTTAGATCTTGCATCCATAAAGAAACACCAGTCTAAAACTGGTTTATAGATCTGTTCAGCGAACAAGAATTTTCAATGTATAAACTGGTTCACACTAAGTTCAGCATTTGGGGGGAGTCGCTTATTATCTTTCGGCCTTCTCATCATATGATAGATATATTTCATATGTATAAGATGTATATGAATGAGATGTGACACTTGATCACCTGACAGTCCTGCTTTTCATATGATTGTGTGCTCTTCAGATGTCATCGGACAATATTGTGATTCGGAATTCAGTGATAGAGTAGTGGGAATATGGCCAGCGCATCGGTGATAGAGTAGTGGATATATGGCCAAGTTTCCGCCGGGTAGTGCTACGCTGATAAAACACTGTACAAAGTATATTAAATTTGCTTTGTTCAGTTTGATAAGCTAGAAACTGATACCGGGGAGTTCAATATTCAGGGGAAATACGTATTGTTTGGACCGCTGATGTTTCTTGTTATCAACCAATAAGTGATCTCTGATTAAATGAGATTTTCAAAGTGTTTGATCCATCCTCCATTGGTATTGATGCCTTCATGACGGGTTTGAGGATGGGTGTTCCTACTCACAAGTGAATCGTTCACTTCGCTTGGGTGGGGATAAATGTGTGTTCTGCTATTGGTCGACTCTATGGTTCTTGGGTATGTTGGCTGGTCAGGGAAGAAGTGCAGGACTGACACCTGGGAGAATGTTTATAGTTTCACTCAACTTTGGCTCTCGCAAATGACAAATAGTTCAAATGTGCATTAGGTTCGAGCACATTGAGTCGTTCGGAGGCTTAGTCATCCTTGAGAGCAGAGGCGAACTCTCAAGTATCTAATGAAGGGAGATTGTTTTGTGCGTAGCAATATTCAATTGTCTTCCCTAAGGAGAAAATTGATGTAAAACAACTTTTTGTACAAAGGACACAACACCTAACTATTACGGGTCAGAGGAGTACCTTACATACGATACTGAGGAGTGTTATGCCTCGATACTTATAATACTCGAGTTTATTCTCTTAACGAATTCTATTTGGTAGTCAACCAGGAACAGAGTGGTCGGCAAGTTTTACTTATTCACGTCCATTTACACAGTTCAAAATAAACGTTCATAAATCAGTTCAGTTTCTCATCTCGCTCAGTTCAGACGCTACCAATCGCTCCGCTGGTGTAGCAAGGCAAGTAATCAAATTTACCCGCGCGCCGCTTGTTCTATTTGCAAAAGCAAAAATTGATTCCTTCTACCTAGTGTGTGAAACGTGAAACAATGAGTGACATTGATTGTATATTTTTTTATTTCGATTATAGAGGTTTTAGCCTTAAGGTCATTCGCCTCTTCGGGTTAGAAAAATCTCTTAAGAAAAATTTCTAACCCTATGTGCGGGGTTGGGACTCGAACCCAGGTACAAGGCAATCGATTTACCAACTGCGCTACGCCCGCTCCTAATGATTGTATACTATTCCCCCGAAAATCATTCCCCAGAAAGCCATTCCCCAGAATTCAACCCCCCCCCCTTTTTCCCCCAAAATACCATCTCCCAGAATATACCATTCCCCAGAAAGTCATATCCCAGAATGCACCATTCCCCAGAATTCCATCCCCCAGAATGCACCATTTCCCAGAAAGTCATTCCCCAGAAAAGCTATTTTTAACTCACTACAGTCGTGGTTCGCTGGTTGGTAACTTTTGAACTAGACCGCTTTTAGTTGGACCTCTGCTAGTTGGACCATTGTCCAACTAAAAAGCTTCTTAATGTCAAAATCCTATGTCAAAATCACCTTGACAATCAAACTGAAAATAATCAGAGATGTGAACAGAAGCATTTACACTAAACCCAGGCTTTTTAACGCGGGGGAAACGTACTGCGTAAAAAACCGCGTTTATTGGAAAATCCGCGTAAACAAAAACTCAGCAAAAGACTTAGAATATTTTTGGAAGTTTTTTTTTGCACGGATTTCTCAATTAATGCGGTTTTTGCAAAAATAAGTCCTTTTGAATGCAAAAGACTTAAAAGATTTTCGGAAAGATGGAACATGGATGGGTCTGCAAGACTCCTTATGGCCCACACCCCAACAATATGGGTATTTTCGGAATGGTCTTGAAGAGTAGGTGCCAGAAATCGATTTTTGACGCCATTTTGAAATCAAAGATGGCGACTTCCGGTTTAGTGAAATCGAAATAACTCCATCAATATGGATATTTTCGGAATGGTCTTGAAAATCTTGAAAAGTTTGCATTTAAAAGGACTTAGAATATTTTTGCAAAAACCGCGTTAATTGGAAAGTCCGCGTAAAAAAAACCACGTTAATTAGAAAATCCGCGCAAAAAAAACCTCGTAAAAAACCAAGCATGAAAAACCGCGTAAAAAACCTGGGTGTACTAACGTCTCATTTGGATAGTTTTGGGCGTCTGTCAGTCGGCCCAACTAACGAATCAAATTCGTTAGTTGGATATAGGTTGTGGCCCAACCAAGTAAGGTTATATGGTGAAACTAAAACTTTATGCATTATTAGAGTAATTGAAGTGATGTGGATAGTAGGCGAGCTCACGTCTAGAGTAGAACGCTTTTTTTTCGCTGTCAGTTTTCTGCAGTGTATTTTAATAGAAAAAAAGTTTGTTTTTCACTCTCGGTGCCTTAATTCTGATAGTGAATCATCAGTGAATCATTAGACGCAGCGTTCTCGGGAGGACAGTTACCCACGTGATGCCAACAAGAGACTATTAGTTGCTATGTTTGATCTGCCGGCTTTTGGGACTGCTTCTGCGTGCTGGTGTGAAGCCCAGACGGCAGTTCGGAAGTCGTGAAGGCACCACGGAATTCCCGGTGGGATTTTTCCATCACGCAGAAAAATAATTTTTAATGTCAAATAATATGAGGGTTGAAATAATAAATTTACCAAGTTGTTCTGTGTTCAATAAAAAATACATGTTTATATAAATAAAACAATTGTTGAAATAATTCTGAAGAATTTATTGGTTCAAACATGGAAAATAGTTGGAACAACAAATTTTTTTATTGATTTTATCATAACAACAATCGAAACAACAAACAACTTTGTTGAATCAATGAGCTCATTTTGTTGAATAAAACTAATAAAATATTTGGATCAATGCATGTCAAATGTTCAATACAAAAAACATTTTTGTTAAATCAAATAATATCTTTTATTGTTTTAAACATAACAAATATTTGAATCAATGCATAGCAAATATTGAAGCAAAACCAATTTTATTGTATATAAAATATGCCTATTCTTTAATAGGAACCAAAGGCCAACTGTCATGGTGAGAAATTTAGAACAAACCATTACTCGCTGACAACAGATAACATCAGTACAAATGAACCTCACAAAGTAAATACTTGCCATTGACTTATTGGCCTTTCTCTAAAAACAGGTTACAAACGCATTAATTTTACGCAGTAAAATCATTCTGGAACCGCTTCGGAATCCTGAATGGATGCAGTATGGCCCAGTCAAACTCATTCCGGGATCGGTTTGGAATTCTGAATGGATTCATTATGAGTTCCAGCTCAAAGGCAACAACCGATTCCGACTCAGTCGTTTGTTGCATTTGAGCGGGAATCCATAAGGGATTCCAAACCTGTTCCGGAGTAGGCTTGCTTGGAATGAAATGAAATTTTATTACATGCAGCGCATACGATTCCAATCACCGTCCCTTTATGTAGTACCTCTGGCCGTGCGCGTGGTTTATTCTAGATATGCGCTATAATGTCAAATTCAGAGTCTCGGCTTTTCCAAAAAGATTGCAGAAGGCGCACGAATACGCTGTCTTCCTGTTGGACCAGAGATGGTGAAGTACAGGAAACTGCCCTCTCGAACGGGTATTATTTATCTCTGGTGCGGTGACGTGTTTTCAGTTCTGCGATTGTCGTTTTTAAGCCACACAGGGTGTTTTGGTTGAGTCCTGGAATAGAGGAAGGCACCATAAAACGCACCGTGTGCATTCGACTTAGTTTATTCACTAACCTTTGTGCGACATCATGATTATTTTCAAGCTGCACTTGCGCCCTTCGAGTCCGGAAAATCTGAGCACTATAAGAATTTACCGAAATCTGAATTCCCTGATTTAAAAATAGCGAATTTCTCCAGCATTGACGCACGTGGGAAAAGTTTTCTTCTTCGTAGCAACTTTTATTTTTTATTTGTTTCAATTCAACAAGGACTGTTGATGTAATGCATTCAGTCCTTTTGAATCAATCAGCTGCATGCTTTTGTTAGAATCACTGATTTATTTGGAACAAACAATAATTTTGTCGATCTTCGAAAAGCACAGATAACAAAACTTGTAAGATTGATTCAAGATATATTTTGGTTGATCTAACCAAAAAAAAAGTTTGGTTTAATAAATTCCTTGGTTCACAATAAAGAATTTTTATTGATTAAAAATGAAGAAATAATTTATAGAATCAAACATGCACAATTCTTTTGCGTGATGTTATTTTAATTATTTGGCTTCCAATATACGTTTATATATACATTTGATTCGCCTTTTGTTTTCTCCGTCATCTATGAAAACTGTTTCGTTTCCGAGCGTTTTCAATAAGTAGATGATTGGACTATTATCAACATAAAAACGCTTGTAAGGACGTAGCCAGGTGTGTGGAAATAAGCGGGTCTACGTCATTGCAGTTCGTGGCGAAAACTGATATGACAATAGATATGCTCAATTCTGCAACTCCACCCTACGATTTGTGCAGGTGTTCATGCTATGCTATGCTATGCTATTGGAGTAATTGAAGTGATGTGGTGTTAAGTTGCTGAGGATGAGCTGCCGAAAGCGGAGGCTTCTCGCAAGTAAGCCATTCGCTTACCCGATTTACTTAAACATAGGAATTTATTCCTTCTTTCAAACATGAGCAGTTCATTGAATCTTCATGAAAATGACTATGTTTGCTTAGTTTGCACTTGAAGAATTGTCCCAACTTTTGAGCAAGACTATTCTGTTCGGCACAAAGTCTTTTGGCACAACATCGTCTGACATAAGACATTGTATAAGCACAGACATAACACCATGATTAATTCCTTAAAAATATCGATCCGCCAAACACTACATGGTTCTTACCACTCATTTACAAATTAGTTAACCTTCAGACCCAGGAACTTTTTAGCATTGAAAATGCTTTACTCTACTATATGGGGTTGGAGCTAGGTGTAAAACTAAAATCTGATTCCGAACAGCGTCACGAAAATGTGGCATAATTTTAAATTATTGATGCGTTGTTAATTGTTGATGGATTTGCGTCATTTATACACTAATCGAATCAGAGAAGTTCAACTTAAAAATTGGTTGCAACTATAAATTGGCATTTCAACTGTACACTATTGAAAAATCCGTATTATTGTGAAAACATTGGGAAAATGCAAGAAAAAAAGACAAAGTTTTCGCATACGTTTTGTTAATTGTTGATGGATTTTCATAATTCGAACACAGATCGATTCTACAAATGGCCAGTAAAAAATTGTTATCAAATTTATCTGTGTATTTTATTAGCACTTTATTGAAAAATCCGTAAATATGGAATAAATAAGGATAAACGTATACAATTTTCACAAATTTGCGCAAAATTTTCCCTAATATGGACCTCATCTCGACATTCATAAGCATTCTATACATTCCATCGCTTGATATAAAAGCAATATTTTTAACCGAATTCCTTCATTGCCATACTTGCTCTGCTGGCAGAACCAATTAGATTATCGCTACTGTTGCTTGTAGGATAGCTGTTAGATCTTTTATTTGACAAGAGCTACAGAAGGGGAACGTTTATCTGTCCACTGGAAGGATTTTGTTCGCAGTTCCAAATTGTTGGTTCATACTGTTAATATTAGTCGTGCAGGCAAGGCATAAATCGTTCCATAGGATTTTCGTCCGTAACCCAAAACATGGTTATTAGCAAACCGTCCTTGTTAGGACGAATATATAATGGAAAAAGAATTCAATTAGAAAATTCCTTTAATTAACTTAAGTTTCTGCTTGTCAATTCTGTTCCTTTACCATTGAATCATAATATAAGCAATATATACAAAATAATAATCACCGACGATTTCTGCAAAACCTTCATGAAAATTAGTGAATGTGACAACCTTGCCACTAAGCGAAAGCCACACCAAAAAGAATGATGAAAATATGTTTATTTGTCGTACAAAAGGAGGGTCTTCCATCTGCACCAAAAAGTTGATAAAAGAGATCGCCTGGTGTCACATAGTGCTCATTTGATCTGAGCTGCGAAAGAGGAATGTTCGTCTGTGTGTATGCAGTAGAAACGAATCGCCGGTTAAGTTCGAATTGTTTTAAAGGATTCTCGTCCTGTATCCCAAAAATAGTTATTAGCAAACCGTCCTTATTAGGACGAATAGGTAATGGAAAAAGAATTCAATTAGAAAATTCCTTTAAATTACTTGAATTAAATTTGTGCTTTTTAATTCTATTATTTTACCAGTGAATTGTAATATAAGCAAATATTAAAAATAATAATCCCCGATGATTTCTGCAAAACCTTTAAGAAAATTAGTGAATGTGACAACCCTGCCACTAAGCGAAAGCCACACCAAAAATGATGCATTTTCAATGTGACTGCGGTCGTGTCTTATACACAACCCTTTAAATTTTTTTAAACACACCAAACCGTTTGCCAAAATGAGCATTCATTTCGATTTTAATATAGATTCAAGGAAAGTTCAAAAGAAGGAATTGACACCTATGTTTGAATAAACCGGTCAGACGAAAATATCACAAATTTGCGTGCAAGAGTTATTTGACAAACAAAATCAAAAAACTGCTCATGATTAAAAGAAGGAACCAATGCCTATGATCGAGTAAACCGGTTATACGAATGGATAACATGTTTGCTTGCAAGGGGCAGCCACAATCGGCGCATGTCCTCAGTAGCTTCACACCGCATCAGTTCCGTGAATTAGGTAATGCGCAAACCTTAGGCTTCACAAAAAATGGTTTAACTTTTCTGGGGAATTCTGGGGTATGACTTTCTGGGGAATGGAGCATTCTGGATAATGGCTTTCTAGGGAATGGTACATTCTGGGCAATGTCTTTCTGGGGAACGGTACATTCTGGGGGATGGAATTCTGGGGATTGGCTTTCTGGGAAATGGCTTTTTGGGGAATAGTATACAACCGTGACAATACAAACCAAGAGTATATCCCATTTCGGGCAAACTGTGTTGCTGTTGACTTCTCGAAATGTCCGGTAAGACCATCGATTCGTGAAGTGGAGCAATTGTTGAAGGTGCAATTCCACCATTTACGTCATGTGGTACTGATTATGTTCAAACACATTAATCAAGCAGAATCATTCGCTTCCCAGAACAACATGAAACACGTCGTTGAATGTAATGACATTTTATACAATATCCCAACGTATATAGATGTTGACAGTATTGAAATAAAGATACATGACCTGGCACCACGCACTACTTCCTCCGTCATCAAAAAACCATGTCAAAATACGGAGAAGTGAGTAGTATTACAGAAGATACTTGGAGGAACTTCTTCCCAGGAATCCGCAACGGCGTTCGTGTGGTGAGAATGCATCCGACAAAACTTATTCCTTCTTACTTGTGCTTCTCAGGCAAATGCCCTCAAGGTATTACACATTCTCAACGATCACTAGTCACGTATCCAGGGCAGATTCCTACGTGCCGATATTGCGATCAGCCTCTACACTGCCGCTAGAAGCATAATTGTCCCATGTGTATAGGGATTCCCATAGCACATGGGACAATTATGCTTCTAGCGGCAGTACACAACGGAAAACCCTGCGCAGAGACTGCTAAGGAAATTCCACGCGATACGACCAAAGCCGGTATACAGTTTTCGTATGCTAAACCACAACCGGTTGGTAAACCAACGACTGCGAACCGGGCATGCACAAACACCAGCCCAACAACGATCGAGCCCAGTACCACTAAACCAACTGCCATTACCAACATAAAAGTAACAATTACAGCAAATGTTTTCAAACCAACAACCAACTCCACCAATAAGGAATCAAATACCGATGAAGAAGGATTTACAATAGCGACCCGTAAGCACAAACAACAAATAAGAACATTCGACGTGAGCAACATGAATGCAGTACCGATGACGACATGGACATAAACGAAAACGAGAGAGAAGACGGATCGAATGACCCCCAAGGTGCGGAAAAAACGCACCCAATATTTCACCACCATGGAAGAGGATCTCAACACGCAGCAGTAAGATGCGTCAACAAGACCCGACGAACAGGCTGTAACGATTATTTCTTCCTATTTTTACAAATTGTAAAACTACAAGGGGCAGTCCTATGGGGTTGCACGAGCTGTAGACGTAGGACTATACTACTTAATGTAAAATATTTATTTTCTTAGTTCATTTATAGTAATAATAAATAAAACATATTTCTTACGTATGGTTTAATCACAGCCAATCAACATCGAATGTTACGTATTGCACCAAACCTTGGTTATCAGGTCATTTCATTTGTAGTAGGTGATCGAATCCGATTAAACTTATTTAAGAAGCTCTGAAGAAAGAAGACAGAAAACTGTGACCGAACTGATATCTGGAGCTAAATCTTTATAGCATAAGATTAGCTTGTAAAAACTTTTCGATTGCGTGTGATAAAAAACCCGGGCCAGTGAAGAAAAATTAAATTTTAGGCAATATAATCACATTTCATGTTTAGACCAAGCTTTCTAGTTATATTTTGCCATTAACGTAAATTTCCTAAAGTACGCATAAGCATGTGGCGAATGCAGTGGTCTTAATAATATATCGAAACAAGAATCTAAAATAATTTTATATATGGATCAAGATGCGTTTTTGCAACGGTTTTTCAAGTGGCAGTGTATTCATTCATACACAGGCTTTGTAGTATGTACCTATTAGTAGGATCAAAATACTATAGGCTGAGTGGAAATGAATCACGTGAAAGGGAAATGAATCAATGAATTGATCGAACGTAAATAATAAACTTTCGTTGCGCAATTTAGTAACAAATTAGATCTACCTACCTACACATTCGCCTCAAACATTGAACTCAACCGCACAAAGCAAAATGAATCAACGCTGATGATGATGGGTAGAGCGAAAGAGACAACTAATACTACGACACTATGTTAACCGTGTTTGCAAATGGAGCTCGCATGTACAAACGATTTTGTGTACGAATAATTATACATAAAAGTGTGCTGGATACGAGCACAACACAAATAAAGCATAGTATTCGAACAGACTAGCTCAGTCGCGTGTTGGACAGCACTGGGTAGCGTACCTCCACAAGCAGTGTAACGAACTTCTAGCTTAGCTACATTGGCTGTGAAAACACACAGCGCAGTGATCTGCTCCGCTTGCTGTTCAAGAGGCAACTGAGCGTTTCGGCGAAATCCGTCCGTTTAAATAGTCGATGATGACGTCATTCATAGAAGCGTAGCGCGCTAGGTACACAAATCTGTCGTGCTGGACTAGGGAAGCGCTATCTTCTGTGTGTAAATGCGCGATATGTTGACTAGGTTGTTCATTATTTAAATTTTTAATGCCATGATATCAAAAATCTTTGGGTTTATCTATTGTAATCTATTCTTAGAAGTATTTCGGGGCAATATGCGCAAAAATTTGAAAGTTTATCGTGAGATGGCTGAATTATATGCGTTTAAAATTGGACCACTTTTCGTTACATACCATTTTTGTAGAATTTGCAACGTGCACCCCTATATCGAAAACAAAGACGTAGTCCTACGTCAAAAACACGAAAGATCCACGGCTCAGTTGTGCTAACGCATTGAGCCATGTCAAATATTTTTTAAATTAAAAAACGCTCATAAATCAAATTAAACATCTACAAATTGACAGTCTTCAATAGTCGATCAAGGACGTTTCGAGTTTAAGTCGTTGCCAGCAATGCCAGAGATTTCCTTTTTCCATCAAACCCTATCCTGAACGACACATAGGGGGTTATTCTGACGGTCACTTTCGGTGAGGTGACACAAATCTCACGTGACTAAGGTGATCGGAAATTTTCAAGTCATCTCACTTAAAGTGAGAGATGTCACCAAGGTGACAAATTTTGTCACATCAGGTGACTAAGGGAATATGGAAAGTGACCAATGGGGGTGACTTTTGGAATAAGAAAAAAACGATGCAACTGAAGTGAGGAGGTTGATAATTTGAATTTTGATTGTCGATTTTATTTTTTACATTTTAGCAACCCTGTAAATCTGTTGGAAATTTGTAATGAAGTATGATTTTCTATAATTTTAATAACGATTTAAATTAATTTAACCAGTTTTTTTGTGACTGGTATATGAAATATTTGTGAGATTGGAGCGACTAATGGAACTATCTGCTGCACAGCCATTTTTTTGATATTTGCATCAGAGGGAATGTGTTAAAGGTTTGGAGTTATCCTCCTCCGCTATATTATTCTGAGCTACGATAACGACCATAAAAGCACTGATGAAATAAAAGATAACAACATAGCTGTTGGGTTTTTAGAAGTAATAATTGTCGAACAAAAAGCCATGTTTAGTAGGCACGACTTGTGTGACAAACAGCTCGTTACAATTAAATGGTTGTTGGAGATAATAAGCTTTGTTTGCACTCCTGTTCGTCTGTGGATAGTATTTTCCAGTTAAAAATGAAACTTATGATTTAAATTTTCACAATGTGATTGGATAAGACCAAATAAACATAGAAGCTTTTTCATTTTGCAACATATATTTTATATAGGCCATCAATCAATATAGATGATTGGGAATGCGCCTCTACTTGGTATTGAAAGAGATGGGATCTAAAAGCATGTTCCATTACGGCATAGATCAACTTTTAAGAGTATGTAGCTCCAGGGGTAAACAAACTCATCGTTACATGTAAGTTCTTATTCGTTACATGTAAGATGTTGGTTATTTGTGTTACTGTTTGTGGGTTCGCGGCTACTCTCATCCCCCGGGGATAGTCGTTGCGATTCCGAAAGGGGCTTGCTTAATTCCCATCGCTTGGTATTGACGTTCTGGGGTGGGAATGGAAAGCCTCTTTTTGGTCTTCGGGTATCGGGCACGTAATTTGTTGTAAGAAGGTTTTCGGATCTGGTTTAAGGTTCAGGTTCGTACCTAAAGTTCTGGATTTATCCGCCTACTTCTGTTAATGAGGGGTTGTTTTCACGCGGTGTTATGTAGTGATAGAAGTAGATTGACGTTACGTATTCTGCTGCGGCGGGCCATCGAGGCGCGCGATTGTTTTTTATGCTTAGAGTGTTAAGCTAAGATTGCCCGACACACGGCCTATGTAGCCCGCGACGACGGCCTGTTGTCTCTTTCAAGGTTCAGAACTAGGACTGATTTGGGCGAGCCAGACAAATTCTAAGTTGCTCCTTATATAGTTCACCGGCAACTTAAGTCTATGCTAGCTAGCCTATGAAAGTATTGTGTTATATAAGCATGCATGAAATATATTTTTTATATTCTACTATTTATTCAGAAGTTCAAAAATTGATGCATATCCCACCGTATGTATTTCGGAAATTGTGTTCCTATTGGAAATAATGAAAAAATAATTACTAACAAATTGAAAACATTATTATGACGGACATAGTATATCCATAATTGGTGTAATTACTCTATATGATCCTTGCCGCATTTTTCAGAAGTATCATGAACATGAACATCCTTTTGGAGAGAGTGTTTTCATGAAGATCTACGACCGATTAAATGAATAGATACTTTATTTCAGACATTCTATATTGACTGATTGAATATTTTTCGCTTATAATTTAAATATTGAGTTTGGGAGGGACTATTGAAACGATTTGAACAGTTGTTAACATTTAGTAAGTATATGGTGGGCTCTCCTCACCCATTGGGATTGCATTTTATTACCATTGCGATCAATTACAGTACGATAGGTTTATGTCGTTTTCGAATCATCCTTTCGCATAATTGGGTGCAGCGAACTCTAGCGTGTGTTTGCTGAAAACAATTTCATGCACTCACTATACTGCCCATAAACGCATAAGAGTCCCATGTGGATTTTTGTCGAAAATAAGTTATCCGTTGGATTGTATTCGGTATCACCATTGAATCACACTGCACAAATAAGATTACTGGGTTTGATCTGAAAATATCAAAAAAAAAATATACCAAAACATGATTGTCCCATCCATTTTGCTCAATGGATGGGACAATCTTGAACAGCGTTTTCTCGGCTTGCTGTTTTTCAACATGGGACTCTTATGCTGTTATGGGCAGTATATTTCTTGGCAAATAAGATTTTCTGGCAGGAAAAATTTTAGAATGGTGGATAAATTGGTTTCTGAGATTTCGTGGTGACCGCGTAAGAACTTTTCAACGCATGCACGCATTTTCAGAATACCTTTATAAAAAAATTGTCATCGTGATAAGAATGTGTAATCCCGATTGAGCTTCATTGCATTGTAAATGCTATAATAAGGGGCAGATTAGTGCAAATATGTAATCGTGGGTGAATGGAGAACAGTGAGTCTAATGATGTAAGGTATGAAAACTATGCTCAATGGAACTATTCAAGTCAGTCTTGGATCACATACATTTGGAGCAACATCAGATGTTGCTTCAAGATGTTCTCAACCCCGATTTGGCAGCTGTCACGCCGCCACCCACGTTACGGCTTGGTAAGGCTAGACTGGTGTCGAAAGGGGTCAAGTAAGGCTGTCTGACGTATTCTTGATGGTCACATCATTACCGTTTCAGCATTAAAATAGGCAGACGGCCTTTGTTGATTTTAAAATTAGGGAATATGTATGAATTCACATATAATGTCTTTTTTGCTTCAGATAGTTGATATTTGCGAATGGCGGATTCAATGACAGAGATATCGATTCTATGAGACGATCGACTGACGTTGTCAAAATAGCAGAAGAGATGAGCAGTGGTAAGCTGCAACTTAGTATGTAAGTTTTAAAGGAGGTGAGACACTACCCCTGAAATGTAATCTGTAAGTAGCACTAACATACATTATTATTCCAGCTCAAACAGTTCAGGGACTGTACAGGATGGCGCTAGGCCTGTGACCTTCGGCTGGCATGGTTCATTCGCATTGGTTCGATTGTCTTCACGGCTGGTTGGTAGACGTGTACTTCTACTTACAAATGGATACATCTTTTCCCTTGGATGGAGGGATATGAAGATCCTGTTGGTTATTGACTTTGACCTTGGGTACGGGTTAGTTCGAGAAAGGAGTACAGGAGTGGCACCTAAAAATAGTCAATTATTCAGGACTTTTTTTATGATCATTTAGCTCGACCAAGCACAACCGCTCTTAGAAATGGTAAACAACCCTTTCGGGTCAATGCGGTCTGTTTAAGTCGAACCAGATCGACATTCGTTTTGAGAAAAAATTATATGGAATCGTGGATAAATATTTCTCATGTCCTCTATGGGCAGAGATTCTTTTTGTGAAACCCTCAAAGAACTTTTCCTGTCTGGCTACTCAGCAAAATGATGATAGAAAAAATTGAGGATTGTAACAAATATGAATATTGACTGCAACAGGGATGATCAAATTCTGTATGCATGTGTGCCTATGTGTGGATGTGCATAGGAGCAATGTATCCCTGAGCAACACGAAAGGACAAACTCTGAGCCGCCATAACGCTCATAGGAAGGCGGGTGCACAGTTCTAGATGCACAGAGCACTGCACACACTGACATGTGCAACGGTGAGCCGAAAGGTGTACATTTAATGTACATAGGTTGCAAAAATAGGTTATTAAGACAGCCCGATTGCACACTGATAGTTATTGTTATTTCATGCTGTCGGAACCGACAAAAAGTTAAGTCACGGTAAACTTCCACACTAAGCATTTGCGACGTTGAAACACATTTTTGTCGGTTCCGACAGCATGAAGTAACAAGTTACTTTACGCTTGTCCGGACATGCCGTAGACTCAGGTGATTCGCATTTCTAATGCCAAAAGACCCTGACTCCTACGGTAGCAGACAAAAAGTTAAGTCGCCGGTGAGCTCTAAGCTTGCATATATGATCCTTCCACGCTTTTCTAAACTTTCTCCCTTCAACTCCTTGCTCTCCCTTGAGTACTATGGCTTTAAATATTGAAAAATATACTTCACCTTCCAGTCCCTTGCTAATTAAATGCCGTAACAACTGTTGACAAATTGACTCAATAGGTCGTTAACAAAAATGGTTAACAAAAAAAATGGTAAAAATAGAATGTCCATCTGGTTTGGCTCGAACAGATCACACCGACCCGAAAAGACTACTCAGCATTTCTAGAAGCTGCTGTACTTGGTCGAGCTAAATAACCTTTCCTGATTTAGCTTCATACCAAAGGTCAAAAGAGTCGACAACTAGCAGGATCCACATGTCTCCCACCCAAGTGAATTGATCTATCCACTTGCACACATCTACCAAAACCAGCCAAGAAGACTTCCGAACCAATGAGAATAGACTATGCCAGTCGAACGCACAGGTCCAGCGCCATCCCGTACCGTTCCTGAAATTATATATGTATTAGTGCTACTTACAGATTTCATTTCAGCAGTAGTAAGTGTCTCAGTCCCTCTTGTAAAACTCGCTTACTGCTCCTCATCTCTTCCGGCATTTCATGGAAACCTCAATTTCCTTCGGAACTCGTACATGAGACTCTCAAGGAGCTTTACTGGCGCAAAAAAGATATTATATATTACTTTATTTCCCACATTCCCTAATCTTATAATCAACAAAGGCTGTCTGCCAATTCTAATGCGAAACGCTAATGATACGACCATTAAGAATACGTTAGACAACGAAGTGAAAACTGCCAAATAGGAGTTGAGGACAGCTTGAAGCAACATCTGATGTTCCTCCAAATGTATGTGATCAAAAACTAACTTGGATATCTCCATTGAGCCTAGCTTGCATAGCTTACATAACTAGTATCACTTTTCTCCTTTCACCCACGAAAACAGCTTAGCAGCCATCATTTAATAAAAAATGTTTAAGTTTGCAGGTACACATGCAAAATATATTGAGACTTTACGGTGTTTGCTGGAATGGAACAATAAAATAAAATTCAAATCGTGTATAAAAATTCCTCTGAAGATGAAAAATTTGAATGAAAAGTTTTTGCGAAAAATGAATTTTCCCCTTAAATTGTTGTTCTGAACCACTGTCCATTGTATAAGGATTATGGTTGATGGACCTACTGCAATAGGTAGTAGCACCACAACATTATCAGCATAAATTATGATTTAGGAACACCTTATCTAATAAAAATCATTGCTGTTTCCACTAAATTTAAAATTTGTTTTCAATAGGGAAAAGTTAAACGATGCGCCAACGTATAATAAATGGCTAAAATAATGACCCCAGGATGTTGATCTAAATTTAAATGTATGGTCAAATTCGAAACCAATTGCTTTAAATTAGCAATCGCTCACAATCATAGATCACGACCTAGATTAGAGTGGTTCTTTATTCACAATTGATGAAAATAGGACATTATTATACGGTTCTAGCTAAACTTTTTTTTTGTCTCACCAAAAAAAATCTGTCTGTCGTTCGCCATAACAGACCAGACTGTGTTTTCCCGACGAAATAGATTTCTCAAGCAGCAAAGCTGCCCAAATAAAAAAAATATTATACACAAACTTTAACCCATATAGTCCAACGATTCCACATATTGTTTGGATGATACCCTGAACTGGTCGTTAGGTTCTTAAATCACACGATGTTTATTAGGGCGTGCACCCATTCAATGGCACCCCGTGTTCAATCACTCTACCAAATAGAATTTGGGCTGGATCAGATCAAACTATCGTCGAAGAAATCATCCGGGATGTCAGGCTAACGACCACATTAGTAACATCAAAGCAAAAAAGTACTGAATAGGTGTTGAATGATACCTTTTAATGTGTAGCTATTACGTATCAACCTAGTGTACATGGAACTGCGAATGAAATAAGATAATTATATGTACGTAAGAGCGTAGAAAAATGTGTTTTCGAATTTCTGTGTCCAATGAAATAGTAACTACAAAACCTGGCATCCGAAAAAGAACTTCATGGTAGAGTAGATTAGTCATAACATTATTATTAAGCTTATTCTGCATTACGACGGATCACTTTTCGAACGAATGTGATTTGCATTCTCAATATAACGACACGAGTCGGATTCGATCGAACCGCATTTGTTTGAAAAATCAAACCGTCTTAATACAAAATAACCTTGTTTAACTTTATACTTTTTAACAATTCGTGCCGTCTTTTGATAATGCTACCAGTGCTTTTTACAAATACAAACTTATTAGTTAGCGTTTCCGTATTAGTTTTTTAAATTAACAAAACTACTACAAATAGTTGTAATATGTTATGCAATTGCTTGAAAAAGCAACCAATACGACGAATACCAATCATAATATAAACGGACAACGATTCGATTTAACTTTTTTTTTCACCTTCGTCATCTCTCATTTTTTTCGTCACTTTGTTGTCACCTGGAACGACTAACAGAATGCGGTGACACACCAGAATAGCGTGACAGAGAGTCACGTGAGTGACTCGTCTCACCTTAGGTGACTTCGGTGATCGCGCGAGTGAGAAAAAGTGTCACCTCACCTAAAGTGACTGTTCGGAATAACCCCCATAGTCTATCGGCTGATTTCCACATGGAACAAATTGACATCAATTGTGTCATTCGTACTGATCACTGATGAATCTATCCGAATAGCATTCTTTGATTCGTTTGATAATATACAACGCACGGTCTGAACGTTGCATTCCGATATTTTTTATCTATGGAAAAGATCGTATGGAATCCAATGCACACGGAAAGCGAATAATTACAACTACAGAACGGCGGTGAGATGAGTGCTTAAAAATGCGTCTTCGACTGTGATATTTCAAATGAAACCCGTTATTTTACTACACTTACGTTTATCTTACAAAATAGGGACTTTTTAAACATCATCTGAGGTGTTACAATATTTTATATTTACTTAGAAAACAAACTTCTTGAACAACGACCATGAAGTTACCATCGTTTACCTCCCCCACCACCGCCTCGATTACCACTGAAATAAACAACAGGATAATTAGCATCTTTTGTCGGTAAACTAAGCACGTTAGAACATACCGGAATCCACCACCTCCTCCACGACCGCCACCACCACCTCTGCCGCCTCCAGGACCACCACGACCACCCCTGAAGCCGCCACCTCCCCGACCTCCGCGTCCACCGCCTCCTCCACGACCACCACCAGGTTTGCCAACACGCCCGCCCGGTTTCTTGTTGTTGTTACCCGGCAGGAACCTCGCCAACGGAAGCAGCTTGGCGGAATCGATAAACAACTTCTGCTTCGGCTGAAATCCGTCCACTTTCATGTTGTCCATCAGCTTGATCGATATGTAGAAATCTCGCAAATGCCCGAATATTTCGTCCACTTTGCCAATCTGCTTCTCTCCCTCCATGTAGATCGGTGCATTAAAGAAGGGCACATTTTCAACTTCTACCTTGGCGACCAGATCCTCCTGGCAAGGATAGTCGTAGTATCCAAGGGGAATAATATTCTTCGGTCCGTCATCCCGATTTCCAAAACTACCCCGATTGTTGAAGCCTCCGCGACCTCCACCACGACCACCTCCTCGAAAACCACCGCCGCCGCCACCACCTCCGCCTCCTCTACCACCGCGAAAACCGCCGCCGCCGCCTCCTCGTCCGCCACCACGGAAGCTCATGATGCCGTGTGTCAGTTGGTGTTACTGGAAGTAGAATAGGAAAAACAAGTTTAGCTTATCGTGCCTTAGTTTTTTTAAAGATAGACATAGATGTTTTCCAAACATTGCTGCTTCTAATAAATGGTTGAATGCAAAATTTCCAGTAATTGCTGTTCCTGCTAGTTCAAAAAACAGTAAATTTGTATTTGAATGGAAAACCGCATTTCTTTTGATTCCTGCACGCAGTCAGCAAAACGTAACGCTTATATTGATATGCGAAGTATCATAACGGAGTCTATCCACTGAAATCAACCCATTCTAACACTGGTCGCATTCACTTGCACTAAAATCGTAGTTCCAGATTATAGTGAAAGACAAGTGTGTATTATTACAATCACCTTCATATTTCAAACTATTTTCTTTGTCCTGATTTGTTTAACAGTTATGTGTCCAACAAAAAAAACACCTTTAACAGGCCAACGAGGGTACCCGGGTACCCACAAATTGAAATGCTCATAACTATGGCTTCCTTTAACCGATTTGGACACTTTCAGATATTTTGGATTCAGGAACTCGTCCACTTTTTGATTCTGTACAATAGAACCGAAATAATGGATCTGGTTTTTGGTAATCTGGATTTTCCGGAGTAATGTTCCAGTACTAGGATATGATTTGTAAATTTTAATAATGTACTAGCAATATGAGTATCAAAACTCTTCAAATTGTATCGGAAGTCTGTTTTTTATTGTTACGGGACCTTATGGCAATTTGAAAAATGGAATTGGAATGGAATGGTCACTTATGGCCCCACGGGAACCTTCTCCGGAATGTCCGTTCCGGGGTCAAATCACCAAATGGTTCCAAAACCACGAGATACAGCCTATTAATGCGATTCCAAGAATTTTGATACCCATATTGCTAGTATTCCATTGAAATTCGTAAATAGTACCCCAGCACTGGAACCTGCTTCCGGAAACCCGGATTACCGGGAACCGAATGAAGTAACCCGATTCGTTTTTACCAAGTCCAAAAGTGGATGAGTTCCTGGATCCAAAACGACCAAAAGTTTCGAAATCGGTTTAATATTACCTTAGTTATGGGCATTTTAGTTTTGTGGGTACCCGGGTACCCACGTCGGCCTGTTACGTAGTAAAAAAATTCAAGAGCCCCTCCTCCCTCCCACCCTTACTATATCAACAATATTATTAACCCAAAAGCTTGACTTAGTGAAGTTCTAAGATGTCACAAAGTTTCAATTTCCAGCTATGGATAAAACATAGGAATTTAATTAATTGAAACTTAAAAAGGTACCCGGGTACCGCGTCGGACACACAACGGTTAAATTTTTTCTCCGTCGTGGACCGTTATCAAGACACTACGGTAGAGACGCATACATACATTTGGCTGAATAATGTAAACGGGTACTCAGATTTTAAGGTTAAATAACAGTTTATAATTATTCTTGAATGTTTAAAATGAAATCTATATCATTTTAAAGGAAATAGGTAGCGAAAATGATAGAAATTTCTTGTAATTGAGTGATTAAAAACAATTTTGAGCTTATTCCGGCATAATCGTCAACCCGATTAACCATTCGGATCAAACGATTTTAATGCATAATAAATCTCACCTTATGGCTATTTTGCGAATCTTTCTTGTCCAAAGGAAGACTACGTTTAGTTTATCTGTAACTCGTAGTAATATAAACACTTATTTCAGTGAAATTTTCTCAATTTCACAGAAGTACTTTCTTACTAGCTATAAGCACATGTTTACAACGCACACTTCTGAACTGAATCAAGAAATGCGGCGAGGTTGGCCGTTTGACAGCCGCCTGTAACATTTTACCGATTTTACCGCTATATCAAGAATAACATGCGAAAACGTCGTATATAGGTATTTTACAATTTTGTGATTTTCGAGCAAAACACATGATAGTGGTTGAAAATCTAACGATAAAAATACAGTTTGGGATAAAATGGGAACCTGCAAAATCCGTTTTTTTAAACTAGGTTTGACGCATGTTTGTATATAACAACAAAACTTTAGGAATCCTCTATGGGCTGATTTCTTTACCCTCGCTTAACGTTTAAACCAGGTTTACCAGTACGTTTAAACCCGGCTTAAGCGTAAAACGAAGGTGAAGAAGGAGAAGCAACACGCTAGATTCCACTTTTTCAAATAGTTGGCACAGTATACTGCTTAAGACAGGGTTATTCGGTAATTGGGTCATTAAGCTATATACAGTTTTCCATTCCACTCGATAAATTTTAGGTCCAATATACATAATACAACATTATTTCAAAAAAAAATTCGTTATGATACGTAAAAACGATTTTTTTGTTTTATTTTTTAAATAAATCTTATATAAACTTGGCATACATAGGAAAACTGCGGTTGTTTACATCTGGCCTATCAAGACAACATCCAAAATAAAAAAAAACTATATTCAATTAAACTTATCCAGCTGTGTTAGTATTGTGCTGTTTTGACGGTTGATTTGGGAGGAAAACAAATCGTTTACGCGGCGATTTGGTAGGAAAACAAACCGCTTCTGGGGAGGGCGGCAGTATAAAAATGCGAGATCTCAGTGTGCGTGTTTTAAACGTCAGATATCTCAATGGTGTTTATGTCAAATAAAAATAACCCTGCGGGAAAACAGGGAAAACATGTGTTCATTTTTTCTGACAGGGCATCATTTGTCGTGAAATTCGAAAGTCAAATCCTTCTGATAGTGTCAAATCCAGACTGTCAACATATTTCTTTATTTTAAATTTAAAGTTTATTTTCACGTGTCCTGAGATAGAAAAATACATTGTTGCAATCACGAAAATCAGCTTTATCGATGTATGTAATAAAAAAAGAGTTTTTTTCATTTAATGACCCAATTGTCCATCTCTCCTCGTCTTGACAGGTGTAGTAACTTCCGGCAGCTGTGTCCACTAGGAGGTTGATGACAGTCTATTATTTTTCTCCGGACAAAACCAGCCTAGAGGCCATGTGGCATCCGGCGGGTTGAAGTATCTCAACCAAGAATTGATCCACCGGGTTCCTGTGTCCGTGTCGTAAGAAGCGACTGAGAACAGGAGTCCTCAAGTCAAGGTGTTCCTCCGTGCCGAGGACTGAATGGCTGGCAGGACTAAAATATGCCAGTCGTGGGTCTTACCCTTGCTGTGTTAGGCGAATCTCTGACACAGTGGACGTTTGTTTCTTCGCAAATCGTGGGATTCAAATGATGGTCATGTCCCTAATATCCATTTCGGGGTTCGCTATACGCGATTATAAGCCAACATGTTTAGTATCTTCTAGTTGCTGTAGAAGTGCTGATAATGAAATATGTAGTGCTGTAATCGAGTATAGTTACAGTAGTACAAATTAATTTTCAGCATAAACGTACAGCAACTATGAATCTATCCCGCCTTGTGCAGGAAGGGAAGACTTCCATAGCTTTGGTTTAAGAACCGTATTTTCACAAAAGGATACTTCTTTGTTGGAAAGCTATTTAACCCCGTCTTCGTAGCTTTCAACAAAAATGGCATGACAAATCCACGTGAAATGCCTGGTTACTGCATACTTGCGAATAGTGCTATTGACGTATGTCTTACATCCGACCTCACAATTCGCGATATTTGTGCTGTCTTGGTAAATATGATTGTTGACAACATAAACAAGAAATACGTCTGTTGTTGTGCATATTTGTCGCATAATGAACCATCCTTCTGATGATTTCAAAAGGGTTGTGTCATATTGTGACAGAAATGGGTTTCCTCTCATAATCGGCAGTGATGCAAATGCCCACCACATAATTTGGGGCAGCTCAGAGATCAATTTGAGAGGCACCAAATTAATGGAATACTTAATGCTATCTACCTTCTATGGGTACCTGGTCATTCCGGTATTGGAAGTGAATGGGCGGACGAATTGGCTAGAGCTGGTGCTGCGACTGACTTCGTTGGTCCAGAACCAGTTCTACCACTGTCGATAAGTTAGATAAAGCACAAGATTCGTATTTCATTTTAACAACACATTCAATACAATATCAAGGGCTTCTGAAAACTGTAACCAAACGATTTGACTTGAGGTAAACATTATGGTAATCTTGTAAGGAGATTTTAACGATACACGTTTTTCTTTAAAGCAAACTTTACAGAACCATATGACGACTACCATTATTGAGACTTCAATTCAAATCGTTTCGATATATTTTTTTATAATCCCGCGGAAGCACCTGAATTGATTTCTAACATACAATATTATATTACAACCATTTCATATATTGTAACAATAACTCGGATCTTTATTCTACAATTTCATATATTCTGGTGGCAGTTGAAAATCGAAATATTGAACTTGCCCCTTTCGATTTTTCTCCTATTTTCAGCGTGCGGAACTAAAAGTGCTGATGTAAATGATGCGCAAGTTGATTCTCTACCATGTACACAAAATGCGCTTTAGTTGCCCATCTTGCAAATAGTGAAAAAACGAAAGGCGCAAGACAATTCTTCGATTTTCAACTGCAACCAGAATAATTTTGCAGAAAAACGCATTTATTGTAATATCATAAATAGACCTTAACGTATGTGGTTACGGTGTCTTTTTTTAACAACTTTATGCAAAAAAAATCAGCATCTCTGAAACTTCAGGATATGAAAGAATGGGCTTTCCCCTTTCATTTGAAACCAACATCAAAATAATCCGTCGGGGGGTCTAGAGCAATTTTTTTTTGAAGTTTTTTTTCGTAAAAACATAGATTTTACAATAGAACTAGTTCATATTTCTGTCCCTAGATGGTACTTTAGACATTCGGACAACACTAAAAGTCAGAATCTGATAGATATTTTAATCGTCTACAACTTTGTTAACTACTAAAAACCAATTTGAAATTATCCGGGAAAGTATTTTAATATTTTAACGAAGTCTAAGTCTAAGTTAGTTTCACAGAAACCCCAGTGGTTTGTTTTTTCATTTGCCAAATACCTGTGTTTAGTTGGACAGTGCATTCAGCGGAATTTGAGAGCTTGGAAAGTCTCATCTTTCAGCTGAAAATTATAATTCCAGATTCCACCTGATATAGGGCACCATTAATATTTTTGGGATGAAAAGTCTTAGATAAGTGTTGACCAAACTAGTATGACATTATTATACTTTTCCAAGATAGTGAGTGATTCCTCCCGCAGAAACAGCTTTTTCAATGATGCATGCCTTCTTTTTCATTTTTTCGATTGTTCTCGGGGATGACTGATGACTATTCTTGCATGAGCCTTCTACTTTGCTAGCATCTTCGTATGAAATTCACTTGTCCTGAACTTCAACCTTTATATTTGAACAAACTCACTAAAACTGTTAACACCATTGCAATATTTCGCGAATTTCATTGCAATGCTTGGTTAAAAACGCTGATTATCTTTTTCAAAATTAACTCAATGTGACAAACAGTGAACAAAAAACTTTGAGTTTTTGGATAAAGATATTTTTTTGGGATATATTCATAAGTGTAAGCGAACCCTTGTAACCAAGCAATACCTTCCGATGAATGGTAGTTCCTTCGAACCTATCGGGAAAGATTACAAACTTGAACCAAAAGCACAAATAGTTTTCTGTCTCTGTCAAACATCCTAATTTTCAGAAGGTCAATAGGAATTGTCAACGAAGAAGTTGTAATGAATCCCGTCAAATATTTTCATGTCACTAAACCCAATTATTTTTTTGGTAGTGAAATAAGTGCGAGAAAAATAATATATAATATATATATCCAAACAACTAGGCCTCGTGTGAAACTATCTTAGATATAACTTCGTTAACATCTTAAACAACTTTTCCGGGTGATTTCAGATCAATTTTTAGTTGTCAACAAACTTGTAGACAATTAAATTTTCTATCAAATTCTCACATTTAGTGTTTTTCGAATGTCTAAAGCACCATCTAGGGACAGAAATATGAACTAGCTCGAGTAGTAAAACCAATATTGTTACGAAAAAAAAATTCAAAAAAAAGTTGCTCTGGACCCCCCGACGGATCATTTTGATCTTAGTTTCAAATGAAAGGGAAAAGTCCATTCTTTCATATTCCGAAGTTATGCTGAATTTTTTTGCATAAAGTTGTTCTAATTTTTTTGCATAAAGTTGTTCTAATAAATACACCGTGTGGTTACCATATCACTTATGATTTTTGTATAATATGCACACAGATAAAAATATTGGTAAAAGTAAGAGTGTTCCGCTCTTAGCAAACAACAACCAACGCCAACTATTAGGTTGAAAGTAAAACTTTTAAATTAATCAAGAATAATAATCAAAGTGAAAGTTTTATCAAATACAAATTTGTATTTGGTTTTATATTTAAACTAAGAGTATGCGTTGGTTGTTTTTTGCTAAGAGTGAAAAACTCTTATTATTACAAACATTTTATTTCTGTGTGGAGGATTCCAGATAAAGTCTTTATTTATGCGATTGTTTTCAATATTTTTCATTCTGGGCGATTTTTATGAATGGGTATTTTTTGCACATTTTGTTGTAACTGTTCTGTGAAAAATAATGGATGAAACATATCCAGGTTGACGTACAAGGTCTGTACTCATTAAGTGGGTTATCTCACTTTTATTGAAAATGGTTGGTTAGGATACTTTATTTTTTCAGTGTGCACACAATATTTGGCTCAAGAGGCCCTTTTCATATATTATGGTAGAAAAGCGGAGGGGTGATGAGGGCAAAAAAGAGCATTTCGCACCAACCCGGTAAATTCAGCTGTCAGTCAACAGTCAATGAAAACAAAGCCTCCGCGTCTTGAATCGCGCTGTTTCAATCGTTTTTTAAAATAAACTCGGCAAAGTTTATTTTGTTCAAGTTGTGATTCTCCTGTTTCTACGTTAAATCTTAATAGCCATGGCCGAAGACGAACAGGTAGGTGTACAAGTTGAAATTGCTTTGAATCGTTATTAGCTCTACTTTCTTTGATTTTATTTTTCAGATTCCGATTATTCCCGTAAAAGAACCATTGGATTTGATCCGACTGAGTTTAGACGAGAAGATTTATGTTAAAATGAGAAACGAACGCGAGCTTAGGGGTCGGTTGCACGTAAGTAGCGCTATTTGCAATGCGATTGTATATTAAGCGCCTACATTTCCAGGCTTTTGATCAACATTTGAATATGGTCCTCGGTGACGCGGAGGAAACGGTAACTACCGTGGAAATCGACGAAGAAACATACGAAGAGGTTTACAAAACAACGAAGCGAACCATTCCAATGCTATTCGTTCGAGGGGATGGTGTCATTCTGGTTTCCCCACCAATGCGCGTGGGTAGTTAAGCTTTAGCAGGAACTTCGGATCTAAGCATTTAAGATTGTACATCCTAATAAACCTTTCGCAACTGATTGCATATTATTCGAAACGTTATCCGTCGATTACTTAAACTTCCGAAATCATTTTGACTCCTTTCAACCCAGCAAGGATATTGCATGCTGTTATACGGGACATTTCCGTGCGGGTCTCCACATCGGCACTTCCTATATGGGGAAGAACAACCACATTACTCATTTGCAGTAATGGACTGTCCAGTGGAAGTGGTTCCGGAGTAGTGACATCCAATCCGGCAGCTCTGATTTTCCCCGCCCTCAACGCGTGTATCAAATCGTGCTGTTCAACAATTCCACCGCGGCTAGTGTTTATCACAATAGCAGAAGGCTTCATTCTTGAAAAAACGGAATCATTGAATAGATTGGCCGTTGCCGCGTTATACGAACATGTAATTATTATAATATCACTTGTTTCTACAAGTTCGTCGAAGGGGACCTGGCTCACATTCAAGTCCTCTGCCGTCAAGAATTTATCGGTACGACTTGTAAATTGAATCCGGGATGGTTTGAAGGGAATAATTCGTTTAGTCACTTCCTGACCAATTCTGCCGAAGCCGACGATTCCGACAATAGAATTTTTGATACTGGTACCACACATCCACATTGGTGACCAACTCTTCCAGCCTCCGTTATGAACTTCTTTGTTGGCTTCGAACAACCGCCTAGTAGTTGCCAGCAGCAGTGCCACCGTGAGTTCTGCAGTTGAATCCGTTAGTACGTCTGGAGTGTACCCAACACGGATGCCGCGATCGCGACATTCCTTCACATCAATGTGATCAAAGCTGTACAAGTTCTAGAGTTATTACTGCAACGAATCAGGATATGCAAAAATAACCTACCCAACGGAAATTGTTGCTACAATTTTCAGGCTTGGTCCAGCTTGATCCAGTAGTTCCTTATCGATTCGGTCATTCAGTGAGCAAAAGATGGCATCCTTGCCAGTTACGTTCTTCAGAAACTCGTCACGCGGAACCGGATATCCTTCATCCCAGATTGATAGGTCGCATCTGTAACAAGAGAAGCGGACCGAGTTTTATCGTACTCCCTTGTTAACCCATAAAACACTCACTCCTCCTTCAGCAGGTCCAACCCGATGCGGGCATAGTCGTTTCTGGTGACGTAAACTTTGGGCTTCATGTTGAAGTAACAGTACGCTCGGGTTACGGTAAACAACGGCTGCGAAGCTCTGACCACAGGTAGCCACGGGTGACTTACCGAATTGGCACTGCCGTTCACAATCACGTTCGATACTGTCCGTAGGATGCGTGCGTGGAGGAAGTTTTTCATTCTATACTATTTACTTATATACTTGTATATACAACGAAGGGTGTTGATGGTAAAGATACGATCAGCTGATTGTTTGTTGATCGATTCATGATGCGGTGCGTTGAGTGCGCGGAGCTTTTCAGGGTAACCTTATGTATATTGAAAGATCCCTACACCGTATCTGCGCACAGATGGCGCGGTGGTGTGTCATGTGGCATTTCGGGTTGAGTTTGCCCTATTTTAGACAAAAAATTTGCACCATTCCGAATCTTTTTCAAGGCATGTGGGAAATGAAAAACCATTCTCATTATTCAAAAGTCCTTATCAATCAATCTGAAAGGTTTGTTCCAGTAGTAGGAGAAATTTGGTGTACTCTACTAGAGCAAACAGTGAGAGAATCGTTCCTGTATTCTCTTCTTCTGGTATAAAGTTCTATGCAAACAATTTCACTCACACTACTTGGGGGTTTGTTTTCCTCCAGCTGTCATATATAAAACTGTCAGCCAATTTAAACATTTGAATTAGCTCTCGTAAAGTATTTATAATTGTGTTGAAATGCTCTATGTCGCTATAAAACTTATTCGGGCGACGTACAATTCCGGTTGGTCATATTTCATCATGAAAATAATCCGACCGCAAAGTTATTTTCGATTTGTTTTTCTCCATCTATGACAGGTGGAGGAAAACAAACCGTTGAACACACTACTACAGTTACAGATTGTCAAGTACTCTATAGCAAATCAGAAGAAGCTTGTTGTTAGTGGGTCGTACTCGATAGCCTGGATGAACCCAGTTAAGCTCAGCCGAAAATTAACCGGAATCCTGGCTGGTTCCAGTTCGTATACCGGCTCCAGTGACGCAACCACTTCTAGTTAGAATCGGTTGTATCACTGGAACTGGAATACGAACTGGAACCAGCCAAAATTTCAGTTCGTTTCCGGCTGAGCTTAACTGGGAAGGAGCGGCGGGATTTTTTCCAACTCAAGAGCGGAGATGACTGACAGAGAATCAGACATTAAGACGACTGGTGTATCTTCCGGTTTCTGAACTATGACGAGTGCGATAGCTGACGACTTTGCTGAGGAAACCAAGCATGCCCTTCCCCTATTCCGCTTATTCCTATACCGACTTTATCACCAATCTTGGAGCCTTCGGTGAAAATCCGCGCGTAATTGCTATACCTGGTGGCCATCAGCCGGTTGTATTTGGCTCTGGCTTTACTACCAGCAGTGCCGGCCTTCAGTTATGCAGACAGACTTGTGTCCAAGTTGGGTCCGCGGGCATGCCAGGTCCGGATACGAGCTCGGTGTAAGCGGAAAATCGGTAGCAGATCCATGTCTGTATTCCCAGTGGATCTCGTTAGCCGTCTGTAGCAGAAAGCATTCCTCTCCGGATGTACGTTTTAAAAATCTCAATGCTCTTCTAGCGATGATGAGTGCAACCAACGACACGACCTGAAACTTCATGAAATCTTTTAAAGAGAAAGTGTGCGAGTAATTTACCGCCAGTTACCAGTTCATTGAGTCGCCCCTCGATACGACAAAAAAATATTTTTTTCAGCAACACTTTTTGTTTATTTTATTTTCTGTTGCTGTATAGCAACCATTTTATGTTTACAGGTAGCGTTCTTTCGTTCGATGTGGAAGGAAAGACAAGCTTTGAAATCCCGCTGAATCGTTTCCCAGTGTAATGCCGGAAAGAACGAAGTTACAGTCGAATTTCACCGGAACGATGAAGCTCCGGTGAATTTGATGGAAATGCGGTTCCACATTCCAACAGCGGAATCGGCTGAAATTGACCCTGTCGAAGCATTCCAGGAGCAGGTGATGAGACAGGCTTCCGTAATTTCTGCGTCTGGTGACGCCGGTGACGCAATTGCTATATTCCGAGAGATACATTGCCTGACACCGCGCGGTCGCTACGACATTAAAGTATTCCAAAGCTTTTTCCAGCTGCACGGTAAGACGTATGATTTTAAGATTCCGACGTCGTCGGTGCTGCGGTTGTTCCTGCTGCCGCATAAGGACAACCGGCAAATGTTTTTCGTCATTTCGTTGGATCCGCCGACAAAGCAGGGTCAAACTCGTTACCACTTTCTGGTGACGCTATTCCAGATGGACGAGGAAACAAACATCGAATTACCCTTCACCGAGGAGGAATTGAAGGAAAAGTATGAGGATAAACTTACTAAAGAGCTCGCTGGACCGCTGTACGAAGTACTCGGAAAGATTATGAAAGTCATCATAAACCGAAAGCTGACCGGACCGGGAACTTTTATCGGGTGAGCTTGGCTTTATTTGAATCCCAATCCCTAACGGCTTAAGTCGGGCTAATTTAATTTAAATATATTTTGCCTCGTTTTCAGTCATTCGGGAACTCCTGCAATTGGATGTTCTTTCAAGGCAGCTGCAGGTTATCTCTACCCACTGGAACGAGGATTCATCTACGTCCACAAGCCACCGGTTCACATTCGTTTCGAGGAAATCACATCGGTGAACTTTGCTCGCAGTGGTGGCTCCACTCGAAGTTTTGATTTTGAAATCGAGCTAAAAGCAGGCAACATCTACACGTTCAGCAGTATCGAGAAGGAAGAGTACGGGAAACTGTTCGATTTCATCTCGTCCAAGAAATTGCACGTGAAGAACATTGGAAAGGATGGCAAAAACAACTACAAGGAGGACTTTGCCGATTCGGATAATGAGGCTGAACTAGATGCCTATCTGGCGAGGGTAAAGGCCGAAGCAAAGGAGCGAGATGATGACGATGACGATGATGATTCGGAAGAATCGACCGATGAGGACTTCAACCCGAACCAGGCAGAATCGGATGTGGCGGACGAGTTTGATTCAAATGTGGAATCTACCTCCGATGACGACTCGGATGATGCTGGTAGCGACCGGCTACGGCCTTTATGATGTGGTTGAACGCAAGTCGGGAGAAGATAAAGAAGGACAATACGGGAATCTCCGTCACCGAAATTGCCAAAAAGGGTGGTGAGATGTGGAAGGATTTGAAGGACAAGCATGAATGGGAACAGAAAGCAGCCAAGGCAAAGGAGGAGTATGCAGAAGCATTGAAGAAATTCTTAATCCTTTTGTCATCAGTGTAGTGTAACTGTGTTCGAAATGTTTTGTTTGATTATTTTTATTCAACAGAAATCTGAAAAATCCGACTCGGAACCTGAATCAGAAGCGTCGGCAAGTGAATCCGCCGAGGAAGAGGAGGAAGCGGATGAAGCAAGCAGCGACTAAAGTAAACTATCGAGAGCGAAAAATGGATTCTCTTTGACCTAAATATTCTCACGTTTGCACAGTTGGATAATACATAAGTGCGTAATAGACACCAAGACAATTCAATGTAAAAGCGCAGTTTTATTTACGTTTCCGCACTTTTAGTCGCACTTATTATGTGCGCAATGCGCTATAACAACTTTAAAGTTAAACTTAAATGTTTCTGTAACGGAATTTTCGGCATGCTTTCCCTCGCGTAACTTTTCCAGTACGTCTACTAAAGATATGCTGGCTTCACTGATGGCATTAAGATGTTTCGCATCCGACATGTCAGTGACTTTATTCCAAACACTCTTAACATACTCTGGTGTAACATCATCATCGATTGATGTACGGAGAATTGATCCTTTTCCCCTAACAAAATGGACCTATGTGGCCCAACCAGCTGCACTTTCAATTATTGCCCCCGTATTCTGACAGGATTGATGACACAGATAAGCAACGACCGGAGCAATCAATTTAGGTTCTGAAAATCAAAGAAAAAATGAATTTACTTCGTCAGTTTTAAATTCAATGAAACTCACTAAGCTCATTGAACAAAACCTCTGGAAGTATTCCCTCGGTCATCCTTGACGCAGCCGTTGGAACGATTACATTGCATTGAATGTTATTTTAGCTCCCTCGATTGCGACTGTGTTGGCTAACCCGACCAATCCTAGTTTGGCGGCACTATAATTGGCTTGGCCGAAATTTCCATAGACACCGGAGTTGCTGGATGTCATAATTATTCGACCATAGTTCTGTTTTTTCATGATCGCCCAGGCAGCTCGCGTCGTTAGGAAACTACCTTTCAAGTGCACATCATGAATAAGATTCTAGTCCTCATCGGAAATGCGAGCAAGACTCTTGTCTCGCAAAATTCCAGCATTGTTAATCAAAACATCAACACGGCCAAATGCTTCCATTGCAGTCTGAATAATTTTATCCCCATCCACTACGGAGTTGTAATCTGGAACCGCGGTTCCGTCAGCCGCTCGGATTTCCTGTACCACATTATCGGCTGCATTCGATTTGCCCTGACCGTGAAAATTCACCACAATAGACCAGCACCGGCACCGGTAACGACCACCACTCGGCCATCGTAGCGCAGTTGATTCTCGTTAGCTGATACCATTTTCTCTTCGCACCCAAGCTAATTGACCTCTGGAATGAGCAAATTCGGCGCCGGGAAGCTTATTTGTTCACCAATAATCATAAAATTAATTTTAAAGAATTGAAGATTCCAACCAGTTTATTTATAGTCACAATATTGTAACCATGTGTTACTGTTATTAGAAAAAAAAATATAGCAACAGATTCGTCAGAGCTGCTAGTTTCATGAATATTTTAATGTCGTTTTCGATTGAGAACCTAGAAACTAACCCAGGTTAGTTGCTTCAAACGAACGTTTTTAATGAAACTGAGTTGGGTTCTCGCCAAACAGCGGTGGTGTGAGCGAACCCGAAATATATTTCAGGTTGGAACCCAACCCGGTTTTCAGTTCAGTGGCGCATAACCTAGGTTAGAAACTGGCTTCAAACAAACGGTTTGACAGCAGTTAGGTCCGAAACTGAGTTAGTTTCTGCTTCAAGCGAAAACGACATAAGCAAACATCAAATTTGACATTTCCAGTTACCTGAGTCACTGAGGGGTAGTCAGATTTGAGATACAGTTTCGGAATGCAAGTGTCTAGTCGTGTCGTTGGTGCAACCACCCAACGAAGATAGAGAATCCCGGCTGCTATGCAGGCCGCATCAGCAGGCGTGCTAGGTAGCATAATAGAGGCAGCGCGAATTGTTCCGTGATGTAGGGGGCTTAAAATTTTGATGAGCCCTTCCATATTCCGGGACGTTAGCTCAACCTCGTAGAATATCTGTGCAATGTAGTGTGACGATTGCAGCATTTGTGGCAGAAGCTGACCCTCTAATTAGTTGTAACCAACGTAATACAGTCGGCTGTATTACGTTGGAAGTGTCGCGCGAAAGTGAGCCGACGGTCCTTGCGGTAGTGAACGACCAGCAGGATCGCCTTCCCTGTTGCAACGTGGTTTTTGTTGCAGCAGTGTGTAATCACGCTTTTTGCGGGTGCTATGTTAAAACCGACAAATACCGCCCATCGGCTCACCGTGCTTACGACGGCTTGAAGTTTACGACGGGGTCGTCCGATGGTCCTTCCTCTGGCGACCAGCACAATTTTGTGGGCATGAACGGATTGTGCACCACCGTAGGATGTCCTCATGTCTTCGATATCAATATCGTAAACAACATCATGAGTGATGATGAGTGTGGGGTGAGAAACTACCTGAACCTTTTGTCCGTCGATCAGCTCATTCCAACTCAGCCTTTTTCGAGGTCGACCTTAGGACGTACCGGGTTCCTCTATCTTCTTTTGCGCCTGAAACCACCTTTGTCGTATCGCATCCTAACAGACGTTGTACCGATTTCAAAATCATGTCAGTCGGGCGTCGAACTCACTATTCAATGCTTTTGATCGCAGTAGCCGAGTCTGCTTGTCGATCATAGATTCTACCCTACCTCTCGTCACACTTCATCACAAATTTGGTATACTCCCCCTACCCTATAAAATGCTACGTAATTTATGCATGGCCCCTAGTCAGTATTAATTCCGGGCCGCGCCAGATCGTACCGGATTACACCGGGAAGGTATGTAGGATACTCACGGCACTAATTAGAACATACCAGTAACACCATGCACTTCTCCACTAGATAAGAATTCTGAAGCCATCAGTACCAGCAAGCAGTACTCTGCGAACGGAGAGCGGTACACTTCTAACCAGCCTAGCAAAAACGAAACAGAAAACGCCTTCCAAGAAAAGTGAGTAAATCACAGCGATTGGCAATTGCAGTTTGCCAACGAACGAAATCAGCTTGACTCCATCACCGACTCCCATCTGTTTGCCATGGAACTTGGAAGTTATGCTGGCGACCTTTCCTGGTCATGTAAAGCTAAGGAGCATATATGTCCTCCCGAAGCTATTCGAGATACTGCGCACCCTGAGTTTGATCCACCATTGCAGCCTGCCAACAGACGTAATCAGGTTAACTCCGTCATCGACACCCACCCGTCTACCACAGAACTTGAAGGACACGACATCAATCTTTTTCGGTCAGATAACAACGCTCTAAACAAGTCAGACCAACTCGAAGGACATGGAATTCCTGTATCCGTTTTCTCAGGTAGATACAATGAATGTATATGTCCTTCCGAAGTAGGACATACAGATGCTACCCCCGTTGAAAACCCACCCCAATTACAGGCACCACCACTCGATCTACCACCGTTCAACCGTCAGGAGAAAACTTGCAGGGACATCTCAAAATCTACTATCAGAACGGAAGTGGGCTACGCACAAAAATTGATGAGCTGTTCGTCGCTGCTTCGGATGTTGATCATGATGTTATTGTTCTGGCCGAAACGAGGCTGAATGATCAAATCAACTCGCTCCAATTATTTGGCTCAAGGTACTCGGTAAGGTATATCGTAACGATCGCGATCCTAATAGTGCAGGGAAGAAACGTGGTGGTGGTGTGCTCATTGCAGTTTCCAACCGACTCTCATCCAAACACAAAAATGACACTCACAATCTCGAACAACTCTGGGTAAATATCCGTGGCTCCTATACTAATCTCTGTGTGGGTGTTGTATATATTCCCCCCGATTCCGCAAGTGATGTAGAAATTATTCAGAAGCACATAGACTCCGCACTTGACATTGCAACTTCCATTGAACCCAACACGGCACATCTCCTATTTGGTGATTACAACCACCCTGGAGTTCTTTGGAAGAGCACTCCCGCCGGGTATGCTTTCCCAGACCCTTCTGAATCAACCTTTTCGAGGGCGAGTACTATCTTACTTGACGGAATGTCTGTACTGAACATGCGACAAATGTCTACATTGAATAATAGACGAAATCGAATCCTGGACCTCCTCTTTATAAATGAACTGTACCGTATCAGAGACACTTGAGCCTTTAGTTGCTGTAGACGCACATCATCCTCCACTTCTGGTAACGCAGATTTGTCCGCAGCTGGTTCTCTATGACGAGATGGCGGATGTCAGGGAGTTCAACTTTCCGAAGACTGACTTCTCTAGGCTTCATAACTCATTACAAACAATCGACTGGGAGACTTTCTTGAATTTCGCGATCGATGTAGATGCTGCCGTAGAAAAACTCTCACTGGTGTTAAAACAGCTTTTCAGTATACGTCCCCGAACAAAACCACCATGGTCCAACAACCGGCTACGAAAACTGAAAAGATTGCGAGCTGCTGCGCTTCGACATTACACTATTCAAAGAAACCCAATCACAAAAAGGGAGCTCACTATAGCCAGTAACAGCTACAAAACATAATCGTTTTCTCTACTCAAGACACGTAGCACAAACCCAATCGAACCTAAAACAAAACCTAAAACAGTTTTGGTCCTTTGTAAATGGGAAACGTAAAGAAAATGGGCTTCCTTCCAGTATGTTCCTCGCCAGTGAAACGTCCAATACTCCCAGCGCTATCTGTAACTTGTTCGCAAAACATTTCTCGAGTGTGTTTAAAAATGAATCGGCTAGCTCATCTCAGGTGGATGTGGCCTTCAAGATGTCCCTCGCGATGTAATCAATTTTGGAAACATTCAATTTACTGACGAAGACATTCTAGCTGCCATAAGTAAGTTAAAGTCGTCTACATCGGTGGGACCAGATGGAATTCCTTCCATTATACTGTAAAAATGCGCAAGCGCAATGTGTACACGTTTACGACTAATCTTCAACCAATCACTGTCGCAATCAGTGTTTCCCGTGTGTTGGAAAAAATCAGTAATGTTTCCCGTTTTTAAAAAAGGTGATAAGCAAAATGTTGCGAACTATCGTGGCATAACCTCGCTCTGCGCTGGATCAATTTTGTTTGAGATCCTAGTAGAAAATATGCTCTTTCGTGAGACCAAAGCATACATATCGGAGAATCCAAAATGGCTTTTTTGCAGGCAGGTCAACAACCACCAATCTAGCCCAATTTACATCGTACTCTCTTCTTCTGGTAAAGATCGAGCGGCTGGGTGCTCCATCAAATTTTACAGGATGGCTTAAATAATATCTCTGTCTGTGAAATTAGGAAGTAACGTGTCATATAGCTTCATCAACTTGTCGGGTGTACCTCAAGGGAGCAATCTCGGACCGTTGCTTTTTTCTTTATTCTTCAACGACGTTTGCTATGTTATACCCCCAGGGTGCAAACTCATATATGCTGATGATCTCAAACTCTTTCTCATTGTGCGGTCAATAGAGGACTGCATCGAACTTCAGCGACATCTAGATGCTTTCTGTAACTGGTGTAATCGCAACCTGTTGGCTCTCAGTGTATCCAAATGCTCTATAATATCTTTCACTCGCAGAAAAAATTCAATTCTCTGGAGCTACAACATCGCCGGCCAGTTGCTAAAGAGAGTGTCAGTTATCAGAGACCTTGGTGTACTCCTGAACTCGCAACTGACATTCAGAAACCATTACTCTCACGTTATATCACAGGGAAATAGAAACCTTGGTTCCTAATAAGAAGGACAGCTAACGAGTTTACTGATTTTGACAGTTGGCTTTTAGGCCGTAATCATATGTTTGTCGAGAATTGTGGCTCCTTTTCACTCCGGTTTGCTACCAGCAGAAGAAAGAAGCGAAGATGATAATACAGGAACGATTTTCCCCTGTTTGCTCCGCAGTACTTCCAGTTTCTCCTGTTAATGGAACAATCTAGTGCATCCCAAAAGTCCACATATAGTTCGTGTGAAAAAGTACTCGAGAAATGAAAAAAGCGCCACCTATGCGTCCATACATTTTTTAATATTCCAATATCTCAGCACAAAATACAAATCGGGCGCTTTAAAGCTCGATGAAACTTTCATTGATAGAAAAAGTACCGGATTCATTTCTTGTTGTTCACTTTTGCGTTGAACGTTGAATCTACTTTTCTGAAACGATTCCGGGTTCTGAATGAATCGTTTAGTCCGGCTCTTTCAAACGTTTCCAGCAAGAACCATGTCCAGTAAATCCAAAACCCCTAAAGGCGGCAGCAAGAAGGCTACTACGAAAACGGCAGCAGGAGCGACAGCACCGACACCGGCACCACAAGGACCAGTATATATTGAGTCGAAGTCCGGAAATGTATTGATTAAGATCTTGGCCAAACCAGGCTCCAAAACCAACGGAATTACCGACGTAGGAGAGGACGGAGTAGGTGTACAAATTGGTGAGTATATCTGGTTGTACGATTGCTTATTTTGCGTTTTGCATGTTTTAGTTTGTGTTTCGGTGACAACGGTTATCCCGGTAGGAATCGTCTATTCAAATGTCATTGATTACCAAGATCGCAATCAAATTCAATCCAGCGTAATGCAGTAATTGACGGCCGTTCGTTGCGTGGGATACGGATTTGATGCGGTGATGCAAGCAGTTGGGCAATGTTTCGATAGATATCATGGGTCTACTTCCGGCAGGAGAATATTTGCTTGCTATAAATGACTATTTAAGAAAGTACATACTACTAGTACATAAATACATCATCAGACTCTGATAGCTCAGAACAATCTGGAGTAATTCAAAGCAGGTCAAGATTTCGATGAGTGCTGTTAAGTATAGTGCACAAAATTATCAGAAGTTTTTTTTTTCTAGACAATGTCTGAGTGTATATGAAATTGTATAGGTCTGCAACACAACCCTGTCGACATATCTTCTATGTAGTAGGTGTTAAATCAAAATTTGTTTCGTGTTTTCAGCCGCACCGCCCATCGATGGGGAAGCCAACACTGAACTGGTCAAATACTTGGCCAAGCTGCTCGAGCTGCGCAAGAGTGACGTCAGTTTAGACAAGGGTTCAAAGTCACGCCAAAAAACGATAGTCCTCGAGAAGGGTTGCCGGACGCCGGACCAGGTGCTGGACATTTTTCGAAGAGAAATGCAAAATTCATAAAGACTGCTTGTTGGTAAGTTTGTAACTGTTATTCCCTTGCTTTACGTGTACTTGTATATTTATACTCTTTTCTACCAAATAAAATTATTGTAAAACAACTTTTTCGTAAACAGAACTTAAAAAATGTCAACAAAAAGACAGTTCCCTATATTATCTGGATCTCTTTGTAATAGTAGTCTAGCCAACATTTACGTTTTTTTTTTTCATATTTCACAAATGTGTATAATAATAATATATAGGTATTTCATAGTTATCAACAGTTTTATCGTGTTACTTCAAATAATACAAGTGCTTTACATTAAAAATCCAATGTTGTGAAATGGACCGTTTTTTGCAGAAAATTCTATCATTTTTACCTACATAAGTTTACTTTATTCTTCTTTCCAAACTATATCGACTCATACCAGCATGAGCAGGATATATTAATTATTGATTTCCTAGTCGTCGTCGGTTTCTACGGATTAAAACAGATTTTTCCCCACGAATTCCGTGTAAGCATGCAAGGAATGTGAAGAGAAAAAGAAGAAATTCATATTAGAATCCGCTGCCTTCTTTCTAGTGACTGTCATCTGCGCTAAGGTTCACCAAACAAAATTTCCGAACCTGGAGGTATCCGACCGGGGCCGAACTGGATCGTGCTGAAATAGCTAGCCGATTGGAATACATTTTGCATTGCTGGTGGTGGCGACTGTTGCTGCTGCTGCTGCTGTTGTTGTTGTTCCTGGTGCTCCACTAAGGGAAGTTGCTGCTGATCTAGGCTGGAGGGATTTGGGCTTTGATCGATTTGAAGCGTCAGATTGTACGGATCGTTCATGTAGTCATTGTAGATGTCCGAACCATCGACCGGAGCCGGACTCGGTTGAACGAACATTGGCGCGTAGCTTTGAGCAATCCCGATCGGTACGTTTTGCAAGGATGGGTACTGGTTACGTGCTAGAAGATGGCTGATTGGTACCGGAGGATTCTGTGTTGCTTCTGGCGGGATATGCTGTGGCTCCGATTCCGGTTCATGAGATGACATCGGAGCGAAGGGAGGTGGTGATGGTGTCACCGGTAATTCAATGATGTTGGAGTAGCGATTGATATCCGATGACGGGCTGCTTGTGGGATAGGGTTCCAGAGTATGGGTTGGAGTTGAAACAGTTTGAGTTGCTTGCACAACATCCGTTTTGGTCATCAGCACGGATGCCTCCAATGGGACTTGGGGAACGATCGGCGATGGACACATCGTGTTTGTATTGCTGATTAGCAGATTGTTTGTTCCTGTTGGCACACGGGCACAAGCGTCCGTTGGAAGGAGTTGTGGGTTTTGGTGGACGATGCTTGTTTGTGGCTGAACGCTTGGTGCAGCTATTGACAGTGGCGGTACCGGGGAAGATGGGAGCGTTGTCGTGCTGTAGGCTTTAGTATTTGGTGCTGAAAGTTACATTCAATGTTATTTGCTCTGTTTTTGATATTTTGAATTAGTACCGTCACTTTTAAACAGTTCTTCTTTCAGATGCGGCAGAAAACCGGAGATACGTTGCCACGTAACGTCCCATAGAGTGGAATGTGTAATGCCATCGCTGTTGTGGAACACGCAGACCTGTGAATTTGTTGGGAAATTATTACTTTTTCTGCACAAGAAGATATTCTACGAACGCTTCTAAAAGGAATCAATTTCATCGTCGAAGCTTGCTTAAGTCTTATCGCGTCAGTACTAAAATGAATGAAAAGTAAATGAGTTTGGAATAGAGTTGGAAAGAAATATGACAAAAAAAAAATCGAATTTGTGAAGTAAACATCACAAGAAAGTCTAAATACAAATTGACTATAATATTTACCCCACCAACAAAATAATAGGTATTATGGAAAAGATTATTTAATTGACCATAGGTACTGTAGGGCCCACCGAAAATTTTAAAGCAAATGTGCGATGCTACGTTTATTGCCGCCCGCCGCACCTACACAGGAGAATTACCACTACAATGCATTTCTCCTGTGTAGGTGTGGCGGGCTGCAATAAGCGACCGACACTCGGTCGAGACACGAGTGCTTTTCCCAGTCCGTACAGTGCGACAAAGAAGAGTGCTAATCTGCGTTCAAGGTTATTTTGCCTGTCAGTTCGGTCCTCGGTCTTTTGTTCGCGTGTGAGGATTAAACAATAGCCAGCTGTATAAGCTGGATCGTTGTTCGTCGTTGGACACCAGTTTAAAGATAACTGGTTATTATCTTCATTATCTTTCGTAACACATTTATTGCTGTCTGGGCGGGCGCTGACCCCGTCCGTTGAAGTTTTCGATGGTTTCCTCGCCGGATGGTCAAATGGAGGTTGAATCGGGTTCAACTCCTAAGGCTCCCTCCGGCCCAAATGCTACCCAGAACTCTCAACTGGTCCATTTCTGGTCTTCTTTAGGCGTAAGATTAAATCGCTGAATCTTCTTCAGATTTCTTAAGACCTGACAAAACTGTTCTTGGTTGTGACCGAAATTTCAAAAGTCCGCTCGGACAAGATAAGGATTTACTAGCCAACTCAAAGCAGGCAAACGATATTGCTTGCTGTGAGCACCGTATGCGGGACTACAACGTGTATATTCTAGCGGTAAGGGTAGAGACAGAAGGCGTGGTCACTGATGAGAGTTTGACATGCGAGGATCTGCTACAGTACGGGGTTGGCCGTTTTAGAGACCGCTTACTTCAGCCAGTGAAAATACTTGAGTGCAAGCGTTTGCACTCAGTAGTAGTTGCGGGGATGGTTCAAAAACGTACCCCCAATCAAACTCTTATCGGGGGACCTTCGCTGGTACCGCTTTGCCAAATTTCGTTCTCTTGCACAAGGTTCGTCTACCTGTGCGTCTGTTTGTACCGCGGGTCATGAATTGCACAAAGTGTAAACCATTCGGTCACGCAGCCACCCATTGTAGCAGTAAGGCCCACTGTGGAAATGCGGGGAGAATCATCTAGATGATTCAAGCAGTAAGAAAGCCCAAAAGTGTCCTAACTGTGTGCAGAGTCTACATGATATCTCGGCATGTCCCGCATACAAACTACGCGGGGATAAACTGAAACGTTCCCTTGCGGGACAATCCAAACGTTCTTGCGCAGATATGCTAAAGAAAACTACGCCACCATCCTCAACAAACATCTATGCTCACTTGCTTTCTAACGAGGGCGAGGCTGATGATCCACAAGAGGGAACATCTACTAGGACGCCTAGAAGTTATAGGAAGAGGAGGCACATTTCCTCTCCTAAAGTTCCTTGTAAAGGCCAGAAGGTGTCCCTTGACGGGGCTCCGAAAGTGACATCTATTGGAAGCGTTGCAACCAAATCGAAGCAAGTAGCTCCTGGTCTCGGAGGATTAAGCTCAGAGAAGGAGTTCCCAGCACTTCCAGGAACATCAAAAACTCCAAGTGTTCCTTTATTTTAGGTCGAGAATAATCACAGCATTGGAATTATCAAACTCTCGGACATTGTGGACTGGATATTAAAAGCTTTCAATATTACTGATCCTATTAAAAGTCTTATGTTAGCTTTTCTACCTACAGTAAGAACTTTTTTGAAGCAGTTGACTGCTAAATGGCCCGTCCTTTCAGCGATTATATCCTTCGATGGCAAACTCATCGAACGAGGTCACGGATTTGATCACTGTTCTACAGTGGAATTGCAGAAGTATCATCTCGAAAATCGATTCCTTCAAAATTTTAATAAATGGTTGAAGTTGCGTGGCATTTGTATTCTATGAAACTTGGTTAACTTCCGACATAGATCTCAACTTCCACACTTATTTTGGTATGCGGGGTAGATAAAGAGAATGTGGGTGTAAGGGTGGTCCAAGCGCGAGGGGGGGGGGAGGGGTTATAAACAGGTTTAGATGGTAGGGTAAGGTGGGGGGCATGTAGTACCCAACTGCATATTATACCTTCCATTCGAGATTTGGTTTGAGAAAACCGTCAAGACCGAAGAATCGATGTGATTTTGATTGTGGAATATGCCCGGAATCCGGGACTTCCGGAATTGTCGATAGTGGCCAATATATTCAAAGAATATTTGATTGGCAATCAGTGATCTAGACCTGCTAACCGATGTAATTTGGTGGCCATTCCAATAGATTTTTATTCTAGTGTGAACTTACTAATCAACCTGTAACTCCGGAACCAAATATCAGTACCGAATAAAATTTAATAGTAGTCAATAGAATCACTGTATCCTTCATTTGAAAACAAGTTTGCAAAAATCGGTCAAGAATTAGCTGGGAAATAGGTGAGACATTAGCTTAGGAACTTGGCGAGTTCCCCGGGAGCATCATAGGTCATAGGTGGCCTGTATGGTCAAACCTACTTTAATTGGTCATTACTGATTTAAACCCGCAAACCCAAGTAATGATGCACCCATTTTAACATGTATTACATCTTTTGGACATCATAGTGTTATGGTGAGAATTTGCTGTGTGATTGCACTCTTCAACCCGTAACTCCGGAACCGGAAGTCGAATCAACTAAAAATTCAATAGCAGCTTATGAGATCGTTACACCTTTCATTTGAATTTAAGTTTGTGAAAATCGTGTCTGCCATCTTTGAGAAAATTGTGAGTTCAAATGACACACAGAGATTTTCCGATCTCGACGAACTGAATCGAATGGTATATGACACTCGGCTCTCGGTTACACAGCCTTTCTTTATATGAGAAAGGCAAAACATTTTTTAGTTTGTTTCCTTTTAGGACAATAACACATCCAAGCACGAGCCTATAGGTTGCCTCATCGGATCTACCATAGTTTGCGGATGAAACTTGGGATTGCAAGCTGCTAGCGGATTGGCGATTTATGGCAAAACCAAAATTAGTCATGCGACACCTAGGATTCAGCTCATGAACTTGCAAAGTGATACAGTTTGCTTTTTTTCACCCGCGAGTGAGTCGTAGCTTACAACAAAAACTTCTTTTTCTCGGAAAAAGCTTACCACCGTCAAAATATAAATGAAACGAGTAAGAAATTTAGTTTTATTTGCAATTATTCTGAAATTACAGCCATTTGCAACTATTTGCCTCATACATTTCTTCGAAATGTAATCGGGGTATTATGGTTATGAAAAATCGTTCCATAAAGTTCCAACTCGAAACCGAGACCCAATGTCAAACTCCTTCCTTCCGGATATATTCTTTCCTCGCGTGATCTGGAGAGTTTCATGAATTTACACCATCTCATGAAGGTTTAGCTTAACTTAGGAGGAACGGGAAATGATGTTGTGGTGGCTACCGTGCTCAACAAATTACATTTTCGAACAGCACACATATAGCTCTACGAATAATATTAGAAAACACTATATTTTACACCCTTTTCGCAAGATGTTTACTCATCATCTTATAAAATGATGGTTTTCCTTCATTTTCAATTATCAACAAATTGATCGGTGATTTGATGTTTAAAAGTTATTGTTTTGGCCTCACCTTGATGTGTTCCGGCCGAGAGAATTGTCCAAGGCCAAATTTGTGGACGATCCTTAAACAGCTGTTATCGGCTGTTTACCTTTCCTTCCAGGTGTTAGCGAACGACGACGGGCGGTTCCAGGTAAGTTTCTCAACAGGTTAAAGCGACGATCCAGATGTGATACCAGTAAGTAATAACGACACACTTACACTTCACTTAACTACACCATTTATTAAACAATACTACACTACTTTATTAAATAAAAATACAAAACAATTTGTGGTCGACCTAACGCAATGAAGGCTGTTTTACGAATGAATATAATAAACACAACATCAATCCACACATACGATATTACATAAAAACATATACATAATGCCCTAATACACGGGTGTCGCTGTAGCGATCGGTTCGCATCTCTTGTCGGAGTTGGTGTTTTTTACGATATTTCCGCACATCTTCTTTTCTGCTATCTCTAGAGAACTGTCAAAGTGTCAACATATAGTTTCCAACATAGCCGGCCACCTAAATTAACTACTAATTTACATATTTTGATTCCTTTACAGATAATATTTTGGGATTTTTTTTTTACAAAAAATACTTAGCTGGCTCCGCTATTAGCCATTGATGATGCTGCTGTTGCAGATTGGAATTGTTCCTGGTGTGGATGCAGGTTATGGTTGATCGGAAGTGGACAAATTCTGGATGTTGGACGAGTGTAAATACCAGCTGCTGTTTTCACCGTCGCTACTCGTGTACAACCGTCTTCTCCAGGATGAGTGGCGATGATTCTGGCGAGCGGCCAATTAAGCGATGGTTTGTTGTCCTCTCGTACCAAAACCAATTGCCCGACATGGATCTCGACCGGTGATGAAGATGTTTGCTGCTGGCTGTTGAGCTCCGTCAAATATTCCTTCTTCCATCGAATCCAGTGCTGTTGAATTAGCTGCTGCAGTTGCTGATAGTGCTTGAGCCGATTCATTGGGGTGCTTGTATAGTCTGGATCTGGTAGTGCTGTTAACGATGTTCCAGTAAGGAAATGTCCTGGTGTAAGCACGTCAAGTTCTGTAGGGTCTTCGGAAAGCGGAGTGAGCGGACGAGCATTCATATTTGCTTCGATTTGCGTTAAAAGGGTTGCATAATCTTCATATGACAGCTTACAGTTACCGAGAGTTTTAGTTAGGGAACTTTTTGCGGTTTTTACAGCTGCTTCCCAAAGGCCACCGAAGTTGGGTGCTCTGGGAGGTATAAATTTCCATTCAATTCTCCTGCTAGTGCATTCGTTGACGATTTTTTCCTGATCTTTCTTATTATTGAGCATAGTATATAAAGCCGTTAGTACGTTTTTTGCTCCTTGGAAATTAGTTCCATTGTCCGAGTGAATCTCTGCGGGGTTGCCGCGACGAGCAATGAAACGGCGCAAAGCGGCGACGAATGCATCCGTCGAGAGATCGCAAACCAGCTCCAAATGGACCGCTTTGGTGGCGAAGCAAATAAACACGGCGATGAATGCTTTCTGTGGGGCTGCTCGTCTATGTACAGGTTTCATATAAACCGGTCCACAATAATCTACACCTGTAATCGTGAATGGTCTGCTGGGAACTGTGCGAGTAGTGGGAAGTTGGCCGATGGGTTGGGTTATAGGAACAGGGCGGTGGCGAAAGCATTTTAGGCATTTGCGACACACGAAATTTACCAGATCTCTACCACGTAATGGCCAGAATTCTTGCCGAATTGATGCTAGTGTCATTCGGGGGCCAGAATGAAATGCAAGGGTGTGATGATGCTCTGCGATGAGGCGCGATAGTGGGTGCTTGCTGGGGAGAATCATAGGGTGCTTGGTTGGGTATTCTTCTTCAGAGTGTTGAAGCCGGCCACCGACACGAAGTATGCCATTTGCATCTACGATTGGACTACGACCTTTCAATGCAGACTGCGATGGAATTGGACGACCGTGTTTTAATGCTTTCAACTCTTCCGGGAACATTTGCTGCTGTACACCTTTGACCAAAGCATGCTTAGCTGCTTGCAATTCATCTGCAGTGATAAACGATTCCTTCCGTCGGTTACTTTTTGATCTGCAACGGTTTGCGAAACGCAGTATGTAGGCGGTGATGCGTACAAGCCTAAAAAATGATGAATACCGTTCATACAGGGGATATTTTTCATACCGTTCATACAGGGGACAGTTTTTCTTCTCTCTAGTATTTCCTCCGGTGGGGGTTCTGTATTAAGACGTTTGGGCCAGTTTTCTTCCATTTTCAGGAGCCAAGATGGACCACCTGGCCATACGGTATTGGACACAAAATCCTTGGGAAGCATGCCGCGAGAAACGTAATCCGCTGGATTGTCAACCCCTTTGACGTGATTCCAGCTGTGGCCGTGGGTAAGACGTTGAATTTCCGAGGTGCGATTTCCGACGAAGGTTTGCCAGGTGTTAGGAGGTGCTCGTATCCAGTGCAACGTGACTGTAGAATCCGACCAAAACCAGCTAGGAATTCCCTCCATCCGCAGCGCTGCTGAGACCCGGGCGTACAGTTTTGCCCCCAAAAGTGCAGCACACAGCTCTAAGCGGGGTAGCGTGAGCCGTTTGAGTGGTGCCACGCGAGATTTTGATGTAATCAGCGTGGCTTTGATATGACCATCCTGGCCAGTTGAACGTGCATAAATGCAAGCTCCGTATCCGACCTCCGACGCGTCACAGAAGACATGGAACTGGATGTTTTCTGCTTCCGGTTGAAAAAGGTACCTTGACACCTTGAACGATCGTAACTCCGGCAACTGAACGTAAAATTCCTCCCATCTGGCACTGACATCATCAGGGACTGGATCATCCCAATCGACGGAAGCCAACCAAAGTCGCTGCATGTGGATTTTCGCCCAAGCTATCACGGGAGAAACGAGACCAAGCGGATCATATAGCTGGGCTATCGCTGAAAAGATTTTCCTCTTTGTCCATTGCTCGTTATTTTTAACGTCTCGTACTTCGATACAGAACCGATCCGCGTCCGTCTCCCAAGCAACTCCAAGCGTTTTTACCTTCGGTTCTTTTTCGAAATAAAACATGGAGGGGCCATCGGTTGCTTTTGCAGGTAAGTCTTCTAACGCCTCCGGTACATTTGAGCTCCATTTGCGAAGTTGAAATCCGCCTTTCGCCATTAAATTCTGCACTTCATGTTTCAATCGTCTCGCGTTCTCAACGGAATCCGCTCCAGAGAGGAAATCGTCCATATAAAAATCCTCCGCTACCGCGAGGGAAGCAGCTTCGTGCTCGTTCGCACCGTCCAATGCCAGTTGTTTGAGGACTCGGGTTGACATGAAGGAGGATGGAGACAGACCGTAAGTTATGGTGAGAAGCTCAAATATTTGAATCGGTTCGGATGGTTCAAAACGCCAGAGAATCCGTTGACATGATGCATCTTCCGGATGTATGCGTATCTGCCGGTACATTTTTTCTACATCCGCCACGACAGCGATAGCGTGCTTGCGAAAGCGAAGCATGATATCGAGCAGCTCGTCTTGTATCACCGGTCCGGTAAGAAGTGCGTCATTGAGGGACCGATTCGTAGAAGTTTTGGCAGATCCGTCGAAAACTACTCGCACCTTGGTAGTTGAGCTGGATTCTTTAAAAACTGGGTGATGGGGAAGATAACAGACCAGACGTTCCTCATCCCGCGAATCTTCAACGGTGCCAATGCGTTTCATGTGTCCCAAATCCAAGTACTCTTGCATGAATTCGCTGTACTGCCGTTTTAGATCGGGATCTCTCTTCAGCCGTCTTTCCAAATGCTGAAACCGTCGCAACGCTGCCTCTCTTGACTCTCCAATCATTTCGTGAAAGCCCATGTGCTTAGGGTACCGTAGCACGTAACGCCCATTTTCATCTCGAGTGAATGTACTCTGAAAGTGCAACTCGCAATCCTCTTCTTCCTGTGTTCGTGGTGGTTTCTCCGATAGCTCCTCGATGGCCCAAAATCTTTCGATGGATTTGTCCAGAGGCTCAGCTATTGCCAAGTTGCAACTTATTCTCGATGCCTCACCATTCAAACCAGTTTCGCCTACGGCAACCCATCCGAAAACCGTATTGACAAATACTGGAAGAGTGTTGTCGAACCTTCTAATTTGTAGCCGGCCACCATCAAGAAGGTGAAAATCGTAGTAAAACTGCGATCCAAGTACCAAGTCAATCGGCCCAGAAATAAAGAACTCGGGATCAGCTAGTTTCATGTCCGAAGGAGGCTTCCAGTGTGCCAATGGTAGTGACGAAGATGGCTGGTTGTCCGTAACCTGCCCCAAGACCAAGAATTCCATCGACATTGAAAACTCCAGTGTGCGTGAGCTGACAACCGTAGAAACTTCGCAAGAAATTTGCCTTCGTGACTTCCCAATACCGCTGATCTCTACTTTCTTTTCGTTTCTGGGTAGCTTAAGCAACTGACAAAGCTTCTCCGACATGAGATTAGCCTGTGAACCGGAATCCAGCAGAGCTCTGGCGAGATGCGTTCGTCCCCATCTGTCCTTTACCTTCAGGACCACCGTAAGCAAGAAGACATGCGAGCATACGGGCCCAATCGCTACGTTAGAAGAAATGGGTGCGACCGAACTTGCAACCAAACTACCAGAGTTCGACGCATTACCAGAAGATGATGGAACAGCAACAGAACCGGCTGAATCCGTCGCAGTAGTTGAACCAGAACCAGGAAATCCAGGGTGAAGCATAGTGTGGTGCTTCTTGGAACAAGTTCTACACCGGTATTTCGACGGACAATCTCGTGCCAAATGATTACGCCCATACAGTTGCTGCATAACCGCTTAGAGTTGGTGAACTGCAGCCGTTTATCCACAGGTAACTTGGCGAACGCTGTACACCTCGCAATCGGATGTTGCTCGCTGCACACAATGCAGTTCGGACCCGTATTTTCGGTCGCCGCATTGACCGACACCTTTGTTGGACGGAATTTGACCCCATTGGTTGAAGAGAGGCAGCTAGAGTTTGACGAATGTTGATCTACCGAGACTGCATCAAGTACCCGTGTCTGCTTCTTCAAAAACCCAACCAAGACTGCAAAAGATGGCTCTTCCTCACCTGAAGCATGCTCCTCCCAACGTTTCTGAGTAATTTCGTCCAATTTCGAAACCATCAGATGCGTCAACATCGCCCCCCAACCGGTTGTCTTCTCTCCCAACTGGTCCAAAATCTTTGTATTCCGCTCGAAACAGTCTATGAGTTCGTGGATCGCTACTGCAGACTCTTTCTTGATCCTCGGATACTCGAATAGCGCATTCAAGTGCCTCTTCTTGAGTAAATACTTGTTGGAGAACCGTGCGACCAAAGCATCCCAAGCAACCCTATAATTTGCGTCACTCATCGGATATGAATCGACCAGTTTAAGAGAGAAGAGAAGCCCGCAGATAATGGAACTTCTGAATACCACTCAACTCTGGAGACGTGTCGATCAGGGCTCTGAATGTGTCATGAAACGCAAGCCATTTTTCATAACTACCATCGAATTCAGGTAAGTTTATTTGAGGCAAGCGTACATAAGTGTGCACACTTGTCGAATGCTCTGAATTTATAAAAGAAGTAGCCTGTGAAGCATTCTGCGGAACCTCTCGCGGTAACTTGCCAACCAGCCCTGCCCTTACCTCGAAGTATTTTTCCTCAAACTCCGCTCTGATAACCCGATGACCTTCGATGTTCTCCTCGTGATCCTCCGAACCCTCAATCTCGCACTGAATTTCCTCGAACTCGTTCCACTTCGCTTCCAGCTTCTCAAGACGAAACTTTATTTGATTCTCGTCCGGTACCTCGATGCTCATCAGGAATTTCTCCATGCGTAGTAAGAAGTCGACGATGCTGTCTCTGACGTGGATTTTTGGCTTCATCTTTTTGCCCATTATCGAAAACACCAGCACAAATCGACGAAACACGAGAGCCGCTCCACGTTCTGGAAGGAAAATACCAGCAAAGCACCTCGCGCGAGAACTATGTAACGTTGGACAGCTACTCACCTGGTGAGCCTGTCTATTAGGCTTTGTATTTTAATTTCTCCGCACTGTAGACGAGGAACCGATTGGTCGAAAAGAACAACGCACCGAACTTCAACTACACCAATTTCTTGTGAGCCTGTCTACGAGGCCTTTTATTTTTGAATTTCCACGCGCTCACTCAGCAAAATCGATACACTCTAGTGGGATATCTTGCAATCGACCATAAACTTCACGTATTCCTTGAGCAACCCCTGTTGCGTCTCTGCAGCAACCATTCGAACCAGGTTTCCAGCAAACTAACCAAAGCAACCAAACTGCAAACAATACCCCAAGCAAAGCACCTTTCGCACTGATATGTGGATAGTTGGACAGGTACTCACCTATTGGACCTGTTCAACAAGCATTGTATCGTCATACATTCGATCTCGCTTCATATGGCATTTAACAGCATCTCATACATTCACGCAAACATCATTTCCATTCGGTCCAGCATAAACACAAGAATTTCATCCAAGATTTGCCAGCAGGTAACCAGGGCTCAACGTTGAACAATGCAAACAAAAATTATGCAATGAAATTTTATTCTATGGCGGCGCGCTCCAGTAGTATTCCGATGTCAACCACTCAATCCAAGATGGATACAAATTCGATTCGCAGCAGCCTTCCCTCGTCCGAGATTCGTCAACCACCAGTCCAAGAGCTCCAAAACCGTAGTGTGCAAAATGTCAGCAACCAGAAAGAAATCAGAAAACGACCAGGTAGAGATGAAAGCAGAAGTTAGTTTGTGAGCCTGTCAAACAGGCCTTGAATCCAAAATTCTCTCCAATGGTCTCCAAAATCCTCCGATGGCGTTCTTTCCCAACTGCGATGGCTGCTTCCAGAATACCGGGTAACAAGAGTAGCTAGCAGCGATGGCGATCTCCAATGTAACCAGTAGTGATGGCGTACCTCTTTTCTTGGACTCCTTCAAAATGGTGCTACTGACGCCGCGTCGTTTCTCCGGAACACAAATAATCCTGGTCACGGCACCAATGTTTTGGCCTCACCTTGATGTGTTCCGGCCGAGAGAATTGTCCAAGGCCAAATTTGTGGACGATCCTTAAACAGCTGTTATCGGCTGTTTACCTTTCCTTCCAGGTGTTAGCGAACGACGACGGGCGGTTCCAGGTAAGTTTCTCAACAGGTTAAAGCGACGATCCAGATGTGATACCAGTAAGTAATAACGACACACTTACACTTCACTTAACTACACCATTTATTAAACAATACTACACTACTTTATTAAATAAAAATACAAAACAATTTGTGGTCGACCTAACGCAATGAAGGCTGTTTTACGAATGAATATAATAAACACAACATCAATCCACACATACGATATTACATAAAAACATATACATAATGCCCTAATACACGGGTGTCGCTGTAGCGATCGGTTCGCATCTCTTGTCGGAGTTGGTGTTTTTTACGATATTTCCGCACATCTTCTTTTCTGCTATCTCTAGAGAACTGTCAAAGTGTCAACATATAGTTTCCAACAGTTATTTTTTACCAATGTTTACAGAAAAATATGCACTATGACAGAACAGAATCAAATCAGCAACACTTTGCTTCCAGCGCTATCTGTGAGCGGTTTCAACGTAGAATCGCCAATTGCAATAGAACCAGATCATGCTGTGTGGGGTGCTGTTCCGCCTAACAATAAGACGAACGAAATATTTGTAAATACTTCATTTAGTAGAACAAATGTCAGTGGTTTGGCTGAATTCTGTTTTTTTTAAATTTAAAAGTCAGAAAAGAATAATTAAGGTTTCAAAATAATATGAGTGTACTCTAGAGTGACAAGAAGCCCACCCCTGAGCAGGGATGCCATTATGCCAGAGTTTTTTGCAGCTTCCAGACAAAAAGACAAACCTCTCATTCTGTCAGATTTTTAAATTATAGAAGTGTTTACACACATCTTTTGGAAATTTGGGGCATATTTTCCCAAATCTTTTGATAAATTTCGATGACTTAGAGGTCGCTGTTAAGTGACAGATTTTGCCAGACATTTTTAGTTGATCTGCCAGATATTCTTTGAAAAATATTGGCAACCCTGCCTCTGAGTCGATTCCTAGTCGAACAAGTAGTACAGTCGTGATTCGCTGGTTGGACATTTTTTAACTGAACCGCTTTTTAGTTGGACCTCCGCTAGTTGGACCGTTGTCCAACTAAAAAGCATCTGAATGTCAAAATTTTATGTTAAATTTACTTTGACAATCAATCTGACAATTATTAGACATGTGAATAGATGCAATTACACTACTAACGTCTCCTTTGGAGAGTTTTTGACATCTGTCAGTCGGTCCAACTAACGAATCAAATTCGATAGTTGAACAGAGGTGTGGCCCAACCAGCGAATCACGACTGTACTTCTACCAATTTTAAAGCAAATCGGACAGGACAAACGTGCCTGAAGTTTGTATGGGATTTTTTGACAGTTTACATGGAGAAAACCCACTAGCTCGCATTTTTACCGTTAGGTGGCACTGTATGTATCGTATTATCCGTATTATCACTGTAAGTGAAAATAAGAGAGTTAATTTAATTGTCTACAACATTGTCGAAAACTGCCAGTCAATCCGGCTTTGTTAAAAGAAGTCATTAAACTTTTAACGAAGCGATGTCCGAGTCAGTTTCGCACGGGGCCTACATTTTTGTGAATTAATGGTTAGGTTTACCTCAATAGAACATTTAAAAAAAATATAGTAAATAATATGAGTCATGTTTTGGTTAAGAGATTTTAATTCCACATGTGATTACGTAGAGGGCACCAACACTTACTTTTCAACGGAGAGAGATAGAAATTAGGTGTCTTCTACAAAGTTGTAGAACAGACATTTTTCAGTAATTCTTCTGAACATTCCGATATTCTATCTCTTTTCCATGAAAAGATAGTATTGATGCCCTCTATGCGATCAAAAGTGGAACTAATTTTTTTTAACCAAAACATAACTCATACCATATACTACAATTCTTCTGAACGTACTATTCAGCTAAAAATAACCATTATTTCACAAAAATATATAGTTCGTCCAGTTCGGTACTAACACTCGATACGACAAGTCGACCAGTGAGTAGCTCCGCGCGTTTTGACAAATTCGTTCACACCGAGTGATAACTTTCCGTTTTATTCGGCGCGGCTCGTTGTTACGCTTATCGATTTGGTGATACAAAGCTCAAGATAAAAGGTGCGATACAATAAAGTGCACAGTGCAAAACCCCTCGCATAACGGGCCGTCGATTCCCGGTGCGGGGCGTGACTGGGCCAAAGGGAAAAAGAGGTGGACTCTGTCGGGAATCTGCCACCCGGCATCGTGTATTCGCATAACCTCTACCCGAGTGTTCTGAGTAGTTAGAAACTTGTCGTTGCACATGATGGATGCCGATCTGCCACCCCCCAAAGGGGGGCCTCCACTCAGCCACACGATCCCCACCTTCATGAACTCTGGTGATCTGATCGACCAGCAAACATTACTGCTGCGAGCAGCGAAGGATAGCGAGGGGAACATTCAGAACCTGCCCAACCCTTTCATGCTCCATCTGCTGCTGAAAGAAGCGATCGGAACCGATTCAAACAAGTGCATCCAAGCCACAAAGGAGGCCAGAGGGACCCAGTACGTCCTACGTACAACCTCCGAGAAGATTTTAAACAAACTACTCAGCATTAAACAACTCTCGAACGGCCAACATGTCGAATTAATCTACCACCCCTACTTAAACAAAACCCAGGGCCTAATTTTTGACTCAGGCACAATCGACCTGTCCACCGACGAAATCCTGACGGCTCTTAAGCAGCAAAATGTGAGAGGTTCGAAGAATCACAAAGCTTGTCCACGGATCTTCCACCAATACACCACTACTTGTCCTCTCTTTTACCGGATCCCACCTACCAGGAACAATCTACTTAGGATTGGTGAGGATTCGAGTACGCCGATGCTATCTCTCGCCCATGCAGTGCTTCCGCTGTGGGAGATTTGGGCACGACAGTCGAAACTGCAACTAGAAAGAGATATGCCTTAACTGCGCCAACGAACACGAGACAAACAAAGCCACCTCCTGTCTGCAAAAAAGTGCCTGTGTCAATTGCGAAGACGAGCACTCGGTCAGAGACCGCGGATGCCCTACATACCAAATGGAAAAGCAGATTGTTAAAATAAAAATGGATAACAATCTAACCTTCCCCGAGGCCAGAAAACTAGCCAACCAAAGAACAGGGCCAGAAATTACAACGTACGCGAGCAGCCTTAAAGAAAGACTAACCCCTGGCACAGACGACAGAGATCGTACCATCAGTCTGCTCCGAAAAGAGATCGAAGCGCTCAAAAAAAAAACCGCTGGTAAGCCAACCTCTGGTGACGACAAAGACAAAACAATAACACTGCTTAAGGAACAACTTCTGGAAGAAAAAATACTGAACAAAGACATCCGAAACGAGATGGCCGCACTACGACTAGCCTTTGCGGACCTTAAGAATCAACTATCCAAACCAACTCCCACCGGACTACGCACCAACCCACTCACAGTTCCCACCGCGGCAACCCAACAAAAAACCACAGTAGAACGAATCATAACCCCGACCCAAGGGCAATCTGAAGCCGGACTGGCAGGATCCCAACCTTTTCCAGTCCAGCTTATAGCAAATTTCGGAGCAACCAACAACATCAAGATTGCACAACTGAAGTCAACGAAACAGTCCGCAAACAATAACTCAGTAGAACCAGACACTGGAACAAACCGAAAAAACCGAGACCGAAGCAAGAAAAATCGAGATCAATCCAACAACGATAAATCAAGAAGTCCAATCTCCAAACCAGGCTCCTCAGCAGGCAGCCCGGCTAACGATATCTCCGATTAACATCCTTACCGAACAAACAGTCTACAACAACAAACAACAAGGAAACAACTGCAGCAACAAACAAGCACACCCACACCGACCCCGTCCGGGGAAGTACCGGCCTCCACCGACGAGCCCCCGGCGGCTGTTGGTGTGGGTCCATGGGAAACCCTACAGGGCAGTAACCTACATAATAACAAACCGAGTATCCTAACTTCCGCCCCCTTACTCCCAACAGCAACAATTGGCAACAGTCCGGTGAACTCCTTGGTCGTCTCTGGTGCCCTGCGCCACCGCGGGCCATGCTGCAGCTCGACCACCCACCAGAACCCACCAAACACACAAACACCCCAGCCAGTAACGATGGGGACACCGGGCCACCAGGTTCACCGGCCCCCAACTCCATTACCCCCATCACCACCCAGCCTGTCTAGCGGCGAACCGGGCTCTCCCGGGCGACCTCCATCCGGAGGCCCCAGAGGACGACAGCCGGCACGCCATACCAACACGAATCCAAACCAACGACCGCTAAGCCCAATCCCCGGATGATCCTGGCACCCAGTTGCCTTTAGACCCAGACGACAATCAAACGACAACCGAAAATCAGACTTCGTGAACTCTTCGCCACACCCCCCACGGTTACCAGGAGGGACTCACGCGAGCTTCCACAGCAACAATAGCACTGAATCGTCCTGCAACATCAAAACACCCAAAACCGGCAGCCGTTCGCGCAGGACAAAAGCCTCTTCCCCTGCACCGGCCCTGTCCGCGGATGTACCGAACCCCCCCGACGAACCTTCGGCGGCTGCTGGTGCAGAGGGCCCGGCTACCCCCCGGGTAAATCCATCTACTCAATCCAAAACGCATGAGCAGCTCAGCGCCCCTAACTTCATTCCAGAAAAAGAAACATCAACCGACACGCGGTCGACCACCCGCCCCGGAAGACGGATCATTCCCCCGTCCCAACAAAAAAAGAACTTATTCTCAACCCACGTGGACCCCTTGCCACACCCACCGCGGTCACTGGAAGGGCAGTCCGCTCGTCCAATCAAGCTCCCACCCTAAAAAGGACCAACAACGAAAGAAACTGGACTGGAGATGACAACCAAGCACACCACGCATACTCCACTCCCCCAGTATGGAAGGACAACAGATGTACTCTCGCAATACAATGGAACCTGAACGGCCTCAGAGGATGTCTTGGTGATCTACAGAGCATCATTGCCAACACTCAGCCAATATGCCTCGCTTTGCAGGAAACGCACATTAGAGACAGCATCAATCCTTCGCCTGGGGATCAGAGCAGACATACCGTCGGCTCCGGTCCAGCTCAATACCGACCTCACCGCAGTCGCACGAACCTTATCATACCCAGTGAAATGCACAGTAGTCTCCGTTTACATTCTCGGGGGAGTTCGTAACGTCGGGAATAGTTAGAACATCTCATCAGGCTACTGGCACCCCAAAAGACTTTCGACCAATAAGCCTGCTCCTCTGTATCGGAAAAACCATGGAGCGTTTAGTGAACAGGCGCCTGATGTCACACCTAGAGGAAAACGACCTGCTTGATCAAAGACAATTTGCCTTCCGCAAGGGAGCGGGAACCGGCGCTCATCTCGGAGCATTTGGTGAAATCGTTCATCAGGCACTGGCGGATAATCTGTACGCGTACATCGCCATTATGGATATCGCGAAGGCATATAACACGGTTTGGCGAAGAGAAGTTCTCCGTCAGCTACATATTTGGGAAGTGACAGGCAGCTTGGGAAGATTCTTGAAGGACTATCTCTCCGACTGCTCGTTCCGGGTGTGCATCGGGGGCAGTCAGTCGGAATCTTTCACCGAAGCCGACGGCGTCCCCCAGGGCTACGTGCTGGCAGTAACACTCTTCCTCATTAGTATGAACTCCCTCCTCGCAGCGCTACCAAAGGGGGTTTACATATTCGTTTATGCGGACGACATCATCCTTGTCGCCGTTGGTAAAACGATACGACGTCTACGAAGAAAGCTGCAGGCCGCCGTTAGTGCAGTCGGTCGGTGGGCCGAATCTGTCGGTTTCAATATAGCTGCATCAAAGTGTGTGATAGCGCACTGCTGCAACACCCACCACGTGGCTACCGGCAGACCGGTTGAGCTCGCGGATACTCCAACACCATTCTGACGAGAACCTAACATCCTTGGCGTAACTATAGATCGCCGCCTGACATTCCTCCCACACTTCGGGAAGGTCAAGCACGATTGCGAGAGCAGGAAGAGGCTAATACGAGCCATTAGCGCCCGGCACCCCAAGTGGAACAGGACTACCGCCCTTCATATCGTGCAAGCCTTGATACACAGCAGAATATTTTACGGCATAGAGATCACCAGCCAGAACCGTAACGGGCTAGTTGACATCCTTTCCCCCCTGTACCATGGTACCATACACCAAGCATCAAATCTATTACCCAGTACCCCTGCCGAGGTCGCTTGCGTGAAGGCTGGCCTCCTACCGTTCAGGTGGGCAGCCGCGACCACTATTCTTAAACGGACTTTGGGATACCTGGAGAAAACATCTGGAGACGAATGCGTAACACTACAAACAGCAAAAGACATCTTTCAGGAATTCGTCGGTTTAGACATACCTCTGTTAGCTCGCTGTCACAGAGTTCGTAACCGCACATGAGCTGAGCGGGGTCTCAACACAGACACCAGTCTAAAAAACATCCTAAGAGCTGGAACACATCCCGGAATTGCCCAGGCAAACTACCACAAACTGATCCATGAGAAGTACACCAACCACAACTTGATCTTCACAGACGGATCCAAACTAAACGACGGGGTAGGGGTAGGCGTCAGCGGTATAGAAGCTGGCCTTGCCTTCCGCTTGCCCTCAACCTGCTCTGTCTTTTCGGCTGAAACGGCAGCGATCGCTTTAGCCATCACCCGAAAACCACAGGATATCCCGGATCATCTCGGCATTGGAATCCGGAGAATCTCGGCTCCCGTACATCCAGGCCATCGAGACCACCTGCGACCCGCTGACCTCCATATGTTGGATACCTGGCCACTGCGGGATCAGTGGTAACGAAAACGCGCGGAAGACTGTCCCGCAAATTTTTGACCAAGTCGGTACCATCGGCCGATATAGACTTTTCTACCGCTCATGTACGTACACGTCACATGACACAAATACTACATCACTAGCTGGTGGAAAATAATAAACAAAGCCGGCAAAAGCAAATGGGATTGTTTTCAACCAGGAAGCTGCAGAAGTGTTCGTGAGACCGAGCGACAACAACTCAATTATCAATTCATTCATTGCAAAGGCCCTCGATGACTTCACTTCTCAATGGAAGAGGCAATCGGGACATCTTCAAAAGATTAAGGGGAGCCCCGATAAATGGACAGACCGCACCAAAAGGTCAGAGCAAAGAGCTCTCTCCAGATTACGCGTGGGGCACACAAAAGTAACCCACCCCTACACAGTCTCCACCGCCGACCCACCATTCTGCCCAACATGTAACACCAGGACCACTGTAGAGCACATCTTGACAAATTGCTTAGAACTCCAAGATCTCCGTTCGCAGCATCAACTCCCTTCATTAATCCCGGCACGCGAGGAGGCATTAACATCATTTTTGAAAGACGCTGGACTCTTCAATCATCTATAAAACAGCCAGCCTACACGAGGACCCTCCACTTCACCCAAATGGATGTTGGAGAAGTTCCCCGTGGTCCAATATCGCTTACGTAAACTCCATCGAGCTGGCTTTTGGGAGGTCGCCCGCAGCCCCGCAACACTATGTTGAATAACATATAAATGTTAAATTGTTATGTATTGTCGAATGACCCAGTAATAAGGGAGTATCACAGTGTACGCAAGTATGCGTGAGGATACGATGAAGCAAATAAATATATTACAAACGGTTGCTGGACGATCGTTCTCAGTTTAGTGTACACCATCAAAACATACGCGTGTTATTAATGAAAGAGAACTGTCCCACAGTTTCCATAGTTTACAGTGGCGACGAGGTGAAAATATTTTGAAAAACATTTTAAGTGAAAGTGATTGCAAAAAAAATATAAATGTGTTTTTCGCTGCTGATAGCGGGCGGCTGAAAGGAGTGAACAGCAAATTAAAAGGAGAGCAAGTGATTTGCTGTGGAATAAGTGCCGGTGAAAATAGGTGCGATATTGCACACGGCAAAGGAAAGGTAAATCGAAATCTGGGCCAGCGTATACGGCTATTGACCGTTGTTGCGCCAATAAAACGTTCTTTCGCAAAATTTATGTGCTTGTGAACGATTTTAATCACCATTTTGTGACGGTAGCGTCAGTGTTTTTTTGGCGGCGGTGATTGTGTATTTCGTTCTTTTCTTTCCTTTTAGGCTTTGGTGTTCATTCTGTTGTGCTTGGTGTTGGTAGAGTTCTCGTTCAGTGAGATCCCAACATAATTTCGGACAGTTCAGCGCAGTGCGGCCAGTTTTACTGCAGTTCTGCTGGCTTGAGTCGTGCGAATAGTTTGTCGAATATTGTGTCGGGCTGAAATTTTCGGCAGAATTTCATACTTTTTGTTCGTTGAGACGGGTGTCGAGTACGGTAAGATACCATATACGGGACGGTGAGCGAAATAAATAAAAGCATATTTTGTTTTATTTTTTTATTTTTGCGCTTGAATTGTTTTATTTAGCACATTCGATATGGCTGAAGGTAGCAATGGTAAGGCAAACGTGTTGATTGGCACGATTGAACCGTATGTGGTTGGTACTTCGTTCACCAATTATTCTGAACGGTTGGAATATTTGTTCCAAGTGAACGGGATTGACGATCCGGTGAAACAAAAAGCGCTCTTTGTCACGTTGAGTAGACCGGCAGTTTACGAGGAGCTTAAACTGTTGTATCCTTCAAATGTTAAACCTTAAAAATGTTGGTTACGGTGATATTTCACAAAAGTTGCGTGAGCGTTTTGACAAGGTCGATTCAGACTTGATTCAGCGCTATAAATTTTATAACCGTGTGCAAGGACCAAACGAGAAGGCAGAGGATTTCGTGCTAGCTGTAAAATTACAGGCCGAATTCTGCGCGTTTGGCGAATTTCGCGAAACTGCCATCCGAGATAAACTTGTGATGGGAGTTTTCGATAAATCTTTGCAGGAAAAGCTGAATAAGGAAAACCCTAGTTTGGCAACGGTTGAAAGATTTATTGTGAACTGGGAGTTGGCTGGGTCACGGGCTCGAATGATCGGCGATCGACAAGGCGGCCAAGTAGCTTCGGTAAAGCAACGTTTGGGTCGAAAAGAAACGTTCGACAGAAAGGTCAGCTGTGACAAGAGCAGGAGTCGTAGTCGCAGTGCTGTTTCCAAACGGCAAGGGCGAAGAAGGAGTGGTGAGTTTCGACGAGCTAGACGGTATGCGGATAAAAAGTGCGATTTTTGCGGAATTAAGGGTCACATCAAGCGCACTTGTTTCAAGCGCATGCGACAGGAGCGGAATTCGGTAAAGTTTGTTGGTGATGACAAGGAAAAAGATTTGAGTTTTGGCGATGAGAAAATCGGCGAACTTTTCAACCGTTTGCGAGCTGATTTGGACAATCCTGAGAGCGATAGCGATTCAGGTGATTTTTTATGTATGAAAGTGTCGTCCATGAATAAAATAAGCGAACCATGCTTTTTGAAGTTACTTGTTCAAGACAAGCTGGTTCAAATGGAGGTTGACTGCAGTTCGGCTGTTTCTGTTATTGGTTCTATTTTATATGAGAAATTGTTTGACTTGCCATTACAGAAAACTAACAGGGAATTGGTGGTGGTGAATGGTTCGAAGCTGAATATATTAGGAAAACTTGACGTTATGGTTCATTTTAGGACCATTGAACTTGAATTGCCATTGTTTGTATTGGAGTGTAATTATGACTTTGTGCCATTAATGGGACGTAGATGGCTTGACGTATTCTATCCGGATTGGAAAGAATATTTTACAGGGGTTTCTCAGATTAACAATTTACATTTACCAAATCTAGCTGAGAATTTTTTGCTGGAAATAAAGCAAAAGTATTTTCAAGTATTTTCAAAGGATCTTACCTCGCCAATCATTGGTTTTGAGGCGGATCTTGTGTTGAAGGACAATACTCCTATTTTTAAACGAGCGTATGAAATTCAATTCAGACTTAGGGAGAAAGTTATTGAGTATTTAGGAAAATTGGAGAAGGAAAATGTTATTACTCCTATTAAAACAAGTGAGTGGGCTTCTCCAGTCGTCGTTGTTCCCAAAAAGGATGGTGAGATTGGTTGGTAATAGATTGTAAGGTGTCCATCAATAAATTAATTATTCCCAACAGCTATCCTTTACCTTTAGCGCAGGATATTTTCGCAGATTTAGTGGGTTGTAAAGTTTTCTGTGCCCTTGATTTGGAAGGAGCGTATACTCAACTTATTCTGTCAGAAAAATCCAGGAAGTTTGTGGTTATCAACACGATCAAGGGACTTTACACTTACAACAGGTTGCCTCAAGCAGCTTCATCGAGTGCGGCGATTTTTCAACAGGTGATGGACCAGGTGTTGGCTGGATTGAAACATATACGCTGCTATTTGGATGATGTACTCATAGCTGGAAAGGATTTAGACGACTGTCGTAAGAAAGTTTCTGCCGTTTTAGATAGGTTAGCTCAGGCAAACATTAAGGTGAATTGGAGTAAATGTAAGTTCTTCGTGTCATCTTTACCTTATCTAGGCCATATTATTTCGGAGAATGGGTTGCTTCCTTGTCCTGATAAACTAGCTACAATTAGAGAGGCTACAGTACCAAGGAATGTGACGGAGTTGAAGTCGTTTTTAGGGCTCGTAAATTATTATGGAATGTTTGTTCCCCACTTGTCTTCGAAGATTAGTTGTTTGTATAGGCTTTTGAAGAAGGACGTGAAGTTCGTGTGTGATGAGAATAGTGACAAGGCTTTCGTTAGGTGTAAAAATGAGCTACTTAATGCTAATATTCTCGAGTTTTACGACCCTATGAAACCAATAGTAGACGCTTCAGGTTATGGTCTAGGAGGAGTGATTGCACATGAGGTAAAGGGTGTGGAAAAACCTATCTCCTTTACTTCTTTCTCTTTGAATAAAGCTCAAATGAAGTATCCAATACTTCATTTAGAGGCTTTAGCATTGGTCTGCACTGTGAAGAAGTTTCACAAGTTTTTATATGGTCAGAGGTTTGTTGTTTATACTGATCACAAGACTTTGGTTGGAATTTTCGGGAAAGCAGGGAAAAATGCTATCTTTGTAACCAGGTTACAAATATATATTTTGGAAATGGTTATTTATGATTTCGACATTATATATAGGCCGTCTGAAAAGATTGGAAACGCTGATTTCTGTTCGCGGTTTCCGTTGAATCAGGCAGTTCCAGCACAGTTTGACAGAGAAACTGTCAAAAGTATTAATTTTAGCCAGAAATTTCCTGTAGATTTTTCTCAAGTTGCCAACGAGACTAGAGCCGACGAATTTTTACAACAAGTTGTTAAGTTTATGCAGAATGGTTGGCCAGAGAGAATAGACAAACGTTATGCACACATTTTTTCAAATCGTGTTGATTTGGAAATTGTCGGGGATTGTTATTTCAGGACAGGGTGTTGATTCCAAATTCCATGCATAGCGGGATTTTGAAATTATTACACGCCAATCATTCTGGAGTTGTGAAAATGAAACAATTAGCTCGTCGGGCAGTATTTTGGTTTGGAATTAACTCAGACATTGAAAAATATGTCGGTGATTGCGAATTTTGCAGGAGAATGGCTGTTGTTCCCAAACCAAAAGTAATTTCTGCGTGGATCCCTACCAAAAGACCATTTAGCAGAATTCATGCCGATTTCTTCCATTTTGAGCACAGAACATTTCTGTTGGTTATTGATAGCCATTCAAAGTGGATCGAGATTGAATGGATGAAACATGGAACTGATGCTAGGAAAGTTTTAAAGAAATTTGTTGGGGTATTTGCTAGATTTGGATTGCCAGATGTAGTGGTTACTGACGGCGGGTCCTCCGTTTAATTCTTGCGATTTTATAACCTTTTTAGAAAGGCAAGGAATCAAGGTGTTAAAAAGCCCTCCTTATAATCCTCCCAGTAATGGACAGGCAGAGCGATCTGTCAGGATTGTTAAGGATGTTCTCAAACGTTTTATGCTAGAGCCTACAATCAAAAGATTAGACATTGATGATCAAATTGATTTGTTTCTGATGAACTACAGAAATACTTGTTTGTCGTCAGATGGCAAATTCCCATCAGAGAGCATATTTTCCTACAAACCCAAAATGTTAATCGATTTGTTGAACCCCAAGTCTCATTACAAACAGCAATTAGCTGAACCACCACCACCAAGTGATAAACCGATACCAAAGATTTTTGAGCAGATTCAACCTAGTGAACCTGTAGATAAGTTGACGATGGGCGATGTGATTTATTACAAAAATCACAAATCCCAGGATTTCGCAAGATGGCTGAAGGCTCAATTCATAAAAAAATTATCGAAAAATTTATTCCAGATTGTGATTGGAAACGTTCGGCTCACAGCTCATCGAAACCAGCTAAAGGTGCCAAGTAAGACGATGGCTAAGGCGCGTGGAATTTTATTTCCTTCCGCTAGTACGGTCGTTACCGAAAAACATTGTGATGGTAAAAGCGCCAGTCGAAAGCGAGATTTTCGCGGTACGACGAGCGATGATGAGGAGGATGTTTTCCAGAGAGGATTATCAAACGCAGGAAACTTTTTGAGTCATCGAGTGGCAAACGAAGAACAGCTAAAATACAAACTCCTACTCTAAGGAGATCGAACAGATTAAGAAGAGCCAACATCGAAAAGAATTTTACATATTCTAAGTGAAATATTTTATGATATAATTTTGAATTTTATTACAATTAGTTAAGATTTTATTATGTAAATTTATTTAAACTGAATTATATCGTGCTGAATTTATAAACTTAAGAGGGGTAAGGATTGTTATGTATTGTCGAATAACCCAGTAATAAGGGAGTACCACAGTGTACGCAAGTATGCGTGAGGATACGATGAAGTAAATAAATATATTACAAACGATTGCTGGACGATCGTTCTCAGTTTAGTGTACACCATCAAAACATACGCGTGTTATTGATTGAAGAGAACTGTCCCTCAGTTTCCATAGTTTACATAAATGACATGTGATTATCCTTTTCTTTTAAGGTGAATGACCTTTAAGGTTAAAGCCTCGCAAATAAATAATAATAATAATAATTATAATAAAGTTCGTGGAAATCGTGTACTGATACACAACCATGCTCTGCTAGACAGCTTATATACCTAAAAGACCTTAAATGTTCAGCAGCCGATATGGTACACGGCCAAGCAACGCGTGTGCCCGGTGAATTCCTTGACGAGCCAGAAACAGTAGGTCGTGGAGTTTTCAAATTCATTTAATCAAATCTTCGAGAATCTTGAGCAGTAACAAAGGAAAAAAATCCAATTCGATACCAGTAGGAAATCATTGTAGAGGCCATGCGAAGAACCATTCGAAGTGTTGTCACGAAGTGACAAGTATATGGATGTCAACATTATAGGAAAAACCAAAGGATGTCACTAGATCAGAACGATAGTTACTCCATCCGGTCATCGTGTGCTTGTTGTAACTGTGGCGCCCTGTGGTATCGTGGACATATCCTCGGTATCGATGTACACAAATTTACGTTTCGCCGAAAACTGAATATTTAACAAATGATTCCAATGCGGAACTGGATGTTTTGTTTCGACAGCTCGAACACCTGATGAATGGCTTACCATCTGAATCCCCGGAATTGATTATATGCGAACTCTTAAAACTATAGAATACTTACCGAATGCATCACCAGCAGCATGTTCTTCAAGCTTTCCAGCACGGCTTCGTACAACATATCCGAACCGATCTTCATGAAACGCTCAAAGTAGTCCAAAATTTCCAACCACAGCTCGGTAAACCCGGCAAGAGCGATCAACGGCGTCAGATGATGCAGAAAAACTTTCGACATTATGGTTGCAGTTCTCATCCGGGATTCTTCCAGTAAACCAGCATCCGCCGGTTTGGCAGGTTTCTCACTCAACAGTTCCGATAGTAGCGGAAAAAGAACCTGTGCGGTGGTAAATTATAATAACATGATCAGCTTGCAAGTGATGGGCTATTTTAATTTACCTGTTTAAAGCAACCAGCCCACTCCAATCCGGTGAGCGTTTGCAAGTCTTGAACCAACAAAGCTCGCTGCAGGCAGGTGATTGCACTCGTTCGAACCTGAAAAGCATCCGAATTAAAATGTGTAAATTACTAGACAATCTGTTAAATCTCACCTGCCTCCGCTGATCAGTAGCTAACCGGGCAATGCCCTGCAACAGCGGACACCAACCCTGTGACCAGAGGGCTGAGCACTGCGGCAGTGAACCCCCCTCTTCAGCCCACCAGCGAAAGATTTGCGCCGTCCGGGTGTGAAGAGTGTGCATCAAATCAAGCAGCTGAATCGAAATGGACTCGTATGCTTCGGGAAGTTCCTCCGTTTCACTATCGCTGCTATCATTTTTACGATTTTTATTCCGAGAATTCTTACCACTACCGCCGATCCGTCGGTGTCGGCGACGTTTCTCCTTGCCATCGTTCATCGATGCTTCGACGAAGGTACGAATGCAACGGACACAGCTTTCAAAGTTATACGGTGTGATGTGAGCTACGTTCCGGACAATGAAAGCCAAACTTTCCCAGCATTTGACCAGTGCGAAGGGAGAGTGCTCCAGCAGTTTACAGCGGTATTGGATCGAATGTTTTGGGGATGATGATCGAGACGAAACAATATCGGCGTCCTTGTTGACCAAAATCCAGTTGTCTCCGGTTGGACTGATCAGTGGCGTGCAGGAATTGGGCGAATGTCCATTCTTTATGGCATTCAGTTCGGAATCTGAAATGTAACCTCGGTCGGGTAGTCCCGAATCTTCTTCGCTGCTCAGAGCGCCGTCGGATTTTGTACCCGATATAGAGGGTGCCTCGTCATACTCCGGTGGTATAGCACCAGCTCCAACGCACTCAAGAATGGTGAACACAATGATCCATTCAGCTTCTGAATGGATGTTTTGTGCGCTGGTTTTTAGTAGCTCGTACATACCGATGGAGATTGGTTTGGAGATGGACCAAATGACGGCTGGTTTTAGAAGAAGCAGCATCCTTAGACTCTGAAGGATTGTCGAGCAGATTTCTTCGTTGCGCATTAGATAAATGGCTAGTTTTAGCAGTGCCACGGTAGTCCGCTGTAGCAGATAGGTGTAATCACAGGAAGATGCACCGCTCAGCAATAGATAGAGCTGATCTTGACAGGGTTTCCAGATCGGCAGTAAGCGATCCCTGTTCTGAATCAGAATCTTGACCAATAACTCCAGCAGAAAGACCACCGTATTTTCCGCGTACCACAGTCCGACGGATTTGTGACTCTCGGGAGCTTTGATCATGCCTAGAAGAACATTGACAAGCTCTACTAGCGATTCAAACTGCATGAACTTGGATTCATTCACGATCTGATCGATTTGACACTCTTTAATGCATCGTCTCGATAGTTTGATGATTTCCTGTTCTTCGTAAGATGGTTGCCGTTGGCTGTCGTTGCTCAGGTAAGAGTACAAACTGCTCAGCAAACCGGCATCCGTTTTGGGAAGCTGATTCTGATCACGAATCAGAGCTACCTTACCACCAGCTTCACAGAAGTCTTCCGCTTCCATTAAAGTCTTCGGTAGAAGTTTGAGTCTGTTGAAAGTAACGAATTTATTTCATATCGTGGTTTTGAACTTTTCACATTACTTACCTGAAAAGCTGAAGAACGACATCCACGATGTGCTTCCAACCTTCTCGCATGCAATCTCCATGATCATGAATCAACGCAAACACCGTTTTCATCGCCAGCTGAGCCTTCACATTCTGCCCGAACAGCACGTTGGTAGTAATTTCGTGCACGTCGACCGGGGGATTCAGCAGCGTTGTAAACTTACACAGCGTCAACACCAGCGCATCAAAGTCCCCGTGCAGGCTGTAGTGCGAGGCGATTACCGCCGACTTGATGAACCCGTTCATAGCTTTTTGATAGAGCAGGGTGTTGTCCGGACTCTTGTCAAAAATGAAACTAAGCGCTGCCAGCGTCGATCCTTGAATAATTCGGAACAGTTCGCGATCGTGATTGGGACCGAACACGTGCTGAAACAGACCATCCTTGGTGGCTCCCCGGCGCAGCAGAACCTTCCACAGGTAATTCTCGCGAACTACTCCCGTCTGCTCGGCTGGCATGACAATTTCTTCGTTTCTGAAAGTGAGATCGTAAAAATTAAAGAATAGGACACGTATTATAACGTTTTACCTAATAGAATGATAAACATTGACCAGCATGTCCTGGTCGAAATCGGAATTTCCGTTCAATCCACGTAAATTTTTCAGAAAATCCTCAGCCGTCATTGGCACATTCAAACGTTTCGCGTTGTAGTTGTGTTGATCCATGTTTAGCATAATGACTGCGTATGCTAATCGGAACGCAGCATCCGTGTTTGCAAACGGTTCATTGTTGCAATTCTGAAAAAAAAAACGAAATATTTTTATTGCATCAAAGATTCCCATACCAATTCCACTCACATGCCAGTGATCAGCGAAATGTTCCATGACCAAAAAAATCAACGGTGCTTCCCCGGGCAATCGGAACGTTTCCAGGTACAACCTCAGCGCCTGGTCGATGGTCAACCCGGCAAAATCGAACGATTTGACGAAAACCTCCAAAATTTTACTCTCCACATTCTTCTTCTTGCTAATGTACTCGCCAATCATCTTCTTATCCAGACCGGAGTTCTCTCGCAGAAAGTGAGCGACCTCGAGTGGATCCAGCGTACTGTTCAGGATACCATTTTCCTGCAAAAACTGAATCCCCTTCTCCGGCCGTTGATTGAACAGGTCCGTTCCTTGCGTTAGTAGCCGTTTCTTTTTCTTGATTGCTGCCAATTCTTCGTGACTTAGCGTCGTTCCATCGCCGGCTGCTTCCTGGCGAACGATCTGCCGCAGTCGATCTTCGTTCTGACTAGACTTCAAGTACTTGTTGATGCTTTCCACCGGTACCACTTCGCTGACGTCGGGGTCTAAAAGCGACATTAGTTGTAATTGAGAAAAAGTTTATTTTTACAAAATCGACACCTACCTTGCGGACTGCTCCCACTCTGATCCAGCGAAAGACTCGGTTCCAGCACTATTCTATCCACGCTGGAGTTGTTCCTGGAATGCCGCATGTACGTCGGTTTCTCACCATTTTTCGCCTGGATGCAGTTTCGTTCGATTGCACCGATAATCGTCAGTAGGGCATCCAGCGAAAGCGTGTGGACACTGTAGATCGAATGCGTTGCCGATAGGGTGTTCTTGGACAGCAGCTTGGTCAGGTCTTCGAACAGATTGGAACAGTACAAGTCACAGTCATAGTTGATGTAGAGTTCTGCAGCAAAACCCGGTATGCGCCACAGCTGTAGCAAATTGTCCAGAGCAAGCTCTCTAGCTTCGTACAGAATCCGCGGGTTCTCGTTAACAATCAGATCTGCCAACTTGGTGAGATAGTACTCCAGCTGAAACTTAAGCTGCGATCGTAACGATTCGAACAGCAGAAAACAAAGCTGCAAATCGGTAGCAAATATGGAAATTCGCTCCGTTGCTAGTAGCGCAAACAGATTTTTACACAAATCATCCCTGACAATGGCTAGCAGAGAATCATACTTCCCGATGCTGTCTGCACCCACCTCAAACGTTACAGTTAGTAGCGTCAGACCCATATGGATCATAACGTCGGTATTCTGTTTGTCCAGAGGATTGCAAAGCGAGATTAGAAAGCGAAACAGTTCGCGAATGCACGGCAATCCATAGGGCAGGTGCGGAGTTTGACCAACATTTTCTTCGTCCTGTTGATGGGTGAAACGAACGCCTACCGCATCTACAAACGAAGCTGCTGGAGGATCCTCTGGTTCCGATTGGACAACATCGTTTAGTGATTCTGATCGAGCTTGAGGATCGATTTCTGCTGTAACTGCTTCCTGTTTCGGTTCTTGACAACTTCTAGGCGTTTGAGATATCGTTCCTTGCATATCCACAATTGGTCCGGCTGGTGTTGCCGGTGTAGTCGACAAAGGGGGAGGTTTCAATCCTTTCGGAACATTACTAACAACCGGAGTTGTTGGTTCTGGTTCATTTAAGCTGCTTTCGTCGGTCGTTATAATTTTGGGATTTGACGACAAGGGTTTTAGTTCCACCTTACTACTTTTTCGTTTTTTGCTAGTCTGATCCATCGAGCTAGAGCGCATCTTCAATGTCTTGAGATTAAAGTGACCACCCTCCACAAACTGCGGTAATCTCATGAACAATAACAGCACCATATCTCTCAAGGCATTCTCCGCCGTTTTCCGGACCAACTCATTCAAACGTGGCTCGAAGCATAACCGAAAACAGCTCAGAATAATGTCGCAAACACTTTCATTGGAAAGAGCACTCCCTTCCGGACTCAGCATCAGCGTGCGTAAAACTTGTACAATCTTCATCAGCACTACCCCGTCGGAGGTCTGATCGGTACCCACGAACCGGGCGTGTGTAACTGAATCCGCAATACTTTCCACCGTAGCTGCCAGCGTCGAATGAGTTGGATCTATCAGTCCGTAGGACAGGAATTTGTTGACAGCCGCCAGAGCCAAACTGGTTACAGGTCCGGTGGTTTCCTCCGAACGTATCACTTCCAGAAATGGCCCTAGAAATACTCCCGGTTCGACTAATCGTAAATCCTCCACCTGAAGCAGTGTTTCCTTCAATTCATGAAAGTTTTTCAACAGACCATCTTTTTCGTCCTCCTACGAGAAAAAAAAACAAAACATATTGCAGAAAATCTTTCCTTCGAAAATTTATACGAAACGATGACATTAAACTCGTAACAATGCATTCAATTACACGTTATGGGAGGGATAATCAGCTTCCTTCCCATCGGATGACTGACCTGATAAGTGTTGGAGCTCCACCGTGAGCCACGTCGCATTGCCGTCGTCAGGGTGGACATTTCGCCCCGGACGACAAAGATTCCGTTCCCCGGGGGAGACATCACGATATTAATTGCTGCTAGTCGATTCTTGAAGCGCACAGGAAACTGTTCCGAGGGAGAATTAGACAAAATTTCTCAAGTATCAGATAAATTTTTCACTAGCATACTTCCAACTCACAGCAATGACGTTTACGTTTTTTTCTTCTCTTCAATGTTCCTTTTGATACATTTTGACAGAATCACTTGAACGATTTGCTGTTCTTTTCTAATTCATTGTGATCCACTCTGATGATGAATGTTAGACAAGCGCAGCAAATCGCTTTTTCTCTGTATACTTTCGTTTTGTTTTGGTTTTTCTTTCATATACATTTTGACGTTTTTCGCGGTGAGATTTGTTTCCAGGGGGTCCGAAGAAGTTTCGTGTTAAAAAATCAACCAGTAATGATAAAGGTGGCCACATTATTAAATTCAGCTTTTTGTTCCCGAATAAAAATCAACGCTTTTTTGAGAAAAGGGCGATACTTACAAATGTAAACATAAGGCTTTTTTCATACATGCGAATGAAGGCTTTAAAACGCAACAAATTGACCTAAAATTTGGATTCTACGATATTGCTTTCTTAAACTACAGCAAAAAATACATCGGGCGAAACTGTATTTTTGTTTGTTTATTTAAAGTTTCGCCCTCCATGCTCCATGCAAACAAACAGGGCGATACTTTTTTGCTAGCAGTTTAGGGGCGAAACTGTTTTTTCGTATTTTTTTAGGATTATCAAGCTGATACCAGCTGTAAATAGTAACAATGATCGCTATTTAAAAAAACCCGGACGAAATCGGTGGTGTAAAACGGTGATAGGTGGGACCGAAAAAGTAAACAATCATCAAAGGGGCGATACTATCATTTTATTGATTAAAATAGCAAAAACAAATTTTAATTTAATAATTTCAAATACTTTATGAAGTTTTGGGTTTCGATCACTGAATCATCCAATCTAGGATGTATAAAACACAATAGTTCTTAAATTGGAAATAAAACCAAGTCTGGAAATATTCACTGTTGATTTTCTTTGAATGGTGTCACTGCTAGTATCGCCCTTTTCAAGAAAAAGCGTTGAAATGTATAACGGATTTACAACGATTTCTCGCGTGTTTTTTGAAAAGGGCCAATAAGCATACTGTCAAAATTCACTTTGAGGGGAAATTCTGGACAAACCATTAAGCGCCGATTATAAATCACAACAGCAGACGAAAGAGAAAATTTTTCTTTTTTCATAAAATGTCGGCGAGTTACGGTTTGTCCGGAATTTCCCTCAAAGTGAATTTTGACAGCATGCTTATTGGCCGTTTACAAAAAATACGCGAGCATTTTCATTGTTACATCACAATGAGAAAAGATGTAAAAGAATCAGATATGATGCAAAATGTACAATGAAAATACAATCTAATTTGTTTGTTTGTAGAATAATTTCGTTGAGTGAATGACGCAAATGAGTGAAATATCTTTATTTCTTTTGTATTTTTGGTATTTTTGATTTGTCGTGTTGTTCCGGATACCCAATGCCCGAATTTGAAAACTAGCAACACTGTAATGACTAAAAACAGAAATATATAGATCATTGTAACGGACGGAAGCAAATTTTTTTGTTCGCTATATTTAGTCTGCCGAACCATCCGATTTTCCTGCCAAAGTTTTAAATTGAGCTATCGTTGGACATTTTGGTCCGTTCTCCCGGATCTTGGAGGATTTTCGTATGGTTTCCGGCAATTCGCAAAGTGTTTATTGCATCGTGCGCTAATATCGGCACAAGGCCAAATTACGCATTGGTGGCGCTCCGCCACCGAGAGTGTGCCCGTGGTACGAAACATTGGACGGTCGCCATCTTGGCGAGAAGTAGTTGTCGACGCGGCTCGGCAAGAGTGTGCCCGTGGCACAAAGGATTGGACGCACGCCATCTTGGCGAAAATCAATTGTTGAAGTGACTCGACAAGAGTGTGCCCGTGGCACGAAAAACTGGACGTAGTGTCGCGTGTGATTATATAAAATAAGAAGAGACTGAAAATTATTGATGAGTGAAAGTGAAACACCCCGTAGATCGTCGAGCACAGTTCAACGAAGAAACATTCTCGACGCGCTCACAGGATCACTCGGGAGGGAAGAAGGCGGAGTGGATCGTATCCCGACCGTTGCCCAGCAGAAGGCCGCACAGCAGGCATTAATTTCAAAGCGCATTATGGCGCAGAATTTAGAGATTCTTGTCGACCGGCAGGAGCTGCTAACAGACAAGTTGCTACGAATGCGTGAAACGTTGCAGGAGGAAAATATCAGCGTTCATCTATTAACGCTTCACGTAGAAACACTGCGCCGAACAGCGGATGAATTTGAAAAGGTTTACTCCGAAATGGTCTCTCTGGTAACTAAAGAACAACGCGATGCTTTGAGACTTGAATATGCCAACTTCGAAACGATTCATAACGATGTGTACGTGACGCTGCAGACGCGAATCGACCAAGTACAGCAGCAATTAAAAGTGCAAGAGCTTCAGCATGTTCCGGTTTCGCTGCCTTCCTCACAGGCACAGATAGCTCCAGTATATGTGCAGAGTCCAGCTCCTCACCTCCAAGCTCCATTTCCAACTTTTAACGGTACTCTCGATAACTGGTACAGCTTCAAAAGCTTATTCCAGAGTATCATGGCTAAGTACACAAACGAAAGTGATGCTATGAAAATTCTGCATCTACGAAACTCGCTCACTGGTGAAGCAAAAGATAAAATAGATCAAGAAGTGGTTAACAACAGCGATTATGCCACCGCGTGGAAGATTCTGGAAGATGCCTATGAAGACAAGCGTCTAATTATGGACACCCATATCGACGCTATCTTGGACTGTCCGAAAATCACTCGAGATAATCGTGGCAAGTCGCTTTCAATGCTAGTTGAGCTTTGCGGTAAACATACCGATGCCTTGAACGGCCATGGATACCCCGTCGAAGGATTGGCAGAACTCATACTGGTAAACGTGCTGTACAAAAAACTCGACAAAGAGACACAGGAGCAGTGGGAAACAAAGTTGGGTAGTGGCGAGCTCCCTGAATTTGATGAATTCATCGATTTCTTGCGCGAGCGAGGTCGTGTACTGCAGCGGACGAATCGGTCCCAGCAGCCAGCGGCACATCAGGCAGCCCCTAATAAGCGACAACCAATGAATCAGAAGTCACACGTACCTTCCAACTCGTTTGTACAGGTAGCAAAGGAGATATGCCCATGTTGCAAAGCAGAGCACTCGATCTATCGCTGTGCCAAGTTTCAAGCTATGCCCCTGCATGAACGAAAAGCTTTTGTGGCCAAGGCAGTCCTGTGTTTCAATTGCTTGAAGGCCAAACATCGAGTCAGCAGATGTCCGTCGGAGCAAGGTTGTAAAACGCAAGGTTGCGGTCGCAGGCACCACAGCATGCTTCACAGCAATGACACTCTCGGTGTGGCAAGTCCAGACAAGCACGCAAACAACGAAGAACATGAAGCAGAATCCGATTTACAATCTGAGAAGCAGCCGAAGGTTCCTGAACAGCGAAACAGTGCTACAACTCTTTGTGCTAACATTGGTGGTGCCAGACAGCAAGTCGTTTTATCGACGGCCCAAGTATTGGTTACTGGAAAAGGCAATTCGGTCGTGAAGTGTCGTGCTCTATTGGATTCTGGATCCGACAGTAACATTATAAGTGAGAAATTAGCAGAAAAGCTGCAATTGAGGATGGTTCTGGTAGACTTTCCTATCAGCGGCTTGAACAACATCGAAACACGAGTCAAGTATCAATTAGCAACAAAGTTCCGGTCCTGCACCAATTCGTTTACCTCGGCCATGCTTGATTTTCTGGTCGTTCCACGAGTAACCTCAAATCTTCCAGTTGCTGAGATTGATGCCCAATTGTGGCCGATTCCATCCGGCCTGCGGTTCGCTGATCCTAAGTTCCATTCGCCAGGTGAAATAGACATGATCATCGGAAATGAGGTATTTTTTGACCTAATAAAAAAGGGTCGATTGAAGTTCGGCGTCGACGGTGTTACGTTAGCAGAAACGGAACTAGGTTGGGTCGTAGCAGGTTCGGTACCAATCAAGAACACCCAGCAATATTCTCAGGTATACCAGCTTAACCGCCATGAAGAGATGCTCAATCAAACGATGGCGAAGTTTTGGGAATTGGAAAACGTTCACCCAGAGAAAACTACGACAACAGCTGAAAATGTGGTTGAGAATCATTTCAAAACCACACACTACCGTGACGACTCCGGTCGATATGTAGTGCGACTGCCATTCAATGGCATGGAATGTCAACTTGGTGATTCTTACGATGCTGCTCGAAGACGCCTCAATAAGCTAATGATTCAACTAGCAAAAAACCCAGTCAAACGTGATGAGTACTACAATTTTATGTCCGAGTATTTAGCCTTAGGTCATATGTCGGAGGCTATTCAGTGCACGGATGGTGGTGGCTACTACATTCCCCACCATGCCGTGTATAAGGCGTCGAGTTCGACTACAAAAACAAGAGTGGTTTTCGATGCGTCGGCAAAAACCACCACTGGTCTATCCCTCAATGACACGCTATTGGTTGGGCCTACGGTGCAAAATGACATCGTCTCGATCATACTCCGATTCTGCATCCACCCGGTGGTGCTAACTGCCGACATTTCAAAAATGTACCGGCAAGTAAGGCTACATAAGGATGATTGCAAATTTCAACAAATTCTATGGTGGGATAATAACGGGCAGCTAAAAGTGTACGAACTGCAAACAGTCACATATGGCATTGCTAGCTCACCTCATCATGCGACGAGAGTATTACTTCAACTGGCCACTGACGAAGGTGAAGAATTTGAGCTAGGAAGAAAGGCTATTACGGAAGAGAGTTACATCGACGATTTCTTGACTGGTGGCTCGTCGATTGAAGAAGTCATTCGTATCTATTCGGAATTATCAGAGCTGCTACGTCGTGGTGGCTTTGAAGTGCATAAGTTTTGTTCAAACAGCATTGACGTGTTGAAAGCCATTCCTAAGGAACTACAAGAGAAACAAGTCAGCTTTGATGAATCTGGTATAAACAACAGTATCAAGACGTTGGGGTTGATCTGGAACCCCCAGGATGATTACTTTATGTTCCGTGTGGCTCCAGAGCATTGCGGAGTGGTGCCGACTAAGCGCAAGGTGTTATCGGAAATCGGACAGCTTTTCGACCCGCTCGGTTTCTTGGGTCCGATTATTGTATATGCCAAATTAGTAATGCAGGACATTTGGCGCCTTGGTCTTGATTGGGATCAAGAGCTGCCAGGGGACCTAATGAGAAAATGGAATTTATTTCGACAGCAACTTTTGGCTGTGAATCAAATGCGTAAATCTCGTTGTGTGACACAAGCTCAAGCGATTACTCTGGAGCTGCATGGTTTCTCGGACGCCTCCAAGCGCGCCTATGGAGCCGTTCTATATGTTCGAAGCGTAGCTGTGGATGGTACAATCGACGTTAACTTGGTGGCCAGCAAATCTCGTGTAGCTCCACTCAAACCGACAACGATTCCACGACTCGAACTTTGTGGTGCAAGGCTGTTGGCCGATCTGGTACAGAAAGTGGTTTCCGCGATGAATATTTCATTCCATGCTGTTAAATTGTGGTGTGATTCCCAAATAGTTTTATGTTGGCTGAAAAGGTCTCCTCTCGCACTAAATCAATTTGTTGCCAACCGTGTTGCTGCAATTGTAGAGTTGACACAGAACTATCAGTGGGGCTACATACAATCCGAAGATAATCCTGCTGATGTGATATCTAGAGGAGAACTACCTGAAGGTTTGCTACAAAGGAAACAGTGGTGGTGTGGTGCACACATTTTATGGGAACCACAACCTACATTGTGTGAACCTGAGTCGATTGATGAATCCATGATCCCTGAAATCAAATCAGCTGTAGTGTTAACGGTAGTAAGTTCGAGCCAACCGATAGTGCTCAATAGACTAAGCAATTATAAAAAGATCAAACGAGCGTGGGTGTACGTTCATCGGTACATCGATTATAAGGTGCATAAAATACATAAAATTGGTGAGATTACAGCCGATGAAGTCAGACGGGCAGAGAGGTCAATTTTATTGCTTGTTCAACGTGAAGCATATAGTGACGTTCTGAAGGCATTAAAAACAAATTCTGCCCAGCATACATCGTATCGAAATCTGGCGCTGTTTGTTGGTGATGATGGTCTAATCAGAGTCGGTGGTCGCTTGAAATATTCAGCTATTCCGTACGATGGTAAACATCAAGTGCTGTTGCCACAAAAACATCACATCACAGAAACGATTGTGCGAGATTTGCATCAGGAGCACTTCCACGTTGGTCAAAATGGACTATTAGCTATCGTTCGTGAGAAGTATTGGCCGGTCCATGTAAAGCAGCTGATTAAGGTTGTTTCAGCATGTCAGGTGTGTGCTCGACAGCGTCCGAAACCGGGTGTACAATACATGGGCAATCTTCCAGGAGTTCGAGTGAATCCATCGCAACCTTTCTCTAAGGTTGGAATAGACTACGCTGGTCCGTTTATGATTAAGCTGGGAGGCCGAAGTACGAAGCTATACAAGGGATACGTTGTCGTGTTTGTTTGCTTGGTAGTAAAGGCTATACACTTCGAGTTGGTCTCAAGTTTGTCGACGGATAATTTTATAGCAGCTCTTCAACGTTTTTCCAGCCGTCGTGGACTGCCGAGTGATATATACAGTGACAATGCAACTACCTTTGTTGGTGCAAACCATGAACTAGCAGCGCTCAAACAACTTTTCGAAGACCAGCAGCATGATCTAAAGGTAAAGGAATTCTGTAGTACTAAGGGCATCCGCTGGCATTTCATTCCCCCCAGAAGCCCACACTTTGGTGGAATCTGGGAAGCGGGTGTGAAATCTATGAAATACCATCTCAAGAGGGTTGTAGGTGAGACACGACTTACCTTTGAGGAAATGAGCACCTTTCTTGCGCAAACAGAAGCCATTCTCAACTCGCGACCATTGTGCCCAATGTCAGAGGACCCCAGCGACTATTCCGTTCTGACGCCATCCCATTTCTTGATCGGGCGCTCTGGTGTGGCTTTACCTATGCCGTCTTATGATGATGAACGGGTAGGACGTCTCAACAGGTATCAGCATCTCCAGCTGATGAATCAACATTTTTGGAACAAATGGTCGCGCGAATACCTTCATCATTTGCAAGGCCGCCAAAAGTGGAACACGAAGGTTAACTCGAATTTCAAGATTGGTGCGATGGTCTTGTTAGTGGAAGAAAACTTACCGACGCAACAATGGAAACGAGGCCGCATTGTTGCTGTACATCCCGGCGAAGACAATATTGTTCGAGTGGTGACAGTTAAAACGGTAAACGGAGAGTATAAACGAGGAGTAGCGAAGGTTGCTTTGATGCCTTCTGTCGAAACGGGTGAAACGGTTGAAACTGAATTATCAACGGGGGGTGAATGAATGACGCAAATGAGTGAAATATCTTTATTTCTTTTGTATTTTTGGTATTTTTGATTTGTCGTGTTGTTCCGGATACCCAATGCCCGAATTTGAAAACTAGCAACACTGTAATGACTAAAAACAGAAATATATAGATGATTGTAACGGACGGAAGCAAATTTTTTTGTTCGCTATATTTAGTCTGCCGAACCATCCGATTTTCCTGCCAAAGTTTTAAATTGAGCTATCGTTGGACATTGAGTTTTACATAACAAGGGCGAGCGTTTAAGCGTTTACTGTTTAAGCGATGTAACAGCAAAAAAAACGGATTTTTCCATACATTCTGAAATCTCTTACAATGATTTATGTTGTTATTCTTTTGTAGATTTTAGATATCAAGACCTTGTTTTAGCAATGATTTTTGTTTTTTTACTGCGGTTTTACTGTTAAATTTGATTTCCAGAATAATTGGAATTAAAAAGTATTCAATTTTTTGTATTTATTTCTATAATTGTTTGAATCGCAGTATATAGATGCTTACACAATATCTCTTCTCCACGTTATAATCGATTCCGGAAATACATCGCATATGGGAACTCGAAGTCTTATCCAAAATGAAACGCGCACCATTGTCCGGCGACAGAGCAAAATCTTATCAACTGTATCAAATCGTGAAATGAAAAGTTAGCAAATAAAACCTTTAGCAGTCGTGGTAATATTGAATCATACTTCTACTTACATGATACATGTTCATGTTACGCCGAACATTCTCGTAACATTTGTATCCTTATATTATCGCTGTTGTCTTTTCTTGATGATCGACCACGCAGGCCAAAAACTGGCCCGGATCAGTTCACGATTGCCAGCCTGTAAATAGAAAATATTTAGCTAGATTCCACATTATATTTAATATCTTTTTACCACAGTTTAAAGAATTGGGAAACGTTCCACAAAGCGGTCAAATGAGACGACATGGTGAAAAAGTGCGTTTGAAAATAACAAATAAAATACACAAAAAACGAAAAACGTCATTTTTGTGTAAAATCTTAGAAAGTACTGAAACCAAAACATTGATGTTACCACAGATAACAGACGTTTAGGCTCGATTTCGCTCGAGTGCAGCTGTCAATCACGTGTAGCAAACAGTTGTGCAGATGGCAATAGTGAAACACGGATTTACAACGTTTATTAATTTGTTTCAATGTACATGATTTATCGCTTCATGAATTTACCCAAAAATATTGCTTGCGGCACTAAAAACTGGATTCTAACCCAACCGCGCTCTTGCCATTCTCCTTTTAAATTTTTCTCATTGACTGGTTAATTCAACTGGTCTGTCTATAAAAGTACCACTTCCATTACTTGAAATACATGTGTTTTGACAGCTCGCAGTGTTGAGATCAAAGTGCGGAGACCAGGTTGATAGGAAGTGCGCAATAGTGCTCTATATTTTTTGTTCATTGAATATGATGTCATAGAGTGGAGTCCATGTTGGTGGGAAGTGTGCAATATTATTCGCGTATTTTCAACATGGTCACTCGTTTGCCCAGTTTGGCAAATATTTTGCGGTCAAAAATTTTAATTTTAGGTAATCGGTTATAGAATATTAAATATTTTTAATTTGCAGATAGGTTGGTTAAATTGATCTGGCTCAGTTTCTGATCGATTGATCACCAGGATTCGATCAAGGACAACAGATGTAACGATTTCCTGCCCAATAATAATCCAGAATCTGAATATATGTGTATGGTTTCTGTTGCACTGGTTAGGATTATATCTTTGGGTTGCTTTGAATATTGAATTACGAAGTTCTGTTAATGGAATCAAGATACAGCAAAAATGTACTATTACTTCCTCCACGAACTTGGTTGGGAAACATGACACTAGGGCTTCATTCATCACGCGGTTCATTTCCCGGTGGACATCGTCAAATTCCCCCGGGACATCGTCGGAATCCGAAGATTTCTTCGATGTACTCTTTTGGCAGTTAAATCTCGGCCGTTGTTATCTCGTTCATACATGCCTCGTTTGTTTCGTCGTTCTCTGGTATAACTCTTCCACAGATGAAATCTGCATCCCTTTCCTCAGCCGCCTCGTAGGTCGCTTAGAGTATAGTGTTGATCAATTTCTTCAGACCGGCTTATGTTTTCATCACACTCATACCTCAGTTGTGTTATCATCGTTCTTTTTTCATCAGAGTCCGCAACTAGCACCCTTTACGTGCAGAGGTGGTTTTACCCGATTTTCTCCTTAATGGAGACAACTTGTTTTAACATTTGTTGTGTTCTGATCTGTATTTTGATTACATGCATGATATTTTGCTCGAGTTAAGGAGATCAAGATTCACACAGATTTGAGTAAGCGGCTTGACATTTCCTCGTTTCCTGAACAAACCCCACACTCAAGGGGAAAAAACTCAATAACTAGAAGGAACCGAACGTAATCCACACTCAAGTGAATTGATCAATTTTATGGTTGAGAACATTTTCATAATCCATTATACAAATAATACATATGTCGTCACACTGTTAAATGGATTAATTAGTTTTTCCTGTATTGCATGTAAATTTTAAAATCAATATCCTGCTTAGAAATTACTAAAATTTTCATGTTTAAACTGTTAATCGGCCAGATTATGAGCAATAACAAGTGATCGGTGAATGGATGTCCAACACTCGCCAAATCACGTTCCACCTGGTCCGCCCATCGTGCTCTCTTCGCTCCTTGCCTTCTTGTACCAACCGGATCATTAGCGAACACCATCTTTGCAGGATTGTTGTCCGGCATTCTTGCAACATGCCCTGCCAACCATAACCTTCCAGCTTTGGCCACCTTTTGGACACTGGGTTCGCCAAAGAGTGCAGCGAGCTCGTGCTTCATCCTTCGCCGCCACACACCGTTCTCCTGCACACCGCCGGAGATCGTCCTTAGTACCCGTCGCTCGAAAACTCCTAGCGCTTGCAGGTCCTCCTCGAGCATGGTCCAAGTCTCGTGCCCGTAGAGAACCACCGGTCTTATAAGCGTTTTGTACATGGTGCATTTGGTGCGGGAGTGAATCTTTCTTGACCGCAGTTTCTTCTGGAGCCCATAGTAGGCCCGACTTCCACTGATGATGCGTATTCGGACTTCACGGCTCACGTTATTGTCAGCCGTTAATAAGGATCCAAGGTAGACAAAATCCTCCACTACCTCGAAGGTAGCTCTACACGGTCGATACTGTCGTATGCCGCCTGGAAGTCGATAAACTGGTGATGCGTCGGGACCTGGTATTCACGGCATTTCTGGAGGATTTGCCGTACGGTGAAGATCTGGTCCGTTGTCGACCGGCCATCGATGAAGCCGGCTTGATAACTTCCTACGAACTCATTTACTTTAGGTGATAGACAACGGAAGATGATCTGGGATAGCACTTTGTAGGTGGCATTCAAAATGGTGATCGCTCGGAAGTTCTCACACAACAAATGGTCACCTTTCTTGTGAATGGGGCAGATCACCCATTCTTTCCATTCCTCCGGTAGCTGTTCGGTTTCCCAGATCTTGACTACTAATCGGTGCAGACAAGTGGTCAACTTATCCGGGACCAACTTGATGAGTTCTGCTGCGATACCATCTTTGCCAGCTGCTTTGTTGTTCTTGAGCTGTTGGATGGCATCCTTAACTTCCCTCAACGTGGGAGTTGGTTCATTCCCGTCCTTAACTGCACTGACGTAGTCAAATCCTCCGTTGCCTTGGTCATCTGTACCTACATTCTCCTCGCCGTTCAGGTGCTCGTCGAAGTGCTGCTTCCACCTTTCGATCACCTGACGGTTGTCCGTCAGCAGGCTTCCGTCCCTATCCCTACATATTTCGGCTTGCGGCACGAAGCCTTTGCGGGATGCGTTGAGCTTCTGGTAGAACTTCCGTGTATCTTGCGAACGGCACAGCAGTTCTATTTCCTCGCAATCCGCTTCTTCCAGGCGGCGTTTTTTTCTCCTGGAAGAGGCGTGTCTGCTGCCTCCGCTTCTGTTTGTATCGTTCCACATTCTGTCGGGTTCCATACTGCAGCATGACCGCTCGCGCTGCATTCTTCTCCTCCAAAACCACTCTGCACTCCTCGTCGAACCAATCGTTCCGTCGTCTCCGTTCCTCGTACCCGACAATGTTCTCAGCTACGCTGTTGATGGCTGCTTTTACTGTTCTCTAACAGTCCTCTAGAGGGGCCACGTCGAGCTCTCCCTCGTCCGGCAACGCTGCCTTGAGGTGCTGCGCGTATGCAGTGGCGACATCTGGTTTCTTCAGTCGCTCCTGATCGTACCGAAGCGGCCGTCGGTACCGTACATGATTAATGACGGAAGTGATCGGTGAATGGATGTCCATGTGATCGGTGAATGGATATTCATTATGTTGTATCCAGCTTTTTACGTGCCATAATGGCGGTCCCAATTATTCAGTTCGTAATACGTTTGATGGTCCTATTTTGACAATAATCGTTTACGTCAACCGCCCAGTGAGATTAAGTCATCCGACGTTAGTCCAATGCGTTGGATGGTCATTCAATGAACGCCCGACATCTTCATCTGGGCGTTGCTGTCAAGCTGGCGTAAACGATAATTGTTAAAAAAGGGCAATTAAACGCATTACTGTTGGGGATCAACAATGATTACGCCCTTTTGAAATGTAGCATTATTTTGCGCACCTCTAGCTAAATCTGGCAACAACAAATAACCCATCATTAAACGAACAAAGTTGTTTGCCGCGTCGTGAAGAACGCACGTTTTCGTTTTTCTTTCTCGCTGAATAAAAAGTGAAGTTTTCTCAACGTAGTTCGTTGTGTTTTACTCGCGGTTTATTTTCGAGTGATCCGTTTCCTCTGATCCACTAGAGACTGGCTAGTGTCCGCCGCGTGTTTGTTACTCTGCTCGTCGTCGTGCGGTTCCGAAAAACCTGTGTCCCGCTGTCGATAGTCCGACAGGTTATGGATCCAGAAGCTCTAGTGCGAGAAGAAAGTTATTTTTTGAGGTTGTGTTTTTCCCTCGACACGAGGAGGAGTAAATCGCGAAAGATTTAGTGCGCAAAAAGAACGATGGTCGACGCGAGATTTGCCGTGCCTAAACTGAATGGGCAAAACTGGCAGACGTGGCAGATACGTCTGGAAATGTTATTGTCCTAGGAGGACCTTTGGTATACGGTGAAAGATCCGGTCCCGGAAGAAGAAGAAGACCGTGATGAAGATTGGTGCAGTGACGATCGAAAGGCGAAAGCAACGATTGTTTTGCTGCTGGAAGATAGCCAGCTTCCGCTCGTGAAAAACAAAAAGTACGCGCGCGATGTTTTTGAATCGTTAAAGAGTTATCATCAGAAAACAAGTCGGTCCGTTCGTGTTTCGCTTTTGAAACGTTTATGTGCGATGAATTTAGTGGAAAATGGTGATCTGGAACAGCATCTTTGTGTGATTGATGAATTGTTCGATCGCCTGGATGCCGCCGGAACGAGGCTGGATGCCGATACAAAGATTTGTATGCTCCTACGAAGCTTACCGCCGTCATTCGATGGGATTGTTTCAGTGCTTGACAGTAGAGCGGATGATAAAATTACGATGGATATTGTTAAAGCCTGTTTGATGGACGAATATCAGCGTCGTCGAGAACGAAATGGAACCTCAGCTAAACCTGAAAAGGCAATGCATTCTCAGATGAATTCCTCTGGAAATAAGCAGGTAAAGGAAACACGAACGTGTCACTTTTGTAAACGACTCGGTCATCTTCGGCGCAACTGCCGCAAGTTCATTGCTTCCCAGAAGGAGGAGGCAGCAAAGAAGGATAATGTGAAGGCAAAAGCGGCTCACAGCGAATCCAGAAGTGTTGCATTTACCGTTGGTTGTGAATTTTCGTTGTGGATAATCGACAGTGGAGCTAGTGCTCATATGACCTCCGATGAGTCGTTTTTCCGTTCACTGAAGAAATGCGAAGGAGGATGGATTACCCTCGCCGATGGAAAGCGCACACAAATACTTGGCCAGGGAAGTGGTGTGCTGTATGGTGTTGACAGCAACGAGAACACAGTGAAGATTGAAATGAACGAAGTGCAATTCGTGCCTGAGCTAGCTGCAAATCTAATTTCTGTGAGTCAGTTGAGCAAGAAGGATTTGTCTGTGACCTTTGGGAAAGATGATTGTAAAATTTCCGATCGCAACGGAGATATACTTGTAACCGGTTGTCGAAAGAATGGATTGTACCATCTACGCCAGGGAGCAACGTCGTTGGCAGCTACTGTAGGTCAACATACAGAAAACTACCAGCATCAATGGCATCGGCGTTTCGGGCATCGAGATTGGACAGCAATAGAGCGGCTGGTTAAAGATGCTATGGCAACTGGAGTGAAGGTATGGAAGTAAAACGCGAAGAAGGTGTGTTCAAGCTTCGTTTGCTTACTTATATTGAACAGCTGATCGACAGATTCGGGATGAGCCAGGCTAAAGTGTCAAAATGCCCGATGGATCTTGGGTATGTCAAAACCGTTGATGCGAGCGATGACTTTGAGAATGTGACTCTGTACCGAAGTTTAGTGGGCGGTCTGCTCTATCTTGCGGTATGTGCTCGACCGGATATAGCCGCAAGTGCGGCCATTCTCGGACGAAAGTTTGCGAAGCCTTCGGAACGAGATTGGACGGCTGCCAAACGTGTTCTGCGTTATCTGCAAGGCACGAAGAAGTATTATCTACATTTGAGAGTGGGTGACGAGAGTGTTCTATCTGGATACAGCGATTCGGACAGGGCAGATGATGTAGAGACGCGACGGTCAACGACGGGATTCGTTTTTAAATTCGGCGACGGTGCGATCACTTGGGCTAGCAGACGTCAGCCAAGCGTTACACTCAGTTCCATGGAGGCCGAGTCGCACTCTGCGAAGCATGCCAAGATGCAATCTGGCTCAGAAATCTCCTGCGTGATTTAGACGAAGAACAGTTTAAGGCGACAATATTGAGAGAGGACAATCAGAGCTGTATAACGTTTATTAAGACAGGACGGTCGAGTCGAAAGTCGAAGCATATCGACACGAAGGAGCGTTTCGTGGAAGAGCTTTGCAGTAGCGAACAGTTAACGCTGGAGTACTGTCCGACGGATGTTATGGCAGCTGATGTATTAACCAAGCCACTCGGACCAACAAAACTCGAGCATTTCCGGGAGATGTTTGGGATCTCATCGTAAAGTGGCTGCACATTGAGAAGGAGTGTTGGGGATCAACAATGATTACGCCCTTTTAAAATGTAGCATTATTTTGCGCACCTCTAGCTAAATCTGGCAACAACAAATAACCCATCATTAAACGAACAAAGTTGTTTGCCGCGTCGTGAAGAACGCACGTTTTTAGTTTTTCTTTCTCGCTGAATAAAAAGTGAAGTTTTCTCAACGTAGTTCGTTGTGTTTTACTCGCGGTTTATTTTCGAGTGATCCGTTTCCTCTGATCCACCAGAGACTGGCTAGTGTCCGCCGCGTGTTTGTTACTCTGCTCGTCGTCGTGCGGTTCCGGAAAACCTGTGTCCCGCTGTCGGTAGTCCGACAATTACGAACTGAACAATTAAAACCACCATTATGACGCGTAAAAAGCTGGATTGATCGTCGAATGGTGCTCTAGAATAGTTGAGCGTTTGGCTATTTTTCACTTTACACGAATTCTTTTGTAAATTTGCGTATTTCTCCTCAGTAGTGGTTTAAGTACTCTAGTTGAAAATTCATTTATCTTTTAATCTTATTTTTCAATGAACGTTGAAAGTGAAAATGGCTGCTAATTAATCGGTAAATGGGCCTTGTACATTACCTTTGTTTTTTGCCTACACTGAAAAAAATCCAAACGTTAATTCTATTAGCTCCAAACCGCTTAAAATTCATATGAAGAAGAAATGCTATTGTTATCACGCGCACACATACCTTCTATGTGTCAACTGTATAAACTATGTAGGCACACTAGAGTGACAGGAAAAAATGACCCCTATCGGCCCACCCCTGATTCAATTCCTACCCGAATAGAAATGTACAGTAACAAAACCACGATTTTCACTGTGACAGTACAGTAATTTTACAATAATTTACAGTAAGTTTTAGTGTTATGATACAATACAAAAACAATAAACTTTAACGTTTTTACTGTAAATTTCAATGTAAAATAGACTTTTACAGTGAAAAAGGGGGGTGGTTATGTATCTTAACATTAAAAAAATCAATTTTCCTCCATACATTTTTTTCTCGAAAACAGTAAAATTTAATGTGAATGCACTGTATCAGTATTTTGCTGAACAGTGCAATTTATTGTTACATGAAATTTTATTGTAAATCTGCTGTGAAAACTTGACATCGAACAATGTTGAAACAGTAATAACTATAATATTAAATGTTTTATGATTGTTTGTAGGGTAAATGCTAATGTAAAATTCTATCCGGGTAGTCCCACCAGGAGTACTTGCACCAAATTTGAAGCAAATCGGACAAGTCTAGCTACCGGACCAACGCGCCTGAAGTTTGTATGGGATTTTTCGACAATTTACATGGAGAAAACCCACTAACTCGCATTTTTGCCGCTAGGTGGCACTGTATGTATCGCATTATCACTGTAAGTGAAAATAAGAAATATAATTTAATTGTCTACAACTTTGCCGAAGACTGCTAGTGAATTCGGCTTTGTTAAAAGAAGTTATTAAGCTTTTAGTGAAGTGATGTCTGAGTCAGTTTTGCATAGGGCCTAGCAGTGCATGGTTGTGTATCAGTACTCGATTTGCGCGAACTGAACATTTTTGTGAAATAACCGTCAGATTTAGCTCTATGATATATTCAGAAGAATTGTAGTAAATAATACGAGCCATATTTTGGTTACAACGCTTTAGTTCCACATTTCACCACGTAGAGGGCGCCAACACTAACTTTTCTACGAAAAGAGATAAAAATTAGGTGTCTTCCACAAAGTTGTAGAACAGGCATTTTCCAATCATTCTTTCGAACATCTTGATAGTCTATCTCTTTTCTATGAAAAGTTAGTGCTGGCGCCCTCTATGCGGTCATAGTTGGAACTAAAATTTTCCAACTAAAACATAACTCGTATTATGTCTTATAATTCTTCTGAACATACTATTGGGCTAAACCTATCGATTATTTCACAAAAATGCATAGTTAGTGGGAATCGATTACAGATACACAACCATGCACTGCTAGGCCCTATGCAAAACTGACTCAGGCATCACTTCGTTAAAAGTTTAATAACTTCTTGTAACAAAGCCGGATTCACTACCAGTCTTTGGCAAAGTTGTAGACAATTAAATTTTATTTCTTATTTTCACTTACAGTGATAATACGATATATGCACTGCCATCTAGTGGCAAAATGCGAGTTAGTGGGTTTTATCCATGTAAATTGTCGATAAATCCCATACAAACTTCAGGCACGTTGGTCCGATAGCTAGACTTGTCCGATTTGCTTCTAATTTGGTGCAAGTACTCCTGGTGGGACTAGGAATCGAAACAGGGGTGGGCCGATTGCGTTTTAAAAAATTCATTATTTTCCTGGGCAGTCTAATGCACACACATAAGTTATATGTGCATATTTTTATAGAATGGGGTTATATGTGCCTAATAGTTATGAAATGTGAATGTAAGATTAATATTTCTTGTAAATACACACATAAGGTTTATGTGCCAGCAAATAGTGTCTATATGCCTCGGTTAATTGCAAAAATCTATGTGTAAAATTAATAGGCATAACGTTTACTTTTTTTGAGTGTAGTCCCCTATTTTGTATTTACGCGTACTACTAAAATGAAATTAACTGGAAATTTTTTTTCCCAGTAACTCAACTGTTGAGTTCATTTTAATAGTACGTCTTGCAAATAAACAAAGGTACAATAGGGCAAAATGTATCAGTACCCAAGTGGCAAGTAGTGGCAAAGGTCCTTAAATTTTCAAATATATTGGGCCCTATTCTCACAGTCACGTCACCCAGTGACTAGAACAAAATTTCCTTCTAGTCACTAAGTGACGTGACTGTGAGAATAGGGCCCATATAGGTAAAATTTATATTCTTGTAAAAAGTTGAAATTATACGTATTCTTACCGGGCCCGAGAAAATGACGCAACACGCAGAGATTGGTGAAAAAACCCGAAATCTTGGGGTTAAACCTGGAAAGGTTGCAACATAAAATACAAAAAATATTGCATATTGTGAAAATAAAGTTAATCGTAATGTTTTTTATTTTACGGAAGGCAACACCACGAAGCAGCCTCAAAATGTTCTAAATTTGTAACTGCTTCACACTTTCCGATTATATGATAGTTTACAGTATTACTAGTAGAAGTAACATCGAAATGAAATATGTACTAAGTACATAGGCATTAATCTTAACTCTATCGTGGAATGCTCTTTCTACAAACAGGGCATGTGGCGCTTTGGCTAATCCAACGGTTGATACATTCCGAGTGGAACTTATGATTACACGGTAATTCACGGCCTCTAGTTTCAAACACTAGATCCAAGCAAATAGCACAAGTGCGGCCAATTCTCTTCCTGAAATGAAAAGCGGTTATAAACCGTTTTAACGCTTGCAATTTTTTACTATCAACTTACGCCCCATCGTCAGCCTCCGGATTAGCGGTCGATGCTGGTGGCGAACATCTGTCTCCTTGCGCCCCACAGTATGTGGGTGGAAGTGTCGCAGCGATAAATTTCAACAAATCTCGATCATCAGCGCAATAAATATCGCAAATCAATAGGTTCTCCTGGTACTGATCGAAGGTAACACTATGCTTCGTAACTATATGCTCGGACAGGTGTATATTATCCAGCAGCGAGTGACAATCGCCGAAACATACACACACCGGACAGCGCACACTGAACGGAATATCGAGATGCTCCAGTGTAAGATGATCGTACAGACGAGAGATGCTCAGCTTTCGACGATCGCAGTACGGACAGTCGAAAATGTTGATTTCGACAAACTCCTGATCGTCTGATTTACTGCCGAATAGCGCCACTAGTAGGTCGTCCGACACCAGTGCCTGTCTAGGGTGTTCGAAGTGGCAGTTGGTGGAACAATCACAAAACTCCTCCGTGTCCGAGCAGAGCAAGCATCGGAAACGATGCCGACAGTTGCGTTGTTCCGCGGTAAGCTCTTGAAAACGAAATTTTAACCCGCTGTTCGTGCTACAGTAGTATGTTCTTACCTTCCATTCTAGCGTATGCAATGTGCGAAATTTATGATGCAAATGCAATTTCCTTATCAGTTGTTGTTATTGGTCACCATACGAAGCGAAGTCATTTGTGTTAGAGCTTCACTAACATTCAGTAATAAGCTACCGAAAGTAAACCAGCTGCACATGAGGTAAATATTTTTATTCGAGTTATCAAAGCTTCCTTAAGGCGGTAGTAATACACTCAGAAAATTCTGCACCTTTTCTTCTCTTGAAAATTTACATCGATTTCATCCATACCATTTTTCACGTAAGTGTTGTGTGATACACCAATGAAAAAATTTAACGAAAAATACTGGCGGAGGAATTTGCTTAATATTATGAGTTTGTTTCATAATTTCGATTTCACAATGTAATATGAATTTTTGAGATAAAGCATTTATTCTATTGATTCTATAACATAGAATAAATAATGACCTGTTCAGAGTATAATCCAAACAATATGTGGAATCGTTGGATTATATGGGTTAAAGTTCGTGTATAATTTTTTTTATTAGGGCTTGAACTAGATGCGAAAACGAATGTTTACCCAAATATCTCTTTCCACCGTAAATAGTGTGGTAAGACAAAGCCTAATTGAACTTTTATTACTGTATCTATCGATTCATTACAAAAAATCCAAATGAAATCTTTTTGAAGGCGATTTTATTCACATTCTCCTGTAGTTTAGTATATGTAAAATGTGTTCGTGATGGACATTTTCCTTGTTCACATTAGTGTAAACGCGACGATGGATGGAATCGATGTGAAGTCGTTGTTCGCAGAAGACGAGGTCTACCGTGAAAATAAAAAGGTATTCAACATATGTTTTCGTTCATTTTCACGGAGAGTCTAAATAGGGCTTTATTTTGGAAGTAATTCTCTCCGCAGGCTCCACATTTCCAGTGGTGCCTTGATCCCTCAACCGTACAAAACTCACCACGAAATGAACACAACAAAGCGATTGCTACGATGTTAGTTATGCGTGCGGGTGTCATTAGTGAACCGTTCACCAGTTGCTTGCTGGATGCTCTACTGAAACGAAGTGTTTCGTATATGGTTCGCATGATATTGTGACCGAAGAGAGTTCTTAGAATCGATGTTGAAGAAACGTGTTTGATGGTTGAACGGTAGAATGATTCCGACTGCAGTAGAAATTCGGCATGAGTATTTGCACAAACTGTGCATGGGTAATCCACTGCGAGTGAGATAAAACGGATAGAACAAAATTCCAAATGAGTAGAGTTGCCCGAAGCTGGATTTTATGGAATTCTGTCGGTTTGGCAAACATTGAATCGAGCTTCCTTACCATTACACACTACACAATTTTTTTTTATATTTAAACTACCTATTTATTTGTTTCATACGTCATCTAGCAAATAGTGTCAAAGGATTCATTAATTCGCCTTCTCTTAAGAGAAGAGAAGCTAATCGCCAGTTAATATGATCCAGTCCTAATCTGAATATTGAACCAGCCCTGATTGATCGTTTTGTCAGTTAAGAGCGCTCAGTAGGCGTTGGTTGTTTTTTGCTAAGAGCGGAACCACGAGCTCTTTTACCAATATTTTTTTCTGTGCGTACGATAAATTAAGCCTCAGACAAAGACGTGACAATCGGCTTCCTATTTTTCTATCGACATTATTGTACCCCTGCCGAAATCTTCTGAACAGTGTTACTACTTTTATTAATGAAAATGGATTAATGGAACCATTTGCTGAAAATTTTCAGATTTTGAATTGGTTGCTTTCTTATTATTGTTAAAATAAATAACCACTTATACGAAAACCGCATGGTAAATACTTGTTCTACTTTGCCGCACAGTTTCTGTTCAGTTTGATCATTTTTACTCATTTGACGGTAATTATTTAATTTGTCAAAAGTGATGAAAATATTTTCCTATCAATATTGCAACACTGCCAAGCATCATGTCACTATCCCTTCAGTGACATTTTTTATGGAGAAAGTTGTTAGAATCAACCAATCAGCAGCTGGAAGATTCTGACGTAAAATTGGAACAAAAACGATCAATTATAGTCTTCTGACTAGGTAAAACTTCATATCAGCCACCCTGTACATTTAATGACCCAAATGAGATTTTCATATTGCTTGTGGCAATAAAAACAGGATTCCAACCGCACTGAGCACTTAACATTCTTCTAATTAATAATTTATTCTTCTCATAGACTAGTTAGTTCAACTGGTCTGTCTATGAGAGCACCATATTATACAAATATATGTGTGTTTTGACAGCTCGCATTTTTCAGTAGCAGTTTCACCACTCGCACTTTAAAAGTGTGGAATCCATACATTAGTGGGAAGTGTGCAATAAATTTGATTTTTACGTTCCATGCATATCTTAGGCATTAAGATGATATCGCTTTCTAACAACTCGCATCCACGTGTGAAAACTGCAAAAAATACGTATCGCTTGCCACTCGAAACCATATCAAACGAGCAAAAAACCAGGACAGTCGTAAGGGGACCTCGCCTTCCCGTTGATGCAAAGTAAATTTAACGATGATTCCTGATCGACCATACCTGGCAGTTTTTTCCAGGTTTTCGGTAGTAAAAAAAATCGAATTCAATTTCTGCAGATGGGTCTTTATTTCGTGAGAATGAGCTCACCGAACACTACTTTAGATTGACACATATGCGGTTCTTTCTATACCAATCAACGAAAACTGGATGCAGATGTTGGAGAAATCTATAGATCATCCACGAAGTCTTCAGCTCTAAAAGTACATCATTGAAGTACAGCAGAAACATCAACAGTATGAGTTGCATTCCATGAAGTATTTGTTGATGTTGAAGTACCTAAATGTGGATACCCGAAAATCTCGTGAAGTAGGAGCGAAATAATTACAAAAATTGTTATTGATTGAAAATATCTGCGTTTTAGAGACCATTCTATGTAGTCTACATATGCTTGACGAAAATAAATAAATTTCTGAATGTTATATATGGTTCGATTTATCAAAAGCGGCAGATTGGTTGTTGGTTGATCACGACATTCCACACTCTTTATTATGTAGGATATTGTAGGATGTTTGAAACAGAAGGTAAATCGCTGTCAAACGTCAGGATGTGGCGCCATGTTGATCATCGTGAAGGTATTGCTGTTAATGAGCCTTACGATGTTCCATAATGACCAGCTCGAAAAAAATTGAAACAACTCTCAATGAAGTTTCGATAGTTATTGACGTCTCGCTTAATTCCCTTTTACGGACTGGAAACATGTTCGCGGATTTCTAGCAATCTCTCTTAAACATGGCAATGGCAAGTGATGCTAGTACGATTGGAATAAGCGGAGTTACCCAAACGTCGATGTGACTTTTTAAAAGTTGTGGAGGATTGAAAGACTATTTAAACCAAGAAGTTGCTCAGCTATTTATCGTTCCATCAACATCGATTATGCTCAGATTTTGTTCCATGTGCAGGATCGGTTCGACTTTTTTGCGTGGCGATTAGAATTACCCAGCAAAACCAGGACAAATCAAGCATTTCCCTCGAGGTCCCAGGACACCGGGACAGTCCATCAAAAACCAGGACATGTCCTGGGGAAACCAGGACGTCTGGTCACCCTAACATTGGTGGAGAGAGATAATCGTGGCTCGAAGCTTCGTTTCACATCGTATCATGTTGCCACTGATATCTGCTCTGTGCTCTGAGGGTATTCCAACAAACGAGCTTCAAATTCAATTTTATTTAATTCGATTCAATATGATTTGACTCACGGTTAGCTTTATGTAAATATTATAGCAGCAAAAATACCTCATTGCTTTTGTCCTTTGTGGATCTCTTTTTGCTGCGGTGGCTGGATGCGAGGTAAAATAATGAGACTATTTTCCCCCTATTTAAAATGGCATTGGCTCAAATGGTAGGGTGAAAAATGGAGCACACGATAGCAGTTTTCGTTGCGCTCAAACACTGGACTTTTACTATTTTCTGGCTATTTTTGTTATTATACTGGATCTTAGGAACAAAGCAAAAATACTTCATCACCCACATCGTAGCTAAAGGAGATCGGCTATCTCTTTAGAACGGTTTTTTTTCAATATTTTTATTAGGTATTGCGCACTTCCCATCAACCTGGACTCCGCAATTTCAAAGTGCGAATAATCAAACAGACCAGTCGAACTTACTTCTATGAGCAGAATTTAATAGAACAATAGTAAGTGTACAGTGCGTTTAGAATCCAGTTTTTAGTGCCACAAGCAATATAAGAAGTTTATTTGAACGATCGTGTAAACTGACGAATGCAACTGTAAAAAATAAAACTCAAACTAGAACACCTCTAGAAAGAGAACTGCGGAAATACCAGTATAAATTATTTGGATTCTAGATTGGCTGTCAAAGACAAATTCAATCGAATTGGGTCATTAAACCATATGCTGTTTTTATTTTTTTTCCAATACAGCTAATGTTGAAAATATGTAATCGAACTTTTTTTTCTCTTTTTAGGTACGCAAAATAAATAAAAATTATTTTTTAAAAATGAATTATCACGACCACACCAACCATTAAACTACTTTGATCCCATTTCTTTTGCAGGCGTAACTGTCAAAAATACTAACCCTTGTGGCTAAATTCACTGTCAAGAACGACGGATAGTGTCAAACGAGAACGTGTTTACATATTTTTAGAAATCAATTAAAAATCATTCTGAAGTTTTAAAGGTTTTTTGTAATATTTAGAAAGATGAGCTCTATCGATATATGAAATAAAAGAATTTTATTCTTGATTCAATGACTCAATTACTAACTAGAATCAGTTGTGTCACTGGAGCCGGAAGACGATCTAGAATAAGCCAGCATTCCTGCTCATTTTCCGACTGAATTTACTGGGTTATAGCAATGGACGTGTCGCCATGCAATGCCAGGACATAGGTTGCTGAAATGTTGTTTTGCCTACCTTTTTAGACTGCACTGGTGGTTGAGTGGTTAGCGTGACCGCCACTCACCCCCGTTAGTCCGGGTTCAATCCCAGGTGATGTCATTGAGATTTTTCCGAGGTAAAAAAAACTCTGTGGTCCTTCGGAAGGGAAGTAAAGTCGTTGGTCTCAGGTTCATGAGATGATCGGTCGATATCATGTCCAGCTAGTGGAGTCACTTTTCTCGCGTCGGTGTTTGGCCTCGTAGCGGAAATCGGCCAACGGAAAATCACTAGAACATGAAGAAACAATTATCTTTTTAGATTTTCTCTAACTCAAACTTGCCTGTGTTTTTAACCCGTCTGAAATCCAAGAGGTTAAAAATGTTTCGGCAAAATCTGCTGAAAACATCAAACTGGAATGAGGGGCAAAATGTCATCGCAAAAATCTGTTTTCGAGAATTTTTTCATAGTTGCTTATCAAAGCACATTGCGTCGTCGTGGATGACGAAACTCCAGGTTTACCGTTCCAGCGAATATCCGAAAGAAGCACATGTTGAACGTTATCAGAAAATTCCTGATCTGGCAGGCGATTTGCGGATATTTTTTTCAACAATAACCGGACAATCATATTTACAAAATTAAGTGTCTTCTGATACCACTTGCTATTTATTAGGAATCTGTAAAGGGTCAAATCGGCTTTGGCCTGATCTAGTATCCTATCACTGCGCTTGAAACATATACTCTCCCAACATTTTGAAATTTGTGCCAAAAGAGTTGAACCAATCAAGTTCACTGAAGTTATGTGCGATTGAAATATTTTGATCTATTTTAAAGCATTTTGAACTTATTTAAAATAGGCTAAGTTGAATATTGTAATGAGCTAAGTTGAAGGCTGCCGTCACGGCACTCCAGTTATGTCTACATATCTATTTTAATTTCTAATACTGAACTCCGCCAACTGGATATATTTAGTAGAATTAATTTTATAATTGGAACAGGTTTTTCAGCGGCTTTTGTGCTAAAAATATTATAAGAACTATAGCACACATTTTCGAGCCTAGGAAACTGTCGATTCTCGCTAAAAACATCTGGTTTTGTAGGATAACTGTCATTACGGAAAAAAGGCGTGGAGGTGTTGCCTAAGGACAATATGTCAAGCGGAACCTGAAGAAGAATTAAAGTATTATTGGAGGTAAGAAGCAATTCAACAAATTAGTTTGTTTTGTATTGTAATCTATTAAATACATAAATTAATCAATTTACATTTTGTTTGACCAAATTTTTCTGGTAACACTCTTTATCTATTTATTTAAAAGAAAACAGGTCCCCATTTCGTGTGAATTTTGCACGAACTCATTTAATAACGACTGGAAAGGCGTCTAGTCATTTCCAACAAACAAAGGATAGTATTAGGCGCATATATATATTCAAAGATTCGAACCCTCTTTGACTCTAGACCACCACGAGCTATTTTTCGTGAAAACCATCCACCACATCGAGAAATTGATGGCTACAGCGTGCTCGAGGGCAACCCTTGTATTAATCTACACGGATATGAAAAACTACCAAAAGTTGAGCTTTTTTGACTCAATCTCGGGGTATCGTGGAATAAGGTAAAATTAGGTAAACCGTGTTGAAGGTAGTTTCCCTTTAACCACGGCAAAAACCACAACTCATTGACAGGTTTTTTATACTCAACCTTGAGTTAAACATGCCTAAATTTAAGTTGAATCAACCTAATTTTGAGTATATGTACCTCAAACAACTCAAAAGCACCTTATTCCATGGACGGCCTCGACTGAGTCGAATCTCTCTCTCTTTGTTTTTGACAACACTAATAAGTGCGAAAGCGACGAAAGACTCAAAACTACCTAAGTTTAAGTTAAAAGAACTTATTCTGCGGGTTGTTTTATTTTTCCGCGTAGAACAGGATCCGCCAGCTCGCTTCTTTTTTTACCCCTTTCTTATATTTTTCTAATTCCTGTTGAAAATGACACACCCCTCCCGACCAATGTTGCCAAAATGTTAGTTTTGCTTCCAAAACTTTATTTGTTTAGAATAAAATATTCTATATGAACCAATTTCAAGTTTCTGGGAAAACTAAAGTGGCTAGTCACGTTCCTATTTACACCGAATTCGATATTACCGATGCGGTTGAAAACTGGAAATTTCCACTGTATCGATAACACCGAAGAGGTGATTACCGGAAGAACTTTTTCCGGGTTTGCTTTAATTCATTTGGTAGCCAATTTTTTCATTAAGTTCAAAATATTTGCATATTTATGCTACAAAGTCTGTTACTCGGTTTGTTTTTGACAACAAGAAATTTCGCATCATTCCGCGCACAGAACTACGGTAGCCTAGCTACGGGATCGATCGGGGGTAACATGTTTCATGTCGTTCACAAAATAATGCCTCACCTTTCAAAACTACACACCAAGCCAGCCAAAAGTTGTTCAGTAATTTCTTTTGAGGACTTGCTCAGTAATGTGATATATTTATGGAGCTGTCAGCAAATTGTTTAAAAATTTGCGATGTAGTTTTTTATTTTTTAGCGATTATCGATTCACATCACACTGCATAAATTGTGGAGCAACTCTGTTACCCGTTTGAACCCGTTCCGGGAACCGCCCGGAAATTTATTGTTTTTGTCAGTAGCATTAGCATCTTGTTTTTCATGTAATGCTAATTTTTGTCTGCTCTGTCTATCCCAACCGGGTATGACTCCTCCGCGAGGGTCTAAAAACAAACACAATCAGTTACGTCCTAACAAGCACGGATTAGTCCCTCCTACTCTTTTCTCCTCGTATTGTGACAGTCCCGCTCCGCACGACAAACCATATATCTTCAAATTGTGACGCATCGTCGTCGTTAGGTAAAATTTCCATATAAATGGGTTCGATGTACGCGCCTTTCGACGATTCGCAAACGTCTACTTTTTTCCAACACGTGTCGCAATGTTGGCTGTCATTTCTAAATGAGAAAAACATAATAGCAACCAATTTGACCGGTCCCAGACACGGTTTCGGTTCGATGGGTTATACAAAAAAAGGATAATACTTGACTTTAAATCAACCCTCTGCCAAGCGGCCAATGTTTTCAAGCCAACATCTGCCTTTGTTAAAATAAATACAAACCCAATGCAAGAGCATGGGCGAACTGGGTCTAGAAGCGGCTAGGCCCATCATATATTGACTACTGTCAACGTCTATATATCACCATACGGATGTCACCCCCTGCTTGAAATACACATGGAAATATGTTTAAACCAATCCCTATTGCAAAAGAATTCGATTTTCACTCACCGAACCCTAATCTTCATTCATATTAAATGAAGCTTCTAAATTGCTTGGTGGAGAAACTTTCTTCGGGTTTGACGCCTGGTGACTTTTTCAGATTATCCTCGTTGAAACGTCGCCTCATCTTCTACTGGGTTCAATAGTAGTAGATTTTGCTTCAGCCAAAAATATTAGCGAGATTGCTTTTTGTTTTTTGTCACTAGTTTTAGTTTGTTTTGGCAAATGGGTCATTGAAAAATAAAATATGTACTACTTTTACTAGGGGAGTGTACCCGGTTTGGTTTCTTGTGTATTGATGTGTATAAACAAATAGCTAACTTTCTGCCTAACAAGTATGTTGATTCAATTTGAAAAGAAAAAATGATGAGAAATTTCCTGATATTTTTCTTGCCAAACAATTTTTTGTCCACGGTTGTGGATCACCTTGGAAAATGCACGTAAAATACAAAAGTATGAAGTAAATCGAATTGCGAATCTACATTGGTTTGACTTGTGCAGAAAAATTACGTCTACCTGAACGTACTGCGAGTACGTTTAAATCAGAATCACAATGAACCCATGTGAAATCACTATTGTACCTACAGACATATTTCAAATTTGTTTTGTTTTCGTTTAAGACATTAAAAAAATTAAAAGTAGGAAATACATTTAATTGAATTTTATCGTTATAATTAGTGCTAATAATCCCATGATGTGACAAAACGTTGCTACAGGTGTAAAAGAACCGGTTTCTTGGTAGTATCAGAAACGATATATTTGGCTGTCTCGCCCGGCAACGGCAAACAAATGTTTTTCGAAAACACCAAATCTCTATCTAATTTGTTTGAATAGTTCCTTCTCCATTATTACTTCTAGGGAGATTAATGTCATTGTAAAAGTGGGTTTCAAATATTTACACCAATTTTTCCTAGCCCCTGTCATTTACCGCAATAATTTGGCGACACTTATATGCTTCCTGCTTAGTAAGGTATACGAAAAGGGAGGAAGGTTAAATAACGTTTGGTTTTACTATTATTGCGTTTCGACTTCGTCTCATCAGTATCCGATACTAACTTAGTGCCACGACTAAGCCGCTAGCGTTAACGCTAGCTCCAAATTCGGAGGAAATATAGCTTAACTCATCATCATGTTTTATATCATGGTAAAATATGATTATGAATTATGTTCTATTTATGCGGTAGACTTGGGTGCAACGCCCAACTCCTATTTAGCAGAAGGCAAAGGATTTTTCACATTTTGTCTCGATCATGTTCATATGAGTCTGCCGAGTCCTAGTTTTCCGTTCTAAATTTATAACTGACTCGCTCTAGAATACCTATCCCTCTTTCAATTTCATTGCTAAACAAGAAATACGTCTATTGTTCGGCAAATTTGTTGCAAAATGAACCATCACCTTCTGATGATTTCAAAATGGTTGTGTCATACTGTGGCAGAATTGGGTTTCCCCTCTTAATCGTTGGTGTTGCATATGCCCACCTCATAATTTGGGGCAGTTCAGATATCAATTTGAGTGGCATCGAATTGATAGAATACTTAAGTAGTACAAATCTGTATATAATTATTGTAGGAAATCGTCCAACATTGGCACGAGCGGACAGAGAAGACGTGTTAGATGTAACTCTCTGCTCTGACGGTATTACGCATGAGCTGGCAATCTGGCTTGTATTAAATGAGCTCCAACCGTCGTTATCTGATCATAAGTACATCGTATCTTTCGACGATTGAATCTCCAAGTGACTTGGATGAGGTTGTGGATAAAACAAACTCGCTCGTAGTAGCAGCATACCAAGAGGCTTGCCTGCCTTGAGTTATGTGTGATTTTAGAGGAGCACCTTGGTGGAATACCGAACTTGTTCGACTCAAAAAGTTATGTCGAAGACCTTGAAGTCGCAGGCGCAGGGAAGGGTCGGAGACCTTTAAGTTGGCTTGCGAAACAACCTTTGATCCTCTGAGTGAAGTGGTCGGAAAAGCCTCTGCACAAATTTCTCTAGTCTCAACGAGACTTGTAGATTAAATAAGTTACTTTAGAAAGCGAAAGCCTTTCATGTCAGTGTAGGGTATGAGCCAGTATAAATAAAATAATAAATCAATATTGAACGTCAATATCTGCTCAACCTCTATCTTGTTCTTATCTTGATGCAATAAAAACAAATGGAAGAATGATTTTAGGTAAGTCAGTTCCATTAGAACTGCTAATGGTGAATACTCGTCCGACGAAGATGTAGTACTCAACTGTCTTTTTGACACACACTTTCCAGGATGTATGGAGCCATCAATGACGACTGACCCTGAGTTCTTTTCAGGTAGTTCTGAATCTTGGGTATTTGCTGGAGAATTGTGACAACCGAATCGATCAAATTAGCGATTGAAAGTTTTACTTAGTATAAGTCTCCGGGAAAGGACGAAATTATTCCAGTTCTACTACAAAAAGGATATGAACACTTCAAGCATATTTTTTTCCCAAAAACAATCAAGTTTAGGATTTTTTTCGATGTTGAAGGTGCTTTTGACAACGTGGCTATCGAATCCATTTTGGAAGCAGCACGAGGTCATGGAGTACCTTCATATATCACGAATTGGATACACGCAATGCTTAGCAACCGACACCTGTGCTCATCTTTAAGAAAAGTAGAGATAAGGGAACTGAGTGTCTGTGGAAGTCCTCAAAGCGGTGTGCTGTCAGCACTTCTATGGAACCTTGTCGCCGATGGCTTGTTGAGGAAACTTAATGAGCTTGCGTTGCCGACATATGGTTTCGCCGATGATTATTATACAATGATCACCGGTATTTATATTAACAGACTTTTTGAGTTTGATGCAACAAGCCCTGTGTGTTGTTGAGCAATGGTGTCTTCATATTGGATTATCAATTAATCCAAATAAAACATTAATGGTGCTTTTCCGTTGCAGTTCTTTGATTCTGAAATTATTGTCGCAGATCATGTTAAGTATGTTCGGGTAATTCTTGACTCAAAACTAAATTTGACAGCTTACACCGATTTCAGAATCAAGAAAGCTTGGTAGCCAGGCTTTCGGCAAATCTTGGGGACTCAAACCCATGTACATACAGTAGATCTAAACAACAATTGTTAGACCAATGCTGCCATACGGGTGCCTTGTGTGGTAGCGGAAGGGAGCAGTCACCAGAATCCAATTAAAGTTAAACCATCTTCAGAGGAGTCTAGGTGGCGATGACTGGTGCGTTCTCGACAACACCTACCACTGCTCTAGAGGCACTCTTGAACATAAAACCACTATAAGTGTTTCTGAAACAATAAGCATACGGCTATTGGGCAGTAACCCAATAGATCGTGCTACTAGCCATACAAGGCTGTGCCCTAAATGGTTATTTGAGATGAGTATACACTTGCTCCCAGTGACCTTACACTCACACGTAGTCCTTTTAAAACTTTCAATTTGAGAACTACTCCTCGCGAGGAATAGCTGTATGGAACGACAACGTGAAGAATACGTAGTTTGTTATACTGGCGGTTCTTTGTTGGAGGGCCCAACCGGTGCTGGTATCTACTGTCGTGAAATGAGATTAAACCAATCTCATTCGCTTGGTCGATACTGTACCGTATTCCAAACAGACATCTTCACCATTCTGTGTATCGTACAATCGGCATTTTAACAGGAAATTTGCGGTTAAAGAATCTATTTTTGCTCTGACAGTCAGGCTGCCGTGAAAGCACTTAGTTCGGCAGATTCGAGATCGAAATTAGCAATCGCATGTCGAACTCAAGTTGAAGAACTTAGCATTTTAAATGCTATTTACCTTCTATGGATACCCGGTAATTCCGGTATTACTGGAAATGAATGGGCGGACGACTTGAGTAGAGCTGCAGCTGCGACTGACTTCGTTGGTCCACTGCCGATAAGTTGGATAAAGTACAAGATTCGCTCTTGGGCTGCATCCGAATATGCCAATCATTGGCGTAGCTTGCAAACTTGCGTTCAAACAAAAACTTTTCTGTCGGATGTGAGTCCGAAAATGTCAAAGAATTTACTGCATTTTTTCAAGCACAATTGCAGTATTCTAGTCAGGGCTATGACTGAATATTGCAAACTCAATTATCACATGGTTAGCGTGCTGAGTATTATTCTTGTGATCTTTGTGAATCCGATTACGGAACTTCATATCATTTGATATGCAACTTCCCTGTAGTAATGCAATTACGTATTCGGATTACACGGAGTTGAAACTCAACGTTGCTATTGTTTCTAACTCAGCATGGTGAAAAGCTATAGTTTAAGCCCCATTTCAATGTCAATATCTCTCCGAGGGTGTTAACATGTCCACTCATCGAGAAGTGCCTTTTATTCCCTTGGGAGTGAAGAATACTTCCGTATTGTCTATGTTCTCTGTGTCGTTTTCTTCTTATCCTTAACCTTGCAACTTCATCAATCCTTCCCATCAGGAAATGATGAAGACAAATCACGGCAAGGCCATTTGAGCCAATCGCTAATGGTTTCTAATGTGATATTTCTCCCTAAGGAAACAAGTTTAGCCGTAAAACAATTTGTTCCACTGTTGCGTGTCAACTTATTTTTTTATGGAATTTGCGTTTCGATTTCATCTCATCATCAGCCAACACTAACTTAGTGCCAGGAGCTCTAAAACCGGAAGAAATAGATAATCCAGTGCTGGCTTTGTCCTGGTACTAAGTTTGTGTCCTGTTTTGATGAGACGACATCGAAACGCAAATCGGTGCCGTGTCTTGTCATCCACGGCATGTTGGATATGTGAGAATTCAATGAAATATGTCGAATATAATATTCAAGAGGAGTTGGAAAACGGAAAATACTATAGCTTTGCATTGGCTATATATTGGCTCTATTATGGCACTAAGATTATATGGGAAGCATACATGCTTTATAGACACGGTGTCTTTGTTGAACAATTTTGTTTTTTTTTCGGCATCGCCGAAACTTCAGGATATGAAAGAATGGACTTATCCCTTTCATTTACACCCGATTGTAAAATAATCGGTCGGAGGGTCTAGAACAACTTTTCATTTCAAAGAGCAATAGAGACAGTAACAGCAACACCTCTTTCGGGTAAAGGTGGTACTTTCTATATCTACCTTTATATTGAGCTTCTTATTTTTGTTCAATAGACAAAACTTTTATTTCTCGTTGAGTATTGCAATTTTTGCTAGCGCATCGCGATTCCGCAATTTTTTCTCAAACAGAATTATGGCAGTAGGCTTTGACACCATTCACTTGGGTTATTTTAAAATTATTCCTTTTAAAGCCAAAGTGTAGCCTTGTATCTACATATACCGTTAGATGAACAGAAGTCCTCCAATTTTTCCAAAGAATTGACAAACTTGAACCTAAATCGCATATTTTTATACATAATTGTTATACTAATTTTGAAACGGTCAACCAGGACTCTCAAATGGCTAAATATCCAATCGAGTTTGTTCAAATATAAAGATTTAGATTTAAGCCAAATTTAACTTACAAGATGTTGATGGAAAAGGAGGTTGATTCAAGATTACATCAACCATCCTTCAGAATGAGGGAAGAAATGTAAAAGAAAGAAACGAATATGTTTTTGACAGAAAAAACTGTTTCTTTTTACTATATTACCCAGCATCTTTGAAAAGAGTGCCAATTTCATAGAAATAGTATCTATTCTCTGCATCTCCTTGATCATAAGATATCATTGGTGCGCAAGAACCGGTGGAATCTGGAAGTATGTTTTTTTCTCTGGGACTTTGTCGATAATTTGCATGGAGAAAATGCACTAGACCGCATGTTTGCCGCTAGGTGGCACTGTATGCATCGCATTATCACTGAACACTGGTGAAAGTAACAAAGATAACATAAACATTTTTGTGAAGTAACGGTTAGGTTTAGTTCAGAAAAAATATAGTAAATAATACGAGTCATGTGTTGGTTGGAACATTTTAGTTCCACCTGTGACCACAAAGAGGGTTCCAACACTAGCTTTTAAACGAGAGGAGATAGAAATTCGGTGTCTTCTACAAAGTTGTAGAACAGATAATTCTAACCGTTATTTCACAAAAAAGTATAGTTCGTGGGAGGCGAGTACTGATACACACAAAACCATGTGCTGCTGGGCCCCATGCAAAACTGACTAAGACATCACTTCGTTAAAAATTTAATAACTTCTTTTAACAAAACCGGATTGACTAGCAGTCTTCGACAAGGTTGTAGACAACTAAATTATCTCTCTTATTTTCACCTACGGTAATAATACGATACATACCTAGCGGTGGAAATGCGAGCTAGAGGGTTTCTTTTATAGAAATTGTTGAAAAATCCCATACAAATTTCAGACACGTTGGTCCGATAGCTAGACTTGTGCGATTTGCTTCAAATTTGGTGGAAGCACTCCTGATTCAACTAAGAATCGACTCTAAAGGTGGGACGAGTAAGTTTTCAAAAAATCATTATTATTCTAGGCAGTCTAATGGACACTTACGGTAATTTTAATTTATAATAATTTTTATTTTAAGAAGAGCAGCGGGAGTTGCTAATTTGATGGTTGTAGAGTAACATTCCAGTTGATTAAAATTCAGTTCAAATTCCAACTCATTGAAATATTTCAGTAAACGTATAGATTGAAATTGATTATTGCATGCTGATTTAAATATTTCAGGGAACTGATTTAGTTTACCATATAATTAAGTGAAAACAACTGAGTACATACCAATTTCACTCTACTAATCTGTGATTTGATTTGTCTTATTGTTGAGTATATTTTACTCCTATTTCTTAGTGGATAGAACTTATTTCTGCTACAATCGGTGCTATTCAAAAATAATGCCTCTTGCCAGTGATACAAATTTGAATAGCGTACTACTAACATCGTACAAATTGATCAACCAATCAAGCCTTGTACCACTCCAGAACAGCTTTCGAGTAATGTCACGAGGCTAAATCCGGCCAGAAAGGCGTAGGGTCATCTTGATAATTTAGAGGTGAAAGTAGAAGCTTTCGGAGGAATGCTTTTAAGTACACCTGTCCATTGACTGTTCCGGTTGTCACGAACGGTATGCTCCGCTTTCTACACGAGCATATTGCCTGCCAAATCGTGTATTTTGAAAACTTCGACATTTTCTGCTTTCTAACTTCCTCGTGGCCGGCTCTATGACGGGTTTTGAAGACTTCTGTGTTCTTTATTTTGCGAATGAGATAATCCAATTTTGCTATTTCTGTTGTACTATTTCGAAGCAAATATCTTTTTTCCGATTAAATTATGGAAGAATATGTCCATATGAATCATATGATTGGTGCTCGTTTTTGCAAATCCATGAAGAACTCTTTGGGTCTGACAGGCTCGTGCGCAGAAGATTCTCAAGGGAGGGGTTTTGATTTGTTTACGATTCTTACGAAAGAAAGGTATGGGAAACCTCAAACTTTGAATATTTTTTCCGAGGGTTAGAGGGCCGTGTCTTGTGTACCAATCCACTCAGTTCAACAAATTGAAGAAATGCTTGTTATCGCGAAGGAATCTTCAACACATACCTCTGACTGCTGGTTCGTTGTAGAATAGGATTGTTTTGTAGCAGTGGAGCCTACTGACCAAACTTAATCCTCTTTTTTTAATTCTATTATTTGACACGGCTCATAGCGGTAGCTTAACGGAGCCGTGGATCGTTTATATGTTTACAATACATGTAAAAATACAAATAAAAATTATTGTAGTAATATTGGAGCTCGTGCGCGCAACTTTTTATTGCGAGCAGAGACCTTCTTTCGCGAGGTCTTTTAGAAAACAGCGTCAGGGGGGTCATTTAATTCTTTCTTGTTTTTCACGTCCCGGTCAAAGCTGGCTTGGTGTCCAGGATCAGATGTACTCCCCTGCTTCTTGCACTTATTGTTGATCAGTGTAAATCCGTTGTCATTGTTACTACATTCGTTGCCGATGTTGCTTACAGTTGCTTTTGTACTTAGGAGGACTTGGGAAGAAGTTTCTCCAAGTATCAGGTGTAACGGATTCTACTTCTCCGTATTGCGACATGCATTTTGCAATTGGCTCAGGAAGGGTACGAGGTGATAGGTCATATAACCTTACATCTATATAATCATTCTCAATATATACGGGAATCTTAATTCCAACGTTGTCACTTTCAACCACGTGTTTTAAGTTGTTCTTCAAAACGAAACGATCGGCTTGTACTAACGTGTTGAATGATATTAACACTACATTGCGAAGATGATGATACTGAAGGTACAAGACTTCCGCAAGCCTAAGTTGCATTTTTGCCTTCAGAAGGTATTCCAAAAAACTCGGTTGTTTAAAACAAAATTTAAACTCAACGACCGCAGCTTTCGGAGTAGAGCTTTTTCGTCAACTTTACGTCACTGTTTCACGCAATCCTCAACCATCCGGGGCCACCGTTAGATACTACTTCGGTATGAAGTGTGCTCTTGGTCTTTTCATTTTCTCATAATAGTTCAAGTTTCCCATTGTTGCTTGTTCACGGTAAAACTGACTTGCTCAGGTCTGCTTCAAATATCGTCTCCTGTTGAGAGACGAAGTATACTTCCTGGCGCTACTAGTTCCTATTTATCTGTGAGCCGATGCTGAGCGTTCAACAGCGGCAATATTTCTCCGGATACTGACGGTCATTGGCGGTGAATTTTTTCAGGAAACGATATTTCATCTACCTTGTGTTTTTTCTCCTCAGCTGACCTACCTTTGCTGTGGAACTAGTCTACTCACAACTATTGCTAATATCGAAATTTGTCGAAACGTAAAGCGATCCGAAGATACCGACCAACTTTACTTTCCTCTTTTTCCAGCCACCCTCGCAAGGTTTCTTCAACGACTTATTTCTACAGTGATCGAACTCAAATGACATGTAACTTGTGAAAACTGCTCGCAGCACAATTTTTTTCCTAAACAGAAAGTTAAGAAAGATTTCAAAGTAATTCACAACCTTCATGGGAGGGTTGAACCCCCAAAAGCCTCCCGCTGCGCATGGGCCTGGGGTCTGATATGTCCTTATGGGCAGTATTTTGGTTCTGATGAGGCAATTTTATATCCGTTTCGGGTTCTTGGAATTGTGATATGTTCTTGTCCTAAAATGAAAACTATTTTATCCAACAGTTCCTCTCTTTTAAATAAATGACCAAGATATTATCTCAAAATAATAATCCTATTCCAGCAAATTCAATAACGTACATACCGCTCAAAATCCCATTCATTTATTTCTTGATTTTCTCACTCATATACTGCTATCTGTGCTGCTATTATAAGCGACTAAGATGGAGGGGACCGGTACTTTTCCGGTTAGCCTTCTATACAGCGGCAGCTTTTCCCACCGATATTAGTATTATTCTGCAGTTCGCTGCAATAATAGACACACCGGAAGGAACGAAGATAAACATAGTTCTAACATTTGTTAGATAGAGCAGAGTAAACCAACTGGAAAAACGTTCCTATTTGCGTTGAACAACAGCATTGGGATTCTGTCAGCTTACGTGCCAAGTGTTAGTGTCTTGTTTCCATTCTAATCAGGAGCAAAAACACCTCCCCTTCCCGATCAGAAACACATAACAGAAATATTTCAAAACTATATCTCGCATTGTTACTTGTTATAAATTTCTGTTATTTTAACTACTAACGGGACCTAACTTATAACACAATATGTTACAAAAATTGTGTTTTGTTATAATCTTGTTATTTCATTCTGATCGGGTTGTGTTGTACATATATAGGAAAAAGAAATGTGCCACACGATGGTGATGGAAAATCTCATATTTATTGCGCGGCAGACGCGGTACACAAAAGGTTGGTTCCAGCAGTCGATTCTTGATCCTAGTTTCTCCGGAGTAAACAGGAGGAAAAAAAATAACCGTCTGTTTATTCCGCGTTGTTACCAGAAAAAAAAAATCAGAAGCAAATGTAGAAATAACTTTTTTTCCGTTGGCTTGGCAGTCCTTCCAATTTTTCCTGGTACTGGAACAAACCAAAAATGTGTCACTCATCTAAATGACTGTTCTGCTTTCGAGGCCTTCGCTTCGCTTTGGTACAGAAACGCTATTCAATGGAGAACTGGTTGCCCAAGTGCACTGTTCAACGTTTTCAGGTATTGTCTCGGATTATTTCGGCGCACATGCTTTGTTGTTTACGCAATTTTTAGTCATTTCAATCACATCCATCTATTGAATGTTATCAAAGAAGGCTTTGGTTTAAAAAAAGCAATGAAGTTTCCTTCTCTCCCAACTCTGTTCCAGGCTGGTTCCGGGAAGGAGGTAGATTTATTTATATTTTTTGGCATCAATCGAGGGTGATAGATATGATGATGATGATGATGATGATGATGATAATGATGATAATCAAATGGGTTGATATTTCTCTTTGTCTGCTTTACGGCTTTATGTTGGCGGCATTATCCGAGTATAATAAATAACAATAATTGAACCGGCTTTGGTTTTTGATTCAGTAAAAAAGTGATTAATTGATAACACGCATCGAAAATGCAGTGTGAAAACATTTATGACAAATTAATATGTGTAATATGAAATTGCTGAGGATCACTAATCTACAGAAATCAATTTAAACACACAGTCTCCAATACTGTTAAGTGATCCACAAACGGTTGCAAAATGTTTGGCTGCGATTCCAACAAAAATGATAAATTCAAAGGCTGCGTCAAGCACTTCAAACTCAACAACCAATACCACCAGTGACCAAGTTACTACCAAGGATGGAGAATTTATAGGTTTAACACACAAGGACATGAAGCTAAGCAGATCACAATCAAGACAGTAACTAAAATGATGATACGGATGTGAACGACAACGAGTGGGACATTAACAATCCCCAAGATGCAGTTGGCGATGAAACGAATGATTCCCCATGGCGAAAAAAGGTCTCCACTCGCACAGCAAGTCGCGCGCAAGCGATCTAACTGGCTCTCGTTAATTAATCGTTTAGTTATTTCTATTTTTTACATTTTGTGAATATTTAAAAGACCCACGGTTCCTTTCATTTTATCCGTATACAGCTAACGAATTGAGCTACTATGCTCAATTCGTTAGTTGTATACGGATAAAATTTTACCTTAGCAATTTCACACAAACTTTTGACCGAACTTTTTACCAGACAGAGCCGCAAAAAAATCACCCATATCTTTTTCTCCGCCTAGACCAAAGTCGAGAAAACGCGCCCGATTAGCAGCTAACAGATTGTCTATAGCATTCAAGTTTTTCTCAACAGCCAGCAGAATCTTCGTATGATGTGCCATCACTTCCAAAATAGGGCAGATCTAGAAAGAAAAATCACCCCAGATTAGAGAAATTGTTGAAAAGTTGTGGTTCGGGAGCAAACAAAAAGTTTCGTTTATAGAAATTATGAATAGTCTTAATATTATATTAGTTTTAAAAGTGCTTAATTTAAACTCAACTTGAATATTGCTCAGATAATTTCATAAAAGCTCTTGAAAAAATCATCATTTTGGCTACATCGTGGCCAACTCTTATTGCGTTTACTCTTTGGGCCTAGAGGCAGAAATACCGTGCGACCATGATAAGATCAACGTTTTATTTCACCCCACTTAACACTCTTAATTGAAACTTAATTCTCATTTACAGTCGTCGGTGCTCCTACATTAATAACAGTTTTTTTTCTGCCCCAGATAAAAAAAAACTTTTATGCAAAACCTCGTTCCAGCTGTTGTGCAATCTAAATCTCATCCCAAGTTGAATCTTTCATCTTGTCGCTTACCCCTTTTTCAGTCTTCCTTCACTCACACAATGGAAAACGTAAGTTAATAAAACAAGATAAATGAAAAGTCAGAAGTTGGTTCACTTTTGAACGGAGGCTAATTAAGTCGCTTACCGTACGCTAAAAATGATTACCCTAGAGATGTGAAAGCCGAGAATCAAACAAAAAAATGAGAACCGAAGCAATTACGTACCTTTTCGCAGCTGCTTCGGTGGTCATCAATCTCCTGGTTTAGCTGGGTGATTTGTGGAAGCAGGTCACGTTCCAGGCTCCCCATCCAGCAGGGTAGTCGTGATAAAGTGTGATAGCTGTGAGATGAAATGAATAAAAAGTTGAGAGGATAAACGTCGAAGACCAACAAGAATTTTTGTAAAACCGAAACATTCATTGAGTGACATTTCTTTGTAAGCTGGTAAACTGGCGTCCCATGTTCTATGGGATTCCCTAAATACATAGGACAATTATGTGTAGAACGGCAGCAAACTGTTATATTACTAATTCTAATGATAATAAGTAGGCACACATAGCCTAGGACATAGTTTTATTCAGACATGAAGGTAACGATTCAGTATTTATCAAAGACGCGTTTAGGGAGCATTGCAGTTGAGTATAACGGGGCAAGGTAATCATTTGCATGTCATTTACAATTACTGTCATGGTTGCTGTAGCTTGTGAAAGTTAATGTTAAGCAGCCCCTGGGTACACCAGCAGAATTATTATCAATGAACCAATTATTGATCAATATATTGATCGTGTAAAGCCATTTTGAAAATATTGATCCTGTAAAATTCAAATAAGATTGACGTATTGATTAGGGTTCGCAGTACCGACCCTTTTTAACGAGACCCGGTATTACGGTACTGAAGCCCTCAGTACCGGTAAAGTACCGGCACTCGTACATTTTTTAAAAAAATGGAAAAAGTTTCAAAGTGAAATTGAATGCTCAAACTGATGACCTTATTCTCAGATGATTGATTTGTGCTGATCTAAAAAAACATGTTTATTGTTTTAGTTGATTCGGAATGGCGTGACTCATTTCAGCAGAAAATATTTTTCGTATGCGGCATCGGATCAAAATCGCTTTTCGTTCTTTTATAAATAAAGGTTTAAGAGCAAACCAAAGACATGACTTAGACCATAGTTAATACGCACCACCCAGTGAATAATGGAAACCAATCAGAATGTCGCTAATAAAAAAATCATAGCAAATTTTTACGTCTCTTACTCTAGATGAGAATATTTTGAATTTTAGTACAAGATCGTTAAAATTTAATTTGGACAAAATAAAGCAGGAATTTAAACATACCGTTCCAGTACAACGGGAGCTAGTAATGTTTAACTTATAGAAGGTAATTAATATAATTAAAAGTCATCTAGCACACCGATAGTTTTAAACAGGTCCACCTAGAGCAATGTTTTTCAACCGGGGGTGAATTCACCCCCAGGGGTACGACAGGTTATGAATTATTCCGGGTAAATTTCGACTCATGATCCTAATATTTCCATCGAATTATTGTCTCTATATTATAGAGTTAATAATTCGATGGAAATATTAGGATAACAAGTTGAAATTTACCCGGAATAATTCAAAATCTGACGTACCCCTGGGGGTGAATTCACCCCCGGTTGAAAAACACTGACCTAGAGAGTCCAAATATTTTTCATAAAAAAATTATATGGTACCGAAAATACCAGTACTGGCTTTTATTCACTACCGGTATTACAGTACCAAAAGTGGGTCGGTATTCCCGGGATTTTCGGTACCTGTATTACCGGTACCACAACCCTAATCAGTGCGCACGTTTGCCCCATACTATGCGCACTCTTGCCCCGACCATGGGGCAAAAGTGCGTACACTCAAGTTTTTTTTACGCGGTTTTTTTTGCGCGGTATTTTTTTACGCGGTTTTTTTTACGCGGATTTTGAAATTTACGCGGTTTTCATTTACGCGGATTTTGAAATTTACGCGGTTTTCATTTACGCGGTTTTTGAAATTTACGCGGTTTTCATTTACGCGGATTTTGGAATTTACGCGGTACCCATCAATGAGGTTCCCTTTATCGCGGATTCTTAAATTTAAGTGGTCTTCATTTACGCGGATTTTGAAATTTACGCGGTTTTCATTTACGCGGATTTTGAAATTTACGCGGTTTTCATTTACGCGGTTTTCATTTACGCGGCTCGTATCCCCCGCGTAAAAAAACCTGAGTGTATTCATAAGTTCATAATAACTATTTCTCGGATTACAAGCAAAACCAAGAGATATCTAGTATTACGTTTTGAAGATGTGTGCCCCACCTTACTTTATTGTTTTGCCTTAAACAAATGGTCTTGCTTGAAACTTAAATCGCATTTTTCTCGACTGGATAATTTGTAACATGGGACAGATGTGATTGGAACGGCAGTAGGGTGATTTTGTACTTTTAAAGTAGTTCTAAACAAATACAACACAAAACAAATGTTTGAATGTCATACGTCTCCCAACCTTTAAACGGAGCAGGTCATTATACTTCACAGTGGTGTTCGGTGTGTAAGTTTCAGTGAGTGTAGCTCATCCTTTGTTCGTTCGTTAGCTGCCGTTCTGCTGGTGCCGGTGGCAAGTCCAGTGTATTGTTTTTGCTGGTGCGAAACAATCGACGTTACTGCAGATAAGTTTTGTTTGTTTTTTTCCCTCGTTTGCTTTTTTTCCTCTTTCCTTCTTTTACTCTACCTTGTAATCAAATAATAAGACATATCCCCGTTTATATAACGCTCTGCCCTCGTGCTTAAATGGCCGAGGACGAAATACCATATGATGTTATAATGGAAGTCCCTGATCCCCCTAACACTCGCATTGCTTCCCGTATAAAGCAGTACCCACAAGGTTCCTCTGGGCCATGGGTGGTATATTTTCGGACCGGAGAGAAACCGGTTAATATGTTAAAATTTTCTCGGGATCTGACTGCTGACTACCCGGCCGTAACTCAGATAACACGTGTTCGGGCAAACAAGATACGTGTTCTAGTGAATGTCTTCCCCAGGGCTCATGTCTAAGTCCCCTGCTCTACAATTTTTACGTGAATGACATTGACGATTGTCTTGCCAATTCATGCACCCTAAGGCAACTTGCAGTGGCGTAGCCAGAAACATTTTTGAAGCCCCTCCTTGCAGCGATCGAATCCTTTGATGGCTAAGGTCACCGATTCGATCACTGTTCTACAGTGGAACAGCAGAAGTATCCTCCCGAAAATCGATTCCTTTGCGACAATTTCAACATTTTAAACACGGGATAAATGACCCGGATTCCTACACCACCAGCATGCGCAAGCGCGTTGGACTTATCGCTATGCTCGACATCGCTACAGTTAGATTGCATGTGAAAGGTGATCCCCGATCCCCACGGTAGCGATCATTTGCCATCAGAAACAATCAATGTCTCGTACGACCTCACACGGAACATTGATTGGAAGAGTTACGCGACCGCGATATCCGTTAAAATCGAATCCACTCAAGAGCTTCCTCCGGAGGAAGAGTACTGGTTTTAAGGCTGGCTTGATTCTCGACGGCGCGAATCAAGCTCAGACTAAACCAGTACCCAGCGCGAATACCCATGGACGGTCTCCCACCCCGTGGTGGGATAAAGAGTGCTCAGAGCTGTACGCGGAAAAGTCCACTGCATATAAGGCCTTCCGGGAAGACGGGTCACCCGCTAGCTATCAACAGTACGCGTCGTTAGAAAGGCGAATGAAGAGTCTAATGAAAACGCAGTTATTGGCGCCGGTTCGTCGACGGGTTAACGAGAGAAACAGCGATGAGCACTCTTTGGGGTACGGCTCGACGTATGCGTTACCGAAACAGTACTGACGAGCAGTGCAGTAAAATTTCATTTCATTCAATCGAAACTGAATGAACGCAGTCAATCAGTCGTCTACGGTAGCATTCATATTCATTTAACGCATCAGTTGCTGTTGATCTGAAGCTCAGTTCGTGGCACTTCACTCATCGATGCTTTCAAATGAGTTGCAATTCATATTCAACCTCCTTCGTTTGATCCTCCTCTGGTTTTCTGGTGGTAGAAACTAAACAGGCAAAAACGTCAAATGACCAGAACCTGTTATTCAATTGACAGTGAACTCTGAGTGACTCAAACGAAGACGGCAGCAGAACTCAATTGATATAGTGGTGGTATGCTTACAGTGAAAGACTCGCAGTTTCACTTGAAACGAATATTTTCGTTTGAAATTGATATTTTACCGCACTGCTGACGAGAACGTGGAATATTCAAACCGTTGGATATTCGCTTTCGCAAACACCGTTTTCGATGGTGGAGTTCTCACTTGCTCTTTTATCATGCAACAATAACGCCCCAGGGTTAGACAGAATCAAATTCAACTTGCTGAAGAATCTGCCTGACACTGCAAAAAGGCGCTTGTTGAATTTATTCAACAAGTTTCTTGAGGGTAACATTGTCCCTCATGACTGGAGGCAAGTGAAGATCATCGCCATCCAAAAACCAGGAAAACCAACCTCCGACCACAACTCGTATCGACCGATTGCAATGCTGTCCTGTATTCGGAAGTTGTTCGAGAAAATGATCTTGTTTCGCCACGACAATTGGGTTGAAGCAAATGGCTTACTGTCAGATACACAATTTGGCTTCCGCAAAGGCAAAGGGACGAACGATTGCCTTGCGTTGCTTTCTACAGAAATCCAAATGGCCTATGCTAACAAAGAGCAGATGGCATCAGTCTTCTTGGATATTAAGGGGGCTTTTGACTCAGTTTCTATAAACATTCTGTCAGAGAAGCTGCATCAGCATGGTCTTTCACCAATTTTAAATAACTTTTTGCTAAACCTGTTGTCTGAAAAGCACATGCACTTTTCGCATGGTAATCTAACAACATCGCCATTTAGCTACATGGGTCTTCCCCAGGGCTCATGTCTAAGTCCCCTGCTCTACAATTTTTACGTGAATGACATTGACGATTGTCTTGCCAATTCATGCACGCTAAGGCAACTTGCAGACGACGGGGTGGTCTCTATTACAGGGCCCAAAGCTTGCAAGGACCATTACAAGATACCTTGGACAATTTGTCTGCTTGGGCTCTTCAGCTGAGTGAGCCTGCGCAACTCCAGTTTCTATTAATGGGTGTAACGATCAATCAGGTCTTCACATTCAAATATCTCAGGGTCTGGTTCGACTCTAAAGGTACCTGGGGATGTCACATTAGGTATCTGAAACAGAAATGCCAACAAAGGATCAATTTTCTCCGAGCAATAACTGGAACATGGTGGGGTGCCCACCCAGGAGACCTGATCAGGTTATACCAAACAACGATATTGTCGGTGATGGAATACGGGTGTTTCTGTTTCCGCTCCGCTGCGAACATACACTTCATCAAACTGGAGAGAATCCACTATCGTTGCTTGCGCATTGCCTTGGGTTGCATGCACTCGACCCATACGATGAGTCTCGAAGACCTGGCGGGCGTTCTTCCGCTAAAAAATCGATTTTGGGAACTCTCATATCGATTGCTCATCCGATGCGACATTCTGAACCCGTTGGTGATTGAAAACTTCGAGAAGCTCGTCGAGCTTAATTCTCAAATCCGATTTATGGCCTTGTACTTCGACTACATGGCACAGAGCATTAATCCTTCTTCATATACTCCCAACCGTGTTCGTTTCCTTCTTCTGATTCTACTGTATTCTTAGACACATCCATGAAGGAAGAGATTCGTGGAATCTCGGACCATATACGCCCGCAAGTGATCCCCATTATACTTTATAATAAATTCCGAGAAGTCGACTGTGACAAAATGTTCTATACTGACGGATCAATTCTCGATGGGTCCACTGGCTTCGGTATCTTCAACAGTACTATCACCGCTTCATTCAAGCTCAATGATCCCGCTTTAGTTTACGTCGCAGAGTTAGCTGCAATTCAGTACACCCTTGGGATCATCGACACTCTGCCCACAGATCACTACTTCATCATTTCGGACAGCCTCAGCTCTATCGAGGCTCTTCGTTCGATGAAGCCCAAAAAACCAATTCCCATATTTCCTGGGGAAGATACGGGAGTCCTTGTGTACGTTATCTGAAAAATCTTATCAGATTACCTTTGGTTGGGTCCCCTCTCATTACTCTATCCCGGGCAATGTCGTCAGAGGACGCTCAACAGTTGGCAAACCTCGTGGAGCAATGGTGAACTTGGACGATGGCTACATTCCATTATCCCAAAGGTATCAACGAAGCCTTGGTTCAGGAGGATGGATGTGGGTCGGGATTTTATTCGTGTAATGTCCCGACTTATGTCCAATCACTACACCTTGGATGCGCATTTGCGGCGTATTAGGCTTGCGGAGAGTAGTCTGTGCGCTTGTGACGAGGGCTATCACGACATCGAGCACGTTGTCTGAGTATGCGCCGGGTATTTGGACGCCAGGTCTCAGTTAAAGGATTCCCTTCGGGTCCGAGGTAGACCACCCAATGTTCCAGTCCGAGATATGTTGGCAAATCGTGATTTCCCCTATATGTCCCTTATTTATACTTTCATAAAAACGGTAAATATCCCAATTTAGCCCCTCTCTTTTTATTTCTTGTTTTTAGAAGTTTCCTCCTGCCTTGTGGAACCGATCAGCTCCAGACTGCCACTATGTAACCGCCGTCACACTTACCACTACGGAAACTGAAGCGAGAGCGACGCGGGTCCGAAGAATACCATCCGACCTACTAGACTGAGGCGCTAATTTGTTTCGCTGATCTCCCGTTTGCCCGAAAGTTGCAAGTTTTGCTCTTCTGTCCCGGTCACTATCTACGCCTTCTCTCCCCTGTCCTTGATACAACTGCTTCTACACCGGTTTTGGAAATAAGCCCCCCTCTCAATATCTTGACCAAGCATAAGTCTCCGCTAAAAAAGTTCAAATTTGTGTTCTGTATTCCTAGTTTTAAGATAGTTGTAATTTTACATCTTTGTTAAAACTATTGTCCATCTTGTAAATAGAATTGTATCCCTAGTTTTAAAACACCGGTGAAATTTTTCATAAATATTTGTTCCCCCTTTTGTGTACCAAACTATATTGTGGCTTTAGGCGTTCACATATGTCGTGTGAACTGTTTGGAATTTTTTGTGTCTAACTAGTGCTAATTTGGGTACTAGTTTTAGATACATCGTCTAACTAGACACCCAGATGGTGGTAGTTACTGATGAAATGAATTCGAAACACAAAAAAGCAAAACTTAATTCAAACTATATTGTTAGTTTTAAGATAACTGTAAATATTTCCTAAAAAACTATTACTATTGAATTCCTTGTTTTAAAATTTTTCATAAAAAAAATCTTTTGCCCCCTCTCTTGTATATAGAATCTTATTTCTAGTCTTAAGATAGCTGTAAAATTTTATCCTTTATAAAAAAAAATATTTCAACATTGTAACCTCCTAGTTTTAAAATATCCAAAACGTAAAAACAAAAAAAAAAATGGCACCGCCAAGCTAACGCATTTGTGTCTGTCAAATAAACGAAATGAATAAAAAAAGGGAACCGTTACTATTATTCTCTCAAGATGACTGAGTCTCGACAACAAAATGTGATTCTTCGGGCTAACACGGTGGCCATTCCGCATAAGACCGAGTATTGGTGATGTGGAACATTTGCTGAAGGAGAAAATGCAGCTTCGGTTTTCAGACGTCAATTTCATTCAGTTGGAGCACGACAGACACGCGGTGCTGATAACGTTCAACAAATTCGCCCAGGGAAAAAGATTCATTTCGCAAAACAACTTGAAACACGTTCTGGATTGTGACACCGCAAAAATCAAGGTCCCTGTGTATATGGATAACGGAAACGTGGAAGTTAAATTACATGATTTTGCACCACGTACTTGCAAAGTGGCCATTAAAAGATTCATGTCGTATTTCGGAAAGTGGAATCAATTACGGAGGATACGTGGAGGAACTACTTTCCAGGTATTTCAAATGGTGTTTTTGTGGTGAGAATGCGGGTAGACCAACCCATTCCCTCCTACCTTACCCTACAGTACACAACAGAAGGGGGTGATACCATTATACAGCGAACTCTATGTACATAGCAAGGACAAACTAACAGGTGCCAGTTCTGTGAACAAACGGCACATTATGGACAACCCTGCCCAGAAACCGCTAAGAAAAGCTCATCTACAGAAAGAAAAACCAACACTGCCAACACAAACGGTTGCCAAATTTGTGGCTGCTGTTCAAGCAATAATGACAACTGCGAAAGCGGCGTCAGGTACCACAAACTCAACAGCTAAATCTAGCAACGAGGGAGCTACTAGCAATGACGGAGGGCTCACGGTCGTGACCCGAAAGGGAAAGAAGTTAGGAACAACACATGATCGCGAACATCAAGGCAGTAACCCCGATGATGACCTGGACATGTGCGAAGACGACAGAGATACAAATGACCCCCATGATACAGTTGACGTGAATGCAAAGATTTCCCCAACACGAAAACGGATCTCCGCGCGCAATGGCAGGTCGCGCGTACGGGATCGATCTTAGCATTAATTGTTTATTATTTTTATTGTTTACATCATGTAAATATGTAAAAGACCCACGGTTTCGTGAAGCTAACGCCTTGAGCCGTGCCAAATAAACGAATTAAAAAAAAAATTGTAGATACAGGGAAAGGTTGACGAGGTTCTATTGTGAATGAAAGGGGAAAATGTATTATACTTGGACATCAATAGTTTTCAAAACGGTGTAGATAATAAAAATGTAGGGGTGGTTACGGTTTGCCAGGACGTCCCGGACTGGCACATAGGGTGATCTACCTCGGGCCCGAAGGGAATCTATTAGTTGGGACCTGGCAACACGGAATTCTGCGCACAGCCAAACAACATGCTCGATGTCGTGATAGCCGTTCTCACAAACACAATGATTACTGTCAGCAAGCCCTATACGACGGAGCTGTGTCGAAAAATACAGTTGGAGCAGATGTATCTAAGAGATGAGCACGGTTAACGTTATACGAAGATGAATTGATGTTCTGTAGCGTGAGACCTCAGGAAGTCTAGGAATCATTTTAGAGGTTTTTGTGTTGATTTGTCCATTCACAATCCCTAATGTGATAAAGAAATGAAAATTTGTCACATGCGCAGATCGCTTGCCAAACAAGGATTGTGTACCGAATTTCGACATCTTCTTCCACTTTCTGTAGAGCTTCCTTGTGCAAATTTTGCCACCTTGTTAGTCTCCTGCTTGGTGCCTTTCGAACTTTCTATACGTGTATAGAAAACATTTCATTGTTTTTGCTCAAAATGAATTGAAACTTGAATCGAAATGTTGGATTGCCGTTTACTTTTACTAATATCTCAGCAAACAAAATTGTTTGCCGCGATCTCAGCTGTTGAGACTTCTGCAAAAGATACAAATAAAGCTGAGATTCAACAGAAAAAATTAAGTGTGCAAGAGAAGATAAGGAAGAAAACAGAAGCGGAATCAATGCGCAGTTTTAATTGTATCACTGACGACTTAGCACGCGTTGTTAGAAGCATGACATATTGGAAATCAGCCCGCAAAAAAACTGATCCGAATGTAAACGCATCTACTTCTACCCACTATACAATTCACTAACGATTAGAGATATCGAACTAGCTCACAGTTTTAGCAATACTCCCACGGCCGACTGTTTGGAGTTTAAATTGCTATAGTTTAGGGAATAAGTAAATCACTATCGATGGCCGGCTATTCAGAGTTTAAACACAAAAAAAAACGAGAAAAACATAACTAAATGTCTTTTTGTTCTGAGTATTCGTATACTTGGAGACTAACCATCCTATCGCATAAAAACATTCATTTCGTGGTCGCATTGCCTTGCGAATCCTAGACCTATACCTGTTCTTCCACCCAACTCCGTAATACCTATGGAAGTATCGCTAAGTATCGGTGAAGATGGTCGTGGCCGGCAATAACGATTCTCATGCTATTGGTTTACTGAACTCAAAAGAGATAAAGTTCATTCCCGATCGTTTATCTCACAAGTAAGATGAGCTAAACTGCCTGTAGGTAACATGATAATCGTTAGTATGCAATCTACGAATAGCACCGTGCTTCGAATTGCGGCCAAGGGCTGTGTTGGTGATGGTACAACATATAAACAAACAAATAAACAAAGTAAAAGGAACCAGATTCCTTGTGGCTATGAATGAATCGTGCGGACAACATGTAGCTTTAAGATAACCTTGTACACATTTTTCCGGCTAAATTAAGTTTCAAGAAAACTCCAGCGTTATCAGATAGTAAATTGAAAGCCTCAAATAGTAAGTTCGGTGAAGGAACAACGGCAACCGCAATTATAAGGTACTTATGAACATAAATTAGACGCGTCTGGGAGAGAGATGAAGTATCCAGTGCGGCGATGAATCACAGTCGCAAATCTTTTAGCTACTTTCTCCTCGTCGATATACTAGGTTTATTCCAGTACACGCTTCTTGCTTTCAGTTGCTTTGGAGCAGACAGGAACAAAAAAAACTTGCTTATTTTTACCAGAAGAAGATAAAAAAGAAGTAGCTAATATACAGAAACGATTTTGCCGCCCCTGTTTGCTTCGGTGTACTCCTGGTACCGGAAGCAAACCTGCTATCTACTTTCGGTAGTAGATTGGTATAACACCGGTAAGATTAGTGTGTTGAAAAAGGGTTTGTATTTTTGCTTATGTAGTGGATGGTGGATGGAAGTGCGATAGAATTGCTTTTTTGTATATTGGCCTTAGAAGGAAAAGCCTTTCTGTCCTTGAATTAATTGAAATGTACCTTTTCATTCACCAAGCTAGCCAAGAGCGCTCACATGTATGGCATGAATTGAGCCAAAGCAAAGGCAACAGTGATATCATAGAGAACAGACGTCCATCTCGAGCGTTTGAGTTGTAGGAAAGCTAACACCATCAGGTAAGTAGGATACTGCGTCAGGTGCGCTGCTGAGTTCAACTGAATGAACAGCGGATTTTAGATAGGAATATACCGGTTAGGCATGGAGCAGGTGTGCGTTTAAATATTTACACAAGTACTTTAAACTTATTTGTTTGGACGCGGAAGTCTGTTTTCTGTGGTGATATTAAATACACTCGACCTTGTTGTGCCCGGTGAAGATAAAAATAGAACGAAAAGAAGGGTGTCTGGCGGAACGAGTAATGTGTTCACCTTGCTAGTGAGACGGATAAGAACGCGTGATAGGAGTTTTCCTAGATGTGGAATTCGCGACGTGTGGAAAATGGAGTTTTACGTATCTCGTTAAGTTAGACCGGATTAAGTGACATTTTAATGATGTCGAAAAAAATAAGTTTGAATCGCTGCATTTTTTACGTTACCATTCGAAATTATTTGTCGCCGTAATTATGGCGTGTGTGCAATGCTATCATTATCCTCCTGTTCAGAATACACTACTTAATCCGTTCCGACTTAATTCCGACCAATTCTGATTCCGGACAAAAATAAAAATTAAAACACTCACAATTTCCTCCGTTCGGCGACCACACCTGTCATCGGAAATCGAATGCCGGCGTTTCTGCAGAACATATTCCCATCCCAGAGTACCGGCGATAAAGTTCCCCTACCGATGATGCCCGGTGGAAACACTTGCACGAGGAAACGCTCCAGCGCACTGATTGATTGCTCCAGCTCGTCCAGTTGCCGATTCAACACCCCGTCCAGCAGTTCCAATGCTGATTGATCATTTCGAACGCTTTCCAGATGCTGCTGCAGGGCTGTACACTTGGAGAACGCAGCGAGAAATATAAAAATATATAGGTATATATAGGTTTTGACAGGTAACCGCATCGTTTCGTTTGACGACTTCCGACTGACGGATGAATGTCGGTTCAAGGTCCACGCCAAGCTCGGTCAGCAACGCCTCTGCCAGATGGTCCAGTTCGGAGAAGCTCATCAGGCCGATATCGCTTTTTACTGAAATAGGGAGAAAATAATTTGAAATTTGTTCGCAAGATGGAGGACGGTCGAAAATATTTAATTAGCACTGAGTATAATGGACTCGCCTACTTTTGGGCTGCAATTTTGCATATAAACAAACGATGCCTCGAGGGAAAACAAACTGCACGAAAAGCAATCAACGGGCTTTCATTATAGCAGCATTGTTTCCCAAAAAACTTCGAAGTTGAAAAGGTTTTAAGTCCGCGTGTGGTACAGTATAGGTCATTGAAGAAATGAGTCGAGATAAAACGAAAGACGCAAGTTCACTATTTTGATTTTCAATTGCAATCCGAATAGCAAGTATAAGTAATTGGATATTCTTTCTTAGAATTTGTTCGAACCTACGAAGTTTTTCCTTTAACTTGTCTACAGGTTTGTAAACCAACTTCTAACTGAATATATTGAATTTTTAACTGTAATGATTCAAACAAACTTGCAAACTTTTTCACGATCCTCCGCCTACTAGATGCTTTGAACCAACAGTTTCCAGGAATCTAGTCTGTCATCAAACCTACACTAGAGAGAAAGAAACCAAAATCAACCAAAAACAAAAAAAAAAGAAATGCTTTTAGGTGAATGTAAAACTTTTGTTTTCGGTCAGAATGGAATTGATGTACACCGATGTTTCGTTCAATGGTAATGTCAATATACCGACGACGCCACACGTACGAGAACGTGCCCACGAGTAATGCCGTCTGTGGCTGGTTTTACCAGACTAAAATTTTCACCACATTCGATTTAACAGGACGTGACCTGGGCAAGAGGATATTATTTATATTCGCCGGGTGTGGTTTGTGCGACTTGTTTTTGAGGGTTTGTCGTTCGTGATTTGCTACTGCTACTTTCGATATTGTATTATTATATGTCATATGACGTGGAAAACGTGACACAGTGACTCCAAAAAGCCAAATCACTGGAACGGAAGGTATCAGAACGGTATACTGTAACGAATTGCATCGCAAGTATCGCAAGAAATCATCTTCCTCGAAAATGCTGAAGACAGCGACAAGTAAAATAATGGAAAATTGAGATATTTTCCCTCATTATTAAACGTACCTTTTTCTTGCACTCCAAAGGGGATGAAACTTTGGCTGGAAGTATAATGTAACTCTTGTTTCTTTCTTGTTCACGGAAAAAGTGCTCTTACGTCGAAGAAAGCATTATGCTTTTTTTTCGCAGAATCCAAGTAATCTTCTTATATTCACTTGTTCAAACAACCAAGCGTCTCCGTCTCACATTGGTTCGATGGGAACGCAAGTGTTTTGTTGTTGTTGTTACTACCTTGTTGCTGTTTGTTGCTTCAACGATTCTCATATTTAAAATGCGAGCGGTGGGTAATTTGAATGCACATAAAATAAGGTTAATGGGGGGGGCCTTTCTGAAAAACATAACCATAAGCATGGCAAATAGCAGACAGTTAAATCCATGTACAGTCGGGTCTCTACACGATATTTCTATTATGCCGATATCCAGTCTCATCAGCAGCGCCATTCGAGCTTTCTCTACTCAACCTAATCTCTAATGTGGTATCGGGCCTTTGCTTGTATGTACTCTAGACCAGAAACGTGACCGAATGGTGTATGCGGAGAATAGGATTTTTTTTATGAAGGGGTAAACCTCAATAAAAGTGGTAACAACAGAAGTGAAAATCTGTGGTAGGATGGCAATATTGTTTCGCATGTGCACGACAGAAACCTTCCAAATGGTTATCGATCGATATGATGCTGATTCTTTTGTTTATTGTCATCGAAGCTCAATCGTGTAAGACATGAAAAAAGTGTATCCATTGTAGCGTAGATCAGTGGATATTAATGCTTTTGGGCCCAACTTATTCCTAGAATAAAGAGCGTCCTCGTGGTCAGTCGGATTTCCTACTACGCGAATAACTGGGAGCGTGAAAAAGGAATCCGCTTATGGGATTTCTACTAATTGGAGCTGTGGTCGAATATTTTGTCTGCGTTCGCGTTTAGCGCCATACTTTCTTTGGCAGAGTTGTTGTGCTTACCTACATACAGGGGCACGAAGAGTGACATAACCTCAAAAATAAATGTTTTGTAATAATTTTGCAATTTTTTTTTATTTTTTCCTCAATTTGAATAAAATCATCTCCATATTTTACGACAATCGGATGAAAAATGACTTTTAACCTGTCGTTGAAGCAAGTGCTGGCGAGAATTTCTGTTCAATTTAATTCATTGAGTTTTTTGTGCAGAAATCATTTTCGTTTGTTTTGCATCAAGAAAAAGCAATTGACAAATTGTATTTCATATCAATAAACTATAATTAGATGTCTTACAATTTTTGAGATAGTTTCCCATGGACCACTTATCATTGATCTAACTCAAAATTTAGTGTAGTTTGAAGAGATACAGGTCTCATCTTGCGCATTTTTGCGCCAGTGTTTCTATATCCATGTTTTTGAAAATACCCATATGGAGACGCCCTGTAGCTCATCATTCTTCTTACAAATTGGTTGCCTGAACAGCATCATATTACTGACAAATTTGCGGTTTGTACTAGTTTTGTCAACCATTTCTGCTATCCTTTGTTATTGGCTACTATTATAAACGCGTATATTAACCATTTAACGAATAAAATTTCAAAACTGATAGCTGGGAGGATTCAACAACCCAAAATTAGTTAAAACCCCAATTTTTAGTCACATAAAGATATTTTTGTAATTTTGCCACAACTTTATATGAAGCTGTGCTACACTTCGGAGCAGTTATATATCCAAATAATTGAGAACTGTGCCGCCAGGGGTGCTATAAAAGTGAGTAAATAAATCAACCCTCTCGTTGTTGCTGCGGTTAACATTGAATGAGTTTAACATGAAATATATCGAAACATTGATTCAGTAGGTCCAAGCTTTCATCGTGACCACACGTCAAAGCAACAAGTAGTATATATTGCCTTTGTCTTTATAGTTCTTTGTCCCACTTCGGTGCGGAAAAGTTTCTTTTTTTTTCGTCATTCTTACTGACGACAGTTAAACAAATCAAGACAATGGAATCCGTAAGATCCCGTGAAAATGCGTTTAAAGTTGACTTTAGCAACCTTCCTAAGCGCGCCACTTTCGAGGAAATCCACACATTCGTCCATGAGAGGATTGGACTCAATATCGACCAAGTAAAGTGTCTCCAGATGAATCATGCACAAAATTGCGCGCACTTTAAGTGCATTTGTCTCAAAACGGTCAAAGATGCTATGGATCAACATAGCGAACGTCATGAACTAGAGTTCAACAAGATCAAATATAAGGTACGACTAGTGATGGATGATGAAGAAGTTGAAGTTAAGCTTCACGATCTGTCCGAAAACATCTGGAACAGTGAGATTGCAGCATTCCTCATGCAATATGGAGACGTCATTTCGATCAAGGAACAAATTTGGGGTGAGAGTTTTGCTTTCAAGGGAGTCTCGTCAGGTGATCGTATCGCAAAGATGGTTCTTAGAATCATATAAAGTCATTTGTGACCATCGAAGGAGAGCAGACGTTGATTACATATCGTAATCAGCCTCAAACATGCAACCATTGCACAAATCTATCACATCCGGGTTTGACCTGTGTCGAAAACAAAAGACTGCGTGGACAAAAGGAAGACCTTAACAAAAGATTGTTGACAGCGAGGAACAATCCGATCAGCTTTGCACAGGTTCTCAAAGCCCCTAAGAACTCTCTTCTACCCCAATTTGCGTCAACGAATCTGATGCAAATAAACGAAAGTGCACGGCGTTCGGCTCAGCCAGGAAACAATACAGCATCATCTAACTCAACAGCCATGGAAACGTCTTCGTCAAAGCTCTTCACAACAGCTTCGGAATTCATAAGTGGGGAAAATGTGAGTGACGAACGAGTGGAACAAAACAGAATCGAATCGAAATCCCCAACGGAGTGTTCAGTGAAATAAATATATCGGAAGCAGAACCATCATGTACTACAGACCAACCCGACAAAAAAGCTGGGCACAAACGTCCATCAGATGACCAAATTTTCACCGTCAATGAATCCGTTCTCTCAGGTATATCGAAGGTGCCTCTTGATGCAAATCCTATCCCGGATATGGAAGTCTCTGAATGCGAAAGTATTGATTCTTCAACTGAAAACGTCTCGTTTCAACCGGCGAGAGATCAACTCGTATAAAAAAACCGAAAACTTTAACCTCTCCCTAAAACTATTCAGTTGAAACAATGTGCTACCCATTCAAAACCTATAACATAGCTAGTATAAACACAAACTGTGTGTCAAATGACAAGAAGATGCAAGACAATCATGGAAGACAACATTTTGAACTCCAGCCAAAAATGCTCAAATTCTACAAGAAATATATTTGAGGCTACAAACGCAATCAAAGACAAAGTGGTAGAAATTAAGTTCAGGAGAAAATCCGGTAGACTAATATCATTTGACTAAGATCACGCCTTTGTCCGTGTAAATCAAAATTTTCTGATATCTGTATTGCGAAACATGGAATTTCACTCTGGATTGATATCACTTCTTGAAAAAATAATGTCCGCATCATTCTCAAAATTGCTAATCAACGGAAATCTAAGTGCTGAGTTTCCGATGAAACGTTCAGTTCGTCAGGGTGATCCGAACAGCATGCATCTTTTCGTTTTATACATACACCCTCTACTCGAAAAACTTCGATCCATATGCTCAGATCCTTTTGAGTTAGTGGTGGCATATGCGGACGACATCTCTATCATAGTCACGAACGGTGAGAAATTAAAAGCAATCAAACGAGTTTTTGAAGATTTCGGTCGGTGTTCAGGAGCTGTACTAAATCTAAACAAAACCACATGTGTAGTTTTGGGACAGCAACGAGAAGCTTTCAACTCTAGATGGATTAAAAATAAAGATTCTGTAAAAAAATGGGTGTCACGTTTTTCAATTCTCTCAAGCAGACAATAGATTTCAATTGGGATGATCTTTTCAGGAAAACATTAAGATTAATGTGGATGTTTAGGTCGAGAATACTCAGCATCTTCCAGAAGGTGGCAGTGCTTAATACTTATATAACCTCAAGGTTGTGGTTCATGTCGTCGATTATAATTATTATTATAATTATTAGTATTCCGAACGTTCAAATAGCCAGGATCACTTCACAGCTTGGGCGGTTTATTTGGGGCAGATATCCTACTAGAGTCGGAATAGAACTTGCACTTCCATTTGACAAAGGGGGGTTGAACTTACATCTTCCTCCTCAAAAGTGTAGAGCTCTTTTAGTAAATAGGTATATGCACTGCAGAGATTATACTGCTTTTGCGTTGTCTCTCTCTCAGATCGAATGTTGAATCCTCCGAATGTAAATGGTATCCACTCGATCTATTCATGCCTTAAGATAATTGCTAAAGAATTTCCTTACATACCTGTACAATACCTAGAAAACTGCTCTTCTGCTGTTTTACATTCCCTCTACAAAAGTAGAATAAAAACACCAAAGATCATAACTGAAAATCTAGGCATTCGATGGACAGAAGTTTGGAAAAATTTGCAAAACAAAATCCTATCCTCAGCATAAAAATCTACATACTACTTGCTAATCAACCAGAAACTTCCAAACGCAGCGCTATTGCATAGACAAAATCGCCTAAATAGTGACAAATGTCAACGCTGTCCCACTATAGTAGAAGATCTAGAGTATAAATTTAGTGTATGTAGAAAAGTGGAATACCTTTGGAATCATGTTCGGATAAAATTGGAGATTATTCTGAACCATAGAATAACTTACAAATGTATAGCTACTCCAGAACTTATAAACATAAGTCCAGAGATTAAAAGCAGGGCTCTAAAAATATTTGTAAACTATGTAAATTTTATATTAGATGCTAGTAACACTCTGTTAATAGCTTCACTGGAGTTTTTTAACCTGTAATTGCTTTTAGATAATAAGATGTTCTTGTACTAATCAGATCGAAATAAACATGTTTTTAAAAAAAGAAAGGCATGAACTTCTGGATGGTGGAAATAATAACTCGGAATCGTCCCACCAGGCGGCGCTGGTGCGAATGCAAATATTCAACTAATGTTCAAATCATTCTTTATCTCAATATCGAAATTACTAAGATGGGTACTGTCTTCAGTAAATTTACACGAGAAATTAAGGACTACTAGATGGTGATAAATTAGTTTGGGGTATCCTCACTATGTGGTGCTAGTGAGCGTAGCCACTTTCTGCAAATTGGATAACTAGAAATAACTGGACAGCTTAGAAAGATGGTGTTTTATTATTTATCAGTATTTCCAAGTACCACAAACCCTCGATATACCTACAGGTTACATTATATATGGGATCGATTGTGGGATCAAGATAAACCCAACATCGACTGGGCGGTCAAAGATAAAGTTAAAGTAGGAGACTCTTCCAAAAAATAGTCGCAATTTTCACATAAAATCACACATCATACGGCTATCAACACCGATGCATCCGAACATGAATGTGGAATTGGAATTGCACAACACCAATATGAAACATTCTATAAACTACCAAATGCGCACTCCATCTTCTCAGCGGAAGCAACATCCATGCATACTGCACTTACCAAACAATCGACGAACTCGCACCACTAAATCACACACAAATAGACGTAACACGAGATGAATTTCCTTCGCCCACAGAAAAAAACGGTCGATTTAAATTATGAAAAGTGCGCCATCTCGCCGAGTGTGGCGCTTGTGATGTGATTTTGACGTATAACCTTAATGAGCACCCCATGAAAAATCCTCCAGGATTTCCCACCGAATAAATCGGTTCTGGTCGGCTGAATCGCCCGACTTTGAAATCGACGAATTTATAGATTGTTACACCGACGCTTATGAGAGCTTAACATGAGTTTCTGTAGACGTAGCACCAGACGAAACAGCTCGACGAAATTCGTCGAAATTGGTTGATTAAAAACGATTAAATAGGTAAATCTGTCAATGGTTTAAAATTGTTCAAACCCAACCTTCATTGGAAATTCATATTTCTCTTAAAATTCGAACTGGAATTCCGTTTACATCCTTTTTTCAACCGTACAGGCAAAGATTTGCTTGAATCAATAGGTGTAAAATTTTATATTGCTGGGATTAATAAAAACTATTACATTAATAATTAATATAATTATTATACTTTCCTAAAATCAATCCAAGCGATAGTCGGGTATATACAATCATTTTTTTTCCTGTTTGTGTGATTGTAATTTTTTACCATATTCACTTTCAATTTATTGCAAATATATGTCAAACTAATAAAGATTGTAGCTGGAACATAAACTATGACTTTAGCGTTTGTCAACAATACGATAATTGATTTCGTCTGTGGAACAATATGACTTAAATCTTGTTCCGATGCAACACAAAATTTCCAATCAATTTTTCAGTCGATTATGTTGGGTACCAGATTAAAGCGTATAAAATCTACTAATTAATATGGTGACAAAAATCTTTCTCCGACGTTATTCGTTCGATTTCGTCGATCGAGTGCACAATTTCACAAATGTCAATTTTTTTATGGGTTACTTTATAACTTCGTTTCCGCACGCACCCGAAAACCAAGATGAAAGAAAGGTGAGTGTATTAGTTTTATACATGTAAAAATAAACATGGCGTCCGCGACCCTGGAAATAAACATAAATTTGCGAACGAGCATCCTAATTCTTTGGCGCACTATGAAAAGAGAGGAAAGGCCGAGCTTTACCACGGATTTTTCGTTCGAACACTTAGAGACATTTTTTTTATCTCAAAAGTACTGATAAAAATAATTATGACCGAACCGAAACAAAACCTTTGGCCACAGAAAGGCCCACTGCGTCATTTGTTTAGGTTTATCTTCTTCATATTTGTATGTTTTATCGGTTTTGTCGAAGAAAAATGATAACTGTACTTATACACAGAAAAATGTGGCCACCTGTATCGTCTTGCTCGAAAACGTTACCGTTATTTTCATCTTATGCAAACCAAAACAAACAAAATGGTCCGGAAACGAGGAATGTATTCCTGTCGAAGTGTCCAACGCGTTGCGGGCGGTTATTTTAAGTATGTTCAATCGAATCTCCGAACTGTTTTACATAAGAAAAACTACTTCGGTGAGCCGTTTTCAGCGTCTTTTAATGATGCGTATGGTATAACTCCACATGGACATTATACTGAAAGCCGATTTTAACTTATATGCTAATGTTAAACAAATAATCAAACCTTCCATGAACATGAATTTCCCCAAAAAAAAAAATTTAATTATAAAATGGGAAAATGTATTTTGGCATATAAAATATTTAAAATAATCCATAAAGAATTGAAAAACGATCCATAAAAAAGTTGTCCATGTTCCATAAAATAAAACTGAAAATCCATAAAACAGTGTGAATGATCCATAAAAAGGGTGATTTGATCCATAGATTATGTAAAATTGAACCATAAAATGGTCGCAAAAGAGCACTAAAGTAGTTATAAAAGAGCAATTAAAATCAACGAATGCCCCATAAAAATATTGGAAATGTTCCATAAAATGATACATTTTGCGCCATAAATTAACTGACATTGATCCATAGAATATTAACAATGTACATTAAAACACGTTGATATGTTCCATAATATCGACAAAAATGTTCCACGACGGTATTTGTTCGGAACTAACGGTAAAACAAACCCTTTGAAATCAGCTTTATGTTCAGCAGATCAAAGCTGGAATCCAATTTAATTATGATTCAGTACATACAACTAACATTTCGTCTTTTATTTTGTAACTTACAATTGTTTGTTTCCCTTTCACTTTGCCGTTCTTCCTCCTCGTTACACCTTTCGAAACCAACAATACGATACTGAAATTTTGATTATTTTTAAATTACTTTCAAGTATACAAATATTGTAATGCATGTGCTAGATAACATAAGTTTTAATTTGTTCTCTCTTTTATGCCACTTACTTGATATTTAATCTAATCTCTGTTGTTTGTCACCAACTGATCTGTATTCGTCCCTTTCGCTTTTACTCCGTACAACGTCACGCACCTATACGGTAGTTATGTTGTGGTCAAATGTTTGCATGATATTCATTTTAATTTCACTTCTAGTTTTAGGTTTTAATGTGTTACTTACGATTAATTCTCGTGTTGTCACTATTCGCACTTATCTCCTTTTCCTAACCTCGTTTTTCTTCGTCCACGTAAAGCGGTATCTGTTAATATATTTAATTTTCAATGTTGTGTTTTTTTATATGTGTCAACTTACAGTTTCCTTCACTATTAAAATCCTGTGCCGTTCTATCTCCAAGCAACTTCGTTCACTTGAGAAAACCGTCCACAATCCACTTTAATTCAATTATCTCGCAACTTTAAACACTTTCTACTAACTCTCTATATTGCCTCCTTTTTCTATGATTCCTCTACCTGACATTTCACTCCAATCGCTATCACTTCATTTCTTCTCACCTTCTTTGTTTACATACCCTATCAGCATTATTGATGCTCATCTCGATGAGATGTCATGATCTGCATACTCACGCGGCAGTGAGACAGTGGGCCCAACATTTTCCCCGACCCGTAAACCCGGTTCAGGATTCATATCCGGCCCAGATTTACCCACGATTTCCAGCACAGCTAGTCTCGCTGTCGCTCGTTTAAACCTTCCAGTCCTGGTTCGAACCCATGCCTGGCGGATCCTCCAGGAACCAGACACGATTGGTTCCTCAACTACACCACGGATCCAGCATTTCCGGCTCGTACCTTCAGTGACATACACCAAATGCCCTGTTTTCAGAGGTCTCGATTCGCTGAACCACTTAGTTCTCCGGTTGACCGTCGGAACGTACTCCTTAACCCAGCGGTTCCACATCTCGTTAGCCAATTGCTGCGACCGCTTGTAAGCATCCCGTAACGCTTCAGCCGGATGCGGTGTTGGCGGTACTGCAATCGGCTCGTTTGGTGACACTCCCCGAAGAAAATGGTTCGGAGTGAGTGCCTCTGCTTCCAAAGACTCCTGCGACACGTACGACGTCAGTGGACGAGAGTTAATCATGTCCTCTGCTTCAACGATGGCAGTCTGAAGGACTTCGTCTGTCAGCCGCCTTCCGTCATCAAGTGCTACTAACGCTTCCTTCACTGAGCGAACCAATCGTTCCCAAACCCCTCTCATAAGGGGTGATGCGGGAGGGTTGAATGTCCACTTGGTCCGGGCTGTCGTGTTCGTTCCCTTATCTGAGGAAAATTCAGCCGGCGGTCCTCGACGGCAGCTAAATCGCCGGATCGCCATTAGACACGCTTGTGTCGTTAAACCGTGTGCCACCTCCAAATGCACTGCGCGGGTGACAAAGCACGTAAATAGTGCAATCCACCGCTTCTCCGTACGACGTCCGATGGCCACTTCAAAAAGCCCCAGATAATCAACCCCAACGTGACTGAATGGGCGAAGGTTCGGAGTGATCCGTTGTACAGGAAGTGGAGCCATCCGTAGAAATTGAGGACGATTTCGGTGCACCTTGCACCACATATACGCTGACGACACTTTTCGAACCACCGCGTGGATTCCCGGAATATAAAAATGCTGTTTCAGCTAATTTTTTACCGTTTCTCGATATCCATGACCAAACTTTTCGTGGTATTGCTTGACTAGCAACCTCGTGACTGCGTGATTACCAGGTAATATCACCGGAAACCTTAAATCGAACGGAAGAAACTCCGCTCGCTCGCTTCTGCCTTCCATCCTTATCAACGCATGCTCGTCGATAAGCGGCGTTAACTTGAACAACGGACTAGACTTCTCGATTGCTAGCCACTCACTGACAGGACGATCTCGATTTCTCAGCAGTATTTTTACTTCGTCGATGTATTCGCCGACCTGCGCCATCCTCAGCAGACTCCTCTCCGCCTTCAAGTACTCCTCCTGTTGCAGGGGAATACGCACCGATGTTGGAACGACGTGCCTTTTCTGAACTAGCAACAGAATGCTCTTCTGGTGATCTGTTGCCTTCAGCGCTTCAATCGGCAGACCACTTATTTTCTTTCTGCAGTTGGAAATGAAGCGGTAGACACACGCCATTGTTCTCACGAGCACGGTCCATTTCGAAAACCGTTCGGCATTCACGATGACATCCGCGACAATTACGTCGTGCAACAACAGGTGGACTCGAAGTTCTTCCACCGTATTCGCTGGTGGCAGGGCTCTTTTCGGCCACGTTTTTTCCTCTTGATACATGAATTGAAGCCCCTGCACCCAAGGACTTCCGGAACGTATATCTGGGTCCTTGCCCCACTTCGTGATCTGGTCCGCCAAGTTGAACCTTGTCGGCAACCAACGCCAATCTGACAGTTTCGTAGTGCTTAAGATCTCGCCAATCCGAAACCCGACAAACTGCTTATACCTACGCTGGATCCAAGACAAAACAGTTGCCGCATCGACCCAACCCCCCCCCCCCCCAGATGTTGTGATTTTCTCGCACCGTTCTTGCAAGGCGTGCAGCCAGCACAGCTGCCAAGAGCTCCAACCGAGGAATTGATAATTGCTTGATAGGAGCCACTTTAGCACGACTCATCACCAAGGCACATACGACTTCACCTCGAACCACCGCACGAAAGTATGCCACACACCCGTACGCTGTCTCACTGGCGTCAGCGAATATGTGGAGCTGCACGTCTTTGACTTCGTCTGACCGAGCATTACCGAAGTAGCTACGTGGCAACTTGAATGATTGCACTTCTCTTGGTCGAACGTTTCTTTCCTTGAAGAACTTCACAAAATTCTTCTTTCGAAGCAACAGCAAAGCAGAAGACGTCCTCTACCGGCTCCCAAACGATGCCCAAAACGCGTTCATAGTCCGTACATTTATCACGGTTAAAATGTACGGCGGTTTCCACGGTCCGTTCACCCAACGCTTCCAGAAACTCTGTCGAGTTTGAGACCCAGTTTCGGATGTTAAAACCTCCTTGCGAATGAATGAAATTCACCTCGTTGGCTCGCTTGATCGCTTCGTCGACAGTATCTACGCTGTCATAGTAGTCGTCCACATAGTGCCGCCTTATAATCGCATCCGCTACTTCCGGATACCTCTCTGCAAACTGTTCAGCGTTCATGTTCTTTACGAACTGCGCGGAACTAGGTGAGCATGTGGAACCGAAAGTGGCCACGTCCATAACATAAACCTGCGGTGCGTCAGTTAAGGCCTCTCTGAACAGAAATCTCTGCGCCTGTTTGTCCTCCTCTCGTATACGAACTTGGTGGTACATCTCTTGAATGTCAGCTCCGAATGCAACCGGTTTTTCACGAAAGTGACAGATCACTCTTGGAAGCGGCACTAACATATCCGGTCGTTTGAGTAACTCCGAATTCAAAGAGACTCCATTCACTGTCGCAGCAGCATCCCACACCAAGCGTACCTTACCAGGTTTACGAGGATTCAATACCACGTTCAACGGTAAGTACCAAACAGCAGAACGAGGAGTTTGCTCCAACTCTTCTGCCGTTGCTTTATGAGCGTAACCCTTTATCTGGTAATCTGATATCTGCTCTCGAACGATGCGATCTAAAGCTGGATCTCTATTCAACTTCCTTTCGAGCGCTAGTAACCGACGCATAGACATTGGATAGCTGTCAGGAAAGTTTCGTTCATCCTCACGCCACAATAAACCCGTCTGAAACCGTTTGCCAACGCGTTTCGTTGTCGTTCGCAATATCTCTCGGGCCCGCTGCTCTTCAACTGGCTCCGGCACTTCATATGAGGTAATTCCCGCCTCATCGAGGGCGTACTGCTCCCGCATCATGTCATGCAACTCCTCATTTGTTGCTGGTTTGACGATGTGCACATTCAAGAACGTTTCGGCCGCTGCCTTCTGCTTTTCTGGCCCGTAAACCGTCCAACCAAGTCTCGATCGCACAGCAATCGGTTCGCCTTGTCCACCAATCCGTGACTCCAACGGCGCAAATAGATGGATGTTATCCAGACCGATCATAATCGTGGGCTGCTCTTCACCATAATCAGTCACACTGACACCTGCCAGGTGCGAGTATCGCCTGGCTACCTCCGAAAATTGCACGTCCTGCTTCGGCAGCACCAAATTAGAGACTGTGTGTACGTTCTCCAAACGAAACTTCTCCTTCGATCCTTGCGCTGACAGCATCAAACTGACACGATGCGAACCATTCTCGTACCGTTTGATGTCTCCCGTCCAGGATACGATCAATGGCTCCGACTCGCCCTTGGCTCCCAACTTATTCGCGACTGCTTCCTCTATGAGAGTGCTAGACGACCCCTCGTCAAGAAAGGCTATTGTATTGAAGGCCTTTCTCCCCACATACAAGGTAATTGGAACCATACGAAATATCACTGCACGATTGTCGTTTTTGTGTGTGTTACAATCGGCTCTCTGCATTCTCATGGATCCTTCCATGCGATGTAACAAAGGGTGGTGGCCTCCTTGGCAATTCCCCATCGAGCAACGCATCTTGGAATTACACCGATTGTTCCCGTGATTATTCAGGCACAGCGTACACAGTTTCAACCGATCGACCGCTTCCAACCGCTCCGGAACTCTCATTCTCCTGAATTCATCACAGTTCCTGATCAAATGGTCGGTCTGTTTGCACACCCAGCAAGCACTGCTACCTTTCCCACCGGAGCCTCCGTACTTCGCCGATGATTCATGCAGATGGACAAACTCATTTTTCTTAGCCCTTCCTATGGTTTGACGTACTGGTTCCCGAAGCGAGAGAGTTGAAAATTCCGCTACTTCGGACACGTCAGACACGATATCTGTTACGAAATCGGTGAACATTCTCAGCGGAGTCTCGACCTTCCCACGCTTGAATCTGACCCAATCTAGCTTGCAATTGGGTGGTAATTTCTCGACCAGCTCCTGCACTAGCATCGGGTTGTTCATGTGGTCATTCATGCCTGCTGCTTCCAAGTGATCACAGAGCTGCTTGACAGTGATTCCGAAGTGAATAAACGTATCTAGTCGGTCAGCTCGCGGAGCCTGTGCGCTGCGCACCTTATGAAGCAAGGTTCTGAGAAGCTTCTCCGGTTTGCCAAATAAATTTCGAAGGTCCTTCAGTACATCCGGTACTGAATCCGGAAGCACAAGGCGACTTCGAACCGCTACGAGTGCATCACCTTTCAGACAATCCTGCCATCTCTTTAGATTGTGCAGGTTGGTGAAGCCACAGGCCGCAGTAGTATATTCGAAACTACTGATAAATAGTGGCCATACTTCCGGCTCACCCTTGAAAATCGGCAGATGTTTCGACATCGCTTGCCGTACTGCAAGCTGATCTTTAGTCACTCGAAATGGATGCCCCGACCCGTCTCGAGATTGACCTGCCAGTGAATTACCGCCAAACGGAACAGCCGATATTCTGCTTCCCCTCTCTTCATGGTCGCTATTGTTGCTCTCGTCGGTATCCGGATCCTCTTCTGACACATTCGGTATCGACTTCGGTCTAGTCAGAGGTATTTTGATCTGATCTAGACCGACCTGAGTTCCGAGCATCGCACTCGTCCGTGGATTCTTGCCTTTCCCATACGCTCCTCGTATATCTCCAGATATCGGATTGCTGGCAGACTTCTGCTCGCACAGCCAATCCTGCATCATCTGGTCTTTTGCTGACAAGACCTCGCTTCTATTGTCGACCAGCATTCTCATCTTGCTGTCGTTCACCTGGCGACGAATCCGTTCCTGCTTCTCCAGAAATTCTTGCTCGGTGGCCAGCTGACGCTCCAGCAGTTCCTGCTCCTGCTTCAATTTCTGCTCATGCATTTCTCTTTCATTGGCGAGTTCCTTCTCACGCATTTCCTTCTCTGCTTTTAACTGCTTCTCATTCCACTTGTTCTGGAACTTGTACCACTCTTGGGCCTTTCCACTGGTATCGTCGATGATGGCCGTTGACAGTTGGGAAATGTATAGGCTCGGTCTGGCTCTGCGATACTGTCTTTGACACCTACGCAACTGTAGTGCCACCACGACTCGCAAGGGCAGCGGCTTACCAATCGGTCCGTATCCGCTTCGATACACGCCTGGCAGTGCGTTTTCTTGCTCCGTGTGATTGGCATCTTGAACAATCTTTTAGTTTGTTGGGGGAATTTTCGGGGTCTTTTCAGCAATACACCGTTGTTCTGGATGTTGCGCTAAAAGCTAAATGCATCGATTATTTTTATTATTTTGTTTTGTATTCAGTTCACTCACATTTGTCCCTAATTCACCTTTTCCACCAATCTTCCCACTGTCAGCTATCTGACCAAAAGACACAACTGTAAATGTAAGTTTATAATTATTCTTGCTTCTACTCACAATACTTCTCGTCGCTTACACTATTTACCCCTATCAACTCCGTGTTGTTCCACAATGTAATTGGTCGGTGTTAAGTCAGACCGGACTAAGTCGCAAAACATCAAAAAATGAGATAATGATAGCACTTGATAAAGAATTTCTTCAGCTACATTCGACTTTTGCCAGATTTGACATATGTAACGATAAGCAAGAATTATGGCGAAAATTAATTTCCAATTATAATATATGCGATTCAAACTTTAAACTCGTTTTTCTCGAAATCAATAAATTGTCACTTAGTCCGGTCTGACCTAACACCGACCAAATCACTTTCAATCGTCATTCATCGCAGCGGGCATGAATTGAATTTCGTTTTCTTTCAAGTTCATGCAGCGATGTCGAAAAGCAAAAGGTCGAATGGACAAAAAGTCGAAAAGCCAAATGGTCGAAAAGGACAAAAAGGTCGAAGGAGACAAAAGGTCGAAATGGACAAAACGTCGAAAGGGACGCGCTGGTCTTGGTGTAGAACAATTGCCAATTTTTAAATTTAAAAATAATCTGAGTTATGTTCTTAAAATTATTGAAAGCCGATTTTAACTTATACGTTAATGTTAAATAAATAATCAAGCTTACCATGAACTTGAATTTCCCCAAAAAAAAATAATTTTAAAATACAACAAATTGAATTTTTATTGGAGTTTTTCCTTCTTTATAACATGAGCTGTTCTTTATATGATGATTGACTTGCCAATTATATTCCTTTCTCAGCCGTCGGAAGCGGCGGACCCTCGCAAGCAAATCAGTGTTCCACTCATTTGCCCGGCTTACTCAACCATAGGGTCGATATATTAGTTTTGCTCGTCGGACAGCGCACAAAATAAAGTGATGTGGCGTAGCCACATTAGGCGGAAATGTTTAGAGATTTATTTATATTATTTTTCTCTTCTGCTTTAAAAATTATGGACTAACTATGATTGGTATGCGACATTTTTAATTCTGTATTTAATATTGCTTAACATTTTTTGTTCCACTATAATATACAGGAAAACATATCGACGAGAACATTTCAAATGGGCCGATAAACAAAACGTAAACAATTCCGGTTAATACTTACTTCAAATGGACACTAACAAAGCTTTATACATACCTTAAATAAGCCGATTCTGAAACCTGGCTGTTGGGGAAATAATGGATTATCGAAAAGGCACATAAGCAAAATAACTTGTTTTGCTTATGTTCCCTTTCACTTCCCCTCAAAAATTAACGGCTCATAAACACCAAACAACAAAACGGAAAAATTTGTTTATGGGCCCTTTTCTTAATGAAAAAGACTATACTTGAAAAGGGAACAAAAACATCGTAACACCAAGAAAGGGATCAAAATAAACGTCACATAATCATTTGCTGTAAACAAAAGGGCTCACCCGCACGCACTATAAGCTAACGTCTCGCCGAAAAGGGATTATGGGAGAGGGCACAAAACCAGTGCGATGTTTCAAAAGGGACCAAAACATTTATCTACAAAAAACGTTCAAAATACAATTTTTTTTAATAAATCTGTTATATTATTCGGAAACAATGGTTAATTTAACACGGCATTGAGTTGTTTGGTCCCTTAATCAAGCTCCTGTTCATAAATGGGAATATAAAGTACGAGGTAATTTTTCGGACGCCATTTTCTCAACATGAGCATATTGTATATAATGCCTTATGAAATGTTGACGTCGATATAATTCCTAATATCTTATAAACATTGAATATTGAACAAGTGATTTAAGGAGCCACCCCTTACGAGGACCATTTGTCACGTTTAAAGTTGCCCGACCAGAAAGCGAGCTCCAGGGCGGGTTACTTTTAAACAAATTCGGGAGAAACAAAACGGCAGACGCTAAAGCCGAAGGGTACTTCATCTCGCGGAACGATACCAAACAGCAATCAAAAGATCGCGACTAAACTACTAGCTCCAGATTATCATCACTGGCAGATTCCCTGATAACTACCAACAATAAGCCAGCTTCCGAAACCAGAATGGGGACAATCTTACCCGGAGTACATTGGGAAAACTAACATAATTCTTCTTCAAGCATTCTTTTCCTTCTTTTTGCAGGTTTAGAGCCATGTGCATGTTCGGGTGGAGAATCTACTCTACGGTCGGCTTGAGCTTTTGTTACCCTGCACAGTGACCCGATCATTTCACGCTGCTGCTTTTGATGCGCACTTTTAAAATGTTGACGACTGCTGGTACCGCGCTGCTTGCACCAAATTTGATGAAAGCTATTCGACGACGATGCGGCTGTTTTGCGCTGCCTAGCGCCGATGGTGTTGTTGTTAAGGTCCTAGTTTGGATTTCGGTAACTAATGGTAGTATCGGATCTCCGGACAGCGTACCAGAAACAAAATACGGATGCTACCGATCCGGCTGACGGCGTTTAGCGATGCCGTCTTACGCACGTGGCGGCGCGTCTTCGTTAGGTTTTTTTGCTGCAACGGCGAACTTCGTATCGCCTGTAAGTCCAACGTCCTCGAAAACGACATGGAGAGAAAACGTCGTTTGGCTTGTACGCACGCAGAACATTGCACCCGGTAATCATTCTTCGTCGTAGGAGATGGAAGAAGTGAACAGCCTATATTTACAACAGGGAACTGGCGTTACTGAATTGGAAGCTATTTGAAATCTGATAACGAGATTGCTTTTATAACATTACCAATCCTTTATAGTTTTATCTATGAATATATGGCTATGATATTTGATTGTTCGTTGCTCGAAGGGTACTTTATTAAAAAAAACGAAAGGTTAAAAATTTGGTTTGGGCTTTAATTTATCGGACCTTTTGTCTTTCGACCTTTTGTCCTTTCGACCTTTTGTCTCTTCAACCTTTTGTCATAGATTCGAAAAAAAAAACCACTGTGGATTGTCTTCATCGTCGGGAGCTGTACAGTAGGCCGAAAATCCCGTGTTGGGCTCATTGGGGCGGGTACTGCACCATTTCATTGATTACTCGACAAGGAATCGATCTTTGCTTTGTTCTTAATATCCAATATAATAACAATAATTGCCTGGTGTTTGAACGAAACCTGGAATCTTATGCCCTAATTATTGCCCTACCATTTGAACCAATGCGTTGGACAAAGATAAAGACGCTGCTTCAAATGGATAGAGTGATAATAGAAATAGGGCGAAAATATGCTTATTATCCTATTGTATTTATTGCGCAAATATATAAACATTTACCTGTTACCAAACGTTTGGTTTTCAAATCGAAACAAATAACCTTTTTTCCGTCTACAACAGTGAAATTTCCAACGATAAAAACTAACCAAACACGAGCGGAAAAAGCAATCAAAGCGGTAGTCGCTTCAAAATTAGTTTTCCGCTCAAGTGTGACGGTTTGAAGTGTTTGTGTCGTTCTCCGATAAAATTTCCGATCAGTTTAGGTGCACATTCACTGCACTCTCTGCAGTCGAGAATCCATATGAATAACACATGCAATCAATGATAGCTAATATGATCACTTCAATAATTTCACAATATGCAAAAATTGCAAGCTCTCTGCCTGCCTGGAATCCAATATGGATCGCTTAACTCTTGTTCCTTTTCGAACGAACAACTACGATACTACAGATACTTTCCGAAGCGGTGAACCTATGCACAGCCAGCAGCTCACATCAACTATGTAGGTTTTGTCAACTGAAGCGTACTAAAATGTTGATAAATTCTCGATTGGTGTAGTCTCTTTCTCGTTGGCTGGCTCATGAGGTATGTGGCGTAGATTGCCGTTCCATTTCTGCCATATTGTGTCAAATTTATGATGAAATCAATCGACATAATAAATAAATGTTCATGCTTGCAACGGTGAAATTTAAGCGGTTTTCAGCTACACAAATCATTTTGTCTATCAACGCCATTTTAATAAATTCTCAATTCTAGTGACAAGTTGAATTTTGTTTCAACTTGAATCATTCCGATACGTCTGCTGCCCTGCGTCTTTTCCAAGACCAACGTGCCTATTTAGAATGGTTCATCTGCAAATCTGTTACATCTGGGATGCCTTTTAGCTGCATCCACTTCTGACCTTTTCAACCCATTAGCAATGCACTCCATTCACCCATTTTGCCCAGCTGCAGCAGCACAAACATAGGTTCGTATTGGTAACGTTGTTGACACACCGAGCCAGACCGGATGCCTCAATCCGGATGCTCTTTCCGTGTCATGTTTGTTCCCTTCTTGCAATCTGGAAGACATACAGACATGATAATAAAAGCACGACTAGATTGCTACTTCATATGTCACTTATGGGGTTTTTCATTGAAAAACCCCGGGGCGGTGGATTGCACTGGTGTTGCATTTTCTAGCAGAAGAGCAGGCCACTAGACGTGTTTCATTCACACTTCTGCTAGAAAGTGCAAAACCAGTGCAATCCACCGCCCCAGTGTTTTTCAATGAAAAACGACATTACTATTTCAACACGTGCGGGGAAATATGGATAAAGAGTGCTCCAAATCATGGATTGCTGTTTGTAGCGAGTGTGGCGATGCTGTCACAACAACTTTGAAACATTTCAAATTGGACCGGACGGTACGTCATTGATGGAGTATTCTGTGTGACCCTGAACGTATACTCTTCGTTTTACTTGAAGGTTGGCAAAGAAGTGCAGTTTCTTGGTCAAACATATTGGTAAGTAATTTTTGACAGATTTTGTTGACCTAGGACTTTGGAAGAAAAATAAAACCTTACATGGCACCATAAAGCTTTCATTTCAAATAATTCTCCGAATTGTGTGATCTTCTAATAGCAGATTTTGTCAAATTTCCAGTTCTAGTAAAGTTTAAGCAGTATGCTTTTTAGTACATATTATCCGTATATTTAGTTGCTTGAGTAGAGTAGAGAATATAAACTTCGAAAATAAAAAAAAATTCTAACAATATTATATCACCCCCACTTCTCTTTATAGGAAAATTGAGTTTCGATGGTCGTAAGAGTGCAATCAATCTGTTTCCGTTCTCTGTCTGTAAACATCTCGCTTCCGGAGGAATTAAAATACACAAGAAACATATTTACGGTTACATGTTGATGACGCATAGATAGAACCTGCGAAAGACTGCTTGATTTTTTTTTCCATGCGATGCGGTATGGAAAAGTTGGTTTTCTAGTCCACAATACGATTAAGTTCGTCCGGAAATTTCTTGCTGTTTAGTAGCACATGCGAGTCGTTGTCCGTAAGTTTCAAGAGCAGAGAAGTTCTATCAGTGAACACGTAGCAATCTGACACGCATAGCAACATCAAAGGATCACATTCTTTGTGATAGTTGTTACGGCATCACATTCTTTGAGAATCGATAGATGTTCTGATGTTTTGTCGCCGGCGAGTCGGTTGATATGAACATAATTCAGCCGTACATCCAGTAAAGATATGTGCCCACATTTTTACCTTACTAATCGTTACCCCTTTCTGCAGATTCTTTTTTTAATTTCCTATATTTCCCGTAATTTCTGTCTCTTCGTTCACATTCTTTAGATTCCTACTTTATGCCACTCATCGGATGGTATAACGGATGTCGAACAAAATTTGTTATTTGTTAGTCTCCGATTCTCTGTTTGAAGTCCTACTCATTGGACTCAGTGGGAACATTTGTGATTTCGGTCTGAAGATAATTTTGAACTGAATGTTAGTCGGCGGGGCCGAAATTTTAAAAGTCCGTCCAGATACGTTTAACATTGCGATTTCCGGTCTAAAGCAAGCAAATGCCATTGCTCAGGGCAAGATCATTACGATGGAGTGCCATGTCTATGTACCCGCACATAAAGTTGTGATCAATGGTGTGTCGTAACCAGCCGAACCCACAAAGGTGCTGATCGAAGTTTTTCACTTAGCAGTAATCAGCGTCTGTCTCTTTTAGCTACATTCATATTGGCGTTTTTTTATTCGATTCGCGCAAATAATCAATTAATCACGATAATAAATTAATCAAACAAGAATCAAACTGAAATCAAACTTTTTATTAAAAACGCTTTTAATCCACCTAACAGTGTGATGAGACATTTCTTATAACTCTTATCACTCTCTTCGGATATTATATCGTTTGAGAACATTTAGAACGTGATGCTTCGCGATGTTTTTGATAACACATATTACATGGGATAGTGGCAGGACTCAAAGAATCGCTCAAATCAGCATAGGACAACATCAGTGCTAGAAATCTCAAACCAAATCAATGGGAAAGCGAAAAAATGGCCCATAAAATATCTAAATATCTAAATTGTGGTGGGAAAACTAAATTTATATATTGTACTGAGCCAAAAAAATCGATTTTTTTTAATCGATTTGAAGTTTATACTTTACTCAAATTTCCAACGCGACTGAGAACTAAGAAAATTTAATGAAATCGCAGCTCCTGATATCACGCTATCTCTGAAGTGCATGCGTGCATAGTTCCAAATTTTACTTCGACATCGACTTTTTCTAAAGGTGACTTCCCAGTAGTATCCTTGATTTGAATTATTATCGCTAATCCTAATGCCAAAGAACAAATAAAAACCTCTCGAAAACGAACCCTTTGGGAAAATCATCATCATTACTGAAATTTTCATTTTCGCGAAACTTTTCGATAACCTTCCGTCACTTGCGTTAATACACTGGGTGCACAGTGCTCTGAAAATCTAGCGAAATCGTCTTAGGGCACCAGCGGGTCTAATTCAGAGCTATCTGCGCGGCTAGTTAAATCTGTAAAGAATACTAAAAATTAATTTCTATTCCATAATTTTCAGTTCAGCAATTCGAGAGATCGTGCTCACCGCAAGCCATGAGAAATAGACTACGTTGTGAAGCGATGGTCACTATTTATTAAAAAATCACGGTTAAATAAAAAATAAAACTATTTAAAAATTTCAAATAGTTTATAATTTTCACAAACTTATTAAGAAAAATTGCTTTCGTAATATTGTGTAGGAAAAAAAAAATTCAGTATTTTCTCTATCTGCAACATATAAACCCTTAAGTATACCGATTAATTGGTATACGAATTGGAATAGGTTCGCCAAATTTTGGAAGAACCCCTTGAAAACTACCTAAAAATTGTTGTAGTTCGATGCAATAAAAAAATCCCCAAAAGTGAAATATACCTATTAATGTGAAACACAGTGAATAATACATGCAATAAAGACCCATTTTTATCAGTCTCATGGTGTATTTTAGGCTGACAAAATGGGTACATTGACTAAATCGGGAAATTTTTTTCTTTATAATAAACTGAAGCTGTTAAAATATTCTTCTCGTCCCTTGATGTAGTCTGATAACTATTTCTGATTATGATGAACTTTTTACTTTACATATTTCCATCTCCATGATAAGGAAAACGTGCTCAAGAAAGGATTTACTCGAATTCAGTCTTGTTCGTCTCCTAGAGCCCATCAAACAGATATTCATATTTGGCTGATAAAATCGGGGTTTTAATGTATTATAATAGATATTCAGCATTCGAAGACGTTTCTTGTGAACGAGTGTAGAACGACTTTGTTTTTACTTACTGGAAGTCAGCGGTGTAGCCAGAAATTCGGTTTGGTGGGGGTTTGGTGAAAATCGATCTTACTGTCCAAACGGCATAATTCCGAAACCGTAATTTTTGAAGTTATAAAATTATGCAGAATTAATTTTTCAGAAAATAGTAACAGAGTTCGTGTCTTTAGCGAATTTGTTGAGACTTGTCATGAATATTAACCCGAGAAAATTCACCATAAATACTTCTTGGACGATATATCGTCAAAATTATTTTATCAAATGATGCGCTGTTTAACGTTTGTAAAACTCATTGAAGATACTAAACTTCCGAAATTGGCGGTTTCAGAATGATGCTATCTTGACCTTAAATTACTGTTTTTGAACATTTGACCTATACATATAATTGGTCATACAACAAAAATCAAATGCCCATCAAAATCGATCAGGACCTGCTAGAGTCGAATGGAAATCGTCATTTTTCATAAATTTCTCTCTACATTCGGAAAGTGTTATCCTCGTTATTAATCATATTACGTTTTCGTCTCAACTCGACGCATTCCCAAAATAAAAACCTGTTTTAATCCACCTAGTGGTGCAATTGTGCTTGTCTAATTTGTCCAGACTACGATTCCATGGCTGGTTATGTTCAATACAATGGTGGAAATGAATATTACATGTTCAGTACGATTTGCACATACATACAACGGATCGACAGCTACGATCTTGAGATACTATGTGATACTGAAACATCGCTTGAAACCAGCGGCGGATTATGGAGAAAGATCCGGGAGATCCGGGTCCTGCCGAAAATTTTCAACTTGTTAACAAATTTTAAACTAGTTTTAATTTTAAGTAGCAACCCCTCACTGCATATTCTCTCCGGGCCGGTATCATTGACGATTTTTAGAGTGATTGCATAACCTTTCTATATGAGAAAGGCAAAAATGTACCAAAGTCCAAAAAAGTCAATTTTTGTCATGCATTTTAATGTTTCATGCATTTTAAAGTCATTTGGCATCCAAAATACAAATTTGATTTTGAAAAAATTTCATTTCAGTTTATATGGGAATTTGCTGTGTGATTGCACTCTTCAACTCGTAACTCCGGAACCGGAAGTCCAATCAATAGAAAATTTAATAGCAGCCGATGGGAAGGTTGTACCTTTCATTTGAGACTAACTTTGTGCAAATCGGTCTAGCCATCTCTGAGAAACAGAGGTCAATTTTTTTTCCACATATACACATACACGCATACAGACATATACATACACACAGACATTTTCCGATCTCGACGAACTAAGTCGATTGGCATATGACACTCGGTCCTCCGGGTCGGGATTAGATTGACGAATTTTAGAGTGAATGAGAAAGGCAAGAACATTTTTAGCAAATGTTGAAAGTTATGCAATGTTTTGGTGAGCAGTTCTATGTTTCATAGACATTAAATCAATTTTAACTTCGCTTTCTATTAAATAAAGACCCTTATTACAGTACATCTCTACAAAAACGAGCTCAATTTGAAAATAAATCTGAGGATTATGATTGATTACAGAACTCTGGAATTTTCTATTGGAATGTTTTCAGGCAGGAATTTGATATTGATGCTATTAGACAACTGTGAAATCAAGACCAATAAATCAGTTATCAGTTACATATCAGGACCCCATTCCGACAATTTATCAAAAGTCCTCATGATGTTTACAACAACAGGTTATCAATCTACGGATCAGATAATTGTTATTATATTATTGAATTAAATCAGTCTGCATCAATAAATTTTCAACTTCAATCCAATATTTTTTTTTTGGGTGTGTTGGGGGAGGGGGGTTGTATGGTGTTAAACTCCAAAACCTTCTCTTGGCTATGCCGTTACTTGGGGTTATTTATTTCGCTTTTCTTTTTTCGATATGTTTCAGATCGATCCGATGGTTATAAGTTAGAAAAATTGCAGTCAGAAGGTTCGCACAAATGAACATTTTTACACTGATAAGTTATCAAGTTCCTTCCAGACGACTTGGAAGTGTTCGGTGATTATTTCTAGCGGTTGTAGATAGAAAAATGAAATAAAAAATTCGTTTTATCGAAATAATGTTTGGCTTATTTCAATGGATTATTACTATATTGAACAATAAATAGCCAACAAAGAGTAAGCAACAAACAACAACCCATAACTTTTAAAGTATTCAAAATAGATATTTGAAGTCTTCAGTAAAGTTATTCGCAAAAGTAAGAGCTACAAATTTGCTGAAGGCATCATTTAGATATAATCACTTCCAAGAAAATTTGTGAAAATATCTCACTCATAGGGGGATTAATCAGCAACAGCACAATACCAAAAGAAAGGGCATATTACCTCCATTAAATTATCCGAAGATACAATTGACCTAAAATAAGCCGTTTTGGCGTTAATAATAGATTATATGTTTTTGGTCATATTTCTGGCAATGGGAAATGATAAAAATCTTTCGTCCGTATTTAATGTTTAATATCTCTTTTGATAATAGTCCGATTTCAACAATCTATAGCTTGTTCGAAAGGTATTCGTTAAAGCTGTCTAAAAACATATAAATTGTATATCTGTCATGTCAGTTTCGGCAGATAATTGAAAAAAACTGCAAAAAACGCAATTTTTACGCATTCAAACATTCATATCTTGGAAACTAAACATCAGAATCAAAAACAAATTAATAGCGTTCATACTGTTTTTTAGTTCTTTCATTTAAAATTGGTTTGGATAAGATCGGTTCAGCCACTGCTGAGAAACACGAATGAGAATTTGTCCGTTACATACACACACACACAGACACACACACACACACACACACACACACACACACACACACACACACAGACATTGTCCCAAACCGTCGAGCTGAGTCGATTGGTATATAAGACTCGGCCCTCCGGGCCTCGGAAAAAATCTTGAAAGTTTGAGCGAATTCTATACATTTCTTTTATAAGAAATGTAAAAAAACAAATCATGTCTTATTGGCAAGTTCATATATTCCTTTCATCAAGTTTTGCACATCTTGAGTTCAGCTTGACGATTGTCCAACAGTTCCAACCTGGACCTTATTCGCTGCATACTCCATGGCCTTTTTTCCGTAATGGCAAGATTCCAAATTCGGCTGAAATAGAACGAAATAATACACAGGCTTGAGGAAAAGCAACAGACGTTTTTCCCGGCATTGCCTGGTTGATGGTCCCGACTGCGATGTAAATGTTAATTAAGTTGTCGAAGTTCGCAAAGAAATATCTCGTGTGGCAGGCCATTTGTTCCTGTGGCTTGAAGAATGCAACGCACAGGAACAGATGGCCTGCCACACGAGATACTTCTTTGCGAATTTCGATAGTTTAATGTGTTTGAAAACCTCTTCCATCTTTCCTTTTCCTGCCGACGTGTAATGTTACAGTCGAGAAAGCTCTTTAAAGTCTGCCTTGACGTAGGTTTCGTCGTCCTGTACCACGCAATCAAACTTTGTCAGCGTCTTCAGGTACAGCTTCCGCGATCCTTTACTGGCTGACTTGTTTCGCTTATAATCGCGCTTTTGAGTTACCAGTCAGGCTCGTTTTTTTGGATCGATGTACGGTACGGCATAGGGTTGCCTTCATGACGATAATCGATCTACCTCACTCCTCGAGCTTTGTGACAACTTCAATATGATTATGTTGAACACGTGTGAAATGACACGGATTCCTCAGCTCGCTCGAGCGCCTTAGACTTGTTCCTCTGCTCGACATCGCTGCGGTTAAATTGCACCATCTACCAATCCTAATTACTATTGCTGATGGTTCAGAACCATTGAACACAATAAATTTTTCGTATGACCTCACACGAAATATTGATTGGAAGAGCTATGCATCCGCGATATCTGCAAAATCGAGTCCACACAAGAGCTTCCTCCGGAAGAAGAGTACGAGTTTCTGGCTGGTTTGATTCCCGACATAGTAATTCATGCTCAAACTAAACGCGAACCAGACCCGAACTCTCGCGTCCCAACCCATGGTGGGACAAAGAGTTCTTAGACGTGTACGTGAAGAAGGCTGCCACGTATAAGACCTTCCCGGTCGACGTGTTACCCGCTAGTTATCGACAGTTAGACACGCGAATGAAGAGTTTGATGAAAGCTAAGTAATGGAGTTACTGGCACTGGTTCGTTTACAGACTAACGAGAGAAACATCGATGAGTACTCTTTAGGGTATGGCCCGGCGAATGCGAAACCGAAACAGTATCAACGAGAGCGAGGAATTTTCAAGCCGTTTGGATATTTGATTTCGCCAAGAAAGTTTGTCCGAGCTCCGCCTCAGAACAGAAGATCTACCGCGCCGCAACCCCTTACGGTAGCGCGACCGAAACACCTTTTTGTCACTTGCTCTCTTATCATGTAACAATAAAGCCACAGGGCCAAAGAGAATCAAATTACACTTGTACACGAATCTGCCAGACTCTGCCAAGGGTAACATTGTCCAGTCATGACTGAAGGCAAATGAAGGTCATCGCTATACAAAAATTAGGAAAACCAGCCGCCTCCGACCACAACTCTTAACGACCGATTGCAATGACAGTGTAGTCTTTATTACAGGTCTCAAAGCTGTCGATTTGCAAGGACCATTGCTGTGTCTGCAAGATCGTACAAGATTACCTTAGTTTAAGTTCCCTGTCAGCGACCCAATACATGATGTTTCCTGATGAAAACCGTCCGAGTCTGTAATCCTTACACTTGTACACAAATCTGCCAGTCTTTGCCAAGGGTAACATTGTCCCTCATGACTGGAGGTAAGTGGAGGTCATCGCCATCCAAAAACCAGCTTCCGACCACAACTCGTATCGACCGATTGCAATGCTGTCCTGTATCCGGAATTTATTCGAGCAAATGATCCTATTCCGCCTCGACAATTGGGTCGAAGCAAATGGCTTACTGTCAGTTACACAATTTGGTTTCCGCAAAGGCAAAGGGGCGAACGATTGTGCAGCAGATGGTATCAGTTTTCTTGGATACTAAGGGGGCGTTTGATTCAGTATCTAAAAACATTCTTTCTGAGAAGCTGCACCAGCATGGTCTTTCGCCGATTTTAAATAACTTTTTGCTAAACTTGTTTTTTGAAAAAACACTTGCATTTTTCGCATGGTGATTTATCGACATCACGAATTAGCAACATGCGCTTTCCCCAGGGCTTATGTGTGGTCTATATTTCAGGTCTCAAAGCTGTCGATTTGCAAGAACCATTGCTTTGTCCGTAAGATCGTACAAGATTACCTTACTTACCGCCGTCCGTGATGTTTCCTGATGAAGAGTCCGAGTCTGTAACCCGTACCGTTGATTTCCCGATGTCGGAAACTGAAAGTTAATAATAGTTTGTCTTTGTGCATCATCGCGAAGGGCTCGGGCGTTTGTAAGTCAACTAGTTTGATCACGTGGGCATTTTCGTGTCGCGTGTATGTAACTTTGCATGTATAAATTAGATTTTAGAACCGTATGTCCATTCGCATATTCGCGTGTGCTCTTGGATGATCGCGAGGACCGTGAACTTGATACATAATTTTCAGTGTTCGGCTCAGATGCTAGAAGAGATTGAGTTCTCGTCTATTTCAATAGAGTTATGTCGCAATGGATCGCATTGTCTGCCGCTTTGTTCTGATTAGTCAAACTGAAAGCATGAACCTTGGCTGCTAAGACCGAGAGTAGGAACTGGTGGACGTAACCGATTCATAATCGCACGAACACAGAAATTTGTCGGTTCACTCTTGATTCCACGTTTGTAAATTTGTAAGTCATAAACCGTTCACTTAGCCACCGGGCTGTTATCCTATTTGCGAGATCGCGGGCGTAGGTGTGTATGGATGATCGCGAAGGGCTCGACCGTTTGTATGTTGACGTGTTTGTCGCGTGTGCTTCACGTGGATTACTTTGATTTTATAACTGTTTGACCATTAGCATATTCGCGTGTATTCTTGAATGATCGGACGGGCCATCAATTTGATACTTAATTTTTAGTGTATGTTTCAGATGCCAGAAGAGAGTAAGTTTTCCATATCACTAGTGTTCCCGGTCATGTCGCCATGGAACGTGTTGTTTAGTGGATATGGTAGTGGTCATATTTTTTTTGTCCTACAGAAGGCATAGACCTAGGCTGCTAGGGCCGAAGGTATAGATTTCCGGACGAGACCGATTAATTATCGCGCGTTTTTTAGTACTAAAATATTCATTAAATTGGTGTTTTGGCGAGACTGCGGGCTTTGGTGAGCGTAGATGATCGCGAGGGTCTTAAGCGTCTGTATGTTAACGTGCTGAATGATGCTGAAGAGAGTGGGATTCACCATGTCACTAGAGTACCCGCTCATGTCACCATGGGACGTGTTGTTTAATGGATGTGAGCGTTATTTTTTGATAGGTGTAATTGAAAGCATGCTACTAGGGCTGAAGGTAGGGACTTCCGGCCGTGACCGATTCATGATCGCACGAGCGATGGGTTAATGCTTGAGACCGCGGTAATGCTTTATAAGTGATAAAACGTTAACTTAATTATCGGGGTGTCTAAATGTTGGCAAGATCGCGATTTGGATTATCACAAAGGCCAATTGCAATTGATTGTACCTATTTCAAAGCACCTAGGGGTGCAATTGTGCCTTTCTCAATTGTCCAAACTACGATGCTATAGCTTGTTCTATTATACAATGGTGGAAATGTTTATTACATATTCAGTACGACGAAACACTTGAAACCAGCGGTGGATCCAGGAGGAGCGTTCAGGGGGTCCAGACTCAGTCGAATTTTCAACTCGTTAAGATTAAATTAGTTTAAATTATAAAGTTGATCATACTCAAAATCATTTCAAACCAATTTTTTACTGGTTTTATTAAATGCCGATATTGCGTATTACGTACTGTTTTCATTTAAAAATCGAAATTTCAGATCCACGAGGATATTTTATTCCGCCTGAGCTTTAAACAAAAATATACCTATAATATTTAATTGGCTTGATCAGCATTAGCTCAATATTGTCTTTCGGCTAACTTGTTTTATCATGCGGGTGTGTGTGTGTGAGGGGATGAATAGCCCACAACCGAACCACCCTCCGCCTATCTTGGTATGCCTACTGGGTGATGGTGATTGGGATGAGAGAGAGGGTGGATGAGGTGGTCGTTTGAGGGGGATCTGTTGAGGAGCTTGATGGGGGGAAGAAGTTTAGGGAAGGATTATGTGTAATGTGGATGGAGGGGATCAACCTCTCACCGCATAGCTCTAGCTCCGCCCCTGTTAAAATACAGAATACCTATCTTAGTCAAAAAATTTGGCCGGGATTAGGTTGGCGATGTTCAGAATGATTGCATAACCTTTCTATATGATAAAGGCAAAAATGTGCCACAGTTCAAAAAAGTTGAATCTAGTCAAAAAAAAAAATTTCGAGAATAATTCAAATCTCGACGTTTTATGCATTATCAAGATATTTAGCATCAAAAATACGAATTCGATTTTGAAATTTTCCTTTACTTCCCCCTTTGAGCATTTTTCAGTTCCTGCTTATATGGAATCAAGTACCGTCATAGATGGTCAATGTGGTCAAAGCAAATTTGGTCAGTCATTATTGATCTAGAATGACAAATCCAAGTACTTCGCACCCACTTTAATGAATTCCTGCATCATTTGAATATCATGGTGGTACCAGTTTATATGGAAATTTGTTGTGTCACTGCACTCTTACACCCGTAACTCCGGAACCGGAAGTCCTATTATTAAAAAAATCAATGGCTACCGATGGGAAGGTTGTTCCATTTGGGGCTAAGTTTGTGCAAATCGGTCCAGTCATCTCTGAGAAACAGTGGTGACATTTTTTGCTACACACACATACGCACTCACATACAGATTTTTTCTTATCTCGACGAACTTAGTTGGTATTAGGTTAGCGATGGTCAGAGTGATTGCATAACCGTTCTATATGAGAAAGGCAAAATTGAAGAATAATCCAGTCAAAAGCAACACAGATATTAAATTGTATAGTTTATACTGCGTTCACAATTTATTTATCAGAATGTAAGAACTCTTGCTCAGAAATTGCAAGGTATCTCTACCAGGCCTTTTTACAGAACTGAGACGAATACCAACGGTTTTTTTTCGTTCCAATGGAGGATTATCCACTTTCCTTTACACAAAAATACAGGGTCCATGAATTATACATACCAGGCCCCATACTATGTTCATTCTACATTAACATTGTCAAGCACTGATCTCCCCAAAATAGTCAAGCACTGTCTTATTCATCTTTTTGCCGATGGTGTTTCGCATTGATCATTAAGAAATGAGTTGGCTATTAATATGAACAAATCTGTTTATTAACAATCATTATAACCGAGAATACAGTGTGCACGCTTACGAAAAACTACCTATAATAGAGTTATTTTGGCTCAATATCGGTGTATCGTGGAATACAGTAAAAGTAGGTAAACCGTGTTGAAAGTAGTTTCCATTCAATCACGACAAAAATCACAACTCATTGATAGGTTTCTTATACTCAACCTTGAGTTGTTTTGTAAGTAAGTTGAATTTGGCTAATTTTGAGTATACCTCAAACAACTCAAACTTTCCTTATTCCACGGAATACCTCGACTGAGTCGAATCTCTCGTTTTGTTTTCGTCAACACTAATAAGTGCGAAAGTGACGCCAAACTTAAAAGTACCTAAATTTAAGTAAAAAGAAATTAATATTTGGGTTGTTTTATTTTTTCCGCTTGGGAACTTTGAAAATACACGACAGAAACCATTGTTGGAATATAGAGAGCTGTCCATTTTGATAATTCAAACCTTTCCACGGGACATACCAAGCATATCAGAATGATATTTTAAAAAATATCCGAATTAATTGGCTTTAAACAACCAGCAATAATGTTGAAGATATTATAGATAAAGACCTCGTATCTCCAGAAAAGTTTTTGGCAAGAGCTTGCTCTACAACTTTGCTGAAGAAATAATTTTGATTGCACTTGTAAGAACGTTGGTAAATATATCTCATTTTTAGGGCGATTAACCCCTTCATGCCCATGTTGTTTGTTGACAACAACTTTTCTAAACAGCTATAGCTTTTGATTGAGGCAAGACCTGCTCACAAAAACAAGTAAGGCTAATAAATGTGACTATTGCCTTTTATTTGAGTAGTAACAGTTAGAAGGATCAGCTCTAGAACTGAAGTTATTGCAATTAGTCTGATTGGATTCCGATAGAGCAGTGCTGCCAGGGACAGTTTACGTTGACGCAATTGGTGCAATATTATTGAAAACTGATAAAATTTATCAATTTAGACTGTCTTTGGCAACGTTTTCCACGCAATAGCACTATTGTAAATATGCTAGGAGAATTGTATTGAGCATTGTAAGGTAAAAATTGAGCAGTTTCTAGCACTGCAAGGGAAGCACTATTTTTATGAAAAAAGGCTTTTCTTGTTTCTTGATTCCACCGTTCTCAAGGAAAAATAGGTTTGAAACCCAAAAAGCCACTTTGCATGAATTGTTTTTCCAAAAATGATCTAAACTGTCTTTTGAAAATGATCAATCAGGAATCAGGAATCAGAATATATTGGCTCAAATGGCACGTTCCCCGTACATAGTCGGGGATTTGTGCCTTGCCGTGTGTTTTCATCATTTCCTGAGCGGAAGGAAAGGACAAGGAGGTGTGGGGAAGTAGACTTGGAAGGGTGGGAGAAACAGCACAAAACAAAAAATAAACAACAGGTAAATTAAACTCACAAGTAGTTCAACTTGCCTGCGAATAAGCCTAAAGCTCTTTACCACATTGGATAAGAAACTTTAGTATGTCTCTGAGTTTCAGTCGACCAAACATGGTTTCGTCTATATAAGGACGGCTGAAGACTCGTAATCGCAATTGCGCTAGCGCTGGGCAGTTGCATATCAGATGATATGAAGTTCCGTAGTCGGATTCACAAAGATCACATGAAAAAGACTCAGCGCGCTGAATAGTTGCCATGTGATAATTGAGTTTGCAGTGGCCGGTTAAAGCCCTGGTCAGCATGCCGCAGTGGAGCTTCGAAAAATGTAAGAGATTTTTCGAAACCACTGGGCATGGTTGTTCTAGAAACGCCTTTGTTTGGCGACACGTTTGTAGATTTCTCCAATAATTGCGGTGCTCGGACGAAGCCCAGGACCGTATTTTTTCCCTTATCCAACTTGTCGAAATTGGCAGCGCGGGCTCAGCACCAACGAAGTCAATCGCTGAACCTGCCCTGGCCAATTCGTCAGCCCATTCATTTCCAGTAATACCGCAATGTCCGGGCACCCAGACAAGGTAGATAGTGTTGACAATGCTTAGTTCTTCGATTTGGGTTCGGCACGCGATCACTAGCTTGGACCGGGATTTGTCTGAGCTAAGGGCCTTGATTGCAGCCTGACTATCGGAGCAGAAGTTTATAACTCTGCCGGACAAACTCAGTTGAAGGGCCGATTGCACCCCGCACATAATCGCAAAGATTTCTGCTTGGAATACAGTACAGTATCTACCTAGTGAGTGAGATTGTTCCAGTCTCATTTCACGACAGTAGACACCAGCACCAGCACGTCCCTCCATCAGAGAACCGTCAGTGTAACAAACCACTTGCGTTTGTTGTTGTCTTTCCATAAAGCCAGACAACCACTCCTCTCGAGAGGGAATCTTCACATGGAATGTCCTGTAAGGAAAACTACAAGTGAGTGTAATATCGCTGGGAGCAAGAATATCTTCACCCCATGTAACCATTTGTGACCACAATCGTGTATGACTGGTAGCAAGATCAACATGATTACTGTTCCAAAGCCCAGTAACCTGCAGTCTGTATGCACATGATAGTGCTTCTTGTTTTCGCCAAACGCGCCAACTCGAACAAATGTTGGCAGCACCCTCTCAGATTTCAATGAAACTTTCTGTACATGAGAACTTTGTCACAAAAAGCCACTTTGCATGAATTGTTTTTCCAAAAATGATCTAAACTGTCTTTTGACAATGATCAAACTTTTTTTATCATTTTTTTTTCAAATGGCTGTACATATTCTAAAAATTAAAAATCCAGCAAAAAAAATGTTGTAGGAGTGATTTCCACAAAATGATTCAAATTTTCGAATAAAAATATTGAAAAAATTCTTCATCGATTCCTACACTGAAAAACCTGTTTTAATCCACCTAGCGGTGCAATTGTGCCTTTCTCATTTCTCTAAACTATGGCACGGAGACTTTTTATGTTCAACATAATCGTGGAAATGTCCATTACATTCTTAGTACACTTTGCACTTATACACAATGGCATGCCAGCCACGAACTTGATGAGCTACGTGTCGACGGTGAAACACTTGAAACAAAAAAATATCATACTTCATTAGCCTAATCAGCATTAGATCAATGTTATCTGCTTGCTAACTCATTTTGTCATGCGGGGGTGGGTATGTGAGGAGGGCGAAAGTCCCATGAACGAACGACTCCCCAGCTTAAATTGGTATGCTTTGTAATGTAGTGGTGGTTTAAAGATGATGGGGTTGAAAGGGAGGGGTATGAGGGCTGGTTGGGGTGGTGGTCTGAGGGGTGATTTAAGGAGATTTTTAAAGGAGGGGCGCGAACAGTAGAGGGGGGGTGTAACCCCTCTCCGTAAACCATCAACTACGCCCCTGTTAAAATCCAGAAACCCTAAACGAGTCGAAAAAAAAATTTGGCCGGGATTAGGTTGACGTTTTTCAGAGTGATTGCATAACCTTTCTATATGAGAAAGGCAAAAATGTGCCAAAATCCAAAAAAGTGAATCGTAGTCAAATTTTTTTTTCGAGTTTGCATCAAATCTCGACGTTTCATGCACCTTGAACACATTTAGCATCAAAAATAAAAATTCAGTTTTTAATTTTTCCTATAGTTTATATGAGAAATTTCTGTGTGGCCGCACTCTGAAACCCGTAATTCCGGAACCAGAATTCCGATCGATCCAAAATTCAATAGCAGCCGATGGGAAGGTTACACCTTTCATTTGAGACTAAGTTTGGGCAAATCGGTCCAGCCATCTCTGAGAAAAATGAGTGACATTATTTGACACATACGCACATACATACACACACACATACACACACATACACACACACATACATACATACACACACACATACAGACTTTTTCCGATCTCGACGAACTGAGTCGAATGGGATATGACACTCGGCCCTCCGGGCCGGGATTAGGTTGACGTTTTTCAGAGTGATTGCATAACCTTTCTATATGAGAAAGGCAAAAATGTGCCAAAATCCAAAAAAGTGAATCGTAGTCAAATTTTTTTTTCGAGTTTGCATCAAATCTCGACGTTTCATGCACCTTGAACACATTTAGCATCAAAAATAAAAATTCAGTTTTTAATTTTTCCTATAGTTTATATGAGAAATTTCTGTGTGGCCGCACTCTGAAACCCGTAATTCCGGAACCAGAATTCCGATCGATCCAAAATTCAATAGCAGCCGATGGGAAGGTTGCACCTTTCATTTGAGACTAAGTTTGGGCAAATCGGTCCAGCCATCTCTGAGAAAAATGAGTGACATTATTTGACACATACGCACATACATACACACACACACATACACACACACACACATACACACACACACATACATACACACACACACATACAGACTTTTTCCGATCTCGACGAACTGAGTACCTTTCTATTGAGAAAGGCAAAAAGTACTCAAAAACTCCCATGTTTTCTCCAGGAAATACAAAGAGTGCTTTCCATGCTCCATCAAACGGAGAGCCTTCTGTAACTGTAACGATGTGGGCATGGTCGTTAATAGGTAAATCAGTTGTGTGGGGAAAATGTTGGCAGCACAGCCTCTTTTATGATTGCACTCACCACTACTGTCATAATAATTAGCATAAAAGCGATGCATAGCTGCCATCATATGACAAACGTTCCGTGTATTCCAATCACAGGGTGAATCGAATACATAACGTAGGCCCTAGCCACCCGACGAAACATTGTTTCTCTGATGATCCCTCCGTTAGTCCGTCGACGGACCGGTGCCAATATTCGCGTTTTTCAGTTTTCATCAAGTGTTTCATTTGCATTTGTAGCGTCGCGTATATTGGGAAAAATTCGGGCGAATCGACGTTCTAAAGCCTCTTTCGCGTACAATTTCGGCCCACCACGAAGTAGGAGACTGTACACGGTTATTCGCGTCGGGTACTCGTTTCGTCTGTCATTTAATCGTAGTGAAAAAGCATTGTGTAAAACCTGGAGGAAAATGTAGTTACTGAAATATAGGGACACTTGGGGTTTTTGATGTTTATGTGGAAATTCTTGTTAGTTTCTAAGATTACCGAGACTACTTACTTCGCTTTTGTAACAGCACCCTTCAAGAGACACTCTCAGACCTTTACGAAGAAGTTTAGCAGAGAAAACTGATTTTCATCTTTCGGAAATTTTTAGGGACATTAGAAGATGTTCCCACAATGGGATGGTCAGAATCTCGCTTTTTAGAATACATGCAAACGTAGAAATTAGTCGTTTCCGGTGGCGTAGCGCTCTTTTGCATTTCTTTTAGGAGCGTTTCTTAAAAGAATGTTTCATTTTGTCCCCACATAATTTATATGCGGGATTTGTCGAGAGATTATGCGGAGTCTCTCCACAATAAGAAAACTTTTCATGATTCTCTCCGCATTTTCCACAGCGTGCCTTGTTTCTACAATAAGTCGTTGTATGCCCAATTGTTTGCAACGACGGCAGTTCATGCCTCGTGGCACAAAAAGGCGAACAGGTAGACTAGCCCCGTCCAAAAGATCAAAGTTTGGAAGAGCAGATTCGGCGAAGCGTTCGAAGTGAGGCTGATGGAAAATAAGTTGTTTTCATATACTCCTTGATTTTTCCTGAACGCAATTGCTTGCGAATCACAATTTTCACTGACCGAAGTAAAGAGTTCTTGAAGGAGTGAACCCCATACTTCCCGATTAAGGCCCCTGTTAGCGACTACACCTTCAATCTCTACCTCCCGGACGGGTACATAGACAAGATACTTCTACGTACACGGACAAGTGGAATGTAGTTAAATCACGTATATATCGACAATGTTAAATGGCTTATCTTTGCCCTTATTCCAGTTTGTTATGAATATATACCAAATTCGTTACTGATAGTTTTTGCATGTATCATGCAACTGGCAGTTGGGAAGTTGTATTTAGTTTTCGATGAAAATATAAGGAAAAAAATCAGTTTGGACAAGAAAAGTTTTTTTCAAATAACTTTTTTCCTTGAAAGTGCCCATCTTGAATTTTTGATGGTAGGTAAGGAACATAATTACCGTCTTGGAACAAAATTGCATCCAAATCAAAGATGGTTTTTTTTTCTAAATCGACTTTAAATTTTTAAAATCGATTTTTTTTTTCGGTGTACGAGTCGATGAAGAATGATTTCAATATATTTATATTAAAAAAATTGACTAATTTTGTGAAAATTACTCATGAAAACACTTTTTTGTATGATTTGTCATTTTTAGACTATATTCATTTGGAAAGTTTGACCCTTTTCAAAAGACAGTCTATATCATTTTTGAATATACAAAGTATGCAAAGTGGCTTTTTGTGACAAAGTTTTCATGTACAGAAAGTTTCATTAAAATCTGAGAGGGTGCTGCCAACATTTGTTCGGTGCTGCCAACTCTGAATACGATATAGCGCGAAATTCGTCGATTAATAACACTATGTTAAAGGGGTTTAAATGTTCACAAATTCCTCTGAAGGCGTCATTGAGCCAAATTTAACGATTTAGGCGTGAATAAAAGGCCGCACGATTTCGGCAAAAAAAATCACCGGGTGGCGTGGTGACGGTTTTTTCGGGAAAAAATAATTCGTATTACGAAAGGTGCTCGTAAATATTATTTCGTGGTTTTTACGAGAAACTCGTAATAAACATAAATGTATATTTTACGACAATTGTCTGTACGAAACTTATTTTCTAGTGTTTTACGAATATATTCTCTCAGTGTAAACTTTTATGAACAATCAACGAGTGCGAGATCCTTATTTAGTGCGAAAATTTCTTCTAGGTTTTCCTAGTAGAAAAACAAATTGAAACTTCCTGGCTGAAAACATTGCTACTGCTTGCTAAAGTTTCACCGACTTTTTCGAAACCGACAAAACACCAGGTGGTTATTCAATAGTTTAATCAACGGCTACAAGAACCAAAGGCCGCTTTTTCGCTTTGGTCTTTAAACACTGATTTAGCTCGCCAAAAATAGAGTGGATTAAGGAAAAATTAAATTTGCGTCAAGTTTTCTTTCCGGTCGAGCATCAAGCCGGTTGCAGCCTAGCAAAAGTTATCTGACGGTCACCATTTTTAAGCGGGAAGCAATAAAGAAAGTTTAGTTTGTGTACCATCTCGGCTCACATCCATCCATCCAGGCACGTAGGCTTCAGTTGTCTGCTGTTTCTGCGAGCGGAATTCCATTATAAATTAAAATACATTCCAGACTATTTATTGGGTTTTGCTAGCCTTGTATTAAATGTCACGTTTTATATAACAGTACATAATTTGTCTCGACTCGTCTGCCACGTAACTACCGATAAAACGAAAACTCACGTTTCAGTTTAATAAGAAACTTTCCAGTCTAAGAAGAAAAAAAACTATAACTTTCCGAAGAAGAGAGGCCTCTGCGGACAAATAATACAGAACGGCTTTTTTATGCGTAGGGTAACAGTTTCCTAATTCATCCTGGCACCTCTATTTATCCCACCAATTTACTAATGGTTAGAGCAGTATTTGCTATCTCTGTTCAACGTGTTAGCTTAAATGGTAGGATGAATATGGGTGCATTGTACTCGGGTATTTTACTTTATCCAGGCCAGAATTTTCGTTGTATAACTTCTTAGGAACGAAGGAAAGATGTTGAAATAGTGACATCCTGTGACTAATGAGATGAATAAAAGCTCGTCTACCCTATATACATAAAGGCAAGTAAAACGGAAAACGCGTCGTAGCTTGTTAGTGGGAAAAGTCCATTTGAAAACAGTAGCGCTTCGCAATCCCTGGGTGGTTTCAGCTCGGGGATTGTAAAAAGGCTCCGCAAGGCGGCTAAACAAATAATGCATTAATGGTACTGTTCTTGGGGCTTGTGTCCTTGGTTGTGATTGCAAAGTTGTTTGTCTGTGTGCTAGTTTGAGCTTTGCAAAGTTTACCGTTAACGATATTCAGCTCAGAAGTGTTGCTTAATCATTTTGAAATTAGATTTGGTTGGTCTTGGACTTGGGGAATACTACAAGGGACATTCAATGCTTAGCCTTTCTGTCTGTGTATTTGGCGATTTTCTGATTTTTATAGGTCTTCAGATTGTTCCGTTTCATGATACGATAGTTCATTCCACGGCGCTGGTTCCCGCTTTATTGGGCAAATCACGTATCGACATTAAGCCGTATGAATAAAAATAAGCATTTGCTCAGGACAAGTTTACTCTGCACGATTTTTAGCAAAGCAAACTATCCTAGCATTTGCTCAACTTTGTATGAATAAAAGATTGCTTTGCTTACTGTGGAGTGTAGCAAGTTCGAAATTCGAACATAGCTTTTACTCCATCATTCAACTGTCAAATCTGTTCGTTCCAAGCAGAGATGCCAGATTTGCAGACAAGTCTGCAAATTCGCAGACTTTTAATTTAAGCTGCAGATTTTTTCGATGACGCAGATATTTGCAGATTTTCTAGTTTGGTTGCGGATATTTGCAGATTTTTTAGTTTTGTTGCAGATATTTGAATATAAAGACTTTTGGTTACACTAGCTTTCCTGACATTTTTGTTCTTCCCAGACTTTTGAAATTATTATTGCAGACATTTGAAAAAAGTACCTGGCATCTCTGTCCAAGCAGAAAATTTTATTTGGAATCAAATTTTAAATCTTTCGTAAAGCTTTTGGTGGTAAGTTAGCCAAGTTTCATGAAAAATTTGAACGATTCTAATTGAAAACTGTTTTCTCAGGTCAGCGAACTATGTGGACATAAATTGAACTTGGTGGAGAACGAGAGTTTTCTCGGGTTGAGTTCAAGCTCCTATTCTAGTAATAACATACGTCAATACGAGTCCCGTCAGTGGTGCACCACAAAATGTAACCGTTATCCAATTAAAGAAGATATTCTACGATTTCGTTGGCGCAGCAGTTTTCAAAATTATGCCATCCCAGGTAAATCCAGTTCTATGAAAAATGGTACCCGCGAATCGCTGTCCGAAGGATTGGTCTGTGAGTGCGAACAAAAAGGTAACTGGTAAAATTTGTAAAAATATTTATCACAAAGTTGTTAAACCAAAGAAAAAAATATTCCAGGTGCAAACGGCAAATAAAATGCACCAATCGTTTCATATAATTTTGATTGTGAAGCACTCCTCGACACATTTTCCTACAGTGGACTCTGCTACCAAAAGTATACTGGGAAGTATGTCAGCAACATAAAGAGCTAAAGACTACTTAACGGCTGCTTCTGTAAACGGACATACTGCTGCCTGGAAATGAAGAAGTTAAACGGAACTGCACCACGATAACCGGTGTTCTTATATTTGTGATAGTTCAGTTCAATTTACGTACTGCTCTGAACGCTCTGACGCATTTTGTGGAAATTATAAATGTAAAACCACAGAGAACAGACGTCCATCTTCAGCATTCAACTTGTGTAAAATCTCTAACGGTCTCGAAGGTAGTTTGGATATCTAAACCAGGTGCGCCACTGTCGTCATGTTTTTTGTAGCTGAGTTCGACAGAATTGACAGCGGTTATTCCACTACCCAGTCAAACTAGTCCGGAACCGATTCGGACTTCCAGCATGAATTCCAGCTCAAATGTGTCAACCGATAGAGTCGGAATCGGTTGTTTTCTTTGAGCTAGATTCCATGCTGAATCCATCCAGGATTTCGAACCGGTTCCGGAATCGATTTGACGGATAGTTGGGATAGGTTGGTGTGGCGGCGCTAGTATTTTTCGTATATTAATTCAAATATTTACACACGTTTTTTAAATATATTTGTTCGATCATGGATGTCTGTTCTCTGTGGTAAAACGCTCAAAAAATAATCGTCAGCAGCTCAATTTTCAACAAAATCGCATATGCAGCAGCACCAATCACCGACATCAGATTGTGCAAATTGAACCCAACGCATTTGCTTGGTTTGATTACGTTCGACGGTTTTTCGTCATACAGTGGAAACGGCATTGATTTCGACATAATTTTTAATAACGAAATGATGTACATCTCCGGTATATACGTTGGACAGCTCTTTACGGAATGATGAGTGTCGGCGAATCAACTATTTGGCAATATGTGTGAACAAAATAAACAACAGCAGACTTTGTATGTTTGGCTAATAATTTCTCCAATCTGGTATCCTGTTGTCCGTCATCATTTGTTTGAAGGATATGCAAGTTATACCGTGGATATTTGCAATGCGTTTAGTTGCTGCGGAACGAAATACGCCATCAATTGTTTGATGCCATCCAGGATTGCGAGAAACCTGAATCGGAGTGAACTAGAATTCCCATTCGAAGAACGACAGATGAAAAGACAACTGACGAAAATAATATTTCTAGACAAATATGTCAAATGCTCCTAAGTGCATGTGTAAGTAGTATAGTAATAATTGCTTAGTATAGTAATATGAATAAAATTTAATTGTGAACGATGTCGAAACAGTAAGAACAGTAATATCTATAGTTCATGGATTGTTTGTAGGGTAAATGCTATTGTTAAATTCCATTCGGGTAAAGATCATTAAAAAGTTTCTTTCTAGATCTAGACTTATCAAATTAAGGATATTGAGCGAAAATAATACACATGAATGCTATTTGCCAAAAATCTTATGCGTGCTTCTTATTCCGTGTCCCGTCGCTTATCCAAAGTGTTTACACCTTTGATGATGATGATGGTCCCACCTCATACCCCCACAAAGGTGTGAGCTGAACGATGTATCTAAAAGATAATTAATATTTTGATCCATAACAAAACCAGTTAACAAAAAGAAACGGACTGGTTCAATTTGCAGACATAGCCTTTCCTTCAAAAGAACGTAACCAGATACATTTCGAATATTCCGCCAACAACCAGGGTCCATCAAGAAAATTTCCATTCCGGGAAGATACTTGATAGAATCGGGAATTGAACCCAATAGCTTCCATTTCCGATAATTCTCTGTAAGACTCCTCCCGCCTGACCAAGACATCGGTACTACCACCTGCTAAGGTGAGCAGTGACGAGCCTAGTGGCAGTGCAGAGTCCGGTCGAGTTATATCATCCACATCAGACCCCTTTATTGAAAGTTTCCTACCATTAACCCAAGGCAATCAAGGGATACTCCTATCAGAGAACATCCTTGATTGATCAGGAATTGAACCCGATATCTAGTAGTTATCAGAAGGAGTCATCAAGCCCCATACTCAACGAGCTAACTCCGTTATTACCACTATCGCAGCAATAACCGAACTTAACTCTATTGTCGAGCAAAGTCAACACAACTCCATAATCAAATCAGACCCTGATCACAACAAAAGTCTAAAAGCTTCGATTCAACCCGATGAGCTTTTAGTGCTGGTCACCATGTTCGATTTCAAGTTAGTCTCTATCTGCTTAGCGCGCGCGTGGCTCAGACTTTTGTAGACATCTCATTATTTTTAATAACTTTAATAAACAAGTAACAAAAATCCATCATCATCATAGCGAATATAATAACTTAGTGTGACTAAATGCAAATAATAGAAGAGAAAAAAAAATACAATCTTCGTGGTATTACATAGTTATTCAAATAACTCCAAAATATAAAAATTCAAAAAATCTGTCTACAAAGCAGATTTTACGTGTGAAATACATAGTGTTTTGAACTCCGCTAATGTTGCTGCACGTTTAATATGCCTAGGCATCGAATTGAAAAAACTTATTCCTTTGTACAACAAGGAGTTCTGTGATCTACTAAATAAAAAGTTTGGTGTTCTTGGATCCGACGCGTTTCTAGTGTTGTACCTATGCACATCACTTCCTCTTTCAATTCGATCACACAAATATCGAGGCAGCATTCCATTAATAATTTTAAAAATGAACACCATTGTTAAGTAATAAATTCTTTGCTTCACAGAGAGCCATTGTAATGCGCTTAGCATGAAACTAGAGGAAGTGTATCTGTTACATTTTAAAATTAATCGCATGATTCTATTTTGCAATCGCTGTAACCTCAATATTTGTGTTTGATTGGCAAGAAACAAAATGGATGGGCAAAAGTCAATATGAGGTGAAACAATAGATTTATATAATAAAATTTTACTACTAATTGTTAAATCATTTTTCAGACGACACAATATACCATACTTTTTAGCAATCTTTTTGATGACATTGTCGATGTGAGACTTAAAGGTTAACTTGTCATCAATGATTATTCCAAGATATTTTAATTCACTAACGCGATCAATAGTCTCACCATTTATTTCAACGTTAACGTCAGGCCTATTATTAGCCGAAGAGATAATCATATATTTAGTTTTAGCAACATTTAACTTTAATTGTTTAAATTTTAACCAACGAGCAAGGGAATGCAAATCTTCGTTCAAATGCGCCACGGCTTCATCTATATCCTTAGCTGCAATGAACAGAACAGTGTCGTCAGCAAACAAATTTAAGTCACAAAATCGTAAAACTCGCCTCATGTCATTTATATACATAATAAATAAAATAGGACCTAAGACACTACCTTGCGGCACTCCAAGAGGATTGCCGAGAGGACTAGATACAAAATCGTTGAAACTAGTTTTCTGAGTTCTATCACATAAATAGTTTTCAAACCACTTATGTGCTATTCCTCCGATACCAAATCGCTCTAAAGTTTTCAAAAGTAACGGTCTCGAAATTGTCTCAAAAGCGCGTTTCAGATCCAAAAATACAGCAAAAATAGTCTCTTTAACCTCGATTTTCTCTTTCCATTTTGCTAACACTAGATTCAAAGCGGTTTCGCAAGAGTGTCCCTCTCGGTATCCCGATTGCTCCGGAATTAGCAAATTATTATTATTCAAATAACTCATCAGCTGGCCCTTAACAACAAGTTCTAAAATTTTCTCTAATGTGTGCAACATGTTAATGGGGCGGTACTCTTCGGCTTTATCCGTCCCAGTAACTTTGGGAATAGGAATCACAAGTGATTCCTTCCAAACTGTCGGCACGTGCCCAGTTTGTAGCGATTCATTTATAAGGTCCAGCAGATCGTGTCCGATGACATGAAAGCAATCCTGTATCACTTTTGCGTTTACATTATCGATACCAGCCGATTTTCCCAAAGAAAAACAAATATCTTTCAATTGTTCAAAAGTAATTGGGTGAAATCCATCAAATCTACAGTTAATATTAATCGGCTGTGTTATTTCCGCAGGTTCACTGACCAGCTCAATACTTTGATTGATCAGTTGCACACTGTTAACGAAATAACTGTTCAATTTTTCAGCTATTATTTGCTCAGATTGTTCTTCTACCCCGTTAAAAGTTATGGACTGCGAGGAACTAGGTTTAGGTTTAATTAAATTCTTTAGGATTTTCCATAACTCTTTGCTGTTGTTTTGATGTTGATCGATCTTCCTTTGAATGTACTCACATTTGGTCTTTTTCAAAGCTCGTGAATAAATATTTCGCGCGTGTGTGTACCTATTCCAAAGACGTTCACTATTAGTTCTGCAAAATTTCTTGTACTTTTTATCCCTTTTACGTTTCAGGTGCAAAAGATCTAAAGAGTACCAGCTGTTCGAGTTATTTAAATTAGCATACTTTTGAGAAACTAAACTATTTGTACACTCTTTTAACACATTAGTTAGAACAGCTGCCTTGTTATCCAAATTTCCATTCAATTCCGTAAAATCCAGGCTTCTCGAAACCAGTTGAGACATGGCTTGTTTCGAATATCTTTTCCAGCACTTAATTTTAACTTTATCCTCCTCACGGTTTGGTTCATTCTCCAGTAAAATTGAAATTGTCTCATGATCTGAAATTTTACAATCGGCCTCTACATACGAATAAACCCCATCAAAATTGGAATACACGTGATCTATCAATGTTCTACTGTGTCTGGAAATTCTTGTAAACTCACTAACCGTTTGCTTGAAATTGAAAAACTCAGCCAACTGCTTCAACTGATTCGAATTTTGATCGTTGAGCCAATCAATATTGAAATCGCCCGAAATTACATTAAGTTTGCTTAAATCAACGAAATTCTCCCACCAGTTTTCTAAAATTTCTAAAAATCGTCGATCGCTAGAACTAGGAGAATGGTATACTACTGCAAAGTTTCCCATCTGCATGCCTCTTTCAACTGATATACCCAAGAACCAATTATTATCAACTGCTTCGTTTAATCGAACGTTGAATTTAATCGATTCTTTGGCGTAAATAGCAACTCCACCGGTATGTCTGGAATGAGATAGGCAAAAAGCAACTTTATAACCCGGAATGCTATACTGATCAAATGCATCAGCATCAACAATATGTGTTTCTGATAGAAAAACCAACAATGGACGTTTGTTTTCTACAAGATGTCGCATTGCAACAAAGTTTGTAGACAACCCAGCTATATTTAAACATAATATTTCAGACAGCCTCCCGTTTGTTAGTTGCTATTCACTCAACAAAACGTTGCTTTTTTTAGATTCTAGCAGTCTCCGATATACTGAACACTGCTTACTAAATGCCGCATGGTTTACGTCCAAATTCATTTTGCGTTCACTATTCTTTTTTATACAATTTACACATTTAAAATCAGTTGACGAGCATTCAGATGTTCTATGTGCTCCATTACATCTGGAGCATGTTTCTTTATTAACGCATCCCGTACTCTTATGACCATATTCTCCACAGTTGAAGCAGCGCAGCACGTTGAAGGCCTCTAAAACAGAACACCTATCCCAACCAATGTTCACCGTACGGGCTGACATCAGGCCGCTATAAGTGTTCTTATCAACTTCAATTATAACATTGTATTTGTTATATTTGAAGCGTGGATTTTCAAAATTGGCAACAACTTTAACAAAATCGACCGGAATGCCCTCATTCTGATTCTTTAATAAGTCAACGAAAACTTCCTCAGAGTATCGATCACTCATCCCCATTATTTTCAACTTCGGTTTACCGGGTATCGGTATAACAGCATTATACTTTTCACCCAGATTGCTTACAATGTTTTCTTTCACCGATTCAATATTATCCCGAGTTGCACACTCCACAATAATCGAGCCATCTTTACCGTTTTTAAAGTTGCTAATTTTGTGCACCTTTGGATCTAATTTATTTTTTAATGCATTCCTCGTGTCGTCACTCGATTGCAACGGCTCGACTGGTTTAATTACAATGACCGGGCGAGCCTTACGTTTCGTTTGACTTCTAGTTCTAATTTTATTCGTCCCAGTAGCTCCCGACAAAACATTCGCGTAAGTAATTCTACTATTTTTATCAAAAACCTCGTCATTATTTCCATCATCGTCTATTTCAATTAACATCGGTTCATCTTCTTTATTCGTCAAAATTTTTCGTTTTCTACTGGGATTCCCGTCAGATTCAGAATGAACCTTCCTATTACTAAAATTCCTCTTTCTGTTCATTCCAACTGATTCAATAAGCCGTATGAATAAAAACTAGCATTTGCTCAAGATAAGTTTGCTCAGCTCGATTCTGAGTAAAGTAAACTCTTGTAGCATTTGCTCAACTTGGTATGAATAAAAGATAACTTTACTCAGCTTGGACTGTAGCATGTTCGAAAATCGAACATAGCTTTTACTCCATCATTCATCTGTCAAAGGAGACTGCGCCATCCAGAAATTTGTATTCTTTTCATCTATTGACAAAGTAGATTGCCGAATTTTCTAGTATTTTATCTATGCTACGATTATTTTTCTGGGTTGTTGATCTACCACAAGTGATTTGAGTTGTAAAATGGGCATAAATAGATGACTCCGTCTTTTATGAATGCTTTGGTTTGAAATCCGTATAAATTTCGTCACACCTCAAAGCCGGATAAAACCGTTCGCGAACAGAAACTTTTCTAATTGATTATGCACGGATCTCTAAAGGTATGCATTGGAGTATAATTTTCGTTTTGTGAAACATGGTACTATTCAGTCGAAGAACACAAGATCAGGTGCAGGATAATGTAAACCAAAGAAACTAGCATGATAAAGTGGTAGTGACTATTTCGCTTATTGGTTCTTCAAATGGAACGTGTTGGCTATTCTGCACTCTATACTGCCTATAATTGCAGTTCAAACCTAAATACAAGGAGGACCTATATGTAAGCCATGTTCTGCTGTACAAAAAAAAACAAAGGATAGTTACTAGAATAACTGTGGTTAAGATCAGCTTTTTTTAATTACTTCGAGAAGCTACGTGTTTTCCTCAACATGGAACGTTTCACCCAAACAAGCGATTTTCTGTCTGACCCACTGTTTTTCGGCATAAGAACTAATGTTATTGTTGCTGTTATAACGAGATACGGATTGGACATCTGGTAATATTTGGTGGAATATTTTTCCAAAATAAATGATGAACTAAATATGAAAATTTGTTTTAGGACCGAAAAGTAAAAAAATGTGAGCAGTTATAAAGCAGTTATTCATGTTTCAACGACCATCTCTTCTTCTACTCAAAACGCCAGCCAAGATAAAGAGAAAAGTGCTGCTCAACTAACATTCATCGTGTAACAGCATCCATGTTAAAGCGGTTGAAAGTGTGTTTAAAGACTGGCTCGAATTGATACGATGACCATGACGACGAAGCTATCATTGCAATAGATGACAGTAATCAAACACATGATAGCGAGGGTCCCATGTTAAGCGTCACATTGGTTTGTAGTAACAGCTTCTATTCATAGGAACAGTTCTGCTGCATGACGAACGATGTGTGAGTGAAAATAAATCCATAGGTATTTTCACGATGTTATCAGGTATACTTCGCGAACGTTTATATTTCTTATTTGTATCTTTTAGCGCCGAAAATATCATTTTCAACAGAAATTTGTTAACTCTATTGCGTCTAAATATAAAAAGGAAGAAATTGTTGAAACTGCGCCAGCACATGCAGTAGTATTGTATCAGTACGAGTACCAATCCAACAGCGACTACCATGTGTGCCAAGCAGCAGTCTTTGGACGGTTAATTGCGGATGAGTACATGTTCAATCCGTCATAGTTGCTGATTTTAATGTCAAAGATTTCGAAAAAGAAAGTCCATCTCCAATATACAATGCATGGTTCAGGATGTTATAGTACCTGTAATTTACCCGAAAGCAACGTTCCCATGACCATCCTATATAAACAATTAAAACTATAAATTCAGCAGATCTATATTTTACCAATGATTTCTTCAATCGGATACTCACAGAATACTACTTCAGTAAATCATTAGGATATCTGAATAATACAGTGGACATGATTTGCCATTTATTAAGATTTACTGATATGCGCTATCGTTAGAGGAGTAAATGCTTCAAAAATAAAACAGAAAACAAGTGAGAATAGGGCGCTATTCACACATGCCATGTACGGGTCGTGTGTGTCACGTTTTTGATACGTTGATAGCATTTCTATGTAAGTATTTTCACTAGAAGTGTCTAGTATTGTGCAAGGTCCCCACCGTGATCCGCCCAGCAATTTTTTTAATTTTTATTAACGTGATTTTAAAGTCCCATACATGGTACTCTGTATTGGGAATAACAATTCATTATACTGCCGCTAGAAGCATAACTGTCCCATGTGCTATGGGAATCCCTATACACATGGGACAATTATGCTTCTAGCGGCAGTATAGCTCTATTTCAATTAGAGTAATCTGCCGTGATACACATAAGAGTCCCACCTGCATAGGAAACCCATAGCAAATGGGACTGTTATGCGGATCACGGCAGTAATGAGCCTTTTTGAAATCTATTAAGAAGGTATCACAATACTATATTGTGGGACAATGGGATAGCGCGTGATATTTCGTTGGCCAACAATATGTTATGATATGCATAACAGTCCTGTATACATTGTATCGGTGGTGTCGAGCTAAGCTACAAGCTGATAAAATTGAGACCAAAAAACTAATACTAAGGGCTAACAAAATCGAAATATTAATGTGATTATGAAAAAGAGTGTTGAGCCTATTGGCGCCTTGTTTGTGTGGCAATAGCATGTTAACTGTTAACATGCTGCCTGTCATCTCTGTTCCATAGAATAATTAACGAAATATGGTGTCATCCTGCACTTTACCATTTAAGCTAATGCATTGTACAGACATAGTACACGCTCTGGAAAAGGTTCAAATGGAAGGTCAACTGCGTAATGCGGCAATAAAAATATGATAAAAATGGACAGCACCCAATTAAAGTGATTTGTCCTTGAAATATTGTTAGTATATTTATTTTATTTATTGATTTTTGCTTATCAGGTGAACTGTTTATAGCAAGCGTTTTATAAATTTGTATGGGTACCTGAATTGAAGTTGATTGAGGTAAAAGGCACCTGAAATGAAATAGGAAAAAGAGTGGCTTAGGTGCGAACTCACTATACATATACGCGATAAAAAAATCACATTGATTTCCTTAACTATTTATTAGTTCTCTAATTTGATTTTCTAACAGTTTAATGAAGCAATTACAAACAAGAGTTTTGACCGTCTTACTGGAATGTCATAACTAAACACACTTAAGACAGATCTGTCTTTCTTTTAGTTCCACTATGTATATAATAATAAAATGCACTTGCACCTCACTATCCAAACAGATATTAGTATTTCGACTACTAAATATTAATATCTTCTGCAATGCTCGTATCAGTCCAGACTGATGTAGGCTTAGTTCACTATAATAGTGGTCGAACAATCCAGGTGTTCTGAATTATATCAAACTTCCAGGTTTCTCCATCTTTGGCCGTCAACTCTCCAAAATTGGTTCAAATCAGTGAAGGTCGATTACACTTTGTGCGAAATGATCCATATATTTTTGGTTGGGACTGTCGTCGCATAAGCGATGATGGCACCACTGGCATATGCGCAATTGAGTGTAACGATATTTTTTAAGGAACTCAAGTGTTATGTCTGTTTTCCTGTGGTTATATGTCCATCAATTCATTAACCCATTCATGCCCATGTTGTTTGTGGACAACAACGTTTTTAAACTGCTATAACTTTTGATTTAGGCAAGATTTTCTCACAAAAACAAGTGAGGCTAATAAATGTGACTATTGCCTTTCATTTGAGTATTAAAAGTTTCAAGGATCAACTCTAGAACTGAAGTTATTGCAATTCGACTGAATGCATTCAGATGGAGCAGTACTGCCAGGGATAGTTTACGATGACGACTGGAAATAAATTTTTCATATATCTTCGTTATGTTGCAATATTATGGAAAACTGATAAAACATCAATTTATATTGTCTTTGGCTACGTTTTCCACGCAATTGGACTATTGTTAATATTCTAGGAGAATTGTATTGAGCATCGAAAGGTAAAAATTGAGCAGCTTCTAGCACTACGAGAAAAGCACCTATCTTTATGAAAAAAAGCTTTTCGAGTTTCTTGACTCCACTGTTTTCAAGGAAAAATAATTTTGAAACCCTACATGCACGAAAAAAAAGTTGGGCATGAAAGGGTTAAGGGCCGATTTCTTCACTCTCGCTTAACTTTTGAACCAGGTTCACCAGAAAGTTTAAAGCTAGCTTAAGCGCTAAGCCAGGTTTAAACTTACTTACGTAATATCATATCCTTGAGTTTTAAATATCTGTAGGTTCGTATATATAAGGAGCATCATAAATCCGGATACGCAGTCGCATTACTGCAGGGAAGTTACATATCAGCTATGAAGTTTCCTAATCGGATTCACAAAAATCACATTGATAATCTTCAGCACGCTGAACAGCAGTCATGTGATAATTGAGTTTGCAATGTCCAGTCGGCGCCTTGACTAGAATGCTACAATTGTGCTTGGAAAAATGCAACTTGTCATGGACATTTTCGGGCTTACATTCGGCAGAAAAGTGTTTGTTTGAACGCCAGTTTGCAAGCTACGTCAATGGTTGGCATGTTTGGATCAAGAGCGAATCTTGTGCTATATCCAACTATTCGACAGTAGAAGAACTGATTCTGAACCAACAAAGCCAGTTGCAGCACCTGTTCTAGCCAAAGCCAAATTTTGATAGCATGTGAAATGCTGAGTTATTCGATTTGAGTTCGACATGCGATTACTAATATCGATATTGAATCTACCGAACTAAGTGATGAATACTGTCAGAGCAACGAAAGATTATTTTACGGCAAATTTCTTGTTAAAGTACTCATTGTACGCCACAGAGAACCGCGAAGATTTCTGCTTGGAATACGGTGCAGTATCTATTAAGAAATGTGATTGGTCTAATTTCATTTCACGACAGTAGACACCGGCACCGGCTGGCCCTTCAACAAAGAACCGTCAATGTAACAAACTACTTATTCTTTAAATTGTCACCCCGAACAACCTTTCATCGCGAGGAGGAATTTTCACATCGAAAATTTTAAAAAGAAAACTACATACATGATCACTGGGACCGAGTATATATACTCATCTCCAGAATCCATTGAGGGCCACAATCGTGTGTGGCGTGCGTGCTCCTTGTTTCTGGAATACATATAGTAGTTTAAGGTTCAATAGTTCCTCTAAAGCAGTAATAGGTGTAGCCATGAACGCACCAGTCATCGCCATAAAGACCAACCTCTAAAAATGGGTTAACCTTGATTGGATTGTTGTGACTTCTTCTTTCTGCCACCACACAAGGCACTCGTATGCCAATATTGGTCTAAAAATTGTGTGGATTCATTGAATGAACTTGGGTTTGAGTCTCCATGATTTTCCGAATGGAGGGCTGCATTGGCCGAAGGCCATACAAGCTCTCTTTATTCTGAGATCGATGTAAGTAGACCAATTCCATTTTACGTCAAGAAATTACCCAACGTACTTAACTTGATCTGCGACAATAATTGCAGAGTCAAAGAACTGCAACGGATAAGCTCCGGTTGTAATCGTTCGTTGCGTGAAAAGCACAACTTATGTTTTATTTGGATTAACTGATAATCCCACAAGACAACAAATATGAACTTGCTACATTAAATCAAAAAACTATATTAATGCATATACCGCTGATCATTATATGACAATTATCGGTAAAACTATATATGGGAAACCTAAGCTCATAAGGATATTGGCGACAAGTATCCATAAAACTGGTGACAGCACACCACCTCGAGAACATCCGCATACAATTAGTTTCCGAATTTCTCCTTCTCTCAAAGATGAGCACAAATAGCGGTTGTTAAGCATTTCGTATATCCAGTTCATGATATATGAAGGTACAACATGATCCCGTGCTGCTTCCAAAATGATTTCGAAAGACACGTTCAATGTCAAGAAAAACTCCTTAAGTTGATTGCTTTTGGGAAAAAGTTTTTCAGTTTTGTAGGCATGCAACATGATCATTGTAGTGATCGATTAAACTTTCCACTAATTTGAGGAGGAAGGAGGCCAGACTAATCGGTCTAAGGACCTGGTTTAAAAGTGAGGGAGAAGAAATCGGTCCTAAGACTCTTTGGCTCTTCATAGGTAATACGGCTTTGGGAATGAATTTTACAATTATTTCCCGACATGCTAGTGGAATGTATCTTGTTGCAAGACTACAAAAAGAACTTTTTTTCAAATTAGGACATCAAGCATTCATATGCTCTTTGAAGTATAACTAGAATGATTTAATCTTTTCCCAGAGACTTATACGGAGCAAAATTTTAGTCAAGCCCAAACGCACCAACTTGATCGATTCGTTTGGCACAATTCTACGTTCAAATGCCGAAGAATCAGGGCTACCTAGAAAGAGCTCAGGAGCAGTCGTCGGGAATGGCTCCGTACAGTTTGGAAAGTGTGTATCAAAAAGACAGTTGAGTACTTCATTTTCTTTACCATTAACATTTCTTATTGAATTGATATGAAAGTCTTCCGATGTCGAAAGTAACTTTTTTAATCTATTAGCTTTGTTGGGACTTGAGACATTTGTACAAAGTATTTTCCAACAATTTCGTTCAGAAAATTAAAGGGCGTTTCTAAAAGCTTTGCGAGCCAACTCAAATGCCACTGACCGTCTCTGCTCTTCTACATAATGTTTTGAATCTGGTAAGTTCGGCATTCCTCCTAGGGGTAGTACGCGTAACTCAAACTGAGCAAGCCTCTTGATGTGTTGCTCCTACGAGTGAGTTTGTTTTGCCCACGACCTCATCCAAAACACTTGGATCGTTGGAGAACACCCATGAAACCTGTTCGCTAAGCCCTCTTCGCAGAGATCCCAGTTCGTAAATTTTTTATTACGAAATGTGACGATATCTAGTCAGACGTTTAAATGATCAAAAAGAACCTCATTCAGCCCGTGCCAATTTGTCAACTTATGCGTAATACTGTCGGATCAGAGAATTACATCTAACAGCTCTTTCCTGCCAGATCACGTAAATTTTGAGCGATTTCCTAAATTTTGTATATGCAGATTTGTGCTTCTTAAGGTTGGACAGATAATGGGCAAAAATCGAAAACGAAAAAAGGAGTTTTTTCAACACCGTGTGTTAGATCTTTATAAATATTAATCAGCTTATGTAGAATGTTGTTACAGTACTGCTAATTGATTTTTATGAAGATCTAACACATGGTGTATGAAAAAAACTGCTTTTTTATTTTAGATTTTCGCCCATTCTCTGATCAACTTTAAATATTTCATCAATCAGATATCTGTGCTGCCCCAAATCATGTGATGGGCATTTGTAATACTCCCGCTTACAAGTTGAAGCGCATTTCTGCCTGAGTATGGTAAAACCTTTTTGAAATCATCATGCAGAAAATATGCCGAACAATGGACGCATTTCCTATTTATGTTATTAAGAGTCATATAGACTATGACAGCACAAATATTGCGAGTTATGGTCCCAGATACAACATTCGTCAATAGCTCTATTCATAAGTATACGTGCACGAGGCATTTCACGTGGATTTGAAATGGCATTTTTGTTGAAATTCACAAAGACGGGTTTATTAGCTTTTGAACATAGAAGTTTCCTTTGTGGTAATACGGTTTTGAACAAAAACTATGGAAATTTCATGCACTGTGTCACAGATTCGCTTGACGCAGAAAGGTAAGACCTATGGTACTCAGTGCATGACTGGCCTATATTAGTTTCTCCAGCCATTCAATCATCGGCATGGAAAACACCTTGCCTTGGGGACTTATGTTTCAAGGAGTCCAGTGGATCGCTCCTTGGCTGGAATTCTTCAATATACGCGGATGCCGCACAGCCTATAGGCTAGTTTTGTCCGGATAAAAATAATCAGCCTTAGGGTGCTTACAGAGTGGCGGCGAGAAGCTGAGCTGGGGCAGGAACTGACATTAGAATGCAAGAAATCAGCTTGCTGCAAATCAAAAGGATGATGTCAGAGTGAAAGCCGAGCGGATCTGTGTCGTCTGCCTGCGATTACTCTGACATGGTCCATTTGATGTGCTGCAAACAGGTTTCTCGCATCTCGCACTCTAATGTCAGTACCAGCCCCAGCTCAGCTTCTCGCGGCCACTCTGTAAGCACCCTTATTTTGCATTACGACAGATCGCTTTGTAGAATGTGATTAGCCTTCTCAATAGTGACAGTAAAATCAAACGGGAGTTTGATTCGATCGAACCGCATCATTTCGAAAAATCAATCCGTCGTAATGCAGGATGAAACGGAATGACTGTTATCAACCTCCTAGTGGACCATAGATACTTAATATACCAATTCGGTTGGATTACGTTAAATTAATGAATTGAGTGTTATATGGCCATCAATTTATTAATTGACCTGAAAGCAAATGCAAATATGTATTTGCCTGAAAGTATAGCATATAAGGCAAAGGTATCATAAGCCACCTGTCGTATCTTTGAGTACAGATAAAAATTCACGTATCACTACTCTACAATTTTCCTGTGAATTGAGAATCGACTGCGAAATCTGTCGGAAGAGAAAGTTGGAGTTTCGCAAAGGGACTGTAATAATACAAAGTGGCGCCACATGAAATATACGAACAGCTATAGGCTAATCTGTAATTTAGCCCTAAGATAAAAGAAAAATCAGTGATTTTTCACTTTTTAGTTTATTTTCATGTCACTTTTGAATTTAAGCGATAACAAAACACAAAGCCGATGATCTGGGGGTCTTTTCCAGTATTATCGCATGTAAAGTTCATGTGAACAGCTGTCACATCGATAATTGGAACGGAACCTCTGTGGATCATGTTCTATTTTCAGTTGAATTCGTTTTTGCAATTGAAACGTCAAGATGCGTCTCTTCCGCTCTATGTCGCCACAACCAACAAGGCCATTGCAACTGTTTGAATCAGTAGTTGTCCTAAGTTTTTCAACGTGTTTCCAAAATGCGGGTTGTACATAAGAAAACAAGGAAACTTTTGACGATCGTACTGCTCGCAAAAATATTCTTCCTGTTCAGTGTGAACCATAACTGATTTGATAGTATATGGCCGTAGAAAATTCTATTGTATTCGGCTACGGAAAACCATTTCTATAAGTTGAGGAAAAGAATATTAGCATACTACTTACTAATTGAAAAATAATTTACCCGATTCAGAACCGGTGCTATCTGTTGTAAAGGCCAGTTTGGCTTTGTTAGTTGCTCAATTTTTTCACAACAAAGTTCAATTCACTATAATTTGCTAAATAATTTACTTGTAACTAAATAAACAATGAATAAAACAAAAATTTGACCAATAAAAAAACTTTAGCATGCTACTAAGCATGCTCAGAAGTTTACTTCGTTTGCTCAACGTTTTCTGAGCATTTGCTCAAGATTTCATACTTTATTCATACGGAATCATATGTTCGAAAAGTAAACACGCAAATGGAGAAAGCAACTGTCAAAGCAAAGTTTTATTCATACCAACTTGAGCAAATGCTCAACGTGGCTGCTCGACTACTCGAATCTTAAAAAGCTGAGCAAATGCTAATTTTTATTCATACGGCTTAATTTCACGCTTAACATTTTCATTTAAACAACTTTTCAAATCTTCCAACTTTTTGGCAACACTGTTTTCCAAGCTAGCCAATTTACTCTCGAGAGAGTTGTTGAAAGACCTGATCAATTTTTCTATTCCGTTTTCTACTGCGATGTTTATCTGTGCATCGATGTTTTTTCGGGTATCAGTGAGAGACTCAGAAATGGAAGCGAATTGTTCCATCTTCCTATTCAACTCAATGGATATCGAACTGACATCCTGCACACCAGAAGACTGATCTGATAAACACTTCGCACACTTGTAGCAAAGGCTTGCATTATCAGCCACCCAATTTACCATGGCCTTTGTTAACCCGGAACATTTTTGATGATATTTATCACCGCAAAAAAGACATACAACAAGGCCTTCGGCGAGACTCACCGTGCTCGTACACTTTGCACACAGGCCGCTCATTATAGGCAAATTAAACTACAGCTGAAGAAGCGGGTCAATACAAAAGAACAATATAACACTGCGTCTTCCACTGCGGGCAAGCTTATAAAGCCAGCCGCAGCGAAATGAAATCTGAAAATCACAGAACAATAATAGTCTGTATGACTACACACTATACTTATCTGAATGATATTTCGATTAGCAATAGGCGCCCACAAAGTTTTCAACGAAAAGTAAAGTATTTCACACGATTTAACCGATTAATGTTTACGCACTCTTTCACACAAGTTACCATATTCACTTTCACTTTTATTATACTCTTGTCCATTTTTGCTTGTTTTCAAAACTGAGTCAGGTTCAACCCCAACTGCTGTTACTTTTGCCTTTCTCATAAAAGAAAGGGTTGCGTATGTGTGTGTTTGTGTAGTACCGAGGAATCTGGATCCTATTTCAAAAGTTACTTAACTCAAATCCTTTGGCTCACTTATGGAGAGGTATTCCGTGAGTCACTCGGGTGACCATCGTTGCCCAAGGGACTCTCAGAATCGGAATTTTTTGTGCCACCTCACGCAAATCGTAAAGTATCAATTGACACGAGTGTCATATGAAAGGTTAGAGTAAGAAGATGGGGCAAATTGATGTTTGAAGCCATTTTATAATTGAAGAAGGCTTCCGGCAACCACATAACATTAAAATACTAGAAACCAATATGGATGTCAGTTGGGTCATTCGAAGATGTTGTCAGTAGACGACAGAAATTAATGATTGAAGTCATTTTGCCTTTCTCAATAGAAAGGTATTGCCGATCTGAAAAATGACTTTTAAATCGAGGCTTGAAGGGTGGAGTGTTTCGATTCGATTCAGTTCGTCGATTACTCAGAGTTAAAAATAATCGAAGCTCTTTTTTGACGGCTGAAAATGAACCTGATGCAACTCGCGGTGAATAGAAAAAATATTCATTCAAATATCCATTTTATTCATTCAGTTGAATATCGTACAGTATATTCTTTTCACTAATTATATAGGAAAATGTTTTCAAATGCCGGTAAAGCATATGAAACAACAACCATCATCGCTTACGTTGTGCTAGGGCCTACTTTGATGCGTTTGATTCGTTGCTGCACGGCCGCTTTGTGTAATAATCCGAGACGAATGAAAATCTGCATGGATGAATGGACGGTTTGTTCGTTTGACGTTTTCAGCTGCGTCACTGAATATTGAAAATGAATGCGGCTGAATATGATCAATTTTCATTCAATGAATTTGAATATTTTTAACTCTGTCTGTGATTACAGTAAATGTTGGTGTGTCTGTGTGTATGCGACCTAAAATATCACTTTATTTTTTCAGACATTGCTGAGCGAATTAGCACAAACTTAATCTGCAATAAAAGGTGCAACCACAGATAACAGACGTTTAGGCTAGAACAAAATTTCTTCAAAAACCTGTGTAAACTTTCAAATTGATATAGGTTGAAAATTCGTGTTTCACTATTGCCATCTGCGCAACTGTTTGCTACACGTGTTTGGCAGCTGCACTCTAACTGCATTGTAGTGATCACTGCGCCATCTGCAAACGTTTGCCAAACATGTTTCAGATGTCTGATTTATTCGGAATTTCAGCAGCGGGTATTTACACACGATTCAAATCGAACCTAACCGTCTGTTATCTGTGGTGCAACGTTCCTATCGGCTGCTATTGAATTTCTATTGGATCCGACTTTTGGTTCCGAAATTGCATTTGCGGTTCTATGTCACTGACGGCCAATCGAAGTCTCGTTGCCCATAATGACCACCATAGGCGTGAGAAAAGCGTCTTTCAACAAAGCCACATCGGTTTATCGGGGATGGTTGGGCCGATTTTCACAAACTTAGCCTCAAATGAAAGGGACTAAATGGTCCGGTCACATATAAGATTCTTATATAAGCCGGAATAATTTTTTTTTTCAGAAATCGAATTTTTGATGCTACTCCTAAAATTGACTACCCAACCGGGGCCCTCAGGGCCGAGTGTCATATACCGTTCGATTCAGTTCGTCGATATCGGAAAATATCTGTGTGTGTTTTTTATATTTTTAAAGAGCAGAAAAATGTTCAAAAACACCCCGAGCCGAAAAAATCTTTCTTTTCTTTCTTTAGTATAGTGGTCGCAGTGGCAAAGTTTCCCCTAACAAAAAAATGGTAGTACGAAAGCTATTTGTGAGCTGAGAATTTGGGGCACTTCCTCTGCAAGGACATTCTGGGCGGCAAACTCTAGATTGTCTAATTTACTGGGCCATTGGCTCCCTTGTGCCATTCAGCACCCCGACTCGGCTCTCTTGTGCCACCACCACGATTTCTTGATCCCTTTGGCTCCCTTCTCGTGCCATTTAGTGCCACATTCACGATGAGCCATACAGCGAACCACTCGGTCCAGTCCCCGACGATGGACCTAGCCTACTCCGACGGATAATTCCCCGACGAGAGAAGTTCTCTCAAAAGCAAACCAACCAGCCAGGTGCCGAGGTCAGTTTGGCGATTCCAGTGGAGCAGGGTGTCCGGTTCGTTGGTGCCCCGACGACCCGCGACTGATGGTGTCTCGTTGTGGTCTACTCAGTGTAGTCTCCGGCGTTGAATCTAGCTTACACCGATGGATTAACTCCGCTAGCGAATGACGGATCCCAATAGTAGCATGTCTGTAATAACATACGTACATGGAACTATTGAGATCCAGAGCTACAGGTCCAAAGCCCTGGTAAAGGAGGATGGTTGTGATGATCCGGGCCGAGATCACCACGTAAAGCAAGGTAGGGCATAACCCCAATTCCAAGGCGTGAAGCGACCCGTGCCGAGGGATGAGTGATCGAGGGGGTGAAAAAGATGCTCGATCGTTAACGGAGCCTGTGGGGTACCTGGGCAACCCCCACAGTAAGCGTCCCTTACCACGCTAATGCGGAGCTCTGGCGTGGCGGACATATATTTCTCGCGCTACTCGTGGGAATTTTCATGGAGCAAAATAAAAATAATAAAAATAAACAGACGGAGGTGCCAAACCCCTTCGCAAGAGGTGGTTTGGCGAGGTCTCCCCCCCGTGGGGAGAGTAGTGGAACGATGAGTGCTGTACTCGAAAGCACCAGTGACCCCCCAGCAGCGGTAGGCAATACCCCTACCAATGCATCGGAGGGGCCAACAGCTGCGATGCGCAAAGTAGCGAAGCAACTCGATGCTATAATCGACTTCGCTAGCGCAAAGCAGAACATAGCCAAGGAGTTGAAGTTGAGCCTTCTGGAGCTCCGGAAAGCTGTTCGTGTCGCAAGACAGGAACAGCAGGCATATGTTGAGAGGGTGGAATGTCGGGAGAGGCCCGACAGAGAAACCCAGACAGTGGCCTCCAATAGGGAGGAAAGAGAGAAGGTTAATAGAGGTTCACAGACAGTGGCCTTTACCTTCTATGGAGCAGCCACGTCGATCGGAGCGGCGACCGAGTTCCCCTCGAAGGGAAAGGGAAAGGGCAATCGCAAGACGGCATCGAATGCGAAGCGCCCTAGGAAGTCGCCAGGAGAGGGTGCCAAAACCGACACCACTCGGCGTGCAACCGTCAAGGTCAAACGCCGCCTGGGTGAGGTAAGCGAGGGCGAGAGTGACCTCGCTGTTGAGAGCGATGGTACCAGCAACCCGGCACGACCGGGGCAGGGGGGCTCAAACCCCTGGACGCTGGTTACCAAGAAAAAGCCGGCACCGAAACCGGAGGTACCGCGGCCTGCGAGGAAGGCCAAGGACAGAGGCGAAGCCTTGTGGTTAAAAACCGACAAGGACAAATACGCCGATGTCCTTAAATCGATGAAAGCGGCCGAAAGCCTCTCGGCCCTTGGGCAGGATGTGCGTAGCGTAAGACGCACCAACACGGGAGAGATGCTCCTGGTGTTGAAGCGAGGCGCACAATCAAGTGCAATATACAAGGCCTTGGCCCAAGAGGTCCTTGGTGAGGGCGCCCAAATCAGGTCGCTAGGTGCGGAAACAACTCTCCAGTGCAAACACTTGGACGAGTTCGCGACCGCAGAAGACGTCGCCGCAGCCGTCAAGGAGCAATGCGGCGTCACAATCGAGCGGGCCTCTGTGCGATTGAGGGACGGACCCTCTGGCACCCAAGTAGCCTACCTCAGGCTACTCAATGCAGATGCCAAAAAGGTAACCGAGAAAGGGAAGCTGAAGATCGGCTGGTCGGTATGCCCTATCAGTATACCCCAGCCGCCTTCAGTGGACAGGTGCTATCGGTGCCTAGAATCCGGCCATAAAGCTTACGAATGCAAAGGCCTAGACAGGAGTAAGCTATGTCGTAGATGCGGCGAGGAGGGGCATAAAGAGCGGGGGTGCACTAAGGCATATAAGTGCCTTATCTGCACCTCTAAGAAGCAAGCCCATAAACATGCTATGGGCGGACCTTCGTGTCCCTTCGGCGAGTTAAATAAGAAGAAGCCGTGAGAGTCACACAGCTAAATCTTAACCATTGTGCAGCAGCCCAACAGCTGCTGTGGCAGTCGGTCTCGGAGTCGAGGACAGATGTCGCCCTCTTATCAGACCCGTACAGCATCCCTGCCGGCAACGGCAATTGGGTGTCGGACGGGTCTGGAATGGTGGCAATCTGTACAACGGGAAGGTTCCCGGTTCAAGAGGTAATACACCCCTCCGCCGAGGGTGTGGCGATTGCCAAGATCAATGGTGTGTTCTATTGCAGCTGCTACGCCCCACCAAGGTGGCCAATAGAACAGTTCTACCAGATGATCGACAGGCTCTCGTCGGACCTCGTGGGCCGGAAACCGGTAGTAATAGCGGGAGACTTCAACGCTTGGGCAGTGGAGTGGGGCAGCCGCTGTACAAATAGCAGGGGTCAAGCGCTAATGGAAGCGTTTGCGAAACTCGATACTGTGCTAGCTAATGATGGCTCCGCTAGTACATTCCGTAGAAACGGAGTGGAGGCGTGGATTGATTTGACCTTTGCCAGCCCGAGTCTGGCTCCAGGCATGGAATGGAGGGTAGACGAAGGCTACACCCATAGTGATCATTTAGCAATCCGCTTTAAGATCAACTATGGTGTGCAGCATCCGAGGGCGGGAAATCCCTGTCAGGTAAGCGGGTGGAAGTCCAATCACTTCGACAGCGAAGCTTTCACCGCGGCCCTGGGACTGGAGGCCAACACCGACAGTCTAAGCGGGGATGCGCTGGTAGCTGTTCTATCACGCGCGTGCGACGCCACTATGCCGAGAAAAACACTGCCAAGAAACGGCAGATGCCCGGTATACTGGTGGAGTGCCGAGATTGCAGCTCTACGGTCAGCCTGCCTCAGAGCTAGACGTAGGATGCAAAGAGCTCGCACCGAGGATGCAAGAGAGAACCGCCGTGAAGTGTTTCGAGCTGCGAAATTAGCCCTTAACAAGGCTATTAAAAGCAGCAAGAGAGCGTGTTTCGACAACCTGTGTGAGAGTGCCAACGCGAATCCGTGGGGCGACGCCTACCGGATTGTGATGGCCAAGACCAAAGGGGGCTCCTCACCCCCTGAACGGTCTCCGGACCGGTTGGCAACGATTATCGAAGTACTCTTCCCGTCTCGAGCCACAAGCCCCTGGCCACCTGCACTACGAGACAGTGCGGGCACGGTCGAAATGGTGGCTCCAGTGACGAACGAAGAACTACTCGCAGTGGCTAAATCCCTAGCAATGAACAAAGCTCCAGGGCCGGATGGAGTCCCGAACAACGCTCTCAAGGCAGCGATCATAGCGAACCCGAACATGTTCAGGCTAGCTATGCAGAGATGCCTTGACGAGTGCCGTTTCCCCGATAGATGGAAAAGGCAGAAACTGGTGCTGTTGCCGAAGCCCGGGAAGCCGCCAGGCGACCCATCGGCGTACAGACCAATCTGTCTGATAGACACGACTGGCAAACTGCTTGAGAGGATCATCCTCAACAGGCTCACCCCGTACGCGGAAGGTACGGACGGTCTGTCAAGCAACCAGTTTGGCTTTCGGAAGGGTAAGTCCACAGTGGACGCTCTCAACTCAGTGATAAATACTGCCGAGATAGCGATCCAACGAAAAAGGCGAGGTATTCGATACTGTGCGTTAGTGACACTTGACGTGAAGAATGCATTCAACAGCGCAAGCTGGGATGCCATCGCGCTCTCGTTACACCGGCTTAGCCTACCGGTGGGTCTGTACCGGATCCTGGAAAGTTACTTCCAAAACCGCGTACTGCTATACGAGACCGATGCCGGTCAGAAAAGGGTTCCGATTACCGCCGGAGTCCCGCAGGGCTCGATCCTAGGCCCGGTGCTATGGAACCTCATGTATGACGGGGTTCTGAGACTGAAGTTCCCTCCTGGGGTCAAGATCGTCGGCTTTGCCGACGACGTAACCTCCTGAGGTAGAACTAACCGCAGAACACGCGATTAGCACGGTGGAGGAATGGATGAGCGCGAGAGGCCTGGAGCTCGCTCATCATAAGACGGAGGTAGTTATCGTCAACAACCGCAAGTCGGCACAACATGCAGTTATCCATGTGGGAGAAGTCGCGATCACTTCACAGCGAAGTCTGAAGTCTCTCGGAGTCATTATAGACGACAAGCTGACCTTCGGCAGCCATGTCGACTATACGTGCAAGAGAGCGTCGACTGCTGTTGCGGCACTATCGAGAATGATGTCCAACAGCTCAAAGGTGTGCGCCAGTAGACGTAGGTTACTGGCAGGCGTTGCCGTATCTATCCTCAGGTACGGCGGCCCGTCATGGTCAAGAGCACTGAGGGTAACCAGTTACCTACAGAAACTGGAGAGCACCTACCGCGTGATGTGCCTCAGAGTGATATCTGCCTACCGCACGGTATCACACGATGCATCCTGCGTGATAGCGAGCATGATGCCAGTCGGGCTGGTCATTCGGGAAGATGAGGAGTGCTTTGAGCTACGTGGAAATAGGGGAGCCCGCGAGCGCACCAGGGTGACCTCGGTCGCCAGATGGCAGCGTGAGTGGGACAACTCCTCGAAAGGTAGGTGGACCCACCGGCTGATACCTAGCATATCGAGCTGGGTGGGAAGACCCCATGGGGAAGTTCACTTCCACCTGACACAATTCCTGTCAGGCCATGGCTGTTTCCGTCAGTACCTCCACAGGTTCGGGCACGCGGAGGTCCCAGTCTGCCCGGACTGCCCAGGTGTAGATGAAACTGCCGAACACATACTGTTCGTATGTCATCGGTTCGACGTCGAAAGAAGAGCAATGCTTGACGTCTGTGGCTGGGACACAACCCCGGATACCCTTATCCAGCGGATGTGTCAAACGGTGGAGAAGTGGAACGCAGTCTCGGCTGCTACCATCCAGATTGCCAGTAGGCTACAGGTAATCTGGCGAACCGAGCAACAGACGGCGGGCACGGCTAACTAGTGATTGGTTAGCTGGAGCGAAAAAGGCCAAGCGCAAAATAAGAGAGTGAATGGTCTGTTCATGCCGAGGTAGGTTGGCGCAGCGAATGGCAACCGCGTAAGGGGTAAACCCAGCCACCCCGAAGCAAGACAGAAGAGTGAGTGTATAGGCGTATAAGTGGACTGCCTCATGCCAAGACGGGAGGGTCGTAGCGTAGTATGTTGGAACTAAGCTATCGATGCCTCATGGCGTGGCAGAGGAGTGAAAGGGTGAGCATCCAAGTCAGTCCCACACTGCATGTTAAGGGTGAGCATAAAAGTCAGCCTCACAGGTTGGTAGCAAGCAAGGAATGAAAAAGGTGAGCACAAAAGTCAGCCTCGCATGGTATGTCAGAAGTGGGGCCTAAGAAAAATGTCCCACATGGGATGCCAGAGGGAGTGACAAAGGTACAATAGAGTGGCACGATTGAGAGTGAATCAGGTGATAGGGTGAGCACCCAAGTCAGCCTCACATGTATGGGTAGGGCGAGCACAAAAGTAAGCCTAGCAAGGAATGAGTAAGGTGAGCACACAAGTCAGCCTCGCATGGAACGTAAAAGGTGAGCACAAAAGTCAGCCTCATGTGGGAGTGTTTGAGAGCGAATCAAAGTGTGATTGAGAGAGCACCCAAGTAAGCCTCATACAGGATGTATGATCGCGCGAGTGAGAGTGAATGAGTACACTTAGTACAGCCATCCCCCCAGAAGTAATACCGAGAGGTAGTTCCTGGGAGGAATGATGGCGGAGCCCAATGGAGTTTAGTCGGTATTAATGGCTGGTCACCATTCGAGTCCGACACGCCCCCAGTGCACCCCGTGTGGTAGATTGGACCCTACCGTTAGCACGTGTACTGGGCTAGGACATAAAGGTCTTCTCCATTGTAAAAAAAAAAAAAAAAAAAAACACCGATGGATAGCTCCCCGGCGAAAGAAGTTCTCCCGATACCGATTCATCTTTGGTTTCGCTATATTTCTCTCGGGCCAATGGGTAGGGTAGGGTACCGTGAACGGCCTGGTGATTCCGGGTAGAGCGAGGTGTCCGGTTCGCTGACGCCCCGAGGACCCATAAGTTTGAGAATATGCGTGTGTGTTTGCAATTTAACCGAATTTTTAGTTGATCGGTCCTCCGGTTCCTGTTTTTACGGGTTGAAGAGTGCGGTCACACAGCGAATTCTCATAAAAACACTGGGACGACTTTGTTGCATATTTTTGGTTATATCTTGTGATAGAGTGAATCAATGTTCAATATAAAAACGGTTATATATAGGATAAGAGTTGCACTATAAATATAGAGGAATGTGGCCAATCCGGAGAGATTGCCAGAAATATATTGCGTACACCTCGTATTTTCTAAAGAAATCCATATCTGATTTAGATGTTTTTTCTCTTGAATCATACAGAAATGCTTCAAATGCTTTAACAGACATTGCCGTTTACCTTGTCGGATGTTACGTTACAGGAAACTCCGGTTCCGGTCCGGGTTCCGGAGGACCAGTTCAGATTTAGTGGTCATTTCCGTCATGCGACACATCAAATCCCATTTTCTTGACGAAATAAGACTGATGGAAGAGCAAAGATGCAATTTTGGACACATATGGCCACTTCAACATCTCCGGTTCTGGAGGAACAATTTCGATTTATAGGTAATTTTCATCATGCGGCGCATCAAATCTCACTTCTTCGACGAAACAAGACTAATGGAAGAGCAAACATACATTTTTTTACACATATGGCCATTACAACATCCGTCCCGGAGCTCCGGTGACCGGTGCCGGAGGACCAATTCCGATTTAGACGTCATTTTCATCATGCGACATATCAAATCACACTTCCTCGACGAATTAAGACTGACAGAAGAGCAAAGATGCAACTTTGGAGACACATGGCTATTTCAACAATAGTCCCGGAACTACAGTGTCTGATTCCGAAGGACCAATTCAGATCAAGAGGTCGTATCCATTACGCGGCATATCAAATCACACTTCATCGACGAAATAAGACTTATGAAAGAGCAAAGATGCCATTTTAGATGCATATGGCAATTTCAACATCGGTCCCGGAACTCCGGTGTCCGGTTCAGGAGGACCAATTCAGATTTAGCGGTCATTTCCGTCATGCGACACATCAAATCACACTTTTTCGACGAAATAAGACTAACGGAAGAACAAAGAGGAAATTTTCAGACAGACATGGCCATTTCAACATCAGTTTCGGAACTAACTGGGTATCGGGGGACCATACCGGGTGTCGGGGATCCGAAACTGATATTGAAATAGCCATATGTGTCCATAATTGCGTATTTGCTCTACCAGTAGTCTTATATCGTCGAGAAAGTGTGATTTGGTGTGTCGCATGATGGAAATGACTTCTAAATCTGAACTGGTCCTCCGGAACCGGACACTGAAGTGTCCGGTAACCTAACATACGGCAAGGTAAGCGGCAGTGTCTGTTGAAGCAATTGAAGCATTTCTGTATGATTTCACCCGTTTTCATTCCTAAACATGAAAATCAGATATGGATTTCATTAGAAAATACGAGGTGTGCAGTACTGCTGGTTCTAGTTCGTATTACAACTCCAGTGGCACAACCGGTTCTAGTTAGTATCGGTTGTGTCACTGAAGCCGGAAAACTAACTAGAACCAGCCAGATCTCCGGCTGAACTTTACTGGGTATGTTGGAAACGCTAGAGCAATTATACTTATTGAATTAATTGAAAGTGTTTGTAAAACTTTTCATTCACATGCCTTCAGATTTAGTTCAACTGACGCAATAAATTGGAAGGATATGTATTGAATAATATCTTGGTTTGTTAGAATACGACTGCCATCATGCAGTGTCGTTTATCCGCAGGTATCAATAGCATTGATTTGTAGGTATCTAGAATAAGTATACATCACAAATTGAACGTCATTTCATTGCTTTCGGTTATATTGATTTTGTTGAAAGCGTTGTTTTAATTTCTTCCCGATTTTTTCCGATTATGTATACCATCCAGATGGAAGATTTAACAGGAATTAATAATCAGTTGGAAGATTTTTTTCAAAGCCATACCTCAAAGAAATCCTCAAAAACAGTCAATTTAGAGAACTTTTTTATGGCCACATCAGCTACGAAGGATGCATTTTTATCCCAATCGCACTTATTGGTCAGCTACAGCATGAAGTCATAGTTATCGAAGATCAGTGCAAAGTATTGCTCTGCAATACTCAGCTGATGAGAAACCGAGTGATGAAAGTTTAAAATGCGATTTATCTTACATTTATGAGTTACTAGTATGACATATTCCTCATGGACGTATCCAATTAATTCGATAGCAGATTTTTAAACCAGTTTAAATAATCCAAGACTAGTTCGAGATCTGGAAACGTAGTTACTTTTGACGATAACCCTCCGATCTTGTGCATTAGCTCTCGTTTGTATGCATGGCGAAATCGTCAGTTTTAGATCGCATGAGCCAAGCAGCAAACAAGCACAAAATTTAGTATCAAAAACTATTAAAAATACTAAATTGTCCACTTCTCACTATTTAACAAAAATATATATATTTATGGTAGCATGCTACCGAGCATGCTCAGTAAAATCAACCTTTTGCTTAGCATTCGCTGAGCATTTACTCAAGATTTATCGCTTTATTCATACGGAATTAGATGTTCGAAAAGCAAAAGCTCAAATTGAGAAAGCAACTGTCAAAGTAAAGTTTTATTCATACCAACTTGAGCAAATGCTCAACGCAGCTGCTCGACTGCTCGAATCTTGAAAAGCTGAGCAAATGCTAGTTTTTATTCATACGGCTTATTGACTTATTGTTCATGAATAGATATACCACTTTCTGATCCAGCTTCGGCTTTTCTGCCTCTTTGTGGCAGTTCATCCAAATGATAGTGCTTCCCAAGCTTGTTTATGATGAATTTTACACTTGCGTAATGAATTCCAAAGCACTTCACAATTCTTCGCATAATTGTACTCTTTTCACATAGACATGTATCCAAAGCATTAATTTTCACTTTATTTACAACAGAAACAAAAAAATTAGAAAGATGACAAACAAACGCACAGCATACTGTGATGAGCACATTCAAAACCATCACAAATACGTGCGTACTTCGCACATGTTTGTGGATAGCTTATTTTCGATACAGTTTACGATGCAGTCCAGAGATGCCAGATTTGCAGACAAGACTGCAAATTCGCAGACTTTTAATTTAAGCTGCAGATTTATTCGATGACGCAGATATTTGCAGATTTTTTAGTTTGGTTGCAGATATTTACAGGTTTTTGAATGTAAAGGCTTTTGATTACACTAGCTTTCCTGACATTTTTGTTCTTATTATTGCAGACATTTGAAAAAAGTACCTGGCATCTCTGACGCAGTCCGTAGTACCGATTGTACGAAACGGTTACATCGAACGCCTGATTAAACCGTTCCCAAGATGTTGACATTATTTTGAAAGAGAAAATTGAACGCAGCAACATAATGTAATCAAAGTTTTTTTTTGCTGAAGAGCAAGATGAAGCAAACGAATATAAAAGGGTCAATGCTGAAAGCATCATTTCTTGCAATTTCTAACGTCCCCTCTCGGCATGTTTCAGGATTTTTAAAGACCCGTACATTTTTACCAAGCACTAAACTGCCGTTATACGCATAATTGTCCCATGTACATAGGAAATCCCGTAGAACATGGGACAAATATGCGTATAACGGCAGTAAATAGCACAGCCATCGCAGACCCTTTTTTTTAGAAGTGTCGTTCATGGTAGGTATGCTGCAAAGAGTAAATCGTTGTATGCCGGTCGACATTTCGTTGCTTACTATCGGGCACGAAAAAAACGTCATTGGACAAACTATTGGCGGCAATGGACGAACCCCTCCCCATCCTCCAAATTGAAAACCAATAACGTAAATTGCAATCAATGAGGCTTTTTCTTTCGTTCTGGGCTATAAAAAGCAACGAGATGGTCTGCGGCTTTGATTACTTTGGAATTGAGCCCACTTTGGTGGAACTGTCCACAGACGACCGCTTTCTGATGAATTGAAATGGGCCCTAAGGCGTGATGGGACTTTCATTGGCTTCTGTCTGGTGGCAGGAAAAAAAAGATTCGTACATGCCAATGAAATGGTTTTTGTTGTTCTGTTGGGACACATCGCAAATGAAATACAATTATGCAAATAAGCGGTTCCAGTTGCTTTGACGACGATAAGGTAAAGATTTGCAAATCAAATCCGGAGATTGAATACAGCTCGGGGAAACAGATATTAGGAAATTATGCCACATTAGCATATCGGCAAGCTGTCTTAGTTTTTGAACCACCTCGCTTTTGCTAGAAGCATTCTAGAATGAAAATAGCTACTTCCATTCGATTACTAAGAGACTTTTATTAAAAACCAGTCCAGAAGCCGAGTGCTTGCAGCGCCTACACGTCAGAAAAGGGAACAATATAGTAAGCTGAGGGCAGCCGAGAAAAAACTTCAGCGGTATAAGAAATGTGCGCACGATGGATTTTTTTGAGGCAGAGGAAAGCTTTGCTAGAAACAATGTGCGACAAAACAATTAGCATCATGAGAAGGAAAAGTAGCCGACGCCGGTCATGATTAACGATCGGGACACGGGAATTTGTCGACAGCAGTAGCTGCTAGTTGGAAGGAGCACTTTGAGTTGTTGTTGAACGGACAAACGAGTAGAGAAGGCACAAACCGAATAAGATAATGGACAAGCTGTGGATCGCCCCAAGCTAGCCAAAGTACCCAAAGCTATGCAAGAGTTGCAAAACGGCAAGGCCGAACGAGACGGACGAAATCTCAGCCGAACTTTTGAAAGTCGGGAGTGATAGGCTTTACAAAACAATCCACTTCGTTATCGGGATGATCACGGGTGGAAGAAGAATTATTTTGGTTGCATGGCCTGCTAGGGCCACCAACTCGAATGTACTAACTATCTAGGCATAATGATTGCCAATATACCCTACAATGAATTATATTGTGTTCTGTTTAGCAAAATGGGTCAGTCGGCTGAATCCTTTATCGGCAAATATCAAAGCCTCCTTTTCCGGTTGCATATCGGGCATTCGACACAAAATTCGCCACTTCAAATTTCTTTTACGAAATATTTTTTTTCGGTGTAGCTGTGACAAATATTTGACATGTTTTTGCATTTTAACGACATTGAATTAGCTAGAGATTACTGCTAAACCGGCCTAGAGGCCGTGTGGCATCTGGCGGGTTGAAGTATCTCAGCCAAGAATTGATCCACTGGGTTTCAGATCCCATGTCGTAAGAACCGACTGAAAACAGAAGTCCTCGAGTCGACGTGTTTCTCCAAGCCGAGTACTGAATGGCTGGTACCTGGTATGATTAAAATATGGCAGTCACGCACGGAGTGTCGTGAGTATTGTCCTTGCTGTGTTAAGTGAATCTCTTACACAGTGGAGTTTGTTTCTTCGCAAATCGTATCATTAATGCCCACTTTGGGGTTCACTATAGACGATTATAAGCCAACGTGTTTGTATCTTCTAGTGCCTGTACAATAAGTGCAGGTGATGAAATGTGCAATGCTCTGATCGACCATGGTTCGAGTAGCCCAAAATAATCTTCAGCATAGACGTACAGCAACTATGAATTTAGCTTTCATAGGTTCAAGAACCGTATTTCCATGAAGGATACTTCTATGTTGGAAAGCTACTTAACCCTGTCTTCGTGGCTTACAACAAAATGGCGTGACAAATCCACGCTGAATGCCTCGTGCATGCAAACTTGTGAATAGTGTTATCGACGCATATCTTTTATCCGACCTCAAACTGATATTTGTGCTGTCACAGTCAATGTGACTGTTGATAAGATAAACAGGAAATATGTCTATTGTTCGGCATCTTCGCTGCATAACGAATCATCTTCTGATGATTTCGAAAGGGTTGTATCATACTGTGGCAGAAATGGGTTTCCACTCATAATCGGCAGTGATGTAAATACCCACAACATAATTTGAGACCCCGAATTGATGGACTGGTTAAGTAGCACAAATTTGAGTATACTTGATGTAGCAAATCACTCAAAATTTGCACGATCTGGCAGAGAAGAGGTGTTAGATGTAACTCTCTGCTCTGACTGTATTACGCATGAGTTGGCAAACTGGATGGTACCCAACGAGCTCGAACCGTCGTTATCTGATCATAAGTACATCGTCATTGATCATTTGAACGCCTAGAACCTCTTGCGGTTTTACTGCGTGAAAATTCAATTTTGAATAAGTGGTAGAAAAATTGGATTTAATTGTGTGCACTTTGCTAGATTGTAAATTACCACTCTTTTTGATGAAACCGTTGAAGCGTGTAGATCCTTTTTGGATTTTCGGGTAATCGAAAATTGAGTCACTTTCCACATAAACAGGTGTGAATACTGGTTGTTCGGGGGAAACTTCAACTATGCTTCAGTTCATTGCATAAAGTTTTCGAGTCTCAATACTTATCGAATGCAAGCAAGGTTGGAGAAAGGTCACTTTTCGATTAAGCTGAAGGATGATCTGTAAAAAGATCTTCACGGGTGTCTCCTTTTAATCCCTCCTAACTCATTCATCCCCAGTTCCAGTGACTTTGGCTAGGTATGGTATTGTTTGGTGCTCTCCGGATAACGAACAAAACTGTACCTGGTTGAAATAGAAATTGGAGGAGATAAGTGAGAAGGCAGGTTATTTCCTTTTTATTGTTGAACGATATAGCCTTCACTAGAATACGGTATTCCTTTTCATTCCGTGGAATACCAAGGAATATTTGAAGAGTACTGATGTTTTGATGTGGTTAGAGTTCCATAATCCTGGTTCGTGTGGCAGTTTGCTGGGAAGTTCTGAGAACCAAGTCGCTTACTGAGAAAATACAGCAGTATTTTTGCAGTATCGACGACCGTTCTCTGGAATTTCTAGCGTAAAAGGGTTATAAACTGAGCTATAGCTTTCAAATGTCACGACGATAGTTTATAAACCTATATCGGTTTAAGCCGAATTGGAATGACAATATGTCTTCGGAGACGTTGTCATTCTTTTATCTTAATATCCTCTCGGGGGTGTTGATGGATCCGCAAATCGAGATGTTTTTATTCCCTTGGGGATGAAACATACTCCCTTATTGTTTATATCAATATCAATTCTTCAAAAGGGCTAATGAGATTTTTATAAACAAACTTATTTCGCTCATTACTCCGCTGTCGAGTAGAATTTCATGAAAGATACACATGAATCAACATCTTTACCCTTGGGAGAATCAATTTCAAATGTCTTCTAGGTTGAAAATATAACAAATTAAGAGAAATCAGCAAAACAAAAGTTTGTTTACAAATCTAATTAGCCCTATTCTAATGTTGATATGGATATTCTCTGTGTCTGACTTAATACCTTTTAGTGGCAATCATACGCGGCTTTTCTTTCGTCGGTTCTTACAGTAATGAGGGGCATGTTGGCGGACTTGAGTTCTATTTTATTCGTTTTATTCATTTCAATCATTTTCCCGGTTCACACATTTTATTCAGTTTCTTTCTTTTATTATTATTACGAATACTGCAGGGCTTTAGTGTGATCTTATGGCGCCCTTGGCGGGGTCTTAGTTTTTCGCCCCCTGTGGTGTGTACTTTGCCTGTCTTTTTCAGTGCGACTTTCGAACAATAATTTAGTGTGTACATGTGAATGACTGACTTATTTTATGATTTTTCCTCTCTCAGTTTATAAAGCAGATCAAGATTTCAACACTTTCCTAATTCTGTCGCATTTGGCGGTGACCTACACTGCAAACGGCATGATACGGGTTTACGCAGGTAAAATGCATGTTGCGACATTTGTCAACGCTAGCAGCATTGTCAGCATTGCCGCGGTTACTATGAAGTTATGTGTTTCCGATCATGAGACATGTTGGTAGACTTGAACGTTTGTAGTAACACTGCCTAAGCACGACTCCTGCCCGCAGAAGACAAGAGATTAGTCCATAAGATTTCAAGCCCGTTTCTAATGGCCCTGCCACTTTCAGTTTTCCGATCTGAATATTTCACATCCTAGCTCTCACTTGAGTACTACGGTTTTACAATTTTCAAAACTTTCCCTACTTAGTAATCTCTACCTAATTAAATTTCGTTAAAAAGTAAGAAACATACCTGATCTTCTTCTGATAAAGGCTTTTAAAAATTCTTCACAAAAGGAAAAAGTGTTTTAAGGACTACCGCGTTTATATGCCCGCTCATAAAGTTGAGATCGACGGCGTGTTCACCGATTCGAGTTTATTTTTCGGGGCTAGGCCCCTGCTCCAGTGGGTGAATGGCAATCGCACAGAACGAGGAAAAATTATGTTTCCCATCACACTCATATCGGGTGACCTTGAGCGCAACTGTTTTGCATTTATTTACCTGTTTTTTGAAAATGATCGGCTACCTTTTCGGTTGCTTTCACCGCGCGTCATGCATTGCACAAAGTAAATGAAATGGGTCATTGTGGCAATAAGACAATTTCGCTGAAAATCATGCGTATGACTCTTGCATTGGGAAAGCTGTAATGTGTGTCTATTGTGGGGAGAGTCCACATGCCAGCCCCCGAGGAATCTAAGGCGTTCGCTTGAAAGACGCTCTAAGCACTCTAAGGTAGAAATACCAAAAAGAGCTACCCCACTCACCACGACAAACCATGGCTCAGGAAGAGTGGTTTTTTTTTATTCTGCAGATCCTCATGAAGGGACATCTTTTACTGCTGCTAAAATCTTTAAGCAGCTGATTCCTCGGAAAAGGTTCAAATAAACAGCTCTTGGTCTTATACATTTGAGATCAAACAAGGAGTTTCCATCGCTTCTAAGAACACCCAAAATCTCAAGTGATTGAACTTAGTGCAAGACTGAACTCCGGCAACTTTGATATACTGTGGAGCTTCTCTGGGTACCGAGATGACTTCAGTTAACACGTTATGGCAAGGGGTTGTAGTCTCGATGATAATTCACGTTCTTCGCTTCAATATTAAGGAGATGAGATTCTTTGTTGTCCACGACGACATATCTGTCCACTCGTGGTTCTATGAAACTAAGAAAAAGTGCGATACATTTTGCAATAATTTGTGCTGTTTTTTTTAAATTAAAGTCTTTGGGTGGCGAATAACTCAAACACATTCGTTATTATTTTTTCTATACAGTTTACATTTGAGACTAACACCATTTGTTGTGAACAAATCTGATCGGGACTGACAGGGCATAGTGTAGTCTCCTGGCGTCTTTGATGGATCCTCAATTCTGCGCCCTTTTGGTGTTTACATTGACTTACTTTTTCATATCGAGTTTCGTACAAAAAATTAGTACGTACCTGGTACACTTACCCTGACTTATTATTTGACTTATCATCACTTATTTTATATACCAGGTTAAGATTTCAGCGCCCCTTCAAGTGGTGACACACAATGGTCGGAAACGCCAAAAACGTGAACTTAATCCAGTAGAGGAGAAACCATCGAATATATTCAACTTTTTATACTGACAAGGTAGAAAGTTGGTGTCTTCAACAAAGTTTTAGAAATGAGAAAAAAAATAAACGAGCAGTTTTTCAGCAAATTTCTTCATAGCGAACTTTTCTAAAAATTTGTCGGAGAGACCAACTTTCTTCTCCTCAGTACAAAAAGATGCTTTTTTAGTTCGATCATAGAAAGCCATGCCTAATTTTATTTTTTATCGAATTTTGGGAAATATTCATACGAACAATTTCTCCAAAGACATCCTGTGAATATATTCGATGGTTTATTGAATTAAGTCCATGATATACCACCAAATAATTTTCGATTTATTCAAAACACGAAAATGTTAAATTAAAAATGGCGGATCCAATATGGTGACTGTGGTAGTTTGACGATAAAAACGCTGATGTAAGAAGCAATAATTTAAATTTTTATTTAAGTTTGTGATCAATGAAGGTAACAAGAGTGTGCAGAACGTCTTCTCATATAGAAATCGGCGAAGCAAAGCTGAGCGTCATCGATTTTTGTAATTATAATATCAGAATCGAAATCGGTGACCCAAAAAAAACCCGTGAATCGAGTTTTATACCGACTGTAATAAAATTTGCCAATTTCGTAAAAATGGTTCCCATTTTGTAGGCGCCATTTTGAATTTTCGAATTCCGACATCAGAATCGTAATCAGTGACCCCAAAAACTCTCGTAAATCGAGTTTTATGCTCATTGTAACAAAATTAGCAAATTTCGTAAAAATTTGTCGCTATAGTGTAGCCACCATTTTTAATTATCAAATTCTTTTATTAGAATCGTAATCAGCAACTTAAAAAACCACATAATCTATTTTTATGCCAGTTGAGAATTTATCTCTGTCTCTCAGAACCTTTTATAAACCAACATAATAGTTAACTCCATTTTTGCATATTTCGAAAAAATTGACCTATGAAAAATTCTGCAAAAAATCTATTATTTAATTCAATGTTTGAGATACTTGCAAACAATATTTTAGATCTTAAGGACTTTTGGTTTAGAGACAGCGGAATTTATTGTAAAAACGCTTTTAATCCACCTAACAGTGTGATGAGACATTTCTTATAACTCTTATCACTCTCTTCGGATATTATATCGTTTGATAACATTTAGAACTTGATGCTTCGCGATGTTTTTGATAACACATACTACATGGGAAAGTGGCAGGACTCAGAGAATCGCTCAAATCAGCATAGGACAACATCAGTGCTAGAAATCTCAAATCAAATCAATGGGAAGCGAAAAAATGGCCCATAAAATAGACATAGCTACGAATTATTGTTAATGCTCTGTTAATAAAATATCTAAATTGTGGTGGGAAAACTGAATTTTCCTAAAGGGGTTATATATTGTACTGAGCCAAAAAAATCGCATTTTTTTAATCGATTTGAAGTTTATACTTTACTCAAATCACCAACGCGACTGAGAACTAAGAAATCAAGGCTTTTTCTTGAAAAGGGCGATACTAGCAGTGACACCATTCAAAGAAAATCAACAGTGAATATTTCCAGACTTTTATTTCCTATTTAAGAACTATTGTGTTTTTTACATCCTAGATTGCATGATTCAGTGATCGAAACCCAAAACTTCATAAAGTATTTGAAATTATAAAATTAAAATTTGTTTTTGCTATTGAAATTTACAAAATGATGGTATCGCCCCTTTGGCGATTGTTTACTTTTTCGGTCCCACCTATCAGCATTGAAGTATCGTTCTTACGTTTTTTTACAATAACTACCGTTATACACCACCGATTTCGTCCGGGTTTTTTTTCAATAGCGATCATTGTTACTATTTACAGCTGGTATCAGCTTAATAATCCTAAAAAAATACGAAAATGACAGTTTCGCTTATAAACTGCTAGCAAAAAAAGTATCGCCCTGTTTGTTTGCATGGAGCGTGGAGGGCGAAACTTTAAATAAACAAACAAAAATACAGTTTCGCCCGTTGTATTTTTTGCTGTAGTTTAAGAAAGCTATATCGTAGAATCAAAATTTTAGGTTAATTGGTTGCGTTTCAAAGCCCTCATTCGCATGTATGAAAAAAGCCTTATGTTTACATTTGTAAGTATCGCTATTTTCACAAAAAAGGGTTGAAATGAAATCGCAGCTCCGGATATCACGCTATCTCTGAAGTGCATGCGTGCATAGTTCCAAATTTTACTTCGACATCGACTTTTTCTAAAGGTGACTTCCCAGTAGTATCCTTGATTTGAATTATTATCGCTAATCCTAATGCCAAAGAACAAATAAAAACCTCTCGAAAACGAACCGTTTGGGAAAATCATCATCATTACTGGAATTTTCATTTTCACGAAACTTTTCGATAACCTTCCGTCACTTGCGTTAATGCACTGGGTGCACAATGCTCTGAAAATCTAGCGAAATCGTCTTAGGGCACCAGCGGGTCTAATTCAGAGCTATCTGCGCAGCGAGTAAAGTAAAGAATACCAAAAATTAATTTCTATTCCATAATTTTCAGTTCAGCAATTCGAGAGATCGTGCTCACCGCAAGCCATGAAAAATAGACTACGTTGTGAAGCGATGGTTACTATTTATTAAAAAATCACGGTTAAATATAAAATAAAATTTCAAATAGTTTATAATTTTCACAAACTTATTAAGAAAAATTGTTTAATAATCTTTCGTAATATTGTGTAAGAAAAAAGCTGAAAATTTCAGTATTTTCTCTATCTGCAACATATTAACCCTTAAGTATACCAATTAATTGGTATACGAATTGGAATAGGTTCGCCAAATTTTGGAAGAAGTTTTAAAAAAAACCCCTTGAAAATTACCTAAAAATTGTTGTAGTTCGATACAATAAAAAATCCCCAAAAATGAAATGTACCTATTAATGTGAAACACAGTGAATAATACATACAATAATTTTTATCAGTCTCATGGCGTATTTTAGGCTGACAAAATGGGGACATTGACTAAAGCGGGCATTTTTTTTTTCTTTATAATAAACTAAAGCTGTTAAAATATTCTTCCCGTCCCTTGATGTAGTCTGATAACTATTTCTGATTATGATGAACTTTTTATTTTTACATATTTCCATCTTCATGATAAGGAAAACATGCTCAAGAAAGGATTTATTCGAATTCAGTCTTGTTCGTCTCCTAGAGCCCATCAAACATATGTTCATATTTGGCTGATAAAATCAGGGTTGCAATGTATTATAATAGATATTCAGCATTCGAAGAAGTTTCTTGTGAACGAGTGTAGAACGACTTTGTTTCTACTTACTTGAAGTCAGCGGCGTAGCCAGAAATTCGGTTTGGTGGGGGTTTGGTGAAAATCGATCATACTGTCCAAACGGCATAATTCCGAAACCGTAATTTTTGAAGTTTTAAAATTATGCAGAATTAATTTTTCAGAAAATAGTAACAGAGTTCGTGTCTAGCGAATTTGTTGAGACTTTATTGTAGTCATGAATATTAACCTGAGAAAAATCACCATAAATACTTCTTGGACGATATACCGTCAAAATTATTTTATCAAATGATGCGCTGTTTAACGTTTGTAAAACTCATCGAAGATACTAAACCTCCGAAGTTGGCGGTTTCAAAATGATGCTATCTTGACCTTAAATTACTGATTTTAAACATTTGACCTATACATATAATTGGTCATACAACAAAAATCAAATGCTCATCAAAATCGATCAGAACCTGCTAGAGTCGAATGGAAATCGTCATTTTTCATAAATTTCTCTCTACATTCGGAAAGTGTTATCCTCGTTATTAATCATATTACGTTTTCGTCTCAACTCGGCGCATTCCCAAAAAAACCTGTCTTAATCCACCTAGTGGTGCAATTGTGCTTGTCTCATTTGTCCAGACTAAGATTCCATGGCTGGTTATGTTCAATACAATGGTGGAAATGAATATTACATGTTCAGTACGATTTGCACATACATACAATGGATCGACAGCCACGATCTTGAGATACTATGTGACACTGAAACATCGCTTGAAACCAGCGGCGGATCATGGAGAAAGGTCCGGGAGGTCCAGATCCGGCCGAAAATTTTCAACTTGTTAAGAAATTTTAAACTAGTTTTAATTTTAAAGTAGCAACCCCTCACTGCATACTCCCTCCGGGCCGGTATTGACGATTTTTAGAGTGATTGCATAACCTTTCTATATGAGAAAGACAAAAATGTACCAAAGTCCAAAAAAAGTCAATTTTTGTCAAACATCTCAATGTTTCATGCATTTTAAAGTCATTTGGCATCAAAAATACAAATTTGATTTTGAAAATTTTTCATTTCAGTTTATATGGGAATTTGCTGTGTGATTGCACTCTTCAACTCGTAACTCCGGAACCGGAAGTCCAATCAATAAAAAATTCAATAGCAGCCGATGGGAAGGTTGTTCATTTGAGACTAACTTTGTGCAAATCGATCCAGCCATCTCTGAGAAACAGAGGTCACATTTTTTTCACATACACACATACATACACACACAGACATTTTCCGATCTCGACGAACTCAGTCGATTGGCATATGACACTCGGCCCTCCGGGTCTGGATTAGATTGACGAATTTTAGAGTGAATGAGAAAGGCAAGAACATTTTTAGCAAATGTTGAAAGTTATGCATTTTTTTGGTGCGCAGTACTATGTTTCATAGACATTAAATCAATTTTAACTTCGCTTCCAATTAAATAAAGACCCTTATTACAGTACATCTCTACAAAAACGAGATCAATTTGAAAATAAATCTGAGGACTATGATTGATTGCAGAACTCTGTAATTTTCTATTGGAATGTTTTCAGGCAGGAATTTGATATTGATGCTATTAGACAACTGTGAAATCAAGATCAGTTACATATCAGGACCCCATTTCGACAATTTATCAAAAGTCCTCATGATGTTTACAACAACAGGCTATCAATCTACGGATCAGATAATTGTTATTGTAATATTGAATTAAATCAGTCTGCATCAATAAATTTTCAACTTCAATCCAATATTTTTTTTGGGTGTGGTGGGGGGGAGGGTGGGGAGCGTTGTATGGTGTTAAACCCCAAAACCTTCTCTGGGCTACGCCATTGCTTGGAGTTATTTATTTCGCTTTTCATTTTCCGATATGTTTCAGATCGATCCGATGGTCATTAGTTAGAAAAATTGCAGTCAGAAGGTTCGCACAAATGAACATTTTTGCACTGATAAGTTATCAAGTTCCTTCCAGACAACTTGGAAATGTTCGGTGATTATTTCTAGCGGTTGTAGATAGAAAAATGAAATACAAAATTCGATTTGTCGAAATAATGTTTGGCTTATTTCAATGGATTATTTCTATATTGAACAATAAATAGGCGACAAAGAGTAATCCACAAACAACAAGCCATAACTTTTAAAGTATTCAAAATAGATATTTAAAGTCTTCAGTAAAGTTATTTGCAAAAGTAGGAGCTACAAATTTGTAGAAGGCATCATTTCGATATAATCACTTCCAAGAAAATTTGTGAAAATATCTCACTCATAGGGGTATCAATCAGCAAAAGCACAATACCAAAAGAAAGGGCATATTTCCTCCATTAAATTCTCCGAAGATACTATTGACCTAAAATAAGCCGTTTTGGCGTTAATAATAGATTACATGTTTTTGGTCATATTTCTGGCAATGGGAAATGATAAAAATCTTTCGTCCGCATTCAATGTTAAATATCTCTTTTGATAATAGTCCGATTTCAACAATCTATAGCTTGTTCGAAAGGTATTCGTTAAAGCTGTCTAAAAACATATAAATTGTAAATTGTCAATTTCGGTAGATAATTTAAAAAAACTGCAAAAAACGCCATTTTTACACATTCAAACATTCATATCTTGGAAACTAAACATCAGAATCAAAAACAAATTAATAGCGTTCATACTATTTTTTAGTTCTTTCATTTAAAATTGGTTTGGATAAGATCGGTTCAGCCATTGCTGAGAAACACGAATGAGAATTTGTCCGTTACATACACACACACACACACACAGACATTGTCCCAAATCGTCGAGCTGAGTCGATTGGTATATAAGACTCGGCCCTCCGGGCCTCGGAAAAAATCTTGAAAGTTTGAGCGAATTCTATACATTTCTTTTATAAGAAATGTAAAACTTGTTTTAATCCACCTAGTGATGTAATAGTGCCTTTCTCATTTCTCCAAACTATGGTTCACTGGCTGGTTATGTTCGGAAATTGGAAATATCTAGTACATTCTGAGTAAACTTTGCACCTACACACAATGGCTCGCAAGTCACGAACCTGATGAGCTACGTGTAGATGGTGAAATACTCGAAACAAAAAAAATATCATTCTTAACCTTCCGGAAGTCGCGCTAGTGCACTGAGTGCACGCTGCTCTGAAAATCTAGCGAAATCGTCTTAGCGCACCAGCGGCTGTTTGTTCAGTGGGCCATTTGCGCGACTTCCGGAGGGTTAATTAGCCTAATCAGCATTAATTCAATGTTGTCTTCCTGCTAACTAATTTTGTCATGCGGGGGTGGGTGTGTGAGGAGAGTGAAAAACCCTCGACCGAACCACTCCCCGGCTTAACTTGGGATGCCTTGTGATACAGCGGTGGTATAAAGATAATGGGGTTGAGAGGGGGGAGGGGGTATGAGCGATGGATGGGGTGGTGGTCTGAGGGGGGTACAATGCGGGGTGATCCTGGGTGGATTCAACGGGGTGGTAAGCAGTGAGGGGGAGAGGGGGCGTAACCCCTCTCCGTGCACTCCTAGCTACGCCTCTGTTAAAACCCAGAAACCTTATGCCAGTCGAAAAAAACGCCGGGATTAGGTTGACGATTTTCAGAGTGATTGCATATCCTTTCTATATGAGAAAGGCAAAAATATCTGTGTGGTCGCACTCTTAAACCCGTAACTCCGGAATCGGAAGTCGGATCAACTAAAAATTCAATAGCAGCCTATGGGAGCGTTATACCGTTCATTTGAAACTTGAGCAATTTGGTTCAGCCATCTCTGAGAAAAGTGAGTGAAATTAGAAAATACATACACACGCACATACACACAAACACACACACACACACACACATACAGACATTTGCTGATCTCGAAGAACTGAGTCCAATGGGATATGACACGCAGCCCTCCGGGCCGGGATTGGGTTGACGATTTTCAGAGTAATTGCATATCCTTTCTATATGAGAAAGGCAAAAACGAGATTTTCGAGTTTTAAATATTTATAACTAATAAGTAAATAACAAATTCACATATTTTTTGTGATAGTTGTACTCTATACATCCCTAAGAGTTGATTAAAAGAAAGAATTCGTATTTATATGTCAACGCTAACTAGAAATCCAATAAAAACTTAGGAGAAGTAGGAAGGACGTATACGTCCCACTGCGTCGCAAAGGGTTAATTGAAGCTGTTCCTGGCAGCACTGCTCTAGCATAATCCATGCAGACGTGGGACAAGACTCGCGAATAGATGTATTCTTTTTCTTATTTTTCTGATTTTTTATGTCTCGCACAGCCTCTCATTCTAACTCATATTTTCAAACGAGCTGGCTGCATTTGACGTTAAGTTTTTTCGTATTCGCAAGTCCCATCCCAGACCTCTGTTATACTGATATTACTAATAACTTAATGCTCAAATGAAAGATAGTAGTAGCCTTAACTGTCAGCCTTACTAGTTTACGTATACATACCTTGTCGACACCATGTCCATAAACAACATGGACTCGGGGAGTTTAAAATTTGAATATACATTTTATTATCCATTAATGGTTTGGAATATAGAAAACGACCGGATGGGTTTTTAGTGGATATTCGGCTTTCACGGTCCAGAAATAAGAACGGCTGTTGTATACTGCCCGACGTTTCGGCCACTGGTTTTGGCTTTTTTCAAGGGAAATGTCTTATCGTTCTTCGTCAAAACATCGTTGGCATACGATGTTTTGACGAAGAAAGATAGGATATTTCCCATGAAAAAGGCCAAAACCAGTGGCCGAAACGTCGGGCAGTATACAACAGCCGTTCTTATTTCTAGACCGTGAAAGCCGAAAATCCACTAAATTATCCATTAACCCATAACGTGTGATTTTGCCACGCCGGCTGCTGAGATGTAACAACTCAGGGGCGGATCAAGAAAAAAATTTCGGGAGGGGTCTGAAATTTCGATTTTAAAATAAACATTGTACAATTCGTTATTCGTCATAATAACCTTATTTATTGATTGTATGTTTTGTTGGTTAAATTTGGTTCGGAATGACTTTGAGTTTGAAACTAATATTAAATTTAAACTAATTTAAAATTTTCTAGTTAATAAAAATATCGGAGAGGGTCCGGACACCCAGGACCCTCCCCCTGGATCCACCACTGCAACCACTGAATCTCACACCAACAGTTAAGCACGCTGGGGAAAACAATTAGTTTTTGCACCCATTTGCACTGTACCTTCAACATGGATCATTATCAATAACCAAAGCCATTAAGCAGAAACCCACGCTTTGCTTTGATTCCTCACGCTACTTTCATCCCCGATGCACAATAATCCCCGATTATAGCGCTTCTATTGGCAATCCCGACAAAGGGCCGTTTGCTTACTTCGCCAGCAAACCTTCAACGACAATTTAATTGGATTCTTCCGCATCGCTTCAAACGTGTAGTCTGCGATGTAGCTCGATTCCTCCATCCCTTTTTGATTTTCTAACTACAGTCAACTTCCGGGGAAACGGATCAACGATGAACGGGACGTCTGGTGGGGTAGGTTTGGCCTAGACCTAGACTGTGGGGCCGGTGATGTAGTCAATGTAGCAACAGGTTGCAAACCCCACCCTTCCCTAAGGGAGCGGGTGGATTGCAGTTGTAAATGGTGAACTGAATGGGTACGAAGCAGTCATTCACACCTTATTACTACGCAGCGCCGGTGCGCATGATCCGGAGATGAACGCCTCGTTCGGTGGTGAGTGAAGTCGGGTGCTATTTCACCTCGACCGGATCTGTTGTTTTCTGCTGCTTCGCTGGTCGCTTGTCGTGGATCTTGAACTTGAGCACGACGGAGGTCTTTTCAGTCTACCGGTGGATTTAATCGCGGCAGCATCCCAAATTTGCTCCGGGAAAACGGGAGCAGTTTGTCGGGTTTGTGCTTTTAAAGTGCTTCTCGTGTACACTGACCAAGCAGTCACCTTATGGATATATACAGTGCTGATGGAATTATGGTGGGTGCGTTGGTTGAGTGGGGGTGTAACCGGAAGTGAAGGGCTCTGTTGATAAGAGCTTTAGGAAAAAGAATAGGTTTCATAGAAAGCAGTGATTACGAGTTGTGAGAAATTTGCTCAATTTGTTTTAATTAGCGCAATTTAAAAAAAAAAGTATTAAAAAAGATGGGTAGCTTCAAAGTTTGCGTATCTTGGAATGAGCTGTTCTTTACTTCGCAAAGTTGTACATAACCAATCTATTTGCTCTAAACGTGCCCCAAGAAGTGTTATGTTCGGCGTGAAACGTATTCGTTAAAGTAAGTGGAAATCTTTGTTTAGTTACAAATATTGGATCTACCGTGGAATCATGAATGTTTCGAATACCCAGTGGGAAAGTCAGTTTCTATCCGGCTTTAACCTAACCAGAAGTGTGCTAAACCCTATGGAACGGCGGTCAATGGCACAATCAGCGGCTGTTCCTCTGACGGGCGGATCCCTGGTCACTGGTGAAACATTTCACCGTACGTTGGCTGCTGTGGCGGTAAATGGTAGCGGTAACGTAGGATTGGAAGTAAACAACAGCAGTGAGCCGGTCATTGCGCCACCAGGTAGGTGTGGTTGGCTTATTCGAGTTTTGAAATGGTTTGCAGCTGCCGACGCGGGATCTGGAATGAGGGAGTGAATAATTTATGCCTTTTCATTAGTGTATTTTGAAACAACCAGTGGGTGGTGGGTGATCTTTAACTTTACATAAACGTTGTCATACGTCAAGTTACATAGTTTGGAATGTTTTAGCCTCGAGATAATGGGCCGGATGAAGTTGGATTCTAGCTTTTAAATACAGGTGTCTCGGTTTAATGTTTTTGCTAGGATAGCATCACAGCTTTCGAATACGAGTAATTGTCGTTGTAGGTACTGATTAAAATAATTAGATTTTTGCGCTATCTAACGGAGATATGTGCAGCAATTTTGCGTTCAATTCCATGTAGTATACGGCCACTATACAAGGAAATAATGGATTTTTTCAAAGCAGTAATTATCTGCATCCGTACTATTGGACCGTCGAGCGAGCATGTATTGCGTTGTTAGCACCACCCTTTCGGACGACTAAGAACGTTGGTTTGCACAAAAGAAATTGTCCCTATGCAAATTATTCAGTTTATAATTTATTATTGTGTAAAAACACGAAGGTCGGCAGAAAAAATCCGATCGGACCGAATCGTTACCAGTATACCGGCTCGAAATAATTTCTGCTGTTTAGCGATCCACCAACATATGTGGGTCCTTTTCAGGGCCACAAATATAGACAATGAAGAATTTGATTTTCAGTTCTTTGCAGTGTGAAAAGTTTACTTCGTGCTCTGCACCTTGGAGTGCGAGTTTGAACTTTACCTTGATGAACCAGTGTGTGCTAATGTAAAGGTTTAAAGCTGGGCATACGATGTATATAGGATATTTTGTGATGCACACGGTTGAATTATTTTTTGATAGAGTTGTCATTTTGACGAATGGGTCATTAAACTGAATGCTATATGGTTGAACGGGTTGTTTGGCTGAAAGCTATTCGGCCAAAAGGACCAATTCCATTCCAGCTAAATCTCTTGTGAAAGAATGCCTATTGGCCGTTTGCGATATGTCCAATCGATTTCATTTTTTATACGATAAATCGTTTCGTAAATGTGTGGTATCAGTAGGTAACTGATCGTTGTAATTCAAGCAATTATCTCTGCAAACAATATTGCAATTACTTGTTGCACAATAGTCAACGATCTACACAGTAAAACATACATAATCTTTGTATTACTTTATTAATAAAGTTCTGTAAGCTCATGTTGTAAAGAAGGAAAAATATAACTGAAAATACAAAACTGTATGAATAGTAACTGTATAATGGAATAATGGAGTCAAATGTTGCCTTTGTTAACCTAAAGAGAACCAAGTGTAAATTTGGGATATATGATTAATTGAATAATTCAAATATTAAAATTGAAGAAAAACGAGAAAACAATGATTAAACGATTATTCTAAAATAATGTTTCTGATGATGTTTGTTGAACTATTACCAATGTTTTGCTGAACTGGAATTTCGACATTCTTCGCAGTCCATTTTTGACATATATGACTACCTCGGACCACTGAAACGACTCGAGTGATTCCTCTTACACAGGCGTCATCATGTTGGAATGCAAGCGAACGACAACACGCTGGTTTAGGGTGACTTTTACTTTAGTAATGTTTAATGGCAACCTCATTCCTCTGGCCAGTTGGCCGGTCAACTATTGGTTCATCAGCCACCCGGCTACTTGACGACTATTGAACTGCTGGTTTTGTGCAGTTAAATGGAATCTTGATTGGAAACTACTGACACCTGCACCTTTTTGCTCCTTTGGCAACTAGGTTTCTAGCGGCACTATTGTTTTGAAAGCTCCAGCTCCACTGCATTGGTCAAAAACTGTATCCAGCATCTCCCATTGTTTATCTACCATCGTCTTAGGGCATGTTCAGGAGCGTTTTATTTTGTATAGGAGTTTCAAAGTAGAACTGGAACTGAAACATTCACATCCCCAGCAGAGCGTTTTGTTTTATAATTTCGAACAGTTTTGTTTCAAAATTTAAAACTGTTATGCGAGTTCGTTCTATTTGTTGCTGATTTTAAAACACGTTTGGAACTGTGTTTCAAATACATGCAAAGTTTTCAGCGCAGACACTTAGACCCGATAGACTGTGGAAAAATAAATTTGAATGCAGTAACGCTGAAGGAATGGCGAGACATGAAATTTAAGCTGAATAGAACATCCGCTAAAACTGCTGCTGGGGACAGCAAGTTCTAGTTTTAAAATTTTTAGTTTTATATAATAGAACTGTCAAAATTATGAATCTAGAACTGAAACACTCCTGAACATGCTCTTAGCCTTAGGTGGAAGGCTACCTTCCTCGAAACCACGGAAACTATTTTAAAGATGGCGCCAATTTGGTACTGGTTTAGACTTATTTAACGAGCGCTAAGTTGGTATTAGTTACTGATGAGGAGAATCCAAAACACTAATAATACCAAACGTTTCTTTTATAGAACTTTGATAGGGCAGATTACTGTTTGCTGAACTCATTTCTCGGAAGTGTCAATTGGGACGACCTGCTTGCCAATTGCAACGCAAGTTAGGTCGTCGAATAGTTGGCTCAGGTTTTGATTTACGGTATCGAATAATTCGTTCCAAAATGATCTAGTTCTCATCCGCATCAACATAAATGGTCCGCAAAATGCTAAAACGTTTCAAAACGGAGAAAAGGTCAGCTCTGTAAAAATGTTCTAAACATCGAATCCACAACTCATATAAAAGTCTGAACAAAAAAATCTCGCGGACTATCAACAACGACTTCAGGAAGAAGTAAATTGCGTTCCAAAAAGCTTCTACGTCAACGAGCAGAGGAAGGATGGTTACTGATAATGATGACGCATTTTTTTGACTGAGCAGTGTGTTCAAAAACGAAGTCCTTGACAGCAATCCAATTTCAAACACGACACGCAACGTTTCGTGCTTTCGACTCCTTTCCCTTATCTCTAATGCAGTTGTTCTAGAAGCGTGCTTTCTCTCTCTCTCTCTCTCTCTCTCTCTCTCTCTCTCTCTCTCTCTTTCTCTCTCTCTCTCTCTCTCTCTCTCTCTCTCTTTTTAAATGCTCATCCAATCCCGGTTCAGATGGCATTTAATCGATTCTTTTAAAGCTTGGTAGCTATATTTAACACCTCGTTATCTACGGGAACAGCTCCTAAAATCTGGCAGAAGTCGCTGCTACTCACATTACATATTTACTGATCAAGACGGATTTTTTTTTCTAAACGTTCAACAAACACCATTCTAGTCGATTATACTTTCTTCCACATGCAAGGGACGGAGAAAGGACAACAAACGCATGCAATTTAAACTTATCCGTCCGTAGCATTTGACAAAGTTTATCACGAAATCGCTATAGTATCTAGATGTTCATGGAAAGCTCGTGGACTGGCTAAACTCGTATTTCATTGGTCGCGAAATGTTAGTGAAAAGAGAAGATATTATATCTGAAATAATTACCGTTGCTTTTTGTGTACCACAAGGAAGTCACCTTGGACCTTGTGTTGTATTATACTATGTTAGATTGTATTATAATATATTATATTCATTTTAAATTCAATATCTTCGTTATATACTCACTAAATGAAATATGCGCATTATATTTATTACATTTTATTTTATGATATGATTTATAATCACTATATGCATTATATTTTGCATTTTCATTATATAAAAAATTAAATACAATTGGGTTGGGAGGGAGCATCAGGGTATCATTCAAGTTACAACTTCGGTCGTGGGTAGCCAGCTTCTAGTCACAAGATAAGAATACTCTCATTGGTCGCATAATTCTACGAGATTATGTTGAAGCTGTTAACGTTCTTATATGACAAGCGGTAATAAGATTGATGCGCTCTTCTCACACAAACCATCAGGCAGTGCCTTAACAAATACTAAAAATTGCGTTATTGGAATGGCCGTATCTTATCACTGGAAGGAGATTCTCTGCCCCTTCGGATTGTGCATAAATGACTCTGTTTATGAATCCGCCCCTTTTTGGCTCTTCGAACAGCGATAATGTGAATGTTAATTGATAACATAATGTTATCGATACTGTTAAAAGCATCTGCAGCCACCGGAGTACTCCATGCACTGATGGTGGGTTCTTATACCATCATCATGATCATCATGATCATCATCATTATCATCATCATCATCATCATCATCATCATCATCATCATCATCATCATCATCATCATCATCATCATCACCATCATCATCATCTTCATCACTATCATCATCACCAACATCATCATCATAATCATCATCATCATCATCATCATCACAAGGATGTCATCTTGGACCTCCCTTATTTCTAATTTACATGTATCACGTCAATCTCTCTTTGAGCTTAAAACTCAAATCTCAGTTTTACACCCCTTGCCACCAACTAATTATGAAGTATGTATGATTTTTATAAAGAAGCGGATTTTTTGGGAGTATCTTTCAAAATCAACGCAAAAGAGAAATTGTCCAGCCTATTTCGGGCATAGCCATCAGTATGATGCACCAACAGAACACAATTTAGGTAAAAACTATTTTTCTCCAGCCATTTACGCGACCTCCGAAGCGTTAAGGGGCCATTGCACAGTGGCTCAAAACAGCGTTTTTAGGTACTTAATTCATTAGAGTCAAAACTGTCCATATTAGCGATTTCACATATTCTACAACGTTTGTGTGTGTGAAAAGCGCCATCTTTTGGTAATATTATTTTTTTTTAAATGATCATAGTAGGCTACAGAAAATTTAACTTTTGAACCGAAAGAGATAGCGCTTGGCTGTCTTCGACAAAGTTGTAGAGGAGATTATTTTTATAAATTTTGCAGAAGACATGTTGTCTCTGTCGCTCATAGTAATCGAGTTATGAGAAGTTCTCTATTGTGAACTCCTTCATTTCCTATTTTTAATTATAACTTTTTTATTTCTGATTTTTTGCATTAACAATGTTCTAAGGTATTTTTTATCATAATAAAACACACAACTTTTCCGAAGAGATCAGATAGCTGTGAATGCTGTGTAAAGACTTATAGCTGATTTTGATTTAATTTTGGCCTGTTTTTGAACCCGTGTAACTTCACTATCGGCAAAAATTGTAATTACACTATCAATTATTCTGATCAGACTAGGTTTCACCTACAAAACGAAGGTAAAATTGTTTGTCCATAAGCATCCGTTCAAAAGTTATACACTTTTGAAAACTTTATGTCTGGCCCTCCTGAAGTCGCTTGAATGGCTCGCTAAACGAGTATGCGCTGGTGTTGAAAGACGCTTTCGCTTGATTTCCTGAGTGACGCGCACTCTGTGTACTAGCGCGTCTGCCGGAAGGTTAACACTGATATTGAATGATTTTCCAACGGGTGACATACAATTTCATCTCGGTCCAGATTATCGTATGAATGTTAGCTTCAGGGCAAAAAAGATGATGCATAAAATTGCTGCTTTCACCACAGTCTGAATTATTTGAAAATATCCAGCCGGTTAATGCAGCAATTATATGGAAAATGTGTATCTTTTGCTTCTTTATCCATATCCTGAAACTAAAATTCATACGGTATAAACCGGACCGAGATGAAATTGTATATCTCCCATTGGAAAATCATTCAATATCAGTGTTAACCTTCCGGTAGACGCACTAGTACACAGAGTGCGCGTCACTCAGAAATCAAGCGAAAGCGTCTTTCAACACCAGCGCATACTCGTTTAGCGAGCCATTCAAGCGACTTCAGGAGGGCCAGACATAAAGTTTTCAAAAGTGTATAACTTTTGAACGGATGCTTATGGACAAACAATTTTACCTTCGTTTTGTAGGTGAAACCTAGTCTGATCAGAATAATTGATAGTGTAATTACAATTTTTGCCGATAGTGAAGTTACACGGGTTCAAAAACAGGCCAAAATTAAATCAAAATCAGCTATAAGTCTTTACACAGCATTCACAGCTATCTGATCTCTTCGGAAAAGTTGTGTGTTTTATTATGATAAAAAATACCTTAGAACATTGTTAATGCAAAAAATCAGAAATAAAAAAGTTATAATTAAAAATAGGAAATGAAGGAGTTCACAATAGAGAACTTCTCATAACTCGATTACTATGAGCGACAGAGACAACATGTCTTCTGCAAAATTTATAAAAATAATCTCCTCTACAACTTTGTCGAAGACAGCCAAGCGCTATCTCTTTCGGTTCAAAAGTTAAATTTTCTGTAGCCTACTATGATCATTTAAAAAAAAATAATATTACCAAAAGATGGCGCTTTTCACACACACAAACGTTGTAGAATATGTGAAATCGCTAATATGCACAGTTTTGACTCCAATGAATTAAGTACCTCAAAACGCTGTTTTGAGCCACTGTGCATTGGCTTGTATGGGGAAAACATTATACTCACCTCAAAAGTTTCCGTACCTCGAAAAATTCCACTATATTTTTTTTGCTCTATCGAACGCGATTAAGGGGTCACGGAGAAAAGTCAAAATTCAAAAAAAAAAAAAATAAAATACCGTGCAAAAATACCGGAGTGACTCCATGAAATTTCAAAAATCGGTTTCATGCCAAATGTTTTAGAATGTCATGAAATGTCAAGATTTAGAGTCACCTAGAAAAACAATGTTTGATGATTGCCTGTATGGGACATAGAAAATTTTCGAATTGAGTTGACACTTCGGTTTAAAGCTTTGATGCCAAATGTCTTGGAAATAAATAATCGAAATAAGTCCCAGAAAGACGATTTTTCCAAAAAAAAAAAATAATATTTTCGAGATTACGTCATATCTCGACGTTTCATGACATTCTGAGACATTTGGCACCAAAAATATGTATTCGATTTATGAAATTTCCAACTGTTGGTAAATTAATTATGTAATTTACGTTTCGACTTCGACTCATCAGAATCCGACACTAACTTAGTGACAGGACTAAGGTAGCGTCCCCGCTAGCTCCTAAAATGAAGACACTTTTTGTGTTACTGAGCAAATCCCTAGTCGTTTGTGATGTCCTCAAGAAAAGGAGTTCTGATTAAGCTGATGAGAATTATTGAGTTCGAAACTTGGTTACAATATGCACCATGTTATATTTCTCCTTAGTAGAGGAAAGTGGGTAAAATCTATTTTTTCCATTAAGGAGAAAATAGTTTTGAACCACATTTACGCGTCAACCCATAACCAAATTAGTTATGGAATTTGCGTTTCGACTTCGTCTCATCAGAATCCGACACTAACTTAGTGATTTTAGTTATTGATTTTTTGCCCCTATCGTGCAAATGTGGTTTAAAACAATTTTCTGCTTAGTGGAGCAAACATAGTTTTTACCAAAGTTTTTACCTAGATTTTCGTCACTAAGAAGAATTAAATCACAGGGAAAAGTAGTTTTACTGGTGAAAACCTCTGAATGTTGATCGTTTTCCGCGCTTTCTTTGTTATGTTCGAGTAAGCTCATGTTTTGCATAGGGACTTTTTCGCGGTGCAAAAACTATTGAGGGGTGTCTTGTTATAGAATTCAGGATGACCATAAATTCTACTGTATATGAAGACCTGTAAAATACTGAAGAGACAATTTTTAGGAGTTGGTTGGCGAATTGTTGATTATGATGCATATTATTAGATTTGAATTACCAGACCAAGTGTCGTCAAGACATTCCTGTTATGTCTCAGACAGTACTCACTTCTTTGCACACGCGAGTTGGACTAACATATATAAGGTTATTGCACATACTTCGAAGGAAATCGGTAACATCAGTAATATATCAAGTGACAACATTTTTACTTTACTATCTTCTAACCTATTTTTCAATTTTCATATTTCCCATAAATTCTGTCTCTTTCCTTCATGTTCTTTAAATTATCACTTTACGTCGGGTTACAGGCCCGCGCATAAATATACTCTCCTGTAAAAAAAAACCCAGCTGATGATAACATGGATGCCGACTTTCCGTACACATTGAACTCGGTCGGAGCAAGCAAATTACGGTACTGGTGGCAAACTTTTAGGAAGGACTACCACGTCTATATACCCGCTCATAAAGTTGAGATCGGCGGAATAGTCACCGATTCGAGTATGTCGTGCGTGGATCTGCTGAAGCACTGGATGGGATAAAATGGGGTATTTCTTCACAAACAAATGAATGGCTGGCACCCAAAAGGGGCTAACCCACATTTTTTCCGCGATCGACATTTTTGGATTTTTTGATAGTTCTAAGTAAACGTGTACTGCCAGTTAAGAAATTTGAAAATAATTTTTAGATTTTTTGCTATTACCAGATCAGTTCAAGTTGACCATGGAGGTAACCCCAGTACTAGCTGGCGTCCAAAAGGGGCTAACCCCACATTGAATCTTACGGAAATTACGGAAGTTTTCTCGTTCGTTTTCCGAGGTTTTAAGAAAAGGTAGTCTATCGATTCGCAATCAGTAAAGTTTATGTTGTAGCTCACATATCGGCGAACTCGATATAATACTGTGTTAGTTGGATTGCAGTGTATGATGACGTTTCGGCCCAAACAGTCGTTCCTGAAGGTGAGAGCCGCTATTTTCTATCTAATATATATTTTTTTCACAAATGTATATTATTAAGTGTATGTTTTTCGAAAATTACAGTGAAGGTGTCATTAAAAATTCACCGAGCAATAAGGAATTAATGGGGGGGGGGAGGTTAAAGGTTTCAGCGTGAAAAATAAACACTTTTTTGCGATTTTTTTTAGAATTTTGCGTGAACATGATTTGCCGTGTTAACTGCCATTCCAAAACTACTTAACCGATTTCTTTCTACGTTGAGGTTATGAAATAATTTTTCATTTAAGGGGGTGTTTATTCATAAAAAGACGGAATTTTTCGTGAAAAATAGTAATTTTTATTTAAATTGAGCAAAAAAAACCCTAATTGAAAATTTATCTCAAAAACTCAACGTAGGGGTTAGGTATTTTTAACATAAAATGTGTATGCAAAGTTTGAAAGAAATCGGTTAAGTAGTTTTGGAATAGCAGGTAACACCGCAAATCATGTTTTTCCAGACACGTTCTACAAAAAGCTTCGTCATCGAGTCGTTTATCGATATTTTTGCATAGAAAAATTACAACGTGTTATTGAAATGATATACTATAATGTGCAAAAGTTTTGATCAATTCGCTTCACGCAAAGTTCTAAAAAAATGCACAAGAAAAAGTGTTTTTTTTTTCACGCTGAAACGCTTACCCCCTCCCTTTACAGAAAAATGATACATTGTGGTCGGAAAGTTAAAAAGCGTGGAATCAATTATTATCTTTTTATATAGAGTTATGTTGTTTTTGGAAGAGTTGCTATATGGCACTTAGCGCTTTATTTGGTTAAATCACACTAGTTCAGAATTCAGGCGTTGTTATAAACTTTTTTTTAAAGCTAGATAGAAATGTGGTGTCTTCAATAAAGTTGTAGGTCCTATTATTTTAAACATATCTTCTGAAGATGCAAGCTTTGTAGGTCCTGTATATTTCGAGATAGAGAAAGTTTTAGTTAAAATATTTACTTTCAGATTATGTTTTCGAAAAAGAGCCATATTTCGAAACCTGCAGAATCTACAAAGTTGGTGTCTTCAGAAGATATCAATACTAATTCGTCAAAAGGGCGAAAGAGTTTTTTGTAAACAAACTTGTTTCGCTCATTAGTCCGCTGTAGAGTGGAATTTCGTGAAAAATATGCGTTAATGTAAATTTTTACCGTTCGTAGAATTAATTTCAATTGTTTTCTGCTTTGAAATTATAGTAAATTAAGAGAGACCATCAAAATAAAAGTTGTGACAAGGTGTGACATAGGGGAGAGGGGGAGTTAGCTAGATCTTAACGTAACATGTTTTCACCGAAGAAAAAAAAAATCTGGGAATTTGTTGCGTAATAGGGGAGGGTGCTATGGAGAAATTTGTGACAATTTGTTACATGGGGGGAGGGGGATGAGTCAATTTTGGGCAATATTTGCGTTACGTAATTTATGAATGGTCCCTAGGTACCCATGGGGTTAGCCCCCTGAATTGCGAAAATGCTCGTGAGTTAAACTAATAATTCAATTTTTGGTCTTTTGACTTAAGTGCCAATACCTTATTTAGGACTGGTGGTATTCAACGGGGAAAAACGATCGGAAATGGTGAGTGAACCTAAGCAATCATGTGAAAAAAAATTAAAAAAAAATGTTGTTTCTGGGATGTCACCATACCCAGGGATAGCATAAAGGTTAGTGCATTGGGCCGGAGTCTCAAAGGTTGCGAGTTCGAGTCTCGCCTCTGGGGGGAATTTTTTTCACATGATTGCTTAGATTCACTCACCATTTCCGATCGTTTTCCCCGTTGGATACCACCAGCTCGTGAGTTGAAAAGTAGTACATGTAATGATCTTATTTTTTCTAGAAAACATGGGTCAATGACCTACTAATTAAATATTGTATTTTGACAGTAAAACAATGTTAATTTAGAAATGTAGAAGATCTTCTATTTCCTGTAAACAATGCAAAATATGGGTTAGCTCCTTTTGGATGCCAGCCATTCAAATGGTGGTAGGGTAAAGGTTGTGTCGGATGAAATTTGACGGGTATGTGGTTCGTTGAATTACGTCTTCATTGACAAGGATCGTCTGCCTTAGTGCAGGACTGTTTGGGGAAAGGTTGCGTATCGGTAACTTCGTGATATTGTGGAATTCCTTTCGACATCGAGGCGATTTCAATTGTCACGGTACGGTTGTCCTCTCGATGATAGACGGACACATGGTTATTTTAGACATATGGTCGGTGTTAAGTCAGACCGAACTAAGTCGCAAAACATAAAAAAAAAATGAGATAACGATAACACCGGATAAAGAATTTCTTCAGCTACATTCGACTTTTGCCAGATTTGAAATATGAAACCATAAACAAAAATTATTGCAAAAAATAATTTTCAATCATGCCACGATTCAAACTTTAAACCCGTTTTTCTCGAAATCAATATTTTGTCACTTAGTCCGGTCTGACTTAACACCGACCATATAACTTTTAAAATTCAAATGAATTGTATGTGTACTAGACCGGCACAAACGACTGGTAATTGGCTCCAAATGCAAACTTGTTCGAATGCGTCTGGTTTACTCAAAAGAATTTTTAAGATTTATAAAAAAAATATATGAAATATTGGCAATGGAAACAATAAATTCAGTAAAAAATGCCAGAATCGTCTTATGAATCCTAAAACCCTCAAATGTATAGCTGAAGATGAAAGGATCGACACTGCAGAAGACTACAAATTGATCCGACTTTGTGGTAAAAAGATATTGTAATATAATGTTATATGCTGCCTCTCTGTCTCGTACATGTTTAGAATATAGGACATTTTCAAAAATTCTTTTGATCTTCGTAGTTAAAAACTTTGTCCAGAAATCCTGATTTATCCTGTTAGAAATGTCTCTCGTATTGAATGAAAAATCTAACCGTCAAACATGGATGTGAATAGGGAGAATCATCCAACTAGGTGAAGTCCAACATGCATTAGACTGTAGGATGTACAAGGAATTGAACACGTAGATCATCACACACATCAGCACCATATTCCCAGCATGTCTGTGTTGCTCGAAAACGCTTCATCATTCGTATTCCAATTTACAAGTTCATTGGAAATAGAAAACTGTAATTAGCCGGGTCTCTGAGACCCTTTGCCATTTTGAGGGTTAATATATCCATCTTCCCCCAGTTCTCCAATTAATCATTGTTACAAAAAGTCGATTTTTACAGTGATAGCATAGCCTTTCTTTATATGAGAAAGGCAAAAAGATAGATAAGGGATACATAGGATAGATCGTGACTTGCCAGGACCTCTAATTGGAAAAAAGATGGTCTATATTTGACCTGTAAGGCCTTCCTTTAACTGATATCTGGCGTCGCAATACCCGGTGCATTCCCAAATAACGTGCTCGATGTCGTGATAGCCCTTGTCTTATGTCTTATTCCATATGTACACAATGAACCTAGCTATCTTTAGCACAACTTATTGTTCAAATCGTTCTTCACTTTTTTCTTAGCAATTGCTTAGGTTTTTGAGCCTAACACGACGATGTCCTGTCATTTGGTCGAATGCTGTTTAGCCGAATTCCGGTAGTCTCCAATCAACATGCTACCTTCAACCAAGCTGTTCGTAATAAAAAAAATCTACCCGGCGTGCGTGCTGCATGCTCTCTATGTATTTAAAATACAGTTCTATATGTGTTACAAAATCCAGCAACAAATAGAACGGCGTTGTATAATAGTTTTATGTTCTAAAAAAACTGTTCAAAATTATAAAACAAAACGCTCTGCTGGGGGATGTGATTGCTTCAGTTCCAGTTCTACTTTGAAGCATCTATATAAAATAGAACGATACAGAACATGCTCGATACACATATTTCAATACACGTAGAAAAAAGATTTATAGGTTCAATAGAAAATTGGAATTAATTTAATAAATACAATAATTGGTCGGGAGATAATAAATTTATTTATCGATTAAATTAAATTAAAGATTTACCGTTCACTTTTTTAAAAATTATTTTTTCAAATCAAAGCAAAATTATTAAAATTAAGATTGTTTTTATTGAAAGTAGAAATTTTTTGTTATTTTAATGAAATAATATTTTCAGACCAATTTGATCAAATTCAATGACACATATTTTTGATTTAAATATCCCGATCAGAATGAAAGAACAAGATTATAACAGAATGCAATTGTCGTAACATACTGTGTTATAAATTTGGTCTCGTTAGTAGTTAAAATAACAGAAAATTGTAACAAGTTACAGAGCGAGATGTTGTTTTGAAATCTTTTTGTTATGTTTTTCTGATCGGGATGCCACATTTTTCTGCGTATAGACAAGTTGAATATTGTATCAGCACCTGACAACATAACCCCGTTGGCTTTTGAGGTTAAAGTCAATTGACAAAACTGACACAGTGCGTGTTCGTTGAACCCCGTTAGTGTCAACGCACTGTCCTGTTCAATGAAGACTCTACCAACAAGTACCCGCGCTGATATGCGAGATAATAATGCCAATTCCAGGAACGAAGTTCCTCCTGGGAAGCGAGCAATTTGCATGATGGAACGTTTCGCCCGTGGTAAATCAGTTGCTGGATGTGGTTGAAATCGCAATCCAATCAACGACAACAGAGGCAGCTAGCTCCTTGGGGCATGACATTCGTCATGCTCTTCCCTCTCTGGATCGTTTCCGGTCGGTGACGTTGTGCGGGTTGGCTACTGATGATGATTGCTCAATTTTCAACGAACAAATGAGGAACGAATTTGCCAATAGATTCACTGCCTGGACGAGAGCTGGGCGTCCTCCACAGGGAAAAGTTTTTTTCGATGTTTTACAGCTAATGTCACGAAGCGGCATTTCGCAGAAGTGTGGATGATTATACCGAAAATTAGCAGAGATTATCAGCGAAGACCTTTTTGTGGGATAACTTTGCTCGAAACGGAACGGAATGTTGGATATTAGCGACTTCTTGGAAATGAATATTGTTAAGGCCCTTCCTCAAAGTCATGAATAATTTACAGCTCCATTCTAATCGATCTACTCCTACTACTTTGACCGACAGTTGAGTTTCAGGAATTTTGAGAGTCTTGACACTTTCCCACGTTCCTACGCACGTTGCGAGATCACAGCAGAAATTTTTTTCAAACTTTTTAAATGGTTTTTTGATTTTTTCTATAAAGATGCGTTAGTGTGGGTCTTAATTGTTAGTGGGGGTGAGTTGAGTTGTTACTGAATAATTTATATTGGTGTACCGTTCTTGGTCAATAAACGATATAAAAGTTTCAAATCCTAATTTTACCGCAAATATTATTGTACATTACTTTTTGGCGACACTAATAGCGGTAAGCTTGAAACTAGTTGCTACCCCCACACGGTACTATCTTTGATTATGGCTCATGTTGCACACAAACCATGTGAGGTCAAGTAAGCAAGTTTTATCCCGTACGAAACACAGGTATAATCGAGTTTTTCTTTACCGTGCTATCTATAGGCGAAGACTCCATATCAAGAAGACTGATATCTCTTTCCTTCCCCCATACAAACGAGAAGCGACAGAGGTTACAGCGCCTCTATTGGAAGAAGGGAGGAAGCTTTATGTAAAAATGTATATGTGTGTGTGCATCACTATAGAAAGTACCACCTTTACCCGCAAGTGGCGTTGCTGTTACTGTCTCCGGATTCTGGACAGAGTTGCCAGTCTTCTTGATATGGAGTCTTCGCTATAGGGTACGCTACACGCTCATTTCAAAACGCCACGTCGAAGAGTTATGTTGCAAGTTAGCAGAAGTCGAATCATTGTGAAATAAACCGTGGAATGAAATTTTACAATTGGATGCAGAGCTGCATTAAATAAAAATCGTATTCGTATGTTAGTTTACTTATGGCTATCAAAATGAATGAAGCTGTTTAATTTGCCCACTTTTTTTAGTTATATTAACAAGAGGAAAAGAAAATAATATATAATCACAATTTGTACCCTGGAGCCCTGTATATTTTTACAAAGAACACAATAAGCAAGTAGAAGTTTAGTTATATTTTAATGCTTTCGAAAGGGTCCAAACTAAGATTTAATACAAGATTGTAAATAAAGCCATTCCATTCAACACTTTTTAATATGACGAAAAACAATCTGCTACAAATATTCTCATTTTCTCATTTAAATAATGATATCGAAGCTTGCTTAAATTGTTTCACTCTTTATGAGTTTGCATCAGATCTTGGACAATTAACATTTCCACTGTAGAACAAATTGTCGTTTAATTTTTACTGATAGAACAGATATGCAAAAATGGTAGGAAAATTTAGACTGGGCAGATGACTTGGCAAAATGACACAAAAAGTTGAATACGGAAGAATCGCCTAAATCATGTTGGAACTTAAGGGGGGTTGTTTAAGATATTGCCGGCAAAAAATTTGGTGTCTTTAATTTTTTGACGTAGGACTACGTCTTTGTTTTCGATATGGGGATGCACTTTGCAAATTCTACAAAAATGGTATGTAACGAAAAGTGGGCCAATTTAAAACGCATATAATTCAGCCATCTCACGATAAATTTTGAATATTTTTGCGCATATCGCCCCGAAATACTTCTAAGAATTTTAATATCATGGCATTAAAATTTTCTAACAATGTACTACCTAGTCAAAATATCACGCATTTACACACAAAAGATAGTGCTTCCCAAGTCCAGCACGACAGATTTGTGTACCTAGCGCGCTACGCTTCTATGAATGACGTCATCATCAAATATTTAAAGAACGGATTTGGCCGGACAAACTCAGTTGCCTGTTGAACGACAGGCGGAGCAGATCACTGCGCGGTGTGTTTTCACAGTCAGTGTAGCTGAGTTAGAAGTCCGTAACACTGGCTGTGGAGGTACGCTACCCAGTGTCGTCAAAGACGCGACTGAGCTTGTTCATTCAAACACTATGCTTTCTTTTCTGTTGTGCTCATTTCCAGCACACTTTTATGTATAATCTCGAACACAATTATTCGTACACAAAATCGCTTGTACATTCGAGCTCCATTTGTAAACACAGTTAACATAGTGTCGCGGTACTAGTCGTCTCTTTCGATTTATCCATCATCATCAGCGTTGACTCATTTTACTATGTAGTTAAAATTGTGACAAAAATACAGATTAAGTTTTAAACAGGAAATATAGCATATTTGGCAACACTGTAACCAAAAATAACTAGTGTTTTATGGATTCCCTGACTAATTTTCTTTAAAAAGCATGTTACCGATTGTTTATAGACCAAATGAAGCCAAAGATATGAAAAAAAAGTTAATAATTGACGATTTTTTCTATTGAAAATTTTCCATGCACGATTATGACACGCCATACAAATTTTGTCATCAATACACACCTATGGAACGTGTGAGCGCGACTTCTGTCTACATTTATAGTAAAAACTCGCAACATAGTCAACCGTTCTTCCCAACACTTAAGAGATTAGTACAGAATACGTAGAAGTATCAATTGTCTTCTTTGAATTATTTATACAATTTATATGTTTCGAGATATTCAATCTCAAACTTTAAAAATCGTTTTTCTCGAAATGTGCTAAATGGCGTTTGTCATAAGATAGCACAACAGCGACGAATTGTTACTAGGATAATTTAAAAGATACGATCATTTCATTTTAATCATTTTTGCTTTTCTCCTATAGAAAGGCTATGCAATCACCCTGAAAACCGACTTTCTAAACGAGGCCCGGAGGACTGAGTCTCTTATACCATTCAACTCAATCCGTCGAGTTAGGCTAATGTCTGTATGTGTGTGTGTGTGTGCGTGTGTATGTATGTATGCATGTGACCAAAAATACGCACATCGGTTACTCAGAGATGGCTGAACCGATTTCATCAAACTTAGTCTCAAATGAAAGGTATAACGTTCCTATAGGCTGCTATTGAATTTCATTCAATTTCGCCTTCCGGTTCCGGAGTTACAGATTGAAGAGTGAGTCACGCATGAAATTCCCATATAAATTGGAATCAGCATGGTATCTAAAAATGCAAAGTTTCATAAAATGTGTTCGAAAATGTTAGGATTTATAATTTCAGCTCACTGATGCCCAATCAAATCCACGTTGACCAAGTTGGGCAACTTCGGCGGAACCTGAAGCTTCGGGAAAGTGGTTATGTTCCTGAGTTGAATTCACATCTGCTTCTCAGAAATGTCATACTCGATTTTCGCAAAATCAGTCTCAAATGAAAGCTAGAATATTCCTATTGAATGCTATTACATTTCCTTTGAATCGGAGTTCTGGTTCCTGCGTTACGGGTTGAAGTAAGTGGCCAAATGCGAAATTTCCATATAAACCGGTAATCAATATATGTATTAGGGTGGGACAAAAAATAGATTTCAGCTCCGAGCAACTTTTTAGGTACCATTTGGGTCCTAGAACAACTGTGCAAATTCTTAGCTCGAGCGGTGAAACTATATTTTTGCGGCCACTGTTTAAAGTTTACATGGGATTTTGTATGGGAAAGTTAACTTTTACAAAATAATTCCTCCAGGAGTCGCCCATTACTTCCTAAAAATAAATCGTTATGTGGGTTGTGTAGGAAATTTAACAAAGAAAAAAAGTCTCGAAAACCACGAAACGATCTGATGCTTGAGAAAAAAGTTATTAAGCAGAAACCGATTGATGCTCTGACGATTGATAAAATATTCATTTTTTCTAGCACCATTGCTATTGGTTGTCCAATTATACGCAATTTTGTTTTAATCCTCTCTTAACGTATCTAAATCGTTTATCTATACTATTTGGTCACTTCGCAAGGTTTTGAGGGATAAATTGAGGCTTCTTTTGTACATAATAAGAGAAAGTTAAAAATTTTGTATATAATAAAACCGTCAGAAGCAGTGATGCTATGAAAAGTGAAATTTTCATCAATCTTCAGGGCATCAATCGGTTTTTGCTTAATAACTTTTTCCACAAGCATCAGATCGTTTTCTAGTCTTCTAGACTTTGTTTCCTTGACAAATTTCCTATAAAAATCAGACATCTTTTTATTTTTAGGAGATAACGGGCGACTCTTGGAAGAATTAATTTGCAAAAGACAATTTTCCCATACGAAATCCCATGTAAACTTTAAACCGTGGGCGCAAAAATATAGTTTCGCCGATCGAGTTAAAAATTTGCAGAGTTGTACTGGGAGCTAAATGGGACCCAAAAAGTTACTCGGAGCCAAATTTTATTTTTTTCATATAACCATGTCCCACTCTAATATGTATGCATGATGAAAAAATAATTAAAATGAGTTACAAATTGCTTGAAATTGTCGGCCGACACACTTATACCATTCGACTCACTTCGTTGAGTTCGGAAAACGTGTGTATTCGTATGTGTGCATGTGTGTGACAAACAATTGCGCATTGGTTACTCGGAGATGACCGAACCGATTTTCTCAAAACAGGTCTCAAATGGAAGGTATAATATGCAGTTTGGTGTAGAATCGCCCCCCACTTACCCTAACACCTCCACCTTTCATCAATTCCCCCCCCCCCCCTTGGGCATCCTCGCACCCGCATTAGGGCGTTGCAAAAAACACTCATTTTTGAAATCTTAAAGGCCTCCTATTGTGACAAGTAGCAAAGTAAACTCAGATGCCAAATTTCATATGATTTAGACAATTTTAGACCTCTGCTCACTTTGCTTGAAGTTTTTGACATTGTTTCCATGGGAAAATACAGTGTATCCCACATTCATACGTTCACCCTAATTTTTCAGAATAACTTTTTTGTATTCAAACTGCACTAATTTTTTAGCGTTTGTTTTGAAGCTTAATCAACAATGTTTCTCGGAATTTAGAAGCCCTGGTTACTTTTTTGCCTTTCTCATATAGAAAGATTATGCAATCACTCTGAGCATCGTCCACCTAACCCCGTTCTATCTCTCATCACACACTATCCCTCCCTAAGCCCACCTTCCCTCATCAATTCCCCCCTAAGGAAATTTCCTTGCTCCTACAAAATAAACTTCTCTAGTAGGTCTGTAAAACCAGTGAAAAAATTGGTTTGAAATGATTTTGAGTTTGAAAACTACTTTAAAATTGAAACTAATGTAAAAGATGAAACTTTTTGGCGGGGTCCGGAACCCTCCGGTCCCCCGAACCCTCCTCCTGGATCCGCTGTTGCGTTCAAGTGTTTCAGCTTCTCAAGTTCGTGGCTGTCGATCCATTGTATGTATGTGCAAATCGTACTCAATATGTAAAGGACATTTCCACCATTCTATTGAACATAACCAGCCACGTGATCGCACACGTAAAAAAAAACAAGTCAGAAATTCATCAACAAAAGGTCACGTTTTCGTGAACTGAACAATTTACGAAAACGATGACCAAGTTCCTGAAATTATTAATTATAAACCTCGAATTCATGAAACTATTTGTGTTTTAAAAAAACTAGTTTGCCCCGAATATATACATGGCGTTACATTAGAATGTTTGGTTTGGGTACTGCTGTTGTTCCCTGGACATGTTTAGTTTTTGTTGTGATTCTTGTTTCTTGATTTAGGAATGCACAGCCGACAGTGAAATGATGTTCATGATCAAGAGCTTATTCGTGATTCTTGTGATTACTCATCACGTTATTGTGCTATCTTATTCATGAGTTTACTATCGCATTTTTCTGTTAGACTAGCGGGATTAAAATTCATGATTTCAGGATCTTAGTCGCGATTTTTGTAATTTCTATTCACGTTATCGTGATATTTTAGTTATGAGTAGAGTGATTCATGTTCATGATTTCAGGATCTCGGTCACGATTTTAGATATTTTTGTCACGAGTTGTGTGATTTGTGTTCATGATTTCAGGATCTAAGGCACGATTTTTGTAACTGCTGTTCATGTTATCGTAATATTTTAGTCATCAATAGAGTAATTCATGTTCATAATTTCAGGATCTTCGTAATGATTTTCGTAATTTCTGTTCATGTTATCGCAATGTTTTATTTTAGAACTTACTTCCAAATTTGACACGAACAGTAATATGACTAATGTTCATGATAGCAGTTTTACCATGGTATTCGTAAATTCTCTTCGCCTAATTGTGATCTATTGCTTTTTGGTTACTATCGGTTTTTTATTCGGAATAACGTGACAATATGAACTGGATCATAAAAATGTGACTGATTCGCGATATCTTGTTCTGTGAATTATATCACGCACACTACTTGGGATTCTCAGCGCAGCGTTCGTTTTCTATCCAGACATCACTACTAACCTTATCAAACGAATAACGATGTTCGAGCTCTTAATAGTTTTTTTTTATATCTAATGCTCGTGTCTATTACTATGGTCGCTAGCAGCTGGATATTTCATAAAACGGTGCATGAAATAAAAATGATTCCACGAATAATTCTTCAAATTTTGTGAAAGAGTTCACGAGAATATTTCATTATCATGTTGCATGAAATTGTAAATGATTAGTGATATCTTCTAAATATCACCAGCACACAAAATAGATTGTAAATCATGTACTAGGCATCATGAACCAGTTCACGAATACATGAATTATATTTCATGGTTTCGTGAACTATTTCACGAGCACGGATATTGAATCGTGATATATATTAGGAATCATGAACCAGTTCACGAATACATGAATAATATTTGATGATTTTGTGAACTATTTCACGAGCACGGGTATTGGCTCGTACCTAATATATTAGAAATAATGAAATAGTTCACGAGAATTAAATGGATTCATGAATACAATTTTGAATTTCGCGAAATAGTTTAATATTTTGATTTTGTGAACTAAGGCTTCTATATGGGAAAATATACTTTTGCATATAAAATATTTAAAATAATCCAGAAAGAATTGTAAAACGATCCATAAAAAAGTTATCCATGTTCCATAAAACAAAACTGAAACTTTATAAAACAGTGTGCATGATCCATAAAAAAGGGTTATTTGATCCATAGATTATGTAAAATTGAACCATAAAATGGTCGCAAAAGAGCACTAAAATAGTAATAAAAGAGCAATTAAAATCAACCAATGCCCCATAAAAATATTGGAAATGTTCCATAAAAGGATACATTTTGCGCCATAAATTAACTGATAATGATCCATAGAATATTAACAATGTACATTAAAACACGTCGATGTGTTCCATAATATCGACAAAAATGTTCCAAGGTATTACAAAAAATTAAATTTAATGAATTCATGCGAAATTTTATGGTAAACTGAAAAAAATAAGTTGTGCTTAATAATACTCATAACAGTGACAGTGTTTTAACAAGTGAGCTTATACTGGGAGCTAGTGTGATGCGGCTTGGCCGCATATCCGAGACCTAGGATCCGAAGCGGCGCAAAGCCGCTGAGGATCCGTTGGACGAGGCATTGATCAACCCGTAACTGAAATTGCAAGCGAACCTGTCGTCCTCTCGTTTGCCTGGTTTACTTAAACATAGGGGCTATAGCTAGTTAAAAGCGGACAGTGCACTAGAAAGCGATGTGACGTAGCCACATTAGTCAGTGTTCGTGTATAAAGTGTCCGTTTTCGCTTCAGATAGTTGGTATTTGCGCCTCATGCCAGCCTGTGTCAGTGGTCTAATAACTCTCAGCGCGCTAATGCCATAGATACCCTGCCGTTTAAAGTGTTGCCATAATGATTTCAGGTTAGCTAAGGTCAGTTACCTGACTAGTGGGGTACGGAAGCTGAAGTTTAACTATAATGTATGTTGTATTGTATTTATATTGTTGTATTGTTGTAGTTTGACATTACAACCAAATGTAATAAACTTTATTATTAGTTAGAATAGCAAAAAATTCGCATGAATTCATTAAATTTATTTTTTCTGGTGCATATTCACATATTAATGTATCGTTTTACATTTTCTTTTCTTATGGATCGTTTTGTAAATATCCATGAACCATAATTTAACGTTTTATGGATCATTTCTAATGTTCGTTTTTACATCTTCTATGGACCAAGAAAAATTATTTAGCAAACATTTTCATCAAATTTATGGAACTTTTTCCATTTCCATTGCTCCATTTTGTAATACCGTGGAACATTTTTGTCGATATTATGGAACATATCGACGTGTTAGGATCAATTAATTTATGGCGCAAAATGTATCATATTATGGAACACTTCCAATATTTTTATGGGGCAATAGCTGATTTTAATTGCTCTTTTATTATTATTTTTTGTGCTCTTTTGCGACCATTTTATGGTTCAATTTTACGTAATCTATGGATCAAATCACCCTTTTGTATGAATCAGTCACACTGTTTTATGGATTTTCAGTTTTGTTTTATGGAACGTGGACAACTTTTTTATGGATCGTTTTTCAATTTTTTGTGGATCATTTTTGTTGTTTTAGTGGCGCAAACTTAGAGCTGCCCTTCTATATCTACAGGGTGTTTGGTTCATGGTTAAGAACCTCTCGAGGGGTGATTGACTGTCATATTTGGAGAAAAAAATTGTTCTACACATACCAACAAATCTCAACCATTACAAAGTTATTGAAATTTTTGTGTTAAAATCTCATTTGTCTTAAAATACCTCTAACTCAAAAAATATACTTTGTATTTCAAATATTTTAGATCCATTGGGAAGGTGAGAAAATTTCCCATTAAGTGATGCCCTCACATGTTTCAGCTAATTAGTTTAAGTAACCTTTTCAAAGTAGTTTATAGAAATTTAACAAATTTAATCGATTTTTCGTTCATTTCGTGAAAATCCTAATAGTTAACCTTATCATTTTAATAATCCAGATTGTTAGTCTTGAAGAGTTGCATAATTCGTTCTTTGACATGATACACTTACCTTTTCTTATTTTCATGAGTTTGGGTTATTCAACTTGGATATTTTTATCTCATTTTCACTAATACCAGCTCTAATTGAAAAAGTGTTATTGTACTTTTTTACTTTTTATTCGAAAGCCAGGAAAGTTTTACAGAGAAAAATGTATTATTACCTTTCAGTTAAGTGAATTTAGTATTCATTTAGAAGTAAATTAGTTTAAAGTTAGTGCTATTATTAGCATTTTCGTTAATTTTCTTAAAATTGTAAATAATAAACATCACCATTGTTATGAAAATAATGCATCTCAGCAAGTTCTACAGTTCTTTCTTTTACTCCATTCAATTATCTGTTTGGGTTTCGACGCAAAATCATTTTTATCACACCGTTTTATATGCAAAAATAAAAATTTCGAACCCACTACATTTGTGGCTAGGTCACGCTGTGTTAACTATTAAATAGCAGCAAAATGAAAAGAGCTTTAGACAAAGTCTCAAATAAAAAGTTATAGAGAACATTAAGGGACATCAAATGAACAATAGTAACGATAAATTTTGTTGATTAATAATTAGAATAATTACAAAACTCTCCAAAAACGCAAATTTGGAGTTATTTCGTTAGTAAAAAATCATTTAGCACCCTTAACTAAAAGATATTTGTACATACACTGATAGGACATTTTCTCAGCTTTCCAATGAAACCTTGAAAATAACGATATCATGCATAGTTTTTAGATTAAAGTCTTTTAAGCACTTGCAAGTCGGTTACAGGGAAAGTAATGAAATTACAAAGAAAAACAATGTAATTACAAAGAAATGAGAAGAGATAGGAATATGATGTCCAAGAACAAATTATGAATCGTCCTAAAACCCAATTTTTGGATAGTGGATATTGCTATAATCATACTTCATTATTTCGAGAAATGAGCAAAAACCTCATCAAAAACACTAATTTTAAAACAAAAAAAGCTAAAAGCTAAAAGGTAATTAAAACTAATTAGCAAAAAAATATGAGAACACCATTCAATAGTAAATATTCTCACCTTTCGAATGGAACTAAAAGATTTAAAATACAAATTATACTTTTAAAGTTAGAGGTATTTTAAGGCAAATAAGTTTTTTTCACAAAAAGTTCAATAACTCTGTAACGGTTGAGAAATAATGGTACATGTAGCGCGATTTTTTTCTCCAAATATGACAGTCTATCACCCTCCGAGAGGTTCTTAACCATGAACCAAACACCCTGTATGAAAATCATCAATGTCAAGTTTTATTTTTTTTTTATTCATTTCGTTTATTTGATAGGCACAAATGCGTTAGCTTGGCGGTGCCAAATGCTTATGTTTTTACATTTTGGATATCTTAAAACTAGGAGGTTACAATGTTGAAATATTTTTTTTACAAGGGAAAAAAAAAAGTTTACAGCTATCTTAAGACTAGAAATAAGATTCAATATACAAGAGAGGGCCAAAAGATTTTTTTATGAAAAAATTTAAAACAAGGGATTCACTTTGATATACAAGAGAGGGAGTAATAGTGTTTTACGAGATATTTTACGGTTATCTTAAAACTAACAATATAGTTTAGTACACAAAAGGGGGAACAAATATTTATGAGAAGTTTTACAGAAATTTTAAAACTAGGGATTCAATTCTATTTACAAGATGGAGGACAAGAGTTTCAATAAAGAGTAAAAATTATAGCTATCTTAAAACTAGGAATACAGAAGACTAATTTGAATTTTTTAACTAAAACTTATGCTTGGTCAAGATATTCAGAGGGTGGCTTATTTCCGCATCAGTGTAGCAGCAGTTGTATCAAGGACAGGGGAGAGACAGGGAAAGAAGAGCAAAACTTGCAACTTTCGCTCGAAGGGGGGGGGGGAGGGGGATCAGCGAAATAAATTTGCGCCTCAGTCTAGTAAGTCGTCAAGTACCGGATTGGCGGATGGTATTCTTCGGACCCGCGGGGAATCCTTCAAAAGTCATCGGACCTCGAGTCGCTCTCGCTTCAGTTTCCTTCTATGCAGGCGTAGTGGTAAGGGCGACGGCGGTTACATAGTGGCACTCTGGAGCTGATCGGTTCCACAAGGCAGGAGGAAACTCTAAAATCGAGAAATAAAAGAGAGGGGCTAAATTGGGATATTTATCGTTTTTATGAAGGTATAAATAAGGGACATTTCCCCTAATCACGAGTTGCCAGCATATCTCGGACTGGTACATTGGGTGGTCTATCTCGGGCCCGAAGGGATTCCTTTAACTGAGACCTGGCGTCACAATACCCGGCGCATACCCAGACAACGTGTTCGATGTCGTGATAGCCCTCGTCACAAGCGCACAGACTACTCTCCGCAAGCCCAATACGCCGCAAATGCACATCCATGGTGTAGTGATTGGACATAAGTCGGGACATTAATGTCAAGTTTTATGAATAATGTTCATAAAGTTGTGAACTAATTCGCGTACTGAAAATCGCATTAGAAAAGACTTGGCGGAAACCGTGACTGAAGTTCACAAAACAAAAACAAATAGTTTCACTAAAATAAGCGTTATGCGGGCGTTACTGAAGGGAAATTGAACATAATTTTAAAACATATGATTTTTGTTCATGGTCCTGTTTCCATAACGTAAAAACGTGATTGGTCCAGGATTTATAGCACTTTATTCACGATTTTAGGAGCAATTTTTTTCCATGTAGTTTGGATTAATGAGAAAGGCACAATTACACCGCTAGGTGGATTAAAACAGGTTTTTCAATTTAATATTCCCATAAAAGCCGGAACTAAACATTTTTTGCCTTTTTCATATAGAAAGGATATGCAATCACTTTAAAAATTGTCAACCTAATCCCGGCCGATTGACATAAGGTTTCTGGGTTTTAACCCTCCCCCGACTGGTCACCACTAATTTAAATTCCCCTTAGATCGCCCCTCATTGCACCCCCTCAGACCACCACCCCATCCATCACTCATACCCCTCCCCCTCTCAACCCCACCCACCTTCGCATGACAAAATTAGTTAGCAGGAAGACAACATTGAGGTAGTGCTGATTAGGCTAATAAAGTATGACATTTTTTTGTTTCAAGTGTGTCACCGTCAACACATAGCTCATCAGGTTCGTGGCTGGCGAACCATGGTGTGTAGGTGTAAAGTGTACTAAGAATGTATTAGATATTTCTATAATTGAAACGAACATAACCAGCCATAGATTTATAGTTTAGAGAAATGAGAAAGGCACAATTGCGTAACTAGGTGTATTAACACAGGTTTTTTCATCCAGCTTTCTTTTCATTCATTTTGTTCATTTGAAAAAAAAATTTTTTGTAAGAAATGTAAACGGTTTGTTTTTTTAAAAGGCCGAAAATTAACACAGTTGCGAATTACAGTGCTTCTACCCTAATCTCCATCGACATTTCCATTACTATCCATTGGCAACTCGAAGTAATTGCAGAAGCTGTAAAGAAAGGAAAAGAAGCTTACCTAAAACAATAGCAATACTCGACGAAACTTACCCTTTGGTTTCCTGAATGACTGCGTGTCGGCTCTTTCACTACTAAGACTTTTTAAAAGTTTCAAAAGTCTTTAGATACTTGATAAATGGTTACTCACGAGTAACCGGTGTAACAGTCTATCTGTTTTTGAGCTTCAGCAACACGTAAAAAGTTTTTGCGCATCAATTCACACTTTGTGAAGTGATCATTTCTGTGTCTACATCTACTGACATAATTTTATTAAAATTCATTACCTATTGCTTCATATATGGTTGAATTGAAAAGTTTTGAGTTTCATTCAAGTTCGCAGTACATATGTATACATATTTAATAGCACCCTGATTCTCGAACATCTAACTCTGATCCCATATTTCCAAACCAATAGCTTCAGCTCGTTCAAACCGAGCTGATGATGGAATTGAGTGAAAAATCGATTCCCAGATTATTTCCCCCGGCACAGCTGCCAAAAGTTCGAGACAACTTTGAACATCATTTATCACAGTCCTATTTGTCAAGATGAACACATGTCTAAGTTCGTAATTTGTCAATATTGCTTCGAGCTATTTTCTCTCGTTTTTGCAGCTGGACAAAAATGAAACACTTAAATCCAAAGATCTGTTAAAGTCGACGACCAAATCGGTTTCTGGCTTAAAATAATCTTAAATTACAGCAGGATATTTTTGTTCAATTAGTGTAGAAGTTAGTCATTCCCTTCAACGAAACTTTCAAACTCTCACATTAGTGTATTGGTAGATATTTTAGAACGGAACCAATCAAGAAGAAAAAGTAAGACCTACGGTCTATTATAATCACATGCTATTGACAAGTGATGTCCCGGAAGCAAGAAGAGCTGGATGTAGTCCATAGTCATCCTTATCGCGCAGAACAAACCTCTACTCTACACAATGATCCAACCAAAGCCACGCGCACAGGTGAAGTGCAAAGCAGCATAAATATTCTAAATCACCGGCCCTCGAATGACTGATTCAATAGGAAAGCAATCGGACAATGGAGCTGCTGGATAATCCGCAAAAGCCCGAGGCTGTCAATTAGAAATCAATCCGTTGAATCGTGTAACCAATGCAATTATTGCTTCAATCACCACACAGTAGTCCATGGCGGACGGGGCCAATAAGTTGCTCCACGTGCGGCGGTGTGGTAAGTGCATTTCCACCGTATCAACTCCTCGTCGGGAAAACTGATTACAGCTGCAGCAATGTCGTCGGTCCGTCTTTTCTGCACAAATGAATTCCGAACGGTCATCCATTTCCTCGGTTCCCTTTGGCAAACTTATTGGTTTCCGCATTCAATTAAATTGATGGCAACCAAGCACCGGCTTTCCCGGGTATGCATTTGCAGTACATCGTATGGGAGTTGTGTTACCATGAATGGTGGAATAAATGATGGCGAACAGAGTCGTCGTCAGCTGGGTAGGTGCTATTGTCGTTGAATCGGTTTTTCCTCTATGTTTATGCATGTGACAGTTACAGCCAGAGCGGGTGAAGTGGGACAGGGACAGCACACTCGGAATCCATCACGCACGTCCACTTCAGTTTGTAAATAGATGGGCGAACTAGCAAGGGCTTACAATCGACTAGATATCTCATCTGACGTCAGTAATGTTGGGGAAAAAAATGGACCGGAACTGAGTGCTGGATACAGACGAACTATTTTCGTTTTATGCGCGTTATATTCTCATTCAAGCGGGAAATGTTTGGGAAGCAAAGTGCTTTCCTGTTTATGTTAATCATTTAGTGAGATGTTAAGTTAGTTGGTTTTATTGTAGCCAGTGCTGTGTAGATTCTTTCATTCATGGTCTTTAAGCGAGACGCTTACAATTATCGTGGAGTAACTTCATTAAGTGGTGTCTAGAAGTTGTTCGAGCTGGCGATTATGGAACCTATTCAAACACATTGCGAGCGATATTTAAGTGACGATAAACATGCTTTTATGACTTGCTGTTCGACAGCATCTAAGTTGATGTACCTAACCTCGTGCATAGTAGAGAGTACGGAGCGTCGTGCTCAAACCGATGCTATATACACCGTCTGATCTGCCGATTCTGATAAAGTTAGCCACTATAATACAATTGCTAGATTGAAGAGATTTGCAATCCACAGTAGTATTTTGTAGTGATTTCGATTCTACCATACAGATCGAAAGGTAGAGTTTGTGATGGGAAATTGCCTGTGGGTGTCTACATTTACTTTTTCGTTACGAATACCACAAGGAAGCCACTTGGGACTATTACAGTTTTTTCTTTACTTCTATGACGCGCATCTACTAATGAAGACTTCACGAATGTCCTTCGTGGACTATCTCAAGATATTTCGTCTGATGCGCTTAGTTGAAAATTCGATGGATATGATAAAGACGAAAGAAGACCAAAGAAGACCAAAGACCACAGAAGAACAAAGACAAAAGACCAAAGAAGACCAAAGACAAAAGACCAAAGAAGACCAAAGAAGACCAAAGAAAACCAAAGAAAACCAAAGATAACCAATGAAGAGCAAAGAAGACCGAAGAAGACCAAAGAAGACCAAAGAAAACCAAAGAAGACCAAAGAAGACCAAAGAAGACCAAAGAAGACCAAAGAAGACCAAAGAAGACCAAAGAAGACCAAAGAAGACCAAAGAAGACCAAAGAAGACCAAAGAAGACCAAAGAAGACCAAAGAAAACCAAGGAAAACCAAGGAAAACCAATGAAGAGCAAAGAAGACCGAAGAAGACCAAAGAAGACCAAAGAAGACCAAAGAAGACCAAAGAAGACCAAAGAAGACCAAAGAAGACAAAAGAAGACAAAAGAAGACCAAAGAAGATCAAAGAAGACCAAAGAAGACAAAAGACCAAAGAAGACCAAAGAAGACCAAAGACAAAAGACCAAAGAAGACCAAAGAAGACCAAAGAAGACCAAAGAAGACCAAAGAAGCCCAAAGAAGACCAAAGAAGACCAAAGACCAAAGACGACCAAAAACCATAGACCAAAGATCATAGAAGATCAAAGACCATAGAAGACCAAAGGCCAAAGAAGAAAAAAGACCAAAGACAAAAGAAAACTGAAGACCAAAGAAGAAGATCAAGGACCAAAGACGAAAGACGAAAGACGAAAGACGAAAGACGAAAGACGAAAGACGAAAGACGAAAGACGAAAGACGAAAGACGAAAGACGAAAGACGAAAGACGAAAGACGAAAGACGAAAGACGAAAGACGAAAGACGAAAGACGAAAGACGAAAGACGAAAGACGAAAGACGAAAGACGAAAGACGAAAGACGAAAGACGAAAGACGAAAGACGAAAGACGAAAGACGAAAGACGAAAGACGAAAGACGAAAGACGAAAGACGAAAGACGAAAGACGAAAGACGAAAGACGAAAGACGAAAGACGAAAGACGAAAGACGAAAGACGAAAGACGAAAGACGAAAGACGAAAGACGAAAGACGAAAGACGAAAGACGAAAGACGAAAGACGAAAGACGAAAGACGAAAGACGAAAGACGAAAGACGAAAGACGAAAGACGAAAGACGAAAGACGAAAGACGAAAGACGAAAGACGAAAGACGAAAGACGAAAGACGAAAGACGAAAGACGAAAGACGAAAGACGAAAGACGAAGGACGAAAGACGAAAGACGAAAGACGAAAGACGAAAGACGAAAGACGAAAGACGAAAGACGAAAGACGAAAGACGAAAGACGAAAGACGAAAGACGAAAGACGAAAGACGAAAGACGAAAGACGAAAGACGAAAGACGAAAGACGAAAGACGAAAGACGAAAGACGAAAGACGAAAGACGAAAGACGAAAGACGAAAGACGAAAGACGAAAGACGAAAGACGAAAGACGAAAGACGAAAGACGAAAGACGAAAGACGAAAGACGAAAGACGAAAGACGAAAGACGAAAGACGAAAGACGAAAGACGAAAGACGAAAGACGAAAGACGAAAGACGAAAGACGAAAGACGAAAGACGAAAGACGAAAGACGAAAGACGAAAGACGAAAGACGAAAGACGAAAGACGAAAGACGAAAGACGAAAGACGAAAGACGAAAGACGAAAGACGAAAGACGAAAGACGAAAGACGAAAGACGAAAGACGAAAGACGAAAGACGAAAGACGAAAGACGAAAGACGAAAGACGAAAGACGAAAGACGAAAGACGAAAGACGAAAGACGAAAGACGAAAGACGAAAGACGAAAGACCATCGAAGACCAAAGACCACAGAAGACCAAAGACCACAGAAGACCAAAGACCACAGAAGACCAAAGACCACAGAAGACCAAAGACCACAGAAGACCAAAGACCACAGAAGACCAAAGACCACAGAAGACCAAAGACCACAGAAGACCAAAGACCACAGAAGGCCAAAGACCACAGAAGACCAAAGACTACAGAAGACCAAAGACCACAGAAGACCAAAGACCACAGAAGACCAAAGACCACAGAAGACCAAAGACCACAGAAGACCAAAGACGGAGACACAAAGGGCCACAATTTGCAATTGCAATATTTTGATACAAGAGCAATTTTTCAAAAGGGCGTACGCGTTTTTACGTATATTAATTTCAAAAGAATTTTGTTCGATTACTGTTTTTTATTCAGCAAAACTATTTGAGAACGAGTTACAGGGAATGGACACTTCTGTTCGAACAAAACATACACAGAAAAAAATGTTGTGTCATTAATCAAAAAACCAAAAGTTTATGTTATAAATATAAATAATAGAAAAAAACAATTTTTTAAATACTATTATATTTTGTTAACAAAATCCTAAAGAGGAAAGAAATATTTTGAATGTGACAGCATGATAAAACAAATTTCTAACAATTATTTTATACATTATGCATCGTGCATCTTGCATTGGCCTGCTAATCCAAACTAAATGTTTCGATTTCATTAGTTCTCATCAGCTTAAAATGAGCTTCTTTTCTTGAGAGACATCACGTTTGACTAGGGGATGCTCAGGAACACAAATTGTGTCTCCGTTTTTTTGGAACTAGTGTTAATCCGGCGTTAGCTTAGTCCGTTAACTAAGTTAGTGTCGGATAAGGTAATGAGATGAAGTCGAAACGCAAATTTATTTAATTTTATATATGTTTTTAAATTAAATTCTAATTAATATACAAAACTGTAATTTTATTACAGAATATAATTCTAAGTTTAATTTAAAATCAAATTGCATTTAACAAAAATCTTTTAAAATGCACCAGTTTTCGAGATATTTGAAATTTTGCTCTTACAAAAACAATTAATTCGTGTAATTATGCCCTTTTATTTATTTTATTCGCGTTAACTCATTGTAAAATGTGCACAATTTAATGTTCATCGTTTTAGAGACGTAACAAAAACTTTTTTTTTAGTGTATTTGGATCATGCAGAAGCTTTCAATAAAAAAGTTTAACAGACATTTTATGATGGGGTAACGCGAATAACTGTTAAAAAGAGCATAATTACACAAACTAATTGTTTTTGTAGGAGCAAAATTTAGATTTTTGTTGACAAAATATAAAGAATTTAAAAAGATGGATTTAAATATTTAAATTTTAAATTTAAATATTTAACATAATTTTTTGTTTCTGTAAAATAATTTTTGTTTCTGTAAAAAAATAACAAAACATTTTTTTCAGCGCATATTTTTTTTCGTACAGAAGTGTTCATTTCCTGTAACTTGTTCTCAGATAGTTTTGTGGTATAATATACGGTAATCGAACAATTTTGTTCAAAAATGCTACACGCAGAAACTGAGTCAAACTAATTTTATTGACTGTGGAAAATGTTTACTCCTCCATGCCGATGAAACGTGTAATGTTTCTTCGGAAGCTTAGATGGTCGATCACAATTTTAAAGATTTTCGGACGGACCTTCGTGGAATTCCTCGTGGGAACTTTTTACAAATTACCACGCGTCTGCTTCATTTTTCAGCCGAAGCGGCAGCTTTGTATATGGCTTAGGTTCGACAAAAACAATGCTAAAAAAGCTGTCCACAGACAAAAATAGGATACAACCTGCTTTGGCAAAAGGCTTTTTGATAAAACCCTTGGATCCAGGTGATGGAGAATGTTTGCGACGAAATGGTAATGTTTCGTAGAATCAACGCTAACTACGAGGTGGACCGTCTAGCATTACATGGAAGAAAAAAAAAACGACATCCCCGGAATTGGACATCAAACGTGACACAGAAAAGCGAATACGAAATGACAGAATGAAGAATCAAGCGAGTTTTATTTCTTCGAAATTTTAATGACAATCTCACAAAGGCGTGGTAATTGCATTTCGGGAAGAGAACAGTGAATTTTCTGTCTATTCAGGACCAGATATACGATGCTAACGCACAAGGGATTTTTTAAGGGGGGACAACCATACCGAGAATCGAAATTGAATTGCAGGTCTTTTCGAAATATTTTTTTCTAGCTTATCTGTCTGTTCTCTGTACTTCTACCTTTCAATTATGCCGAAATGAGTAATGATACCAAGAAAATTGCTGCCGCGCTACAAGCGAACTGAACTGCTGTAAATTTTTCAAAACTGTCCCTAAAGACCATCTCTTCGGTAAATGGAACTGTTGATAAGAGGGAATATGGAGTTCAATGTGGCTAATGTTCGCACACACTGCGATTCAGCCATATTAAACCTACACTGTAAATAATGTACACTTTTCTTCGAAGAAATTCGACACATAAAATTTAAGTGTCAAGCCACACTGAAAATTCAAAAACTTTCCACTTGCCCTTTGATAAAATAACACTTGAAAATTATGTGTGCCACTCTATGGCAATATCGAATACTATTGCTAATAAATTTTAAGTGTTATCATATTAAATAATAAATAATGTACACTTTTTTTCGAACAGATTTGACACATAAAATTTAAGTTTCGAGCCATACTGAAACTTCAAGAATTTTCCATTTGCCCTTCAATAAAATTACACTTGAAAATTAAGTGTGCCACACTATGACATGATCAGCTGTCATCACATTTAAATAATAAGTGTCAATGTTTTGAATCATAAATGTTTTCCCAATGAAATCTATGTTTGCTGACAATTTCGGCAACATTAAGTGTACAAACACTTAAATAAAAGTTCACTTTTCCCAACATCAATTTGAGGTAACATGGCTGGTTATAAAGGTTTTGAATGGTAAGTAAATTGATGGAATTTAAATTATCAAATAACATATGTTTCCGGTAAAATATTTAATTCATTAGATAATTTTTTACAGAATGAAGAAAGAGCGAGGGAGTGCTACGGGAACTCCACCTGGACATTCAACTTCCCGATTCCCAAACGGACTAATTTTATGAAGAAGATTGCTATTTTTAATTAGGTTGTAAGTAAATTTGTATTTGCATATAAGCTAATTTCTATTTTTATATTGAAATAAAAACGAACTGAAAAATCTTGAATGTATCAGTCATTTTGATAAAATTCTCTCTCCATTTTAAAATTAACTTTTTTCACATGCGTTTTATAGGAAATATAATATAACATTCATATTGATTCCAACTTGAACTCTATATGAATAACAATCAATAACCATTAGTCAGGCACTTGATTTTAATACGCCATGTATATGAAACTAAAGTGTGGCCTCTATTGAAAATAACGTGATTCAAAGAAGTATGTTAATAAGTGTCTAACACATGAGATCTAAGTGAGAGGACAGATGCGGCAAAATCAAGTGTAGAACACTTGAGTTCAATGTGCGGATTATTTGCAGTGTAAGGCAATGATTATGTTCAGGACCATTACCCAAGAACAGTCGTACACAGAAAAAAATAATTTGTAATGTTATATTTATTTTATGCATATATTTGGAGCGTGCTTCCTTCAGTAAATTTTATTATAATTTAACGCGTTGATTGAAAATTACAGTTTCATTATAGTACAAAACTGACTTGATCCAATTAGCAGTGCGACGAGACTTTGCTAACACATATCACTGTAGAATCATTCATTATTTTGTGCCATATCGTCGAGCTGAGTCGATTGGTATCTTGCAAGTTCGAGCGAATTCCAAAATTTCTTTTATAAGAAATATAAAAACAGTCGATTTTAGCGGTAATACAATTGTAGCATTAAATTGTATAGGCTATTTTAATGATATCCTGTCTAGTCAAACCCCGACAAAGCACCGTCTGGTCTATGATTTATCACTCATATAAAAATACAGCATAATGACTTTTTCCTGTGGATAATGGGCCAGTTAGTGTCATTTTTGTCGCCGTTGTATCGTCCACTCGTTAGGAGGCTGAGGAAACATCAGACCCATTGGAAAAGAAAACCAATTAGGTTCTGCCTTACAATAGCCAACGCCTACTTCTATCCGGCAGGCAACGTGCCGACATTATATTTTCGTGTCAATTTCGCACCAGATAATGGAACGCGACATTGCATAAAGTGTAGAACGTTGACTCATGCAAATGATGGTTGAACTTGAATTACGAAACCTGTACCTACAGAGGCAAATGGTGTTCGTCTGGACTGTCATCCACCTAACAATGTTCATCTTCCACCGTGGATGATTTTCAATTTTTCTTCTCTCGTGTTATCCTGATATTCCACTCGCTAGCTGCATGCCAGCTCAATTATTGTCAACTAGGGCGAAACGCAAACTGACGCATGGTTGAGATACACGCACGCTATTTTTTTCTGCAAGGGTAAGCAAGGCAAAGCCTTGGTGCTACATTCCGGTGCAGAGCTTGATTTGGTATATGGTTAGTTCATGGATGCGATGAACACTGCTGATTTGGTTCCAATCTTGGTCAACCAGTCTTTAAGATACCGTGTTATTTGGTATTATTGAAAACTTTCTGAAACAACAATTTGTGAAGTTGGAAAAAACACTCACTGCTCCACGACACCCACTGTCCGCATACACGGCAATCTAGCACAATGCTCCATCTCAACCGCAGCGTCAGGCTCAAATTAAAAAGTCTCAACGTTGTCGGAAAAATATCGCCTCGCTCGACGCAGAAAGCAAGCCATGGATAGGTCGTTTTTTGTTCAAATTGCGCTTTGACGCTCCATCAGGGACGGAGCATTCTGTTTGGATCTTTACGAACCAATTCATACAGAGAGTAGTCTTCGTGTCACTTTTGTTCAAGCCGAAAATTGGCTTCTCATTTCCGGCACACTGCGCACTGATTCATCCCAATTTTTAGGTTCCTTCCGCAGCTTCAGTCACATCCATCATCAATTCAACGGATCGGTCCGAAACTCGGACCGCGCTTGGTCCAAAGCAGCACACACCGGCGACATTGCCATCGGCCGTTTTATGAACAGATTCGAGGATAGCATGACAACGTGAAAGGTGGACTGTAATGGCTAAGGAATCGTTTAGATTGCAAATTCAATGAAAGTCAAATGAAAAAAAAGAAACACGAAACGACGTGATATTATGTCAGCTACGAGGAATCACGTAGCCAAAGTGAAAATTAGCCGTCACTTATTGTTCCGTTGTTGGACGTCACTTTTTGGCTAGATGCTGGATGACATGGGGGAGAAAGATTTACGTTGAGTTGAAAGGCTGAAAATATGAGGGGCCAGAGCGCTTTGTTGCCTCCAACTTGACATTTGGTTTGTTCTCTGATCTTGAAAGGATATGCGTGTTTGAAAAATGACAGGATATTCAGTTAAACGTGTATCCGGGCCTAACGAATATACTGTGGGAGTTCTAATGTTTCACTTTGATAATTTCTTCAGAAAGCCGGCAACATGTCCTATTCAGAACGTGATCTGTCAACCTTTTTCCGTTTCAATCGAGAAACACGTGTACCGGAACGCTCATATTCTGATGGGGTCGAGTTTCACCGCAGGAAAACCGCGCTCAGGAGAAAGAAAAGTAAAAAATAATATAATTAAAAGTGACAACAGGAAATATATCTGCATTGTTGGAGTTTTAGGGGAACGGGCGCGGGTAGATTTCTTGATTTCAAACCGTCAGTGAGTGCCCCGAAGCCGACAATCTTTGCCAGGCTCTTCGCGGCACATGTCCACAGCACTACTGTAGTAAACGGCGCTATATCAGACTTGTGGTTTACCATTCTCAATTTTCCATTTTTTTTTTTTTTTATTCATTTCGTTTATTTGATAGGCACAAATGCGTTAGCTTGGCGGTGCCAAATTCTTTTGTTTTTACATTTTGTATATTTTAAAACTAGGAGGTTACAATGTTGAAATATTTTTTTAAAAAAGAAAAATTTTACAGCTATCTTAAGACTAGAAATAAGATTCAATATACAAGAGAGGGGGCGAAAGATTTTTTTTATGAAAAAATTTTAAAACAAGGAATTCAATAGTAATAATTTTTAGGAAATATTTACAGTTATCTTAAAACTAACAATATAGTTTGGTACACAAAAGGGGGAACAAATATTTATGAGAAAATTCGCAGGTGTTTTAAGACTAGGGATACAATTCTATTTACAAGATGGGGGACAATAGTTTTAACAAAGAGGTAAAATTACAACTATCTTAAAACTAGGAATACAGAATACAAATTTGAACATTTTTAGCGGAGACTTATGCTTGGTCAAGATATTCAGAGGGGGGCTGTAGAAGCAGTTGCATCAAGGACAGGGAAGAGAAAGCGTAGATGGTGACCGGGAGAGAAGAGCAAAACTTGCAACTTTCGCTCAAACGGGAGATCAGCGAAAGATTACCGCCTCAGTCTAGTAGGTCGGATTGGCGGATGGTATTCTTCGGACCCGCAGGGAATCCTTCAAAAGTCATCGGACCTTGAGTCGCTCTCGCTTCAGTTTCCGTAGTGGTAAGTGCGACGGCGGTTACATAGTTGCAGTCTGGAGCTGATCGGTCCCACAAGGGAAGAGAAAGCTTCTAAAACGAGAAATAAAAAGAGAGGGGCTAAATTGGGATATTTGTCGTTTTTATGAAAGTATAAATAAGGGACATATAGGGGAAATCACGATTTGCCAGTATATCTCGGACTGGGACATTGGGTGGTCTACCTCGGGCCCGAAGGGAATCCTTTAACTGAGACCTGGCGTCCAAGTACCCGGCGCATACCCAGACAACGTGCTCGATGTCGTGATAGCCCTCGTCACAAGCGCACAGACTACTCTCCGCAAGCCCAATACGCCGCAGATGCGCATCCAAGGTGTAGTGGTTGGACATAAGTCGGGACATTACACGAATAAAATCCCGACCCACATCCATCCCCCTGAACCAAGGCTTCGTTGATACCTTTGGGATAATGGAATGTAGCCATCGTCCAAGTTCACCATTGCTCCACGAGGTTTGCCAACTGTTGAGCGTCCTCTGACGACAAATACTAAAAAATTCGTTGAAGCAGATTGGTCTTTCGTATATGTCACCATTTAATGCGCCCACCTTTGCTAATGAGTCGGCCTTTTCATTGCCCGGGATAGAACAATGAGAGGGGACCCAAACAAAGGTAATTTGATAAGATTTTTCAGATAACGTACACAAGGACTCCCGTATCTTCCCCAGGAAATATGGGAATTGCTTTTTGGGCTTCATCGCACGAAGAGCCTCGATGGAGCTGAGGCTGTCCGAAATGATGAAGTAGTGATCTGTGGGCAGAGTGTCGATGATCCCAAGGGTGTACTGAATTGCAGCTAACTCTGCGACGTAAACTGAAGCGGGATCATTGAGCTTGAATGAAGCGGTGATAGTATTGTTGAAGATACCGAAGCCAGTGGACCCATCGAGATTTGATCCGTCAGTGTAGAACATTTTGTCACAGTCGACTTCTCGGAATTTATTATAAAATATATTGGGGATCACTTGCGGGCGTATATGGTCCGGGATTCCACGAATCTCTTCCTTCATGGATGTGTCGAAGAATACAGTAGAATCAGAAGTATCTAGGAAACGAACACGGCTGGGAGTATATGAAGAAGGATTAATGCTCTGTGCCATGTAGTCAAAGTACAAGGCCATAAATCGGGTTTGAGAATTAAACTCGACGAGCCTCTCGAAGTTTTCAATCACCAACGGGTTCAGAATGTCGCATCGGATGAGCAATCGATATGAGAGTTCCCAAAATCGATTTTTTAGCGGAAGAACGCCCGCCAGCACTTCGAGACTCATCGTATGGGTCGAGTGCATGCAACCCAAGGCAATGCGCAAGCAACGATACTGGATTCTCTCCAGTTTGATGAAGTGTATGTTCGCAGCGGAGCGGAAACAGAAACACCCGTACTCCATCACCGACAATATCGTTGTTTGGTACAACCTGATCAGGTCTCCTGGGTGAGCACCCCACCATGTTCCAGTTATTGTTCGGAGAAAATTGATCCTTTGTTGGCATTTCTGTTTCAGATACCTAATGTGACATCCCCAGGTACCTTTAGAGTCGAACCAGACCCCGAGATATTTAAATGTGAAAACCTGGTTGATCGTTGCACCCATTAATAGAAGCTGGAGTTGCGCCGGCTCACGCTTCCTAGAAAAAACAACCAACTCAGTTTTCTCCGTGGAGAACTCAATACCCAGCTGAAGAGCCCAAGCAGACAAATTGTCCAAGGTATTTTGTAATGGTCCTTGCAAGTCGGCAGCTTTGGGCCCTGTAACAGAGACCACCCCGTCGTCTGCAAGTTGCCTTAGCGTGCATGAATTGGCAAGACAATCGTCAATGTCATTCACGTAGAAATTGTAGAGCAGGGGACTTAGACATGAGCCCTGGGGAAGACCCATGTAGCTAAATCGCGATGTTGTTAAATCGCCATGCGAAAAGTGCATGTGCTTTTCAGACAACAGGTTTAGCAAAAAGTTATTTAAAATTGGCGAAAGACCATGCTGGTGCAGCTTCTCTGACAGAATGTTGATAGAAACTGAGTCAAAAGCCCCCTTAATATCCAAGAAGACTGATGCCATCTGCTCTTTGTTAGCATAGGCCATTTGGATTTCTGTAGAAAGCAACGCAAGGCAATCGTTCGTCCCTTTGCCTTTGCGGAAGCCAAATTGTGTATCTGACAGTAAGCCATTTGCTTCAACCCAATTGTCGAGGCGAAACAAGATCATTTTCTCGAACAACTTCCGAATACAGGACAGCATTGCAATCGGCCGATATGAGTTGTGGTCGGAGGCTGGTTTTCCTGGTTTTTGGATGGCGATGACCTTCACTTGCCTCCAGTCATGAGGGACAATGTTACCCTCAAGAAACTTGTTAAATAAATTCAACAGGCGCCTTTTTGCAGTGTCAGGCAGATTCTTCAGCAAGTTGAATTTGATTCTGTCTAACCCTGGGGCGTTATTGTTGCACGATAAGAGAGCAAGTGAGAACTCCACCATCGAAAACGGTGTTTCGTTCGCGGTATCGTGAGGAGACGCGGCGTGGTACGTTGTCTGTACCGGGACAGAGTCCGGACAGATCTTCTTGGCGAAAGCAAATATCCAACGGTTTGAATATTCCACGTTCTCGTTGGTACTATTACGGTTACGCATACGTCGAGCCGTACCCCAAAGAGTGCTCATCGCTGTTTCTCTCGTTAACCCGTCGACGAACCGGCGCCAATAACTACGTTTTTTGGCTTTCATTAGACTCTTCATTCGCCTTTCTAACGACGCGTACTGTAGATAGCTAGCGGGTAACCCGTCTTCCCGGAAGGCCTTATATGCAGTGGACTTTTCCGCGTACAGCTCTGAGCACTCTTTATCCCACCACAGGGTGGGAGACCGTCCATGGGTATTCGCGCTGGGTACTGGTTTAGTCTGAGCTTGATTCGCACTGTCGAGAATCAAGCCAGCCAAAAACCTGTACTCTTCCTCCGGAGGAAGTTCTTGAGTGGATTCGATTTTAACGGATATCGCGGTCGCGTAACTCTTCCAATCAATGTGCCGTGTGAGGTCATACGATACATTGATTGTTTCCGATGGTCTTGAACCGTTAGCAATTGAAATCACGATAGGCAAATGGTCGCTACCGTGGGGATCAGGGATCACCTTCCACATGCAATCTAACTGTAGCGAAGTCGAGCATAGAGATAAATCCAACGCGCTTGCGCGTGCTGGTGGTGTAGGAATCCGCGTCATTTCTCCCGTGTTTAAGATGGTCATGTTGAAATTATCGCAAAGATCTTGGATTAATGTTGATCTATTATCATCATGAAGACAGCCCCATACCGTACCGTGCGAGTTAAAGTCTCCCAGAACTAGCCGCGGTGCCGGTAAGGATTCCGTGATATTACAAAGCGTTCGGTGCCCTACCGAGGCTCTAGGAGGAATGTAGATGGAAGCAATGCAAAGGTCTTTACCTTTGATTAAAACTTGACAAGCGACAATTTCAATGCCTGGTGTCGAAGGGAGGTTAATTCGGTTGAAAGAATAGCACTTTTTGATCCCCAAAAGTACTCCTCCATAGGGGTTTTCTCGATCCAGACGAATTATATTAAAGTCGTGGAAGTTGAGATTTATATCGGAAGTTAACCAAGTTTCACATAATGCGAAAGCATCACATTTTAAACTATTTAGTAAAAATTTAAAGGAATCGATTTTCGGGAGGATACTTCTGCTGTTCCACTGTAGAACAGTGATCGAATCGGTGACCTCGTTCGATGACTTAGCCATCGAAGGATACGATCGCTGCAAGGAGGGGCCATTTAGTAGTCAACTGCTTCAAAAATGTTTGCACTATAGGGAGAAAACGTATCAGAAGGCTTTTAAGAGGATCAGTAACATTGAAAGCTGTGAAAATTAAGTCCACTATGTCAGAAAATTTCATTAGTCCGCTACTGGACTGAGTATCTGTTTGAAAAAAGGGGACACTTGGGGTTTTTGGTGTCCCTGGAAGTGGTGGGTACTCCTTGTTAGAATTAATATTTCCAAGTCCTGGAGCAAATTGCTTCGGCTTTTGTGCATCACTTCCGTTGGATTTATTGATTGCGGTTGGCGCACTCTGAGTGGACGACACCTTGGCACCCTTACGAGGCAATGTAGGGGAGGCTAGATTTCTCCTCTTCCTGGATTCCCCTGGGTTAACCAATGATGTTCCCTCCTGTGGGTCGTCAGATTCTTGCTCAACGCCAGCCAAAAGAGCAAAGGAATTTTCGGAAGGGACAGATGGCGAAGCATTCTTTAGCATTTCTGCATAAGAGTGCCTCGAGCGATCCTTAAGGGAGCGCTTAATTTTATCCCCGCGCTGCTTGTACGCCGGGCATGACTTAAGAGCATGCGGAGGGCCCCCGCAGTAAATACACTTCTCAGTTTCTCCACCGCAAGCGTCATCCTCATGCTCTCCCTCGCATTTGCCGCACCGTTTTTTATTGCCACAATAAGTGGCTGTGTGGCCCAGTTGCTTGCAATTGCTGCAGTTCATTACCCGCGGTACAAATAGGCGAACAGGTAGGCGAACCTTATCCAGGAGGACATAGTTGGGAAGAGCAGATCCGGAGAAAGTCACCCGAATCGAGTCTGACGGAGAATAAGTTGTCTTATCATCTTCAGTTTTTGCGGAATACAATTGCTTGCATTCCAGAATTTTCACCTTTTGAAGTGAAGGGTCCTTAAAGCAGCCAACCCCGTACTTCAACAGGTCTTCGCACTTTAGACCCGGTTCGGCGACGACCCCATCGATCTCCACAACTCTACAAGGCACATACACTTTGAATTGCCTCGTAAAACGCTCGCTGCGAGCAATCTGGTTTGCCTGGTCGAGGTCATTTACTATAACGCGTATCTTATTAGCTCGAACACGTGTTATCTGAGCCACGGACGGGTAGTTGGCAGTCAGCTCCCGTGAGATTTCTAGAATATTGGGCGATTTCGTGTTGGGCCGGAAATACACCACCCAGGGTCCAGTCGAACTGGCTGGGTATGTTTTAATACGGGGAGGACTGGGGGAATCAGGGGAGGGAGTAATTTCGGGTTTATCCGGTATATCCATGGGAATATCATTCCCATCCAATGTTACTTCGCCCTCGGCCATTTAGGCACGAGGATAACACGTGGTGTAAACGAGAGATGAAACTTATATTCAGGGGAAAGGGCAGAAGTAGAGACCGATCGGGGAAAGGGAAATGAAAGAAAAAAAAAAAAATACTTAGCTTATATAGCGGCGATTCCGGCTATTCTGGTATTCACTTCACCAGCCTGGGCACCGGCGAACAAAGACTGCCTCGAACAATGGTTGACCTTCACTGACAATTTATTCTTGTTCACTTTATGCACAGCACCAGAAAACGAACTGCTTCGATCGAGAGCTCGGAGAGTTGTGACAATTTTCCATTGTTTCGAAGAGTATTGCGTGCAGAACTATTCTCTCAAAAACTCCGAATACGCGATAGTCTGTCTACTTCAACGTTTACGTTTCATATCCGCATGGAGTAACAGGGAGTATCAGCGCTTTGTACAGAGCAAGTATTATGTGCGGTTGTAGGCTACGGGAAACACATCCCTCACTATTTGTAGTATTTTGCATGTTTTGCGAATTTTATAGATGGAATTTCTATATTCATACGGGTTGGGTGTGGTCAACCGAGTTAAACAAAATTCTCGATGCTTTGCATCGAAAATAAGAGGATATTCAATTGAATACATGGAAATAGCATAATGTAACAAAACAAAACGATGGATTGGGCTTTGCCAATAAAGTCATCCGCGTAGAAGCTCTAATGATGAACAGGTTTCTCAAGTGCGTAGTCTTCATATTCATGTGCCGGAGGCTGGTGCAAAGTTAGAGTAGCAAAGAAATGACAATCGGCACAATCCGCATGTCAGTCTGAGAGCAAGTCAGAGTAACGAGAGTAAAGAGAGTAAAGAGAATAAAAAGAGTAAAGAGAGTATCGAGAGTACAGAGAGTAGAGAGAGTAAAGAGAGTAAAGAAAGTAAAGAGAGTAAAGAGAGTAAAGAGAGTACAGAGAGTAGAGAGAGTAAAGAGAGTAAAGAGAGTAAAGAAAGTAAAGAGAGTAAAGAGAGTAAAGAGAGTAAAGAGAGTAAAGAGAGTAAAGAGAGTGAAGAGAGTAAAGAGAGTAAAGAGAGTAGAGAGAGTGAAGAGAGTAAAGAGAGTAAAGAGAGTAAAGAGAGTAAAGAGAGTAAAGAGAGTAAAGAGAGTAAAGAGAGTAAAGAGAGTAAAGAGAGTAAAGAGAGTAAAGAGAGTAAAGAGAGTAAAGAGAGTAAAGAGAGTAAAGAGAGTAAAGAGAGTAAAGAGAGTAAAGAGAGTAAAGAGAGTAAAGAGAGTAAAGAGTGTAAAGAGGATAAAGAGAGTAAAGAGAGTAGTGTGTTGATATGTTAAAAGCTAAATACAATTCATCAGCAATAATTCAATTTTTATCTTCTCCTACTTACATTGGTCACCCTGTTTCTATCGTAATGTCCAACTAGTACGGGAAAGAGGGTAACAGTGGAACTATGAAAACAATACGTTTTCATAGTTCCACTCTTACCCTCTTTCCCCTACTTCCGAAAGTTACAGTAAACCACTACCTCTTTTACAGCTAGCCAACAACCAGAATTAAATTTTAATAGAAACTTCAAAAAACTCCGAAACGCATGTTATTAAACGTCAACCCTACTTTTGACTTATCTCATCTATTTCTCCGTGCAAGAGCTCGTGGTAGAGAAACAGTTAACGCACCGCTCTCTCACGTGGCCGAGGGGCACTCGAGGGGCTGGTGGGAATCACCGTAACATCTCCCCGACCCGTAAGGCTAGTCTGGAACATCCGATACAGCTTTACCTCTCTCCACATCCAGTAGTGCCAACTTAGCCACCGACCGACGCATGATTCCGCCAGCTGTTTGCACCGTCGCCTTACGTACGCTACCGTCACGTCCTTCTCTAACGTCGACTACTCGACTCCGAGTCCATCCGTTGCGCGTTTTTTCATCGACGACTATCACTGAGTCTCCTACTCTGATCGGCCTCGTTTCTTCAAACCATTTTGTTCGACGAGCGATTGTCGGTAGATACTCTCGTACCCATCTCCGCCATTCATCTAGCATGGTTTGACAGAGCTGCCAATCCCCTCTGCATGCCAACTTGGGGTCGACTGTTCGACTTCTCGGGATTTGGATCACTCCGTTCGAACTCATCAGCAGGAAATGATTCGGTGTCAAGGCCTCTTGCTGTTCCGTCTCTAGAGGAATGAATGTTAGCGGCCGTGAATTGACAATGCTTTCGGCTTCCACTACGAGCGTCGCTAGAGTTTCCTCGTTCGGAATTTTGGACGTATACATTGCTGAAAGAGCCATTTTAACGGACCTCACCAATCGCTCCTATGTGTGGTGCAGCAGTAGGATTGAACTCCCAACGGGTATTGGTGTTTGTGAAAGTTTCGGCAAGCTGACCATCAATGCCCTGCATCTTCCTGCACAACTCGTTGTTCGTCCCCACGAAGTTCGTCCCAGGATCGCTATGTATCTCCACCGGGGCACCTCCTTTTTTTACAATGGAGAAGACCTTTACGTCCTAGCCCAGTACACGTGCTATTGGTAGGGTTCAAGCTACCACACGGGGTGCACTGGGGGCGTGTCGGGCTCGAATGGTGACGCTGCCATTAATACCGACTAAACTCCATTGGGCTCCGCCATCGTTCCTCCCAGGAACTACCTCTCGGTATTACTTCTGGGGGGATGGCTGTACTTGATGTACTCATTCACTCTCACTCACGCGTTCATACGTCCTGTATGAGGCTTACTTGGGTGCTCTCTCTATCGCACCTTGATTCACTCGCAAACACTCCCACATGCGGCTGACTTTTGTGCTCACCTTTCTCGTTCCTTGCGAGGCTGACTTGTGTGCTCACCTTTTTCATTCCTTGCTAGGCTGACTTTTGTGCTAGCCTCTACCATACCATGTGAGGCTGACTTTTGTGCTCACCCTTAACATGCCGTGTGAGACTGACTTGGATGCTCACCCTTTCACTCCTCTGCCACGCCATAAGGTATCGATAGCTAAGTCCCAACATACTACGCTACGACCCTCCCGTCTTGGCATGAGGCAGTCCACTTATACGCCTATGCACTCACTCTTCTGTCTTGCTTCGGGGTGGCTGAGTTTACCCCTTACGCGGTCGCCAGTCGCTGCGCCAAACCTACCTCGGCATGAACAGACCATTCACTCCCTTTTTTGCGCTTGGCCTTTTTCGCTCCAATTAACCAATCACCTGTAGCCTACAGGCAATCTGGATGGTAGCAGCCGAGACTGCGTTCCACTTCTCCACCGATTGACACATCCGCTGAATAAGGGTATCAGGGGTTGTGTCCCAGCCACAGCATTGCTGTTCTTTCGACGTCGAACCGATGACATACGAACAGTATGTGTTCGGCAGTTTCGTCTATACCTGGGCAGTCCGGGCAGACTGGGACCTCCGCATGCCCGAACCTGTGGAGGTACTGTCGGAAACAGCCATGGCCTGACAGGAATTGTGTCAGGTGGAAGTGAACTTCCCCATGGGGTCTTCCCACCCAGCTCGATATGCTAGGTATCAGCCAGTGGGTCTACCTACCTTTCGAGGAGTTATCCCACTCACGCTGCCATCTGGCGACCGAGGTCACCCTGGTGCGCTCGCGGGCTCCCCTATTTCCACGTAGCTCAAAGCACTCCTCATCTTCCCGAATGAACAGCCCGACTGGCATCATGCTCGCTATCACGCAGGATGCATCGTGTGATACCGTGCGGTCAACGACACGACTAGACACTTGCATTCCAAAACTGTATCTCAAATCTGACTACCCCTCAGTGACTCAGGTAACTGATACTGTCAAATTTGGTATATGGTTAGAAAATATGTGAAACTAGCAGCACTAATGAAGCTGTTGTTTTTTTTTCCTAACAACGATCATGCTCCGTTGCAACCCCTGGTTACGCAGACGAAAATAAAACAACAAAATAATTAAACTATTGACATTGGTTGCAAAGGTGAAAATATATTCTGTAATAAACTGTAATATTAGCGCTGCATTCCAGAGGTAAGTGATTTTTTAATCAAGAACTATCTATTTACGATTCATCCTGCTTTCAGCACCATCGAATGATCGATACCTGTTTCGTCAGACAAATCGCTTCCTGAAATCAAAACGTCTTCCCTTACCTAGTACGGGAGATAGTGCAGAAAAAATGTTAACGCAAATTCAATGTATTAGGTTAGCACGACATTAATCGATTGAACATATTAAAGGTATAAATCAAGCGTCTAAGGCAATGATGATTTTAGTATCTTATAAATAATAACAAAATATGATTAGAAGTCCACGTCCATTCCGATGGCGCTGTTCATGAAAGTCCACCTGATTCAGAAATAGTTGAACAGTACAAAGTTATCGCTGCTGGCATGGATCTTGTCCAACTTGTCACTAAAATCTATCCCTTTTACAATATCTGCCTGCATGGGTGACAGATACTAGTGTTGTGTTTGATGCCCCCATTTCCTCGGTTTCGCTGATCTCGCCAGCGTTGTCTGATTCGGCACACGCTGGTTGCAGTGATGGAGCTACGATGACGTCGTTACCGCATATGTTGCAGGTAGATGTAACTAGGGTTGCCACCCCTCCGGGTTTCACCCGGAGACACCGGTTTTCGGGAGCGATCTCCGGGCCTCCGGGCTTTACATAAATTTCTCCGGGTTTGGTGAGAAGAAGCATAATTTCATTTTTTTGGAATTAATTCACTCTTAGTGGTGTTTATCAACACCTACACCAAGGTATGTCAGATTTGTTCTAATCTAACTGACTAGGTCAACATCAAGCGAGTTCTTCCGGTGTTGTTGTTACTTCTGCAGCGATCCTTAGCTGATGGCTAGCGAGGTGAGTTTTGCCCCTTTGTTATGACCTCTGGTGATGAATAACCGACACCACATAGTGCTTCCCATGTAGTGCCGCTGCCCTGCCTTATTTGCTCTCCTCTTATTGTTAGTTGTGGAGAAGAGCAATGCACGTCCCACTTATCTGCCACAGCGAGAGTAGCTGGTGCTTTTGTATTTTTGGCACCTAGTCTGTGAAGTGAAATACTACACCAGATTAAACCGTTCTTAAACGTGAAAAAATTCCAGCTTTATTTTAACGCAGTAATAAAAAACGATTAAAGTGTTCTAAAATGCATAAAATGACGAGCAAATTGCTTTGATTCCAATTTCTGCCTAGCTTCACTCAAAATCCATCACCCCCTCCCCCCGCTCAGTGACAATCTCCGGGTCAAAGCTTCCCTAGATGTAACTCTCGGTTCCTTGACTGAAGTCTTGTGAAACGTGTTGCGTGTCCAAGCTCCAGCAATTTTACGAATCACCAATCTTACCGTCCTTGTTAGAACTTCCTGGGTCTGGTTCTAAGTCGCCTTCAGATGAATGAAAGTCATGAGCTGAACTTTGAAAGAGTCACCACACAGCTGATACGCAAATCTACTCTGTTGTAGAAGCCTCTCATTTTGATCCGGCAGGTTATCAGTGGAGTGATTTAATCACGATTGAACTGTGTAGCTTGAGTTTTAGTGTCACTCCATTTGTGTATTTAGTATTAAGGATTTGTGAAGGCAGATCGTTGTTTGCTTCAATATCTTTTTCATTATCCGACCGATGCTCACCTCACACCATCGAGGCAACTTACTACAGTGTTCTCTGATGCGTGAGATATCGCTTGGAAGGTTCGACACACTTAGATGGCACATGCATCGACAATTGTTACTCGAATATTCGTAATCATTAAACTTACAATGAGATAAAAATTGCTTTCTGGTTCGGGCTCGAATGAATGAGTCCCAGCAACGAAACATTTTACTTAACAGATTAATCGTGCTTACACTGCGGAATTTTCGAAAAGTGTAAAATAGACTAGTTACAACATCCACTGTTGCTAAAACGCTTATATTTTTCATCTATGGTTCAAGGAGATACAATTTTGCCCTTACAAATTTCTGCTACTTCAGTGTCACTGTCTTCTGCGACCCACTGAGAGAAAATTGGACGTCAGTACCCATTGGGATCACTCGTTTAACTGTTCGTTAATTTGCGGCAGAAAGCAGCCCTTTGCAATTCTTACTCCATCGTTCGATACGTTTGGGGCGACGAGGAACCGACATTTCTACCGATTTCCGGAATTCGATGTCTAGCAACTGGACTGCTTCCTCGGCTAACGGAACGAGAGCGACGTTTTCCATCTTCCTTTATCTTTCTTCTTCTGGGCAATTGTCTATTTTGGGGACTTGGGGCAATTGTCTATTTTGGGGGCTTTGCCGCATATCCGAGGACAGGGATCCCAAGCGGCGTGGGGTCGCTAAGGTTCCGTTGGACGAGGCGTTGATCAGCCCGTCGCCGGAATTGTAGGCAAGCCTGGGGTCCTCTCGTTTGTCCGGTTTACTCAAGCGTGGAGGCTATGGCTGGTTTGGGGCAGACTGAGCGGCGGCGAGTAAACCGGGCAAACGAGATCGCAGGTTTGCTTGCAGCTCCAGCGACGGGTTAATCAATGCCTCCTCCAATGAAACCCCAGCGCCATCAGACAGTACATCAAAAAAGCCACATTAATCAGTTTTCGGTTGACTAGTTTGGCTGCGTCGCATCGCTTTCTGGTATGCTATCCGACTTTGATGCCGCTCAGTCTGCTTTAAGCTGGCTACAACCCCTGTATTTGAGTGGGCTGGGCAGCGAGAGGGTCACAGGTTTGCTTGTGGCTCCGGCAACGGGTTGATCAACGCCTCTTCCAACGGAACCTCTGCGGTTTTACGCCGCTTCGGATCCTTGGCCTCAGATATGCGGGGGAACCGCACCACACTAGCTCCGCTGTGAGGGCTCACTTGTTAAAGCACTGCACTATTATTGTTGTGAGTGTTGTTCAGTGCAACTTTTTTTTCGGAATTTTGCATTTCCGCTCTAGGATTTGGTTTGTTTGGGTTGGAGTTCGCCCGTTCGGCAGGAAATCGCATTAAAATCGGACCTCTATCGATGGAGTCTATAAACTAGACAATTACCTACTTCTGGAATCAGAATTACATTAGTTTAATTAATGTATACAATACAGAAATTCGACCTAATTACCTTCTTGTGCTCAACCTCAGGCGATGGATTCTTTGAAGGATTACCGCTTCTTGTTTCTACAGCCGTTGCTGGTTCCTCTTAAGAAGAACGAGAGTGCTTACGATGCCAATTACCTAGGTACTTCGTTTCTCCAGTTTTCCCTGTAACTAGGCAGTCGATTTTGTATTTTGGTTGCTATATAGCAACTAAAAATCAATAAACAAAGAAGTGTTGCTGAAGAAATATTTGTTTCGTTCGAATCAAGGGGTCACTCAATATACTGGTAACTGGCGTCAAATGAATTGGACCATTTTTTTTAATTACATCAAGTTTCAGGTCGTGTCGTTGGTGCGGTAGACAGATATCACTCTGAGGCACATCACGCGGTAGGTGCTCTCCAGTTTCTGTAGGTTACTGGTTACCCTCATTGCTCTTGACCATGACGGGCCGCCGTACCTGAGGATAGATACGGCAACGCCTGCCAGTAACCTACGTCTACTGGCGCACACCTTTGAGCTGTTGGACATCATTCTCGATAGAGCCGCAACAGCAGTCGACGCTCTCTTGCATGTATAGTCGACATGGCTGCCGAAGGTCAGCTTGTCGTCTATAATGACTCCGAGAGACTTCAGACTTCGTTGTGAAGTGATCGCGACTTCTCCCACATGGATAACTGCATGTTGTGCCGACTTGCGGTTGTTGACGATAACCACCTCCGTCTTATGATGAGCGAGCTCCAGGCCTCTCGCGCTCATCCATTCCTCCGCCGTGCTGATCGCGTGTTCTGCGGTTAGTTCTACCTCAGGAATTGACTCCCCGTAGACCTCCAAGGTTACGTCGTCAGCAAAGCCGACGATCTTGACTCCAGGAGGGAACTTCAGTCTCAGAACCCCGTCATACATGAGGTTCCATAGCACCGGGCCTAGGATCGAGCCCTGCGGGACTCCGGCGGTAATCGGAACCCTTTTCTGACCAGCATCGGTCTCGTATAGCAGTACGCGGTTCTGGAAGTAACTTTCCAAGATCCGGTACAGACCCACCGGTAGGCTAAGCCGGTGTAACGAGAGCGCGATGGCATCCCAGCTTGCGCTGTTGAATGCGTTCTTCACGTCGAGTGTCACTAACGCACAGTATCGAATACCTCGCCTTTTTCGTTGGATCGCTATCTCGGCAGTATTTATCACTGAGTTGAGAGCGTCCACTGTGGACTTACCCTTCCGAAAGCCAAACTGGTTGCTTGACAGACCGTCCGTACCTTCCGCGTACGGGGTGAGCCTGTTGAGGATGATCCTCTCAAGCAGTTTGCCAGTCGTGTCTATCAGACAGATTGGTCTGTACGCCGATGGGTCGCCTGGCGGCTTCCCGGGCTTCGGCAACAGCACCAATTTCTGCCTTTTCCATCTATCGGGGAAACGGCACTCGTCAAGGCATCTCTGCATAGCTAGCCTGAACATGTTCGGGTTCGCTATGATCGCTGCCTTGAGTGCGTTGTTTGGAACTCCATCCGGCCCTGGAGCTTTGTTCATTGCTAGGGATTTAGCCACTGCGAGTAGTTCTTCGTTCGTCACCATTTCGGCCGTGCCCGCACTGTCTCGTAGTGCAGGTGGCCAGGGGCTTGTGGCTCGAGACGGGAAGAGTACTTCGATAATCGTTGCCAACCGGTCCGGAGACCGTTCTGGGGGTGAGGAGCCCCCTTTGGTCTTGGCCATCACAATCCTGTAGGCGTCACCCCACGGATTCGCGTTGGCACTCTCACACAGGTTGTCGAAACACGCTCTCTTGCTGCTTTTAATGGCCTTGTTAAGGGCCAATTTCGCAGCTCGATACACTTCACGGCGGTTCTCTCTTGCATCCTCGGTGCGAGCTCTTTGCATCCTACGTCTAGCTCTGAGGCAGGCTGATCGTAGAGCTTCAATCTCGGCACTCCACCAGTATACCGGGCATCTACCGTTTCTTGGCAGTGTTTTTCTCGGCATAGTGGCGTCGCACGCGCGTGATAGAACAGCTACCAGCGCATCCCCGCTTAGACTGTCGGTGTTGGCCTCCAGTGCCAGGGCCGCGGTGAAAGCTTCGCTGTCGAAGTGATTGGACTTCCACCCGCGTACCTGACAGGGATCTCCCGCCCTCGGATGCTGCACACAATAGTTGATCTTAAAGCGGATTGCTAAATGATCGCTATGGGTGTAGCCTTCGTCTACCCTCCATTCCATGCCTGGAACCAGACTCGGGCTGGCAAATGTTACGTCAATCCATGCCTCCACCCCGTTTCTACGGAATGTGCTAGCGGAGCCATTATTAGCTAGCACAGTATCGAGTTTCGCAAGCGCCTCCATTAGCGCTTGACCCCTGCTATTTGTACAGCGGCTGCCCCACTCCACTGCCCAAGCGTTAAAGTCTCCCGCTATGACTACCGGTTTCCGGCCCACTAGGTCCGACGAGAGCCTGTCGATCATCTGGTTGAACTGTTCTATTGGCCACCTTGGTGGGGCGTAGCAGCTGCAATAGAACATACCATTGATCTTGGCAATTGTGCCGCAGTGGATGCGATTGGGACCAACAAATAGCTGGAGAGGGTGCTGAGAAATGGTATCAGTGGATTGCAAGGCTTCCGGAGTTTGACAATGTCCGCATTCCGCGGTATTACTTCCGCCGTGGACGTGACTTGGACTTCAGTAGCGTTCAACTTCTTTCTTTTTTCGATGCCAGCAAAGGCGCATACGGGGCTGCAGCGTATCTTCGGATAGAGACAGTTGACGGTCCGATGTGTTCGCTGCTGGTAACAGAGCAAGTCGTGGATCCTCAGCGGTTTTCTCGATGGAAGGTTTCAGATTGGACAGTGGCGTGCATCTACAGATCAAACTGCAAAAAAGGAGAGGGTTTTAAGATCAGAGTTAAAAATATTCAAATTCATTGAATGAAAATTGATCATATTCAGCCGCATTCATTTTCAATATTCAGTGACGCAGCTGAAAACGTCAAACGAACAAACCGCCCATTCATCCATGCAGATTTTCATTCGTCTCCGATTATTACACGAAGCGACCGTGCAGCAACGAATCAAACGCATCAAAGTAGGCTGTTTAAGATCGAAGCGATTCCGACGACTGCGAAAGTGAAGAGACACGTGAAGGGAAATGTACCGGCAAATACGTTGTCGCTGACTCGAGATGAGTACCGGGCAGCGGAGGTTCCTGACGAGATAAAGGTGCTGAAGAAGAACCGAGAGCTACTGTACGAAGAGTGGTATCGGCTGGATAAAGACAGCTATTTTCACAGCATGAGTTCTTTACTACACAGAAAAAAAATATTTTGTTATTTTAAATTTATTTTCATGCACATATTTGGAGCATGAATATAAATGTAAAATTAAGTTCCACCACAAATACACACAACTTGCCGTGCTTTCTTCGATGAACTTTATCATAATTTTATACGTTGATTGAAACTTACAGCTTCATTAAACGGGATACCTTTAATGTATTTTTAAAGCTATATTGCTGTAAAATAAATGACATGTAATATCACACAAAATCATATGCTTTTTGATGCTTCCATCGAGTGCATCCAATTCAACTTAATTTTCAATCAAATTTTTGATTCAAGCTTTGTATGTTTACATTCGTATTGATTTACATGTCGTTTAAATTTCATTATTTTTTGGTGTGTAGACGCACGGAATGTGCTAAGGCTGGAAGGAAGAGCCGCTCGAGGATCATCGTTGCCATTCGAGCTTAAATTTACGATCATCCTGCCGAAAAGACATCCAGTAACCGACAAATTGCTCGAGTACTACCATCAACAAGTAGCACATAGTTTTCATTGCTCTATTCCGGGTAATGAAAAGGCCGACTCTTAAGCAAAGGTGGGCGCATTAGAAGGTGACAATTTGCTTCAACGAATTTTTCAGTATTTGTCATCAGAGGACACTCGACAGTTGGCAAGACTCGTGGAGGAATGGGGAACTTGGACGATGGTTACATTCAATTATCCGAAGGTATCAACGAAACCATGGTTCGGTGGGGAGGGGTGGATGTGTGTGGGGATTCCATACATTTAATGTCCCGGCTTATGTCCAACCACTATACATTGGATGCGCATTTGCGGCGTATTGGGCTCACAGAGAGTAGTCGGTGCGCTTGTAATGAAGGTTATCACGACATCGATCACGTTGTCTGGGCGTGCGCTGGGTATTGTTGCGCCAGATCACAGTTAAAGGATTTACTCCGAGCCCGAGGTAGACCACCCGATGTTCCAGTTCGGAATATCCTTTATTTCTCGTTTTTAGAAGTTCCTCGTCCTTCCTTTTGGAGCACCAGAGTGCCACTATGTGACTGCTGCCACCTTTACCACGCCTGCAAACATGAAGTCAAAGCGAGAACAGGTCGATGGTCTGATCACTTTTGAAGGATTCTCCGCCGTCAACTCGATCCTAGGCATCTACCATCTACCAGCCTGAGGCTCATGCTACTGTTCTTCTCTTTACCTGAAAGTTTTGATCTTTTTTCACCGCCATCGTGCTCACCTACTCCCCTTGTTCCTGAACAGGAGTTGCTGCTGTTTCAAAAACCAATTTGTATTATATTCCTAGTTTTAAGATAGCCTTGAACCTTTTCATTTTTTTTTCGTTTCCCATCTTGTATATCTAATTGTATTCCTAGTTTTAAGATAGCTGTGAAATTTCTCATAAAAGTTTGTGCCCCTTCTTTTATATTAATCTGCATTCCTAGTCTTAAGATAGCTGTAAAAAATAATAAAAAATAAAAAATAATTATTGTTCAATGTTGTATATCGAATCTTATTTTTAGTTTAAGATAGTTGTAAAAAATGTTGCTCTCAATATTAAATAAAAAAAATTAAATATAAGTAAAGAGAATAAAGAGAGCACAAAGAGTTAAAAGTAATGAGAGCAATGAGAGTAAAGAGAATAAAGAGAGTGAAAGAGAATAAGGATAGTAAAGAAAGTAAAGAGAGTAAATAGAGTAAAGAGAATAAAGAAAGTAAAGAGAATAAGTTGAGTAAAGAGAGCATAGATGGTAATGGTAAAGAGAGTAAAATGAATAAAGAGTGTAACATGGATGAAGGAATTAGAGAGAGATAGTGTAAAGTGAACAAAGAGAGTAATGAGAGTAAAGAAGGTGAAGAGAGTTGGGAAAATGAAGAGAGTAAACAAAGTAAAGAAAGTGAAGAGCGTAAAGAGTGTCCATTCGGTGTAATTTCTATTCGACCTAATGTCCATTTGGCCTAATACCCTTCGGCCTAACGGTCTTTGGCTAAATGACCCAGCATCGATATGCAGCGGGGGTAAGAAATATCATTAAATAAAGGAGCTGTTGGTGACAAAATATGCCAAAATCCCAACTTCCCGTATTTTTCAAAGAATGGGCATTTTTCCAATATTCCCTTTTATTTTCCCATAGTGACAATGGTAAAAACATCAATTAAAAATTGTCCAAATTATGTGGAAGCTGGCGTCTGAGCTTTGACATATGCCACAATATGAAGACGAGAGGGGGTGGTATGCTGAAAACTTTACAAACATTTATTTTGCACTGCCCTAGTAGGTGCACTCATCTCGCTCATCGTACGGGGGCAACGAGACTTTACTGTTTCTATCGTGTATAAGTAACGAAGCGACGCGGGTAAGATTTATTGGTTTCCTTTGCTGAGAACAAGTGCTATGTTTTTTGAATATGCTCTGTACGAAATGAAAAGGCTAACCGGAGGATTAGGTTTCTATTTTTTAACCCGGAAAAGGAAGCTAAAATTACAACCTCGTTAAAACGAAACAGAAAAGAGAGTAGAGTGTAAAGATATCAAAGAAAATACAGAGAATAAAAAAGTGAAGAGAGTAATGAGAGGAATGAGAGTACAGTGAACAAAGAAGAGTAATGAGTGTGAAAAGAGTGTGTAAAAAAGTAAAGTGAGTAAAGAGGATAGAGAATGAAGAGAGTAAAGAGAATGAAGAGAGTAAAGGGAGTGAAAAAAGTAAAGAGAGTTTAGGAAGTAATGCTAGAGTAAAGAGAGCAAATAGAGTAAAAAGATTGAAGAGAGTAAAGAGAGTAAAAAGAGTGAAGAGAGTAAAGAGAGTAAAGAGAGCAAAGAGAGTAAAGGGAGTAAAGAGAGCAAAGAGAGTAAAGATAATAAAGAGAGTAAAAAGAATAAAGAATGTAAAGAGAAAAAATAGAGTAAAGAGAGCAGAGTGCAATGTAGTAAAAAGAGTAAAATGAGTAAAGAGTGTAAAACGAGTAAAGGAAGTATAAAAAGAAGAGAGTAAAACGAGTAAAGGAAGTATAAAGAGAGCAAAAAGAGTAATGAGAGTAAAGAGAGTGAAGAGAGAAAAGAAAATGGAAGGGGTAATGAATGTGAAGAGCGAAAAGAGTATAAAGAATGTAAAAAGAGTAAAAAGTTTAAAGTGAGTAAAGTGAGCATAAAGATTGAAGAGAGTAAAGAGAGTATGGAGAGTGAAGAGAGTAAAAAAGCAAGCAGAGTAAATAGAGTAAATAGTGTAAAAAGTGTAAATACTGTAAAGAGAGTAAAGAGCGTAAGAGAGTACACAGAGGAAAGAAAATGAAAAGAGCTAAAATAGTAATGGAAAGAAAGAAAGCAAAGATGATAAACAGAGTGAAGATAGCAAAGAGTGTAATGAAAGTAAGGAGAAATAGTAAAGAAAATAAAGATAGTAACAAAAGTAAAGAGAATGAAGAGAGCAAAGAGAACACTGAGAGTAAGGATAATACTGAGAGTAATGAGAGTAGTGATAGAAAAGATATTGAAAAATGTGGAACGAGAAAAATAGTAAAGAGAGTCAAGCGAGTAAAGAGAATAAAGGCAATAAAGAGGGTAAAAATAAAAAGAGACAGGATATTACAGATCAATTATTCAACGAAAAAGCGTGACTTTCTGACTAAAGCGTTTGAAAGGAGTTCGCAAATAAAAACACGAATAAATAAATTAAAAATTAAAGTAATAAGTAAAAAAGTAATTAATTGAGGAATAAATAATTAGAAGCACAAGAAAGTAAATAGGTAAATGATTCAATGAACTCCAACAAATCCTGGTAAATATTGATAAACGTTTCGTAATCAAAAAACCACAACTCGTTGCTTAGTTTCAAGAACGTCGTAGCACTAACAAATTAATTGCAACGCTTATGATTTTATTCATTTAACTTTTCCTACTCGACGGTCTTGCTGCAAGATAAATGCGGCACGTTCCACCATACATTATACACATTAAACATTATATGAAATCTCCTCTTGAAAAAAAAAATCTCCGAGAATGTGCGCCAGAGGTAGGCATACTTGATGAATGCTTAGTGAAAATTTTTCCAGCCCTGGAATGTTGTGTTTCCCTTACAACAAAGTGGATTCCTTTCCCCTTTCGGTATCATATATGTAGAAAGGAAAAGAACGATGAAGGATTTTTATTTCTTTGTGGTTGAAGAATTGATGTCGGTTTGTACTATGTTGCTTGCGGTCATAGAATTAAAAGGATCCTTTTCCTGTAGAGATAACATGTAATGATTATGAATGGCTTAAGCGAAACACATGAAACGACAGAAGCATGGCGTTGTTAGAGGCGCTAGTTCGGACGAAATGTAGACCTCAAAGGTATGCAAATCTATGAACCAGAAAAGGGCGGATCTGGTAATACAAATTTATGCCAGAAGTTTTAACCTGAATTAATTAATTATTGCTTTTGTTCATTGTAACGACTGTGGGTGGAAAAATAATTAATCCCCATCCCATTTTCATCCGTAATTAACATAAAAGTATTTTCTGGAAGATGGATTCGACCTTCATTTGTCCGTTTCATTCGACCTCTCGGAGAAGAAAACCATGAATGAACTCAGCCGCCAGAAATTCTGAACAAAGACTTCGTACGATTTGGTTCCCCAAACCTCAATTCATAATTAATGTTCAATCACTTAACAGAAACTGTGATGAGTTCCGCTTCATTATCGATACATTCTCCCACTAGAACTGATTGGATGAATTCTCGAGTGTTTAATTGATTTTGATTAAAGACTCAGAAAAAAAGTTTTACCATCATCAGAGACTATGATTATCTTTAGCAATTTCTAGCTTTGCCGGAGGCAATCTCGTTATATTGGTTCCCAATTAGACGTTAAGTTCGACTTACGAAAACTAATATGGTCTTCCAGCCTGCTGAGTTACGGCGGAGATTGGCATTGGTTTGCGACTGGCCAAACTGGACGCTACACTAGGGTCGGGTACTGATTACATTCTCTGTTTGTATGACTGTTTGGCGGGAAAAAGGTGGGCGAGATGTGTTTGCGTAACAACATTTTACAGTTCTGTGGTTCGTCATAAATGGATAAATAATCCTGCTTGCCAAGGTGGATTACTGTGGAAATGATTGTGCTTACTGTGGCAGTGTGGGAGTTTCTATGGCGTCGTTTCTTTTCCGCTTCAATGGGAAACATATCACAGCACAAATTGATTCATAAACACTCTAAAAAAATCCGCCTATTACTGAAAGTAGCTTAGAGAAAGAAAGAACTACGTGAGCGGCTAGCTTTCGGCATTTTTGGAATAGATCCTCATCTTCAATTACGAAAATAAGATAAACCTTCTAATTTCTGAAAATAAGTGAAGAATTCAAACGACTACAACTTTTTAACCTGATTAATACTGACGCATTGATGAAACCAAGGCCTTAGGACCGACTTTTCGGATGGTTTAAGAACCCTTTTAAGTGAAATTAATGATACAGAAAAAAGGATCGTCCCGCCGACATGACTGCAGGCCAGTCATGTTTAGACTTTGTAATCAATTATAACCAAGTAAGTTCTAGAAATTTTCAATAACAGCAGATGTTGATAATTGATTGAACTATGAAATTTTTAATACGTACGATTAAACAGATTGGCCGCCTCCCTCACACTTAACTGTTACCGTTAGCCGTCGAGACTGTGAACTGTTTTTTTTTTTTTCAAAATAACTCCCTATTATGCAATGATATCACATCTGTCCCTAAGCATAGACGAAGCAGATAAGCGCCAATTAATTTCAACGGAAAAGAGTGCCAAATCTTCGGTGTCTCGTTAGCGTGTTAATTAATTCCAACACACTGCCTTCTTCGATTAGCGAGATGCTGGCAAGGATGAGTTAGGGGTATTTTCGTATCGCCGATTTAGGCATCAAATAAATCAACTCGTGTTTTTGACCCAGCAGGCGAGCACCCTTCTGGTAGGCCTGTGCTGAGAAATATTCAGTTGTTGACCTACTTCAGGGTGTAAAAAAAGGGTAGGCTCGGCGCTGGAGGTTTTTGTCTTAATCGTCGTTTGGCACATTTTTTTGGATAATTTGATTAAATTTAATGATTAATTAAAAGACTCAAATTAATGATGCTCAATCATCTTTGAACAGTATTAACGAAGAGCTTCCATTCCACTAATATTCTCCTAGTTTCGAGTCAATCATTGCGCTCTTATCACAAAAGCATGATTAGACTATTGTCGTGCTGTCCCTGAAAAATTGATTTAATTTTCTTTCGAAAATTAGAAATATCGGATAAACGAAGCAACATTTATCGTTGAAAACGATCAATCAGAATCAGAACATATTGGCTCAAATGGCACGTTCACCGTGTGTAGTCGCGAATTTGTGCCTCGCCGTGTCTTCTCATCATTTCCGGAGTGGAATCAAATCAGAAGAAGGACGGAGGAACTAGAATTGGAAATTGGGTGGGAAAAATAACAGCTCAGAAACAAACAGCAGGTAAATTAAACTGAAAAGTAATGCAAATCGCCTGCGAATTAACTTCATGATTTATTGTTAAAGGTTAGGCTCGTTATTTATGTGTGAATGCAAATGAATGTCGTGTTCGTAAAAATAAAAGGGTACGCTCAAAAACTGGAAAGCGTGCGACGCATAGGAACATATTTTTCGTCCGTCGCATAAGCACCATCTCTGCTTTTTAATGAGTTCATCTGAAAATCTTTCGACTTTGAGAGAAGTTTTTTTAACGTGCTAGCCTTGTTCAGACTAGACACATTAGTGCAGGTTTAGGTTCTGTCGGCCAACCCGCTCTGCAGTTCTAAGATATTTCTTGTATGCACTGCGAGCTGACCTGAAAGTCCTGGAGTCTTCACGCTGATGCCGGTTCCAAGCTCTTCTCATACATTGCTTCTAATATTATAGCTGAGCCCTCCACCAAGGGTTTCCCCTAGTCGATTTTTGCTACTATGAATGAGTTTAGATTTTTTATACGGCATTAAAAATTTGAATAATGTATAATTCCGCGCATTTGAACACAGAAGGTAGCGCTTCCCAAGCCTGGCACGACAGATTTATGTACCTAGCGTTCTACGCTTCTATGGATGGCGTCGGATCATCGACTATATTTATGGAAAATATTTGGTCTCACCTCACAAGCTTAGTTACCTGTTGAACGGCAAGCAGAATATAATTTATTTTCTATTACATTTCTAATTTCGTATATTGGGTGTTCAGCCCCAAGTGATCTTTTTCATCTTTTTCATCCCTATTGTTTACATGATTCGGTTAATTATTATTAATTTAATTTATTATACATATCTTCGGCTGACTGCCGTTCAGACGTTAAAAAAACAACCTTAGTGCTATATATTCATTATACCTATCTTAAAACTCTTTTTAGACATATTAAAATCAAAAATACCAATTGTTTCGTTAAACTTCACACAACACATGTCGATCGGGGGATCCACAGAAGAGACGGGCTCCGGAATCGGCGTTGCGGAGCATAAAAGTTTACTTTCTGGAGTAGGTCAGGGTCGTGCCATTGCAGATTTCTAAGAGCAAATCGTTTGAAACGTTTTTGCACTCGCTCGATTCGATCACGTTGAGTTGCGTTGTGTGGCGCCCAAACTTGGACAGCATGTTCCAGGGTACTGCGTATCAGACAGTAGTACAACGTTTTGAGTACATACGGATCACTGAAATCTGAAGCGTTTCTTCGTACGAAACCTAGAGTCTCAAAAGCTTTGGCAGCTATTATGGAAATATGGTTGCTGAATTTCAGTTTGCAGTCAAATAAAACGCCTAGGTCTTTAATTGACAACACCCTTTCTAGGCTACAGCCATCTACTTTATAGTCGAAACGAGAAATTAAGCGGCATCCACTAAAGCTAATCACTTTGCACTTGTTTATGTTCAAATCAATTCCGTTGAGTTTGTACCAATCTTGAACTAAGTCGGTGTCAGCTTGAAGAACTACATAGTCTAGAGGAGATTTTATTTTACGGCAAATCTTCAGGTCGTCGGCATATAACAGCTTTTCAGACTGGATTCGGTCGCAGAGGTCGTTTATGAATAAGATGAATATAAGAGGCCCGAGATGACTGCCTTACGGGACCCCAGACGGTAATTCGAAAACAGTCGAGGTAAGGTTTGCAAATTTCACATAAGCTGATCTATTGTCTAGATAGGACTTCAGCCAATTAGTTAGCCAGATGGGAAAGCCAAGCCTTTCCAGCCTATCAATGGCAATATTATGCAGAACTTTATCGAAAGCTTTTGAACAGTCGAAATATACCGCGTCTACTTGGTGTCGTTCTTCCACAGCAGGGTACAAGACGCTGGTATAAACCAATAGGCTTGAAAGAGTCGAGCGTTTCTTGAAAAAGCCATGCTGGAAATCATAGATGACAGGTTTAGCGGCAGCATACATTTTTTCATATACAAGATTCTCCAAAATTTTCGCTACGAAGCAGAGAATAGAAATAGGTTTGTAGTTTTCCACACGCTTTGCGCTTCCCGTTTTGTGAATGGGGGTTATCGCTGCAGTTTTCCATACGCGAGGAAATGATCGGGGCCGGTGCCTTTAGCGGGATCAACGTTACTCAGTGCTGTACGTATATTGCGCTCAAGTAGAGATGAGTTCGATATTGTAATATTATAAGCGGGTAAAGTGTTCATATACAGGGTGTTTGGTCCATGGTTAAGAACCTCTCGAGGGGTGATTGACTGTCATATTTGGAGAAAAAAAAAGTTCCACACATACCATCAAATCTCAGCCGTTACAGAGTTATTGAACTTTTGTGTTTGTATTTGTCTTAAAATACCTCTGACTTAAAAAGTATACTTTGTATTTTAAATCTTTTAGTTCCATTCGAAAGGTGAGAAATTTTTCTATTGAATGGTGCTCTCATATCTTTCAGTTAATTAGTTTTAATTATCTTTTAGTTGTAAAGCAGTTAAAAGTTAGTGTTTTGAGGCGGTTTTCGTTAATTTTCCCAAAATAATGAATCATGATTATAGCACTATCTATTATCCAAAAGTAGGGGCTTAGGACGATTCATAATTTGTTCTTCAACATCATATTCCTACCTCTTTTCCTCATTTTTTTGTAATTCCATTGCTAAACTTTTCCTGTAATCGACTTGCAAGTGCTTAAAAGACAATAATCTAAAAAATATACTTTATATCGTTATTTCCAAGGTTTCATTGGAAAGCTGAAAAAGTATTCTATCGATGTATGTACAAATATCTCTTAGTTAAGGATACTAAATGACTTTTTACTAGTAAAATTTTTCATAATTAGCGTTTTCAAGGAGTTTTGTAACTATTCTAATTATTTATCTACAAAATTAATCGTTACTATTGTTCATTTGGTGCCCCTTAACATTCTTTATAACTTGTTATTTGACACTTTATCCATATCCATCCATTTCGCTGCTATTTAATAGTTAACACAGCATGATCTCATCACAAATGTAGTGGGTTCGAAATCGTTGTTTTTGCATACGAAACGATGCGATGAAAATGATTTTGCGTCGAAACAAAAAGAGGTAATTGTATGGAGTCAAAGAAAGAATTATAGAAATTGCTGAGATGCATTATTTCCATGATAATAATGGTAATCTTTATTATTTACTATTTTAAGAAAATTAACGAAAATGCTAATAATAACGCTAACTTCAAACTAATTTACTTCTTAAAGAATGCTAAATTCACTTAACTGAAAGCTATTAATACATTTTCTCTGTTAAATTTTCTTGGCTTCCGAATGAAAAGAAAAAAAGTACAATAAGTGCCATACTTTTTCGATTAGAGCTAGTATTAGTAAAAATGAGATAAAAATATCCATGTTCCAAACACATGAAAACCAGAAAAGATAAGTGCATCATGTCAAAGAACGAATTATGCAGCTCTTCAAGGCTAACAATCTGAATTATTAAAATGATGATGTTAACTATTAAGATTTTCGAGAAATGAATGAAAAATCGATCAAAATTCTTAAATTTTAAATAAATTACTTTAAAAAGGTTACTTAAACTCATTAGCTGAAACATGTGAGGGCATCACTAATGGGAAATTTTCTGACCTTCTCAATGGATCTAAAAGAGTTAAAATGCAAAGTATAGTTTTTAAGTTAGAGGTATTTTAAAACAAATAAGTTTTTAACACAAAAAGTTCAATAACTCTTTAACGGTTGAGATTTGATGGTATGTGTAGAACGATTTTTTTCTCCAAATTTGGCAGTGAATGACCCCTCGAGAGGTTCTTAAACATGAACCAAACACCCTGTATGAATCCGGGGCAGTCGTCTTAGAGTTGCTGAAGACCTCGCGGAAGAAATCAGCAAAAAAAATTTGCTGAATAAAGCGGCTTTCGAGCTGTGACACCTTTGTACGTGACGTTCACGGGCGCTCTATCAGGCTGTCTCCGTTCTTTAATAAAGGTCCAAAAAGACGAAGGATCGCACTGAAGGCTGTACTGGATGCAGTTGATATATTCCTGGAAGGTATTCGCCACGGTTGTCTCGAATCGATGTTCCGCTTGATGAAGTAGCGTTTTGTTGTAGTGCGATTTGTTGCGAAAATACCGCTTTCGTTTGTTACGGAGGATGTTTCGAAGAAGGCGAATCTCACCAGTCCACTATGAGTGTTTTTTGTGCATCTTTCTAGGTTGTTCGTTTTAGCGGGACCGATCGACGTAGAATATCAAAGATATTGTGATAAAAAACACTCACAGCGTTGTCGAGTTCACAGTCAGCTAATAGTATACTCCAGTTGATAACTTCAATCGATTCAGAAATCTCATCAAGGTTGCAGCGATTGAAATCAAAATTGTGGTCGTCAGTTGGTGAAAAGGTATCGTTTCCGGGATCGACATAGGCATCAACACATAGGACGAAGGGCTTATGATGAGTATCTATTTTAAGTAGTTCAGTTGGTGTCTCTCGATATTGCTGTTATTATTGACAAAAGCAAGGTCAATAATGCGTCCGTTTATGTTTTCAGATGGTTTTGCTGTTTAAAATACAGTAATCGAACAAAAAAAATTGAAATTAATGCACGTCGAAACGTCTAAGCCCTTTTGAAAAATTGCTCTTGTATCAAAATATTGCAATTGGCAGAGAAAATCATGTAGATTCATAATCCGAACACAACCGTAAAGTTTCGTTCGAATCGACGATGGTCATATTTAGCAATCGGCGTGTTTTTCATGGAATCCCTCACCGTCATGTCACACTTTTTTAATTCATTTCGTTTATTTAATAGGCACAAACGCGTTAGCTTGGCGGTGCCAAACTCTTTTGTTTTTACATTTTGAATATCTTAAAACTAGGAGGTTACAATGTTGAATTTTTTTTTTTACAAAAGAGAAAAATTTTACAGCTATCTTAAGACTAGAAATAAGATTCTATATACAAGAGAGGGGGCAAAAGATTTTTTTTATGAAAAATTTTAAAACAAGGAATTCAATTTGATATACAAGAGGGGGAGTAGTTTTTTACGAAATATTTTACAGTTATCTTAAAACTAACAATATAGTTTGGTACACAAAAGGGGGAACAAATATTTACAAGATGGGGGACAATAGTTTTAACAAAGAGTAAAAATTACAACTATCTTAAAAATAGGAATACGGAAAACAAATTTGATTTTTTATCGGAGACTTATGCTTGTACAAGATATTCAGAGGGGGGCTTATTTGCAAAATCGGTGTAGCAGCAGTTGTATCAAGGACAGGGAAGTAACGGGAGATCAGCGAAACAAATTAGCGCCTCAGTCTAGTAGCTTGGATTGGCGGATGGTATTCTTCGGCCCCGCGAGAAATCCTTCAAAAGTCATCGGACCTCGAGTCGCTCTCGCTTCAATTTCCGTAGTGGTAAGGGCGACGGCGGTTACATAGTGGCACTCTGGAGCTGATTGGTTCGACAAGGCAGGAGGAAACTTCTAAAAACGAGAAATTAAAGAGAGGGGCTAAATTGGGATATTTATCGTTTTTATGGAAGTATAAATAAGGGACATATAGGAAAGATCGCCATTTGCCAGCATATCTCGAACTAGGACATTGGATGGTCTACCTCGGGCCCGAAGGGAATCCTTTAACTGAGACCTGGCGTCCAAATACCAGGCGCATACCCAGACAACGTGCTCGATGTCGTGATAACCCTCGTCACAAGCGCACAGACTACTCTCCACAAGCCCAATACGCCGCAAATGTGCATCCAAGGTGTAGTGGTTTGACATAAGTCGGGACATTACACGTACGAAATCTCGACCCACATCCATCCCCCTGAACCAAGGCTTCGTTTATACCTTTGGGATAATCGAATGTAGCCATCGTCCAAGTTCCCCATTACTCCACGAGGTTTGCCAACTGTTGAGCGTCCTCTGACGACAAATACTAAAAAATTCGTTGAAGCAGATTGGTCTTTCGTATATGTCACCATTTAATGCGCCCACCTTTGCTAATGAGTCGGCCTTTTCATTGCCCGGGATAGAGCAAGAAAGGGGACCCAAACAAAGGTAATCTGATAAGATTTTTCAGATAACGTACACAAGGACTCCCGTATCTTCCCCAGGAAATATAGGAATTGCTTTTTGGGCTTCATCGCACGAAGAGCCTCGATAGCGCTGAGGCTGTCCGAAATGATGAAGTAGTGATCTGTGGGCAGAGTGTCGATGATCCCACTCTGCGACGTAAACTAAAGCGGGATCATTGAGCTTGAATGAAGCGGTGATAGTACTGTTGAAGATACCGAAGCCAGTGGACCCATCGAGATTTGATCCGTCAGTGTAGAACATTTTGTCACAGTCGACTTCTCGGAATTTATTATAAAATATATTGGGGATCACCTGCGGGCGTATATGGTCCGGGATTCCACGAATCTCTTCCTTCATGGATGTGTCGAAGAATATAGTAGAATCAGAAGTATCTAGGAAACGAACACGGTTGGGAGTATACGAAGAAGGATTAATGCTCTGTGCCATGTAGTCGAAGTATAAGGAAATAAATCAAATATATCCCGCCAGCCCGCCAGCACTTCGAGACTCATCGTATGGGCGAGTGTATGTAACCCAAGGCTATGCGCAAGCAACTATACTGGATTCTCTCCAGTTTAATGAAGTGTATGTTCGCAGCGGAGCGGAAACAGAAACACCCGTACTCCATCATCGACAATATCGTTGTTTCGTACAACCTGATCAGGTCTCCTGGGTGCCCCCACCATGTTCCAGTTATTGTCCGGAGAAAATTAATCCTTTGTTGGCATTTCTGTTTCAGATATCTAATGTGACATCCCCAGGTACCTTTAGAGCCAACCAGACCCCAAGATATTTAAATGTGAAAACCTGACTGATCGCTTCACCCATTAATAGAAGCTGGAATAGTGCCGGCTCACGCTTCCTAGAAAAGACAACCAATTCAGTTTTCTCCGTGGAGAACTCGATACCCAGCTGGAGAGCCCAAGCAGACAAACTGTCCAAGGTATCTTGTAATGGTCCTTACAAGTTGTAATGGTCCTTACAAGTCGGCAGCTTTGGGCCCTATAACAGAGACCACCCCGTCGTCTGCAAGTTGCCTTAGCGTGCACGAATTGGCAAGACAATCATCAATGTCATTCACGTAAAAATTGTAGAGTAGGGGACTTAGCCCTGGGGAAGACCCATGTAGCTAAATCGAGATGTTGTTAAGTCGCCATGCGAAAAATGCATGTGCTTCTCAGACAACAGGTTTAGCAAAAAGTTATTTAAAATCGGCGAAAGACCATGCTGATGCAGCTTCTCTGAAAGAACATTGATAGACACTGAGTCAAAAACCCTCTTAATATCCAGGAAAACTGATGCCATCTGCTCTTTACTAGCATAGGCCATTTAAATTTCTGTTGAGAGCAACGCAAGGCAATCGTTCGTCCCTTTGCTTTGCGGAAGCCAAATTGTGCATCTGACAGTAAGCCATTTGCTTCAACCCAATTGTCGAGGCGAAACAAGATCATTTTCACGAACAACTTCCGGGTACAGGAAAGCATTGCAATCGGTCGGTACGAGTTGTGGTCGGAGGCTGGTTTTCCCGGTTTTGCGATGGCGATGACCTTCACTTGCCTCCAGTCATGAGGAACAATGTTACCCTCAAGGAACTTGTTAAATAAATTCAGTAAACGCCTTTTTGCAGTGTCAGGCAGATTCTTCAACAAGTTGAATTTGATTCTGTCTAACCCTGGGGCGTTATTGTTGCACGATGAGAGGGCAAGTGAGAACTCCACCATCGAAAACGGTGTTTCGTTCGCGGTATCGTGAGCAGACGCGGCGTGGTATGTTTTCTGTACCGGGACAGAGCCCGGACAGATCTTCTTGGCGAAGGTGAATATCCAACGGTTTGAACATTCCACGTTCTCGATGATACTGTTTCGGTTACGCATACTCATCGCTGTTTCTCTTGTTAACCCGTCGACGAACCGGCGCCAATAACTGCGTTTCTTAGCTTTCATCAAACAATTCATTCGCTTTTCTAGCACCGCGTATTGTCGATAGCTATCGGGTAACCCGTCGTCCCGAAAGGCTTTATACGCAGTGGACTTTTCCGCGTACAGTTCTGAGCACTCTTTGTCCCACAATGGGGTGGGAGATCGTCCGTGGGTTTTCGCGCCCGGTAGGGGAGAGAGGGTAACGGTGGATCAGCAGGAACTATGAAACAATCGCAATAAAATCATAATGCATGAACATAATCGTCTCATTCCCTCATATTTCATGGTTTCTAATTCTTTACACGTGTTACTATATTTTGGAAGATTTCTGATAACTCTATCTCTTTTAATGGATATTTGTTTGTTTTATAACAGTCAGAGTAAATTTGCAATAAAAATCATTATTTCATTTTTATGAGTTACCGTTCACCAGAAAAATGTTTATTCTACTGTTATTTGTAGCAAATTTTATGCTCAACATTTGCCGCGAACAAAGTTTTTTGGTAACTTGTCATGGTTCTGTGCAATTTGACAATCTTCATAAATAGACCCATTGGGTAGCTGTGACACGATGATATATGGGGAACAGTGAAAATTTCTTGTTTTTGTGATCTATATTAAAATGTGAATGGGTTCCGATTTTCCACGATAAATACATTTCATTAAATGGAAAGTTTGTCAATTTGGGCAAGCTTTGTAGAAATTATCGCCTCTTTCAGGATTGCATCTTATATGCATATATGGTGGTCCGATATTATGCGATGATATAGTGATATCTTGCGGAAACAAACAATTTGCGTCTCAAAATAACTTTAATAGGAAGCTTTAGGATCTTTATTCGTCAAAACAAAAGAATGAAATTCGCAAGTAGAATATTTCACTGTAGACGACGTCGTGTTTCATAGTTCCTACCCATGGGGCTCACTGGTACATTTTACCACCGACTGTTGATTACCCAAAAAAAGTTATTTCCCGTGAATTTTACCAGCTGGAAAAAATATATGCATTAGTTAACAACAGAGTGAAACTATGTATCACTTTTAGCTACACAAATAACATGTATTATCATCAAAATGAAATCGTATAAAAAATGTGTTTCATTGTTACCCCCTCTCCCCTACTGGTTTAGTCTGAGCTTGATTCGCACTGTCGAGAATCAAGCCAGCCAACAATCTGTACTCTTCCTCCGGAGGAAGTTCTTCAATGGATTCGATTTTAGCGGATATCGCGGTCGCGTAACTCTTCCAATCAATGTTCCATGTGAGGTCATATGAGACATTGATTATTTCTGATGGTCTTGAACCGTTGGCAATTGAAATTACGATAGGTAAATAATCGCTACCGTGGGGATCACCTTCCACGTGCAATCTAACTGTAGCGAAGTCGAGCATAGAGATAAATCCAACGCGCTTGCGCGTGCTGGTGGTGTAGGAATCCGTGTCAAGATGGTCATGTTGAAATTGTCGCAAAGATCTTGGATTAATGTTGATCTGTTATCATCGTGAAGACCACCCCATACCGTACCGTGCGAGTTAAAGTCTCCTAGAACTAGCCGCGGTGCCGGTAGGAATTCCGTGATATTACAAAGCGTTCGGTTCCCTACCGACGCTCTAGGGGGAATGTAGATGGAAGCAATGCCTTTGATTAGAACTTGACAAGCGACAATTTCAATGCCTGGTGTCGAAGAGAGGTTAATTCGATTGAAAGAATAGCACTTTTTGATCCCCAAAACCCGATCAGAAAACCATATCAAGAATATATCAAAATTATTTCTCGATTTGATATTTATATCAAATAACCATATAATTTTGATATATGTCGTTTGGAACGAATTAAAATTAAATTAAAATTATATCAAGTTTTGATTCGTCAATAATGATATCAAATAATATATCATATTTATATCAACCATATCGTGTCTTTTCAATATAGTATGTACAATAAAATATTATCTTTCCAAGACAGTTTGGCAGAGCTATAACAATGCCACCAGTATTTTATTTTATAATTAATATCAACAGACACAGTGGTCCTAATGATAATTTCTTAATCTATTTAAAAAGTCAAATTGTAATCTGCTACGTGGAATGTGAAGATCGAACTCGGATGAAACTCTGTTGAAAGTCCGCTGCAAACCAATGATGGCACCGTTCACTCCATAGTTAGTCCGGCGAAGAGGTAATCGGAGGAATAAATTATTGCGAAGGGCGCGAGGGCGAACGTTCATGTTTATCGCACTGAGAAGCTCGGGGCAGTCAATTCGATCTTGCAAAATATCCGAAATCGTCATAGCACGGAATAGATCCCGTCGCACTTGCAATGTATCGAGTCCAATAAGCAAACCCCGGCTTTCATAACTTGGCAGCTGGTGAGGGTTGCTCCAAGGCAATCGACGAAGGGCAAACCGAACAAATCTGCGCTGTACTGCCTCAATTCGATGGACGCCGTTGAGATAATGAGGGTTCCACACAACTGAACAATATTCCAGAGTTGATCGAACGAGTGAGCAGTAGAGAGATTTCAAGCAGTAAATATCTGAAAAGTGCTTAGATATTCTCATTATGAACCCCAAACAGCGTGATGCCTTTGCGACAATATAGCTGATATGCTGTTTAAACGTCAGTTGTTCATCGAGAAAAACTCCGAGATCTTTGACGCAATTCGCTCTGTCAATTGTGGATTCAGCTAGACAGTAATCGAATCGAATTGGCGTTTTTTTCCTCGAGAACGTAATGACCGTACATTTCTTGGGGTTTAGGGTCATTCGGTTGATCTCGCACCATTCCGCAAAGGTTTCCAGTTGGCGTTGAAGGAAAGCTGCATCATGAGTATTCCGGATTCTATGGTATAACTTGAGGTCGTCGGCGAAAGACAACCGTGGTCCTTCTAAACAAAAGTTAACGTCGTTGAAATACAGAAGAAAAATCAATGGACCGAGATGGCTGCCTTGCGGAATACCAGATGAAGCACAGAACTCTTCGGATACACAATCACCTATCTTGACTGCTAGACGACGATCACTGAGATACGATTGCATCCAACGGAGAATATTAGTACCAAAGCCAAGTCTATCCAATTTTGCCACTGCAATAGCGTGATTTATCTTGTCAAAAGCAGCTGAAAGGTCCGTGTAGATAACGTCAGTTTGAAGGCCGTCCGACATAGCATCTGTAACATATGTTGTGAACGACAGAAGATTCGTAGATGTTGAACGTTTCGGCATAAATCCATGCTGAGTCTCGGAGATATACTGTTTGCAGTGGCTGGAGATGGGTTCCAACACAGCCATTTCAAACAGCTTAGGAACTGCGCTTAGCGTTGTAATACCACGGTAGTTGTCAACTACCTTTTTATCACCTTTTTTGTGAACTGGAAACATGAAGGAGGATTTCCAGAGTTCGGGAAATACTCCGGTTGTTAGCGACAATTGAAACAGATGACAAAGAGGTTCAATTAGACCGGCAGAGCATTTTTTTAGAATGCCACCAGTGATGGATCCTCCCAAGAACTGGCTCCAAATCGCATTACTAGTGGTCTTGTCTTGTAATATGTTTGAATGTAAATACATAAGAAAATGTACGTTTTGTAAAATTTCTCGCTGAGAATAATGAATTATTTTTCACAAGAAAATATTTGATTTATTAATTAAAAATAATTTAAAAAAATGGATTTTTGTGATATAATTCTGATATTTTAAGATATATTTACTCATTTAGATATAAAATATCTGAAATATCCGTCTGTGTGATATAATTATTTTATCAAACCAAGATATAACCAATATACTTTATACTAAAATAGATTGAGATATAATATGATATAACCGATACATTTTCTTGGTATAAAAACTTGATATTTTAACAACTATCCAGCTATATTTTATATCAAACTGAGATATATATTTTGCCGTGATATAATATCTAATTTTGATATAATTTTGATGTGAATTTCTGATCGGGAAGTACTCCTCCGTAGGGGTTTTCTCGATCCAGACGGATTATATTAAAGTCGTGGAAGTTGATATCTATTTCGGAAGTTATATGGGAAGGAAACGTACCAGAAGGCTTTTAAGTGGATCAGTAATATTGAAATCTATGAAAATTAAGTCCACAAGGTCAGAAAATTTCATTAGTCCGTTACAGGACTGAGTGTCTGTTTGGAAAAAGGGAACACTTGGGGTTTTCGGTGTCTCTGGAAGTGGTGGGTACTCCTTGTTAGAATTCAAATTTCCAAGTCCGGGAGCAAATTGCTTCGGCTTTAAGGTTTCACTTTCGTGGGATTTATTAGATGTGGTTGGTGCGCTCTCAGAGGAGGACACCTTGGGACCCTTACGAGGTAGTCTGGGGGAGGCAAGATTTTTCCGCTTCCTGGACTCCCCCGGGTTAACAAAAGATGTTCCCTCTTGTGGATTATCAGATTCTTGCTCAACAGCCAAAAGAGCAAAGGAGTTTTCGGAAAGGACAGATGGCGAAGTATTCTTTAATATTTCTGCATAAGAGCGCTTCGAGCGTTCCTTGAGGGAGCGCTTAATTTTATCCCCGCGCTGCTTGTACGCCGGGCATGACTTAAGAGCATGCGGAGGACCCCCGCAGTAAATACACTTCTCTGTTTCTCCACCGCAAGCGTCATCCTCATGCTCTCCCTCGCATTTGCCGCACCGTTTTTTATTGCCACAATAAGTGGCTGTGTGGCCCAGTTGCTTGCAATTGCTGCAGTTCATTACCCGCGGTACAAACAGGCGTACAGGCAGGCGAACCCTATCCAGAAGGACGTAATTGGGAACAGACGATCCGGTGAAAGTCACCCGAAGCGAGGCTGATGGTATATAGGATTCTTTATCTCCAGCGAGCGTGTGCAATTTCTTGCAGTCTAATATTTTCACCGGCTTTAGTAGGGGGTTTTTAAAATAGCCAGCCCCATACTTCAGCACGTCCTCGCATGTCAAACTCGCCTCGTTTATGACCCCGTCGACCTCTACATCCAGACACGGTACATATACCCTATAGTGTTGCGTAAAGCGGGTACAGGAAGCAATCCCGTTTGCCTGTGCGAGGTCGCTAACAACAATTTTTAACTTGTTCGCGCGAACCCTTGTAATCTGGGTCACGGCCGAGTAATGCTCTGTCAGATCACGTGATATTTTCAAAATATCGAATGATTTATTTGTGGCCCGGAAGTAGACCACAAATGGCCCAGTCGAGTTCTCTGGGTATGCTTTTAGGCGAGGTAGTTTGGTAGGAGGCTTATCAGGGGATGTTTTATCATACATATTATCATCGGTGGGATGACCATCGAGGGACATTTTAGCGTGAGATCAGCACTTCGCGCAAAGAAGGGTAAACAGAGCACTAACGGAATGTATCAAGGGAGAAACAGAAAATAATAGTAGAAGGAAACTAGTACTTATCTTTTCGATGCCGATGACCTTCGCTGGGACTGGCTAACAATACCAGCACGATACACTTTGTTTTCGAAACAAAGGCCTAGCAATCACAACTGGTTTTGATACTGCACTGAGCACTGGATACAATAAAACTGAGCCGGGGAAGGCAACTGCGAAAGCACTAGCACACGTCTTATCCGGGCGCAAGTCGAACAACGAATGTGAAAAAAATTACTCTGAAAAATAAGCGGGGCAATACGAACCTGTGCGGGGGTTAAATGCACCACAACGACGGGGCAGAATGTTCGGTGAACAAGTAAATAGTTTTGTTTTCTGTCGAGATTTCACAAAAGTGTGCCAATAAATAACCTTAGATTATGCAATTTGTAGGTCTTCAGCACGATTTTTCTGTTTCGATTAATAAATCAGCAGAATCAATTAAGTAGACATTTTGCCCCCGATGGAGCAAAGATATAAATTTAGCAAAAAGTGAATTATTTAGTAGATTTTTCATATAAAGTGGGCCAGAATGATGAACAACGGTATAAATAGAACTGGAATGCACTGATATATTAGTAAAACAGCATTTATAAGAGCTGCAAATCCTTGTTACACGTGTCACAATAATTACATGGGAAGAGTACGTAAATGTTTTTTTGTTTATTTCTCAGGATGCTATTGATTTACGGTTGTCAAACGTTGACAGTGTATGTTGACTATGACGGACTTCCGGCTGGTGTTACCCTTTTCTAGAAAGTTTCAGCAATTTTCGATATAAGCAAGAGGTGCATTTTGCCCCGGGGGTGCGTTTTACCCCATCTTCCCCTAAATGAGTGTTTCTTCCTCCAACAGTCACTTACCGGGTTGGGGATGTTGACCCATCACACTTTTTTGCTGGTTTTTATATGGGAAAAGTAAATATACATGAAAATGTGAACTGTTTTTGGCATGAATGAGAGAAATGGTTCCTTCGTTCTTGAAACAATGCCAACTAGATCGAGCGACTTTTAGCTGTTGACTTCGATTTGCTCGCTTGAAGCTCTGATTCAGACAGAAGTAGTAAGAAGACGTTGTTCAGTAATTAAATGCCAAATTATCAGGACAACTCTAATTACGAGATGATAATGAAGAATATTATGCTGTTTTGAAACTATAAAATTTTCCAATAGCGACCATTCCTTTCATTGGACCCTTTTGGTCATTCGACCTTTCAATTATCTGTCTGTTTGTTCCTATCGAGCATTGGAATTTTCGGTATGAAAACCTATGCTGTGTTAGTGCGACAGTCTGTCATTCGTGCGTTTTACCAAGCGGAAAACCTCTATCGAGGATAGCTGATTTCAATGCAAGCATCAGTAGTCTCTGTGGTTGCAATATATAATGATAATAACAAATAGATGCTGAGAATTATTGATCTCAGTGGTTAATTAGTAGTTATATTAAATCACTCCTTCCGTTTGGAGAACCCAACTTTATAGAACTGCACGTGTCACAATGTCGTGTCAGAAGCACGAAGATGTTACTTCTTGGATTTCGAGTGGTGAAGACAAACTCTTGTGAGACACGGCTCAACAAAGTTGCAACGACATTTCGTAGCGATGGTTGTGTCCATTTGACGTTTGCTTCATTGAAGCACTTTCCTCGATGTTGCACTCACGTTGTCCGCATAATGTAGTTTCCTCATTAGTGTCGATGGTTGTCGCCTGCGCGACCCAAATTAATTAATGCTCGCGTATCACCTTCCCACGTGTTTACACGTTTCGTATCGTCAAAACAGAGCGGCGACCGGATCAACAGTGGGTGAGCTAACTAACTCAATCGGAAATTTCTATCCATTTTCGACAACATGGTAGAGATTATTATGTCGCTAAGGATCTCATATGCAGTTCGACACGCTTGTCAATGACTTCGAGATAAGTTAAAGTTGACTTGAAATGTTTAAGGAGTTTGAACATTACGCAAACTTGATTATTACTTTATTCATGGTTTTATTTAGAGGAGAAAATGTATGTACCGATTTTTTTAGTAAGTCAAAGATCTGCGTTTCGATTTTGTCTCATCAGTAGCTGACACCTACTTGGCAACCAGTTAGACCCTAGATCTTGTATTACAGATTAAACAACTGATTTTGGGTTAGGTTCTGCAATAATAGAATGATAATGTTCATGAGAGCAGCAAACTACAACGCGATAAAACATGCTGAATTTGAAAAGAATCGATTTTACTCGCAAACGAGTAAATTGGGCAGAAACCACTCTTCATGAGTGAATGCATACAATTTATCACTTTAGTACAAAGTGACAGATGTTTGTTTCGACTTCGTCCTATCAGAAACTGGCATCGAATCTAGCCTCTAACTGGTTGCCAAAATTATACCAGTTATGGAAGAGACTAAGCAGAAACGCAGATCGTTGACTTTGTTGTTTTTATCCTAAAGGAATATAAAATAATAAATGTATTTGTATGTTGTTGACAGTGTTATTTTCCGGGTCGAAAATATGATTCTAGGAATTCGCCTTGTTTTTGTACTGTGAGGTTTGCAACTTTTTATCTATTAATTATGTTTAAGAGAAGACTAATGAAAACAAAACGATCTCAGCCGCCTCTGCAAAGCTTAGGGACCATTCATAAATTACGTAACGCAAAAATTGCCCAAAATTGACTCCCCCCTCCCCCCATGTAACAAATTGTCACAAATTTCTCCATCCCCCCCTCCTCTATTACGTAACAAATTCCCAGAAAATTTTTTTTTTCTTTGATGAAAACATGTTACGTAACGAATTAGCTAACTCCCCCTCCCCCCTATGTCACAACATGTCACAACTTGTTGTACCCCCTCCCCCCCCTAAAAGCGTTACGTAATTTATGAATGGTCCCTTACCTGATGGGTGTCTTCATATCAAAAGGAAACTCTTTCCAAAGCTTCTAACTTCTTGCCCTCCCCCTCCCCCCCCTCCTTACCCCGTAAAAAGTTCACTTTGAACTTGGAAACAAAAATAATCAACGAATTACACGAATCGTTGTTTTTTCGACATTCGAATCGACAACTTTTCTATACAATCCGAAAATTAGCAAAATTCCAAGCACATCCTCCTACACCCAATAAAAGTTTAATAGCAAAAAGCGGGAGAATGCTGGCATAGCTTAAACTCTAATAGTACGGTGAGAGTTGGCGAGATTACCCAGTGCGTTGTGCTGTGCCATGGTTCCTGGGAAATTCTATCATATTCCCTCAAGGGGGGAAGTCATAGAGTCGGGAAATGTTTTCCGAAAACAAAGCTAGGCTGTTCAAATCTAAACAGGCGATTTGTTTCTGTACTGCTCAGGTACATAACGGAAAAGGATACCGTTTTGGCAGCGGTTGCTCGGAATGCTTTTGTTTGTGCTTCAAATTGTGCTTATTTATTTAGTATTAATTACACTGCGAGCTTAATTTTGTTGGTGTTCAGCAACAGATGATAGTTTTCATCGCAACTGTTTTCATAATTTGATTATTATTCCGAACTAGTTTGTATCCACATTTGCGGATTAAACACTCTTAACAGCTTGTCGGTTTTATATTTCCATCAGTTCGAGTTCAATGGTAAAATTTTCTGAACAATTCTCGAATAAATTAATTGCATTGCAAGATGTACAAATATACAATTCAACAGCGTTTTAGCAATTGATAGCATTGGTAGCTCAGTGGCAAGCGAGACTGAGATTAATTTTTTTTTCCGCAGTCAAAACAACAATTTGTGGGCTGCAAAGTGATTGGTCTTGATTACCAAGTTTAATTAGTATACGAGTGAACCACACCGCAACTCAACTGGTTTATTTCCCACGTCTGGCCGAATAAAGCCAACATTCCGATATGTGTTCCTACAAAAAATTGAGGGGGATAGTATCCGAATCACGAACAAGATTGCGTCAGAAGACTGAGCCGAACTGACTAAATAGAATTTTTTTCAGAACACTTGGCCAGATTTTACCCAAAACGTAAGTATAATTCCATCAGAATCATGAGTAATTCATAGTCGCTAGTCGAATTCGATCTTGGTAAAGTTTGCCACAGAACTTCCCCGAACTGGATTCCTTCTGAATTTTACTATAAGGATACCAAAACCTAAAGACTCCATCAACGAAATACTTCAGCACAATCCTGAGCAGATTTCACCAGCATCCTTAGAAGAATTCCATCACAATCAACAGCAGTATAACGGAACAATATAGATAAGCATCCCTGTCATAAGTCCGATTTGTTCAACGGTCGAATTGGCTGTCGCACCAACGGCTTTGACTTCAACTGGCACAAAATATCTGCGGCTGGTATAATGATTTAAATTTATTTACAACTACTGTTGCAAAGTTTCTTATCCTTCTTGGCGCTACTCATTCCTATTTCTCTGGTGTGAGCTGATGCTGAGAGTTTCTCGGCGGCGGTATTTCTCCCAATACCAATGCCCATTTTCGTGAGCAACTCTGGCGAAGAGATCATCGGCGGTATAATTTCTTCAGACGACAATATTCTCCAAAATCGTGCTTCCAGCCACCCTCGCAACGTTTCTTCCTTGTTTTCTTCAACGACTTGTTTTTTCTCCAGAACAGAATGATAAGAAACTTTTAAAAGAAATTCAAAACCCTTATGGGAGGGGTTTGAACCCCCAAAACTCTGCCCTTGCGCATGGGTCTAGCGCAGGCCATCCCATTATCCCGTGGTATAGGGGGCTTAAAATTTTGATGAAACCCACCATATTACAGGACGTCAGCTATTTCCCATGGAATATATCCCTGTGGACTAGCGCCTGGCTAATGTTCAGTGCAGTGCGACAATTGTAGCGCATGTACCGGGAGCTGATCGCTTTAATTACAACCGGCTCAGACAATCGCCTTTGAACCGTTGAAAGTGTGACATGAAGGTGAGGGATTCCTTGAAAAGCACGCCGCTCGCAAAATATGACCATCGTCGATTCGAACGAAACTTTGCAGTTGTGTTAGGATTATGAATCTCCATGATTTTCTCTGCCAATTGCAATATTTTGGGCTTCAAAAGGGCTTAGACGTTTCTACGTGCATTAATTTCAAATTCTTTTTGTTCGATTACTGTATTTTAAACAGCAAAACCATCTGAGAACAAGCTATAGCGAATGAATACCTTTATACGAAAAAATATACACTGAAAAAAATGTTGTCATTTTTCATAAAAACAGGAATTTGTATTAAAAATTTAATTGAATTTTTTTTTAATTTTTTTTAGTTTTGTCATCCTGGAGAACTCATCGGTAAAAAAGTTTGTCTAACAATAACTTTATACAAGTTTTTAAATTTCATACTAAATGATATACAAACCTGTAATTTTATTACAGAATCTAATTCTAAGTATCATTTTAAATCAAAATGCATATAACAAAAATCTTCCAAAATACGATACTTGTCGAGATATTTGGAATTTCGGTCCAACAAAAACAATTAATTCGTGTAATTATGCCCTTTTTAAAAGTTATTCGCGTTACCCAATCATAAAATGTCAACAATCTAATGTTTATCGTTTTAAAGACGTGAAAGAAACTTTTTCAATTTTTTTGGATCATGGAAAAGCTGTCAATAAAACAGTTTTCCTTACAATAACTTTTGGCATATTTTTATAATTCATACTATTTGCATTCAAAAATACAATTTTCTTTTTGAAAACGATTATAAATACCAATTTAAATAAAAACGATCGTAACAAAAATTGAAATGTGGTAGTTCTCGAGATATTTTAATTTATTACAATTATTTCGTTTTATTACGACCTTTCCATAAATTATTCGCTTATCTCCATCAACAACAAAAGGTTTTTCAAAACGGCCCATAAAATTCCATAAAAAACCCTTTGACATCAAGGCGATGTTGTCAACCATTTGAAAGCTATACGAAAACAACCGAAATATGATTCAACCACAGGGTTTGATGATTTAACTATATAGTTGAATCATATTTTGGTTGTTTTCAGGTAACTTTCAAGTGGTTTACAATATCGCCTTGATATCAAAGGGAAAGTTACAGACAATTTTATGAACCTTTTGATAAACCTATTGTTGTTGATGGAGAAACTCGAATAACTTCGTAACGAAACGAAATGATTGCGTTGTTAAAAAAAATTTAAAATATCTCGAGAACTACTACATTTCAGAAATTCTTTGTTATAAGCATATTGATTTAAAATTGTTTTAAGGATCATATTCAAAAATTATATTTTTGACTGCAAATAGTATGAGTTATAAAAATATGTCAAAAGTTGTTGTTAGGAAAACTTTTTTATTGAAAACTTCTCCATTCCAAGTACATTGAAAAAGTTTCTTTTACGTCTTTAAAACGATAAGCATTCCAAATATCTCGGCAACTATCGCACTTTGTAAGATTTTTTATATGCATTTTGAATTACAGTGATACTTATATTCTGTGATACTTATTATATTCTGAAATAAAATTATAGTTTTGTACGTCAATTAGTATGACATTTAAAACATGTATAAAGTTCATACTATGTTGCGTTTCGGCTTCGCCTCATCAGAAACCGACACTAACATATTGTCGGAATAGATTAGCGCCGGCTTGACGCAAAAACTTAAAACTGACTGTATAAAGTTATTGTTAGAAAAACTTTTTTATCGATAAGGTCTCCATCATATAATAACATTCAAAATGTTTCCTTTCTCTAAAGATGGTGACAAAATGTAAAAAAAATAATTAACAAATTAACTGCTAAAACCTAGCTTTCTAAGTTTTTTTATGCTGAGAGTAATGGATTTAAGCAATACATAGTTACAACGATAGCATATTTCCAATGCATGATTTTTTTGTGAAAAACTTAGTAAGCTAGTTTTCAGCTCCTCCTCCCCGTCGCACAGTGGGATCAATCCAAAAACCTGTTTTAATCCACCTAGTGGTGTAATTGTGCTTTTCTCATTTCTCTAAATTATGAGTCTATGGCTGGTTATGTTCGTTTCAATTATGGAAATATTTAATACATTCTTAGTACACTTTACACCTACACACAATGGTTCACCAGCCACGAAACTGATGAGCTACGTGTCGACGGTGAAACACTTGAAACAAAAAAAAATGTCTTATTTTATTAGCCTAATCAGCATTAGTTCAATATTGTTTTCCTGTTAACTAATTTTGTCATGTGGGGGTGGGTGTGTGAGGAGGGTGTTCGGACCTCTAGTTCGGACAACTAAATTTTAATAGCAGCCTTTTCTGTGTTAGCAGCTTTAAAATGAATAGTTTTCCTTTTGACACCTTTTCCTCGATACTAGCTATGCGTGGTGGCACTTGGACTGCCAATAACCGTTGCTTAGACAATTCAATTAATAATCGGCTTTAGTTTTGTCCTATTGACCATTCCACGCGGTAAGTTAAGAAATGAGATACGATGGATCGATCAATAGAAATAATTTAACTAGATTAATATTAATAATTTGAATGCTATATACTCGAAATTTCACCGCAAATTATGGATAACCGTCCTAGTCACAACGAGACACTAGCTATCTTTTACCAAATTCGACTGTGGTTCTTTAAATCTCACTCTCCACTGTCATTCGTTTGGGGCCTGACTTTCCGGGTAGGTAAGAGTACATTCAATGCCTGTCTAGTACTGCATTATTAGCAATAGGGTCGATCGACGTGTGCCCAACGGTGCTTACATAGCCCCGCCCCGTAACTCTGGGTAGCTCCTCCTTAGCGCCAGATTTACGTTCCTGAACCTCCAGCACCGCTAGTTTGCTAATCGGTCTTTTTAGTACTCCATTACTGGTTTTTACCATTGCCTGTCGGATCCGTCCATCAGATCCTTTGAATACCTCCATAACTAAACCGCGAACCCAGCACTTCCGATTCGCTCCTTCTGCTATATATACCAAGTCACCGCATTCGACTGGTTCTGCTTCTGTATACCATTTCGATCTTTGATTGAGTGTAGGAATATATTCCGCAATCCACCTCTTCCAGAAGCTATCTGCTAATAGTTGTGACCGCTTATAGTTGTCCCGGAGTGATGCAGCTTCGCTGGTTGATCCCGTAGTTTGTCCTCCATCATAGGCCGTTACCACTCGCAAAAAGTGGTTGGGTGTAAGTGCCTCCATCGATCCTGATTCCAGGGACAAATAAGTCAGCGGACGCGTATTGATGAGATCCTCCGCTTCGGCCAAGCTAGTCAGCAACACTTCGTCGGTTAGCTTCTTCCCATCGTCGAATGCCTTCAATGCTTCTTTTACTGACCTTACAAGTCTATCCCACACCCCGCCCATATGTGGTGCTGAGGGTGGGTTAAAATTCCATCTTGTTCGACCATCGGTAAACGTTTCTTCACAATCTGCATTCACTCGTTCTACTTCTTTACTCGCGCCATGAAAGTTTGTACCGTTATCGCTAAAGAATTCGATCGGCATCCCTCTACGGCACGCAAATCTCCTGATAGCCATTATACAGGATTGAGTTTTCAAACTATGCACCACTTCGAGGTGAACGGCACGCGTTGTTAAACACGTAAAGAGAGAAACCCAGCGTTTTTCATTGCGACGACCTACTGTTACTGTCACTGGTCCGAAATAATCAACGCCCGTGTAACTGAATGGTCGACGGTGAGGAGTTACACGTTGGACCGGAAGGGGTGCCATTCTGGGTATAGCTGGTTGACTTTTAGCCACTTTACACCTTACACAAGCCCTCATCACTCGCTTTAAAGCAGCGCGCGAACAAGGAATGACGAATCGTTGCCTAAGTTCGTTTACCGCTGTTTCCACGTATGCATGACCCAACTTCTGATGATAGAAAGCTAGAAGTTTACTCGTCACTGGATGATCCTTTGGCAGGATGATAGGGAATCGAATTTCGAAAGGAACCATAGTGGCGCGCTCTGCTCTACCTTCCATTCGCAATACCTTTTGTTCGTCTAGGAACGGGGATAGCTTATAGAGTTGACTGTTTTTGTCAAGTGGTACCCACTCTTCTTGCGGACGTTCCTGATTTTTTAGTAATATTCTAACCTCGTCTGGGAAACAATCTGCCTGTACCGTACGCCACAAATGCGTTTCTGACTTTTGATATTCTTCTCTTCTCAGCGAGGCAGGGATAGCTGGTACAAGCCTTTTTACCAGTCCTTTTGTCCTATTTGAGAGGGGAAGCGCTTCGATGGCCTGACCTTTCACTCTTCTACGACAATTGGAGATGAATCGAAACAGATAAGCGACTGCTCTCACCATCACCGTCCAGCGAGAGAATCGACGTGGATCTATCATAGACTCTGGAACGAAGATTCCGTGGAAAAGAACAGCAGCACGCATCTCCTCTATTGTTTCGGGTTCTACTTTCTTATGGTTTGGCCAAGCCTCCTTTAGTTGGTAGAGATAGTCAGGTGCACGAACCCATGGCCCATCCGATCGCCAGCTATGGTTTCTGTCCCACTTCGTAACCATGTCTGCTACGTTTAATTTCGAGGGCACATGGCGCCACTCGCAAAGCTTAGTGAGACTATGAATCTCTCCAACCCGAAAGGCGACAAATTGTTTGTATTTGCGTTGGTCGGATTGTATCCAAGAATGTACAACCTGTGAATCCGACCAAATGAACCGCTCCGATATTTCCAAAGTGTGGTTCTCGTGTACGAAGTTCATTAGTCTTGCTCCTAACAGTGCTGCCATCAGCTCCAATCGAGGTATCGATAACAATTTCAATGGTGCGACCTTTGACTTGGCCATTACTAAAGAGCAGATGGGTCCAGATGTAGACATAATCCGGAAATAAGCGACGGCTCCGTATGCATTTTGGCTTGCATCTACAAAAACAGCTGTAGAGTCGTATAGTCCAAATTGAGTCCACCTTGAAAGTAATATCGTGGGATCCGTATTTCCTCAACTTCTTGCAACCTACTGACCCAGCATCTCCATTTTTCCACCGCATCATCATTTATTTCGTCATCCCACTCACAGCCAGTACGCCACAAGTCCTGTAGCAAAATTCGGCCAAAGATTGTAAATGGGATTAAGAAACCTTGGGGATCAAACAGGCTCATCACACAGCTTGCTACCATTCTTTTCGTCGGCCGTTGTTCACCGTTCAGATATCGTAACAAATCATCCCTCATTCTGCCCGAGAATGTAAATGCGTCGGTGCCAGTGTTCCATACGATGCCCAGAACCCGTTCGTAACCCGTCGTTTTATTTTGGTTGAAGTGTACATGTTGGTCAATCGTCGTTTCACCTAACGCGCTGATAACTTCAATGGAGCTAGACATCCAATTGCGGATCTCAAAACCAGCTTTTGAATGAATAAATCTGACCTCTTTTGCACGCCGTATAGCGTCGTCAATCGTCGATGCGCTGTCGAAATAATCATCGACGTAATGATTCTCCACAATTGCTTTCGCTGCCTCAGGGAACTGCTCCGCAAACTCAGCCGCATTCTTATTTTTAACAAATTGCGCAGCACACGGGGAGCAAGTCGCCCCGAACGTGGCGACGTCCATAATGTAGACGTCCGGTTCAGCCGCAGGATCATTCCGGAAAAGGAATCTTTGAGCAGATGTATCCTCTTTCCGTACACGCAACTGGTGATACATCTCTTTGATGTCCCCACCGAATCCGACCGCAAACTCTCGAAATCGACATAGAACTGTGGGAAGGGGTGTGAGCATGTCTGGACCCTTGAGCAATTAGGAATTTAATGAAACGCCAGATACGGTGGCAGCCGCGTCCCAAACCAAGCGCACCTTTTCCGGTTTCTTAGGGTTCAATACGATATTCAAAGGCAAATACCAGACTTTGTTCCGATCGTGTATGGCTAGCTCTTTTGGTGTGGCCTTATGAGCGTAACCTTTTTGCTGGTATTCCACTATCTGTTGTCGAACGTTTTCATATAATGCCTCATTCTTCAACAGTTTCCTTTCGAGACATTTCAACCTGCTGAATGCCATTCTGTAGCTATCAGGAAAGCTAGGGTCATCAACCTTCCATAACAATCCTGTCTCGAATTGGTTCCCATTTCGTACTGTAGTCTTCTCTAAAATTGCTCTTGCTCTAATATCCTCATCTGACTCTGGAAGTAGGGCCATTGAAATGCCTGTTTCGTCGAGAGCATATTGGCTTCTCAGAAGGTCATGAAGATTTTGATTTGACACGCTGTAACAAGCGACCAACGAAACTAACGTCCGATACACCTCTTCCGTGGGGGCCATATATCGTCCAACCAAGCTTAGACGTAACAGCAATAGGCTCCCCAGCATCACCAATGCGTGTCTCGAGCGGAGCGTACAAATGTAGGTCCTTTAGACCGATAAGAATTTTTGGAATTCCTCGATAATCAGTCACGGGTAGGTCATGCAGATGCCCATACTGCCTAACTACATCCGCGAAATGAATTGTTTGCTCTGGGAGCTTCAGCTCGTTCACCGTGTGGGCGTTTTTTATGTGAAATCTAGTTGACGAACCTCTCGCCGAAATCGACAGATCCACATTCTGTGATTCCTTTTCTAGTCTTGAAACACCCGCTGTCCACAGAATACGCAGAGGTTGAACGGTTCCTCGTACGTTCAAGTAATTAGCGATAGACCTATCCACCAACGTATACGAAGCTCCTTCGTCTAGAAAGGCAATTATCTCAATCGATTTGCCTCCGTTGTGTAGCGTGACGGGAACCATCCTGAAAATCACCGGTTGCGTTGCGCGAACATCGTGAGTGTTGCAGTTTGTAAATGCTTCAGGATTATCCGTATGTAAAAGAGTATTGTGTCGTTCTTTACAGTTGCCCACGTTGCACTTGAAGTTCAATTTACAGCGGGCTGAACCGTGCTCATTCAGACACAGTCTGCATAGCTGTAATTTTTTCACTGTTTCTAATCGTTCCTCCACTTTCAACTTACGAAATTCCTCACAATTGCGAAGGCGGTGATCAGTGCGACTACAAATTTTGCATGGTTTCTTGTTGTTCGTGTATCCGCTATTTTCCACAATGCTATGCGTATGCAAGTAACCCTTGTCTTCCTTGGACCGCACTATCGGTTTATTTGTTCGAAACTGCAACTGTGGTTCCACAAACAGTGTCGCTTCGCTTGCTTCGGATACAATGTCCGAAAGAAAATCAGCTAATGTACGTAAGGTGACGTTTTGTTGCTGTCTCTTGAAACGAATCCAATCAAGCTTTGAACCGGAAGGGAGTTTCTCGACCAATTCTCTTATTAACATTGGATTCACTAAATGGTCGTTCATATGGGTGGCCTCTAAATGGTCGACAAGCTGCTGAACCAAAATGCCAAAATTTATAAACGTTTCCAGCCGATCCGACCTCGGAGGATCTGCTTTCCGAACTTTACTCAAAAGCGTGTTCAGCAGTTGTTCCGGTCTCCCGTACAATAACCGAAGCGTTTCTATCACCATCGGCACTGAATCTGGCAGCAACAAACGACTACGGACAGCCTCCAAAGCTGATCCTTTTAAACATTCCTGGAGTCTAGCTAGATTTTCCACATTCGAAAAGCCACACGCTTGATTCGACGTCTCAAAACTACTCACGAACATGGGCCATTCCTCGCATCGCCCTGTGAAGATAGGAAGTTTCCTGGCCAAAAATTGTCGAGCTGATAACTGAGCTTTCGTCGGCCCGATCAAGTGTGTGACATTTTCTATTTCCTCGCCTTCCTGCTCCTCTTCGTGTTCCGACGAGCTGGTTTCATCATTGTTGTCCATTCCCTCTTCATGTAGATGGCTGATACTACCCGGGTTATTGAACGAAGTTAGTGGGTTTCGTAACGGTGTTTCTGTGTTCGGCGTCGAGTTCTTCGGGTAAGCTCCGCGGGGGTCAGCCGTAGTTGCTGCGCACGAACAGTTGACCTTCATCGAGGGTTTGCTTCGTCCTTTGCGCGTATCAGGGTTCAGATGACAAAGTTTAGCGGCTCCTTTCACTTTTAATGCCTTAAATTTAGCATCAAACTCATCGCGCATGCTCTGCTGTTGAATCTGAAAAGCTTTTTCAATAGCTAATTGCTCATCCAACTGCTGTTTTTCGAACGTTAGCTGCATTTGCATTCTCTCCTTTTCTGCTTCCTGTTTCATAAGGTGTAGGTTTTTCTGCAGCTCTAGACGTTTTGCAAATACAGCTCGCTCAATTGCAATCTTCTGCTCTTCAAGCTTTGCCTCCTCTTCTAGCTCCTTCAAGCTCTCTTGGAGACCGCCGAGTTGATTTTCAGTGGGCTGAACCGTAGTAACCGCGGTGAGGGCGATCTGGTTCTCTTTGATCGAAACACAGGTGGGGCAACACCAGGAGTTATCTTTCACCTCCGGCCCTGCGTCGACACATTCATAGTGGAAGAATCGCTGACAATGATCACAAAACGGCAAATCCTCATCTTGCTGCACTGTTGCATTGCAGGTTCCGCAGCAATAGCCAGTCTTGTTGAGGTTATGTCCGATTTTATTCATTTTAAAGTTTTGTTCGGACCTCTAGTTCGGACAACTAAATTTTAATAGCAGCCTTTTCTGTGTTAGCAGCTTTAAAATGAATAGTTTTCCTTTTGACACCTTTTCCTCGATACTAGCTATGCGTGGTGGCACTTGGACTGCCAATAACCGTTGCTTAGACAATTCAATTAATAATCGGCTTTAGTTTTGTCCTATTGACCATTCCACGCGGTAAGTTAAGAAATGAGATACGATGGATCGATCAATAGAAATAATTTAACTAGATTAATATTAATAATTTGAATGCTATATACTCGAAATTTCACCGCAAATTATGGATAACCGTCCTAGTCACAACGAGACACTAGCTATCTTTTACCAAATTCGACTGTGGTTCTTTAAATCTCACTCTCCACTGTCATTCGTTTGGGGCCTGACTTTCCGGGTAGGTAAGAGTACATTCAATGCCTGTCTAGTACTGCATTATTAGCAATAGGGTCGATCGACGTGTGCCCAACGGTGCTTACAGAGGGTGAAAAACCTACAAACGAACCACTCCCCAGCTTAATTCGGGATACCTTGTGTAACATCGGTGGTATAAAGATGATGGGGTTGTGAGGGGGAGGGGTATGAGTGATGGATGAAGGGGTGATCTGAGGGGGGTGCAATAAGGGGTGATATAAGGGGAACTTAAAGTGATGGTGACCAGTGAGGGGGAGGGGGGTGTAACCCTTCCCTGTTAAAACCCAGAAACCTTATGTCAATTGCATCTGAGAAAGGCAAATGGTGGGGACGAAAGCATTTCTTTGTAGGATATGTTCACTATATTATTTTGCAACTTTTTAAATAGAATGTTCTACAAACTTGCAGGTATCACTAAAATACAACTTTTTGTTGGAGGAACTAATAACGTAAAATCAATATTTTGGCTTCTTAAACTAATTTTCATTAAAAATTTGCTCTATTTTCAACAAAGATTTCTATTTCTTTGTGCACTTTTGTGCAACCTAACTTTGGCTATTCCGATACTCTAGAATAAATTTAACCCTTTAAATTTAAATTTAAGAAATGAAAATTTTGCGAAAAAGGTTGAATAAATCAAGTCATATTCAAAACCTTTCTGGAAACTTTCTCAAGTTCTTAAGAAACCTCAGAAACCAAATCCAGCTTTGAAGGAAGGTGACCACATACTTCTTACAAACGAGGAAAAAGCTCGAAAACTTGCTCAGCAGTTTGAGGGCGTCCATAATTTTAATCTTAACGTTGTGAGTCCTATTGAAATCGAAGTCTTTCAAAAATATGAAAACGTTTCAAATCAAGTATGGTCTCTAGAGGAGATTATTGAAACAAACTATGATGAGATCAAATCCATCATGTAAAGGTGGCAAAATATGAAACCTCCAGGTTATGATGGAATTTTTAACATTCTTCTCAAAAGCCTTCCCGAAATCACCAAGGTCAAAATATTCAACAAATGTTTTAAATTAGTATATTTTCCTGAAAGATGGAAAAATACCAAGGTCATTCCTATTCTGAAATCAGATGAAAATCCAGCAGAACCATTTAGTATACTCTCCTCTATTAGTAAATTATTTGAAAAAAAAATATCCTAACTAGAATGATGTCACATATCAATGAGAATTCTATTTTTCTTCTTAGTTTGAATTTCGTGTTGGACATTCAACTACCCATCCACTAGTGAGAGTAAGTAACATAATAAAGGCAAATATCTCAGAGTTCTATTCCACTGGTGTTGCTCTTCTGAACATCGAAAAATCTTTCGACAGTGTTTCGCATAAAGGATTAGTTACCCGAAATGTGGGATTTTATTTTTCCAATTTACATAATAAAGATAATTAAAAATTATCTTAATAATCGTACCCTACAGGTATCTTATCAGAATTGTAAATAAAGCAGGCATCTCTCAAGGGTCAAGTGTCGCACCAATCCTATATAATATTTTTGCCTCTGATCTACCCTCAGGCTGTAAAAAGTCCCTTTTCTGTGATCATACTAGTATCTCTGCCATGAATTATCTCCAGTCAACTGCAACGAAGCTTAAATATTTTCAATAATTACCTGAAAACATGGAAAATTTCCACTAATTCGGTAAAAACACAATTGATTGTGTTTTCGCATAAGCCAAGAGCTTCTTGTCTTAAACCAAATAATAGCCATTTTAATAAATTTGAAGATTTGATTTTAACGTGGTCAGATCAAATTAAATACTTGGGTTTGATTTACGATAAACAACTTATTTTCAAGGTTCTATCTTTTTGAAGGAATCCAAGCAAAATGCAACCCTCTTATAAACAGGAATCCTAGGCTCTGCCTAAAGAACAAACTATTAATTTATAAATAAATATTCAGACCAGCAATGCACCAAATTTCTATCTTGTCAGTATAAAAAGTTAATTTTTTTAGTTCGATCATAGTAAGCCATGCCTGATTTCAATTGTTATTAGATTATGGGGCATATTCATACGAACAATTCCTCCAAAGACACCTTGTGAATATATTCGATGGTTTGGCCTCTAGTGAATTAAGTTCACGTTTTTGGCGTTTTCGACCAATTTCCCTGCTTCGAATGCTGATAAATTCAAGAGACTGATCTCAGGAAAGTAAAGTATCCATCAGGATGTGGGAGGCCAAAAAAACGAAAATAGGATTTTTGTCTATACTTTCTCGTTGTTTCAATATCTGTCTATGGTGCATTCGGGTAGTCACTAAGTCTCCCAGCGACCGGGCGCCCAGACTCTTCCAACATCTCAAACCGCACGCGGTTGTCAGAGTATTTTTAATCGAACCCCTATACTTACTAACAAATATCCTCCTCCTATGATACTATGGAGTGCGGCGCAGTAGTATATACGGCCTCTAGCAAAAGCAAGTATCGGACTAATATTCTTTCCCTTTCCTTCCGCGATCTACGATCGGGTCTGGTCGTCGCCGGTATAGATCAATAAACACTTAGAGTTAACCAGGAGTTACACATACAAATCAGTTTCGCTATTCCCTAGAACAATTATCTACTGATTCCCTGTGCAACTTCAGCTAGTCTAGATCGATAACGGAGTAGTAGCCAGGAATGGCTGCAAAAGCTCAAGTTCAAGCTCCATCAGGATGTAGAAAGCCGAAGATATCAATGACCAATATTTTTTTCCAATTGATTCAGTGGTTTAACTCCTTCTGCTTCATGATCATGTTGTTTGTAAACATCGCTTGTTAACCAGCTATAACTTTTGGTTTAGGTAAAATTAACTCACAAAAATAAGTATGGCTAATAATTCGGACTATTACCTTTTATTGAAACAATAACAGTTGGAAATATTAACCGTTGAACTGAAGATATTCCAATTAAGTTGAATGGACACCACTGAAGCACTACAGGAGAAGCATCAACCTTGATGAAAACGGGCTTTTCGTGTTTCTTAACCGAACATTTCTAAGGAATAATAGTTTTGAGACTCTTTACGTGCTAAAAGCTTACTACTTTGCGTTTAACCACCTTTTGTTGAGTAAAGACAGTTTCTTTTGGTACTGGCACCTTAATTTTTCCTGTTATTCTTTAATGACATGTTCGTTTTTGACACCTATTCGAACATATGTGTGTATGTTCAGCCCGTTTCTGTATAAAAAACACTATACCGTTGTTTAGTTTGTGCATAACAAAAATACTACTAGGCTACCAAGTTTTTGGTGTACATCAAGGGTACACTGTAAACAATTATCTCGATATTCCAGGACAACACATCAAGCAGAAACTAGCGTAAGGAACGGGTTTCTATTAAATATTGATGGAAACAAATTGCCTCGCATAGCTACGTCCTACGTCGGGTTGATTTATGCATAATGCAATCCTTTGCATAGCACACTGCCAACTCCAGCACCGACAGTCGGCACTTTCAGGATGGGTGTGCATTGGCTGCTTTCCTTTCTTCACAAGTTGTGCATTCAATGGCAGCTCGTTTGGAAAATATTCCTGCATCTCATTTCTCATACATGAACTGTACAGATATACGTTGGAAAACTTTTCCATAAACAGAATCAACAGAATAAACGGATGGGTGCATTCATACACCGGATGCTCAATGCTCATGTCGTCCAAGTTTGCCATGAATGGGTCCACTTTCGTTTCCTGTGTATCAATTCTAAGCTTTGTTAGAACATCAAACAAAACTTTTTTTCTTCTTGTTAGTCGACGTTTCGACATGGGTTGACATTCGTTAAGCTTTTGCTGAAAATTATTTTTTATTGAAATATTCCAACATCTACCGGCTTAAATCTAGCAAACGTCCGCACACGAGCTATTTGACAACTCGGTTGCGAACGTGCCGCAAATTGGCAATTGGCGTGGGTAAACAAGTTTCTAGGTGGATTCCGTAGAAATTGAAACTGGTACAAATTTTGCTGAAAAAAGAGGTCAAAAGCTTAATTTGAGGAAATAAAGTACACTCAGGTTTTTTTACGCGGGGGATACGAGCCGAGTAAATGAAAACCGCGTAAATTTCAAAATCCGCGTAAATGAAAACCGCGTAAATTTCAAAATCCGCGTAAATGAAAACCGCGTAAATTTCAAAATCCGCGTAAATGAAAACCGCGTAAATTTCAAAATCCGCGTAAATGAAAACCGCGTAAATTTCAAAATCCGCGTAAAAAAACCGCGTAAAAAAATACCGCGCAAAAAAAACCGCGTAAAAAAAACTTGAGTGTACTGACTAGTCATAAAGGCTACTGATGTGAAAATAATTGGTGTTTCTAATGTTTTGACGCTTGGTTATATTTTTAAAACAATTTAACAATGTACAAATAATTCTTTATTCCATCATCTAGAAACAAATAAAAAAAATGATAGTAGGCCTTGCTCCAACCAAATTAAACAGCCGGGAACAGTAGCCACAAAACAAACTAATTATGCAAACTTTTCTGCTTTGCTTACTCTCAAAGAGCAATAAAACACGGAAGAAGCACTCAGCCAACAAACAACTTCCACTGTTTTTGTAGCGTTTCGGACACCAGTACATAGGTACCTACACATACTATAAAGTGAAAAAGCGCATGATTGTTCCATCGAGAGAGTGTCGACTAGTTGTTGTTCGACAGCTGACAGCATCAGCACTATGATACGTTTGAAGTATGTCGGTAAACTAATTTTCGTTGAGATTATTCATTCCGTTGAATGTAGAACAAACATCTGTAGCCTGGTTGGATATAGTAGTTTATTGTTGATTGATTAAAAAACAGAGACCGCCCCTTACTCTAATAAATTTATTCGTCGCTACTTTTCGATTATCCTAATGGAATGTTATTTCCTTAATAGATTGGCCACTGCTCTTATGTTTCCGTATATAAAGTTCTTTTATTTAGAGAATTCGACATTTCAGAAAGGGTGTGGTTTTCCAGTTCTATGACGTTTACAACAACTTGAAGAAACGTAAAAGTTAATTAAAGACTAGTAGACAGACGACGACTTGAATTTATGCTCGACATCCTGACCAGTTTGTTTTAGAGAGCAATTTGCCGAAACGTACTTACAGCTTAAAAGGATAAAACATAAAAATGGGAAACTGTCCATCAAACGTAGAGCAACTTATATTTTCCTAACCAATTCCATTCTTTCACTCTATCGCTTCCGACTAACTCATCGTAGGAGGCTGTCACTTTTGGGAACTTTTTTTTCCCCCGTGGGAGCATCAAAGTTCTGTGAATTTCAAAGGCAGCCGCTTTTAGCAAAGCGGTCTAGTTTGCCTGGATACTTGATGCGTAGATAAATATGTAAATTACCTTCGGTCGACACAGAATCATGGCCTTGCCAAAAAAAAGCAGGAGGCCTTGCTTGGTAACCGAACAATGAAGTAAAAGATGATTGAGTTTGTGTTGAATAGAGTGCGGGACTAGCTTCACCTCCACCGAATCTCACCGCAAAGTGTTCCTTAGAGTGAGTATAAATATAACCATGATTGAAGTTTATGCTTCCTTTCAGCATTTTGTTTAGAAAACGTGCCACCAACGCTAGCGGAATTAATCAAGGACAGATGAGCAATCTATTTCGAGAGGAAAATGTTTATGGTAAATAAATTCGTCTGCAAATAATTATATTCAATTAAATATATTGACACAATGGATGACCTTGTAGGGGAATCAAAACATCATACGGTTTGGAGAAGTGGTGCAAAACGATGGTCGATAACGTTAGCCGTTTTTTGGCAACACTGTTGTAGGTATTGCGCTTTTGTTGTTACCCTTTCATTTGATTTAATCGCTGGTATTATTCGTTCTTACAGTAATTTTGTTTGAGATTGTGTTGTTATTATTGTTATTACAGGCGACTGAAGGTTTTAGTGTTCATTTGCTGGATTTTGTGTGCTGAGCAAAAATTGTCCTGACGTGCCTTGTTTTGTCAAACCACTGCAGCTCAGTTCATAGGAGTGTCATACAACCTAGCATCGCTATGCTGATAAGCTGAGAAGCGGAGTGCATTACGTGCAGAGGCTTGATAAAAACACTTTCTGGGTGTGCGATAAGCGTGCTGAATTATTCTCGAGCAGTCACTTCGGCAGCATGACTAATTGTTGTTGTGATACTGGTGATGCTGCTCTGCGTGTAACAATTAACGACATGAAGGATGATATCGTCAAATTTGATTCTGCTATTGGCATGCTAACGGCAAAAGTTGTCGACAATTTTGTTTACACCTCCAAGTTCCACAAGTTTTATGTCAAAGTTTGAATTTGATAAACAGTTAAGAGACAATGCCCTGTCTTCGGATTCGTGGCCTGTTGATGTATCTTTCAAAGAGTTCATTAATTACTGCTCAAAGACACTGCCAATGCTGTGGGTCTGGTGGGAATGACTCTCACAGAATCTCCTCTGGCTCACTCGGTAACGGGAGCTCGTCTAGTTACACAACTTTCGATAGATATGTGTCTCGAACCGCATCATATTTACCAGCTTCATCTGTTCTATGTTCCATTTTCTTTACCGAGGCACCACCATGTATACATCACTGTTCCGCTAGGTAACATAAGAAATTGTATATGTCCTGCTGAATCTTCGAATGGTTCGTCTCTCAAATAATGACAGCTTTCAGGCGTATGGGTTATTAGACGATCATCTTTGAAATGCTGTGGAGGAATTTGAGGAAATGACTCTCGACGCAGACTTGAATGGTAAACTGAAGATTTCTTACCAGAACATTCGAGGCCTATGATAAAAAAGTCATTGGTTTCCCTAGCAATCTCTTCTTCCCATTGTGAAATAATTGTTCCTAGCGAGGCCTGGTTAGATGGTAGGATTCATTCTCGTTAGCTTTTTAGCGAAGCATATGCTTTCTATGAAAACGATCCCAGTTTTGTAGATAGCTGTAAATAACGTGGGGGTGGTGTGCTCGTCGCTGTACAGTTTCGTCGATCCAATACCTATTAACATTTCGCTTAAGCAGCTCTTCGTTAAACTAACCGTTTTGTCAGCATTGATGCAATTTATTTTCCACGAGATCGTAAGAGTGATCTAGTCAATGCAAACAACCATGTCCGAAATTCCCTTTGTTACCGGCTGTGTGACCGATGGCTCAGCGAGAATATGTTTTCATTGCTGATACTACAAATGTTCCACAGCTAAGTACCAATTACTCTATTCATTTAAATTTCGCTGCATTAATTTTTCGTTCCCTTCGATAAAACCTTCTTTGTGTGGGTACTGAAGCTCGCATGAAGGCATCGCCGACAACAGACAGCACTCTGGTCTACTGGAGGTCGATTTGAATATTTCTTCGATAGCAAAATAATGCCAATAAATCTCCTTTTTGATATAAATTATATTCATCCAATACAACAGCACCCAGGAAAGTTAACTTCCGGACCGAATGTAACCCATTTAACACCATCGATATATCAAGTAAACTAACTGAACAAGACTCGGCCGTGTACGAAGAAGTATCTTGTCTACGTACCCGCTTGGGAAGTAGAGATTGATGGTGTAGTCTTCGACACGGGCCTTAATTGCGAAATATGGGGCTGGCTCCTTCCAGAACCCTTTGCTTCAGTCAGTGAAAATTCTAGTTTGCAAGCAATTGCATTCAGCAAAAATCGAGGAGTATAAGAACTTATTTTCAGTCAGTCTCATATCGAACCTTTCGCCGGATCTACTCTTCCAAACTTTGTTCTTTTAAACGGGGCTCGTCTAGCTGTTCGCCTTTTTGTGCCTCAGGGCATGCCGCCATTGCTAACAATTGAACCTAATTTGACTAATTTATACGGTCCCTTGTCCACTAAAGCGCGAGAACATGTTCTAATGCGCCTATAATTTTCGAAAACATAAAATCATTTCTTCTCCTCCTAAACTTCCTCGCAAAGGCCAGAAAGTGTCCTTTGATGGGTGCTATTACAAAACCGAAGTAAGTGGCTCCTTGTCTCGGAAATCTTAGAAACTAACAGGAATTTCCTCATGGGACATCAAAAACCGCAAGTGTATTTCATTCACATGATTTTCCTAGATTTAACACGATGTATTTGGTTAACTTCCGACGTAAATCTTCCATAATTTTAACATTATTCGGCAGGGCCAAGTTAATCCTCGTTACCAGATCTATCTATCTTACTGCATGATATTCGCGACAATTTCAATATGTTCATAACTACTCCACCTCCACGGCCAAGCGCGTTGGATTCATTATTGTACTCGACCTCAGTTAGTGTGTCTGTTGATTGGAACAGATACGCGTCCACTATATCCGAAGCAATCGAATCAAAACAAGAAATTCCTCCGGTGGAAGCATACAAAGTTTTAACTGGCTTGATTATCGACACTGCGATTAAAGGTCAGACGAAACGAGATCCGGCGCACTTCATGGTGGGTAGAGAGCACTCATAATTGTACGCGAAAAGGTTCTATAAGGTCTTTTTGAATGTCGGATCACCTGATTTTTTTATCAAATATACGCAACGTTAGAAACGCAAATGAAAAACTTAATGAATTCTTAAAACGCGGATATTGGCACCGGTTTGTCGACGGATTAACGAGAGAAATAATGTTTCACCTGGTGGCTAGGTCCTACGTTGTGTATTCTATTAAACCGTTGATCGGAATACACCATATAGATTTGATGTTTCCACTCAAATGATGTTTCACGATGAAATGATAATACGTTATTTAAACAAATTTATCTGACAAAAAAGATGCTCGCGCTAAGGATTGTAGTGCGCATATCACTGTAGCGTTCGTTAAATGATGACAGATATGCATCGCTGCTATGCTAATTATTATGACAGTAGTAGTGAGGGTGATTATGAAAGGCATTAGAAGATGATATTTATGAAAGATCGCGTAGCTTCAACAATTTTTTCAGTATTTTTTGTCAGAGGACGCTCGAATATTGTCAAATTTCTTGGAACAATGGAAGTTTAGGAATCCCAAAGGCAAACACGCGTCTTGGTTAAAGGGAATAGGTAAGGCTCGTGACTTCATTCGGATATATCTCGGGTCATGTCCAATAATTATACGTTGGATGAGCATCTCCAGTGTAGTGGGGTCATGAAGAGCGGTCTCTGCGCTTATGGTGACGATTATCGCAACATTGAATATGTTGTCTGGTCGTGCCCTAGCGCCAGATCTCCTTTGGCCTCGTTCCAGTCCGAGATGTACTAGCTACCCTCGATCTCCCTTGATGTCTCTCATATGGTCAAGGTTCCGAAAATAGTAACCATAGGCAAAAATTCTTTTAAAAAATTTTGCGTCAGACTGTTTGTTTTCCGTATGTATATAACCTCTAATATTAAAACATATGAATGGTGAGCCTAGAAAAAAAATTCCATGTCTGCCATTTATAAAAGTTTGATGATGCTACTTGCATGACCTGAATATGACTAAAAGACCGTAAGGAACACCACCGTAAAGATGGATTTTTTTAGCTTTCTTTGTACATGTGTCTTCTTGTGTGCATCACCGCACTTTGAGCAGTTCACTTTGTTGTAGCAGTAGACACTTGTGTGACCTAGCTGTTTTCTGAGCTGATTTTCGGGACGTACATGCGAACCGGAAGTCGAAACTTCTCCAAAAGTACACAGTTTGGTAAGGTAGCACCTTTAAGTTAACATGATTTTGAAGGGGTGAAAATTTTTGAATCACCCCTGCCTGAAAATTAAGCTCAGCAGCTTGACTTCGAGTATCTCAATCTGCGGAAGGTTTTAGGTTTTAAAGATATACACGCCATACTTTAGGTCAGCAACAGTCATCGCCTCTTCCGTTACAACGCCATGTATTTCAACGACAATTGCCGGAATATACACGCGATATTCTTTGTTAAAGCGTCGATCATTTGAGATCGCGTTATTCTGTTTCCAGTCGGAGAGTACGACACGAAGTTTATTCGTGTTGACTTTTAGAGTTTCGCGCGCACTAGCGAAATTGGAAGTCAGACCCTTGCAGATTTGCAGAAACACTTAAGGGCTTGTCTTTTGGCCGGAAATGGACCACGTATCGATCGCCTGGACAGTCATTGTATTGCCGAACGCGCGCAACATTATAATTGGGAACATTTTGATAGTCAGTACCACCAGTACAAGAGCCAGAACCCGTACGCGAATCCGTCCCAAAACCTGTGTCAGAACCCATGGTGTTAGGGCGAAATGTGGGTGTTAGGCCCTTTCGATCGGCTCTTCTTGAGTTGGCGCAGAAGACTATTGACGCGGCGCGTTAGTTAAGTTCATACTGAAATATAAATGACACCCCAGTGACTGTGCATATAAAATCAACTTGGATCTAATAGAGCCACATTTCATAGGAGATAATATAATCGGAAAGCAATTATTATATTTAAAGTTTGTTAATCTACTTAAAATTACTTAAGATTACTTTATTTACATTACCTATCTACCTAACCTAATGAATTACTTATACATACTTATTACTAGCCTAATTAAACGGTTGTCTACTATCTATCGGGTAGGGAAACCTAACCTGCCTAAATTGAAACCTCGTTGGATTTATTTAAAAGTTAGGAAACTAATTTGAAAGTAATTGTTCAATTATAATGGATTCAAGAATAAAGTAGTCTATGATTTTTGAGTCGAATTGCGGAGAACTGAACTACGGAAAGTTTTTGTAACACACGGGAATCAGGGGAGGAAGGGGGAAAGGGGTGTTCTGGTTAGAGTTAAGGATTTTCGGTATTGCTCCGGTTTTATTATTCAAGGGGGGGTTATTCATGTCGTGCTCGTCAGACATTGGGACGATAGAAATCACCACAACTAAGAATATTTTTGGCAAAATAAAACAAAAATCGAAGAAAAAGAAGAAAAATAAGACAAAATTACAAAAAGAAAAGTTAGCTACTCCGCTGCTTACGGGAATGCCAGGTGAATGGCGCGTAAAATCACCGCTTCAAATACCCTACCAGCATCGCTCAACACGGATGCAAATGCCGCGCGGCGGTGACCTATGGCCACCAAAAACTAGTACCACTGTCTGGTGAATATCTCCTTCACTGCGTCGCTGTAAAAATCTCGCTCACTACAATGACCGATGATCGCCAAAAACATGACCACTGTTGGGCGTGAGCGCCCGTCACCAAAGACGATGTTTTAAATATAAAGACACGCGGAGAGAAATGCAGTAAATTTGGCTGTACGGTTTTCCAAGTTATTTTGTCTGATAGTTTTGGCAACCAGGAATATTGTGTAAACAGCCAGTGACTTGTAGTTTTAATAAATGCTTTGAAATATTTCGCCAAATATTTAATCATGCAACTAGGAAATGCATTGATTTACGTTGCAGAGCCTGTCTACATGCTTTCCGTTATACTAGAGAGAATATATCGGAAATGCAGTTGATGAGTAATACCAATATTGCCGCACAGTTGGCTACTTTGCTGATGACATTTAAAATTAATATTCATGAAGAATGTCACGATATTAGTAGAAAACTAGTCGATAAGTTTATTATTTTTTAGGCTTTGCTTATACCAGCTTTGCAAAGTTATTAGACAGACGATCAATGGCTTTGTTAAAGTTATTTAGTATGTACGTATATAAAGTTTACATTCTTTTCATGCATTTCTTTTTATTTCAATCTCAATACTTCCCGCGTATTACTTTCTAAATCCGCCATATTTGTGTACATTGCTCATTACAACAACGGTTCCGTTTTGGGTTCGATTGGAACTTTTAGCTTCAGTCTTCGCGCATCTCTATAAGCATCATCTCTGCCCGTCACCACCCACCACGCACTTGTTTGAGCTGTATGCGTTGGTAAACGATCAGTGACTAGAGCTTCCATTGCCCGACGGTTTTCAGCTTCCCGGGAAATAAATAATAAATTTCTCGGGAAATTCCGGGATCCCGGGAATACAGAACAAAAATAGAAAGGCGTATAATTTTCTTGAAAACAAAAGAATAAATTGAAAAGTTTTCATACCCGTTTGATTGCATGTATATTTGTACTAAAAGCAGTTGTCAGAAGATAGCGATTTGGTAGCCTACACATCATTCAATCATTTTATAACTCGTCAATTAGTTTACGCCACATCAACTTCTTTTGATGATTTTTCTGGGCTATATGCATAACCTAAATTTTGGTAATTACGATTACGATTGGGACGATATACTAAACGGAGCTGCTGGAATTACAGTCCAAAATTGGAATTCGTTGTTATGCTACGATGGCATGTGATCAATTTAATGTAAAACACCTTCTGTGGTAATCTTGTATGAAAAAATAGGCTGCTTCAGGGTAGTGTGCAGTTATTCCAATGAGGAAATATGATATATGGAATCCATTTCCGTCACAGTAGGACCAGCATCATTCCGAATTAAGTGTGAATCAAAATCAAGCAGATAATGGACGAACCGTGCAGCGATCGATGAAGCCTGCCATCGATTTCCTGTTACGGGCCGGTATCTGGATTGCTTGATCTTATCCCTTCAAAAATACTGCCAGCATCCTTGAAAGCGACATTCAAAGAGTTTGGATGCGCATGCTATTGGACAGATGCAGCGTTATGTATTTCTTTTCATGCATCCAAAAATTTACATATATTACAGTTACGGTATAACAAATTAGACGAAATATGCATTCGATGAACCGACCAAATATCTCTGCAGACGTTCTAGAAACATTTCTTATTTTAATTAGCGTTTGCGTTAAGCATGATATAACTAAAAAGCATCCTAGATTTTGAAACAAACACTTATCGATTTTTAAGGCAGTACCGCCATTCCCATTACTAATTTGATTGAAAGTTCTTTCATTCAAGATCTAACTATTAAAAAAACTATTAAATGAACTGTTAAACAAATCTGATCTATCGGTTCATGGGTTGCAGAGATACCGTGCGTATTACGAACGCTACTGTAAGGAAATGCTTCAGTACAACGGTCGGCAAATTAATCCATTTTTGCATGAAAATATCAACATTCTTTAGCAGTGTTTTGAGAAAGGCTTGGATTATATACCTAAAAGAATCACGAAAACATATCAGCGAGCCTAAAGATATACCCAAGTAACCATAAGCATTGCGCCATTGCATCATATTAGCTTTACATTTGCAACATTAGTTGCATCAATACTCCATTACTACATTAACAATGCAATAAAGCTCTATATTAGCATCAATAAATGCCCAGCCGAAATATAACATTATCGCTTGCTCTATATGCGCATATAAAGTTGATATAACGCGTACATACTTCAAGGATCTTTAAAGCATATAAGATTTATATGTGCATTTAGTGCCATTAGAGGGCAAATAAAAAGCCGGTATAATGCTATTTTAATGCTGTGGGTTTATTCGTTATGCAACTCTTCTTGAAGATTATATTCGGCATATTTCATTTCAATCGAACATATGCAGTATAGTCCAGGCAGCAAACGCAGAGCACTTACCGACGAGGCAAGGTACCTTAGTTCGAGACTTACTAAAGGTAATTTTCGTAAAACATTCATATCATGTGAGAAAGAAAGCCCATTAATGATATTCATTACAATGCACTAGAAGAGAGTCAATTACGGTTTTAAACAGATCATTTTATTTTAATTTTTTTCCTTTTTGCTCTCCATCCCGAAAGGAAACACAAGAAATGGTTTTAAAACCATGGCGGACAATGACAGCCAACTGACGCTTTCTAATAGCTTTCAAATTTGACATTTGTACGCAGGTGCTATACAACAGCATTAGTGCTGCAAAAACGAGCTGTCGTTTTCTGCACAGTAATAGCACTACATTTCGCCTTTTCTGGCATAATACCAGCATTATATCAGTATTTAAGGCTTCACGGCTCTATAAGACTGCTTAATATGTGGATTCAAAGCAAACATTAGGCTACGTTATAATGCTTATTGGTAACTTGGGTATAGTCCACTGATCTGCAAATCAGTTGGAAAAGCACAATCTTCATTCACTACTCGCTCCAAATGTTTGCTGGTAAAGATATTTTCTTCAGAATTTCTTTCGCAGAACCTAAGCCTTTTGGAATGAATTAAAAAAAAAAATTTCCCGGGATTCTCGAATCTCGGGAATGAGAAAACACAATTTCCCGGAAATCGGGAATCCCGGGAAATGCAAAAATCCCGGGATGGAAGCTCTATCAGTGACCAGCTCAGAAAGAGCGGGAAAACATCGCCAAAAACGCGAGCCTTCGTCCTGGCCTTCCGCGCACTCGCCTGAGCTTCGTTGAATTTAATAGTGGTATCTTTTGGTCTGATTCGATTCAGCTCGATTTGCAACTGAGAGATCGCAAACTTGCAGTACGAAAAAGGATGCGTATTCTCTGCCCTTTTTTCGGACAACTGGGCTGTTTCCCAAGGTAGTAATTTGGGCCCACTGTTATTCACACTCTTTATTAATGATCTAGATACAGTACTGTCGAACATCTTACGCCGATGGCGTTAAATTGTACATGATCGTGAAGTGCATCAGAGATTGATTGGTTCTACAGCAGCTGTTGGACACTTTCAATGACTGGTGCTCTTTAAACTCACTAGCAATTAGTATTGACAAATGCAGTGTGATATCCTATCATCAAAAGCATAAACCTAGCCAGAATTTAAGCGATTCAAAGAAAATTCTAAGAACGGGGAATGTTTTCGGCAGTGCAGTCACGTAAGAATTTGCGTCGATTCTAACTTATCTTCGCCGACGTTTCGATCCGTGGTTGGGATCTTCTTCAGGGCCTAATTTATTGCGGAAAATAACTGTTGTATTACATGTATTACACAAATAAACATAAAAACATAATGTTCGCGAAGTGCTACTCACTCGACAATATTCGACAATGTCACGGTTCGTTTTGCATACGGGAAACTGTCAGGTCTGAGAGGGTTAACATCGGGTGTTTTCACTGTGGGACATATCATAGTTTGGGGGATCGTATAGTATGGATTTTGGTAGCAATGAGACAGTATAACTTACGGAGTTTACTCATCGAGTTTGTCGGTCTAAAATCGATTTTAAAATCGCTCCAATTGAATAAAATAATTCCTTGAGAACTCGCACATGGTCACTATAAGCAGTAGTAATGGTTTGAATCTATTTTGGGTGGGTATTTGTGGTGTTTACTTGTTGGAGAGCGATCGTGTTTCGAGTATCGATCTCTCTCATTTTTCTAATGGAATCCAGGATGTTTGCGTAGGCGCTGTTTAGGTTGTCGGTGTCTGTACGGCGGTTGACTGTGTGGGGAGTAGTCGAGATGTGACACATCTCTAAGATCGGGAGAGCACTGGATTTGAAGCTGGTGTCAATAATTGTGGGGTTTTTTAGATCGAAACGGTGTTGGTGTGAGATGCAATGTTCCATGAGAGCGGTTCTCTCTTTTAGCTCTTGTATTTCATTATCGTCATATTTTTGACCATCTGCTAGTCTCTCATCTAATTTGTTTATCAGAGATTGGTGTACGTGTTTTTTACTGGTTTCGTGACATTCCGATATAGTATTGGTCACAGTTAAAACATGCTATTTTGTAAATAATGTTGTTTTTCTGCATCTGAAGGAGGGGATCTTCGGCTGTGGGTAGCAGGGATTTGACTGTGTACCTGTTGCTTGGTGCTGTTTTTAGGTTAGGTATGTTGCGATGTAATGTTTTCCTGATCATTTGGGTCAGTCCATGGATGAAAGGTATAGGTTTGTATATGGTTGGTTCTGACTGCGAGACTTCATTGATATTATTGTTCGGTGATTGATGTAGCGTGCGATTGATGAACTTTATGGGGTAGTCATTGCGTATGAGATGATCGGTGATGACTATATTTTGTTGATCAATGCACTGTTGCTAAGTTGACGGACCCGGTTGATGTAATTGGTGGTTAACCCGACTTTCTGATCCATCGGGTGAAATGAATTGAAATTTAAAAGTCGTCCGGATGATATTGGTTTGGCATACCAGTTTTTATAGTGTTTTCATCCATTCGTATGACTAGGAGATCCAAAAATGGTAGTTTTCCTGCTTGTTCGACTTCACACGTAAATTGAATGTGTTTATTATAATTGTTGAAGGTATCTAGTATTTCTTGTAATTTATTTTTGTGGATGAGTAAGAAAAGGTCATCAACGTATTTTCTGATATGTTCGGGAGAGATATTAGCGATTTTAATAACGGTTGCGATCAAGTTCTCCATCACTATATCTGCGAGTATTGGCGATAGGGGACTACCCATAACTGTTCCAAACCTTTGGTGGTAGTATTGACCACGGAAGCAGAAAAAATTTGTGTCGATCAGGAATTCAACTATTTCTAGAAATAGATCCAGGTTGATGTCTGTGTGTAGCTTTATGTTGTCCCACATCATAATAATGTCATGTATGACTAAGTCTTTAGGGATATTGGTAAACAAAGACACTACATCGAACGACACGAGAAGGTGTTCGGGTGGTACTTTTAGACTATTTACGTAATGACAAAAACTTATGGAGTCTTTTGCATTGTACAAGCAGTGTAGAGATTGTTGCAGGATGTTGGAGATATGTTTGGCGAGCTGGTATGTAGGTGATGTCACGTTAGGCACTACTGGATGTACAGGCAGGTGTGGTTTATGCGCTAATACATGTAATACAACAGTTATTTTCCGCAATAAATTAGGCCCTGAAGAAGATCCCAACCACGGATCGAAACGTCGGCGAAGATAAGTTAGAATCGACGCAAATTCTTACGTGACTGCACTGCCGAAAACATTCCCCGTTCTTACAATTTCCACAGTCGAAAAGAATCAATTTACCAAAGAAAATTCGTTCGACACCTTCCATGGTAGAATCCTAATAATCTTCCGCCGTTTAAAGGCCCCTGTAGATTACAACGTCTACACATGGTTGAATAGAGAAGAAGAGTAGTCCAAGGCATTTTTGTGGTTAAAATTCTTCTAGGAGAGTCCGATATGTACCGGAACGTGTGCTCCATTAACGAAGCTTTTTTGCTGTTGAAACATTGGAACTACCAGTATAGTGGTCATGATCCTATTCGCTTCATGTCTGCCATTCTAGACGAAATGTTAGCGAATTTCGATTTCAACGTGTCATCTTCACTATCTTCAAGAACCGGATATCGAGGAGTTTCTGAATTTTCAGACGACCTTCTAACATGTTTTTTTTTAATTCCTGTTTTTCTTTTTTATCGAAATAGTTTAATTTGTTATAATTTATTTTTACATTTCTTATAAAAGAAATGTATAGAATTCGCTCAAACTTTCAAGATTCTTTCCGAGGCCCGGAGGGCCGAGTCTTATATACCAATCGACTCAGCTCGACGATTTGGGACAATGTCTGTGTGTGTGTGTGTATGTAACGGACAAATTCTCATTCGTGTTTCTCAGCAATGGCTGAACCGATCTTATCCAAACCAATTTAAAATGAAAGAACTAAAAAACAGTATGAACGCTATTAATTTGTTTTTGATTCTGATGTTTAGTTTCCAAGATATGAATGTTTGAATGCGTAAAAATGGCGTTTTTTGCAGTTTTTTTGAATTATCTGCCGAAATTGACTTCAAATATCTATTTTGAATACTTTAAAAGTTATGGCTTGTTGTTTGTGGATTACTCTTTGTCGCCTATTTATTGTTCAATATAGTAATAATCCATTGAAATAAGCCAAACATTATTACGATAAAACGAATTTTGTATTTCATTTTTCTATCTACAACCGATAGAAATAATCACCGAACACTTCCAAGTTGTCTGGAAGGAACTTGATAACTTATCAGTGCAAAAATGTTCATTTGTGCGAATCTTCTGACTGCAATTTTTGTAATTCATGACCATCGGATCGATCTGAAACATATTGGAAAATGAAAAGCGAAATAACTAACTCCAAGCAACGGCGTAGCCAAGAGAAGGTTTTGGGGTTTAACACCATACAACGCCCCCCCCACACCCACAAAAAAAATTGGATTGAAGTTGAAAATTTATTGATGCAGACTGATTTAATTCAATATTACAATAACAATTATCTGATCCGTACATTGATATTCTGTTGTTGCAAACATCATGAGGACTTTTGATAAATTGTCGGAATGGGGTCCTGATATGTAACTGATCTTTTGGTCTTGATTTCACAGTTGTCTAATTGCATCAATATCAAAATCTTGCCTGAAAACATTCCAATAGAAAATTCCAGAGTTCTGTTTTCAATCATGATCCTCAGATTTCTTTTCAAATTGAGCTCGTTTTTGTAGAGATGTACTGTAATAAGGGTCTTTTTTTAATAGGAAGCGAAGTAAAAATTGATTTAATGTCTATGAAACATAGAACTGCGCACCAAAAAATGCATAACTTTCAACATTTGCTAAAAATGTTTTTGCCTTTCTCATTCACTCTAAAATTCGTCAATCTAATCCCGACCGGGAGGGCCGAGTATCATATGCCAATCGACTCAGTTCATCGAGATCGGAAAATGTCTGTGTGTATGTGTAAAAATATGTGACCTCTGTTTCTCAGAGATGGCTGGATCGATTTGCACAAAGTTAGTCTCAAATGAAAGGTACAACCTTCCCATCGGCTGCAATTGATTTTTTATTGATTGGACTTCCGGTTCCGGAGTTACGAGTTGAAGAGTGCAATCACACAGCAAATTCCCATATAAACTGAAATGAAAAATTTTCAAAATCAAATTTGTATTTTTGATGCCAAATGACTTTATAATGCATGAAACATCGAGATTTGATGTAAACTCGAAAAAATAATGTTTGACAAAAATTGATTTTTTTGGACTTTGGTACATTTTTGCCTTTCTTTTTTTTATTTCGATTATAGAGGTTTTAACCTTAAGGTCATTCGCCTCTTCGGGTTAGAAAAATCTCTTGTGAAAAATTTCGAACCCTATGTGCGGGGTCGGGACTCGAACCCAGGTGCGCTGCGTACAAGGCAATCGATTTACCAACTACGCCACGCCCACCCCCTTTTGCCTTTCTCATACAGAAAGGTTATGCAATCAATCTAAAAATCGTCAATCATACCGGCCCGGAGGGAGTATGCAGTGAGTGGTTGCTACTTTAAAAATAAAACTAGTTTAAAATTTCTTAATAAGTTGAAAATTTTCGGCAGGACCCGGACCTCCCGGATCTTACTATGTGATACTGAAACATCGCTTGAAACCAGCGGCGGTCAAGCGATGTTTCAGTATCACATAGTATCTCAAGATCGTGGCTGTCGATCCATTGTATGTATGTGCAAATCGTACTGAACATGAAATATTCATTTCCACCATTTTATTGAACATAACCATCGTAGTCTGGACAAGTGAGACAAGCACAATTGCACCACTAGGTGGATTAAAACAGGTTTATATTTTGGGAATGCGTCGAGTTGAGACGCAAACGTAATATGATTAATAACGAGGATAACACTTTCCGAATGTAGAGAGAAATTTATGAAAAATGACGATTTCCATTTGATTCTAGCAGGTCCTGATCGATTTTGATGAGAATTTGATTTTTGTTGTATGACCAATTATATGTATAGGTCAAATGTTCAAAAACAGTAATTTAAGGTCAAGATAAAATCATTTTTAAACCGCCAATTTCGGAGGTTTAGTATCTTCGATGAGTTTTACAAACGTTAAACAGCGCATCATTTGATAAAATAATTTTGGCGGTATATCGTCCAAGAAGTATTTATGGTGAATTTTCTCAGGTTAATATTCATGACTACAATAAAGTCTCAACAAATTCGCTAAAAACACGAACTCTGTTACTATTTTCTGAAAAATTAATTCTGCATAATTTTAAAACTTCAAAAATTACGGTTTCGGAATTATGCCGTTTGGACAGTTAGATCGATTTTCACCAAACCCCCACCAATTGTAAAATTGGTATTGTAAAAAAAACGTAAGGGCGATACTTCAATGCTGATAGGTGGGACCGAAAAAGTAAACAATCATCAAAGGGGCGATACTATCATTTTGTCAATTTCAATAGCAAACACAAATTTTAATTTAATAATTTCAAATACTTCATGAAGTTTTGGGTTTCGATCACTGAATCATGCAATCTAGGATGTAAAAAACACAATAGTTCTTAAATAGGAAATAAAACCAAGTCTGGAAATATTCACTGTTGATTTTCTTTGAATAGTGTCACTGCTAGTGTCGCTTTTTTCCAGAAAAAGCGTTGATTTTTAGGTCTCAGTCGCGTTGGAAATTTGAGTAAAGTATAAACTTCATTTCGATTCAAAAAAAAAATCAATTTTTTGGCTCAGTACAATATACATAACCCCTTTAGGAAAATTCAGTTTTCTCACCACAATGCATTGATTGAGGAATTTAGATATTTTATTAACAGAGCATTAGCAATAATTCGTTTGTATGTCTATTTTATGGGCCATTTTTTCGCTTTCCTATTGATTTGGTTTGAGATTTCTAGCACTGATGTTGTCCTATGCTGATTTGAGCGATTCTCTGTGTCCTGCCACAATCCCATGTAGTATGTGTTATCAAAAACATCGCGAAGCATCAAGTTTTAAATGTTCTCATACGATATAATATCAGAAGAGAGTGATAAGAGTTATAAGAAATGTCTCATCACACTGTTAGGTGGATTAAAAGCTGTTTTTTTTATTTATTTTTAAGTTTTGTATTGTACATATTTAAAAGATATGGAGCTTTAATGTCAATTAGAGAAGATTTGATGTTTCATTCATTCAATTTTTCCCTGTCCCCATACCATTTCTTTTAGATTGATTAATTAATGAATGAGTTCAGCGCAAGAAATTATTAGAGATGCGCAGCAAAAAAATCAAAAATTCATCCGAAATGCTGAGCTTCTTGGAATAATTTCCTGTTAAAGAAAACCTGAACCTGAATTAGTCAGAAATGTCTTCTCCAGTAGAAACAAAAGAATATCGCAGTGCAATTCTTTTATGGCAGTGTAATGAGGTAATAGGCGAAAATCAACTTTGTCTTCTCGTTTCAATCAAATTGATATTACCATTATCTCGCATTCCTGATTGCCAATGCCCCTCCTATTCCCAATGCGCTACATTTTCTTCGGAATGATTGTTTCCGTTTCAGTGCATAAAACACTGCCAGGGTATATTTGTTAAGGATACGGTAGTGAAGTAGGACCACCTTTCCCCGAAGGTTCGGTTTGGGTTATGTCGTATTGTCTCCCCGAATCAAGAGGGTCATTGTCCTCGGCTAAACAAGTGGTCTATTCTCACCCGTTTCTAATGGTTCAGGATGATTGTTAACCTTTCGCTCAACCTTTCGGTGTAGGTACTACTATAAGAGAAGAAAAAGATTCCTAATCCAGAAATAACCTTGTTTATCGAAGTGATTGGAATGAGTTCCATGATGTTATCACCAACAGGCAACAGCTAACTGAAACTGAAGACAAAACACAGAAGGCGCTCAATATTGTCCAGATTGTTTGATCCTCGATGTCAAGCGGAAATCTAGATCTCGTAGCAAGATTATTTGTTTGTAATTGAAGGCTGGGCTTACGAAAACACACACAGTTGTCGAATTGGGTCTTAATTAATTAATTAACAGGGAGAAATGTGTGACTTGTATTGATTTCAATGTACCAGAATAGATGAAATTGTTGAAGTGAGCTCAATCGAATCCGAAGCTTGATTATATGCCAGATTTTCCTCAATAAGTAATATTTAAACGTAACCAAGTTAGTAGTGGTCATCGCTAGTAAAAGACGTGACGGAAATTATGTGATGGATATAATGTGATTATAATGTCCGTACGAGAGAAAAAAAACCGCCGAGAAAGAAAACACACACACACACATCAAAGGGAAATGGCTAAATCAAAGTGATTAGCTTACATATTTTGCCCTCCTCAGCATCTGATTTAAGGGGAAAAAACGCAGTCACAGGACGTGCAGAGAATATTAAATCAGAATTCATCAACCTGTCGTAAGCTAGATTTGGAAAATGTTTGTAAAGACGAATCTAACGAACGATGGGACGTAATGTGTCGGCATCTGGTTTGAGATATACTCAACAGCCTGAACGACCAAGCTAAGGCATGGTAGCAGAAAATAGTTTCGTGCAGATGCAAATTTCATTATGTAGTGTGGAGCATCTTACGAAACAAAATTTTACCTCTACACTTTGTTTCGAGGATATGTTTTTACCAGAGCCCAACTTCAAGACAGTTTGAAGAAATTATCACCATGAAAACAGCAACAGTAAAATCAGGGCAACATATAATGAAAGTTTGAAGCATTTTTTCGTTATATCCGCTTGCTAATTTGAGTCCCATATCGATGAGGGATTTAAGAAAAAAAACAATGAATGCCGTGTTGCTACATATAGTGATAATCATGACTCTATGAATGGTCATCTAATTACACACAGGGCCGGTGGAACATGTTGGTAGTATGGGTAGTACTACCCACTCGAAAATTACCGAAAGATTGGAACCAAAATCTGAGATTGACCACGTATGTGTCTCGCGCACAAAATACATCTGAAATTCTCGAATACAACAATTTCATATTTTTATTCAGATGAAAAATTCTTTGCTTTACAATTAAAATTTCTTGTAAATGTGGGAGAATAATTAGGGTTTGCATGAAATTTGAAAAAAAAAAATATATTAATACTAAGGAGAATACATTTTGGCACATCTCCATCTTAAAACAAGTAATTCAGATCGATTTACAAGATATACAAAATATTTATGCAATTTTATTCAGATCAGTTAGAATTATTTTTAAATGCTAGGTATACAGTTTGTATAGAAGAACTATTATTTGATTAAAAATTTAGGCTTTTATAAGAAATGCACAAGACATACATAAGAGGGATTGATTCCAACATCAGAGTAGCAGAAACCATATCAAAGAAAGTGAGGAGAAAAACAGAGAGAGCGGACAACAATGACAGGGAAACTCAGAAATCACACTTGTCGCATTTTGGCAAAAAGAAGATCACTGTCAGGACATCATAAACCGGATCGACGACTGACCTCCTTGGATCCGCTGGGAACTCTTTTGGGTTCAGATTCCTAGGTAGCTGTTAGTATGTCATCCAAAATAGAAGAGATAATAACTACATTTGGATATCTACCGTGTTTTAAAATGTCGAGGATAGCCAGCACATCTCGGACTGTAACGAGGCCGAAGGGATTCATTTAACGGAAATCTGGCACTAGAACACTATGCGCACGACCAGGCAACATGTTTAATGTCGCAATAACCATCACAAGCGCAGAGACCGCTCTCTATGACCCCAATACGCCGGAGATGCCCATTCAACGTATAATGATTTGATCTGACCCCAGATATAAATCGAAGGAAGTCACAACCTTCATCCATCCCCTTTAACCAAGGTTTGTTGATACCTTTGGGATCACTAAACTTTCATTATCCCACGAAATTTGCCAATTTTAGAATGTCTTTTGACAAGAAATACTGAAAAAACTCGTTGAAGCCTCGCGATTTTTTTTAATTATAGAGGTTTTCACCTTAGGGTCATTCGCCTCTTCGGGTTAGAGAAATCTCTTTTGGAAAAATCTCACATCCCATGTGCGGAGTCGGGAATCGAACCCACGTAAGCTGCGTACAAGGCAACAACTACGCTACTCCCGTCCCCCGAGCTGCGGGATCTTTCATAAATATCACCTTTTTAATGCCAAAGTTTCCGCCTTTTCATTACCCGGAATGGAGCAATGCAAAAGATCTGGTAATCTGGTACGATTACGATGGTACAGATAAAGCACTCTGGAACCCCCATATTTTGCGCAGGAAAACAAGGAGTCCTTTTCATGCATTTTCCACACGGCGAACAGGTAGACGTTCAAAAGAACAAAGTTTGTAAGAACAGATCCTACGAAAGGCTCGAAATGAGGTTCATGGAAAATAAGTTGTTTTTTATACTCCTCGATTTTTGTTGAACGCAAATGTTTGCATACCAGAATTTTCACTGATTGAAGCAAAGGGTTCTAGAAGGAGGCCACCTCCATATTTCGCTATTAAGGCCCCTCTCGTAGACTACACCATCAATCTCTACTTCCCATGCGGGTGCATGGATAAAATACGCGATATATCGATGGTGTTAAATGGTTTGGTCCGAAAGCAGAATCGAATCCAGAGGCCGGCTGTATTGATGGATATAATTCGTATTGAAAAGGATAGTCCGATGCCGCTGTCCGAGTAATCAATCGGCATTAATTTTGGAATCGGAAAAATATTCAAATCGATCTCCATTAAGCCTGAAAGGATGTCGGTCGTCGTACCTGCCCATTAGTCTACACTATCATGCGGGCTTCGAAAAGAAAGTTTTATCGCAGAGAACGAAAAATTAATGATACAAAATTGAAAAGAATGGTGTGATTGGTACTTAGCTGTGAAACATTTGTAGTATCAGTAATCATCAAACATATTTTTGCTGAACCGTCGGTCATACAGCCAACAGCTATTACCATGAAATTTTCATTTTCACTTACACGTGTCATATCTGAATTTTCGTCAGTACGGATAGAAATCACTCCGAATCATACTACCCACTCGGGAAAAAAATGTTCCACCGGCCCTGAGCACACACGAAACATAAATAGTAAAACGTTAAAAAAAGAGCTTTAAGCTCAATCGAGCTGGGCTTGGGAGCAGAACAAATAAAAAGATGGCAGGGATTTAGGGTTCCAATTAAATCATCATGAAGCAATTTTTGGAAAAATAAATTGGAACTGGACTTCACAGTTTAAAACCAAAGCTTTGTGAAATTTTTGAAAAATAATATCTTTTAGGTTCTCATAGGCATTTTTGATCGAATTTTTCCAAAGAACTGGGCTTGGGAGCAGAACAAACTTTGGTTTTAAACTGTGAAGTCCCGTTCCAATTTTTTTCAAAAATTTCTTCACGATGAATTAGTTGGAAACCTAAATGCCCGCTATCATTTTAATTATTCTGCTCCCAAGTCCAGTTCGATGGGAATTTTTTTTACAATCATAGGGCATTACAATAAGCTTTTCGATTTTCGAATCATTTTTTCAAAAAATTCTAATTGGTTGGAACTAAAGAAAATTTAAATTTTTTTTTAGCGGTTTTCGTTTGTTTTGACACTAGATGCTTTTTTTAGACATATTTCGACACAAAAAAATCGATTTTTTAACATTTCATATACTTTCCCCTTTAGATTTTTTTTTATATTATGAAATCAATATTCAACCACCGCACCCCCTTAATGATGTCCGATTAAGCTAAAAACTTGCATAGATTACTTTATCGATGTAACAAGCATTTTATGTTAGACTTTATACGAAAATTTAAGATGACCATTTTCATTGATATCTATTGATCTCTTAAGCACCATTAGTTACAAACGTTGGTTTTGAACTGTGAAGCCCCTTTTTCAAAAAAAAAAAATTCCACAGGGGTTTCCTGGGACCCCAAAGTTTCGCCGTTTTTTTATCGTTCGGCTCCCAAAATTTTGTTTTTGTTTTTTGTCGCCTCCCCCTTAATGGCATACCCTTCCCCTCTCTCTCTCCGCCCCTTGGACCGTCATATTACTCCATGACTGCGCTATTGCTAAAATAGGTTGCTTATATCCTTTATGTCTATATCCTGTTCTGTAGGCTGTCAAAGTAAGATTTATCGTACTGTAACGGGAAGCGTTAGGGGACAACACTTGAGTGCACCCCTGTGAAGGAACGATTTCAAAGCTTGTTATATAAGGGAACCCGGGGCTATTCGGACCTACCTAAGCAAATCGCCCTTTTAGCTGGATAGTTTAAAACCTCAGCTACATTTTGGGGCTATAAAAGTTCATTTTCACCACTTCATTACAGCGCTAGGCGTCGATTTGCAAAACTACGTTTTTTCATCCTTTTACAATGTAGGGGTAATTCGGACCTCCCTACGGCTAATTTTTTTTTAAATGCAATGGTATTATGTTTACCTATGAAATATTTATCATAGAAGCTCCTTAAAAAATAAAAAAAAATAATTAGCGATACAAAAACTTAATCAAGATAATCGCAGCTGTCAATTGGCGCATCATGTATTTTCTTTGTGGTCGTGTGCGCAATCGTGTGTGCAGCCGCAAGCCACTGAACTGTGGTTGATGGAATAGGGGGTCCGTATAGCCCCGTACGCTCATTTCGCACAAAAGTGGTGAAAGTCCTGAAAATATCGTTGTTTTCACCCAAAACAAAAATCATTCCATAAAATAGGAACGTCAAGTTTTTCAAAAAACACTTACCTTGTTGCTTTAATCACGGTTTTACCATTATAATGATTTTTATTTTGAAGATGGCAAAAAATGAAATACGTTGCATCTGCTTTCTAAAAAAAACTGTTTTAATCCACCTAGCGGTGCAATTGTGCCTTTCTCAATCATGAACACGATAATGTTTGCGTTGTGGCGGTGGTCAACTATTTTCGTCCGCGTCCCTTATCACTAATTTTTATACAGTGATTCATCAGCAGTGCTATCTTTGAAAATGAACCACCTTGGTTATGCAACTAATTTTTTCCGATCTTTTTTAAGGTGAAGATATGTGGAAGCCACGTTGCTAGGCACCGACTCGCTTGTTTACATTAGGAAAAACTGAAATCTGAAGTGAATATTCAAACGCACAAATGAGAGTTTCCGAACATTTTCCTTTGGTCATCTGCACATTGGCAGAAAATTTGAACTTTTGTTAGTAAACGATTAAAGTTTCGCGAGTGTTTTTGCAGTGGTGTGCGAAAAAAGTGCATTTGAAAAAGTGTAATGAAAACGAGAAGAAAAGTGTTTCGAAAAAAAACCCCAAGTGAAGAGGGGTGATATTTTCGCACAAAATAGTAGCTACAGATGGAATTCTGTCAAAAACTCGGATTGATTGTATAGGAAAATATTCTAACTTTCTTAAGTAGCAGTTTCGTAGCACACCAGCAAGGTTAGTGTGTTGAAAAACGTATTTTTATATTTGCTCATGTCAGATACATGGTTAGGCAGGGGAGAGAGGTGTGTGTGGCGTAGGAGCTATGTTGTGGCTCGCATGTATAATGTCCTTAAATGCAAATAATTAAGCAATCTTCATTTCGTTATATTCTGAATTGCACATATTTTGTCGTATGTAATTTTAAATGTACTTTCATTTGATGGCGCTGTAAGGGAACACGTATCCGCCGGTTGATGCCAATCGAGCTAACATTTCTTTCGACTGAACAAACTAATTTATTTGTTTGTTTAGTGTTTATTTGACCAACAAGGAAACGAATCCACTGGGTCTTTAATGCGGGTAGGAAATACGTATGGTCTTGCCTGAGTGAATGATTTTTGAATTATGTATGAGGGTGGAGAATTGACAATTCGCAAGATCAATTCAAATCCAATTACCAATTTGCGGCAATCATTTCAGCACGAGGAACAAATGTTTTATGGTGATATTTAATGCTTTACTTTTAGTCCATTAACTCATCAGTCAATTATACTGAGCTAAGAATAAGTACGTACTATTTGGAAACGGGGGGTGTTTGATGATGTTAATATCGTTTAGGAACGCAGCATTTGTATTTTTTCTGTTTCGCGTCTTCATTGTAATATCGGAAGGTTTAACTCGAACGAGGTGGAAAATTTCAAGTTACAGGATCTCAATATGCTTGTGATTATACCAATAAGGACCATTTATAAATTCTGCCACGCTATTAGGAGGAAGAGATATGAATAATTGTGACATAAATGGAAGGGGAGCACGTCATGTGCTTTGACGCAATCGGCCGTTTTACGCACGATTGCGCCTTGTATATAGTAAATTCCATATAACATGAACACTTTTGCTAGTAGCGGCATAAAAGTGCTACCACAAAATAAAGGAAAAACTAAAATAATTTGATTCGTATTAGACCAAGGGGAAAAATAACGTGGTAATATGACAGAGAGTTAGTTAGTATTGGGTAATCCTTGCGTGACATAATTTTTGAATGTTCCACCATACCACTTTTAAACTCATTGTTTATGGTCCATTTTACATTGTCGACAACACTCCCGACAGCCGGCTGTCCGGAGTTCAAGTTGTTTTCGATGAAACAATCTCAATAAACGATTAGCCAGAATTTAAACGCCTAGAAGATTTACGTATCCTACAGTCAATAAACTATTCAAACATGCGCGAAAATATAGTCTCAGTCGCATCGCTTGCTTGAAGCGTATCCTGACTAACAACCCACCCACTACCCAATCCGTGGTACTGATGGGAGTGTCACTGAGTCGGGGCCTTCCGTTAAGTAAGTACTACATCAACGCTTCCCTTCTCATCCCAAGTTACGGTAAAGATGGTCGTGGCCTGCAATGGTGGCTCTCAGGCGAAACTCTCGCTTGGACTGGATCAATTGTTATTCCCAAACAATGCTCCTCAACTAGTCTGGCTGGAAATGAGAGTCATCAGTCTGCAATCTACGAAGTATACCGTGCTTACGCAACGCAACGCAACGCATGAACACGAGAAACACTAAAATTTTGCAAAAGAAATAACAGCCAGGGTAATATTGAACTAAAAAAATAAAAAAAAGGTGCGAAATCGGCAAAGTCCCAAAAAGTCGAATACAGTAAGATTCCGTTTTTGGCACGTTCCGTTTTTGGCATGCTCCCTTTTTGGCACACTCCGATTTTGGCAACAAATGGGTTCCGTTTTTGGCAACATTTTTGTTGGTCATAACAAGTCTTTTAGAAATGTGCAAAAGATATTTTTTTGTATCAATTTACATTTTACATTTGACTTCATTTCCAAACATGGGAGTCATATTAACCCTCAAAGGCGCAAATCTATTTTTTTAATATTATGAAAATTGTCTCATAGCTTCAATACATTACTGTGATAATTTTGAGATGTTTTTCGCAATGCTGTTTTAAAACAGCGTTATGTATTTAAGGGTTACCTATATTTTACACTATACGTGTTTGATTTAATCATTACAATAAGTGTAGAGATGCATTATTTATGTAGGGGAATGTGTTCGGTTGTCGGAACACTTTTTTTTTCAATTCGTTTATTTGATAAGGCAGGTTTGCGTTAGCTTAAAGGTGCCAATTTTGTTTTGTTTTACATTTTAAATTACTTAAAACTAGGGGCTTACATATTGATTTTTGAAATTAAACTAAGGCTAATTTATAGCTATACATATACACAAGGGGGTAGTATGATTTTCGTAAGATTAGAGGGGTCATTTAGTTTTTATGGCAATATGGTTTGACATTTTTAGCAATGAGATTATTGGAGCAAATAATGTTTAACTAAGGGGGAAAATTTTTACGACTATCTTAAAAGTAGAAATAATTAGAGGGCGTGATTAAATTTTGTAAAGATTCGGAGACATTAATTAGAGTTATTTTATGTGGTAGTAGAGTTGGGCATTTTCAACGAGATCATATAATATAATAGTTAAAACTAGAAAAGGCAAGAAGAGCTAAATGCTTCATGAAGATATTTGGGGGGGGGGGGGGGGGGAAGGGGTGTTACTTCTGTGTATAAGAGTCAGGGGAATTAGGGTGGACAAACATGGCAGGGGGAGAACATTATTTCAGTTTCAGACTTCGGGAGATCAACGGATGGATTACAGAATCAGGGTGGTCTTCATCAGGAAGAATCATGTACTGGGACGCCGGGTGGTCGTTCTCGAGATGGCAGGGGTTTCTCCAGACGATTTCGTAGTGCGGCTCAGATGTTGATCGGCTACATTTCGAGTTGTGCGTGTGATGTTCGTGCTTTAGGTCCCGTGTTTGTTGGCTCATTCGACAGGGATGTTTTGTGTCGCCTTGGAGTCGCATCAAACCATCGTGGGTGTATGGTACAGGTGGAAGAGAGCGCTTCTGAGAATGATAAGGAAAAAGGGGCAGTTAAAGTTGGATATTGATGGTTTTTATGAAGGTGTATATAAGGGACATATAGAGGACATCGCGGCTTGCCAACACATCTCGAACCGGGACGTTGGGTGGTCTTCCTCGGGCCCGGAGGGTGTCCATAAGCCGAGACCTGGCGGAACTGTACTCGGTGCACGCCCAGACTATGTGCTCTATATCATGATAACCGTCGCCACAAGCGCAGATACCACTCTCCACGAGCCCAATACGTCGGAGATGTGCATCCAGCGTGTAATGGTTCGCCATGAGTCGGGACATCACACGAATGAAGTCACGACCCACATCCATCCCCTTGAACCAAGGTTTCGTCGATACCTTAGGGACTATCGAATGTAGCCACCTTCCTAGCTCCCCATTGCTCCACGAGGTTTGCCAACTTTCGAGGGTTCTCTGATGAGTAATACTGAAAAATTCGTGGAAGCAAATTGGTCTTTCAAAAACGTCACCTTCAATGGCACCCACCTTAGCTAAGGAGTCCGCCTTCTCATTGCCCGGAATGGAGCAATGAGAAGGGACCCACACCAAGGTAATCTGGAAAGATTTGTCAGATAAAGCACTCAGTAGCTCCCGTATTTTCCCCAAAAAATACGAGGAATGCTTTCCATGTTTCATCGAGCGAATAGCGTCAATAGAACTCAGACTATCCGAGACGATGAAGTAATGGTCTGCGGGTAATGTGTCAATGACTCCAAGGGTATACTGAATAGCAGCTAGTTCTGCGGCGTAAACTGAAGCAGGGTCACTGAGTTTGTAGGAGGCGGTGAACTTTTGATTGAAAATACCGAAGCCAGTGGACCCTTCGAGGTTTGATCCGTCAGTATAAAACATCTTAGAACAGTCGACTTCTCGGAATTTATTATAAAAAATATTTGGAACCACTTGTGGGCGTATATGGTCCGGAATTCCAATAATCTCATCTTTCATGGATGTGTCGAAGAAAACAGTAGATTCAGAAGTATTTATGAAATGCACACGGTTGGGATTGTAAGAAGAAGGATTAATATTTTGCGCCATGTAGTCAAAGTACAGGGACATAAAACGGGTCTGAGAATTGAGCTCAACAAGCTTTTCGAAATTTTCAATCACCAACGGGTTCAAGATATCGCATCGAATGAGCAATCGATATGAGAGTTCCCAAAATCGATTTTTCAGCGGGAGAACGCCTGACAGGACTTCGAGACTCATCGTATGGGTCGACTGCATGCACCCTAAGGCGATACGCAAACAACGATACTGAATTCTTTCGAGTTTGATGAAATGTATGTTCGCGGCGGATCGAAAGCAGAAGCATCCGTATTCCAGTACCGACAGTATCGTTGTTTGATACAACCTAATTAGGTCTCCTGGGTGGGCACCCCACCACGTTCCGGTTATTGTACGAAGAAAGTTGATCCTTTGCTGGCATTTCTGTTTCAGATACCGAATATGGCATCCCCAAGTACCTTTCGAGTCGAACCAGACCCCTAGATATTTTACTGTGAAGACCTGAGCGATAGTTTGACCCATTAATAGAAGCTGTAGTTGTGCTGGTTCACGCTTCCTTGAAAATACAACTAGCTCAGTTTTCTCCGTGGAGAATTCGATACCCAGCTTAATAGCCCAAGCAGACAAATTGTCCAGGGTATTCTGTAATGGTCCTTGTAGATCGACAGCTTTGGGTCCCGTAACAGACACCACGCCATCGTCTGCAAGTTGCCTTAACGTGCAGGAATTGTCAAGACATTCATCAATGTCGTTGACATAGAAATTGTATAAAAGGGGGCTTAGACATGAGCCCTGGGGAAGGCCCATGTAGCTAAATCGTGATGTCGATAAGTCACCATGCGAAAAATGCATGTGCTTTTCTGACAACAAGTTTAGTAAAAAGTTGTTTAAAGTCGCTGAAAGACCATGCTGGTGCAGCTTCTCTGAAAGAATGTTGATCGAAACTGAATCAAAAGCCCCCTTAATATCTAGGAACACTGATGCCATCTGCTCTTTGCTAGCATAGGCCATTTGAATTTCAGTTGAGAGCAACGCAAGACAATCGTTCGTCCCTTTGCCTTTGCGAAAGCCAAATTGTGTATCTGACAGTAAGCCATTTGCTTCGACCCAATTGTCGAGGCGGGATAGGATCATTTTCTCGAACAACTTCCGGATACAGGATAGCATTGCGATCGGACGGTACGAATTGTGGTCGGAGGCTGGTTTTCCTGGTTTTTGGATGGCGATGACCTTCACTTGTCTCCAATCGAGTGGGACAATGTTAGCCTCGAGAAACTTATTAAATAAGTTCAACAAGCGTCTCTTGGCAGAGTCAGGCAGATTCTTCAACAAGTTGAATTTGATTCTGTCTGGCCCCGGAGCTTTATTGTTACACGACAAGAGAGCAAGTGAGAACTCCACCATCGAAAAAGGTGTTTCGTTCGCGCTATCGTGAGGAGACGCGGCGCGGTAAATCTTCTGTGCCGGGGCGGAATCCGGACAAACCTTCTTGGCGAAATCGAATATCCAACGGTTTGAATATTCCACGCTCTCATTAGTACTGTTTCGATTTCGCATACGTCGGGCTGTTCCCCAAAGAGTGCTCATCGATGTTTCTCTCGTTAATCCGTCGACGAACCGGCGCCAATAATCGCGTTTTTTGGCTTTCATCAAACTCTTCATTCGCTTGTCTAACGTCGCGTACTGTCGAAAACTAGCGGGTAACCCGTCGTTCCGGAAGGTCTTAAACGCGGCGGCCTTCTCTGCGTACACGTCTGAGCACTCTTTATCCCACCAGGGATTGGGAGAACGTTTTTGTATGTTCGCGCCGGGTACTGGCTTAGTCTGAGCTTGATTCGCGCTGTCGAGAATCAAGCCAGCCAAAAAGCTGTACTCTTCCTCCGGAGGAAGTTCTTGAGTAGATTCGATGTTGTCGGATATCGCGGCAGCATAGCTCTTCCAATCGATATTTCGTGTGAGGTCATACGAAATATTGATTGTTTCCAATGGCCTTGAGCCGTTATTGATTGAGACTACGATCGGCAGATGGTCGCTACCGTGGGGATCAGGGATTACCTTCCACGTGCAATTTAACCGCAGCGATGTTGAGCAAAGGGACAAGTCTAAGGCGCTCGGGCGCGCTGGAGGAGCAGGAATCCGTGTCATTTCACCCGTGTTTAAAATTGTCAAATTAAGGAAGACCGGTTATCATCATAGAGGCAACCCCATGCTGTACCGTGAGAGTTAAAGTCTCCTAAAACTAGTCGCGGTGCAGGCAGGGATTCTATGATGTCATGTAGCCGGCGATGCCCAATCGCGGTGTTGGGGGGAATATATATGGAAGCTATGCAAAGATCTTTGCCTTTGGTTGTTACTTGACAAGCGACAACTTCAATACCTGTTATCGAGGGAAGGTTAATTCTGTAGAAGGAATAGCGCTTTTTGATCCCCAAAAGCACTCCTCCATAGGGGGTGTCTCGATCCAGGCGAATAATATTAAAGTCGTGGAAGTTGAGATCTATGTCGGAGGTTAACCAAGTTTCACATAATGCAAATGCATCGCAACTCAAATTATTTATTAAAATTTTGAAGGAATCGATTTTCGGGATGATACTTCTGCAATTCCACTGTAGAACAGTGATCAAATCCGTGACCTCGTTCGATGAGTTAGCCATCGAAGGATACAATCGCTGAAAGGAGGGGCCATTTAGCAGTCAACTGCTTCAAAAATGTTCTTACTGTAGGGAGAAAAGCTAACATAAGACTTTTAATAGGATCAGTTATATTGAAAGTTTTTATTATCCAGTCCACAATGTCCGAGAGTTTGATAATTCCAGTGCCGCGATTATTCTCGAACTGAAACAGAGGAACACTTGGGATTTTTGATGTTCCGGGAAGTGCTGGGAACTCCTTCTCTGAGTTTAATCCTCCGAGACCAGGAGCTAATTGCTTCGGTTTGGTTGCAACACTTCCAATAGATGTGACTTTCTGAGTCCCGTCAAGGGATACCTTCTGGCCTTTACAACGAACTTTAGGAGAGGAAATGTTCCTCCTCTTCCTATAACTTCTAGGCGCCCTAGTAGATGTTCCCTCTTGTGGGTCATCAGTCTCGCCCTCGTTAGGAGGCAAGTGAGCATAGATGTTTGTTGAGGTTGGTGGTGTAGCTTTCTTTAGCATTTCTGCAAAAGAACGTTCGGATCGTCCAGCAAGGGAACGTTTTAGTTTATCCCCGCGTAGTTTGTACGCGGGACATGCCGAGATATCATGCAGATTTTCTGCACAGTAAGGACACTTCTCAGCATTCTTACTGCACGAATCATCTAGATGATTCTCCCCGCATTTTCCACAGCGGGCCTTATTGCTACAATGGGTGGCTGTGTGACCCAATTGTTTACACTTTGTGCAATTCATGACCCGCGGCACAAACAGACGCACAGGCAGACGAACCTTGTGCAAGAGGACGTAATTTGGCAAAGCGGTACCAGCGAAGGTCAACCGATAAGAGTTTGATTGGGGGTACGTTTTTGAACCATCCCCCGCAACTACTACTGAGTGCAAACGCTTGCACTCGAGTATTTTCACTGGCTGAAGTAAGCGGTCTCTGAAACGGCCAACCCCGTACTGCAGCAGATCCTCGCATGTCAAACTGTCATCGGTGACAACGCCTTCAGACTGTACTTTTACAGCTGGAATATACACGTGATAGTCCTTCGTAAAGTGCTCGCAGCAAGCAATATCGTTTGCCTGCTTTGAGTTAGTCAGCACGACCCTCAGCCTGTCTGAGCGGACCTTTTTTGTTTCGATCACAGCCGAGAACCGTTCCGTCAGGTCTTTTGAAATCTGTAATAGATTCAGCGATTTTGTTTTGGGCCGAAAGAAGACCACAAAGGGACCGGTCGAGAGCTCTGGATATTGTTTGGGTCGGGGGAGAGCCTTAGGAGTCGACTCGATCTCCATTTGGCCATCCGGGGAGGAAGCCATCGACACCGTCAATGCACGGGGTCAGCACCCGCGCAGACGGGAAAAAGCCGTAAATGTATCAAAAAAGTAGATTTCACTTATCTGTATACTCGTTTCCCACGACGCACCAGTCCAGCTTAAATAGCTGGTTATTGTTCAATCCTCGCTTTACGAACAAAAGGTTGAGGAATGTGGCCTAACGGTTAACACACGCACAAAAGAAAATAAAAGTCCAAACCTCGAAGAGGCAGAGAATGGCAAAATAACCTTGAACGCGGATTACTGCACTGTACTGTTCTTTTTCCAACAGACCGAAAACAAAACACTTCTATCTCGATCGAGCGATGCGTAGAGACTGATCGGAACACTTTTGTTTTTGGCTCACAACATTACTCCAATTAAACAATATAGGGGAATAAGTATACCAATAGAAAGCTATAAGAATTTAATTTAATTTGTCAACTTAAGAAAAGTTATTAACAATTTAGTAAAATGATAACTGTTTACCATTTTGAAAAATGTGGTCGGTTGTCGGCACCATAAAAAAATTTACTAAAAATGGAAAAATATGAATGATGATCATCACGATTCGAAGGGAAAAGGAAATTTATTCAGTTCAATACTCATCAAAGGCATTATGAACATCATTCTTCATCAGAACCACAATATGTGTATGTGAAAAACTAGTGCGAATATTACGCACTGCTAATGCACTGACGGATCGCATCCACTGACATTGAGTTAGTTTCAGGCACTCCAGTTTTTTTACCAAAGCTTCAGACAGATCAGATAGAAGTCAGTCAAAACGGGAGGGGGACTACAGGGTAACCCCGAGCCCCCCCCCCCCCCCCACCAAATTATCTGGTCGTGACAATCTGGTATATACGGTGCTACCTTGCGGTGAAAACACGACCAGGTGGGCTTTCTTCATGTAAATGTAAAACGCTAAACCGGAAGTCGCCTTCCTGGTTTTCAGAATGGTGCCAACGATCGATCTCTGGTATCTATTCGTAAAGCCCGTTTCAAAATACACATATTGATTAGGTTATTGAGAGCATTTACCACAAAAAATTGGGTGCCGGCAACCGATTTTAGTAACCTTTTTGAAAACTGATCAAAAGAAAACTTGTGGCGAACATTTCGGCGCCATTCAACGTTGAATCACAAAACAGAAAAAAATCACATCGTAAATATTCAATTCGCATACTTTTTCGATCGATTTACTTCTTTCTGTAACACTAAGCAAATCATCAAAAAACACTTTTGAGTAGAGTTTCACTTGTTCAAAAAATATATTGGTTGTAGAACAGAACATTCGAGTCTGCTTTAGCAATGGGCACAAAAAGATCGCGTTAATATATAACACAAATAATATTTATCAGAATGTCCATATCTGGTTTCTGTTAAAAGCTACATAGGGGTGCCGACAACCGACCAGTGCCGGCAACCGACGACTTTCCCCTATAATGTGGGACCATCCATAAATGACGTAGCATTATATGGGGGAGGGGGGAGTTTTGTATTTTGTGATGATGTGTGACGACAGGGGGGGTAGGGGGTCATGTCATGCTACGTAGCTTTTTTAAAGGGGAATAGGGGTTGACCTGCTGTCACGACAATCTTACCCGTTTCATCTAACTAACATCGTTTTTGATTTTTTTTGAATTTTTTACGGGGACAACGAGGGGGGTGAGGGTTACCGTCAAGCTACGTAATTATCAGGGGGGGTATATGGAATTTTGTGACGAAATGCTACGATGGGGGAGGGGGGTGTTAAAAATCACTCAAAAAATGCTACGTCATTTATGGATCATCCCTATGGACAAGTTGCAAGTGATTTTTACAACAAAAATAGTTTTCTTCAAACCTAAATTTCTTCAAGCATTGCAGTTCGATTTTCAATCTATCAATTCCATTTGAAAGATCAACAATGGGTTAGTTATGGAGAAGCAATAAATTTATTAATTTTTTAAAAGAGCTGTGTTGTTTAAACAAAATTGTTCAATAATTTTCAGAAAGAAGACATAACAGCCCCAGGAGCGAAATCAACACTACCATTCAATTGTTCAGGTTTTGACGTACAGTGGGCCGAAGAAAAGCGATTCGAATTAAATGCCATTTTACATATTATTTACATACATATATTTACATTCGGGAATTGCACTCGAGAAGTGCGCGAAGATTGTGAGAATTCTACAGGACGGCACAGTGGGCAGAATGCTACTTTCGACGCTCAAATTCTCTAGAGCCCTACGTATGTATCCTGAAGGACTTGTGTCTTCGTAAAAGTATCTTAGATGAAAATGAGCATTATTTTGACAACTGACTGATAAACGTTTCTTGCAAAGAATAAGCACAGCCTTATGACTGAAATACAATTCGGAAAACTGTAGAAAGGATTAGACACAGCAGTGATTTAAATAAGATTACTTTAACAAGAAAATATTTGCATATATTTTAGTTTACTCAAAAATTCTCTAGCGAAGTAGGAACTATTTAACTTGAATTATATTTTTTTTCCTCATTTCATTTGTCTGCAAAAGGCCCACCTTGCCCCACTTTTTTCTCTTCGTGGTTATAAAGTTAAAGGCTTTTACTAATCACAAACAAAATTCCAGCTGCCGCCATCTGCCGTTTTGTGGGTTATTACAAATTTTGTGGAACATTTTTTTTTAAATATTTTTGATGAAAACAACCTTAAAATGTCATGATAACATCTTTTAAGCATTTTTATTATTGTATATTTTCGAAGATTTAGGAATAAAACATTTATTTCTAGATATATTTTTCATAAACAAATGTTAAAATTCATTTTCTCGAGTATTTTTTAAATGTCATGTAGCGCCGTCTACATAGGTTATAAAGTATAAATGTCTTCAGTACATGTGTTAGAAATATCAAAACAAACAACTTTGCCGAAGAAAGTTTTTTGATAGAACACCTCTATCAAAAGATAGAACTGATCTAGAGCAGTTTCTACTTATCTAGATTAAAACCAAAGTTGTCAAAATAATGATCATTTCCATCTAAGTTGCTTTGCTAAAGACACTAATCCTCCAGGATATATACCCAGGGCAGTAGAGGTTTTGAGCGTCGAAAGCTTGCCCCACTGTACGACGTCTAAATTTAATAAAATCATGAATAAAATTGAATTTGCTTATTTTTTCCTTCATCTTATTTCATTTCACATATGATTAAAATCGTTGAAACACTTTTGAAGTCGTAAATTGAAAATCCAAACTTTAAAAATAAGGTTCCATTTTTGGCACGGTTCCGGTTTTGGCAACTGAAAAAAATAAAATTGTTGCCAAAAACGGAGTGGTAGTGTAATAGGTGAATTATAATGATGGAATGTATCAGCAGTATTCCCTATATGGTGAGTATTATATGAATAGTTAGGAAATGGTTTCGAAGTTTTCTGGAATGGTATTTATTTATACGGGTTACTATAAGTGTTAATACTCACTGGTGAGCATCGGAGTTCGTGAACGACGAGTATTTCACACAGTCGACAGTGTTGAGCGCATGGAGATGGTTACCCGGTAGTGGGTTGAATCTATACTCGCATTGCGGTAGGCGCAAACATTTGTGATGTCGGAGAAAAAAATTTCTCTTGACTAGAACCCCTCCAAACCAAATTTCTGGCTGGCGCCACTGGCCTCAACTACAGTATGTAAAAAAGTTTATGCACCCCGTCATGTTTTATTGCTTATTCACTAGACGATCAAATGGATTTCAAAAATATTTGCATTTTTCTTTTTGTGAGACTATATACTGTTGAAAATAGTAGTAGGTAATGAAAGGGCGCAAAAGAAGTTTATCAACTCTAATGAAACTAGTTATGCCTTAGCGTAGCTTCTGTCATTTTATTTAATATAAGCGTAGTATAAAACAGATGTGTTATCATTTCTGGACAAAAATCAATATTGTTGAATTTATTTGAGTATTAGAAACTACATGATAGAGCATCATCATTCCCTCGAAGCCCATCGGTGTGCTCAATAAAAGGAGAATTGTCAGAATTGTTGTCGTTTCGGTCAATCGTTCTTCCATTGGACACGTTCCTAAAAACCTTGAAAAAGGAAAAAATATGACTCACGTCAAAACAAGGAATCATTCGTTTTCGAGCTCTCCATCGAGACAGAGGTTGTTTTTTCTAGTCCGTAGTGCTGTGTGAGGCGATAAAGAATAGTTTTAATCCGCATTCAAGGTTATTTTGCCAGTTCGGTTCGGTCCTCAGTCTTTTGTTCGCGTGTGAGGATTAAACAATAGCCAGCTGTATAAGCTGGATCGGTTCGTCGTTGGACACCAGTTTAAAGCTAAGTGGTTTTTGTCTTTTGTAACACATTTATTGCTTTCTTCCGTCTGCGCGGGCGCTGACCCCGTGCGTTGACGTTTTCTATGGTTCCCTCTCCGGATGGTCAAATGGAAGTTGAATCGGGTTCAACTTCTAAGGCTCCCCCCGGCCCAAATGCTATCCAGAACTCTCAACTGGTCCATTTGTGGTCTTCTTTCGGCCCAAGACTAAATCACTGAATCTTCTTCAGATTTCTAGAGACCTGACGGAACGGTTCTCGGCTGTGACCGAAATTTCAAAGGTCCGCTCGGACAAGATAAGGGTGTTGCTAGCCAACTCAAAGCAGGCAAACGATATTGCTTGCTGTGAGCACTTTACGCGGGATTATAACGTGTATATTCCGGCTGTAAGAGTACAATCCGAAGGCGTCGTAACCGATGAGAGTTTGACGTGCGAGGATCTGCTGAAGTACGGGGTTGGCCGATTCAGAGACCGCTTACTTCAGCCAGTTAAAATACTTGAGTGCAAACGTTTGCACTCAGTAGTAGTTGCGGGGGATGGTTCAAAAACGTACCCCCAATCAAACTCTTATCGGGTGACCTTCGCTGGTACCGCTTTGCCAAATTTTGTCCTCTTGCACAAGGTTCGTCTGCCTGTGCGTCTGTTTGTGCCGCGGGTCATGAATTGCACAAAGTGTAAACAACTGGGTCACACAGCCACCCATTGTAGCAACAAGGCCCGCTGTGGAAAATGCGGGGAGAATCATCTAGATGATTCGTGCAGTAGGCAAGCCGAAAAGTGTCCTTACTGTGCGGAGAGTCTGCATGATATCTCGGCATGTCCCGCGTACAAACTACGCGGGGATAAACTGAAACGTTCCCTTGCGGGACGATCCAAACATTCTTTCGCAGAAATGTTAAAGAATGCTACGCCACCATCCTCAGCAAACATCTATACTCACTTGCCTCCTGACGAGGGCGAGGCTGGTAACCCACAAGAGGGAACATCTACTAGGGTGCCTAGAATTTATAGGAAGAGGAGGAACACTTCCTCTCGTAAAGTTCCTTGTAAAGGCCAGAAGGTGTCCCTTGAGGGGGCTCCGAAAGTCACATCTATTGGAAGTGTTGCAACCAAACCGAAGCAATTAGCTCCTGGTCTCGGAGGATTAAGCTCAGAGAAGGAGTTCCCAGCACTTCCAGGAACATCAAAAATCCCAAGTGTTCCTTTGTTTCAGTTCGAGAGTAATCACAGCACTGGAATTATAAAACTCTCGGACATAGTGGACTGGATAATAAAAACTTTCAATATTACTGATCCTATTAAAAGTCTTATGTTAGCTTTTCTCCCTACAGTAAGAACATTTTTGAAGCAGTTGACTGCTAAATGGCCCCTCCTTTCAGCGATTGTATCCTTCGATGGCTAACTCATCGAACGAGGTCACGGATTTGATCACTGTTCTACAGTGGAATTGCAGAAGTATCATCCCGAAAATCGATTCCTTCAAAATTTTAATAAATAATTTGAGTTGCGATGCATTTGCATTATGTGAAACTTGGTTAACCTCCGACATAGATCTCAACTTCCACGACTTTAATATTATTCGCCTGGATCGAGACACCCCCTATGGAGGAGTGCTTTTGGGGATCAAAAAGCGCTATTCCTTCTACAGAATTAACCTTCCCTCGATAACAGGTATTGAAGTTGTCGCTTGTCAAGTAACAACCAAAGGCAAAAGCCTTTGCATAGCTTCCATATATATTCCCCCCAACACCGCGGTTGGGCACCGACGGCTACAAGACATCTTAGAATCCCTGCCAGCACCGCGACTAGTTTTAGGAGACTTTAACTCTCACGGTACAGCATGGGGTTGCCTCTATGATGATAACCGGTCTTCCTTAATTTGACAATTTTAAACACGGGTGAAATGACACGGATTCCTGCTCCTCCAGCGCGCCCGAGCGCCTTAGACTTGTCCCTTTGCTCAACATCGCTGCGGTTAAATTGCACGTGGAAGGTAATCCCTGATCCCCACGGTAGCGACCATCTGCCGATCGTAGTCTCAATCAATAACGGCTCAAGGCCATTGGAAACAATCAATATTTCGTATGACCTCACACGAAATATCGATTGGAAGAGCTATGCTGCCGCGATATCCGACAACATCGAATCTACTCAAGAACTTCCTCCGGAGGAAGAGTACAGCTTTTTGGCTGGCTTGATTCTCGACAGCGCGAATCAAGCTCAGACTAAGCCAGTACCCGGCGCGAACATACAAAAACGTTCTCCCAATCCCTGGTGGGATAAAGAGTGCTCAGACGTGTACGCAGAGAAGGCCGCCGCGTTTAAGACCTTCCGGAACGACGGGTTACCCGCTAGTTTTCGACAGTACGCGACGTTAGACAAGCGAATGAAGAGTTTGATGAAAGCCAAAAAACGCGATTATTGGCGCCGGTTCGTCGACGGATTAACGAGAGAAACATCGATGAGCACTCTTTGGGGAACAGCCCGACGTATGCGAAATCGAAACAGTACTAATGAGAGCGTGGAATATTCAAACCGTTGGATATTCGATTTCGCCAAGAAGGTTTGTCCGGATTCCGCCCCGGCACAGAAGATTTACCGCGCCGCGTCTCCTCACGATAGCGCGAACGAAACACCTTTTTCGATGGTGGAGTTCTCACTTGCTCTCTTGTCGTGTAACAATAAAGCTCCGGGGCCAGACAGAATCAAATTCAACTTGTTGAAGAATCTGCCTGACTCTGCCAAGAGACGCTTGTTGAACTTATTTAATAAGTTTCTCGAGGCTAACATTGTCCCACTCGATTGGAGACAAGTGAAGGTCATCGCCATCCAAAAACCAGGAAAACCAGCCTCCGACCACAATTCGTACCGTCCGATCGCAATGCTATCCTGTATCCGGAAGTTGTTCGAGAAAATGATCCTATCCCGCCTCGACAATTGGGTCGAAGCAAATGGCTTACTGTCAGATACACAATTTGGCTTTCGCAAAGGCAAAGGGACGAACGATTGTCTTGCGTTGCTCTCAACTGAAATTCAAATGGCCTATGCTAGCAAAGAGCAGATGGCATCAGTGTTCCTAGATATTAAGGGGGCTTTTGATTCAGTTTCGATCAACATTCTTTCAGAGAAGCTGCACCAGCATGGTCTTTCAGCGACTTTAAACAACTTTTTACTAAACTTGTTGTCAGAAAAGCACATGCATTTTTCGCATGGTGACTTATCGACATCACGATTTAGCTACATGGGCCTTCCCCAGGGCTCATGTCTAAGCCCCCTTTTATACAATTTCTATGTCAACGACATTGATGAATGTCTTGACAATTCCTGCACGTTAAGGCAACTTGCAGACGATGGCGTGGTGTCTGTTACGGGACCCAAAGCTGTCGATCTACAAGGACCATTACAGAATACCCTGGACAATTTGTCTGCTTGGGCTATTAAGCTGGGTATCGAATTCTCCACGGAGAAAACTGAGCTAGTTGTATTTTCAAGGAAGCGTGAACCAGCACAACTACAGCTTCTATTAATGGGTCAAACTATCGCTCAGGTCTTCACAGTAAAATATCTAGGGGTCTGGTTCGACTCGAAAGGTACTTGGGGATGCCATATTCGGTATCTGAAACAGAAATGCCAGCAAAGGATCAACTTTCTTCGTACAATAACCGGAACGTGGTGGGGTGCCCACCCAGGAGACCTAATTAGGTTGTATCAAACAACGATACTGTCGGTACTGGAATACGGATGCTTCTGCTTTCGATCCGCCGCGAACATACATTTCATCAAACTCGAAAGAATTCAGTATCGTTGTTTGCGTATCGCCTTAGGGTGCATGCAGTCGACCCATACGATGAGTCTCGAAGTCCTGTCAGGCGTTCTCCCGCTGAAAAATCGATTTTGGGAACTCTCATATCGATTGCTCATTCGATGCGATATCTTGAACCCGTTGGTGATTGAAAATTTCGAAAAGCTTGTTGAGCTCAATTCTCAGACCCGTTTTATGTCCCTGTACTTTGACTACATGGCGCAGAATATTAACCCTTCTTCTTACAATCCCAACCGTGTGCATTTCATAAATACTTCTGAATCTACTGTTTTCTTCGACACATCCATGAAAGACGAGATTAGTGGAATTCCGGACCACATACGCCCACAAGTGGTTCCAAACATTTTTTATAATAAATTCCGAGAAGTCGACTGTTCTAAGATGTTTTATACTGACGGATCAAACCTCGAAGGATCCACTGGCTTCGGTATTTTCAATCAAAAGTTCACCGCCTCCTACAAACTCAGTGACCCTGCTTCAGTTTACGCCGCAGAACTAGCTGCTATTCAGTATACCCTTGGAGTCATTGAAACATTACCCGCAGACCATTACTTCATCGTTTCGGATAGCCTCAGTTCCATTGACGCTATTCGCTCGATGAAACAAGGCAAGCACTCCTCGTATTTTTTGGGGAAAATACGGGAGCTACTGAGTGCTTTATCTGACAACTCTTTCCAGATTACCTTGGTATGGGTCCCTTCTCATTGCTCCATTCCGGGCAATGAGAAGGCAGACTCCTTAGCTAAGGTGGGTGCCTTAGAAGGAGACGTTTACGAAAGACCAATTTGCTTCAGCGAATTTTTCAGTATTACTCATCAGAGAACCCTCGAAAGTTGGCAAACTTCGTGGAGCAGTGGAGAGCTGGGAAGGTGGCTACATTCGATAATCCCTAAGGTATCGACGAAACCTTGGTTCAAGGGGATGGATGTGGGTCGTGACTTCATTCGTGTGATGTCCCGACTCATGGCAAACCATTACACGCTGGATGCACATCTCCGGCGTATTGGGCTCGTGGATAGTGGTATCTGCGCTTGTGGCGACGGCTATCACGACATCGAGCACATTGTCTGGGCGTGCACCGAGTACAGTTCCGCTAGGTCTCGGCTAATGGATACCCTGCGGGCCCGAGGAAGACCAACCAACGTCCCGGTTCGAGATGTGCTGGCAAGCCGCGATGTTCTCTATATGTCCCTTATATACACCTTTGTGAAAACCATCAATATACAAGTCTAACTGCCCCTTGTTATCTCCTTATCATTCTCAGAACGCTCTTCCACCTGTATCAAACCATCTGTATCGAATGAGCCAACAAACACGGGACCTACGGCACGAACATAACACGCTTAACTCGAAATGTAGCCGATCCACATCTGAGCCGTACTACGAAATCGTCTGGAAAAACCCCTGCCATCTTGAGGAGGACCACCCGGCGTCCCAGTACATGATTCCCCTGATGAAGGCCACTCGAGTTTGTAATCCATCCGTTGATCTCACGATGCCTGAAACTGAAATAATTTTATCTCCCTGCCATCTTTGTCTACCCTCCCTCCCCTGACTCTTATACCCAGAAGTAACACCCCTACCCCCCCCCCCCCCCCCAATATCATCACGAAGCATTTAGCTCTTCTTGTCTCTTCTAGTTTTAACTATTACATTATATAATCTCGTTGAAATTGCCCAACTCTACTACCCACAAAAATAACTATAATTACGAATCTTTACAAAATTCAATCATGCCCTCTAGTTATGCCTAGTTTTAAGTTAGTCGTAAAAAATTGTCCCCCTTAATTAAACATTATTTGCTCCAATAATCTCACTGATAAAAATGTCAAACCATATTGCCACAAAAACTAAATGACCCCCCTAATCTTACGAAAACAATATTATCCCCTTGTGTAGATATATAAGATAGCTATAAAATCGCATTAGTTTCATTTTAAAAAAAATCAATATGTAATCCCCTAGTTTTAAGCAATTTAAAATGTAAAACAAAACAAAATTGGCACCTTTAAGCTAACGCAACGTGCCTTATCAAATAAACGATTTGAATAAAAAAAAAAAAAAACAAGGAATATATGATTTTCTTCTATTTCGACCGGGAACTCATTGACAACTGAGAAACTTAGCAGTTGTAAATAATACACTTTAAAGAGAGCTCATTTTTAGAAAAGAGAAATATTTCTTGAAACGAGCAATTTATTGCACAGTTCCCACCAAATCGAACTGAACAGTAGGAAAGTGTGATAAATCAAAAGTGGGATTGAAAGTGCAACTCCTTTAACCTGACAGATTATTGACATTGAAAAGTGTCAAAAACAAACGTCTTCTTACTTTTAGTAGCTGCTAGGTTAGCATGGCTGCCAGTATCTCTATAACATATTTGATCGAAAAAGTTATTTTTTGTCGATTTCATACCATTTCATTTGGCAACCGCGAAAAAAGTTTGATAGCGAAGTGCTTCAAAAATCCAACTTTCAAAGCAATAAACAATATTACCCAAGCACATATCATTTCGAGCTGCTGAAAAATATAAATACGCATTTAAACACACACATAATTGGTTCCTATTCTTGTTCGCTTTTTTTTTTTTCAAATTGTTCTCTTCACCTGGCACGGTTATGCGCTCCTGGTGGGAAAAATTTAATTTGTTGACGCCAAGCAACGTTCAAGCTAAATTAAGGTTGCACAGAGAATGCGTAAAATTCGCAAACGAAAAAAGCAGTTTTTTTCCACATCGTATGTCAGATCTTCATAAAAATCAATCAGCGTATGTAGAATGTTGTTACTGTACTGCTGATTGATTTTTTTGAAGATCGGACATACGGTGTGGAAAAAAACTGCTTTTTTCGTTTGCGAATTTTACGCATTCTCTGTGCAACCTTAAGCAATTTCATTTGGTCGTTTCGTTGTTGCTTTATCGCGATCTGCCCCTTCCACAATCTGATTACGTCGTATTATTTTATGTCGTACTTTTTACCAAAAGAAATTCATTGCTCTTTATCAAATTTATCAATTTAATTTACGAAAGACTACGAGCTGCCAATTGTTTAAGATGCATGGCCTATTGAAAACCTAAACTTATTATTATTCGCCTTAGTGCCACAGTGGAAGATTTTCGAATTATTTTTCGATGGAAAAATAAACATTCTAATCCAGTTTGCCGATGATACCACAACAGAGTTGAGCTATATGATATTTCTAATAATTTATATGAGATGTCTTGTTCCAGTAGATATACGCAAAGTAAAGCCTTGGTACTACATTCCAATGCGAAACTCACCCTTCTGTGTTGACAGCCTTCGCAGTCGATTCTTAGCGTACAGGACAATCGCTTGGCTAGTGCTATGATCCTACTGACCACCTGGCTGAAGTTAATCAATCGAGTGGCTTCTGAAACCAACGACCAGACCAGCGCAGTGTCATATAGCGAAACGAAAAAAAAAATTCTTCGATTCACCATTACGAATTCCGGTTAGAAAAAGTGCTTCAAATCCGATCAAATTATTTATCTGCGGGCGCCCGCTTCTCTTCCGAGAAAATCGAAATGCGATTATTATACCATTTATAATGCTCGCTTTCTGCTGATTTTCCGACTTTCCAACAGGAACGGAAGCATACGTTGTAAACTCGCAGTAGGTCAGCAGAGAGATAAACTACGCTGTTGCTAGGATGGTTGCAAATTTATCCATTGCTTTGCTGGTACGGAGTGGTTAGATAAATCACTGCCGACGTTGCCGACAGTCGCTAAGCTGGCAGTGCCACGTGCTGTACAATTGTACATTCCATGAATGTCGTTGTATCCAAACTGGTGGTGTGTAACGAACGACATTCCCTGTTCGCATAGAGAGTACGGAATAGTGTGCTGTGGTTGTGGAGCTCCAATGTTCTATATAGTGACAGATAGCGGAAATCTGTCAGCGCCGGAAAGTGAATAAATTTTTATTTAAAGTTTTTCGAACGAAATGGGGAAGATGTAGCGGTGAAGCGTACTGCGGAAAATCCCCGAACGGCGCGTTGCGAAACTTGTTCACCGAAGAAGTACATAGATGGTAAAGCTTGCAATGTTTTAACTGCCAATTTTTTTGACGCCTTGTTCGCTTTGTTCTGACGCAATACGTGTGTTAATAATTTGGGAACCGTTTCGGTAGAACAAGTTGCTTACGTATATTTTGTAACAATGCATAATTAGAAGCTCAAGTAAAAACCACATTTTGGTGTCACTAGCAGAGCCGCAGCATGGTCTACTGGCGCCCTTGGCGGTGTCTCAGTTTTGCGCCTCTTTGGTGATTACTTTGGCTTTCTTTTTCAGTTCGACCTTCAAACAATAATATGTGTATGTGGCAATGGCACACCTACTCCCTACTTAAGTCATGTTTGAGGGTCGTTCATTTCATGTAAATTCCAGCCACAAATCTTTTACTGTATCTTTATGAAATCAGTTGACGGCGACGGAGGGAGCCTCTATTCAGAAGACTTCATTAGGGATTTAATAAGGTTTATTCTAGATATTTTTCATGGTCTGAAATTTCTTTTCCCGTAACCCATACATATTTTAAGCTCTGTATCATAAACTGGTGTAACTTTAATGAATTTGGCACTCGTATTCGACCGTGTTCGACTTTCACGTGGTTCAGTAACTGTATTGACAGATGTGCACATTGAATACCTAACTAAATTAAATAAATTATGCAATCCATCAATTAACACAGAGTTTTCAAATTGTTTAATTGCTTTCGCAATGCACACCCACATGTCTAACCCCTCTTCAACCATTTTTTTTTCTATTCCATTTGCAGGCTACACCGACTCCACCTTGGCCGTGATAATCGTGTACTGCGTGCTGTTCATAATTGCGGCCGGGGGCAATCTGTCGGTGGTAATTACGTTATTTCGGTCCCGGCGGCACCGGCGGTCCCGTGTTAGCCTCATGATTTGCCACCTGGCCGTTGCGGATCTGATGGTGGCATTCATCATGATACCCCTGGAGGTAAGAGCCCGGTTTGATTAGGAAAACAAAACTTTTCTAGCACCGCGAAGTCAGATCTGACTTGATCTAACTAACAACAGACAGTTCGGGGTAAAAAATTGCACGTTTCAAATGATGCTTCATGTTTTCGGTTGGCTGCCTCTTTCGAGGCAATTTACGTAGTTATTTTATTTCAGTAGCTTTTCTCACGCAAATTGTTAGTGTTCTGAAGAGTTCTTTACGAGTCCCAGGAGACACATCACAGTCAATTCAAGTAGCATACTTTGTTGCTGAATTTTATAGCTAACTGTAGCAACTCGTCTAATAAATAAATGCTACCCTTTTCGGTAACAGCTGTGTTACGAAAATAAAACATGGTTCTTATTTCCGTTCCATTTCAGATTAGCAGATGTGTCATAACTATGTTGAAAATTTTGTGTGTCCTTATAAAATTTGTTGTATTTTCGACTGTTTATGTTTTATTTCTTTAGGTTAGGAATCGGCGTTTCAGTTTGTTTTTAACAAAGAACTCCTGTATGTTCTCTTCTTCTGACGTTTAAGTCCATATTGGACCTTTCTCAAGGAATCGAAATTATGGTCCAAAATAAATCATCAACTGAAACCAGAACTTGACAGTTATGCGTTTAGCGAGAGCTAACAGACAAGAGAACACCAAAATTTTGATTCCTTAAGAAAGGTCCAATAAGGGCCGAAACGTCGGAAGAAAAGAACATACACACGCAGAAAAAAGATTTGTAGGTTCAATAAAATTATGCATTAAATTCAATAAATTAAATTATTGGTCGGGAGACAATAAAATTATTTATTGAATTCAATAAAATTTATTTATTGTTTCAATAAAACAAAATTGTCGTTCCGTTTTTCCATAATTATTTTGTTGAAATTAAAAGAAAATTATTAATACTAAAAATGTATTTATTGAAAGCAAAAATTTGTTGTTGTTCTAATAAAAAAAATATTTTCAAACCAATAAGATTGTTTGTTAAGTGATAAACAATAAATGATTGGATTCAATAACACATATTTTTGGTTTAAATATGCTAATTTTTTCTGCGTGCAGGAGTCCTTTATTAAAAACAGACTGAAATGCCGATTCCTAGACTAAAGAAATTTCTTGTAAAAGAGATGTATTGAGCGAAGAGAGCTTTCAATTTTTTCTCGGGTCTCCGAGGGCCGATTCTCATGTAATAATCGATGCAACCTGACGGATTGGGATAATGTGTGCACTGGCGGACAGAGGCACGTGCCCCCCTATTCGACTAGAAGCTGTTTTGGTAAAATTATATTTGCATTTAACTACTTCAATATGTCAATTTTCTAGAGGTGATCAACAAGGTGATCAGTTTATTTTTTTGTAATACTTTATTTAACCAACTAAAAGCTAGCTAATTAAATTTGGCGATAAAAGCAATTTAGAATTTTGAATACGCAAAGTATTGTTTCCGATCAACTTTTGGTACGGAAATATTGGTATGGAATAAAAATAAGTACGTACCGGTATATTCGGTACCAAGCAAAACTTTTGATAAAATTATTTCTATTTGATATATCTAGCTAAAACTTGAAGAGAATCAAAATGCCATCACCTTCAGAAATCTATGCGGTAATAATGGGAGTTAAACCTTCTTTTAACCACTGCCTCAGCTAACCGCTCCTCCATCTGTGTGCCGATGCTGGTGATTGCTCCTTTTATCTACACTTCGAATTTCATTATCGCCCAAGATTTTTCTACTGGACGGAACTGGTAACAATTTTGCGGATTCAGCTTGTTTGAGATGAAATAACTCCGATGTTTTTGGACAATTGTAGCACGCAGCCCGTGCGCACGGGGAGGGTTTTGGGGGCTCAGACCCATCGCATGAGGATTTAGAATAATTACTTTTAAAAATGTCTTAACAGGAAACACTATTGCGAGCTGTTTGAAACGTAAAATGACATCTGAGTTCAGACACTCTAGAAACAAGCCGTTGAAGAAATCAAAGAAGAAATATTGCGAGGGTGGCTGGAAAGAGATGTGAGTCAAACTGGTCGGCATCTCCGGATCGGTAACTGTTTCGACAAGTTGCGATTTTAGCAATATTTGTGAGTAGACACAGCATATGTCGGTCAGCAAACTAGTAACGGGATATTAAGGAAAGGAAAAACACGAACGAACCACATGAAGTCGAAGAAAATCGGAACGTCGTTGTCAGGAAAAATTTCACTGCCGATGATATCTCCGTCGGAGTTATTGAGAGCTATATGGCTCACGAAAACGGGCATCGATATCGAGAGAAATACCGCCACCTAGGAATTCTCAGCACAAGCTAGCATATAAATAGGAACGAGCGGCACCAAGAAGGATTAGAGAAAGTAGTAATGGAGAAAACATAAACGATTAACACAAAATAAAAAAGCAGGAGCGCAATCCATCCTGAAGTAATATTCAACGATGGAGCCGGAGGATGAGAATTAGGGTAAACAAGAAGTTTAGGTTTAGTCGGTAGGCTTAACTACTACAAACCACTGCAGTAAGAATCCGATACTACCACGAGCCAGCAGACAGCGATGTTTGTTGAAGAATCCTTCTCGATAACAGATATTGACTCAAATTGTTAAGCTTAATCGATTGGTACATAAGTCTCGGCCCTCCACGGCTCGGAAATAATCTTCAGAGTTTAAAAATTTTTGTACCTTTCTTTTGTAAGAAAAGGCTTGTCTTCCCTTGAGAATTTTCTGTGCACGGACCAGCTGTTATGGCAGCTTACTAGATTTGACCAACACGTAACTGGATTACCATGAAAATTAATGAAACGTAAAATTCGTTTATTGAAGCACTCCCTTTGAAATACTTCCACATTCATAGTCAAATCAGTCACAAAAAGCTGGTTTTCCTGCTGAAGGAACAGAGCCCTCACCAAATCATTTTTTCGTGAACTTACGAAAACAAACTTGCATCTTCTACGAACCTTTCCATGAGCAGAAGCAGAAGTAGCAGAAGTAGAGTTTGAACCCCGATTTGCTTGAAATTCCTACAGACTTCATCGTTGCTGAAGACACATCCATCGAGTCAGTACCTCGCTGTAAGGTTTTTTCGCCAAACCATAGTTCAAGGTATTGAGATCAGGTTTCATTTTCCGAATGACCTTCAACCACAGTTGACGAAAATGGATGGCAGTAGTGAGAGTTTCCTTGAACTTTTTAATCATTCGAGCCATATTGCATTCAGAATAGTCTAACATTATTGCTAGTTCCCGAGTTGACTATGAAGATTTTTCGAGTAACTGTTCACAGTTATTTTTGTTTTCTCCTCCTACTTGAGGAATAACTCGGCACCATATTGGTATGAAACTGTGACTTAAATAGACCGAGCAAAACAAATAAAAAGGCTTTTAAAAGCTTGCAGAGATGAGCTCAAACTTCTAATTTCTCGCGCATTTGCATTCCGTTGAACGAGGAATCTGCCCAAAATCAATGGCTACTAATACTAGACCACTCAGAAATATTCGTTTTACAGAACAACTTAAAATACGTGACTGAAAGTTACAGTATAGGAATTAAGATTCCCGTGTATATAGAAAGTGACAGTATAGAGGTAAGGTATTATGAGCTATCAACGCCCGTAAGCCAAATGCAAAATACACGGAGATGGATGGATATTGGAGATGTAGAATCCGTTTCACCTGGTACTTTTTACCGAACATGGCAAATGATGTTCTTGTGGTGAGAATGCGGGTCGGAGGATCTACTCCCTCTTGACTATACAATTAAAACACAACGGAACCAAAATTGAACAAGCCACGCATCCATGACGGGCAGATTTCTATGTGCAAGTACTGTAGTTGTACGGGACATACCGGAAAACCTTGCGTGGAAGATGGTTAGGAGAATACACCACAACCGATTACGAACACCTCTACGGTAAATCAAACCAACTACACCAAACACCTGAACCACATAAGGTTGCCAAATTTGTGGCAACTATTCAAGTGAAAACACGGCATCAAGCACCCCAACATCAACAGCCAGCACCTTCAGTGCGGGTTTAGTGACCTGTAAGTGCAAAAGGCAACGAAAAACATCTAACCGTGAGCCCGAACAAGGCATTACCGATTAGAGATGGGCAGACTAGTTCTGTAAAAAGAATTAGATCACATGAACCATTTTACCGTTCAGTTGAATTTTTCATTGTATATAGCGAATGATTGTCGAAACAGTCGGATCTGGAAGACGCATGCAATATAATTTCGGTGCGAAAACTCTCGTTGAGCATTTGCCAGCTGAACTGTTACACAGGTTCGTTGAAGGGGGTCAGTTCTTTATAATGAAATTACAGAAATAGAGAGTGAGAGGTATTTTTCTATTCTTCATGAATGTCATTCTTCGTCCAGTTCAAAATTAAGAGAGAGCATCCCCGACAGTTTGTTGGACGGTGGGTCAGTTCATTGTCATCCGTTCGCCTAACAATTGGTCTTTTGAATTGGGCGACCTGCTGTAGGTGAACTGACCAATTCGTTTCTAAGCGAATTAGGTAAGTACTAAAGTGCGTTGAAAAGGAACTTCCTTTCACTCTTTCTATTTGAAGAACCAGTTATCCTGAACCGTTCGCGAACATATTTCCCATCTTTACGTGAATGTTAAGAGAAAAGTAAATGAACAACAAGATGCAGCAGGCGACCAGACACGTTTTTCCCCGCCACGAAATAAGCTATAGAAAGTAGTAGGGGAAACCGAGGAGAGTTGAAACAGAGGAGAGTTGAAACAGTGCCCATTACTAGCGAAACAGTGCCGTTAGGGATAAAACAATAAAGCATTTGTTTTATTTATATTGTACCCACAAATACTCCAATACACGCCAACTACGGTAAATGAGTGGTTGAGTATTTTCGATAACCACACTACAAAAAATGAGCAAAAGTAAGTTTTCGTTATTTTCTTGAAATTGGTGTAAATAGGATATTAAGTGATGTTCCCTCATGAAAATATCGCTATGATGTAGTCTGAGAGTTAATATTTATGAATTGTATACGTTTCTTTCTATCTTTGTGATGTATAAATTGTAAATTGTGGATCAATCCTTACTTCTTGACATAGGAGAGTTGAAACACGTTGTTTCAACTCTCCTCGATGATGAACTTCTAGTCTTATGGTAATGCTATAATCACATTAACGTTCCTGAACAAATAATAATAATCAAGATTCTCCTTTGCTGAATTGACAACAGTGATCAACGTTGTCAATTTATTAGATCAAGGTCATTTATAACCACAGAATTTGCTTTTGTTCAAATTTTTACTCCTATTAGCTTCTGAAGCTTGGAGCGAAGTAACCATAATTCAAAATGAACCAAATACTACCGACATGGATACCAAATTAACTGTTTCCATAAACCCGTATCACTTGTAGTCATACATTGTATCCCTGGTCATATCAACCATTTTAATGAATGCAGAATGTTCTAGACGAAGTGGTTGGAAAATAATACATAATTAAATATATGAAAAATGGGTGTCGAATTTCTTGATTTTACAGCTAAAGTTAGGTAAAGTATCTTACTGTTATTACTGTTAGGATAAGTGCAGAAATTCCTGGATGTGTAACCAAAATCTAACATTAATTTTCAAATCAAGTGTCAGTTTATACGTAGATATGCACTGTGAAAAATAATGATAAGAATGCATATCATTTTGAGGAATTATCTTAGTGTGAACGAATAAAAATGACACAATTGTAACATCTGATGCTTTAGAAAATATGTTGATAATATTTAAAATAATTGGTTACTTATTTTAACTCACATTCATTGCTGTTTCAACTTACCTCGGTATAAGGAGAGTTGAACCAAAGAGAACACTGTTACAAAAATCAATATATTGATGCTTTGTTATTGATGTGTACCAGTTATTCTGATGTAATTTGATATAGCATAAACAGAAGTAAGAAATTTACAAATAAGCAATCATCGAATGACAGTTTTTGTCGATTTATCAAACAAAAACAAAAAAATGTTTCAACCCTCCTCGGTCTTCCCTATACATACGAAATCCGACGAACGCTCAATTACATTTGGTCTTGTTTTTTGTTATATTTTGTAAATCTACAAAAGACCCTTGGCTCCGTTGAGACACCGCAATGAGCCGTATAGTGATTTCATTCAAGGGTGGTGTTTGATTCACCAGTAGCAAATCACTAAATATTAACCGTGTTAAGAAATAAGAAATGAGTCTACACTTCTAAATGTGTTTATTTTTTAAATCTCGTCTATAAGCAATATTTTGTCAGAAAGGCGTGCCCCTCCTTTGTCAGGCAGCTGGAGCCGCCTATGAATGTGTGTGTGTGTTTTTTAAAGAGCAGAAAAATCTTCGAAAAGACCTCAGCTCAGGGAATTGGTTTGGGGAGCCACCTCCGATCCTCTAAAACAACTACTCTTACCGCTGAAACTAATTCCTTCCACCCTTCTTACGGCATTACCTCGAAGATGCATAGTCTAACTAATTTGTAGTTAGTTCCTTCAATAGGGTTAGAGCTCCAGTGTTCGGCACACTTCCAGTTTCGACCATCCACAGAAAGCAGGCCATTTCTGTATGGCAGTACGGAAACTAGCTATGGGTCGAGAATTGCTGGTCTTAAATATATTGGCCAACCCAATTCTCCATTCCTATGCACGGGGTTGGGAATCGAATCCAGGTGAGCTGCATACATGGCAGTCAAAGAAGTTTTCCCGATACCGATTCTTTTTTGGTTTTCACTATATTTCTCTCGGGCCAGTTGGTAGAGCAGTGGTGGATTCAGGGGAAGGGTCCTGGAGTCCGAACCCCCCCCCCCGAAAATTTTTAACTTCTTGAGAAATTTTCAAATAGTTTCTATTTTAAATTCGTTCTAAATTCAAAATCATTTCAAACCAGATTCAACCACCGAAACTGATTTTAATTAAATGAGGGTATTACATATTACGTATTGTACAACGAACATTTTAAAATCGAAATTTCGGACCCCCTCCGAATTTTTTTTCTGGATCCGCTCCTGTGGTAGAGTATTGTGGTCGGTCCGGCGATTCCGAGTGGAGCGTGGCTTCCGGTTCGCTGAAGCTTCAACGTTCTATATGGTTATGCCCTGCCGCTCTGTCCCAGGTGGTGGTTCTTTCCCGGTGAAACCATTGCTCGCTGTTCAGAAGAGCGGTTTAGATCTGCGTCCAAACTCTGTTGATCGCGTTTCACGTGCTTAAGTATCTTGCATGGCTGCCGAGATGGGGGGGGGTGCTTCCCCCGGGCCCGGAGTTTTGAAGGGGGCTCGGATTTTCAACAGAAACTAAAATTTTGGTCAATACTTTTCAACAAAAAATTCATTATCTTGTGTATGATATAACTAAACTACTGCATATTTGATATCAAATATATATTTGTACCCAATCAGAAGATCATACCAGGGCGGACATAGCGTAGTTGGTACATTGACTGCCATGTACGCAGCTCACCTGGATTCGATTCCCAACCCCGTGCATAGGAATGGAGAATTTTTTTAAAGAAAATTTTCTAACCTGAATGAAGAAGGGAATGGTCCTAAGATTAAAATTTCTATAATCGAAAAAAAAATAAGATCGGACTTGGTAGGGGTAAAAAATAAATGTTTTTTTTTGAAGTCATGAGGTTGTCTTCAAATTTCGTCAACATGAAATTGATTTTTTTTTATTTGTTGAATTTCCTGTCTTTGCAACTGCTGGATTATTGTCGAAAGTAATTATTAGAAAGAAAAAGAAAACTTCTCAACCTTCTATTTAGGGTTGCCACACCGATTTTTGGAAGCGAATTCCGGTTCTTTGTTCAGGTAATTCGGATTTCACCCGAAAGAATCCAGTGGATTATTTTGCAATTTTTTCTTCATCAGTATCTCTCAGCATCATTTTATAAACCGTCTAGCACACAGTCATCATAAACATCATCCTTGGGTTGCAGACTCTAATCGACAAGTAGGGTCCCTCTTGGGTTGGCCAATATATTTAAAACGTGTTCACGCCTATTTGGGTTCAGATTTACTTTACCCCACAGGACCTTCCCTTCAATGGATCAACGGATTATATGCTTCTCACAAAGATTCTCGAAAGACGCTGAAGTGTGATTGTACACCCCATTTTTGTTTACTGTAGAGCAGAGCAAACTTCGCTCGGGTTATCCTTCACAGCGAGAGTGGTTGGTGCTTTTTGATTTTTTGTGGATATTTAAGGATGTGAAGTACCACCCCCACTAAATCAACAAAACTGTCCACAAATACGAAAAAAATACACCTAAATGCCCCACTAAAACATTACACTCTGCGGTGAATGTGAAGAAAATATGATATATTTTGTGCTACGAGCTACATAAGAAATAAAGCAGAGCCTATTTAGCTTTTACGCATGTTTTCGAAACCAGCATAGCGTAAAATCCAACTACAACCCTTATTTGAAATTTGATCAATATTTCACTATTTTCCCCATTTTTTTTTATTTTCACATGGATTTTTAAAATTTTGTTAAAATTTCACTGATCAATTTTTTTCAACACTTTAAAAAGCACTGTTTTTTGGGCGACTTAGTGGAATGTTATATTCAACACTTTTCTTTGTGTTGTCTTTCGCATACTGATACAAACACTGATGAAGGCTGCAAGTCGTAGCCGAAATACGTATCTGAGATATAAAAGTGCATTTTGCAGTTTTCATAAAATAGTGGAATTAAAACGGAAGAGATCATAAAAAAAGTGTTTAAATTTGTTTCAAGCTGTAGACTTTTTTGTATTTTTGCAATTTTAACAATCTGCCTTTTTTATCTATTTACATTGTTTACCATATTTTTTATTTTATCTATCTCTTCACACTCTTAATTTTTGTATTTTTATCATCACCTTAATTTAAAGTCATTTTATTTGTTATTTTTCGAGGGAATTCCATTCTATTTTATTTTTTCTCTTGTTTCATATTTTAATACCCTGCTTTTTATTTGTTTCTTTTGTCGTTCCATACAGCTTTTAAAATTTGTCTATTTGCTTCATTTATTCGTATCATTCCCTTTTTCTATTTTCTTTTTTCTTCATATATTTTTGCATTTTTCCTTTTTTTTTAAATTCGTCCCAAAATATCTTATTGTTCCATTATTTAACTTTATCGTATTTTGATCCACGTTTTCTAGTTTTTAGCTATCCATTTTCCGTAGTTTTATTTTTCTCATTGCTAATTTAATATAATTTTGTTTATTTTTTACACATTTTCCTTAATCTTTCATTTTGTTCATTTTTGTTTTTCTTCATTTTTCAATTTAACCTATTTTGAAAATGCTTTTTCTGTTGGCCATTTTTCAATAGGTTTGTTTTTTTTTTTTTATTTTTCTAGAAAACATTTGATTTATCTAATTTGCTATTATGCCCATTTTTTTTTTCGTTTTACATTTAGACTGTTGTTGTTTGAATTTCCGTCAAGTTTCATTTCTAATGCTTTTTTTTCAGTCTTCAAATAATCTAATCTATTTTTTTAATTTCTTCTTGTTATTTTTTCAATCTTGTATGTTTCTATGGTATACCATTTTGGTTTTTTCTACTATTTTTTGTTTTCCATTTTGTCCGTTTTTGTTCAATCCATACCTTCCAAAATTCATTATTTTTTTGTCTTTCCATCCTTCCAATTTTTCAAAATCGTCCGGTCCATTTTTTAATGGTTTTTCCATTTTTGTCTTTTATACCTATTCCTCTTCTATACTTTTCTGCATTCTTAACGCTTTATTCAATTTTTCTATTGCTTTTAATATTTCTTGTTTTTAATGTTAAATATATTTTATTATTTTCGATTTATGCATTTTTATTTTATAACAATGTTCGTATTTTTTAGTTGTTTTTTTTTTTCATTTTCAATGATTCTCAAAATTTTCCAACATCTTTTATTTTCGATTTTTTTTCACCATTTGTTATATAACGTTCGACTTTTTTAATCTTTGCAATTTGTTTGTGTAGTTTCCTGTTTCCTTTTTCGATTTTTATAAGTTTTGTTTTGGTTTTGTTTTGGATTTTACATTTTTTGACAATTGACTTTAATTTGTTTATGTGGTTGATTTGGCGATTTTTAGTTTTTCTGTACACTCTTTCAATATTAAGTTTTCCCTTTGTTTTTTTTTGTACAATTGGTCGGTGTTAAGTCAGACCGGACTAAGTGATAAAATATTGATTTCGAGAAAAACGAGTTTAATGTTTCAATCGCAGCTTCCTTTACATTATGATTGGACATTAATTTTTGCCATAATTCTTGTTTATTGTCATATATTTCAAATCTGGCAAAAGTCGATTGTAGTGGTGGGAGCCCGTACGCTGGACCCACCGGGCCCGTATTTTCTCTTCACGGCCCTGGTCGCTTGTCATTCTGTAGACGAAATTATCTGGGAAAAAGTGCAGTCCTCTCAGTCCCCACGTGCTCCGGTGTCTCCTCGACGTTCATGGATCAAGTGAGACACCGAGATAGCTGCGGAAAACTCGTGGGCGAAAGAAAGAGGTGGTGTTGGCTCCTTGGTCCTGGCCAACACCGAAAAGCGATGGAAACCAACCTTTGAATCTCGTGCAGGTAGATATTAGCCACCGGGATGTGTAACGGTTTGAAGCGAAACTACTGGAACGAGCGGCGATCGGAATAACTGCCTAATTTAATTCAATCCTCCTATGCTCGTAGGCCATCATACAACCAATAAAGAGTACACGCGGTTACGACAGTTACACTCCACATAAAACAATTTATTCAGCTTAATCTAACATGCAAATTTATTACTCTTAACTATCACATGCAAAATTCTAATGGGGTCCAATGGACCGTTTTCATCGGTGATTAGAAAGACACTGGACTGCACCTTCACACGTAGGTCAGTCCGAAGCTATGCAGTATAGCCTGCGATGTTTTCTGGATTCGGGCGATCTCTCGTTTTGACGATCTCCCGCTCTAGCGTTGGTGATGATCGTGGGTTACCACCACATGTCCGTCGATCGTGCAGCACTACCACGAAACGGCTGACACTGCTGATAGTACTACCCTGACGACACGATGACGATCCCGCTGATGATGATGGTTGATAGCGAAATGGACTGTATGGGTTGGTGTATCATTCCAGGGCTGTAGTGGAAGGTGGGTGGTTCTACTCCTGAACAGGTGGTAAGAAAGCACAACGGGCCCCCCTCCCCATGAAGTAGTACCTTGACGTAGATCTGTGAAAAAGAAAAAAGAGTAAGGTGTATTATTAGTGGTTAGGCACGAAACTGAGCCGTGAGTCCGATACAGTTCCAATACACTACAGACTAGGTTTTTTAAGCTTTTTAAACCTTACTACAGAAACACATTTCAGAGGCAGTAGGGACAAGACCTACTGTGAGTTGGGCAGTTGGGTTGATAGGCGTGTTGTTGTAGCGTTTCGGAGTTGGAACCCAAAAAAAGAGAGAACAAACCAGAAACACACACACACGTATGGAGTAGTCGCGGCGAAACTGTGGTTTGGTGAGGTCACCACCAACAGTAGCAGCTGAAGCGATTTAGTAAAAGTAGAAGAAGGAGAAGTAGTAGCGACAGCAGCAGCAGCAACAACCAATGCTTCGTGGAGGAGCTCAACAAGTTCGTGGATCCAAGAAAAAAAATGTCCATAAGGACATGATGAAGATGGTTCTCAGAGTGCGAAAGGCGCTAGTATTTGCTGTGAAAGAGTATGACATGACAATGCTGAGGGTTAATGTAGCATTGGCGTCGGCTTAGGCTACCGTCTTTCTAGACTTCCTCCAACAAAATAGGGGAAGGAGAAGCTAGTAGGAGTGGAAAACACACCAGTTTCCGTGACTCCATAGAGGGCAAGAACCTCGCCAGGAGACGTAAGACCAGGCGATCCAAAGAGGTAGACGCTCGAGGATGCTTTCACGCCACTCAACAGGGACAAAGCTGCAGATCCGTTGTAGGTCTGAAGAAGAAACACAGGAAACAGCAACAGCGGAAGGAGGAGAGAAGTGCGGTGCAGAGGAGGAAAGAAAAACCTCAGGTTCACAAGAAGGCACCAAGGCTAGAAGCCGTGCTCGTTAAAGCTAATGACGTGTTGACGTATGCAGCGCTCCTCAAGAAGGTCAGAGAGGATCCGGAGTTGAGAGATTTGGGTGAAAACGTAGTGAGAATCAGGCGTAGACGGAAAAGAAGATAAAGCCTTCAACCAGAAGACAGCGATTGTGTGTAAGGACCTAGATGAACGACGTAGACGAACTAAGAGGTGCAATGAAGATACAATGCAACCTGGGCGAACTATACATGATGAACCGATTAAAGAATATGTACAGAGGAATACAGACATCGTCTACCGGTAATCGTTGCTGACAAGGCGCTGGAGGTAGGTAAAGTTACGGCAAATGGTTGAGATACTCCACGAGTGATTAGATACGTGAAGAAATGCTTCAAGTTGGCTCTCGACATTTGGCAGGAGCTTGCAAAGGCCAGAATAGATCCAGCAGGTGCTGGAAATGCAGGGAGCGAGTCATCTTGCAAGAGATTGCACGCAGAGACTGAAGTGTATGCTTAGCAATCCAGAGGACAAAAAGACGAGTGATTTCCAATGCCCTGCCTACAAGAAGATAACTGCAGGTCAACAGTAATAGACCCAGCTAAATCTGAATTACTGTGACACCGCACAGCAACTGTTGTGGCAGTCTACGATAGAAACTGTGAGTGATGTCGCTTTGATCGCAGAGCCGAATCAAGTCCCCCTTGAAAACGGTAACTGGGTGGCAGACGGAACGGGAACAGCTGCGATACAAGTTATGGGTAGATTCCCTCTTCCAGAAGTGGTAGAGAGCTCACTCGAAAGGTTCGTGTTCATCAAAATCAACGGTATCTTCGTGTGCAGCTGTTACGCTCCTCCTAGGTGGACAATGGAACAGTTCAACCTAATGCTGGAACAGTTAGCCGAGCTGTTGATCCGCCAGAAGCTCGGTAGTCATTGGTGACGAGTAACCAACAGAAGCGGGTGTATCCTGCAGAAGCCGAAGTTAGACGTACGATTGTGCAATGAAGGTCCCGATAGCACATTTCAGGTCTATCATCGACGCCACATTCTGCAGTACTTCACTGACGGCGAGCATGGACTGAAGAGTGTGCGAGAAGTATACCCTTAGTGACCACCAAGCGATTCGCTACCGCATCGGCCAACAGAACGCTGCTGCAGCACGGAGAAGGACGACCGGCGAGCGAAAGTGGAAGACGAAAGCATTAAACAAAGACTTCTTCGTTGAGGCATTTCGGCGGAGCCGAGAACGTGGCTGTGGCTGATCTAACAAGAGGGATTGTGATGGTTTGTCACGCCATAATGCCATGAAAACTGGAGCCACGCATTAGAAGGCATCCAGCTTACTGGTGGAACGAGATGCTCAGGAGACCAGATAGAGAGGAACGCAAAGCGGCGTTTCAGGAAGCTAGGGCCGCTTTTAAACGGGAGATGAAGTAAGTCAGATTGCCACCAGGAGCTGTGCCGAGAGGTAGACGCCAATCCCTGGTGGGACGCGTGCCAAGTTGTGATGGCAAATATGAAGGGCCCGTTGACGCCCGCTGAAATATACCGGAGTAAGTTGAAGTTGGCAAGTGGCTGCCACTTAGCCAATAAGTCCGCTCTGACCAGTTTATTTGCATTTCGTGTATTCCTTATGTTTTTCGTGTTTTATGTTCATTTTATTATTTTCGTCTTTCATCTTTCATCTTTCATCTTTCATCTTTCATCTTTCATCTTTCATCTTTCATCTTTCATCTTTCATCTTTCATCTTTCATCTTTCATCTTTCATCTTTCATCTTTCATCTTTCATCTTTCATCTTTCATCTTTCATCTTTCATCTTTCATCTTTCATCTTCCATCTTTCATCTTTCATCTTTCATCTTTCATCTTTCATCTTTCATCTTTCATCTTTCATCTTTCATCTTTCATCTTTCATCTTTCATCTTTCATCTTTCATCTTTCATCTTTCATCTTTCATCTTTCATCTGTCTTCTTTCATCTTTCATCTTTCATCTTTCATCTTTCATCTTTCATCTTTCATCTTTCATCTTTCATCTTTCATCTTTCATCTTTCATCTTTCATCTTTCATCTTTCATCTTTCATCTTTCATCTTTCATCTTTCATCTTTCATCTTTCATCTTTCATCTTTCATCTTTCATCTTTCATCTTTCATCTTTCATCTTTCATCTTTCATCTTTCATCTTTCATCTTTCATCTTTCATCTTTCATCTTTCATCTTTCATCTTTCATCTTTCATCTTTCATCTTTCATCTTTCATCTTTCATCTTTCATCTTTCATCTTTCATCTTTCATCTTTCATCTTTCATCTTTCATCTTTCATCTTTCATCTTTCATCTTTCATCTTTCATCTTTCATCTTTCATCTTTCATCTTTCATCTTTCATCTTTCATCTTTCATCTTTCATCTTTCATCTTTCATCTTTCATCTTTCATCTTTCATCTTTCATCTTTCATCTTTCATCTTTCATCTTTCATCTTTCATCTTTCATCTTTCATCTTTCATCTTTCATCTTTCATCTTTCATCTTTCATCTTTCATCTTTCATCTTTCATCTTTCATCTTTCATCTTTCATCTTTCATCTTTCATCTTTCATCTTTCATCTTTCATCTTTCATCTTTCATCTTTCATCTTTCATCTTTCATCTTTCATCTTTCATCTTTCATCTTTCATCTTTCATCTTTCATCTTTCATCTTTCATCTTTCATCTTTCATCTTTCATCTTTCATCTTTCATCTTTCATCTTTCATCTTTCATCTTTCATCTTTCATCTTTCATCTTTCATCTTTCATCTTTCATCTTTCATCTTTCATCTTTCATCTTTCATCTTTCATCTTTCATCTTTCATCTTTCATCTTTCATCTTTCATCTTTCATCTTTCATCTTTCATCTTTCATCTTTCATCTTTCATCTTTCATCTTTCATCTTTCATCTTTCATCTTTCATCTTTCATCTTTCATCTTTCATCTTTCATCTTTCATCTTTCATCTTTCATCTTTCATCTTTCATCTTTCATCTTTCATCTTTCATCTTTCATCTTTCATCTTTCATCTTTCATCTTTCATCTTTCATCTTTCATCTTTCATCTTTCATCTTTCATCTTTCATCTTTCATCTTTCATCTTTCATCTTTCATCTTTCATCTTTCATCTTTCATCTTTCATCTTTCATCTTTCATCTTTCATCTTTCATCTTTCATCTTTCATCTTTCATCTTTCATCTTTCATCTTTCATCTTTCATCTTTCATCTTTCATCTTTCATCTTTCATCTTTCATCTTTCATCTTTCATCTTTCATCTTTCATCTTTCATCTTTCATCTTTCATCTTTCATCTTTCATCTTTCATCTTTCATCTTTCATCTTTCATCTTTCATCTTTCATCTTTCATCTTTCATCTTTCATCTTTCATCTTTCATCTTTCATCTTTCATCTTTCATCTTTCATCTTTCATCTTTCATCTTTCATCTTTCATCTTTCATCTTTCATCTTTCATCTTTCATCTTTCATCTTTCATCTTTCATCTTTCATCTTTCATCTTTCATCTTTCATCTTTCATCTTTCATCTTTCATCTTTCATCTTTCATCTTTCATCTTTCATCTTTCATCTTTCATCTTTCATCTTTCATCTTTCATCTTTCATCTTTCATCTTTCATCTTTCATCTTTCATCTTTCATCTTTCATCTTTCATCTTTCATCTTTCATCTTTCATCTTTCATCTTTCATCTTTCATCTTTCATCTTTCATCTTTCATCTTTCATCTTTCATCTTTCATCTTTCATCTTTCATCTTTCATCTTTCATCTTTCATCTTTCATCTTTCATCTTTCATCTTTCATCTTTCATCTTTCATCTTTCATCTTTCATCTTTCATCTTTCATCTTTCATCTTTCATCTTTCATCTTTCATCTTTCATCTTTCATCTTTCATCTTTCATCTTTCATCTTTCATCTTTCATCTTTCATCTTTCATCTTTCATCTTTCATCTTTCATCTTTCATCTTTCATCTTTCATCTTTCATCTTTCATCTTTCATCTTTCATCTTTCATCTTTCATCTTTCATCTTTCATCTTTCATCTTTCATCTTTCATCTTTCATCTTTCATCTTTCATCTTTCATCTTTCATCTTTCATCTTTCATCTTTCATCTTTCATCTTTCATCTTTCATCTTTCATCTTTCATCTTTCATCTTTCATCTTTCATCTTTCATCTTTCATCTTTCATCTTTCATCTTTCATCTTTCATCTTTCATCTTTCATCTTTCATCTTTCATCTTTCATCTTTCATCTTTCATCTTTCATCTTTCATCTTTCATCTTTCATCTTTCATCTTTCATCTTTCATCTTTCATCTTTCATCTTTCATCTTTCATCTTTCATCTTTCATCTTTCATCTTTCATCTTTCATCTTTCATCTTTCATCTTTCATCTTTCATCTTTCATCTTTCATCTTTCATCTTTCATCTTTCATCTTTCATCTTTCATCTTTCATCTTTCATCTTTCATCTTTCATCTTTCATCTTTCATCTTTCATCTTTCATCTTTCATCTTTCATCTTTCATCTTTCATCTTTCATCTTTCATCTTTCATCTTTCATCTTTCATCTTTCATCTTTCATCTTTCATCTTTCATCTTTCATCTTTCATCTTTCATCTTTCATCTTTCATCTTTCATCTTTCATCTTTCATCTTTCATCTTTCATCTTTCATCTTTCATCTTTCATCTTTCATCTTTCATCTTTCATCTTTCATCTTTCATCTTTCATCTTTCATCTTTCATCTTTCATCTTTCATCTTTCATCTTTCATCTTTCATCTTTCATCTTTCATCTTTCATCTTTCATCTTTCATCTTTCATCTTTCATCTTTCATCTTTCATCTTTCATCTTTCATCTTTCATCTTTCATCTTTCATCTTTCATCTTTCATCTTTCATCTTTCATCTTTCATCTTTCATCTTTCATCTTTCATCTTTCATCTTTCATCTTTCATCTTTCATCTTTCATCTTTCATCTTTCATCTTTCATCTTTCATCTTTCATCTTTCATCTTTCATCTTTCATCTTTCATCTTTCATCTTTCATCTTTCATCTTTCATCTTTCATCTTTCATCTTTCATCTTTCATCTTTCATCTTTCATCTTTCATCTTTCATCTTTCATCTTTCATCTTTCATCTTTCATCTTTCATCTTTCATCTTTCATCTTTCATCTTTCATCTTTCATCTTTCATCTTTCATCTTTCATCTTTCATCTTTCATCTTTCATCTTTCATCTTTCATCTTTCATCTTTCATCTTTCATCTTTCATCTTTCATCTTTCATCTTTCATCTTTCATCTTTCATCTTTCATCTTTCATCTTTCATCTTTCATCTTTCATCTTTCATCTTTCATCTTTCATCTTTCATCTTTCATCTTTCATCTTTCATCTTTCATCTTTCATCTTTCATCTTTCATCTTTCATCTTTCATCTTTCATCTTTCATCTTTCATCTTTCATCTTTCATCTTTCATCTTTCATCTTTCATCTTTCATCTTTCATCTTTCATCTTTCATCTTTCATCTTTCATCTTTCATCTTTCATCTTTCATCTTTCATCTTTCATCTTTCATCTTTCATCTTTCATCTTTCATCTTTCATCTTTCATCTTTCATCTTTCATCTTTCATCTTTCATCTTTCATCTTTCATCTTTCATCTTTCATCTTTCATCTTTCATCTTTCATCTTTCATCTTTCATCTTTCATCTTTCATCTTTCATCTTTCATCTTTCATCTTTCATCTTTCATCTTTCATCTTTCATCTTTCATCTTTCATCTTTCATCTTTCATCTTTCATCTTTCATCTTTCATCTTTCATCTTTCATCTTTCATCTTTCATCTTTCATCTTTCATCTTTCATCTTTCATCTTTCATCTTTCATCTTTCATCTTTCATCTTTCATCTTTCATCTTTCATCTTTCATCTTTCATCTTTCATCTTTCATCTTTCATCTTTCATCTTTCATCTTTCATCTTTCATCTTTCATCTTTCATCTTTCATCTTTCATCTTTCATCTTTCATCTTTCATCTTTCATCTTTCATCTTTCATCTTTCATCTTTCATCTTTCATCTTTCATCTTTCATCTTTCATCTTTCATCTTTCATCTTTCATCTTTCATCTTTCATCTTTCATCTTTCATCTTTCATCTTTCATCTTTCATCTTTCATCTTTCATCTTTCATCTTTCATCTTTCATCTTTCATCTTTCATCTTTCATCTTTCATCTTTCATCTTTCATCTTTCATCTTTCATCTTTCATCTTTCATCTTTCATCTTTCATCTTTCATCTTTCATCTTTCATCTTTCATCTTTCATCTTTCATCTTTCATCTTTCATCTTTCATCTTTCATCTTTCATCTTTCATCTTTCATCTTTCATCTTTCATCTTTCATCTTTCATCTTTCATCTTTCATCTTTCATCTTTCATCTTTCATCTTTCATCTTTCATCTTTCATCTTTCATCTTTCATCTTTCATCTTTCATCTTTCATCTTTCATCTTTCATCTTTCATCTTTCATCTTTCATCTTTCATCTTTCATCTTTCATCTTTCATCTTTCATCTTTCATCTTTCATCTTTCATCTTTCATCTTTCATCTTTCATCTTTCATCTTTCATCTTTCATCTTTCATCTTTCATCTTTCATCTTTCATCTTTCATCTTTCATCTTTCATCTTTCATCTTTCATCTTTCATCTTTCATCTTTCATCTTTCATCTTTCATCTTTCATCTTTCATCTTTCATCTTTCATCTTTCATCTTTCATCTTTCATCTTTCATCTTTCATCTTTCATCTTTCATCTTTCATCTTTCATCTTTCATCTTTCATCTTTCATCTTTCATCTTTCATCTTTCATCTTTCATCTTTCATCTTTCATCTTTCATCTTTCATCTTTCATCTTTCATCTTTCATCTTTCATCTTTCATCTTTCATCTTTCATCTTTCATCTTTCATCTTTCATCTTTCATCTTTCATCTTTCATCTTTCATCTTTCATCTTTCATCTTTCATCTTTCATCTTTCATCTTTCATCTTTCATCTTTCATCTTTCATCTTTCATCTTTCATCTTTCATCTTTCATCTTTCATCTTTCATCTTTCATCTTTCATCTTTCATCTTTCATCTTTCATCTTTCATCTTTCATCTTTCATCTTTCATCTTTCATCTTTCATCTTTCATCTTTCATCTTTCATCTTTCATCTTTCATCTTTCATCTTTCATCTTTCATCTTTCATCTTTCATCTTTCATCTTTCATCTTTCATCTTTCATCTTTCATCTTTCATCTTTCATCTTTCATCTTTCATCTTTCATCTTTCATCTTTCATCTTTCATCTTTCATCTTTCATCTTTCATCTTTCATCTTTCATCTTTCATCTTTCATCTTTCATCTTTCATCTTTCATCTTTCATCTTTCATCTTTCATCTTTCATCTTTCATCTTTCATCTTTCATCTTTCATCTTTCATCTTTCATCTTTCATCTTTCATCTTTCATCTTTCATCTTTCATCTTTCATCTTTCATCTTTCATCTTTCATCTTTCATCTTTCATCTTTCATCTTTCATCTTTCATCTTTCATCTTTCATCTTTCATCTTTCATCTTTCATCTTTCATCTTTCATCTTTCATCTTTCATCTTTCATCTTTCATCTTTCATCTTTCATCTTTCATCTTTCATCTTTCATCTTTCATCTTTCATCTTTCATCTTTCATCTTTCATCTTTCATCTTTCATCTTTCATCTTTCATCTTTCATCTTTCATCTTTCATCTTTCATCTTTCATCTTTCATCTTTCATCTTTCATCTTTCATCTTTCATCTTTCATCTTTCATCTTTCATCTTTCATCTTTCATCTTTCATCTTTCATCTTTCATCTTTCATCTTTCATCTTTCATCTTTCATCTTTCATCTTTCATCTTTCATCTTTCATCTTTCATCTTTCATCTTTCATCTTTCATCTTTCATCTTTCATCTTTCATCTTTCATCTTTCATCTTTCATCTTTCATCTTTCATCTTTCATCTTTCATCTTTCATCTTTCATCTTTCATCTTTCATCTTTCATCTTTCATCTTTCATCTTTCATCTTTCATCTTTCATCTTTCATCTTTCATCTTTCATCTTTCATCTTTCATCTTTCATCTTTCATCTTTCATCTTTCATCTTTCATCTTTCATCTTTCATCTTTCATCTTTCATCTTTCATCTTTCATCTTTCATCTTTCATCTTTCATCTTTCATCTTTCATCTTTCATCTTTCATCTTTCATCTTTCATCTTTCATCTTTCATCTTTCATCTTTCATCTTTCATCTTTCATCTTTCATCTTTCATCTTTCATCTTTCATCTTTCATCTTTCATCTTTCATCTTTCATCTTTCATCTTTCATCTTTCATCTTTCATCTTTCATCTTTCATCTTTCATCTTTCATCTTTCATCTTTCATCTTTCATCTTTCATCTTTCATCTTTCATCTTTCATCTTTCATCTTTCATCTTTCATCTTTCATCTTTCATCTTTCATCTTTCATCTTTCATCTTTCATCTTTCATCTTTCATCTTTCATCTTTCATCTTTCATCTTTCATCTTTCATCTTTCATCTTTCATCTTTCATCTTTCATCTTTCATCTTTCATCTTTCATCTTTCATCTTTCATCTTTCATCTTTCATCTTTCATCTTTCATCTTTCATCTTTCATCTTTCATCTTTCATCTTTCATCTTTCATCTTTCATCTTTCATCTTTCATCTTTCATCTTTCATCTTTCATCTTTCATCTTTCATCTTTCATCTTTCATCTTTCATCTTTCATCTTTCATCTTTCATCTTTCATCTTTCATCTTTCATCTTTCATCTTTCATCTTTCATCTTTCATCTTTCATCTTTCATCTTTCATCTTTCATCTTTCATCTTTCATCTTTCATCTTTCATCTTTCATCTTTCATCTTTCATCTTTCATCTTTCATCTTTCATCTTTCATCTTTCATCTTTCATCTTTCATCTTTCATCTTTCATCTTTCATCTTTCATCTTTCATCTTTCATCTTTCATCTTTCATCTTTCATCTTTCATCTTTCATCTTTCATCTTTCATCTTTCATCTTTCATCTTTCATCTTTCATCTTTCATCTTTCATCTTTCATCTTTCATCTTTCATCTTTCATCTTTCATCTTTCATCTTTCATCTTTCATCTTTCATCTTTCATCTTTCATCTTTCATCTTTCATCTTTCATCTTTCATCTTTCATCTTTCATCTTTCATCTTTCATCTTTCATCTTTCATCTTTCATCTTTCATCTTTCATCTTTCATCTTTCATCTTTCATCTTTCATCTTTCATCTTTCATCTTTCATCTTTCATCTTTCATCTTTCATCTTTCATCTTTCATCTTTCATCTTTCATCTTTCATCTTTCATCTTTCATCTTTCATCTTTCATCTTTCATCTTTCATCTTTCATCTTTCATCTTTCATCTTTCATCTTTCATCTTTCATCTTTCATCTTTCATCTTTCATCTTTCATCTTTCATCTTTCATCTTTCATCTTTCATCTTTCATCTTTCATCTTTCATCTTTCATCTTTCATCTTTCATCTTTCATCTTTCATCTTTCATCTTTCATCTTTCATCTTTCATCTTTCATCTTTCATCTTTCATCTTTCATCTTTCATCTTTCATCTTTCATCTTTCATCTTTCATCTTTCATCTTTCATCTTTCATCTTTCATCTTTCATCTTTCATCTTTCATCTTTCATCTTTCATCTTTCATCTTTCATCTTTCATCTTTCATCTTTCATCTTTCATCTTTCATCTTTCATCTTTCATCTTTCATCTTTCATCTTTCATCTTTCATCTTTCATCTTTCATCTTTCATCTTTCATCTTTCATCTTTCATCTTTCATCTTTCATCTTTCATCTTTCATCTTTCATCTTTCATCTTTCATCTTTCATCTTTCATCTTTCATCTTTCATCTTTCATCTTTCATCTTTCATCTTTCATCTTTCATCTTTCATCTTTCATCTTTCATCTTTCATCTTTCATCTTTCATCTTTCATCTTTCATCTTTCATCTTTCATCTTTCATCTTTCATCTTTCATCTTTCATCTTTCATCTTTCATCTTTCATCTTTCATCTTTCATCTTTCATCTTTCATCTTTCATCTTTCATCTTTCATCTTTCATCTTTCATCTTTCATCTTTCATCTTTCATCTTTCATCTTTCATCTTTCATCTTTCATCTTTCATCTTTCATCTTTCATCTTTCATCTTTCATCTTTCATCTTTCATCTTTCATCTTTCATCTTTCATCTTTCATCTTTCATCTTTCATCTTTCATCTTTCATCTTTCATCTTTCATCTTTCATCTTTCATCTTTCATCTTTCATCTTTCATCTTTCATCTTTCATCTTTCATCTTTCATCTTTCATCTTTCATCTTTCATCTTTCATCTTTCATCTTTCATCTTTCATCTTTCATCTTTCATCTTTCATCTTTCATCTTTCATCTTTCATCTTTCATCTTTCATCTTTCATCTTTCATCTTTCATCTTTCATCTTTCATCTTTCATCTTTCATCTTTCATCTTTCATCTTTCATCTTTCATCTTTCATCTTTCATCTTTCATCTTTCATCTTTCATCTTTCATCTTTCATCTTTCATCTTTCATCTTTCATCTTTCATCTTTCATCTTTCATCTTTCATCTTTCATCTTTCATCTTTCATCTTTCATCTTTCATCTTTCATCTTTCATCTTTCATCTTTCATCTTTCATCTTTCATCTTTCATCTTTCATCTTTCATCTTTCATCTTTCATCTTTCATCTTTCATCTTTCATCTTTCATCTTTCATCTTTCATCTTTCATCTTTCATCTTTCATCTTTCATCTTTCATCTTTCATCTTTCATCTTTCATCTTTCATCTTTCATCTTTCATCTTTCATCTTTCATCTTTCATCTTTCATCTTTCATCTTTCATCTTTCATCTTTCATCTTTCATCTTTCATCTTTCATCTTTCATCTTTCATCTTTTAGTTTTTTTTGTCTCTTGTCTGTTAGAAAATACAGGATAGCATTTTACTAACTTTAATCGAATTTTATTGAGGCGAATTTTTTTACGAAATTCCCTTATTGTGAACTCCTGATTGGACATTTGGATGTCGGGAAATGTCCTAGAAAGTTGTCAAATGAAAACGAGCTCAACGTTTTGTTTGACAAATAATATCTTCCGGTGTTGTGAATGTTAATATTGAGGTGAAGTTCTCATTCAAAATTTTCAAAAATTTGCTTGTCTATATGATTTGATTCAAACGAGATTTTCGAACCACGCATCAAAAAAGTTTCTATATGCCATTATTCGAAGCGGCGTCCTGGCCGAAATGCGACGCTTTCGTCTTGAGACGCGCGCTTTAGGTAGAAACCTTTTCATGCTTCGCTTTGCACTGTACATGTGAACATGTTTCGAGAACGTATTTGACGACTTCATCTGCAGAGGCATCGTAGACTAATCGTGAATTATCAAACAACCACAGAAAATGGCGAAAAACGAAAAATTTGGGTCAACTTTGATAAAGTCACAATTTAGTCCGTCATATTGGAATCGCCTTCTTAATTTTTTTAATTTTGATGCATAATCATTCGAATTCAAAAAACTATTTCTTCGCTTATTTTTTAGTGGGGATCCGCCATATTGGATGAATCATTTAGAATTTCAAAAAAAAAAAAACTGAATAAATAGTTCTGAGGATGGCCGAAGAATGAGCAGGCTGAAACGTTAACAACGGAAATAGTTTTATTATATTTTTTTGCCGAACAACATCAACCGAAACCTGTAAGCAGCGATGTCCAAAACCAAACAAATCCATGCAATTGTTACAAAATATTAATATTCTCCCACGAATAATTCGTCGAATGTGTTCTCAAAACTGTAAACGTGTTCATTTCAAAACATGATTTATCAAAATTGCGTTCAATCTTATTTGAAAACGGTACAATTTCAAGATTTTATCTTTGACCTCTCGAAAAAAAATATTTTTCATTGTAGGAATGACCTATGTAATCTACAAATTCTTTGTATTCCCTATTTTCAGTGAAGTGTTAAGGTGGAAAAAGGGCTAAAAATCGATCTCAAAGTTTGAGATCGCACCATTTCGTCAAATTTGAATTTTTTACTCGTTTTTAGGTCATTCCTCCAATAAATTTAACGTACTTTAGAGCCTTTTTTATTAGTTTTGAGTTTCAGATCGATTCTTAGGCAGTAGGCTGTACGCAGATTAGGAATTCCACGTGTGCCTTATCTTTGAGAGAACGTCACCATGGGCGCCATTTTGTTTTTTCGACTTGAAAAAAATTGTAAATGAAGAGGAAAATATATGCTTTTTGAATCCAAAAACAAATATTCCAAATAATGCTTACCTTTTGGTCATTTGAATGAGAAGCTCCCCTTAAATCTGTCAGAAAAATCGAGGCAAAAATTCTTTCAATATTCTAGTTATTACCAAACAATGGGCGAATTCCCCGTACAGACTTACTCGGTTTCCGATTCACCGAATTCGCTCCACCAGAGAAACATGAAAGACTTTATTGGCGGAAATTATCGCACTTTTTTGCGCGAACAAATTCGAACTTAAATTAAATTACTACGCAGCCAGAGTACTGATTTTATTTCCTCCTTTTGGCTGTGGATCCAGTTTCCCGAACAGCAGAAGTGGCTTTCATTTCCCTTCGGAAATCATGTTTCCATCCCGCGCCGTGGTAAGGCTGCTGTTAGATTTGATTGAATGGGTGAAATTCAAGCTCGCCATGGTATGGCAAGGGTTGGCGTTGGAGTTGGGAAGGGACCGGCAAAAAACGAGGACATTTTCATATGAAATAAAAGAAGTCTTTTTCGTATGTTAGTGGAAAAAGGCGGACCGAAAAGTATCCGGGTGTTGAGATAATTTTTCGTTCCGTGACATGACCTTTTTCCTCTTCATCGAGGCTGGCAATGTCACTCACTCGTCGTACGAAAGTGGGAAGGATTGCAGTACAATTTCAGTGCGGTATGTAAAACCCTTCTGGTTGCCTTCTGCGTATTTCGGTCATAGGTTAGGGCGTGTGGTGGAATTAGAAATATAAAAACAGTATTATTACTGGTGTGCGGAAAGGATCGGATGGGGTTTCATGTGTTACCGCTCTCAATCAGTGGCAGTGGCACATTTCATTTACCATTAGGGTGTGTGTGTGGAGGAGTAGGAGTTATGCTATTTGGAGCATTTAGCTTTTTTTCGTTGTTTGCCGGAACTGGTAATGGAATCTCGTACAATATTAATTTGAAGCCTTGCATTGAAGGAGAACAGTTCACTCAAGCACACGGCCTACAGGCTCTAATGTTTACAAAATCCATATAAAATAACTGCTTCGAGCGAATACTAGAATGACTACCGTCTAAATTGAAATCAGAAAAAACACTACCGAAACCAAATTCAATCGAACAGCAACCGATCCTGACAGCTCAGTGAACGCGCTGCCATAGAAAACAGGTTTTCTCTCCGTTCAACGGTTACTGAGTTTTTGCAATGGTCAGTTGCGTTCGAACGGTTTGTTGGGGGATAATTCCTCGAAGAGAAATATGCATCAAGTTGGCATTTCATGTGGGTTTTAGAAGCTTTATTCTATTTCAATGTTAATGTCAAGAGGATTCGGTCTCGAACTTCTGATGGAACACTGTGTCGGCGTTGAAGGGATTTTCTGTCGCATTATGATTAGGGCATAGAGAACAGACTTATAAACTTATTTGTTGGAACATGTACATGTCTGTCCTCTGTAATTTAAAGGCTAAAGGGAACATTTTGAACGACTAAGAATACACAACTAAATTAATTATACAAGGACTGAGGGGTGTATTTTTTTAACGACTATGGATACGCTTTGGTAATTTTAAAACAAAAAATTATTGAATTGAATTAAGGGGACCTTCTCATCAATGTCACATAAAAAGGTAGTTTTTTTAAGCATTTTTTGAACACAAAAACAACAAGAGAAACAAATAATCTTTTGCGTATTTTGGGACATATATTTACTCAACAAATACGATTTTTCAATGTCAAAATAAATAAAAATGGCGGTTTTATAACACTAGTTTAAACAAATAAAAAATATGAACTTCAATACCTGACAAGCATTTTCGATGTAAAATTGTATGCTGAATCCGAAAAAAACGTCAAAAACATTTACTGTTGAACAGTTTTCCAGTAAGAGTAAAAAATGAATTTCACCTTTAAAGTAACAAGTACGTTTAGTAAAATCCATATACTTTCGGTCGTCTGAACATTTGGTTTTAGTGCGACTAGCGTACAATTGTTATGTGCTAGTCGTATGTCCATCTGTGTATGTTTTCGTCTGAGTATTTGCGACAGCTTGGTCAAGGAATGGATGCAGAACTGGCGTATATGATAGAATAGTGGGTAACCCTTCCAAGGATTCGTTTGTCACTTTTAATCGGTGTTCAATTCGTGCATTCGATTCTATTCGTTCGGGAAGATTGGATTGAATAGATTAAGGTATGGTTGATTTACCGACGCACGTGAAACATCCATTTCCGGTCAGCATAGCATGAAAAAATTCCAATAGAATATAATTGTCAATGGTAAATAAGTATCATTTGCTGGTATTTAAACGAGTTCAAGTAATTTGATTACACGTTAAATGTGTAACTGTTTGTACTTCATTAGTCTGTTTTCGTTGTACTTCTAGTAGTTTGCTTTTCCACTACTCATGTGTACCAAAAATAATATCGATCAATTTATATGCTTCTACTTAATTTCTTTACATTTTTCCATGTTATTTTTCCTTCTATTACTATATCTTAAATTAGATTCATACTAACACTTACTATCACAATAAATTACATATTCTCTCATATAAACTCACAATCTCTAACATCCCAAACGTACAAACTCTCGTGGTCTTCACGATAACACAAACCTAGTCACAAACACGAACTTGCAATTGCAATCATCTGTAACTCGCGTATCGATACTACCCAGCAGATGTGAGACTCCCTTTCCCAATGCCTCAGGGTCGGCATAGGCTCGTGGCTAATCGCGGTCAAGAAAACACCTGGTAAGTATCTTCAAGCAAACACCTCTTTTATTCGATTCTGTCGACACTTTTATTCATTCCTTTCCCACTTTATTACTGGTTACCTCCTACCTTAGCACTTCTCTTTCTTCTCTTCTTCGGGGCCCCTTCTTCACTCTCGATCGCTGTCCATCCACTCCACCACCAATACCGCTGGTTTTCGTCCTCCGCTACCGGTCCTCTACGCGGCCTTCGAGTATGTTGACGAACTCGAGCTTCGACGATGGGTTCGTTTCGTCGGTTATGCCCGGTTTCTGGCGTAGTTAATCGACGAGTGGACACGGGCGTAGGGCGTCACTAGGCCTCAAAGGTATTTTCAAACGACGGCTTCGAATTATAAACCACGTCTTCAAGGTATAAACCACGGGGTCTTGCGAACACAATGGGGGATGTCAAAATGGCGATTTGGCTTGGGGAACGGTCGAGGCTTAAATTGTGTTGAAGGACTACGGTCTATTACCTGGAAGTGTAGATTCTTTTCTCAGCTCAAGACTTTCCAGCTTCACTTTTTATAACTTCGATTTTCACTACTGTTCGAGTCGATGGTCACCGGGTAATTGACCACTGTTTTGGCGGTTACTGACCTCTTGCCTTCGACCGTTGACCTTTTAGGTCGTCTCAGAAACCCGCTACCATTGGAATCGTTATCGCCACCCCCAATGGCCGTTCGTTTGTCGATCTTGGCTCCTGGTGGTGGGTACTGGAAACTGTGGCGAGTTTTCCTGGCTGCGTTCATAGGCCTTCTGACGGTGTTCCACTTTTAGACAAATCACAGACACTATCTTGACATATTCACACACGATAAACTAATCGCGACAATCTCACAAATCTTGGACAGAAACAAATACACTGGTTACATATCTACACATGCTCACGCCCGCGATCTCGCCAACATTAAAACACCCCGCTAATTAAGTGAACGTTTTAGCACTTGTACATTTACAAACGCAGTAATCCACCGCTCGCGCGATCATGAATCGATCACGTCCGGAAGTCTCTACCCCCGATCCTAGCAGCCATGACTATTAGAGTGGACCAAAGTTGTATGAAAAAAATGCAAAGTGCGGAATTTCAAACTAATTGCTAATAAGCTTCCCTGAAAATTTCAGCTCATTTGGTACACTGGAAGTGGTTCCGCAAATGGCTCAAAGTTTGTATGAGAAAAATTAAGAATCTTCTTGTAACAACAAATCGACTCGTGAAGATCGCAAGTCAATCCAACAAAAACTGACAATGTTATAAGTGCGCAAAGTTGAGGGAGTCATGTGCTGTAGTTGGGGTGGCTCTGTCGAAAGTGAAAAAAGCGGCTTATGGTGAACGCACGATTTGCATGAGGATCCACCTCATGCAAATCGGGCGTTCACCATAAGCCGCTTTTTTCGCTTTCGACAGAGCTACTTTGCCGAAGACTGTATTCCGTCAAGTGTTTCCACTCACGAGATATGACCCAATATCAAATGAATAGGAAATTCTCAGGCACTCGAGCGACATCCAGTGGAAGAATTCTAAATTAAAATATGCTCCGTCGAAAAGCCCTGGATCTTATGATTTACTTTGTCGAAGTGTCCACCCTGCTAAGTATTTCCGATCATGAGATATGACCCAATATATAAGTTAACTATAGGTCATTTGCTTATTCCCTAGCGCCACCTGGTGGGATAATTCTGCATTAGTCTGTTCTTCATCGGAAAGCCCTTAACATCCTGATCTAGTTTGCCGAAGATATTACCCTTCCAAATGGTCAGCATTTCGTGTTATTAAAAGCTGAAATTCCACCTCATACAAATCGTGCGTTCACCATAAGCCGCTTTTTTCACACACAGGAAAAAATGTTGATAAAAATGAGTTGGTCGCTCTTAGTAAAAACAACCAACACATACTCCTAGTTTGATAATAAAATTATTTTATTTTATTTTGATTACTATTCTTCAATAGCTTAAAAGGAATTCTTTTATTTTGATTATTATTCTTGATTAACTTAAAAGTTTTACTTTCAACCTAACAGTAGGCGTTGGTTGTTTTTGGTTAAGGGAGGAACACTTTTACTTTTCCCAATTTCTTTTTTCTGTGTGCTAGAACACAAGTGAATATGCGAAAGGACACACCGTTATGAAGTAGAATTTATAAACGCTAAATTACATACACGTTAGCACGCGCGACATACAAACGCACATGCGTTTGAACACTTTAACGTACAAACGCTCGAGTCATTCGCGAATTGGCGGTGGTCAGCTATTTTCGTCCGCGTCCCTTATCACCTATTTTTATAAAGTGATTCATCAGCAGTGCTATCTTTGAAAATGAACCACCTTGGTTATGCAACTAATTTTTCCGGTCTTTTTTAAATGCAAATCATTAAGCAATCTTCATTTCGTTATATTCTGAATTGCACGTATTTTGTCGTATGTAATTTTAAATGTACTTTCATTTGATGGCATTGTAAGGGAACACGTATCCGCCGGTTGATGCTAATCGAGCTGACATTTCTTTAGACTGAGCAAACTAAGTTATTTGTTTGTTTAGTGTTTATTTGACCAACTAGGTAACGAATCCACTGGGTCTTTAATGCGTGTAGGAAATACGCATGGTCTTGTCTGAGTGTATGACTTTTGAATTATGTTGAGGATGGAGAATTGACAATTCGCAAGATCAATTCAAATCCAATTACCAATTTGCGGCAATCATTTCAACATAAAAAACAAATTTTTATAGTCATATATAATGGTTTACTTTTAGTCCATTAACTCATCAGTTAATTATACTGAGCTGAGAATAAGTACGTACTATTTGGAAACGGGGGGTGTTTGATTCGTGCATCATTAATATCGTTTAGGAACGCAGCATTTACTCGAACGAGGTGGAAAATTTCAAGTTACGGGATCACAATATGCTTAAGGATGATTTATAAATTCTGCCACGCTATTAGGAGGAAGAGATATGACTAATTGTGACATGAATGGGAGGGAAGCACGTCATGTGCTTTGACGCAATCGGCCGTTTTACGCACGATTGCGCCATGTATATAGGAAATTCCATGGAACATGAACACTTTTGCAAGTAGCGGCATTAATGTGCTACTACAAAATGAAGGAAAAACTAAAATCATTTGATTCGTATTAGACCAAGGATAAAAATAACGTGGTAATATGACAGAGACTTAGTTAGTGTTGGGTAATCTTTGCGTGACATAATTTATGAATGTTCCACAATACCACTTTTAAACTCATTGTTTGCGGTCCATTTTACATTGTCGACAACACTCCCGACAGCCGGCTGTTCGGAGTTCAAGTTGTTTTCGATGAAAAAATTTCGATAGACGATTACCCAGAGTTTAAACGCCTAGAACATTTACGTATCCTTCAGTCAATAAACTATTCAAACATCTTATGCACGAAAGTATATTCTCAGTCGCATCGCTTGCTTGAAGCGAATCCTGACTAACAACCCACCCACTACCCAATCCGTGGTACTTATGGGAGTGTCACTGAGTCGGGGCCTTCCGTTAAGTAAGTACCACATCAACACTTCCTTTCTCATCCCAAGTTACGGTAAAGATGGTCGTGGCCCGCAATGGTGGCTCTCAGGCGAAATTCTCGCTTGGACTGGATCAATTGTTATTCCCAAACAATGCTCCTCAAGTAGTCTGGCTGGAAATGAGAGTCATCAGTCTGCAATCTACGAAGTATACCGTGCTTACGCAACGCAACGCAACGCAAACGCTCGAGTCATTCGCGAAACGTGCGAAGCGAAGTCCCTACGCCTTCACGCATCTAAACTTTACAATGAATATCACATTCAGAATCACGGCTTGCTGCAATTTGCCTTAAGCAGTGTTTTAGTGGTTGGCATTTCCCGTCTCGTCTGCAATAGACCTTTCTCGTCAAAAAATTTTATATGCTAGAATGCTTCCTTTTTTATCCCCGATTCGTTACTGCATATTGCCGCGATGATTTGGTACCTCTAACTATTGAAAAAATCAAAAATAGCACGAACTGCTCATTTAACCCCATATTCTGAATACCTATCTTGCCTTGTTTCCCCGTATTTTTACACCACTTGGATGAATTTCCTGTGGGGAATAGTAAAAGGATGCCAAATCTGCATATATATTAGTAAATCTGCAGATTTTGCAATTTCGCTGCAGATCTTTTGCAGATTACAAATATTTTGCAGAACAAAGCCTGTGCCAGCTAATTTTAACCAGCCTTCAACATTTTTGATCATTTAAACTATCAACACACTACATTTCTATGTCAAATTTATTGAAGTTTTGGTGGCAATCTGCAGACTTTTATATTTTTACTGTAGGCTATTGCTTAATAGACCTGGCATCACTGATGCTAAAATAATTCATTCATATACCTGTCAAAAACATTATTTTTCGCTTGAGTGAATACTTTAGATGCTCTTTGAAAGAAAACCAACATACTTTACACTTGTCCGTTGCTTCGATAGCGCATTAGTATGGATTCACGGAGATATATTGAGTTCTGAGCAACAATTTCAATCACTTCCGACCGGGAATACCATCGGTGAACGGATCTTTTTATTTCTATTAGTGTTTCCCCCTGATAAGCTAAACGTATACGCTACGAATGTCCTTAAGTTTAGTTTACAGTTCGAGAAATGGGTCACGGGATTTGATCAGGGAAAATTTCCCGTCGAGATCTCTCCAAACTGTCAAACCATAACTCTGCTTCCTTCTTAAAAATACAAACAGTATCAAACTTGCGGCAAATTGCAAACCTTATAAAAATACTATTTTCCCCGTCGGAAACAATTTGTGTTGAAATTGTTCCCGGCCGGATTTCTTTGTGGCGAGTTTTAAAATCCCGTGATGTTTCCCGCGGTTGGGTTTACACTTCAGGAAAACTCATTTTAATGAGACTCATTTCCCGTCATAAGATTTGAAATCCCGAGTTGCATTTAAAATACACAGCTACCCAAATCCCGTGACACGTTTTAATAACTGTAAACTAGCCTTTAGTCGTTGCCGATCAAGCGGAAAGTTAACCTTTGCGTTATCGATTATCCTCGGTTCCAAACAGTGCGCACCACTTTTTATCGATTCAAAGGTAAATAAAATGTAAAATCTGCCAGATTATACTTGAATGTTACCTACCCTGCTAAATCACTGAAGAATTGGTCGGAAAAATATTTTTTGAGAGAAAAGTGTGTTTAATGTTCGGACACTTCTTAGCACCGGTGTTAAGAAGCAGAAAATTTGGACGTTTTAGTATGTGATGATCGCTTTGTTTATTTATTTACCTTGCATGAATGAATTTTCATGGTAGTCAAATATTAGCAATAAGTAAATAGATTTTTTTGTCGAGGTGGACGTCCGCTTCACCGGACCACTGCCGACGCTAAACTCCGAAGTCGAGGTGAAACCGCCACCGCCACCTCGGTGCGCCATTAGATCCAGGTTGAAGCTCACGAAGGGTGGCGTAAACGGCGATCTGATTACGTTCTGCGTGTGTGAAAGTCGCGGTCCATTGCTGATTTCATTCGACCGATGCCCATTATGGTGGTATGTTACCCTGAAAAACTCCTCCAGCGGTTAGCCACCGAAGAGCTTCCTAAACACCTCCTCTGGGTTGCGGAACGTAAACGGAAATCCGTCAAAGATATCAAACTCGTCGTTGATACCACCGCCATTGTACCGCCAGTGCCGTGTGTTATGGTGGTACTGGTCATAGATGCGACGTTTTTTCTCATCTGATAGCGCCTCATATGTTTCGGGGATCTCCTTAAATCGCCGATTCGATTCTGCTGGATTGTTTGGATTTTTATCTGAGTGCCATTGTAGCGCTAGTTTTTTGTTTTCCTTTTTTTCCACATCGGTGGCGGTTCAGGTCACATCCGGCAGTTTGTAATAGTCTACCATTGTTAACCGATATTTTTTATAACTTAACGCACTCAACTTCACTTTAGAATATGCAAAACCGCTGCGAAATTTCGACTTCCTGATTGCTGCTGATAACCTATCAGTCTCTCTCTCTCTCGACTGATGACTACAATTTCGGTTGACTAAATTCCGCTATGAAAATTTTGAGGAATTACGCTGCGTTCTGTATATTGCTTCTCTGCATGTGATGATGTATGTTACTTCGCTTCGGCTGCCAGCTCTTATTCTTTGGATAATTTTGCTATGTATCTTATTCTGCGGGACTCTGTTACTTATACCTGAGCGCCTCGTTGAAATCTTCACGCAGGGTCAAATCGGCCTGTCCTTAGGCACAGGAGCAGAACCGTTTTATCTCCCTCGAGCATGGTCTTGTCGGAGTGTTAGCCTCGTCACAAACCGGAGCGTATTGCAGAATCGAAGACAGGCTGCTACTGGAACTGCCTCCTTCGAATCGGAACCGCTGAATATTCCGCCGAGGGCATGTCCAACGTTATGACCGACGGCAAAACCGATTGCAACACCACCGGCCGTGGCTGACGTTTTAGCCTTTAATCCAAGTCTCTGGTTGGTGGTTGCCATTGAGTTACCGACGGCCGAGTGCGGTGCAGGCTGGACCATCGCCGGACGGGGCGAAACAGCTGCAACTGGTGCGGACCTAGAATGGGGTGTAAAGGTCATCAACTACCATATATTATCAAAATGCTTTGTAACTAACCTTGTAATTCAGCAACAAAACAAACCAAATTAAATTGATCGCAACAACAGGTTACCGTGTACAATACTTGACAATAAATTAACAAGTTAACAACGAAAACATAAACTGAATTCTATCCAAACAATTGAAAAAGGCCTAACTGCCAAACGTAAACGTAGAGAAAAAAGACAAAAGAAGTTTTGGTCAAATTCGTTATGATCCTATTTAAAAAGCTGATACTGTTTTATTTCGTTTGATTGCAAAAAAATTCTTTTAAGGTCTTATATTACACCAAAAGTTATAAAAGTTAAATCTGATTTGATGACCATATTGCCCTTATTGAACTTTATAAAATCAGATTGGCGCTGTATGTAAATTATGGAAAAGTTAGGCCTAAAGCAGTTGTAGTTTCGATTAATGGGGGAGTCTTTTGTAGTGAGTAAAAAATCGGTGGCCATCGCTGAGCTTCTTTTGTTTTAAACAGCCATGCATTCCTCGCGCGTATTTGCTGCAATTTCAATCAATCGACAATTTAACAGGGGTTTAAATTTATTTAATTTCACATTATTTTGAAAATAAAAGTGAACGATTGTTACATTAATATATAAGCTATTTCAGTTTCAGCCATTTTCCGAAATTCAAACTATTTTCTTTTTGTTTTTTTTTTTGGTTCATCGAAGAACTACAAGTCGAAACATTATAAATCTTACTAAATTTCCTGTTTCAGACAATTTTATGGAGAGTTATCATGTCCGCCGTGGCGCTCCGCGTGGAAATGGTTTGACATCTACTCTTGGAACGCTCGTATGTGTAACTCTGCGTGACTGAAAAATACTTTTTTTATACATTACAAAAGAGGTCCATTGTTGCCTTGCCTTCAAAATCGTAAAACAAAATTACCTTCGCTTTGAGCACTTTACATCACCCCTTAATTCATTGATTAGGTATCCCTAATAAACATCTTATGATTCAAGAGCCTAACGACCTGTTCAGGGTATCATCCAAACAATATGTGGAATCATTGCACTATATGGGTTAAAGTTCGTGTATTATATTTTTTTTATTAGGGATTCCACTGCTTTTATATTTTTTTGCAATCAGTTATAATAATCCTTTATAATCATTTTATAATAATTGTATTGCTAGTTAGGACTTTTATATGAGCCAGGCCCTTTTATAAAGTGTGATAGAATCGTTATCAAAACTCTTCATAATCCATTGTTGCGTTATGTACATGACCGGATAGATAGTTTTTAATTGAGACGGGACGTGCGGATATGAAAAAACCTAACGTCAAATGCAGCCAGGGGGAACTGTGAAATGCAGCCAGTCCATTTGAAATATGTGAGGCAGAAAGAGTGGCTATGCGAGACAAAACATAAAATGAACAAACAATGAAGAAGACAACATCTATCTGCAGGTTCTGTCCCTGGATTTAATGGAGAACATAAAAATTCGATTTGTATGCATTTGGCAGTAGGCCTTTTTCAAATGTTTGGCTAGAAATTGCTTACTTCAACGAATCATGTGTAAGAAGCAAGCTGAGCTGAGTTTTTCATACTATGATCGAATTAAAAAAATTCCAAGACCATGTAAACAAGCTCTCCGAACTGTCAAAAAAGTGAGGTTAAACATTTTCATGCAATGTTCTACAGCGAGAGGTTCACTTTAGTTTGTTTACATTATAAATGAATTTTGTACCGCAACTCACCACTTCATTTACCGCGTTGCCAAGAACTCAAACAAAAATATACAAAACAGTGCTGCCCAAACACACATTTTGAGTCCCACCATTCTTGCAAAGGTGAAAAAAATATTCAACATTCTTGCATTTTTCAAATTTAAAAAAATCATCAAAAAATCACGATAGCTCCTAAATGTCTCATTTTAGCGGAAATATTATTAAAAATGTGCAATCTTTCGATTAAAAATAAGAAAAAATGGGGTTAGGTCGGACGAGAAAGGTCTATTGTAGTGAGTAATTCCAAGCTTCATTAGGACAATTCTCAAAAAATAAAAAGAAAATCGGGAAAAGAAACTCAGGTATCGTATCGACAAAAACTAAAATTTCAAAACAATCAGATTCTAAAAATAGACACTGGCCCTTACTTTGTGCATTTGCGGTCATCCTTCCGCTCAAAATCCTTTGATCTATTTCTACCTGTTTCACATATTGGGTACCAGTATTATCATTGCTCAATCGCTGCATGTGCAGCGACAGATCGTTCGTCTCACTGACTTATGAAAACTGGCAGAGAAGGCAGTGCGTGCGAAGTCGGTCTTTTTATTTTGTTAAAATCTCTGTCTTCTTAAATACAAGTTGAAACTCTAAAGTATCCATAAAACTGTTATAAAAAAACTCACAAACGTGCCTGGCGAAAGTGGTTAATCAGAACCAAATATAAATACAAAAACCTGTTTTAATCCATCTAGTAGTGCAATTGTGCCTTTCTCATTTCTTCAAACTATGATTCCATGACTGGTTATGTTCGTTTCAATTGTGGAAATATCTAGGACATTCTTAGTTCACTTTGCAACTAAACACATTTGCTCGCCAGCCACGAACCTAATCAGCATTAGTTGAATTTTGTCTTCCTGCTAACTAATTTTGTCATGCGGAGGTGGGTGTGTGAGGAGGGTGAAAAACCCACGAACGAACCACCCCAGCTTAATTAGGGATGCCTTGTGATATAGCGATGGTATGGTAAAGATGATTGGGTTGAGAAGGGGGGGGGGGGGTATGAGTGATGGATGGGGTGGTGGTCTGAGGGGGATACAATGAGGTGTGCTCTTAATGGAATTTAAAGGATTGGTGATCAGTGAGAGGGAGGGGGTGGTGTAACACCTCTTCGTATGCGCCTACCTACGCCCCCGTTAAAATCCAGAAGGATTGTCAGTCGAAAAAAAATTACCCTCCGGGCCGGGATTAGGTTGATGATTTTCAGAGTGATTGCTTATTCTCTCTATATGAGAAAGGCAACAATCTTAAGAGCTCCAAAAATAAAAAAAGATTGATTTTTCGAAACTCGAAACCACAATGATTTTCGTGCTTGATAGTCCAAAATTCATTAGAAAGTCATAGCAACATAAAAACAATGATCTGTTTCAAAACCTTTGAACCTGCCGAAGTGTGAGATTTTGAGACTTAACAATTATTATTTTGAAACCAGTACGTGGCATGAACCACCAACAAACCTTTGTGAAATATGTCTTGCTTTTCATTTATTTTACTTTTTACCTTTTAATTTTGTTCAATTCTCTTAACCTTTAGTCTGTTTCTACATTTTTTTCACATTTTTATGCATCTTCCATTTTATTTGTCTTACCTATATTTATTAGTATTTTTTATTCTGTGGCTCGTTGTTTATGTTTTGCCTTTTCACAATTTTCATTTGGCTGTCTCAATGAATTTTCCCATTATTCAGTGGCAGATTTTATATCCTTCGTTTTGACTCTATTCTATTTCTTTTACTGTTTTACATTTCTTACAAAAGAAATGTATAGGATTCGCTCAAACTTTGAAAACTTTTTCCGAGGCCCGGAGGGCCGAGTCTCATATACCAATCGACTCAGCTCAACAAATTGAGACAATGTCTGTATGTGTGTGTGTATGTGTGTATGTATGTATGTACAAAATGTCACGTAATTATCTCAGCAATGGCTGAACCGATCTTAATGAAATTAGTTTCAAATGAAAGGCCTAATGTTGCCAATTTTGATTTTCGATATATTGTTTACTTTCCGAGATATGGGCGATTTTGTCAAAACACGGCAGGTTTTTTGCAAATAACTTTCGAACAATACAATGTTGGCCCACAAACTGCACATAAAGAAAGCTTGTAAAAATACCTTTCTAACAAGCTATAGATTGTCTTAGTCCGTGCACGAGTGGCGAAGATATTAAACATTTTGTATTTTTGGTCCTCGCTTACCGATTTCCACTAATTCAAAATGAGATTGTTTCATACAGAGTATTGCTTTACTGGTATTTTAGGGGCAAAACTAAACCGATTTTGAATAACGGGGTATGAAAACACATCTACGTGATTCAAGGAATTCGATGTTGAGAACATTTTGTGAATTACCTTTATAATAAATGAACTATTTCTCAAAAATCAATAAATAAGTTCACTTCAAAGACAAAATAATGTGTTGATAAAGAAATAGTGAGTGGTAACCGACGACAATGATAACATCAGAGAAATTCAGATACGGATCTTGGCGGGAAATCGTGCCTACTTTGGACTCCGTAGGACGCTCCGGTCGAACGAAATTCGCCGCCGCACGAAGTTGATTATCTACAAGACGCTGATTAGATCGGTGGTCCTCTACGGCCACGAGACTTGGACTATGCTTGTGGAGGACCAACGCGCCCTTGGAGTTTTCGAACGAAAGGTGTTGCGTACCATCTATGGTGGCGTGCAGATGGAAGACGGAACGTGGCGCAGGCGAATGAACCATGAGTTGTATCAGCTGCACATTCGTTGTATTGGTACGAACATTCATGAAAAATAACGGATCAAAGACCAAAAATATCCACAAATTAGATCCAGGAAAAGAAGTCCCCCAAAGTACCCACTCTCGATGGGGGATGCAACTACAATGTGTCTTCTAACTTATCGTCGTCCATATTTGGATATACTGAGTAGTTTGAACCATTTCTTTTTCACAATATTGGTTTGTATAGGACTTATCCATATTTCCAGCACGAGAATTCCGAAAGAAACAATATGCAAGCTATGAGGATGAATGGAAAGAGACTGCATTGCAATCAACTGAATGCACGGCTTTTATGCTATCGACATAGCCTAGACATTTCACACTATTTACTTCAATGCAAATAAAAACTTTGAAATATCTACCTGTCTCATTCACGAATCGCATTCTCCCTGTCGTTCATTGTTTAAGGGGCTTGAAAGCACATGTGACCTTGTCTCATTTTACTATATTCAATTGCGCGTTAAAATACTGGACCAGTAAATTCTATTCTGTACATAAATCTTTTTTTCGGGAATATGTGGCCAAAAAGTAAACTTCGAATTCGTCAAGTAAAGAAGCATGAAAACAAAAAGAATAAAACCAAAAAAAGATGGAAAGCCTAGAAAGTCCATTGCATATTTATTAGCCTTTTCTCAGAACAATCCGGTTTATTCATTTTCTTTATTCAAAAATGTTTTTTGCTTCAAATATATGACCATTTCATTTTAATTAATTATTTCATTCCGCATCTTTTTATTCGTTTTGTTCATCTGCCTTCATATTACTTATTTTATTCGTTTCATTCTTTGGATTCACTCTGATCAGTTTATTCTTTTTGTGCATTTTACTCATATCATTCATTGTTTTCATTGTATGCATTATATTCATTTTTTCCAGTTTATTCATTTTGTTCAGTTTCTTCATTTTAATAATCTGACTACTTTTTCAGTTTTAATCATTTCATCCAAATAATTTATTTGATTCAATTTATTTCTTTATATTAATTTATAACCTTTTACCATTGTTCAATTTTTCGTTTTAATCAATGCATTTATTTCTGCTCATTTTCTTCTTTTTATTCATTTTATCACTTCAGCTCATTTTGTTTATTTGATTCGTTTGTTTTATTTATGCATTTCATTTATTTTTTACTTTATTCATTTTGTTCATCCATTCTTTTTATTCATTTGATCCATTTAATTAATTTGATTCATTGTATTCACTGGATGAATTAAATCAATTTGATTCATTTAATTCATTTAATTAATTTGATTCATGTGATTCATTTGATTCATTTGATTAATTTGATTCATATGATTCATTTGATTAATTTGATTCATTTGATTCATTTGATTCATTTGATTCATTTGATTCATTTGATTCATTTGATTCATTTGATTTATTTGATTCATTTGATTCATTTGATTCATTTGATTCATTTGATTCATTTGATTCATTTGATTCATTTGATTCGTTTGATTCATTTGATTCATTTGATTCATTTGAATCATTTGATTCATTTGAATCATTTGATTCATTTGATTCATTTGATTCATTTGAATCATTTGATTCATTTGATTCATTTGTTTCATATCTTTAATTTTATGCATTTCATGTTTAGTCATTCGTTTTATTTCTTTCAATTTGTTAGTATGAGTCAATTTATTCTATTAATCTTATAACTATTTCTAAATATAATCTTAATTTTTATTTAATAACCTAATCTAATTTGATTCGTGTATTTTATAATTTTGATTTACATTAATTTTTCTACTCATTTCATGAATTTAAAAACCTATTATTTCGTTTTTTGCTTTACTTTTTTATTCCGGTCGTTTTGTTTATTTCTATAATGTATTCAGTTTATTCGAGATTTTATTCGTGCAAGACTAGAAAATGTTTTCAACCCACCTCTAGTTGGGTGCCTACTTCTCGTGAGTTCTGCAAACTAATCCAATAGTAAAATGTGTAAGAAATGTCTCATCTCACGGCTAGGTGGATTAAATCGGTTTTATATTTTATTATTTCACAGTTTTTTCTATTTGCCTATGTGTTCTATTTTGTAACCGTTTGTTACAAAGTCCTCTGTTTATTTTAAGTATGTGCCTAAATGTTTAATGTACTGTCACGTTTCTAAATAATATAAGGGTTAATTGTTAGTAGGGTTAGTAGTAATAAAATGTAAATACAGGTCGGACTCGATTATCCGGGGATTCGATTATCCGGGGATTCGATTATCCGTGATTCGATTATCCGGGGAAAATGATTCGATTATCCGGGTGTTTTGAAAAAAATCAAATTTCAACTATAATGTCTTATTATAGTGCTAATTCGATCATTGCAGTCAATAGAACATTTTTTCGGGCAATTTGGAGGTCTAGGGTTAACCTCCTCTCAAATTTTAACCTACCTCAAAAATAGCTTATATATGGGTTATTCCGCGCAAAGTGACCTAAAAAACAAAACTTGGAACCGACCTTCATGGATTGGAACCAGTTTTGAAGAAATTGTTCATTTAGAGCCAATATATAATAACCTAAATTGTTGTGTCGTTTAAACAGCCCCTCAGTCCATGGGAACACTCTTAACCGTTATGTGTCTGACGCGGTACCCGGATACCTTTTTAGGTTGAAAAATAATGAAATTCCGATGTTTTATCCGTAGCTGGAAATTGAAACTTTGTGACATCTTGGAACTTCACTAAGTCAAGTTTTTGGGGTAATAATGTTTTTGATGTAGTAAGAAGGCAGTGAGGAGGGGCTCCTGAATTTTTTACTACGTCACAGGCCGACGTGGATACCCGGGTACCCCCAAAACTGAAATGCCAATAGCTAAGGTAATTTCCAACCGATTTTGATGCTTTTGGGTGTTTTGGATTCAAGAACTCATCCACTTTTAGACTTGGTAAAAATGAATCGGGTTATTTCAACCGGTTCTCGGGAATCCGGATTTCCGGAAGCATGTTCCAGTGCTTGGATACTATTTGTGAATATCAATGGAATACTAGCAATATGGGTATCAAAATCCTTGGCATAGCATCAATAGACTGTATCTCATGGTATTGGAACCATTTGGTGATTTCACCACGGAACGGACATTCCGGAGCAGGTTCCCGTAGGGCCGTGAATGGCCATTCCATTCCAATTCCATTTTTCAAGCTACCATAGGGTCCCGTAACAATAAATAATAGACTTCCGAGACAATTTGAAGTGTTTTGATACTCATTTTGCTAGGGCATTATTTAAATTTACAAATCATACCCTAGTACTGGAACATTACTCAGGAAAATCCGGATCACCAAGAACCAGATCCATTCATCCGGTTCAATGTTACAGAATCCAAAAGTGAACGAGTTCCTGAATCTATAACATCTAAAAGTGTCAAAATCGGTTAAAGGAAGCCATAGTTATGAGCATTTTAATTTGTGGGTACCCGGGTACCCTCGTTGGCCTGTTATAGGTGTTTTTTGTTGGACACATAACGGTTAATTTTAACAAATTGTTTAAAAAAATGTTTTTCTTCGGATTATATCTCTGGTACTGTTTGCACTAGAATCAATCAGCGAGATATTTTTTTTAAAGATTTGTTTAGGGATTCCAAAAAAATGAAAAGTTTTTAATGCCAATATTGCCAAATATGCAACTTTTTAATTTTACACTAAAAGTACATTTTCCTCGTAATACATCGGTTACTGTAGGCCACATAAAACGTCATTATACCTACATTGCTCGGTCGGTTTCTGGCTATCTCTTGGGATAATGATGACATGCTTCTCAGGATTCTGTTTGGATACTTTTCAAGATTCTGATCGAAGTTGTCTTAGCATCCCAATGGAATCTATTTCAGAACTTCGATTCAATATTTATCCGTATTTCTACGGCTTTTTCTCTGAATTTTGATGTAGGATTCTAGAGAAAAGCTTCTTAAATGTCTAGTGGAATATTTCTCAAGATAGAATTCTGCAGAAGATTATGCTTTATTTCAGATACTGACAGAATCATGGTCCTATTATCATTGGAATCCGGTGTAATATTCTGATGAATATCCTGCTTTGAGTTCCAGTGGACTTTGACACAAACAATATTGCTCTTCTCCCATTATCCCCTTCAATAAGTGATTCCTGCTCAGAATTCCAATAGCATCTTTAACCCGTTCGTGCCCTTCTGGTTGATGAACAACCATGTTTCTATATGACTATAACGTTTGGTTTACACAACGTCAAGTAAGGTTAACAACTGCGACTAAGATCTTTCATTTGAGCACTAAAAGTTATAAATATTAGCATTAGAACAGAAGTTATTACAATTAATCTGGTTGGGTTCCGCTGAAGCAGTGCTGCCAGGGATAGTTTCTGTTAACGGCGAAAATGAAATTTTGGAATATTTTCTTAGCCTGGGAATATTATTGAAAACTGCTAAAACTTTCTAATTTAGATTGCCCTCAATTACCTTTTTCATGCAATTGGACTAGATCGGAAGGTAAATATTGAGCAGCAGCAAAAGAAGCACCTATCTTTCTTAAACCAGGTTTTTCGTGTTTCTTGACGCCAACAGTTTTAAGGAAAAATAGTTTTGGGACCCTATACGTGGTAGAAAAAAGTTGGTCAAGAAATGGTTAACGAGATTCTGAAAAGAGACCCGGCCGTCACTGGAGGTGATTTCAATTCTTGGGTAGCTCAAGCAAAGATGGATGATAGGCTATGTAAAGAGGGCGCCAGCAGTACTTCTCGCTGAGGCGCCCGGGAACCTGGTAGTCCTTCGCTAGTGACAAGTATGAGTGGGACAGTTTGCGGAGACTACACGCGTAGTTATTACCGGACAATCCAGTATTGGTCAACTAAATGATGCTACAAGGACAAGGATCTCTTTGTGGGTGCGCAACACGCACTCTTCTAATTAGAATGACTAGACATGTTAGCTGTGATATGTGACACTCCACGTAAATTAAACTGGAGCCAAGAAACAGACGACCCCCAGTTTACTTATTAATTTTTTTTTTTCTGGTATTCGAGTAATCGAATCAGTTACCTCGGAAAATCTAAGCCCTGGGTAATCGAGTTTGATTTGTATTGCAAAAGACATACCTTATTAAAAAGTTTATCTTCGAATTCTTGTACAAATAGCTATAAGCAACTGATACATATCGTTAACTCGTTACCAATATGAATAATAAATGAAAACCAACTGAAAATACAAATCACACCCTGAAAGTCTGAAAAATCGACTAGGGCCAAAATAGGTACATTTATATTTACCATAATAGGAAAATTTGTCCTGGTCATTTTATTTCCAATTTCTCCACGAATGAAGCTTAAATTCATGAAAAAACGCAAAAAAAAATTTGATTCGATTATCCGGGTGATTCGATTATCCGGGGTGAGATTTTTTTCAAATCCCCGGATAATCGAGTCCGACCTGTACTAAAAGTTATTTGTTATTTGTTAAAATTAGGATTAGTAGGATAAGAATGAACACAAATAATTGTCAACACACTAAACCAACACTGTGGGTACAAGTGGGTGGTAAAACCAACGAACACCAAACCGTACAACAGATAATGAAAGGGGGAGGAAATCTGTTATACGGCAGGCGAAAAATGGTAGCGCGGCACTCCCAAAGTTCGCTCCCAGAAAGCCGTGGAAAACCGCCAAAATGCTTCGCCACCTAAGACTTTTGGACTACTTGATGAGTCCACCAAAGCTCAGACATAATCTGGCGTTCGTGTGCTTAACATCCTTGAAGTGGTGTGAGTTTTAAATAAAGTTAAAATTATCGGTGAGAGGTGACACATTTGTTCAGATAATATAAAGGTGGAAGTACAGCTTGATGCGAGTAATCAAGGGTTTCACTAATACCTGTCTCCTGAACACCCTCACAGGACCTTTTTTTGATTTCATATAAAATTTCCCGTGCCTTGGGTGACGCAATCATAACCACCCGGCAGCACACGATTCGGCCTAGCGAGCCCTGGATGCTTGCTACGTCTAACCCGTCAAAGACCAGCGATCGTCCTCTGGCCTTGAGCCATAACCGCTAAGGAGGACTTACCCCTCTCGGCACGGTCACTCCGGTAGCGTCCTGGGCCTGTCGATACTCGTCAATGAGGGAAGACGCCAACAGCCGCCATTAGACTCCACGAACGCCGTCAAGAACCCGCCAACCCACCAGCGAGAACAGCAGCCACCATTGTCACCAGTTCCCGAGCCCCATCGTCGTCAGCAGCAGCCACGCGAGCGCTCGCAGGACGGCCCCGAACCACAAGCAACTTCCAGCAACAGCAGCGGTACGTACCGGTATAAACCCACAACCCACATACACACTCACACACAAGCAATAGTTTAAATAAACAGTGATTTAGTAAAAGTAAAATTCATTTGAATAAAACAAGTTTTCGAAGTTTAGATTTCATTTTCAATTTGCTCATTTCACAACCCATTTTAGTAAAGTGATAGTACCCTGCACAGTTGTCCGCGAAACCCCTCCGATTACCCAGTAGTAAGCCGACCCTGAGACCCAGTTCAAGGAGGCTCTTGCTACTGAGCTTTACCGGGATACACAGTAGAAGAGTTACAATTTATTCCAATTATACCCTATTCTATTTTCTACATTTATTTATATTTTTCATTTTTGAAGACATACAAGTTTCCTTAATTTTTATAATTCGTTCCATTTTTGTCCCACTTTTTCACTGTATCGCAATTTTTCGTTTTGCTAGTACATTTGCAACATTTTCTTGTTCGTTTATGCGTCGATTTTGTTCGTTTATTTTCATTTCGTTTTATTTATTTTCCAATTATTCTATAAATTGTCTTAAGTGTTCCTTATTTCTGCTTCTTTATTTTTCACATTTAACCCACTATGGTGCTTATTTTTCTCTTTGCCATATTCTATATACCAATTGTTTTCTTTTATTTTAGCCTTAGGAACATTTCCCATTATGTTTTGGGGTAGGAAAAATCTCTAACTCTATGTGCGAAGCTGGGAAGCAAACCCATATGTGCTACGTGCAAAACAATCTATTCACCAACTACGCTACCAGTCCTCTTTTCGTTATTATTTCTTCATTTATTTGTTCTTGTCACATTTATTAAACATATTTTAATTTTTCCATTTCTATGTTCCATCTTGGATTTTTCTTTTGTTTTGGTGATTTTTGTCTTCGTCCATGAACGTATTTCACTTTCCCTTTAAAAAGTTTTTTGCATATTTTTATTGTATATTTTTTATTATTCAGTTTATTCACATTTTTTTTAATTCTCTCTCATTTTGTTACTATTCTTTTCCTTTCCTTTTTCCCACTTCTTTTTTTTGCATTTTTCTGAACTATACAATTTTGAATTTTCTCCGCTTTTTCATGTTTTCTATTTATCTGTTTGATTCTTTTGTTATACTTTTGTTTCTATCCATAACATCCTTTTTTCACCATTTGTTTTATTTAAATGTTCAATATTTATCTATTTTCATTCGCCGCATTTTGGCATTTTTCTCACTTATTCCATTCAATTTTTTTTAAAGTAGGTCAAAAAGGCGGTTTTTCTTTGTTTCGGAAATAAAGCTTGCTTTTAGTTGTACAGGACTTCTTGTGATCTTTTTTTTATCACGGGCAGCATTTCCTGTCAGCTCCGATACGATGCCAAGATATTCCCTGCTGCCATGTAGTCGAGTGCTTCGATACCGACACGCTCGGCGTAGTGAGCCAGCAAGCGATACACAGGAAACAGGAGAACCAAGCGGAATTTTTGCTTTTTCAACGATTTTTCTCCTAAACCGCGACCAGAACAGCGTATGTTGCCAGTACGAGTGTAACACACGAATATTGCTTGCATTCGCATACGACCCCCATGTTTTGTACTTGGTTCAGTTTGCGTTCGAAGCCAAATGGACAGACCATCGAATAAATTAGTGTTCGAGATTGTACATAAAATGTGTGCTTGAAACGTGCACAACACAAAGGAAAGCATGGTGTTTGATCGGACAAGCTCAGTTGCCTGTTGAAAGGAACTGCGTAGCGTACCTTCACAGCCAGTGTAGCGGACTAATCAGTGTGCTACAGTGGTTGTAGAAGCCTGCAGCGCAGTTGTATACTCGGCGACCAACAGGTAAGTGAGTTTGTCCGACCAAATCTGTACCTTAAATAGTCGATGAGGGGTGTACCCCATTAGGCATAAATACGTTAGACATACGGACGTTTGATATACGTACGTTAGGCATAATAGACGTTAGGAATAATAAACGTTAGGCATAATGGACTTTAGGCATAAATTATCACTTCAAGAAAATTAATTTTTGGCGGTGATGGCCTAGAATGATAATAGCGTAAATGTTTGAACATTTGGATGTGATAGAATTACTCTGGAAGCTGATCAAACTTGATCAACATTTTCTTCTACTGTATATACTTGAATAAATTTGAACTCAAATAAAAGAAGCAGACCGAATGCGTGGTATGAGGAAATCCAGCTTGCGCTAATTTTTTAAACGACTTAAATAGAAATTTTCTTTAGACTGATATGAACACTGAGGAAGACCACAAGTAATATTTGAAATACTAGTATCTGATTGATGGTGAAAAGCAATTGTTTTTCATTATTATTAATATAGTGGAATTAAACGGAAGACATCTGTCTTAAGAAGATTAATTGCGACATTCCGCCAATTCGCTCAAAAAGTTTTGAATTTTGTAAAACTTGTTTTTTATCTTTGACAGTACTCCTAACGAACTGTCTTCCGCTTTTTCAAATAAAATTTGCAGAAGACTCTCTAGAAATCAATAACATAGCTCATTTTATCGCCACAACTTTATATATAACCTTTTAATACATTAAAAATAACGCAATCAACTTAGATTAGCTCTTACATACATGTATGGTGCATACATACATGTCAAAGAAGAAAATATGTGCTTTTGAAGAACAGCTCATGAAAGAAAGAATGATGCATTTTATTATTTATTCAACGAATATAAGAATGTTGCTGCTTCAATATTGATTACCTCCATATTATAGGAGGTAATCAATATTGAAGCAGCAAGTTTATGGATTACATTCTTGAGGCCATCAAAATAGAACTACGAAAACTGTCTGATACGAGAGAGAGAGTTTATTTGTGTACTGTGACGAGGTATCGAAACGAAAAGGTATTGTCGCAAACGTAAAATCTGTAGCCTAAGGCTGATGCTGTACATAACAGTTCAAGTTTCCATAGGCTCCAAAACTTAAAGTTTGTTCATTATTTGGCTTTTTTAAATATTTGGATGCAACTGAATTGGTTATACATTGAAATGTGCTTGTACCAAACTGTTGATTTAAATCAAGGGATACTTTCTTCATCTCGTCCACGGGAAAAATAGAAAAAACCCCTACAGTTGCAAGGGATAAATATGTCGCAGGGTGTTTATTTTTCATTTTGGAGTCTCGTTAAACCCGAAAAAACAAGTGATATCTCTATAATAACGAAAGCCTGCGATTACTTTTATATTTTTGTGAATTATGCCTATCGTCCATTATGCCTAACGTATATTATGCCAATCGTCCTTTATACCTAACGTCTATTATGCTTAATGTACTTATGCCCAACATATGTATGCCTAACGTTCTTATGTCTAACGTATTTATGCCAAACGTCGCGCACCCGTTGATGAGGACGTCATTTATAGAAACGTAGCTCGCTAGGTACACAAATCTGTCGTGCTGGACTTGGGAAGCGCTACTTTCTGTGTGAAAATGCGTGGTATTTTGACTATGTTTTACAATATTTAAATATTCAATGCCGTAATACAAAAAATCTATGGGTTTAACCATTGGAATCTGTTCTTAGAAGTATTTCTGGGCGATTTGTGAAAAAATTCGAAAATTCATCGTGAAATAGCTGAGTTATAACCGCTTAAAACCTAACGCATTTTCGAAAACAAAGACGTAGTCCTACGTCAAAACATATTGCCACTAAAGAAAGTTAGGGATTTTTCATTTAATTTCCAAAAAATCCCTCATCACTATTTGACGGCAACTGTGAACTACCATCAGTTATAGTAGGCGAGCTCTCGTCTGTGATAGGTCGCTTTCACATTTCGGGGGAAAATATGGGAGCTACCGCGCGCTTTGTCTGTAAAATCGTACAAGATTACCTTAGTTTGGGTCCCTTCTCATTGCTCCATCTCGGGTAAGGAAGAAGCGACCTTTCTAGCTAAGGCGGGCGCATTGGAAGGTGACATTTACGAAAGGCAATATGCTTCAATGAATTTTTTACTCTCTCCCGTCAGAGGTCACTAGAAAGTCGGCATACATCTTGGAGCAATGGAGAGTCAGGAAGGTGGCTACATTCCATTGCCCCGAAGGTATCAACGAAGCCTTGGTTTAGAGGAATGAATGCCGGACGGAGTTTTATTCGTGTGTTGTCTTGTATCATGTCCAATAACTACATGTTAGATGCTCATCTCCGACATATTGGGCTCGCAAATAGCAGTATCTTCGCTTGTGGCGACAGTTATCACGATATCGACCATATTATCTGGGCATGCGCCGAGAGCTGTTCTGCCAGATCTCAACTCAACTGTATGTCTCCCTAAGAATATTCGTTATTTATTGTTTTAATTATTAAGTTCAATAATCTCGTTAAGAAATGCCAAACTACTACTACTCATAAAAATATTTCTAATTAACTAGACTAGACTTAATATAATTCCACCACTCATTCTAGAATATCAAACGGTATTCCACGTTTCCACTTTTCCTTTTAGTGTAATATAATTAATTGCTCCAATATTATTCCTTGCTGAAAATTCCAAATTATATCACTGCTGTAATTGAAGCCCTTAATGTTAATCAAATATATCAATGTATAATCCCTTAGTTATAAGACATCTAAAATGTAAAACAAACAATTTGGCCCCGTTAAGCTAACGCAAACGTACCTTATCAAATAAACGAATTGAATAAAAAGAAGTTCAGCACTTTTGCCGTAAGTTAGTAAGGAATTCCCGAAAACGGCCAATACTGTACTTCAGCAGATTTTCATACATCGAATTATTGTCGGAGATCACACCATCAATTTCAACTTCCTCAGCGGGAAGATAAACACAATAGTCCTGAGTTTGTTCGAGCGGACCTTGGATATTTCGATTACAGCCGAGAAGCGTTCCGCCGAGACATTAGAAATCTTTGAAAAATAAAAAAAAATAATTTTGAGCCGGAAGAAGGCCACATACGGACCGGCTAGGTGGTATGGATGTCGTTTGAATCAGCGGTTACCAGCGGGGCAGGCCTGAGTCTTGCCATTTAGTCATCCAAAAGGATACATCGCACGAAATCAAAATAAGCTTGATGTGGCTTAATTAATATACCCGTGCTAGGAATTTTCTGTAGAGTTCTATTTTTGAAAAGGAAACTTTATCCGATTCAGCAACATCATTATACTCTGCTGGATTTGATAATGCCGTTTTGTTCATCCTATAGTTAGTTACTAGCTCCTCCATACGGGTGAGCCATGGCCTTTGCACCATACGTATACCTACAAGTACACACGTATTTACTCTGCAGATGTTTGTTTTGGAACCCAAAATAAACTTTCGTATTAAACCCCCCTTTCCGAAATTTACCCGTAATATGCTCAAGCTAATTGAATTAGTCGTTTGCCGAATGCTAATTGGTTTTGTGAGAATGCTAATTTAAATAGTTCTTTGATGGTTGGTCGTACCACTTGAATAAATTATTTCGCACACAAGCAGGTGTACTTCGCTTTCGTATTTTAGCACTAGCTACGCGACACTGGCGACTAGCCAATACTGTGCAGACCGGAACTGTTGCGGAGCCTGGAACCTCGAATAAATTCGAAATCATGTATTTTTTATATTTCTAACCGTTCATTTTCTTTCTTTCTTCCCGTTTATTCATCTCCGGTGCTAGGTCGGCTGGCGCATCACGGTCCAGTGGCACGCCGGTAATGTGGCCTGCAAGGTGTTCCTGTTTATGCGCGCCTTCTGTCTCTACCTTAGCTCGAATGTGCTGGTGTGTGTCTCGCTGGACCGCTGTTTTGCTGTGATATATCCGCTACGGGTTTCCGCCGCACGGAAACGAGGCAAGATTATGCTGGGTGGAGCGTGGATTATCGCCTTCGTGAACGCGATTCCGCAGGTGAGTGGTTCTTTTTTTTCGGCGGTGGGTATTATTGCTTTCAGGGTTACGTGCACTACTGAAAGCTTCGATAGCCTCGAGTGGATAATAAATGTCAATAATTTTAAGGCTAGTGGTTTTCTACGATATCTCTTGATTAGTATGCTACAAGCATTCTGGGATCAGTTAAGCACTATATAGGATATAATGTTCAAGCAGTTCGTTCTTCTAACAACTCTGCCAACAACTATGCGGCATCTGCACTGAAGTGGAGTGAAAACAGCAGCGCTTTTGATTTCATATCGTTTTCATTTGAATTTCGGACACTCAAGAAATTTTGGCTCAAATACTTTCTAGATAACTCGTCTGTAACCTCAACCATCAATTATGTTTAATAATAGCAAAATTCCATTTTGTTGTTAAAGTATAAATTATGACCCCTGCTTGAATGATTTGAATTCTGGACACTCATTGGATGTATCGAATCGACAAAACGGACAGTATTCTACAAGATTTAGAGAATTTTGAAACCACTTATGGATCTTATGGAATATTTGCATTACTACAATTCACAAATATTCACAATGCCTTACTTTTTTCCAAAATGCTAAACACACAGAAAGAAAGCTCATCTGGTTGACATTTGATTTCTAGCATACTACTCGGTTATTCGAGTACTTGCGGTCAAAAATTGTTGAGCCTTCAATTGTTCCCACTTTTCTCAGTGGCAACAGCAAACTACACAATAAGTAACCAATAAGCATTATAACGTAGCCTAATATCTGCTTTACATCCACATATAGGGCAGTCGTAAAGAGCCGTGAAGCCCTAAATACTGATATAATGCTGGTATTATGCCAGAAAAGGCGAAATATAATGCTATTACTGTGCAGAGATTGATAGCTCGTTTTTGCAGTACTAATGCTATTATTTAGAGCAGTATACAAATGTCAAATTTGAAAGGCTAATAGTGGCACTACTAATGCTATTAGAAAGCTTCAGTTGACTGTCATTGTCCGGCATGGTTTTAAACCCATTTCTTATGTTTCCTTTCGGTATGAAGAGAAAAAAGTACAAATTTTAAAATAAAATGTTCTGTTTAAAACCATAATCGACTCTCTTCTAATGCATTGTAATGAATATCCTTAATGGGTTTTCGTTCTCACATGATATGAATTTTTTACGAAAATTACCTTTAGTAAGTCTCGAACTGTGGTACTCAGTGCTACGAAATTTTAAAATCAGTTACCTATTTCTGCTTGCATTTGCCGAAACCGACATTCAATGCCTCCCTCATTCATTCACTTTCCAACTGACTGAAATTTCATACAGAATCGAATGCTTAAGTGCAGAGGAAATACAAATTCATGCACCAACCAAAGCATTCATTTGTTATTATGTCGACAGTTTGAAGGCAGAAGTTAGCATCTTCTACATTTTCGAACATAAGTGATCTACGTAATCTATATCTGGTGCACTTTTGCTCAATAATCCCTCTCAGAGCTAACAAAACATAACAAAATTCACGTTCCTTCTGAAGCCGAACATGTCCGAACCTGAATGCGCCGCGTCGGGAGAACGAATGAAGAGCGAAACGAACCAAACATTCCATTCATCGCAGCGGGCATGAATTGAATTTCGTTTTCTTTCAAGTTCACGCAGGGATGTCAATTTTTTTAAGCTCTTGTTGTACTTAGCCTCGTCCTTCACAGTTAGTGCGCTGCGTTTGCTATAGTCCATATTGCATATGTTCGATTGAAATAAAATATGCCGAATATAATCTTCAAGAAGTGTTGCATAACGAATAAACCCACAGCTTTACAATAGCATTATATCGGATTTCCATTTGCTCTATAGTGGCACTAAATGCACATGTAAAGCTTAGATGCTTTAAAGATCCTTGAAGCATCTACGCGTTATATCAGCTTTATATACGCATATAAAGCAAGCGATAATGCTATATTTCGGCTATGCATTTGTGCATTATTGTTGCTGTAATGGAGTTTCAATGCAACATTAGTGCAAATGTATAGCCAATATAGTGCAATGGCTTAATGCTTATGGTTACTTGGGTACGAAATCCAACAACTAAGCAGGAACCGGTTGCCTCTCCAACATTTTTCATTATTCGCCTGGAGCTGCCTACAATTTAGAAAGCATGGAGCCAATCAATACTATTTCATGTTCGTATGTTATGGTTCCGGGGTAACTTGAAATATTCCATTCAAACGATTAATGTACTTATACTCTATTCTCGTATTCAGCAAAGTGAATAAATGTAGTTCAAAACACGTACTGCCTATGAAGGCTTAAGAGCTCATTAGGAAAATAACTAAAACAACAAACGGATCAGTGTCAAGCAGAGTTAAAAATATTCAAATTCATTGAATGAAAATTGATCATATTCAGGCGCATTCATTTTCAATATTCAGTGACGTAGCTGAAAACGTCAAACGAACAAACCACCCATTCATCCATGCATATTTTCATTCGTTTCCGATTATTACACGAAGCGACCGTTCAGCAACGAATCAAACGCTTCAAAGTAGGCCCTGGCACAATGTAAGCGATGATGATTGTTGTTTCATATGCTTTATCGGCATTTGAAAACATTTTCCTAGTTAATTAGTGTAATGAATATATTGTACGATATTCAACTGAATGAATAAGTTGGATAGTTGAATGAATATTTTTTCTATTCACCGCGAGTCGCAACAGGTTCATTTTCAGCCGTCAAAAAAAACTTCGATTATTTTTAACTCTGGTGTCAAGTGAGTTGGAAATGGAAACTGGCTTATGCCAGGGGTCAGTATTGAGTGTATTTCTCTTTCTCATCGCTATTTATGTGATGACCCAGTTCTTACCGATTGGAGTATTCTGCCTAATTTACGCTGATGATATAACTGATCACGCGTATGTAAAAACAAGCGTTCAAAAGCTTTAGATTCGCTTATCGAATGGGAAACTAAACCTAGCTGTTGGATGAAGAATTTCTGGATTCTATGCAGCGAATCCACCAGTTCGTTTTGATGGATAATGCTAAACGTTGAAGGGTATATTTCGGGACATACTTCATTAACAATAAAGCATGTTATACTATCACGAACTGCATACACGCAATGCTTAGCAACCGATATCTGAGATCATCGCCGTTAAGAAAAGTAAAGATAAGGATGCTCTGCTAGTGTCTGCGGATGTCATCAATGTAGTGTTCCGCTACCATTTTTGTAGATCCTTGTCGCCGATGCCTTGCTTAGTAAAATTTGGTGAGCTTGGGTTTCCGACATACGGTTTCCCCGATGATTATCATACAATAATCATCGGTATTTGCATTAGCACGCTTTTTGATTTTTTGCAGTAAGTTTTATGTGTTGTTGATTGAACCGTAGCGTGCGATTGGCCAGATTGGCCCCCGCCAAGGGTGCCATCCTTGAGGGGGCGCTAAAAACTTTATCTGATTTGTAAAATAAGTGAAGTTAAGTAGAAAATTAGTCACGATAAATTTCCCACTTCTAGGTATGGGGTGGGCGTAGTGTAGTTGGTAAATCGATTGCCTTGTACGCAGCGCACCTGGGTTCGAGTCCCGACCCCGCAAATAGGGTTAGAAATGTTTCATAAGGGATTTTTTTCCAGGTTTCAACTAAATTATTGTTCAAAAGTAGAGTTGGAAATGAGCGTCAAGTGCAGAAGAGAATAAAGAACGAACGTGTTTGAGTTGCAAGAAAAATAATGAAATTTATTACAAACTTTGTCGCTCGTTTTAACAATTTTAACCTCCATAAAGCTGTAGCAAAGATCGTGGAGGAATCTCATGCCGTACCGTGAGAATTGAAGTTCTCTTCGGTGCCGAAGGAGTTCCAAGGTAGGCCCAAACCGTTCTGCACTTAGTTGAGTCACTGGTTGAAATGATAAGCTACATGGAATTTTTGGTGTTTCTGGAAGCGTTGGAGACTTCTTATTTGATCTCTGGAGCTATTTGCTTCGTATTTGTATCAGCGCTTCCTCGAGCTGTTATATTTTCTGTAAGAGTGCTTAGTGCGTCTTTTAAGGAAATGCTTCAAATTCTATAAGAATTTACGCGGGTAATACGAATGGATTTTGAGAACTCTCATCACAATATGCACATCCTCACGATTCTTTAACTGCAATGGCCCATTTGCTTGCATTTATTGCAGAACATGACGCGCGATACAAAACAGCCGGATATGCAGTCGAATCATGTTCAATAAGACGTAAGTGCGGGTCTCCCGATACGGGTTTGAAGCAACATACAAATTTGTCATGTCCTGTGCGATTGAAACAGGTTGGCTTGCTTCAGTAGATCCACGCAAAACTATCGATTCAGTAATTACACCGTCGATCTCTACTTTGTGAGCGGGTGTGTAGATACGGTAGTACTATATAAACGATTTGTCACCAGTAATGTAATTTGCTTGCTTTCTATTGGATATCACAATTCTAAGCTTGGGTGAACTTTCGATATATTTGTAATGGCTGAATCTTTCTGCGTCAGTTCTTTCGAGATCGTAAGCATACGTTGCTGATTACCTTTGATCCACACTAAGAGCTGATATGATCCGTTCGAAATCGGAGTATTCTATGACGAATCAGGTTCGACACCCATATTATCATCAGCTGGGTCTTTTCCAATCCTGGAATGCACTATAGGAGACAGAAATTACGGGAGATTGAAAGACGAATTAGAAAATGGTAAAGCCAACATGGTGTCACCTATCTTTACTCGCTGTATGGCTAGATGTTACCGATTTTCTTAACACCGGGCACAAAGAATGTGTAAAAGCCTTTATCAGAAACAGATGATAAAAGCATCTTTGTTTCACTCGCATGTGCAAAAGATGGGTGGGTAGTGTCCTGGACATATTCGAAATGTCGTAATGACACTTGTACTGGTAATTCTAATCTATAATGCACCGTAATGATTTTTGTTTTACCAACACAGTTATTTTGTTATATTACGACCTTTTCAGAAGTTATTCGCGTTTCTCCATCGACAATAATTAGGCCTATAGCTATATTTGCTTTCCGGGACATCACTCGGGACATGTGTCGTGTGAACTGTTTGGAATTTTTTGTGACTAACTAGTGCTAGTTACTGACGAGATGAATTCGAAACACAAAAAAGCAAAACTTAATTTAAAATAATTGTGTTGTTAAAACGAAATTTAAAATATCTCGAGAACTACTACATTTCAGAAAATTTTTGTTATGAGCATTTTGATTTAAAATGGCGTTTAGAATCATATTCAAAAATAAAATTGTACTTTTGACTGCAAATAGTATGAATTATAAAAATTTGTCGCATTTTGGAAGATATTTGTTAAATGCATTTTGATTTAAAATGATACTTAGAATTATATTCTGTAATAAAATTGCAGTTTTGAATGTCAATTAGTATGAAATTTAAAAACATATATAAAGTTATTGTTAGAAAAACTTTTTTGCTGATAATTTCTCCATCATGAAATCGCATTCAAAATGTTTCTTTTCCTTTTAGGTTTTTGTTGACAAAATATAAAAAATAGAAAAAATGAGTTTTTTGTAATTTGAAATTTTATTGTGAATTTTTGTTTTTGTGAAAAATGACACAAAATTTTTTTCAGCGTATATTTTTTCTTGCAGAAGTATTCATTCCCTGTAACTCGTTCCCAGATAGTTTGACTGTATAAAATAGTGTAATCGAACAAAAAAATGAAATTATTGCACGTAGAAATGTTTATGACCTTTTACAAAATTACGCTTGAGTCAAAATAATCTTATTGACTGTGGAAAATGTTTAGTCTTCCATGCCGGTTAAACCTGTAAAGTTTCGTCGGAATCTAAGATGGTCGGTCACGATTTTAGAGATTTTCAGACGGACCTTCGTGAAATTCCTCCAATATAACAACATTCCAACACCCTAAAAAATGTTAACTATAATCAAATTAATAGTTATATTTCAGTCCTCAATTGATAGGTACTGATTCTTTTTGTTACAGCTGTCGGATCTGATCGATGCGGGAACTAATAATGTACCACCTCAAGCGTGAAATTAAAAAGAGGGTTCCAGACAGATTTTAGCTGTCTATCACTGACGCAGCGTCGCAAAAAAAAAACAACTGTCTAGTTGATTATGGGTTGCTTTCTGTTTCGCTCGATTATTTAGATTTCGTCTCTGATAAAACTTTTCAAATCAGGCATAAAACTGCTTCAGTAATGGCACTGTCTGCTAGAGGTCCATTAGATGATAGAGAATGCTGCAAGGGGTACGGATGATTGGCATCGAAGGACGACAGATTGGACGCGAATCAGAATTGATGGGAAAGTCGCTGTGCCATTCAAATTTGTTTTCAGAGTTAGTCCAACGTGTTTTTCACCAGAACCCATGTGTGTCTTTGATAGTATGTATCAGCTTCACCATATCTAGTTAATTCTCTATAAGATTTCTTTGATCAAAATCAGAAATAGAATAGAAAAAACTAAACAAGGCACGTATGCCGGTCAATTGCAAATGTACCGTAAACCGGAGTTGCATTGATCTCCTGTAAATAAATGCAGTCTTCCGCCGGAGGAAGTTCTTGACTAGCTTCGGTGTCGTAGGATATCTCGGCAGCATAGCCCTTCCAATCTAATATGCGATTTTTTTGCTGAACTAATTAAGATCGAAACTTTATGTCTTAGACAAAGTAATAGAAAATGTTACTACAAAAGAAATTGCTGAGACACAATATGTATCAAAATTAAGCAGTATTCGAGTTGTGGAGCCTTTTATATAGATGACCCCTTAAAATTAGTTTGTTCTTGGTACCCGTGGATCTTCTAGGGCTAAATTGGCATCGTTGAAGTACAGTAGAAAGATTAATGGGCCGAGATGGCTGCCTTGCGATATTCGGGATGAGAAGAAGAACTCCTCGGAAACACAATTACCTATCTTAAGGGAAAGACGGCACTTGCTGAGGTATGATTGAATCCAGCGAATTACATTGGAACTGAAATCATTTCCGTTTTGGCAACAATAATGGCGTGATTAATCTCGTCGAAAGCCGCAGATAAATTAGTGTGGATAGCGCCCATCTGAAGACCACTGGAGAGTATACCTATGACACAAGACGTGAACGACAGCAGATTGGTAGCCGTAGAGCGTTTCGGCAATGGTTGAAAAGAGGATCCATAATAGCCTTTTCAAGCAGCTTGGGAACGGTGCTTAGTAATGTAAGGTAATTATCATTTTCTGTTCCATCGGCTTTTTGAAAATGTAAATAAAAACTTCCATAAAGCGGGAAATCCTTTCTATTTTACCCCAATATGGCATTTGTAGTAAGATAGCACAACAACGACGAATTACTGTTGGTGGCTGAATTTTTCATCTGGTCCTGTTGAGCTTGTCGCCTTTCTTGTTGAAGCCACGTCAACGTTAATATGATTCAATGACAGGTTTGAGACAGACACGTTGGAAGTTAAGGTTATCTGCGATGTTAAGGTTCATCTGGATGACGGCTCAATAAGCGGCCATCTTGGCAAACAAAAACAGAAGTTTTTTCTCACACCGTTAGAAAAATCTTCATGAAAATGACTCAATCTATTCGGGGCATTGGTAGAGTGTTACTGATTGATTTTCATGAAGATTTTTGCAACGATTTGAGAATTAAGCAGTTTAAATCCACCTAATGGTGTAATTGTGCCTTTCTCATTTATCCAATAGCTGATTATATTCAATATAATTGTGAAAATGTCTACCCGAGCAACACCGTTTGTTGACTAGCTGTTTCTGCAACATAATTAGTTGAAAAAAGTGTACATTATTCAACAGATCTAGCAACCAAAAAAGCGCAGCAGTAAAATGTTGTGTTGCTTGGGTAATTCTAGAACCCGAGAATTCCGGTACTGTCTATAGTGGTCAATATATTCAAAGAATCAGTAATCTATACTTGCAAATAGAAATGGATTTTAACCTTTGAAGTATTACGATTGTACCGGTTCCTATGTGGCCGCAATAACCAACCTGTAACTCTGGAACCAAATATCAGATATGAATGAAATTCAATGGCAGTCCATGGGAGTATTGTATCTTTCATTTGAAAACAAGTTTGTATAAATCGGTAAAGAGTTCCCTCAGAGACATTAACATACGAATCAGAATCAGTACCCGGGGCATCGAAAACCGTCATAGGTGGCCAATGCGGTCAAAGCTATTTAGAATGATCACTAGTGACCTAGACCCGCAAATCCGAGTTATGTTGCACCCTTTTTATAATTTATTACACCATTTGGACATCATTGTGTTACCATTTTATATGGGAATTTGCTGGGTGACCGCACTCTTCAACATTCAATTGCAGCTTATGGGAGCGTTATACCTTTCATTTGAAATCAAGTTTGTGCAATTTGTTTCAGCCATCTCTGAGAAAAGTGAGTGAGTTTAGAAAATACATACAAACATACATACACACTAGACTGGTTCAATTTTTGACTTTTAGCTCCACCAGGCTCTACTGATTCCTTTTATGGCCCTTAGCAATTGTGCAAATTTTGGTACCGATTGGTTGTGTCTGCGGACCCTCCAAAAATTTCAAAGTTTATATGGAAATTAGTATGGAAAATCGGTTAAAATTAAAAATAAATTCTTAAAAAATCACCTCATCAATCAATTCATGAGAACACTATATATTTCTAAAGGTATTCTACTACTGAACACATTCGTGGAACATTGTAAGTTTGTGAAAATTCGCTGAGAAAAGTTATTAACTAAAAAAGCAGCATGACTTCAAAATAAGTGGATTTTATTATTAATCATAGCAACCTTGTTTGAATAGCTCCATCCTTATACAAATGTAAACTAGGCTTACCACCCACCGCTCCCATATGGCAGATGCAGCTTTTCAAACAGGGTTGCTATGATTAATAATAAAATCCACTTGTTTTGAAGTCATGCTGCTTCTTTAGTTAATAACTTTTCTCAGCGAATTTTCACAAACTTACAATATTCTACGAATGTGTTCAGTAGAAGAATACTTTTAGAAATATATAGTGTTCTCATGAATTGATTGATGAGGTGATTTTTTATGAATTTATTTTCAATTTTAACCGATTTTCCATACTAATTTCCATATAAACTTTGTAATTTTTGGAGGGTCCGCAGACACAACCAATCGGTACCAAAATTTGCACAATTGCTAAGGGCCATAAAAGGAATCAGTAGATCCTGGTGAAGCTAAAAGTCAAAAATTGAACCAGTCTAATACACACACATACCGTAAACCGGGGCGACTTTGATCATTGGGGTGACTTTGATCACTCGAAACTTTTTTCGTAGATCGCTTATTAAACCAGAATAGTCTACCGAATCATTTTAATTTGAATTGATTTTTACTCTAAACTTATAAAATAATGATTTGTTGTACTTTTTGAGTATGTTGTTCGGTTTTTGGGTACAAAAACTACAAAAAACTGAAATTAGACTTCACCTGATTTTTACGAAGCTTCGTAAAGTGTCTATTTTATATAAAACAAATAAATCTCAGATTTGAGTAAGAATAATAAATCACAAATAATAATATTTTCCTTTAGATTGGGATATGCCAAATTTAGTTTTAAGAGTTTGTTTATTTTTAATACATTTTTTGTGAAACTAGTTGGCAATAATTTCAAATTATTTTAAGCTAAAATTGGCAACTTTTTTTTATTGTTCAATATTCCATCGTGTTAAAATGGATGAAACTTTTTGTACATTGATAAAACACTGAAACAAAACAATTTTAGCAGTTTTAATAGTTTTCAGAATCTTTTATTCTAGTTCGACACAAATTATACGAATTTTTGTTACTCGAATTTTACAGTACATTGAAATACTTTGTATAATACTAATTAACATCTATTTAACAATGAGTATCTTTCCAGAATAAGTTTAAACAAACATTTGAATGAAAAGCATTGACATCAATAACTTAATGTGGGTGAACATGCAGATTATCAAAGTCACCCCGGAACACGAAAACGGACTTCAACTTGAAATCATTTTTGAAAAAATAGCTGTAAACGGGCAATTTTAGTTAAAACCATACAATCTTGTTCTCCATCCATCAGTACATGGTTTAAAAATATTAAACTCGAAAAAAATGTAATGATTACTTCGAAAAATGATCAATGTCACCCCGGTTTACGGTACAGACATTTGCAGATCTCGACGAACTGAATCGAATGGTGTATAAGACTCGGCCCTCTGGGCCTCGGTTAAAACGTCGACTTTGCCTTTCTCAACAGAAAGGATATGAATCTCCTTTCTGTTGAGAAAGGTAAAACGAGTTTAATCCACCTGACAGTGTGATGAGACATTAGTTGCTTCAAACAAACGTTTTTAATGGAGCTGATTTGGGTTCTCGCAATACAGCGATGCACAGTGGTTGGAAGCGCCAAAAACGTGAACTTTATTCACTAGAGGCCAAACCATCGAAAATATTCACAGGGTTTCTTTGGAGGAATTGTTCGTATAAATATTCCTCACAATCTGCTAATAATTGAAATTAGGCATGGCTTACTATGATCGAACTAAAAAAAATTATTTTTTATACTGACGAGGTAGAAAGTTGGTGTCTTCGACAAAGTTTTAGAAATGCTCATAGTGAAGAATTTTGTTGAAGAACTTGAGCTTACAGGACTAAAATTTATTGATTTGTAAGGCGTTTTCTATGGCAACTCCCTTGAATATAATTTTTCATTGTGACTTTTCGTGCAAACTCTGTTCAAGACAAATGTGTAGGTATCAATAAAAAAAAGTTATATTAAAAAAACTATTAACAAGAGGGTTGCCATAGAAAACGCCTTATACATCAATAAATTTTAGTCTTACAAGCTCAAGTTTTTCAACAAAATTCTTCACTATGAGCATTTCTAAAACTTTGACGAAGACACCAACTTTCTACCTCGTCACTATAAAAAGTTAATTTTTTTTAGTTCGATCATAGTAAGCCATGCCTAATTTCAATTATTATCAGATTGTGGGGAATATTTATACGACCAATTCCTCCAAAGAAACCCTGTGAATATTTTCAATGGTTTGGCCTCTAGTGAACAAAGTTCACGTTTTTGGCGTTTCCGACCACTGTGCGATGGTGTGAGCGAACCTGAAATTTATTTCAGGGTAGAACCCAACCCGGTTTTCAGTTCAATGGCGAACCTAAGTTCGAAACTGGCTCAAACAAACGAATTGACAGCAATTAGGTCCGAAACAGAGTTAGTTTCTGCCTCAAGCGCAAACGACATTAGTATACGATGTTACTATGTTTTAATTGCCGCAAGATTCTACTGTATCGATTTTGTTGTCTATTTTCGGCAAATTTAAGACTAATAGAAGCGAAAGCAATGAAATTGAAAGACGGATAGGTATTCTAGAGTGAATCAGTTATAAACTCAGAACGGAAAACTAGGACTAGGCAGGCTCATATGGACATGATCGAAAGGAAATGTGAAGAATCCTTTGCCTTCTGCTAAGTAGAAGTTGGGTGTTGCACCCAAGTCTGGTCATTGATAGAACATAACTTATCATCATGTTTTACCGCCGACGCCGGCAAAAGAAACTTCACAAATCCCCACCTAGAACGACCATGCGATCATTCTTTTCCACTTCTGTTAGCATCAAGCCGTGACGTATGCATTCAATCGACATCAAGCGATCGGTGTCGCACCGATCCTATTGTGATTGAACTACTTGTTGATTTTTTCATTCCGCACACACGGATGGCTGATAGCAATGACACAGCTCAGCTAGCAGAAATTGAATTTTTAGCTACTCACAATAGGATAAATGGTATTAATTGGCGTAATACAGGTAACAAATTGAGAAAGTGGCAAATGATGCAAAAAATCATAAAACCATGTAAGAAAATGTTGAGAAACGTGTATTTTTCAGCAGTTGCGTTTAATTTTGTACTTGATAATGACTGCTTCGGTGTCGTCGTCGTCGTCGCCAGAGTGTGGAATAGAAGTTGTGCATTCCGACTCACGTAGTTGCTTAGCTGCGGGACGACCATTTTTGCTCCTCTCTTTTTCGATCGATTTTCGTTCTTTTTCCTTTTGTTTCTGCCTCTCCTTTTTTTAGCGGCATTCTTTTCTAGCTTCGGTGGTTGTTTTTTAGCTGTAGCTGCTTTCTCAGCTCGTAAAGACTCCAGGATCACTGAATCAGTTGGGAGTGCAGCTTTAAGTCGCTTTCGGCCTCGATTCGATGATTTGGGACAGGAAGCTTTGAGAAATAGCTGAAAGTCTTCATACGCCTTCTCTGCGGTATCGGAGAATAAATAGAGCTGGATGGTTTCAGTGTTAACCTGCGACACGACTCTGGGAATGCGGATTGTGGAGATTGTATCTAGCGTACTGCCTTGGAGATGCGGAGGTAGCGAACGATCCTACTCGTAGGAATCTCCTGCGTCGGTCTTCAATACCCACAGGCGCTGCATGAACCTATTGGGTCGAAGATCTGCGCAATGTAAGACATGACGTTCTTTTAGATCAGGACTGGTGCTGGTAACGGCTACTGGACCATGAAGCGCATCATATCGGATTTCTGCTTCCACACAAGCCCTAGGGTGGATATGGATTGTTCATCCTGCAGATCATGCAGTGGCAGTACAGCGAGATCTTCTTGCGGAACTTCCACAAGGACTTCGGAAGAATTGGATGCCCGCTTTTTTAGCCGAAGGTCAGCTGACGCAAGCATGGTGGAAACTTCTTGACGAAGGCGGGTAGCGGATTGAACGTCGTCAGCTCCCGACATAAAGTCAGCGGTGACAACTTGTAGGAGGGTGCAGGTTGCCAGGAATTGTGCGGATGCAAATCCGTACGTAATGGTTGGGAGCTCGTTCGTTGCGAGCGGATCGTCGCGGTTGGGACGCCAGAGAATGCGTTGAAGCGGTCGGTCCTCGGGAGGTAGCTTTATCTGTCGGTACATCTTTTCGATGTTGGCTACGATGGCGATCGTAGTGTGTGCGGAACCTCATGGCGATCGACAGCAGGTCCTCTTGGACGACAGGTCCAACGAGCTGGATTCCTTGAACACAGGATTGTGCGGGAGGTAGCAGTGCGGGTTCATATCGTCTACTGGATCGATGAGCTTCTTCATATGTGCCTTTCGTGCGAATTCATCCATGAATTTACAGTATGCGTCCTTGGTGGGTGGATCACGCTCTATTCGCTTCTTAAGGATCAGGAAATGACGTTCGGCGATGGCTTTGGATTCGCCGAGGTTGACTAGCGGATTACGGATGAGTTGCAAACGAAGGAGATAACGACCGGACGAATCACGAGTGGTGATAGTAGCGTAAAGTTCTTCACATTGTTTTTCTTCTACGGATTACACAGAACACGGCTCAACAGCTTCTAGCTCCCAGAACTTCCGCAACGCTTGTTCTAAGCTCCGATCGATAGTAATCAGATGGCAGACGCGGGGAACGGTGGGATGATCGATGGATATCTTCCCGGAAACAGCCTATCCAAACACCGTTTCTATTAGAAATGGTAGTCCTTCTCCCAGTGAACGCTCGCTGTCAGGATGTAGATCGTGGTACGCTTCATCACCGACAACCATGTCAATATCGGATGGGATGTGGAATCTGGGGTCCGCCAACGATAACTTGAGAATATTCCATGGTGAAATGTTGATTGGAATGGTTGGAAGGTTTTCCGCCGGTCTCTTGAGGATCAGGAACTCAAGTTTGGTGGAGTACGATCTCGACTTTGACTTGATCATGCGATATCCACCTTGATGCAACGAAGGTTCAGGGAATTTGCAAGCTTCTTGGTGATGAAGTTGCGCATAGATCCGAAATCTAGAAGTGCGCGTGCGGGGAACTTCTTGCCATTCTGATCTACGACGAAGAGGGAAACAGCTTGTCAGTAAAACTGTACTGTGCTCAGCCTGAACCGACAGGCTTACTTGGCTGTCCGGCATCTCCGATGTGGGAAGGTCTGCGATGGGGGACGTCGAGGGAATCGGCTGACTTTTCTCGATAACAGGAGTCGATGACATCTTCGGTGGTGCTGACTCGTGCAGATGGGAGTGGTTTTTTCGTGACAGTAACGGCAGGAGAATTCGGAGGTACAGTTTCTGGCTTGGTGTCCAGTACGGAAGCTATTCCAGCATAAGCGCTTTTGGGAAACCAGCTCACGGCGCTGGCGTACGGACACCTCGGAAAATGCTGGGCATTGGCAGAGAAAAATGCTTCCCTGGACAAGCGAGAGTCGCGGGAGCACTGTACTTCGGTTCAACGGTAGCAGCCTTGTATGCCACCTTGAACGGTTTCGGGGTTGGAATCGGAACGGCCACCTTAGCTGTAACCGGTTGTTGAGACCGATATTGCTGGTCCGTTACGACAGACGTCAGTATTCGGGTACTTTGGTAGAGAAACTCGATAAGAATCTCGTAGGTAACGTCGTCGTTATTGCTGGTTTTCTCCTCCCAAGCACGTAGTCCCGTAGCGTAGTTGGATCCAGCTTGTAAGAAAGGAGGTCCAGCTTGTAAGAACGGAAGTACAATTCGTTTTTCATATCAAGGTACATTAAAAATAAACATTTCCTGTTCATTAGGGTGACTCAAATTTGTTTTTTGTCGAAACGGTGCATAAATTAGTTTTAAAAGTAACTGTTGTGCATTCAATTCGTTTTGGATATTCAAACAAGTTGAAAACAGAAATTCTTACTCATTAGGGTGGCTCAAAAATAATTATTTTGATATTTTCATTCATAAAACTGTTGAATGGTAATAATCATGCGCTGAATTTGTTTTTAATATTAAAACCCATTAAAAATATCCCTTATCATTAGGGTTGGTTCAAAAATAATTATTTTGTCGTAGCATTTAATATATTTTTTAGTAGTTATGTTTGTACACTGCATTTCTTTTTGATATTTTGTCGCTAGGGTTCTTAATTTATTTTGTTTTTGTTACGTTGCATTTATGTTTGATATTCAAAATAGTTAATTTCCATTTCATTAGGTTGCTTTGAAATGATTGTTATATCTCAATGATTCAAATAAGATGATTTTGAAGAACGTTGGAACGTTGAATTTATTTTTGACGCAAATTGACAAACAAAATTAATTTCACTAATCAGTAGTTTGCTTGAGGCATCATTTTGAATTTTTTCAAACAGATTTTTTTGGCTACAGGATTTAAGTAAATGTTTTATGATAAAGTATTTCGGGGTTACCGTAAGTCTACTCGCATCTACTAGAAAACGATTTATCTACAAATGGTTGAGCAAACGAGAATTTAAACATATACAGTATGGTTCATTGTTGATAAAAATTATTACGTTTATTCACATATTTAAAAATTTAAGCATATTTTATTTTAATCTCCGTCCGATTCTGATGATGATTCCGATATGTTCTGCTTTATAGAATGGATACTATCGACATCTAAGTAACTACTATTTCCATCATCATCCTCTCAATATTGTTTGCAAGCTGTGCATGTCTTCATGCCATTATTTTAGCTTTAAAATAATTATTTAAATTTTATATCAATAATTACCACGCGTCTCCATTTGCAGTTTTTTTTTTAAATTTTGATTGCTTATCGCAAGTTTTCGCGAAATTACCGTGGGCTCATATGAAAAAGCAAATTAAAAGCTTTCGAATGAGTATAGTGCGATAGCGGGCATTCGCGGGTGTCGTAGTTGTTATGGTATTGGAAGTTCGTACTTTGTTAGTTATCACGACAAACAACTATTACCCAATGAATGAACAAGCTAGTAACTCATTTGTGTTAATTTTACGATGTAATTTAAACAAACGAATAATTTTGCTGAAGCAACCTATGCCATACGAACAACTGATTCTTCAGAAATCTGGTATAAGCGGATAAAATCCCTGTGAGCAAATTTAGCCAAAACCCCTGGAGTTACGCCCTTCTAATAGCTGTGAAAAATTCATTTTTCAAATAGCGTAAATTCTTGCCAAATTGTCTCCGACACATCAGACAACACAAGAAAAATATTGATGAACATATCGCGTGACCTTCATATCTGGACTTAAGTCCGGGCTCGTCCCACTGTGCAACGTAGTGTCCCAATAATGGACTGGCTCACCTAACATTGCCAATGGCCGCACTTGTCAGTGGAAATCGTCAGCCAATCCGTGAATTTCTTGGGGGTTCTTTCGCTTGACCGGTGGGAGGTCATACAGAGCTCGGAAGAGCTGACGCTTCAGAAACAGCTTTAGCAATATTTCCAATAAGTCGATGCGTAGCTGTCTGCTTCAATGTCTACGGACCCGAAAGGTTTCCGGGCTTCTCCCTCCAGCGACTGCAGCAAGTACTGCAGTTTGCTCAGAAGCAGAGCAGAGTGTTTTTGTTTTGTAACAAGCGTTAATCCGACGAGTCCTGGCGCTAAGTTAGTATCGGATTCTGATGAGACGAACTTGAAACGCAAATTCGATATAATCTTATTCTTCAGACATCAGAACACGGTTTCAAAATAATAAACATGCGTCTAAAAATATGTAATGATTACTTCGAAAAGTCACCTCGATTTATGGTACTATTTCCACATTTTCAGCAACCTTGGAGAAATGTTGAAGCAAGACTAATGCCGTTGTCAGGAAGCCAATCAATTTTAATGAAATATCTCGTTTTATTCTCACTTTTGCCGAAACTTTGAAACGGGATATTAATAAAATTCAATCATCGCTGAAAAGTATTTGCAGATTGACGAAAACTTAATTTTATTCCGGCCCTGTTTATCTTGCAAGGACGAGCAGAAATGAATGTCTGAATTAATCCGAAGACGTAAATATGTGGCTCAATTTTTTTCTATGTCGTAAAGTTTCGATTTTTTCGCATTGTGCTGCGGTGGCTTTATATTTGATTCATCAAGTTGCCGTTGCGACGAGAGTTTTTTTTTTTTTGAGTTTGATGCGAGCCGATCAATCAGAAACAGCCACAGTAAGGTTTGATAAAGACGCCATTTTTTCACAGATAATGACAAAAAATAACATGGAAGCTCTGTGATACTGAAATTGGTTTCGGTTGTTATATTGATGGCTAAAATTGTATCAAGTTGAGGTATTATTCATCGTTTTTATCTTCTTTTCCGTGCGGGATTGGGCGGTTGTCATTTTTTTAATTTATTGTGTCATGAAACGAAAACACTTGTCAGTTTTGGATGACACGTGGTGTGGCGGCAACCAGAGCTGGTATGTTTTCGCAATTTGCAATATTGATTCGTTCACTGAATGCCTAGACACACATTGAGGCTGTCGGTTGAGTAATTGATGTATTTTTAGTTTGCTTTTATCCATCGGATCCATCGGGCTTTCGACTCCCGATTTTTTTTTATTTGGCCATAATAGTCTTCTATTGATCATACATATTATTGTTACCCAGGGGATATTCCATGAATCGAATTTATCTGGCTTTGTTTATAACTCATACCCCATAACACGACGCGTAATTAAAAAAAAAAATACCTTTAAAATATGAGAGTGCTCTCGAGCTCAATAAGCCTCGTATTTACCCATCCATAGATTATTTTACGCCTTTGCTCATCCTCTATATAATACATACATTTAATTCTTACTTGGCAACGTTAATACTCTTACAAGGGATCTGTGAGCCACCTTCTTCTCTCAGACCCCTATTTTGTACAAAACCACACCCCATGCTTTGCAGCAATGGGACTCATTAGACCAAGATTTCATTTCAATTTGAATGTATGCCAACTTAACCTTATACCGCATAAGACTGCATTACATGCTCCGTTCATTTGAAAACCCCTTTACTTTAACATCACATCCGGAAGACGCAACAGAATACGAGGAGAGGGTGCCTAAGAGCATAGTGTCTAATTTATGGTACCAACACGTTGCAGCTATTCATTTTGCTTCCTGCACTGGAGAACGCTTCCGTCTTGTCGGAAGAAATGTGCGTGGATGCTGAAGTGATTCTTTCCTGTTATTTCTTCATTTAATTGGTATGTGCAGAAGCTGCTCTCGGAATGCCTGTCGCTAAAGAAGTGCGAAGTTTAATTGGCTTTTTGAATAATGATGAATTTATTATTGTTTTTCTGGGTCAAGAGATTAATCTGATGTGCGTGTGGAATAATCCCTAGCTCTATTTTTATTCTCTTACCATTGTGGGACTGTAGATTACGATAATTTTATTGGGCTTATCTCCGCTTCGTTTCCTTGGTCTCGGTTATGTATCCAGGGCCGTCGAGAGCCACGCCGGGCCCCGGGACTTAAAGTACTGACGGGCCGTGCTATAGATAATTTCGTATTTAAATATAGATTACGGAAGTTGTACGGTGTCAACCTTTCAAATCAAATAATTTTTTATATAAATCGTTTATTTGGTACGGCTCAATGCGTTAGTTTAATGAAACCTTGGGAATTTAATAAATTTAAAAGATGGAGAAAATAAAAACATAAACGAATAGAGGGTGTGTAGAAAATTAGTGTGATGGCTTGAAACGTTTGTACCTTTTCTCATACTTGACCGAAATTATTTAAAATTCGCATAATTTGTTTATAGACTGTATTGTTTACATCCGCCAGGTTTAGCAGCGTTTGCGAAAGATTTTTTTCATTTTTACATTTCTTATAAAAGAAATGTATAGAATTCGCTCAAACTTTCAAGATTTTTTCCGAGGCCCGGAGGGCCGAGTCTTATATACCAATCGACTCAGCTCGACGATTTGGGACAATGTCTGTGTGTGTGTGTGTCTGTGTGTGTGTGTGTATGTAACGGACAAATTCTCATTCGTGTTTCTCAGCAATGGCTGAACCGATCTTATCCAAACCAATTTTAAATTAAAGAACTAAAAAACAGTATGAACGCTATTAATTTGTTTTTGATTCTGATGTTCAGTTTTTAAGATATGAATGTTTGAATGCGTAAAAATGGCGTTTTTTGCAGTTTTTTTAAAATTATCTGCCGGAATTGACAATATAGATTAACAATTTATATGTTTTTAGACAGCTTTAACGAATACCTTTCGAACAAGATATAGATTGTTGAAATCGGACTATTATCAAAAGAGATATTTAACATTAAATGCGGACGAAAGATTTTTATCATTTCCCATTGCCAGAAATATGACCAAAAACATGTAATCTATTATTAACGCCAAAACGGCTTATTTTAGGTCAATAGTATCTTCGGAGAATTTAATGGAGGAAATATGCTCTTTCTTTTGGTATTGTGCTTTTGCTGATTAATCCCCCTATGAGTGAGATATTTTCACAAATTTTCTTGGAAGTGATTATAACGAAATGATGCCTTCAGCAAATTTGTAGCTCTTACTTTTGCGAATAACTTTACTGAAGACTTCAAATATCTATTTTGAATACTTTAAAAGTTATGGCTTGTTGTTTGTGGATTACTCTTCGTCGCCTATTTATTGTTCAATATAGTAATAATCCATTGAAATAAGCCAAACATTATTTCGATAAATCGAATTTTGTATTTCATTTTTCTATCTACAACCGCTAGAAATAATCACCGAACATTTCCAAGTTGTCCGGAAGGAACTTGATAACTTATCAGTGCAAAAATGTTCATTTGTGCGAACCTTCTGACTGGAATTTTTCTAACTTATGAGCATCGGATCGATCTGAAACCTTTCGGAAAATGAAAAGCGAAATAAAAAACTCCAAGCAACGGCGTATCCAAGAGAAGGTTTTGGGGTTTAACACCATACAGCCCCCTCCCCCCACCACACCAAAAAAAAAATATTGGATTGGAGTTGAAAATTTATTGATGCAAACTGATTTAATTCAATATTACAATAACATTATCTGATCCGTAGATTGATAACCTGTTGTTGTAAACATCATGAGGACTGTTGATAAATTGTCGGAATGGGGTCCTGATATGTAACTGATCTATTGGTCTTGATTTCACAGTTGTCTAATAGCATCAATATCAAATTCCTGCCTGAAAACATTCCAATAGAAAATTCCAGAGTTCTGTAATCAATCATAATCCTCAGATTTATTTTCAAATTGATCTCGTTTTTGTAGAGATGTACTGTAATAAGGGTCTTTATTTAATAGGAAGCGAAGTTAAAATTGATTTAATTCTATGAAACATAGAACTGCTCAACAAAAAATGCATAAATTTCAACAATTGCTTAAAATGTTTTTGCCTTTCTCATTCACCGGAGGACCGAGTGTCATATGCTAATCGACTCAGTTCGTCGAGATTGGAAAATGTCTGTGTGTATGTATGTCTGCATGTATGTGTGTATGTATGTGTGTGTATGTGTGTGTATGTGTGTGTATGTGTGTGTATGTGTGTATGTGGAAAAAATGTGACCTCTGTTAATCAGAGATGGCTGGATCGATTTGCACAAAGTTAGTCTCCAATGAAAGGTACAATCTTCCCATCGGCTGCTATTGAATTTTTTATTGATTGGACTTCCGGTTCCGGAGTTACGAGTTGAAGAGTGCAATCACACAACAAATTCCCATATAAACTGAAATGAAAAATTTTCAAAATCAAATTTGTATTTTTGATGCCAAATGACATTATAATGCATGAAACATTGAGATTTGATGTAAACTCGAAAAAATAACGTTTGACAAAAATTGATTTTTTTGGACTTTGGTACTTATTTGCTCTGTTACTATTTTCTGAAAAATTAATTCTGCATAATTTTAAAACTTCAAAAATTACGGTTTCGGAATTATGCCGTTTAGACATTAAGATCGATTTTCACCAAACCCCCACCAATTGTAAAATTGGTATTGTAAAAAAACGTAAGGGCGATACTTCAATGCTGATAGGTGGGACAAAAAAGTAAACAATCGCCAAAGGGACTATATACTATATATACAATCATTTTGTCAATTTCAATAGCAAACACAAATTTTAATTTAATAATTTCAAATACTTCATGAAGTTTTGGGTTTCGATCACTGAATCATGCAATCTAGGATGTAAAAAACACAATAGTTCTAAATTGGAAATAAAACCAAGTCTGGAAATATGCACTGTTGATTTTCTTTGAATGCACTATGAGTCACAAGGGCGATTTTTCGGTACAGAAATCAATAACTCCCAAACCGTTCATTATAGAGAAATTATGTCTGAGAGAATATTTTTGGGGATTAAATTCGCTTTCTTTTAAAGTAAAATGTAGCTAGGGTGGTCCTCTCAAACATTCTTTTCGAAAAATTATTTTTCGAACAAAATGGTATAGCAAGGTACTTACTTCAGCAAAGTTGTAGAAAAATGTTTTTCAGTTAACATTTTCAAATGAATTTAAGTTATAGCACTATCGGTTTTTATGTTATAATTATTTTTATTCTTTAACTTAGGGTGTTTCTGAAAAAGTCAGTTTTTTAACTATAACTTTTTAAATAGTTAGTCTATCTTCATACTCTCTATGAAGCAATTTTAGTACTTTTCATTGCGCATATTTCTGCTGAAGAATGTGAATCGATATCATTTTTCGTTATCGAGTTACGATCATTTTTTTTTTAAATAAAAATGATAGTTTTCAATGTCCTCTAACTCAGAAGGTTGCAAAAACTAGCAGCTAAATTTGTACTCTTTTGAAAGTGCATCAAAAATACTATAAAATATTTCAAAATCAAAGTCAGCATTTTTGCCCTTCGATGTCAAATATAAACAACAACACCACGAGTCGTGACAGTTTAATTGGTATCAATCTCATTCATGAATCGAATCGCAGTAGCCGACGACTGCTTTGATCAACGCGTGTAGTGCTTTGTATTATTAGTGCTGTTAAAATGGATAAAATAAAGTTGTTCGATCTGTGGAAAGTGGCCAAAGGTGAAAATAAAAATAAAATAAAAGTTGTGTTTGAGGAAATAATGAGATAATTTGATGTGGGACAAAATGAAAAAAATAAGTTCACTCAGAATGCAAAAGCTGTAACAATTAAAACATGTAAAAGGTTTGATCAATTTTGGAAAGACAGTAATCGAATTGAGACGAAAGTGCTCGATAAAAATTCGAAATATTTTGAGAAGCCGTTAACAGTTCCTACAAAAGATTCAAACTGCACTTCCTCCCAAACCAGCATTCACAGAAATTCGTCGCTTACTTAGAACAGAATGAAGGGTAATCCTTAATTCATTTGCTTTTTAAGGCAAAATGCGCTACATTTTATATTATGTCAACACTTCCATTACCAACAAGTTTCATGAGCGAACAAGGAGCTGAGGCTCGGAACGATCGACTGAGTCACGGTAGAAATTGTACAAGAGTCGCGAACATGGAAGATGTTTTCTTTAGAGCAATGGACTCGTCTAATCCGGTTCTTGCAGTTAGAAGATCCCGATACAGTAAACGCACTGAAATAAGTTCAATATTAAATGAGTTAGCACTTTGAGAAAAGAGACACGATTCAGATAACTATAACGACGACGATGCTGATGATGTTGATGATTGTGATTATAATAATTATGAGGATGACGATGATAATAAAGTAGTTACGTAGAATAGTAAAATAAATATCTGTCTGAGCCTAACGTTTTCAATATTTGTGTACATATATTTGACAAGCTCAAAAAATCATTTAACAACTCGACTTTTTGATCTAGTAAAGCAGGTTCTAAATGACAATGACCAGACCCTTAAAAACAGCCGTATGCTGATGTCATTTAATCATAATGTTGATGTCAACATTTTTCGCTGAATGACAAAAAAGCAAAAGTTGATTTTGAGATATTTTACAGTATTTTTGATGCACTTTCGAAAGAGTACAAATTTAGCTGCTAGTTTTTGCAACCTTCTGAGTTAGAGATCATTGAAAACTATCATTTTTATTTAAAAAAAATGATAGTAATTCGATAACGAAAAATGATATCGATTCACATTCTTCAGCAGAAATATGCGCAATGAAAAGTATTAAAATTGCTTCATAGAGAGTATGAAGATAGACTAACTATTTAAAAAGTTATAGTTAAAAAACTGACTTTTTCAAAAACACTAAAATGACACCCTAAGATAAAGAAGAAAAATAATTATAACATGAAAACCGATAATGCTATAATGCTATAACTTTGATGCATTTGAAAATGTTACTTGAAAAACATTTTTCTACAACTTTGCTGAAGTAAGTACCTTGCTACACCATTTAGTTCTAAACATAATTTTTCGAAAATAATGTTTTAGAGGACCACCCTAGCTATATTTTGCTTTAAAAGTAAGAAAATTTAATTTCCAAAAATATTCTCTCAGACATAATTTCTCTAAAATGAACGGTTTGGAAGTTATTGATTTTTGTACCGAAAAACCGCCCTTGTGACCCATAGTGGAATGGTGGGTTTTTTAAAGAAAAAGCGTTGATTTCTTAATTCTCAGTCGCGTTGGAAATTTGAGTAAAGTATAAACTTCAAATCGATTTAAAAAAATCGATTTTTTTTGGCTCAGTACAATATACATAACCCCTTTAGAAAAATCAGTTTTCCCACCACAATGATTGAGGAATTTAGATATTTTATTAACAGAGCATTAGCAATAATTCGTTTGTATGTCTATTTTATGGGCCATTTTTTCGCCTTCCCATTGATTTGGTTTGAGATTTCTAGCACTGATGTTGTCCTATGCTGATTTGAGTGATTCTCTGAGTCCTGCCACTATCCCATGTAGTATGTGTTATCAAAAACATCGCGAAGCATCAAGTTCTAAATGTTCTCAAACGATATAATATCCGAAGAGAGTGATAAGAGTTATAAGAAATGTCTCATCACACTGTTAGGTGGATTAAAAACGTTTTTTTTGGTCAGGTTGGTTCCCGTCAAGCCAGGGCCGTCTTAACACCACTCGGGGCCCCTGGGCACAACTGAACTAAGGGGCCCCTATAATTGAAAAAAGTTTTCACATTTTAAATCTGCTTTTCTTGAAAATGAGTCCATTTTATATTGATGGCGGTGGTCAGCTATTTTGTTCCACGTCCCTTATCACCAATTTTATAAGGTGATCCATCAACAGTGCTATCTTTGATAATGAACTATTTTGTTTATGCTACTAATTTCCCTGATCTTATTATATTACACATAATTAAGAGAGTTTTTTTTTATTATATTCAGAATTATACATATTTTTTCGTATGTAATTTTAAATGTTCCTTAATTTGATGGCATTGTAAGGGAACACGTATCCGCCGGTTGGTGCCAATCGTGCTGACATTTCTTTGGACTGATCAAACTAATTTCTTTGTTTGTTTAGTGTTTATTTGACCAACTGGGAAACTAATCCACGGGGCATTTAATGTGCGTGGGAAATACGCATGGTCTTGCCTGAGTGAAATGATGACTGTTAATTTATATATTAGGGGTTGAGAATTGGCAGTTCGTGAGAAGAATCAGTAGCTAATTATCAATTTGCAACAGTTATATCAGCACGAAAAATACATGGTCGGTGTTGGGTCAGACCGGACTAGGTCACAAAACCTTAAAAAATGAGATAATCATAGCACTGTGTAACCGTTGGTTCCATCGTTTAGATTTTTATTGTAAATAATATTTGTTGTTTGTAGAACATTCACGTTTTTGTACTAAATACACAACAACAGTAAGCCTGGTAGCGAAAGGGTGCGTACCGCTGTAAGCTGTCAGTCCGTCTCAGTGGGTAGGAGAACCACCCAGTCTGGAGACGCGCGATACTGAAATTTTAAAAATAGTTTTCGGGTAAAAATTAGAGGGAAATGCACCTCAAAATTATATAAAAGGACCATTAGTGCATAACTTTGGTCTCTTTTAATATCAGGCGTCCGTGTGCTGAAGTTTGAATTTCAACTGGTGAAGTTTAGTGTATAGCCCCCCCCCCCCCCCACTTGTGGGGCGGGAAGTCTGTTATAAGTGCATCGATTCGTTCAGGTATTTGAAGTTTCACCCTGAAGAATCGATAAGATTATTTAGAAACTGTGCGTTGCCATTTTCTTCACCAGAACCTCTTAGCGCTGCATCAAATGGTGCAGCACACGGTTCGGCTCGTGAATCCGAGAGGATTCGACGTTCGTCCTCTGGCGCTGCGCGCCATCGTTTCACACCCTCGGGCAATGGCCCTAATCGCAAAGGGACCTCTCGAAATCAATACAATGTCACTTAGTCTGGTCTGACTTAACACCGACCATATGTTTTATTGTAATATTCATTGACTTACTTTTAGTCTCATTAATAAATTTAAATTTTATTATTATTATTATTAAACTAAAATTATTAAATATTCTAGCTTAGTTATTCACGGAAAAGGTGACAGGTTACTTTCTTTTCGTTCTTATTGTCTCCAATCTTGTTCTAGTAATTAGTGTAAAATTAGCGTCATCGGTTGTATATTCGATATACAACGCTAGTCGTTTCAGGTATTTCGGTAGTGCTTATTTTATACCGTTTAAAATGCGCTTCAGTTAACTTAACAACGCGCGCGAATAATGATAACATAAAAATCGCCAGATTATTCAATTGTTCGCGGAGAAAGCAACTAATATATAATTCTCATTTTATTTGCTATATAAATATTAAAGTTTATACACGATAAATAATACTTGTATTATTGAATCATCAATTACATAGGTATTGCCATATCTATATCGACCAATGTCTCGAAACACTAAAGGTAACCGCTTTTCATGGTATTGTATTGTTTTTAGAATATCGTGATTCGCTGGAATGAAGAAACAAGGAATAATGAAATCGTGAACATACTGTTAGATTCAATTAAACATGAGCAACACTCTCGACTGTCGTTGCTTTTTTACAAACCGATCATTTCCAAATTAATTCAACAAACGATGAATCTATCATAAATTCTCGGCAACCGGCTGCCCAGAGTAATAAACAAATGATAACACTTCTGAGAGTTGCATAGATTGTATCACTTATCAAGGTGAATCCAGACTTGTATGACTCTTTACCCCATCCTACTAACAAAAAGTCCTTCCCGTGGTAAACGTGGAGATGCAGAGGTATACACGGTCTCCATAACAACGTTTGTTACACTAATTGGGTTTTTCATTGAAAAACCCCGGGGCGGTGGGTTGCACTGGTGTTGCATTTTCTAGCAGAAGAGCAAGCCACTAGACGCGTTTTATTTCTACTTCTGCTAGAAAGTGCAGAACTAATGCAATCCACTGCTCCGGTGTTTTTCAATGAAAAACATTCCTTTTCTCCCCCCATGACTGTAAGGACGTGGCCGGCGCCGTTATTGACATTGCAAAGTATAGAACTCTCGAAACGTGAACATGGAGAATGGATAGCTACTCCCAGGCCCCATTCGTTGATTCTTTGTGCAATTTCGCTTTTTCTGGTCAATCACGGAGTAGCAACTACGAATTGTACGGTCATCATTCTCATGCTTATGGTCATGCTCAATGAGGCCATTGTATATCCGCAGCCTAGATGGACCAATATTGCTATTTTAGAAGACTATTACTGAAATACCACTTTTAATCGACACGTAGCTGGCTACTGTTTTTCGTTTGTATTTTCAATAGATTTCATTACTCGTCCTTTGGCTCTGGCGCTAATTAAGGTCCTTTATCTAGAAGTATACATCACAAGTTTTGTGCTTTCGTTTGGGGACCATCCATAAATGACGTAGCATTTTTTAATGATTTTTAACACCCCCTCCCCCATCGTATCATTTCGTCACAAACCTCTACATACCCCATGGTAATTACGTAACTTGACGGTAACTCTTCCCCCCCTTGTCCCCGTAATTTATTTTTAATGAAAAACGATGTTAGTAATTCTCCTTTAAAAAGGTACGTAGCATGACATGACCCCCTGCCCCCCTGTCGTCACACATCATCACAAAATACAAAACTCCCTCCTCCCCCATATAATGCTACGTCATTTATGGATGGACCCTCATGGTAACGGTTCGGAGAGGAGACGATTGCGAACAAGTACAATTTAAATTTTAGACAGAGAAAGAATGATGACAATTCAACTTTTATTGAACACACTGAGAAAAATATGTCCTCGAGCAGAAATCGAACCTGCGATCTCCAAATCTCTAGTTGGATGCGTTAACCACTCCACCATCGAGAAACTGTGAACCTGATCCACTGGAGCTAAAAATAGATAACGATTGAGTTCTGCCTGAGAAGGGCCGGTAACGATTGTCTTATAGGACGCATTAGGGTAGATGGGTCCATTGGTAGGTATTGGGGCTGTGTGTTTAGATCGTAGAGTCGCCTCTCTGGTATCGGTGATAGGCATTCAGTGCAGAAAAGGCCGAAGGCAAAAAAAAATAATAACAATAATTAGCCTTTTCACCTTTTGAAAGTAAAAATGTTTCAATACCTTCATTATTTCGTAAACAAATAAACATAGCGAAACATCGAAATTACTCGAACTTATTGATATGAGTAGCACAATCCATTTCAATGCCAGTCATGTAAAACAGTCAGAATAGGAATGCACGCTGCCATGTGGAACAAATCCTTGAATTCCTACGAGATCCGTTCCATTTCTGCCAGCATATTTTGATTCCTGATTCTGACTCGTGCACTTCGCCGTGACGCATAATTTTCCATTTGAGCATAAACTGAGATTTTGAAATTAGCAAAGCAAAACTGTAGTACAAAAATTTTCTGCTTGTGTTAACCATATTTTAAGAGAACATTTAAAAAATATTTATAAAAATATGTTTCGTGGAAAAAAAGGTTGGGATCAATTGAAAAAATATACACACAATGTAAGTCACCGAATGCCCAAGATTCTTCAAATATCTTCAAGGGCACGCACATTTGCCTAAACTCCTTAAATCAGATTTAGGGTAAAAGTAGGGTCGATTTGTGTAGACACTTTCAATCACGCTATTGCAAGGGCAGGTGTGAAAATTTACCACATCCGTGGATCGCTTGACAAACAAGGATTTTGTACCGAATTTCAACATCTTCTTCCACTTTGTGTACAGCTTCCTTGCAATTTTTTTTTCTACCGCTACCATCACTCCGCTTGATTGTTTGATGCTATTCAAATGTCACATGGGATAAGGTGCATTAAGCGATTCCGAGCTACTACTGATCCATTGTTACCTACACGCTCAAGAGTTATAAACAGACTTTCGACGCTGCTATTTTTTCGAACAGCGCTGTATAGCATTCCCGTATACATCGAAAACGACGCTGTAGAAGTTCGTGTCCATGATTTGGCTACGCGCACCCCTGACAGCGTGATTAAAAACTGCTTGCAAAAATTCGGAGATGTAGACTCCGTTACAAACAATTTAGTGTTACAATTTTTTGGAGCATGACCTTCAGAAAGATTCTATATTCATCCTAAGTTGGGGGCCCCTAAAATCCCGGGGCCCCTGGCCCTGGCCCAGTGTGCCCATGCGTAAAGACGGTACTGCGTCAAGCGCGCTAAAATCTTAATCTGCTTCATAAAATAAGTCAGGATTTTACACAATAAGGATAATTGAAAATTATCTTACTAACCGTACTCTACAAGTATCGTATCTTGTAAATCTAATAAACTACCCGTTAAAGCAGGCATCCCCCATGGGTCAAGCGTCGCACCAATCCTATAGAATAATTTTACCTCTCGTCTTCCAAATCTACCCACAGGCTGTAAAACGTCAGTTTTCTGTGATGATACTAGCATCTCTGCCACAGGTAGGAGTTTTCGAATTATCTGCAGTCGATTGCAACGAAGCTTGGATATTTTCAATGATTTCCTCAAAAAGAGGAAAATTCCCACTAATGTGGCAAAAACACAATTGACTGTGTTTCCGCAGAAGCCAAGAGCTTCTTCTCTTAAACCAAATCTAGCATCTATTAAATTTAATGGTTGGAATTAAACGTGGTTAAATCAAGTTAAATACTTGGGTTTGATTTATGATAAAAAACTCACCTTGAAGAATCGCATTGAAGGAATCCAAACAAAACGCAACAAATATATAAAATGTGTATACCCTCTTATAAACAGGAATTGTAGACGCTGCCTAATGAACAAACTATTAATTTATAAACAAATATTTAGACCGGCAATGCTATATGCAGTGCCAATCTGGGCAAGTTATAATGTTACTAGAAACAAAACGCTTCAAAGGATTCCGAATCAAATTCTGAAAATGGTTTTGAAGCGTCCTCCCTGTTTTATCACTAATGAGTTGCACAGATCCGCAAACATAGAAACATTTGAAATTATGACGAACAGTAGTATAAGCAATTTCCGACAAAAATCGTTGCAATTACCAATTGCAACGATTAGCTCTCTTTATAGTTTATTAGTTTGTAAGAATTTAGCACCTTATTCACATGATGAGTAGGTTTAACTCTTCCTACTGCAAGAATCACTTAGCTGCAAAAGCATATTATATCTAAATAACAATTAACTGAATCATGTAAACAATAGAGATGAAAAGTCACCACTTGTGGCTGAAAACCCAATATACTAAATTAGAAATGTAATGCAAGCAAAACAATATAAAGTAATAATAGAAAGTAATATATATTTAAAAATAAGTCAGCATAGGAGTATCATCCCCAGGTACACACATAGAAACAAGGGGAACGGAAATGTGATCATAGCCAGTAAAGGATGGTAATCTTTTTAAAACTGTAGCAAAGATCATTGAGGAAGCTAGATCAATTATCATCGAAAAGATAACCCCTTACCGTATCATGAAAATTGAAGTCTCCTTCATTCAGGCAGGAGTTCTGAAATATCACAACGTTTCCGGTTCCAAGCCTAGGTCCAACCAATCCTGCACTAAGTTGAACCTCTGGTTGAGATGTCATGAGATTTTTGGTGTTTCTGGTAGCGTTGGAAACTCCCTGTTTATTCACAAATGTCTAAGATCAGCTACTGTTTGTTTCGGATTTCTGGCTTGCTGGTGTATTTGGCGGCCTCTCGAGAGAAAAAAATTAGCGTGGCAAAGACCCATTTGCTTATAATTAGTGTAATACTGCATGCATGACGCGCGGCACAAACAACCGATCATGCAGACGATCCTTGTCGAAGAAGATTGTCATTTAAAATCTTCGCTCACTGGAGCAAGTGATTCTTGAAACAGCTCCTCCCGTCCTTCAGTAGATCCACGCATGTCAAGTTCGAATAACTACACCATCGATTTCAACTTTGTGAGCGGGCATGTAAGCGCGTTAGTTCTTTTTAAAAGTCTTGTCGCCAGTATCGTCATTTATTTGCTTTAGACAAAATATCACAATATTTTAGCTTTTCTGGGCGAACTTTCGAGATATCGGGCACTGCTGAATATTTCTGCGTCTTGCAGCATATTAGAATGCTAAGCGGACTACCTATGATCTGAAAGAAGGTAAGATATGGCCGAACCCAGTTCAGTGTGTTTAATTTTAAATGGAAACTCGGAGTCTTCGATGTCGAATCTTGTTCGACATACATTGTTGGATCATTTCAGGAGAGTTTATTTACGCACGGACCTAGAGCAAGACGCAAAGTGAAAATTGAGGAATATGAAGGAAGAGACAGAAATCATGGGGAATATAATTTGAAAGACAAGTCTGAATCTGATAGTAAAGGAATAATCGTGTGAAGATTCACAAGATATGATAGGCTGAGAGCAAGAGTTGGTTGAAACTTCACTGCGAGCAAAAACGGTATACGTTTTATGAGCAAAACAGGTTTAAGTACCAGTCAGAGTAGAAATGGGATAAAAAAAACCTTAGCGCAAAAATGGATTAAAAAGATATACCACTTTTCCCCGAGAGGAAAAATATTCCATTTTTATCCTAGAAATGGTTTCAGAATTTATTTATCACAAATCAATGAAAACCATCATATAAAGTTGTTATTTGAAAGGGGGTGGTCAAGATGGCGACTTCCGGTTACCACAAAATAGTGAGAACCACCATCAATGTGGGTGTCATTTGAAAGGAGGTGATCAGAAGGTATCGGAAATTTATGATTGGCGCCATTTTGAAATCTAACATGGCGACTTTCGGTTTCCACAAAATAGTGAGAATCATCGTCAATATGGGTGTCATTTGAAAGGGGATGGTCAGTAGACATCGGAAATTCATGATGAGCGCCATTATGAAATTCATGTGCTGAATACTGTTTATTCAAAGCAAAGTTCTAAACGTGTTTCAAATGAGGCAACAAAGAGAACAACAGTGTAGTTATACTGAAACACTTGTACATTGAAACTCCTATATAAAATACTACACTACTGAACATGAAATTTGGTAGATATAAAATATTAATGCTTGTAAACCTTCAATACAAATTAATACTAATCAGTACTTTCTTTTGTTCAGAAGACATTAATTTTTGTTTGACTACCAAGGATCGTTTCGGATTAGCTTCGCAACTTTTTGAAAACAAATCAAAACTGCAACAGCTCTAACATAACTCAATCTTCTCACCCAGCGCCGAAATATCCAACTAATCCCCGCCATTCAGTAGGTGCAAACCTATTGGAGTCTGCCCGTTCCTTAGAAACACCTACAGAAGCATATAGTCAGATCTCTGAGTGATAAAAACGTATGAGGTATATCCGAAATATGGAACGTGTGTGCCAATAACACATAAGAAGCGATATAAGCTTATCACCCTAGGTACATACAAAAATATTTTGATATTAGACGTGGCTGTGACTTCTGTGGATATCTTTAAACATTTTTCGAAAAGCATCAATAAATCAGTAACAAAAATTTAATGTATCGTATCTGAATACAATTAAAAGAATAAAAAGAGCAGCAATTCTCACGGTATCACATAGTTATTCAAATATCCTTAAGATATAAAACCCCTTTCTAACGACCGCCTGTTTCAAATAACATCCACGTTGATGATGTCTCTCACCATTTTGTGGTAACCGGAGGTCGCCATCTCGGATTTCAAAATGGCGCTAATCATCAATTTCCAATGTCTGCTTTACCTTCTTTCACAATACATCATTATAGATGGTGGTTCTCACTATTTTGTTGTAATCGGAAGTCACCATCTTAGATTTCAAAATGGCGCTAATCGTCAATTTCCGATGTCTACTGATTACCCCCCTTTCAAATGACACCCATATTGATCGTAGGTCTATTTTGTTGTAACGGAAAGTCGCCAAAAAGGCGCTAATCATCAATTTCCAATGTCTGCTGACCACCCTATTTCCAATGACACCCATATAGATGGTGGTTCTCACTATGTTGTAGTGTCCGGAGGTCGCCATCTTAGATTTCAAAATGGTGGGTATTCGTCAATTTTCGGTATCTTCTGACCGATACGGATTCCAAATCTTACGATTTCTACTCACAAGTCCGAATAAGAAATATTCTGAACGCCTGTTATGGGTTAATATTCTATATATTGTTTCAATGCCAGTAATGTAAAATGTTTTCGGGACGCATAATATGCTTTAGCATCCGTCATTTGTTCATAAACTGAGGTTGCGAAAAACTGTTTTTTTTTATTTCAACGGCACAAGAATGTTCTGCTTGTTTTGAGCATACTTTGAGAACACATTATAAAATTAATTATGATACGAAGTTCTACAAGTACCCTCAAATGAACGCACAATAGCATTGACACATTTAATCCAATATAGGGTAAAACTAGGTTTGATACGTGTAGACGCTATCACAAGGGCATTTTTAAACGTCTTTTTTTGGGATTTCATTAGAGTTTGTCTTTATGACGGCTTAGCAACATTATTGCTTTAGTATCAGTCTAAAACTGCAGAGCGAAACATGCAAAATCCGGCCAAAAGTGTCGAGTCTACGTAATACCTCAAGAAGTCACTTTTGGACGCGTCCATGTGAATTTATCCGTTGACAGTTTCAGATGCGACTTTGATTTATTTATTTATTTATTTCGTTAAGATCATTCCGAAAATATGATTGGGCTATAGCAAATTTCGGTAAATCGGAAGTCGCCATCTTGGATTTCAAAATGGTGCAAAAAATCAATTTCTGGCACCTACTCGTCGAGTCCATTCCGTAAATACTTATAGTGTTGAGGTGCGGGTCATTAGGAATCTTTCAGACCCGTCCTTTCCATCTATTCGAAAACCTTCTAAGTCTTTTGCATTCAAAAAGAATATTTTTTGGAAAAAATATAAAACTTTATTAATTACGACATCCGCGCAAAAAAGCTGCCAAAATTCTTCTAAGTTCTTTGCATTTTTTTCGGAAAAAAGGCCAACTCTTTTGCGTTCAAAAGGACTTAAAATATTTTTGAAAAATAAAACGCGTTAATTGGAAAGTCCGCGCAAAAAAAAACTTTGTAAAAAACCGCGAAAAAAACTCGTAAAACCTGAGTGCATCAAATTCGACAAACGATTTTTTTTTGAAAATGCTACATGTAGAAACTACGTCCTTTTAAAAAATTGCCCTTGAGTCAAAATAATCTTGTTGACTGTGGAAAATATTTAGTCTTCCATGCCGGTGAAACTTGTAAAGTTTCATCGGAATCTAAAAGTGTCGGTCACGATTTTAAAGATTTTCAGATGGATCTTCATGGAATTCCTCACTTCGTTTAAAAAAAGGTTCGCTAACAACGACAATATGCTTATTATGTAGCCTCGAGAAGTATAAAATTTAGCCTTCGCGCGTTCCCATTTAATACATTCAAATGCTTATTTAAAGGTACTATTAAACTTTAAATTCATTACAATTTTGTTAGCAAATTCTCACCTAGTTTAAAAAGCTTAAAAAACGAAGGTCGAATTTAGCATTGCAGCCATCAATTGAAACATTGACTGCTGCAAGAAATTCTTCTATAATGCTACCTTGATCCATTGAAATAAAGGAAGCGTTGTGGGGTGATGAAATTGGAGGCGTGGTAGTTATCCTTCTTTTAGCCACGTTGCCTGTTACTGAAGCGTAAGATGACGCGCCATTGTAGGCTTCTTGTACCTGCAGACGCAGGTAATTTTTATTTGTTGTTTTTGTTGCTTTGCACGAGAATTTATATTTTTATCGAACAAGACATGCTCAGTAAATTAGATTAGGATTCTTTCACCGGACAAGCGTCATTTGTGTGCGAATTATAACCAGAAGTCATACATTTTGAATCCAAAGCAAACATTAATTGGGTTCAGTGGCCCTGAACCGTTCGCAATAGTAATTACGACTGGCAGATGGTCGCTACCATGGGGATCAGGGACTACAATCCACGAGCAATATAACCGCAGCGCTGGAGCTTTTTTTGGAGGACATTGAAGAGACACCTTTTGCCCGCTTCAACGCAGCTTATGAGACGAGATGTTCCTCCTTTTTCTATTGCTTCTAGGCACAGCAAGAATATATTCCCTTCTGGGGTTCAACACAGTCGCCTTAGTCAGTAGACAGGTTAGTATAGATATTACTATGTTTTAATTGCCGCAAGGTTCTACTGTATCGATTTTGTTGGTTATTTTCGGCAAATTTGAGACTAAGAGAAACGAAAGCAATGAAATTAAAAGACAGATAGATATTCTAGAGCGAATCAGTTATAAACTTAGAACGGAAAACTAGGACTAGGCAGGCTCATATGGACATGATCGAAAGGAATTGTGAAGAATTCTTTGCCTTCTGCTAAGTAGGAGTTGGGCGTTGCACCCAAGTCTACCGCATGGTCTAGGGTAGAACATAACTCATCATCATGTTTTACCGCCGACTTGGGTGCAACGCCCATCTCCTACTTAGCAGAAGGCAAAGAATTCTTCACAATTCCTTTCGATCATGTCCATATGAGCCTGCCTAGTCCTAGTTTTCCGTTCTAAGTTTATAACTGATTCGCTCTAGAATATTTATCCGTCTTTCAATTTCATTGCTTTCGTTTCTCTTAGTCTCAAATTTGCCGAAAATAACCAACAAAATCGAAGTTAGTATAGATGTGCGTAGGATATCTTTAGCATTTGTGCGAAAGATCGCTTTGAGCATCCCTGAAGGGAACACTTCAGTTGTTTCTCGCATTGTTAGTATGCGGGACATATCGGAAGATCATGTGGATTCCCCCCACAGTAGAGGCACTTTTCAATATTCCTTCCACAGGAATAATTCGCATGTTTCCAACAACCTAAAGCTACAGTGGTAGGCTGTGTGTCCTAATTGTTTGCAATCAGTACAGTTCTTGACATGCGGCACAAAAAGGTAAACAGGTAGACGAAGCTTGTCAAAGAGGAGGTAGTTAGGTAGAGCAAAACCGGCAAAGATCACCAGCTAAGAGTTTGAGTTGACGTATGTTCTCTTTCCGTCAGCTGCGATTGATGCTGAAGTAAACGTTCGCACTCCAGTATCTTCAGTGGCTGAAGCATGCAATAATTTGCCTGTATCGCTTCGGCTGAATACGAGAAATTGGCAACTGATTTAAACAAATTTTGTCTTTGGTCCGGAAGAAGATTGCGAACTGCCCGGTTGAGGAAGTTGGGTACAACTCCAGTCAGGGAGTCGATTTAATTTTGATATCCATCTCGCTGTGAATCTGAAGCCACTTTTGTATGGGCCTAGAGCTAGGGATGTGGCATAGGTAGTACGGGTACCGAAAATCTAGGGAATACCAACGTGATGCCGAAATACCGGTACAAGAGATAAGAATAGAGAGTGTAATATTATAGCGGTACTTAACTTGTAAATGTAACGGTATCCAGGCTACTTATGAGGAATGAAACACTGCTGCTTCACTGATCTATTGGTCGAACAACGGTCAACGCGCGCACACAGTAGAAGAAAAAATCCCGAAACCTCGAAGACTATTCTTTGTTGCGTTACACTGCACGAACTGGAATGATCAGCTTATCGGTCTAAGAGTCACCGAACGAATGAATATCTCTGTATGATTTTTCCTGGCAAAGTTTGCCCAATATTATACTGTCTTCGGAACTCAGCATCATCTTAGAAATGTTAGAAATTCAGAAAATAGCAAATATTTATTACCCAAGTATATACGATACTGTGCGAAAGTGAGATCGAAATTAAAATTAAACCAAAAACAAACCGTTAACCGCTCGAAGCCATCCATGTCGGGAAGTAATACAACAAATAGGCAACTGATTCGCTTCTTCATTTGCTGTCACAACTTTGGCGCTCATGTGTTCACGAAACCAGGTTGCTATGCTTCATTTTCTATGCAAACACAATGCTTCATAGGTAATGAAAGTTTATTTGTGAATGGTGAACGAACGGCTCGTGTTGCGATTTTTTTCATGGTGGGGTTTGAAAATGGATGTTATGACAGTATTAAAACGGATGAAAACTAAATATTCATTGCTATACAGTGAAATGATATAAATATTGTGTTTGTTAAAATATGATAAAAGGTGGAAGCGATTTATTTGTTTACTCATAGGAAAACAATTTTTTACCAAAATTGATTATATGACTTTCTTGATAGGATGTTTGCATTACACTATGGCAGGAATCCGGAAGCTCACCTTTCAAAATGATAGCTACGGGTGTAACAAATACAATTTTGTGCGACAGTAAATCTGGAAAATGATGTTAACAAGTTTTGAAGTTACATCGGAAATAATTCCCGCAAAATTGTATTGCGTAACCAAAAACCACGAAATCATAAACCTGAATAGTATTCCGCTTCCTAGAGCCACCTCTGATCATGCTGCAATACACCTCCTCGAAAGACTTCCGGTCCAATTAAATAAATCAATAAAGACGCTTTAAAACATCTCCTTCAAGGCCTGCAACCTTGCATCTATTGTGGTTAGCTGACGTTGCTCCGGCATTCGACCACCGTGCAGCAGGAAACGACGTTTATTCAAGGCTTCCTTTTACACAACTAAATATGGCCGACGGTGGCATCAACGGAGCCCACCACACGTCGCCTACTGGGTTTGCGCGATTTGCCGATATGGGCAGGGTGGGACAACAGGCGGATGGAATTCAATTTTCTCATATCTTAGGCACTCGCTGAAGCCAGACGCGCACCGTACTGCTGCTGCTGCTGCTACTGTGCCGGTGATGGGACCGTGATTAGTTTAGTAGAAGGCATTACAGTTATGAACTTACTCAATACCCTACGTGCTGTTCGAGATTTATTAGCGGTATGAAGCCTCCTAGAGGCAGTGTTAGTGTATTGATTGAAAGTGAGTTGATAAATAGAATAAATTGGAATTTCTGCGGAAATGTCAGCAATTTGTTCAAATAGATTTCAAAATACAATACAACAAATCCCTCGCGGCGTAGGGGGCAAATCAATCAAACGTATTGAACCATTGAATAGCGAGTTTCCGCTCCAATTGTTTCTTCCGGGTTGGTGCGTGTTGAACAGTTCGAAAGGCGATAGGTGGCGCTGCAGCTGACGTAAAATAAATTCTCCTATGCACTTATGGTTTTTATTACCCACACTCATCCTGCTACGAGTTTCCCTTTTCACAGATTACTTATTTGCTGCACTGAAGTAAATGAATGGCATTCTAACTCTAACATAATGTCGAGGATCTGCCCACATGACTTACAGTAAGAACTTTTAAACAAATTGAATAAAGTAAAGTGTCTGTTGTATAATTAAGCCTCCAGTAAGAATGCAAGTTTTAAACAACTGACTGACAGCATGATGATAATTGTGTGGAGTGCTCGAATTCAAAAAGTTTTAATCTCCACATGGAGAAATCAAATTACAAGAAAAGATTTAATATATTTTTAGCTACGAGACCCAGTTGTGCTCGCCCGGAATCAAATTGATTCAAAAATGCAGGTGAAAATATTTTTCTAGTGATAGAATTAGTAACATACAATTTGGATCAACAATCTTGTTGGCTGCTAACATACAACATCCAACATTAGCATTTTCAGCATTCTACCACCTTCGCACATTAAACATCTTGACATGTGGCCATCATCTGGTGCCATCGGAAAAAAAACTTTGCGTTCGTGGGATTACTGGAACCTTGGCGTGGGAAGCTACCGGTGATGGCGTTTACATTCACATTTTCTCAGAAAAAGTTTAATTTGTTAGTTGATTGCAAGAGATCGTTTTTACACAAACTAATATCCGCATAGGGTGTTCCATAGTATGTAGTCTGTTTTCAGCAACTGATTTTTATTGAGTATTGATAAGTATAACAACCGCACGGATTTTGAACGTGTGTCCGGTAAATAAGTACCGGACCTCAATGAAAGTAGAAATACAATTTCACAGATAAAAAGATACTAAAAAAGTTGCGAAAAGGTTTACCTGAAAGCAAAAAATGTTATTTTTTATACTGCAAGGAGAACAGTAAACTAGAGTGATATAAATCGATTATTGTAAATGTTTTTAGTCGTATACAAGATATATGTTATCAAGAAAGAGTGCCTCATACCTCTTTATCCATTAGCTGGGGTCGCCTATAGCCTGTATATATGATGATAAAAAAGTCAATTTCTTACAAAAATAATCTTCCGGTTAAAGAAAAACACAAACTAAGTTGAGGGTTTATAAACTGCAGCAAGACACGTACTTCACCGTGCAAACTGTTGCCACGAATGAACCGAATGTCCTCTTCCAAAATTTACTTTTGAACGATCGGAAGTGATTGGATGATAAAGCGTGACGATGATGATGATGATGAATATGAAAAGTTACTATAACTGACGGGCTGACGACTAGCAACCTCTTACTATAAGTCGAAGCAAAGTTCTCCGACAGCAGGCAGTTCTCAGCATGACAGAGAATTATGGGAGAGTATCACCGACTACAAGCATTTACCGTCTTCTGAAGAAATTCTACTCAACTGGTGTGATGTGGACTGATGGGGAAAATCGATGACACAGATTTTTTGGTTCTTTCTACAGAGCTGCTCATTAGGGTGGCACAAATTTTAGAATTCAGTAGAACCGATCTAAAACTACTCGCTATACGATCTCAATCAACCATGCAAAATGTTGATTTGATAGGTTGCACTATATTTTAGCACAAACGGTTTAAAGTTTGTATGTGATTTAACATGGATAAACGATCCACATTATTTAATATTTCGTAGACACGCTCCTATGTATTCTAATAATATTTGCTATGCTAATTTCGGTAGATACGAGTACCGTGTACAACTTCCCCGATGAGTGTAACAGGCTGCGACTTCTGGTTAAAAAGTTATTCTTTATACAATACGTAAGTGTCTACATCGTTGGTGTAAATTGAATTTATCTGGATACTCTGGCTGATACCTCAATCAAGTTAACCGTGATATGCTAGTCATAAACCGAATTAGGCAGCTATCAACATAGGCGGTTTTATAGTTCAGCTACGAGCGTCATAAATAGACAATCTGAAGGACATGAGTTCGGTTCTAAATTTTTTATTTTCTTTGCTGCATGTAAAGCGGGAACGTTTTTATGTAGAATTGTTAGTTTCAAATGAAGTAATAAGGGAGATCAAAACCGTTATTTCTGACGTGTTATTTTATTTTAGCAAAGTTATGTTCTAGCGTTATATTTACTATGCTACTCCAAACATAATCCCTGGATGATTCGTTCAAAAGTTTTGGTTACAATCAAATCGTACTTCATTGTCGGAGACACTCTTGCTGGCCTATAGTGACAGATATTGCCCGGCTTACTCAATTAACCTACCTTCAGTTTACGGGGCACTCTATAGCAGTTTCAGTTCCAGCTCCACAGGGATGTGGTGAACATCAGTTGAGCTTCAAAACAACGGGAATCTTTCCCGCATCAGTCTCGTTTCAATTTTAATTTACGCAATAATATGCACACAAAAAAATACATAAAAATAATTCTGTTACAATTCGATCCCAAGTCCTTTAGATCACATGTTTCAGATGATACCATCTGGACTATATTTCCGCTTTACACCAACAGTATAACTCGTGACCACAACAAATACGTCAAGGTTCACTTGATTGAAGGTTTAGCTCGCCGGGTAGCCAGAGACAGCACTATTTTCATAACTTTCAGGGTAACGAAAGTTTAATTTTGCAATAACTCATTAACCAGTTGTCATAGCTATGAACTGACTTTAGAAGAAGTTGTTCTTCTTAACTGAATCTATAGAATGTAGTATACAATATATTTTTCAGGGGCACCAGGCGGCATATTTATGAATTTAATGAAAATGTATTATTTTCTCATAGTAAACTCCATACAAACTTAGAATCATTTGTGCTAAAACATGCTCCAACAGATTTGATTCAGATTTAGCATAGGAGTTCGTTGAAGGATTAGGAATTTTTCTAACTTGGTTCTGCGGTATTCAATTTTTTTCATACATCCTCGTGCCACCCTACTGCTCATATGAATTATGCTCCGCCAAGCACGATTGATGTTTGTTGCGTCTTCTTGAAGGGTAATCGAGACGGATGGTGTAGTAGGCGATGAAGCTGGAAATTGGCTTTTGATATGTCTAAGCCGGCTTTTTATCAAATAAAAATATTTTTTTATTTATTAACAGATTAAGGCCGAAGTGGCCTGTGCCGTATACAAAAGATTCCTCCATTCCACTCGGTCCATGGCCGCGCGTCGCCAGCCACGCAGTCTGCGAAGGGTCCGCAAATCGTCTTCCACCTGGTCGATCCATCGTGCTCGCTGCGCGCCACGTCTTCTTGTACCGGTCGGATTGCAATTGAGAACCGTTTTCACCGGGCTATTGTCCGACATTCTGGCTACGTGCCCGGCCCACCGTAGTCGTCCGATTTTCGCGGTATGACAGATGGGCGGCTCCCCCAACAGCTGATGCAACTCATGGTTCATTCGCCGTCTCCATGTACCGTCTTCCATCTGCACTCCACCGTAGATGGTACGCAGCACTTTCCGTTCGAAGACACCAAGTGCGCGTTGGTCCTCCACGAGCATGGTCCAGGTCTCGTGCCCGTAGAGAACTACCGGTCTAATCAGCGTCTTGTAGATGGTCAACTTCGTACGACGGCGAACTCTGTTCGACCGAAGTGTCTTGCGGAGGCCAAAGTAAGCACGATTTCCTGCCACGATGCGTCTACGAATCTCTCTGCTGGTATCATTGTCGGCGGTCACCAGTGAGCCCAAGTACATGAACTCTTCAACCACCTCGATTTCGTCGCCACCGATGCAAACTCGAAGCGGGCGGTTCTCATTCTCTTCTCGTGAACCTCTTCCTATCATGTACTTTGTCTTCGACGTGTTGATGGCAAGTCCGACGCGCTTGGCTTCTCTTCTCAGTCTGATGTAGGCTTCCTCCATCTTCTCAAAGTTTCGTGCAATAATATCAACGTCATCGGCGAAGCCAAGTAGCTGAACGGACTTTGTGAAAATCGTACCACTCGTGTCGATCCCTGCTCTTCTTATTACACCTTCCAGCGCGATGTTGAATAACAGACACGAGAGACCATCACCTTGCCGTAACCCTCTGCGTGATTCGAAGGGACTCGAGAGCGTCCCTGAGACACGTACTACGCACATCACCCGATCCATCGTCGCCTTCACTAATCGCGTCAGTTTGTCCGGGAATCCGTACTCGTGCATAATCTGCCATAGCTGATCTCGATCGATAGTGTCGTATGCGGCTTTGAAGTCGATGAACAAATGATGTGTGGGCACATTGTACTCGCGGCATTTCTGCAGTACTTGACGAAGAGCGAACACCTGGTCCGTGGTAGATCGTTCGCTCATGAAACCCGCCTGGTACTGCCCCACGAACTCTCTTGCAATTGGTGATAGTCGACGGCATAGTATTTGGGAGAGTACCTTGTAAGCAGCGTTCAGCAGGGTGATTGCTCGGTAATTACAGCAATCCAGCTTGTCGCCCTTTTTGTAGATAGGACACACGACACCTTCCATCTACTCCTCCGGTAAAATCTCCTCCTCCCAAATCTTGGTAATCACCCAGTGCAGCGCTTTAGCCAGTGGCTCGGCACCGTGTTTTAGTAGCTCGCTTGGTATTTGGTCAACCCCAGCGGCTTTATTATTTTTGAGCCGGCTGATCTCCTCCTGGATTTCTTGGAGATCCGGAGCCGGTAATGTAATGTCTTCCGCGCGTGCTCCCAGGTGCGTTACCGTGCCATCCTCGTCGTCTGCTGCATCGCCGTTCAGGTGTTCTTCGTAGTGCTGCCGCCACCTCTGGATCACCTCACACTGGTCCGTGAGAAGATTCCCGTTTGTATCTCTGCACATGTCGGCCTGTGGTACGTGGCCCCTGCGCGAGCGGTTCAACTCCTCGTAGAATTTCCGTGTGTCTTTAGCGCGGTACAGCTGCTCCATCGCTTCGCGATCTCGGTCTTCCTGCTAGCGCTTTTTGGTCCGGAAAACCGAGTTCTGCCTGTTCCGTGCCTGTTTATATCGCGCCTCGTTCGCCCTCGTGCGGTGTTGCAGCATTTTCGCCCATGCTGCATTCTTCTCTTCGACTAACTGCTCGCATTCGCCGTTGTACCAGTCGATTCTTCGGTCCGGGCCCACCGTACCTAGTGCAGTGGCTGCGGTGCTACCTATGGCGGATCGGATATCTCTCCAGCCATCTTCAAGGGCAACTGCGCCTAGCTGCTCTTCCGTTGGTAGTGCCACTTCCAACTGCTGCGCGTATTCTTGAGCCACTCTGCCATCTTGTAGCCGCTCGATGTTTAGCCGCGGCGTTCGGCTTCGACGAGAGCTATGCACTGTCGAAAGTTTTGAGCGTAAGCATACTGCAACCAGGTGGTGGTCCGAATCTATATTCGCACTGCGATAAGTGCGGACGTTTGTGATGTCCGAGAAGAATCTACCGTCGATTAGAACGTGGTCGATTTGATTTTTTATTACTTGGTCCGGTGATCTCCAGGTGACTTTGTGGATATTTTTGCGAGGGAAGAAGGTGCTTCGGATTACCATTCCACGGGAGGCTGCGAAGTTCACACATCGTTGGCCGTTGTCATTTGATACGGGATGCAGGCTGTTTGGCCCGATCACCGGTCTGTACATTGCCTCCCTTCCTATCTGTGCGTTCATGTCGCCGATGACAATTTTCACGTCTCGCAGAGGGCAACCGTCGTATGTCTGCTCCAGCTGCATGTAGAACGCTTCTTTCTCGTCGTCGGGTCTCCCTTCGTGTGGGCAGTGCACGTTGATGATGCTGTAGTTGAAGAAACGGCCTTTGATCCTCAACTTGCACATCCTTGCGTTGATCGGCTGCCACCCGATCACACGTTGGCGCATCTTGCCCAGCACTATGAAGCCGGTTCCCAGCTCGTTGGTTGTACCACAGCTCTGGTAGAAGGTAGCCGCTCGATGCCCGCTTTTCCACACCTTCTGTCCCGTCCAGCAAAGTTCCTGCAGCGCCACGATATCGAAGTTGCGGGGGTGTAGCTCGTCGTAGATTATCCTGTCACATCCTGCGAAGCCGAGCGATCTGCAGTTCCATGTTCCGAGTTTCCAATCGTGATCCTTTATTCGTCGCCTGGGTCGTTGCCGATTGTTCTGGGTCGTATTCTCTTCTGTATTGTTCGTTATGTGGGTTTTTTAAGGGGCGGCTTATAGGGCCTACGCCAACCACCTGTCTCGCCGGTGGGCCATCGTGCCAGGACTGCTTAAGGTCCCACCTGGACACCAGGACAGGTTTACACCTTCCGAAGAAGGGTAACCCCCCCTTCCCTGCCAGCATACGACCAAAGTTCCCACCGGGGTTGGTTACCCGATCTTCACTAAGGTTACTCGTATCCCAGTCGACGCCACGAGGAGGCCAGGGCTAGGAGTTACTGGGCAGGAAGCTAAGGACCGCAAGTGGGGTCTATTTTATGCCTTCAGGTACAAGAGGCTTACGCACTGCCCAGTCATTGTCGACCATAAAATATTGAAAAATATTGAAAATATTGACAGTTCTTTTGATATTATGAATCTTATGCTGTTTTCGGTTTTAGAATCGAGTCGCCCTAGGTTCGCTCTAATGTTTACAGTTTCCATATAAAAGTGACAGCTCCGAGCGAACCTAGAGCAACTCTAATTTAAAAACGAAATCAGCATTATAGTATTATCGTTTTTACCTGGCGCTGTACTCATGTTTGAATAAGTGTAACGCCGACTACCCCGGTAAGGCGTAGTGTCAAACATTTTAACGGTCAGTTTTTAGATCACCAGTTGTTCCATCCTCGAAAATCTAATTAGATAAGGATTTAAAAAGTACAGTGAGTAAAGTACCATGCGTCTACACAACGTTTCAGTTTCAAGGAAATGTTTGGTATTTCATGAGTGAAGTTCAGTAGGTATAGATACGGATAACAATACGACCACTGCGAGTTTCGCTTTTGGTACCACTAACTTCCACGTTATGATATATGATATATGATATATGATATATGATATATGATATATGATATATGATATATGATATATGATATATGATATATGATATATGATATATGATATATGATATATGATATATGATATATGATATATGATATATAATGATGATATAATCTATCAGCGGACACTAATAATGATGTGCAAATAAGCGATACGAACTTTGGGGCATGAACAGTTGTGGTACGCAAATAGATTTGACATTTCGACAGGGATGCCATAAAAACCACGTGACGTGAAAATAGAACCACATACGTTATCGCGCACGGTGTTCCTAAAACCGCTATTAACCAAAAAATGGCCATAAATTTGTCATACGACATTCGAAAGATACAGTATTCAAGCATCTTCTCAGTGAATTTCAAAATGATCCATCTAGAGATTCGAGAGAAATTGTGATTTGAAGTTTTATGACTCGTTTCATAAGGCTACCAGCAAACACCCACGGGTTTGGTCCTATCTCTATAAACAAAAAATATTTGTCTACTTATTTAGTACACGGCATTCGAAAGATATAGTAATCAAGTATATTCCCTGCAAGTTTAAAAATATTTCATTGACGGAATCGAAATTTATAACGGTTTGGATGTGGTATGCTGTCATAGATGGGTTTTCTACCAGACTTCAAGCGTGAATCCATGTTTGTCTATTGAGTATTGAGATCGTTTATACGTGTCGCGGTTTTTAAAGGAAACCCTTACCATTTTATTACATAAATATAATGTACAAAAGGTGTTATTTATATGGTGCACTGAAAAAAATATGAAAATAGGATTGTCTACCAAACGTAAAATTTAATGTGTAATTAAAAAACCTGTTTTAATCCACCTAGCGGTGCAATTGTGCCTTTCTCATTTCTCCAAACTATGATTTAATAGCTGGTTCGTACAATATAACATTATGGAATTGTCTTTCATTCTTATTACACTTTGTAAGTATATATAAGAGCACCTATCAGTTTGAATCGGAGTTTTCAATGTGATCGCACTCCACAACCCGTAACTCTGGAGCCGGAAGTCGGATGGAGATGGAATTTAATAGCAGTTTCCGGGGACGCAACACCTTTCATTTGAGACTAAGTTGATCAAATCGTTCTAGCCATTTTCGAGAAACCAATATAACCGTTATTCTGAATTAAAATGCTTCCGGATCCATCGATGGTGGCCAGTGTGGCCAAAGCGACTTTGAATGACTGTTGATGACCTAGATTTACAAATTCAACAGTTGTCTTTACATTTTGGAAAAAATTCCACCTTTTTACATTCATCGCAGAATTCGTTAGAATCGGGATTTGCTGCGTGATCGTACGTATCACCCTGTAATTCAGGAACCAGAACTCGGATTCACACAAAATTCAACAGCAGCTGATGGACCTTTCATTTAAAATCAAGTTTGTCAAAATCGGTTTAGAAAATTCCGAGAAACCGATGCGGACAAATCAACAAATTTTGTTTTGTAACCATACTCTTCAACTCGTAATCCGAAACAAGATGTCGGTTGAAAATGAAATTCAATAGCAACCTATGGGAATATTATACCTTTCATTTGAATCTTAGTTTGTAAAAATCGGTTCAGCCATCTCCGAGAAACCGATGTGGACATTTTGTTAACAAATCCGCACATACACACACATACATACATACATAGATACATACATACATACATACATAGATATATACATACATACATACATACATACATACATACATACATACATACATACATACATACATACATACATACATACATACATACATACATACATACATACATACATACATACATACATGCACACATACATACACTCATACATACACACAGATATTTTGCGATCTCGGCGAATTGAGTCGAATGTTATATGAGACTCGGCCCTCCGGGCTTCGGTTAGAAAGTCGGTTTTTGGAGCAATTGCGCAACCTTTCTATATGAGAAAGGCAAAAGAATAGTATTTAATTAGCTTAATCAGCATGAGTTCAATGTTATCTTCATGTGATTATATTTTGAAATGTTGGTGGAATGGGTTTGAAAGTGGTGGGAATGGGGGGTTAGTAGAGTGGGAGTGGAGGATGCGTCAGAAATCCTTCATCTTATTTTGGTATACGGGGTGGATGAAGGAAATGCGGGCGTGAGGGTGGTCCAAGGGGACGGTACTGATGAAGGAGGGAGATGTAAGGGCAAGGCGGGGGGGGGGGGGGCGGAGGGGCTCTGATGCAATACTCAGCTGCATATTTTGCCTTCCATTTGAGACTTGGTTTGAGAAAATCGGTTCAGTCATCACCGAACAACCGATGTGACTATAATTGTGGAATACGCCCGGAATTCCGGATTTCCGGAATCGTCGATAGTGAACAATATATTCAAAGAATGTTTGATTGGCAATCAGTGATCTAGATCTACGATTAGAAGTAATTTGGTGACCATTTCAATAGTGTTTAGCCTCTGAGGTATTACGATTGTACCGATTTATATGGGAAATTCCAGTGTATCCTTACTAACACCCCTGTAACTCCGGAAGCAAGAATCAGAACCGAATGAAATTCAGCAGCAGTCAATGGTATTACTGTATCTTTCATTTGAAATCAAGTTTGTGAAAATCGGTAGAGAATTCGTTGGGGAATGGGTGTGATATTAGCTTAGGAACTTGGCGGGTTCCCCGGGGGCCTCATGAACCGTCATAGGTGGCCAATGTGGTCAAAGCTGCTTTGATTGATCATTAGTGGTCCAGGCCCGCAAACTAGAGTAATGTTACATCAATTTTAATATGTTTTACATCATTTGAACATCATGGTGGTACCAGTTTATATGGGAATTTGCTGTGTCACCGCACTCTTCAACCCGTAACTCCGGAACCGGAAGTCGGATCAACTAAAAATTCAATAGCAGCTTATGGGAGCGTTATACCTTTCATATGAAACTAAGTTTGCGAAAATCGGTTCAGCCATCTCTGAGAAAATTGTGTGAGTTTAAATGACACACACACACACATACACACACACATACATACACACACACAGACATTTGCCGATCTCGACGAACTGAATCGAATGGTGTATGACACTCGGCCCTCCGGGCCTCCGTTAAAAAGTCGATTTTTACAGTGATTGCATAGCCTTTCTTTATATGAGAAAGGCAAAACCTGTTTTAATCCACCTAGCGGTGCAATTGTGCCTTTCTCATTTCTCAAAAATATGGCACGGAGGCTTTTTATGTTCAACATAATTGTGGAAATGTCCATTACATTCTTAGTACACTTTGCACTTATACACAATGGCATGCCAGCCACGAACTTGATGAGCTACGTGTCGACGGTGAAACACTTGAAACAAAAAAATTTCATACTCCATTAGCCTAATCAGCATTAGATCAATGTTATCTGCTTGCTAACTCATTTTGTCATGCGGGGATGGGTATGTGAGGAGGGCGAAAGTCCCATGAACGAACGACTCCCCAGCTTGAATTGGTATGCTTTGTAATATAGTGGTGGTTTAAAGATGATGGGGTTGAAAGGGAGGGGTATGAGGTGGTGGTCTGAGGGGTGATTTAAGGAGATTTTTAAAGGAGGGGAGTGAACAGTAGAGGGGGGGGGGTGTAACCCCTCTCCGTAAACCATCAACTACGCCCCTGTTAAAATCCAGAAACCTTATGCGAGTCGAAAAAAAAATTTGGCCCTCCGGGATTAGGTTGACGTTTTTCAGAGTGATTGCATAACCTTTCTATATGAGAAAGGCAAAAATGTGCAAAATCCAAAAAAAGTGAATCTTCGTCAAATTTTTTTCGTGTTTGCATCAAATCTCGACGTTTTATGCACCTTGAATACATTTAGCATCAAAAATAAAAATTCTATTTTTAATTTTTCCTATAGTTTTTATGAGAAATTTCTGTGTGGCCACACTCTGAAACCCGTAATTCCGGAACCAGAATTCCGATCGATCCAAAATTCAATAGCAGCCGATGGGAAGGTTGCACCTTTCATTTGAGACTAAGTTTGGGCAAATCGGTCCAGCCATCTCTGAGAAAAATGAGTGACATTATTTGACACATACGTACATACATACACACACACACACATACACACACATACACACACATACACACACATACACACACATACACACACATACATACACACATACACACACACATACAGACTTTTTCCGATCTCGACGAACTGAGTCGAATGGGATATGACACTCGGCCCTCCGGGCCGGGATTAGGTTGTTGTTTTTCAGAGTGATTGCATAACCTTTCTATATGAGAAAGGCAAAAATTTTCGAGATGACATAAAATCTCGACGTTTCATGCATTTTAAAGATGTTTGGCATCAAAAATACGAATTCGATTTCTGAATTTCATGAGGTCCCCCCTTTGAAAATTTTTTTGATCTTATATGGGAATTTCATATGTGACCGGACGATTTAGTCTATATTTCCGGACCCATATAAGCGATCCGTACGAAATTTAATAGACATCTGTGGGGATATTATAGCTATCATTTGGGACTAAGTTTGTGAAAATCGGCCCAACCATTTCCGGGAAACTGATGTGAGTTCGTCAATTTTGAAAGATGGCCGCTTTTCCCGGGTTATGCTTACGAACTTCGCCTTTAACGAGTTCTACCTTGTCAGGCATTCAGTACTTATGTTATTCAACAAATTAGCCCAGGCCCGTAACCAGTCATTTTGCAACTTGTAACACGTGGTTGATTCTCATATATATGGATGATGAGAAAATCAATGTTCGGCTACAAGATCTGATACCACTTACTTGAACCGCGGGCGAACGACCAAGAGGTTAAAGCCCCAATAAACAAACTTAGCTTACTTGAACCGTGGCCATTAAAAGATTCCTGTCACATTTGGAAAAAAATGGAATTTATTATAAAGGACACATCTAGGAATAAGACGGGCAGGGTCAGCTAGGATTTCGTCCTAGCTGACCCTGCACGTACAAAACGCAATGCGATAGTATCATTATACACGTTACATCTTTGCACATCCATAGTCTCCAATACGATTACCTGAAAAACAAACAATTGCCAAATTTGTGGCTGCTGTTCATATAATATTGACGGCAAAAACTGCGTCTAGTATCTCAAAATTAACAGTCAGCATCATTATTGAGGAAGTCGACACTGGTGGCCCGTAAGGGGACAAAACAAAATTGAAATCAGATATTTGCGAACATGGACATGGCAGTTACCACGATAATAATACGGAAGTGTACAAGATAGATATGAACGATCACCAAGACGCGGTTGGTTATGAAAAATATTTCTCAGTCAGTAAACAGGTCAATCGCACGAGATCTGTTGGACAACCATTAGCGTTTTATCATTTTCATTGTTTACATCGTGGAAATATATTAAAAACTCAAGGCTTCATTTAGCTAATGTATTGAACCGACTCAAATAAACGAATTATATAATAAAAATTTAGAAGTTTCATAGAAAATTGAGTACAAAAACTGTCCCAAAATTAACATTTATCGCTAGTGATGGCATCTAACAAAACTCATTTTATGCTAGATATTGGCTTGAATAAAGAAAGTTAGTTAAATCATACGCAAATTGGATTTCTGTAATAGATTAGAACACTGTACGCTTAATATAAACGTCAGGCATCTCACTCAAGCGTACTAAACAAAAACATTTCAATTAGCTGATGACATAGTTGTAGCCGAGACGATAGTTTTTTTTATTTTCGCATCATTTTAATGCAATAGTAATTCTATTGACACCCAATTTCATTTTATGTGGGGAATGCGGGCCATATTGAAACACTGTTAGTCTGGAAAATTGAACAATAAGCAAGAAAAACGTGAAAAAGTAAACAAGCCAAAAAGTGGTAAACCAGCGGTTTTTCTGAGGTGTTCATCAACCAACGAATCGTATATTACTAATTTTGTTGATATACAGAAACGTACACAGTAGCGGTAGGACTAACTGACGTTATTTTACACTTACTTTCCTTCGGATGTCAATTGATCAATTGATGCTAAACCACATATTAGTCAATCAACCATAATAAACTAAATGTTGCAACCCACCAGCAGCATTTTAGTCGCTTTCGATGGTTTCTAATTAATGCCTATGTAAGTTTTAAAACGACGTGTCGATAGATTGATCAGACATCAGTAGGTTATCACGGAGAGCGACTAAAATGTTGTAACTAGTTGAGTCTATAAGTCAATAAGGTGGGATTATTGTTTCGATTTCATGTTTTCATTATATTACAGTCTTTCGTTTTATTTTTGGTCTTTATGGAATAAGATGATAAGACATCACGGAGAAAAAAAGCAAAATGGAACCAATAAATTGAAATCGAGGGGAAGTAAGTGCGATGTATTCCCTTCTATGTGTCGAAATTAAGAGATGCTGAAATTATTGAGCTTGTTCACATTTATAGTTTCTAGTTATGTTGTCAGCAAATGAAGCATTTAGTAAAATTTTACGTAAATTAGATGATAGTAGTAACAGTGTTAAGTGATTTTCATTCGATTTGTGGACAATTTTCTTGAATAGATTAAATTCCGGGCAGTTACCTTTAGTTGATTAAATCATTGAAATACATAAGTCATTCCACGTCAGTATTACAACCAAAATTTCAATTCCTTCCAAAATGTTTTCTTACATTCTTTAGCTAAAAATAATTGACACGTATTTTTTGGTTTGGCTAAATATTATATTTTTTTTCAAGTTATTCGCTTTTGAACTTTTGAAGTCTATAAAATTGAACATTTTTCAATCACTGATAACTCGGAAACGGCTCGATATATGAAAAAAAAATTAAATAAAAAAGTTGCGTTTTCAAATAAGCTTACCAAAAAAAAAAAATCACAATTTTGTTGTTGTATAACTTATGAAATTTGCAATTACTTGAAACAAATTGAATTTTTTTAAGGCTGGACCAAATTTTTTATTTATTATTTTCTTTAAGTATTAAAATCATGTTAAAAAGATTGTGTAAAAATTTGGCAGTGGAATTCTTTGCGAGATATTACAATTATAAACCTAAAACAAGGCAATTTTACACTAAACGCCCAGTGAAAGGCCTGTTATAACTAAAATATCTCGTAAAACACTTCGAGTTCCATTCTGAAATTTTCACATAATCTTCTTAATATAGTTATGTAATCAAAATAAATTTGATTTCGGGGGACTTTAAAAAAATATTTGCTTTTAACATTAGAATACCCCCAAAAAAGTCTTAAATTTTCAAAATGCGAGTCATTCCACGATTTACAACTATAGTTTTAGTTCCCTCCAATTTTTTTGCATTCTTTAGCTGAAAATTATAGGCACGATTTTTTTTCCTTTGGCTGAATTTGATTTTTTTTTTCAAGTTATGAGTTTTTGAACTTTATAAAATACTAGCTAATACCCATCGCGCGTTGATGCGACTTTCAACGAAATAGGAGGAAAACACAATTTGTTCCGAAGCGCCATTTTGTAGGCAGATAATCCCCACCAATAGCACACAAACACGCTCCATAACAAATTCCTACTATACATAAATTTTTACGGCAATTGGTTAAGCCGTTTGGGAGTCCATAAATCATATACATACAAATATCGACTTTTAATAATATAGTGATTTTTTAAAGTTTTATAAATTTAATAGAATTGAACATTTTTCATCCCCTGATAACTGAGAAACTATTAGATTTCTGGAAAAAAGCATTAACCTTTACAGTACCAAGTTAAAATTTTTCTGAAAATTTTGTTTAAATTTTGCTCTCATTTCGTCAATTTTTGACCGAATTGGATGGAACCGGCTTTAAAAGATCTGGAATTTAGTCCAGTTTCTATATACCGAGTAGCGTTCAAATCCGTGGACCGGTTCCGGAATTAATCCGAATTCCCTTGGGGTATATCCGGCATCCCAGTGGGGTGACGGACGAGTTTTGAAGAAACATCCCATAAATTTAAGTATTGTAATGTGCTACATATGACTATTTCCCATTGATCCTTCACAATAGATATGAATTGGACCAATCTTGGCCACTGGAGAACTGTTTCGGGAGAACCTAAGAAAATGTATATATTTTTCTATCATTCCAGCGATTTGGGTTCATAGCTTTATACGAAATGCGAAGTTCTTCCAATCATACGGTTCTACAGCTCCCTCAAGGCCATTCCGGCACCGGTTCTGTACGGATGGACATTTGACGTCATTTTGAAAACCAAGATGGCGGCTTCCGGTTACCACAAAACAGTGAAAACCACCATCAATATGGGTGTTATTTGAAAGAGAACGGTCAGCAAAAGCCGGAAATTGATAATTGACGCCATTTTGAAAAGCAAAATGGCGATTTCCGGTTACCACAAAACAGTGAAAAGCATCATCAATATGGGTATCATTCGAAAGGGAGTGGTCAATAGAAGACAGAAATTGATTTTTGGCGCCATTTTGAATACCAAGATGGCGGTTTCCGGTTATCACAGTGCAGTGCAAACCACCACCAATAATGGCGTCATTGTAAAGCGCTAGCAATCAGCAAAAGCCGGAAATTGGTTTTTGACGCCAATTCGAAAACCAAAATGGCGGGTTCATGTTCCAAAGAAACAGTGAAAACCGTCATCAATATGGGTGTCATTTGAAAGGGGTGTGTCAGCAGGAGACGGAAATTGATGATTGACGCCATTTTGAAAACCAAGATGGCAGCTGCCGGTTTCCAAAAAACAGTGAAAACTTCCATCAATATAGGTGTCATTTGAAAGGGATTGGTGAGAAGAAGTACGAAATTGATTATTTATGCAGTTTTGAAAACCAAGTTTGCGGTTTCCTGTTACTGCAAAACGGCGAAAACTATCATCAGTATAGGTATCAGAAAGGGGTAGTCATAAAGTGATTTTTGACGCCATTTCCGAAAACCAATATGGTGGCTTCCGGTTACTACAAACAACAGTGAAAACCATACTAAGTATGGGTGTCATTTGAAAGGGGGTGGTCAGTAGATGTAGTGGTGGCGGTGGTACTACCACCTTTGTAGCAGGAACACTCTTCATAGCACTGAGCAATCTTTACACGACAAGCATGACGTGTTCAAGCATTACTCTCTGACCATACTCAGCATGCTACTGTACGAAGGGCCAAAAAGGAATTGCGTGGTTGGAAAGTGACTTCGCTTACATGTACTACGGAAGCTTGCTTCCAATAACAAGACCATATAAGCCAATTACAATGCATTGTTATAAAAAGTAGCCTCAATAGGTGGGGAGAAAATCCTGCGCCATGTTCACGAAATGTTAGCAACAAGAATCTGGCTACTCCACTCTTCCTGTTCAAATCGTTTTAATCAGATGGCTTGATGGTCCCTCTCAATTCCCATGTATTCTATGTAAGGGTCATTCCACGCGCAGTGATCAAGGCACGTGTAATCGACCTTCACGGATTTGAATCAAATTTGGTGGAATTGTTCATCTAGGGCCAATATATAAAAACCCAAATTTTTGTGTCTATTCAATCACCGCTCGGGCCATGGGAGCCCCCCCCCCCCCCCCCGTTTTGGCAAATTGTCAAAATCCTTGATTTCCTTTTGAACATATTTCCGCTTCTGTTTACTCTAGAACCAAACCGTAAGATGGGTTTTGAAGAAAATTGTTCAAGGAGTTTAGAAAAAATATTAGTTATTGGCGGCAGTGCTGCCAACTATCCGATTTTTTCAGCAAAATAGCAAATCAGCGATATTTTGAAGCAAAAAAACGCTATTTCCCATATAAAATCGCAGGCGCACAACAATAAAAAACCAACTTGAGGATTCTGCGTTCACACATAATTTATTGTGAAGTAGACGAGAAATTATGAAAAACTACGTTTTTGGTTTCTTTTTAGCAGATCAGGGTCAATTTTTATGACTGTTTGAAGATTTTCTCAATTTTGGCCAATAAAAATGGATTTTTTATATGAGTTCTTCCCTTCAAAACAGTGCATCTCAGGATGCGCTCAAATTATATTGAGATTATAAGTGTTTTTATGTAAAAATATCTACAGAACACGATGATATTAGAATCTTCAAAATTAAAATATTTGTAATAAGAGAAAAAATAACTTTTAATATTTAACTGAAAAAATCGCATAGTTGGCATCACTGCCGCGAAAAGTTAAGCTCCTTGAACAATTTTCTTCAAAAACCATTTTTTGAATGGATTTTATAGTAAATAGAACCGGTGATATTTGTAGAAGACACCTAATTTCTATCTCTCTCCGTTGAAAAGTTAGTGTTGGCGCCATCTATGCGGTCACAGGTGGCACTAAAACTTTCTAATCAAGACATAACTCGTATTATGTATTGCAATTCTTCCGAACATACTATTCAGCTAAATCTAACCATTATTCCACAAAAATGTTTAGTTTGTTAGAACCTAGTACCGATACACTACCATGCACTGCTAGGCCCCATGCAAAACTGACTCAGACACCACTTCGCTAAAAGTTTAATAACTTCTTTTAACAAAGCCGAATTGACTAGCAGTCTTCGACAAAGTTGTACACAATTAAATTATATTTCCTATTTTCATTTACAGTGATAATTCGATGTATACTGTGCCACCTAGCGGTGAAAATGCGAGCTAGCGGGTTATCTCCATATAAATTGTCGAAAAATCCCATACAAACTTCAGGCACGTTGGTCCGGTAGCTAGACTTGTCCGATTTGCTTCAAATTTAGAGCAAGTACTCCTGGTGGGACTAGGAATCGACTCAGGGGTAGGCCGATAGGGGTCACGTCCTTACAATCGTCGAACGGTTTTGTGTAATCAGATAGGTGTACTAATTTTTGTTTTATGTTTGTATACAAGAAACATAGGGCTTGGACAGGCAACCGCTCTCCTCTTCCTGCAATAAGTGTGCTGGATATGCTACACATAGCTATGCGGCGGTACGGTTTTTTGGTGTTGGTGTTTGTTTTTTCGTGTCGTGGAGAAGGCGGCCATCGAGGTTTTTAGATAGTGACATCGAACAGACGCCCCGAGTTTTTTTGTTTTTCCGGGACAGTTCCCCGCCATAATAACCAGTGCGGTGAAGTGCGCGTGTGCGACGGTGACAATCCCGTTCGAAAAGTGCCGACCCGTGGTTCGGGTACTCAAGTATTTTGGTGTCGGGTCGATGGAAAGGGAAGCTAAGCGCCAAGGAGCAACTCGCTTCCCCGGCTAAGTATAAAGGACCCAGAAGACGCTTTTCCGCTCTCGCTGTGAAGGATCAGCCGAACGAGCCTAGCTCTCCTTCACAGCTAAACATCAAGGAGAGCGAAGCAGGGTGGCCAAAGGTGCTCCCTGGGAAGTACACTGCGGTGACTTCTGGGATCTCTCGCGGGGAGCGAATAGATCCGGCGATGATTCGCCATCGTCGCTAGGGAGGTTCCAACAAAGGAGCCAAGCTCACCTCCCTAGCTAAAAGTCTAGGACCGCTGCCGGCGCAGCCAACGACACCAGCAGGAGAACGCGGCCGTTGTGTTCCCGGCCGGTCGGAAGAAACCGCCCGCCTTCCCGCCATCGTCAGAAGCAGCTGATCAACTTCATCGACAGAGTGCAGCAAAGAGGAGATTTGGTGGAATAAAAGTCGGTATATCTATTAGTTTATTTACCTTTTTTTTTGTTGTGAAACGAAAATCCGTAATTCTGTAGAAACACCTAGGCCGCCCTGAAAAGAAGGGTACGCCGGGCAAACAAGAACCCGAGTAGTGGAAAACCCTTACTTACAAAGTAAAGAAAAAAGTAGGCAACCGCGGCATCCCAGTCGCCGTCGTTCCCCCAGCATATTATTCGGCAGCGGCTCACGAGTCAAAACTTCTTGATATCATCCACAGCTTTAATTGAGGCCAGCAATCACTCCATAAACGATGAAGTCATCGAAGAAGCCCCACACACCTGCATGTATACCTCACTATGAAGCCGACACCGACACCAACCACGAACGCGTGAATCAACAAATACATCTCCAATGCAACGCACGATCACGATCCGCAGTATTGAACGAGGAAAAATGAACTAATCTTGTTGAGATCTGCGTTCAACATATTGACAACAATATGATTTAATTCGGTTATTCTCGCATCGTAATGACTACGAAACGGGAGCAAGTTTTAAAAGTTTCGCTGAACTATATTGAAAATCAGTCTAAATCTGTACCTTTTGAGTCACGAAGAAACTTAGTTGTCTGTCACAACAGCACATACTTATTGTTGGTGTGAAATAGTTGTTGAAATAAAAATTGCTACTTGGGTGACCGTTCATTTCTAAATAAAACCCCTACCGATGATGATTTTGACTATTTTGTGGTACCACCATTTTGCTTTCCAAAATGGCGTCAATCAATATCCGTATCTGCCGACCATCCACTCGCAAATGATTTCCATATTGCTGACAGTCTTCACTGTTTTGTGGAAACCGGAAGCCGCCATCTTGGTTTTCAAAATGGCGTCAATAATCAATTCCCGTCTTCTACTGATCACCCCGTTTCAAATGCCACCCATACTGACAATGGTTTTCATTGTTTCCTTGGAACAGGAAGCCACCATTTTGGTTTTCAAAATGGCGTAAACAACCAATTTTCGTCTTTTGCTGACCACCCGCTTTACAATGACACCATTATTGACGGTGGTTTTCACTGCTTTGTGGAAACCGGAAGCCGCTATCTTTGCTTAGAAAATGGCGAAAAAATCAATTTCTGTCTTCTATTGACCCCCCCTTTTGAATAACACCCATATTGACAATACTTTTGACTGTTGTGGTAACCGGAAACCGCCATCTTGGTTTTGAAAATGGCGTCAATTATAAATTTCCTTTTTCAAATAAAACCCATATTGGTGGTTGTTTTCATTGTTTTGTGGTAACTGGAAGCCGCCATCTTGGTTTTCAAGTGACCATTTCTTTTCTAATGACACCCATATTGATGACGTTTTTCACTGTTTCTTTGGAACAGGAACCCGCCATTTTGGTTTTCGAATTGGCGGCAAAAACCATTTTTCGGCTTTTGCTGATCGCTAGCGCTTTACAATGACGCCATTATTGGTGGCGATTTGCACTGCACTGTGATAACCGGAAACCGCCATCTTGGTTTTGAAAATGGCGTCAAAAATCAATTTCTGTCTTCTATTGACCACTCCCTTTCGAATGACACCCATATTGATGATGCTTTTCACTGTTTTGTGATAACCGGAAATCGCCATTTTGCTTTTCAAAATGGCGTCAATTATCAATTTCCGGCTTTTGCTGACCGTTCGCTTTCAAATAACACCCATATTGATGGTGGTTTTCACTGTTTTGTGGTAACCGGAAGCCGCCATCTTGGTTTTCAAAATGACGTCAAATGTCCATCCGTACAGAACCGGTGCCGGAATGGCCTTGAGGGAGCTGTAGAACCGTATGATTGGAAGAACTTCGCATTTCGTATAAAGCTATGAACCCAAATCGCTGGAATGATAGAAAAATATATACATTTTCTTAGGTTCTCCCGAAACAGTTCTCCAGTGGCCAAGATTGGTCCAATTCATATCTATTGTGAAGGATCAATGGGAAATAGTCATATGTAGCACATTACAATACTTAAATTTATGGGATGTTTCTTCAAAACTCGTCCGTCACCCCACTGGGATGCCGGATATACCCCAAGGGAATTCGGATTAATTCCGGAACCGGTCCACGGATTTGAACGCTACTCGGTATATAGAGACTGGACTAAATTCCAAATCTTTTAAAGCCGGTTCCATCCAATTCGGTCAAAAATTGACGAAATGAGAGCAAAATTTAAACAAAATTTTCAGAAAAATTTTAACTTGGTACTGTAAAGGTTAAATAATGAAAGCTGCGTTTTCGGATGATCTCGGCGGATTTTTTGTAATATTTGTTTTTGTTAAATAATTTATGTATTCTGCAAATATTAGTAACAAATAATTTTTTTTCAGGGTAGAGCCAAAAAAATCTTTTTAGCTTTTTCAAATAATTTATATTTATATCGAGAAGATTGTGTACAAATTTCAGAAAGAAATTCGAAGTATTTTAAAATTGCCTTGTTTTAAGTATATAATTGTAATATCTCGCAAAGTATTTTGATACCCACTCCCAAATTTTGGCACAGTTATTTTATCATGATTCTTAATATTTAAAGGAAATAATAAGTAAAAAAATTGGTCCAACTTTAAAAAATTCAATTTGTTTTAAACAATTGCATATTTCATAAGTTATATAACAAAAAGAAATTGCAATTTTTTTCAGTAAGCTCGTTGAGTACACAACTTTTTTATTTAATATTTTTTCCATATATCGAATCGTTTCCGAGTTATAAGTGATTGAAAAAAGATCAATGCTATAAACTTCAAAAGTTCAAAAACTAATAACTTGAAAAAAAAAATCATATTCAGCCAAAATAAAAAATACGTGTCAATTATTTTTAGCTAATGAATGCAAGAAAAAAAATTGGAAGGAATTCAAATTTTGGTTGTAAATCAGACGTGGAATGACCCATATATTTTGATCCTATTGATCACCAAAGATCCTCCTTCCTAACTGGGGTATGCCAAAAAATTTTGTTAGCATGATTCATTAGAACTGGTAATAGTTACAGGACGCCAGATCAAGAAAATAGAAGTTGAAATCTACAATTTGTTTGCTAAATCAGAAGATTTTGTGCAAACTTCTACATTCTCTTCGATCGAACATTTTATGGATATTTTTCTACGCATTTCGATTTAGCGTCTTCTACACCTTTTAAACGTGTAGCTTAGAACACCTTGCGTTTTCCAGCACCGTCAAGGATTGTCATATTCGGTTAGCGCATAAATACTGAGAACTCTAGAATATCCATTGTTGCAACGAGAGTAAATTGTAACTTGTAAATAAAAATAAATAATAAAAAACAAATTAAACATCAATAATTCGTTGATGTACTATAGCCTTTCTTGTGACAAAGAACATGGATTGTCTTAGATTTGGCTTTGTTTTCATTAAGAACTTTTCAAAATTTCGTTCAGTTTCTAGCGACAATATGAAGTAATTAGAACTAAAAGCTTTATGCAGGGGCGGGTAAAGCGTAGTTGGTAAATCGATTGCCTTGTACGCAGCTCATCACGGTTTGTTCATCAATCCCGCACATATAGGGTTAGAAATTTTTCTAAAGAAATTTTCTAACCCAAAAAGAGGCGAATAACCATAAGGTTAAAACCTCTATAATCGAAATAAAAAAAAGCTTTATGCAATATTTTTTTAAGCCCCTCCCGAAATAAACTCCTGGCTACGGGCCTGATGGAAATTGTGAAAGTTATTAAATCTTTGGTAAAATTTTTATGTTTCTTTGGGTCAACTTATTGAACCGTCTCGATCCCAGTATTTTCTTGAGCTTATTTCATAATATATGAGGGACGCTCTGTTACAACTCTGTTAAAGAAATAAATTGAAGAATTTTGAATTTGAATTCCAAAATTATTTGAAGAACGTAGAATATTTTGTAAGTGCACTTAGATGTTTTACGCAATGTATTGTAGTATATTGAAGTTTTTATGGACCAGTACAGTAAAATTAGTACGTCATAGAAGCCAATGTGAATCCAATATCATTGTAAATTATAAACTTCTAGACGTTTTAATAACGTAAAATAAATTGCTAGTGGAACAAACCGTGATGAAATAGGTGTATAAGCCATCGTTCGTGAAGCTAGTGCCAACATGCGTGTCTTTTAATACCAATTTTTTGATGACGTCAGTCCACTGAGTGGCCTGAAATTATTGTTATCAGAAATCTTGAATCAATTGGATAAACGAGTTTGAATAATACCCCAGATTAAATTCTTTCAAAATTCTTCAATTTGCATGTTTAACACTATTCTTATCATATTATTATGAAAAAAGCCCTAGAAAAAAAAATTAAATCGAGACGGTTCAATAAGTTGACCCAGAGAGACTCAAAAATTCCCATTCTAGAAAAAAGTTAAGTGCTTTCACAATTTCCATCCGATTTAAACTATTGTGCTTATTTTTATTGGTTATTAGCAGGCTTTAATAATTATAATATAATTTTTGGCGTTATTTTATCTTGCCCAAAAAACTTGACCAAACGCTCATTTTTTTTTAAAAAATGAGGTAAAATTAAGAAAAAAAAAACCAATAAATTCGTAAATAACATCAGAACCTGTAATCGTACTAAAACAAAATGTTCTAATGATAGAAAGTGCATTAAATTACCTTCAATTCGACATAATAATATTTCATATCGATGCACTACAACTGAGATATTTTGATTTTACTGAACGAATCTTTTATTTTTATGTTGAAGTTCATTTTTTTACTGTAACTCAAAAATTGTTCTACTGTAATTTTTTTGGACTTCATTTCGGATTCAGCACATGATTTCATATTAAATAAAGACCACCAGCTTATTGAGTTTAGATATTCTTTGATACATTTATATGTCATCTCATATCATCATTCTGGCGTGTTGTCCGGGATACCATGAACGAAGTAGCGACTGGCACCACGGATAATGGTACACAGAAAGAATATATTCGTACAGATAATTTTCATAAAATATAGGAACTTTTCGAACATATGATGAATAGTTCATAGTTCTATAGAAACACTTTTATTTTTTATTACGAGTTTTTCGTAAAAACGACGAAACGTCTTTTGTTAGCTTATTATGAATCGGCTTCATTTGGCAAACGAATTGTTCGCTGAAATATACGAAAGTTTTTATAATATTTACAAGCACCAATCCGCCAACGTCAAAAAAGCTTTAATAGAAGTAGAATATGGTGTCGTTGTTGCTATACCGTCGCTGTTGTGCTATCTTATGACAAGCGCCTTTTTGCACATTTCGAGAAAAACGATTTTTAAAGTTTGAGATTGAATATCATGAAACTTATAAATGGTAGAAACAATTCAGAGAAGACAATTGATGCTTCTACCTATTCTGTACTAATCTCTCAAATATTACGAAGATCGGTTGACTATGTTGCGAGTTTTCACTAAAAATGTTAACAAAAGTCGCACTCACACGTGTCATAGGTGTGCATTGATGAAAAAATTTGTATGACGTGTCATAATCGTGCATGGAAAATTTTCCAAAGAAAAAAATCATCAATTATGAACTTTTATTCATATCTTTGGCTTCATTTGGTCTATAAACAATCGGTTAGATGCATTTTGAAGGAAATGAATCAGGGAATCTGGAAAAAATAGTTATTTTTAGTTACAGTGTTGCCAATTAGGCAATATTTCCAGTTTAAAGCTAAAACTGCGTTTTTCTCGTAAAACATGTATTTTTCTTTTGAAAATTATTATGCCATTGTGTTTCTACGACATTTTTACACATAAATGCAACTAAAAATTTATTATAACTTGAGCAAATCCCAAGATATAATAATTTGAAGCGAAAAACTCACAATTTCTAATCACTTTTCACGCTATATTTCAGTAACCAAGCAAAATTTCAAAATTCTGGTCGTTTCCATCTTGTAGAGCTTCGTTAGACGAGTAATGTGGCATATCTAACTCAGTTTACCCCAAAGTGGCGTTTGTCATAAGATAGCACAACAGCGACGATACGTCAAATAACTGTTGATCATCACAACGGTCAAATAGTCAATTACCGTATCCATGTCGGTCGGTGCCAGGAAGATTTCCTGAACCTCTTTCCCTTCAGTAGATCCAGAATCCGCAGCAGTACGGAGTCGAGCGGATTCAGATGATCCATTACGAACTGTTCATTGGTTTTGCATGAATAAGTTGTAGTTTTTCTCTCTTCGGGATAATGCACAAAGAAACCGAGCTCGTCCATATTCTGCCGAAGCAATGCCAAAATAATATGCTAATAAATACGAAAACTTTTCTAAGATGAACGCAAATGAATTCGTGCGACCAACGAAATCTTTCGTAATATACACAAACATGTATTAAAACAAATGAAACATTTCGTTTCATCAACGAAAAATAATTTCGTTACCAACGATAATATTCGTGCAATGAACACCAAGTATGTAAAATTTACCAACACTTTCGTTCATCAAGGGGCAATTTTTTCAGTTCATGAAACTAACAAAACCTACTATTTGCAATGCGTGAAAATGCTTCGTTGCCGAAAACGACGAATGAACTCGTGCATTGCACGATCAATTTAATTATACCGCGAAGGCACATAATTCCATAATTCCGCGCAACCTGAGTAAACCTAAATTCGTTATGATAAATCAATCCAAATTGTTAGAGTTATGCAATTGGTCCCACTGGTTAGAAATTTTATCATGTTTCTATGCAAAATTATGATAACAGGAGAATTTGAACAGAATTACACAAAAATTGTAAGAATGAAAGATGTGTTGTTGCACCAAATTCCGCGCATCATATATTACACTGATTGAAATTCCGCACAGCGCATTATTTAGCAGGATTCCAACAAAAGTGGAAACTGATCTACATCTATTGGATTTTGTATGAACGTATTGTTTAAGAATACGAAAAACTACCTGAACAGAATTTCTAATCAATTTTAGGCAATATCCCTAGGTTCTTCGCCCGTTGCACGTACTTTGTCATTGGTGGTTGTCACTATCATTCAAAAAACGTCTACATCCGACAACTATCTTCAGTGGCGGATTCAGGGGGAGGGTCCTGCGGGTCCGGACCCCCCACCGAAAATTTTCAACTTGTTGAGAAATTTTAAATTAGGTTTCAATTTTATATTAGGTTCAAACTGTTCTCGTTTGGGTACTTTGCCCTATGCAGTGTTGAGATGTGAGTACCGAGAGTAAGTGTAGCTTAGATCATACTGCTGACCTACAGAAATGAGTGCTGATAGGTGAGTGACTATCTGCCATAAAAGCATAATTGGTGGATAAAAATTAGTATATATATATATATATATATATATATATATATATATATATATATATATATATATATATATATATATATATATATATATATATATATATATATATATATATATATATATATATATATATATATATATATATATATATATATATATATATTATACATATATATATATATGTAGCATCATCGTTACACACTATGTGCAACATCGACCGTATATTCGACAAAACCAAGCTACCAATTGTTCTCGTTTTGCGAAATCTTTTTTCCTATTCTCAAAAGCTAGCGAATAGAATTCATAAAACAAAACCCGATGATTTGTTTGAAAATGGGTTATTGTTTTGAGTCCCTATATAAACCAAATGAAATGAAAATAGATTTAGTCTTTATAGTTTATTACGAAACACGTTGTTTCCTTTACGCCGCACCGAAAGAGCCATAATTGGTGACCCCGACTAAACGAATCTAAACGCACAGTTCAACAGTTCAACGATGTCCACCGAGGTTAAGCATGGACCTGAAGCCGGATCGTCACAGGAGCCGGAAACCGCGAACGTAGAGACGATCAACAACCCACGTTTGAACCCACCAAGTATGACAGCATCGAACATCGAGTCATATTTTCTGTCGTTGGAATTTTGGTTTGCCGCGTCAGGCATCGGAAATCTACATGACGCAAAAAATACAATATTGTCATGGCACAGGTGCCACCGAACAAACTAACAGAATTGCGATCTATAATAGATGCCACACCAGCTAACGATAGGTACGTGTACATCAAAAGGAAACTTATCGAGCATTTCGCCGATAGTCAGCATAGACGTCTCCAGCGCGTACTGTCCGATATGCCACTTGGTGACATGAAGCCTAGCCAACTATTCAACGAGATGCTACGAGTGGCTGAAAATTCGTTGGGTGAAGCCGTGCTTCTTGATTTGTGGGCCTCAAGACTACCACCACACGCCCAAGCCGCAGTGATCGCTTCGAAAGGAGATGCAGACGAAAAAACTACCATCGCTGATGCAATTGTCGATTCAATGGGTCTTCGCGGCTTAACAGCTACAACAGCAGGCATCGATACACTTACACCAAAAACGCCGTCGGCATCCACAAACTCACCGGAAGCAAAGAACTCTGCCAGTATCGAGATTCTGCAGCAAGAAATTTCCCAGCTATCCAGAAAATTCGACCAAATGTTCTCGCGAAAAAATCTGCGGGACCGATCACGTTCTCGCAGCAGATACACGTCGGATCAGCGCAATAGCCACGAATTGTCATACGAAGTATGCTGGTATCATCGCACATTTGGAAGGGAAGCAAGACAATGCCGAAAGCCGTGCTCTTTCAGACAATCGTCCAGCAGCCAACAATGACGCCATCCGACTGAGCTTGCATCGGAGATCGGCGAACTTTCCGATACAGCTACAACCTTTCGTCTCAAAATTTCCGACACAACTACAAACATGCAATTTCTCGTCGATACTGGAGCCGACGTGTCTGTTATACCGAGAAGGTCCGATTCAACCCAACTGAAACCAACCGACATCAAACTATTTGCCGCAAATGGAACACCAATAAAAGTATATGGAGAAGCATTGCTGAAGGTAAACCTAGGCCTTCGGCGAGAATTTTTATGGTCATTTCTTATCGCAGATGTGACATCAGGAATCATCGGTGCAGATTTTATCTGCCATCACGATTTGCTCATCGATTTGAAGCGCCGTCGTCTAATTGACAACACAACAAAGCTCGAAGCGATGGGAGTTTTAACAAGCATGAGCGAGCACTCCATCAAAACTTTTACTATTACATCACCGTACGCCGAACTGCTGACCGAATTCCCCTCCATCACACGGTTGGCACCACCAGGTACAATTAGCAAATCGTCCGTTGTCCATCGCATCGAGACAACTGGTCAGCCGACTTACGCCCGACCGAGACGGCTTGCACCAGAGAAACTTACAGCAGCACGCACTGAATTCGAACACCTGATGAAACTGGGAATATGTCGGTCATCCTCCAGCAGTTGGGCTAGTCCACTGCATATGGTAAAAAAAGCGGACGGCTCATGGCGCCCCTGCGGAGGTTACCGCGCTCTAAACGCCCAAACGGTCCCGGATAGATATCCACTGCCGTACCTACAGGATTTTACAACCATTCTGCAAGGCAAAACTATTTTTTCTAAAGTTGACTTGCAGAAGGCGTTCCACCAAGTACCCATCCACCCGGACGATATTCCTAAGACTGCGATAACCACTCCATTTGGATTATTCGAGTTCGCTTATATGACGTTCGGCCTGCGCAACGCTGCTCAAACCTTCCAACGACTGATTCACGAAGTATTGAGAGGATTTGACTTCGTTTTCCCATACATTGACGATATTTTCATCGCCTCGTCATCGCCAGAGGAACATCGAGATCACCTTCGGCAGCTGTTCACTAGGCTACGAGATCATCATCTTGCTATCAATGTTGCCAAATGCGAATTTGGTCGAGCCGAAATGTGTTTCGTTGGACACTCAGTTTCAACAGAAGGTATTCGTCCATTACCCGAACGTGTTGAAGCCATTCGTAACTACCAGCGACCTTCGACTGTGAAGGAACACAAAAGCTTCCTCGCCATGATTAATTTTTACAGAAGGTTCATCCCGAATGCGATAGAGACACAAATACCGTTGCTTCAAATGACTCCTGGAAACAAGCGAAACGATCGTTCGCAATTGGTTTGGACGAACGAGACAATATTGGCGTTTGAGCAGTGCAAGCAACAACTCGCACAATCTGCATTGCTTGCGCACCCAGCAAAGGATGCTGAATTATCATTGTGGGTGGATGCTTCAAATGTAGCAGCGGGAGCAGTCTTACACCAAGTGATAGATAAGGACGTTCAACCATTAGGATTTTTTTCCAAGAAGTTTGACAAAGCTCAGCTCAAGTATAGCACCTACGATCGAGAACTGACTGCGATCTACTTGGCAGTGCGACATTTTAAGTTCATGCTAGAAGGACGAAGTAGTCACATCTACACCGATCACAAACCGATCGTGTTCGCCTTTCGCCAGAATCCCGATAAAGCAAACAATCGACAAGTGCGCCAGTTGGACTACATTGGACAAATCACCACTGATATACGACATGTATCTGGCAAAGTGAACATCGCAGCCGATTTACTCTCTCGCATCGAAGCCGTTCACGCTGTCCCGTCGGTTGATTTCAATGCTCTCGCTGCCGATCAAGAAACCGATGAGGAGCTACTGACGATTCTGGAAGGTAAATCATCGTTAAATCTACAGAAGTTCATCGTTCCAGGTAGCTCTCGGCAGTTGTATTGCGACTGTTCTTGTGGTCGCATCAGACCTTTTATCACAAGACAGTTTCGTGAGAAATTTCTGCAAGCAACCCACAACTTATCGCACCCAGGAACCCGAGCGACAGCTAAACTAATGGCCCAACGATTTGTTTGGCCGAATATACAAAGAGACAGCATTGCCTATGCTAGAAGATGCATCCAGTGCCAACGAGCAAAGGTGAACCGACACACACAGTCGCCCCTCAGCAGATATACTGCACCCGACAGTAGATTTTGCCACATAAATATCGACATTGTTGGGCCATTTCCTTTAAGCAACGGCAATCGCTATTGCCTCACCATCATCGACCGATTTACCCGATGGCCTGAAGCAATACCGGTTCCAGATATGACGGCGCCTACAATCGCACAAGCATTAATTTCTGGTTGGATTTCTCGCTATGGTGTACCAACTCACATCACATCGGATCAAGGACGTCAATTCCAGTCGACGCTCTTCACGGAATTGGTACGTATGTTTGGTGTGAACCATATTCGAACAACACCATATCATCCACAGTCCAACGGCATCATCGAGCGGTGGCACAGGACATTGAAGGCAGCCATACTGTGTCACAACCCCGATCGCTGGACCGAGCACCTACCGATGATACTTCTGGGATTGCGCACCATTTATAAAGAAGACATCAAATCATCACCAGCCGAAATGGTTTATGGTACGACCCTTCGTATTCCTTCGGAGTTCTTCGGAGAAAACACACACCACATTGTCGACTCGGAATTTGCGAACAACCTTCGTGAAGCTATGCGCGAGCTACGACCGTCCGATACGGCCTGGCACGGAAAATGCAACGTGTTTGTTAATCCCGATTTGCAGACATGCAAACATGTGTTCATCCGTAACGACTCGATACGACCGTCACTATCACCACCGTATGATGGTCCATACGAAGTGCTAGGCCGCACCAACAAACACTACACAATCAACATCAACGGGCGACGGACTGCGAATATTTCGATCGATAGATTGAAGCCTGCCTACACAGTGGAGGACCATCAACCACAACCTACCATCGATCGTGGGGCTACAACTACAACCGTCACTCGTTCTGGGCGACGAGTTCAGACTCCGCTTCGTTATCGCTGATCTTCGCCCAGACTAAAAAGGGGGTACTGTAGCATCGTCGTCATGATTATTCGTCACAACGACCGTGCGACATCAGCAACCATCATCGTCACACACTATGTGCAACATCGACCGTATATTCGACAAAACCAAGCTACCAATTGTTCTCGTTTTGCGAAATCTTTTTTCCTATTCTCAAAAGCTAGCGAATAGAATTCATAAAACAAAACCCGATGATTTGTTTGAAAATGGGTTATTGTTTTGAGTCCCTATATAAACCAAATGAAATGAAAATAGATTTAGTCTTTATAGTTTATTACGAAACACGTTGTTTCTTTTACGCCGCACCGAAAGAGCCATATATATATATATATATATATATATATATATATATATATATATATATATATATATATATATATATATATATATATATATATATATATATATATATATATATATATATATATATATATATATATATATATATATATATATATATATATATATATATATATATATATATATATATATATATATATATATATATATATATATATATATATATATATATATATATATATATATATATATATATATATAAAATTTTAATGGTGTGAAGAAAATTATGTAGTCAACTTAATGTTTAATGTGATACATGATAAAAATAATTACACATACATTCACTGACTGGTCTGCAGGAAAAGGAGAAAAATGCGAGAAGTTTCGGAAAAAGAGAAGAAAAGAGAGGGAGTTGGTTAAGGATAGGTGGCTACTGGATTAAGAATTTCATTAGGTTCACTTTACGAACGAACAGCCCAGTAATCAGACAGGAAAGTTTAAAGGAAAAAGTTAGTGAGTAAAAAGTAAGCTAATATTCGGAAGTCAAAAGCTATTTATAAAAAAAGCGTTAAAGCATTTAAAATTATACAAGAATCAGGTATGTCAAAATCAAACTCCACTCATGTACCCAGTAGCATAACCAGTGCCGTCTTAAGACCACTCGGGGCCCCTGGGCACAACTGAGCTGAGGGGCCCCTAGAAGTGAACAGGTATAAACTGATGTAGATGAAATGATCCCCAGCATCAGGAACCATCTATACCACCTTGAGATTTATTTTCCACTGTATATAGTAGGTGCAAAGAATAACTCCTATTACTCAAGCAATTACGCAGAACAGGTATTGTCAATGAGTGAATATTGTCCCAATACTCTTGCAGAATACGTTTAGAGAATATGAAAATATAAAAAATACTACAGAAATCAAATTATATGCAGGAAAATTTAGATTTCCATCAGTATAGGTGGCATTGTAAATGTCCAGGTACCGTCGAAAAACGGAAAATGGTTTTAATAGATCTTAAAAAGATATTAGCATTTCTAATCAATCTGACCGAAAGGGGCAAAGAGTCTAACACACTTACTATATGCGGTTGCGGGAGTTCGAGGCGAGCTACGTACACTGTTATGGACTTACCAGCTGCGCTATTCCCCCACATGATTTAGTATGATCTTAATATTTGTAAGACACTGTTTGAGGCTGAAGAGTGTCTCCGTCAATAATGAGGAATGATGGAGTAAGGCGGGTTAAACGTCAACACTAGAATGTCGACGATTTATTCAATAATTGTCCTTACATTATAACCAACTGTGAAAAATATTTAGCAATATGCTAATAAAATTCAACATGGTAATAGATGACGACTACATGATTTACAAAAGTTACATTGATTCGTACAATGTTGTTCTCGATTTCTTGCTGTTCCTGATATGATTCAGCTGGAAAAAAAGTCAATTGCCAGCTTGACGAAAAAGCCCCATTTTTTCAATCATAATTCAACACATTTACAGATGACAATATTGAATATTTCAGCTATTGAAATCAATCGATATTATGTCGAATCTAAGTGCTAGATTCATTTTAGATATTCGCATTTTTCGCTGCAGAAATAGAACGATTCTTTGACATAGTATCTCTTCATGCACAAATTGTTGGTGATGTAGATTTTTGTTATATATTCTGACAGAAGTTTTGTGCATTCTTTTATAGTGAACGGTTCGGAGAGGCGAAGATAGCAAACAAGTACATTATAAGTAATATTAATATGTTCATATTCAACGAATTAGTATCTCTACGACAGCGCTGGTAGTTAAGTGGCAAGTCTAAGGTTTTGATGGTAGAGTCGCCTCTCTGGTGTCGGTGATAGAGACAGAAAGAAAAAAAAAATAACAATAATTAGCCTTTTCACCTTTCGAAAGTACAAATTTTCAATATCTTCATTGTTACGTAAACAAATTAACATAGCGAAACATCGAAATTACTCGAACCTATTAATATGAACAACACAATTCATTTCAACAATTCACTACTAAAACTATTAGCAGTTCATTCATAATCGGCCACATACAGAAATGCAACCATCTACCAACGAAGCTCATCAAAGACGAAAAGTAAATGATATATCACTTTGACTGCAATATTATACAACATGTAAACCCAAACATAAATGCATAAAAATTTAAGTTATAAAAAAATCATTTCAATACCAGTCATGTAAAACAGTCGAAATAGGAAACACATTGAATGCACGTTGCCGTGCGGCACAAATCTTCGACTATTGTTTTCTGATTCTAACGGCCTAAAATATTTCTGATAAGGTGGAGTGTCGTATAAAAATAACATAATTGATTCTGTATTAGTTTACGACGGCATAGTGGAAAATGCCTAATCTGGCCGCGAAAGCATCGTGAAATCTCAAGAAGTCCAGGAGTCATTTTTAGAGGTATCATGAAGATTTGTCGATTCAGAATTCCTGATGTGATGAAGAAATTAAAATTTGCCACATGCGCGGATCGCTTGCCAAACAAGGATTGTGTACCGAATTTGGACATCTTCTTCTTCCACTTACTGTACAACTTCAATATGCAAATTTCGCCACTTTTTTGTCGCTCCTGCTGGGCGCCTTTCGAACTTTCTATACGTGTTGTAGAAAATATTTCATTGGAGCGAATAAAGGCGATATAACCCAGGCTCATTAGCCAGGGCAGGGCTAAATACCTCCGTCCCATCTCAGAAGCTAAGGACAAAAGGAGTGACATTAATCCTCTTAGCCAAGTCACTCCCAACGATTTACTAAACCCCCATCAAATTGAAACGGTCGGTACAGTTGTCCACATTTCTTCCAAAATGATTCGTTGATTAAATTCTTCATTAAATGAATAATTTGATTGCCGTATAATTTTGAATCATCTTCATTCTGTACGCTTCACAGTTGGCCTGGCCGCTTTAAAGATTGTGTCACATGCCATATGTGCCACAAACATTAATACTGACAAGAAAAATTGTGGGCGAACGTCTGCAATTTTCCAGGTTTCTTACATGTATTGGCTGTGTATGTGTAGACTAGACTAGACTAGTATTGTAGAAAACATTTCATTGTTTTTGCTCAAAATGATTTGAAACTTGAATCGAAATGTTGGATTGACATTTGAATTGGTCCAATACCATCCTAGACATGTAGTGCCTCGTTCCCTACCGCTACCATCACTCCGTTTGATTGTCTGATGCTCTTTAAACATCACATAGGATAAGGTGCAATGTGTGAATCCGAGCAACTGATCCATTGTTACCCCACACGCTAAAGAGTTATAAACAATTAAGAGCTACTTTTTTTTGGAACTAAGCCTTCAAAATGATTCTATATTCATCCTAAGTTGGGGGCCTCTAAAAGCCCGGGGCCCCTGGCCCTGGCCCAGTGTGCCCATGCGTAAAGACGGTATTGAGCATAACCTCATTGAAGAAGAAACTTAACTTTACACCATCCGCCAATTTCCCTCTAACCAGAACCCATTCAGATTCTTTTACGAAACCTTCGAGAAGTGCCGTGCCTTAAAAGCACAGGAAACGATACTAGTTCGGAACTTTTCATAGCGATCACGCAGGTCCAGACAACCGCTACTCTTGTGGGAAAGGCAATCGCCACACGTGGAAAACCAAAACCACCCATGACAATGACCAGCTCAAGCTCGAGTTCATTCGTCGAACGGTGGTGATCATCCAATCCAGTATCCAGCAGCATCGAGCGCGTACTCATTCGCCGAAGCGCACCGTATGCTCAACTAGTCGACCACCCATCCACCCAACAGGTCGAACACCGACGATACCGACGTGATCTTCATTCACCAAACCCCCGAAGGTCGGGAAATCGTCACCAGCAGCAGATCCAGTCATCGTCGGCCGGCCGGAAATACACCAGCATATACACACATTGTAGGTAATAAAGTTAAGATTAAATTTGCTCGAGTCGCAATCTGATTGGTGCCCCTATAGCCGACCTTGAGAGTTCCGTCTCTCACGCTCGAGCTCGCCTGTGCAAAAGAAGCCGTTGAGAGCCCACCCCAGACGGTCCCCGTGGCTTGACCAAGGACTAGGGGCTTTGTCGAAGTCCGTCTGACCAAGAAGTAACAAAACACAATATAATTTCAAACCATATTTGACTACTAAAACAGATTTTCATTAAATGAGGCTTTAACGTATAACATATTGTACAATATTCATTCCAAAATCAAAATTTCGGACCCATACCAAAAAAAATTTCTAGATCCGCCCCTGACTATCTTCTACCAACTGCCTTCGCCTCTTTTTTCTAATTCCTCTTTAACCTCTTCTCGCTTTCTCTTCCCTTCGTGCTCTCACTCGACCGGATGTAGTGGTGTTGCGTGTTAAAATTCTTCGCAGTATTCTGTCAACTTTTCCACAATGCCTCATCGACGGGATTCTAGACGTGTGGTTTAGGGTAAGGTGTCTTAGGTGGCCTAACTTAATGCTAACATTGAATCATGCTAAATTTTAATTCGGAAAAGAGAACATTTCTAATTTATAGTATTTTAATGAGCCTTAATACATTGATGAGATAATGACAAAAAAATCTATGTATTTCTTTAAATCAAACTATAAGTTACAAGAATTTCTTGTCCGTGGATCTGGTGAAATTGTGACCGGTTTATCAACGGTAACACAACTGGTACAACCATGATGTCCAAAGGATGTAATATATATTAAAATGGGTGCAACATTACTCTAGTTTGCGGGTCTGGATCTCTTATGATCAATCAAAGCAGTTTTGACCACATTGGCCACCTATGACGGTTCATGATGCCCTCGGGGAACTTGCCAAGTTCCTAAGCTAATAAAACACCTATTTCTCAGCGAACTCTTGACCTATTTTTACAAATTTGATTTCAAATGAAAGACACAGTAATCCCATTGACAGCTGCTGAATTTCATATGGTTCTGACTCTTGGTTCCGAAGTTGCAGGTTGGTTAGTAAGGTTACACTGGAATTTCCCATATTAATCGGTACAATCGTAATACCTCATAGGCTAAAAACTATTGAAATGGTCACCAAATTACTTCGATTTGCACGTCTAGATCACTGATTGCTAATCAAACATTCTTTGAATACATTGTCCACTATCGACGTTTCCGGAAGTTCCGGATTCCGGGCATATTCCATAATTGAAATCACATCGGTTCTTTGATGCTGAACCGATTTTCTCAAACCAAGTCTTAAATGGAAGGCAAAATATGCAGTTGAGTATTGCTCAAAATATCCCACCATCTCAGACCAACCTCCCACATGCATTCCCTTCATCCACCCCGTATACTAAAATAAGTTAGATGATTCCCGACGCATCCTCCCCCTCCCACTAATTATATCCCTTCCCTTCTTCCATAAAGTTATCATGAAGCCAACATTGAACTCACGCTGATTAAGCTATATAAATATTATATTTTTGTTTGTTTCAAGTGTGTCAGTATCGACATGTTGCTTGTCAGGTTCGTGACAGCCGTGCACTTATATATGCTTATCAAGTGTAATAAGTATGTAATAAACATATCCAAAATGTTATATTAAACATAACCAGCCATTAAATCAATAAAATCAATCAAATGGATAAATGAGAAAGGCACAATTACACCACTAGGTGGATCAAAACAGGTTTTTTTTTGTGTTTTTGTTTTTTACGTTAAGCCTTTTATACCAGTTTTACTAAGTTAGTGGCAACATTGATCAAAAAATGAACAAGTTGAAGGGAGGAGAGTAGATTCCGTGGAAAAACATGTTCGCGGATTTTAATCCGCGCCATTCTATTCATTTTTAGATCTGTTTTTCTGTTGCCATTGGCTTAGCAAGTGGGTTTGTTGACGCCACTAGTTTTAAGAGGCTTCTATTAAAAATTCCGATATAATGCAACCATTGAAAAAATCTATTCAATCCCCAACTGATTCGTCAGTATTCCCAGCGACTCTAGTCGCCGTGTAGGACAATGTTGAGCTGGAGTGGGTGAATATTTTTTGCATGACTACACTTCAATGAAAATCCTCCTCGGTAGCGAATGTGACGGCAAACTGGATCCGCACAATGAAACGTGAGTGGAAAGGATATCAATTTGTCAGTAGATCCTAGGAATTTATTCGCCTCAAGTGTATAAACTTTCATTGTCTGTCTGTGAGATGTGAGATAACTTGCGGCACGGTCAATGAACAGAAAAAAAAATTCCATCATATATTCTGTGGCTTGAAAAACCATAACTCATCATGATTTGGGGCTTGGTTGAAGAAAAGAGGATAAAATTTATGATTATACCGGGTCCCTGCCCACTAAAATGGGTAAACATGTGGAAAGAGGAATGCTTCTTAAACATCTATCCGGTTTCCGGCGTTTGTTTGCAATGTGACTTTAGCAGGATGGAGTGAGGGGCCATTGTGGATAATTTAGGGGGGGGGGAGGAAGGAGGTACGGGAACGTAAACGCTGTTGGTTGGGGATCTAGGTGAGGGTATGACAAATATCCACGTGGACACCTTTAATAAATGGAATAGGTTAAACAAATGTGCATTTTTGACATAAACGCTTCTTAAAATGTTTTTAAAATATTTGTGTTCAATTTTTTGCTTGTAAATACATGTTAGTTGTATTTAACATATGGAATTTTGATTGACTTGTAAACCTGTTTTGTTCCACTTGACTTGTTCGATGCTATCGAAGATTTAACGCGTATCCAGTTACAATTTCGAAGTGAATTCGTTCACTGATACCAGAAAAAAAGGAAACGAAGAAATAAGACCTTTAGTAGTAAGACAGTAATCTGTGACACAGTAAATAGCAACTATTTCCCACTTCAGATAGCGTCCAACGAACCAGTCTCTTCAGTCGCATCACGATGCCCTCATTGCTTACACGAACGCACAGAGTGACTAACCTACGAGCAATCTAATGAAGAGGCTATTTCGACGGACAATTCCAACACACCAGATGAATTCGGACTCGTTGTGGTTTAGAAAAACAAGACTCGCATTCCTAGAATCAGTGCACAGTGGCACAACTTGGTGGACTAAAGTCCAAACTTTTCCGTATCGGTTCATATAGGACGATTTTATGTAATTTTGGTACGCTGAATTCGTTTTCGATATTAAAACATTTCAAAAATGAACATTTACTATTGTCTGGTGTCTCAATTTTTTTTTTTTCTAAATCGTTCTTAAAATTTGTGTATATTAATTTTCGTGTGCTAAATCGTTTTTGATATTAACATTTGTAAAACAAATTTTATTATACATTAGGGTGGCTCAAAAATATAATTGTTGTGAACATTAAAAAAAATTAAAGACATTTTTGTGCGCTCAATCCCTATGTTGGTTATAAAAATAGAAGTTAACTTTACTACTTATTAGAGTTGCTCAAAAGTAAATATTTTGTCTTTTATAATGATTTCTTTCAATTGTAATTTGGGAATTTATTTTCCGTATTCAAACTAATTGATTGACATCTCATTATGGGGCTTCAGAAATGACTATATTATTTTTAAGGATCAAATAAGATGTGGTCGACTAATTTAGGAACGTTTAATTCACTTGAATTAAACAGTTTAATAATACTTGGTATGAAAACTACATTTTCTTTCATTTTCAAAACAAACATTTTGAGCGTCTTAGTGGAATATTGATTTACATTCACTAATCAACAAGATGTTTAACGATTTTGTTTTCGCAGGTGTGTTTTAAGTTAATTAGATTGCTTATTTCATACCTCAAATAAAAATAAATGCAAAATCCTTTTTTCGCGTATATGGTTCATTTAAAAATGGTCTTATTTTATTTGGATAATATCGCATACCCTTAAGCAATATCAGTGCTATGCAAACTCGGATAAAATAGTCTCACCAAATGACCAGAACTCAACTGTGTTCACTCAAAAGTAAGTTAGCAAAAATAGTTCATGAAACATTTTATGACACATTTCAGATGGTTGAAAATATTTACTGAATTTTAAATATTCTTAATTCCTTTACCACTTAAAAACCATACTTCCCACTCGGCTCCTTACTCTTGATCACTAGTAAAACCCTTGTAGATCATGCTCTAAATGCTATTTGAATGTTTTGCATAAATTAGTGTCATTATTCTAGTTATCAAGTGAATATTCAAATTAAATATCAGTAATAACCATGCGTCTCCATTCACAGTTTTTTTTTTCAAATTTTGACTGCTTATCGCAAGTTTTCGCAAAACTATCATAGGCTCATTTCAAAGAGAAAATGAAAAGCTTTCGAATTAGCATAGCGTGATCGCGGGCATTCGCGGGCGTCGTTGTTGTTATCGCTTTAGAAGTTCGAATTCAATAAAAATTCATGACAAACAGTTATCTAAACACTAACTAAACCAACTAGTGACTTATTTTTGTCGATTTAACGATGTAATTTTATCACACGGATAATTTTGGTGAAGTAATGCAATTCATAAAATCAACCGTTTCTTTGAAAAACGAGAATAACCGTATGTAGTTCCTATGGTCAAATAATGCAAAAAACACTTGAGTTATGCCCTTCAAAAAGCTGTCAAAAATTCATCATTTTGCATTCAAATCACCTAAAATCTCGCGAAAATGTCTCTGAAGGCTCAGCTGATACGAGAAAAATACTAGTGAGAATATCGCAATAACCTTCATATATGGACTTAAGTCCGGGCTCGTCCCACTGTGCAATGTAGCGCTGAACCACGCGCTTCACCGAAGCGAAGAGTCAGTAATCAAAGCCCGCTCATTCTACATGGCTGTCCTCATTATGTTGCTCATTAAATCTGGACAACGTGATATGTTGACCTGATTTTGCTGCTTATAATGATGTACTCCTGGGTGTGATGTCTTTAAGTCTTGAAGCTGGGCTCTGATAAAAGCATATCCTCGAACAAAAAGTGTAAAGGAAAAACTTTGCTTCGCCAGATGCTGAAAAGTACATGAAGAAATTTGCATCTTGGAAGCTGTTTTTTCTGCTACCATGTCGAGCTTGGTCGTTTCAAGCTGCTGAATGTATGTGGGACGAGATGACCGGCAAAGTACGTCCCATCATTCGTTAGTTTCGTCTTACTAAATGTGTTCCGAATCTAGTCGAGCTTACTACAGGTTTATGTCTTCTGATTTTATATCCTCAACACGTCCTGTGGTGACAGTGTGCTTTCTTGGACCTGCTGAGAAGGAAGACAAACATGCTTGCTAATCACTTTGATTTATCTACTACCATTTGATGTGTGTGCTTTCCCTTTTCGGTGGGATCACGTACGAACACTGAAACAACATTTAATCCATCATAGAGTTTCAGTCACTGTCTTTTACTATCGACCAACAACTTGAAAATGTTTAAATTTTCCTCACTGAGAAACATCTTATACACAATCAAGCTCCACGTTCGGCTTGACTCATTTCAACAGTTCCATCAATGCTAGCAGACTAAAATCAGTAATACTAGAAATCGGATTTAAATCCTGTCCAGTATAACATTAAAGTAAGAACTTCACCGTACACGTAATTTATTCCAAACAAATAATCTTGCAACGGGGTCAGAATTTTCATTTCAAACTGACTGAGGGTCAAATATCTTGAACGTTATCGAACGCATCCAGCGTTTTTTTCTTCTGCTTCAGTTAGCTATTGGTGATAACATCGCGGAACTCATTTAAAATCATATCGATAAACAAGCATCAGGGTTATTCCTGGATTAGGGATCCTTTTTCTCTCTTATAGCAATACATGCACCGAAAGGTTGGGCGAAGGGTTTGTTAAATTGTTAGAAAGGGGGCGGGAGTAGACCACTCGATTATTACAGGACACTGACCTTTTAGATACAGAGCGACATAATCCAAACAGAACCTTCGGGGAAAGGTCGTTCTTTTTCATTTTCATCTCCTCAAGAAATATAGGTACTGTAAAAGTTGATTTTACATTAGAATTGGGTGGAGAACCGTTAAAGTTCATTGTTTTGCATTTCTCATATAAAGAAAGGTTATGCAATCACTCCAAAAATCGATTTTCCAACCGAGGCCCGAAGGGCCAAGTTTCATATCCCATTCTATTCAGTTCGTCGAGATCGTAAAATGTCTAAGTGTGTATGTATGTGTGTATCAAATAATGTCACTCAATTTTCTCAGAGATGGCTGAACCGATATGCACAAACTCAGTTTCAAATGAACGGTATAACGCTTCTATAAGACGCTATTGAATTTTTAGTTGATCTGACTTCCGGTTCCGGAGTTACGGGTTGAAGAGTGTGGTCACACAGCAAATTCCCACATAAACTGGTAACCCTATGATGTCCGAGTAATGTAATATATATTCCAATACGTTCAACATTACTTGAATTTGCGGGTCTGGATCACTAATGACCAATTAAAGTAGTTTTGACCACATTGGTTACCTATGACGGATCTTGATGCCCCTTGGGAACTCGTCAAGTTCTTGAGCTAGTGTCACACCTGTTTTCCAGCAAACTCTTAACCGATGTTTACTTGATTTCAAATGAAAGATATAATACTCGCATTGACTGCTATTGAATTTCATTCAGTTTTGACTTTTGGTTCCGGAGTTACAGGTTGGTTATTGCGGTGACATAGGAATTTATCATATAAACCGGTACAATCGTAATACCTCATAGGTCTAAAATCTATTGAAATGGACATCAAATTACTTCGATTCGCCGGCCTAGATCACTAATGACGAATCAAAAATTATTGGTAGGTATTGTCCACTATCGATAATTCCGGAAGTCCCGGGGTTCCGGGCAAATTCCAGATCTAAAGCCACTTCGGTGATGACAGAACCAAATTTCACTAACCTAGTCTCAAATGTAGTTCGGCGTAGAACCCTCCATCTACCCCTCTCCCTCCTACCTCTTAACCCCCCCCCCTCCCTCCCTCACTCCCCACCCGTTCAGACCAACATCCCACATGCATTCCCTTCATCCACCCCGTATACTAAAATAAGTTAGATGATTCCCGACGCATCCTCCCCCTCCTTCTAATTATAACCCTTCCCTTCTCCACCATGAAGTTAACACGAAGACATCATTGAGCTCATGCTAATTAAGCTATATAAATATTATATTTTTGTTTGTTTCAAGTGTGTCAGTATCGACATGTTGCTTATCAGGTTCGTCACAGTAGTGCACTTATATATGCTCATCAAGTGTAATAAGAATGTAATAGACATTTCCACAATGTTATATTAAACATAACCAGCCATTTAATCATAGTTTGGATAAATGAGAAAGGCACAATTGCACCTCTAGGTAGATTAACACAGTCGTTCGATTGAAACACATAGTGGGTTTTAGTTTTAAGGGATTTGCGTCAAGCCGGCGCTAATCTATTCCGACAATAAGTTAGTGTCGGTTTCTGATGAGGCGAAGCCGAAACGCAACATAGTATGAAATAAGGATTTGTGCCCTCCTGTACAAAGACTGGTTTTAATCAACAAATTTTCACCCCAGGTGAGAAATTTTGGTTTTTACCAAATTTTCCTCCTTAGGGTGAAATATAGCATAAAGATTAAAACATGTTTTTGTATTATATTTGCCGCTAATTACTTTAAATTTACTGTAGGGGAGAGTGAGGACACTTGATCCTTGGGGATATTTAATTCCCTGGCCATATCTCCCAATCTATCCGCATAAAGATATCACAATATAAAAAGAAAATGAAGTATTTGTTCATTTATGATGTTTAAAAAACAAATTTTATGTATTTCATTTGGGTTGGAAAAGTTATATAATATTTTAGAAAATATGTGTTTAAATCCATTTCGAAGATCTTTTTACAAATTTTTTGGACGGTTGTATGAGATCGTTGAACTAATTACTAATGAATATTTCCAAGTACGATTACTTTCTAAGGGTTTTTGCCTAGAAAAACACGTTTTTGAATAAAAAGTTTCACTACACATACAAAAAAAATAAATTTTGTTCACCTCATACAACAGATATATTTGGCCTGTGTTAAACCAAAGAGGACCAAGCGCCATTTTGAGATACATGCTCTAAAAACGTTATCGCATCCAACATAACACTAGCAATGCCCACATCTATTTATTTTAAGGAACACAATTAGCAAACGAAAGCAAATCAGTGTTCGTTAACTTGCTATGTTAATGATAAGTTATCTAAAAATGCATTTTAACATGAAAAATACTGGAAAAAAAATTGTGGCGCTCAGTTCGGTTTGGCTTAACGCAGGCCATTTGATCCCTGTAATGCTGGGTATTCTTGATTCCTATCATTAGTTCGCTCAAACACTTTCAAAATGTATAAAAATAGAAAAACATCATTTTCATAACGTACGTTGCACTATTAATTGATCTAAAATGTTTTTTTTTCCGTAAACAAATGATGGCATAAGTTATTGAAGGTTTAAAAAGCCAGTTGAACAGCACTGATTTACCGCAAATACTTGTCTCGACTTTCTACTGTGGTTAAAGTTTGTCGTGCATCTAAAAAGGTAGTCCTATTAATTAATTCGTCAGGATAGTTGGTTAGCTGAACTTTCGTATCTATAGATCATAGTGTGCTTTGTTTCTTTAGACCTAGTAGGCGGGGGATCAAGTTATCACACGTTTTTACAAAAATATGTGGGAATGTTTCAAGTTATTCTTTATAATAATTATGGTGGTTCTGAAAAGAACCTTTGTTGTTGGCGTCTGCGTTGATAGGGGATGCGCTGCATTCTAAGCTCGTTGAGACATTCATTCATGAAATGAACAAATTTCATATTTTCTTGCTTTGAAATATCAATGTTAAAATCTCTTGAAACAACCATCGGAATCTTTTTCCTAGCGTACAGGAATGAACACGCTTAGCGAAAAACTAAGGGCGGGTAATGTCCGGGACAGAACCGCGATGATCATATTCTTAAAATTCTGCTTGTATCTCTTTCAAATGGCTAAATTTTTCGCATTAAGTTCGATTCACCGGGCTCAGCGAAATTTTCCCGTTCGTTAATATATTCAGTAAAACAATTTTATTACTGATTTCTCCGCATTGAATACAGGTCAAAAATTTCATATAATGATTGCAACAAGCAGACAATGTACTTGTATGACAGGTGGGAGTTTTTGAAGTGGTTTTAGTGGAGGTAACAATATAAAATCGTGTATTGGACATTTTACAATGATTCTCCTTAACCCTGCAAAACCACGGGGTTGGCAGCAGAGAGTTAAGTTGTTTGGAAGAGATGACAGTTATTATACAGGGTGTTTGGTTCATGGTTAAGAACCTCTCGAGAGATGATTGACTGTCATATTTGGAGAAAAAAATTGTTCTACACATACCTTCAAATCTCAACCGTTACTAAGTTATTGAATTTTTGTGTTAAAAACTTAGTTGTCTTAAAATAGCTCTAACTCAAAAAAATATACTTTGAATTTCAAATCTTTTGGATCTAATGGATAGGTGAGAAAAATTTGCACTGAAAAATGTCCTCAAATGTTTCAGCTAATGAGGTGAAGTAACCTTTTCACAGTAATATATTTAAAATTTAACAATTTTGATCGATTTTTCGTTCATTTCGCGAAAATCCTAATAGTTACCATCACCATTTTAATAATTCAGATTTTTAGTCTTGAAGAGATGTATAATTAGTTCTTTGACATGATACACTTATCTTGTCTTGTTTTCATGTGTTTGAGTTATTGAACTTGGATATTTTTATCTCATATTCACTAATACTAGCTCTTATTGAAAAAGTATGGCACTTATTGTACCTTTGCTTATTTTTATTCGAAAGCCAGGAAAATTTTGCAGAGAAAAATGTATTAATACCTTTCAGTTAAGTGAATTTAGTATTCTTTTAGAAGTTAATTAGTTTAAAGTTAATGTCATTATTAGCATTTTCGTTATTTTCTTAAGATAGTAAATAATAAACTTCACCATTCTTATCATGAAATTAATGCATCTCAGCAAGTTCTACAATTCTCCCTTTGACTCCATTCAATTATCTCTTTTAGTTTCGAAGCAAAATCATTTTGATCTTCTCGTTTTATATGCAAAAACAACGATTTCGTACCCACTACATTTGTGATGAGGTCATGCTGTGTTAACTAATAAATTGCAGCGAAATGAAAAGCGAAGTGTCAAGTGTCAAATAACAAGTTGTAGAGAATATTAAGGGGCACCAAACGAACAATAGTGACTATAAATTTAGTTGATTAATAATCAGAATTACAAAACTCTCCAAAAAATGCAAATTTTGAGTTATTTTACTAATGAAAAGCCTTTTAGTACACTTAGCTAAAAGATATCTGTAAATACATCGAAAGGAAATTTTCTCAGCTTTCCAATGAAGCCCTGGCAATAGCGATACAAAGCATATTTTTTTAGATTAGAGCCTTTTAAGAACTTGCAAGTCAATTACAGGAAAAGTTTAGAAGTGAAATTACAAGAAAACGAGAAGAGATAGGAATATCATGTTGAAGAACAAATTATAAATCCTTCTGTTACCATCACCGATTCGCCAGGAAAGTGTACAGGCCCTTTGAAAGCGCCAACCAAAGCGACACTTTAAATAGTTGTCATCAGTACGGTTTGGCAGGAGGATGTTAGGTCGATCGTAGTGTCAAACAACAGGAAACAATATTGCGAGATTGCGAATTATTTACGTGTTGCTAGTGAACCGAAACCTAAAACTAGTGAACTATACTAAAACTAAACCTATACTACATTATATCTTAATTGCTAAAAGCTAAGCTAAACCTATAAGTAAGTGAAAAAATGAAATCTTAGTATCTAGAAACCTTAAACTAATAGTTACCTAACTAGGTGGGCGAACCACGTTGGATTGAAGACCAAGTGTCGATTGCCAAGAAGGCCACTATACATTGTATTTGCGTGAGTTGAAAACAGACAGTAGTATCGATTATATCAAGAATGAATTTATTATAATTTGATTGATTGTAATTACAGTTAATTTCACACACTCCGAGTTGGATTGCTGATCCTTAAAATTACTTGGGAGAAGAACACTAAATTGTAAGGTACACACATTAAAATCATAACCTTAAACTAATTTTGATGATTTCAGCTTGAGCTGACAAATAAATTGCTGCTAACAGAAAGTGATACTTCTTGTTTATCTCAACACCTTCTCAAACCCATCTTTTGGATAATAGATATTGCTATAATCGTAATTCATTATTTTGAGAAAACTAACAAAAACATTATCAACACACCAACTTTGAACTACTTTTCAACTGAAAGGTTATTAAAACTAATTGACTGAAAGATATGAGAACACCATTCAATAGAAAATTTTCTCATGTAACCAATGGAACTAAAAGATTTAAAATACGAGGAATATTTTTCGAGTTAGAGGTATTTTAAGATAAATAAGTTTTTTACACAAAAAGTTCAATAACGGTTGAGATTTGATGGTATGTGTAGAACGATTTTTTTTCTCCAAATATGACAGTCAATCAGCCCTCGAGAGATTCTTAATCATGAACCAAACACCCTGTATGATAACTAAAAATATAAAATTGTTCTATAAATTGCAAGTTATTGCCGTGTTAACCTGAAAATTTGTCATTTCATTCATATAGGAAAAATCATTGAAATTATGTCAATTTATGCTTTGCAAGATTTGAAATAACTTCGAAGTGTGGTCACGACACCCCTGTTATGTCATATACATTACCAACCCATCTTTTTATGATTCACTGGTAAAAGTACGGTGGTAGCCGATTTGATTGATCGTCCGATGCAGCTTCTCACGACCACGCACGTCTGTTATGCACTGCGTCTTACACACGTCTGGCTTTGCTGCGACACCCCTATTTATAGGTTTTATCATTAATGTTGATTCTCATTTAAAGTAGTTTTTGAACTTTTTGAACAAATTTTATATAGCAAACAACGTATCGGTAGCAAGCGTTGAACGTTTTCCTTACGATTTATGAAACAAGATTAGCAATCCGTTCAGTAGAAGGAAAGTTATTAAGATTCAAAATGTACGTAACGCTTTCGCTAATTTGCGCTACTATCGCTTTCTCGCTCGTTCTCGTGCGATCATGAGCCTTTCCTTTCCGTCCGGCTTGTAATGGCATAACCAAAACTAATATATCGGCTTTCCCCCACCAACTGCTCTCGTAAAGCAACCCAATACGAATGATCATAGGAACAAACACGTAGTGGACGTATATTTAAAACTTTTCATTATTTTATTGTTCGGTTGCTGCACCATATTGACGGCTCTGTGCGGGATGGGCTGAAAATTTTCACTTTTCCGAGTCATTTTCGACAGATTTTCCAAAACACTATTTTTCCGTTGACAATGAATGTCCTACAAATTCCAAAATTTAATACAACATTGGTACAAATATTTTCGACAAAATGCCGAAGAAATTGATTAAATCCATTCAGTACAACAAAAGATATAAGCGTTCAAAATCTTACATCATTTTTCTTCCGAAATTTTGAAAAGGGGCCCCTATATTGAAAGGTAAGTCGTTAGTCACGACAAAAAACTGCAAAAAACGCCATTTTTACACTTTCAAACATTCATATCTTGGAAACTAAACATTATAGCAAATTAATAGCGTTCTGTCTGGGTGATAGGCCTTTAATTTAAAATTGGTTTGGATAAGATCGGTTCAGTCATTGCTGAGAAATACGAATAAGAGTTTGTCCGTTACATACACACACAGACATTGTCCCAAATCGTCGAGCTGAGTGGATTGGTATTTAAGGCTCGGCTTCCCGGCCTCGGAAAAAATCTTGAAAGTTAGAGCGAATTCTATACATTTATTTTATAAGAAATGTAATAGAATCCATTTTAGCCTGTGAATTTGAAGGCAGCAATTGCTGCTATCTTCTGAATGATTAATAGAGTGGGACAAAAAATAGATTCCAGCTCCGAGCAACTTTTTGGGTACCATTTGGGTCCTAGAACATCTGTGCAAATTCTTTGCTCGATCCCTGAAACTATATTTTTGCGCCGACTGGTTAAAGTTTACATGGGATTTTATATGGAAAAATTAACTTTCACAAAATAATTCCTCCAGGAGTAGCCCATTGCTTCTTAAAAATAGACTGTTATGTGGCTTTTGTAGGAAATTTAACAAAGAAACAAAGTTTCGAAAACTACGAAACGATCTGACGCTTGAGAAAAAAGTTATTAAGCTGAAACCAATTGATGCTCTGATGATTGATAAAATATTCATTTTTTCTAGCACCCCTGCTGTAGGTTGTCCAATTATATGCAATTTTGTTTTGAACTACTCTTAATGTGTCTAAATCATTTATCTATACTTTTTGGCCACTTCGCAAGAGTTTTGAGGGATAAATTGAGTCTTCTTTTGTACATAATAAGAGAAAATTAAAGAATTTGTATATAATTCGACCGTCAGCAGCAGTGATGCTATGAAAAGTAAAATTTTCATCAATCTTCAGGGCATCAATCGGTTTTTTCTTAATTACTTTTTCAACAAGCATCTGATCTTTTCGTGGTGTTCTAGACTATATTTCCTTGACAAATTTCCTTTAAAAATCAGACATCTATTTATTTTTAGGAGGTAACGGGCGACTCTTGGGAGAATTAATTTGCAAAAGACATTTTCCCCATACGAAATCCCATGTAAACTTTAAACAGTGGGCGCAAAAATATAATTTCACCGATCGAACTAAAAATTTGCAGATTTGATCTGGGAGCTAAATGGGACACAAAAAGTTACTTGGAGCGAAATTTAATTTTTTTCATATAACCATGCCCCACTTTAATGATTATATTAGATTGGTTAATCCGGAATTTACGAAAATCTACAAACATTGGAGCAGTGGCGGAGCTAAGGGGGGGGGGGCGAAGGGGGCAACCGCCCCGAGCGGCAAAATAAAGGGGCGGCATTTCCTACCCAACAAATTTCTATTTCATTTTTTAGTAAGTTCCATTAATCACGATAAAAATCAAATGCGGGTGAAACGCTTGAATTTATATTATTTTTGTGACTATTGATGATTAAAAAGGCAACGGATCGGGACACCGGATGTGATCGAACAAAACTAAATACATATTGTCTCTACCTCAAAAAATATACTTTATGTTTTCAATCTTTTAATTCTATTGGAAAGATGTTTCCTTTCCTGTCACGAGTAATGGATACGTTGGTCCAGCATAGTCGATAAGACAACCGGTCTAATAAGTATTCCACAGAAGGTTAGTTTCGTATGGTAGCGTACGTTATTTGATCGAATGTTTTTGCCTTTCTCATATAAAGAAAGGCTATGCAATCACTGTAAAAATCGACTTCTTAACCGAGGCCCGGAGGGCCGAGTGTCATACACCATTCGATTCAGTTCGTCGAGATCGGCAAATGTCTGTGTGTGTATGTATGTGTGTGTGTATGTGTGTGTGTGTCATTTAAACTCACACAATTTTCTCAGAGATGGCTGAACCGATTTTCGCAAACTTAGTTTCATCTGAAAAGTATAACGCTCCCATAAGCTGCTATTGAATTTTTAGTTGATCCGACTTCCGGTTCCGGAGTTACGGGTTGAAGAGTGCGGTCACACAGCAAATTCCCATATAAACTGGTACCACCATGATGATCAAATGGTGTAAAACATATTAAAATGGATGTAACATTACTCTAGTTTGCGGGTCTGGATCACTAATGATCAATCAAAGCAGCTTTGACCACATTGGCCACCTATGACAGTTCATGACGCCCCCGGGGAACCCGCCAAGTTCCTAAGCTTATATCACACCCATTCCCCAACGAATTCTCTACCGATTTTTACAAACTTGATTTCAAATGAAAGATACAGTAATACCATTGACTGCTGCTGAATTTCATTCTGTTCTGACTCTTGCTTCCGGAGTTACAGGGGTGTTAGTAAGGATACACTGGAATTTCCCATATAAATCGGTACAATCGTAATACCTCAGAGGCTAAAAACTATTGAAATTGTCACCAAATTACTTCTAATCGCAGATCTAGATCACTGATTGCCAATCAAACATTCTTTGAATATACACTCAAGTTTTTTTTACGCGGTTTTTTTTTGCGCGGTATTTTTTTACGCGGTTTTTTTTACGCGGATTTTGAAATTTACGCGGTTTTCATTTACGCGGATTTTGAAATTTACGCGGTTTTCATTTACGCGGTTTTCATTTACGCGGATTTTGGAATTTACGCGGTATCCATCAATGAGGTTCCCTTTATCGCGGATTCTTAAATTTAAGTGGTCTTCATTTACGCGGATTTTGAAATTTACGCGGTTTTCATTTACGCGGATTTTGAAATTTACGCGGTTTTCATTTACGCGGATTTTGAAATTTACGCGGTTTTCATTTACGCGGTTTTCATTTACGCGGCTCGTATCCCCCGCGTAAAAAAAACCTGAGTGTATTGTCCACTATCGACGATTCCGGAAGTCCGGAATTCCGGGCATATTCCACAAATAAAGTCACATCGGTTCTTCGGTGATGACTGAACCGATTATCTCAAACCAAGTCTCAAATGGAAGGCAAAATATGCAGCTGAGCATTGCATCAGAGCCCCTCCGCCCCCCCCGCCTTGCCCTTACATCTCCCTCCTTCATCACTATCGTCCCCTTGGACCACCCTCACGCCCGCATTGCCTTCATCTACCCCGTATACCAAAATAAGATGAAGGATTTCTGACGCATCCTCCACTCCCACTCTACTAACCCCCCATTCCCTCCACTTTTAAACCCATTCCACCAACATTTCAAAATATAATCACATGAAGATAACATTGAACTCATGCTGATTAAGCTAATTAAATACTATTCTTTTGCCTTTCTCTTATAGAAAGGTTATGCAATTGCTCCAAAAACCGACTTTTTAACCGAGGCCCGGAGGGCCGAGTCTCATATAACATTCGACTCAGTTTGCCGAGATCGCAAAATATTTGTGTGTATGTATGTGTGTATGTGTGTATGTATGTATGTATGTATGTATGTATGTGTGTATGTGCGGATTTGTTAACAAAATGTCCACATCGGTTTTTTGGAGATGGCTGAACCGATTTTTACAAACTAAGATTCAAATGAAAGGTATACTATTCCCATAGGTTGCTATTGAATTTGATTTTCAACCGACATCTTGTCCCGGATTACGAGTTGAAGAGTATGGTTTTTCGGAATTTTCTGAACCGATTTTGACAAACTTGATTTTAAATGAAAGTTCCATCAGCTGCTGTTGAATTTTGTGTGGATCCGAGCTCTGGTTCCTGAATTACAGGGTGATATGTACGAGCACGCAGCAAATCCCGATTCTAACGAATTCTGCGATGAATGTAAAAAGGTGAAATTTTTGCCTTTCTCAATAGAAAGGTATTGCAATTGCTCTGAAAACCGACTTTTTAACGGAGGCCCGGAGGGCCGAGTGACATATACCATTCGATTCAGTTCGTCGAGTTCGGCAAATGTCTGTGCGTGTGTATGTATGTGTGTATGTATGTATGTGTGTATGTGCGTCTGTGTGTGTGTATGTGACCAAAAATGTCACTCATTTTTCTCAGAGATGGCTGAACCGATTTTGACAAACTTAGTCTCAAATGAAAGATACAACGTTCCCATAGGCCTATTGAATTTCTGATGGATCCGACTTCCGGTTCCGGAATTACAGGGTGGTGAGCACGATCACGCAGAAAATGGCGATTTTAATAAATTCTGCAATGAATGTATAAAGGTGAAAATTTTTCCAAAATATGACCACAACTGCTTCGATTTGTAGTATTAGGTCACTAACATTCATTCAAAGTCTTTTTGGCCACATTGGCCACCATCATCGGTTCTGGAAGCCCCGGCGGAAGTATCCAAATTCAGAATAACAGTCACATCGGTTTCTCGGAGATGGCTAGACCGATTCAACCAATTCTGACTTAGTCTCAAATGAAAGGTGTTGCGCCCCCGTAAATGGCTATTTAATTTCAACCCGATCCGACTTCCGGTTCCGGAGTTACAGGTTGTGGCGTGTGATCACATAGCAAATTGTGATTCAAACCGATACTCCGATGAAAGCAAAAAAGGTAAAAATTTCGCTAAAATGTCTCTCAAACAACTTAAATTTGCTGTTCTAGGTCACCGACGGCCAACCAAACTTTCGTTGGCTACATTGACCACCATAGACGGTTCCGGAAGTGCCCGGGAAAAGCGGCCATCTTTCAAAATTGACGTACTCACATCAGTTTCCCGGAAACGGTTGGGCCGATTTTCACAAACTTAGTCCCAAATGATAGCTATAGTATCCCCAGAGATGTCTATAAAATTTCGTACGGATCGCTTGGATGCGTCCGGAAATATAGACTAAACGGTCACATATGAAATTCCCATATAAGCCGGAACTCAATTTTTTTTCAAATGGGGGACCCCATGAAATTTCAGAAATCGAATTCGTGTTTTTGATGCCAAACATCTTTAAAATGCATGAAACGTCGAGATTTTATGTTATCTCGAAATTTTTTTTTTTATGAAAATCGACTTTTTGGGACTGCCGATTTCGCACCTTTTTTCAATTTAATATTAATGTAGCTGTTTTTTCTTTTACAAAATTTTAGAACTCGAATAGTGATTTTGTTTCTTGTATATTTGTCATGTCATGTATAATAATAAAATGTAATATATTCATTTGAAAGCTTTTAATGAATATAAACAACGCAAACATTCTCGTGATTCATGATTGAGAAAGGCACAATTGCACCGCTAGGTGGATTAAAATAGGTTTTATAGTATATTTCTGCAATTAATCATATACATTTTAACATATTTACCATCCGGTAGGTCCATCCTGAAGCAACAATGTCTTTAACATTTGCGTTAACAAGTGAAAAACGCTTTGCTTACTATGATTGCACCAATCATTCTAGAAGTGAGGGTAGTCATTGGAGAGTCCTAATGAATAAAAGCCCATACAGAATACTCCATAACTGACGGAGCGCCCAAGCCCTGTTACGGGAATCTGACAAATTATGGGTGCTAATGTACTAGGTGCACCAGGATCAGAAATTCTACCAAAATTGTTTATGTACGATATGCTACTCGTTTGGCGATTACGCGACTTCTGGGTGGTTAAGAACACTCGCATTTGAGTAAAATTAAATAATATGAATATCTCTATTGTATGATATTACCCATACCTGGAATCAAGCAATAATTGGTTTAAAACATTGCTTCCACCGCTACAGACGACATTTTTTGAGAAAAGAATTCATAACAATGACTAACCAAATTCGTACGTCTCTAGATTACTGATCGAGCATTGGATGTTCCTAACCATACCGGCCAATTAAATATCCGGTTGTTGCGCTAATGCTGTAAAGGCACCCTGTTCCTTAAATCTAGCGAAATAGTCGCGCGGCTGTTCGTTTACATAGCAAGTTTAGTTTACGCTTGTTCCGAATGGTTTAGGATTGCCTTACACTTGAAAGTATGCATTTAATGTTGCACCAAGGTGCGCGGAGTCCAGACGACATGTTCTGATATTTTCAAGATTTTGCAAACCTAAAAGTTCACAGGGAACTTGGGAAGAAACTACATAGAGAAATTGAACGAATGAATAAAAAAATTGTCCTAATTACCACACAACAGTGACGAACGATTCTTACTTTGTAAAATCCGCATAAACTTGCTTTCAACGGTAAAAGTCGTTTAAAACAAATACTTTGTATAAACCGGCTATATTTTTGTCCGATTTTTATACTGGAGGTTCTTATTATGCGACTCTTTCATCCAAGAACTCCTGTGCGATTTTTACGCTTGAAGTTTATATACGACTTTTACATTCTAATATAATTGAAACGGGTTTTACGAAGCATGTTCTGTTCTTCCGACTTTTATTTTCGGGCGCTCAAATATGCATTAACTAAAAATTTTTGGTTTTTCTGGGAAAAATATGATTATATTATAAAATATGCGTTTATTTTGCAGACTTCTATGGGCTATCATTTTTTCAATCACTACCCGAAACAAACTGAAGGACTTTTGTTGGGAAGAACTGTTGTATCCTGCCTATATCCCGGATACAGTGCCATCAAACTATCGTTTGTATATACTCGATGAAAAAAATCTCCATGAATAACTTCAAAACTCACTTGAAGCAATAATTTGATCAGGAATTTTATCATTTATAGTAGAAATTCATTTGTTTTAAGAAGTTATTAAGGTAGTCGAACATAACAGCGAATACTTGGTTGAAAAAAGTTGTTCAGGGCATTGGAAATCCCATGTTCATTTCACATGACAAAGACCCTTAAAACTTTTTTGACTATCTAATATAATGGCCAATATTATCCCGTTTTAAAGAAGCTCACTAGTAAGCATGTTTTGAGCATGGGCAAAATTATCGTGAATTCGGAACCTCATGGTGTTTTGTGATATTTAGAAGATAAGAAATAGTTTTGATACCAAATAGGAAATAGATAAACCTGAAGTTCCTGAACCATTCAAAGGAGCAAAAAGAGCAACAGTATTCGGATTATTTCAATCCTATTCTGGCGGTGCAGGAGTTAAAGTGGATCTCAAAAGCTGTTAGTTGGGGGCATATTGCCAGTAAGATCCGCACTCACCATAGTTGTCCTAATAATAGTAAACGAGAGAGGTTTTTAATTTTACCAATTTTAGTAAAATTATGATAAAAATGATTATAATTTCAATAAGAGTTCAATTTTCAGAAATTTAGTTCATGATACCTGGAATCATAACCGTCATTAAAACGCCTGAAATTATACTCGTCGACGAAGCAGGAGTAACGCATATATTGCGTTACAAACAAATAGTTCATGATATGATGCACATAATTCATGGTGTATTTTCATAACATGAAAAAACACTATATTCCGAAAATCATGAGTCAGTTTTCTCATTTAGAGGAACGGATTTGTACCCGTGTACATACACAGAGACACACACACAGACATTGTCCCAAATCGTCGAGCTGAATCGATTGGTATTTAAGGCTCGGCCCTCCGGGCCTCGGAAAAACTCTTGAAAGTTTGAGCGAATTCTATACATTTCTTTTATAAGAAATGTAATAGAATCCATTTTAGCCTGTGAATTTGAATGCAGCATTATTAGATTGGTTAATCCGGAATTTATGAAAATCTACAAACATTGGAGTTTTATATAGTTTTTGGCAATGGGAAATAATGAAACATTTTCTATAGCCTCTTGTATGATAACTTTCTTGATCATCCAATTTATCCGACGATAATACAACATTTCCGAAAATAGTAACAATTGTTGCATTCGAATTACCAGGCTAACGTGTATTCTACTTCACTCCGGTTATGTCTGTGACATTACCGACCCATCTTTTCATTGCGTTGCGTTGCGTAAGCACGGTATACTTCGTAGATTGCAGACTGATGACTCTCATTTCCAGCCAGACTACTTGAGGAGCATTGTTTGGGAGTAACAATTGATCCAGTCCAAGCGAGAGTTTCGCCTGAGAGCCACCATTGTGAGCCACGACCATTTTTACTGTAACTTGGGATGAGAAAGGAAGTGTTGATGTGGTACTTACTTAACGGAAGGCCCCGACTCAGTGACACTCTCATAAGTACTACGGATTGGGTAGTGGGTGGGTTGTTAGTCAGGATTCGCTTCAAGCAAGCGATGCGACTGAGGCTACATAGTTTATTGACTGTAGGACACGTAAATCTTCTAGGCGTTTAAACTTTGGCTAATCGTTTATTGAGATTGTTTCATCGAAAACAACTTGAACTCCGGACAGCCGGCTGTCGGGAGTGTTGTCGACAATGTAAAATGGTCCGTAAACAATGAGTTTAAAAGTGGTATGGTGGAACATTAAAAAATTATGTCACGCAAAGATTACCCAATACTAACTAATTCTCTGTCATATTACTACGTTATTTTTCCCCTTGGTCTAATACGAATCAAATTCTTTTAGTTTTTCCTTCATTTTGTAGTAGCACTTTTATGCCGCTACTAGCAAAAGTGTTCATGTTCTATGGAATTTACTATATACATGGCGCAATCGTGCGTAAAACGGCCAATTGCGTCAAAGCACATCCCCTTCCATTTATGTCACAATTATTCATATCTCTTCCTCCTAATAGCGTGGCAGAGTTTATAAATGGTCCTTATTGGTATAATCACAAGCATATTGAGATCCTGTAACTTGAAATTTTCCACCTCGTTCGAGCTAAATGTTCCGATATTACAATGAAGACGCGAAACAGAAAAAAAATACAAATGCTGCGTTCCTAAACGATATTAACAGCATGCACGAATCAAGACATTACCGACCCATCTTTTCGTAATGCCAAAGTTCGGTCCGCTTTTTTTGTAGCCCGGCATGCTAATTCGTAAAGACAGCACTGGTTGTGATATACCTTTGGATAGCTTACCTATTCATATACGCCAGTGGTTCTCAACCTGGGGTCCGCGAAGAAAAATTTATTTTCCGAGTGCAGATTGGAATTTCAAGTCTTGTTTCCTAACAAACTGAAAATAACATATTGATAGCATACAAAATCGATGTTTATCCGTGGGGGTCCGCAGCAACCCGGGGCAATTTCTAAAGGGTCTGTGGTACGGAGAAGGTTGAGAACCGCTGATATACGCAGTAGAAAACTCGATTTTTTCGATCCTAAGACGTAATTAATGCATACCGGATCAACATCTATTCAATCTAATATTATTACGTTTGAGATAACAAAACAATCTAAGAATAGTTAGCGTAACATATCAGTTTCCTGTTTACTACATCAATTTATTATGGGAACAACATGAAAACAGTGTCAATGCGTTGTCTTAGAAAGCAACAAACAGATTCGTAGAAACATTGCCTACCTGAAAGGTTTTCTGCCATTATATATCACTCCTAGCTGAAAGAAGCTACATTCAATACAACAGCCCTTATCACACTGACCGCCCACCAGAATAAGAGAATCCTAAACTTTCTTTCTTTGTCTCTCCTCCTCCCCCCCCTCGTTCCAGAGTATTATATTCCGAGTTCAACAGCATCCGCAGGTGCCCGGTTTCACGCAGTGTGTGACGTTCGGATTCTTCCACACCCCCGGAATGGAAACTGCGTATAATCTGTTCTGCGTGATAGCGATGTACTTCATGCCGCTGATGATAATCAGTGCTGCCTACACGGTTATCCTCTGTGAAATATCGAACCGATCACGGGAAAAAGGTAAGTGGTGTGTGATACAGCAGGCCATGACTGTGAAAAATGTGTAGCCAGTGGCTACGCGCGTTATATTTATTATATTGAACGAATATCAGTGAACTGGACACCGGGATCAAACGCCGCTAGGTTTGCCGGGAAAAATATCGAAAACGATTTTTTCATTCAATTTTAATACCATCAAATGGGTCAATGGAAAAAATAATTGTTTTCCGCCTAGTTAGTCCCGGTTTTATATTCAATTTACCGTTTGCACATGGTTGGTGAACTTTTATTCTTTAGAAGTGACTAAGTTCATTCGTTTGTCGTGAAACACTGATCAGAATTGTTCAGAAGTAGCAGTTCTTTCATGTTAACATTTTAAGTGAATATGTCAAATTAAAAATATTGTTTAGTGTTAATTGTACTAGTGTTGCCTTCATCCTGTACACGGAGAAACTAATTTGACCAAAAAGTACTTGTTGTGTACATCAATGCTTAGACTTCTGACATGGAAATGTCTTGAGTTAATGTTTGCTCGAACCAGTTATCATCTCTGAAAAGAACATTTTCCAATCTGGATTGTGATTGTGTCTACCTTGTTCGAGAAAGCAAATACAATTGATTAGAATATTTATCAAAATATATTTATTAGTATTCATAACCTGCGAGCAATCACGAATGGCTGGCTGGAAGCAAATCAACGCAAATCATTTTGAGCATTCAAACTTCATTCGGCGAAAATAATTGCATTTATGGGGCGAAACCCCCCCGAAGCCCGGAACCGAGTCGTGAATACTGAATATCTCAATCTGCTATCGCTGAAAGCAGCATCATCGAAAGCAATTTGAGAAACCCCGGAATGTACTATCGCCACCAGCGTCGATCCGATTCACGTGCGCTTGATTAATTTCTGTACAATTTCCGTTTCGTTTCACGCGTTTCACCGACAAATTTGGAATTCCGCCATCAGAAACAAGTGACACCAGCCACCAGCCGGGGATGCGACTGCGCTGCAACGATCTGACCCACATCGAACGGGCCCGGCAGAGAACGCTCCGGCTCACCATCACCATCGTGGTCGTCTTCGTCTGGTGCTGGACGCCGTACGTGGTCATGACACTGTGGTAAGCAGCTCACTCTCTCTCGGCAGAGGCCGGCCCCGGAGCAGTTTATGATGAAAGCTATTCGGCACTCCTCCGATGGTTTGGGATTAATAAATTTAATTTATTCTCTACAACGCGTTTATTCCGATACACAGGTACATGTTTGACCGCGAGAGTGCCCTCAAGGTGGACGGTGCCATCCAGGATGGATTGTTTCTGATGGCTGTTTCGAACTCATGCATGAATCCGCTGGTCTATGGTTCCTATGCGATGAAATGTCGGTGGCCGTGCCAGAGGCGAAACACACCGAACGGTCTGCAGACGCCGAATGCGGCCCAGCGGAGATCCACAGGTGAGGTTTGTAGTGGGTTTTAGTTTTTTGTTTGTTTTGCCAACAGAATAAAACTGTCGTAATGAAATACGGTTCACTAAAATACAGTAATAGTGAGCTTCGAAATAGTGCACTCGTGTTCTATATACGAGCGAAAAGCAAGTATTTTTTTCGTGGAAATGGAGATTTTAATCCATGTGAGTTTGCTTTGCTTAAACAACCTTCCTCAATGCATCATCATCATCATTAAGCCGGGATTTGTTTCGAATTATATTTTTTTCATATTTACAACGATGAACAGTTGATTGTTGATAGCTCTTGATGGTGAAACGCGAATAACTTATGAAAAGCTCGTAATTAAACGAAAGAATGGTTTTGTTGAAATAACTGTTGATATCTTGACAATTAGTACATCTCAGTATTTTTTGATTATAATAGAACACAGTTTTGACTGTTAGTTAGTATGAGCTTTAAAAACACGTTTGAAGTTAATTAGTTATGGAATTTGCGTTTCGACTTCGTCTCATCAGAATCTTACACTAACTAAGTGACAGGACTAGCACTGGAGTTAAAAAACGAAAGTACTATTTGTGTTTCTGAGCAAACGCCTAGTCCTGTATCATATCTCGCAAGAAAAGCAGCGATTAAGCCAAGCCAAAGTAATATGCACTATGCCATGTTCCTTTTCTTGCGAGACATCGCGCAGGAGTTTGTCTCAGAAACATAAATAGTGTTTTTGTGTTTTTGGAGCTAACGTCAATCCGGCGATAGCTTAGTCCTGTCACCAAGTTAATGTCCAATTCAGATGAGACTAAGTCGAAACACAAATTCCATAACTAATTTATTTATAAGCACTTACCGTGCAATTGTGGTTTAAAACAAATTTCCAAGGGGTGGGTCGCTTAGAACAAACCGAGTTGTGCTTGCAAACAAAGGGTGTGATAGCCTGTGCCACAGTGTGCCGCGATGTGCCACAACGTTCAATGATTTTGCCAGCATTTGGCAACACTTGTGTGTAGAACAACTGTCGATGACAGTTTATTTAGTTTATTCACCGATAATTTGACGAAGACGTTCATTTCAAAGCAGATATTAAATGCATCTGGTGGTATAATTGTCTCGAAAAAAGACACCTGTTGAAGCCGATGTTTGAAATATGGTGCGAAAAAGAGTAGCTACATTCCCGAGCAAACGATAAGCCCATAACACCCCCATGCTCATGGTCCAAATTCATTCCCATTATATGGTATTTTGATAGTGTTTGTAATGGAATGAACCCATGAAAACAATATCGCCATGGTCCGGCAAATCCCTCGTAAAAATCATATTTTGGTGTATCTATGATTTATTGAGACCATTTTATGCTGTTTTCATGGTTGCAAAATTTATAACTGACCATATTCATGATCTTTTTAAGGGTTTATGGTGCTTGACTCCATGAGAATTCGCTAGAGTTGATAGCTTCAGATAATTAATGTCGCATACCACATAAACCATTCATCTCCATAGTGGAGTCCCATTGAAAACAATCTTTTTAAGGCCTTTCAGTCTTGCGCAATTTGGAATATTTGTATTCTCATAAGTTTTCGGTAGTACGCAATTGAAATGAATAGTTACAAAAAATCGTATCGTTCTTGGTTTTGTTTAATTAAAATAATCTTGCCGATGTAAAAAGTTCGCTTTCACTAAACAGTGCTCTGCCAGCGGCGTTTCCTGTCGCAAACCACAATCTGCATGTCCGTCTCTATACCACGGATCGTTCCGCCGTTTCGTTTTGCTAAGGACCAACTGCAGAGCATTTCTCTACTCACGACATTACTGACTTGCAGGTTGTTCGTTCTATATTCGCCTTCGAGTGGGGTCTACAAATGTTATAAAAAAAATATTTGTTTAGATAGGCGGGATTACTTACAATTTTTTATACCTCATCCTTTGATTTCAAGTGGTTTAATGCAATGTTTAACTAACAGTTATCCCGCGACGAATTGTAGTTGCAGTTACAACGGCTTCGGGCTGAATTTCACTTTGCAGAATTACAACAACAATAATCATGACAAAACAAAAATACGAGTTGCTATGACAACTGCAGTGATACCAGTATTCGAAAAAATGAGTGGTCAGAAGTGTGCCTCAGTGTGCCACACATTGTGATAAAGCGTGAAATGATTGTGATATCACTGTGAATCGCATTTTTATATCGTGTTATCATAGCTGATATAGTGTGTATGGCACATTGTTCTTAGCGATTCACCCCTTGCAAATTTCTCTTTTGTGGATAACAATATATATTAACTAAATTTTTTTAGGCCAAGGAAAAATATTGAATAATATTTAAAGTCTTTTTCTTTAGGCTTCTGTTGACAATAAATTAAAAAATAAAAGAAAGTTTTTTTGTAATTTACGTTTTTAATTTACTTTTTTTATAAAAAATACCATAACTTTTTTCAGCGCAGAATTTTCCGTTCTCTGTAATTAAAATTAAAAATTAAATTAAAATTGAAATGCATTAAAAACAGTCGAAATTTATGAAATGCAACCCTTTTATATTTTTACTGCTACCTCAGGATCTCGAAAATATGGAAAAAAGGATTACAGTCGGTTTTATGTCATTATTTTTTGTTCTGATTTTTTTATAAATTCTCTTGGTCAAGTTTCCCCACTGCGGTTGATCACAGATAAACTTATAACTTTTGAAAAAGTAAATTAAAAATTCTGCAAAAAACCATGAATACGCACAATATCTTTACACATTATATCTCAATGACTTTGGAAGGATTGAACATAGTTGGAACCTGTGTACATTTTTCGCGACCTGTCCAGCCGCCCGTACATTCATACTTTGTTGAAAATGTTTCATATCTCAAACTGGTTAGCTTCTAAGCCTCGATGGTTGGTCTCGTGACATATCATGGAATCTAAATGCGCCATTTGTCTTGAGACTGATCATGAGGATAATTTAGGGGAATTGTGGGAAAAATCGACACTGTGGGTAAAACCGACACCCCAAAACTTTTCCTAGAAATCAAATTTGTATTCATTTCATAATGACACATTATTATTAGTACGTTTATGTAGAGCAGTGCCGCTAAATTTCAAAATCATTTACCTATTTCTGCTTACCTCTTCCGAAACCGACATTCAGATTCACCGCCTCCCTCATTCATTTACTTTTCGACTGACTGAAATTTCATGCAGAATCGAATGCTTGAGTGCAGAGGAAATATAAATTCCTTCACCAACCAAAGCATTCATTTGTTATTATGTGGAGAGTTTGAAGACAGACGTAATCTCTATCTGGTGCAATTTTGCTCAATAATCCTTCTCATAGGTAGTAGAGATGAGCAATTCGTTCGCGAACGGTTGAAGTGAACTGGTTCTTTGAAGAGAATGAGCGAACGGAAGTTTTTTTTTAAAAGAACGGTAGTTCTCAATTCTCTTCAAAGCGAATGAACTGAATATGACCCAAAGCCGTTTAGCGAATTTCTCGGACCGATTTTTAGGCGAACGAATGAAAATGAACTGACTTGCCGTCCCACAAACCGCTCTCTGTGCTCTCCCAGAATAAAACCGGCGAAGAACGACTCATAAGCGAACGACTCATCTCATTCTCTATTTCTCTAGTTATACATAATGAAGAAATCGCCACCCTTGATGAACTTGTTAAGCATACAGATAATAGTTTGGGCAGCATCTGTTTGGTTCCTCTCCAAGAATCGAATGTTTTGGGAGACATTCGCTAGATACAAGTAAAATATCAGCTGAACGGAAGAACGGTTCATCTGAACTAGTTCTTTTTATAGAGCTGTTCAGTCGGGAATGGTTCTTCGAAGTGAACTGTTTCGCCCATCTCTAATAGGTAGAATAGAAACAAAATTCAGTTTGCTTCTGAAACCAAACATGTCCGAACCTGAATGCGCTGTGTCGGGAGAACGAATGACGAGGGAAACGACTCAAAAATTTCATTCATCGAGGCGGGCATGAATTGAATTTTGTTTTCTTTCAACTTCACGCAGCGATGTCAACTTTTTCAAGCTCTGATGTAGAGCATTTGAAGAAAACTTGGATTTACGTTAGTGCGCCGAATGTCATAAAAATAAACAAAACAAACGACAGCAGCGTTCATACTCGTATGGATGTTAAATTTCGTTGGTAGATTTTAAGGTTTTAACCGAACAAAAGCTTTTCAAATCACCACATTTTCAGTACCTATTATTATCGGCCTTTCCTATGATCAACTAAGTGCATTGAAGACGAGTTTGATAAATTCAATATTTTTAATTGCTTTTATAAAAAAATGTGCGCTGTTGGGGTAAAACCGACACGCTGTTAAGATGGTTGTGTATACTTGGGATTCATTGCAAAATGCTGGGGATCTTTGTGACACTTCAATTAGCCTATTAGAACACTATAGTATTAGCAGAAATACACATAAATACTTTTATTGTGCTTATTTCTTGTACGTCTCTTTAAAAATCAAAAATTGGAATTTTTGCTTATCTGATTCTATCGAAGCTTTTGCTATTTCTGCAAAAAGCTCATCAAATCGATCGTTGATGATCAGAGTCCGAAAAATCAAATCTGAAAAATATAGTTTTACTAAGAAGTTTGTGTGTCACTTATAAGTGAATGAATCCAATTAGCAGAACGTAGAACGCTTGCAAATCTTCTCTTACGAAATAAAATGACACTGAATCCTATAGCATAAAATACTCTTATTTATAGTACTACGCTTTCGAACTTTCATCCCCTCACTACATGATGAAGCAATAAAAAGCACATATTTGCATCATACATACTCACACTTTATTAATCACGCATATATCTCATTTTTAATAAAGATAAAGATTCCAATAAAGTGGAGAGAAAATAATATAAAGGGGGTGTCGATCTTACCCCTATGGGGTGGCGGTTTTACCCGCAGTGCCTACAAAAAGTCATTTTGTTTTCCAAGTTTTACAACCAATAATTTTTAATTAAAATAATTTTTCGAAGCGCTGAAAAAATTTAGTCTTGTTAAGAATTTTCTGAAGAAGAATTCTGCATAAAAATTATAATTTTATTGGTTTTGTGGCAACTTAGAAAAAGTGTTAAGCTTAAGGTGTCGATTTTAGCCATAATTCCCCTACCTGTCGAACGCAAGCCGATACCAGTCGCAAAGTTTACGAACCTGTACAAAGATGAACATTTTGTCTTGGTTTGCTAGTTTGACCTGTATCTTATGCCTGATCGTTTAATTACCGTGCAATGGCAGATAAGTGAAATGGTAGACGATATATATATATATATATATATATATATATATATATATATATATATATATATATATATATATATATATATATATATATATATATATATATATATATATATATATATATATATATATATATATATATATATATATATATATATATATATATTTATATATATATATATATATATATATATATATATATATATATATATATATATATATATATATATATATATATATATATATATATATATATATATATATATATATATATATATATATATATATATATATATATATATATATATATATATATATATATATATATATATATATATATACAGGGTGTTTGGTTCATGGTTAAGAATCTCTCGGGGGGTGATAGACTGCCATATTTGGAGAAAAAAATTGTTCTACACATACTATCAAATCTCAACCGTTACAGAGTTATTGAACTTTTTGTGTAAAAAACTTATTTGTCTTAAAATACCTCTAACTTTAAAAGTATACTTTGTATTTTAAATGTTTTAGTTCCATTCGAAAGGTGAGAAAATTTCGCATTGAGTGATGCCATCACAAGTTTCAGATAATGGGTTTAAGTAGCCTTTTCATAGTAAATAATTGAAAATTAAACAATTTTGAACGATTTTTCGTTCATTTCTTGAAAATCCTAATAGTTAACCTCATCCTTTTAATAATTCAGATTGTTAGTCTTGGTGTGCTGCTTGATTCGTTCTTTGACATGATACACTTACCTTTTCTTATTTTAATGATTTTGGGTTATTCAACATGGATATTTTTATCTCATTTCCACTAGTACCAGCTCTAATTGAAAAATTATGGCACTTATTGTACTTTTTTTCATTTTTATTCGAAAGCCAGGAAAATTTTACAGTGGAAAAAGTATTAATACCTTTCAGTTAAGTGAATTTAGTATTCTTTTAATAGTAAATTAGTTTAAAGTTGGTGCTATTATTAGCATTTTCGTTAATTTTCTTAAAATAGTAAATAATAAACATCACCATTATTATCATGGAAATAATGCATCTCAGCAAGTTCTACAGTTCTTTCTTTGACTCCATTCAATTATCTCTTTTGGTTTCGACGCAAAATCGTTTTTATCACATCGTTTCATATGCAAAAATAACGATTTCGAATACACTACATTTGTGGCGGGGTCATGCTGTGTTAACTATTAAATAGCAGCAAAATTAAAAGAGATATAGACAAAGTGTCAAATAAAAAGTTATAGAGAACATTAAGGGGCATCAAATGAACAATAGTAACAACAAAATTTGGTTGATTAATAATGAGAATAATTAAAAAACTCTCCAAAAACACAAATTTTGAGTTATTTCGTTAGTAAAAAATCATTTAGTACACTTAACTAAAAGATATTTGTACATACACCGATAGGACATTTTCTCAGCTTTCCAATGAAATCTTGTAAATAACGATATAAAGCATATTTTTTAGATTAGAGTCTTTTAAGCACTTGCAAGTCGGTTACAGGAAAAGTATAGTAATGAAATTACAAAGAAATGAGGAGAGATAGAAATATGACGTCCAAGAACAAATTATGAATCGTCTGAAAATCCAACTTTTGGATAATAGATATTGCTATAATCATGCTTCATTATTTCGAGAAAATTAGCAAAAACCTCCTCAAAAACACTAACTTTTAACTACTTTACAGCTAAAAGGTAATTAAAACTAATTAATTAAAAGATATGAGAACATCATTCAATAGTAAATTTTCTCACCTTTCGAATGGAACTGAAACATTTAAAATACAAAGAATACTTTTAAAGTTAGAGGTATTTTAAGACAAATAAGTTTTTTACACAAAAAGTTCAATAACTCTGTAACGGTTGAGATTTGATGGTATGTGTAGAACAATTTTTTTCTCCAAATATGGCAGTCTATCACCCCCCGAGAGATTCTTAACCATGAACCAAACACCCTGTATATATATATACAGGGTGTTTGGTTCATGGTTAAGAATCTCTCGGGGGTGATAGACTGCCATATTTGGAGAAAAAAATTGTTCTACACATACCATCAAATCTCAACCGTTACAGAGTTATTGAACTTTTTGTGTAAAAAACTTATTTGTCTTAAAATCTTAAAATCAACTTTAAAAGTATACTTTGTATTTTAAATGTTTCAGTTCCATTTGAAAGGTGAGAAAATTTCCTATTAAATGGTGTTCTCATATCTTTTAAGTAATTAGTTTTAATTACCTTTTAACTGTAAAGTAGTTAAAAGTTAGTGTTTTTGAGGAGGTTTTTGCTAATTTTCTCGAAATAATGAAGTATGATTATAGCAATATCCAGTATCCAAAAGTTGAGTTTTGGGACGATTCATAATTTGTTCTTGGACGTCATATTTCTATCTCTTCTCATTTCTTAGTAATTTCATTACTATACTTTTCCCGTAACCGACTTGCAAGTGCTTAAAAGACTCTAATCTAAAAAATATGCTTTATATCATTATTTACAAGATTTCATTGGAAAGCTGAGAAAATTTCCTATCAATGTATGTACAAATGTCTTTTAGTTAAGTGTACTAAATTATTTTTTACTAACGAAATAACTCAAAATTTGTGTTTTTTTGAAGAGTTTTTTAATTATTCTAATTATTAATCAACAAAATTTATCGTTACTATTGTTCATTTGATACCCCTTAATGTTCTCTATAACTTTTAATTTGACACTTTGTCTACATCTCTTTTCATTTTGCTGCTATTTAATAGTTAACACAGCATGAGCTCGCCACAAATGTAGTGGGTTCGAAATCATTATTTTTGCATATGAAACGATGTGATAAAAACGATTTTGCGTCGAAACCAAAAGAGATAATTGAATGGAGTCAAAGAAAGAACTGTAGAGCTTGCTGAGATGCATTATTTCCATGATAATAATGGTGATGTTTATTATTTACTATTTTAAGAAAATTAACGAAAATGCTAATAATAGCACTAACTTTAAACTAATTTACTTTTAAAAGAATACTAAATTCACTTAACTGAAAGGTATTAATACATTTTTCACTGTAAAATTTTCCTGGCTTTCGAATAAAAAGAAAAAAAAGTACAATAGGTGCCGTAATTTTCCAATTAGAGCTGGTACTAGTGAAAATAACATAAAAATATCCAAGTTGAATAATTCAAAATCATGAAAATAGGAAAAGGTAAGTGTATCATGTCAAAGAACAAATTAAGCAGCTCATCAAGACTAACAATCTGAATTATTAAAATGATGAGGTTAACTATTAGGATTTTCAAGAAATGAACGAAAAATCGTCTGAAATTGTTTAATTTTCAATAAATTACTTTGAAAAGGCTATTTAAGCTCATTAGCTGAAACATGTGAGGGCATCACTCAATGCGAAATTTTCTCACCTTTCGAATGGAACTAAAACATTTAAAATACAAAGTATACTTTTAAAGTTAAAGGTATTTTAAGACAAATAAGTTTTTTACACTAAAAGTTCAATAACTCTGTAACGGTTGAGATTTGATGGTATGTGTAGAACAATTTTTTTCTCCAAATATGGCAGTCTATCACCCCCCGAGAGATTCTTAACCATGAACCAAACACCCTGTATATATATAAATTCAATTAGTTTGAACATATAATTAGCAAGGGACTGGAAGGTGAAGTATTTTTCAAATATTAAGAGCCATAGTACTCAAGGGAGAGCAAGGATTTGAAGTAAGAAAGTTTAGAAAAGCGTGGAGTAGGGTCAATGAACAAGCTTAGAGTTTCCCGGTTACTTAGCTTTTTGTCTTCTGCAGCGCTGGAGTCAGGATCTTTTGGCATTAAATGCGAATCACCTGAGTCTGCGGCATGTCCGGACAAGTGTCAAGTCAATTAAATGACTTATGCTGTCGGAGCCGGCATTCCATCTTTACCGGTCGGTTGTCACGGTAAAGATGGACACGTCTATCATTACCAGGACACATGTTAGTGAACTCGGGTGATTCGTAGTTATTCTGCCTAAGCTCGACCCTCATTAACAGAAGACAAAGATTAAGCCCGCACGATATTAAGCCGGTTCTAATGACCCTGCGACTTCTAGTTTTCCGACCTGTTTACTTCACATCTTTGCTCTCACTTGAGTACTATGGCTCTAATTTTCATAACTTTCCCTACCCAGTAATCTCTAGCTAAATGAATGTCGTTAAAATGTAAAAAAAGAAAATGTGACTAACATAGGCGAAATAAAAAAGGAAAAAAGATTATCTGTGAAAAGTTGAAAGAAATACAATAGACCTTTCTTGTCCGACCTAACCCCTATTTTTCTCATTTTTGATCGAAAGATATCATATTTTTAAGACCATTCACGGTAAAATGAGATTTTTAGGACCTTCCCTGATTTTTTAATGATTTTTTGAAAATTGAAAATTGTAAGAATGTTGAGTAATATTTTCACTAAATCAAGAATGGTGAGACTCGAAATACCTGTTTCGGCAGCACTGTTTTGCAAATTTCAGTTTGTTTTATCGGCAACACTGCAAATGAAGTGGTGAATCGCGATACTAAGTTCATTACTTTACGGTGACGTCACAAATGAACTCGAGAGTGTATCTTTGACAGTTTGCTATAGAACATTGCATGAAAATGTATAACCTCACATTTCTGACAGTTCAGAGAGTTTGTTTACATGGACTTAGAAAATTTTTGATTTCACCCAGAACAAAGCTTGGTTCGAATTGCTTTTATATTCTAAGACCATGTAAACAAGCTCGCTAAACTGTCAATCTTGCAATGTCCCATTACTATTATAAGGTCTTGAAAAAATTATTTAAATCTGTAAAACTAACTCGATGCGGTAATGCCCCCCAAGAAAACATTCCATCGCACCATCTATATTTACGTGAGTGGAAAATTCGAGTTATACATATTTCGACGTAAACCTAATGGGTTAGGTGCCATCATTGCAGGTGCCCAGTAAGGGTAATGTAACACTTTACGAATCAGTAGTAGCCGATTACATCGAGGAAGCACTCATCCAGCAAAAACTATCCAACGGATTCGTTCCGGAAAGCGTTGGATCGCGTTCTGATTGAAAGATTCCACGTTTTGGTAGTTGCGCCCTAGTACCGAATTACGATTCCAACACGGTATTCCCACCGGTATCATTATCGAATTTGGTACCAGATTGTAAATCTTTGAAAAATAACTTAGGACTCGAGGTTTTGCTTACGTGACACGGCGACGAACTTAACATGCTGAACTACATGCTCTGACTATTATTATTTTTATTTATTTATCAATATTATGCAACTTAAGACAAATGTCTTTCTAAATGTTACAATATATATGCTTGTCTGTAGAACTTGCGCAACAAAAAATTTAAGAATACAATCGAAAGTCAAGTTTTTAAAATATCAGGTTTGGAATATAGCTAATTAATTAAATTAAATTAAATTGAATTATAGTGCACAATACATTTTCTCTTAAAGGTAGCTGCAGATTGTTCAAAAGCTATATAATTTGGCAAATGATTCCAGTATGACACACCTCTAACAAAAAAGGAACTTCCATATTTAGAAGTACGATGACGGGGAATCGTGAATTTTCTGGTTCTCGAGCTTCTGAGAGGCTGCAATTTGTCGATGAGATAACCCGGTTCTTTTACGGTCGTAAGCTTAAAAATAAATTGACAGCATCTCGTTTCTGCGAACTTTTCAAACGAACAACCGATCAACCGACGATGTAAGTGGGAGACGCGGGAATATCTGTTGAGGTTGAAGACAAATCGCACGCAAGCGTTTAAGGCAACTCGCAGTCTCGATAGGGAATGCGCAGAAGCTTCTGTTAACAGAAAGTCGCAGGATATAAAATGGGGTAGAATCAAGCTTTTAAACAATTTAATCTTCATGCTTAAATTAAGAAATGAAGCAGTGGTACGTATTGTTCGGAGACAGGCATAAATTTTTCCACACTGTCCCAATATGTGCTTGTCCCAATCTAAATTGGACTGGATTGTAATACCCAAGCTGACAGCATTATCAACAAATACAACAGGGATGTCGTTGAGTATCAACGTAGGTTGTTGGTATTCTCGATTATGGTGAGTGTTAATAAACAGTGCATAAGTTTTATTAACATTTATGGCCAACTTATTTCTTGATGACCATTGCGAAATTCTGCTGAGATCACTATTAATCAAATTTGAAACTATAGTGTTCGACATTTTGAAATTCGCGCTATGCGATAAGCACGAGTTTGATAAGGGACGTTTTAACAAACTGCTTCAACGGCTCAAATTAATGAAACAAGATGAAACCAAGAAAAAGTTTTTAATTTTATGTAATTGAATAATTTCATAATCCCACAGAAATCTATTGATTTGACTATTAATCCGGTAAAGGAATCTTCCTTTCAACAAAGAATCACACCAAATTCCCAAGGAAGATATTAACTAAGACATTGTAACGTAACCGTATAGCTTCTAATCTAATTTTGCTCAGTATTAACATTAGTCTGTATATTTCATCCATGGAACTATAAAAAAATTACTAATTCATAAACGCGACGCTGCTGACGGAATCAGACTGTTTAATTCAAAGATAGGGATGTGATGTAGAGGGTACAGCATTTTTCAAGAACTTTTTTTTTTAAAATGCTCCATGCAAATGCGCCGTATGCGACAAAGATTTTATCCACAACATTTTAGCCTATCTGCAAGCATTCATACGGGTGACTATCGTCGCTAGTGTCAAGTGTTTCTTTACTAACGATTTAGATATTTTCAGACGCAATATACTAGTAGCCTATCATAGACAGGAATATATCAAGCAGAATGATGGGAAACAGGCAGAATTTGTTATATCAACCATAATTTCACCAGGACTTCGGGAATTCGAGATATGTGAGAAGCGTTTCTCCCGAAGAAATAACTTTTTCGGATCCATTTGTGATATCTGCTCAAATGTATTCACTAGAAGCGGGTGCAGCAAATGTATTTACACATCAGTGAGAAGAAATAGAAATGTACCGTGAGCGGCGACAAAATCCCTCAACGCTACCCCAGCCGGAACACTTTAACAGTGTGGCCCTGGCTGCCAGTCATGACTGTACCGCCCGCCACTTCCTAACATGTCACCGGTGACTCTGCTGGTGAAACTCCATGATACTCCTCGGATACGTGATGTTGAGCTGGCAACGCTGTGGACGGATTTGAGCCGGCGGATAGCGGAAATAAACTAATGCTTCCTGCCGAACCGGTGCGTTCGTGGGCTAAAAAAGAATAAGAATTAAAGCACTTGATGACATACTCATTACATACTGAAAATTAAATGACTTAGAATATGCAGTATTTTAAAAGAAGTAAAATCTGTCTGTTCTGCGCCCTAGGTGAGCTAAAAAAAATTGCTTGAAACATAGAACTTACTTCGCCCATATGCAGACGTAAATCCCCAATCGATCTGACAACCTTGCGTGTACGTTTCCAGTCTCAGAAAATCGATTCGTCCACTCAGCCGTGCGACTATCACGTTATCACCGGCGAGCTTTATGTTAGTTACCCCATTGTTGTGGGTGTTTTCGGCTTCATATATACCCTGCAATGAAACGTCCGTCAATAGTTGTAATAAAACACAAATGACTCCAAACAATTTACCTTAAAGTTACCAGTCGTTCCCTCCTAGAACTCCAACCGCCTGAGAACATTCGCTAGCGCTCATCTGCTCCCGGGGTGGGATGAAGCCGTATGATTGGACTTACTCTCCACCGCTGCTACATCATAGCCCTTGGTCGAATTATTCCGCAAAAACCGAATTTGCAGAACCGCACAAATACAAACGTTTTAGGCATACACGATTATCATTTGTGAAATGTTTCTCGCACTGGACGGTAACACGAAACCATTCTGGGTTAATATTTTCCTGCATCTGATGATTGTGCCTGGTGAAGTTAAACTGTAGTTTTTTCTTCAGCTTGAAAGCAAAACTGGTCGGCGAACTCTCAGGAAACGGGAGACAGCTGATGTTTTTGGATTCCTTGGCAGGATGAAATACATCACGGCTCACAGAAAGTATATGTAAGCCGTGGAAATACATTATCAGATAGGTAGAGAAAACAGGAAAAAACAAAAAAGATGTCCTCGATGTTTGAAGAGCACTTTTCACTTTAAAGCAGCGTTGTCAGATGGTTTTGTATAATAGGTTTGTTCTAGTACACAGAAGTTGCTCCGGAGCAAACAGAAGCAAAAAAACTTGCTTTTTACTCCAGTTTGCTAACGGAAGAAGAAAAAAGCGAACATAGGAACGATTTTCTCTCTGTTCGCTCCGGAGTACTTCCACTTTCTACTGGTACTGGAACAAATCTAATATCGGTATAGTTCTAAATAAAAATAAGGTATATATCGGTGTGAAGATGTATGCTAACCAAAAGTTACCTGCAACTGCAAATTATTGATTTTAAATTATAGATCATTCTAATGTTATGTAATCAAACCTACTGAGCTCAATCGATTTCAGAATCGGTTGTTGAGCTTCATTTGAAGTTTTGATAGTAACCTGGCAGATTGCTGAATCAATTTCCGGATGATTTGATGTGGAAAGGAGAATACATTTTCTAAAAAGGCACATACGTAATATTAATTGATCTTATTATATGAAAATCGTTATTTTTTGGTAAGAAAAAAGAAATCGGTATTTTTAGTAACTTTATTGGTATTGAAATTAAAAATCGGTTTAAATATCGACAAATCGGTATATTCTGCAACACTGTTTTGGGGTTCATCTACGTCAAAACAAAGTTTTTGACAAATTCGAATGAACTCTTGGAGTTCATACCCAGTAAACGAAACGGCGAATAGCCAGATTAAAATGGATGCCGGCGAGCGGTAGGCTACTGGAACTTTGTTATAGGCTACCCGCCGTAACTTTATTTCATATTCCCCACTGGAAGTTCATCCAAATGGTGTAAAAGTATGGAGAATCAAGGTAAAATAGGACAGGGGAATACAGAGTAAAATGGGCAGTTCGAAGAATTTTTGATTTTTTCAATAGTTAGAGACACCAAATTAACGTGACAGTATTCAGAATCGATCCAGCGATGAAAACGGAAGCTGTTCTGCATATAAAATTTTTTGACGAGAAAGGTCTATTATCTCATTTTCTATATTTCCAATTATCCGCCAAAGCACGGTATTCAATATTTTACCCATTTTCAATACCGGTTCTCTGTCGATATGTGACATAACAAGCAAACCTGTTTTTCTATTGTCGCGACCGTTCGCAAATTAACATACATGTCACAGTGCAGTAAATGTACAGCTGCTTGAGAAACCAGTTTGATTTTGAAACTTGTGCAAATTTTATGACATGTCACGGGGAAAATGTATCGTGTACATAGTACACGCGCTTGTGTCACATGTCGAAAGAATCCGCAACTTGTACATGTCACGAGCAAACATGCCACCAGTCACCAGATGACTGGTCATAACCATGACATTTTCCAGCTATGGGATTGAAAACTTTTCTTAGATATTCATGCAGGTTTAGCTAAAACCTGATGAAGTCTCCCCATGTTCATAGAAAATGACCTGGAAATCAAGAAAATTCGGTTCAGTATGTTGATTGTGTACCATTTATGTCTATCAATCTTCATCACAATGTCACACAGCAACCAAATGTAATGAAAACCTCACTCCAAGTTTGACATGGAATAATGCTTGTTGAAAAAAAATGCAGCACGTTGATCGTAACAGCCGTTTAGGGGTCGCAGTTGGACTTAATTTTTAATTTCAGTGCTTTCATACTTCGGCAAAACACCGGAGCCGACAAGTTTGGAAAATGCCGAGGCCGGGTGTTTTTAGCTTCAGGGAACGCTTTGGAAATTTTGTTTTTATACCCATGTACACACAGAAAAAAGATTTTTATATTCAATAAAATTGTGGATGGGATTCAACAAATAAAATGTGTTATTTATTTTTTTCAATAAACATAGCAATCATTATTTTATTGAAATTAATACAAAATTGCTGAAATTGATTTTTTTCATCTAAATTACATTTTCTGAAATAAAAAAAAAATAAACAATGAGTTGCTGAATGCAATAACACACGTGATTTGTTGATGAAATGAACGGTTGTATACCATTCCCCCGAAAGCCAGAATGCCCCATTCCCCAGAAAAGTTATTGTTTTTATTCGTTACACTAGTTTACAAATTTTGGGTTAATTGCATGAAGTTAAGAAAAAAGATGTTTTCTAAGTCAATTTTGGGTCGCTGAGCAAGAAAATCATATTCATTTTCTTTTTCAAAGAACCGTTTTTGTGATTTTTTTTTAAAAAAGGTGCTTTTAAGCACTTTTTGCAGTTTTTGGTCAATATCTCAGGAAAAAATCTTCCGATTACCACAAACGACTCACCATTCGAAAGGTATTGATGTGCCCATTCCAAAAATGTATAACATGCTAGGATAAAATATCAATAATTTAGGGTTAAGAGCAACCAAAGTCAAAAAAAGTAGTGTTTGGTAAAATTACTAATTTTTAGTTGATTTTTCATAAAAAAATAAATCAGCAAAAAAAATCTTTTAAAATCTTATGCGACAAGCAAACTTCTCACGTGAATTTTAAGCCTAAGATCACGAAAATCCGACAAAAACTGGTGATGTTATTAGGCACCGAGTGAAAATTGCTCTGTTTTTCACATATCTCTTTTGGTCTTAAATAAGATTAGACTAGTTTACAAGAAAAATGAAGTTACGAGAAAAAGTGCTTTCTAGATTAATTTTGGGTCGCTGAATACGAAAATAATACTCTATTTCTCTTTCAAAGAAGTTCGAGCTTAAAAAAAATTCTTTTGCTTCCGATTTTTTGTTTTTGCTCTATTTTTTATTACAGAAAAATAATTTTTCATATTTTCAGAATCTAATGTGACAGATTTTAACAATTTTAAGGTAATCGCGATAAGCTAAGAGGAAAGGTGTTTCCTCATTTAATTTTGGATCGCTGAATACGAAAACCAAGTCCTTTTTTTCAAAGAAGCATTTTCAAGATTTCTTTGAAAAAGGTGTTTTGGGCACTATTTTAGTTATTTGTCAATATCTTGTTCAAATAGGATCCGATCGAAACAGTTCGAAAGGTATTGATGTGTCCTTTCCGAACATGTCTAATATGCGTAGATCAAATCTCGACAAACATATGATTACGGCTTAAAAGCCAACTGTCAAAATTCTCTTTATAGTAAACAAAAGAAAAAACGTTTTCTCTTGCATTAACTGCTATGAACTGCGTTTAGCGAGTAACGGTTTGTCCGGAATTTCCTTTCAAAGAGAATTTTGACAGTTGGCTATTAAGCCGTAATCGTATGTTTGTCGAGAAATGTACATTTATTACATTGATTACAATCGACCAAAGTAAAAAAGTCTAATGTTCGACCATTTTTTAAAAAATGCACATTTCTAGTAAATTTTTAATAATAAATCAAGGACAGAAGAAAATTCTTTTAGAATCTTATTAGATAAATAATCTTTTTGCATAAATTTTAATCCAATGGTCACAAAAGTCGGATGAAAAATGTAGATATGAAGGTATGTAGGTATGAAGCACTGAGTGAAAATTGTAACTTTTTATTTTTCCCACAATCATACTTTCAGCTGAAATAATCTTCAGTTAGGTTCAATCACTCGGAGCCGGTGGTTGTCATCAACACAAGCTCCGCGTTTAGAAACCAAAACTTTTGCTCGGTCTCAGCCACCGGTGTACATCCCGAAGTTCGGCTTCAGCCACCAGGGTAATATAGTACCCTTCTTTCGTTCGGCCCGTTTCCGCGAGTGTTAGATCCAGTGTGTCGTCGTCAGTGCAAAGACTACTTGATTTTTTTTAGCATAAACAAAATCGTTTCTTTTCGTCACTACCGATACCAGGAGCTCAGACGCCGAAGGAATTGGGCGCCAACGCGCCTCCACCAAAACAACAATTTTCGAACTCTGAACAACCATCCGTCTCCTCTACGCGCATCGGAGAGTAAAAACAACCGTCCGTCTCCACTACGCGCATCGGTGACGGGGTAGTGTAGTATTTTGCGTTGTTTTCCCAAAGTGTCCACCCTACGAGGCACAGGCACCCTCCAACCCAATGGGGGATCCCCCCCTTCCCCCTGAACAGGGGAACAACGCCCCTCCTTTAAGCCGCACGTTGCCTGAGTACCTAAATTCAGGTGACATAATCAATAAACAGACTCTGCTTTTGAGAGCTATATCATCGGACGGTGAGTCCGACGCCCGACTGACTACAAACCCGTTCACGATTTTGAAATCGGTACAGGGCGTACTAGGATGCGATCCGACAAAAGTAGTTTCGGCCACGAAGGAGGGCAGAGGAGCTCGGTATGTCCTAAGAACGACCTCGAAAAAGGCATATTACGCCCTGCTGAGCATGAAAAAGTTAATCGACGGTCAAGAGGTTGAGGTGGTCTCTCACCCCACGCTCAACATCACTCATGGTGTGATCTACGACATCGACACCAAAGACATGGCCAATGACGACCTTCTAACGGAGCTAAAAGGCCAAAGAGTTGTATCGGTTCGTAGGATCACCAAGTTATACGACGGGGTTTTAAGCAGTACCCCCCTAGCGGTGATATCATTCAACGGTTCTTTTCTTCCCGAGTACATATATCTCGGCTAGTACGCACTAGTGTCCGGCCCTACTACCCTTCCCCCATGTTATGCTACCATTGTGGTAAATACGGGCACGGTACTAGGGTGTGCCCCAACGAGGAAACTGCAGTCAGAAACACTCATCCGACCGAAACAACCCATGTAAGAACGTCTCGAAGTGCATAAATTGTGACGGCGAGCACACAACTAAATCAAAAACGTGCCCCAAATATATGGAGGAAGAGGCCATCGTTAAATTAAAAGTCTCCAAGAATATTTCGTTCCCTGAAGCAAAAGCGCTAATCGCCCAAACTCGCAGAGGACCCAGCTACGCCGCACAGGCTCGAAGTAGCACGGACCCGAAAGGAGACGAGAAGGACCATCGCCAAACTAAAGCAGGAAATAACAAAACTGAAGGCAGAAAACGACCGGGACGTCGAGATTCTACGTCTGAAAAACCACCTGACGGACGCTTTCCGCCAACTCAAAATTGCCAAACAACAGCTACATGAGGTAACGAGCAAAACCAACCAACACACTGGAGCAAAGGGAGATCAGGAAAACGCCAACAAAGCCAGTACGAGCAGCGCGACTCAGCGAGACCCCAGACTACGTGACGAACGCAAGCAGCAAAAAAATCGCAATCGAGCAGGTGATGGGGAAAAATCTAGAAGCCCGATAAAAAGCACCACAGACCCAACTCCACCCAAAACACAAAGGATAACCCGATCGAGCTCCCGCAACAACAGCCCTTCATCAGTCGGAACTTGGAACATCTCGGACACCGAAGCACCACCAAACCCCGTGCCCCAAGTGTCGCTCGATATTTCCATATAACTGAACTAACAACAGGATGTTAATTGGGATGACAACAAATAACATAACATTCAACCGTAATATAAAACAAAGCCTACCTGTGTCGACCCCGACCGGGGAAGTTCCGGACACGTCCGATGCACCCCCGGCGGCTGTCGACACAGGACCATTGAAAAAACCCCACAGGGAAGTATCATTAATACCCCAATTAGCATTCTTCTTACCAATTCACAATCACTCACCACAGACCAATCAGACCGGAAACCAGAAAATCCACCAACACAACAACACCAAACGACAGGAACCACGACCGCCTCCAGCGCCCCGCACCTTGCTGGGCCCCAGAGCAGGCGATCCTCCCGCTTAATCTCTAAATCGACACCTGGAACGGGAAGAGGAAGTAATCAGTTCAAAAATAGCGAGAACCGGTTCCAATCTCCCGATTCCCCCGCACCTGGCGGGCCACCGGGAAGAATTCTCAGCCGGGACGACTACAGGCACCAACAACATCGAGTTCGACGAGACCTTAGTCCAGTTCCTGGTTGCTCTTGGCACCCGGTACTATTCAAACCATCCAACAAGAGTACCACACCAACCAATCCAGACCTCAGTACATCTGTCATCACCACCAACCACGACACCCACTTCCCCGTGCCGGCCCTGACCGGGGCAGTTCCGCTTAGTAGCGATGCACCCCCGGCGGCTGCTGGTACGGGAGGCCCGGGCATCACCCGGGTAAGTTCCAACACAATTAACCCCAATCGAAATCCACCTGCCGGCAAACTTTCGCTCACAGGTACAGCCAGCGAAAATGTTTATAGCATGGAAGCACCCAGCAAACAAACTACCACCCAACAGCAGCAGCAAACTAATCGTTACCAAGATAAAAGTATCAACTCCCCCACCGAAGATGACACCAGCTCGAATAAAAATCTGACCGGCGTCAAAACGAGCGCCCGCTTCCCCGTGCCGGCCCTGACCGGGGACGTTCCGCCTTTTAGCGATGCCCCCCGGCGGCTGCTGGTGCGGGAGACCCGGCCTCTCCCCGGGTAAGCTCGTCGTATGGTACACTAAGTCCGGAACCATCTGCTGCTCGTATATCTTCCACAGACATTCACGACAACGCCGTCGAAGGTTATGGGTTCCTGCACTCTTCTGCTACGTCGATAAAAGCAACAACACTGGCCATCCAGTGGAACACAAATGGTCTGCGAGGGTGCCTGGGTGACCTGCGCTGCAGGAGACGCACATCCGGGATCAGACGAACCCAGCATCATGGTTCGGACACCAGTATTCGTGGAACGCCGCCAGTGGAGAGAACCTCTACCAGACAGTAGGTCTGGCCATCCGGGTCGATGTGCCATCCTAACCGATATCTCTGGATACCGAACTGATAGCCGTCGCCAGGAGGATCGAATACCCAGTTCAGTGCACTGTTATATCCCTGTATATCCCCGGCAGTACTCGGAATGTGGGCAACAAACTTCAGCGGCTCATTGAGTAAGTTGAGATGCCATTCATCATCATGGGAGATGTGAACGGGCACCACACCATGTGGGGCTCACGTACTTGTAACAGGAGAGGAAACGACATCGCCAAAGTAGTCGAAAACAACGACGCCGTGGTTCTCAATGATGGCAGTTCGACTTTTCTCCGTGGGCAGACGGAATCCGCCATCGACGTCTCTATCTGCTCGGGAGCGCTAGCAGGATCATGTGGGTGGACTGTCCTTGCCGAACCATGTAACAGCGATCACTTCCCAATCCAGGTTGTATACAATCAGACGCCACCTTCAACAACCCGCCGAAAACGGTGGTTTTACGATCGGGCAGACTGGACCCGCTACGAGGAGACCGTTGACGATCTAATAGATCGGAAGGAGTCATACACCCCGGACGAACTCACCGGCATCTTAAATCGGGCTGCCGTTTCCTGCATTCCCAGGACAAGTGGGAACCCTCTGCGACAGGCGGTGCACTGGTGGTGCCCAGAGGTCCGGATTGCTACACGAGCTCGCCGAACTGCATTATGGGCACTGAGGAAGACTACTGCGGACGACCCCCGCCGAAACCAGCGGGCGGATGATTTCAGAAAGGCCAGGAACGAGGCCAGGAAAGCCATAGAAGAGGCGAAAAACATCAGCTGGACCAGATTCTTGGAAGGTATTTCCCCAGATTCCTCGACATCAGAGCTCTGGCGGAGAGTCAACGCCCTAAGCGGAAAGCGGCGACACAGTGGCTACGCCATTACCGTTAACGGGTGCACGACGCTCGATCCCACGACTATCGGTAACGAGCTAGGCAGGCACTTCGCCTCCTTGTCTGCAGACGCCGCTCTCCCACCTGCGTTCCTACGCATCAAGCAAAGGGCTGAGAGTAACCCCGTCCGCTTTGAACCCGATTCAGGGCAAGTGTACAACCGGCCTTTCACCGGAAGTGAACTGCGTGCGGCATTGGAATCGGTACACGGTAAGTGCCGGACTGGACGATGTTGGCTATCCCCTACTGCAACATTCCCCGCCGGTAGCCAAGCGGGCGATATTAGACAGCATTAACCGCATTTGGAGTGGTGAACCGATGCCCGCCTCATGGAAGGAAGCTCTAGTTATTCCTATCCCAAAGCGATGCCAGGGGAACAGAACGCCGGATGACTTCCGCCCAATCAGCCTGCTCCCCTGCCTTGCTAAGACGATGGAGAGAATGGTCAACAGACGACTGATGGACCTACTGGAGGAGCGTAAACTCCTGGATCAACGGCAGTTTGCGTTCCGACGTGGAGCAGGAACAGGTGCCTATCTCGCCAGCTTTGGAGAGGTGGTGCGTCAATCCGTAACTGATGGCCTGCACGCCGATATCGCCATACTCGACGTGGCGAAGGCTTATAATACCGTGTGGCGTCACGGAGTACTGCAACAACTGGCCAACTGGAGAATCACTGGAAACATGGGCCACTTCTTGAGCGACTACCTATCTAATCGCACTTTTCGGGTGGGAATCGGAGGTGCCCAATCCGACACCTTTCCGGAAGACAACGGGGTTCCCCAGCGATCAGTCCTCGCCGTCACACTGTTCCTGGTATCCATGAACTCCTTATTCGCCAGCCTACCGGCGGGGATCTACGTGTTCGTGTACGCTGATGACATCGTGCTGGTCGCGACGGGAAGGACCACCATACGTACCCGCCGCAAACTTCAAGCCGCCGTAAGTGCGGTGAGCCGATGGGCTACATCAGTCGGCTTTAACATGTCTCCCACGAAAAGCATGATTACGCACTGCTGCAACACAAACCATATCGCAACAGGGAGGCCGATCCAGCTGGACGGGGTGATTGTCCCCTACCGCAAAGAACCGAAGATTCTGGGGATAACCATAGACCGTCGTCTTACCTTTCTACCACACTTTCGACGGATCAAAGCCGAGTGCCGGAGCCGACAGCGGCTAATTAAAACTATCAGTTCCCGCCACAAGCGCTGCAACCGTCGCACTGCGCTGAATATTAGCCAGGCACTCATCCACAGCAAGATATTTTACGGGGTGGAGCTGACGTCCTGTAATATGGAAGGCTTTATCAACATTTTAAGCCCTCTATATCACGGGCCAATCCGCGCTGCTTCTGGCTTGCTCCCCAGCACGCCTGCTGAAGCGGCCTGCGTAGAGGTCGGGATCCTACCCCTTCGTTGGGCGGCTGCACTCACCATTGCCAGAAGAGTACTGGGATTTTTGGAGCGGACAGCCGGAGATGACTGCTTTCTGTTACGAACGGTCAGCGAGATTCATCGCGAATATACAGATGCCGACCTGCCACCAATCGCCCGTCTACACCGAGTTCGTGACCGGGCCTGGCACGACCGCGGACCCAATCTTGACACAAGCTTGTCAATAGAGCTGAGAGCCGGCGCTGCCAGTAGTGAGGCCAGGGCCAAATATAACCGACTGATGGCTACAAAGTACAAAAATCACGTGCGGATATTCACCGATGGTTCCAAGAGCGGTGATGAGGTTGGAATAGGAGTGAGCGGAATAGGAGAAGGACTCTTCTTCCGCCTACCGGCGCCATGCTCGGTGTTTTCCGCCGAAGCGTCTGCCATCGCGCTTGCCTTGGTACAGAAACCGGAAGATAGACCCGTCGTTGTACTGTCTGACTCTCTGGCGGCCATATCCGCCCTCGAGTCGGGGAAATCCCGCCACCCCTTCATCCAGGCCATCGAGGCCGAGTATGACCCACTCACCACAATTTGTTGGGTCCCCGGTCACTGCAGCATCGACGGTAATGAAAAGGCCGATCGCCTGGCGGCCAGGGGAAGACACACTAGCCGACGTCTCACTCGACTCGTCCCGACCGCAGATATTTTGGGCCAGCTGAAGTCAGGGATTAACGAAGCTTTCGAACGCCACTGGTGTGGCAGCACCGGACACCTTCAGCGAATCAAAGGCTCACCCGACCGCTGGACAGACCGGACTGATAGGAGGGAACGAGTACTGTCGCGGCTCAGAGTAGGGCATATGAAGGTCTCACATGCTCACGCCGTATCGCGTGTTCCCCCACCAACATGCGTGACATGTGGTACCCGAATCACTGTGGAACACCTTCTGGTGAACTGTCCAGAGTTAGCCGACCTAAGGCAGCACCACAAACTACCGCTCTCCATTAGAGAGATCCTTGGAAACGACCCAGCCCGAGAAGAAATATTACTGGCCTTTCTGAAGGACGCGGGATTATTCGACCAGCTGTAAAGGTGTCACTTGTGCTACAAACCACGAACAATATTATAATTATGTTAGGTTATAACCAAAATTTCAAAGGCGAATGACCATTGGGTTAAAGCCTTTCAATAAATAAATAAATAAATAAATAAATGAAATAATCTTCTATACTTGATAGTTATTGTTTGTGTTTGGTACTGTCTCTTCTGCATCCATCCATCCTGCGGCATTTGAATGGTTTTGGATATTTCATTGTACAACTAAGTGCTCTTTTTAAAATGTGGAAATATCGTTGGAAAAGTTTTGTTTTGTCTGTTGTGAGTACATATTTTACGAATTAAAGGAATTTTAGCCTTCTGCTTCAACAGACTTCACAGCAGATTCTCAGTTCACAGAAAATTACGTGGCTAGTGCTACGATCCCACTGGGACTCCTTCCCGATAGGGACTCGAATATTTGACGACTGGCTTATGAGACCAGTGCTACACCCTCTAAACCGCCGCACCAGGGCAGGTCCGCTAAAATCATAAAATTTCCATTTCGCTCAATGTGCCATAGCATCAACATTTTTCGTCCGATGTTAGTAATATTAGGCTTAAAATTAACGTAATCATATTATTCGTTATCTTAGATTCTAAAAGGTCCCAAAAAAAATGTTTTTCGGTAAAAAAAATCATTTAAAAATGAGTAACTTTTAAAAATTGCCAAAATGCACTTTTTTTAAACTTTGGTCGCTTGCAGCGCTAAAAAATTTACATATGATCGACACATATTATATGTTTTTGGAAAGGGCATCTCGGCACCTTTCAACCAGCATATTAACTAAATTAATTGAATGATTTTGACACGAAATATTGACTAAAAAGTACAAAAAGTGCTCAAAAACGAGTTTTTTGAGAAAATCACAAAATCGCTTCTTTGAACAAAAAAATAAATATTGTTTTCGTGTTGAGCGACCCAAAATTAGGCTAAAAATATTTTTTCTTGAAGCTTCATTTTTCTTGTAAACTAGTGTTATTTATGGTTAAACCAAAGGTTTGCGTATACCTAATTCAAGGAACTTATGCAATGTTAAGCTGCTGAGGATGTGCCGTCGAAAGCGGCGGCCTCGCGCAAGCAAACCCGTTGTTCTCTCGTATAACCGGTTTACTCGAACATAGGACTTGGTTCCTTCTTTCAAACATGAGCAGTTTTTCAAACTTGTGATCTTTGCGTCTGCCCGGTTTATTCTAACATATATGTTGATTCCTTCTTTGAAGCTTTGGTTGAATCCATATTAAAATCGAAATGAATGCATATTTTGAAAAATGGTTTCGTGGGTTTATAGAGCATTTATCTTTCTCTTGTATTGGGAATGTTTCGTACGCAAATGTACGATCCACCCGATTGCTCGGTTTACTCAAACAGGTTGCACTAAATACATTCGAAAGTATTTTCATACCTTACGCCGAATGGCACTTATACCACAGAGTTACAGACATAATACTCGACAACAATTATTCGTCAATGTTAGCGGTCATTTTGAATTGAATATATTTTTAGTTGCCACTGTTATCGCAAATGTGTCACGGGATTTGAGTCCCTGTGTATTTTCAATGGAGCTCGGGATTTCAAATCTCGTGACGGGAAATGAGTCTACACAAAAATGACAGTTTTCCTGAGGTGTAAACCCAACCGCGGAAAACATCACGGGATTTTAAAACTCTCCACACAGAAATCCGGCCGGGAACGATTCAACACAAATTGCTTCCGACGGGGAAAATAGTATTTTTATAACGTTTGCAATTCGCTGCAAGTTTGATACTGTTTTTACCATTTTTTTGTTAACCATTTTTGTTAACGACCTATTGGGTCAATTTGTCAACAGTTGTTACGGCATTTAATTAGCAAGGGGCTGGAAGGTGAAGTATATTTTTCAATATTAAGAGCCATAGTACTCAAGGGAGAGCAAGGAGTTGAAGGGAGAAAGTTTAGAAAAGCGTGGAAGGATCATATATGCAAGCTTAGAGCTCACCAGCGACTTAACTTTTTGTCTGCCACCGTAGGAGTCAGGATCTTTTGGCATTAGAAATGCGAATCACCGGAGTCTACGGCATGTCCTGACAAGCGTAAAGTAACTTGTTACTTCATGCTGTCGGAACCGACTGATACCGTTTGTATTTTTAAGAATCAGTAGTGTTTATTGGTTTGACAGTTTGGGAGATCTCGGCGGGAAATTTTCCCTGATCAAATCCCGACGCAAATCCCGTGCGAAATCCCGAGATCCATTACCCGAACTGTAAACTAGCCTTTACATGGACTTAGAAAATTTTTGGTTTCACCCAGTACAAGAAACTCGGTTCGAATTCTAACACCATGTAAACAAGCTCGCTGAACTGGCATTTTTTCGCGCATTTTTACTCATATGGCGTCATCTTGCAATGTCCCATTCTTTTAGATGCTAGGAAGGGGGCTACCGCTTTCTATGGCTGTTGCCAAATGGCACTGAAAAACATACCTGTTCTGAATTTTGCGATTTGTCCTATATGTACATATGTTTATATTATTGAAAGAATAATGCAAAAATATTGCTATTGTCTAATTCTGCTAGCAGTGCACTCTTCGAAGAGAGCAATATGGCCAACATTTTGAAAAAGATTTTTGATTTTCATCAATATTTTTCGCACCTAAAAAAAATTCTGGGAAATGGTTATATCTGTGGAATGATTTCTGAGCATTGGTTCATTCTGGATATGGTTTTCTGGAGAATAGTTCTTTCTGGGGAAACACTTCGATATTTTAGTTTCTGTGGAATGGTTTTTGGGGAAAGCCACCCAATTGGGTGCTGCAGCAATTTCTTTATTTTAATTCGGAATAAATAATGTCCTAAATTCCGCTTTTAGCACAATGCAAATCATTTCAAATGTGACCGAATCGAAAGCGAAAAATGTCGTTCGATGGAAGTGGGAACGAGTGGTACGTTTGAAAAGATCAAATCAATAAAAAAAAGTTAAACTTTTCTGGGGAATGACTTTCTGGGAGATGGTGCATTCTGGGATATGGAATTCTGGGGAATGGTACATTCTGGGAAATGACTTTCTGGGGAATAGTATATTCTGGGGACTCGAATTCTGGGGAATGGCTTTCTGGGGAATGATTTTCGGGGGAATAGGATACAATCGAATGAACTTTTGATTTATAATTAAGGACGGATTAATAAAGATTGGCATTGGTTAGTTCAAAATTGGATTAGGATTGGATAGATTTTATGTAATTTCTTCGAATTTTTTAGCAATATTCGATTTGATTTATTCACTCGCTCGTAATTAATGATGTAGAATTTTGGCCAAATACATGGTAACGAAACTTTACTGAGCTTTATTGAACCCGAGTCTCATTCGTATGAGCGATGTCTGGTAACTATCTACATTGACTGAAACGTTAAAACGAAAACTTAGGTGCTTGATTCGAATTTTTGAATCGCTCACATTTTGTCACATTGGTGAATAATCAATTTCATATAAATATGGCAAAATACTTCAGTATAAACAAAATGGGAGTCAAAGTAAGCAATCTGGTAGTTATGCAAAATTGATGCACATGTCGGTTTCAAGTAGCGTGATAGTTAACCAATACCAAAACCACCCATATCGACCCTGACCGGGGAAACACCGGCTCCCACCGACGTTGTTGTAGAACCAATGGAACCATACAAGATAAGTGTGGCATATTCTTGCAATAATATCAATTCAACTGCCCCCACTCTCCCGAAACAGCACACGCAAACATTTCGAACACCATGGTCGCTTCGGGTGGCCCGATCGTCAGTAGGCCATTTCACAGCACGACCGCCCGCAGGCATCACCAAAACTACACAGCTCGAAAATCAGCACAATGGGGTCATTGAACCCTCAGACAAAACCACCCCAATAAAAACCCTTCGCAACCCACACCAATACACCAATCGGCAAACCGGTCTCTCTCGGAAGGAATCTACCTGGAAGCCGAGTCGTAACAACTTCAACTATAACCTATGATCCGACAGACCAGACCATAGTTCAAGAAATATTGCACAACGATCATCCAATCTGGCCGTCGGCTGCTCCTTGCACCCGGTAACCCACTGAATGAGACAACACAGCTTTAGAAAAAAATTAAAGGGTTGTGTACAGGACACGACCACGGTGACATTAAAAATGTAGCTTTTTGCAAGAGCGTGCAAATGAATTTTATCTATCACACATATCGACTCACGTTCTTGTTCACTCGCCTGTTTGCATATGTTACAATTTGCTATATACCCTCCCCATCAAAACATAATTTATTGAAGGTCTTTTAACGGTAATCTATTAACTAATCAAGTATCTCACTAGGTGATTGGCATTATTTGGCTGATCCATCTAGTAAAAATAGGCTGGTCTGTCCAGAAAATATATTCAAAAGAAAAGTTCCATATTGAGAGCTGTGATGAGGTAGCCCACGCCCGCCAACGGAAATATACAGATTCTCCATGAAATATGAAATTTCATTTTCCATTTAAATTTTCAATAATGTACTAATGAACTTAAGTAAACAATCTTAAGGTTAAGTATTTCTTGATCGATTAGTGGTTGAACAAATGAAATTATTTGATAAATTACATTGTTATACAACGTTCGCACTACCAGTTAAAACGGGTTTTTATGCTATCTTGGTGACATTTTTCTTGTTGCTAATTATTAAAACGTGTTATAACTCTGTAGTGTAAACATTGTATTATTAAACCAATTCTGCAGCGTTTTATGTTATATAGGTGTTTTATGTGGTAATAGGACTGACATAATTATATCTTCAGTACAGCGGTTTGTTTCATAATTTAAAACAGATTTATTTTAAAATTTAAATTAGTATACCCAACCGTTCTATTTGTTGTATACTTTAAAACAGACAGATATTCTGACTGGATAAACTGGGAAAACAATTTTAAGTCCAGTAACGTTTAAGACATGGCTTGAATTTGAATCGAAAAAGAACACCCGCTTAAACTGCTGCTGGGACGGCAAGTTCTGTTTTAAAATTTTCCGTTGTGTGCAGTACGAAACAAAAGTGTTTGAAATTAGAAAACAAAAAGTTCTGCTGGGAATGTGATTGTTTCCGATGCAATTACACTCAGATTTTTCACGCAGGGGATACAGGCCGTGTAAATGAAAACCGCGTAAATTTAAAAAAAAACGCGTTAATGAAAACCGCGTAAATTTCAAAATCCGCGTAAAAAACCTGAGTGTACTCTCCTATATAAAATACTACGCTGCTGAACAGTGCAATAACTACAGAAGCACGTTGTCAGATGCCTTACTCATAAAAAATATAAAACCGAAATATGAAACATGAAAACCAATAGGCTCTTTATCCTACGCAGCTACAAAGCGCCGTAAACATGGATTAACAAGTTACAACGCACACGCATGCATAAAAATAAATATATTTTTTACATTTCTTATAAAAGAAATGTATAGAATTCGCTCAAACTTTCAAGATTTTTTCCGAGGCCCGGAGGGCCGAGTGTTATATACCAATCGACTCAGCTCGACGATTTGGGACAATGTCTGTGTGTGTGTGTCTGTGTGTGTGTGTATGTAACGGACAAATTCTCATTCGTGTTTCTCAGCAATGGCTGAACCGATCTTATCCAAACCAATTTTAAATGAAAGAACTAAAAAACAGTATGAACGCTATTAATTTGTTTTTGATTCTGATATTTAGTTTCCAAGATATGAATGTTTGAATGCGTAAAAATGGCGTTTTTCGCAGTTTTTTTAAATTATCTGCCGAAATTGACAACATAGATTAACAATTTATATGTTTTTAGACAGCTTTAACGAATACCTTTCGAACAAGATATAGATTGTTGAAATCGGACTATTATCAAAAGAGATATTTAACATTAAATGCGGACGAAAGATTTTTATCATTTACCATTGCCAGAAATATGACCAAAAACATGTAATCTATTATTAACGCCAAAATGGCTTATTTTAGGTCAATAGTATCTTCGCAGAATTTAATGGAGTCAATATGCCCTTTCTTTTGGTATTATGCTTTTGCTGATTAATCTTCCTATGAGTGAGATATTTTCACAAAATTTTCTTGGAAGTGATTATATCGAAATGATGTCTTCAGTAAATTTGTAGCTCTTACTTTTTCGAATAACTTTACTAAAGACTTTAAATATCTATTTTGAATACTTTAAAAGTTATGGCTTGTTGTTTGTTGATTACTCTTTGTCGCCTAATTATTGTTCAATATAGTAATAATCCATTGAAATAAGCTAAAAATTATTTCGATAAAACGAATTTTGCATTTCATTTTACTATCTACAACAGCTAGAAACAATCACCGAACACTTCCAAGTTGTCTGGAAGGAACACGATAACTTATCAGTACAAAAATGTTCATTTGTGCGAACCTTCTGACTGCAATTTTTCTAACTTATAACCATCGGATCGATCTGAAACATATCGGAAAATGAAAAGCGAAATAAATAACTCCAAGCAACGGCGTAGCCAAGAGAAGGTTTTGGGGTTTAACACCATACAACCCCCCCCCCTCTCCCTCCCACCACACCCAAAGAAAAAAATTGGATTTAAGTTGAAAATTTATTGATGCAGACTGATTTAATTCAATATTACAATAACAATTATCTGATCCGTAGATTGATAACCTGTTGTTGTAAACATCATGAGGACTTTTGATAAATTGTCGGAATGGGGTCCTGATATGTAACTGATCTATTGGTCTTGATTTCACAGTTGTCTAATAGCATCAATATCAAATTCCTGCCTGAAAACATTCCAATAGAAAATTTCAGAGTTCTGTAATTCATAATCCTCAGATTTATTTTCAAATTGAGCTCGTTTTTGTAGAAATGTACTGTAATAAGGGTCTTTATTTAATGGGAAGCGAAGTTAAAATTGATTTAATGTCTATGAAACATAGAACTGCTCACCAAAAAAATGCATAACTTTCAACATTTGCTAAAAATGTTTTTGCCTTTCTCATTCACTCTAAAATTCGTCTATCTAATCCCGACCCGGAGAGCCGAGTGTCATATGCCAATCGACTGAGTTCGTCGAGATCGGAAAATGTCTGTGTATGTATGTATGTGTGTGTATGTGTGTATGTGGAAAAAAATGTGACCTCTGTTTCTCAGAGATGGCTGAACCGATTTGCACAAAGTTAGTCTCAAATGAAAGGTACAACCTTCCCATCGGCTGCTATTGAATTTTTTTTATTGATTGGACTTCCGGTTCCGGAGTTACGAGTTGAAGAGTGCAATCACACAGCAAACTCCCATATAAACTGAAATGAAAAATTTTCAAAATCAAATTTGTATTTTTGATGCCAAATGACTAAAATGCATGAAACATTGAGATTTGATGTAAACTCGAAAAAAAATGTTTGACGAAAATTGACTTCTTTGGACTACATTTTTGCCTTTCTCATATAGAAAGGTTATGCAATCACTCCAAAAATCGTCAATTATACCGGCCCGGAGGGAGTATGCAGTGAGGGGTTGCTACTTTAAAATTAAAACTAGTTTAAAATTTCTTAACAAGTTGAAAATTTTCGGCAGGACCTGGACCTCCCGGATCTTTCTCCATGAACCGCCGCTGGTTTCAAGCGATGTTTCAGTATCACATAGTATCTCAAGATCCATTGTATGTATGTGCAAATCGTACTGAACATGTAATATTCATTTCCACCATTTTAATGAACATAACCATCGTAGTCTGGACAAATGAGACAAGCACAATTGCACCACTAGGTGGATTAAAACAGGTTTTTATTTTGGGAATGCGCCGAGTTGAGACGAAAACGTAATATGATTAATAACGAGGATAACACTTTCCGAATGTAGAGAGAAATTTATGAAAAATGACGATTTCCATTCGATTCTAGCAGGTTCTGATCGATTTTGATGAGCATTTGATTTTTGTTGTATGACCAATTATATGTATAGGTCAAATGTTTAAAAACAGTAATTTAAGGTCAAGATAGCATCATTTTGAAACCAATTTCGGAGGTTTAGTATCTTCGATGAGTTTTACAAACGTTAAACAGCGCATCATTTGATAAAATAATTTTGACGGTATATCGTCCAAGAGGTATGTATGGTGAATTTTCTCAGGTTAATATTCATGACTACAATAAAGTCTCAATAAATTCGCTAAAGACACGAACTCTGTTACTATTTTCTGAAAAATTAATTCTGCATGATTTTAAAGCTTCAAAATTTACGGTTTCGGAATTATACCGTTTGGACAGTATGATCGATTTTCACCAAACCCCCACCAAACCGAATTTCTGGCAACGCCGCTGACTTCAAGTAAGTAGAAACAAAGTCGTTCTACACTCGTTCACAAGAAACTTCTTCGAATGCTGAATATCTATTATAACACATTGAAACCCCGATTTTATCAGCCAAATATGAACATATGTTTGATGGGCTTTAGCAGACGAACAAGACTGAATTCGAGTAAATCCTTTCTTGAGCATGTTTTCCTTATCATGAAGATATGCGAAATATGCGAAAATAAAAAGTTCATCATAATCAGAAGTAGTTATCAGACTACATCAAGGGACGAGAAAAATATTTTAACAGCTTCAGTTTATTATAAAGAAAAAAAATGCCCGATTTAGTCAATGTCCCCATTTTGTCAGCCTAAAATACACCATGAGACTGATAAAAATGGGTCTTTATTGTATGTATTTTCACATTAATAGTTACATTTCATTTTTGGAGATTTTTTCATTGCATCGAACTACAACAATTTTTAGGTAGTTTTCAAGGGGTTATTTTATAGACTTCTTCCAAAATTTGGCGAACCTATTCCAATTCGTATACCAATTAATTGGTATACTTAAGGGTTTATATGTTGCAGATAGAGAAAATACTGAAATTTTCAGCTTTATTCCTACACAATATTACGAAAGCTTATTAAACAATTTTTCCTAATAAGTTTGTGAAAATTATAAACTATTTGAAATTTTTTAATAGCTTAATTTTTTATTTAACGTGATTTTTTAATAAATAGTGACCATCGCTTCACAACGTAGTCTATTTTTCATGGCTTGCGGTGAGCACGATCTCTCGAATTGCTGAACTGAAAATTATGGAATAGAAATTAATTTTTAGTATTCTTTATAGACCCGCTGGTGCCCTAAGACGATTTCGCTAGATTTTCAGAGCACTGTGCACCCAGTGCATTAACGCAAGTGACGGAAGGTTATCGAAAAGTTTCGTGAAAATGAAAATTCCAGTAATGATGATGATTTTCCCAAACGGTTCGTTTTCGAGAGGTTTTTATTTGTTCTTTGGCATTAGGATTAGCGATAATAATTCAAATCAAGGATACTACTGGGAAGTCACCTTTAGAAAAAATCGATGTCGAAGTAAAATTTGGAACTATGCACGCATGCACTTCAGAGATAGCGTGATATCAGGAGCTGCGATTTCATTTCAACGCTTTTTTGTGAAAAGGGCGATACTTACAAATTTAAACATAAGGCTTTTTTCATACATGCCAATTAGGGCTTTGAAACGCAACAAATTAACCTAAAAATTTTGATTCTAGGATATTGCTTTCTTAAACTACAGCAAAAAATACAACGGGCTAAACTGTATTTTTGTTTGTTTATTTAAAGTTTCACCCGCGATACTTCAATGCTGATAGGTGATACCGAAAAAGTAAACAATCGCCAAAGGGGCGATACTATCATTTTGTCAATTTCAATAGCAATTTATTATTAGATATTTTATTAACAGAGCATTAACAATAATTCGTTGGTATGTCTATTTTATGGGCCATTTTTTCGCTTTCCCATTGATTTGGTTTGAGATTTCTAGCACTGATGTTGTCCTATGCTGATTTGAGCGATTCTCTGAGTTCTGCCACTATCCCATGTAGTATGTATTATCAAAAACATCGCGAAGCATCAAGTCCTAATGTTCTCAAACGATATAATATCCGAAGAGAGTGATAAGAGTTATAAGAAATGTCTCATCACACTGTTAGGTGGATTAAACACGTTTTTTCAAACGCAACACTCTTAAGCAGCACACACCGCATTGAATTAAATCCAAACCACCCCACCCACCCACTTTGCAAATCATTCTGTGACACCGTGCTGGTGTGTGTGTGTTAACCATCCCTACTCCCACTAGCTGGTAGTGATTTACAGAAAAAAGATGTTTGCATGTATTTTAACATATCCATGCAAATAACTTGGTTCAAGGATTTAGGTAGGTGTTAGCTCAATTGACTTTCCGATGACCCATTTCGTGTACAGTGCCAGACATGTTCCGAGGTCATCGTTCCATCAACCAGCCCCGCCTTACTGTAATGTTTGTATCAAATGGATTATAACATTACAATAAGACTTTCGATTCCTTACATGAGGTAAGAAATCGACGCGTATTTAGTGTATTCATTTGATTTTTGTATATATAAATTAGAATGTCTGTAGAAAAATATACCAGTTTTTCTATTTCCTTCCTCATCTCCTACTTACGCGAGTGACTGATACTTGCTTATCCATTTTTCGTTCCATTCCAAACCTTCTTCAGATATCCTCAAAATCTCCAGCTTCTTTCTCACGCATCAAACAGCCCGAGCAATTCTTTCTCTTTCTCACGTTTGCAAGTACAGCGCAATTTATCAACAACAGTATACATGCAGCAGATACAGAAGACTCCACTGGCCACGCAAGTGGTCCTGACCCGAAAAAGGTTTGGAAAATGTCGGAAGAAAAAGAAACACTGACCTGCAGGTTTCCGAATGTGGAACTAAGAAATTGGTGCGACACCTATCGGGCGATAGCTACGGGTGACGCGCTGATAATTTGGAATCGCCACTTTTTTCACCAAGTGACGCCGAAAAATGTTCACTTTTTGGGAGATTTATCACTGGGAAAAAACACTTTTTTGTGAGTTTTTGATCTCCACTATTATTATTTACGTTGTTAAAACACTTTTTTTCTTCCCCGCATCGGAAATAGACGGCCCGTATTGCGGGGGGAGCACTTTTGACACTAATGCTGTGTGGTTTTGAATCACTTTACGCCGGGATGAAAAACTCCAAAAAATCACTGAATTCCACTTCCGATTTACGAAAACTGATCACCGAGTCGTTCTTCGTATTTGAAAACACTTTTGTTTGATAATCCGTACCGAAAAACTACGATTTTGGACCGACTAGCGAGGAGCTCCACAACAGTCGACCGATCGCGGCTAAGGTACACACTAAGCTCCAGCTTGAACCTTCGTTCGAACTGGTCACAAATCCTGGTTTACCTAGAGTTTTTCAACAGCAACAATCTTTCTCAAGGCTACCTATATTTTCGCTCGATCAGTCTTTCTCAAGACTACCTATACCTATATTTTAACTAGTCGACATTTTTCAAGAACAATTCAGCCTAAATATTTAATTCTTCCAACATGCCTGGGTCCTCCCAGAAAGGCCGTGTGCCAAAAATTAAAGCTAAACGGAAAAGGGTATCTTCTCCACCCGAAAATCATTCTGTGACACCGTGCTGGTACCCGAAAAATCCGCACACGGCCACCGCTGCCGAAAATGGATAGCGTCTACCGCTTAGTGTAGTGCCCAGGCACTGCAGCCATGATCTTACCCGTTCGACATAAGAACGAAAACTGATTCAAACGGGTACGCGTCACCTCTATTTATAAACTAACCGTATATGGTTTAGTCACTTAGGTGCGAGTGTATGCGAATACCAATGTTACCGAAAATCGATAGCGCTTATTGCTTCGCCCGGAGACGATGTTGTTCGTATGGGATAAGAGCAACAACTGATTTAAACGGACATGTGTTGCTTCTATTTATGACTTTTCGTGTTTCATTGAGCAACTAAGCTGCCCTCTATTGATGGCTGTGTCTGAGAAATCTGCCTCACGAATGGTAATTTTCCCGTTTTTCGTGAACTTTTTAATTTTACCAATTTCCAAAAGTCTACTTTTATTGGGGAGATGTTAAATTATTACCAATATTTAAGTTAGGTGTTTCTGAATCGGTTGGTGTATGAATGATTAAAATCCATCTAGTAATATCGGAGTTATAAGCGTGCAAACCTTACATAGTTTCGTTACATGGGAGATAGTTTAGATTTTAGAATGACACCTAGCCCCAGATAGTGGAGTAAGACATTTTTAATGTCAAAAGCCCCATTTCAACTGACAAGAACAGCGCCCAAACTCTTTTTCTAAGAGTGATCGAGCTGCCAACGATTGGCTGACCACACACTACAGCAAACGATACCAAACCCTAGCTAAAACGCATCGCACAAAATCCACCGATTCAACGCCTACTGGCCCCCTGATATACCCCCGCGGTCATTGGAAGGGCAATACACCAATTCAGTCATCACTCGTATACGGCTTATTTACATACACACCTAGAAAAATTAGTGTAAATTTACGTCTCTTGACCATGACATATGCGAGCATCAAAAATGACTTAGTTTTACGTTTGATTTTAATTTTACATGACGTTTAATTTCGTTATTCATGTAATTTTACTCCACATACAGCGTTTGTTCTGAATGGTAGGAAGTGTAATTTTAAGTCATTGTGCATGTAAAGTATATGTTTCATGTAAAATTAAATGGAACACGGTAAAGTTCTGTCATTTCGTAAATTACGGTTTGTTGAATTGTGTCATGTTTGCAATTACGTCAACGATAAAATTCAGATTTTTTTGGTGTGTATAGCCCACCGCACAACCGCTACAGCGCACCATGGGCCACAAATCGATTTTTTTGGTCGAAAATCCAGAACTTATAAACCGTTAGTACTAGACTTTCAGCGTCTTTGGAACAAATTCTCCACAATAAGTGCTCTTCATTTTAGGGAAAACAAAATTAGGGTGGCTCTCACGATTTTTGAAATAAAAAAATTATTTCCTGAATGAAAGAAGATAGGAGAATATGATCTTCCAAAGAAATGTAGAGAAAGCAATTTTGGGTAACTTTGCTGAAAACGTCGAAACTCTATCTTCAACGGTTTTTATTTTACAGCGATTTCCCTTGTTCCGTTTAGGGTGGCTCTTAAAAATTCAGTTTTTTTAATATAACTTCTTTGAAGTTGATTTCTCGTGAATGTCAACTTCAGACTAAAGTTAGCTCTTACAAATGCGCACATTTCTTCTTCAGAGACGAACTCATTAACTTTTATATAAACAGAGTTATTGACGATTTTATGCTAAAAATTCGACATTTTCTAAGCTAAATAACTCCGAAGGTGGCAAAAAGTGGCAACCAATGTTATGACCATCAGATAGTACTTTAAAAACACTACAAAACAAGGGGTACATGGTTTGTCTCCTAGCTACTGTTCATGTGAAATGTTTGCTTATAAACTACCTCTGTTCCATGGGCCAAAAATCGATATTTTGTTGAAAATCCAGATCTTATATCCCATAAGTGCTAGACATTCAGTGTCTTCAGAAGAATTTCTTCACCATAAGTGCGCTTCATTTCGGTGTAAAAAACTGGGTGGTCTCCTTGATTTTTGGAATGAAAATATCTTCTCCTGAACAATAACAATAGAAGTATAAAGCCCTACTGAAAATAAAAAATATTCATGTTTAAGTAACTTTGTTACTCAATTCCCTAACTATCATCAGAGGCTTTTATTTTACGGCATTTTCCATCATTTGGTTTGGCCTGACCTTTAAAAAAATAGTGTTTCAATAAAATACTTTTGTAGTAAATTTTCCAAAAAATTTGTTCTGATAAATGCTTATTTTTTCTTTGGAGACCAACTTATTAGTTTAAAAATCTAATATATTGAATTTTTTCAGTGGTAATTTTTTTTCTCTGCATTTCAACAATTTCTACACTGATGCGTAGAAAACTGCCCATTTTGAATAAAAGTGGAATAAACCACTTAATGGGTAAAGAGCTTGTACGTCAACCTGGTTACGTTTTAACTATTATTTCTCGTGGAAAACTTACAACGAAATGCGTAAAAAATACCCATTAATGAAAATCGTCCCAGAATGAAAAATACTGAAAATAGTTTTTTTTTCTGAATTTGAAAAAATTGTACAACACCAGTTTTACATTATTTCCCTCGGTTAAAAGTATAAGAATTCTGATAGAATCTCTATCCTAAAGCCTAAAATCAACATAAAAACTGTTAGTTGACAGAATCCTTGAATCTTCCAGGGCAGTCTAAATTGTTGAATTATCGCATATATGCACAATTCTAAATAGTCTAAACTGCCGTTTTTAATAAGTAGGTTATCTCGCTTGAAGTAATTCATTATTAGCATCAATATATACATTGGCATAACTTCATCGAGTTATTATGAAATGGATTAGAAGTACTCATTGTTAGAAAAAAAGTACTCATAGTTGACAGCTCGAATAACTTCCGAAAATAAGCAATTTATATTGATATCATTGATAAAGTTTTTTTGCCGCGTTTGGAAAATAACTTCGAAGGAGGAGACTGCCAATCTATCCGTTGGATAATAATAAAAAATACTATAAATGAGAGCTGAACAGCTTGTCCCCCAACGTACATTCACGTGGATTTTTTTGTTAATTTCCAAAGGCAAAAAATGGTATTTTGCGAAACTATTAGGCTAAATTACAGTGAGCTGAAGCAGAGGAGGTAATATAATTAATAAAAGACAAATGAATCATTAATGCTAAACAAAGGGTGTTCCTTTACGGTAAACCTGAGCTTTCAATATATTGTAATATATTCATAATAATTTCTTTTTTGCCATGCGAATAAAACGTATGCCATGCAAATACTCCAAACATTCATTTCATAAACCGTAGTCCGAAAACCACATGTTTTATGTACTATTTCACTCCACGAAACAAGTTTAGAATAACATCTTCCGAGTGTACCGATTTGCATCAGAGATCCGGATATGTGTGTATATAAGAACGGCGACTATGTATGATAAATATATATTTTAAGTACGAATTTAGATGAATACCGCATGCATTCTCTATAACAGAGGGAGTTTATAAGCAAACATTTCACATGAACAGTAGCTAGGAGACAAACCATGAACCCCTTATTTTGTAGTGTTTTTAAAGTACTATCAGATGGTCATAACATTGATTGCCACTTTTTGCCACCTTCGGAGTTATTTAGCTTAGAAAATGTCGAATTTTGAGAATAAAATCGTCAATAACTCTGTTTATATAAAAGTTAATGAGTTGGTCTCTGAAGAAGAAATGTGCGCATTTGTAAGAGCTAACTTTTGTCAGAAGTCGACATTCACGAGAAATCAACTTCAAAGAAGTTATATTAAAAAAACTGAATTTTTAAGAGCCACCCTAAACGGAACAAGGGAAATCGCTGTAAAATAAAAACCGCTGAAGATAGAGTTTCGACGTTTTCAGTAAAGTTACTCAAAATTATTTTCTCTACATTTCTTTGGAAGATCATATTCACCTATCTTTTTTCATTCAGGAGATAATTTTTTTTTTTTCAAAAATCGAGAGGGCCACCCTAATTTTGTTTCCCCTAAAATAAAGAGCACTTACTGTAGAGAATTTGTTCCAAAGACACTGAAAGTCTAGTACTAACGGTTTATAAGTTCTGGATTTTCGACCAAAAAAATCGATTTGTGGCCCATGGTGCAGCGTCTCGATGACCAAAAACACTGACTCAGAATATTCCACGTTTGCCGTCCAGTGCAACATCAACGGCCTAAGGAACAACCTAGGGGACCTACAGAACATAATAATTCGCACATAAAAACTCTGCCTCGCCATTCAGGAAACCCACTTGCACACCGGCGTTGATCCCTCTCCATGGTTCGGATACTGATACGAGTGGGAGATGGCCAGGGGAGACAAAAACCACTAATCATCGGATTAGGCATCAAGGTCGAATTCCTGTCCGTGCACCTTCCACTCAACACGGAACAAATTGCGGTTGCCAGGACGATATCAACCCCCATCAACTGCTCCATTATATCCATCTACTAACCACAAGCCGACACCAACATGCGAAATCCACTAACAAGCCTGGTCAACCAAGTCTTCGCTTCGTGTCTACCCGTGGCAACGCCTCCTACGCCCTCGACATCACCTTAGCCTCCAGTTCCATTGCTGAAATATGCGTGAAGCCACGGCCAACTACACTGCTGGGAGTGACAACTTCCTCATTGTGCTACACATAAACCGGCTTCCACTCGAAACGGTGGTTTGAGATGCAGACGCTGGCTATACGAGAACGGACTAGGATGCCTACGACGCAGCCATGCAATCCCACCTTGATTATGACCGTACGTACTCGGCGGGCGAACTCTTCAAAACGATCATTAATTCAGCGAAAGAAACTATTCCCCGAACCAGCGTGGGAACCACAACACCGTGCATGACACCGGTGGAATCAGGCCATTGCCATCAAAGCTCGCCTGAAAGCGCTCCGCACCCGACACCTGGCCTGCACCACACTCCCTGGAGCTTCTCACAGCCCACTGCGCCTACCCACAACGAGTTATCACCGGGCCCTCCGCAACACTCCCCAGAAATGTGAGGAGGTTTCCCGCGGCTTATCACACCATCTATCTATCAGCCAACAAAGGCATCATTTGCCAGGAGACCGCGGCCGAACCCTCTGCCATACCCTGACGGGGTGCTGGTGAGGTTACCCGCAGCGCAAACCAACCTAGACAGCAACTGAGCCCAAAATCACTATAAAACTTGAACAAAATGCAACTTCTATTAACTGTAACTTATCTCCACTTCATGGGCGAATGATCCATAGGTTAAAGCCTTAATAAACAATAATAATAATTAGATATTTGGTGCCATGGGACAAATTATTTACCCTAAAACAATTCTAGACTATTTCAGTTTTAAATCAATATCGCAAAAGTTATATGATTAAAACAGTTTTTTAAGAAACACTAAGAAAGGTTCTAAATCTTGATTTTCAATTTCTTGTAAAATGAAAAGTACGGCAGATAGGGATTACATGGTCGGTGTTAAGTCAGTTCGGACTAAGTGACAATTTATTGATATCGAGAAAAACGAGTTTTGCGGCTTAGTCCGGTCTGACTTAACACCGACCACATGTCTTCAGCAAACTTTTTCTAAAATATCCCATTCTACAACTTCACTGAAGATTGTATGGCTCTATCTAGAGTGATAAAAAGCTTATTTTTGGATGATCGTAGAATTAGAACCACTCTAACTGTTGTGTTGGATTGTAAGACTACCCTAATACCCACAGCACGGTTAAAGTACGCAGCCAATGGATCGCTGGTGCGAAAGAGACTAATGATGTCGGAGTTGATGACCCACATAACCTCACGGGTCGTCTCGGTCTAGCACGAGAGAGAAAGAGGGAATCATCGGGATGGAGATCATCTCGATCGTCCGCGATCGAGTGAGTCAGTCGCTCACAACCCACGATCGCTATCGGTTGCACAGAGGTTGAACCTCTGCCGTTTTTTAATGTGTATTAACTATAATTAGATCGTAATAAATGTTAAAGTTAGGTCAATAAATGTGTTTAAGTGCAATCCGTCCATGCATGTTTTAATCGCCGTGTGGTGAAGGTTCCGGAACTCCAGGCAGATTGGTTGCCAAGGGCATGATCAGGACGGAACTGGTTCACGCATTATCGTCCACTATATCGAAGGAAACTAAAGGTTAGTCGAAGGTCAGCTGGATCCCCAACATTGCTGGTCCTTCGAACCGGATCCAGAGGATTTAAAGGACAGATGCTGGAGTTACACTGCATGACGAAGGTTTGATTTGAGGGAACCACGCTTGGAAGGCAGCCATCTCTAAACCACGAGACCCATTGTTCTATAACACCGCCATCAATTCATCCTGAGGGAAACGATAGTTGCGCGCCATTGTGAATTCACCATAGCACCGACGCTAGTGCTGGACAATGGACATGTGGAACCATCGACACGTTTTGGAGTTGCAACATTGGTAGAATCACTGGAGTGTCTTTCTACAGCCAGTTAGGTGAGTGGAACATTAGTATACGTCCAGCCGCTGGACATTTTCTTTTGTGATTCTAACACCAATCGTTGTAACTTTCTGCTACGTTCGTGAGCCACGTGAGCCGTGCTGGTGATTGGTTATTCGACACGAAAGGGAACTGCATGTGTGCTGATGACCAGTACTGAATGCATGCGAGGTCAGCGTTGGACGTGGTTACGCTGTTTTATTTTAAAGGAGTTGGACTATATTGTAACGACGATAAGCGACGTGATAACCGGGCCTGTGCTTCAATCAGTTTACCCAGGTAAATTTACTTTTAGATATATGCCCGGCCATCGCTGGACCTTTGATGCTGCGCATTAAAAATAAATTATCTCTTTCGACACATTGTGGAGTGATTCTTCTTTGGATTGGAGCCCTGGTTATTCGCCGTAAAAACTATTTTCACGGTTGATATTTTCGATTGCTACTACACTCTTTGTCCAGGTGAGGCAAGAGTATATGTTCTGCCGAAGTCTAGTGTTTTTTGGGATACTACATTGCAATTTTCCCTTCGTAATGCGCTGGCTGATAGCTGTACTTTGGAGATTGTTGTATGTGGTTTATGCGCTTGCTGATGTTCGCTTACCTGGTCACAGTGCCGGTAAATGTTGTCCAGGTAAGGCGACAGTATATGTCTAGCCGAAGTAGGAAAATATCGATACTACATACTATTTTCTCACACGATTGTATATACTACTGAGTGACGTCAAGATCCCGTTGAATACTGGACCCAATACCACTGGAATTGCGTGTGCATACAAGGTAGTAGACACTCATTTAAAATAATCTGCAGTCGCCGTTGTCAGTTTTCCAGGTAAGCTGACACAGTGTATGTCTAGCCAAGGCTAGGTCAGTTTTTTGGAATACTACACCTGTTAATCCCTGTTCTGTGTACGCGAATATCTACAACCATGCCGCCAACGGGTTCAGCAACGTCCGTGAAAAAGGCTCCATCCCTGAGGGCGCTACATACGAAACTTAAGGGACTGCAAACATCGTTGAACAACATCGTCAAGTTCGTTCAATGCTGTGATGAAAATACGACTGCCAGCCAGGTATCAGTTCGTCTTGAACGGTTAGATGAACTATGGGAGAAAATCGGGGAAACGATATATGAAATCGAATCCCATGATGACTTCGAAGCAGGTGAAGAGGCTTTTTCCAAGGAACGCGTGAACTTCGAAGATCGCTACTACGATGTAAAATCTGCTCTGATGGATAAGGCAAGGGAGTTGCAAGATGCTCCCGTCTTGGAGCAGTCGGTTAGGCAAACCGACACGAATCAGCATGCATCCATGGATCACGTTCGGCTCCCGCAAATACAGCTGCAGACTTTTGATGGTAACATCGATGAATGGCTCAGCTTCCGGGATCTGTTCACATCATTGATTCACTGGAAGACTGAATTACCAGAGGTTGAGAAATTTCATTATCTCAAGGGGTGCCTCGAAGGAGAAGCTAAGGCGTTAATCGATCCCTTGAAGATAACAAAAGGCAATTACCAAATTGCCTGGGATTTGTTGGTCAAACGCTACAACAATAGCAAGCTTCTAAAAAAACGGCAGGTGCAAGCACTGTTTAAACTGCCTGTACTGGCTAAGGAATCGTCGACCGAGCTACACAAATTACTGGAAGGTTTCGACAGGATAATTCAAACACTGGATCAGGTAGTGCAGCCAGTAGATTATAAGGACCTTCTGTTGGTTGATGTCCTCAGCTCTAGATTAGATCCATATACAAGACGAGGATGGGAGGAGTTTTCTTCTGACAAGGACCAAGACACGTTAAGGGATCTAACAGAATTTCTTCAGCGGAGAATTCGGATTTTAGAATCACTCCCGGCAAAGCCATCGGAAGGTCGATCAGACTTCGTAATGGCACAGAGGAAAAAACCTTTTGCGGTCCGCACCAGCCATAGTGCCTCACAATCATCAGCCGGGAAATGCATTGCTTGCTCGGATAGCCATTGGTTGCACGTATGTCCATCGTTCCAACGAATGTCAGTTGCTAGCAAGGAGTCCTTCCTACGCTCACACTCTCTTTGTCGGAATTGCTTCAGGAAGGGCCACCAGGCAAAGGATTGCTCTTCAAGGTTTTCTTGTAGAAGATGCAAAGGTCGACACCATACGATGGTTTGTTTTAAACCGGATGGCGAGAACGGTAACAAGGCTTCTTCGGTAGAAGGGAAATCCTCTACAAGTACACAAGATGGAAAGGTTGCAAATGTAGTTGCTACAGATGTAGTAACATCTAACATGGCACATCAACGTGCCTCTAAGGTTCTCCTCGCAACAGCTGTAGTTCTCGTCGAAGATGATGATGGGAAACGTCACCCGGCACGTGCCCTACTGGATTCAGGATCAGAATGTAACTTTGTTTCTGAAAGGTTGTGCAAGCTCATGAATATCTCTAAGGATGGGGTTGATATTTCTGTGGTTGGAATCGGGCAGGCGTCTACGAGAGTACGACATCAGATCCATATCACAATACGATCGCGAAGCTCATCGTTCGCTTGTAGCATGACATTGCTGGTGTTACCGAGGGTTACGGCCAACCTACCAACTACAACGGTTTCAACAAGGGGATGGGATATCCCCGAAGGAATCATACTAGCAGATCCAGCATTTCATCAAACGAATAGTGTAGACCTCATATTTGGAATACAATCCTTCTTCGGCTTTTTCCAGACAGGCAAGACTATTCCGTTAGGTGATGGGTTACCTTTGCTTACCGAATCGGTTTTCGGTTGGGTTGTTTCCGGAGAAGTATCATCTCCGACTCAATCTTCGCAAATTTCTTGCAACATGGTGGTATCGGACAACTTGGAGGAGTTGATGGAGCGGTTTTGGTCCTGCGAGGAAGTGGGAGACAGCCGTAATTACTCCCCGGAGGAAGCGCGCTGCGAGGAGCAGTTTGGGCGCACAGTTCAACGAGGTTTGGATGGCCGATACACAGTTACTCTTCCGAAAAAGGGTGAAGTCATATCGAAATTGGGGGATTCGAAGGATATCGCATTGCGACGTTTCCAGGGTTTGGAAAGAAGACTGGGCAGAGATCAAGATCTACGCAAGCAATATCAAGAATTCATGGCCGAGTATTTGGAATTAGGTCATATGCGGAAGGTGGCTGACGATACGTGCGTCAAACGATACTTTTTACCACATCATCCCGTTGTAAAGGAGGCCAGCACAACCACTAAGGTCAGAGTGGTGTTTGACGCTTCATGTAAGACCTCTACAGGGGTATCCGCAAATGATGCTCTTTTGGCAGGGCCAGTTATTCAACAAGATCTTCGGTCAATCATGTTGCGCTGCAGAACAAGACAAGTAATGATCGTTGCGGACGTGGAGAAAATGTTCCGGCAGGTTAAAATGGACCAAAATGATACGACTTTTCAAAGTATACTATGGCGGTTTGATATGGAGGCAGAAGTAGAGACATATGAGCTAACCACCGTAACTTACGGTACGAAACCTGCGCCATTCCTTGCAACGAGGACCTTAAAACAGCTAGCTCTGGATGAAGGAAGCAGCTTTCCGCTTGCAGCAAAGGCGATGGAAGAAGATGTCTATATGGACGACGTGATTACTGGAACCGATGACGTCAATGCAGCCATAGAATTGAGGAAGCAATTGGATGCTATAATGGCCAGCGGCGGATTCAGATTGAGGAAATGGGCCTCAAATAATCAAACCGTACTGGACGGTATTCCTCAAGCTGACTTAGCACTCCCGATGATGGATGGTATTAGTTGGGATCAAGACCAAATGGTAAAGACTTTGGGTCTGACTTGGTTACCAAAAATGGATACGTTGAGATTCAACTTCGACATTCCGGCGCTACTCCCAGATCAATTGCTAACAAAACGAAAGGTTCTTTCAATTAAAGCATCGCTATTTGACCCGTTAGGACTTATCGGAGCGACCATCACGATAGCGAAGATATTTATGCAGCGGCTATGGAGTATGCGAGACGCTCAGGGTAACGCACTGCATTGGGATTCCCCGATACCCGAAACGGTGGGTGAGGAATGGCGGAAATTTCATCAGTAGCTGCCGTCATTGAACAATCTGCGCATAAAACGATGTGTTATCGCACCAAGAGCTGTGTCGACTCAAATACATTGCTTCTGTGACGCATCGGAAAGAGCTTACGGGGCATGTGTGTACCTAAGAACCTTAACGGACAACGGAGAGATTACGGTTAGGCTTCTAACGTCCAAATCAAAGGTGGCACCTTTGAAGACACAGTCACTACCACGGTTGGAGCTTTGCGGTGCATTACTTGCAGCACAGCTTTGGGAATGGGTTTCGTACTCCAATGGGTTAACGCACGAGGTTCATTTTTGGACGGATTCAACATGTGTGCTACAATGGATCAAGGCTCCATCCAACACATGGACGACGTTTGTGGCGAACCGAGTCTCGAAAATTCAGACTCTGACAGAGAATTATATATGGCGTCACGTACCAGGGGTCAGCAACCCAGCGGACCTAATTTCGCGCGGAGTCCCACCAGATCAAATTCATGGGAGCAGCATGTGGTGGGAAGGGTCAAGTTGGTTAAAGGAATCAGCAGATCAATGGCCCCAGTCACTGGACAATGTCATGGATGAAGTTCCAGAACGACGTCGAAATGCAGTTGCATGTGTGTCAACTGAAAAATCGAATTTCATGAACAAATATATTTCTAAATTTTCATCTTATACAAATCTGCTCAGAACAACTGCTTATTGGCTGCGGTTGATTCGAATATTGCGAAAAACGGAAGGAAAGGAGACACGGAGTTTCCTAACTAGCACAGAACTAAGGGAAGCAGAATTTGTTATTGTGAGACAGGTTCAACAAGATATGTTTTCGGAGGAGCTGAAAGGGCTAACCAGCGGTAAGGGTGTTCCTTGCAATTCGCCGTTAAGGTGGTACAAACCAATTATTTCGGAAAATGGTGTATTACGTGTAGGAGGAAGATTGGGTCATTCACAGCAACCGAACGATGTCAAGCACCCAATGGTTTTGTCGGCCAGACACACGCTGACGGAGATGATACTAAGGCATTATCACCAACAATTATTGCATGCCGGACCCCAGCTACTACTGAGCACGATCAGGTTACGTTTCTGGCCGCTGGGTGGCCGCAATTTAGCTAGGAAGGTTGTCCATCAGTGTCATCGTTGTTTCCGAGCCAAGCCCACATTATTGAAACAGCAAATGGGGGAACTTCCAGCTCCCAGGGTAACAATATCCAGACCGTTCTCCCGATGCGGAGTGGATTATTTTGGGCCAGTATACACTCGAGCAGGGCGGCGTCTGTCGGCTACCAAATCATACGTGGCCATCTTCGTGTGCATGTGTACGAAGGCAGTGCATATGGAGCATGTCACAGACTTATCCAAAGAACGTTTCCTACAAGCTTTACGAAGATTTTTTGCCAGGCGAGGCGGTCATCGGATATGTACTCCGATAACGGTACAAATTTTGTCGGAGCTAAAAATCAATTGCGGGAACTCTTCACACTGTTAAAAGACTCCAGTCACCAACAAGCAGTTACGAAAGAATGTGCAACTAATGGCATTCAATGGCACTTCAATCCGCCGGCTGCCCCACATTTCGGTGGTTTGTGGGAAGCTGCAGTGCGTTCAGCGAAATATCACTTGTTGCGAGTGCTTGGTGGAAATCCGGTATCTGCAGAAGATTTTATCACCTTGTTGGCACAGGTAGAGGCATGCCTGAATTCGAGGCCATTGACACCAATGTCAAACGACCCAACAGCAGGCACGTAGCCAGAGGGGGGGCTAGGGGGCTAAAGCCCCCCCCGAAATTTTTCAAAAATAAATTTAAAAAACCGGTGACTTTTAACAAAACTTGTTGCTTATTTGGTTTGAACAAATTATTGAGAAAAAGTTAAAGAAGGCTATTTCTAACCACCGAAGGCAATGGTCACGAACTTCAGTGTGCTTTATGCTTTTGCTCGAGCCAGTGCGAAGCGAACAACAAAAAAGTAACTTTTATATTGTGTGCCTTGTCTGAAGAATACAAGAGACTGTTACTTTAACACTCGGAATACCAAGGGGGTAAAAAGTTACGCGGACTACCAAGGGGGTCTAAAAAAATGGGAACGCTTACTTTAACCGGTCATATCTCAGCCGTTACATAATCGATTTCAAATCTGTCTTCACCAATAGAAAGATATGTCTTTTGTGAATACGTCAAATAAATAGAAGAATAGAGTTGTCTACCGTAAGTTACAGTAAAAAGAGTATAACAAAGTCAGTGAGAAAAAAAATGGGAACACTTCTTTGACTTGCCATATCTTAGCTGTTTGCTCACCAATTTTAATTCTTTCTTCACCATTGGATAGGTAAATCTTTTATAAAAACAGTGAACAAAGAATGATGGAAAGCAAATTTGTATATCTGAAGTAATTGTAAAAAAAGTAATTGAGAGTCAGTGCAGACGAAATGAGTTTTTCTGTTCAAACAATCGTATCACGACCATTTGTCAGCCAATTTCAATTTTCCTTACACCAATGCAATCCTTAGAGCTTCTAGACTTGTAATATATGCAATAAATAGTAGATTTTCAAAAATTACTATACTTTTTCGAGTTTTTAGGAGATAAGATTTTTACAATGTACGTGGCATACGGCATTGAAATTCTTTGCGACTTGTTAGTTTTACGGTTTGAAAATTACCTGTTTACTCAATAGTTCTACATATTATACATGGATATTATTATATCAAAATGTTTGCACAAACGTGGAGAAACACAATATTGTATGTAAGTTACTTAATAATAGAGTGTGTTAGGACGATTCAGTAAATACGAAGAAGTTCAGAATTTTAAAATATTCGTCATATAACTTCAAATTTCAAGCGATGACCTATACATTTTAATACACCAATCGATTGTAATTGATGGCGGCTACAATTTCTGAAAAAAGACATTTTTATATTTTCTCAAAAAATAGCCAAAAGTACGTAGAAGTACAGAAATTTCATTTAGTTCGCAAATAACGTCGAATTCAAAGCGATGGCCTATACCTTTTTATATACCAATCGATTATAATTGATTTTGGTTACAATTTCTGGAAGAACAATTTTTATATTTTCTCAAAAATAGACAAAAGTACGTAGAACTACAGTAATTTCATTTAGTTGACAAATAACTTCAAGTATTCAAATCTATCACCTATGCAATTTATACACCAATCGTTTGTAATTGATTTTGGCTACAATTTCTGAAAGAACAAATTTTTACATTTTCTCAAAAAAATAGCCAAAAATACGTACAAGTACAGAAATTTTATTTACTGGGTAAATAACGTCGAATTCTGAGGCATGATTTATACTCTTTTGTACACCAATCGATTGTAATTGATTTCGGCTACAATTGTTGCAAGATAAACTTTTTATATTTTCTTTAAAAAAACGACAAAAATACGTAGAAGTATAGAAATTTCGTTTGATTGGCAAATAACTGCAAATTAAAAGGGATGACCTACACTATTTATATACCAATCTATTGTAATTGATGGCGGCTACAATTTCTGAAAGAACAATTGTTTATATTTTCTCAAAAATTAGCCAAAAATACGTAGAAGTACGGAAATTCGCAGTTATGTGCCAATCAGACGAAATTTCTGTACTTCTACGTATTTTTGTCGTTTTTTGGGAAAATATGAAAAGTTTATCTTGCAACAATTGTAGCTGAAATCAATTACAATCGATTGGTATATATAAAAGTGTAGGCCATCATTTTGAATTTGACCTTATTTGCCAACTACATCAAATTTCCGTACTTCTACGTATTTTGTCTATTTTTTGAGAAAATATAAAAATGCGTTCTTTCAAAAATTGTAGCCGCCATCAATTACAATCGATTGGTGTATAAAAAAGTATAAATCATCCCTTAGAATTCGACGTTATTTACCCACTAAATGAAATTTCTGCACTTGTACGTATTTTTGGCTATTTTTTTGAGAAAATATAAAAATTTGTTCTTTCAGAAATTGTAGCCAAAATCACTTACAAACGATTGGTGTATAAATTGCATAGGTGATAGATTTGAATACTTGAAGTTATTTGTCAACTAAATGAAATTACTGTAGTTCTACGTACTTTTGTCTATTTTTGAGAAAATATAAAAATTGTTCTTCCAGAAATTGTAACCAAAATCAATTATAATCGATTGGTATATAAAAAGGTATAGGCCTCCTTTTGAATTCGACGTTATTTGCGAACTAAATGAAATTTCTGTACTTCTACGTACTTTTGGCTATTTTTTGAGAAAACATAAAAATGTCTTTTTTCAGAAATTGTAGCCGCCATCAATTACAATCGATTGGTGTATTAAAATGTATAGGTCATCGCTTGAAATTTGAAGTTATATGACGAATATTTTAAAATTCTGAACTTCTTCGTATTTACTGAATCGTCCTAACACACTCTATTATTAAGTAACTTACATACAATATTGTGTTTCTCCACGTTTGTGCAAACATTTTGATATAATAATATCCATGTATAATATGTAGAACTATTGAGTAAACAGGTAATTTTCAAACCGTAAAACTAACAAGTCGCAAAGAATTTCAATGCCGTATGCCACGTACATTGTAAAAATCTTATCTCCTTAAAAACTCGAAAAAGTATAGTAATTTTTGAAAATCTACTATTTATTGCATATATTACAAGTCTAGAAGCTCTAAGGATTGCATTGGTGTAAGGAAAATTGAAATTGGCTGACAAATGGTCGTGATACGATTGTTTGAACAGAAAAACTCATTTCGTCTGCACTGACTCTCAATTACTTTTTTACAATTACTTCAGATATACAAATTTGCTTTCCATCATTCTTTGTTCACTGTTTTTATAAAAGATTTACCTATCCAATGGTGAAGAAAGAATTAAAATTGGTGAGCAAACAGCTAAGATATGGCAAGTCAAAGAAGCGTTCCCATTTTTTTCTCACTGACTTTGTTATTCTCTTTTTACTGTAACTTACTGTAGACAACTCTATTCTTCTATTTTTTTAATTCGACGTGTTCACAATATACCTTTCTATTGGTGAAGACAGATTTAAAATCGATTATGTAACGGCTGAGATATGACCGGTCAAAGTAAGCGTTCCCATTTTTTTTACCCCCTTGGTATTCCGAGTGTTAATTGTAGCTGTAATAATCTGTCGAGATTAGTGACTAGCAGAAGCAAGAATTGGTGCTCCAGCCAAATGCGGTGATTATAAAATTATTGATCATTCGCATCCTGAAGGTGTAAATAGAGATTAGACTTTCGGAACCCGGCTCTATCCAGTTCTACCATGGCAGGCATTTAGCGCTCAACAAATTAGTGCAGACGAAACCATTCATTTCGCACAACTTAAAGCACAAGGTTGTGTGTGACAATGCTATAATTAAGATCCTTCTGTATATGGACTATGAGAAAATGAATGTTCCGCTACAAGATCGGATACCGCTTACTCGCAGATTAATGTCACATTTGGGAGAAATGGAATCTATTTGGAAGGGCAATTATTGAGGGCGAAAAGCAAGGAAGATATTCGCGAACATAAAGGCAGCAACTACGATGATGACACGGAAATGTACAATAGCGAGATAGAAATGAACTACTCCCCCCCAAGACATAGTTGGTGAGGAAAAAAATATTTCCTCGCCTCGTAAACAGGTTTCCACGTGCAATGGCTAAGCGCTTGCGCGAGATCTGTAGGACAACCACATAAACTCGTTATATTATTTTTATTGTTTACATAAGGAAATATATAAAAGACCCACGACCCAGTTTGTTATTTTTAAATGATAAGTTTTTGAATTGCACACAATTTTGAATTTCTGTATTAGGTCAGTGCACACTGTACACTCTGTTCTCTGTACACTACTCTGCGCTACACAAAAAGTATTTCAATTTATCTGAGAACGATTGAGCCGAGAATAGAATTTTCATTTCGCGTCATTTTAACGCAATACCATTTTTATTAACGCTTCATTTCATTGTTACGAGTAATTCGTTCCGTACTAATACACTGTTAATCCGTAAATCCGTGATATCTTCGACAAACGTGCAAAAAAAATTCTTTTAAAAGTGGACCGGGCAAAAAGTGGTAAAATAATAGGCAATCACGAAGAGGGACTAAAATGTTGGGACTGATTGAATCTATAAGTCAATAAGTTGGGATAACAGTTTCGATTTCATGTCTTAAGTATGTGACAGTCTTTCGATCCGTTTTTGCTCGTCATGGAATAAAATGAGAGAGATAATCTTAAATAAGAGAGCAAAGAGAGGAAAAAATCAACCAATCTAAATCGACTCAAGATCACTCTTCTATCTTTACTATACACTCAATACGAGTTCTTTCCGAATTGCGCTCTGATCTTCTCATTTCGTCTTCGTTGCGTTAGGTGCAACAACTTTAATTGAAACTTTTTCCCAAATAGTGATAAAACAAACATGTAATCAGACAAACATTACAACTTTCTTCAAGAAATCATACATCTCTTCCAATCTTGATGATGATTGAAAAAAATCAAGAGCTAATTATTTTTATTCACAAACAAACCTATTACTAAACAGATTAGTGTTCATATTTGTTTAATGAATTGGCAAAGAGTTTTGCAAAAGTTTTACAGGAAACGGATAATTTGCTGTAATTTAAAACAGACAACTCTAAAAGAAAGCCTCGGCAAATTAGGTGCAAGTGCGATGTGTTCTCTTCCATGTGTCGGAAGCAAGTGATGCTGAAATTATTATCTATGTTTATAGTCTCTAGTTATTTTGTTGGTGTCATCAATGTTATATTTACCAAATTTTATGTAAATTAGAAGCATTGAGTAACCAGTGCTAAGTAATTTTCATTCGATTTGTGAATAGATTCTGAGCAGTTTCGCTCAGTAGATTAAATTCTGGGTAGTTTCCATTAGTAGATTAAATCATTGAAATATATATTTGACATTGTCCAAAACCCCACGAATTCCGAAGTAAAACCTTCAAATAAATAAATAAAACCAAAATGTTCAAATATAATATTTACTTAATCTAGGTAATCTTCTCAAGTTACAACGGTTTTGCAAGATTGTCAAAAGTCAATAGAGCTAAGGCATTCTTGCTTTGTAGTGAAATCAGTAGTTTTTGCACTCACTTTACATTTTGACTTTTACTATAGTTTTAGGGATCTAGGAAAATCAGTCTACGATATTTTTAATTCATAAGTACAATGATATAAAAAGTACCTAAAAAGAATCAACTTAAATAGATAAAAAGATAGTTATTCTGAGTTGCCTGATAATGTTGTCGAAGATAGTCTTTAACCAATTACCTATGAGAGTCAAATGAAAAAAACATATGTTTTTTTCAGGATTGTTTTGATTACGACATGATCAGTATCATTTAAATTGAAAATTTCATAAAGTCGAGTTAACGCAAACTTCGGATGAAGTCAAAGAGCTAGTAATAGTAGAAAGAAACCTGATCATGAAAATAGGAGTTGAACCTATTTTCTGCATCTACAAATCGCCTGCCTTATCAGAAGATTTGAAGCAAATTTCGACATTCACTTTGTTCGGACATTCTTTGCAACGGTAAATTTTGATTTCACACTGATATATTCCTATTCATGGGGACAACCTTGACGTTGGTTTCGTTCTTCTGATTAGCAAATGCGTGTAAAGTTTCATGAGACGGGTTTTTGGATATTTTTCTACTCATTCCAATTTAGCGTCTTCTACAAATTGTAAAGGTGTATCGAATGTGTAGCATTTTCAAGCAGCGTAGCATGCAGCGTAGCATTTTCAAGCAGCCCTTAATACTTTGAGCTCTTGACTATTCATTTTTGTAACTAGAGAAATTTCTAACTTGTAAATCAAAAATAATCAAATTTAATTCGTCGATGCACTATAGCCTTTCTTGTAACAGGCAACATATTATTTGAGTTTTTAGTGTCTATTGTCTTATTTTTGGAATTGTTTTCACTAAGAACTTTTCATAATTACGTTCAGTTTCCAGTGATTGTTTCAAGTCATCAGAATTAATACATTTATGCAATAATTTTTAAGCCCCTCCCGAAACAAAACCCTGGCTACGGGCCTGCCCAACAGACTTGGAACCACTCACTCCAGCTCACTTCCTGATCGGTGGATCATTACAAGCTATTCCAGAACCCGATTATGGGTGTGTGCAGTTGAATCGGCTTACTCGATGGCAGCTTGTCCAACGTCAGTTACAGGATTTCTGGAGGCGCTGGAAAATGGAATACTTATCGCAGCTTCAGAGTAGAACCAAAAATTGGGGACCATCCGTAAAGATTGATGTTGACAGATTGGTGGTAATTGTTGATGCAAATCAGCCACCAATGCGATGGAAACTAGGACGAATCGACGAGCTACATCCAGGACAAGACGGTGTGGTACGAGTTGTCACTGTCAAAACGGCAACAGGACGTCTCACTCGACCAGTAGAAAAACTTTGTCTTTTGCCAAGGATCGAAGAAAGAATGGAAGATACACCTCAAGCAGTCATCACTCCAGCGTGATAGTGTCATCCAGTGCGTCGAAGGGGATTTCTTTCTCTTTTTTCTTTCAGAAGCTTGGCATCTTCAGGGTGGGTGAGGATGTTGGATTGTAAGACTACCCTAATACCCACAGCACGGTTAAAGTACGCAGCCAATGGATCGCTGGTGCGAAAGAGACTAATGATGTCGGAGTTGATGACCCACATAACCTCACGGGTCGTCTCGGTCTAGCACGAGAGAGAAAGAGGGAATCATCGGGATGGAGATCATCTCGATCGTCCGCGATCGAGTGAGTCAGTCGCTCACAACCCACGATCGCTATCGGTTGCACAGAGGTTGAACCTCTGCCGTTTTTTAATGTGTATTAACTATAATTAGATCGTAATAAATGTTAAAGTTAGGTCAATAAATGTGTTTAAGTGCAATCCGTCCATGCATGTTTTAATCGCCGTGTGGTGAAGGTTCCGGAACTCCAGGCAGATTGGTTGCCAAGGGCATGATCAGGACGGAACTGGTTCACGCATTATCGTCCACTATATCGAAGGAAACTAAAGGTTAGTCGAAGGTCAGCTGGATCCCCAACATGTTGTGTTAAGGGGAAGTTCTCATTCAACTCATCAAACAGTAAGAAAACTTTGGATTTTTTGTAGGCCAATGAAAGAAACAGTTTGAGGATTCGAAAAGCTTATATTTTCGTCTTCATTTACATTTTTTTTTCAAGACGAAAAAACAAAATGGCGCCCGTGGTGACGTTCTGTCTAAGGTCAGATGCGCGTGGAATTCCAAAACTGCGTGCAGCCTGCTGCCTCAGGATCGATCGGAAACACAAAACATTATATTAAGGCTCTAAACTAAGCTGAATTTATTGGAGAAATGACCCAAGAAAGGATAAAAAAAACTTCACATTTGACATAATGGTGCGATCTCAAACTTTTAGATCGATTTTTTAGCCCTTTTCCACTTTAGGAATTCACTAAAATAGTGAATACAAAGATTTTACAGATTTTGTAGGTCATTCCTCCATTGAAAAATGTTTCTTTTAATAAGGAAAAAGATTAAATCCTTAAATTGAACCGTTTTCAAATAAGATTGCACGCAGTTCTGAAGAATCATGTTTTTAGATAAACTCGTTTGATGTTTTGAGAAAAAAGTAAGGTTATGTGATGAAACATGAATTTTAGTTAATATGTATCAAAATCAAAAAATAAATAAAAATAATGATTCCATTATGGTGGACTAAAATGTGATTTAAACAATATTGACCAAGATTTTTCGTTTTCACCGTTTTCTTTGGGTCTCCGATGCCTCTACAGATCAAGCCGTGAAATACGGTCTGGAGACCTGTGCATATATACAGTGCAACGCAATGCATTCCGGGAACGTGCATAATGCTGTGAAAAGGTTTCTACCTGTGGCGCGTGTATCGAGACGAGAGCGTCCCATGGCGGCCAGGTGGCCGCTTCGAACAATTGCCTGTAGAAGCTTTTTAGATGCGCGGATCGGAAAACCTCTTTAACATAACAGGAATTCCACGAGGATCCGTCCGAAAATATTTGAAATCCTAATCGACCATCTTGGATTCCTTCGAAACTTTACACATTTCATCGGCATGGAAGACTAAACATTTTCCACGATCAGTAAGTTTATTTTGATTCAAGAGCAATTTTTTAAAAGGGCGTAAACATTTCTACGCGAAATAATTTCAAATTTTTTGATCGATTACTGTATTTTATACAGCAAAACTTTCTGAGGACGAGTTTGAGAGAATGAACATTTATGTGCGAAAAAAATATTCACTGAAAAAAATTTTGTGTCATTTTTTACAAAAACAAAAAATTGTGTTAAAAATTGAAATTGTAAAAAACCCATTTTTTCTAATTTTTTATATTTTGTCAATAAAAACCTAAAGAGAAAAGAAACATTTTGAATGTGAGTGTATGATGGAAAACTTATTGGTAAAAAAGTTTTTCTAACAATAATTTTATACATGTTTTTAAGTTTGATGGTAATTGACATACAAAACTGTAATTTTATTACAGAATATAATTGTAACTCTCATTTTAATTCAAAATGTATTGAACAAAAACCTTCCAAAATGCGATAGTTTTCAAGATATTTGGAATTTTGTTCCAACAAAAACAGTTAATTCGTGTGATTATGCTCTTTTTAAAAGTTATTCACGTTACCCAATTATAAAATGTCAAAAATCTAATGTTTATCGTTTTAAAGACGTAAAAGAAACCTTTTCGGTGTATTTGGATCATGGAGAAGCTTACAATAAAAAAAAAATCGTAACAACAACTTTTGACATGTTTTTATAATTATTACTATTTGCAGTAAAAAATACAATTTTCTTTTTGAATATGATTCTAAACACTATTCTAAATGAAAATGCTAATAACAAAAAAATTGTGAAAAATAGTAGTTCTCGAGATATTTCAAATTTTGTTTTAACAATATCATTATTTTGGTTTATTACGACCTTTTCAGAAGTTATTCGCGTTTCTTCATCAACAATAATAACTTTTTCAAAAGGCCCCTAACATTTTCTGTAACTTTCTTTTTGACATCAAGGTGATATTGTAAAACATTTGAAAGCTATACGATGACACTACGTCGCATAAACCCAATCGCCCACTAATCGATATTTTGTTCCGATTCTAATTTCATGTTCTTCCCGGGGACCGCCGCAGATGCTGTGTCCGGTATTGCAGGCCCCCACTCGGACCGGCTGACCGGACGGGACAACAAGGACGATTTGCTGTACGAGCGAGAACGAAGCATTAAACTGAACCAGCTCAGCCTCAACGATGGGATGCTGGTTGGTCAGGGCAACCTCGTCGGGACCGGCGGAGGGGTTGGAGCATGTGCAGCGTTGGGTAAGTCGTGATTAGACTAGCTTTGTTGTTGGTTCCGATTTGTCTCGTATGGGTTAGGGTTTTAGGATGCGAAATGGGTAGTTGATTGGATTCGACCCGGTTTACTACACGTAATCACAAATGTGTCTATTTGGATTGGTGACCGAGGGTAGAGCCAGATACTAATTGTAGAACCGTCAGCAGCGAGAAAACGGGAACAATTTAGTGATTGTTACTGAAATATTTATTAATTTATATGTGTAGGTGAATCACGTGTAAACGATGTTCACAACCGCAAATAAATTGAGTCCGAATTTGTTGTTTCTTTTGAGCTGGAGATTGAAACAGAAATCGTTCGTATTCCGAAACAAATTCCAGATAATTTTTACGAATAGTTTTCTAGCAGATCGAGCCTAGTCAAATTCATCGGAATTCCAGCTGAAATACCAGTTCCATCCTTGGAATCAGGCAGTTTTTATGGTTTATCACTCGCTCCAATTTTCAGACCAGTACTCCGAATGCACAAATTGCGCTATAATTGAGGGACATCAAAAAACAAGGACAATTTACATAATTGCTTTCAAGCGTCGCACAAACTAACCGCATAGAAAATTGTAGATTCGCTGAATAAAAGTCTGCACTCGACCGGAAAATGTTCACTTTCATACAAGATATGTTCGTAACAAGTTGGAAAATGTGAAACGAAACGTGGTTTCCATTTGATATTTCACGAACGACGAGTACTGACTGCAACAGTGATGCTACTTTTGTTGGACAAAAGAAATGCTTCCTACAATCAACGTTTGCTAAAAAACCGCAAATTTACAGTTGCACTACCGCAGCTAACAGTTTGTTCAAAGCGCGTTTTGTTCCAAATTGTCGGCTTTTTAGGTTGTGGTCAGGTTGAACAGTAAAGAGAAATATATTTGAATGTGAAACAAGTTGTTTGACAATGGGATTCCGTGGTCTGAGTTGACAAATAGATAAATTCCGTTACTAAACATGAGAAGATATTTTAACCAATTCTCGAAATCACATAGTTGTTGCAATTGTCAGTTCAATTCACAATGAACAAATTGGGTCATTAAGTGGAGAGTAAAATTCATCAACCCATAAAACTCCTTTAATTGATCTTCTACAACAATTTTTAACTGATTTTCTACGAAAATGTAAACACGTCCTTGTTTGACACTATTGGTCTTCCTTGACAGTTAATTTAGCCACATGGGTTAGAATTTTTGACAGTTATCCCAGCAAAAAAATAGGGATCAAAGTAATTCAATGGAAGGTGTGGTCGTAATAATTCAATTTTATAAAAAAAAATTGTTATAGTGCGTGCAAAAAACAGAAAAAAATCGACTACTTATCTCTAACATCAGCTTCATCGGAAAATATCAACAACATGGCTTAATGACCCAGTTATCTCCACAACGACCGGTCAAATATTCATCCAAATTTCAACACACATCGCTGCTTCCAAATTGATGAATATGAGACAGCATAATTCTTCACTGAACTAACCGTAGATTATGTTTCCATTCGCTTGGAATAAATTTATTTGCTGCCTTCATGGTTCAGTTGACAGTTGGGCCTGAAAAAGAAGCCATCACCGAAGGACAAGCACACTAAATCATTTCAACAGTATTTCGTATGGTACGTAAGTGCTGCTCGTTCTTCTCTACCGAGCGCAAGTTTTTTCTTCTTTCAACAAAAAGACGACACAAAATTGGTACTTCGAGCATTGGTGATTGGTCAGCCTGGTTCGAGATTGCGTTGGGTGGATGGGTGGTTGAGCAGCTTATTTTTTTTTTTGGTTTCTCCCGTCCCTAATGTTGGATGGCAACAAGAAGAGAAACCGAGTTCCGTTTATCGTCCCGTAGACAGATTGTTCCACTTAAAAAGTAGGTTGGTGGCCGGCGTGACTTGAAGCCTGTAAATGTTAAATGCTTCGAGAATGATTTTTATATCTTCATCTCCATAATCCGTGGTGTATTGATATATGCGTAATGCTTTAGAGATTTCGGAAGTGGAGCGAGAAAGTGATTTAGATCGTGTTTTCACTTTTTTTGCGATAACAGCACAATAGCAAAAAGGATCGCAGTAATCTCTGACAACGGAAGATATATTTTTTACGATCCGTTCGCTATTTTTCAACAACATAACACCCCAAGAAGACTGAAAACTTCCAAAAATGTCCTCAACGCTGGAAATACCGAAACTGGTTCATTCCAATGACCGCCTGATTACTTATGCAGGGCCGTCTTAAGACCACTCCAGGCCCCTGGGCACTATTGAACTAAGGGGCCCCCATCATTGAACATCTTCATGCCACTCTAAGACTTCCAAAATTGAACCAAGTAGGCCAACAAACCATCAAAATAAATGGAGAAAATACATTAGACTTGATCTGAAAATTTATTAGCCAGTGACTCTATTATGCGCAGAATTTTCAAAAAAAGAAAAATCCCGGACACCCTAAAGTAAAGTTAATAGTGTTTAGAACGATTAATCGGAATATAGCAGAGAAGAATCGTGTTACAATCTAAGAAGAAATCTATGAAAAGAGACATATTGTAAAAGCCATTGGAAACATAAAAGATTATTTGAAGGTTAGAAATAAAGTAATATTGCGGGACGTTTCTCTTGATAGTAGTTGCATAATATAGCAGAAATCTGACAGAATTAACATCTGACCTTCATAGTTGCATGATGTTGTTTGAGATTGAAGAGTGCTTTAGCCAAGGCGGAATGCGGAAGTATGGCGAGTTTACTTACCTTACCGTTCAGGTTAGAGCCTTTTTGTTTCTTGCTGTATGCAGAAGCCGTCTCCCCGCCAGTCGGTCCATCGCCAGCCTCGCAGTCTTCTAAGGGTCCGCAGGTCGTCCTCTATCTGGTCGATCCACTGTGCTCGCTGTGCACCTCGTCTTCTTGTTCCTCTAAGGTCGCCCTCAAGAACCATCTTCACCGGGTTGTCGTCCGACATTGTTACGACGTGTACAGCCCACCGCAAACATCCTATTTCTGCGGTATGCGCCATGGATGGTTCTTCCAGCAGCTGATGCAACTCATGGTTCATTCGCCTACGCCACGTTCCGCCTTCCATTTGCGCGCCACCATAGATGGTACGCAACACTTTTCGTTCAAAAACTCCAAGGGTGCGTTGGTCCTCCACTAGCATAGTCCAGGTCGCGTGACCGTAGAGTACCACCGGTCTAATCAGCGTCGTGTAGATGATCAACTTCGTGCGGCGGCGAATTTTGTTCGACCGGAGCGTCCTCCGGAGTCTCTGAATTTCTCTGCTGGTATCATTGTCGGCGGTTATCAGTGTCATTGTCGTCTCTAGAACCTCTTCCTCTCATGTAATTTGTCTTCGAAACGTTGATGGCAAGTCCAATTCTGCCGACTGCAGCCTTCAGTCTGATGTACGTTTCCGACATCGCTTTAAGTTCCGTGCCATTATGTCAATAACGTCGGCGAAGCCAAAAAGCTGGACGGACTTCCTGAAGATCGTGCCACTCGTGTCTATCCCCGCTCTCCTTATTACACCTTCTAACGCAACGTTAGACCATTACCTTGCCGTAACCCTCTTCGAGATTCAAAGGGACTCGAGAGTGTCCCTGATATTCGAGCAACGCACATCACCCGATCCATCGTCGCTTTGACGAATCGTGTTAGCTTATCCGGAAAACCGTATTCGTGCATTATCTGCCATAACTGACCTCGATCGATTGTGTCATATGCCGATTTGAAATCGATGAACAAATGATGTATGGGCACGTTGTATTCGCGGCACTTCTGCAGAACCTGCCGAATCGCGAATATTTGGTCCATGGTGGTGCGGGAACTCATTAATCCTGCTTGGTAGTGCCCTACGAACTCCCTTGCAAATGGTGATAATCGACGGCAAAGAATTTGGGAGCAGACCTTGTAGGCGGCGCTAAGTAGTGTGATCGCGCGGTAGTTGCAGTAATCCAACTTGTCACCCTTTTTGTAGATTAGGCAAACGACACCCTCCATCCACTCCTTCGGAAGAATCTCCTCCTCCCAAATTTTGGCAATTACCCAGTGCAGTGTTCTAGCCAGTGTTTCACCACCGTATTTTAATAGCTCGCTGGGTAGTTGATCTACACCGGCAGCTTTGTTGTTTTTCAGCCGACCGATCTCCTCCTTGACCTCTTGGAGACTAGGGGCCGGCGATCTATCGTCCATTGCGCGTGCTCCAAGATCCGTTGCCATACCGCCTTCGTCCTCTGCTGCTTCACCGTTGAGGTGCTCGTCCTAGTACTGCTTCCACCTCTCAATCACCTCACACTCGTTCGTAATAAAGTTGCCGTCTAAGTCCCTGCACATATCGGCTTGCGGAACGTAGCATTTGCGCGAACTGTTCAGCTTCTCGTAGAACTTCCGTGTGTCGTTTACGCGGTACAGTTGTTCTATCGCTTCGTGATCTCGTTCCTCCTGTTGGCGCTTCTTTCTCCGGAGGGCCGAGGTTTGCCTGTTCCGTGCTTGTTTCTATCGTTCCACATTCTGTCTCGTTGCGTGCTGCAGCATCCTCGCCCTTGCTGCATTCTTCTCCTCTATTAACTGCTTACATTCGTCATCGAACCAGTCGTTTACTCGATTCGGAATTGCTGTACCTAGTGCCGCTATAGCAGTACTTCCTATGGCGGAACGGATCTCCATCCAGCCATCTTTAAGAGCAGCTGCGCCCAGCTGTTCTTCCGTGGGTAGTGCTGCTTCCTGTGCGTAGTCTTGGGCAACCCCCGGCGTCCCGAAGTTGCGCGATGTTGAGCCTTGGCGTCTGACTGCGACGAGTGTTTTACACCGTCGAGAGTTTTGAGCGCATGCATACTGCAACTAGGTAATGGTCCGAATCTATATTCGCACTGCGGTAGGTACGAACGTTGGTATCAGTAAAGAATCGCCCGTCGATTAGAACGTGATCGATTTGGTTTGGTGCGTTGATCAGGTGGCTTTGTGGATATCTTTGCGGGGGAAGAAGGTACTTCGGACTACCATGCCACGGGAGGCTGCAAAGTTCACACATCGATGGCCGTTGTCATTCGATACGGTGTGCAAGCTGTTCGGCCCGATTACCGGTCTACACATTACCTCTCGTCCTACCTGACCGTTCACATCACTGATGACGATTTTCACGTCCCGTTGCGAACAGCCGTCGTACGCCTCCTCCAGCTTCACATAGAATGCTTCCTTCTCGTCGTTGGGGCTCCCATCGTGTAGGCAGTGTACGTTGATGATGCTGTAGTTGAAGAAACGGCCTTTAATCCTCAACTTACACATCCTTGCGTTGATCGTAGCCCATCCGATCATGCGTTGACGCATCCTACCCAGAACTATAAAGCCGCTCGTTGGTGGTGCCACAGCTCTGGTAGAAAGTAGCCGCCCGATGCCCGCTTTTCCATGCCTTTTGTCCTGTTAAGCAAAGTTCCTGCAGTGCTATGACTTCAAAGCTTCCTGTCGAAAGCTGGAAAGCAGAGTGACCTGCAGTTCCATCAACGACACGACTAGACACTGGCATTCCAAAACTGTATCGAAAATCGGATTACCCCTCAGTGACTCAGGTAACTGGTAATGTCAAATGTGACATTAAGTTAGAAAATGCATGAAACTAGCAACACTGAATAATCCGTTGTTATTTTTCAAACAACCTGTGGCAACCAATGGTTACGCAGGGAAAAAACATTTTGACAACAAAACATACCGCAAACCAGTAAAAATAGAAAATCCTCCCGAAAATTATTAAATTAGTTGAATCATTTCCGGTGCTTAAGTAACGGAATGTTGTAGTCTGCGTGGAAGATTGCAGATTCTTCCAAACACTACCAATGAGTACACAGAACAGCCGAATATTTTGTTGCGTTATTAATTCTACACGTAAGTCACTGAAGAGGATTTTTTGGAAAAAATCCATCCGCAAACGATATTGTAACAGTTAAGATAATCCCAGCGAACCAATCGCGTGAAGCGGCAGGGACGGTCACCAATCACAAAATCCCCAGTATTTAACTATTTCCGCAAAACGATAGGCCCTACTGCAAACTACCCTTCTGAACTCCCCCGCTTAAGCGCCAGTATAGTTCAAGGATGTACTGCGGTGGAGCGTGTGTTTACCAGCCCGGCTAAACCTCTCAGGGCAGGTCAGGTACGAACTACCACAACCAACTCCAACTACAGGAAAATGAATTCAACGATACAGTCCAAAAAATCTTAACCCTCTACCCAATGATTGCCCGAATTGTGAAACGAGGACTATTGATATCTACAGGACGGTTTATTTTCTTTTGGCTAGACATAATTTAACCCTTTCACTTATTTCTAGTTGGATTTGACCTGTTTGTTTCCGCCGTTTATGTTGCTAGTCGGTCCAAGTACTATTCAGGTACTGTTATTCGAGCCCGGGATTCTATGCTTCGACTTGGTCGTCACCAAGGAGCGTCCCACACCGTTTTTTTCGTTCTTCGACGGGTTCCGGAGTTCGACGGCATACTATGGCGGCAGGAGCGTTACTCGAATCAGCGAGGTCCGTGATGCCGACCAACGGCGGCTGATGAGGATGATCGACACGTGCACGATGTGGATCGGAGGGACTTTTCCGCTTTTCTAACTAGAAAAAAAACCTTCGCCTGAAGGTTCGGAAACGGATGGCTTCCGGTTTTGATTATGCTTTGTGATTGCTTGCACTGGTTTACCTCTCTGGAACAGACTGTTCTTTAAACTTTAAACTTTTTTTTTACTTCCCGTTTTAATAATCGAGGTACTTAAGGCAGCAAACACCGATTCAGTGGCACTCGTTTTTATCATCAACGGACAACAGTTTTCCTGCCCTTGTGAAATTTAAAAATGTGCCCACCGCAAAGACTGCAAAAAATACAGACAAGTGCAGTATAAGAAATAAAAGTCATACCATAGACGAAGCACAAGAATGGTTTCTCTTCAGTGTGCAATCGAACATGAGCTCAAAAGGCGTTTGTAGGCCTAACAGCTTTGCCGCAGTATGTACACTGATGGGGATCGTGTGTCGTCTCGTATGGACATTTCTGTTACCAGATCGTGCGAAAAAATTGTGGTAAATTTGCCCCGAAACATTCAAATTAGACAATAGTCTGTGCAATTTTTTTGGTTCTATACTATCATTACAGATATATGGTTTGCGTTTCAAGTGAATCTCATTTATATGAACTCTTGAAGGTACTTCCACACTCTTCACAAACGTGCTTTCGTTCTTCATACAGTGACACAATCTCATTTTCGTACACCGCTGTGCGGAATGCTTATATGCATTTTACAAGTAAAAAATTAGTTCACGAGACATTTTATTTATGTAGAAATAGTTTACTAGACAGCGTAAGGAAGATACAATAATTATCTTTGTACTACAAATGTTCATTTTTTCACAAAAAGTCATAATTCTAAAGATAGTCAAATATACACGCAATCTCATATTCGTACAGTACGCATATTTTTTTCAAAAATCAATTGAAATTTCTGTAATAAATATTCAATGTGGTACCTTTTGTTTGTAATTACAGTTTTCAATCGTATTGGAATGATAACCACTAGTTTTTGTGTGCATTCAACTTAAATTTTATCCCATTCTTCTAAATAGTAGTTTCTAAAATCATTCTCATTATAATCCGGATAGTTTTGTACTTTTTATCCAAATACTTTTTCTCGTCCTGGTTGTGGAACTTGACGTAGTACTGTTTGATGTTATCGAGTGATTCTTGCTCCCGCGCCTGCCGAATCGGATTGGGTACGATGTACTCGGCAAACTCCACCACCTCGTGCTCGTACGTGGCCAAGAAGAACACCGACCATAACACCCGCCTCGTCCAGTACAAAAAGGGAAAACTAAGTCGTACGTCCTGAACTTTATACCCCAGTCCATTAGCTTGCCGGGTGTTCCGATGATATGATTAGTCAGCTTCGCCCCTTTGACGGTCTCCTCACCGCGAACGGCGTAAGGAAGTTTGATTTCCGGACAAAACTTTGCCATTTTGGCAGCTACTTCCCCCTTCTGCATTGCCAGCTCATACGTGGGGAAAGGCAAATCACCTGCAGATAGTTTTTTAACTGGTGGACTCAACTGAGCATTGCCAGCACGAAGGCAGCGGTTTTTTCTATTCCCGACTGACTCTGGGCGATTATATTCCGTGGCGGACCGGCCAACAGAGTAGGTAGAGCCATCTCCTGAATCTTGGAAGGGGCGTTGAAACCCATCGTATACTCTCTGTAGTAATTCCAGTTTCATGTGCAATGCTTCGAAAGTTTTAACCAACCAATCGGCGAAGAAGAATACTTCCGCTGCACCTCCAGATCCAGCTTTGATTCTACTAGACCTTAGCGAACATCTTTCATTAGCAAACTTGCATCCGCCGGGCTAAAAGATTAGTCATGGATAATTTTAAAGCTGATACAGAATATTTCGGGAGAAAATTTAGAATAGGACGTAAGCAACAATGAGATTCTCTTTGGGGTCTTTCTCTTCTGTTTATTACTCGGTCGTTTCAATATTTAGTACTCAACTCTTTGCCTAATATTTTAGTAAAAACCATCGGCTATGTACTGGAAAATTAGTGCAAAGTGTTATAGTAACGTCATAATAATCGAAAGAGAAAGTAAACAAAGAGAGGCTCTCAATGTTCCTTATGTCCTAATCAAAATTTTCTGCAGATTTCGACTTACTTGAATGCCTCTGCATCTTCCGCGGAGGAAGCTGTTTCTCCATTTTCTCTTGCAGCTTGTTTTTCTTCAGGAGCTGCTAGAGTCAGTAGCTACCGAACTCCAAACATCAGGTGCAGCTTTGGTTCTACTGCCGGTGGACTACGTTTTTCCGCATTCTCTTTCTCTGGACTGCCAGCCGCCGGCTCTGAATCCTTATCCTTGGTGATATGTACTCAGTTCGCTAACCTATTTGTATTAAAAAGAAAAATTCAAATCCCATCCCAATGATCGCTTCAAAAATAGGTTATAACAAAAAAGCACCAAGTGCAGAAATTTCTTGATCCGTCGTCTTTTTGACTCAGTTATCGGCAGCGCTTGCCATCGTTTCGATCAGGTATTAAAATTCAATAGCAAGGTACAAAGTATGGGAAATCGTCCTGAATCAGCACGGGTACTGTCCCTCGGGTGGTTTATTCCTTGCAATTCGCTGAAATTTTGACCAGAGCGACCTTGCGGAAAAAATGATGCCTTCTTTTGCCTGCTCTTCCCTGCCATGAAACCGATGATGGGCGCTTATTCCAAACGGTTAGCAGATTGAACATGACCTGCCATTATGTTTGTTCTGTGAATTGATAAGGACATCTAGATATGCAAAGGAATGTTTGGAGGAGGGATGCTACTAGTAAATACATACCGAAAGAGAAAGTCCTTTCCGAGCATATTGATGTTGTGTTTTCTGTTGGCCCATTATCACTGCGTTCTCTTGCTGGGTGATTACCATGATATTATGTTGTTGGTGTTCGATCTGAAAAAAATCATAATAAAAAATATCCGTAAATGAGTGAACTCGAGCTTTTTAAAGAAGAATAGGGTATTACATTATAATGTACACGGTACTGATCCTTTCGAAATAAAAAAAGGTAATAAAAATGTCTCACCTTGAATATTTTCTTTCCTAGCTGTTACGGATGTTGGTTGCTAGGGTATGCAAATAAACATTAAGCAAATTGAGACAGTGTTGCGCGAGAAATTCATATTTTATCATTACCGAGGGGTCGCTCAATGTACTGGTAACTGGCGATTAATTTCGTGAACACTTTTTTTTCGGAATTTTTCATGAAGTGTCAGGTCGTGTCGTTGGTTCCATGTTCCGAGTTTCCAATCGTAGTCCTTATTTCGTCGCGTAGGTCTTTGCCGATTGTTCAGATTCGTATTTTCTTCTGCATTGCTCGTATCGGTTAGTTTTCCAGGGCGGCTTGTTGGGCCTTCCTCGACCCCCGTCTCTCGTGTCAGCTCTGTTTAGAGTCCCACGCTGACACGAGGACGATACATCAGCCGCCCCTAACATGAAGAACGAACACTTTTTTAAGCCGCCCCTAACATGGGGAACAGACGCTCGGATGGACTCACCCTCCGAAAATAGGAGCCCCCCTTCCCTGTCAGCATACGACCATGGTCCCACCGGGGTTGGTTACCGGATCTTTTCTATGGTTACTCGTACCCCAGCTGGCACCACGGGGAGGTAGGGATAGGAGTTGCTGGACAAGAGGCTAAGGACCACAATGGCGAACCACAGGGTCTGTATTACGCATTGCCCAGTTATTTACCAACCAAGGCGAGTTTACCCTCCAATATTTTAACGTTAGCTTGACCAGTAAAAAAATCTGTTTATTTCGTGATGAGTGTTACAGTAGGTGGCTTTCGTAAACAATGCGTGAAATTTCCTATTTTAGGGTATTTTTAATAGTACGGTATATGGGCGAACATAGTTACTTTAGGAGATTAAGCAAAGTAAAGCATTCTAATTATCACAATGCTCACAAACTAAAAAAAAGAAGTAGTATTTGTTGTTCTTTTTTTATTGCATTTTTTTTTTATTTTTTCCCGAGTTCTTCTCTTTTCATAGATCTAAAGCTAAAGAATGCCCAATCTATAAGAAATGATGTGTTTTGCTTCGAACTGAACTAACTGAAATTGGGAATGTATTTGCCAATAAATGCTTGTCAAGTACACCATTTGACCGTGCATGATAATTTGGATTTAACGTTTCGAATTCTTCTGATTAGTGACGCCATGTTAGGTCCACAAATGCAAACAATAAAGTTGAATGTCAGTTTGTAGTTTTGAAACTACGAGAGTTAAAATAGTACGCAGTAACATTGTCCCGTTTAGATTTGTTTAGAACTTCTTGATTGTGAGCAATACAACATTCCTGATGTGATGAAACTGGACAGAGTCGACCTCCTACTTCGAAAAAACTACATATTCTTGTCCATTGAACTTGTCCACATCCGAAAAATGCTTGCCAGATATAGATTTATTGGCCATCGTGTTCGATTTATCGCTATGGCTCATGTCTCTTCCGAACTTTGTTTTGCTCAAAATAAGTTAAAACTTGAACTGACATGTTTGTGCGACGGTTGCATAGGTTCTATGTTATCCTGACCTTGCTGTGAAGCGTTTCATTCTGCTTGGTTGTCTAATGCTTTTTGATGGTTTGATCACATGGAATACGAATCAATGTACGATTCCGAACTGCTTTGTTACCGATTCACTGATATGATGCATTAGAATATTAATAAAGCTATGCCAGTATAGACTGGCATTTATAGATGTAAACCACTTTCAATTAAAATTTCAGTCCTTTTAGCAACGCACTGAAGAGTTACAAATATTTGAGTGTACCTTTATTTCGAAGACAGACGTTTGTATGGATTTACATCCATTCTCAGTGCGGGGCCCCCAAAACCCCGGATACTACGGCCCTGGCCCAGTGTGCCCATGCGGGAAGACGGTACTGTACTTATGTTGTTGCAGCCAACACTACTTTGCTCGGTGTAAGTTTTACTGAACGGTACCGTCATTCTGCTGAAACGTCATCTGTGGACGATGACGTGGCGCGACGATGCTGTCATTTCTTAAATAGCGGTATCGTGCACAGAAGGAAAATTGAATTCATATTAAGATTACTTAATTACAGGCCTGACGAGAGGGGGGGTCAGGGGGGGCAACTACCCTGGGGCCCGGGTCTGTTTTGGGGGCCCGCATTTTTAACTGAATTAAATTTATTTTAATTTAATTGTTGAAGTTTATTGTTTCTGTTGACACTGCAAATATATTACAATCAACTACGTTCCAATCGTTCCAATGGTTTTCTGAAGTACGTGAACGTAACCCAATTAGATTCATTTAACAGTGCAATTGAACCATTCTGGTTTCATTTATCGCAAATATGCAGTATGAAGTGGTATACAATTTATCATATTCTTAGCTAACTGTTACTAATAAAAGTTGGATATTTTCGGAATGGAGTTGACGAGTAGATGACGGAAATCAATGTATGAAGCCATTTTGAATACCAAGATGGCGAATTCCAGTTAAGACATCATTATAACCTAAAATATTGACGTTTTCTGAATAAGATAATCATAGAATAGATAAATAGTAATAGAAGATAATCATAGAATAGATATAGTGATTTGTGATGCGAATGATATGATTATAGAAAACTTTTCGCAATTAAAAGACGCAATATTCCCAAGTAACCAATAGGCATTATAACGTAGCCTAATATCTGCTTTAGATCCACATATAAAGCTGTCTTAAAGAGCAGTGAAGCCCTAAATACTGATATAATGCTGATATTATGCCAGGAAAGGTGAAATATAGTGCTATTACTGTGCAGAGATTGACAGCTCGTTTCTGCAGTACTAATGCTATTATATAGCACCAACGCACAAATGTCCATTTTAAAAGCCTTATATTGGCAATACTAATGCTATTAAAAAGTTTTAGTTGGCTGTCATTGTCCGCCATGGTTTTGAAACCATTTCTTATGTTTCCCTTCAGTATGATAAGCAAAAAGGAAAAATTTTAAAATAAGATGTTCTGCTTAAAACCGTAATTGTCTCTCTTCTAATGCATTGTAATGAATATCCTTAATGGGGTTTCGTTCTCACATAATATGAATGTTTTACGAAAATTACCTTTAGTCAGTCTCGACCTGAAGTACCTCATCCTTCACGGTAAGTGCGCTGCTTTTGCTCCCTAGACTATATTGCACATGTTCGATTGAAATGAAATATGCCGAATATAATCTTCAAGAAGAGTTGCATAACAAACAAACCCACAGCATTACAATAGCATTATATCGGCTTTTTATTTGCTCTACAATGGCACTAAATGTACTTGTAAAGCTTACATGCTTTAAAGATTCTTGAAGCATGTACGCGTTATATCAGCTTTATATACGCATATAGAGCAAGCGATAATGCTATATGTGGCTGTGCAGTTATGCATTATTGATGCTAATATAGACCTTCATTGCATTGTTAATGCTGTAATGGAGTTTCAATGCAACATTGCTTATGGTTACTTGGGTTGGCCTTCAAAAGGGCATCGCTCATCTACTCGTCAAACCCTCCTAAAAATACCCTCATAGTTTATACAGATATTGTTCGAAATAGCCCTAAGGTACCATTTCTATCATCTACTCGTCAAGCCCGTTTCACAAATTCCCAAATTGTTAGGGCTATCGAGATTATTGTTTAATCGGAAGTCTCCATCCTGGCTTTCAAGAAGGTACCAAATATCCATTTTCATCAAATACTTGTCAAGCCCGTTCCGGAAATATCCATATTGTTAGGGTTATCGATAATGTTGCTCAACCAACGAATTTTAATAAGAATGTAAAGCGAACTTTTTTTGCGATCTAAATCCCAAAAAAAGAACTAATTCAATTTATGAACCCTTGACTTGGTTCGTAAATAGAGGTTGCAGTGTACACAGCAGACTTCGCTGTTGGATCCCAGTCATCGCATTCGGAATGTTTTCTCTCTGAATGTCAGCGCAAATGTAACAACTGATTCCAAAACCGAATTTAGCCATGTTCAGAAACCGATTAAGAAAATTCGTTTAGGTCATAGTGACAACTGCAATAGCTGCATCCAGCACCTCAAAATCAACAACAAGAAACAAGGCAGCATCAGTGGTGCGAAATTTTACATTCAGTTGCCTATTACTGATTAATTTGCTGAAACCAATATTCAGTTTCAACGCTTCTTTCATTAATTCACTTCCAAACTGACTGAAATTTTATGCAGAATCGAATGGTTGAGTGCAGAGGAAATATAAATTCATTCACCAACCAAAGCATTTATTTGTTATTATGTGGACAGTTTGAAGGCTGAACTTCTTTTACATTTTTGAGCATAACTGATTTGCGTAATCTATATCTGGTGCAGTTTTGCTTTATAATCCCTCTCAGAGCTAGCATAGAAACAAGATTCAGTTTGCTCCTGAAACCGAACATATGCGAACATGAATGTGTTGTACCGAAAAAGTGAAGGATGAGGGAAACAAACCAAACATTCATTTGGGATATCTTATTCATCGCGGCGGGTATGAATTGAATTTTGTTTCTCTTTCAAGCTCAAGAAGGGATGTCAATTCTTCTAAGCTCTGATTCTGGGCAGCATTAACGATGGTAGCATTAACGTGCGTCAAGGGAGCATGAACGATGGCGATATAGACTGTATGGCAACGCCGCAAAAAGGGTTTCCAATTGCAATGGCAATTCGGACGCAAGTCATTCTAATAGCCAGCCACAAATATTCCTTTATTAATTTTAGTTTTTTCCATCTATTACATGTTTAAAATACTGACGGCTCTGTTAAGCTAAAGCATTGAATCGTGTCAAATAAACAATTTTCATAAAAAATAGTTTAATTGAAACGGTTGCATCCGTATAGTTTCTTTAATCGATATTGAAATAAGAAGTCATATATGGTAGGGCCCATCAGTACTTCAAACCCCGGGGCCCGGCGCGGCTCTCGACGGCCCTGCTTAATTATATGCAAAATTTGGTCCATACAGTTACAGCGATCCTGGTAGAGGAGCTGGACGAAATATATGAAACGGTTAACAATCGAAGCAGGGTCAGCTGAAGGACGTGCCTAGTTACAAAGGATAAAGCAGTAGAAGTACGGTTAATTGACAGCCTTTACAAATCGAAACTCTCGCCTCCCGAAGGACTCGGAACAAAGCAATCAGTACCAGCACGCCAAAGCCAACATCAATATTTCGGAAGCTGGTTACAGATACAGCAGTGTAGCAAGGAAGACAACACCATGGGTTCAATTTCTACAAGCCACCGTTGAATTCGATAGTAAAATCGTTCAACCTTTAGAATCAGAGTGTTTCTGGTGCCGAATCGGTTTCCATACAACAATCACCTTGCAGCTTGCAGCCACTATCCTATTATTCATGGATTAGTTTTCGGGCAACTAATATTCATCCTCTCGAATAGCTTGTTAACGAGAATCTCGTGCGTCTTCAACGTTGCCTAAAAGCGTCCGCGTACGAGTCTGTAAGAAGCATGTCGATGCTTTCTGAATCAACACCGCATGTAATCGATATCCTTTGTTTGAGGTACAGGCGACCTGAGTTGTTAAGTGCGCATTGTTCCGGTGTCGAAGGCGGATATGCGCAGTCTCTGCGATCATCTGGAAACCCCTAGATAACAAGAACGCCTACCCAATGTCACGTTGCTGATGGAGTTAGTGGAGAATCCAGAAGTTGGTGTTGCCGGCAAATCCAGAAGCTGGTGCTGCCGCCAAAATTTGGGAAGCCTCCAGAAGATCCAGCATACTATCGGCCTATATGCCTATTGGACACTTTTGGTATACTTCTGGAAAGGGTAATTCTCAACAGGCTGACGAAATACGTTGAATGTGAGGACGGACTATCCCAGAAGCAGTTGAGGTTCCAGAAAGGGATCTCGACAATGGACGCCATCCGCACAGTCATCGCGAGCGCGGAGAAAGCATTAAAGCAAACGAGGAGGGGTAATCCCTACTGTGCCCTACTATCCCCGTTCAACAGTGCTAGCTGGGAGGCGATCGCCGTAGCGCTGCACAGAATGCGGGTTCCGAACTACCTGGTCAAGGTTCTGAAAAGTTACCTTCAGAACCGCTTACTGGTCTAGGAAACAAACATGTGGCAGAAGTCGATTGGGGTCATACGGAAGTACCTCATAGTTTCACATCCGGCCCAACGCGCTGGAATATAATGTACAATGGAGTGTTAACGCTTGAGCTTCCCAGGGAAATTAAGATCGTCGGATTTGCAGATGACGTTGTCCTGGCGATAACCGGCGATATGGTCTGAGAAGGTGGAGCTGTTGATGGAAGAGACAGTAGGCATCGTTGAAATCTGGATAACTGACGTCCAGTTGCAGCTGCTCATCACAAGATGGAGTCAGTGCTGATAAGCCACCGTAAAAGAATCCAGCTTGTCAGTGATCAGCGTTGGGGGATAATTTCCATCTGCATCACTTTAGCTAAGGACGTGGCATGCTACTAGCGGAGAATGCAGGTAATGCAAGAAGACTGGTCAGAGCGGACTCATTGGTTAAGAAGCAGCAAGAGTGGGCCACCCCTAGAACGGAAGATGGACCCACCGACCGACTCCGATGTGTCCGGAAGTACCTAGTACAATATCGTCGAAGAGTTGTGCCACGATGAGGATATCTCGGATGCGGTAAAACAGTTCAGTGTAGAGTGTACTCTCCGAGCTGCAGAGGAAGTGACGAAGGGACCAACAAAGAGCAGCGCTACCGACTAGAAGGCCGCCGTGAAACAAAAAAATGGGTTCAGCACCTCCGGGAACTCTCCGCCGGATTAGACTAGATCCACTGCCGGAGACCAGTTGAGTAGAACGCGACACAGCACTGGGTTTAGATCATCGGTGCACCAGCGAACCGGACGCCAGGCTCCACCGGGATCGTTGGACCGGCCTCGACACCCTACCGGATAGCTCATGAGTAGGCTAGATCTGCTGCCGGGAACTAGATCGAGTAGACCACGTCGAACATCCAGCAGCGGGTCGTTGGGGCACCAGTGAACCGAAAGCTACGCTCCACCCGGAATCGTTGGACAGGCCTCGGCTCCTACTGGATGGCCCGTTGAGTAGGCTGGGTCCACCGCCGGTGACTGGATCGAATGGAGCGGGGCGAAGTAGGGAGCTTAATGACACAAGTAAACAAGCATCGGTATCGGGATAAAACAACCGCCGAGAAATACACAGTAGGGCGGATTGTAATTTGGCTGGGAGCTAATTGGTTCACGAAACAGACATCGGTACCGAAAGAGATTCGGCCACAGGGGGAATTCTCAGGCGGTGTAGGATAATTTCACCGCCGGATAATAACCGATATCGGTAAAGTTGGGAGCTAAATGAGTCCAGAAACAGGGTATCAGTGGCGAGAGAAATTCCTCCGTCGGGGAACTCTCAATCGGAGTAGGGTGAGTTCACCGCAGGGGACTATCCGCGTAGATCGTAATAAGGCTGGGAACTGAATGACTCACAGAAACAGGAACTAAATGGTGACGTAGTACATGGCGACGGAAAGAAAGAGGAGAGGCTCCGAGATAGCTACGGAAAACTCGTGAGCAAAAGAAAGAGATGCGATGAAAGCATAGGTTTCAGAAAATAAAACTTGTTTTTTTACACAGTTGCGTTTCGGCTTCGCCTCATCAGAAACCGACACTAACTTTTTGTTGGAATAGATTAGCGCCGGCTTGACGCAAATCCCTTAAAACTAAAACACACTTTGTGTTTCAATCGAACGACTGATCAAACGTGATGTCCCGTCCGAGCAGAAGTTCTGTTTATGCCGATGAGACACAGTGTAGCCGAAACTTGTCTTGGCTTAGCAGGCCTATGCGAAAGCACTATGCTATATTTCACCCTAAGGAGGAAAATTTGGTAAACACAAAAAAAATATAACATAAGACTATTTTTGTTTGTTGGTTCTCCAAAAATAGTTTATGCACTTTAGTATACAAAAGAGTCACTCACCGAAACAAATTTAATATCACATCCTACTTGACAAAGAAAATATTTGTAGCCTGCGAAAATATGCAAAATATTTGTCATTTAAGAAATCTATAACTAATAAATGTTCAAACTAATTTTCTCTTCGAAACGTTGCACTATGGGAAGGTATGTGACGAAAAAATCTAAAACTAAACTTTTGGAAAGGTGACCAAGAGAGTGACAAGAAAAAAAAATGACCTCTATCGGCCCACCCCTTTGGCGATTCCTAGTCCCACTAAGAGTGCTTGCTCCAAATTTGAAGCAAATCGGACAAGTCTAGCTACCGGACCAACGTGCCCGAAGTTTGTATGGGATTTTTCGACAATTTACATGGAGAAACATTGTGGATCTCATGAACTATTTCACGAAACTCGGAATTTTAATGATATTTCCTTTCGACCCTTGTGAACTAATTCATGATCCCTAATATATTAATTACGATCCAATATCCGTGCTCGAGAAATAGTTCACAAACTCATGCAATATTAGCCCTGAATTCGTGAACTGGTTCATGATTCTTTGTACATTAGTCACGTCTGACCATTCGTGCTTGTCAAATAGTTCACAAAATTATGAAATATTATTCATGGATTCGAGAACTGGTTCATGATTCCGATTTGTTTTGCGTGCTTGTGATATTTAGAAGATATCCCTAATCATTTTCAATTTCATGCAACATGGTAATGAAATTTTCACGTAGACTATTTCACAAAATTTGGATTATTATTCGAGGAATCATATTTGTTCTATGCACTTTTTCATGAAATGTCCACCGGCTAGCGACCAGTAATAGGTACGAGCAGTAGATATACGAAAACTATAAGGACCTCGAACATTCATTTGATAAGGTTCAGTTTGATGTCTGGACAGAAAAAGAAAACTGCGCTGAGCACCACAAATTGCGTTCGTGGTATAGTTCACAGAGCAAGATACCACGAATCAGTCACACTTTTATGATTCAGTTCATATTGTCGCGTTATCCCGAGTAAAAATCGATAGTAACCAAAAAATAACAGATCGCGTTAAGGTGAAGAGAAATTACGAATACACTAAAACTACTGATATCATAAATATGAGTCACATGTCAAAATTGGGAAGCTCTAGAAAAAATATCACGATAACGGGAACAGAAATTACGAGAATCGTGACTAAGATCTTCAAATCATGAACATAAATCACACAATTCGTGACAAAAATGTCAAAAATCGTGACTAAGATTCTGAAATCATGAACATAAATAAACATAAATCTCTACTCGTGACTAAAATATCTTGGCGACGTAAATAGAATTTATGAAACTGATGGTAAAGTTCCTAAAATCATGAACATAATTCACATTACACGTGATTAAAATATCAAAAATCGTGACTAAGATCCTGCGATCATGAACATGAATCACTCTACTCCTGGCTAAACTATTACGATAACTTGAATAGAAATTACGAAAATCTCGTCTAAAATCCTGAAATCATGAACATAAATCCCGATAGTCTGACAAAAAAGACCTAATAGTAAGCTCAAAGTACGGAAACGCGACGAGAAATCACACAAATCGCGAATAATTACTTGAAATCATGAACATCGTTTGACTGTTGGCTGTTTATTCCCAAATTGTGAACAGGAACCATAACAAAAACTAAACACGTCCAGAGAACAACAATCAATAAGTCAATTTAATGACTTATGCTGTCGCAATCGGTTCCGACAGCATGAGTCATTAATATAATATAATATAATATAATATAATATAATATAATATAATATAATATAATATAATATAATATAATATAATATAATATAATATAATATAATATAATATAATATAATATAATATAATATAATATAATATAATATAATATAATATAATATAATATAATATAATATAATATAATATAATATAATATAATATAATATAATATAATATAATATAATATAATATAATATAATATAATATAATATAATATCAAAATCTGCGCAAATTTCTGTGCAATTTAAAAAATCCATTGAATGTGAACTTGTAAATTAATAACCTCAATTGTAGTCCTTTTTTATTCCGGTTATGTCATTACTGACATTTTTCCTCGTTCAAAACTGAATCTTTTCTGAAATCCGAGACATTCTGTATCAACTAGATTAATGCAATATGGATTTTGTTTACATTCTAACAAAGAAAAGGGAAGGGTTTGGGTAGTTCTATACAAACCGTATGTACCCGAAGTTGACCTAGACCGAGAATTGAGATACATATAATACATACATGTTTGTTCATAATGTTTGAAACTTCCCAGTAGCAGAAATCTGGCCACTGTATGGAATCTGTGCAACCTTTTCGAATAAAAGTGTTCCTCATTCGTTAGAATTGCTTCTTCCAACGCCAATGTTAATATATGTAGAGGTGGGCATAAAAACCTGTTACGAGACACATCCATCCAACAACAATAATATGTATATAGAAATAATAGGTAAAATTTTCACTGTACACCCCGACGGAGCAAACAATTCCTAACTTTTGTTGATATTGTTCTACCATTCCTTTATTCTATTTCAATTTGGGCTGGCCTCACTTTTCACACGCACGAAAATTGATTCTACCTTCCGAGAAGGCGGCGTCGGTCTACAGACGACTGCAACCACGCGTTTCATTGGATACTGCTCATCTGCGACCGGTCGGAACGAGGTAAGTCTTCCCAGGGTCAGTTGTGTGTAACCCCGTCGAAAATTGTTGTTCCGTGACAAACGAGTCGCCAGCATCATGCCCGACATGTTTACCGAAGCTTGCTAAGATGAAAATTAATTAATCCTGCGTCATTTGCCACATTTTCAAAAGCCATTATCTTTCTCTCCAACCCCCTCTTCCATGCAGCAAACAATCCGGAGTGCGCACATGGGCACGATAACGTCATCCGTGTCCTGTAGTCGAGGGAAACGTTATCAACCGAGTTACAGCGACGTGGCGGCACTGGCTGACGAGCGGTCGCTAATTCTGTCGCGGCCATCGTTCTACTCGGATCCAACTCCGAACGCGCTGGATTTTTCGGTGGATTGCAATCTAACCCGCAGCCTGGACACCGGTGGCTGGCGATGATAGATCAAGAAATAGGACTACGAGAAATCGTCGACAGTGTGCTGGTGTGGCTACCGGTTGTCGACGTTGCCGGGTAACGCAGCCATCAGTATCATCGCCTGTCCACTGCAGTAGGCGAGTTTTGTAAATGTAGTTAGATAAAGACGATTAATTGGTGATGGTTGGAGGGTAAATGTTTGATGCGAAAAAAATTGTAAATCTCGGTGCATAATTGTGTAACAATCGTACAAATATGTGATGGTCAAAATCAGTGCTCACAGGAACGGACTGAGGTAAATCGAATGCGGGTTGTAAAGGATAAAGGGTAGGGATAGAGAAATGTCTACGTTTGGATGACATTTAGCCAGCAGAACTCGAGTGAGCCGTTTTGTATTAGATGAACAAAAATGAATATAATTCAACTTTAACATTTATATTATATTTGACAATGCGCATTATTAACCTGTCAATATCACATGCATCCGTATTAATTTTTATCGAAATCACCATGTGGACATGCAATTATTCGGAATTGAAACCGCCTCATCTATCAGCAGACATGAACTGATTTTAATTAATTATACTATATGAAGCACCAGTATTTGGCCTCGAGGAGTATTAATTAGTGCCAGTACTGAATTTGCTCTCCATAATTACATCCAGTTTGTTGCAATCGGACAATTGATTTCACCCGAGACGATTATTAGACAAGTGCCATCCTTGCACAATGGGGTGTGCATATTTTGTTTTTTTTCTGTAAATGATTTGAAAATTGCGCACTAACCCATGAAAAGTTTACACCTGGGTTACCACCAATCAATCCATCAATAGCAACAAAAATGAATTGTTATATTTTCTGCTTTGTAGCTTCGTGGCAACCGAACATCATTTAGACCTGTCTTACTAAGCATCACACATCGGTATTGATGAAGCTCAAATGGCCGGAAGCAATTGATCTAACAACCGCAATAATTATTTTCTGGGTTTTTAGCTAGCGCTGCTTCGGCTACAGATCCTTTATTTGCAAAAGTCAAGTATAATTGACCTCTCTAAACCATGCAAATTATTTCCTTGCAGAATTTTTCTCAAAACATTTAACAAAACGTGGATTCATTCGCTCCAATTCAATAGCCTAAACCACCCATCTTTCATAGCAGTTATGATCCGCGAAAACGAGAGGAATTTTAATAACAACACGAATTCAATTTCCAACGACCTACATAGCTATGAAACGAAATATGGATGCTGCACAAAAAATGCGTGTGCGTGAATGGTTTGAAAAATCGTAGAATGTCCCGCGGCAGAATAGGTCGTTTGTCATAGACGGGAAAATTTATCACTGAACGACACGTGTGCTCGTACCGGAGGGAAGCGGATTAAAGCACGCGAGCCAGCCAAATGGAAAACATACGTTGAATTAATCATTCTTGGTAGGAATGCGGATGTCTTTTATTCGCTTTACGAAATCCGGGCGGGAAGATCAGGGCAATGATGACATATGCTTAACGATCAATAATTATCACTCGAAAGTTAATATTCAAGAATAGAAAATCAAGAATCCAAGAATCCAAGAATCCAAGAATTCAAGAATCCAAGAATCCAAGAATCCAAGAATCCAAGAATCCAAGAATCCAAGAATCCAAGAATCCAAGAATCCAAGAATCCAAGAATCCAAGAATCCAAGAATCCAAGAATCCAAGAATCCAAGAATCCAAAAATCCAAGAATCCAAGAATCCAAGAATCCAAGAATCCAAGGATCCAAGGATCCAAGGATCCAAGAATCCAAGAATCCAAGAATCCAAGAATCCAAGATTCCAAGAATCCAAGAATCCAAGAATCCAAGAATCCAAGAATCCAAGAATCCAAGAATCCAAGAATCCAAGAATCCAAGAATCCAAGAATCCAAGAATCCAAGAATCCAAGAATCCAAGAATCCAAGAATCCAAGAATCCAAGAATCCAAGAATCCAAGAATCCAAGAATCCAAGAATCCAAGAATCCAAGAATCCAAGAATCCAAGAATCCAAGAATCCAAGAATCCAAGAATCCAAGAATCCAAGAATCCAAGAATCCAAGAATCCAAGAATCCAAGAATCCAAGAATCCAAGAATCCAAGAATCCAAGAATCCAAGAATCCAAGAATCCAAGAATCCAAGAATCCAAGAATCCAAGAATCCAAGAATCCAAGAATCCAAGAATCCAAGAATCCAAGAATCCAAGAATCCAAGAATCCAAGAATCCAAGAATCCAAGAATCCAAGAATCCAAGAATCCAAGAATCCAAGAATCCAAGAATCCAAGAATCCAAGAATCCAAGAATCCAAGAATCCAAGAATCCAAGAATCCAAGAATCCAAGAATCCAAGAATCCAAGAATCCAAGAATCCAAGAATCCAAGAATCCAAGAATCCAAGAATCCAAGAATCCAAGAATCCAAGAATCCAAGAATCCAAGAATCCAAGAATCCAAGAATCCAAGAATCCAAGAATCCAAGAATCCAAGAATCCAAGAATCCAAGAATCCAAGAATCCAAGAATCCAAGAATCCAAGAATCCAAGAATCCAAGAATCCAAGAATCCAAGAATCCAAGAATCCAAGAATCCAAGAATCCAAGAATCCAAGAATCCAAGAATCCAAGAATCCAAGAATCCAAGAATCCAAGAATCCAAGAATCCAAGAATCCAAGAATCCAAGAATCCAAGAATCCAAGAATCCAAGAATCCAAGAATCCAAGAATCCAAGAATCCAAGAATCCAAGAATCCAAGAATCCAAGAATCCAAGAATCCAAGAATCCAAGAATCCAAGAATCCAAGAATCCAAGAATCCAAGAATCCAAGAATCCAAGAATCCAAGAATCCAAGAATCCAAGAATCCAAGAATCCAAGAATCCAAGAATCCAAGAATCCAAGAATCCAAGAATCCAAGAATCCAAGAATCCAAGAATCCAAGAATCCAAGAATCCAAGAATCCAAGAATCCAAGAATCCAAGAATCCAAGAATCCAAGAATCCAAGAATCCAAGAATCCAAGAATCCAAGAATCCAAGAATCCAAGAATCCAAGAATCCAAGAATCCAAGAATCCAAGAATCCAAGAATCCAAGAATCCAAGAATCCAAGAATCCAAGAATCCAAGAATCCAAGAATCCAAGGATCCAAGAATCCAAGAATCCAAGAATCCAAGAATCCAAGAATCCAAGAATCCAAGAATCCAAGAATCCAAGAATCCAAGAATCCAAGAAGCCAAGAATCCAAGAATCCAAGAATCCAAGTATCCAAGAATCCAAGAATCCAAGAATCCAAGAATCCAAGAATCCAAGAATCCAACAATCCAAGAATCCCAGAATCCAAGAATCCAAGAATCCAAGAATCCAAGAATCCAGGAATCCAAGAATCCAAGAATCCAAGAATCCAAGAATCCAAGAATCCAAGAATCCAAGAATCCAAGAATCCAAGAATCCAAGAATCTAAGAATCCAAGAATCCAAGAATCCAAGAATCCAAGAATCCAAGAATCCAGGAATCCAAGAATCCAAGAATCCAAGAATCCAAGAATCCAAGAATCCAAGAATCCAAGAATCCAAGAATCCAAGAATCCAAGAATCCAAGAATCCAAGAATCCAAGAATCCAAGAAACCCAGAATCCAAGAATCCAAGAATCCAAGAATCCAAGAATCCAAGAATCCAAGAATCCAAGAATCCAAGAATCCAAGAATCCAAGAATCCAAGAATCCAAGAATCCAAGAATCCAAGAATCCAAGAATCCAAGAATCCAAGAATCCAAGAATCCAAGAATCCAAGAATCCAAGAATCCAAGAATCCAAGAATCCAAGAATCCAAGAATCCAAGAATCCAAGAATCCAAGAATCCAAGAATCCAAGAATCCAAGAATCCAAGAATCCAAGAATCCAAGAATCCAAGAATCCAAGAATCCAAGAATCCAAGAATCCAAGAATCCAAGAATCCAAGAATCCAAGAATCCAAGAATCCAAGAATCCAAGAATCCAAGAATCCAAGAATCCAAGAATCCAAGAATCCAAGAATCCAAGAATCCAAGAATCCAAGAATCCAAGAATCCAAGAATCCAAGAATCCAAGAATCCAAAAATCCAAGAATCCAAGAATCCAAGAATCCAAGAATCCAAGGATCCAAGGATCCAAGGATCCAAGAATCCAAGAATCCAAGAATCCAAGAATCCAAGATTCCAAGAATCCAAGAATCCAAGAATCCAAGAATCCAAGAATCCAAGAATCCAAGAATCCAAGAATCCAAGAATCCAAGAATCCAAGAATCCAAGAATCCAAGAATCCAAGAATCCAAGAATCCAAGAATCCAAGAATCCAAGAATCCAAGAATCCAAGAATCCAAGAATCCAAGAATCCAAGAATCCAAGAATCCAAGAATCCAAGAATCCAAGAATCCAAGAATCCAAGAATCCAAGAATCCAAGAATCCAAGAATCCAAGAATCCAAGAATCCAAGAATCCAAGAATCCAAGAATCCAAGAATCCAAGAATCCAAGAATCCAAGAATCCAAGAATCCAAGAATCCAAGAATCCAAGAATCCAAGAATCCAAGAATCCAAGAATCCAAGAATCCAAGAATCCAAGAATCCAAGAATCCAAGAATCCAAGAATCCAAGAATCCAAGAATCCAAGAATCCAAGAATCCAAGAATCCAAGAATCCAAGAATCCAAGAATCCAAGAATCCAAGAATCCAAGAATCCAAGAATCCAAGAATCCAAGAATCCAAGAATCCAAGAATCCAAGAATCCAAGAATCCAAGAATCCAAGAATCCAAGAATCCAAGAATCCAAGAATCCAAGAATCCAAGAATCCAAGAATCCAAGAATCCAAGAATCCAAGAATCCAAGAATCCAAGAATCCAAGAATCCAAGAATCCAAGAATCCAAGAATCCAAGAATCCAAGAATCCAAGAATCCAAGAATCCAAGAATCCAAGAATCCAAGAATCCAAGAATCCAAGAATCCAAGGATCCAAGAATCCAAGAATCCAAGAATCCAAGAATCCAAGAATCCAAGAATCCAAGAATCCAAGAATCCAAGAATCCAAGAATCCAAGAAGCCAAGAATCCAAGAATCCAAGAATCCAAGTATCCAAGAATCCAAGAATCCAAGAATCCAAGAATCCAAGAATCCAAGAATCCAACAATCCAAGAATCCCAGAATCCAAGAATCCAAGAATCCAAGAATCCAAGAATCCAGGAATCCAAGAATCCAAGAATCCAAGAATCCAAGAATCCAAGAATCCAAGAATCCAAGAATCCAAGAATCCAAGAATCCAAGAATCCAAGAATCTAAGAATCCAAGAATCCAAGAATCCAAGAATCCAAGAATCCAGGAATCCAAGAATCCAAGAATCCAAGAATCCAAGAATCCAAGAATCCAAGAATCCAAGAATCCAAGAATCCAAGAATCCAAGAATCCAAGAATCCAAGAATCCAAGAATCCAAGAATCCAAGAAACCCAGAATCCAAGAATCCAAGAATCCAAGAATCCAAGAATCCAAGAATCCAAGAATCCAAGAATCCAAGAATCCAAGAATCCAAGAATCCAAGAATCCAAGAATCCAAGAATCCAAGAATCCAAGAATCCAAGAATCCAAGAATCCAAGAATCCAAGAATCCAAGAATCCAAGAATCCAAGAATCCAAGAATCCAAGAATCCAAGAATCCAAGAATCCAAGAATCCAAGAATCCAAGAATCCAAGAATCCAAGAATCCAAGAATCCAAGAATCCAAGAATCCAAGAATCCAAGAATCCAAGAATCCAAGAATCCAAGAATCCAAGAATCCAAGAATCCAAGAATCCAAGAATCCAAGAATCCAAGAATCCAAGAATCCAAGAATCCAAGAATCCAAGAATCCAAGAATCCAAGAATCCAAGAATCCAAGAATCCAAGAATCCAAGAACCCAAGAATCCAAGAATCCAAGAATCCAAGAATCCAAGAATCCAAGAATCCAAGAATCCAAGAATCCAAGAATCCAAGAATCCAAGAATCCAAGAATCCAAGAATCCAAGAATCCAAGAATCCAAGAATCCAAGAATCCAAGAATCCAAGAATCCAAGAATCCAAGAATCCAAGAATCCAAGAATCCAAGAATCCAAGAATCCAAGAATCCAAGAATCCAAGAATCCAAGAATCCAAGAATCCAAGAATCCAAGAATCCAAGAATCCAAGAATCCAAGAATCCAAGAATCCAAGAATCCAAGAATCCAAGAATCCAAGAATCCAAGAATCCAAGAATCCAAGAATCCAAGAATCCAAGAATCCAAGAATCCAAGAATCCAAGAATCCAAGAATCCAAGAATCCAAGAATCCAAGAATCCAAGAATCCAAGAATCCAAGAATCCAAGAATCCAAGAATCCAAGAATCCAAGAATCCAAGAATCCAAGAATCCAAGAATCCAAGAATCCAAGAATCCAAGAATCCAAGAATCCAAGAATCCAAGAATCCAAGAATCCAAGAATCCAAGAATCCAAGAATCCAAGAATCCAAGAATCCAAGAATCCAAGAATCCAAGAATCCAAGAATCCAAGAATCCAAGAATCCAAGAATCCAAGAATCCAAGAATCCAAGAATCCAAGAATCCAAGAATCCAAGAATCCAAGAATCCAAGAATCCAAGAATCCAAGAATCCAAGAATCCAAGAATCCGAGGATCCAAGATTCCAAGAATCCAAGAATCCAAGAATCCAAGAATCCAAGAATCCAAGAATCCAAGAATCCAGGAATCTAGGCATCTAGGCATCTAGGAATCTAGGAATCTAGGAATCTAGGAATCTAGGAATCTAGGAATCTAGGAATCTAGGAATCTAGGAATCTAGGAATCTAGGAATCTAGGAATCTAGGAATCTAGGAATCTAGGAATCTAGGAATCTAGGAATCTAGGAATCTAGGAATCTAGGAATCTAGGAATCTAGGAATCTAGGAATCTAGGAAGCTAGGAATCTAGGAATCTAGGAATCTAGGAATCTAGGAATCTAGGAATCTAGGAATCTAGGAAGCTAGGAATCTAGGAATCTAAGAATCTAGGAATCTAGGAATCTAGGAATCTAGGAATCCAGGAATTCAGGAATCCAGGAATCCAAGAATTATTTATTAAGGCTTTAACCAGAAATCCAGAAATCCAGAAATCCAGAAATCCAGAAATCCAGAAATCCAGGAATCCAGGAATCCAGAAATCCAGAGATCCAGAAATCCATAAATCCAGGAATCCAGGAATCCAGGAATCCAGGAATCCAGGAATCCACGAATCCAGAAATCCAAAAATCTAAAAATCCAAGAATTCAAGAATCCAAAAATACTAGAATCCTAGAATCCATGATTCCAAGATTTCGAGAATCAAACATTCCTTGAATCCAAGAATTAAAGAATCAAGGTCGGGAATCAGGAATCATTCAAATACGCTGCAGCCATAAAACGGATACCAAGATCGGTATCGACTTCAATCCCCGAGCACTCGATTATCGTGGTTTCAAGAGAGGGCAAAATACGCTGTTTGATTCGTTATCCGGTCACTTGACCGAAGTCCATTTACTTCAATAAGTCAATGGACCGAATGCCATCTGACTGAATACAATTTGGCCATAGTGCTAGACAAACGGGTGTTCAATAAAAAATGAGAATGATTTCAATACCTTTCTGTAATTAAAGTAAAGAGCATAATTTTTTTTCTTTCCAAGAGAATTGCTCTGTGGACTCCCTAGAAATGGGTGGCAGTTTTCTTTTCGCTCGGGTGCTGTCAGTTCAATCGAAGATGACGTAGAAACAGCAAGTACTACGTGAGCGTGTTGTACGGTTTTACGAAACGCATGGTCATCGTTGAAAAAAGTTTACGGTAGACCACTTTCGAGACGAAAACGTGCCCGTGAGTACAATTTACCGAATTCTGGCATCGCTGAGCCTGGAGCGTAGGGCCGGTAGCGGCTGTCCGGCAAAGATAATGACGAAGAAGAAGAAGAAGCAAGCGTTGAAAAGGCTGTTCGACAACAAGGACGGAACGAGTTGGCGTGACGCCGGCCGTAAATATCACTGCTCCCATATCTTGATTCACCGAACCCTCAGGATGGAGGAAATCATCTGTCAGAAGAAGACTAGGTCCCCCGAGTACACGGAAGAGCAGATAGCGATAGTGAAATCGCAGTGCCGGTGGATGATGAAGAACTACCGCAGGACGTCGTTTGTGCTGGACGACGAAAGTTACTTGCCGCTCTCAAAGACCCACATTCCAGGAAATGACAGCTACTATTCCAGCAACAAGTCGGACACACCCCCCGAAGCAAAATATAAGATTAAGCATACATTTGAAGAAAAAAACAAAAGAAGTTATGTAGGACAGTAAGATTTCAAAGCCATGGGTCAAGCCAAGCTATCTGGCCATCAATCAACAAGTGGAGGAGGAGTGGCTTGAGAAAATTCTTCTACCGTTCTTAAAGGAGCATCATGCGGATGGGAAGTACGTCTTCTGGCCAGACAAGGTGTCTTCCCATTACGCCAAGAAGACGCTGGAGTATCTTGAGCAGAAAAAGATACCGTACGTGCCGAAAGAAATGAATCCGTCCAACTTACCCCAGTTCCGTCCCATTGAGGATTTTTTTCGGCTCCCTCAGTGCACTAGTGTACAAAAATAATTGGCGGGCCAAGGATACGAAGCAGTTGACCACCAGGATCCGAAATTGTATCCGGAAGATGCCGTCCAGCGCTCTTGTGAGAGCTTCGCCACTAAGTTCCGTCGTACGACTAACCAGGGCCCCTTCTCCAATATTCATTGACGTTTTTTGAAGAATAAACATTATGTTTTTAATAAAAAAAATACTAAATTCGTTGAATTTTTTATTGAACACTCGTTACTTCATTTATTTGGTTTTAATTAAAGATTCTTCATTTATTATTGTGTTTACGTTATGGTGGTTCATCTAAAAAAACGTGATTATCTTCCTTCTTTTTAACATGAGTTGTTCTTTCTGAACCTTTGTAAAATAGTTTCTTTTTTCATTTTCTTTTTTTTTTGTTTCATTAATCACACATTCGACTGCCGTCACATTTTCTTTTTTACTTTTTAGCGACATTAAATTAGCTGGAGATTACTAAGTGGGAAAGTGATGACAATTTTCGAACTATAGTAATCAAGTGAGAGTAGGGATGTGAAATATACAGATAGGAAAACTGGAAGTGGCAGGATCATTAGAAACAGGCTTAATATTTTACGGACTAATCTTTTGTCTTCTGCTGGCAGCAGACGAGCTGAGGCGGAGTTACTATGAAGTCTACCAACATGTCTCACGTAAAGACAGACTTGTCTCTCTTAACCATGAGAGCCGGCCGTTTTATTTAATAAATCGACTTACTTCTGGTTTTATTGGAGTTTCTAGTTTTAATTCACCAGTTGAATTTACCGGAAATGCCTTTATGGTCGGAGATACTCCGGTGGATCCTTGGGTCAGGTCGGGTAAAAATGACACCTACTTTGGTTTGTTGTTTGTTTATTCGAATTTTAACCTGACCGGTCATTTACCCGTTAATTATTGTTGTTTATAATTACATTTCATTTTTACATTTAGAGAATAGGATTTTTTTGCTGTTTTTGTGGTTTTCAGCTGTTGCCTTGGTTTGGGCAGCGGGAAACCTCTGCAGCAGTCCTGTGCTTGTGGCAGAGTGCCCGGGGTTGGGAGGGGTTGCTTATGGAGGATGCTTTGGGGCGGTGGAGGGGGGCGTTGCGGGATAATCCGCTTCTTGTGTGTGTCGTTTGCTGTGGCCCTGCGTGTTCTTTCCGGCATCGTAGCGGCAATTGGGTTATTCCACTGGGTGCTTGGTGATTGTCGTAGGGGTTCTGTTCTGGGAGCTTCGATGGTAGCTGGATGCTCCTGGGCGAGTAGGAACGCGGAAGATCTCACCACCGTGTCAAGGGAGTGTGTCTTGGCGGTGAAGTCTCCTGCTGCTGATGCTGATTTGGGCTGCGGGAAGCCACTTCAGTACTCCTTACGGTGTCGCAGAGTGCTTCCGGTTGCCTACGGTGTCTGTACCACGTTGTTTGTGGCAATCCTCTGGGGTAGTGCAGGGGGAGCGTAAACGGAAGCTGGTATGGGTTTTGAGCGCCGCCGCCAGAGAGTTGCCCTTCTGTGGGTTTCATTCCAACGTCAGGATGGTGTGGTAGAGGATTCATTGGTGGAGCTTGGTGTTGTTCTGGAAACTTCAGTGTTAGTTCGGTGCTCCTGGTGGTGGAGGGCCGTGGAAAACCTCCCCACTACTCGGGGAGAGATCGTATAGTCCAGCGTTCTTCAGGAATAGGAGAAATACTTCCTCCCGGACCGGATCGTTGAGAAACACGTCCCATATTGATCCCGCCGTATTACCACTGAAGGTTTTCGGGTTGGCAGCAGTTGGAGAGTAGGTGATCGAAGAAGAGTCGGACGTTACAAGGTTACAGTCTTATTCTAGGAAGCTGAAGATGCTTTGGGCGTGTCTGGTGTGCCCCGCCAGGAGTCGGAAGAGAATTTTCCGCTTCTTTTGGTTATTCCGGTCATCCCAACAATCGGTAGATTCTTGGATCTTTTGTGTGTGTGTCCTCGGAATCTGCGTCAGAGGTTGGTGAACCCATACAGTAGATTTTTGTTGCAGTCTTTGTGGATATCCATGGTTTGGGTCTTATCTGGGAGTCGAGTATTGGCTCGTCTGCCGTGTAGTGTTAGGTCGGCCTCCGTGTTTCCTTATTCCTCGCGGTGTTCGGGACACATCATAGTGTGACCAGTGGGTTTCGATGGCCTGCACCATACGGTGTGTAGATGTGCCGGAGCTGGGGTCAGTGAATATAACTGTTGTGGTGTCAGAGTTCTTTCTTCTCATTGTTACTGCAATAGCACCCATTTCTGCCGAGAAGATTGAGCAGGATGGGGAAGGCGGAATGAGAGCCCACTCCCCAGTCAGCTGATTCCCGCTTCGACACCGTCGTCTGCTTGGAGCCATCGGTGCAGATCTTGGTGTGCTATCGATATCTACTGTTCACAAGTTTCTTATATTTTGACATAATGCTGCTCGGGGGATCGCCGACCTTTATTATGCGAGTGAGACTGTCGTTAAAGTTCCATCCGGAATCATTCTAGGCCCGTGGTCTAACGCAGTGCAGACGGGCGATGGTTGAGAGGGACTTGTTGGTAAACTCCTGGTGAATGTTGGACGCGATGGTGAATAGGGCATATTTGTCACCAGAAGTCTTCTCGAGGAAGTTCAGTGTCCGTTTGAGAGCTACCCTGGCTGTTTCCCAGCGTTAGGGTAGTACTTCGGTCTCGACGCAGACTGCTTCGAAAGAGGTGTTTGGTAGTACCCTGGAGGCTAACCACACCGCTCCATGGTATACTGGCTCGAGATTACTGGAGAACCCTTCAAGGTTTCGACACGTCATTTAGATCCCATAGAAAATTTTACGATGTATCAGGGATTGTTCGACATTAACTGCTGTTCTGCGGTGGTTTTTGAGGTGGCAGGAGTAGATAATGCGGACCAGCCGCTTTCTGCTTTTTTCAGTCGTCGAAAATGCAATGATCGAATTAATACTATAATCAGACATTCTAGTTGAAATTTATTGTTTTTCCCGAAACACCCGGATAATCGAATCATTTTCTCCGGATAATCGAATCACGGATAATCGAATCCCCGGATAATTGAGTCCGACCTGTATAAATATCCACCTATCCTCTTCCAGTCGATGTATAATCTTCCTATCCAGGAAGCTGTTTGAAGTCTGCTTTGACGTACCATGCAATCAAATTTCGTCAACATCTTCATGTAGAGCTTCCGCGATCGTTCTATGGCCAACTTGTTTTTTCGCCTTTTCTGCAAGCTCCGTCTTTCGTTTCCCTCTGATACAGTCTTCCTGGGTGTCGATTAGAGTGACAGGAAAAAAATGACCCCTATCGGCCCACCCCTGAGTCGATTCCTAGTCCCACCAGGAGTACTTGCACCAAATTTGAAGCAAATCGGACAAGACTAACTACCGGACCAACGTGCCTGAAGTTTGTATGGGAATTTTCATCAATTTACATGGAGAAAACCCACCAGCTCGCATTTTCGCCGCTAGGTGGCACTATATGCATCGTATCATCACTGTAAGTAAAAATAAGAAAGATAATTTAATTACCTACAACTTTGTCGAAGACTGCTGGTCAATCCGGCTTTGTTAAAAGAAGCCATTAAACTTTTAACGAAGTGATGTCTGAGTCAGTTTTGCATGGGGCCTAACAGTGCGTGATTGTGTATCAGTACTCGATTCACACGAGCTAAACATTTTTGTGAAATAATCGTTAGGTTTAGCTCAATGGTATGTTTACAAGAATTGTAGTAAATAATACGAGTCATGCTTTGGTTAGAAAATTTTAGTTCTACCTGTTACCGCATAGAGGGCGCCAACACTAACTTTTCAACGGAGAGAGATAGAAATTTGGTGTCTTCTACAAAGTTATAGAGCAGAAATTTTTCAGAATTTCATCAGAACACCTTGATACTCTATCTCTCTGCTATGAAAAGTTAGTGGTGGCGCCCTCTATGCGGTCACAGGTGGAACTAAAATTTTCTAACCAAAACATAGCTCGTATTATTTACTACAATTCTTGTAAACATACTATTCAGCTAAATCTAACCATAATTTCACAAAAATGTATAGTTCGAGGGACTCGAGTACTGATACACAACCATGCACTGTTAGGCCCCATGCAAAACTGACTCAGACATCACTTCGTTAAAAGTTTAATAACTTCTTTTAACAAAGCCGGATTTACTAGCAGTCTTCGACAAAGTTGTAGACAATTAAATTATCTTTCTAATTTTCACTTACAGTAATAATACGATGCATACAGTGCCACCTAGTGGCGAAAATACGAACTAGTGAGTTTTCTCCAAGTAAATTGTTGAAAAATCCCATACAAGCTTCAGGCACGTTGGTCCAGTAGTAAGACTTGTCCGATTTGCTTCAAATTTGGTGCAAGTACTCCTGGTGGGACTAGGAATCGACTCAGGGGTGGGCCGACTGAGTTTTCAAAAATTCATATTTTTTCTGGGCAGTCTAGTGTCGATAAACGTTTTTTGAATATTTAGTATATTAATGACAGTAGATTTAACCACATTCAACATTTTCACCAACTTGACGTACGTGTAGCTCGGATTTTCGAGATGCACGAGCAAAATTCTACTCCGTTGTTCCTAGATGCCATTTTGACAACTTATAGCAAATATCAAAATCAAACAGTAGCCATGATGCTACACACATACATCTTTAAAATGAGTGGTTTGCAAGTTTTTAAAGGGCGAACACGAAATTATTGCGACACCGAAAATGTCATGCCAATTTTCTTATAATGTTTAAAATCAAACCAAAATTTTAGGGTAGTTTTATACATATATTTACTTAAAAAATCAAAAGAAAAGTTAATCGATGGAGCCTTGAGTGTAAAATTGAACGCATTTTCGCTTGATGCCCTCCATCAATGTCTTTACAGTGTCATCCGGTACCAGTTTCTCAGTTTTTTTTCCATTTTCTTAACATGTCCTTCTCGTCTTTGACTGTCTTCTTGCTCTTCCGAAGTTCCCGCTTCATCATTGCCCAGTACTGCTCCACCGGGCGCAGCTCCGGACAGTTTGGCGCATTCATGTCCTTTGTAACAAAATGGACAGAATTGGCCTCATTGCACTCCAGGACACTTTTAGAATAGTGGCATGATGCCAAATCTGGCCAAAATAGCGGAGCTTCGTCGTGCTACTGCAAGAACGGCAAAAGGCGCTTCTCGAGGCACTCAGATTAATAGATCTCGCCATTTACTGTGCCCTTTGTCACGAAAGGCTCACTCCTCAGTCCGCAAGAGCAGATGGCCTGCCAAGTGAGATATTTGGAGGCGAACTTCGACATTTTCTTCTTCTTAAATATGTCGTCCACGTAGAACTTGCTCTTGCCCGTGAAAAACTCCAACCCCGGAATTTGCTTAAAATCGGCTTTTATATACGTTTCGTCGTCCATCACACAGTAGCCATATTTTGTCAGCATCTTCTGCCCGAGTTTTAACCGTCGATTGTTGCCGCTCATCGCGGTTTGGGAAGTTCTTTACCTTGTATGTATGTAGTCCAGCTCTCTTCTTTGCATTCTTGACGTAGCTCTGCGACATGCCGATCTTTTTAGCCAAATCACGGCTTGAGACGTTGGGATTTGCTTTAATCATCCGCTTCACCTTTCCCTCCGTCTTTTTGTTCTCCGTCAACCGCTCCTGGAACCGCTTCAACACTTTGGAGACGGTTGAATGGTGAATGTTCAACATTTTTCCCAACTGGCGGTGCGACAGGTCAGGAAATTCCAGGTGTTTGGAAAGAATTTGTTCTCTCGACTCGCGTTGGTTCACCTCCATTGTCGTTGAATCGAAAAACACGACTTCGAGTTTGACAGCATGTAAACAATACACATCAATGATAAAGTGTGCAAAATTTGGTTGATTTTTACCCAATGGTAAAAAAGTTATGCCCTGTTGAGTGTGTCGCAATAATTTCGGGTTCGCCCTTTATCCCAACTACCTTCGAAACCGTTGGAGATTTTACACAAGTTGAATGCTGAAGATGGACGTCTGTTCTCTGTGGTTTCTCCCATTGAACAAACAGTACAGAATCTACAGGATACTGTTCGGAACTAAACTCTCAAAAACTCTGCATCCAGCTTCTACCCTGGCAACGCGGTTTCATCTACTCCCGGGCACTCCGCCTACAGCTAAATTCCGGAAACGACCGAAGGCACGTCGACGAACGACACTGACACACCAACCTTTGCGACACGCACCCGAACCGACGGGGCAAATGAACTTCGTCTGCCATTCTTATACTATGTTCACACTACAGAGTTAAAACATGTTTTAATAATTAGCAACAAGAAAAACGTCATCAAGATAGCGTTATAACACGTTTTAACTCGTAGTGTGAACATAGTATTATGGTATTTAAAGGTCTTAACACTTTGTCAATAAAACAGCAAATACGACGTATTGCTTCAATATCCGACGTTTTCGGTGATTTATTTCACCTTTTTCAAGGAATCTATAATGATATAGTATGCCAAGATTTGTTATAAATAAGTCCGATTTGTCTGTGAAACTGTACTTACAGAAACTATCCGTTTTTTTGTTGTATGTGTGTGTATGTCTAACATTCGTTGTCTAGTGTGTTTATTTTGTAATGGCGTCCAATAGTGGCTATTTGTGAAAATTAAAAACTATAACTTGAATTGGTCAAAATCTGTCTGTGTACTTACTGCATCTGTGTCAATAATTTTTCGCACTTCACTGTAAAAAAGCTTCCTCGCTAATCTAGTATTTAAAAAAAGCTTGGTTTGAATATTCTACCGTGTACGGGTTCAGAGCTTGGTTTTTTATCTTTTCCCTTTTCGATTACTATTTTGTTTTGACAGGTTTGGCTGGATGGGTGTGTGCGTGTGTGGTGTCATGAGGTTATAATGGTAGCGGTTGCTGTCAGTTTTCTTCTATGTTTGTTTTGGTTTTTTAGAGTGTGTATTATTCCAGCATATATTGCGTTTAAACCTTCAGTGTCTGTTCGTTTGTTAATGCTGTTTTCGGTGGTTGCTATGTGACAAACTTCAATAAACGTTAGTGCATGTTTTTTGTGGTGGCGGTCTTCAATTATTGTGTTTTTTAGGTTAAACTTGTGGTCCTGTGTGATGCTATGGTGTAATAGTGCAGTTTTTTTTCCATTAGAGCTGCGATTTGTGGGTCGGTGACGGTGTATCCTTCTTGTATGTATTTTTCCAGTGCATTGTAGTGAGTCTGATGACCGATGATCCGGGTTTTTAATTTGTTGGTCGTCATGCCCACATAGCATGCTGGGCAATTTGAGCATGGTATGTTGTAGATGATGTTGTTCTGATGTTCTTTGGGTACGGGATCTTTTAGTTTAGTAAATATATCTCCAACTGTTTTTGTGTTGTGATGTGCTAGGCGTATGTTTTTGTAATCGTTTTTCAGGTGCTTGTCGATTTTATTCGACAGGTATGGAATGTATGCTATTGATCGGTAAGTATGTTGCAGGTCTTCATCAGCTGGCGGTGGGGAGGGTACATTGTGATGATTTTGTTGATGCATCCGGTTGATTAATCTTTTGCGGAGAGATTTTGGGTAGCTGTTTAGGCTTAGCTGTTTATCTATGATGAGTGCTTTTTCATTGTCGTTTAGGTTAGTGGATAGGGTGTTTACTCGTTGAACGAAATTTCGAGCTGTTCATCTTTTGATGCAGCGGGTGGAGTGAGTGGTAGTTTAGAAACGTGCCACTGGCAATTGGTTTCATGTACCACTCTGTTTTTACCTTTTGGTTTTCTTGTCTGACCAACAGCATATCCAGAAAGGGTAATTTGTTGTCTTGTTCAGTTTCGTAAGTGAATTGGATATGTTCATTGTAGCTGTTGAAAATTTGTAGAACATGGTCGAGTTGGTCTATGGGAATTGCCATTAGTAAGTCGTCAACATATTTTTTGATGATTTTTTTTTAATTTTCACTAATAGCCACTATTGGACGCCATTACAAAATAAACACACTAGACAACGAATGTTAGACATACACACACATACAACAAAAAACGGATAGTTTCTGTAAGTACAGTTTCACAGACAAATCGGACATATTTATAACAAATCTTGACATACTATATCATTATAGATTCCTTGAAAAAGGTGAAATAAATCACCGAAACCGTCGGATATTGAAGCAATACGTCGTTTTTGCTGTTTTATTGACTGCTAAGCCGAAACTCGTTACCATAAAATCAATCTTCACAGTCGTTAAACATCCACACATATAAAATTAACTATAAAATGTTTAATAAAGCGTGTAAAATTGTTTCGTGTCTTGAAATTGAAAATGAAATTGTTTCTTGAACGTTTAGGCACATGGAAACAAACGAAAATTGCTCCCACTGTTTGTGTTATCTGACGGCGAGTTCCATCGAGCATATGATGTTATTCAAGCACTAGCTTTCCTTCCTGCTCGTGATAAAGGGTGCTACGATCAAAAATTGGTCAAACAAGAATGTGTGTATATCAGTCAAACTTTATATTAAAAAATTAAATCATGTTTTCTTTGTAAGTTCGATTCATACAAATAAAAATCACTAAAGCTTCTTATTTAGGGATTATTCATAAATTACATAACGCTTTTAGGGGGAGAACCGGTACGACAACTTGTGACATGTTGTGACATATGGGGGAGGGGGAGTAAGCTAGACCGTTACGTAACATGTTTTACTGAAGAAAGAAAATTACAAAGGATTCGTTACATAATAGGTGAGGGGGTATAGAGAAATTTGTGACAATTTATTACATGGGGGGGAGAGGGAGTCAAATTTGGATTCGATTTCCTCCCGATCCACTGCTTTTCGAACACTTTTACTACGTTCGTGACAGTTAATTTGGCTACATTCCACAATTTCGCCAACTTGATGTGCGAGTTTTCGGATTTTCGTAATGCGCGAGCAAGCTTTTGCTAGGTTGTTCCTCGATGTCATTTTCACAACTGAAATGCATATGTCAAAATCGAACAGTAGGCTTAATGCTGCTTAAAATGAGGGCTGTGCAGGTTTTTTAATGCACAATGAAACAAATGTGTCATGTTAAAGTTGACCAATTGTTGATCGTAGCACCCTTTAGTCTACCATCGAACGCAAAATGAACGTCACTGATCCGAATCTCTTCCTTAGCTATGTTTTTTTCTTCCACTGACCAAGTTTGTGTTCGATTGCTTTTTTCTTGTCCACCCACCTCCCGAGAACATTTAATGCAGGCAAGTGGACTACGAAAACAAACTGAAATTAATGACCAGCTCATTTGGTCGATAGCGATTATCGGCTCTAGAATGGCATCGTCCTAATTGAAATAGATTCGTTTAGCTTACCTTCTGGCTATTTGTGGAGCGACCAGAAAAAGGTGGTGTGTTGTGGAAAAAGGAACTATTTTGTCTTTTTATTTCCGCCGGTAGCATTTGATGGTTTAAGACCGTTACAAAAACCAATGAATCATGTTGAATTATTTCATCCCAACACGAACATGGTGTATTAAAAGCTTATACATATTTTAATTTTCAACTGTAACATACCAACGGTCACATTACGTCTTCCTCATTCCTGAGTTCATTGAAAGGCACAATTCAGACCGACAGATTAGTAACGAAGTAACCGGAACAAGTCCATTTTCCCGCAGACATTGCTAACGTTTTTGTTCATTTCGTAGAAACCGAGAGCCCGGATAATTGACACGTGGCAGGGGCACCCAGTCCGCACTTCAGGAGTAATTTGCCATAGTCAAACAAACCGCGTACCCTTATCATTCTGCTTCGTGAAAGAGACCGCTACGAAGTGTTGGAAGACAAATTGCTACTTGTAGTAAAATACTGAACGTCCTTTATTCTACATCACAACGAGAGTGAAAGGACGATAAACGTGCGGAATCGATTCCTAGATCAACATGTCAAATAGTCCTAAGAATAGACAATTATATTAATAAACCAGCGATGGTACTTTTATCGGGCCAAACAAACTGTCGAAGTCCGGAGCCAAACGAGCATAACGTCATACAATGCAAACAAGCAGCACAAGTATTGTGATTTTATTTAAAGACTGTATTTTGTTATTCACAGTAGGCTTCACTTTTCATGCCCGTTTTAGTATTTTACAGTGTTATTTAGAAAGATATTATTGTGTAACTGCATAAAAAGCATTTTACATTTTTCTTTTTCATCAAGAAAAATGATATTTTTTTTTTGTTTTTCATTATTTCTTGGTACTCAATATCAAACGTATAACTTCCCTTTTGATTCATAAAAATTATTTTGCTAAAAACAGATGGTCGAATGCAGTCGAGCACGTTCGAGCTTGCACACTTTTGGGTGATGCCGGTTTAACATTTTGTGGTGACTTAACACACTTAATACAGATGTCTTCTTTTTAATTCGGAACCTGTCGTAACCTTCCGGAAGTCGTGCTAGTGCACTGAGTGCACGCTGTTCTGAAAATCTAGCGAAGTCGTCTTATAACACCAGCGGCTGTTCGTTCAATGGGCCATAAACGCGACTTCCGGAGGGTGTTAAGTGTGACATTCTACGAGGTTGCACAAATAGTTGTTTAAAATTTATGATGACACCGAAAGAAAAAGTAAACAAAAGCTCTTATTTGCACTTAGGTTCATTTGACATGGTTGTCTAGTATTAGATATGTACACGCCTATCAGCCGTTACCTAATTTCGGGTAGAAACCAACCCAAAATGGACTAAAGTGGGGTAACACGTTTTGAACTTAAACTTTGGGTAGTGTGATAATCCGAGCGTTGAGTACGGAGCGGGTAACCCAAAGTTTGAGTAATGATCATATAACCCAACATTTGAGTACCGAACGGATTTGCAATTTGAGTACCGAGCGGATCACCTAAAATTTGAGTAGCGGACGGATAACCCGAAATTTAGCTGCTGTATGGATAATCCAAAAGTTCCAAAAGTACTGCCCAGTCAAACCATTTGGAATCCTGAATTTGGAGTCAGTATGGAATCCATGTCAAGTGTCACAACTGATTCCGACTTATTCGATTTCGAAATCGGTTGTGGCATTTGCCATACGGACTCCATTCAGGATTCCAAATGATACTTTGGATGGACATTATCATTTGCTGTAAATTGGTTTCGACTTTTACGCAGACCAAGGCTCCTAATTTCCTGTAAAATATGGAGTTTCGCTGACTTTTCCGATCACCAAAAATTACGAGTCGCTCCATTCGAGGTAACTCTAAAATTGTATGCTAGTAAATCGCTGTTCGTTCTTTTATAGACAAAGATTTACGCGCAAACCAAATACAGACATAACTTAGACCACAGCCTTATTACGCGTCACTTAGTGAATAATTGGAACCAATCACATTGTCGCTAATAAAAGTTCAAAACAAATTTTTACTCTTATGCCATATGTGAATACTTTGAAATTTAGTAGAAGATAGTTGAAATTTTATTTCGACCGAATAGTGCAGGAATTTAAACATATCGTTCAGTACAACGGGAGTTAGTAATATTTAACTTCTAAAATTGTTAAGATAATGGCCCCGCCTCAATTCCCCACAAAGGCATAAGCTGATCGATTTATCTAGAATATAATTAAATATAATTTAAAGCCACCTTGCAGACCGATGTTTGGAAAAGGGTCCCGCTATAGAGTCTATATATTTTTCATAAAAAAATTGTATGGTACCGAAAATACCGGTACTGGCTTTTGTTCAATACCGGTATTACGGTACCAATAATGGGTCACAACCCTACGCCACACCAACTTATCCCAACTATCCGTCAATTCCATGTCAAATTCTCGTGTCCAATTAACATTGACAGTCAAACTGACATTAATTAGAGATGTGAGCAGGTGCATTTTTGGTCCAACTAGCGAATCAAATTCGTTAGTTGGACAGAGGGTGTGACCCAACCAGCGAATCACGACCGTAGTAGTTTTCGATGCCGTCAGCAGCTGTTGGATCTGGGATCTGGTTTCCAGAGTATAGAAGCTATAAAAGATGAACACCATTATCATTAGTTAACTTATTCTAAAATAATCACCATAGGCTTTTGGGATTAGTCGTCCCGTCGCTGTTTAGCATTGAATATAATTCTAGGGGAGTCAATGCTGCCGCTTGTGAGTTTGCGTTGGGATCTATTGAGTTATTTTTATGCTTGTGTGTGCATTGGGTGGGCGAAACGGATAGAATTCTCATGTCAAAATGTTTTCAACTGTTCGTAGGTAGCCGGGGTAATAAGCCTAGGAAGCTACTTATGTTGTATTGGCACATGTGTTTCATATTTCGGATATTGGTGATGCGTTTTTTTATTACTAAGGCATCTGGCTACATGCCTCTATAGGTATTTCTAAAGCACGGGCAGACTATTATAGGCTTTAGAATTTTGATATTATTAAGCGACCAATAATACATTATGTTTTAAGGGAGAAAGTGTATAATAATTTGTAACATGTGGAAGCAGGAAAATTAGCTAGAACGTGGTGAAGCATGTTTTTACGAAAGAATGTGTAGTCTTCAGTACTAATATGATTAGCTTTAATAGATCAAAATTATTTCTCGAATTATATTGCATGGTCTTGAAAACAGCCAATTTTTAAATGACACCGTGGTCGTAGCCCGAACACAACCCTTTATTCTTCCAATATTTGATCTTATTATATTTCCATATTTTTATACTTTTAAAAAAATTATATTTATGTATCTTTATATTTTCAAATGTATAAAATTTTTTCGTTTTGATATGTTTTATATTTTCAGATTCTTTAAAATGCTTATACCTTTATTTTTTATATTTCAATATTTTAAGATTCTTATATTTTTATGGTTTTGCATTTCTGTATTTAAATATTTTAATTTTGTTTTATATTTTAATATTTTGTCATAGATATATTTTTAGTTTATTTCATATTATGTTAGCTTTATTATGTTTATATTTTCATAATTTAATTTCGCAAATTTTCAAATTTGTAAATCAATTAAATTTCTGAATTTTTGAATAGGTCGATTTTTAAACTTTAAAATTAAAAACTTTTCAAAAATTTCAAATGTGTAAAATCCTAATTTTTAAATTATTCAATTTGTAAATTTTTTAAACACAAAATTATTCCCAAATTTTCAATTTTTTTTGATTTTCTGAATACCTAATATTTTAAATTTAATTTTTGTATATTTTACAGTTTTAAATTCTTCTATTTCAAATTGATGAATTTTATTAAAAGTTCTTGCATTCTCAAAATTCAAAATTATAATATTTCCAAATTTTAAGATATTAAATTTTTAAAAATTTGAATTCCCAATTCATCAAATAATACATTTTCATATTCTAATGTTCTATATGGTTGATTTCTTAAATTGTTCAAGCTTTGATCTTTGATTTTCAAAATCTTCTGAACCATTTTTTTTTAATTTTTAAGTTTTTGAATTGTTAAATTGATGAATTTCTACGTATATACGTATATACATTTTTAATACCGATTTTTTAGTGTTAAGTTTGCCATTTTGTAAATCTTAATTGTTTATGTTTAAGTTTATTTTTGAATGAAAAATTAATAAATTTAATAATGCAAAAGTTTTTAAATCTCAAATTTTCTATTTTAAATCTCATAACTTTTCAATTTTTTTAAGCTTTTAAACCATTAAAATTTTATTTTTATTTAAATTTGAGCATTTAAATACAAAAAAAATTAGGACTCTTAAATTTACACAAATTTTCAAGCTTTAAGCTTTTTAAATTTACGAATTCATAAATTTTGAAATCTGCGAATTTTTTATTTTCTTAGATTCTTAAATCAGATCTTTAAATTTTGAAATTGTTAGATTTTTCAACATTCAAATTTTTAATTTTTTCTAAGTTTTAAAATATCTCTATATTTTTATTTTTTTCATTTTCATGTGTTCAAATTTTCAAAAAAATTGAATTTTGGAACGTTGTATTTCAGAATTGTTAAAAAATTTGATTTTGCAAATGAATGAATTTTAAATAACTCTATTTTAATATTTTTAAAGCTTTTTATTTTGAAATCTTCAAATTTCCAAATTTCAAAATTTTTAAATCATAATTTTCAGAATTCAATCAATCTTTAAGGCTTTTACCTCTAATTTTTAAATTTTCTTAGGTATTCGATTTTCAAACGAATATTTTTTTAAAACATTGCATTTTGAAATTTTCAATTCTTTTAATTTTTATAGCATCTCTGAACCTCTTACATTACCTTACCTGACCTCGAAACACAAACAATTCTGTCGAATTCTACAATCGCTCATCTCGTCACGAGAAAATAAACATGCTTAAGCTGCTCACCGCTAAATATGCTTGTTCTACCAGTGGCTCGATAAAACATCGTGCAACGAGTTTGTCACTCGGCGGAAGTATATCATATTAAGTTTGTTGCAGTACCAAGAAAAACTGAAAGTACTCCGAAGTAAACAGGGAAAACATCGTTTCTGCATTCTCTTCTTCTCTTTTTTCTTCTTCTGGTAGTAAACCGGAGTAAAGTATTTTTGGCTCCTGTTTGCTTCGGAGCAACTGCTATGTACTGGAACAAAACTATTGACGATAGGGATTTTCTTGACGGAGATAAGGTTATAGCCTAGAATGTTCTCCGGAAATCAGACATCTTTTCTAGTGCATGATGGATACTACACTAATTTACTTTTTACGGAACACTTAATCTAGTATGTCTAAATACCATAAACTAATTTGGAATGTGCCTAGAAATTGTCACAGTAGTCCCCTGGACGATACATACTTACAGAATCAGGTTCAATGCAGCACTGTTCAAAATCCGATCACTTTATCCATCGATTCTATATAGTACGGTCAATCAGACGAATTTGTTGCGGGAACGAAAAAGTTTAATAAAAACACAAGTTAAATCACTCCAAAAAAGTCTACGGGGTAATGAAATTAAAACGACCTTTCCGAGAAAAGATAAAAAATCCCGTAATGATTTTCACAAAAAACTTGACAGTCAATCTAATGGGCATTATTGCAAAATTCATAATTACCATGCTCTTCCAGAGTCACTTCATAATATTTTCACTAATCACGACAACAATGACTGGCAAAACTATTACCCACTATTTAATTTGAGATGGGCTAACCAAAAAATAAGTACGAAGCGATGATCTTGAATTTGGGTAACCGCCGTTATTCAATAATATGATAATAATAAATAATAATAAAAAGTTCACAGCGACGAACTCAAATTATGGGCAATCGCCATCTTCAAATTTCTACCTAATTTTGGGTTGTCCATGTATGAACTTCGCGGTGAGCAAATTTAACCCAAAATATAGGTGTTCGGATACGGAACTAAATTTTTGTAGCAACCGATTGGTTTTACGGTAACGCTCAAACTGTACATAACATTTATTATAAGCGGCATTCTGGATCACTCTTGCATAAATTACACTTACAAGAAGTAGTTTCTCCCTATTTTCCACGCTTTCTGATTGTCGTATCTACCACTTTATTGTTGTATTTTAGGTCAAGTTAGGATGAGATACCCTAACTGCCGAATTGCAAATTTCAGGTCGCCGTGCTAAAGGGAGGCAAAGGTGTATGTTAATCCGTTTTCTCACACTGCTTTTCTCACTGTACTTACAGGTTTGTATTCTCACAACTTAAACTGTTTCGTTCTCCCTGTCGCAATCTCACACATTATCGCCTTTAAATATTTCCAACTATCACTATCCAAGCTATACTTTTCCTTTCTACCGTAAATAATCCTTTTTGTTTTCTATCCATACGCGTCACTGTCAAACTTCTGTGTACCGATTTTATGTTGCTTTAGAGCATCCCCAGTGGTGCGCAACAATAGGTAACTTTGATTTTTAGTATAGCACTGAGAATAGATAATCAATTATGGTGTTCTTCAAACTCACAAAGTACTCGTATACTGAGTGCATATTATAAGGAAAGTGACGACACTGTCAAAATTGGAACAATTATTATTTGTCAGTGTCATTCCAAACGAGTATGTATTTTGACAGGTCCTTTGTTCGTTTGGAATATCACTGACGGATAATCATGACAGCTGTCTTCACTCTCCTTACATGCACTCTGCTCGTATACGACTATGGGGAAGCATGACAACGTCTGCAGTAACACAAAGCCAAGATTTCCAGATTGAAGTCAGATCTCTCATCGAAACGGGTGTCATGTATTTAGGTCAAAAAAATTCGATGTGCGGCATACATAATCAATACATAGGGGAATGTTCCATTGAAGCACTGCAGTAACTGATTACCTATTTATCTTGGTTATTTTAATTTCACCTTTAAAAGAGTTAAATTAGTGATATTCGAAACTAACGTCTGCTGCGACAGAAGAATAAATCGATAGATTGGTTGTTCCAGCTATTCATCCGACAGTAATTTAATTAAAACAGAAGTAATATTACTATATATCCGTTGCGTTTTACTCGTGGTAGATAACTTCAATCTACATTGTAGAAAACTGATAGCTCATTTAACAATGTTGTTATTTAATTCCTCTATCTGCTCTGAAAGTGTTTGGTAAAAGATACACTTTAAGTTGCAAATAGAACATCGATGCTTTCAAATGCTTAAAGTTAAGGATTGCCTTATTGGGAAAGTATCACAGCCAAAGCGGTTTACATGATAACACAACAAATTTGTTTCTAACATTATTCTCAATAACATCTATATAATGTTTTTAGAACAGTCGATTCTCCATATCTACCTCTAGGGGCATAAATCACCAATAGATGCACTGCATTCATGCTTACCACTTACCACCGGCGTCGTCTATAATCAAAGTTTTGTCAAACAACAATGATTAAGTTCAAATAGCATAAAATACAGGAAAAAATACAACTATGCTTTCGGTTGTGCGTCATTTAATTTCTGCCATCAAATTCTGTACAACCACCTCGTCCCATTTGTTCGCCACATACAGTTTACTTTGACAGTTTTAAGTCTTCTTCAGGTTCCGCTTGACGATGGACCTACATTCCTCGATAGGGCCGAGTTCTGGTGTGTTGGGAGAGTTCCTGTCCTTGGGCGCCACCAGATCCTTGTAGGCGTTATACCACTACATGTCCTTTTTCCGTAATGGCAGTATTCAAAATTCGGACAAAATAGCGTGGAATAATCGTGTTGTTTTATGAAAGACGTTATTTTCATGCACTTTTTCACATAAATTTCCTTGTTGACGGGCTCGGTCGCAATGAAAATGTCACATCAAACCACAGAAACAGAAAGCCTGCCGAATCAGCTATTTTTGTGTGATTTTCGACAGCTTCATATGCTTGAAAATATCGGCCACTCTTTCTCCCGGTTACCTTTACGCTGGTGGTAGTTGATTTGGTCACTTTTAACGGTTTCACTAACTTAGCGTGCAAGTACTTCGAATTCAGGCAATACGCGAGCAAAATTTCCCTGTGTTTCTTCTCTTGCTTGGACGACACTGTTGAAAAGCAAATGTCAAATAAAAAAGCCTGCGCGAAGGCAAATGAGGATTTTTTTTTCGAATTTGTTGAATTTCATGCAAAGAAATCCGTCAAGTTTAAGCTGTTAGAAATTAGTATGCCATGAGAATTCAAAAAAAAAAAATTATTATTATAGCTAAGATTTGCTTTATAGCAGACTTGATCGCAGGAGGCGTTTCTCGAAGAGTATATGAAAATTTTCATTAAAAATTGTACACGTGGTCGAAGTAGAAGCAACTATAGTTTATACGCTGAACTAGTCTTTTTTTCCTCATTTGCCAAGAGGTGCCCCGTACTAAGCAGAGCTGTCTCTGTTGCTGTCGCCAACATTGGTCCTTCGTACCCTCCAGGTGAGCCGTACAAATAGGACATAGTCCCTGTTGCTGTCGCTAACATAAGCCGACCAAATTTTTATTGTAAATCCTTTTAAATATCTCTACGAAATTTGGAGTGGCTTTGAAAGTAGCCGATTTGTCAATATTTTCATATTTAATCCAGAAGTCGGTATTGCATGGATTTTTTTGAATCTTTATCTGGTTCCACCTAGAATTCGTTAAAAAATCAACGCATTCGGCCAAGTCGGTGCGCTACAATATTGACAGCCTCTGAAAACACAACTTTTGTTCGGTAGTGTTGCGGTTTTTTTGTGGTTTCAGAGAAAACTGATTCAGGTGATTATCGCGAGTTCTTTATTTATATATTTGGTGCAATATTATTGAAGAACTTATAATTAAAACTTTGCAGAAATTGCGAAAATAGTATCAAAATGAAAATGTAATAAATTTTAAAAAAAACAAAAAGAACATTCAATGGAAATAGAATTTAAAGAAAGAAAAATAACAAAAGGAACAAACGAGGAAAAACTAATAAATAGATACAATGAAACAAAAGAAAAAAGCTACAAAATGACATTAAAATAATGGAAAAAGATTAAAAATATGCAAATAGTCAAAACCTGCCAATATCAAATAAAGAAAAAGATCCAAAACGGAGAAACAACAGAAAAAGGACAAAATTACATGTGTGAAAACAATTTGAATAAATAGAAAAATAAAACCGAATGCATAATTAAAACAATCAAATTAAACGAAGGAAATGAGAAAGAAAATTGGAAAAGCATTGAAGAAATAGAAAAACCTATTTTAATCCACCTAGCGGTGCAATTGCGCCTTTATCAATCATGAATCACGAGAATGTGTGCGTTATTTATATTCATTAAAAACTTTTAAATGCATATATTAAATTTTATTATTATACATCACATGACAACTATATACAAGAAAATAAATCATTATTCGAGTTCTAAAATTTTGAAAAAGAAAAAACAGCCATGGTAATATTGAACTGAAAAAAGGTGCGAAATCGGCAAAGTCCCAAAAAGTCGATTTTTATAAAAAAAATTTTTCGAGATAACATAAAATCTCGACGTTTCATGCATTTTAAAGATGTTTGGCATCAAAAATACGAATTCGATTTCTGAAATTTAATGGGGTCCCCCCTTTGAAAAAAAATTACAGTTCCGACTTATATGGGAATTTCATATGTGACCGGACGATTTAGTCTATATTTCCGGACCCATATAAGCGATCCGTACGAAATTTTATAGACATCTGTGGGGATATTATAGCTATCATTTGGGACTAAGTTTGTGAAAATCAGCCCAACCATTTCCGGGAAACTGATGTGAGTTCGTAAATTTTGAAAGATGGCCGCTTTTCCCGGGCACTTCCGGAACCATCTATGGTGGTCAATGTAGTTAACGAAAGTTTGGTTGGCCGTCGGTGACCTAGAACAGCAAATTTAAGTTGTTTGAGAGACATTTTAGCGAAATTTTTACCTTTTTTGCTTTCATCGGAGTATCGGTTTGAATCACAATTTGCTATGTGATCGCACGCCACAACCTGTAACTCCGGAACCGGAAGTCGGATCGGGATGATATTAAATAGCCATTTACGGGGACGCAATACCTTTCATTTGAGGCCAAGTATAGTCGAATCGGTCTAGCCATCTCCGAGAAACCGATGTGACTGTTATTCTGAATTTAGATACTTCCGCCGGGGCTTCCGGAACCGATGATGGTGGCCAATGTGGCCAAATAGACTTTGAATGGATGTTAGTGACCTAGTACTACAAATCGAAGCAGTTGTGGTCATATTTTGGAAAAAAATTCACCTTTATACATTAATTGCAGAATTTATTAAAATCGACATTTTCTGCGTGTTCGTACTCATCACCCTGTAATTCCGGAACCGGAAGTCGGATCCATTAGAAATTCAATAGCAGCCTATGGGAACGTTGCACCTTTCATTTGGGACTAAGTTTGTCAAAATCGGTTCAGCCATCTCTGAGAAAAACGAGTGACATTTTTGGTCACATACACACACACATACATACATACACACATACATACACACACAGACATTTGCCGAACTCAACGAACTGAATCGAATGGTATATGTCACTCGGCCCTCCGGGCCTCCGTTCAAAAGTCGGTTTTCAGAGCAATTGCAATACCTTTCTATTGAGAAAAGCAAAACATTGCAAAATGGGTAAAATAGTGAAAAACGGGTAAATAACGAAATTAAAACTAAAACATCATGAACATGGAAAACATTAAATACTAATTAAGACTACAATAACAAATATAGAAATGAACGAGATAGTCGTAAAAATAACAATTACACAAAATGTTTGAAATATAAAAATTAGTACCACATTTAAAAATTGAAAGCATGAGAACAGGGAAATAAGAAAATGTTAAAAATATTTCAAAACTGAAGAAATGATAAAGTACAAGAATGGAATGAAAAAAAAATGACAATGAAAACTCCAAAAAAAAAATGCTCAAGGAAGTATTAAAAATAAAAATAAATGGAAATAGATTGAAGAAAAAAATAGAAAACAGGAACAAGTGGAAATAGCCCAAAAACAGACAATAGTGAAATAATAGAAAACATGTAAAATCCAAATTGTTTGAATGGGTAGCAATGAACATCCTAGAAGAAATTGAAACAAAACAGGAATATTATCGTGAAGAAAAACAAGAGAAAATTTAAAAAATAAATAAATCTTTATAAAGTAAATGCGGAAAAAAATTAATTTTTAATGGGATGGAAAACCGGAAACATGCACAAAACACAAAAAGATCAAAATAAAGTAATAAGAAAAATATCCACCAAAAAATGTAACAAAATAGAAAACATGGAATTAAAAATTGTTTAAATGTGTAAAAAAGAAAATGCTAAGCGTAATGCAACATACCAATAAACAAAGATAGGCGAATATTGAAAAAATCCATGCAAAAGAAAAGCATAAATTTCAAAACTGATAAATGGAGAACAGAAAATTTCACAACACGAGAAAACATTGGAACGAAAAAATAGAAAAAAAAGCAAATGAGAGAAACCTATAATAAAAAATATGGAAAAAAGAAGGATACAGAAATACTACAATAAGTTAATGGAAGATATTAAAAAAATACAAAAAATAATAGTAAATGAAAGTTGAGTTAAATAATGAAACGAATAAAACGATAGATAAAAAGCAAAAATGGAAAAAAACACGAAAAGATTAATCGAATTGAAAAATTGAGACAAATGCAAAAATGGGACAAATTTTAAGAAAGACACAAAAATGGTAAAAAATATGGGGCGAAATATATAAAAAAAAGTAAAATAAGATTGAACGAAGAAAATAGAAAGAATACAAAACTTGGATGAAATGGAAAATAAAACAAAAAAGCAAATATGAAACAAAAAAAATGCAAAAATTCATTTAAATTGAGAAAGCTTGTTAAAAATGGCAAAAACTGTCGGGTTCTCGTATTTAAACAAAAGTACTAAAAATTACTGTGGATCGATTTCTTCGTTGATTTTCATGTTTTTTTTATTTGTGGAGTTATTCAGAATTAGTTGCATAAATCATATTTGACCAGTCGAGCTTTCTAAAAGAAGGTTGCTGAGTTTTTTTCTCATTTCTAATACATTATTTTGTGATTCATTTAGTAGCCACGTCGGATTGAAATAAGTAGAAATAGAAGTCACATGTCGTCTTGAAAAATAAAAAATCGCGATTGTTTTGTTTTCTTGAAACCCATACACAGATTGAAAGTTTCGAATTATTTAGTAAAATACGAATCAAAATCAATTTCGAGAGCCTAGAACTTTCAACTTTAACTAACTTAATTTTTTAAATAGTTGTTCAAAATTATGAGATAATTGTTGTAAAGTATGAAATAGAAAGTAAATTTCAGTCTTTTAAAACACAATTCACAAAAAAGATCTTGTTTTTTTGCCCCCTGCGCGTTAAAATCGTTTTTGAGTTCCAAGTTTCAAAGTTTTCCTTTGATTAGTTTCATGCAGTATAAACTTTATAATGTAATAATGTACGATTAACTTTATAATAGAAATTGGAGGAAATTAAATCATACCAACATTGAAACTCTAAATGAATTTTCAAATAAAATGTTATTGAAAAAATGTTTGACAGAATAACTCCTTCTGTTCAAAGTCCGGGCCCCTCTCGGCGGTCCTGATTATAGGAAGTGTGTCGGTCTACTTTGATGGTATCTTCCATCGAAATATCCACAGCTCCTGCGTGAAGCACACATTTACACAAACAATGTGCATTTTGCTTTGACATCGGCTTCGGCTAACCGTTAACAAATTTTGATGAATACATGCTACTAATAATGAAGCATATCTCCATCACATTCTCCGGATATCGGAACTCAGGAAAGAATTTTATCGGAAACTGGTATCGGCGCTCTTCGTCTTTGTCGAAATTCCATCCTAAGTACTTGCATGTACCATACTCGATTAAGGCCCTAAAATGAAAAATTCCTTACCCTTTGCCTCCTACGCTTTTCCAGCTTGCCTTTCATGGGAAGGGGAATGATCAAAGACGAGTCGTCACTATTCGAGCACTATCGTTCGGATGAAGAGCGCCGAAAGGTATTGGGCCCTTGGAATGGGTTGACATTGCATCCCTTTAAAGCAACAGTCGATATGGTTTAAATCAACCGTGTGTGAGATCGAAAACGCTCGGATAGACACGAACATGAGCATCACAGAGAACAGACGTCTATCTTGAGCCTAAAAGTTATGTAAAATGTAAGAACCAGTTTGTTCAAGGGTTAGTGGGGTATCACCACCACGTGTGCTACTGTAGCGGACTGTAGTGACCGATATAATTATACCTATAGTTGGTATCACTATAGTGACGCTAGGGTTTTAACGTATATTCGTTCAAAAGCCTACACAATTCAAGTAACCAATAAGCGTGCTGAATGCGTCTTAACAGCTACTTGGTAAGCACTTAAGTTACTTTAAGTTCTATTTAAAAGCCGCTTTTTGACAAAATATACGGCTACATTACTTCTGTGCCATAAAAATACTTTTTTACTGCTGTTGTGTATTCAGAATGCTGGTAAAGAGTTCTTAAACAGTTTTTTGAATGCTGATTAACAACAGTTATACATAACGAATGCTAATATACTGCAAAAAGCATCTGAAATGCAATTTTTTTGCTACTTTACTGCATACACTAATGCAATAATATTTGTTCGATCATGGATGTCTGTTCTCTGTGATGATATGATGAACATGCACTTATTTGTCATCGCCTCAAGCCATCGTTGCTGTATGAATGGTTTTATTGCCGAGCAGATTTAATTTAGGCAGAATAATGTGCTTGATGAAAATTGGATGGCTTTAAATTTCGTTTGCTCTGACATGTCAACATAAAATTTGCATGCAATTAATTTGGAGTAACTGAAGTATTTCCGTATATATTTATTCGGGCGATATATAGCTTTGTGCATGCAGGGGTACCTTAAAATCAGTTTTTTGAAATGTATACGCGACGCATTTGGTGGTCCCAAACCCGAAAGCTATTTTCTGGCTTCGATGACGTTTTAGTTATTAGGTGACTTCAGTAAGAATTCAATAAAAACTACGGGTTAAGAGTGCGGGTTTTCAAGCCCATGTCCGTGCCACTCTTGGCCTACCACTAACGCAAAAGGTTAATAGCATCCGGTCGAAACCGATCTAAGGACCGAATGGCACCACTCACGTTGAGGTACCATCATGTGCCATTCTTAACACGCTCTGGGTGGAAATATACCATTTATTGGGTATACACTCCGTAGAGTGTATACCCCCGCATGACAAAATGAGTTAGCAAGTAGATAACATTGATCTAATGCTGATTAGGCTAATGAAGTATGATATTTTATTGTTTCAAGTGTTTCAATGTCGACACGAAGCCCATCAAGTTCGTGGCTGGCAAGCCATTGTGTATAAGTGCAAAGGATACTAACACGGTGATAAAATGACCTTATTACAAAAAATAAGCATCGCTGAATATTTCGCTATTCGATAGCAGATCTTTCTACCTTTAATTTAAGACTTGTTTGAAAATAATCCACCGAGGGTCGACGAACATTTTTATTTTTTCAATTCAATTTGGCGAACTATCGCCAAAAGAAGAAGAGGCCAAAATAATCAATCATGCCATATGTATTCGATAACATATGAAATGGTTTCAATTTGAGTATATATTCCTTGTTTTGACGTGAGTCTTTGTTTTTTCCTTTTTCAGGGGCTTTTAGGAACGTGTCCACTGGAACACAGAAAGAGAAAGAATGACCGGAATGCACAGTGGTCCCAAAGAGCAAAAAGGGGTTTTTTAGATTGCGTCAAAATGGTTCATTTTAGCAATATGGTGTCTTCAAGAAAGTTTCTTGGAGTAGAACTCCCCTTCTTTCTGTCTTGTCGGATTGATGAATAATTCCCCTAATAGTGAATTACGAAATATTTTTTTCGTCGATGATTCAGATAGACAAGTACTTCTTTCAGCAAAGTTGTAGAGAAAGTCGTAACAAACATTTTACCTGAAGACTGTAACTCTCTATCTTTTAAGTTTTTAGAGATATGGGGCATTATTGGTTAAAGGCCCCATAAAAACAGTTTTTTCCCTCATAACTTTTCTTCTAGATTTTTTCCAGTATATAAATGTTCTAGAACATTATTTGGACTATTAAACTGCATTACTTTGCCGAAGACGGAAACTTGCTATCGCTAGTATGTGTGGAGATATTCACGCTTTTTGATTGAAAATAGCTCTGTTTCCAATGGCAATAACTTTTAAATGGGCAAAAACGGGCAAACCACTTTATAAACAAATTAAAGTGCAAGAAAAGAACAACAAATGCTGGAAAAATCAGATCTCCCCAAGGCGGAAATACAATAGCTGAAGTTTCTTCATTCTCACCGTTCCGGTCATTCTTTCTCTGTCTGTTTGCCAGTGGACACGTTCCTAAAATTATATTTAAGTGTTTTATTACAAGACTTATCATACACCTAAATTAATAAATAAATCTAAGCAATCGTGAATGTTATACTGGTTATAGCATCATTAAAGTTATCACTTCTTATTCGAAAAAGTTGTTGATCACTCACAATTCCATAAATATCTCAATAACTACCTTAGAATAAGATGGTAAATTCCACATATGGAAAAATTTTGTAAGATAGAGAGAAATCCTTTTTGTTTGACACCCAAAATGCCTACACTGGTCAAGTTAAGGTTGAGATATCGATCAATTAAAAAAATGTGACAAAGTTTCATGGTTTGAAAGCATTTACTAAAAATGCTATATCTCAGCCTCCCAACCGAATTTTTACAATATTTATTCACGGAAACTTTTGTAATGAATAGTACTTTCCAATACATGCCTTTGGTTTAATGAAAAAAATATTAATTTGTGAGAATTTTATTCATAATAGACAAAAAAATATTGTTTTCGCTTTGTTTAATCATTGATCGTTTTGTTCTATCATTGATATAAGCACTTTTTGCGAAAAACTTTTAAATGGAACTTATTCTCCAAGGTCTACAGGAAAATAAAAAAAAAATATTTAAAAAATAATCGGACTTCGAAAAAAATTACGAAAACCGCTTATATACGTTTATATTTTACTCACGCTACGCTTATATTTTACTCAAAAATGGCCATTTTTCATAAATCGCATTTGTGGAACCTCTAGATGATTTTTTTAGAAACTTGATTTGTTCTACAAAAGTGCTTAAAATATGCTTATCTTTCATTATAGGGTCGATATAGCACCATGACTTTTCGCACATTGATTTTTTTTGGTATGTACAGCCTAAAATAGTATGTTTCATAAATCATGATATTTAGATTTGAACTAAAAAACCGATTTAATCCACCTATCAGTGAGATGAGACATTTCTTACACGTATCACAGTTGTATTACTCATTAGTTTGCCGCGCTAAGTTTACAAGCAACTAGATGTGAGATAAGCACAGTTTCGAGTCCTGCACCAATAACGCTTCGAATAAACTGAATAAATTAAAGAAAACGAAGATATATCAAAATATAATTTTTCACCGATAACTGAACATGTCTCTGGCAGCACTGCTCCAGTAGTATCCAATCAGAGCCATTGCAATAACTTCAGTTCTAAGAATATTTATTGTAACTATTAGCGCTTAAATAAACGGTGATAGTCACAATTATTAGTTTTACTTTTTTGTGGAGAAATCTAAGTCTAACCTCAAAGTTATAGCTATTTGAAAACGTCGTTGTTCATAAATAACAGGATAAACAGAGGGTTAATAAAATCAATAAAATGAATGGAATGAATAAAATAAACAAAATGAAGAATTTGTATGTTTTCTGTCTATACATTTTATCATTTTTTTCAGTTTGTTTGTTTTTAAGCAGTTAAATTATTAAAAATATTAATAGGTAATAGAATTTAAAGAATAAATTATATTGTGTCTAATTAATGTTCTAGACGAAATGAATAAAATGAATGACTGAACAAAATTAGTCAGATTATTAAAATGAATAAAAGTGTGAACCGGAAAAATATTATAAAATTGCATAACACGAAAAAGTGAATAAAATAAGTTAAATGAATGATTCGAATAAGATGCATGAGATAATAAACTGATCGGAATGCATACAAAGAATGAAATGAATACAATAGATAAAATTGGGTCAAAAAAACAAAATGAATAAAAACAATGCTAAATGAAAAAATCATTAAAATGAAATGTTAAAATTAGTCAAATATTTTAAATGCAAAAAAATAAACAAAACGAATATAATCCATGAAATGGATTATGAGTATATGAAATAAAATTTCAAGAAAGTTATTTAAATGAAGTAAATGAATAAAACGAATTTCACGAAATCCAAAACCATTGTTTCAGAATATTCTGAAATGTTTGTGAAAATCCCATTGCGAAGAGCACGTTCTCGTTCTTCTTTTTCTTGACGGCGTTTTTAGGATTATCGGGTGTTTCTACTTTATTGATGGGCCTTAATTAGTCATCAGGAAATCTAGAAATCAGGAATTTGTTTTGGAATTAAAAGATATCTTTTTGGTCACAGATATCTGAAAAAATATTTTTGTACAGAATAGAATTTTCAGGGCCAGTATTTTTACGCGGCACAAAGGCACAAATCCCCTACTGCATACGGGGAACGTACCATTTAAGTTAATATATTTTGATTTCTTGATTTACCTGGAAATAGTATTAATTTGCATTGAAATATCTAGAAAAGAATGGCAAGTGTTCAGGCTATGTTGGCAATTATATTATTGTCGATGGCACAAAAGCCGTACATTCAATTACATTTACAATGCAGTCTCTTTCCACCCATCCTTATTACTTGCGAATTGTTTCGTTCGGAATTCTCGTTCTGGAGATATGGATTAATGAGTCCTATATCAATACCATTGCAAAGAAATGGTTCAAACTACCAGAATAAGTATTTACATTCATCGAAAAGCCAGTTAGTATTGAAACCAGGACTGCTTTGAAACACGAACATTCTTGAAATTACATGTCGTATTTTTTCGCAAATAAATATGCTTTTAGTCACATTGATTATGAAAAATGTATATTGGGGTTTTCAATACAACACAGTGTCAATTGTAATTAAACAGTAATATGTGTAACAGGAATTCAGTGAGATCAACTATCTGTCCAATGCATAAACTCTGATTGTGATCCTCGCTATTTTTCGTGTAGAGTTCGCAACAGTCAAACGAAACGTCCATTGAATTATCCAATGCCTCTACTAATTCTGGTATTGAAGCTTCAATTGAAGCGTTCTTAGCATAAGGTAAATTTGGGCAATTGAAACCATCGCTATAAGTTAAAAGCATTAGTTTACTTGCACTTTAGTCGTTATTTTTCCCGGATCGAATTTGTGCATATTTTTGGAATTTGATCAGTTTTTCTTAAGCCCCCTGGCGCTCGCGCCGTTGTATTTAGTGCAACACCATCAAAAACACTAGCGAAATTTTCTTTCAGCACCAGCTGCTGCTCATTCGGGAAGCCATTCACGCAATGCCAGAGGGTTAAAGGTGCATTCAAATACAATGAATATGTATTTTAAATTATATCAACCCAAAACAGGTATTCTTAATTTTCAAATGTCATATTTGAACATTAGTTTCATTCAAAATTCAGTAGAGAAACGAAAAGTTTAAAAAAATGCACGATATCTCTTTTCAAAATTTTTTTCTTCAAACAACCATATTACCCAGTTTCAAATATCCCAGGATGTTCTTAATTATAGTATATACAAAGGCTCAGTATAGAATTGAATTAAATTGGAGTTGATGTAGTTTTCGGCTTTTGGTCACATAACTTTCCTTGGAGCAACGTTTAGAAAGAAATAGCCCTTCATCTTCAGAGCAAAGCAGGGTTTGAACATAAATTAGTTATAGTTTTCTTATAATACAAATATTTTACACATCTTAGAAATGGATTTTGAAATAGCAGGGTAGATTTGAGTCGTCACCACCGGAAAGGGAGGGGAAGGGCGATAAGTCAGGAATGGTAAATGATGGTTGGAGCTGTTACATTATTTTTATATATAGCGCGAAATTCCTAACATCTTTATTATCAATAATGCAACTGGTAATTTTTACGCCATAATTAGTATAACATAAATCTTGCAAAGGAAGATAAATTTTCACTAGAATTTTGTTGTTCAAAAATACAGTAGCTCTCGGCGATGCTACGAGTATAATATGGATATAAATTATATTAGAAATCTATTTTCTCACTACTAAGAAGATTACTTGGTGATCTGTGTATTCATATACCATCCAACGCTTATTTCACGAGTGAATACATTGCTCAATCCAACGGGTAAATACATCAACTCTGGACAAATTTGCATTTTGAAGTGAATTTACACTTGCGTATTAATTTTTGAGAAATAGTTAATTAATTATTAAGTAAATTCACAAAATGTTTTCGGAATTGAGTTCCTTGAATCACGTAGATGTGTTTTCATACCCGGATATTCAAAATCGGTTTAGTTTTGACCCTAAAACACCAGTAAAGCTATACTCTGTATGAAGCGGTTTCATTTCTTGGAAATTGATAAGCGAGGAATAAAAATACAAAATCTTTAATATCTCCGCCGCTTGTAAACGGATTTTGACAATCCATAGCTGGTTAGAAAGGTATTTTCATAAGCTTTCTACTTGTATAAAGTATGTGCGATGCGATCGCTTTGTTTGAAAGTTATTTGCTTAAAACCCTTTGTGTTTTGATAAAATTACTCATATCTCAGAAAGTAAACAACACATCGAAAAACAAAAATAATAGTGTCAAATGGCAACGTTGGGTCTTTCATTTGAAACTAATTTCGTTAAGATCGGTTTAGCGGTTGCTGAGATAATTACATAACATTAGTGCACATTCATACATACCCACACACACACCCACACACAGGCATTGTCCCAATTTGTCGAGCTGAGTCGATTGGTATATAAGACTCGGCCCTCCGGTCCTCGGAAAAAAGTTTTCAAAGTTTGAGCGAATTCTATACATTTCTTTTGTAAGAAATGTAAAAATGATTTTTGTGTGCCTCCCACAAACAACGCGCTTTATCTCAACACCATTACATTTTGGAGAGTTTTCATGTTCAGCAAGTTTTCTCGTAGTAGAATTTTCTATAAATTTGTCATTGACATTATGACTCTATATCGAAAGTTAGTGGAAATAAATTGTCTATCTCACTTTTAGGTGGATTATTCACAATCCAATATAATTCAAAAGAAGAGGGCTTACATTCTGAAAAAAAAGTTCCTAACACACCAAATCGCTAAAATCGACTCCCAGAGCACCATTAACTATTATCAATTTGTAGGAGAGTTATATGATGATCTGCGTATTCATATGCCATCAAAATTCAAACTCGCGATTCATCGAAATGCGTAATGCAAAGGAAAAACACCTTAACTTTGGAAAAAAGTTAGCTCTTTATCGTTGTAGTAAACTTACATATTAATTTTCCAGAAACAGTTAATTTATCGTTGAGTAAATTCACAAAATATTCTCGGAATTGTATTCCTTGACTCACGTAGATGTGTTTTCATATCCTGATATTCAAAATCGGTTTAGTTTTGGCCCTAAAACACCAGTAAAGAAATACTCTGTACGTAACGATCTCGTTTTTAGTTGGTGAAAATTGGTAAGCGAGGAATAAAAACACAAAATGTTTAATATCTCCGCCGCTTGTGAACGGATTTTGACAATCTATAGCTTGTTGGAAAGGTATTTTCATAAGCTTATCGTTTTTGTTTAGTTCACACGATATAATCGCCTTGTTCGAAAGTTATTCGCTTCAAACAAGCCCTGTTTTGACAAAATTACCCATATCTCAGAAAGTAATCAACATATCGAAAAACAAAAATAATAGTATCAAATGGGAGCGTTAGGCCTTTCATTTGAAACTAGTTTCATTAAGATCGGTTCAGCCATTGCTGAGATAATTACATGACATTTTGTACATACACACATACACACACACACACATACAGACATTGTCTCAATTTGTCGAGCTGAGTCGATTGGTATATGAAACTCGGCCCTCCGGGTCTCGGAAAGTTTTCAAAGTTTGAGCGAATCCTATACATTTCTTTTGTAAGAAATGTAAAAATTGTTCTGGATCCCTCGGTGGATTATTTCCGAATTAGTTTTAAATTAAAGGTAAAAGTTTCTTTCATCTAATAATGAACAATTCAGCGATGCTTATTTTTTGTCATAATATTGTTCTATTATACACACCGTGCTAAGAATGTAATAGACATTTCCCCAATTATGTTGAACATAAACAGCCTCCGTGCCATAGTTTAGAGAAATGAGAAAGACACAATTGCACCGATAGGTGGATTAAAACATGTTTTATAGGTTGATAATGCTCGCTTATATAGAAATTATATAGAAAAAAGTAAAAAAAATAATGTTAATATACATAACCACCATCCTTTTTTACTGTTAAAGTCGATTTTACATTAAAATTTACTGTAAAAACGTTGAAGTTTATTGTTTTTGTATTGTAGCGATCCATTAGACTCATATTGAAAAACAGCAAGCCGAGAAAAACGCTGTTCAAGATTTATATTTTCCATTGAGTCTTATGGATGGGACAACCATATTGTGGTATTTTTGTCGATATTTTCTGAACAAACCTGGTAATCTTATTTATGCATTATGATTCAGTGGTGTTACAGAATACAATCCAAGAGATATCTCATTTTCGACAAAAATCCATATGGGACTCTTATGCTTACATGGGCAGTGTACTGTCACAGTAAAAATATGGTTTTATTACTGTACATTTCTAGAGAAAATTTTCAATAGGACGTAAGTAACAATGAGAGCCTCTCTTTGTTTACTTTCTGTTTCGTTTATTACGACGTCATTACAACACTTTGCACTAATTTTCCAGTACATATCGAAAGCCGATGGTTTTTACTAGAATATTATGCAAAGAGTAGAGTATTGAATGTTGAAATGGCCGAGTAATGAACAGAAGAGAAAGACCCCAAAGAGAATCTCTCATTGTTACTTACGTCCTATTGAAAATTTTCTCCAGATTTCTATTCGGGTAGATACTGTTATACAACATTTTTAAATTTCTTTTAGTAATGTAAACATACATGTAGGACAAATTTTAGTTGGTGGACTTTAAAATATGCGCATTACCTAAGTCAAGGAACTGATGCGGTGTAAAACTGCGGGAGGATAAGCCGTCGGTCCCTCGCAAGCAAGCCGGATATCCATTGATATACCCGATTTATTCTAACATAGTAGTTCTTTGAATCTACATGCCAAATAACTCTTGCACGCAAACTTGTGATCTTTTCGAATGACCAGTTTACTCAAACACAATCATTGAATCTGTATTAAAATCGAAATGAAAGCAGAATTTGGCAAAAGGTGAGCATATATCCTTTTTTGTATTGTAAATGTTTCGTACGTAAATGTACGATCCGCCCGATTGCTCGGTTTACTCAACATGAAGCATTAAATACTTTCAAAAGTATTTTCATATCTTACGCTAAATGATATTTATACGACAGACATGTTATGCCAAATGGCCAACTAGCATGCAATGTTTTATGTCAAACGATACTATGCCAAATGGCTTCATGTCAGTCTTGTTCAAAAAATGGAGACAATTTTTAATGTGTTGTATTGTAGTGTTGGTACTGATTATTTTTCATATGGATACATGTTATAAAAGAGTTACCCTTCTTTTAAACATGAGTTGTTCTTTTGAGTTTCATTTTTGGAAACTTTTGTTTTGATCCACTCTAAAAGAAAATCATCATGTTTTATTCGACCAAATTTTGATCGTAGTGCTATTTATTGTACACAAATACTTCATGTAACTGTTTCAAATGTTTACTATTCCATTTAACGTGTGAAGTAACACTCAATTGCTAGTTCTCTTCGAGAACTAGCGAATACCGAAATCTGAATTTATATTATACGCACTACAATGCACTATTATTAGTATAGTATCAAATAACTCAATCGAAAGAATGATAATAAATCAATCATTTATCTTTTGGTGCACTATTTTCAAAGATCACAAAACGATCCTTCCCCATATGTATTGTCATCACAACAAGCATATTTTATTTCGATTTTAGAGGCTTTAACCTTACGGTCATTCGCCTCTTTTTTCGGGTTAGAAAAAATTACCAACTACGCCATGCCCCCGCATTTATGTGAATATAATTCACATGAATTGATTGTTACGAACCACCGGGTTCGGTCAAATAATTTTCTTAGTTTTGGTACTTTCTCGCAAGAGTTTTCTGGGTTTTGGTTCCGCCTGGGACATTTTTTTCTGGGATTTGATACTTTCTGGAAAATATGTTTCTGGTATTTACGCGTAGGAGTGGCGGGTCATTAGATGGAGGCCCATGAGTGATCGTATCTGCGTGCCGGTTCTCACCAGAGTTAAAAATATTCAAATTCATTGAACGAAAATTTATCATATTCAGCCGCATTCATTTTCAATATTCTGTGGCGAAAATCGAAATATTGAACTTGCGCCTTTCGCTTTTTTCCCTATTTGTAGGGTGGGCAACTAATGCGCATCTTGTGTACATGTTAGGAAATCAACTGGCGCATCATCTACACCAGTTGCGCTTTAGGTACACACGCTGAAAATAGGAGAAAAACCGAAAGGCGCAAGTTCACTATTTAGATTTTCAACTGCAACCAGAATATTCAGTGACGCTGCTGAAAACGTCAAACGAACAAACCGCCCATTCATCCATGTAGATTTTCATTCGTCTCCGATTATTACACGAAGCAACCGTACAGCCACGAATCAAAGTAGGCCCTGGCACAATGTAAGCGATGATGATTGTTGTTCCATATGCTTTACCGGCAATTGAAATTTCCTAGATAATTAGTGAAATGAATGTATTGTACGATATTCAACTGAATGAATAACATAGATATTTGAATGAATATTTTTTCTATTCACCGCGAGTCGCATCAGGTTCATTTTCAGCCGTCAAAAAAGAGCTTTGATTATTTTTAACTCTGGTTCTCATGGTAAAGAGGGAGGGACAAGTCTGTCTTTGCCAGGTGGACTTGAGTGATTCGTAGTTATGCTGCCTAAGCTCGACCCCCATCAACAGAAGACAAAAGTTAAGCCCATAAGGTATTAACCCATTAGGTATTAATGACCCTGCCACTTCTAGTTTTCCGATCTGTATACTCCACATCCTTGCCCTCACTTGAGTACTGTGGCTCTAATTTTCATAACTTTCCCTACCCAGTAATCTCTAGCTAATGAAATGTCGTTAAAATGTAAAAAAACCAATGGTGATAAAAGAAACTGGATTTTTTCTGCTAGAAATGATTATTTTTTGGGTGTTTGTCCTACAATATAAACATTGTTGATGCATATCAATGGTTATCGATGCGAAATTCATGTTTTTATGCAAAATAATGCGTGTTTGCATCTTGGATTTTTTTTGACGTAGGACTACGTCTTTGTTGGGGGTGCACTTTGCAAATTCTATAAAAATGATATGTAACGAAAAGTGGTCCAATTTTAAACACATATAATTCAGCCATCTCATAATAACTTTTCAATTTTTTTGCACATATCGCCCCGAAATACTCCTAAGAATAGATTTCAATAGATAAACCTAAAGATTTTAGATATCATGCCACTAAAAATTTAAATGATGTACAACCTAGTCAAAATATCGCGCATTTACACACAGAAGATAGAGCTTCCCAAGTCCGGCACGTCAGATTTGTGTACCTAGCGCGCTACGCTTATATGAACGACATCATCATCGACTATTTAAAGAACGTATTTGGTCGGACAAGCTCAGTTGCCTGTTGAAAGGCGGAGCAGATCACGGAGCTGTGTGTTTTCACAGCCAGTGTAGCTAAGTTAGAAGTCCGTTACACTGGCTGTGGATTTTTCTAACCCGAAGAGGCGAATGACCTTAAGGTTAAAACCTCTATAATCGAAATAAAAAAGACGAAAACTTTCTTAGCAACAAATTTACACGGATCGATGGAAAGCACAACGAATGTTTATTATTTACATTCGATCAATTCATTGATTCATTTCCACTGCACGTGATTCATTTTCACTCAGCCTATCCTATTTTGATTCTGCTAATAGGTATATACTACAAAGCCTATTTATGAATGAATACACTGCCACTCGAAAAACCGTTGCAAAAACGCATCTAAGTCTATATATAAAATTGTTTTCGATTCTTGTATATTTATATTTTCGATATATGATTAAGACCACTGTATTCGATACATTTGTAGGCGTACTTTAAAAAAGTAACAATAATGGCAAAATATAACTAGAAAGCTTGGTCTATACAAGCAATGTGATTATATTGTCTAAAATTGGATTTTTCTTCATTGGTCCGATTTTTTTTACCACACGCAATCGAAAAGTTTTTACAATTTTTAAAAGCTGATCTTTATAGCACAGATTTTGTTCCAGATATTAGTTCCTTCGCGGTTTTCTGTCTTCTTTCTTCAGATCTTCTCAAATAAGTTTAATCGAAGTCGATCACCTACTACAAATGAAATGACCTGATAACCAAGAAGGTTTGGTTCAATATGTAATATTCGATGTTGATAGGTTGTGCTTAAACTACACGTAAGAAATATATTTGATTTATTATTACTCTAAATGTACTAAGAAAATAAAAATGTTACGTTAAGTAGTATAGTCCTACGTCTACAGTTCGTGCAATCCCATAGGGCTGTCCCTTGTAGTTTTTGTGGTAAAAACTCAATAATATCAAAAAATTTCCATTTTCGGCACCTTTTGACCATTGTGCTGAATATTACAATGTAAGTTAACATAAAAAGTTTAAATAAATAAAACTCAATATAACCACAGACTAACAGACATAACACTCGAAATGAATGCTTCGTCCGCATTAACGGTAATTTTAAATATATTTGTAGTTGAGACTGTGGCTGCATTTGAAATTATGGCGCCACTGATATATGGGGAACAATCATATGGGGGATAGACCACTAGTGAAAAATTGTTCCCAATCCTGAGGGGTAACCCACTAGCAAATGAGTGTTTGGGACCATGAATAAAAGGTGGAGTGTTCTGGGAAAATTGCCGGATCGATATTTTTGAGGGAATTCCCTCATAGTGTTATGTCTGTTAGTCTGTGATATAACTTCGTAAAATCAATAAAAAAGTGAAAATGGAATTTTAATTGAATTAATAATTTTATAATTTTAAATTTCTAGTTTTTACTTCTATTTTAAAAATCCGGTTGGTGAAATACCGAACAAAAAACTTTTGTTTTGGAGCACTCTATTGCCAGGCTTTTCTTTATATGAGAATGCCAAAAAACGTCACCAATAGTTATTCATTAGTTGTCCACTATTTATCGGATTAACTATCTCTACTTCTATAAACACTAACTAATGAAATTGAAAAATTAGAATCGGAATCGTGTCTAATACCTCCAGCGAGTTCATCGATCATCGATCTTATCTCGCGATGGCACCTATGTAGCAAAAAAATAACTATAATCAACTATTGCGCAATTAACAACCGACCATACAATGTAAATCCGCTCAGCGCTGATAACGCATTCCAACGATCGTCATCATCCCCATTCATTGAACATCAAGATTTAGTTGCTTATCAAACCGCGAGTTAACATGATCCGATTACTAGTGCTCTTAGTAAGTGTCCAAGCTTGGTCACTGGAATCATTGCATAGGACAAACCGATCAACCGGTGATGCCGTACTCTCCGCCCAACTCTTCCAGATCATCGAATTCTACAAACAACCCGATCCGGTAGGACTTCCAATCGGCCCAACACTAGACCCGATGCCAATTCCTCCGATCAAACATTCCGTTGCTCTGTCCACGATGCATATGCGGGATGTACAGACCCACGGACTTTCCAAGCTGAGAATTCGATTGTTCCAAGTGGAGCTGAGTAGGATGAATATCCGAACGGAGGTGATCATGGAAGAACTACTGATCAACGGGAGCTACACGTTAAGCTCGCTGCTGCAGAGCTCCAGCGGTCCGTTCAACGTTTATCTAACCAATGTTGTAACGGCAGCCAATGTGAGTTTGATAGTGAATCCCGAAGGGACGCTGCGAACACAAGACATCCAGTTGGATTTTGGATTTGCAGCGATGGCATCAGATTTTCAGAACTTGGGATTTATGGGACGGATGTTTCAGAGATTGGTCAATGCTGCGCCCAGCATGGTGCTGGATATGATCAAGCCTTTTATGCTGCGGGAGGCTCATGTTAAAATCCAAAAGGAGATAGACAGTAAGTTTGAGGAACTGATCGAGAAACGAGAAGTGGTTCTCGTGAACTCTATTTCACCACTGGATTTATTGATCGCCGAGGTTCGAATGATGCTACAAAGGAAGCGTTACGATCCGTATATGCTTCCGGATTACAAAATCGGAGTTGGTATCTTTGGAGTTCAACTATCGCACAGCTTGATACGGGGCCTGTCAAATTTCTACAGATTTGGAGATGTTGGAATCACAATTAGAAACAATACTGCGGATCTTGAAGTGCAAGTAGGCACCGGTCGACTGGAAGGTTTCACGCAGTGGCAAACTACGCCATTTTCAAAATATGGTTCAATTCACTTCACGGTTGAGTACCTGCGGGTCACTATTCAAACTCGACAACATCTGGATTTGCGACGAAAACCAAGTCTCCTAGATTTGCAGCTGGAGATGGGAAATATTCAGGTTAGTTATGACGCGATGTATTTATAGTGGAGCTATTCTTTGACGAAACTCTTCAACAGATTCGTTGCTCAGGTGCTGGTTCGTTGGATTATCTGGTGGAAGCTGCTATAAATATCCTTCCGAATTTACTGCGTTACCAAATTATGGACGCTATCGAAGGTCCACTGAAGGCAAGAATACGAGAGAAGCTAGAGTGCATGAATATGGAACAGTTTGTCAAACGACATGTGCTTGAATTTGAAAACCGGGGAGCTGGCATGGAGGTTGACTGGCGATTGTGCGAAAGGCGAATCCCAAGCGTGTGAGTGCTGGCAGTAGGCTTTGGTTTTTTACTTCTTTCAAATACACTTGTGTTGCGGTTTGTGATCGTTGGTGAAATGTATAATTTAGGGTGTTGTGAAGAATGTCACCCAAGTGAGTCACATAAATAAAACATTTAATCTGTTAAAATGAAGAAAAAACCTCATTACTGAAACGAAAAAACGCAGTCACGTTTAGTCTCTAAAAGAGCACCGTAAAAAAGCTAAAAGTCCAACAACCCGGTCTTGTCCTGGAACCGCCAGAAATCCCACGCCTTTGTTTACACCTGTCTACATGGAAAACTCGCAGACAGAGGTCAGTCAAGTCAATTACCGCCATTATGCGATTCAGTCCCATAAAAAGGCACCTTTTCCATAAGATGGAACAAATAATAAGGGTACAGTACCGTACCCCGTGGCTTTGTTGACTTGAAGTCGTGTAGAAAAGGTACACAAATATTAAGAAAGGCGAATAAATGCAGGTTTGTTAACATAATAAATAAACTGGAAGAGTAACAATAATGAAAACTTTTTACCACGGAGCGTTTTGAAACACACCACCCACCTTGAAGTATACGGTTCGTCGAAGTTGGTTCACTCACGTCCACTTTACAACTCCATTTGCACCGTCTTCACCTTTGCCGGAAGAAGCCGTGGGGGCTGGTCTAATCACGGTCTGCCATCAGCGTAGAACGTGATCTGAGTGCGAAGTTCGTAGCTCAGTCAAAGCCAGTGGCCGATTTGTTTCACATCCTTTTCGCCGGTGATATACAAAAGGAACGCACATACCTACGGCAAAATTACATCACGATAAATTTAAGGCTGAAGTGGCTGTTAGGTAGGGACCTTCATAAATTATTAAATAATGTCACACATTTATTGGGGGTTCTTATGTGGTTTTTGCTGGAGGCGAATTTGAATCTGATCAAAGTTGAACATTATGTTTGCTGTCGAGAGAGAAACGGCGCAAAAAATAAGCTGTAACTTTTACTCCCTAAGGAGAAAATTGGTTTAAAACCGTCTTTATACATGAAGGGCACAAAACCTAACTACAATTAGTCCAGGTGTTGCTTACGGTATATTATAAGTTAGATTAAAATTGCATTTGCATGAGTAACGCTATTTTTAAAATTAAAATGGCGACTTCCTGTTACCAGAAAATAGAGGAATCAGGAATCAATATGAATCTCATTTAAGGTGAAGATATGTGGAAGCCAGGAACGCACGCTTGTTGCTAGGCACCGACTCGCTTGTTTACATTGAGAAAAAATGTAATTCGAAGTGAAAATTTTAACGCACAAATGAGTCTTCGGACATTTTCCTTCGGTCATTTGCACAGTGGCAGAAAATTCGAAGTTTTGTTAGTAAACGATTGAAGTTTCGCGGGTGTTTTTTTCAGTGGTGTGTGATTAAAGTGCATTTGAAAAAGTGGATTTAATATGAGAAGAAAAATAAGAGTGTTTCGAAAAGAAGCCCCAAGTTAAGAGGGGTGATATTTTCGCCCAAAACAAGAACCACAGATGGCATTCCGTCAAGAACTCAGGTTGATTGTATAGTAGACCTCTCCATATTTTGAAAATGTTTTGAAATATACATGAGTCAGCTCAGATTTTTATTCTAGGTGTGAATTTAAGCACTTTCGCCAAAAATGACTTAATTTGGACAAGATTTAGAGGTGTCTCCAATCAAAAATCGTGTTTTTGCTATAATTAGTAGTATTTTTTCTTGGTTTTGATATTCTTTTCTATACAAAAATTCAGCCAACAAATTTTTTATTGCGATTAGAGCTATGTTCATCTGTTAAAACATGCTAATATTTGTCTAAGGAAAAAGCTTTGATAAATTATGGGCCTATTAACTCAGAGTGTAAGTTATCTTACTATCTACTATCTAAATCTCACCTTTCACCGTGAATGTGACTATCATTGAACGGGTTTCATATGAAATATATCGAAACACTTATTATTTTGAAAGGTGGTGTCTCAGGAAGATTTATCCAGAAAGTCAAGAATTTCTGGATGGTGGAAATAATAACTCGGAATTGTCCCACCAGGCGGCACAAGTGCGAATGCAAATGATCAACTGATGGCAAAATCATCCTTTAACTCAATAACCAAAATATTTAGAGGGATACTGTCTTCAGTAAAGTTGCTCGAGAAATCAAAGACTACCACATGGTGACAGGTTAATTTGGGATACTCTCACCATGTGGCGCTAGTGAGCGTATCACATTTCAGCACATTATAGACTATGATACATCTCAAAAGTTTAATAACTTGGAAAGATGGTGTTTTTGGCACGCTTCTAGGGGAGGTCAAGGGCTACGGGATTATGGATCTATCAAATTGAAACAGATCCGCCAGGCGGCGCTAGTGAGCATGTATTTTTCTCAAATTCTATATCTCGAGATCATGATAATTGAGAAGTGTGGTGTCTTCGGCAATATTCATCAGCGGGTCGAGTGCTGCCCGAAGGCGAATAGATAATTTCAGCCACTAGGTGGCGCTAGGGAGAATATAACTTTCATTACATGTTAGGTGATGTTTTGTCATGAAAGTTCAATAATTTAGGGAAATATAGTTTCTGAGAACGACAATGTCTTAAACCATTAATTTTCAGCTGCCAACAACTTTTCCTTCACTATAAAACTCATTCCCATAAAGTTGAATAATTTTCCGTTTTGATGCATTGGGGGACCCCCATCTGCATTAAGAATGTCTACAACTATTTATTTTCATCTGCCAACAACTTACTCTTTACTATAAAACTCACTCCTACAAAGTAGAAAAATTTTCTATTTTGATTTATCGACGGGCCCCCTGTGCTTGGAAAATGTCCAAGACTATGGGTTGAAGTAGAAATTTTTTTACATTTTGACACATTGCACAGTGGTCCAGAATGTAAATTTAGCAGGAATTTTGACATTTTACAAAAACTAAACAACTTAGCCTTATTAAGTCTTGGGAGAAGTTTTCGTAGTTTGTGAGCCCCTTCTTTTTGTTAAAACAACAGCTGGGGTGGTTCTAATTTCAACAAGATAAAACATAACTTTTTAATCATTCTAGTTAAAGCCAAACTATCTTCAGTGAAGCTGACGAACGACAAATTTTGAAAAAGTTGGCTGAAGACATGTTAGCGCTGTCTGTCATACATTGCGTTTTCCAGCAAATTTAAAATTGAAGGTGAGGATGTTTCTTAGAAAAAAGCATTTATTCAAATAACTTTTGAGGTATTGATTTAAAACTGAAGTTCAGACAACTTTGAAATTGTTTTAAGGAGAATAATTTGTTTCATGGCACTACGAATCTATCTATCTTCGCTGAAAAGTTATGAGCACTTTTTCGCACAAAATGGGGTTCTTTGGAATAACAAGATCACTCATTGGGGAAAATAAAAAATAATTCAACTATAAATAATGTTGTGTTGCGTTGCGTTGCGTAAGCACGGTATACTTCGTAGATTGCAGACTGATGACTCTCATTTCCAGCCAGACTTCTTGAGGAGCATTGTTTGGGAATAACAATTGATCCAATCCAAGCGAGAGTTTCGCCTGAGAGCCACCATTGCGGGTCACGACCATCTTTACCGTAACTTGGGATGATAAAGGAAGTGCTGATGTGGTACTTACTTAACGGAAGGTCCCGACTCAGTGACACTCTCATAAGTACCATGGATTGGGTAGTGGGTGGGTTGTTAGTCAGGATTCGCTTCAAGCAAGCGATGCGACTGAGACTATATTTTCGTGCATGTTTGAATAGTTTATTGACTGTAGGATACGAAAATCTTCTAGGCGTTTAAACTCTGGCTAATCGTTTATCGAGATTGTTTCTTCGAAAACAACTTGAACTCCGGACAGCCGGCTGTCGGCAGTGTTGTCGACAATGTAAAATGGACCGTAAACAATGAGTTTAAAAGTGGTATGGTGGAACATTAAAAAATTATGTCACGCAAAGATTACCCAATACTAACTCTCAGTCATATTACCACGTTATTTTTCCCCTTGGTCTAATGCGAATCAAATTATTTTAGTTTTTCCTTCATTTTGTAGTAGCACTTTTATGCCGCTACTAGCAAAAGTGTTCATGTTATATGGAATTTACTATATACATGGCGCAATCGTGCGTAAACGGCCGATTGCGTCAAAGCACATGACGTGCTCCCCTTCCATTTATGTCACAATTATTCATATCTTTTCCTTCTAATAGCGTGGCAGAATTTATAAATGGTCCTAATTGGTATAATCACAAGCATATTGAGATCCTGTAACTTGAAATTTTACAATTACAATGAAGACGCGAAACAGAAAAAATACAAATGCTGCGTTCCTAAACGATATTAACAGCATGCACGAATCAAACACTCCCCGTTTCCAAATAGTACGTACTTATTCTTAGCTCAGTATAATTGACTGATGAGTTAATGGACTAAAAGAAAAGCATTAAATATGACCATAAAACATTTGTTCCTCGTGCTGAAATGATTGCCGCAAATTGGTAATTGGATTTGAATTGATCTTACGAATTGTCAATTCTCCACCCTCACACATAATTTAAAAGTCATTCACTCAGACAAGACCATGCGTATTTCCCACCAGCATTAACCACCCAGTGGATTCGTTTCCTAGTTGGTCAAATAAACACTAAACAAACAAATAAATTAGTTTGTTCAGTCGAAAGAAATGTCAGCTTGATTGGCATCAACCGGCGGATACGTGTTCCCTTACAGTGCCATCAAATGAAAGTACATTTAAAATTACATACGACAAAATATGTGCAATTCAGAATATAACGAAATGAAGATTGCTTAATTATTTGCATTTAAAAAAGATCGGAAAAAATTAGTTGCATAACCAAGGTATAGTTGTATAACCATAGAACTGCTGATGAATCACTGTATAAAAATTAGTGATAAGGGACGCGGACGAAAATAGCTGACCACTGCCAATAATTCAACTATAAATAATGTCATGATTAAAGTTACAATTGAGCAAAAAAAATGGCAAACACCATGTTTTTTTTTTAAATTTCATACAATTGATTTCAAAAAATTTAGTACTTATATCTTTTAAATAATAGAAGCTAGAGTTTTGATGTATTAGAAGAAACTGATCGTCTTCAAAAACTCTGAAAATATCTGTTTATATTAATTGACCCTTTGTAATATGTTTAAATTACTTTCACGGTGGACAATATAAAAACACATTTTAGTTTTCATGATAAAATATTACACTTTACAATTCTTCTGTATTATTTTAATTAGTGGGTAGGGTGGTTCCAATCTTTTAAAAATCAGAAAGTTAACTTTTTAATGGTTCGAGATAGAGTTTAGCAGAGCAGAAAATTGAAGAATATAAAATTTTAAAAAACTTTGTCGAAGACACTGGAACTCTATTTCGTGTACTTTCCATTTTACAAGAAATTTACAAAAAATAGAGTGTTTCTTAAACAATGGTTTTCTCTATATAACTTTCGCAGTTTTGATTTTTCATTGATTTTTTTTGTGTCTAACTAGTGTTAATTTGGGTACTGGTTTAGATACATCGTCTAACTAGACACCCAGATGGTGCTAGTTACTGACGAGATGAATTCGAAACACAAAAAATAAAACTTAATTTCACTTTAGAAATACTTTCAAATATCTTTAAGAACAATTTGTCTCAACATAGCGAACCTCTAGCTTCTCTCCTTAGGAAGTTATATATACTTTTGACTAAAAATAAACCGTTTTTAGAGTAAATATTGCAAGATATAAAAAAATCGTGTAGGCCATTTTATGTCGATCTATACTACAAAGCATGCTATTCCATATGACAGCAATGGTATTTAATGCTAAGTGCTCTAATCGAAGGTAATGCTATTTGAAAAAGCTATATTCTTCATATAAAATTTCTCATAACTTTGGAACGAAAAAAGATTAGTAGTTGGTGTTTTAAAGATAAGATATTCTGACAATCTGAAATATTTGTTTATGTCCAATCACGTGAAAACTAATTTAATATTACATTTTACTTGGTATATAAAATATTTATAGTCCTGAGAAAATTTGCAAAATGTTTGTATTATGAGACAACTATTACTGTTTTCAAATGTTCACACCATCAAGATGAAAGGTGTATCTTTTCGAAACGTTGAACTATGGGTAGGCAGGCGACCAAAAATCGAAAACTACATCAACTCAAATTTAATTCAGTTCCATTCGGAGCTTTTATATACACTACAATTAGGGAAATTTATGGCTATCTAGAAAAATATTTAACTTAACTGGGTAATATGGATGTTTGAAGATGAAAACTGCGTTATTTAAACTTTTCGTGTTTGAATTGAATATTAAATGAATCATATGCTCAAATGTGTCATGTGAAAAGTAAGAACATATTTTTTGTGATGTATTATTGAAAATATATATTCGTTGTATTGGTATGAACTATTATGAAGAATAACGGATCAAAGTCTAAAAATATCCACGAATTAGCTCCGGGAAAAGAATTCTCCCAAAGACTCCACTCTCGATGGGGGATCCAAGTACAATATTTCTTCTAACTTATTGTTGTTCATTTTTGCTCTATACTAAGTACAATTAAATTGATGTTTCAATGGCAGCTACAATTACATAGTTAGAAGCGTTGAATGTAGTGTGTACGGAAACGTTTGATCTGCCTACATTTTTATCATACACATTACTGTGTAACAACAAATGAATCCGAAGGTACCCTTTTCATGACCAATGTAACTAGAAACATATTTATTCGCAGAAAATTAAGATTTGCAATGTCAAGTACGTCTATCCATCAAGAGCAGTATTATGTCAAGTGACACTTTCATTGGCATAAGGATGACTGGAAAGAGACTGCATTATAATCAACTGAATGGCTTTTGTGCTATCGACATAGCATAGCTTCACACTATTTACGTCAATGCAAATGAAAACTTTGAAATGTCTACCTTTCCCATTCACAAATCGCATTCTCCGTCTGTCGCTCTCTGTTTAAAGGGTTTGAAAGCACATGTGACCTTGTCTTACTTTACTTTCCAATATGGAATTCCAAAACAAATTGAACGTTCCAGGTTCCTTATAACTAATTAAGGTCCATCAATAAAGTAGAAACACCAGATAATCTTAAACGACGCCGCTAGGAAAAGAATAACGAAAACGAAGAGGCGAAAACAAAAAAATAATGAAAACTTTAGAAAGTTCATTGCATACTAAATAGCCATTTTTCATATGCTGGGATTTTTAAAAACAATTCATAACTTTCTGATACAATAGTTCTCAAATTCGTACAATCCGGTTTATTCATTTACTTTATTCAAAAAGGATTTTTAATTTCACTCTAAATAGTCATTTTTTCAGTTTCTTCATTTCAAGGATTTTATTCGTCTTGTTTGTTTTATTCATTTTGAACATTTCACTAATTTTAAGTATGTGATCTATGCATTTTAATTACTAATTCCATTCATCATTCTTTTTATTCATTTTGTTCATTTGGGTTCATTTGATCTATTTTATTAGTCTTTGGATTCACTCTGATCAGTTTATTTTTTCGTACAGTTTATTCATATCATTTATTAAACTTATTCTTTTCAATGTTTTCCTTCAATGCATTCTATTCGGTTTTTTACATTATAAATGTTTCCAGTTTCTTCATTTTAATAATTTTTCTGATTTATTCATATCGTCCAAATTATTTATTAGATACATTTTTTTCTAATAATTTATAACTTTTTAACATTGCTTAATTTTTCATTTCAATCAATTCATTTTCTTCTTATTTTTATTCATTTTATCAATTCTATTCGTTTCGTTTATTTGATTATTTTTTTATTAGTTTTATCCTTTTCTTTCATTCCAGTTATTTTATTCATTTTATCCATTATTCATTTGATTCATTGGATTCACTGGATTCACTAAATTCATTCTATCCATTTGATTCGTTTGATTCTTTTTTTTCAATTGGTTCATTTGAATCATTTGATTCATTTAATTCATTTGATTCAATTGATTAATTTGATTCATTTAGTTCATTTCTTGAATTTTATTTATTTCGTAATCAGTCATTCCGTTTATTTGTTTGTTTGTTAATTTGAGTCAATTTAATTTTTTCAATTAATTTCATAACTATTTTTAAATGTTGCCTAATTTTTCGTTTAATGAGCTAATCTAATTTGATTTATGTATTTTATTAATATGATTAATGTGAATAATATTCATTGTGCTCATTTAATGAATTTGAAAACATTTTGTTTTTTATTTTTGGTTTTATTTTTTGTTCGTTTTATTGATTTTCTATATTTGTTCAGTTTATTCGTGCAGGGCTAGAAAATGAAAACTAATGAACGAGTTCTGCAAACTAATGAATGATCCAACAGTGGCATGTGTAAGAAATGTCTCATCTCACTGCTAGGTGGATTAAGTTGGTTTTAAATTATACAACAAATAGAACGGTTGTGTATACAAATTTAAATTTAAAATAAATCTGTTTTAAATTATGAAACAAACCGCTGTACTGGAGATATAACTATGTCAGTCCTATCACCACATACAACACCTATATAACATAAAACGCTGCAAAATTGGTTTAACAATACAATGTTTACACTACAGAGTTATAACACGTTATAATAATTAGCAGGGCCGCAGAGAGAAAATACGGGCCAGGGGGGTCCAACGTACGGGCCCCCACAACTCTGTATTGCCTAAGTACAAAAAAATCAATATTTTAAATCCATTGGAGTTCACATAAATTATGTGCAGTACACTGAAATTTTATGTTTATGTACCATTTTTTGCTCTAGTTGTTTGCAGTGCCAATGAAGGAAAAAACGTAGAGTTTTTTATACTTTGGGAGTTTTTAATACCTCTTCGACAGTTTTGGTGACTTTGAAAAACGCCATTTTTGTTAATAGTATTTATAAAAGTAATGAAATGGCAAGATTAAAAATGTAGTAATTACAAAAATTATAAATATCTAAACGGCAATCAACGGCAAAAGATAAAAAGCAATAGGAAAATTAAATATTAAAAGAATGTACAAAAGAGCTAAAAACAACAAAATCAACCAAATAAAAAAATTAGTGGCAATTGTCAAAAAATGTTTAATCGAGAAAAACCAAAACAAAACCTATAAAAAATTGATAAAGGATAACAGGAAACCAGAAAAACATATTGCGAAGATTAAAAAAGTCGAACATTATTGAACAAATGGTGAAAATAATGAAAAATCGATAGGAAAGTAGGAATTTTTTAGAATCAATGAAAGTGAAAAAAAACTACAAAAAAGAATACAAACATTAATATAAAAAATGGATAAAACTGAAAAATTCGATAAATCAAGACTAATAAAATTTATTTAACATTAAAAACAAGACAAATTTAAAGCAATAGTAAAAATAAATAAATTATTAAGAATGCATAAAACTAAAGGAGTATATATAAAAGACAAGAATAAAATAACCATAGAGAAATTAAAAAAATATGAACGAACCAGAATATTTTGAAAAACTGAAAAATTGAAATGATGAAAAGACGAAAAAGTAAAGAAAATTGGAGGTATTGAACAAAAACGAAGCAAACAGAAAAAATGGGAATCAAAAAATAGTAGAAAAAAGCCAACATGGTATACTATAGAAACACAAAAATGAAGATATCAACACGAAAACAATGAATGAAACTTCCTAGGATGACAATGATATGTTTAGTATTTATTCCTCTTCTATTCCTCCTATATTTGCGATCGCAACGTATTTGTGACTTCGTGTCAATTCTGCGATATTATATTGCATTAATCCTAGTATTTTTAGTATTAAGTTTCAATGATATTACCTTCAACAGCGTCACTAGTGACCTAATCGTGACTGTGAAGTGCGTGAATTAGGTTCCGTTAGCTACAATATGAAAATTTGCTAATTTTATGGAGTTATACAAAAGCAGTTTAGTGGGAAACCAACCTCGAATGAGTTACAGATTGTTAAATGTGAATTTCTATCACCGATAATGATCACAACTGCTTAACGAGTTAATACATTTAACACGACTTGCAAATTGCAGCGTATAAACTGTGTTTTAAATACAATTTCAAATAAATCTTTATATTTTATAAATCGAGTAAACTTTTTAGAATATAATCTTCAGCACACGCGGATTGGCTTTCTTCTACTGGTTGTCGTTTCATACCAGCGCGATCGAGTACACGGTGGGTCTCCTGTCATGATCGTTAAGTTGATGGGTTTTTTAGTTCTGGTCATCTCGATGAGGCGCGTGACCCATTGGGTCGTTTACAATGAATAAAATGGATATTATTTAAATAATTTAAAAATCACTAGAAATGAAATTTGAAATAAATTCAAACAATGAACTAAATGTAAAATTAAGAAAAAGTGCGCATAGTATCAAGAAAAGATAAATCAAATGTTTTTTTAGGAAAATAAAAAAATTCAATATTAACGTAGAGGAAAATGGTCAACAGAAAATGTACTTTCAAAATAGGTTAAATGGAAAACATGAAGAAATAACAATAACAAATTAAATCTTAAGAAAAAGGTATAAAAAATAAATAAAATTATATTAAATGAACAAAGGGAAAAAATAAAACTACGATAAATGGAAATCTAAAACCTAGAAAATGAGGAAGAAAATAGGAGAAAGGTACAAAATTAAACAATAAGACAAATTGGAAAGAATTTAAATAAGTAAAATTTGCTTTTGGAAATGCAAAGAAAAATATGAAAAAAAGGAAATAGAAAAAGGCTATGACAATAATAAATGTAGTAAATAGACAAATTCTAAAAATTAGATGGAATGACAAAAGAAACAAATAAAAAAGCAGGATATTAAAATATGAAACAATAAGAAAAAAAAGAAAGCAGAATTTTCTCGAAAAATTGCGAAAAAAGCAAAAGTAAGGAACGTAAAAAGATGGATAAAATAAAAGTATTCAAATAGATAAAAAGGCAGAATCTTACAATTGTAGAAATACAAGTACAATCCACAACTTGAAAAAATAGTTCAATGAAATTTTAACAAAATAAAAAAATTCATGTAGGAATAAAAAATGAGAAACATGGATCAAATTTCAAATAAGGGCTTTGGTTGGATTTTACGCTATGCTGGATTCAAAAACATTCATAATCCTATAAAAAACATGAATTATTCTTTTATTTGTGTTGGTGTGTTAGCATACCTTAAAATATTTTACAAGAATGTTGTAACAGATTTCTAGAAAATAGTTCAAAAATAAAAATAAGATCGTTACGTTCAGGAAGCGACGTTCAAAATCTCACGCTCACTCCTCCAAAACGAAAAAATTTTGTATCCGGATTTAACTTGCTACATTAGTTAGCTAATCTTGCTAACTAGTTGATTTAGTTTGGTAGCAAAGTTAAATTTTCTCTTCGAAATCAATCAAACACAATTTAGTAATTTAGTTGAACGTATGCTTCTTAGAATCATTGGCAGCTGCAGGATTGTGAACTGAGAGATCTTATTTTCATGCTCCATGACATATAAAATTCAAAACAACACTATTAACACTACACGCGTCACGAAAGAAGCTTGTTGTGTACGCAATTTGCTGTTATAATGAAAATGTTGATAAAAGGCCGTATTTGAAAGAATTGTAAAACGTATTTATTTTTTTTCATCCCTGGCCTCTTTGTTAGGGGGAATTGGTAGTCGATAATCGCCGAAAAAAGCTACGTCATTTGAGTATGACACCTTTACAAAAATGTTTTTATATATCATCTCGTATCTGAATATGATTTTTTTATAATTTTGTTTCAATGAACGGCAAACCAAATATATAAAATTTTAAATTTAAATTTTTGGATTAATTTCGAATTATTTTGGTATATCAAGAGTTTTTGATGACTCATTTGACCAATTGAGCTCTCAAATAGAGATAGGGTTACCGCCTCTATTGATACTTTGACCAGCAGAATTTTACTGAGCAGGGGATAGACTTCAAGAGACACATGGGTATGCGTTGAAATCAATTAGAATGTCGAATTAAAGTGATCTCGACTCGACAGAATTTTGGGACGCTTCCATTGCTTTTTATTGTATAAAACGCTTAAAAACAAATAAATATGCACTGTTTTATTTCCTTGGTAGCTCGTAGCACTAGGAGGAAAAATATCATATTTTCTTCACATTCACCGCAGATAGTAATGTTTTGGTAAAGCACACCACCTTTCTGTGCCGTTCACATTTAGTTGTATGTTTTTGCATTTGTTAACAGTTTTGTTGGTTTAGTTGGATGTTGTAACTGACGTTCATTTTGTCGGATATTCACAAAGAATCCAAAAGCACCAACCACTCTCGCTGTGAAGGATAACCCGAGCGAGCTTTGCTCTGCTCCTCAGTAAACAAACACGGGGTGTGAAATCACACTTCAGTTTCTTTCGAGAATCTTTGTGAGAAACATTGAAGCGAAGGTTCAATGGGGTAAAGTAAACCCAAATGGCACTTTTAAAATAATATTTGTCAACGCCAAGAGGGGCCCTCCTTAACAATTAGGGCCTGCAACCCGAGGATGAGGTGCTGAGCGATTCCTGGTAAAAAAGGGCAACACAAAATTGCAAAATAATTCAATGGATTCTTCCGGGCGCATTCAGATTAACCTGAATGAAGACACGGAATTCGCCCCCAAAACCGGTGTGGCAACCCCAAGCAGGGTTTTTTTCTTTCAATAATTACTTTCGATACTAATTCAGCGCTTTCGAAGATTGGAAATTCAATAAATCGATTCAAAATGGCGAAATTTGAAGACAACCTCATGACTTTTACTCTAACCATTTAATTGTTTAACCCTTATAAATCTGATCATATTTTTGTTTCGATTACAGACATTTTAACCTTAAGGTCATTCGCTTCTTCATTCAGGTTAGGAATTTTCCTTTAACAAATCTCTCTTCCTGCGTGCGGGGTTGGGATTCGAACCCAGGTGAGCTGCGTACATGACATTCAATGTACAAATTCCGCTATGCCCGCTCGAGTCTGATCTTGGTTCGATGCGAGAATTAGGTTGGTATAAACATAGTTGATATCAAATATGCAGTAGTTTAGAATTTTCGCTGTTCTAGTTACCTCATACACAAAACATTGAATTTTTAATTATATTCTCATATAAATTTTTATCGAAATTTTTCAAAACTCCGGGCCCGGGGGGAAACACCCCGGTCCCCCCCCCCTCTCGGCGACCCTGATAATTAGCAACAGGAAAAATGTCACCAAGATAGCATCAAAACCCGTTTTAACTGGCAGTGCTAACGTTGTATAACAAAGTAATTTATCAAATAATTTCATTTGTTCGACCACTAATCGATCAAGAAATACTTTCAAAGGTTTCGAAGGCATTCAATTACTGTGACGCTCTTTTGGTCATAGAAGTGTATCTACTAATCTATCTGTACGATTGTAAGCTGCAAAAAGCTCTATTGAATCAAGACATTTTGCCTTCTCCGAAAACTCGACAATACCACACATCAAAGTTGACAACAGTTAGACAGGTAAAGATGAGTGATTTATGATACAGCGATGAGCCGTTTTTATCAGCTCTCGATTTTATCAGCCTCATTTATGAATCCTTTTACAGGGCTTCAGCAGACGAACCCAGCATATTTTTCTTATCTTAAGGATGCAAAAATAAAAACAAATATCAGTTTTTTTAAATGTTGCACTGGAAGACCTCCTTGAGAGAAATTCATACTAAACAATCGGAAAGGGTTATGAGGATATGTATAGGAACTAAAGAAGAATATTTTAACAGCTTCGGCTTATTAAAGGGAAAGAAAAAAAATATGTGTCCCATTTTTTTCAATGCCCTCATTTTGTCAGCCCAAAACACACCAAAATACTGATAAAAACGAATCTTCACTGTATTCGAAATGAACTGGGATGAATGGGAAATAGGAACCGAAGACAGGAAATCAATTCCAAGTAATATGCGAGTCAAATTAAGATACATGCATTTCCAGATAACCTGATTGTATAATTTCTTAGTAATATCTACCGATGGAATTGCGTTAATCCTGTTAGGTATATATTCCAGTAAAATCTGGATGTACCAACAGTTCCTAGAACCATATCAAACAAAGCATCAATCAAGTATCATATATATTATGATCTGTTTGGCTCCCATCACCGATACAGCACACCAACATGTCAACATTATTTGTTTTATGCAGTTTCTGCGAAAACGTTTACACGCAATATCAACGGCACGGGGACTTTTGACAAATTGGTGACGAAACGACGTTCTGTTCGTCGTCGGAAGACGATGTACTGTAGGTAGTATAGGGGAGCTGGGGGTAAGTCGGACATATTAAGGATATACCCAAATATAAAAAATCATGATTTTGTCAACATGTAAGGTTCTATATGTTGTTACAAAATTCAATAAGTATCTTTTTATCAAGAGAAATATTTGCACTTTTTTCAGGCTGAATCGGATATATGGTGAGGGTAAGACGGACATTGTGGTTTTTCTTAATATATACCTTCAATTCGAGATGAAAAATCAATTCAATACAATCAGTTCAAATGATCATTTATTATACCAAACCGGTAAGTTTTATAATAAAAGTGCCATTGGTAATATCAGACCCTCGATTGAACATAGCCAGAATAAGAGACGAAGTTTGCCTAAAAAGTTGCCTACACGTTTAATCCTATTCAAGGCCTACTGAGTGTTGCATAATTCATGGTTATCCATAATAATAGGGTACGCATACAATTCATTTGAATTTTAAACGTTATATGCCTAAAAGAGCCATCTGTCCGTCTTACCCACAGTTCCCCTACTTCATTCGCATTCGATCCTTTTTTTTAAACATATTACTCTCGAGTACAGAACAGACCCAGGAATCGACTTGATAACGAAGTTCAGTCCTCCTTCATTTGCAAGCGTCCCGAATTTTCATGCTCAGTAAACAAATCCATTCGAACCAAGTGTCGCTTTTCCATTGGCGGCGGCGGCGGCGGCGGGGTACCGATGCGGCAGTCAACAGTTTGAACCGGACGATTTCTCAGTTTGCTGGTTCGTGAAAGGAATGTTGTTCATTCACCCACATGAAGATTTTCCACCCAAATCGACCACGATGTGGTGAAAAGAGCTTCGTGTCTTACCAACAGCTGCTAGCTAGAGGGTTGGCGTTTTCGCCCGGTGATGTCTGGTATGTATCTGCATTTGAGTCAGGTTGCCGCCGGTACGAAATTCGGAGAAAGCCGTTCCGGTTGAAATATTGCTGGTACGTACCTGCTCGTGCAACATATTGTGGTTGAAATCAACTTTATCTTTTGCTTTCCGGAGACAGGTTTATTCCAAGACACGTCGTAAATGAGATGGAAAAGAAGCTTTTTTTCTTTCGTCTGATCGGAACACTGGAAGTCGCTGTTACGGATGGGTGCAATTTATGTAGGAATGTTTCAGTTTTGGTTGTGTTGATTTTGCCGGAATCGTTCGTGAGTGAAATTTTTAAAAGCCTCACTTTCTACATTCTACATACATTTCTTCTAGGTGGAGAAAAATTTTGGGTAAAACAACTATTTTTTCTCCACTACGGAGAAATTTGTTTTAAACCATTTTTGCGCGTAAAGGACGCGAAACCTATAACTAAATTAGTTATAGGAGAGGCGTTTCGAATTCCTCTCATCAGAATCCGACACTAACTTAGTTAACGGACTAAGCTAGCGCCAGATTGACGCTAGCTCCAAAAAACGAAAACACGATGTGTGCTTCTGTTTTCGTTTTTTTTGAGCTAGCGTCAATCCGGCGGCCATGGTCCGTTAACTAAGTTAGTGTCGGATTCTGGGGAGTGTGGACATTTGTCGATATTGCAATATAAGTTTTTTTGCTTACTAGATTAAGGGCGGGGGAATAAGGGTTTTCTGCATGGAAAAAACACTTTTTGCGAATTGTTTTAGAACATTGCGTTAAGCGAATTGATCAAAGTTTTTGTGCATTATAGTGTATCATTTTAATAACATGCTGTAATTTTTCCATGCAAAAATATCGACAAGCGACTCGGTGACGAAGCTTCTTGTAGAGCATCTCTGGAAAAAAACATGATTTGCGGTGTTACCTGCCATTCGAAAACTACTTAACCGATTTCTTTCAAACTTTGCATTTGCAACTTTGTCCTATGTAAAAAAAATGCCTAACCCCTACGTTGAGTTTTTGAGATATTTTTTTGATTAGCGTGATCTTCTGGCGCCCTTGGCGGAGGGTCAGTTTTGCGCCCCATGCGTCATTTGTATACGTTAGCAGCGTTGTCAGCGAAGATGCCACAGTGAATATGAAGTTAGGTATCTGTAAGACAATCTAACCGAAAAGTAATCTTTATTTCAATGCGCATGAAAGACATTAGGTTTAAAGAATGAAATTTTTTAGCCTATTTCGGGCAAAGCCATCAGTATGGAACACCAACAGATCACTATAGTTTTGTGAAATTTTAAATATAAGTTGACTACAGATTTGTCTCTAATATAATTTGAAGTTAGGTGTTAGAAGACGACGGACGGAATATTTTTTCGGTGGACTTTGAGAAAACAGTAGACCCTAGGTATTTAAAGGCGACGGAGGGAGGATTGTAACGGAAGACTGTATGTGTATACAGAGCCGTAGCGTGCGGTTGGCCAAGGGCCTAAATCATGACGGGCTTTTTAATTTTTGTCAGAAAAAATCATGACATAAGTCAAGACAATGTACCATTTCCAAGTGAACTGAACACTGAAAAAGAAGAGAATGTAAACACCAAAGGGTCGCAACTAATGCAGTTTTTGCGCGAGGAGAAACTGAGTCAGGTTCTAACTCCATCTGCTGTTTCAACTGATTGATCCGCCCTTGGGAGTCATTCGAGTGATACTCTGCCAAAAGAGCATAATGATTTGTCGCGGTGAGTGGCGAATCTTTCTTTAGTTTTTTTTTTCAAGAGTGCTTAGATCGTCTTTAAAGGGAGCGCTTTAGATTCCTGGGACCCTAGATTATATGGACTCTCTCATAATAGGCATACCTATTTCTCAGTGCAAGAGTCATCCTTACGATTTTCAGTACAACAGCCGAACAGGGGACCGATTCTTATCGAAGAAGACGTAATTGAACACCAAAGTTCACTCGATACGAGTTCAAAGGGACACACCATTTTGTCCCTTCCAATGCGATTACCATTCAAAAACCTTCGCTCAACGAAGCAAAGAAACCTTGATACAGCCAACTTCAGTAGATCCACGCACAGTTTCGAATCGGTGACCCCACCGTCGATCTCAACTTTGTAAGCGGACATTTAGACGCGGTAGTCCTTCATACAAGCCTTTTCACTACTAACGACATTTGCTTGTTTTGGAAAGACTATCACAATTCTGAACTTATCTGAACGACCTTTCAGGATATCTGTCATCGTTGAACTAGTCCGCGTTAGTTTTTTCATAATCTTTACAATACTTAGCGGATTATCTTTGGTCCGAAAGAATCTCATATGTGGTCCAACTAAGTTTAATCAATGTTTTTAAGCAGGCAGTAGGAATCTGGGTCACTTCAGGAAAGTTTATTTATGCCCGGCCCGGCGCAGAATGAAAACTTAAAGAATACGATGGCAGATACAGAAATTACGGGAGATAAAATAAATCGAAGGACAAGCCAAATGATAGTAATCCAAACATCCCATCGATTTTTCACCGAAACTGTTTTATTAAGTCAGCAAAACTTTTTATGTGATTTGCTTATAAATGAGGAAATATTACTTTGACCCTCCCAATTCACGAAAGAACGGGGTGTTATCAAACTGAAACACCTGCTCCTCGAGTTTGTGTCAGTGGAATGTTATACAACGTATGTTGTATTTGCATGTTTATGTGAAATTTTTTAAACCTTTACATTTGAAGTCTTTCTTCGGGGGGATTCACATGGGACATGTACATACGGAATCATTGTTCGAAAGTCGCACTAAAAAGAATGACAAAGTTAGCACCAAAGGGGCGGATTTTGCCAAGGGCGCCAGTAGGTCACGCTACGGCTCTGTGTGTATATCTGTTTACTGAGCTCATGAGCAGACGATTTTTAGGGAATTCGAGCCGCCTCTGAGGTTCAACCCTTCAACAACAGATACAATTATTTCCGATGATTGAAAGCTTGTAAAATACCGAAAGATCCGATCTCTAAAAGATTCGACCGAAGTTCGTTCGTGTTTGACTGCCACGCATTTTATGTAAGCAGACTGAGACTGTATATTAGGGCGCCAATGGCACGTATGAGAAAAAGTATGCAATACATTAGCTCAATCAGACATGATAAAAGAGTCGGGTTTAGCGGTCAATTTTGCGAAAGAATTCAAACAGTTCAAAAAAATTCGCAGTTTTGATGCAAAATGGCTTAGATGGTCAAGAAACGTCAAGAATTAGTGCCATCTCGAAATTTTTTTGTGGATAGCCTTTACGGGACTTGAAAAATACTGGAATTTGGAAAGGTAGCTTTTAATTTCTTTTAATGTTTTCAGGGCTTTATTCGATATGGTATATCTATACATCAAGACCAATATATTGAGGAGACTATTGTTAGGAACTGTGACCTTGTTTGAAATTTGCTCATTACGGTGAATATTATTACCTTAGAATCATCAGTTCAACTACCATCACGACATTCCGATTATGTTCCAGACATTTTTTTTTACTTCGATTATAGAGGTTTTAACGTTATGGTCATTCGCCTCTTCGGGTTAGAAAAATCTCTTATGAAAAATTTCTAACCCTATGTGCGGAGTCGGGACTCGAAACCAGGTGCGCTGCATACAATGCAATCGATTTTACCAATACGCTACGCCCACCCAGACATTATCCACCCATCTTTTTACACATGCAAGTAAAACAAAGCTACTACTTAATCAGCGGTAGCAGATATTTTGTCCAGATAAACTCAGAATTGTGATATTCTGTCTTTTATGAAGGACTACCACGTCTACATGCCCGTTCACAAAGTTAAAATCGACAGTGTAGTCACTGATTCCATTTTGTCATGCGTGGATCTACTGAAGCACGGGATAATTTCAAACACTCCAGCAAGCCAAGACTTTGAATGGCAATTGCACTGGACAAGACAAAATTCGTGTCAGGTAACCTTTGGCAAGAGAGTCTACATAATCATTTCCGCGCACAAAACGCGTCCGACTAATGTAAATGCTTCACATGGCCTGAAAAATGCTCTTAGTATTCTTTTACAGAAATACTATAAACGGCTACGCTACTCACGACCACAAACCATTATGCTTATTTGGCTCAGCCCAAGTAACAAGTTTGGTTTTAAGACACTCTTAAAGAGCCTCTTAAAACATAGATTTCACTTGTAGCATGCTATAAAACTTTAAATGCTATTTGGGAGGAGCGTGGCTCTGATTATCTTCATGTATGTGCATCTTTTACTGCTCCGAAAATTGTAAGCAGGTGAGATTACTTATAAAGGTTTAAAATTTTCTCTTGAGAGGCCGTCAAATATACCAGCTCGAGGAAGCTCTGACACAAAGTCTGGGAGATAAAACAAGGAATTTCCAACGCTTCTAGGAACTCCAAAGCCCAAATGTTCAACCAGAGATTCAGCTTAGTGCAAAACTCGTTGATCACTGACAACTTTGTGATGTTGCGGAACTCTTCCTGGCATCGGAAAGACTTCAGCGTAATCTTTTAGCGCCTTTGGTGGGGTCTCAGTTTGAGCTACTTTAGCCTTTACATTGGCTTTCGATTATCGAACTATATGTTAGTGTGTGCTTGGAAATGGCACTCCCCTTTTTTATTTATCCTCACTAAATTTATAAAATAGATCACGATTTCAGCGCATACTAAGCTTGGCGCAAGCTACGGCTCTGCATATAAGTACTATATATACACCATAACTTTTGTTTTTAGAAAGTTTAGTTTAAAGAAATGAAACCAAATTCCAAATCGCTTGTAGTTTAAGGAAAGGAAAACATTCAAATTCAGTTTTTTTTTCTATGTCAAAGGCCTATTTGCTTCAGAAAGACATTTTTAGGGGGCGGGGTTGATCTCAGAATCGTAGTAACAGCAATATCAGATACAAGGGGAGAGGGCGACGGTGACAGAGAAGAGAAGAATATCGAGCTTGCAGTTTGTGGCAAATCTGCAACGGTAATGGCAACTTTGAATCGCAGCGGGACGTTGAGTGGTTCTCGTTGTTAATGTACAGGATGAACAAAAGTTGTTCTGGTACACTACCCTGCGGTACACCAAGGTTAATTTCGGCTTCCGATGATGCAGGACGGTTGTACCATAACTTGCGTACGTCTTTCCAAGTAACTGCGAAACCATTCAAGAGCATTTCCTCTGGCACAATATTTCTTCAAAACTCAAATCAGTTCACAGCGATCAACAGTTTTAAATGCTCGTTTCAACTCAACAAAAACTGCAAAGACAACTTTTGCATTCTCAATGGTCTGCTTCCATTTCAACAATAAATGATTAAGCGCTGTATCACACGAATGATTTTTCCGGAATCCTGATTGTTCACACACAGCTCATCAATTGTTCTTTAACGACCGCCTTTAAAACTTTCACCGTAGTTTGGAAGCATATATATCGGCTTGTTATTCTCTGCTCGTCACGCATTTGAAACTTTTTGAACTGGAATGACGACCGTCTTCTTCCACGCTTCCGGAAAAACACCTTACCGGTGCGATTCTCTAACAACTGTTAACACTTTATCAGCAATTATGTCAAGCACATTCACCAACACCCCCTTGGTAACATTTTTTTTTTTTTTTTCATACGTTTATTTGACACGGCATTTGCAATAGCTTTTTACGCCAGTTTCTTTTTTTACATAGCACGTTACAAAAATCCTTAAGACTAATTTTAACTATACTAGTACTTTGTCTAAAACTAACACTGAAATCACTTTATTGTTTGCTTGTTTCCTTACATTGTTGTATTTCATACTGATCTAGTATTTTCGGGTGTATTTATTTACTTTTTTTTCTGTTATTGTCTAAATTTAAAAACTAAATATTCTAGGACACTTTAATTGGTGAATGATTAGCCTTGGATGAGAGTATGAGGAGATGAATTTAATTAAATTTTGACAGACGCTGTTTTTAGAAAATGATAGATAAGTTCCATGTATAGAAGATCGCGATACGCCAGGATGTCTCTAACAGGAACATGGATTGGTCTTCCTCGGACTTGTAAAGAATCTACTAATTGTGATCTGGCTTCACGATATTCAGTGCAGGACCAAACAACATGCTCAATGTCATGGTAACCTTCTCCACAAGCACAATGATTACCCTCAGCGAGCCCAATACGACGGAGATGCGCATCTAAAGTATAATGATTGGACATGAGCCTAGACATCACACGGATGAAGTCTCGACTTACATCCAATCCTTTGAACCATGCCTTCGTTGATACTTTAGGGGTAATTGAGTGTAGCCATCGTCCCATATCTCCATTGTCCCAAGATGTTTGCCAACTAGCAAGTGTCCTCTGTCGAGAAGCGCTATAAAATTCATTGTAAGCGATGGGTCTTTCATATATTTCACCATCTAGTGCACCAATCTTGGCTAAATTATCAGCTTTCTCATTGCCCGCAATAGAGCAATGGGCGGGGAGCCACACTAGGGTAAATTTATAACATTTTCTTGTCAGGTTACTCAGAGATTCTCGTATCTTCCCCAAAAAGAATGGATCGTGATTATCAATCCTCTTTGAGCGTAGAGCTGCAATTGTGCTGAGACTATCAGTGAGGATAAAGTAATGGTTCGGGGGTAAAGTATTAATTATTTGCAAACTATAGTGAACTGCTGCTAGTTCCGCTATATAAACAGAGGCGGGTTCTGCAAGTTTGAGAGAAATTGAAAAATTATTGTTGAAAATACCGAAACCAGTAGCCTCACTGATTCGTGACCCATCAGTGTAAAACATTTTAAGGCAGTCTATGTGTTGATATTTACTTGTGAATATTTTAGGGATCTCCCGCGAGCGTAGATGATCCGGAATTCCACGAATCTCTGCTTGCATGGACGTGTCGAAGAATAAAGTGGATTCAGGAATATCTAGTATATTGACGTATGTGGGAACATACTTAGCAGGCGTTATTTCTTGTGACATGTGATTGAAATACACTGTCATGAATCTGGTTTGGGGTTGAAGCTCGACAAGTCTTTCAAAATTTTCAATTACCAGTGGGTTCATAACCTCACATCGAATAAGTAAACGAGAAGAGAGATCCCAGAATCGGTCTTTTAAAGGAAGAACTCCCGCTAGTACTTCAAGACTCATCGTATGGGTCGACTGCATGCAACCTAAGGCAATTCGTAAACAGCGATACTGTATCCGTTCCAGTTTAATAATGTGAGTGTTCGCAGCTGAACGGAAACAGATGCACCCATATTCCATTACTGAAAGTATTGTTGTTTGATACAATCTTATCATGTCACTTGGATGAGAACCCCACCATGATCCAGTTATTGTTCGCAGAAAATTTATCCTTTGTTGGCATTTCGTTATTAGATACCTAATGTGGCCTCCCCATGTGCCTTTAGAATCGAACCAAATTCCAAGGTATTTAAAAGTCAGGACTTGGGCTATCGTTCTACCAACCAACTGAAGCTGAAGCTGAGCTGGATCACGCTTCCTTGAAAAAACAACCAACTCTGTTTTCTCCGTAGAGAAATCGATGCCTAACTTCAAAGCCCAACTTGATAAATTATCCAAACTATCTTGCAGTGGTTGTTGTAAATTTAAGGCTTTTGGTCCTGTAACAGAAACCACGCCATCATCTGCAAGTTGCCTTAGAGTGCATGGGCTGACAATACAATTATCAATATCATTCACGTAAAAATTGTAGAGAAGGGGGCTTAAACAAGAACCTTGTGGGAGGCCCATGTAACTTATTCTGAATGTTGCCAAATCGCCATATGAAAAATGCATGTGCTTTTCTGACAATAAGTTGTATAAATAATTATTTAATATTGGTGAAAGACCACATTGATGTAGTTTCTCTGAGAGAACATCAATGGAAACAGAGTCGAATGCTCCTTTTATGTCTAAGAACACAGACGCCATTTGTTCTTTTTTTGCGTAAGCTAGTTGGATTTCTGACGAAAGTAGCGCCAGACAATCATTCGTTCCCTTTCCCCTCCGAAAACCAAACTGGGTATCTGATAGCAAGCCGTTCGCCTCAACCCAATTGTCGAGACGTCGTAGGATAATTTTTTCCAACAATTTCCTGATGCAGGATAACATTGCAATCGGTCGATACGAGTTATGATCGGAGGCTGGTTTTCCCGGTTTTGGAATAGCGATAACTCTCACTTGTCTCCAGTCGTGCGGGACAATGTTCTGTTCAAGAAGCTTATTGAATAAATTCAACAAGCGTCTTTTTGCTAGGTCAGGCAGATTCTTCACCAAGTTGAATTTAATTCTGTCTAGTCCCGGAGCATTATTGTTGCATGAGAGGAGTGCAATTGAGAATTCCATCATTGTCAAAGGCGAATCTATGAAATCGTTACTTGTGGGAGCATCGCGAGTGATTTTCTGCGCAGGAGCAGAATCGGGACAAATTTTCTTGGCAAAATTAAATATCCAACGATTCGAAAAATCTTCGCTTTCATTAGTCACGTTTCGATTCCTCATTCTTCTGGCTGTGCTCCAAAGAGTACTCATTGATGTTTCTCTTGACAAGCCATTAACGAAGTGTCTCCAATAACTAGATTTTTTGGCACGACGTATACTGTCAAATTTGTTTTGCAAAATGAAATAATTTTCAAAGTTCTCACGTATACCCCCTTTCTGTTTCATAATTTCTTTGTAGGCAACTTGTTTAGCTTCATATGCATCAGAGCACTCTTTGTCCCACCAAGGATTAGGGGGCCGTCTATTTATTGTCATTCCAGGATTGCATTTCGTTTGGGCTTGTTCTGCTGCTTCAATAATTAAACCCGCCAGGAATTCATATTCTTCGGTAGGGGGTAGCTCTTCTGTCGAAGCAAGAGAAGTGGAAATTAATGTTTCGTATGTTTTCCAATCAATATTTCGTGTTAAGTCATAAGGAACATTGATTGAATTCGTAAGGCCTAATTCACTGTTAATTGAAACAACGATTGGCAAATGATCGCTACCGTGAGGATCAGGTACAACCTTCCACGTGCAATCTAACCGAAGTGATGTCGAGCACAGAGATAGATCTAATGCACTTGGACGTGCAGGAGGTCTGGGGATGCGTGTTGTTTCGCCAGTATTTAAAACTGTCATATTAAATTCGTCACAAACATTGTAAATCAAAGAGGATCGATTATCATTGTAGAGGGAACCCCACAATACTCCGTGCGAGTTGAAGTCTCCCAGTATCAGACGCGGAGCAGCCATGGATTCCACTACCTCAAAAATTTGACGTTGTCCAATTTGAACTTTGGGAGGTATATATATAGAAGCGATAGACATGTCTTTGCCTTTAATGTTCGTTTGGACAGCAACAGCCTCAATGCCCGCAAACAAGGGGATGTTAATTCTATAGAAAGAATAGCACTTTTTAATTCCTAGAAGCACTCCTCCATACGGGGTGTCTCGGTCTAGGCGAATAATGTTGAAATCATTTAAGTTGAAATTAATGTTTGAGGTAAGCCATGTTTCACATAGAGCAAAAGCATCGCATTTTAAATTATGCAGTAAAATTTTTAAGGAATCAATTTTAGGTATGATACTTCTGCAATTCCACTGTAAAACAGTGATGGAATCTTTCATTGGAGGAGGTGAATTACCCATTGAAAGATACAATCGCTGCAAGGATGGGCCATTGAGCAATCAGCTGCTCTAAAAATGTTCTAATTGTTGGGAGGAAAGCTGAAAGTATACTCTTTAGTGGTTCAGAAATATTGAATGCTTTAAAAATCCAATCAACAATTTCAGAAAATTTCAATAATCCTACCCCCGGCTGAGGCTCAGAGGTAGTCGAAATTTTATTATTTCCAGTAATGGTGTTCTGTTTGGATTGTACGTTCCCAAAACCGGGCGGAATTGATTTCGGTTTTGAATCGGAATTTTTCGGTTTTGGGCGCAGTTTATCTATTGGTGGAGAAATTTTAAGGCCCTTTCTTGGCAGCTTGGGAAAAGAAGACTGTTTTCTTTTTCTGGAATTTCCGGGTAAAACAAATGATGTACCTTCGCACGCTCCGTCAGAGTCAGACTGTTCCGAAAATAGAGATGCGTAAGTGTTTTCTAAGAAGATGGGTTTAGGGGTAGCATTTTTCAACATTTCTGCATAGGAGCGCTTAGACCTCTCCTTCAAGGATCGTTTTATTTTATCCTCACGCAATTTATAAATGGGGCATGCAGAGAGCTCATGTGAGTTTTCTCCGCACATTAAACAGTTTTCTGAATTTTCATTGCATGTATCCTCTTGATGAGAACCCCCACATTTGCCACACCGTGCCTTATTGGAGCAGTAAGTGGCTGTGTGGCCAAGCTGTTTGCAATTAAGGCAATTCATTACACGAGGGATAAAAAGGCGAACAGGGAGACGAATCTTATCGATAATGACATAGTTGGGCAGCGCAGACCCAGCGAAAGTCACTCGAAATGAGTCAGACAGTCGATAAACTTTTTTATCTCCTTCGTGTGATACTGAATGCAATTGCTTGCATTCAAGTATTTTTACGTCTTTAAGTATGGTGTCTTTGAAACGACCAACCCCATGCTTAACTAAGTCATCAACAGTCAAACTCGATTCTGTGATGACCCCATCAATTTCAATTTCCTTTGAAGGAATATACGCTCTATACTCACGCGTAAAAAGCTCGCAAGAAGCAATTGCATTGGCTTGTTTGAGACTACCAACGACAATGCGTATTTTATCTTTATTGACTTTGACGATCTCTTTTACATCCGAGAATCGCGAAGTCAAATCTTTAGAAATTTGAATAATATTTAGCGCCTTTACTTTACGCCTAATAAATACAATCCATGGTCCCGTTGACGACTCTGGGTAAATTTTAATTCTAGTTGGATTTACATTTTCAGCATAAGGCTTAGGGGGAGGGTCTGGTACTCGTTCTCCCATCTCTTCATCCATTTTACCTAGCAAGAAAAACTATCACAAAAAGGAATGAAAAATATACCTGTTATACCTGTAGAACACACCTCATGTGTTACGTTGTAAACTCGGTGCCCGTTGTTTGACAATGTGACACTTGCTGTCCTTCTTCGTCGCGTTGCTTCTTCAGTAGAGAAATAGTCCTACCTGCAACACTTCAAAACTCTCTCCGATTAAGCTGCTCGTCGGTATCACCACCACAAGCGCGCTCTCTCCGTTTCCACCACCTCGGTAGACAAATGTGGCTACCTGTGGCTTGCTGCGAAAATCCCACTGTCGATGCGGCACTTTTCGGTGCCACTTGTTTTCCTTATTCGTCGTACCACTTCTGCGGTAGACAAATAGAGCAAATGGGTCTACCTGTGACGCTTCCCTCTCGTCGATTAGAATTGCCCGACGACACCAATACACTATATTTTTTTCTGTGTGTACAGGCACGATCACTGTCGATTTCTGCCACCGCGGTAGGCAAATTCGTCTACCCGCGGTTTGCTGTCAAACACCACTTGTCGAGGATGCCGTTGACCACGCCTCCGACGTATCAACTGTCGACTCACACTTACAAATTGGTCTCTCTCTCTCCCACAATAACGCATACAGCGTCTCGCACTCCGTCACTCTCTCAAGAACAAAACCTTCCACCTGGAGGCACAACCGTCTCGGTCGGTTGCAAAAACTGTTATGGCCTTGGTAACATTGTCCGTTCCCGAATAATTTTTACGGTCCGAGACAATTTCCTTAAGTTTAAGCAGACTGATAGGCTTGAAAACACAAAACTGATTTTCGGCTAACTCGCTTTCTTCCATATAGTAAAAAATCGTCACCTTGATGTAAAGTGATTTACTGTTGAATTCGCACTACTCGCCAAGCATTGCTAGAGATCATATCGAAGCAGAACGAAATTACAATTTGGAATGCTTTGCACACTGATGCTTAAGGGGGGGGGGGGGGGATCGTCTGGTGTAGAGGAAAAAAGTCGACTCCTTTTTATCCGCTTAATTATTAGTATTAAACCCCTAGAAAGATCTCCCGGTGGCTACGATGAACTTCTTTTGTTTTAAACAGCCATGCATTCCACGCGCGTATTTGCTATAACACACGCAGATTTCAATCTATCGGTATTGCACAGTTCACACCAAATCTAACTGCACAGTTTGAAAGTGTGATGAATCAAAAGTGTGATCAAAAGTGCAACTACTTTGGCCTGACAGATTTTTGACGTTGAAAAGTGTCAAAAACTGGCTTCTTCTTACTTCTTTTACTAGCTGGTTAGGTTTACATGGCTGCCAGTCTCGCGGTTTTTATAATATATTTGATCGAAAAAGTTAATTTTTTGTCGATTTCGTATCATTTCATTTGGCAACCGCGGAAAAACTGTGATAGCGAAGTGCATCAAAAATTCAACTTTCAAACAGCGATAAAAATACAGTGTAAACAATACACCCTAAACTACTTCTACCCAAATTTGCAAGAGAAAATACCCAATGGTTCATTTTCTACAGCCTTTTTTTCGTGATGCAATTTAATGTGGGATACCCTTTAATAGCGTTTTTTCTCGAAACCGAGTTTTTCAAAATGGCGAACACGATAACTCAAAAACTAATCAACGAATTCACTTGATTTTTTATGAGGATGCCCAATGTGTGTAACCTGTTGATGAACCACAGAAAACTGAATAAATTTTGTTTCTCCTTATTATTTTGAAGAAAAATGAGCGAATTTTACAGTAAAATATGAGATTTTTCAGTTTTTTCTTAAGAGTTATTGTGTTCGCCGCGGTGCTCATCGACTTGGAAATGCTTGGACGTCTACTCTTGGAACGCTCGTATGTGTGGCGCTGTGTGACTGGAAATATTTTTTTTTCGTGCATAATGAATGTATAAAATGATCCTAACATTACACAAAAGATCCATTGTAGCCTTGCCCACAAAATCGTAAAACAAAATAACTTTCGTTTTGAGCACTTTACACCAGACGCTCCCCTTAATGAGAGAATGTTGAAGAATATTGCTATTTCGAACCACCAGCGACACCGGTCACGATATCTACTCAGTATGCTGAGTATGACAAAACAGTTCTTTTCATATTGTGTGACTCGTCGGCAGGACAAAAGAAACTATCATTTTTGCTGTGGTAATCTGTCGAGATGAGTGAGTCGCAGAAGCAAGAAGTGGTACTCCAGCCAGATTCGGAGATTATTAACATCCGGTCTTTTACATAAGGGACCATTCATAAATGACGTAACGCATTTAGGGGGGAGGGGTTACGAGAAGTTGTGACATGTTTGACATATGGGGGAGAGGGAGTAAGCTAGACCGTTACGTAACATGTTTAGTGACCAAAAAAAAATCGAAGGATTTGTTACGTAATAGGGGAGGGGGGAGGGAGAAATTTGTGACAATTTGTTACATGGGGGAGGGGGAGTTAATTTTCGCGATACGTAATTTATGAATGGTCCCTAAGACGTATTAGCCATTCGTGATGAGAAACAATTGCTGAAAGTGAAAATGGAGGTTATGCTGACGGAAGTCACCTTAATCGCTTTCTATCATGGCAGTCATTCAGTGCTGATAGCGTTTAACAAATTAACCCAAGCGAAACCAGTCATTCTCCATAATAACTAGGCCCAACCAGTTGAGCTAGGTGTTCGAACTAGGCCCCACCAGTTGAATCTCTGGTTGGAATGTATTTGTTTGATTTGATCACAAATTTCTAAGACCAAAGGCTATTTGCTTCGGTTTTGTGTCAGCGCTTCCTCGAGCTGTTATAATTGGTGAACTAGGAAGAGCAATAAAAATAAGCCTTTACGAGAAATCACATCTGGCTATAGTTTTTAGGAGCAGTAACAGATGTCCTTACAAGGTCCAATTCTTCCAGAGCCAAGAGAGCCGAACATACAGACGACCTCATCAAAAAAGGACGTAAATAGGTAAAGAAGACTCACTAATGGTTACCTGATACGAGTTTGTAGGAACATATAATGCTGTCCCGCTCTGTACAATTGCCATTTAAACGTTAACTTGTTGGAGCAAAGAGTTTTTCAAGTAGTCAACCACATACTTCAGTAAATACATGCATGAAAAACTCGTATCAGTGACCACACCATCGATCGGAATTTTGTGGGTGGGTATGCAGACGCACTAGTCGTTCGTAAAATATTTAGCCTTTGCTTACTTTAGGCAAGATATCACTATTCTGGGCGAACTTCCGAGATATTTGCTACTCAATATTGATGATCTTTGCGCCGAAAGAACATCAATTATGGTTCAACTGAGTTTTAAACGAGAAGTCGGAGTCTTCGATGACAAATCTTCTTCGACATCCAACTGATGGTTAAATCAGTTAGGTCTTTTCCGGATAATTTATCTATGCACCGGCCTAGAGCCCAGCACAAAGTGAAAACTTCAAGAATACGATGAAAGAGACAGAAACTACAGACGACGTAAGATATTGAAAAACAGAGTACAGTAAAGCATAAATGGTGTTACTTATCTTTACACGATTTATGGCTGGCTGCTAACGATTTTCTTAGAAAATAGTGAAAAGTGTGTATATAAACCTTTAAGAACCGCAGAATATAAAAGCATATTTGTTTCGCTCCCTTGCGCATAATGTCCTGAAGGCACTTGTACTGATAATTAGGGCATTGTAAATTTTTTGCTTAAAATGATCTGATGTTTCTGAATTTTACCGGCAACGAATCTATTTACATTTTGGCCCTGAGAATTTTCCACGTTCAACAAGGTACTTTTAATCAAAATTTATTGAAGAATGATAGAGATACAGTATGTTGAAAATTGAATACACACTTATATTTTTCTAGTTTTTTTGTTTGAAAGAAAAGATTTATTACATGGGTGCGTTTCGACTTCGTCTCATCAGAAACCGACACTAACATTTTGTCGGAATAGAGCCGGCTTGACGCAAATCCCTAAAACTAAAACACACTTTGTGTTTCGATCGAACGACTGGTCAGACGTGATGTCCTGTCCGAGCAGAAGTTCTGCCTAGCCTAGCAGAAGTTTATGCCTATAAAATTTTCGTCCTAAATTTTGGTGTTTACCCAATTTTTTCTCCTTAGGGTGACATATAGCATAGAAAAGATTTGTTGTATTTTATGATAGGGATATTCAGTGCAGAGCTCCATCACCATACTGATGGCAATTCTGTTTAATGAGAGAGTATAATTTAAAAGCATTTAAAATGACTAGCGATGCCCATTACTCACGGTTCTCACTGACCAGTAATTTCAACAGTGAGATGGTTTTTTCTGTTTAAATTTTTCTTTTAAAACATATTTGTCAAAAATATTGCTCTCTCCAGAGAGACGAAGTTGAAGTATATTCACAATGACCGTTGTTTGCGCCTATGTCCAATTTCTTATCAACACAGTAATAGGGTTTCACTGTACCCACAACATAAGTGCCATCGGCATGCCCTTTAGATCAGATTGATTCAGCGTAGTGGTAGTGAGGATATTTTGCCTTTCTGTCAGTCATATATCGTCGTCAGTATGTGTTTCCGGTCAGAAAAGGGTTTCCGGTTGAACCAATCTACAGTCATCAATGGGTACAGCAGGACTATAAAAGCCTAGCTCGCAGCAGTTCAAGCACGTTCTTACGTTTGTACTTTATACGTTAGTTAGTCAATACTGTGTGTTCATCATTCGTTAATATAAGTTAAGTAAAGTAGTTTGTTCTTTATCGTCAGTCCGCCATTTTGTCCGTGAAAGTGATTAATATATACCAATAGTAGTTTATCGTACCCGCGAGTTTTACTCCACCGCTACCGAAACAGTTTTCCCTACAAAAACAAATCCGACACCTCAACAGACGCTTGAATGTGCGTTAACAACCGTCATTTTATTTGCAGCATGAATACGGTGACGACGGTCATTATTAATAACAATAAACCAGTGGTGACAAACGTATCAAATTAAATATTCATTTTAGTATGAAATTCTATAACTTATGATACGTGCATTTTATAAGCATGTATTCGATTTTCAATTAGAAAAAATATATTAGTGTAACTATAATGATTGTAACTAGCGTTACAACTGTCGTGTACTTTGAAGCAATATGGTAGCCTTTAGACATACATTTATTTTCTTTGATTTTCAGAATAACAACCAACACCTTCAACCAATCCTTTCTTTCAGGTAGATTTCCTATGAATTGAATTTCGGATGAGAACATGTTAATTCTCATATTGTTCAGATATCATTTTATGCCCAGCATATATAATCAAATTTCAAAAGTGATTTCGCGTTATATTCATTTCGGATACTTTGTAAAGAAAAAATGCTGTTTGTTTTCGAGTACTATTTTAATGACTGGGTCAGCATATCTGGTAATAATACAAGCCTGTTGTGTATAATTCATAAGTGTTACAACAATATTTTCATAACATCAATATAAATTTCAATCGCCACTAATTCATCGGTTCAAATTTTTCCAATCATACATAGATGGACTACTACTTGACTTCACCCTAGTGAGAAATTTTGGTTTTTACCAAATTTTTCTCCTTAGGGTGAAATATAACATAGATACTTGACTACTTGTTGTTGCCAGAATTGCGAGTTGAGGATGTGACGTTTTTCTAGAAATCTAATGAGTCCAAATATCAAAATCGTGTCGTTGTCGATGCTCAACTTCAAGGAGTTTGAGTTGTATTTGAATATCTATTTCGATCGTAGCCTCCGTTTTGGGATCCAGTTTTCCTCCAAAGAGCTCCGTTAGGTAATCGGTTATGTCTTGATCCTCTACTGAGATATTTGCCTGCTCCAACGAATGGTTCTGTTTAGCAAAACCACCGATGATTTGCATTCTCCTACATACGTTTGATATATAGTTCTGAAAAAAGGATGATATATTTCGCATATATACATCAAATATATCATGGAACAGTATTGGTGCATTGAAGCATCCAGAATAAAACTAATTACCTGGATTTCGAATTTCTCATCTGAACTGGAGAATGTGGAATCTAAATAGTTAAACCTGGGGTCGAAAGCAAGCGCTGCCTTGAATAACATTGTTCCTCTAAGCATTTCAAGTCTTTTTTCGAGTGTATCTGCCAAATGTTTTGAAAATCGATTGTCTTTGAGCTCACGTACATTCTTTAGTGCTAGTATCCATTGCATGTAGAATTTACTAAATACTTGATGCTGCGATTGTAGCAGTTTAGTCATTTTATGTAGAGGAAGAAATGCAGTTTCGTATTCCTTCATGAATGTCCAATCATCTTCGGTTAACTCTGAAATAGAATGTTTCTCTATTTAGTACAGCACAACTCATAAAGTAACAAACATTTGGTATCGATACTCACTTAGCTCCGAAAAATGATCTTGCATCGAAGAGAAAAACGATTCTTGCTTAATGATGCTCCTTATCATTTTGTACTTGCCGCTCCACCTGGTGGGGAGGGAATGATGCTTGATGGAAATCCATATAACTTTTATATTTTATTTTTCTCAAATTCTTTGAAAAATCTGTAATACTTTTGATGTTAGAGTTAGTGTTCTTTACAACATCGTTGAGTGCCAGTTGTAGCGTGTGCAGTGCGCATCGCACGATATTGAATTGGTCGCTTAATTCTGCTTCAAGTTCCATGGGAAACTCATCGTCGCTGGAATATTCATCTAACATTGACTCAGTAAACAACTGTCGCAGATGCTTCACTGCCGCAAGCATATTAGTTCCATTATCCGTTGTAATCGAATGTATTTGATCGATGGATAGTTCATAGCGCTTCAATACATCCAGTATTTTGACCTTGAGATGTTTTGCCTTTTGGCTTTCGGTGACTTCTATCATGGCTTAAATAAAAAAAAAGTTCAGTTAGTTCAATTATTTGTTAAAAACCATAATTCATCTTACCTAGTGTTCTTGTCACAATCGAACTGTTCAATTCATGTTGAGCATTCACACCCAATATGTGACGACCGTGTCGCTGCGCAGAATCGATTTTAATAGATATGAGGCGCCCTTTCATTTGTTGGTGAATGCACATCACTGTTTTCTCCGTAATTTCTTTGAGGTAGATTTTTATATTTCGTCGCTTCAACGAAATACCAAGAGCTTGCGTTATTGGACCCGTAAGCAGACGCAAACCTTTCCAATCCATAGCACTAAGAGGAAGATTATGGTTTGTTATCAACCGAATGCACGCTTCGACAAATTGTTGTCTATCGATTGCCACTAATCGCTTGGCCACAACACGGGTCCTTTTCTGCGGAAGGTTTTCCGATTCCGTGATCAGTCCATACAAAACTGCTGCATTCGGCTGCAATACTCGGACGTGCCTGATGAAATTGCCGCTATCGTAGTTTTTGATAACGGTTCAATGTTGCAAATGAACCTTCCACTTTCTTGTTTCACGAACTCCCACGCAATATCAGCAAACGTCCGCCTTTTCCGCTGCGCGATTGGCTTTGTCGATGGACCAGCATTTGTATTCATTATGGCTCGCTCACTGTTTCGGAACACGTTTAAAATTTTGAAGGTTTCAGAATATTCTTGCACGTCGCCGATTTGTTTTGATTATATGATTGCAGGGGTGCCAAAATTTCAGTTTGAACAGAGATGTCCAAGTGATCACACAATCTGGGTGATTCGATTCAAGTCGTATGACTTATGATTATATATTCTGGTTTCAATTTAAAACCGAAATATAGTACCGACAAGTGAATTTTGTTTTTTGTCCCATATTTCAGCATGCGCAATGCGCATCTTGTGTAACGCACCCCCATGTGAATAATGCACACAAGCCGCAGCTTAGTTTCGCACGCTGAAAATAGAAGAAAAATAGAAAGGCGCAAGTAAAATACGTCGATTTTCAACTGCAACCAGAGTAAATTGCAGTACTGAGACAATATTATAGACTTATTGAAGCCAATATTATAGTTGGAAACACATTATCGTCCACGATAGCATGTTTTATTCTAACAAGGAAAATAATCTAGAACAACTGGATTTCCGTTTCGATTCTCTCGTCTTAGGCCTACTATTTCCGAAAAATGTATTTGTCAATTTAAATTCGTTTCGGGAAAACTTCAATATAATTATTAGCAACACTGCGTATCTGGTTTTCTCGCAATACGGTGAGAAGTGAGAATGATATCTCAGTATTTATACTGTCAGTTTCTCTCATTCTCTCGCATTGTTTTCACAAGAAATGGTAGACTGATAAATACATTTTGTATCCGAATAACAGGCTGTGTCATTTGAGATTTGTGATGGTAATTCATCGTTTACCGTTTGTATTCAATCACCTTCATGAAAATGCACAGCACTGGGGATATTTTCAAAGGCTTAGTTTACCATTTCAGAGCCAATAAATCAAAAAACGAAATGAGTTTGATGCGGTGCACAGTGGGACGGAATCAAAAAAAGCCGGACATTGATATTTGCGACGAAACCATTGTCTATGGCACTTTGATGTCTTCGGAAAGGTTTCTTTATTTTTTGAGTAGTTTAATATAATTTTGGAAAGTTTTGATTTTAGGGGGTATATACGCAGATGAAAAAAATAACTTTGCAAGTTGTTGCCAATATTAATAGTCATGTATGGAAAGTTTGTAGACGAAATGATTTTATGAAACTTTGTTGAAGTAGCGAAATGGCTATCTGTTAAGCGAAAAAAGATATTAGGTGAAGTTGAAGTACAGGTCGGAATACTCCCTTAAAAAGTGTTTTTTATTGTAACTTTTTTATTTGATTTTTTACAGTTTTTCGATGTTCTGGAAAGTTGTAGATGCTTTTAAAACACACCTTTTTTTGAAATAGACCAACTCGCTATCTCTTCGTTTTTAGGATGTATACCTATGGAGTTTTTCATTGATTCCTCTGACTCGGTGCCAGTGTTTTACTCTGTAACTTTACCAATGAAACAGTTTTGTACAACTCAGAGTGCATTTGGATGTATGCGTTTCTGCCTGCTGCGATTTTTTTCTCATCTGACAGTTGCAGAATTTTTAATTTGGTGGCATATGCTGTTGCTGGACAGTTTCGAAAAAAGTGGAAAGTATTTTTATGAAAATGGCGACAATTAATTTGAATGATTTTGATCTAGTTTATAAAAGTCCCAATGAGCTATTGGTTGAGAAAGAAGATGTTTTCATTCAACACAAAACGAGGTAAAATTCGTTATTATTCGTGAACGTATTATTCAATATACAATTTTAATTAAAATATTTCAGTGATGAAATCATCAACGTTAGAAGGATCGACGTAGCAGACTTTTTTGGCATACCGTTGCATGTTCCGGATGATGAAGATAACAGCGAGAACAGTGAACTACCGACAGTTGCGAGTTCTGTTCAGGGTTTTTCTAAAGCAGAAGTTGGAAATGCTGCATGGACAGACGGAGCTACCAAGTGCTTGCTGGAGGGTTACAAGCATGCAATACCTCAAGTTGGTCCGATGAAAAAATTTCAGAGAAAAAAAGACATGTGGAGTGCTCTGGCTGCGGATATCAATAAAACCTGCAGTACCAGTTATACAGGACCTCAAACAGAGAACCGTTACAAAACGGTGCTAAAGAGGACCAAAAACACCCTTTCAAACAACCGAACTAGTGGAGCGCAGCGATCGGTTGATCCATATCAAGATGAAATGGTGGCGATAATCCAACGAGATGATTCAATTGTACCCGAGGTTCACGTCAGTCAGGATCAAATTGCAAGGAAATCCCCAGCCCTGGAAACATGTTCAATGTCCGCAAAAGTCCCAAAATCTAGAAACAACAATGTCTCAAAGTCCTCATTCATGACTGAGTTGTTAAAAGACAGAGAGAGAATGCATCGTGAGAAAATGGAAGCAAAGAAAAAAAGACACGAAGAAAAAATGGATATACAAAAGGAAAAACTTGTATTGATGAGGCAGAAAATATTATTACAGGAAATGCTCCTAGAAAAACTAAATGCCTGCAAAGACATTGGCACTGTTTAAACCGATCGGTTTTGAGGTCAATCAATTTGCCATTGAATTATATGATTTCTGTTTCGATTATTATAATTTTCTTAAATGATTTCACAATAAATTATTTCTAATGTTGGACATATTTTGTAATTCTTTAATGGATAAAAGGTACAACGATACTGTATTTGAAATAATTAAAATTTGAGGTAAAATATTACTAGTTTACTAGCAGCTATATTTTTTCTATAGTGAGTTGGCAATTTCATTTCGTTTAATTTCTCCCAATCTTCGTAGCGCCGCAGCACGATTGTCCATTCGACGAGATCATTCTGGGATAATTCGTTCTCCTATTTCACCTTCCTCAGGGATGTTTTCTGTTGACTGATTACTGCTTTCGGACGTAGCCATGTGGTCACCTGCGCATAAATTGTGCAGAACGCAACAAGCGAGTACAAACAGAGCCATTCTCTCCACAGAATGAAAATCAAGTCGCATCAATTGTCTAAACCTTGTCTTTAGTAAACCGAACACATTCTCGATTGTTACTCGCGTCTGACTAAACTTCAAGTTATAGTTTCTTTGCATATTGCTAAGATTTCCGTAATCCTTGAACGGAACCAAAAGAAACTCGCGCAAAGGGTATGCTGCGTCTCCAAGAATGTGAAATTGCTGACCGCAAATTCGTGGAAGTTTCTCACTTATAAAAGAATTCTCAAAAATGCGTGCATCATGCATGCGACTGGAATAACCAACATCGACATCTATAAACTCTCTCTTGGCGTTACATACTGCTTGCAACGTTATCGATAGCTGATCGTGCCTGTTTACATATGTATGAGCCATTTTGCGCGCCGGTTTCCTAATTGATATATAACAGCCATCCACGCACCCAAGTACATTTGGGAATTGAGCAATCTGAAAGTAACATAGGCCAACAAAGAATAAAAGGTTTATTTGGCTAAACTTTAAACTGTAATTAGCTTGTTATCAGTTTTTCAGTAAAGAAGACTAACAATCCCGAGTAACACAAAATTAATTGTATTTTTAGATGGAGAGAAAAAAGAGCAGGTTTGGGGCCCAATCTGCCCGTAAGGAGGGATAAATTCAGTGAAGCGAGTGCTTTTTCTTGAATCCCGCTTTTGGAGGCCAGATTCAAAAACTATTCTACATATTGACATGATTCATGGTTTATTTGGAATGGTACAACACCATTATATTCAAATTTTTGACAAGATCGCGGCCGTAAATTGAATACTCATCCAGTAATTTGCGGAACCAGAAAAAAGTAGAGTTGACCATGCGCGAGATTCTACAATTGGCAATAGCGTGTTTTAGTCCTCAGACTTATTCTTAAATATATTGTTATACGTTTCGAGGTTATTTTAAAAATTTGGAATAAAAAGTTCTTTCCCAAAAGAAATTCAACCATTTTTGAATAATATTTTTTGCGGTTCTTATTTCTCATGAAGTAGAGAAATTAATTTATATAAATTGAAATAATGCAATCCATTTCATATTAAAATTTGCACGATAGAAAACGTAAGCACTAATGTTGGGAAATTTGGTCAAGATTTTTAAATGGTACCTACGTTAACACAAATGAAATGTTTGGAAAAGTTTAGAGCTATAGTAGCTTCTACAGTCAATTACAAAATTAAGATTTTATCTAGAGAATGGCAAGGCGCTGATATTAATATTGTCTGCAGCCATCGAATAAGCTGTATGGGTAATTGTTTAGGTTCTTCCTCTATAAGAGGATTTTTTAGAAATATGTTATTTTAGTGTTATAGGGGCGGAAAGTAAAAATTGTAATAATTTGTTTTATAAACCTAAACAATATATTCTACCAACTAACCTTACTAATACAGTGAAGACCCGTTTTTATTGATTAAAATGAAAAATAAGGCGATGTTAAAAAGTTATAAATTAATTGAAAAAATAAATTGTGTCAAATAAATAATATGGATGAAATGAATAAATCTGAAAAATAGTCAAATTATTAAAATGAAGAAACTAAAAACATGTATGAACTGAAAAAAACAAAGAGCATGCTTAGAAGGAAAACAACGAAAGAAATAAGTTAAATTAATGGTATGAATGAAATGCACGAAAAAATAAACTGATCAGAGTGATTCCAAAGAATGAAATGAATAAAATAGATTAAATGAACCCAAATGAACAAAGTGAATAAAAATAATTCTGAATAAAATAAATAATTAAAATGCAAAAATCATATACTTAAAACTAGTCAAATATTCAAAATGAATAAAACAAACAAGACGAATACTACGAAAAAGAAATGGTTCAAATTTTAAGGATAAGTATTTAGTTTGTTGGAAACGCAAGCACCGTTGAATGTGTTACTTGATATAAAACTGCCCTTGATGGATAGGCAAGCTTGGCATTACAAGTCTTAATTTTCTGCGAATAAATATGTTTCTAGTTACATTGGCCATGAAAAGAAGACATTACATCCAACGCCTCTCTACTAATTGTGACTGCCATTGAAACCAGGGATGCATGAAGCACAGCACGAGAGCCTAACACGAGCTGAGCGGCCGCTTTGAACGAACCAAAAGCAATAAGCACTGACACCCGCTCGTGCTAGGTAACCTTCGTGCTGGAGCTGTAGGATTCGAAGAGCTAGCACAACGAGTTAGCACGATAAGCTAGCACTATGAGCCAGCTCGGTAAGCTGGCACGAGCAAGCTCGGTGAGCTAGCTCAGTGAGCTAGCACGAGTTAACTCAATGAGCTGGCACGGTAAGCTTGTCCGATGAGCTAGAACGGTGCAGTAGTGTAAGCTATGGAATGAAAGAATAGGACAAAGCAAGAACTATGCGTTGGTGAATGTGCGACAGGTTGCTGAAAAACGATGCAGGCATCATTACTCACACTAACGCGTTGTTTTTTTATTCTGCTTTGCTATAGCTGAGCTATTGCTCCATGCAGCGTGCTAGCTATCACCGTGCTAGCGAGGGCTCTCGCTCATCGGTGCTCGCGCTACTTGCTAACTCTAGCTCATCGGAAACCAGCGCAAGCACTAGCTCAATGAATTTAACGCTGACACATTATGAGTCAGTGCACAGCAATAGGACACGGAGCAGCACCGTTCTTGTGCATGCCTGATTGAAACATCAATTGAATTTTACTTAATATAAAGCAAAAATGAACAATAGACCGGCAACAATTTTGACTTTTTTTTCGGAACACTGTTAAATCAAACGGTAATTGGCTTCACATACCATTTGTCAAATATGAGCTTTTTCCGATAACTCTAGTTTACTCACAAGAGTTTTCAAGTTTGTATGTGGAAATATATGAAAAATTGGCAAAAGAATCAATAAATTCAGTAAAAAATGACAGTATCATCTTGTGCATCCCAAAATCTGTAAATATATAGCTTAAAGTGCAAGGATCAACATTGCCGAAGACTGCCAATTGATCCTATTTTGCAGTAAAAAGATATTCTCATATAAAGTTATGCGTTGCCTCTCTGTCTCGCACATGCTTAGAATAGGAAATTTCAAAAAAAAAAATCCGTTTGTCTTCAAAATTAAATAACTTTGTCGGGGAACCTCCAACCAACATGCATGCTTCACTAAAGCTGTTCGTTATAAAATAAGCTACGCCACCGTAAGTTTTGAGGTATAAAGAATTACTGTGGAATTTTTTATTGGAATTTGATTTTTGATTTCTGACTTTCCATATATTTCACCATAGAAACTTCTAAACTCTTGTGAGTGAACTAGAGCTAAAGGAAACATCTCATATTTGGCAGATGGTTTGTAGAGCTAATTACCAATTGATTAAGGAGTGTTCCGAAAAAAGTTAAAAAAAAGTTGCCGGTCTAATGAACAACGATAAGTTACAATGTTTCTTGTACTTGTATCCCCCATCGAGAATGGGGTCTTTAGGAGACTTCTTTTCCCGGATCTAATTCGTGGATATTTTTGGGCTTTGATCCGTTATACTTCATAATAGTTCATACCAATACAATGAATATATATTTTCAATCATATCATCACAAAAGAGATGTTATTACTTTTCACATGACATATTTGAGCATATGATTCATTTAAAATACAATTCAGATACGAAAAGTTTAAATAACGCATGTGGAATGTCTCTTCTTAAAATTTTCATCTTCAAATATCCATATTACCCAGTTAAGTTACATATTTTTCTAGATAGCCATGAATTCCCTTAATTAGGGTGTATATAAAAGCTCTGAATAGAAATAAATTAAATTGGATTTGATGTAGTTTTTGAATTTTGGTCGCCTGCCAACCCATAGTTCCACATTTCGGAGGGATACACGTTTCATCTTGAGGGTGCGAACATTTGAAAATAGTTATGGTTTTCTCATAATACAAACATTTTGATAGAGTGAGAGAGTAAGTGAGAGAGTCAGTGAGAGTGAGAAAGGGAGAGGGGGCGTGTGAGAAATGGAAAATGATGTTTAGTGCCGTGACCTTATATTTAAAGGTATATATGCGATATATTGATTCCTTACATCCTTATTGTAAATAATGTAAATAGTAATTTTACGCCATAACCAGTATAAATAACATATATCTTGCAAAAGAGCTAAATTTTCGTTAGAGTTTTGGGATTCAAAAATACAGTTGCTTTCGGTGATGCCGTGAGTATAATTATATGAGAAATCTTTTATCTCACTACTAGGTGATTTACTTGATGATCTACGTATTAATATACCATCAACATTTTTCTCACGATTGAATGCATAATGCCTAATTCAAGGGATAAATACATGAAATCTAGAAAAAATTATAATTTTTTTTTAAATTCATTATAAACATTATTTTGTCTTTGAAATGAACTTATATATTATTTTTTGAGAAATAGCTCATTTATTATAGAGGTAATTCAACATTTTTTTAATGTCGAATTTCTTGAATCACGTAGATGTGTTTTCATACACCGATATTCAAAAGCGGTTTAGTTTTGCCCCTAAACACCAGTAAAACAATACTCTGTATGAAAAGGTCTCCTTTTTAATTAGTGAAAATTGGTAAGCGAGGAATGAAAATACAAAATGTTTAATATTTCCGCCGCTCGTGAACGGATTTTGACAATCTATAGCTTGTTCGAAAAGTATTTTCATAAGCTTTTTACTTCTATCTAGTGCGCGATAGGATTGCTCTGTTCGAAAATTATTCGCTAAAAACCCGTTTTACATTGATAAGATCACCCATATCTCATAAAGTAAACAACATCGAAAAACCAAAAATAATAGTGTCAAATGGTAACGTTAGGCCTAGTTAGGATCGGTTCAGCCATTGCTGAGATAATTGTACATACATTCATACATACACACATACAGACATTGTCTCAATTTGTCGAGCTGAATCGATTGGTATATGAGACTCGGCCCTCAAGGCCTCGAAAAAGTTTAGTCGACTCCAAGGACCCGAAGCAGCGTAAAACCGCTGAGGATTCACCGGACGAGGTGGTCGCATATCCGTTGTCAGAAACGCAAGCAAACCTGTAATTCGCAAGATTGCCTAGTGTACACAAACTTAGCGACTGTGGCTAGTTTTAGCACTCACATAAAAAGATACAATATTTCATTGTTATTACTAAATATTGTCCTACTGTAACTAAATTAAACATTGCCACTACCTAATGTGGCTATGCCACATCGCTTTTATATGAAGGTTAGATCCTATGTGTGAGTATACCGGGTAAACGAGTGGATCGCAGTTTATTGCGTTTCCGACGGCGAGCAGGCATCCACCACGTCCGGCGATTCTTTGGACTCGGCTATTCGGTCAAGTCACATCATACTAACTACACAAAAAAATTTAATTTTCGAGGGCACAATGACACTATTAGCAAGGCTAGCTACTAAATACAACATATTTTTTAAGTTTATAAATAAACTACTAAATTTTCGATTTCCGCCGTTTTTTATAAATCTATAACACTTTACAGAACTAAAATAACATTTTTCTAATAGAAAAAAAATCCCGTTGGCAGTGAAATAAGTACCTAAAGTAAACAATTACCGTTGTATGTTGTTTGATTTCATTACCGCAAAACGGTACCTTTGCAGTAATTGGTTTCAAATATTAATTTCAATTAATCAATTGCTAATTAAAATACCCAGCTAAAAGTTACCTGCTGGAAATCATTTGACGTTTGATTTTTTTCCTCTTCAGTATTTGGAAATTTTATATATCGTTGAGCAATTTGAGAAAAAAAGTCCAAAATATATCCAAAAGTTCGATATACGGTTGATTGAGTAATGTTGAACAAATTAGCAACTTCTCGGTACGAGTCCTTGTTTGCTGCAAACCTTTAATAGTAAAATTAAGGGCACTTGCTGTTACAATTTACAAATAATGTGAATTACCACAAAAAGCTCAGCATTTGTTTCTCAGCAGGGACTACATGTCTTCCACCGCGCTTCTTAACTTTGAAGAAACACGACGATTCAAATTCTTCGATCAGCGCGTATGCAGCCGTTCTCGTGAGCCGGAAGTGAGATTTGAACTAAGGATTATTAGCTTATTCACAGTTAAATCCAGATTAGAATCAATTTACCTCGTGATCCGAGTACTTATAAATCACATCACCAACAAAATCTTCAACCTTTTTTCGCTTGCTTCTTACAAGTCGTTCAGTGAAATAGGCACCAATATCCGAAGAATAATCTTCAGATGAAGATGTAGACTCACTGGAACACGAGCTTTCGTCGGAACTGCTGGACGAATCAAAAATTTCGGCAATCAAATCTTTAGTATTCATCCTAAAATATTCTCTCAAATTGACGTTGTTGTTATTTATTGTTTTGTTGATCTTTTATTGGTATTAGTGCGCTCGCTTGCTGCTCTGAAAAAAAACTGAGTGCAAAATTGCTGCTCGCGAATTGCACCAGGATTGCATTTTTTTCGTGCAGTGCACATCAATGAAACATAGGGCACTTATTTTGAATGCTCGACTGCACGAAAAATGCAGAAAAAGTGCAAAAAACTCCACCAGTGGAATCAATGAAAAACGCCACTAGTATAGACTAGCGTTTCAATAAATTATTTGTATTATGAAGCATGAAAAATAAACTATTAGAAATTAGTAAACATGTGAAATATTATAGTTCATTCCATATATTCCGACATCTAAAGTTAATTTTTTGTTATTAACATGCTCATAAGTCATCAGTGCAGTGGCGTAGCCAGAAATTTGATTTGGAGGGGGTTTTGATGAAAATCGCAAATTTTTTGAAACAATGCTAAAATTTAATATGAGTTTGATAAATTATTGAAAACTCAAAAACATAAGTAGTCTAACAGATGTCATTCCAGTCTACAAACAAGAAGTTTCAACATGGAACAGTTTTCAAACCTCTATAGATTATTTTCTTGTATAATATGTCAATGAAGTCAAAAATTGCGATCTTTTAAAGTGGGATAAATGATCTAAAAAATTTTCAACGTTCAAGATCACCTAATATAATAATCCTTGACTTTGAAGGTTTGACAACTTCGGGAAGTTATCAACATAAAACAGCGCCTGCTTTGATTTAGAAATTTTAGTGATTAACTCTCATAGAGGTAATTATGGTGAATTAATTTTTCAAAAATATTAAGAGACATGGTGCCTTCAGCAAAGTTTTTGATAATGTCATTTCAAACAATTTTGTTGAAAATATGAAGGCTACATGAATTCAACATATAGGGATGTAAATGGACTGGGCCTGCTATATTTCTTCTTAGTGAAGAAAAATTTAGGCGAGAACTATTTTTTTCTGCGCTACGGATAAAATTGTTTGAAGCAATCATTGCGAGTTGAGAACACAAAACCAATAACTAAATTATGGATGGATGGAACTGAAACTTGCGTTTCGACTTCATCTCATCAGAATCCGACACTAACTTGGTGGGCGGACTAAGCTTGCGCCGAATTGATGCTAGCTCCTGAAAATGGAATCACTCTATGTGTTTTTGAGTCCTTTTAATATCTGGGAATTATTTGTTTTAAATCCAGTTCCCTTATTTTTTTTGTAAGCTTCAAAGGCACCTTGAACGCAATGTGAATTTATTATTTAATTACCGCAGAAGAGATTTATCAAACACAGTAAATTCAGAATAGCTTGTTGTAAAGGTTTTCTACTACTATATTTCGATACTCTGAATATGTGGGATATTTATGTCTTTGACAAAGTTGTTTGAAATAGCACTTTCGAAAACTTTGCTGGAGACATTAAGTCTCGACCCAAATTTGGTTGAAGAGTAATTCTTGTCTATAATTACTTCTAGGAGGATTAACCGTCAAAATTATTCTATCAGCAGATGAACAGTTTTACGTTTTGAAATTCTTCAATGTTACTTAACATCGAAATTTGGCAGTTTCGAATGAATGTGATCGTGACCGTTAAAAATTTATCGAGCATTAATTTAACTTTTCTTCATTAGTCAACCTCACAACTTGCAGTACTAGTACGTAGCACACAAAATTTTAGTACGCCATTCATTGAATCCTGCTAAGAGGCTATTCATATAGTTGATAATACAACAAAAATCCAAATCTCATAAAACCGATTCTGACCTGCTAGAGACAAAATTACATCAGCTTTCAACTAGTTTCTGAAATGTTATTCTTGTTGTTAACCATATTAAATTGTTGTCTAAATTCTACACAATCTAAAAAAATACATTTTCAGCAAATGTTGAAATGTATGTAAGTTTTCGGTAATCAAGCTTATGTTTTATATGCAATCAACCTATTCAAATTTAGATTCCCATTCGAAAAATTGTCTCTAATCCATATTTTGAAGCATCTTTCCAAAATGAGCTCATAATAATTCAGACAGTTATTTTATTTTACATTGAAGTAATTTGACAACTATGGGATTTTGGCTAAGAGATAAGTTACAAGATCCCCTTCCCACAATTTTCCAAAAGTTCTCATGACGGTTTAAACACAGTTCTCAATGTAGTGATCAGAGAATATTTTTCCAAAAATATTTTGTGGAATATTAAATTAAATTCGTCAGCATCAATTTTTTTTTCAATCCAATTAATTTTGGTTTGGGGGGGTTTTAACCCCCAAACCCCCCCCCCCCCCCTGGCTACGCCACTGCATCAGTGTCCTGCCAATTATCTTCTTCGTCATTGGATGAACAAGGTGTTTCGTTGCTTAGAATATTCGGTTATATTTATATCTTGTTCATCCAATGACGAAGAAGATAATTGGTACGACACTGATGACTTATGAGCATGTTAATAACAAAAAATTAACTTTGAATGTCGGAATATATGGAATGAACTATAATATTTCACATGTTTACTAATTTCTAATAGTTTATTTTTCATGCTTCATAATACAAATAATTTATTGAAACGCTAGTCTATTTTACCCCACATTATTCCAGGGATCCCATAAGATCCCCCTTTGATTTATATTTGTATCAATAGGGTATTTCTTGCTGAAAAACAAAAAAATAAATTTAGCTACTACAACCTGCTACTCTACAAACCATAGTCCCTTAAAATTAGCCCAAAAATTCCAAAAAAAACAAACATACATCCTAAAAACGAAGAGATAGCGGGTTGGCCTTTTCCACAAAAAGGTGTGTTTTGAAAGCATCTACAACTTTCTAGAACATTTAAAAACTGTAAAAAATCAAATAAAAAAGTTACAATAAAATAACACTTTTTAAGGGGGTATTCCAACCTGTACTTCAATTTCACCCAATAACTTTTTTCGCTTAACAGATAGCCATTTTGCTACTTCAACAAAGTTTCATAAAATCATTTCGTCTACAAATTTTCCATACATGACTTTCAATTTTGGCAACAACTTGCAAAGTTATTTTTTTCATCTGCGTATATACCCCCTTAAATCAAAATTTTTCAACACTTGGTAAACTACTTAAAAAATAAAGAAACCTTTCCGAAGACATCAAAGTGCTATAGCCAATAGTTTCGTCGTAAATATCAATGTCCGGCTTTTTTTGATTCCGTCCCACTATGCGGTGGTAAAGAGTGGTAGTCGAGTAGTGGTTACAAATCATAAAAGAAAAGGACGGTGGTGTCTTCAATTATTTTACATACTGTATACGCACGAGAAAATGATTAAATTTGATATGAATGGCAAAATGCTCTAGAACCCCAACTTCTCGTATTCTATCAAAGGTCGCAAATGTCTCGTTCGATTTCGATGTCTATGCCAAGACACATGCCGGTGAACTCGGGTGATTCGTAGTTATGCTGCCTAAGCTCGACCCTCATCAGCAGAAGACAAAAGTTGAGCCCGTAAGATATTAAGCCTGTTCTAATGACCCTGCCACTTCTAGTTTTCCGATCTGTATACTTCACATCCTTGCTCTCACTTGGGTACTATGATTCTAAGTTTCATAACTTTGCCTATCCAGTAATCTATAGCTAATTGATAGTCGTTAAAATGTAAAAAAAGAAAATGTGACGAAATAAAAAAAGAAAAAAGAAAAAAAAAATCACAAAACTTTAGTGCTCTAGGCCTAGCAATTTCGGTTTTACGCGTCGCCTTCAAGATATTTTCAGAAAATTGTTTTCCACATTCCTTGATAGAAGATATACGTACTTCGAAATTGAATAAAAATAGTTTTAAATTTTATCGAATTAATTTTACTGATTTTCCATCGCTGTATTTCGTTCTCTGTGCACATTGTCTAAGGAAGTAATAAGCCTGGGGTGTGCAAGGGACGTCAATCCCCACCGAATCTACTTGCAAAACTTCTGATGTTAATTCCTATAAATGGGGAAACAATAAGCTGCATTGTATTGAACAACTTATGTTAAATTGCGGAGGTATGGTCTCTGTAAGGGAAGTTTCTTGAAAGAACTTTTCCCAGGTGCTACCAACGTTGTTCGTGGCGTGAAAACTTGTCCGGCAAAAACTTGCTTCCCCCTATCTGACTCTCCGAATCAAAACCAATGGTGTTATATATACCCAAAAAAACGGTCGCACTTGTTGTGCATACGGATATCCAACTGTGAACAACAAGAAGGCGATGACGACAAGGATGTGGCTGCCAAAAAACAGTCTGAGTTATAGTGAATAATGCAGCCAATGATTCACCGCCGAGAAAAATAATATGAACACGCAGCTGCAAACTGCGTTTACAGAATCCATTGGAAGAGAAATGTTGTTTTACTTCTAGTTTCACATTGTTAAAACATAAGAGACCCACGGCTCAGTTAAGTTATCACATTGAGTCGTCCAAATAAATTCTTATATAAAAAGGTCCGCTGCTTCCAACAATTTCATTCCATTTTAGTCGGGTTGGTCCCCACTAAGAACACTAGCCTTAGGAGGGCGCTGAAATGATCGTCTACTTTATAAACTAAGTGAGGATGAGTCATAAAATAAATCAGGATAAGTGTGCCATTTCCATGTACACATTAAATTATTGTTCGATAGTAGAACTGAAAAAGAAAGCCAGAGGAACTACTAAAGGAAAGCAAAATGGTGAATCCATCAAGGACATCAGAAGACCACGCTACGGCCCTGATTCATGTCTTTAATATTTGATTTGAAATTTGGTTTCTGTGAAAAGTCCGGTGTCGGATCAGTTCCCCTAATAGGCTCGCCTACTACAACTTAACGGACACAGGAAGCTGAGTCAGGTTGCAGCCCCAACAGCAATCTGTTCATACACTTTGACAGCAGTTGGGATTAAAACTTGACTCAGTTTCGCTTCAAGCAAAAATGGCAGCGGAGTTGTTTTCGAAAGCGATGATGTAGGTAGGTGTACCTACTTTATACTGTAACATCTATAACCGTGAAAAAACGATGAGCTGCTGCTCGGTTGACGAAATGTTCCCATTGGGATCATAAACAGAACAGATTCATCTCCGGTTTAGAAAACATGCCGCAGCTTGTCCTAGGGGCCCCAGGGTTGGTTTTATGACGACAAGTTTTTTGATGTAGGATGCGGTCGCTGTCGTCGTCGTCGTCGTCTGCTGTTGAATCTCAATTGAACCCAATCATGTCCTATTTTAACCCGCTTCAGTCGCCATATAATTTAGTACTATACCAGCTTTTAATTAATCTCTGTGCACATTGCTTCTTGAGAGGGGTGTCACGTACCGACGTCTGAGGCGTACCATTTTTTCATAACTGCAGGAAGTCACGAAATAGAATCAATTGCTGTTATGGTTTATAGCTGAGTCGTTCAAATAAAGTATTGCTAGAGAATTTTTATGCGTACTTCTTGGAAAAGACGCTTGGGCACAGTCACTTTGACAGAAAATGTAGGTATAATTTGTACTTAAAAAGTATATGATGAACAAGGTCTATCTCATGGCACTTACTTGTAAAGACCAATTTATAAGCATGAGAACTTGCTAATCATGAAGAACATGGATAAAATCAGGATGATGTCTTTCTCCACCGGTAACATCTAAGACCTCCCCTATCTACAAAAATTTTCCTTCGGAGATAATTTACCCGGCATTAAATTATAAAAATGAGAATGTGCTGCGGTTTCTTTGGCGCCGTCTCGTACGCTTGATATGTTGGAAGTATAAGTAGACGGTGGAGCTAGTTTATTATATCGTAAACATGTGTCGCGTCTTTTTTATTGACCAATCCTGCACACTTAGTTGGTTTGTTTGTAGGATTTCTAGTTAAACAATATGATTACATGACGATGTTTTTGTCGATTGGTTTAGTGTACTAAACAAGGCTAGCAAAATTTTTATCGGATTGTTTGACATAAAAGCAAGCAATGCCTCACTTTCTAGCAGTTCGCTGTCGGCATTGCATGCGTGATTTGGATTTTACATTTCCAAACAGGCAATAAAGATTTGCATAATTCCTAGTCTGGGTAACATCAAGGATAAAAGAATTGAATCAAGTACCAAAAAGGTATTCGTCAGTAAATACTTAGTTTGGAAAGTGAGAATTCAGAAAGCAAAAGGTTTTGGTTACTTATTAACTCACGGCGATTGTAGTTTTTATGAATATTTGATAAAAATTAAATAAAAGTCTTGATTGATGATATAGCTATATTGTTAACAAAGATTTTAAATTTTAACCCTTACTTTTCTTGCCTTAGAATGTTGCACTGGGGTATTAATGTACCCCACATTTGATCACAATTTTCGCAGGTAAAACTGCAAACAAAAGAAATGTCCAATATATCATTTTCTTCGTTTTTTAATTGCAAAAACAGCAGAGCATGTGAAAGTACGGAATTTATTGAATTACTGATACATAAATTGGCCTAAAAAAAAAAACAAAAAAAAAATCGTTGCTTCGACTTTTTTTACAAAATTTACTATAACTTTTCAAATTTTCAACGAATTGAAAAAAATTAAATGATTCCAAAAGTTGAAAAATGGTCTAGAAACGTTGTAAAATGGAATTTCGAGATTTTTGAAAAAGTGCAATTATTTGGAAAAGTGAAAGTTGAAAAATTGGGGTTTGAAAAATACCACGAAATGGAGTGGAAATTGAAATGAAAGAATATTTCCGGCCAGTAACACATTGGTCACACACATTTTCACAGACGGAACGAAACACTAACGGCAACCGTACACTACACACACACTACACCCTAAACAAACTTTGACTCCTGCTTTCCCGATGACCAAAAGCAAACTGGCGTTACTATCTTTTCCTACTCTTACCATGAACTTTAAATTAAACTATGGTTAGGGTCCCAGGTCGGTAAATGTCGAATTCACTGCGGCTCAAAAGATAGCGTGGGGTACATTTGTACTGCAGTGCAACGTTCTAGGGTTAATAGCAGTTAGGTTTGCAACTTCTCGGTTCAGTTCCGATCTTAGACATACAATCATTTTTAGCAATTAATTAAGAATTAGACGAAGTCGACGCACACAAAAAAAAATGTTGGCAAAAATAAGAGTTTTTCACTCTTAGCAAAAAACAACCAACGCACTCTTAGCTTGAAAATAAAATTTTTATTTTGAATACTATTCTTCATTAGCTTAAAAGGAAAACTTTTATTTTGATTATTATTCTTGATTAATTTAAAAGTTTTACTTTCAACCTAATAGTAGGCGTTGGTTGTTTTTTTGCTAAGAGCGGACACTCTTACTTATACCACTACTTTTACTGTGAACCATGTTTACTGAAGACGCTGATTCCCTCTGGATAAAGACTCGGCATCTCTATCGTTTGTTACCATTCACGGATACGCAAAACTACCAAAAGTTGAGCTCTCTTGACTCAATCTCGGGGTATCGTGGAATAAGGTAAAATTAGGTAAACCGTGTTGAAGGCAGTTTCCCTTCAACGACGGCAAAAATCACAACTCATTGATAGGTTTTTTCATTCTCAACCTTGAGTTGAATATACTTAAATTTAAGTTGAATCTACCCAATTTTGAGTATATCTCAAAGAACTCAAAAGTACCTTATTCCACGGAAGACCTCGACTGAGTCGAATCTCTCGCTTTGTTTTTGACAATACTAAGAAGTGCGAAAGCGATACAAAACTCAAAAGTACCTAAATTTAAGTTAAAAGCAGTTATTCTGTGGCATGTTTTACTTTTCCGTGTTTATCTCGCAGTGTCATTCCAATCGAGCACGAGACCTGTCAAAAGCACTCAATCCGAAAGAAATCGCTTCGAATCCTTCTCGAACGATCCAGCCAAAAAGGGCAAGTTGCTGGCTAACGGGGGGCTATTGGACAACCCGGATGCACTAATTGCCCTTCAATTTACCAGCAAATTGCTGGTAATTAGGGCGCTCTTTCAATTATAACATTTGGGCGATTTGCCGCCGTCATTTTTTTACCGCCCAACCCGCCCTTAAATCGTCCCCAAATCGCCCACGGAACGCGCCATGTAATCGCCCTTAATTGCTTAATATGAAAATTACAAATAATACTTATTTTCGGACTCATTATCTACTCACATAAACTTATCAGTATACTAGGTAATCACCACCAAACTATAAGAAGAATCAATGGTGAAATTAGTATAGCACACCCGGATAGAATTTTACAATAGCATTTACCTTACAAACATTCATAAAACAATAAATATTATAGTTATTACTGTTTCAACATTGTTCGATGCCTGGTTCTCACCGTAGATACAGTGCATTCACATTAAATTTTACTGATTTCGAGAAAGAAATGCATGGAGAAAAATTAATTTTTTAATGTTAAGATACATAACCACCCCTCTTTTTTACTGTAAAAGTCAATTTTACATTGAAATTAACTGCAAAAACGTTAGAGTTTGTTTTTGTATTGTAGCATAACACTAAAACTTACTGTTAATTATTGTAAAATTACTGTACTGTCACAGTGATAATTATGGTTTTGTTACTGAACATTTCTCTTCTTGGTGCCCGAAGAGAAATGTTCAGTAACAAAACCATAATAAACTTACATAACTTACCACAATCTGACTTTCATTAAGACTTTAGGTCAGAGATCTTGTTCCACTATATACTTTCATACGATTTCACAATTTCCCACATTCGTTGGCTAAATGACTGTCACTAGACAAACAAAATACAAGCGAGAACACGCCAATTATTTAAAAAAAACAATTAAGCTTAAGCTTAAACTTAAGCCAAACATGATCCGCCATGTTTGAAAAACGCAGAAAACAACCAAGTCCATTTCAGCCGCCAGAAAATTTGTCTAAGTGTTGAAATTGCCTTTAAATCGCATTCGCAAATTGTATTTGTTCCTAGGGGCAATTAGCACAGGCGAATTGAGTCAAACGTCAAACTATTTAAATCGCCTGACCTTGTTCGTCCGCATTTTTTTTTTGAAACGCAGGGCTGATTTTGGAACAACTTGTTTACTCATTCAGCCCTTCGTTATGCAAATTTGCAACATTATGACAGATTGGCTAAGCGCGGTGTTTCGTGAAGCGTGGTCGTTCCTTTCGATCAGGAAAGGCCGCGTGTAATTTTGGGGAAATGCTCTAATATTTGCCAACTCGGATGTGCAAATTGCTCTTCAATTTTCTAGCAAATGACTGGCAATTAGGGGACTATTTCGACGCCATTTTTTCCAATTTTCCAAAAACTGACAGTGATAAAAATACAGTGCAAACAATACACTCCAAACTACTTCTACCCAATTTTTTTGCAGAAAACACCCAATAGGTTATTTTCTAAAGCTTTTTTTCGTGGTGCAATTTGATGTGAGACACCCTTTAGTCGACTTGGTCATCATGCACGACAAATAGGTTATCATCTGTGACAATTAACCCAGCAAAAGGATAGGGGCCAAAGTGATTTAATGAAATGTGTGGCCTAATTATTTCAATCATTTTTATCATTTTGACTTTTCTTACACAATTGGATACAATGGTGATTCATGCATGCGAACCTGTATGCGAAGGTGATTTTCAACGTATTTTCATTTGAATGTTTACACAGATTTTTCGGGAAAAGTAGCTTATATATCTGGTCTCTGTGACTGAAACTTTGAAAACTTGTTCCGAGGCCCGGAGAGCCGAGTTTCATGTACCAATCGGCTTAGCTCGACAAATTTGGACAATGTCTGTATGTTCCCAAAGACTACGTGAACTCTCGATGGGGAACGCTAATGATTCTTCTTACTTATAGCGAAGGTTTCAGTTGCCCATATTTACTTGAGACTGAGAACGAGTCAATTGAAATTTCTATAGCAATCACAATTAGTAGTCTTTTTTATGGTATTTGTTTGTACATAGGACTCATTATCTCCGCAACGAGAAATCCGAATAAAAAAATTGCAAACGATAAGGAAAGAGAGCAAAGAGATTGCATTATAATCAACTGCCTTTATGCTATCGACAATAACATAATCGCCAACATAGCGACACTTCACACTCTTTTCTATTTACTTCAATGCAAATGGATACTTTGAAATATGAAAGGGTACGCTATTCGCGAATAAGATAGGTAATATCTTATTCGCGAATAGCATACCCTTTCTGTCGCTGACATCTTCGAATTCAAAAACAAATTGAACGTTCGAATTTCTTGATAACTAATTAAGATCCATCAATAAAATAGTAACAATAAATACTCTTAAACGACGTCATCAAGAAAAGTAGAAAAGAAAATGAAAGGAATGGAATCGTTAGCATTGTAAATTACTTAATTATTCTTTAAATATTGGAATTTTACCAAACATTCCAAAGCGTTCTGAAACATTGGATCTCAAATTCGAACAATTCGTTTTATTCATTTAATTATTTAAATTATTTTTTTCAATTCTATTTTTTCAGTTTATGCATTTCGTGGATTTTATTCGTTTTGTTTATTTCGCTCATTTTGAATATACGCCTAATTTAAAAATTTGATCATTTCATTTAAATCATTCAGTTTCTTTTTCTTCATTTGAGTTCATTTTATCTATTTTATTCGTTTCATTCATTGGATTCATTTTGATTAGATGACCTATTTTGTAAATTTCATTCATATCATCCTAGATATCATCTATTTAACTTCCTTTATTTACCGTTTTCATTGTTGTCTTTTTAATCATTTTCTCCAATTCATACGTTTTATTCAGTTTTTTTCATATTATTAATCTGACTACTTTTTTCAGTCATTCATTTTAATCATTGAATTAAATTTATTGTTTACTTTTTCTTCTTTTCATTAATTTTACCAATTCTATTTACTTTACTTATTTTGTTTATTTCACTCTTTTTATTGATTTATTTTTTATTTCATTCATTTTGTTAATTCTATTATATTTACTTTGTTCATTTATTCATCATATACATACTTTTATCAATTTTTTAACATTTTAATTTTTTCCAGTTCAAAAAGAAGAAAAATATTGGTAAAAATAAGTGTTCCGCCAACTGTTTGGTTAAAAGCAAAACTTTTAAATCCACCTGGAATAAAAGTCAAAATAAGTTTTCCTTTTAGATATTGAAGAATTGTAATGAAAATAAAAGTTTTATTTTCAAACTAAGAGTTTGTTGTTTTTTGCTAAGAGCAAAAAACTTATATTTTTCCAACATTTTTTTCTGTGTGCACACTTTATTCAGTTTCATCATTTTATTCATTTTATTGATTCTGTTCGGTCATTCCTTTTATTCATTTTAACCAATTTATCAGTTTGATTCAATGACAGCGCCGGTGGTTGAGTGGTAAGCGTGACCGCCACTCGTTCTAGTTGATCTGGGTTCAATCCCAACCGAGGTCGTTGAGATTTTTCTGAGGTGAAAAGATCTGTGGTCACGTCTTCCTTCGGAAGGGAAGTGAAGCCGTTTATCCTTTGTTCGTGAGTTTGATGGATCGATATCTAGTCACCTCTCTAGCGTCGGCAAAGAAGATGTAAAATCCGACTTCTATACTTACTAATATCTCCCCCTCCCGTGATACTTGTGGAGTGCGCAGTAGGTAGGTATATACGGCCTCTGGCAAAAGGAAGTATCGGACTAACATTCCTTCCCTTTCCTTCGGCGATCTACGTTGGGCCCTGGCCGGCGCCGGTATTGATCTAAGACAAAAGAAGTGACAATTGGCGATTCTACGTTGAAACCGCTCACAGATAGTGCTGGGATTTGCTGATTTGATTCTGTTCTGCCATAGAGCATATATTTTCTTAAAGACGCTGAATCGCTCTGGATAAAGACTCGCCATCTCTATCTTATTATTTATCAGTAAGTGTCATTCCAATCGAGCACGAGACCTGTCAAAAGCCCTCATTCCGAAGAAAATCGCTTCAAATCCTTCTGGAACGAGGACCATTGACAGGTCTCGCGCTCGATTGGAATGACACTGACAGATAAATGGTAAACAAACGATTGACGTGTCGAGTTTTTATCCAGCGGGATTCAGCGTCGTTATATTTTCTGTAAACATTGGTAAAAAAATAACTTTTAAACGTCAAATCACCGATCAATTTATTGTTAATTGTTTATGAAAATGAAGGAAAACCATCATTTTATAAGATGATGGGTAAAAATCTTGCGAAAAGGGTGTAAAACATAGTGGTTTCTAATATTATTCGCTGAGCTATATGTGTGTTGTTCCGAAATGGTATCTGATGAGCACCGTATCCGCCGCAACATCATTTCCCGTCCCTCCTAAATTAAGGTTGAACAGAGAATGGGAAAAAATCGAAAACGAAAAAAGCAGTTTTTCTCCATACCACAGAGAACAGACGTCCATCTTCAGCATTTAGCTTGTGTAAAATCTCTAACGGTTTCGAAGGTAGTTGGGATATCCAAACCAGGTGCGCTGCTGTCGTCATGTTTTTTGTGGCTGAGTTCGACAGATTTAACAGTTCCTCTATCCAGTCAAACTAGTCCTGAACCGGTTTGGACTTCCAGTATGAATACCAGCTCAAATGCATCAACCGATAGAGTCGGAATCGGTTGTTTTCTTTGAGCAAGATTCCATACTGAATCCATTCAGGATTTCGAACCGGATCTGGAATGGATTTGAAGGGTAGTTAGGATAAGTTGATGTGGCGGCGCTAGTGTTTATCGTATATTAATTCAAATGTTTACACACGTTTTTTAAATATTTTTGTTCGATCATGGATGTCTGTTCTCTGTGTCCATACTGTGTGTTAGAACTTGACAAAAATCAATCAGCAGTACTGTCACAACATTCCACATAAGCTGATAGATTTTTATGAAGACCTAACAGACGGTTTGGAAAAAACTGCTTTTTTCGTTTTATATTTTTGCCTATTCTCTGTCCAACCTCAAGCTAAATCTTCATGAAATTGTGTAAATTCATGAAACTCTTCAGATCACGCGAGGAAAGAATGTATCAGGCTAATAGGAAAGTGTATCATACACAGTCCCTTCTCTCTGATAGTCTTCACTGAATCTGCTACGTAGTCCAAAATATGAAGGAGTTTGACATTGGCACCAATTGGCTCTCGGTTTCGAGTTTGAACTTTTTTTATGAAACGATTTTTTATAACCACAACAATACCCCGACTGCATTTCGTAGAAATATATGAACCAAATAGTTGCAAATGGCTGTAATTTCAGAATAATCGCAAATAAAACTAAATTTCTTGCTCGTTTCATTTTTGTTGTTAGCTACGACTCACTTGCGGGTGAAAAAAAAACATACTGTATGCCATTTCATGAGCTGAATCATAGATGTCGCATGACTAATTTTGGTTTTGCCGCATCGCCAATTGAATTCATTTCTTTCTGTTAATTTTTCTTCTTTTAATACATTTTACCACATCCATTTACTTTACTTATTATGTTTATTTTAATCGTTTTATTGATATTTTTAGTTCATTCATTTTATTCAGCGCATTCATTTTATATTTATTTAATTTATACCATTAATTTTATTCATTTGATTCATTTCTCGACAAACATATAATTACGGCTTTAAATCCAACTGTCAAAATTGTCTTTGAAAAGAAATTCCGGACAAACCGTTTCTGGCCAAAGTGAAAATTTTTCTCTATTGTTTACTCCCAACATCTGTGGTTGGTTTCGACAGTTGTCTTTTAAGCCATTATCCTATGTTTGTCGAGATTTCATTCATTTTCTTCATACTATTTATTTTATCAATTTTATTAGCTTTTTTAATTTTGTTCCAGTTCATATATATTATTGAGTTGTATCATTTTATTAATTTTATTGATTCTGTTCAGTCATTCTTTTTGCTCATTTCATCCAATTTGTTTGTTTGAATCGATTTTATTTATTCTATTAATTTTGGAAGTTCTTTTTATATTACTTAAATTTTCACTCGATGACCCGAAAAAATGCAACAACCAATTTTGAGACCGGAGTCGGAATCGATTGTTGCATTTGAGCTGGAATCCACTGAATTTAATCTGGATTTCGGAACGTTGCGTAAATGAGGTGATAGAAATCATAATTAAATTATTATAAAAATTATAAATTTTATTCTTTGCCATTCAGTGCTACATTGCAAAATGCTTGTATAACAGTTTCGTATCAACCCCATCGAAACGACGCCTCTGCCACATCACCAGACGGACAGAAACGTATGTAAAAGTGTGTGCGTGTGATTTCTGTTCTGACGGATCTTCTTTGTTGACGTTGCTGGCAATGTTTATCAGCATTAGTGAAAAATCTTCCGATCATCGGTTTCTTCATGTTGAAATTACATAAAATTTGATTAAATTAGTCGATTTTTGTAGTGATTCGGTAACCAATTGTAGCGTCCCATGTGTATCATATTTTCGGGATGTCGTGCGAAGTGAAATTACTTGCGAATGTGGACGATTTACGCGAGGTGCAGGAGCAGTTTGGACTGAGTTCAGGTTTGTTTTCATCATATTGCGATTAATTTTATAGTGATCGCGTGGATATTAAATATTGTATATATTGCATGTTTGATACACTGTTACGTTGATTTTAATTGAAAATAAGTCATGTTGGTAAATTTACAAAATAAACTAATATTAACTCTTTTTCCTTGACCTGAAAAACAGTTTTCGCTACCAGGTTCTCGTTAGCACTAATAAAATTACAAATTTGTTTTATCATTGTAATTTAGTAGCTTACATTTGCATACCTTGTAGGGTCAAGGAAAAGTTATTCTAAAATATAACCGCTTTCCATCTTTTTTCTTACAGAAGAAAACTGGCTCAACGCGGTCTCCTACTCCTTATCGCCAGCCGGTGACATCCTCGCGTTCGGCCACGGTTCCATTCTTGTAATTTTGACCTCCAAATGGGATCGCCAGCGTCAGTTAAATGTGTACAAAATCGCTTGGAAGGGTGCAATCGATGATCCGAACTGTTTGATAACTAGTGTACTCTGTACGCCCTTGGTTGGTCAAGGTAGCTCTCAAACCAGTGTGGATTATAGTTATATCATAGTGGGTCTAGATAGTGGTCAAGTATTGTTCTACGGGGAAAATGGTACGTTGGTCCATTCTCAGTTGTTCCACCAGGAACCAGTGCAGGCGATTAAAGCGCAAAGTGGCAAACATATCAATGAAGAAGTTTACGTGTTTCATGGGTCCTGTGTTGTGATGATTCAAGGTTCTCAGTTGTTTCCGTTACTGAGAAGCCTGAAACAACAGATCAGTCGGTACGGACCTGGAAGTGCGCGAGTGAACGAAGCGCAGGAAGGAATTGCCTGTCGAAAGTGGAACTACGGAAAGAACATAACGGTACAGGACGCAGCAGTTGTTGGACCGCAGAAAACCTGTACCTTTGATCATCTTTTGACGGCCAGTGTTGAGGGTGGTTTCTTCGCTAAGTACCGTCATGCACCACCGCAGAATTCGCTGATCGTTGCGGCAGGTACAAAGCCGTACGTTGGCTTCCACTATGCGAAGGAGGGTTTCGCGCAACCGGTGCTGGCGGATGTGGCGCGAGCGGTTGCTAGCAAAATCAAGTCGGCGTTGCCGTGAGTATTATTTTAATTTGTATTTGTTTGTTAACTTTTCGACAACCTGTCGGCGTTAATTACTTATGTAGAATATTATTACAGTGCCGTTGATTGATTGTTATGAGGAAAACGGATGTCGTGACTGTGATTAGACATGTTAGGATTTGAATTATCACAAAAATTGAAATCTAATAAATTCTTGGGTTCAAAAGAACGCAATTCTGCAATTCAATTCTAGAGCTTTTGCAAAAATGTGGTACATAAGCAATGCGGGAAAAAAAATCCACAAACCGTTCTTGAGAATTCTCACGTTATGAATGTATGAATGTGAGAATTCTCACGTTATGAATGTGTTAAGTTTAGTTGTTAATTTCTAATTTTCGGAGCCCCGTGCCTTCACTTGGTTGTGCTATCGTTAGGAAAATGGATGATGTCTGTGCTAAACTAACGAGCGAGTTATCCAAAAATAATCAGGTTTTTACAGCTACTCCAAGACGGCCAAATCCTGGTAATTCTTGAGCACCTCAGAGACGTCGTCACGAGTATGACGATTTCTTGTTGCCGATCAAACGACCGATCGCTGTTCTGCCTTCAGAAAAAGCTTGTAATTTGCTTACGCAATCCAGACCATCAACGGGGGTGACTATTGGCAACGACAATTGCAAAGGAATGGGCGCGTTTATCCCATACTGAGACGCACTACATTTGGTACTATAGAAGCCCTCCCCCGCTACATTCGAGCTAATGTAGCCAGCGATCATTAGTCGTCTTGGTCGTGACGTAGGTGAAAGTGTTACCAACCCGCCACAAATGGCAAGTATATATATGCTACGAACACCTCAAGCGCTGATGTATTCTCCGCTTGGCTAATTTGCCTTATGCTCCGACATCTTGTGACCTGATGTCAATCATTTCTCCTGCTAGCAATCGACATATTCTGGAGCACAAAAACTCGACTGACAGGATGCCTCGAATCCCCCACCATAATCGAACCAGCGACCGTCATCCGCTCCGATGCTGTTTGTGGGATTGATGAAAGGATTTTTCAATCCGCTCAAAACAACACTCCTAGGCTCACTGTTGTTGCTTCAGTCGACTCCACTCCATCCGAACCTGATCCGTCTTCTAACAGCATCGAGGTTTACAACTAAAAACGTCGGTGGCTTAAATTCATCAACCGACAGCTAATTGCACGCGATCAAGGGCTGCTGTTATGGCGTCATCGCTTTGACCTAGACGTGAATCTGATGTCTACCGCTGGGACCGCAACGCCCTTATCAACCATAAGATATCGGGTGGTGGTGTGCTAATCACTGTTCGCCATGATGCACGGGTGTGGTGTACTTCCCACCTGATATAATTCATGTGTAGCATTATCGATGTACATCTTTCCTACGTTTCTTTTGTGACATCTATCGCCGTCCCGATTATGGGTTACTTCAACTAATCTGGCTTAACATGGTAACAGGCAAGTTCAGACATATTTCTATGATCTGCGCTTATTCACAATGCCAATTGTATTCTGGACAGCTACGGTAGCATCACTTTACGGCAAATCAATAATGTCTTCAACGTATCTCTGCCTAGCACTCCCTCTTATTCCACTTATTCTACAGCAGACATTTAACATTTATTTTCAACCAATTCGATTGGTGGTTAACACTGGACTGAATTTCACCTATGCACAATATCATTGGAAAAATAAGACAATATCGAGCTCAGTTTCTCTGCCCTAGGTAGAGAGGTTTGACGATATTGCAAACATCATCAAGTATATTGCGTACATCAGTTTCAAAGAACCTCTGACAGACAATTGCTTTAAGACAGTTATTGCATTACGTCTCCATAGTAATGCATCGAGGAGACCAAAAGGGCCATTGGGCCTTTTTTATGTTTTGTGTTTTTCATATTCTGCACTAGCCCTGACTTAAGCTCAACCACTAGCTTGTGTGCGCTGCCGGGTCGACGTGGATTAACGTTTGCTGTGGGTCGTGCTTGCAAACATTGTTCCACAGTTTAACGGCAGTGTTGGTGGACCGTGCTCATAGTGGGAGTCATTGTCAGTCATAGTTTCCATTTTTCGATCGACATCGTCATCGTTCACAAGCTAATAAAAAAAAAAGAAAAAAAACCTAAGCATATTACTGGTTGTTTTGTAACAATTGTAGTCTTTAGAACTGTTGTACAATTGTTATGTGCTAATCGTATGTCTATCTGTGCATGTGTTTATCTGAGTATTTGTGAGTTAGGTAGTGGATGCAGAAGTGGCGTATATGATAGAATTGTGGGTAATATTTCCAGTGTTCAATTTGTGCATTCGATTCTATTAATTCCGGAAGGTCGGATTGGATAAATTAAGGTACAATGGACTAACCGACGCACGTGAAACTTCCATTCCCGGTCAGCATAGCATGATGAAATTGCAAACGAGTTAAAGTAGTTTGATTGCGTATTATATGAGTTTTTTTATTCTACTTCATTAGTCCGTTTTTTTTCCATTTCTTATAAAAGAAATGTATAGAATTCGCTCAAACTTTCAAGATTTTTTCCGAGGCCCGGAGGGCCGAGTCTTATATATCAATCGACTTAGCTCGACGATTTGGGACAACGTCTGTCTCTGTGGGTGTGTGTATGTAACGGAAAACTCATTCGTGTATCTCAGCAATGGCTGAACCGATCTAATTCAAACCAATTTTAAATGAAAGACGTATCAGCCAGACAGAACGCTATTAATTTGTTTTTGATTATAATGATTAGTTTCCAAGATATGAACGTTTGAAAGCGTAAAAATGGTTTGCAGTTTTTTTACATTTTCTGACGAAATTGACGACATAGATAAACGCTTCATATATCTTCGAACAGCCTATTCGAATACCTTTCGAACAAGCTATGGATTGCTGAAATCGGACTATTATTAAAATAGATATTTATCATTAAATATGGACGAAAGATTTTTATCATTTCTTATAGCTACAAATAAGACCAAACACATGCAATCTATTTTTAACGCCAAAATGGCTAGTTTTCGGTCAATAGTATCGGAGAATTTAATGGATGCAATATGGCCTTTCATTTGGAATTATTTTTTTTTACTGATAAATCCACCTACGAGTGAGATATTTTCATAAATTTTCTTGGGCGCGATTGTATTGAAATGATGTCTTTAGCAAATTTGTAGCTCTTACTTTTGAGAATAACTTTACTGAAGACATCAAATATCTATTTTGAATACTTTAAAAGTTATAGCTTGTTGTTTGTGGATTACCCTTTGTCGCCTATTTATTGTTCAATATAGTAGCAAAGCATTTAAATTAGCCAAATAATATTTCGCTAAAACGAATTTTGTATTTCCTTTTTCTATCTACAATCGCTAGCAATAAACGCCGAACAATTCCAAGTTGTCTACATGGAACTTGATCACTTATCGATGCAACAATTTTCATTTGCGCAAACCTGATGACTGCAAAGTTTCTAAGTTACAAACATCGGATCGATCTGAAACATATCTTAGAAAATGAAAAGCTATATATAATTAACTCCAAGCAACGGCGTCGCCAAGAGAAGGCTTCAGGATTCAACCCCACCCCTTGCTACCCACCCAAAAAAAATTGGATTGATGAGAATGATTCATTGATTGACTGACTTCATTCAATATTACAATAATATTTATCAAATCACTACATCAATAACCTGTCGTTTTAAACATCATGAGGACTTTTGAAAAGTTATGGGAATGGGATACTGACCTGTAACTGATCTATTGGTCTTGAAAACATTCCAATAGAAAATTTTAGAGTTCTGAAATCAATCATAATCCTCAGATTTCCTATCATATTGAGCTCACTTTTGAATGGATTAGGGTCTTTTTTAATAGGAAGTGAAGTTGGAAACATAGAAACATGAAACATAGATCTGCTCACTGAAAGATTGCACAGCATTCAACATTTGCTGAACATGTCTTTATTTTGGGAATGCGTAGAGTTGAGACGGAAACGTAATATGATTAATAACGAGGATAACACTTTCCGAAACAAGAGTAAAACTTATGAAAAGTGGTGTTTTCCGTTCGACTCTAGCAGGCCCTGATCAATTTTGATGAGCTTTTAATTTTTGTTGTGTTACCAATTATACGAATAGGTAAAATAGATGTTCGCAAACAGTAATTTAACGTCAAGATTACATTATTTGCTACCGCCAATTCCGGAAGTTTTATTATCTTCGATGAATTTTACAAACGTTAAACAGCACATCATGTGATAAAATAACTTTGGCGTTATATCCCCTAAGAAGTATTTGTGGAGAATTTATTCTTCAAACAAATCTAGTTCTAGACTTAATGTCTTCAGAAAAATTTTGGGGAGTGCTATTACCAACCACTTGGTTGAAAACATAAAGGCTCCGTGTGTACAGGGTATCAACATATTTTAGGATATTTGCACCTTTAAAATAAATTATTATGTTTTACTGTTTATGATCTTCTACTATTTATAAACAATAAGTTTTACATTTTATCCAAAGCTTGAGTTTGTGAAGCTCGCAATAAAAAGTTGTTTAGGATAAAAAAAAATAGATTAAGGAACATTTCGTAAACATCATTTTAATACTTGATATACTCCCTACACGTAGTATTCATTGCTGCAAATAAAGTTGTTTTAAATGATAGTCTCAACAAATTCGCTAATGAAACGAATTCTGTTACTAGTTTTTGAAAAATTAATTCTCCATAATTTTAAAACTTCTAATATGACGGTTTCGGAATAATGCCATTTGGAGATTAAGTTCGATTTTCACCAAACCGAATTTCTAGCTACGCCGCTGACCCTAAGTAAGTAGAAACAAAGTCGTTTTACACTCGTACACAAGAAACTTCTTCGAATACTGCCTATTTATTACAATACAGTGAAGACCCCATTTGATTAGCCCCCGATTTTGTCAGTCTCATATGAAAATATGTTTGATGGGCTCTAGCACACGGACAAGGATGAATTTGAGTAAACCCTTTCTTGAATTTATTTTTCGTACCTTAAAGATGCAAATATGCAAAAATAAAAAATGTTTTTTTTTTAAATTTGCGCTAGAAGGCCCCTTTAAGAGAATTTTATATTATATAATCAGAAATAGCTATCAGACTAGATCAAGGGAAGGGAAAAATATTTTAACAGCTTCAGTTTATTATAAAGAAGGAAATAAATATGTCCCTTTTTAGTCAATGTCAGCTTGAAACACACCATGAGGCTGATAATAACGGGTCTTTACTGGTAGTTTTCAAGGGGTTATTTGATCGACTTCTTCCAACATTTTGGTGAACCTATTCCTATTCGTGCGATAGTTTCTGTTAAAAGGGCTTCCTAAATTAATTGGTGTACTTAAGGGCTTATATGTTGCGGATTAACAAAATACAAAAATTTTCAGCTTTTTTTCCTACACAATATTGTAATATTGTTGCTTATTAAACAACTTTCCCTAATAAGGTTGTAAAAATTAAAAAGCATTTGAGAATTATGTATAGCTTTAGTAAACGGGGTAGTGACCATCGCTCCAAAACGCAGTTTATTTTCCATGACTTGCGGTGTGCACGATTTCTCGAATTGCTGAATTGAAAATTATGGAATAGAAGCTAGTTTTTAGAATTCTTTACAAATTTAACCCGCCGAAAATCGCGCAAATGGCTCGGAATGAGACCCGCTGGTGCCCTAAGACGATTTCGTTAAATTTTCAGAGCAGCGTGCACCCACTGCACTAACACTAGTGACCGAAGGTTAACGAAAAGCTTCGTGGACACGAAAATTCCAGTGATGATGATTTTCTTTGACGGGTTTCGAAATTTTTTAATTTGTTTTTTGGCATTAGGATGAGCGATAATAATTCAATCAAAGATACTACTGGCAAGTCACTTTTGGAAAAAGTCGATATCGAAATAAAGTTTGAACTATGTACGCATGCACTTCAGAGGTAGCGTGATATCAAGAGCTGTAAATTCAGTTTTTAGTTCCCTACATGTGTTATCAAAAACATCGCGTAACATAAAGTTCTAAATATTCTCAATCGATATAATATCAGAAGAGAGTGAAAAGAGTTATAAGAAATGTCTCATCACACTGTTAGGTGGATTAAAAACGTTTTTCTACTTCTATTAGTTTGCTTTTCCATTACTCGTGTATACCAAAACAGTATTGGTCAATTTATACACTTCTAATCAATCTCTTTGCATCATTATTTTCTTTATTTGGCATGTTATGATTCCTTTTACTACTATATCTCTATATTATATTCTGTCTATACTCATATAGGTACAAACGTATAAACACTCGTGGCATTCGCGATCACAAACGCGACCACGCAATTCCAATCATCTACACACACTTACGATCGCAATTTCGTCGACACCCCGGTAATTAAGTAAACGTTATAGCACTTATAAACTTACAAACGCGGTCTCAAGCAATAACCCACCACTCGCGCGATCATAAAACGGTCACGTCCGGAAGTATACTCGGTCCTAGCAGTCAGACTCATGTTTTTAGTTGGACCATTCAAAAAATGACGCTCATATTCACTAGACACACGTTTCATGGCGACATGACCGGAAACTCTTGTGCTTTGGGGAAACTGACTCTCTTCTACCATCTGTATCATACACTAAAAATTAACCATCAGATTTATGGTACGCGCGCGATCGTTCAGGAATACACGCCACGTTGTTATAAAATCGAAATTATACACGCGTAACAAACACGTTAACATACAAATACTTGATCCCTTCGCGAACATTCACGATACCTACATCTGCGATTTCGCAAACATCACGGTGATAAGATGAACGATAATTCTCAAACGCGGTCTTAAGAGTGAACCTAAAAAATCCCGCGCTCGCACGATCATGACCCGGTCATTTCCGAATGTTTCTATCCTTGGTTTCAGGAGACTAGACTAGATATGACCGGGAACTCATTCTATTCTTACTACTAATGTTCTGATTATAGCAGCAAACAAACTTAAACGTAACATCTGAAACGTACACCCAAATTAAGCATGAGATTCAATGTCCGCGCCCTTCGCGATGATGCCTAAAACCCAAATATTCGCAAACACCAAATCGTCCCGAGGATGTAATGAATGGTACAGCTTTCATAATATAATTAACGTAGTCTCAAGCGTCAACAAATGCGCTCATTCTCACGTGATCATGACGTCCCTATACCCGCGTATCTGAACCGCATCAATATCACAATCAGAAACCCGGCCCACCATCTGGGTGTCTAGTTAGACAATGTATTTAAACTAAGACCCAAATTACTAGTTAGACACAAAAAAATCCAAACAGTTCACAAAGCCGTCCAAAGCAACTGACTTGTCTCGAGTGATGTCCCGAGAAGGAAATTCAGAAGCTCTAATTTGCATAACGCCTGGCATTATGCAATATTCATTCCCAGAAGGGAAAATTGGATTATGTACACCAATTTGCGCATTAAGGGCACACAACCTAACTTAAAATAAAGTTTCATTGTTTTGTGTTTCGAATTTGAAATAATTTCAAGTTAGGTTCTGTGCCCTTAATGCGCAAATTGGTTTAATACAATTTTCCCTTTTGGGAATTAATATTGCATTAAGCTGTTTTTTGTGGACTTCAACCTTAAAGGTCATTCGCCCATCGGAAGTAAAAGGTAACTACAAAAAATTATGATCACATGTAATTGTGGTAATGACATATGAGAAGTTTTTTAGTTCGTGATGGTTATACTGGGAGTTGGTTGATGTACGGTTGTTTGGGGCCGCAGAAAACCTCTCTAACACCAGATCCGGAAGTGGCAGATGACCCACGGTTGAGGGGTTGAGTGCGGGTATGCTAACCGGGTTGGTCGTTCAGGTGCGGTATTGGGGGTTGTCTGGCTTGGTGTTGATATTGTTGTACTGGGCCATGGGCGACCTCTTCCACGCCGGGATCCATTGGTGGAGCTTGGTGGTGGTGGTTCTTGTGGCCTTGACGCAGTCTTGTAGTTCTGGCTTGGGGTGGCCCACGGGGGATCAATCCACGAATCTAGGGCGTGTGGCGGGGTCCCGCGTTCGTTTGCTGATGCTTTGGTTGCGTTAATTACTGGTGTTTATTGGTGCAAAATGAGGGTTGGCGACAGGCGGCCTCCATCCTCGAGAAAAGTGTGGCGGAAGGTCAGCTCATGGTCTTGGATTGGGGCTCCTCTTGTATGATGGTCCTGCTGGGCCGTAGGCGCCCTCTCCAGCACCGGTAGGTAGTGTGGCAGAGGGCCCATTGCGGGAATGGTCGTGGTGGGCCCCAGTTTGAATGTTGTCGAAGAGACCGAAGGGTGCAGTTTGGGATGATCTTAAGGGGTCGTTAACCAGTTCGTGCCTTATCTGGTCGTGAAGATCCTGGAGCTCCAGGCAGTTGAAGAGGAGGTGTTCTACTGTTTTTCGGGTCCCGCATGTGGTACAGGTTGGAGATTGTATGTGCATGTGATGTTTTATCATGTCTTGTCCGCAGTCTGGGAAGGACTTTGTTCTCTCCAGTCCTGGCGTCCCATTTTACGAAGAGTATTTTGATTTTCTGCAGGTGTCGCTAGGACGTCTGCCAGTAGCCGATGGAATTGTGGTTAAGGGCTTCAGCAAAATGCCGGAGGATGCCCGCGGCACTTCCTTGGTAAGGGTCCTCTTGGCTCCCCGATCGCGGGCTGCCAGGGTATCTGCTTCAACCAGGATCCAGCTAATTGTGGCGAGGGGATCGACGTTTATCTTGGCGGCCTGGACGAATGAGTAGCGGGACTGGCTGCTGCCAAGTGTGCGGAGTACCGAGATGGAATCGGTGAGAATCGTAGTTTCAGCGTCTTCTGGCTTCTGAGACAGAGCCGGGCCGATGGCTGCGGCTTACCGCAGGAAAATACCGAACGCACTGGCGGGTAACGGAGGGAAGCCTGTTCCGCCGTCACTGACTTCCTACTTCGCCATCGATCCTGAATCCGTTCGTGCGGGTATGGTTCGGGAAGCGTCGCTGATTGTAGGCTGACCGTACGACTTCGGACCAGCCTGAAGGGTTTGGGACAGAGATATGTCAATGTGGGGAGGTTTCGTGTTCCAAGAAGGGGGCCACATCCGATGTAGTCGGGCGAGGGAGTTGCGCGGATCCTGCGAATTCCGCGTATACTTCTCGAGCTGTTCTCATCGTTGCCGATTCGTAATCTCCGGATGTCCGTACAAGGAGCCTCAGCGCACACCGGAGGGTTGATAGGGCGATTTTTTTCCGGAATGGAAGGACGCAGACCTCGACGCAGGCGCTTTCCGCCGGTGTGCTGGGCAGTTACTTTGATGCTCTACGGATTGATTTGTGATAAAGTGGGGCCAGGATATGGTTTATCACTTTCACATTTTGTTCGGTGATCTCGATTCTGTAATAAATCCAGCTATGGAACAGGACTTCGCTTATTTTCAGTGCGGTGTTCCGGTTACACTTCGGAAACAATATGGTCTTTTGCGGTTGGCGTAGTCGATCTTCAGCCTCCGGAAGTGTGGAGCGAAAGTAGTTATAAGATCCACTGTGACTCCGAGAATAATCGGTTCCTTTTCGTAGGGTATTGGGGAGTCGGCTATTTGGATCGGGCGGTCGGTGGCTCGATGGAAGGTGGAGCTGAGGTGGGTGTAATAGCTTTTAGAGGTACGAGCGCCGGAAGCCGACAGAGGCAACCTGAGAACGGCGTTGACTGCTGCTTGTAGCTTTATGCGGGTTCGGCCCTTGGTCCTTCCCGTAACAACCAGCTCGATGTCATCGACGTAGACAAAGATGAATATAGCCTTGGGGATGGTGGCAAATATAGATTCCTTGCTGATCAGGGAAATGGTGACCACCAGGATGGATCCCTGGGGTACTCCGTTTTCCTCAGTGAAAGTTTCGGATTCGCTGCCGCCGACTCCGACCTGGAATTGACAGTTTTGAAGAAAACGTTGTATGCAAAAGCAAGGTTTCCTCGGAGGACCGCTAGGGCACGCCGGAGTACGCCCTCTCGCTATATGGTGCTGTATGCCTTGTCAATATCCAGTGCGGCGATGTCGGTATGTAGGCCGTCCCTTTTGGCTGGTCTAGGGTTTCCCCCATAGATGCCAGGTAGGACCCGGTGCCCTTGCCTTTCCGGAAGTTACCAACTGTCCAGTAGCTGGTGTTCCTCGACGATTGTGGTTAGCCTTATGTTGACCATTTGCTCGTAGATTTTTCCGATGCACAGGAGAAGGCTGATGAGCCGGAAATCTTCTGCCAGTCCTCTGGACTCTTTTGGAGATCGAGATAACCAGGGCCGTTTGTAGTACTGAAGGTGAGTTTTATTTCCTTGACGGTTGCAGGTTCCTCAGTAGCAGGTATCCGATGTTGTCCATCCCAGTGGCTTTTACTCGCCCCTGGGTGAGGAGATCCGGAATCTCTGATCTGGAGAAAGGCTGATTCCACTTTGGCGACAAATCGGGGGAGAATATCATGGGGCGGCCTTGAATAGGATTTTCCCGAGCTAAAACTCTGGGGAAGCGAAGCTGTTGCGGAGAGGGAAAGGGGAAGCACTATTCCAGTTCGTCAGCGATCTGGCGAGGTTCTAAGGTTGTGACGCCTTCGAGAGCCTGCGAGAACCGGGTGTTGTGCCCACTGAGTGCATTTACTCGTCAGATTTCGTCGGTGGACGAGTCGGGGTGGATTCCGTCTAGAAACGATCGATTTGGCTTCGGCAATAGCTCAGTGCATCACCTGTGGATTGCTCTCAGCGGATGGGGGTGGCGGTGGTTCCGGGCATGCTGGTTTCGGTGGCGTGGTGGATGATCGGGGGGGATTCTTTGGGCGTGTATGCCTCTTGTAGGTTGAAGTAGTCCTTGAAGACTTCGTCGAAGTGGGTCCAATCGGTTTCTTTGTAGAACCATCATCGCCAGCGAGAGGTGGTTGTGGACGCAGCCAAAGGTTCGGCAACCCTGCCTGCATGACGATACTCATGCATACGAGCATAAAGCAGGAACTGTCAGGTTGAAGGAGAAGAAAATAAAACGTGATTGATTTTGGTCGAATGTATTAAAATTAAATGATTACGCACTAAATAGTAATTTTTTTCTAATTCTATATAATGAATTGTCCTAATTTGAATTACATCCACAGTCGAAGCGTAATCCTCTCCTACATTCGACGAGGAAGACCGGGGGAGTTCCGGCGGTGGAACTTGCAGAAAACCACGCTCACCGTTACCTAGATTCAAGCTCGCTATTTCGGATTGTTCCGGTTACAGTTTACGGAAAGTCTAAAGCCATCGATGTCTTTACCTTTTTAGATGAGGGATCTATACTGATGCTGATTGAAGACGAGTTAGCAATGCAGCTTGGTCTTTGCCTTCATTGGACGGATTCGAGAAAGGTTTGCTTCGAGATCGCAGGAACAGGACACTGTTGAATGTTCAAAATAGCAGAAGCACGAACTGTCGATCGCCTTAACCTGCCTAGCCAGAGTTTTCACCTAGAAGTAGTGGAAAGGAGATTTAAGTACCTGAAGGGAATACCGTTGTATAGTTACGCGAGCGTCGTACCGAATTTTTTTTATTGGAATCGCTAACCTACGATTAGTCCTGCCTTTGAAGGTGAAGGAAGGAGACGGCACTGGTCCGGTAGCAGTAAAAATGAGACTTGGGTGGTGTGTATACGGTCGACAACTGGACGAACCCGACAAGGTTCATTGTTTCCATATCTGTGAATGTAATTCTAACGGTGAGTTGCATGAAGCAATGAAGCAGTTTTTTGCGTTCGAGCAAGATCAAAGATCAACGCACACAATATCTTTTAGGGAGTACCACCCAACGGGAACAGATTTGAGATAGGACTTCTATGGAGGCAAGATGATATCGTACTTCCAAACAGCTATCCGATGGCGGTGCCTCAAATGCAATCCTGTATTGAAAGATACTCTTCATCGTCAGATTCGAGAGTATGGTGAGAAGGAATACGCATATCGAGTGATAGAAGATAAGTTATCGAAAGCGGGCCCGCACAGAGTATGGTACTCTGGAGGCGGTAACCGATGCGAAAAAACCCGGCAAAGTTCGTGTTATCTGGGATGTGGCAGCCAAGGTAGACGGCATATCGCTCAATTCCGTGCTATTGAAAGGTCCGGATATGCTAGCATCATTGCCCGGCATTCTTTTCCGTTTCCGATACCGAGTAGCCGTGTGTGCCGTCATTTAAGAAATGTTTCACCATGTTCGCAACACGAGAAGTCCATAAGCACTCGCAGCGATTCCTATGGCGTTTCGATTCTTCTGAAGAGCCTTAACCTACCTACGTTCGGTTCCACATGTTCAGCGGCCTCAGCTCAATATATAAAGGGCCCCAACGCGAAGAAGCACTTCGAGAAGTTTCCGAGAGCAGTGCAGGGTATTGTCGACAGCCATTATGTCGATGATTATCTTGACAGCTTTGGAACTGAAGAAAACGCACGGCAGGTAGCAGCAGAAGTTCGACTAGTACATCGAAATGGCGGCTTTACTTTGCGTGGATGGCGATCAAACAACGAAAATATTCTTGATCATCTAGGCGAGCCCAGAAGCAAAGACTGTAAAACCCTTTGCCCAACCGAAACTGCGGCAACCGAACGCGTACTAGGAATGCTGTGGATTTTCCGTACGGATGAGTTGAGCTTCTCTACACAACTGGGTGAAGACGTGCTATCCTTGATCACTGGAGGTGTGTTATATCACTTTTTGACCCCTTAGGATTATTGGCACCATTCTTGATCCACGGCAAGGTGCTTATACAGAACCTCTGGAGAACTGACGCAGATTGGGATGATAAAGTCGACGACAATTCACGTGACGTGGCGAAGATAGACAAAGATGATCGAATTTATCTCGACCGTGTATATCTCACGTTGTTACTTTCCTCGCGCCTCAAAGGAGACGTGCGCTGAAATCCAACTCCTTTTGTTTATGGATGCTAGTGAAACCGCTTATTCCTGTGCTGTGTACTTACGAACGGTAGACTTCGGAGGCAACGCCCAATTCGTGCTCGTTGCTGAAACCAATGTCCGTGCTAAGACTGGAGTTGTCGGTATGTGTGCTTGGAACACGGTTATTGAAGTTTACTCTGTACTCTGGAGAACCTTCGTATTCTCATTTCCAGACAGGTACTGTGAACCGACTCTACAACTGCGTTGCCCTGGATTCTAGCGGATCCACGCAATTATCGACCCTTTATAGCGCGTTGAGTAGGGGAAATTCTGGAGCCAACTAAAGCTAGCGAGTGGAGGTGGGTCCCGTCGAAGCTAAACTCTGCAGATGAAGCAACCAAGTGGGGAAGTGGCCCTTATTTTAGTAAGGTGAGTAACTGGTTTGGAGGACCGAGCTTCTTGCGTCTTTCAGAAGACAACTGGCCGAATTCAGTGAAACCGTCGGTAACAACCACCGAGGAAATGCGTCCTTAGGTACTTCTTCAAGTGGAGACCGGGCCTATGATCGACTACTTTTCCCGTTGGAAGAGATTGCATCGTGCGATAGCTTACGTCAACTGTTTCTTGAACAACGCCCGCGGCGCAGGACGTAAGTATTCTGGACAACACGAGTAAGAAGAATTACTGACTGCCCAGGAAATTATTTTCAAACAAGTTCAGTATGAGGTGTAGTCGGATGAAGTGATAACGCTGACAAGAAACACATCTCTACCACTGGAGCAATAGAAGTCGTTAGATACCGGTAGTGGCTTGTACCAACACGTACCGGTGTTGGACGATCGCGGATTGCTTCGTCAATGCAGTCTGGCCAGGAAGGCTAAACAACTGCCTGTTGATGCGCGGTACCCTATAATATTGCCAAAGGATCATCCTGTAACACTGCTTCTGATCGACTGGTAACATCACGCCAATCATGAAACGGTACTGAACGAAATGCGGCAGGTGTATATGATCTCGAGGCTCCGGACCGTGGTGAGAAAAATTTTCCGGTCGTGCCAATTGTGTAAAATCCGAAAAGCACACCCTAAAATACCACTGTTGGCTCCGTTATCTGCAGCTCGGCTTGCTGCCCATGTTCTTCCCTTCACATATACAGTACTTGATTATTTCGGACCAATGCTGGTGAGAGTTGAAAGGATGAACCGAAATTCCTCGACAGTGGCAGTGGGGAGCAGATTTGTGTGTAACCAGGAAAGGGGGGGGAGTGATCGCTGCTACAGGAACACAGACCAGAGTCAGTCGATCACCAGGAAACTGGGCCAGAAGGTCGTGCTTCCGTCGGTGAGGATGATGGCTCCGTGGTTCGTGACGCTTTTTAGTATTTCGATGCCGGGTCGGCATGATCCCCAGGCAGGGTGGTGTGCGTTGAAATCGCTTATGATAAGAAAAGGAGCCGGGCTTTGTCGTATCAGTTAGTCTATTTTCTTTCCAACTTCCTGGACCTCCTGGGGTATGTCCACTGACTCTACTGTGCACGGGATGGATGTACGGATTCTTCTAGCGAACTCCAGTAGCTGGGTGTCCCTAATCTTCCCCGGAGCTCTCGGCTCGACTGGCCAATCCGACGGTATGGAAGATGTTTACTCCGGTTAGGGACTCTCACGTGTCGCGGTTTCCGAGTCATCGGACGTTGGTGCCCTAGGGAATATGAGGTTCTTGGATGGCAAGTACGAAGGGGTTGTATCGGGCGATGATAGCCTGGCTGGAGGTTCCCTAGGTTCTGTCTCAGCCCGTTGGTATTTCACGGCCAGGTCTAGAGACTGCTCGACGAAATGGTCCCGGGAGCCGTTGCTGTTGTTTGGCAGGCTCGTCAGTGGGGCCGGTGCAGAAGATAGGACTTTCTCCAGGGTCTCCTGATTCGGAAGATTTCTGGGTGTGTTGGTGTTGACTAGAGTGACAGGAAAAAAATGACCCCTATCGGCAAACCCCTGAGTCGATTCCTAGCCCCACCAGGAGTTCTTGCACCAAATTTGAAGCAAATCGGACAAGTCTAACTACCGGACCAACGTGCCTGAAGTTTGTATGGGATTTTTCAACAATTTACATGGAGAAACCCCTCTAGCTCGTATTTTTACCGCTAGGTGGTACTGTATGCATCGTCTCATCACTGTATGTCAAAATAAGAAAGAAAATTTAATTGCATACAACTTTGTCGAAGACTGCTAGTTAATCCGGCTTTGTTAAAAGAAGTTATTAAACTTTTAACGAAGTGATGTCTGAGTCAGTTTTGCATGGGGCCTAAAAGTATCAGTACTCGATTCGTACGAACTAAACCTTTATGTGAAATAATCATTAGGTATAGCTCAATGGTATGTTCAGAAGAATTATAGTAAATAGTACGAGTCATGTTTTGATTAGAAAATTTTAGTTCCACATATTACCGCATAGAGGGCGCCAACACTAACTTTTCAATGAAGAGAGATAGAAATTTGGTGTATTCTACAAAGTTATAGAACAGGCATTTTTCAGTATTTCTTCCAAACATCTTAATACTCTATCTCTCTTCTATAAAAAGTTAGTGGTGGCGCTCTCTATGCGGTCACAAGTGGAGCTAAAATTTTCTAATCAAAACATAACACGTATTATTTACTACAATTGTTTTAAACATACTATTCAGCTAAATCGTACCAATATTTGACAAAAATGTATAGTTCGCGGGACTCGAGTACTGATACACAACCATGCACTGCTAGGCCCCATGCAAAACTGACTCAGACATCACTTCGTTAAATGTTTAACGGACCACTTCAGAGTCAACTGTGGATATTACCTTAGTGTAGAGAACGATTTTTTTCACCGTGCATATGATAGATGCAACCTTCAATTCGCTTCATACCCTAAAGCAAAGCATAACAAATATTTTAGAATGAATATAAAATAAGTATATTCATTCGTACGGAAGATATCCTGTCGAGAACATTGGAGACCTATGACAGGTTCATATAGTATGACGTTATCGTGCGCTGCTATTTTCTAGACAGGTTATCTTCACTAGTACCCTAGAGAAAGCACTCAACTCACCTTGATCCCTTCGTGACAACCGATGAAAGCTTTTCCAATTTATAGAAACTACAAAAACGGCATTAGAGTCGGCTTTTCCTATCCGAGAAAATTATGAAAATATTTCAATGTTTACCTTTATATCGGCAACACCATGAAATGTGCATGCACTGTGTGTATTTTGTAGTAATTTGGTCAGAGCTCCATATTGAATACGTCAAGACATGATTATTAGAGCATAATTAAGTATTTTTGTATACTACAACCTAGACAGCATGCTTTATATTGAACAAAACTGCTTTGACACACATTCATTTTAATTATCGCTCAATAATTGAGTGAAATATACTTGCGTTTCTGGCCATTTATGGTAGATCATTTATTACATTGTGAAAACGTTTTGCCTAAAATTTGATTCCATGGCCATCTAGCTAGTTTTTCTCGTGTTTGTTGACACTAATAGCATCACTTGCATTGCTGTCATGCATTTTATTTAGCTAGCTAATTGAAAAATTTCAATTTCAGGGAACCGATACGAATAAAAATGAATAAATGCATTAGACGATATTTCAGATTTTGGTAGCGCCCGTATCTAATGGGGGCAAATAATCAAAGTACTTCATTCAGATATAAGTATAATCGTTGCTGTTGAAAACTGTGAAATCCAACTAGTGACAATCGTATTTTTTATACTCTATGCAATCAAATCACTACTACGCACCTGCTAGTTGGATTTTATAGTTTTCATCTGTAACGACAATAAATTGGTCCTAAAGGTACTACTTCAATGAAAATAGTTGACTATTCAGTCTGCTCAAAATTGTTGATATCCAATAATAAATAAATAGAGGGTGGCAGTCTACACCGAATCTAATAACGGGTTGAAAACGACGAACAAGGATTATGATCTTACTATCGTTCCTAGGCAAGGATTTGTGCAGAGCTGAACAATTACGAATACTGTGACCAAGTTGATTAAATTATGAGTAATAAACCTCGTACTCATGAAACTAATTGTGTTTCCAAAAAACTAGTTCGCTCCGAATATATAAACGACGTAACATTCGAACGTTTAGTTGGGTAACTATGATTGTTTCTTGGGCATGTTTAGTTTTTGTGATGATTCTTGTTCAAAATTTGGAGATACACTACATCAACTAAAAGAGCCGACAGGTGAACAATGTTCATGATTTCAGGAGCTTAGTCGCGATTTTCGCAATTTCTCATAACATTGCCGAGATATTTTACTCATGAGTTCACTATCGGATTTTTCTGGCAGAGTAGCGTGATTTATGTTCACGATTTATCTATTATACTAGGAATCATGAACCAGTTCATGAATACATGAATAATATTTGTTGATTTTGTGAACTAGCACTGATATTGAATCGTGCCTAATATATTAGGATTCATGATTTACGTTTACGTTCTTCACACTTCTTCTCTATCATGTTTGTGATTCTATGTATTCCAAGTATATTACTGATTTTATCATATCTTTGATTATTATTACGATATCTTTGATAAATTACATGTATGTTATACTTATTTGAACGAGTTGAGTTTTTTAACTAACGGGTGGTAAACGTAAAATTTGTCAAAATTTACCACCAAACTGAGTCAGTGTCTATACACAACTGCTGTCAAAATGTATGCACTGACAACAGTTGGTGTTAGAACCTGACTCAGGTTCGGGGTCAAGCAAAAACGCCAAACAAAACCATGACAGTTTCTTAAAATAAGTGTTCCATGAAACAAAATTAGGTCCTTGCAAAAAGGGCGATAGTGATAATATACTAGAGCCTCGCCCGGTGCTCAGTTCTATAGCGATATAACTAGAACAGGCACTAGCACTGAAAACGCTGTGGCAGCAATCGAATCAAAACAAAACAACATTATTTGATCAGCCACTTTTGACTTTCAAATTTTTTAGGGTTTGTAAAATGAAATCTTTGAAATTTGTGGAAAAACAGTTACAAAAATATGCTTTCGAATCGCGAATCTTTTATTCTTTAGGTTTTTATTGAATTTCTCGAGCCTTGAATATAAAAAAAACTTCATCAGCAATTCACCGTGTCATAGGTAAACGAGTTATAATTTTCACTCCCTTTTCTTGTAAAATACAAAACGAATAGTTTTGCAGACAAATGTGAAAATACGATGACTTTGCGAGAATAGTAGAATATGGTAGATGAATGCCGAAAATGGAAACAATTGACAGCAGAAAAAATGAAAAGGCCACCAGGATCAAATGAATTGAATGGAGGAAATGAATTTAATAGATTAGTCACTTTTGAGTGATTGATTTTTAAATTCATCTACGTAGAAAAATACAAACTTACTACAGATTTCGTATAGTAATAAAATAAAGGTTGTATTTTTGGTATTTAGTATTACTTTGCCCTTCTAGAAAAAGTTCTACTGTCTCTTTGCGTGTACTGATGGAACTCTCTGTCTCTCTTCAGTATACCGTTATCTTTTACTTTGCCTTGTATAAATCCAACAAAATAAGTAACAAAGTATGAGCCACATGATGCTTCGTTCGGTGTCAGCTACGCAGTACTCAAATTATTTTTCGTGCCGTGTTTGTTGCTGAACATTGTATAAACATTTGTCAAAAACGACTTATTCAAATGAAACGCTAGATTTTTGCCTAGCATGTTTTGTCAAAATAATCATAAGGTTTGTTCCAGTACACGGAAGTCACTCCGGAGTAAACATGAGCAAAAAATCGTTGCTCCTTTTTACTCCGGTTTGCTACCAGAAGAAGAAAAAAGAGAAGAAGAGAGTACAGGAACGATTTTCTCCGGAGTACTTCCAGTTTCTCCTGGTACTGGAACAGACCTATAGTAACCAACAGTGTTCCTAGAATATTTTCGCTGTCAACATATTTTTTTCCATTGAAGTGGTACGATGGGGTGGAGATAGCGTAGTTGGTAAATCAATTGCCTTGTACGCAGATCACCTGGGTTAAATTCCCAACCCCGCACATAGGGTTAGAGATTTTTCTGAAAGAGATTTCTCTAACCCGACAAAGAGGCGAATGACCCTAAGGTTAAAACCTCTATAATCAAAATAAAAAAAAAAATAAAAAAATTTGAAGTGGTCCCTTAATAACTTATTTTAATAAAGCCGGATTGACTAGCAGTCTTCTACAAAGTTGTAGACAATTGTAGACTTATAGTGATAATACGATGCATACAGTGCCACCTAGTAGCGAAAATACGAACTAGTGGGTTTTCTTCATGTAAATTATTGAAAAATCCCATACAAACTTCAGGCACGTTGGTCCGGTAGTTAGACTTGTCCGATTTGCTTCAAATTTGGTGCAAGTACTCCTGGTGGGACTAGCGACTCAGGGGTGGGCCGATTATGTTTTCAAAAATTCTTTATTTTTCTGGGCAGTCTAGTGTTGACATTGTTGTTGGATGGACTGACGTACTGCCCTTGCAGTGACCGCGATGGGTATGGCAAGAGGTCAACCCGCGCTGTGTCGGTGGGGTGCTCTGAGTCGTTGTTGCTGGAGGTATCGCGCGGGCTTTTTGAAAAAGTTCGTCGTCTGTTTATGGTTGGGTAAGAATGTGGTTGAGTGTACCTAGTGGAAGCAGGGCCTCCTGTACCTGGCAGCCACCGAAGGTTCATCGCAGAGGTCCGGTACGGTTAGGGCCGGTACAGGAGAGGGCTTTTTCCCTGCGTGAACGATTGTCGTTTTTAGTGACTTTGTGCTGAGGAAAAGGTGGAAATCGTTGCTTCGGTTGTCGCTTGGTGTACGTCGAGGTCCGGAGATGACTGGGTGCCACGAACATCCGGGGTTGAGTTAGGTGGAGATTGAAACAGGTCCAATGAGTTGGTCGTGGTAGTGTTTATGTTGACCGATCAAACTCCTTTAAAGTCGGCCGGACGCGATGAGCGTACAGACACGAATGCCTTGAGCTGTGTTTTAGTGAATGACATTTCCCGTCTCGTCTGCAATTGTAATGAGTGATTTTGACAGCGAAAGTAATCGATTTTTTAACTTCTATCTTACAGATCGTGGTTCGGCGGATCATCGACCCCGCAAGCCCCAGCAGAACCACAACTACCCCCTTCGGAACCACTGGTGTGCCGATTCGGACTGTGCGATCTGCAACGTACGGCCTACTCCGTGTGGGTCGCACCAAATTTCATCCTCGCAGCCGTAGCCGACAATCTGGGACGGGTGATTCTGGTCGATTGCACCAAAGGAATCGCACTGCGCATCTGGAAGGGCTACCGCGATGCTCAGTGTGGTTTCGTTGAAGTGACCGAAAAATTGGCGAAGGATTCGGGCACGACGACGACGACGAAGCAGGATCGACGGAAGGCAATGTTTCTGGTGATCTATGCACCCCGGAGGTCCATGCTGGAAGTTTGGTCACTGCAGAATGGACCGAAGGTGGCGGCATTTGCTGCCGCAAAGAACGGACAGTTGATCTACAATACGCATAGTTTTATGGGGGTCAGTTCGGGAAACAGCAAGGTGAAGTACGGCGGACAGGGTTGTACGTTTTTTGATCCGAGTGATTTTTCGCTGAAGGAGATTAGTATACCGTTTCATTGTGCGCTAAGCGATTCCAAGTCGAAGACGGCGAAAGATTTGCATTTATTGAAGAGACTGAAGATTTGTTTGAAATCTGGTGATGGAAGTGAGTTGGAAGAGCAGCAGGAAGAGATCGAGATGTTTAGGAGTTTCGAGACGGATGAGATTAAGTTGCAGTGCGTGGAGATGTTGGCCAAGCATCGGAAGATTAGGGCAAGGTTGTTTCTTAGAGCAGTTGAAATATTCGGAGGTTTTGATGAGGAAGTGGAAACGTTAGTGTCGGAAGAAGAACACCGAGTAAGTCACTTGAGGTCAGTGTGTGAAAATTATAGGAAATTAACAATGTTTTACCTATTCCTGACTGGTGAGAGGGATGTTAGTGAACCGGAAATTGCATGTGAAAAATCCGTGCCATCGGAGGAAACAACTGAATCCGGTGAAGGCGAAGAAAGGAAAGATAGTGAAGAGATCAGTCTGAAAAACTCTGCGGTAGACACAGCCGAAGAGGTAGTCAAATTATCCGAACTGGAACTGGCCTCGATCGAGAAACTGTTAGCAATGAACGGATCGCTCGAAGGACCAGTACCAACGCGAGTTACTTTTGAGGATTCCACAGCCAAAAGCAATACGTTCCAAGAATATCTGTCATATTTTAATGTTTCTAATGAAGGCCTTATTTTGCTCAAAGAAAACTCCACTAGTCTGTACAGTTCACTGGGGAAGATCATCTTCGAAGAAGTGTATCAAAGCAGTCAAGCACGGCTGGCTGGATTTGTTTTAGCTGCTTCCGCGTCCGAAATCATTCATGAAGATTTGTTGAAACTATTTCTAGCATTTTGGTTGCGACTTCCGTTCGCCTACCGTGACATTGCCGAGTTAGTCGAAGGTTTGAACAAATTCAACCAAGTTCTGCGAAGAATTTGTCAACTGGCGAAGGATAAGATAAGGTACGAAAATAACACAATCTGTCTCTGGTGGCAAAATGCCCGAGAATATTTGTTGGAGTCTCCGTGTGCTCTTCGGGGCCTTTTGGCGGCGATTATGTGTCGCAACGAAGCGCTGAAATATGAAGAGAGTAGCGACGAAGAAGATTATCAGTTCGAAGAAGTTTCTCAGGAGGCTTGCCAGTGGACCCTGCTGATAGGAGAGCTGGACGATGTTGCTGTCCTGGGAACGATACTTTCCGAGTGCCTAAAGTGTTCAAACGTCATATACCCATGTTTAAAGTATCAAAAACCGGATGTCAGTCTAAAGGAGATATTAAAAGGTGGTCAGGGAATTGTTGCCGAAATGGTTGCGAAGTGGGTCGCCGCTAGTGGAATCGATCCGGAGAAGTTGGTGATCGAAATTCCCGACGAAGCTGTCGAAAACGAACAAGCTGGAGTTCAGGAACCTGCTGCCAGTGAAAGAAAAGAACGAAAACGTCTTCAGATGATCAAACAGGACTTGTTGCAGACTAGCGAGTACGGCGGAAGCATTGAATCCGAATTGGATCCGTTGCTGTACAATTTGAGCATTCTTCGACGACATTTCCCGTTCAGTTTGGACAGTGGCACACTTCTCTGTCACCTAGCATGGGAATACATTTGCGACTGGAGTAAAAACATGGCAAACATCAGCTGCCTGTCGGCTGGTCTGGCCTGCCTCAAGGCCGTACCGCGACTCCAGCACTCTATGAAGCATGGTCTGTGTTGTATGATTTGGAACGCCCACCTAAAAATTCCACTAGAAGCAACGAGAAAGCTCGTCAACAAAGTCGGTCGTCTGCCGAAGGAAAAACTGTGTCTCCAAGACATTGGAATATCCGATGCTTTGGTTCCGCAGTTTCTTGAAAACTGTCTCGAGTTCCTCGACCATTTTTCCCAATCGATTGACCACGACAAGCTGGAGCTACGCTTCGAGGAACTACTTCAGGATGGACCTATCCCTCTGACAGCGCTGGCAATCCAACAGAATGCCGCCAATATGGCCCTTCTAAAACTACATCACGAGTTGGCTACTGTACTGCTAATTCTCACCTCGTTCAACGTAAAGTACCAGAAACCGATTCAGCAGTTCTTCGACGGAATGGCTAACCAGTCCTTTTTTGCTGAAATCAACCGACAGCTACCGTACACATTGCCGAAGGCCGATCTGCTCCTGAAGCGGGCCCGGTTTGAGTTTCTGTGCAAAACCATAACCGCATCGATGGACCTGATCCGGGAGGATTTGGAGAATGTGTTCTACACCGAGCATATCGCCTGGATGGAACGGATCGAGCAGCTGTCCGAGGTGTGGGAGATTAGTACGACGGAGCTGAAAAAACATCAGGTGAGCGATAATTAATTTGTGTTTCGATTCAGTTTGGTCTTTGTCAATATACAATCAAAGCTCCTTTAACAATCAGACCCGACTAGTCGTTTCAACTGTACACAGGTTCGGTGTATCATTTTCGGATTTGGTGGCACAATCAGCTGAAAGCTACTTACGAGGACACACGAATATCATTTTTTCCTACTAATGAAATTTCGCAGTTGTAGTTGACAAACGTTCCGCAAAACTTTTAGGCAATAAGGCTCAAAAAATGACAGAATAGCCGAACAATTTGTATGCCAAACGACGAAGCACTCATGTAAATAACACCCAATATATTTTTTCTCCCCCTCCTCCAGATTGTGGAACTGTACTCCCACGGATGGGACACGTACGCCGAAGAGCTACTGGAGAACATCGTTCCGGATCAGGCTCTCGGGAATTTGCTGCTCGCAATCGCCGGTCGCCGGTTGGCCATTTACACCAAGGCCAACCCTCGCGTGTGGAGTCAAGTGGCAGCCGTCGGTCCCCTGCTGACTGACTACCTGGATACCCTCGTAAGTGTTGGCAAAGTTTATTATGTTAACAAGTAGCACGAGGCGCACCGTTTCGATTGTGTACCCTAGGGGTAAGGAATTTTGCGTTTTTTTTTGACCTTGGTGGCAAAATCAGTGGGAAGTTGTCACACTGATTTTACCACCCATTTTCGCCAGATGATGAAAATCATTCAATCTAACGCATTAGCCGCTTAATTTAATATCTTTCTTCACTAATTAGACCCTCGTGGACCAACCTCTAATCTTTGTTCTGACATTTCCCCCGCTTTCTTCCATTCCATCCGCGCAAAGATCTCGTCGGAAAATCATGGCCCACAGTTGCGATTTGCTGAAGGTAACGATGCTGCCAACGCATCTGGAGAGATTTCCATTGGCAAGCTGTCGAAACTGGTGGAAAAAGCATTTCGCTGTCTGACCTCTTCTTCTACAGCGGCGGCAACGATGACAACGGCGACAGCGATGACGGCGGGAACGGCCGCACCACCCACTGCATCATCGAACCGAAACAGTAGCTCAAATAAAACCAAAGAACTCCGGATAGCTGGTCTGCTGTTCGATGCCTGTGCCACCATTAAAGAGCTGAGGTAATTTTGTCGGGACTGTTTGCTCTTAGTGTAGCAACAGATTAATCTGTATAAGTGACAGCGGTGGCAAATTTGATTTTGATCGTGGGAACAATTGACACTTCACGCAATTTAGTCTTCGGGTTTGTAATAGGTAAACTTTCGAAACAATTAAGTTGTAAGGAGAAAGTAATGTTTCGTGTTTAATTACATTGGGCGAAACCTTCTCAAAATAGGTACATCATTTAACACACCCTGAAAAAGGAACTGAATTTCACATACGCTGCCTGGGATGTAAGCTCATTCGCCAATGTTGATGTTGCATCACGTCTGTCCAAACTAGGATATTACCCGTTGTTTACGCTAATCAGTCATGCTACAACTAGGTAGAATTGTTATCATGTTCGATGTTGTTCGTGTATACATTGTACATAACAAAATTTTGAAAAGGGTCATAATATTCCTCAGGATGGCAGAAAACGAACACCGGGAAGTCTTTAAATTCAACTCGTGACATTGAACAAAAGGCTGGCTTGAGCATCAACGTTCCCTCAAATTAGTATGCCGATAAGGCAACACGAAAAACGATGACCAATTCAGCGAATGACCACTGTAAAGTGCCCAAATGAACATTTAATTTTCGTGGAACGTGGTCCGGCATAATAATGAGAGGTTAAGGGCGGCAATTAACGAAACTGCAAACTGGGTCGATTGCGAATTTATCTGAATTTTTTAATTAGGTCAACAGGATTTAAAAAAAACAGTGGGGGTGTTTGGTATATGTTTTTTTTTATTTTATGAGGTAATGACAGTAATCCAAGGTCTTTGCCTCATTAAAGATTATTAAGGAGAGTTCACCTCGCTTAAGCCACAGGTTCGATGCCGCCTTGTCGACGTACGTCTACTTCAACTGGTAGGAGTGGCCACCATACACAGCTTTCTGCTCCAACTCTGCAATCTTCTCCTCCTCAGTCAAGGTTAAGGTTGTAGTTTGCTTGTGCTAGGTGAAGTGCGCTTTTGCTACTGTCCACAGCACAAACTGCATAATATACTCAATGTCGGTTGACATTTTTCACAAAGTATTCTTGCAGTCATCGCACCTGCGCTACTCATAGCGGAGCTCAAGCTTGAGGTCGGTGTGGCTAATCCCGAGGATCTGCCGTAATCCAAGATACTTATACGATTCGCCACCAATCATCTTGCTTCGTCGATCTTCTAGCCACATATCGGCATTTCTCCGAACCAAACTTCATGCCGATATCGCCACTACTCCTTTCGACTAATTTAATTACTACACCCAGCCGTTCCTCAGAGTCAGCATAGATCTTGAGATCGTCCATGTAGAAGGTATGGGTTACCTCATTCGGTGAGTGTTCTCTATACTTTATCTGATAACCATGCCCGTTTCGATTGAGTGTCCCATTGAGCTGGTACATCGTCAAACAAAACCAAAGCGGGTTAAAGGAATCCTTGGGATGTCCTGGCAGATGCGGAGCGTTCTAGACCGCAACACGTCTTCCTCACTTCTGAGCTACAGTGTAGTCGTACACCTCTCCATCTTTTGCCGCGGGAACCCCATGACTACAGGATCAACTTATTACATCTCCAAAACCTTGGCTATATTAAGGTTTTGTTGACACATTGCTAGACAGGTAATTGGTCTGCAGTTTGATGGGTTGGACGTGTTGCTGTCCATGGGGAGGAGAGTTGTGGTATCACGGGTGATGAAATCCGGCAATAAGCGTGGTTCGCGTAACATCCGGCACGTTTGTTCGAGATCCGACTCTCCAATCTCCACTGCCATGGAAGTACTCGCCTTTCCCAGTGCTGTTGGGGCTGGTCGCCCCTAGGTGTAAGCCGGTATCTTAAACATCTAATGGTTACCACTGCAGCACAGAATACTATTAGCCAGACTTCTCATGAACGTCGACAAGTTTGTACCTTTGTACAAAATTTCGTGCACGTGTTCAACCTCAAACATGCTTCGTCTCGATGTACAGGTTCGTCTCGAACATCGAACCCAAGCGAACTCTAGTTCAAACATCCATGTACGAACCCCGGGTGCGTACACGAGAATAATTCGCACAAGGCAACCGGGGTCAACGCTAGTGGTGATGAGAGTGAGAAAGAGAAAACTGGTGCCACGAATTTGTGTGTACGCACAGGTTATGGTGGGACTAGGAATCGAATCAGGGGTGGGCCAGGGGTGGGCCAATTTTTTTCCTGTCACTCTAATGTACTACGCTCTCCTTAGTAGAGAACAATTTTGGTAAAAACTATTTTTTTTCTTTTCTTTGTTCTCCTTTATGGAGAAATATTGCATAGTGCATATTGCATTGGCCTGCCAAGTCCAACCAAATGTTTCGATTTCATTAGTTCTCATCAGCTTAAAATGAGCTTTTTTTCTTGCGGGACATTACGCTTGACTAGAGGTTTGCTCAGGAACGCAAATTGTGTCTCCGTTTTTTGGAACCGGGGAGTCGATTTTTTCGACATCCATCTCATCTTGAGGCGAACCATCGTCAGGGAAAGTCATTTTTGCACGGGCCTCCTGCCCAGTGCACTTTAGTGGGTTAACGGAGAAATAAGAACGTAATAGAATAGCGCCACTTATCTTTTCTAACGATATCCAGGCAGCTCACAGGATGACAAACACTGCCACAGCTCTACTGGTTGAATAATGGCTAACGTACACACACAAAAGAATAATGAGTTTCAAAACCTCGAAGAGACGGAAATTTGCGAATTTTGTTACAATGGGCATAAAACTCGATTTACGAGAGTTGATGGGGTCGCTGATTACGATTCTGATGTCAGAATCAGCGACCCCGAAAACCCCCTTGTAATCCGTTTTAGGCCAATATAAAAAACATGAAATTTAGTCAAACACAGTCGCCATTTTGGATCCGCGTCGAATTAGAGCTTCAAAGGAAGTTTCTGGATGAGCAACAAAAGCTATTCAATGCCACCGTAGAGGATGAGATAAGGTCCCAGAAGAGCCGTGTGAGTCGCCGCTCTACCCAAAATCGGGTGAACGAATGGCTGGGTTCAACAGCAGAAGGCGCAGTGGGAGGAAACCGCGTACCACTAGCATCCACCCACACCGAACTCGGGCCACCAGGGAGAGTAGCGGACATTGTAGTAAACCCATCGATGCAATGGCAAGAGGGCCAGAGTATTCTCCAGGAACAACCAACGTTAGGGAAGCCGCAGCAACTGGAGGAGAATCTAGATGCTGATAAACACAAACTAGCTGAGCAGCAAATAGCTGATTTACAGGAACAGCTGGAGCAATGCAAGAAGCTACTCACTGGACTGCAACTGACATCAAGTATACAGGTAAACTCTTCAGGTGCTATTGCCAAATCCCGTCCGAAAGCCCCTGAAATAGAAAACCGTTATGCCTTTGAAAATAACTTTAGTTACCAGACCTTTTTAACAAATCTCCGCACGACCAATACTAATATGCTTCATAATCAGTCTCGTCGCGTGTAGCAGGGTCACATATTCGCACCTGCCGGCACGCATAATTTGTATAAAACTGCGAATCAGCACAATCAGTCCTTTCTTCCGCCCAAAACACAAGTGAATTTTCCCCCAACACAGCATCCAACTCCGCAGCAGCTTGCTGCGCGACAGTCCCTGGCTCGTGATCTCCCATGCTTTTCCGGAAATCCGTCGGAGTGGCCAATGTTCATGTCCAACTACAATTACACTACGGAAGCTTGCGGTTATACATATGGTGAGAATATGATTCGGCTTCAACGGTGCCTCAAAGGACACGCGCTCGAGACCAACCGCAGTCGTTTGGTGTTGCCACAGGCGGTGCCGCACGTCATCGAAACGCTTCGCATGCGGTATGGGCGATCAGAGGTGCTGATAAACTCGCTGCTGCGAGAGGTGCGATCGATTCCAGCTCCCAGCTCGGACAAACTAGAAGGATTAATTGAATATGGGATGGCGGTGCAAGCATTGTGTGATCACATAGAAGCTGCGAACGAACAAGCGCATTTGGCGAATCCCACGCTTTTACAGGAGCTTGTGGGAAAGCTACCAGCAGATCAAAAACTGTTGTGGGCTGGATACAAACGTGGCGTAGGGAATGTGAATCTGCGAACATTCTGCGACCATATGGTTGACATCGTTCGCGACGCATCGAGTGTTGTACTCTACGAACCTGATGCGGGAAAAACAGCGAGCAGAGACAAGTCGAGAAGCAAAGGGTACGTGAACTTGCACACGGCCGGCAGTAAGGACACAACATCGCCTGGATGTCATTATTGTAGTAAGCAGGGTCACTGTCTTCGAGAGTGCAACGAGTTCAAAGGCCTCAGCGAGGATGATCGATGGCGAAAAGTTCGTGAACTACGATTATGTCAGATTTGCCTCTTCAGGCATGGGCGACGAAGCTGTCGTAGCAACAGTCGGTGCACTGTCGATGGCTGTCAATATCGCCACCATCCTCTCCTACGTTCGACGAGGAAGGCCGGGAGAGTTCCGACGGTGGAACTTGCAGAAAACCACGCTCACTGTTACCTAGATTCAAGCTCGCTATTTCGGATCGTTCCTGTTACAGTTTACGGAAACTCTAAAGCCATCGATGTGTTTGCCTTTTTAGATGAGGGATCTACACAGACGCTAATTCAAGACGAGTTAGCAATGCAGCTTGGTCTTGATGGAAGTCCGCAGCCACTTTGCCTTCATTGGACTGGCGACGTGTCTCGAAGGGAGACGGATTCGAAAAAGGTTTGTTTCAAGATCGCAGGAACAGGACACAGCCAAAAGTTCAAAATAGCAGAAGCACGAACTGTCGATCGCCTTAACCTGCCCAGCCAGAGTTTCCACCTAGAAGTAGCGGAAAGTAGATTCAAGTACCTGAAAGGAATACCACTGCAGAGTTACGCGAGCGTCGTACCAAAACTTTTAATTGCAATCGATAACCTACGACTAGCCCTGCCTTTGAAGGTGAAGGAAGGAGACGGCACTGGACCTGTAGCAGTAAAAACGAGACTTGGGTGGTGTGTATTCCGTCGCCAGGTGGACGAACCCGATAAGATTCATAGTTTTCATATATGTGAATGTACTTCTAACGGTGAGTTGCATGAAGCAATGAAGCAGTTTTTTGCGTTCGAGCAAGCGAGTGTTAAGGTACCGGATTCAATGATATCGGATGAAGATCAACGCGCACAATATCTCTTAGAGACTACCACCAAACGGGCGGTGCGCCGTTTGAAGTGCCTTGAACGACAGATGGAGCGCAACCCTGTATTGAAAGAGAATCTTCATCGTCAGATTCGAGAGTATGGCGAGAAGGGTTATGCACATCGAGCGACAGAAGATGAGTTATCGAGAGCGGACCCGTACAGAGTATGGTACCTTCCTCTGGGGGCGGTAACCAATGCGAAAAAACACGGAAAGGTTCGTGTTGTCTGGGATGCGGCAGCCAAGGTAGACGGCGTATCGCTCTATTCCGTGCTATTGAAGGGTCCGGATAGACTAGCATCATTGCCCGACATTCTCTACCGTTTCCGATTGTACCAAGTGGCCGTGAGCGCCGACATTCAAGAAATGTTTCACCAAGTGCGCAACACGAGAAGTCGATAAGCACTCGCAGCGATTCTTATGGCGTTTCGATTCTCCTAAAGATCCCGTAATCTACCTTATGGATGTTGCTACGTTCGGCTCCACATGTTTACCGGCCTCAGCTCAATATATAAAGGACCTCAACGCGAAGGAGCACTCCGAGATGTTTCCGAGAGCAGTGCAGGGTATTGTCGACAGCCATTATGTCGATGATTATCTTGAAAGCTTTGGAAGTGAAGAAGAAGCACGGCAGGTAGCAGCAGAAGTTCGACTAGTACATCGAAATTGCGGCTTCACGTTGCGTGGATGGCGATCAAACAACGAAAATATCCTTGATCGTCTGGGCGAGCCCAGAACCGAGGACTGCAATACCCTCTGTCTAACCGGGACTGCAGCAACTGAACGCGTTTCTTGCATCTTTCAGAAGACAACTGGCCGAAGTCAGTGAAACCGTCGGTAACAACCACCGAGGAAATGCGTCCTTCGGTATTTCTTCACGTGGAGGCCGGACCTTTGATCGATTACAACCGCTTTTCCCGTTGGGAGAGATTGCATCGAACGATAGCTAACGTGAACCGTTTCTGGAACAACGCCCGAGGCACAGGACGTAAGTATTCTGGACAACTGGTGTACACGGATGAAGTGATAACGCTAACAAGAAACACAGCTCTACCACTGGAGCAAAGGAAGTCGTTAGATACCGGTAGTGACCTGTACCAATACGTGCCGGTGTTGGACGATCGCGGATTGCTTCGTCAATGTAGTCGGGTCAGGAAGGCTAAACAACTGCCTGTTGATGCGCGGTACCCTATAATATTGCCAAAGGATCATCCTGTAAAACTGCTTCTGATCGACTGGTACCATCGCGCATATTATCACGCCAATCATGAAACGGTACTCAACGAGATGCGGCAGGTGTATATGATCTCGAGGCTCCGGACTGTGGTGAGGAAAATTTCCCGGGTGTGCCAAGTCTGTAAAATCCGAAGAGCTCACCGCCAAATACCCCTGATGGCTCCGTTACCTGCAGCCCGGCTTGCTGCCCATGATCGTCCCTTCACATATACAGGACTTGATTATTTCGGACCAATGCTGGTGAGAGTCGGGAGGTCGAGCGTAAAGAGATGGATCGCTCTCTTCACCTGTCTCACAATTCGTGCAGTACATCTGGAGATAGCCTACAGCTTATCCACCGTGTCCTGTATTTCCTGCGTTCGAAGATTTGTGTCTCGACAAGGTTCACCGATTGAATTTTTCACCGATAACGGGACCAATTTCCAGGGAGCGGAGCGCATTCTACGAGAGCAGATCAGTGAGGGAGTGTCAGCAACATTTACTAATGCATCAACAAAATGGACGTTTATTCCGCCAGGGACTCCTCACATGGGTGGTGCGTGGGAGCGCTTAGTACGATCGGTAAAAAACGCGATGGGGCATGCGTACTTGGGCAGGAATTTTGACGATAAAGGACTGCCTACGATGGTCGTGGAGGCGAAAGGGCTGGTAAATTCTAGGCCTCTAACGTACTTGCCGATTGACTCTGAGGAATCGGAGGCGTTCACGCAAAATCACTTTCTGCTCTGAAACTCGAGCGGGGTCAAGCAGCCGGTAGTGCCCGTAGCTTCTCAGACTAGAATCTTACGAGATACATGTGTTCAAATCCAACAGAATCTGGGCGTTTTCTGGAAACGATGGGTGCCGGAATATCTGCCGGTGATTCGCAGACAGTCAAAATGGTTCGGTGAAGTAAAGGCTGTTGCCGAAGGAGATTTGGTGCTGATCGTCGAAGAAACGAAGCGAAACGGATGGATCCTTGGTCGTGTGGTTACCGTTATGAAGGACAGCGAGGGTAGAGTGCGCCAGGCGATCGTACAAACGCCGAATGGGCAGCTGCGTCGTCCTGTATCCAAGTTAGCGCTACTGGATGTCGAAGGAAGTGAACGTGCAGTCTTGACTGGTGGCAAGATACACCCGGGGGAGGATGTTGACGCAGCCGATGGTTCGGCAACCCTGCCGGCATGACGATACTCATACATACGAGTCAGTCTGTCAGGCACAGCATAAAGCAGGAACTGTCAGGTTGAAGGGAGAAGAAATAAAACGTGGTTGATTTTGGTCGTATGTATTAAAATTAAACGATTAATTTAAGTCTTGAGGATAAGGCTAAGAGTAAGGCGCACTAAATTGTAAGTTTTTCTTATTAAATTTAATGAATTGTCCTAACTTGAATTACACCTACAGTTGAAGCGTGAATATACGACTTTTGAAAAGTGGAGCCTACTTAATTTGAGAAAACCGCAGCGGAGTTTTGATTTTACCCAAATTCCCCGGAGAAATTAAATAACCTAAGGCGATTTAAAGCTACACTTTTGTGAAATCCCGACAAAAAACAAAATTACGTCTTTGTCCAACGAGCTTCGTTGTTGTAGTGAATTATGCCCCCTTGATGTGGTGAAGTTTACCTCCCGCAAAAGTGCCTTTTGCCTTGCCCATTTTTCATAATGTAGTTATTTTGAAGCATTGCAAATTTTACATGTTTTTGAACATTTTGCAAAGCGTTATGATGGCGATTACAGGGGAAATGCTGGTTGAATGATATTTATTAGATATTCCCAATTAATGTTCTATATCTAAACTATGATCATATTTCCTAGAGGGCACGTTTTACCCCATGTTTTCATAAATATTAGTATACTCAAACCTTAACCAAGCAGGTATCTTAGAATGGAATTTTCACAATAACCCTGCAATTGTCACGTATGATAATCGACAACGAATTCAGTACCAGAACATGACTTTTTATGGAGCTTTTCACTTGTGTATTCGCGATATTCACAAACAAAATAAGTAAAATTCACATTAAATCATTTAGCCGCACATAAAATAAGCCGGGCTTAATGTGGATACAATTAATCTGGTTTTATGGATCGTTATTTAACTGTGTTTATAGCATGATGATACGTAAAACCGAGTAGTAACTTGTATCAAATCATCAACAAAAATCATAATATCAGCAATCCATTATTTCCGTTATTTTTGGTAATTGTACATCCTACAGAATTGGATACAAAATTGTTGTACATAATTTCAATCAGATATCGCAATAATCTTATTTTTCCATTCAGTACAATGGCAGATATTCACGTTCAAAAATATTCTCCGGGTGGGAGATTTTTGTTACAATTGTTCCTACTTTCTAACACGGAGCTGCACAAATTAATCCACGGAGATGAATCCTAATAATCCTTCCTTCTCTCCCGGTGTTGACATATAGTTTGCGGACATCTGACAAGTGGACTTGCTGAAACCGACTGAAATGACAATTCTTTCTGATCAAGATTTGCGGCTCGGTGCTATCTTACATTCATCAGAAATGAAAATGATGGCCTCTGCTAGTAGCACTATCGACCAATCGTGTACAGCTCACAAATATTTCTCGGTATGGTGCAGCCATCCGTTCGCTTTTCATCATTTAAGTGTTCGGTTGGTGCGCCATATTGACGGCTCTGACCGAGATGAGCCTAAAATTTTCTCGATTTTTGGTAGTTTTTGAAAGATTTTTTAAAACACAGTATTTTTGGTATTAATGCATGTTATACATACTCCAAATTTCAATACTACATTGTGCAACATATTTTCGATAAAATTGCCTTATACCTCAAATCATTCTATTAAGTACGATGGAAGTTATTAACGTTCAAAATCTGACGCGACTGCCACAGCCAATATTTTGAAACGGGACCCCCATATTGAAACGTTAGAAGTATTCTATTTCAATGCCACTATTAGCAATGAAAAAAAATCGCATTGCAAAGCGTTAAAACTCATGTCGGTTGGAATCACAATGTCGTTCATACCACAAAGTTGGCATCAACTGAACCATATCCTGCGAATTGAAGCAAATGGGAATTCTAATACCACGAAAATTTTCTCATTTTGTTCGACACTGTATTTGTTGAGCCAGCTATACAAATTGACTTTATTAAGATTGGATAATTTGTTTCTGTCTCGATGAAATCGTAAAGTGATTATATCTCTTCTAGAAATATGTTCAATGATTAAAACTGAAGTTACACATACCGAGTGCTATTCAATATTGAATTTTCGAAATTAGAACAGGATGAAGCTCCAACCATAGATAACAGACGTTTAGAGTCGCATGTGAAATGTGTGTTAACGCCTACCATATCAAATAAAGCGAGCGACCTTAACACATTCAGCGAGTAGGTGGCGCAGCGATAGATGTTATACCTTCTATAGACCTATCTACTTGCATTAGTATTGAGCCGTTTTGACGTTTGAATTTGAGGAGCACAAATCGATGGTTTTGGAGACAAACAAACCACTTCTGGGATAGCATAAAATTGTATAAAAACGTGGGATCTAAACGTGTTTTAAACGTCAGATATTTCAATACAATTGAAGCGCAATCCGTCCAGCTACACTGAGAAACAAAAATATGCATAGTTAGAATACTTTCTATTCCCGTCTCTTTTCTTCTGCTGTGATTTTTATGCCTTTTCATGCATATACTCCTAGTAAGCATTCAATAAGTGGATAGACCGAATATGTCCAATGCATAAAAATTACAGCAGAACAACATCTGTTATCTGTGCAACTAATGTAAATAAACAAGCAATATCAAAGTAGGCCGGTTTCATCCTACGCAAGAGAGCGACGTCTTGAATTGTTAGTCAAATAAAGGATCATAGCAGAAGAACACAATCGCATGACCGCAGCAGGGATCGGGAAGCGTATGCTTTTCATTCTCAGTCAGCTGAGTCAGTTCTGTAAGAATTTTATTTGTACCTACATTTGTTGGTACTCTATATAAATCTACACAGCAAAACGAAGAAAACAACCCGAAGGCTAAATAAAACAGTGATACAAAAAATAGTATAAATAGCACAAACCCAGAAAACCAATCACAGTACCCACGATTCAAGTCCTTAATCCTTCAGTGGTTCACGGCTCGTTAATTTCAATTTAAGTTTTTATTTACCTCCCGCAAATGGGCAGTACAGGCAACGAAAGCAGCAACGGCAACAGCAGCAATATGAAACGTACCAATAATAGGGAGGATTTCGAAACCACACCCAACCAGAAGAAGACGAAATTAAGCTTAGCTTAAAGTTTCACTAACTAAATACAGACGTTGCTAGATGCATAGCATGCTTTGCAGATCAGGCACATCAAGAATTGAATATATGTACATGTATTATCCTGTTATTTAATTGAGTGATTGCTTGCAACTATACCGGATGGAATAGGATGAAAGAAGGCCGCTTTTGGGGACGGACTCAAAATGATGACAGCAGCTAAATTTTCTGTCCAATATGTTTCTAGTTGCCCGTACATACTTTGTAACGGTAAGTACTCAACTTTGTAAATAAAGCGATACGGGTAAGAATTTAAATTAGACGTAAGTAAATATGAACATCAACATCAAACGCTTGCGTGCGTACAAGAAGTAATAGAAGCTCAAGCGATTTGATGCTGAATGTATAGCAAACATAGTGACATTTACCATCCATCAAAAGATTGTCTCATCATCAGTCAAAATGTATTAGTCATACATTAGCAATCGAGATTTCTGGATGTAAATTCACCCGCTCTACGTTCCGCACAATATGTGTATTTAACGATTTGGATCCATGAATGTTGAATTCCGCCTGTCCCGCAAGTTGGTTTGTCGTTATTCAAGATTCTCATCATTTTAATATAAAATTCTTGATCATTCTTTCCAACTCCCCTCGTAATCGTTATCATGGTTCTGTTTCGGAGGATGATTAAGTTTCTCAATCTTTGTCTATTCATCTAGTGTGTGTGTATAAAATCTACCTCCCACTGACTGGCAGTTCTTATGCAGTGATATACGTATTTGTTATTGGGGGTTATTCTGACGGTCACTTTCGGTGAGGTGACACAAATCTCACGTGACTAAGGTGATCGGAAATTTTCGAGTCACCTCACTTAAAGTGAGAGATGTCACTGAAGTGACAAATTTTGTCACATTAGGTGACTAAGAGAATATGGAAAGTGACTTCAATGAGGTGACTTTTGGAATAAGAAAAACGATGCAACTAATTTTAATTTTAATGGTTGATTTTATTTTTTACATTTTAGCAGTGGAAGCTCTACAAAAATATTGTAAATCTGTTAGAAATTTGTAATGAAGTATTAGTTTCTATAATTTCGCTAACCAATTGAAATGAATTTAACCAGTTTTTTAGTGACTCTGGCATATGAAATACTTTCGAGATTGGTGAGACTAATGGAACTATCTGCTGCACGGCGATTTTTTTATATTATATTTTTATATTTAATATTTTTATATTTTATATTAATTATTAATTAATATTACCAGAGGGAATGTGTTAAAGGTTTGGACGTTATCCTCCTCCATTATATTATTCTTAGCTATGATAACGACCACAAAAGCACTGATGAAATAAAAGTTGACAACAACATAACTGTTGTTTTTTATAAGTAATAATTGTCAAACAAAAAGTCATTTTTATTAGACATGGGGTATAGAAATAACGGGAAATAAGGAAAGTGACAGTTTCAGGATAACCTTGAAACAGTTCGTTACAATTAAATGGTTGTTGAAGATAAGCTTTGTTTGCACTCCTGTTGGTCTGTGGATAGTATTTGCCAGTTGAAAATGAAACTTTTGATTTCAATTTTCACAATGTGATTGGAACATGGAATCGGTTTCATTTTGTAACATACATTTTGTTTAGGCCATCAATCCAATATAGATGATTGGTAAAGCGTCTTTACTTTTTGACATTGAAAGTCAATTGAAGTGATGTATTGATGGGATCTAACAGCATGTTCCATTACTGCATGGATCATAATCGTATACTTTTGTTCTTATTCGTTACATGTAAGATGTTGGCTATTTGTGTTACTGTTTGTGGGTTCGCGGCTGTAAGTATATCTTTGTTGGCATATTTCAGTAGCAACAAGTTTTTCGTTTTGCATATTTTACTTAACTGCATATTTTGGTGTAGTCAATACAAAAAAACTGTTTTAATCCACCTAGCGGTGCAATTGTGCCTTTCTCAAGCATGAACACAAGGATTTCATGGTTGGTTATGTTTAGCATAAATTGGTTAATGTATACGACATGACAACTGTATAAAAAAATCGTATGCGATTACTAAAATTTTGTAAAAGAAAAAAGACCAAATCGAAAACTTAAATCATCATAACCAGCAATGGGCGGTTTAAGACATAGTTTTGTTGTCTTGATCGGCTGGTGGGAGAAGAAGGGTAATGTTTGCACCTTGGGGACCATTCATAAATTACGTAACGCAAAAATTGCTAAAAATTGACTCCTCCCTCTCCCCATGTAACAAAATGTCACAAATTTCTCTATACCCCCCTTCCTTATTACGTAACAAATTCCAGGATTTTTTTTCCATCAGTAAAAATATGTTACGTAACGATCTAGCTTACTCCCCCTTCCCCATATGTCACAACGTGTCACAATTTGTCGTACCCCCCCCCCCCTCTAAAAGCGTCACGTATTTTATGAATGGTCCCTTGTGTAGGACGGATATTTTATATCCGGCCAAAAAGTTGATTTTTGTTAAAAAAAATGTTTTCGAGACAATCTCGACGTTTTTTTCATTTTAGAGATATTGGGCATCAAAAATATGAATTCGATTTCCGAAGTTTCATGGGATCATGCCTTTGAAAAAATTTAGCTCCGGGTTATATGGGAATTTTATATGTGACCGGAAGACTTCGGTTGGCCGCCAGTGACCTAGAACAACACAAGTAGTTTGACACACATTCTAGTCAAATTTTTACTTTTGTGCATTCATCGCGGTATCGCTTGGAATCGGAATTTTCTATATGATCCACAACCCGTAACTCCGAAACCGTAAGTCGAATTGGAATGAAATTTAATTGCGATTTACGGAGTTATCAAAGCTTTCATTTGAGACTGATACAATCGGTCTAGCCATCTCCGAGAAACCGATGTAATGGTTATTATAAATTTGGATAATTCTGCCGGAATCGTCGATGGTGGTCAATGTGCCCCTCTTTGGATGACTACCCTAGGATCTAGAACTACAAATCCAAGCAGCTGTGGTCATATTTAAAATAAAATACACCTTTATACATTAGACCTCTCCACATTTTAAAAAAGTTTTGAAATATACATGGGTCAGCCCAGATTTTTGTTCTACATGTGAATTTAAGAAGTTTCGCCAAAAATGACTTAATTTGGACATGATTTAGAGGTGTCAAAAATAATGTTTTTGCTATGTTTCCATAGTAAGATCACTTACACTGATTCAATAGGCCCTACATGCCCACATATCATCAAATGTTGTTCCTTAGACATATCTTAACATGTTTTAACAGGTGAACATAGCTTTAATCGCAATAGAAAAATTGTTACCTAAATTTTTATATTGAAAAAAATTCAAAACCAAGAAAAAATACTACTAATTTTTCTTGATTTTGATATACTTTTCTATATAAAAATCCAGTTAACAAGTTTTCTCTTGCGATTTGAGCTATGTTCATCTGTTAAAACATGTTAAGATATGTCTAAGGAACAACATTTGATGATATGTGGGCATGTAGGGCCTATTGAATCAGAGTGTAAGTGATGTTACTATGGAAACATAGCAAAAACATGATTTTTGATTGGAGACACCTCTAAATCATGTCCAAATTAAGTAATTTTTGACGAAACTTCTTAAATTCACACGTAGAACAAAAATCTGAGCTGACCCATGTATATTTAAAAACTTTTTCAAAATGTGGAGAGGTCTATTATACATTCATCGCAGTCTCCGTTTAAATCGGGATTTTCGGCGTGATCGTACTCATCACCCTTTAATTTAGTAACTAGAAGTAGGATTCACACAAAATTCATTAGCAACCGATGAGAACGTTGCACCTTTCATTTAAGACTAAGTTTGTGTAAATCGGTGCAGAAAACTTCGAGAAACCGATGTGGACAAACTATAACTTGCTTTTCTATGTGATTGTACTTTTCAATTCGTAACTCCGGAACCGGAAGTCGGATTAAAATGAAATTCAATAGCCGATGGGACTATTGCACCTTTCATTTGCTTCTAAGTTTGTGAAAATCGGCTCAGCCATCTCCGAGAAACCGATGTGGGCATTTTGTTAACCTATCTGCACATACACACATATATATATATACTTAATACATACACATACATACACACAGACATTTTCTGATCTCGACGAGCTGAGTTGAATGGTATATGACACTCGGCCCTCCGAGCCTCGGTTAGAAATTCGGTTTTTGAGGCAATTGCACAACCTTTCTATATGAGAAAGGCAAAAACAAACAATAGTGAGAATTTTTCATTAAATCCGCTTCTGTCTCTTCCTAATTTCCTTTTTGTCTCCTAGGTCAATCAACTATTTATGGATGCGGTAAAATACTAGCAGTGTTAGTACTTACTTGCGAATACTTTTTCGTACAACTGTGCTGTTTCACCTTCATCTTAAAACAGAATTCGATTATCCCTGTTCTAGTCAATATCAGTGATTATTAGGATATGGATCAGGCAAATCTTCATTTTTCTATTATCATTATTTTGACTAACTGGACGGTTTAAGACACTTCAAAGTTTCACAAAAAGAATCTCAGCCCATAAAGAATTTGGGTAATATTTATCCGCGATTCCCCATAAAGTTTTCTCGAACCGAATGTCATTCTGGTTCGGCTCGAAGAAATCACTCCGACCCAAAAAGGCTACACAGCATTTCTAGAAGCTGCTGTACTTGGTCGAGCTAAATAACCATAAAACAATTTCCTGAATACTGACCTATCTCTTAGGTGCCAGTCCTGCACTCCTTTTCTGAATTAGCTTCATACCAAAGGTCAAAAGAGTCGACAACTAGCAGAATCCATATGTCCCCAACCCAAGTGAATTAATCAGGTATTGCATTTATCGCTCATATGAGTAAATGAGTCCGGATAATTTGCTACTGCGACAACAAAAACTCACATTTTCACACGAAAAGTTATTGGCACTCACACAACTTCACCGGATAAATACAACATGTTATTTCTCCGGATAAAGAAAACCGCCGGAGAATGAGTTTATCATGGTATCCTTTTTGTGCTCGCTGGCTTGCTGTCGATATTCCAAAACACGAAAAAAAATTCCTTTGAAATTAAGTTTATATTTTGACGCTTTCATTTATTTCAACGAAATTAAAATATTATCACCTTCTCCGGTGAGAAGGAAAAAATCAAATAAACTTTATCCGGAAAATTTATTCTCACGCTAATTGTGGAGACGGGAATATTGCGACTCATCTTATCTCGGAAAAGTTGGACATCGGTAAGCCTCTTCTCGCGTGAGTGAGAGAGAATTACAATGCCTGGAATTAATCTATCCACTTGCGAGTAGGATCATCACAGGCCCAGCGCCCGTGCGCATCCTGTACAGGTCGTCAAATTGTATGTTTTAGTGCACTTACAGATTTCATTTCATTGGTAGCAAGTGTCTTAGTCCCTCTTGTAAAACTCGCTTACCGCTCCTCATCTCTTCCTGCGTTTTATCGAAACCTCAATTTCCTTCGGAATTCGCATATGAGACGCTCAAGGAACTTTGCTGGCGCGAAAAAGGCATTATTTATCACTTTTAAGGTTGCACAGAGAATGCGCAAAATTCGCAAACGAAAAAAGCAGTTTTTTTTCCACACCGTAGGTCAGATCTTCATAAAAATCAATCAGCAGTACTGTAACAACATTCTACATACGCTGATTGATTTTTATGAAGATCTAACATACGATGTGGAAAAAAACTGCTTTTTTCGTTTGCGAATTTTGCGCTTTCTCTGTGCAACCTTAATATATTCCTTAATCCTATAATCGACAAAGGCTGTCTACCGATTCTAATGCAGAAATGCTAATGTTGTGACCATCAAGAATACGTCAGACAACGGAGTGAAAACTGCCGAATACGGGTTGAGGACAGCTTGAAGCAACATCTGATGTTCTTCCAAATATATGTAATCCAAAACCAACCCTGGGACAACTTGACAGATAGTGCTTGTTTCATATATGTACCACCGATTCGATGGTGGCGCTAGTATGCCTTCTCTGTATGACTACCACGAACAACGAAACGAAAAAGTTTCAAGAGAAAAGCGTGTTTCGTTACGTGTGTTGTGAACGTCGTTAATGCGGCTAGAACAACATTTAGAAAAAGCGTATTCCAAAATGTGAATAAAGAAAACCATTATTAAAGAATAAAGTTATCCCTAACTGGAAACCGTCAGCACAGTTACATAAATTTTATCATAAATTTAGCTGGAAGTCGTTTTTAGCAACCGGATCGCTTCCTTCCTAAAAGGTTTTGCTTTTCTTATTGTGTGAAGTTTGTAATCGATAAATCATTGGTGCTTTTTTCTCGAGAAATATAAATGAAAAACATTTTGGCAAATGGAAGTAAATCACCAAGTTTAACAGTTCGTAACCTACGACATCTTGTTTCAAGTTCGTTAAGAACGTCAAGAATTCTAGTATTTTGATCGGGAAAATAAACAATATACATATGTAGGATTTTCTACCTATTTGGCAAAATTCTCTTTGAATAGAATTTGTGTGCTTATATCAGAATTGTGGCAGCAAACCGGTAGTGTTCGGTTTCAGCAAGAATGCTGCCAGGAATGTACAATTTTGTTCGACTCCTGCCAGAGTTTTGTTCGACTTTTGCAATTATTCTGTCCGGCAGATATTGCGATGGTTTTGGTACGGATCCCTTAAGAATTATTCTGGCATTTTACTCCAGTCTGGTAGAAATATAGAAGAATGGCATCTACCCGAAGATTTCATGTCTGGGAAAATGTTGATTCGATCCGGAAGATTTTCGGAAATGCCAATGTAAGTGGAAGTGGCTTGATTTTAAAAGTCATCTTATATTTTCGAAAATCGAATTTATTTTATTTTGGATTTTTTAAATTCAAAATGGAATCTTTGTTTCTGTTTAGGTATGGAGAAGTGAGAACAGCTTCTAATTTGAACAGCGAAATAAAGTTGATGATAGAAATACTTAAATCGTTTATTTTTTACAGATATGGAAAATAATAAATGGGATGCGCCTTTTTCAAATTTTGCTCTATTCGAGCCGCCATGACATCACCAAACCACCACAAAATTTGCTTATAAGTTCAATATATGGGAGCTGTCAAGTTGTCCCCGGGCTGTCCAAAACTGACTTGGATAGTTCCATTGAGCCTAGGTTGGATTGCTTACATAAATTGACTAATTGTTCTCCATTCACTCACGGAAACAGTTTAACAGCTATCATTTTATAAAAAAAAAGTTTAAGTTTGCAGACACACATGCAAAATGTATTGAGTTCGGTGTTTGATGGAATGGAACAATAAAATGAAATTCAAATCGTGTATCAAAATTCTTTTGAAAATGAAAAATTTGATTGAAAAGCTTTTGCGGAAAATACATTTTTCCCTTAAATTGTCATTCTGAACCACTGTCCATTGTATGATCAAATTCAAAACCAATTGCTAATTTAAAGCCCTCAATCACACATCACGACCTAGATTAGAGCGGTTCTCTATTCACAATTGGTCGGTGTTATGTCAGACCGGACCAAGTCGCAAAACATCAAAAAATGAGTTAATGATAGCACTGGATAAAGAATTTCTTCGTTTACATTCTACTTTTACCAGATTTGAAATATGAAACAATAAACAAGAATTATGGTAAAAATTATTTTCCTATTATAATGTAAAGGATGCTGGGATTCAAACTTTAAACGCGTTTTTCTCGAATTCAATGCACTGTCACTTAGTCCGGTCTGACCTAACACCGACCAATTAATGAAAATTGGGCATTATTATACGGTTCTAGATAAACTGTTTTCGGTCTCACCAAAAAAATCTAGTCTGTCGTTCAACATAACAGACCAGACGGTGTTTTCCCGATGAAAAAACAGATCCCCAATCAATAGAATTCTCACGCAGTAAAACCTTACCCTCATTGAATGGCATCCCGTGTTCAATCACTCTACCAAATAGAATTTAAGCTACATGAGAACAAACTATCGTCGAAGAAATCATACCGGATGTCAGGCTAACGACCACATTAGTAACATCAAAGCAAAAAAGTGTAGTTATTACATATCATCCTAGTGTACATGGAACTGTGAATAAAATAATATTTAAATATACTTAAGAACGCAGAAAAATCTATTCCCGAGTTTCTGTGTCCAATGAAACAGTATCTACGAAACCTGTGAAAAATAGCTTCATGGTAGAGTAGATTAGTCATATTAGTCATATCATTATTATTAAGCTTATTCTGCATTACGACGCATGACTTTCAATTTGCATTCTCAATATAACGACGACACAAGTCGGATTCAATCGAACCGCATTCGATTAAAAAATCAAATCTTTGTAATACACAATAAGCTTGTTTAACTTTATACTTTTTAAAAATTCATGCCGCCTTTTGATAATGCTGCCAGTGATTTTTACAAATACAAACTTATTAGTCAGCTTTTCCGTATTATTTTTTTTTTAAATTAACAACGCTACTACGAACAGTTGTAATATGTTATGCAATTGCTTGAAAAAGTAACAAATACGGCGAATACCAGTTGATCAAAATTTAAACGGACAACGATTCCGTATTTAATGTTTATTTTTACCATCGTCATCCCTCATTTTTTTTCTTCACTTTGCTGTCACCTGAAACGACTAACAGAATGCGGTGACACACCAGAATAGCGTGACAGAGAGTCATGTGAGTGACTCGTCTCACCTTAGGTGACTTCGGTGATCGCGCGAGTGAGAAAGAGTGTCACCTCACCTAAAGTGACTGTTCGGAATAACCCCCATTATCTAAAGATGCCAACATTTGTAGCCCTGGAGATGAAAGGTGATAGCTCTATTATACATCGAAGGACCCATTTCAAAAACGACTGGTCTTACACGTACATTCTGAGGTCGCCTTCATGTATCATTAGCCTTGCATGAAATTTATTTGCGAATATATTTCCATTTCCAGAGTAAAAATATAACATTTTAGATTCTGGCATGCATTTCACTTAAGCTAAATATTTTGATAGAGTATACAGGGTGTTTGGTTCATGATTAAGAACCTACCGAGGGGTGATTTACTGTCATATTTGGAGAAAAAAAAAGTTCATCACATACCATCAAATCTCAACCGTTACAGAGTTATTGAACTTATTGTGTGAAAAACTTATTTATCTTAAAATGCCTCTAACTCAAAAAGTATACTTTGTATTTTAAATCTTTTATTGGAAAGGTGAGAAAATTTCCTATCGAATGGTGTTCTCATATCTTTCAGTTAAACAGTTTTAATGATTTTTTAGCTTAAAGTAGTTAAAATTTGGTGTTTTTGATGAGGTTTTTGTTAATTTTCTCAATATAATGAATTATGATTATAGCAATATCTATTCTCCAAAAGTTGAATTTTAAAACGATTCACAATTTGTTCTTCAACATCATATTCCTATCACTTCTCTTTTCTTTGTAATTTCATTACTAAACTTTTCCTGTAATCGACTTGCAAATGCTTAAAAGACTCTAATCTAAAAAAATATGTTTTATATCATTGTTTGCAAGGCTTTATTGGAAAGCTAAGAAAATTTCCTTTCGATGTATGTACAAATATCTTTTAGTTAAGTGTACTAAATGACTTTTTACTTGTAAAATAACTAAATTAGCGTTTTTGAGAGTTTTGCAATAATTCTAATTATTAATCAAATAAATTTATCGTTACTATTGTTTATTTGGTGCCCCTTAACATTCTCTATAACTTGTTATGTGATACTTTATCCCTATCGCTTTTCGTTTCGCTGCAATTTGATAGTTAACCCAGCATGAGCTCACCACAAATGTAATGGGTTCGAAATTTTGCTTCGAAACTGAAAGAGATAACTGAATGGCGTCAAAGAAAAAGTTGTAGAACTTGCTGAGATGCATTTATTCCATGATAATAATGGAGATGTTTTTTATTTACTATTTTAAGAATATAGTGAAAATGCTAATAATAACATAAACTTTAAACTATTGAACTTCTAAAAGAATACCAAATTCGCTTAACTGAAATGTATTAATACATTTTTCTCGGTAAAATTTTCCTGGCTTTTGAGTAAAAATAAGAAAAGGTACAATGAGTGCCATATTTTTCCAATAAGAGCTAGTATTAATGAAAATGAGATAAAATATCCATGTTCAATAACCCAAACACATGAAAACAATAAAAGATAAGTGTATCATGTCAAAGAACAAATTATGCAGTTCGTCAAGCTTAACAATCTGAATTATTAAAATGGTGATGTTAGCTATTAAAATTTTCGCGAAATGAACGAAAAATCTGTCAAAATTGTTAAATTTTAAATAAATTTCTGTTAAAAGGTTACTTAACCTCACTAACTGAAACATGTGAGGACATCATTGAATTGTAAATTTTCTCACCAATCCAATGGATCTGAAAAAATTGAAATACAAAGTTTACTTTTTGAGTTACAGCTATTTTAAGACAACTAAGTTTTTAGCACAAAAAGTTCAATAACTTAGTAATGGTTGAGATTTGATAGCATGTGTAGAACGATTTTTTTCTCCAAATATGACAGTCAATCATCCCTCGGGAGGTTCTCAACCATGAACCAAACACCCTGTATGTATGCGTCGAAAAATAATGTAAAACGATCTCACCAATTTTCGGCTCAAAATCAATCAATTAATGGCCTTTCGGCGAATATCTCCTGCTTCATCGATGAACTGCTGATGCTAAGACTGAAAAGATTTCTTTTCAAATTGAAATGGTATAATAAAAACTACAACGAACTGCCCTATGGGGTTGCATGAACTGTAGACATAGGACTACACTACTTAATGTGAAATATGTAATTCTTAGTATATTTGGATTAATAATAAACCTTTTATTTCCCAATTGCCGAAAAAAAAACGCGGTGGTCAATCTGTCGAAACCGTTGAGCCTACGGTGAATCAAGGAAAGCCGATTCGGGAAACGCTAACAGCAACTGGAGTTGGGCTACGGCAGAGAGATTATCGAAGAGCTGAAAAAGCTCTGCTCCGGATGGCGAAACTCTCCGAAAAATCAGGGGTTGGAACAAGACCGATGAATATCCTTGAAAAGATCGAACCCACTCCACGGGATGACGCTACTGTTGGACTCTCTCGAATTTCTACGAAGGACGAACAGCAGACTACCCAAAGGTAACATAATGATGGCGAAACTGATACAGAATATTTTCATGCAAAGTTTGGTCATGTCTTCAGGGAGTGCACAGTGGTCCCAAAGAGCAAAAAAGGGGTTTTTTTTAGATTGCGTCAAAACGGTTGACTTTAGCAATATGGTGTCTTTGAGAAAGTTTCTTGGAGTAAAACTCCCCTTCTTTCTGTCTTATCAGATTAATGATTAATCCCCCTAATAGTGAGTTACGGAATTTATTTTCTCCAATAATTCAGATAGACAAATACTTACTTCAGCAAAGTTGTAGAGAAACTCGTTGCAAACATTTTACCCGAAGACTTCAACTCTCTATCTTTTAAGGTTTTTGAGATATGGGACATTATTTGCAAAAGGCCCCTTAAAACAGTTTTTTCATCATAAGTTTTCTTCTAGATTTTTTCCATTATATAAATGTTCTAGAACATTGTTTGGACTATTAAACTGCATTACTTTGCCGAAGACGGAAACTTGCTATCGCTAGTATGTGTGGAGATATTCACGTTTTTTGATTGAAAATAGCTCTTTTTCCAATGCCGATAACTTTTAAACGGGCAAAAACGGGCAAACCACTTTGTAAACAAATTAAAGTGCAAGAAAAGCACAACAAATGCTGGAAAAATCAGATCTCCCCAAGGCGGCCCTCTATGGAAATATTTGAGCTGAAGTTTGGCTCATTCCGTCATCAAATGCAATTGATTACTAGCCGTTTGGTTGCACTTGCGCCATTGTTATGAAGTAGGCGCAAGGGAATTGTCAGTTTCCGGTGTCAGGCGTATGCATTGAGTTTTTGAACAACTGTAACTTGTGACACAAGCAAACAGAAGTTCGGATAATACTTAAAAAGCACACTTTAAAATTCACAAAAAGTTCTTAGGGAACTTTCAAGCTGCTCAAGCTTTAAGAGAACTGCTTAACCCGCTATTAGAACATAAAACGTATTGCAAAATTACTTAGAACGAGAAGCTTATGTAGTTCCTTTATATCATCTTTTGGTTGCTTGGGTATTTACTCAAGACGTGCTTACAAAAGTAAGAAAGGATAATTATTACGACTTTAACCCTTTATTTCCGAACTAACAGTAGGGGATGGGTGTAGCGTAGTTGGTAAATGGATTGCCTTGTACGCAGCGCACCTGGGTTCGAGTCCCGACCCCGCACATAGGGTTAGAAATTTTTCATAAGAGCTTTTTCTAACCCGAAGAGGCGAATGACCTTAAGGTTAAAACCTCTATAATCGAAATAAAAAAACTAACAGTAATATATGGTGATGTATTTAATGCCGGAACAGCTCTAGTATGGACAAACTTAGGCTCTAGTATTTCCATAGAGGGCCGCCTTGGGGAGATCTGATTTTTCCTGCATTTGTTGTGCTTTTCTTGCACTTTAATTTGTTTACAAAGTGGTTTGCCCGTTTTTGCCCGTTTAAAAGTTATCGGCATTTGAAAAAGAGCTATTTTCAATCAAAAAACGTAAATATCTCCACACATACTAGCGATAGCAAGTTTCCGTCTTCGGCAAAGTAATGCAGTTTAATAGTCCAAACAATGTTCTAGAACATTTATATAATGGAAAAAATCTAGAAGAAAACTTATGATGAAAAAACTGTTTTTAAGGGGCCTTTTACAAATAATGTCCCATATCTCAAAAACCTTAAAAGATAGAGAGTTGAAGTCTTCGGGTAATATGTTTGCAACAAGTTTCTCTACAACTTTGCTGAAGTAAGTATTTGTCTATCTGAATTATTGGAGAAAATAAATTCCGTAACTCACTATTAGGGGGATTAATCATTAATCTGATAAGACAGAAAGAAGGGGAGTTCTACTCCAAGAAACTTTCTCAAAGACACCATATTGCTAAAGTCAACCGTTTTGACGCAATCTAAAAAACCCCCTTTTTTGCTCTTTGGGACCACTGTGGAGTGGGAAAAAAGTATCAAAAGCGCAATTTAATTCAATAGCACGATAGAACGCTAAGTGCGGTTATCGAAAATTTGCACTTTTTATTTAAAAATGTCTGGGAAATGTATTTAGATTTCTCTATCGCATTTCTTACATGTATTTAGATTTCTCTATCGCGCTTGTTTTGCCATAATCCTAATTGCCCTAATTGTTAGTATTTACTTTTATTACTGGCTAAATAACTTGGAAGAAAACTGAATGTGGGCTACCATAATTATTGTTTCTTATGCGAAAAATTCAAATATTATATAGAAGATAGTACGATTGTCTGCATAAAATATTTTAATCCTTCTTATTTCAATCCTTCCCAAGTGTTGGTTTATTAGTTTAACTTTACTCTACATCTCGGGAGTAGGCCTTATGTCACTGATCGAGAGTAGTGTTTCTGTACAAAAAATCAAAAAAAACTAGTAAAGATAGATAGAATGACTGATCGGAACGTGTGAATCCGTTTTACCCCATTTTTTCCCCAAACTCAAGAGGCAAATTAAGCATGGCAATATATTTCGGAAAGAGTCTACATGCAGTTGATCAATAGTTGAATTGCTTATGTAAAAGGATCCTGGGAATCGATTGCGGATAGTTAGATTGTCGGCATGAAATGTGTGAATCCATTTTACCTCGTATTGTTCCCACAATTCAAGATTATAGTTAAACCAGGTTTTCATTTAAGAAAGAGGTCGGATACGGCTCATCCAAAGTAGTTATTATGTAAGAAAGTCCGGGGAATCATGATGAAAATAGTTAGAAGTATCGTACGAAACTTGTGTATCCGTTTTACCCCAGCTCTTCTTATATCTCAAGTATGAAGTGAGATGAATTGAAATGAAGCTAGAAAGAGGCTGCATGTGACTGATCAAATGTATTAATTTTAATCTAAAATAGTCCGCAGCATTGGATGAAGATAAATAAAACGACTGCACGAAACATGTATACTGGTTTTACTCCGGTTCGCAGGACTCAAAGTTTAAGTTTATCATTCAAGAAAAAGACAAAAAAGTATGGCCGACAGTTAGTATGACCGTACAAAACGTGTAAAACCGTTTGCCCTACTTCTTCTCATATCTCGTGTTTTCAATTAAACCTGACTACATTTCGGAAACAGGCTCTACGCGATTGTTTGTACATAAGAAATACCTCTTTTCGTCAACTGCATTCTGCATCCTTCCAAGAAGGCCAGGTTTAACTTCACCCATGAGGTATGAAAGAAACTCAGGGTAAAATAGGTACACATGTTTCGTGTGGACATTCCAGCTATCTTCAATGGATACCCTGGACTATTTTACATAAAAAAATACTTTTTATCAGCCACTTTCAGCCTCATTCTGAAATGTGGGATAAGTATAATTTCACACTTCTAGAAAAGAAAATTGGGGTAAACCGAGTTCACACGTTTCGTGCGGTTATTCTAACTATCTGCAATAGATTCCTCTGATTTTTGTACATAAAGATTACTACTTTTCATCATTTTCGCGTTCAATCTCGTTCCGAAAAGTACAACCAGGTTTAAATTCACACTTGAGTTATGGGATGAATTTGGGGTGAAACGGGTACACATGTTTTGTTCGGTCATTTTAACTATCTTCAATCGACTAGGGAGTGGACTATTTAACATAAAACAACTACTTTTAATCAGTCGTTTTCAGTCTCTTTCTGAAATTTTGAGTAATAATCCCCACACTTGTATTATGTGAAGAATAAGGGTAAAACGGATACAAACATTTCGAGCGGTCATTCTTATTATCTTCAATCGATTCCCCGGATTTTTAGCCCACATTCAGCCTTTTTTCGAGAAGCACAGCAAGGTTTAACTTCACACTTGTGATATGGGAAGAGTTGGGGTAAAACGGATACACACGTTTCGTGTGGTCATTCTAACTATCTTCAATCAATTCCCCTGAATTTTTCGCCTAAGTAATATTACTTTTAATCAACCGCATTCAGCCTCTTTCCGAAATATAGAGTCAGAATTAACTTTACCCTTGAGTTAGGGGAGGGATTGGCGTAAAACGACACGTTTCGGGCGATCAGTCTAGTTATATTCAAACGATAACCTGGGCCTTATTACATAAAAAATACTACTTTTGATCAGCCACATAAAGCCATTTACCGAAATATAAAGCCAGGATTAACTTCAAACTTTAGTTGTTCGAAAAATTGAGGTAAAATGGATGTATACGTTTGGTGAGATTATTCTAATTACCTTCAATCGATTCTTTGGACCTTTTTACATAAGACATACTAATTTTGGTCAGCCGTATCCAACTTTTATCCGAGTTATATATTCATTCTTGAACATAAACTCAAACGAAAGGGGGAATTGGGGCAAAACGGGCGTGATAGCGTACCGTGCGGTCGTTGTAAATACTAGCAATTAATTTTTCAGACTTCCTTTTGTGGAAAATGTCTGGATTTTCAAAAAAAAGTTTTTGAGTTTTGGGTCAATTTTTCCCACTGTGCGTTGTATCCATTTTCACAAGAACAAACATTTATATTAAAAATTTAAGAGTCAAAAGAAACATTTTTCGAAATGTTTAATATTTTGTCAACAAAAATCTAATAAGAGAAGGAGCGTTTTGAATGATGGAACATTGATCAGTTTTTCTAATAATAACTTAATACATGATTTTAAATTTCATACTAATGACTAACAAAACTGTATCATATTTTGGTTGTTTTCATGTTTTCAAACGGTGTCACAGAAAAAATTATAGGAAATAGTTTTTTACTGATAAGTTCTCCATCATGTAATTGCATTCAAATTCTTTCTTTTGTCTTTGGATTTTAGTTGACAAAATATAAAAAAATCAAAAATTGTACTTTTCAATTAAAATTTTCAACATAAATTTTTAGTTTTGTGAAAAATGACAACATTTCTTTCAGTAAACGGTTTTTTCGTGCAGAAATATTCATCTCTTGTAACTTGTTCTCAGGTAGTTTTGCTTTTTTATGTATGAAAAAATTAGTACGCTCTTTTAAAAAAATTGCTCTTGATTCAAAATGATCTCATTGGTTATGGACAATGTTTAGTCTTCCATGGCGATGAAACGTTTAGCATAGTACTTATAGTATAGTTTTAACGCAATCGACGGTGGTCGATCACCATTTTAAAGATTTTCGATCGGACCTTCGCCAATCCTACTGAAAGAGTTAACACGGGAGAGACACCCGTGAAGATCTCTTAATAGAGGATGATCAGCGCAATCGAAAAGTGACCTTTCTGCAACCTTGCTTGCACTCGATAAGTATTGAGACTCTATGACTCTATACAATGAACCGAAGCATTATTCGAGAGAGCACCTCTGGGATTGTGCTTCTTTTGATCAATTTTGGTCCCATTTTTAAGGAATTAGAAGAAATCTCACTTCTTGCAAATATAAGTATTCACACCTGACGTTGTGGGAAGTGACTTAATTTTCGATTTTCCGATAATCCGAAAAGGGGTCTATACGCATCAACGGGTTAATCAAATAGAGTGGGAATTCACAATCTAACAAAGTCCACTCAATTAAATCAAATTTGTTTCTACTACTTCTTCGAAATTGAATGTTTACATAGAAGAATCGCAAGAGGGTACTTCATCTAGACGTTCAAATGATCAAATAATGACGATTCGAGCTCGTTGGGTACGAGCAAGTTTTCCAATACCGTCAGAGCAGACAGTTACATCTAACACCACTTCTCTGCCTGATCGTGCGACTGTTGGGGCGATTTCCTAAACTAATATGCCGATTTGTGCTATATGAACTTAAGTATTCCATCAATGCGATGCCTCTCAAATTGACTCTGAGCTGCCCCAAATTATGTGGTGGACTTTTGCATTACGGCCGATTATGAGTGGAATCCCATTCCTGCCATAGTATGATACCTTTTGAAAGCATCAACAGACGTATTTCCTGTTGATGTTATCAACAGTCATATTGACTGTGTCGGTCGGGTACAATGCTTGCGTTGATAGCGATTGCTGCGCTCCGTCGGACTTAAACTAGTTTGAAGTTTTAAACTGTTTGAGTAATCCGGTCAAACGAATGGATTGCAGGTTTGCTTGCAAGGGGCCGCCGCTACCGACGGCGTGTCGGCGGCACCAAACCCGGCGGATCCATAAGGTAATTTGCGCCGTTTCCGATCCTTGGTCTCGCTTATGCGACAAAACCAATGGCTATATGGTATATAGATTCAAAGAACTGTTCATTTTTGAAAGAAGAATAAACCCTTATGTTTAAGTAAACCGGGTAAACGAGCAGTTCAACAGTTTGCTTGCAAACTTATTTGGTATGCGAATTCAAATAACTGCTCATGTTTGAAAGAAGAAACCAACCCCTAAGTTTGGATAAACCGGGCAAACAAGTGAATCAGTGAGTGCTATTTGGTGCCCAAATTTAAAGAACAGCTCATGACTGAAAGAAGGAATCAATCTTTATGTTTCTGACAAATATGTACATATATTTGTCCGAAACATAAGGGTTGATTCCTTTTTTCAGACATGAGCAATTCTTTGAATTTGAAGTAAACTAGTGATCCACTCGTTCTCCCACTTTACTCAAATTTAGAGGTTGATTCCTCCTTTCAAACATGAGCAGTTCTTTGAATCTATATACCAAATAGCTCTTGGCTTTGTCGCGTAACTGAGACCAAGAATCCGAAGCGGTGTAAAGCCGTAGAGTACCCGCCGGGCGACCCGCAGTCGGAAGCGGCAACTCTTGACAAGCAAACCTATGATCCACTCGTTTGCCCGGGTTACTCAAACACAGGGGCTATTAAATAGTTTAAGTCCGACGGAGCAGAGCGATGTAGGACAGCACCATACGTAAAGCAATGTGGCGTAGCCACATTAGGCGTCAACGCCTGATATAACAGAGATTTCAATGTATATGGCTCATTCCACGCGAAGTGATAAAAAAAAGATGCAAACTTGAAATCGACCTTCACGAATTTGAGCCAAATTTGGAGGAATTGTTCACCTAGGGCCAATATATAAAAACCCAAATTTTTGTGTCAATTGAACCACCCCTTGGGTCATGGGAGCGCCCCACGTTTTGACAAATTGCCAAAACCCTTGATTTTATTTTGATCATATCTCCGGTTCTATTTACTCTAGAATCAAACCGCAAGTTGGCTTTTGAAGAAAATTGTTCAAGGAGTCTAGAAAAAATATTATTTTTTGTCGGTAGTGCTGCCAACTATGCGATTTTTTCAGTTAAATATTAAAAGTGAATTTTTCTCTCAATACATATATTTTAATTTTGAAAATTTTAATGCCATCGCGTTCCTCAGACATTTTTACATAAAAAACACTTATCATCCCAATATAATATGAGCGCATCCTGAGATATACCGTTTTGAAGGGAAAAACTCCCATTTTCTCATATAAAAATCCATTTTTATTGGCCAAAATTGAGAAAATCTTCAAACGGTCATAAAAATCGACCCTGATCTGCTAGAAGCAAACCAAAAACGTAGTTTTTCATCATTTCTCGTCTACTTCACGAAAAACTCTCAGAATACTCAAGTTGGTTTTTGGTGTTGTGCGCTTGCGATTTTATATGGGAAATTGCGGTTTTTTCTCTTCTAATCGGTGTATCTCAGGATGCGCTCATATTATATTGGGATGATAGGTGTTTTTTATGTAAAAATGTCTGACGAACGCGATGGCATTAAAATTTTCAAAATTAAAATATATGTATTGAGAGAAAAATTAACTTTTAATATTTAACTGAAAAAATCGCATAGTTGGCAGCACTGCAGGCAAAAAAAAATATTTTTTTCTAGATTCCTTGAACAATTTTCTTCAAAAGCTAATTTGCGGTTTGATTCTATAGTAAATAGAACCGATCCGATCCGAGATATGATCGAAAGAAAATCAAAGGTTTTGGCAATTTGCCAAAACGGGTGGTGCTCCCATGGCCCGAGGGGTGGTTCAATTGTCACAAAAATCTGGGTGTTCATATATTGGCCCTAGATGAACAATTCCTCCAAATTTGGTTCAAATCCGTGAAGGTCGATTACACGTGCCTTGATCACTTCGCATGGAATGACCCATATTTCAAATTATGCCAAACGAGTATTATGTCAAATGAACATTATGCCAAGCGAAAGCATGTGTTACCGGTAGTTAAGCCAAATTAAATTATGCCAAACGAACTTATGCCAAACGACGTGCTCCCTTTCACAAGTATACATGCACGAGGCATTTGACGTGGATTTGTCATGCCATTTTTGTTGAAAGCTACGAAGACAGGGTTGAGTAACTTTGCAGCATAGAAGTTTCCTTTATGGAAATACGGTTTTTGAGCCAAAGCTATGAAAGCTTTTCCTTCCAGCACAAGGTGGGATATATTCATAGTTGTGGTACGTTTATGCCGAAGATTAATTTGTGCTACTCTAACCGTGGTCGATCAGAGCACTAGACATTTCATCACCATAACTTATTGTACAGTAATTAGAAGATACCAAACAAGTTGGCTTATAATCGCCTATAGCGAACCCCGAAATGGGTATTAGGGACATGATTATCATTTGAATCCCACGATTTGCGAAGAAACAAACGTCGACTGTGTCAGAGATGCGCTTAACATAGCAAAGGTAAGACTTACGTCACTCGGTGCGCAACGGGCATATTTTAGTCATGACATACATTCAGTCCTCGGAACGGACGACCACCTCGACTTGAGGACTTCTGTTTTCAGTCTCCTTTTACGACATGGAAACAGTAATGAAAAGTAGTCAATCAACTACTGCGAATCCGAATTGCTGACCATTTTTAAAAGCGCTTTTGAGACTGCAGGAGAGACAAAATTTATAAGACTATAAATTACATAATTAAATTAAAACTATTCCAGCTTAAGCTACGAACAAAAACACGCTGCTCTAACGATTGTGAATCCTCACTTCTGAACACAAATTGTTTCAATAAAGGGTGTTATGATCAATAATTGGTCAACCTTAACTTGATGCATTTTTCTCCATCGTTCATCAAAAAACCTACACATCCCTTATTTTAAAGACGTATGCGTTAAGCATCATGCCTACTGGTTTATTTTGTCATTTCCTCTTTAGTTATGGAAATGGCTCCGAAGCATGAAAAGTAAAAGAAGCATGAAAAGTAAATTTTGCTCGCGCATCGCGAAAATCCGAACTATTTGCTCGCCAAGTTTGCGAAATTATTGAATGTGGCCAAATCGACTGACACCATCGTAATAAAAGTGTTCGGAAAATGTTTGTATACAAGCAGATAGACTGGATTGGGGTAAATCGAAAGTCAGAGGCTGTACATCGAGCTGAAAAACGAACCGGATTATCGATTAACAATAAGATGGTGACTCTAAATCGTAACGATAAACAAAACAGCCAGAGAACAATCGTGTAAGCTGCACATGAAGATGCTGACGAAGTTTGACTGCGTAGAACAGGATGATTAAACCTTCGTCCAGGCAGACTTTAATCAGTTTCTTGAACAAGAATGTTATACGTAGACTGAAAGAGAAACGGTGGTAGATATTTTCAAATTGCGAAAAAATATCTTGTATGGCAGGCCATCTGTTCCTATGGCACTTTCAACCGGGACCATCAACTCAAAAATTAATGTTTATATAGAAACACTTCAGTCAAGCAAGAGGATTGTTTCGTTCTGTTTTGGCCGGATTTGACATCTTGCGGGAAAAGGCCATGGCATGGTATGCCACGAACAAAATCCAGTTGGTGCCCAAGGACATGATTCCTTCCGACACGCCAAAGTTCATCCCCAATAGAATAAAATTGGGCAATCGCCAAGCGGAAGAAGACGCAAAAGACAGTTGTGGTATTTGCTATAAAGGATGCTTAAGTGAATTTTTTTTTCTTTATTCGGTATGAATTGAAATATGATTTAAATTTTGAATAAAAAGTTTGACCGATTTAGCACACATTTTTGTTTTACCAATATTTGATCGTAACACCGTTTATCAAACATTCACATCTTTAATTGGAGAAACATAAACACTTTCAATGACAGTATTTGTCCAATGTTCAATACCATGGCATACGGCACAGGCTACTTTGCCGTTGGCAAGCACAAATCGATTTGTGCTATTTAACTCACCCCTTGATATTAATAACTTAATAGCAACTAAAATATAGGGAAATTAATTGTTATTAGGTGAAATGTGTTGCTGTTTGCTGGAATAATTGAACTAGTAACAAACAAGCAATCATTTGTAAAACAATTAGGAATTTAATTGAGTACTTAAATGGTTGATTCTGTGAAATGTATTTCTTGTTTGAAATTTAATCATCATAAAATGAGATGAGGGAACGAAACTCAAAGCCTGGTATCAATAACTTGCAAGTTAGTTGGTAATTATGAAAACTATCATGATGAAACCCATTCTGTTTTATCACTCATATGCAACGCTTGCTGAGAGACACACACGTTCATGTTTCAATGGTTCTAACCAGCAGACGACCTTGACCTCGGGAGGTTGGTCGGGTGCCAGACCATTTTCCACACAAAAACCACAAAAGGCGTGTCTGCGTGGCGAGGAATCATTTGGGCTGTTCATATTTTGCCAGTGAAGTGGAAAGATAAGTGTGATGAAATTCAACAACGTGGTTGCTGTAGGGTACTTCTGGTCACCGCAGAGTTAGTCGGATCGATGCTTAGTTGGATTAGTATTTGTAATTTAATTTATTTCACTCAGGTTTGCGATTGTCAAGTCAAGCCACCCTTCACTATTTGATATTTGGACTAAATAAAAATTAAAGTACATTGATTCGTATTTCCACGATAGCACAGGTACACGGGTATGTGTTCAATGTTCATATGAATAACAGTTTAATGAGTAACTGTTGCGCGCAAAATTCCAAACCCCCGAAATTCAATCGCTTCATACACAAATCTGCAGCAGGCATATTTACGCTGTTTATCTAATTTGCTACTGGTTTGAATTTAAATTGGATTTTACTGACCATATATGGTTTAGATATAAGTTTTATCTGTCCTCAAATTACATGGCGATAGTTCGGAGCGAGAAAATTGACACCCATGATTTTCATTTTACAAAAAGGTTCGACAGCCCATAACCGAGCGGCTGTAGTTCATGTTATTGCACCACTAATAAGGTCTAATTTATATTCAAATTTCAAATCCTGAATAATTTTAAAATTTCAATCCAACCATACATAGCAGTAGCATTTCGTAGCTTGATGAGTTATGTGATATCAACGCAAATTAAACCCAGATTCAGAGAATAATAATATTTTGGGTGGTTCAGGAGAAATAACGGTATTTTTCAGAGGCTGGCTGGTAGATATGATATACTGTAAACATTTATAGAGATAATGAAGAATATATTTTCTTGTGCAACAAATTATTTATAACCATTTCGGTTTCGAATTCGCTAATGGACTATCACTCATCTTACTCACGTAATGTTTTGTCGATCTTAATTGAACCGCTCGAATTCATATATTTTGTTTTGCTATATAATTGTAAAAAACCTGTTTTAATCCACCTAGTGGTGCAATTGTGCCTTCCTCATTTATCCAAGCTAGACGGAAAAAAAAATTGTTCCCAAAATCGTGAAAAGAGTGCTATTAATCCTGGAACAATCATGTTTTTACGTTATGAAAATATGCTCAATTTCCCTTCAGTAACGCCCGAATAACGCTTATTTTAGTGGAACTATTTGTTTCTGTTTTGTGTCACGGTTTTCCGCCAAGCAATTTCTAATCCGACTTTCAGTACGCGAACTAGTTCACAAGTTTATGAACATTATTCATAAAACCAAAGGTTGGCTCATGATGATTTTCATAGATATAGGAGCCTTAGCTCACAAAATCAAAATATTCTGGATATGTTCTCGTGAACTATTTCACGAAATTCAAAATTTTATTCATGAATCCATTCAATACTCGAACTAACCCAAGCAACCAAGAGTTCTGCATTTAATCGAAAAATCGACTTTCAAGTTCACAACAAGCTCGTTTTGAGTGCTGTAGGAACTTTCTTGCTGCTTAGAAGTACACGCGACGCTTTTGGCAACAACAAGTACACGAAAGATTCAGGTGGTAACTGTTATCAACCTCAAGTTCGTATCGAGGATCGTGCATGTCTTTTTAGCAACTTGAAAGTGCACGAGAAGTTCCATGTTGAACTCCTAGCAACCTCATTGCAAGAAGTACACAAAAATTCTATTTACGAACTTTTAGCAACTCCAGAAACGTTTTACTACAAAATTTTGAAAATTAAGCGTGAATATTTCATTAATGCTTCTAAAAGGATGCCCCAAATAATACAAATTAAAAAAAATAATGAAAAAAAAATGTTCCATTGGGATTTGAACCCATGAACTTGCCATCGTAAAAGAGGCATGCTACCATTACGCTAACCGATCAATTAAGAAATGAAACCAAATAAGTAACTCAGCTTTAGGGTGTTGCTTCACCTTTATTTTCTAAATTACAAACGCATATATGCACCGAATGCCGTACATAATTAAACAACAAAAAATTTAGTTTTAATCAAATCAGTCAGGTGTAATATGATGTGTACAAATAAAATTCTAACATTTCTCGTAATATCCATTTCATTATTCATACCTATATCAAAGATTATACTAAAACGCAGTATTTTTCGCTTATTGTCCAGTCCGTTCCATGACTGAGTACACCACGCATCGGTCATAGAACATTGCATTAATACGGTTAACCTCTCTCTCTTTTGACAGTTCAGAGAACTTGTTTACACGCTGACTTAGACAATTTTTTATTCTACCACAGTACAAGAAACAAGGATGGAGTCGCTTCTACACATTGTAAACAAGTGCGCCGAACTGTCAATTTTTGCTTTGATGACGTCATCATACAATGCTCTATGCAGTTGAATTTGTTGTGATTGCAAATTTCCTCAAATAAAATAAAACCAACCGTGATCGGTATAATAGTGGAAAAGTAACTGCATGCTGCGTTTTATAATAAAGTATTTTTAAGCTGCCGTAAATATGGATTTTTCGAAGAAGGTTAAAAAAAATGGACTATTTTATTACCGTCGTAAGAAATTACTTGCTAAATGGGCTGAGGAGAACCGATCAACTCTAACAGGTACTTAATGGTTTTTATTGATGTTTTCTTCCGTATTGCTGAGCATTTCATATATTTGATAGCATCTCTCAAAAGCGCTCACCAACAATCGTCAGGTACAGACGGAATAGTAAACGCTACAACTATAATATTAAAGAAACCTGTAAGCCCTGGTGAACTACCTTCCGGGAGACTGTCTCCACAGCACATCTCCAATTTCGACGAGGATAGCGATCAGGAAGATCTTACCATTGGGTTCACAAATGCTGACGGAGAATCTGTAACCTGTGGTGATTATGATGATCTTCTACATTATGATGAAATCGACGATATGAGCCTACCAGAATGCATCAGATTTTGGGCACTTAAAACGAATCAAACTCACGAGTCAATTAATTTGATCATGGACATCATAAGAAGGAAGACCGATGGAAAACAATTACCTCGTTCTGAAAGAACTCTTTTGAAAACATCTCGAAACGCAACGGCGAGTATAGTTGACATTCAAGGTGGTCAATATTGGTACAATGGACTTCGTAATTGCTTGGTCGATTTTTTTCGGTAAATTGACTAATTTTTTTAATTAAGATTGTATAATATTTAAAAAATTTATTTCAGCAATTTAGAACATCCACTCTGCATTTCCATAAACATAAACATCGATGGAATCCCAATTTACAAGAGCAGCAAATCTCAATTTTGGCCAATTTTATTCAATATTTACGAGATTCCTGAAGCTAAACCAATGACCATTGCTATATTTTTTGGTTCTTCGAAGCCTGAGAGTTCAGAAGAATTTTTGCGGCCATTCGTAAACGAACTAAGGAATGTGCTGACTCAAGGAATTTCCGTAAAAGGTCACTATATAACAGTCCATTTGAGATGTTTCATATGCGATGCACCAGCACGTGCATTCATTAAAGGTTTAACACAAATTTCCCTTCATGTTTTCCTTACTCTCATTTAAATTTTCAGGCGTTTTCGGATTTAATTCAAAAAATGGATGTTTGAAGTGCGTATGTGAAGGAGAATATTCATATGAATCTCGGACTGTTGTATTCACTTCATTAAATAGTGCTAAACGAACCGACCGTGAATTTCGAATGCATTCATATGATCGTCATCATAAGACTGTCACTCCTCTTCTCGATGTTCCAAATATGGATTTAATCCAAGATGTTATTGTTGGAGACAGGTTTCACCTAATTGATTTAGGGGTTATGAAACGTTTGCTTAATGGATGGAGAGATGGCTCCCTTGGATTTGACACGAAGTTATCTTCCCAGAAAATTTCCGATTTCTCAACTATGTTATGTAGTATTCAATTACCGTCTGAAATTCATCGCAAACCACGTGGATTAGATTATCTTTCACATTGGAAAGGAACGGAATTCAGTAACTTTTTGCACTATTCAAGCATTGTTGTGTTGAAACAATATCTCCCAGACGTTGCCTATCAACATTTCCTTCTATTTTTTTGCTCCATAACTATGCTGTCATCAAATACATATAGAGCAAACTGGCATGTGGCTAGAAAGATGCTAGAAACATTTTTATCAGATTTTATGACCATTTATGGAGAACAATTTATCACTAGTAATTTACATAACCTTCAACATATTGTAGATGAGGTGGAAGTTTTCGGTCCATTAAGCACGTTTGCGGCATATCCTTTCGAGAATGGACTACAACGAATGAAACACTTGATTCGCAGTGGGTGGAAGAGCCTTGAACAAGTTATCAACAGATTATCGGAAGTGGACTCACATGAATACTACAGGATGCAACCATCAAGAATACGGAAGTATCCGTCAATAACCACATCAGGGGATTCCATAAGAGTCCATGTGAAAGATGGATTTATCTTGAGTACACTGTACAGAAATGGGTGGTTCTTGGCAAACAACAATCAAGTTGTTCGGTTTGTAAATGTTTTAAAATCACCCAAAATTATTATTTTTGGAAAAATTCTCGAAGAAAAAAGAAATTTCTTCTCAGATCCTGTGGAATCATCTGTGCTGCACGTATTCACAGGAAATATACATAGTTTATCCGCAAATGAGTTTCAATTTGCATGTGAAGATATTAAATGCAAAATAGTCGCAGTCATGTCTGTTAATGATCATGTGTTTATTCCACTACTACACACACTTGAATAGATAAAAAGGTATCATGAATATGAATAATAAACCATACATATATATATATGTGGAAAGGAATGATTGTTTTTGTTGTTAACTGAAAGATTATCTGGTTTAAACTGAGTCTTCTGATCCAGTGCTATCGTCTGATCTAGTGTTAGTGTCGAAAAACGCATTTTCGTTAGCCCAGTCATCGTCCTCAGATAGAAAATCGTCCCTAGGCTCTGGGTCGTCTTCGGGTAGTGCATTGTCATCTGCTTGACCATTGTCGTTGAAAGATTCGCCATTGCCGTTGAAAGCGGGTAGTGCCTTTTTATTCGAAACAGCCTTTTTGAAGCTAAATTCAATATTACCAGTGTGCGCATTCGAAGTCATCTGGGTGGAATGAATTCTAGGTACTGCCTCATCTTCACCCAGAGTGTTGTCGTTGCATACAAGTGGTTCTAATAGCGGGATGACAAGTTCAGATGGACAAATATCGACTTGGTCACTATCTTTGTTCTGTATATTACATATACCTTGATTAACCCGATCTTCTGAGTTGTCTCTTCCAGGTTTATTCTTTTGATTAGCAATGACATGACGTGAACTGACGTTGGCCAGAAGCTTTTAATCTTTTGTTAGCATTTTTCAACTTTTTCATGAAAAAGTTTGCCAACTTCTGTTGTGTTACTATTTCGGTATCACAAGTACCTATCTCTTCGAAAACTTTAAGTGTTTGTCGGTGTACCATCAATGCTATCTTTGGACCTTTGCGACTAGCGCCTGTCCATGTGCACTCTGTTTGAAATTGCTTACTCATGATTAAATCAAGTGCACAGATCATCCGATTATCTGCGCAATCGCCGTTGACATTAATCCGAAGCCACCGCATCTATAATTGATAAAAAAAAATAACTAACATTTATGAATAAATAAAAAGTCTAAACAACACATACAAAATCGTGTTTGAATGTAGAATCTTCGAGGTTATTTTCAAAATCTGCTAGTTTTCTAGCATCGTTAATTATGTCGAACTTGTATGATTGGAACACTTCTGCTGACGGTTGTTGGCCACATTGGATGGCATCCATGACGAACTCGATTTGGGTTGACAGGTGTGCGATTCGTTTCTCCAGAGACATAATTCGGGTAGTTATCATGGCATCAGACTTGTGTTGCAAATCAATAAATTGCTGCATATAGGTCAAGCATTGCAGCATTGAAAGTTCAGAAGCAGGTGATGAGTTTGACGTTAGTGTAATTGCTTCCGGCAGCTCATTAGGGTCAAACTCAATATACGGTTGGTCAAAATGTGGTGAAGGCGGTAAATTAATTGGCTGCAATGTTGCAGTAGCCACGGGGATAAGCGATTGTGACATGGACGTGCTAGATACATTTAGAGCAATGGGCTCAGATGGTGGATATTGTGTAACAGAACTTTCCGAAGCCACACGATTGCCTGCTTCTGAGTTTTTAAACACAACAGCTGGTTTCGGAAGCGGTGCCATAAATTTCAGGTTAGATTTTTTCTGTGCGTTTTTCGGATTTGTATTGCTTGACATAGTGGGCGCAACTATTTTAGTTCCTTGGGTCATTGTAGGAGGCGTTACTTCTAGGGGCCAGTTTTCCGGAATCGTTATCATGAATGCATCTTTTTTTGTGCCTGAAATTGCTGATGACACAACAGGGTCCAGATTAAGCATCGCTTGAAAATTTTTGGGGCGCGTTTTACTGATTTTTTTCTTTTTTCGAGCAATAACACTAAAATCCGATGATGAATCGCCCGACATCTCATCTACGATTTGAACAGCTTGATCATAAGATAAGATATTTACACGTTTTACATGACATTTGGACTTGTACCAAGATTTTTCATCTCGAACCAGCTTTTCTTGTTCGGAAACGGTGGTCCCATTTGGCCACATTAAAATATCACCTCTAGTAGACGAATCAACCCATTGGTCAGGGACAATCGAAAGCTCTTTCCTCCCTCTGGCGTCTACAGTCTGCACAACGGTGAACGGCATATCTTGAACTAAATATTACTAATGTAGTTACATGAAATATTCTCACAAATTAATAATATTACCTGTTTGAAAAAAAAGCTTCAGTTACGCTGAAAACGATCCATCCACATTCAGATTGACGTTTGGGAATTTCCAGCGCTTCAAGTGACAGACGTATTGAATTTCACTGCGGATTCTGCACTCAACTGTGGTGAAATAATGTGTAGGCGAACAACGCATCACCGATCTATATTTCAGATGGCGTAGTGGTTCGAGGATTGGTTTCCACGCAACTGTTCCGGGTTCAAGTCTTCATGCAGGTGAATTTTCTTCAACTTAATTAATATTTAAAAAAATCCTAATTGTATACATACATAACACACCAGCAATCTGGAACGGGAAAGGTGGGATAGGATTGTGGGAGCATAAGTACTAGAATATGTTGGGTCTCCTTCATTGTACAGTGGAAGATATGAAAGATGTTTTTTATGCGCCTTATTTCTTAGAAGTGTCTGTTTAAGGTGCATAGAACGCTATCCAGAAGCTACGCATTGGCCCGAGTTTATTTACAGTTCCCATATGAACTTCAGAGTTCTCCTTCTAAGCTCTTTAGAAGGCTGTTCGCATGTATAATGGGAACTTTAAAGTGTGTATAATTACTTAAAAACTGGGCTGCTTAGAATGCTATTCGAGAACTTCTTCTTAGCTGCTTAAGCCAAAAAATGCCCTCTTATCCGAACTTTTGGTTACTTGGGAATTCATGATCTTTATTATATTAGGTACGATCCAATATCCGTGCTCGTGAAATAGTTCACGAAATCATGAAATATAATTCTTGTATTCGTGATACCTATCATAAGTCACAACTCACGATAATTTTTGTGAAATAGTTCACGAAATCATAAAATATTATTCATGTATTCGTGAACTGGTTCATGATGCCTAGTACATGATTTGCAATCTATTTTGCGCGTTGGTGATATTTAGAAGATATCGCTAATCATTTACAATTTCATGCAACAAGGTAATGAAATTTTCCCATGAACTATTTCACAAAATTTGGAGAATTATTCGTGGAATCATTTTTATTCCATGCATTGTTTTATGAAATGTCCAGCTGCTAGCGATCATAGAAATAGACACGAGCTTTAGATATAAAAAAACTATTAGGACCTCGAACATCGTTATTCGTTTGATAAGGTTGATGGTGATGTCTGGATAGAAAACGAAAACTGCGCTGAGAATCCCAGATAGTGTGATCTAATTCACAGAACAAGATATCGCGAATCAGTCAAATTTTTATGATCCAGTTCATATTGTCACGTTATTCTCAATAAACAAACCGATAGTAACCAAAAAGTAATGGATCAAAATTAGGCGAAGAGAATTTACGAATACTATGGTAAAACTGCTGATATCATGAACATTTGTCATATTACTCTTCGTGTCAAATTTTGAAGTAAGTTTAAAAATAAACCATTACGATAACATGAACAGAAATTACGAAAATCATGATTAAGTTCCTGAAATTATGAACGATAACATGAACAGCAGTTACAAAAATCGTGACTTAGATCCTAAAATCATGAACATGAATCACTCTACTCATAACTAAAATATCACAATAACGTGAATAGAAATTACAAAAATCGCGACTAATACTATGTTCAAACTACAGAGTTAAAACATGTTATAATAATTAGCAACAAGAAAAAGATAGCGTTAAAAACGTTTTAACTCGTAGTGTGAACGTAGTATAAGATCCTGAAATCATGAATTTTAATCCCGCTAGTCTGACAGAAAATTCGATAGTGAACTCATGAATAAGATAGCATAATAACGTGATGAGAAATCACAAGAATCGCGAATAGGCTCTTGAAATTGAAATCATGGTCATCTTTCGACTATCGGCTGTATAGTCCCAAATCATGAACTATAATCACAACAAAAACTAAATATGTCCAGGGAACAACAATAGTACCCTAACCAAACATTCTAATATAACGTCATGTATATATTCGAGACAAACTAGTTTTTTGACAACACAAGTAGTTTCATGAATTCGGGGTTTATTATTCATTTATCACTGGTTCTACAGACCTACTTAATTGATGAGGGAAGGTGGGTTTAGGGAAAAATGGTATGCGATGAGGGGATGGACCGGGATTAGGTTGACGATGTTCAGATTGCTTGTATTACCTTTCTATATGAGAAAAGGAAAAAAAGTAAGGTGAACGTATAAATATGGGACATCACTTTTTTCACTTAAAAACTACCATAACAAACGAACAAAACGCACCAGGGCTTTTAAATTTCGAGAAACATCGTTGAATAAGCTTCAAATCAAACGTTAAAAAATTGGTGCAGTTCGTTTGAATAGAAAAAAGTTATTCTGAGAAATGATGGCGAACGTATAAATATGGGACACACTGTATTTTCCCATGAAACCAATGTCAAAAACTTCAAGCAAAGTGGGCGGAGTTCTAAAATTGTCCAAATGATATGAAATTTTGGCATCTGAGTTTACTTTGCTATTTGTCACAATATGAGGCCTTTGAGATTTCAAAAATGAGTGTTTTTTTGCAATGCTCTAATGCGGGTGCGTGGGTGACCAGGGGGGTGATGAAAGGTGGAGGTGTTACGGTAAGTGGGGGGGGGGGGCGATACTACACCAAACTACATATTATACCTTCTATTTGGGACTTGTTTTGAGAAAATCGGTTCGGTCATCTCCGAGTAACCGATGCGCAATTGTTGGTCACACACAGACATACACACATACGAATACACACGTTTTCCGAACTCAACGAAATGAGTCGAATGGTATAAGAGTGTCGGCCAACAATTTTAAGCAATTTGTAACTCATTTTAATTATTTTTGCATCATTTATACATATATTGATTACCGGTTTATATGAAAATTTCTCATGTGGCCGCATATTGCAACCCGTAAAACAGGAACCAGAACTCCGATCCAAAACAAATTTAGTAGCATTCAATAGCTTTCATTTGAGGCTGATTTTGCAAAAATCGAGTCAGACATTTCTGCGAAGCAGATGTGAATTCAACTCAGGAACATAACCACTTTCCCTTCCGGTTCCGCCGAAGTTGTCCAATGTGGTCAACGTGGGTTTGATTGGGCATCAGTGAGCTGAAACTATAAATCCAAACATTTTCGAACACATTTTATGAAATTTTGCATCTTTTAGATACCATACTGATTCCGATTTATATGGAACTTTCATGCGTGATCCAACTCTCCAACTCCGGAACCGGAAGTCGGAATTAAATAAAATTCAATAGCAGCCTATGGGAACGTTGTACCTTTCATTTGAGACTAAGTTTGTAAAAATCGGCTGAGCCATTCCTGAGTAACCGATGTGCTTATTTTTGGTCACTTACATACATAGACACGCACACACATACGCACAGACATTTGCCTAACTCGACGAACTGAGTCGAGTGGTATAAGAGACTCAGCCCTCCGGGCCTTGGATACAAAGTCGGTTTTCAGAGTGATTACATAGCCTTTCTATAGGAGAAAAATAAAACGTAGAATTGGAGGAAAAGAATTATTGAAATCATCGAATTTCAGAGATTAATCGAATGAAAACATTACAGGGCCTTCGATAACTCTGGGGAAAGGTATGTTGCTATTAACCCCAAAAAAACAAGAGAGTTCATGGCCCAGACTTGTGAACGTACAAAACCCTACGTAACAATCCTGTGATCAGACGGCACTCCATATAAGGCTCTCACCTCGGAAAAATGTCCGATGTCCCAGAACGAGAATTCAGCAACATTCCGACCCCTGGTACAGATGTTTTGGAGCGTCTCTTTTGTTCACCGAGTCCCATGGTGTTGGAGAGGCGGAGATGATTTCGCACATGTGGTAAACTATACTTAGTATGAAAAAATACCTCAGTTTTATTGATTCAATATGATGGTACCTATACGGTGGGGCAGTGTAGATCAGCAGCATCGGCGATGTAGATGCTGAAGGTGACGACATCTATGGAAGCAGTTTGGTTCGCGACGATGATAGTCTTTGAGCCTGATTCAAATTCATTGAATAAAAATTAATCATATTCAGTCGCATTCATTTTCAATATTGAAGTGGCGCAACTGAAAATGTCAAACGAACAAACTACCCATTCATTCAATGCAGGTTTTCATTCGTCTCCGATTATATTGCACGAAGCGAACGTGCAGCAACGAATAAAATGTATCAAAGTAGGCCCTGGCACAATGTAAGCGACGATAAGTATGCTTTACCAACATTCGAAAATATCTAATTAAGGAAATGAATATTATTGCACGATATTCAACTCAATGAATAAAATGGATTTTCAAACGAATATTTTTCTATTCATCACGAATCGCATCAGGTTCATTTTCAACCACCAAAAAAGAGTATCGATTATTTTTAACTCTCCTCTGAGCATAATTCGGGTCTCGACGGGTGGATGGTTGGCGACGCACAGTGTACCCATATTCAAAAAAGACAGACAAAAGTAATTTTATCTTTCAGTTAACAAATTAACTTTTGTTAACGAGTACTCCTTTTTTACACAAACTGTTTTTAGTATTCACCAATATATTTTTCATCTCCTTTCTTTTGAAATAGTTAATTTGGAAAAACTTTGCTGAAGGTACTATTTACCTGTATCTTTAGACGCGTGATATGTATCTATGCGTTGCTAGGGGTACTTTACAATTTGTTCTTTGACGTTTTATACAGACAGCAAAATTCTATCACTTAGGTTCACTCTTAAAAGTTTAAGGCACCAATAGAGTTATCTAAATATAAGGACCTTCGCTCTTTTTAGTTTCTATTTGCACTAAGTTATACTACTAGAGGTTAATTAGTTCTCATGTTAATAATCTACCAATCATTATGACTACTCAGAATTTTTATTTATATAAGAAGTCCGCTTCAGGATGTTGATTACAATACGCCTCGATAGTGGTGTGTCGAGGAGGCCGGGAGGGCTGATATGAGCCTTTTTTCTGTTCTATACCTTTGGTTTGGTTCAGTGTAGAGACAGCACAGTGTCTGCCCTGGTGTAATTTCAGACAGCATGGCAGCCATGCATATTTTCAATCCCACCGTTATCGCTAGCAGTATGTAAACCTTAGGCAGTAAGATTTATGCTGCTTTATTTACATTTTTCGGAAACAGTTCTCTCTTCACGTTAAAATAAAATTGTTGTATTTTGACTGTTTCCGAACAATAAGTGCACAAATAGTAGTAGGAAGAAGAATCCCAGCACAGTACATTTTCACAGTTCAAATTTAATAAACCCGCTAGACGAACATCACAACGTTTTGTACCGATTCTTGCAAGTTTAGTTTGAAACCAGTACGTAATAAACTAATTTTGAGACATTCAGTCAAGTGACAGTTAACGTATCGAATCGAAATAAGTGCAGAAATCCCTAAAGATAAATTTGTAGTGTTTTTATCCCCCCATGACGCATACTTACCCGTGCCAGTGCTCCATTCTGGAAGACCGTAATTTTACTTGCCCGTTTGCTGCTCCCGTTGATGATCCGTTGTTCCTGAAAAGAAACGCTGCTAAACGAAGAAAATTGGTTACTCCCGTCCCGTCATTGACCGCTGTTCCTGAAAGAAGAAAGGTTACTTACTCAGTGATTGCCACTGTCGATAATCGGCTGTTGCTGAAATAAATAGTCAGCTAAAGGCAAAAGAAAGTTGAGTGCTCCCGTCCCGCCGATGATTCGCTGTTCCCGAAAACGAGATCTGCAAAAATAAGAAGGTAATCCCGTCCCAAACAGAAATCCTACCCCAGCATTTTGGTGCCGTGACCAGGATTTCTGTACCGCCCGTCCCGTCACACATTCATCGAAAGGCAGATTGAGTTGACATAAACTCAAATCAAGTTATCAACCCCTGGATGAACATCGTTGTTGCTGTTGCTTAGACGATAATTTCAATCGCTGATCCTGTGCTGCTGAAATATATAAAAATACAAGGCCTCTTTTGGAAGAGGTACCAGGTGAGTACCATTCCAATAACGTTAAACCCCTTTTTTGCGGTACTTCCTGGGTCTTTTTTGATTCCAGTCGCACGTGTGTTATTTGTTCCCGAGATGCAAGCAGCAAAAATGCCTAGTGAGAGGAAAATGAAGGCAAAGGAGTTGAAGCGGAGAAATGTCGTGGAAGCATTGAAGAGGATGAACGAGTTTTTGGAAAATTTTGATCCTGTTCAGCATCAACACGAAGCCCCCCTTCGTCTCGAACGTTTGGACAAGCTGACCGAGACCTTCGAGATGATTCAATCGGAGTATGAAGAATTCGACGATAGTGAAAAGTTTGTGACCGCTAACTTGGAATGCAGAGCAGCCGTAGAAGAGCAGTACTTTCATATCAAAGCTGGTTTACTGTCGAAGATGCCACAACCCGTTCCCGTTCCGATTGCTCAAACATCGACTGCTGAAATCCATCCTGGCCCATCTGGTTTGGCTAACTACCGACTATCACACTGCCAGAGTTTGATGGAGATTTCAACAATTGGCTGACGTTTCACGACACTTTCGTCTCCATGATCAACATTCATCAACAGAAATTTCCTGCGTGCAGAAATTTCATTATCTTCGTGCAGCACTGAAGGGAGAAGTTGCAAACTTGATCCAGTCGATTACAATCACTGCTGCTAATTATTCCGTAGCTTGGGACACACTCGTCAAACGCTACTCCAATAGGTCTATTCTTCGGAAAAAGCATATTCGCGCGCTGCTTAAATACCCGAAAATCCCCAACAATTCCGTCGATGCTCTGCACAAGATAGTGGATGATTTCCAGCGTCATACAAAGGTGTTACAGCAACTAGGTGAACCCGTCGAACATTTCAGTTGTATTTTGATGGAGCTACTGGAAGACAAATTGGACGATGCTTCACTGCATGCTTGGGAAGAATCAGTCTCGTCAGATGAACAACCCACATACACCAAGATGATAGAATTCCTCCAGAAAAGGACCCGTATGCTGGAAACTATTCTCATTAACCGCCCGCAACATGCCCATCAAAAATCTGCAAGTCACAGTTCCGGAAACAAGACGCCGTTTCAAACTCGTGTGAATTCAAATGCCATGACCGAAGCTTTGCAAAAACCGTTCCCGTTATGCCCTGCTTGTGAGAAAGAGAAGCATTCAATTTTGGATTGTTCTGTATTCAATGGATTCGATGTTAAAGGACGTTTGAAGGTCGTAGCTGATAAGGGACTTTGCAGTAACTGTTTTCGTAGCGATCATTTCGCTCGTGCCTGTCGGTCCAAATACCACTGTAAACACTGTAACAAGCGTCATCATTCGATGATTCATCCCGGACCATTCTCAGCAAATCAGTCTTCTACAGACAATCGTACAAACGGTGCTAATCCCGCTCCCAGCACATCTCAGATTATCTCAGCTATTATTTCCCCGCGCTCTTGTGATCCCGTCCCATCAAATGCAGCTGTGAAAGAGAGAAGTGGAGGCGTCATTTTGTCGACCGTCGTTTTATTGATAGTCGATGCATATGGTCAGGAGCATATTGCACGAGCACTGTTGGATACTGGCTCACAACCGAATGCCATTAGTGAGTGTTTGCGCCAGCTTTAGGGTTGTATAAGTTCGAGGAAGTGAGACTTCACTGTAGTACAGGACAGTTAGGTATCGCATAATGAACCAACTACTATAGGCGTTACGGAAGAGTTTGTTGCGTTCAACACTCACACTGCAGTCAGTTTTCTAGAATATTCTCACTTCCTGAGCAGAACAGTTGTGTTCATCTAATAATTGTAGCAACCTATATATAGTGCAAATTGCAATCAGAACAGTGAGTCATTATTCATAGTTTATCAGTATCAATAGTTATCCCCAACAGCTTGTAACAAACCTTATACCAATATAGAAGAAAATGAATTATATACAGAACAGTGCAACGTTTCATACTGAACAGTTTGGACTTACGATAAGTGCCTAATTCTACTGAATAAACCTAGTGAATTTATTTAATGTGACTAAGAGTTTACTATACCGCGAACCGAACAGTTTCCCACGTCATAAAATCCGACAGCTCTACAGACGTTTGAATGTGCGTAAACATTTTTGGTCCTTCGAGCCGGATTTATCCGCTGTCGGATTTCAACACGTTCCTTTCGATCGCGAAATGTGAATAATGTCGTTAAATCTCGTGAAATGATCAAGATAGTCCTGAACAGGACAGAAGAATGCTGTGCGAACAAATAAACAGCTGGCGAAAAGAAGCCAGGTTATGTGACGACGCGCGTCACCATGTTCTAGTGGTAAAGTTATTTGCACCAATAAAAACAGAACAATACCACGACAAATCAGAATCGGCTGGTGAAAAGAAACCAGATAGTGTGACGATGCGCGTCACTATGTGTGTGTGCCCACCCAATTATACCGATCGGGCGAAAATCCTCTATCATGAAAAACGAACAGTACAGCACAGTGAAACAGACATCTAGTGTTCAATCAGCTAATGGGAAAACGTGTGCTTGAAGAAAAATTCGTAGACACGAACAGTACAAGTGCCATTTTCATTATAATTGGGAACCATTTTGCACTAGTAAAGCGCCACCATTTTGCACTAGTAAGGCGCCATGTAACTACAAATTCATCACCACAAACTAAACCGAGTGAACATTCCATCCTTGCAATTAAATGTTTTCACCTACCTGTTTGTACTGTGCATTCGCAACGGGCGAAATTAAAAACGCGACAACCTTCACACTGTCGATACAACCTGCGCTCTATGACAAATAAAGATAAGTGTCAAAACGAACGATTGTAGCTATGTGGAAAATAGTATATCTGTCGGTTGAAAATTCGTTTTATCCCAATAAAGAAATATCAGCAAAATGCAGAACAGTTTTTATTCGGTCCAGAAAAACAAGTGCAGTGAAATTTAGTCAAATCGTTTCCCGTCGATATATAAACTGGCCAGAAACCTGGAGCAGATCAGTTTGCTAAGGAAGTGTTATCGGCAATCTGCTGGGTCAATGTAGAAAGGCTGGAATGTACCTACGGAGATGATGAGCGGACAACTTTCAAAGTGTAATCAACAACATTACAAATTCAGTCAACACTTTTGGAGTTCTCAAAATACAGAGCCCTAAGTGAAATCTGTTGTTGCCCTGAAGCAATTCTTAAACAAATGTTATTATTATACATGTATGTATTTCTACTTCGGATCAAGTCCTGCATCGAACGGTACGGATTCATACGGTGGTGCAAGAGTAACCACAACGGTGTCATCTGATCTTTGTTGAATGTAAATGTTCCGTCCATTAGCCCAACGGAGGTCGTTGGGAACCTGTGGAGCTAAAGGGTTTCAGTGGCGCAGATCCCACCGGTTATTTTACGTATCAACAGTTACGGAAACGAATTTCCGTTAATGTGTCATCACATCGAGACCCAGCTACTCCCGTCAGCAGTATGTTAAATCGGAAGAGGTTGTGCAGCATATATTATGTCCAGGTAACCCACCACCCTACAATCATTCAGTCGCTACACACAGCGTCCCACCTCAGTTACAATATTTCGGAACATGGCATTCGCTTTATCGAATGTAGTTTGCCTGATAGTACCACACTTTGCTGGTATTCGTCCTCGCCCATCTCCGGTGCATTTCTACGGGTTGAATTGACACAATTCAACAAGGTTCGACAGTGAACCTTAACGGCTGACAGAGCCACTGCAGTCCGTTGCACATGATGTGTAGCGGAGCTGGACCGAGTTCCAGTAAATTAGAAATGCACCCCCATACCATCATCGTATATTTCGGATCAACAAGCCAGTTTGTTGATAATTTCAACGGGGAGGAACCGTTGAAATTGAGTCCGGGGGTAAAGCCTGCCGGAGCTCTTCGGAAGGTATCACAGCAGCAGTCCAGTGGACAACCCCATTGGAGCCTTCACGAAACTTGTCGTGGTACATCAGCACAACAACTACACAGCAGCAAAAAGGAGCAAACCATCAGCAGCCAAATACACCGGCGGGCGGAATTCAGTTTCTACTCAGGGAAAAGAGACGCTCAACGAGTCCCTGTCCCAAGCTCGAGGGAATGGAGTAGTCCTGGAAGCATCTCGTCGAAGTAGTCAGCAAACTCATCATCGCCAAGGGCGATCGCGGAGGCCATGGGGCCTCCGTTCCAGGGAAGTCCTTCTATTGTACCATTTTTCCGTTTAAAAAATATTCTTTCATCTGTTCCAGTATATTATCAGTCAGCCAAAAGTCGGTGGCATCGCTTCGCATATCACCATCATGCGATCATCGTTCACAAACCATCTTCAAACAGCCAGTCGGTGGCTCAAGGCCGCTGAATAAATCGAAGTAATGTTCATCTCATCATCAAATCAAAGCATCAAAGCTTCAAATATACACAACCAATCAGCGACTATTAAAAGCAGCCGAATGAAATTCGGGTATCATCTAAGCAGCGTATCCAGTAAACAGTCTGATGCGAATCAGCAGCAGTAATACCACTTCGCCCCTCCACCGCATCTACTCAATGGCCACGACCTAGTCATCGACCAGCACTAAACATAGCACACCATTCATCAGCCTACAGCCACATGCTAGAAGTGGCTTCGAGGTACCAGCAACAAAGCAATCAGGGATGGCGCGGTTCTGGTTGAAGCGACTAGAACTGCCATCCCAACTTAACCCTAAGTTAAGTATTTTATTTGATACTAATGCAACAGTAATTGATCCGCTTTCCCAAATAGGAATTGTTACATACGACGTCAATTCACTACGTCTGAGCTACACGCATGGTTACTACATCCCTAGTGTTTCGGCGCCTGGATCGACAATACGAGGGGTGGAGATGGTCAACGGAGGAATTCATATACGAGAGGATTGAAGCAGCTAATACGGGACGGCGATACATCAGCACACCAGGGCATACAGAATAGTTACGTCATCGGTCATTGAATTGGATCGGTACTAAGAGAAGTATAGGAGGTCAACGAAAAAGCTCATCGGAGAAAGCATCAAACAGTCTCTGTTCACACGGCGTGCGGAGAGTCTACGTCAGCAACATGGAAACAGCAACAGAAGCAGTATCAGGAGTGGTGGGACCAGCGGAGTCGTTCGGGTCTTGTTTTATCGACGCCGGCTGCATAGCAGTTGACGGAGTCGAACTCAAGTCTCCCGTCCTCGACGCCCATGGTACACCACTGATCATCAAGCAACGCAAAAGCATACGGACCGCTACAATACGCAACGCATTGGTCAAATGATAACAGCACAGCAATTGATTAAGCAGCAACATCGAAGGGCGAAGATAGTAAACAGCAGCAGACCTAACATAATCAACAATATTAACATATAAGAAGTGAATTCATTAGCAGCATATCATATCGTAGTGTAGGATAGAATAGAACATCTCAGGATCTATTGAAAGATCCATCTTTCAAGGCGGGCGGTATGTTTGCGCCAGCTTTAGGGTTGTATAAGTTCGAGGAAGTGAGACTTCACTGTAGTACAGGACAGTTAGGTATCGCATAATGAACCAACTACTATAGGCGTTACGGAAGAGTTTGTTGCGTTCAACACTCACACTGCAGTCAGTTTTCTAGAATATTCTCACTTCCTGAGCAGAACAGTTGTGTTCATCTAATAATTGTAGCAACCTATATATAGTGCAAATTGCAATCAGAACAGTGAGTCATTATTCATAGTTTATCAGTATCAATAGTTATCCCCAACAGCTTGTAACAAACCTTATACCAATATAGAAGAAAATGAATTATATACAGAACAGTGCAACGTTTCATACTGAACAGTTTGAACTTACGATAAGTGCCTAATTCTACTGAATAAACCTAGTGAATTTATTTAATGTGACTAAGAGTTTACTATACCGCGAACCGAACAGTTTCCCACGTCATAAAATCCGACAGCTCTACAGACGTTTGAATGTGCGTAAACAGTGAGCGCCTATGTCAGCAACTGCACCTTCCTCGAAAAGTAGTCAACGTTCCCATCGCAGGTGTAGATGGTACTGTTACCAATTCGAAGTATCAAGTCCGTGCTGAGGTCCGCTCCAGAGTATCCCGCTTTAAGGAAGTGCTAGATTTTCTTGTGTTGCGGAAGGTTACCAGTGATACACCACCATCTTCATTCGTCGCTCCTAAGTGGGAAATTCCCGAAAATATGCAGGTCGCTGATCCCGAGTTTAACGTGTCTCGAAAGGTAGATATGATCATCGGAGCAGGTCACTTCTACACGTTCCTGCTTGAAGGCCGATTCCGTTTAGCCAATAATACTCTGCTAGTCGATACTGTGTTCGGTTGGCTAGTCACCGGGCAATTAGTAACCAACGAAGAAAACCGTCAACCCCCTGTAGCTTGTCATGTGGCGACAATTACTCCTGTCGATGAGTTGCTAGAACGTTTTTGGGCCATAGAGGAAGTCAGCACGTCCAACTATTCTATCACAGAACAGCAGTGTGAGAACCTTTTCAGTGAAAGTGCTTCGCGTGATCCCGAAGGACGTTATATTGTGCACCTACCAAAGGAGCCTAATTTTCAGCAACTGCTTGGAACTTCGAAGATGAACGTTCTACTACGATTCAAGTGGTTGGAGAAAAGGCTGGAGAAAGACAACGACCTCAAGCAGCAATACCACGAGCTCATGACAGAGTATATTGCATTGGGCCATATGAATGCCGTCCCAGAAGATGGTCTGGATGGTCCGGACGCCTACTACCTTCCCCACCATCCCGTTGTAAAAACTTCAAGTTCAACCACAAAGGTGCGCGTCGTTTTCGATGGTTCGGCGAAAACAAGCACCGGACATTCGCTGAACGAAGCCTTATTAGTTGGACCCGTCGTGCAAGATCAGCTGCTCAGCAACATTCTGCGGTTCCGTAAATTTCCGATTGCCTTGGTGGCAGACATCGAAAAAATGTACCGCCAAGTTTCGATGCATCCCGAAGACTACAACGAATCTTCTGGAGATTCAACAGCACGCAACCCGTAATCACCTATGAACTGTCGACCGTTACCTACGGACTCGCGCCATCCTAGTTTTTGGCGACAAGGGCATTGCAACAGCTGGCAGATGATGAAGGCGCACCGTATCCCAATGCTTACAAAGCAGTGAAAAAATGTTTGTATGTCGACGTTTTGATCTGCAGCGAATTCTCCGTCGAGCAAGCAATCCAGCTTCGTAATGAACTGAACGTTCTGTTAAGTAAGGGCGGCTTTTGTCTTCGAAAGTGGAGTTCCAATTCATTAGAGGTTTTGGCTGACCTCCCGCAAGAGCTTCTTGGGACACAAACAGCCCAAAAGTTTGAACCCGAGGAGACAATAAAGACTCTTGGTATCAGTTGGGAACCAGCATCCGACATGTTCCGTTTCGACGTTTCCGTAATCCTGAGGGATGAACCCGTAACCAAACGCAGTGTTCTTTCAATCATTGCTCAGCTGTATGACCCTTTGGGTCTAATCGCTCCCGTCATTGTTCAAGCAAAAATACTGTTGCAGCATTTATGGTTGCTTTCCCTGGATTGGGATGACGAAGTAACCCCTGACTTTCGACAACAATGGTTCCAGTTTTGTGAGCAGCTACCTGATCTACGTAAACTTCGCATCGACCGCTATGCATTTGTATCCAGAATCTGCCATAGCGAATTACACTGTTTTGCAGATGCATCAGAAGCAGCTTATGGAGCCTGCATTTATGTGCGTTCGGAAACATCAGATGGTAGAGTCAAAGTAATTCTGTTGGCTTCAAAGTCAGTTGCCCCGTTAAAGCGAATAACCATCCCTCGATTGGAGTTGTGTGCTGCACAGATCAGTTCCCGTTTGTATACCAAGATTGTAACAGCTTTAGACATGAAGTTCGACGCATGTTTTTTTCTGGACTGATTCAACTGTGGTACTGCAGTGGCTCAAGTCGCCTCCCCGAACCTGGAAAACATTCGCCGCAAATCGTGTTTCGGAGATTCAGTCAAATACTCACGGTTCAAGTTGGCTTCATGTAGCTGGTGCTGACAACCCTGCGGATTTGGTTTCTCGCGGACTATCACCTGATCAATTGATAGTAAGCGAAAAATGGAAAGGCGGACAAATTTGGTTATCAAAACTGAAGCAGGAATGGCCAAAGCAAGTGTTATCTGAAATCCCACCCCCTGCAGAAGAAATGGAAATGAAATCTGTCACCGTCCTTGTCGCCCAGCAGAAATCACCCGATCCCTTGTTCCTGAGATTTTCATCGTACCAACGTCTTCTGAATGTCGTCGGATACTGTCTAAGATTCGTTCAAAACGCTCGCAGTAAGAATAACAGAATAACTGACCGAGTACTCTCCGTGGTAGAACTACAAGCAGCAAAATTCGGTTTAGTAAAATTGGTGCAAGCAGAATCGTTTCCCGAAGAACTAAAATCGCTGCATCGGGAGGTATGTGTGTCCACGAAACCCCAACTTCGTCTACTTAACCCGTTCATGGACACACAAGGAATAATTCGTGTTGGTGGCCGGCTACGGCTTTCCGACGAATCCTATGATGTCAAGCATCAAATCGTCATTCCTGGTTTCCATCCTTTCACCAAGCTGCTTATAAACTTTCACCATCGTAAAATAATTCATGGCGGCATTGTCATGACGCTAGCCGTCGTTCGTGATGAATTCTGGCCGCTCAATGGACGAAAAGCAGTTCGAAGTGTTATCCGTAAATGTTTCAGGTGCAACAGAGTCAACCCCCGTCCCATCCAACAACCCGTAGGACAACTACCAATTGGAAGTGTAAGCAGTGTATTTGTTTCTGTATAAGATTTGTGAGATTGTCGCGTTTAGTTTACGTTTATTAAATCTGTGTATGTGAAGAAAAGATCTGTGAAGTGTCTAAAAGGCGAACACCGTCAGAAGGCCAGAACGCAGCCAGGAAAACTCGCCACAATTTCCGTAAACCACCACCAGGTGCCGGATTCAGCAAACAGGCGGCCATTGGGGGGTGGCGATAATAGAGGATTTGGGCGGAATTCATTGGCGAACCAAAGGGTCAACGGTGGAGGGTATGAGGTCAATAACCACCAAAACCGGAGTTCAATTGCCCGGTAACTATCGACGAGGAAAGTTAGAATTTTCAAGTCAAGCCAGAAGAGGCAATAAAAGTCGAAGTAAAGAGAAGTGAAGCTGAGTGTTAAATTACAAAAGAGTGAAGTGAAGTAAAAAAGCAGAAATAAGGAACTGGATAGTTAACCGGAGAATCCAGACTTCCAGGTAATTGACCGTCCCCTAAACTAACCCATGTGACGCCTCGACCGTCCCCCAAAGCCAATCCGCCATTTTGACATCCCCCATTGTGTTCGTAGGACCCCGTAGTTCATACCTTGAAGCCGTGGTTTTAGTGTATAACCCCTGTGAACCCAGAAAGCCCTACCGTGTCCGACCGTCGAATACTCACGCGGGAAACCGGGCATAGCCGACGAATAGAACCCCTCGTCGAAGCTCGAGATCGTCAAACACTCGAGGCCGCGTAGACGACCGGTAGCGAGCGACGTGCGGCAGCCGTAGAACACCGTGTGGAACCGCAGAATCAACGGAGTGAAGCAGTGGAGTACGGTGGTGGAGTGGCAGCGACAACGACTGGAGTGGAAAAGGGGCCCCGAAGAAAACCGAAGAATAAAGAAGTGCTAAGGTAGGAGATAGACAGTAAGAAAGTGGGAGAAAAAGAATAAAAGTGTCGACGAAAAGGGAAATAAAAGTTGTGTTTGCTTGAGGATAAAGATCAGGTGTTTTCTTGACCGCGATTAGCCACGAGCGTATGCCGACCCTGAGGCGTTGAGAAAGGGAGTCTCATATTTGCTAGGCAGTAGCGATACGCAAGTTACAGAAGAGTTACCGCAAATGAAGCTTTTACCCCCACCGGTGTTGATTATTGCGGTCCTCTTTATTTGAAACCAACGCACCGAAGAGCAGCAGCACTGAAATGTTACGTCGCTGTGTTCGTTTGCCTCGCAACAAAAGCAGTACACTTAGAATTGGTGGGCGATCTGTCCACGGACACCTTTCTCATGGCCCTCAACCGTTTCATCTGGCGAAGGAACAAACCGTCCCACATGTACTCTGACAACGGTACCAACTTCATCGGAGCCAAGAATGCGTTACATCAGTTATACACTATGCTTCAGTCCGGACCCGACCAAGACAGAATCTGCAGGCAGCTTGCTGAGGACGGTATTCAATGGCATCTAATTCCTCCCCGTTCTCCAAACTTCGGTGGGCTGTGGGAAGCAGCAGTTAAGGTGGCCAAAACGCATCTGGTTCGCCAACTGGGCAGTTCGTCACTTTCCTATGAGGAACTTACCACCGTACTAACAACTATCGAAGGCTGTATGAATTCCCGCCCGCTCACACCGTTATCAGATGACCCCAACGATCTGTCAGCTCTTACTCCAGCGCACTTCCTCGTCAAGAACATGATCCGTCCGCTGCCAGAACCAGACATCAGAAACGTACCGCTTAACCGCCTTAGCCAATATCAGCGTATCCAAGCCTACTCGCAGCGATTTTGGCATAGATGGAGGAACGAGTATTTGAAGCAGCTTCAGTCGCAGTATACAACCAACCCTCACTTGTACAACCTGGACATCGGCTCTGTTGTAATCATCAAAGACGAATCGCTCCCGCCGGCGCGTTGGTCGCTGGCCCGCATCGTAGAAATTCATCCTGGACCAAACGGCGTTACCCGCGTTGCAACTTTACGAGCCTCATCTGGCACGTTGAAGCGATCTGTATCAAAAATTAGCCCGCTACAATGTACAACGGAGATGGACGAATTCAATATCAGAGCAGCAACCAATTCAGCCACAGAAGAAACAAACTGATTCAATTAAATTACTTTGTAAACAATCTTTTATAGCAGTTCGAAGCAGTTTTGTTGAAAATTAGTTTTTCAAGGTGGCCGGTTATGTTTGGTTCAGTGTAGAGACAGCACAGTGTCTGCCCTGGTGTAATTTCAGACAGCATGGCAGCCATGCATATTTTCAATCCCACCGTTATCGCTAGCAGTATGTAAACCTTACACGCAGAAAAAATTAGCATATTTAAACCAAATATATGTGTTATTGAATCCAATCATTTATTGTTTATCACTTTAACAAACAAACTTATTGGTTTGAAAATATTTTTTTATTAGAACAACAACAAATTTTTGCTTTCAATAAATACATTGATACTAACAATAATTTTCTTTTAATTTCAATAAAATAATTATTGAAAAACGGAACGATAATTATTGAAAAACGGAACGATAATTTTGTTTTTTTTTTTTGCTTTGAGAGTTCAAAAAGGAACATTTTTTACAATGCCCTAGTGGCCATTCAAGAACACACACGAATATGTGAATGGCCGCAGGATTACAAAATCGAATTTATACACGCGAGCACACGCGACAAACATGGTCAACATACGTCTCAAACGTGAACCCGCAAACGCGCGAGATCATGAATCGGTCACGTCCGGAAATCTTTACTCTTCATTCTAGCAACTTAGGTCCATACATTCAGCTGGACCAATCAAAAAATAAAGCTCATATCCATTAGACCACACGTTCTACGGCGACATGATTGGGAACTCTAGTGATATGGAAGAACCCACCTTCTTCTAGAATCTGAACCGTACACGAAAAATCAAGTATCAGATTCACGGTCCGCGCGCGATCATTCTAGAACACACGGGATTATGCGAAAGGCACACGGTTATAAAATAGAATTTATACACGCTAAGTTACATACACGTTAGCACACGCGACATACCAACGCACACGCGATCGAATTCGTTAACGTACAAATGCTCGAGCCCTTCGCGATGATACACGCAATCGCGGGTCCGTATGCCCGCACATACCTGAACTGCACAATGAATATCACATTCAGAATCACGGTCCGCTACAATTGGCCTAAAGCAGTTTTTTTTATTGTGCGCCATTGCCTGTCTCGTCTGCAAATTGTAGTATGTAATTCTAACGGGGAGCCCTTCCGAGAACCTAGCTCTGCAGCTCCAGTAGGACACGTCTCGAAAAAAAATAGAATATTCAACTGAATGAATAACGTGGATTGTTGAAAGAATATTTGTTCTATTCACTACGAGTCGCATCAGGTTCATTTTTAGCCGTCAAAAAAGAGTTTCGATTATTTTTAACTTTGACTGATAGTAAGAAATGAAATCCACTGATGTAGTTTATCACGATGTCAGTAGACTCCAGGACACTTATCGAAGATTATCATATTGATCAAGAAATCGTTTATATTAGAGCGAAATGAATTTTTTTCTAAAACTAAAACTCCTTTTGACCTTTGGCAATAAACATTATTAGAATTGGCACAGGGGGCGTCAATTCTAATAATGGGGCCGTTCATAAACCACTCATAAAGGGGACGGGGGGTCTGGCAAAAGTCTACGTTTGTCTACGAGGGGGAGGGGGGGGGGTCTTTGAAAAAGTCTACGTAGTCTTTTATTTTTTGTTATTCTCGTATTACTAATTATAAATGGGATTTAAAGAGTTGTATTCAAAATATCGGTCTATTCAGTATTTAGGCAGATACTACTACAAAGCTAGTACACTATTGAGGTAACTACTCGTTAAGCGACCACTCAACCCAGAACCCACGATTTTTTTGGACAACCTTACACGGTGTTGTTTTTTTGCGTATATTTTGATATAGTTTTGAGCTAGGAATAAGGGATCATCCATAAATGACATAGCATTTTTTGAGTGATTTTTAACACCCCCCTCCCCCATCGTAGCATTTCGTCACAAACCTCTAAGTACCCCACTGGTAATTACGTAGCTTGACGGTAAACCTCCCCCCCTTTGACCCGGTAAAATTTTAAAAAAAAATAAAAAACAATGTTAGTTAGATGAAACGAGTAAAGCTACGTAGCATGACATGACCCCCTACCCCCCCTGTCGTCACACATCATCACAAAATACAAAACTCATCCCTCCCCCAAATACTGCTACGTCATTTATGGATGATCCCTAATACAAAATGACAGTTCCAAAGACGATCGCCCAAAATTCCTCTCGACGGAAGATTTTGGCTGTGAAATCATCTGAGACACCACTAGTTAGCAGACAATCATGGACCATTAAATGCATGAACTATAAAAAGTTGAAAAATGGTCAAAGTTAAGCATTGTAACAACAAAACACCAGATTTTTAACAATAAGTGGATTAATTTTTTATTTATTGATTTCGGTGGTTACTCGAGTTTTTTTTTATTTCGATTATAGAGGCCCCTTCGGGTTAGAAAAATCTCCTAGGAAAAATTTCTAACCCTATGTGCGAGGTCGGGACTCGAACCCAGGTGCGCTGCGTACAAGACAATCGATTTACCAATATGCTACGCCCACTCCCTTTTACTCGAGTTAATCAGTTTCACTTGCAGTCATTTACACTGATTTCAAAATCTTTAAAACTCCGTTAAATGTTACGTCTAGACCCTACGAAACTCCGTGCAAACCGGTTGTACTATAGTTATCTTCGAAAATATTCGGAGTTAAACATTGATACTTTGCGATAATACTCTTAGGTGATACGGCTATTAATTACAAAAGAAAAATAAATATTTTTGGGAAGGTTTATATAGCTTCGTTCCCTTAATCAAATAAGGCAATTTAGATTATCTTATTATCTTAGAAATATTGAAATTTGTTCACGAAAAGTGAAATTTGTGTGCATGTTTGGTTTATTAATTTAACCTAGATGATAGTACACATCGACAGTATTATTTTGTAATTGTTTGTTATAATTTAACAATTTTGAATGCACCAGTAAGCCTCAAAAAGTGTTTAGCAATTCTGAATAGGTCGCACTTTGGCCAAAATTTAAGCTAGTTATAGCAATATATCTTTTTACACCTTGAATTGGTATTAATTGATTTGATAAATCATAGACAAAAAACCAATGTGAAAAACCTTTCTTTAATTTTTAAATAGCTTGAAATAAATCTGAACGCTAATTTTTAATTGAACATTATAATGTGCTTCTTGCTAATTTCACATTTCCCGCGAATAAAAAAAATTAAAAGTCTACGTAGACTTTTGGCGTGGGGGGGGGGGGGGGGGGGGGTTGGTAAAAGTCTACTAAGGTCTACTAGGGGGGAGGGGGTTCTAGAAATTCTCAAATTTCGGTGTACGTGGTTTATGAATGGCTCCTTAATGTTTATCGTTTTACGGGTAAAAACGGGTTAGATTTGATTAACAATCACCTAATTATAAGTACATTCAAGTTACCTACTGTTGATTTTGTGTAGATAAGCGGATCTTAAGAATTACTTAGAAATTTAAAAAAAGGGCTCAAACTTAAAAGGAGTTTGTGTTCACTCAACCTAAATTAGACAATAACTAATCAATGCGGAGGATCTTTTATGTAAGACGATACACAATATAGAGTATTTCACCGAGGGTCATTCCACGCGAAGTGATAAAAAAAAGCTGCAAACTTGAAATCGACCTTCACGGATTTGAACAAAATTTGGAGGAATTGTTCATCTAGGGCCAATATATACAAACCCAATTTTTTGTGTCAATTGAACCACCCCTCGGGTCATGGGAGCACCCCCCGTTTTGGCAAATTGCCAAAACCCTTGATTTTCTTTTGATCATATCTCCGGTTCTATTTACTCTAGAATCAAACCACAAGATGGCTTTTGAAGAAAATTGTTCAAGGAGTCTATAAAAAATATTATTTTTTGCCGACAGTGATGCCAACTATGCAATTTTTTCAGTTAAATATTAAAAGTTAATTTTTCTCTCAATACGTATATTTTAATTTTGAAAATTTTAATGCCATCGCGTTCCTCAGACATTTTTACATAAAAAACACTTATCGTCCCAATATAATATGAGCGCATCCTGATATATACCGTTTTGAAGGAAAAAACTCCGATTTTCTCATATAAAAATCCATTTTTATTGGCCAAAATTGAGAAAATCTTCAAACTGTCATAAAAATCGATCCTGATCTGCTAGAAGCAAACCAAATACGTAGTTTTTCATCATTTCTCGTCTACTTCACGAAAAATTATGTTTGAACTCAGAATACTCAAGTTCGTTTTTTAGTGTTGCGCACTTGCGATTTTATATGGGAAATTGCGGTTTTTTCTCTTCAAAACGGTGTATCTCAGGATGCGCTCATATTATATTGGGATGATAAGTGTTTTTTATGTAAAAGTGTCTGAGGAACGCGATGGCATTAAAATTTTCAAAATTAAAATATACGTATTGAGAGAAAAATTAACTTTCAATATTTAACTGAAAAAAAATGTATAGTTAGCAACACAGTCGGCAAAAATAATATTTTTTACACGCATTTTTTTCTTGAACAATTTTCTTGTGGTTTGATTCTAGAGTAAATAGAACCGGAGATATGATCAAAAGAAAATCAAGGGTTTTGGCAATTTGCCAAAACGGGGGGTGCTCTCATGACCCGAGGGGTGGTTCAATTTTCACAAAAATTTGGGTTTTTGTATATTGGCCCTAGATGAACAATTCCTCTAAATTTTGTTCAAATCCGTGGAAGTCGATTACACGTGCCTTGATCACTTCGCATGGAATGACCCATATGAATTCTACAATTGTACTAATTCTCTGAGTACATCCAGTTTACCGTGTGGGTCCTATTGAACATTTCCCAGAAGTATTCGTTATTCAAGATACGATACCTACTTTATTTCCAAAGCTTGCTGCGATGAATGGTACAGGTGTATTATACATTATAATAATTATCACTACAAAGATACGAAGAAACCACGATGGAAATTAATGATCTACATATCGATAACAATTTCGAATTAACCCATTCGTTAATATTCATATGAAATGTAGCATATCTGCCCGGTAATATTACCTATTTTCAAACGTGTGTGGCACGTGTCTGGAATTGATGCCATCTTAGTGCGCAACCCATCTCATCAGTGCTGAACGTGACTCCCATGGGCGACATATTGACCATATAAATAATAGACTAGGTACAAATGTAAACCGTACACTCCTTACCTTTCCATGCTATACGGTAGTATTTTAAGAGACCGTTAGTCCCCTTCAATTGTGCTGCGTATGCTACTCATGCATAATTTATTAGGGTGCAAAAATGGCACGTGGTTTTCACACTCACCTACCCCCGCATATGTACTGCACTGGCTGGTACAATGAGCCCCCCCCCCCCCCCCCCGACATAATGGACCCATTGACCATTGTGGTGTGTGAACAATTGCGGTCGTTATTTGCACGTTGGGGTTGTGATTTACCCATTTCAACAAAAGGTCACGCACTCGATGAGATTCTCTAAACGGTAGTTATTTTGAAAGGAGTAGTAGCTATTAGATTAACCAAATCAAATTATTTCGGATTGTTGTTGCTATTGCCTTCATGCTCTGGTATGAATTTTCACTCAACGCACACAATTCAAACAAACAGTCCGAGCAAAGTTTATAACTAAACCATTCCTAACCAGTTTTCATCTGGCGTCGAAAGATAACACAGGATATACAGCAATGAGAAGGTTGGCTATTTTTATTTACGACTCCGTCTAAGCCTGCCATCGCTCAACTGTAACCACGGAACACTATTCCACGTGGTGGGCTGTGGTGAGATAGATAACCTCCCAGGAAACCAATAATCATGAGAGGATTAGTGGTTCATGCCAGAATGGAATTGTGCCAACAGCGGACAAATGATATACACGTGAGGAAACGGAATATTTCGTATTATCATGCGTTGTTATATTGATTTATTTTCAGTATTCAGAATGTTCAGTTTTGATTATGAAGAAAATCAAATAATATTTTAGAGCCCTTTCCTGGCATTATTTATAGTAAGAAGATTAAACCTGCATATTTGTTTTTCCTGAATATTATACTAGCAATATATTTGCAGAGGGATAGAGTCTCAAAGTCGCGTCACCTAGCGGTTAAAGGGATTTTTTTCCTTTTGACTGTGATAACAAGCCCACAAGGGATTTGTAGATATAAAAGATTTGTTTAGCGCTATCATAGTGCTCCAGGGAGAGAAAGGATATGAAGAAGAAAGTGTGGAATAGGGTAAGACCATGATTAAAGCTTCTTGACGACTTAACCCTTTGTCTTCTATCGCCGGTAGTCCGACTAACATGTCACTATTCATTTTCTTATATCGCATGCTATTCTATGATATTGATTGCTTTCACCGTAAGCTAGTCTTCCTACTACCTAAACCATTGAATCGAGAGAAATGGGACCCTATTCTCACAGTCACGTCACTTGGTGACTAGAAGGACATTTTTTTTCTAGTCACTAGGTGACGTGACTGTGAGAATAGAGCCCATGATTTTCTCTCTATAAGAAAGGGTACCGAACTATTTCGGCCTGGAATGGAATGCGGCCTGTAATCGATGGAATGTGTATATCTTGGTATAAATATCCTTGCATCGTTTCTAAGAACCAGCGTAATAACAAAAAATTTCGAATAATGGTAAAGGTTTCGTTTTTAAGGATATTATACATGCGAGCCACAACATAGCTCCTACGCCACATACACCCCTCTCCCCTGCCTAACCATGTATCTGACATGAGCAAATATATAAATGCGTTTTTCAACACACTAACCTTGCTGGTGTGCCACGAAACTGCTACTTAAGGAAGCTAGAATATTTTCCTATACAATCAATCCGAGTTTTTGACGGAATGCCATCTGTAGCTCCTATTTTGTGCGAAAATATCACCCCTCTTCACTTGGGGTTTCTTTTCGAAACACTCTTCTTCTCGTTTTCATTGCACTTTTTCAAATGCACTTTTTCACACACCACTGCAAAAACACTCGCGAAACTTTAATCGTTTACTAACAAAGCTTCAAATTTTCTGCCAATGTGCAGATGACCAAAGGAAAATGTTCGGAAACTCTCATTTGTGCGTTTGAATTTTCACTTCAGATTTCAGTTTTTCCTAATGTAAACAAGCGAGTCGGTGCCTAGCAACGTGGCTTCCACACATCTTCACCTTAAGCACAACGAAAACTTAGATCGTGTACCCAAATGTTCACCCTACCAATGGTCCATACCATTTGAACTAATGCATGGAACTAACCTGACAGGAGCTGCTCTGATGGGTAGGGTTATAATTGAATTAAGACGACAATAGGCTCATCATCCAATATAGTCGCTTATGAACTGATTTCCCAACATTTTGTGACAATGGATAACATAAATGAGCAACCAGTTTTAATAATCGACCAATAACCGATTGTCAATTTTGCGGAGCTATCAGATTTTATCTGTTGGAGATAAGCTTCAGCTCTCATAACTATGTGGATCACCACAGGCCACGGAAGAATTAATTAGATGATTATAATTAAACCGACAGCGGTTACGGATGCTCGAGCAACTTTTGCCACGAATTCGATTACCCGATTGACTATCAATTCTATCTTGCCGCTCCCCCCAGTAAGTGCTCGAGATAGGTTGATTTAGGGTTGTACTGAATTGATTTTTATTAGTTTGTTTAATCAAAAAGTTTTAGTTGCCGTAGATGCACAATAATCATAATTTTTCTAGTATTTTATCGAGTATTTACGAGTCTCGCCTCTAGGGGGAATTTTTTTCACATTATTGCTTAGCTTCACTCACCATTTCCGATCATTTTTCCCCGTTGGATACCACCAGTCCTAAATAAGGTATTGGCACTTAAGTCAAAAGACAAAAAATTGAATTATTAGTTTAATTCGAACGGGCGGGTTCGCCCCCGTCATACCTCTGTTCACTGGGCAAGGGACCAGAAATCGACAGTCTTCATTAGCTCTGTCACCCACCGAAGTACGATGGGTAATGAACTAAAAATTAGACATCACACGATAATAAAAACCCTGGCCTTGGTATCTAACGGGGAAATTAAATAGATCAAATGTGTTGTGGTGATCAGCTGCCGTAGTGTGTGATTCTCGCTTTGCAGGCAGGGTACGATCACTGTCGCCAGTGGGATAACCATATGTTATTTCTGGGATGTCACCATACCCAGGGATAGCATAAGGGTTAGTGCATTGGGCCGGAGTCTCAAAGGTTGCGAGTTCGAGTCTCGCCTCTGGGGGAATTTTTTTCACATGATTGCTTAGCTTCATTCACCATTTCCGATCGTTTTTCCCGTTGGATACCACCAGTCCTAAATAAGGTATTGGCACTTAAGTCAAAAGACGAAAAATTGAATTATTAGTATTTATTTTTTTTACATTTCTTTAAAAAAAATGTATAGAAATTGCTCAATCTTTCAAGATCAGTCTACTTTCTACTTCTGCCGCAGTAAGACGTACAATCGAGCCAAGTGAACAACAGGACTCTCGATCTAGTGTGCATTGTCTCGAGAACAAAGGAAACATCGGATTATTCTTGTCATAATGAGTAAAGTTGACGAAAAAGCTCTACTCCGACCCAATGCTGCGGTCGTTGACTTTAAATTTTGTTCAAAACGACCGAGTTTTAGTGAAGTCGAAGCAACTTCGACTTACGGAAGTGCTGTACCTTCAGTATCATCATCTTCGCAGTGCAGTGTTAATATCATTCAACACGTTAGCACAAGCCGAGCGTTTCGTTTTGAAGAACAACTTAAAACACGTGATTGAAAGTGACAACGTTGGAATTAAGATTCCCGTGTATATTGAGAATGATTATATAGATGTAAGGTTATATGACCTATCACCTCGGTCCCCTCCTGAGTCAATTGCAAAATGCATGTCGCAATATGGAGAAGTAGAATCCGTTACACCTGATGCTTGGAGAAACTTCTTCCCGGGTACTCCTAACGGCGTTTTTGTAGTGAGGATGCGGGTTGAAAGACCTATACCCTCCTACTTGACAATAAAACTCAAAACTCACGGAACTACAATTATGTAAACTACGCTATGCACCCATGAAGGGCAAACTTCTACGTGCAAGTATTGTAATCAGACAGCTCATCATGGACAACCTTGCGCGGAAGATGCAGAGAAAGACGCATCTCAACCGACTGCTAACTCATCTACGGCAAACCAACCCAAAACAGTGCTTTCAATACCAATGCTTAAACCACAAACGGTGGCCAAATTTGTAGCAGCATTTGCACAGACCATAATGACAACCACAAAAGAAGCATCCAGTACCGCAAAATCAACTGTAAGCAACATTGGCAAGGATAACAATAACAGTAACGGATTTACGCTGGTCAACAATAAGTGCAAGAAACAGGAGAAAACATCTGATCGCGGACACCAAGCCGGTTTCGACCTGAACGTGAAAAACAAAAAAAGAATTAAATGACCCCCCAGATGCAGATTGCCAGCAAACCCCACGAAAGAAGGTCACCGCTCGCAATAAAAAGTTGCTCGCACGAGATCCAATATTATAATAATATTTGTTTATATTTTTATTTTTACATTTGTAAACATATAAAAGATCCACGGCTCCGTACAGTGGCGGATCTTCAAACAAAAGTCGGACAAAACCTCAATTGTTACCTAATTTGGCTGAAAATCACAATTTAAGCTAACTTTGAGGTGCTGAGCTCATTTTTGATGTCAAAAGTCGTAAAATATTAAATGCATTTTTCCATACAGTGTCATTGAACCTTTCTTATGACTATTATCCCGTTTTCATGATAGATTTTCCGTTACTATTCACAAATATCAGCAATATCATAAAAATGAAGAACACTACTTTAAATACATTGTATACCGTGTTGGTTTACTGTAGATTATCTAACTATTTTACACAAAACACCATGCGCCTCCATATCAGAAACAAAGCTTCAAAATCTCCTTAAATCTTTTTGCGCACCTAGGCGCAGAACGAGACCATGATATTCGAAAAGTAGAGGTTATTTCCCATAGAATGTATACTATGGCACCGTTCCGAAATGATTCGCATGTTTGTACAGAATACATTAGTGGAAAAAAGTATTTTTGATCTGACCACCTCAAACATATTTAAACGAAAAAGTCTTAGTTATTTTAATCGATAACCAAGTGCATTCGTTCCCCTACACAATGAAACTAGTTCCGCTAAAATAGGACCAAAATCAAAAGAGCAACATGCATTTGAAGTGAACAGAGCAATAGAGGTTTCGGAAATGAAAATTATTAAAAAGTTCGGACTTTGCTACGCTTAAACTGATGTTAAAAATCGTGTTCTTATCCAATGATCATAAAATTTTGAATATATATCATTCATTACATGACAATTTAGGAAAAATATAAAATATCATTATTTCAAAAATAAATTTTTGAGGCTTTGGCCAGCCACTGTGCTCCGTTAAGCTACCGCTATGAGCCGTGTCAAATAAACGAATTATAAAAAAAAATCTCAAGATTTTTTCCGAGGTCCGAAGGCGTAGTCATGTGTACCAATCGACTCAGCTCGACGATTTGGGACAATGTCTGTATGTATGTAACGGACAAACTCTCTTTCGTGTTTCTCAGCAATGTCTGAACCAATCTTATTCAAACCAATTTCAAATGAAAGGCTCAACACTCAGATAGAACGCTATTAATTTGTTTTTGTTTCTGAAGTTTAGTTTCCAAGATATAGCTGTTTGAATGTTTAAAAACCGACTTAATCCATCTAGCAGTGAGACGAGTCATTTCTTAATCAGTAGCGTCTGGTTCAGATGGCACGTTCCCCATGCTGATCGGAGATTTGCGCCTTGCCAAGAATCATCTTTTCATCATTTTCCTAACGGGAAGGATTGGGGAAGTGATAAGGTTAGGGGTAAGGATAATAACGACACAGAACAATTAAAACAGAGCATTCTGCACCCCCGGAGGGATTCTGAACGATCTGCAGGTACTACAATAGCAGAAATAAAACTTCCAACCCCCGGAGGGATTTAGAATTTTTATCTAACCAGTGTGCGAATATATCAACACCCCCGAGGGGGTATTGAGGTAACAGAACGATAGCACCCCCGAAGAGATACTGTCATTCAAATACGGCTAAAACTATAGCTCTTACCCAAACTGGTTTAGGGACAATAGCATATCCTTTCGATTCCAGCTCTCTGTACATAGGTTCATCTATGTATGGAGAACCAAAAATCTGGATACGTAATTGCATTACTACAGGGCAGTAGCATATCAAATGATATGGTGGTCCGTAATCGGATTCACAAAGATCACATGAGTAATACTCAGCGCGCTGAATAGTAGCTGTTTATTACCGAGACTTGAAAACCGACACGGACACTCGCGGATTCTCACGATTCCGACGACACGACAATACTGCGGACTGTGCGGAAATCAAGCGGACTTTCTTTTGATTTGCGGAGGACGGTGATTTGAACCAATTAGCCGGATTGAAACTCACTTTCCGGCCAATTCTGGTTCTGTGGCTCAAAGGGGGCTGTTCGTCAAGCGACTTCCAGGGGATCTGCCCACTCCGAAGCGAAGTCGCGAGAATAATGCAAAAAATCATGCCACCGCAGCCGCTGTCTGTGGTACTAGAGCCATTCAGCGGGAAATCAAAACTGTTGCGGATGAGCGGGAGCAATTTTGGGTCTATTTGAGCCGTCTCGACCCGAGCCATACAGTGGAGGAAACTGTTGCTATGACACAGGAATGCCTCGGAATAAGCGACACACCCAAAGCAGTATTGTTGGTCAAGAAGGATACCGATATCACGAAACTCAACTTCATTTCCTTCCGAGTTGAGCTTCCGAGCGAACTAAAGGACACTGCACTCAAAGCGTCTACTTGGCCGACTGGAGTACTTGTTCGGGAATTCAATTTCAACCAGCCAAAGCAGGATAGATTTCGTTAATGGAATACCGGGATGCACTGCCGCTTGTATTATGGACGCCCTCGATCCCCCCACCACAGTCCAGCCACTGCAGCCAACGTTCACTAGTCGTCCCGGTCCTGTGTGTGGAAGTGGAGGAAGGGTCTTCCAAACTTCCTACTGCAGCAAGTATTAATTTATTTTGAATAATTCAAGCACTGAAATGTTCCCCGATTCCAGCTCATCGTTAATTACCAGTACATTACCAGAGTCAGCACCAGATGCCGCATTTCATGTCAGCGACCCGCAGTTGTTTACAAGAAGCACATAGTCCAGGTGCATTTCACGAAATATCGTCTATTCGGTCCCCGAGACGCACACTTGCCATCAGTCGTGAGGAAGCCCTTAGTCCCCCATCACAGTCGAGCCCTTCCTGCCAGCGACCAGCAGCCGTCCCGGTCCTGTGGTGGAGTTGGGACAAGAGGTCTTCCGCAAACCTACTACAGGCAAGTACAATGCATCTGCGAGCTCTTCCTTGCCTCAAAGCTCTTCGATTTCCAGCCTTGGTCAACGACAGGACAAGCTGCTGTTATACTACCAAAATGTTGGTGGAATCAATTCAACCGTTGAACAATATCGCCTTGCAGTTTCTGACAAGAATTTTGACATCATTGTCCTCGTCGAAACGTGGTTAAACGATGACACACTTTCCAGTCAGGTGTTCGGTACAGGCTACGAGGTGTTTCGTTGTGACCGTAGCCCAAACAATAGCCGAAAATCCACCGGAGATGGCGTATTAGTAGCAGTTAATTCCTGCTTGAAGGCAAAAGCTGTCGAGAACATTTCTTGGGTTTGCCTTGAGCAGGTTTGGACGATAATCGAGCTTGGAGACTGTAAGTTGTACCTGTGTGCGTTGTATGTTCCTCCCGACCGCGCTCGCGACCTCGAATATGTCAATGCACACTGCAGCTCGGTCTTTACGATCCTCGAAGATGCTAATGCAGTTGATGAGATCATGGTGGTAGGAGATAAAATCTTCTTCCTAGCATTTCATAGAAATCTTCCCGCAATGGATTTCTTTATCCGGATTCCGACCATTCCGTTCTCCACCCAGGTGCAGTGAGACTACTTGACAGCTATAGTTCAGCCACGTTACTACAAATCAATCCTATTGCCAATGAGAATAGCCGCCACCTCGACCTTTGTTTTGTCAGCGATCAGGTTTCCGCTACATCGATAGTGATGGCTCCCTCTCCTCTAGTAATACCAGTAGCGCATCATCCTCCATTGATACGATCTCCTACGATTTTCGTAAAGCTTAACACGAAAGTATTGCAGACCTTCTTTCCACCATCGATTGGGCAAATATTTTAGACCCCGAAGATGTCGAAACCGCAGTTCAAACTTTTTCCAACGTTCTGGCATACGTTATCGACAGGTATGTTCCGAAGAAAGTTCACCATCGTCAAGCCGGCCCTCCATGGATAACAAATACGCTGTGACGGTTTAAGTCCATCAAGAGAGCTGGCCTGCGGAGATTTACCAAGTATCGCACAATACCACTCAGAAACTATTACGTCAGTCTCAACCACGCTTATAAACGAGCCAGTCAACACTCTTTCTTTCAATATCAGCAAAATATTCAGCGCGATCTTAAGTCGCATCCTAAAAGTTTCTGGACATACGTGAACGAGCAGCGCAAGGAATCTGGACTGCCATCGTCTGTGACTTTCAATGGGAACACTGCTACCACATCGCGAGACATATGTGCACTTTTTTCGGAAAAATTCGCGAATGTATTCACAGATGAGGCACTAACTATGGAGCAAATCGAACTTGCTGCTAGCAGAGCTTCACTTTTACGCCAAGCTTTGGGTGCTATCGATGTCGATGCAACGATGATTACCAGATCTTCATCTCGGCTTAAGTCATCTTTCAATCCGGGACCCGGCGGGTTCCCCTCCGTTATCCTGAAAAGGCACATTGAAGCTTTGATTACTCCGCTTCTTCATATATTTCGAGCATCTATTTCCCATCTTGCTGGAAATGCGCGAACATGTTCCCAGTCCACAAGAAGGGTAATAAGCGAGACGTCAATAATTACCGTGGAATAGCTTCATTGAGTGCAGTTTCGAAGTTGTTCGAGTTGGTGATTATGGAACCTCTTCAGGCTCATTGTAAGCAGTACCTAAGTGACGATCAACACGGTTTCACGTCCGGGCGGTCAACAGCGTCTAACCTGCTGTGTTTAACATCCTACATAACAGAGAGTATGGAACATCGTGCTCAAACCGACGTTGTTTACACCGACTTATCTGCCGCTTTTGATATAATAAATCACGATGTCGCAATCGCAAAAATGGAGAGATTTGTTATAGGAGATTGTCAGGCCCCCACCTTCATTTCTACGTCAGGAATACCTCAAGGAAGCCACTTGGAACGGTTGATGTTCATCGCTGACACTCTGCAAGGTCGTATAGATGCCCCAGCTATTTTGGAACAAATCATCATAAACGTCGCTCCTCGTACACTACGCAACAACATTATGTTCAGATTACCATTCCGACGCACTAACTATAGTATGTATGGAGCCATCACTGGTCTGCAACGAATTTTTAAGCAGGCAGCTTCGGCATTTGATTTCAACGTTTCTCGACAAACTCTACGTATACGTTTTTCCAGACTATTTAATCAATTAGCTAACAACACTTGACGAACATATTTTTAATTATTGTATGATTGTTTTTAATTATTATATGACTATTGTTTTTGTGTACTTGTTTGTTAGAAATTAGATTAGTATTAAGACCAACATCATTGGGGTTTTGATATACCTGTTGATGTATTAAACAAATAAACAAATAGCCTATTGTCACAAATCTGGACAGACTGGACGAGTGTATATGTGTATATAAGAGGTTGATCGATTAGTTCTAGGGGGTATCTAATTATTAGATGTTCAAATTTTTATATCTAGCTTTAAGTTAATTAATTTTAAGTAATTTTAGAGAAATTAGTTAAGTCTATTTAACACACCGGCCACCTTGAATTATATTTCAATACATAATATTCCATTGTAGTTTCCAATATTCCCCTACTGCTCCTGAAGTGGTATAGATGCGACCAGAGTCTCATGTCGACCCTGTGGAAGTAGATGGCGAGTTAATAGTTGTGCCTTGGAGTTGTACCGGATCGACTTCAATTGACCCGGTTGGCAACCGTACTGATGCTACACGTACTATACCGTTGTCGTCTGGATGCACGTCTACCACTCTCTCAATCGACCACTTCAACACTGGAAGCGAATCTTCTTGCAGTAGAACGATGAAACCGATAGCCAGGTTGCGAGTAAACTTGGACAATTTTTATCGATGCTGAAAGTACGTCAGGTACTCACGATGCCATCGCTGCCAGAAGTGTTGCGTATACCGTTGAAGTCGTTCCCACATCCGCAACCGATTCTCGGGAACAACAGTGTAATCGGGTTCTGGCAGGGCGTTGAGCGGCCGTCCGATAAGAAAATGGCCCGGCTTTAGCACCTGCATATCATTTGGGTCAGTTGATAGTGCTGTAATAGGCCTGGAATTCAGGCAGCTTTCAACTTACATGAGAACCGTGACGAAGGCTTCTTGCGGCAGGAAAGAAGTTCCGATGATTCGACGAAGATGATATTTCATCGATTTAATACAGGCTTCCCAGCCCGGAGAACGAGCTGGGATGAAATGAAACTTCACTAGTTGAGCTGATGCTTCGGTGTTGATAGCATATCGATGTTCTCGCGAGAAAAAATAAGCGGCGAATTTCGCGATCATCATCAACAAATTTGGGCGCCGAAGATAAAACGACCCGCAAAGTCAATTCCGACATTTTTGAAGGCGTAAGACTGTGCAACGCGGACAGCTGGTAGTGATCCCATTAGTTGCGAGAGTTGGTGTGGTCGTGCCTTGACGCATGTTACTCAGGAGTGAACTACATCACGAACGAGATCCCGGCCACGCGTTGGCCAGAAACGTTGACGAATCGTAACTAAGAGAAGTTGAGATCCACAGTGCAGTTGTTGTCGATGGGTTGTTTCAGCAATCCTGCGGGTTAGTGGATGCTTTCCTGGCAAGGCGAGAGGATACTTTGCATCAGCAGTAATTTCAGCATGCCACCAACTCGAACAAGGTTATCATGGAGGATGGGGTGGAGGAAGCGCAGCTTCGACTGATCTGAAACAGGTTGTCTATTCCTTAACGCAGAAATATCTGGTACAAAATATTCGTGCTGGATCAAACGAACGACGCAGAACAGTGTGTCGTTGAGCTCATCAACCGTGATTAAACCGTTACGACACGGTGGCATTGGTGGCTGATTGGGATTATCATGACGGAATGCAAGGCTGAACGAGAAAAACAAAGAGAAAGTGTCGGCTTCCTGCGCTGCAATGGGAAGGGCAATTCCTCTTCTAGTTTCAAGCTCCTTTTCCCTCACTGCTCTGGTGCTTCCGGCCAAGGTAGGTTTGGCGAAGCAGGCCAGGACGATGCATTCCACCATAACGAGCTGTCAACGAATAGTCCAACGTCCATACCCCTGGATATGAGATCGACACGGTTGTCCTGGCCGGGAACGTGATGCCAGGTGCAGTGTGAAGTAATTTCGCAAATTTCATCGACCCGATTGGCTATAAATCTTATGCTGGTACTGACGGATAGAAATAATTTTGATAGAAGCAAGGCAGCGCACAATTCCAATCGTGCGATCGACTTATTGTTCACAGGAGCGACGCAAGATTTTGCTGTCAAAAGTGTGATGGTGACGTATCCATCCGGAGCAATCGTGGATTTCCGTGCGAGCGGGACGGCAAAGTGATCGCACATGCCGAGGAAGACGAAAGTTTTTCAGACGGCAGAACTGATCGTGATAGTTCTCCCACTCTAAGGCGAACGTTTCTGGCAGCGGCTGATCCCATTCGTAGTCCAATTTCCACAGGGTTTGCATGAGTATTTTTGCTTTTATAATAGCTGAACCCAGAAGTCCCAAAGGATCGAAGAAACTAGATGTTTGAGAAAGGATGTTTCTTTTCGTATAACTTTCGCACTTGCAAAACTTTGGGAGCTTGTAGAGGATTGAATCGGACGAAGATTCGCAGAGTAAACCTAGGGTTTTAGTTGGAGCATCGGAGTCGAACTCGACGAAAGTTTTTGTTTCTCTATACTCGTCGGAGATAGAGTTGAGTATTTCTCGATAATTCGAGGACATCTTGCGAAGTTGCATCCCATCATTCTCAAAGATGAATTCAGAACATACCATACCTAGTCGTTGTAAGCATTTTTTGAGCATTTGTTTTAAGATCATAATGTCACAGATCATAAAAACACATAAGAGCACATGGTCAGCAGTTATTACAAACCATTATATGCAAAACCATGACTGCCCCAGTGCTTATGAATTCCATGGTAACATAGTAACATTATAACTTTCAATATAGGAATCATCGAAACTTGCATACTAGTTCCTAAGAACTATACAGCATATCGTTCTATTCAAACGAGAGATAACTAGTTTCCAGGATGAAACGACACACACACATCAATGAAAAGCAAAGCATCCTCGATTACCAACGTGTTTTCTGTTTGACATTTCGAGGGATCCTCTAGTACAACATGAGTTAGTACCTCTTGAGCCATGTGAAATTTGTGAGATTGTCTCTACTAGTCTGTGGTTGATTCATATTGCCACACCCACAGATAGCCTGCCAGACAGGTGAATTTCGACAGCTTCTCGAGTGCCCTTTCGGCCTGTTACTTGAATACTCTTGTGCCCTTTCGGCCTGTTAGAGGTGTATATAACGATTAACAACATTCTTTAGAGGCACATGGAGGTAATTCGTATATTTGTACCTCGACTTCATGTTGCCACATTCTACGATATATTCCGTTTCGCGAAACAAACGCTTCTGCTTGATTATTGATCTGGAACATAATTGTTTATTGTTTTTTTGTTTATTTTTAACCTGACCTAACCTGCATGAAGTGTAATTGTAATTGAGTGGAAAAAAGCCCATTTGAAGATGAACTTTTAAAGCAACCTTCAAATGCGCGCAAAAACCCCGTCATTTTTTTAAACTAGCTTCACAAACGTTTGCAGATTTAGAAAACACATTACAACAATCTTAATTACACATTAAACAATATTACAACAATCTTACGGCTACGATCAAAGAAACTTTCGGATGGGGACCAGTGCTTAACTCTTTTACAATTCTCGATGGCGAATTTAAGAGATGAATTCTACGCAAAATATTTATCTAAGCGCGACTTGAGTTTGAGGCACATTGGACTGAATTCGGATCGGCGCATCTATATAAACGAAAACCTTACTATGAATGCCCGGGAAATTAAGCGGTTAGCTCTAAAAAGGCGAAGGGAGAAAAAACTTGCGGCAGTCTCGACGAAACTTGGTATCATCCACGTGAAGAAAGTTGCTGATGGACCATCGATTGCAATAACAGCCATTGAACAGCTAGACTGCATCTAATCACAGCTTGTATACACTTTTTATGTTTGGTTAATGTATGTGTAATGTTTGTCAAAGAAAAAATGAAGCTTGTAATATGTGATTTGTTAAATAGCGAAATTAAGCAGTCAAAATGTGTTCATTACTTCCATTCTGGATCTTATGGGTGAATCAATCGATGCCACTTTCTCGCGTCTCACCATACCATCAATTGTGATGAACTGTGCCCTGAAAAACAACAAGTTAAACGTGTGTCATGCAAATGTACAGAGCTTATGCGCTCGCCAAATGAGTAAATTTGAAGAGGTCAAATGTATGCTAGTTAATTCCAAAGTAACTGTAGCCTGTTTTACCGAGTCGTGGTTGAGTGATTCTATTTCGGATCATACCATTGCAATATCGGGGTATCGGATCATGCGAAATGACAGGTTGTACAAGCGTGGTGGCGGTATAGCACTTTATGTGAAAGAGGGTATTCAGTGTAAAACAATCCTCGCTTCCACAATATCGGAAAGCTCTTCTGCAAAGGGTGAATATCTTGCAGTTGAACTGCGCGTGGGACTTGAAAACATTCTTCTGGTTGCTGTGTATAATCCACCGAACAACGATCTAGCTATACTCGTTCAAGCTCAATTATTGGATCTACTATCGTCTTACGAAAATGTAGTATTTGTCGGTGACATCAATATCGATATGCTGCAGCAAAGCGAAAGGAAAAATAACTTGGATGATGCTTTCAACACGGTTTCTTTGAAAGTTGTTGGTACTGAACCTACGCATTTTCATAACAACGGATGTTCATTATTGGATATTGTTGCAACAAATATGTCTGATCGTGTGAATTGTTTCAATCAAGTAGCTGTGCCCGGACTCTCACGGCATGATATGATTTTCTGTTCGTTTGATATTGATACGGTTCCTCAATCGCAGCTGAAAACCTACCGTGATTATTCCAATGTCGATGGGATGGCCTTACGATCAGCGATAGAAAATATTCCATGGAATAATTTTTATAGCATGACCAGCGTCGATGAGCTAACAGAGTTCTTCAATGTTCATGTTGTTAGCGTTCATAATTCTTGCATTCCACTTAGAACAATACAACGACAAAGACAGTTCAATGGATGGTACAACGACAACATTCGCAAAGCCATTGTTGAACGTGACCTAGCTTACATAGATTGGAGAAATGCTTCAGCTGAACAGAAAGGATGCTTTAAAGAGATTTACAGAACTCTGAGAAATCGTGTAACCATGCTTATTCGTAAAGCTAAGCAAGAGCAGCTTGATAAGTATTTTAGTCCTACGGAATCTAGCAACACTATGTGGAAAAAACTGAAATCATTAGGAATATGTAACGCTAATCAAAAAGACGAATGTTCGTTTGACCCTGATGCTGTTAATATCAAGTTTGCATCTAACTTCACTTCAGATCGCACAGAAGAACTATGCTATGATAGAAACCAGCACGAACCCTTGGATAGTTTTGCGTTCCATCCTGTCCATCTGCATGATGTTGTCAATGGCATTTTTGATATAAAGTCTAACGCTACAGGAACTGACAACATTTCACTGCGGTACTTGAAGCTCATACTTCCGCTTATCGCTGATCAGCTTGTGTATCTGTTTAATAGGATAATTGCTACATCAACATTTCCTAGTATCTGGAAAAGGTCAAAAATAATTCCGTTGCGTAAGAAAAGACATGTAACTTCTATTGAGAATCTTCGTCCTATAAGCTTATTGTGTACACTATCAAAAGTGATGGAAAAAATTTTGAAACAGCAGATTACTTCATACATAACACGATCCAATTTGCTTTCGGACCAGCAGGCTGGTTTTCGGACTGGTCAGGGAGTAAAAACAGCGCTATTGAGAGTATATGACGATATTGCGGTTGCAGTCGACAATAGGAGCAAGGCGGTTTTAGTTCTGTTGGACTTTTCTAAGGCATTCGACACCATCTCACATAAACGTCTATGCTATAAGCTCAGTGCACGGTTTGGTTTCAATCTAGCGGCTGTTACATTGGTCGGGTCATATTTGAGTGGAAGATTTCAAAACGTGATTTGTGGAGGAAAAGAGTCAAGCTGCATTCGTGTAACCTCTGGTGTACCGCAGGGATCTGTTCTTGGACCAATACTGTTCTCTCTCTACATTGATGATTTGCCGAACGTCCTGAGACACTGTAGAGTGCAAATGTTCGCGGACGACGTTCAGCTAATCTGCATGAAGTCTGGATTGTCAACATCTGAACTGGTAGAATTGCTGAATGAAGATTTGAACGCTGTGGTTTCCTGGGCTTCCGATAATTATCTTTGTATTAACAACATGAAAACTAAAGCCATGGTATTCGGAAGGAACGCTAACATGAGGGCTGTCGATTCGGCGGTTGTCATAGAGGATACTCGCATTGAATGGGCCAACCATGCCAACAATCTAGGACTGATTTTTCAAACAGATTTGAATTGGGACAAAACGATAGCTGCACAATGTGGAAAAATTTATGCCTGTTTACGCACCTTAAAGGCGAGTGCGGCTGACCTGCCTAGTCGAACAAAGTTACAACTCTTCAAGTCCCTCGTATATCCTCACTTTTTATTCGGCGATGTCATCCACATGAGTATGAGTGCGACACTTTCATCGAAACTTGAAGTAGCTCTTAACAGCTGTGTACGATTTGTGTATAATCTGTCTCGTTTTACATCAGTGCGTCATATGCAGAAAAACCTAATCGGATGTCCTTTTCGATGCTTCTATGCGATGAGAGCTTGTATGTTCTTTCACAGAGTAGTTAACAGACAATCTCCTAATTACCTTTTCGATAAACTGACGCCCTTTCGAGGAAGCAGAACCCGAAACTTCGTAGTCCCATCGCATAACACAGCATCTTATGGCAACTCTTTCTTCGCGAGAAGTGTGGTTCTTTGGAATAGTTTACCATCTGAATTAAAACGAACGACATCGGAAGTAATGTTCAAAAAAGGCTGCTTAATTCATTTTAACCGTTAGAATATTATAATTAGATGATAAATAATAGGTTTAATTAATTAGAATATAATTTAAATTGTATTGAAACTACCGGACTGCTATAATTGACAATTTAAAAGACTATAGTCTTAAGTCATGTGTGAAATAAATAAATAAATAAATAAATAAATAAATAAATAAAATTACGCATTGAACAATATTACAGCAACATTACAGAACATATTAAAGTAACATATTATGAACTACGTCAATCATCCAAGCCTATTTTTAAAAACATCACTAGATACAGAGTTAAAAAGATTATAGACATTATTAAAAACATTCAAAAAATTTCGAGTTCTCAGGCTTCTAGGAGGAATATTAATATTAATTTGTGAGAGGATATCTGGGGCATCTATTTGGCCAGTCAGTAATTTTCCTACGAAAACGGCTCTGTATATATTCCGTCTTTTGGCCAGAGTATCCATATCCAGCAGACGGCAACGATCAATGTACATGGTGGCAGCTCCGTCGGGTTGCAAGCAAGAGCAAGACGAAGGAATTTTGCTTGCACTGCTAATTCTGCTGATCCATATGGTCGTATAAGGAGACCAGATAGATGCTGAAGTTTCAAGGATAGACCGAACAATCAAAAAATTCTGAGCTGGCAATCAATATGGATCAGTGAACTCTTTAGCTACTCTTATAATGAAGCCGAGGCTTCTAATCGCCTTTGATATGACATGGGAGTAGTAGTTTCTGAAGGTCAATTGAGAGTCTTGAAGAGCACCAAGGTCTCTGACGACTGATACTCTCTCGGGCAAGTCCTCAGAAACAGTGTAGTTCTAGACTATTGGATTTTTTCTGCGTGTGGAAGAAATTACAGAGCATTTAGATACATTAAGATTCAGCAAATTGCGATAACACCAATCACAGAAATTTTCTATATATCGCTATGTACCGAACAATGAGAAACAATTTAAGGTCGTCGGCATATATAAGTATACATCCTGGCTGGATCACATAGGAAACGTCATAGAAGAACATCGAAAACAGCAAAGGTCCTAGGTTGCTTCCTTGAGGCACACCCGACATGTTGATAAAACAGTATGGTTCATTAATAATTAGTACGCCATGTCTAACATGGTGAAATTGTAGGGTGTAAGCATTGGCCATCTTTAGTTCCATTGGTTATTTTTAATATTTTTCCTCTTCTCGAACAGAAGATGTTAAGGTGCATCTCGAAAAGTTAACAGTAATACAGTTTGACCACAATAGAACCACTTTCTGCCTATGATCGTCACTCATTTTCGTTCACGTTGGAAACAGTAGATTGGAGCACGATATTTTACTTCCGCGGTGTAGACAAAGCGATATACGGGTAGATTTAATTGTTGGGAGCGGTGGAGTAGTTTTTAGCTTTTTTTGTAAGCAGGATGAGAAGGTATCAGGTGCAACTTGTAATTCTCGTTTAATAATATAAAATCATGAATATTTTCATTTTAGCTAAGTGTAGTTCATATGGAATCTAGAAACAACCGAGAAAATGTTCTAATAGTAACTTTTATGCGTAACATAGCAGCCGTGCCTTAGGAATATGTAGGAACTTACAATAATAAAAACACAGAACGCAGTAATAAGGAATAAAACAACTGCGAACTGGTTTCATTTCTTTATGTCTCAAATAACAATTGGATTCTTGTAGGTATAACAAGCATCATTGACGAGGTACAAAATCACCGTTCTATCTCAAGACACTGTATTTTTAAAGGAAAAATATCTTGAACCCGCTGTAAAAATACAAAAATTCAAAATATATCCATTTAAATTACCTGTTAATTAAGGATAGTCTACCTTCTCATCTCGCCCAGAGTAAAAACTTAAAATAATTCCGCTATAGATACACGGCCAGCTACCAAGCAGTCATTCGTTTCGCCAAACATCATGCAGCAAATTAACGACTGCGGCAAAGTTCACTACAACATCCACAGACAATAGCTCTAGAAAGGTGCGCTTACATGATTTAATACCGCGAACCCCTGACATCAAGATTAAAAAGTTTATGTCAAAATACGGAGAAGTGAATTCCACACAAACTACGAGGAACATTATTCCGGGTGTTTCAAATGTTGTCCGTGTGGCGAGAAGAATACTTCCGAACAAACCAATTTCTTCATACTTAACCATTTTATGCAGATCAACTGAAAATGGGACAGACAACACTGGTCATGCACACAGGGCAAATTCACATATGCAAATTCTACAAAAAAGACGCTGCACCACGGAAAACCTGTTCAGTTAACAGCGATCGCACCCAGTATCCCCAAACCAACAACCGGTACCATCAGCAATGGAACGAACGGCTTGAATTGACCTCTATATATTTTGTAGTGTATTCCGTCGATTCAAGCATTAAAAACTCGATTTTTTTACCTTGTACATAAACTAGACAACACCCTTAAGAACATTTACTTTAACAAACGTCATATATCAAAAAAAGGTAAGGTATCCACAATAAGAGCTTGAATTTTCAAGTTATTAAATTAAAATGATTTTTGATTTTTTCCCCGCTTTCTTATAACAATTTAATAAGGCGAATGATGGCAAAAAATTACATTTTTCATCCATTCAATTTTCCTTTTGGTAAAAAATACGGGCTCCCAAACAGGACCCGGGCCCCGCGGCAATTGCTTCAGCTGACCCCCTCCCCTCTCATTGAGCCTGACCGTAGCATATAAAGCTAGCTAAGAGTGCACACAAATTTTTGTTGAGCAAATACATGCAATTCTTAATGCTGTGATGAGAAATATGCCAAAAAGACATGTGTTTGCTGAAATGACGACATGAGCAACTGACAATCGCGTGGGAAAAGCGTAGAATCCTTCTTTGTCTGACAGCTTTGCATCTACCAACGCATATTCAAATTTATAATTTGCGAACCCCAAACAGACTAATTGATGTTTATCGCACTCATTTTAAACGAGCATTATCATTTAATTCAATTGAAAAAGATCTACAGGCTGTAATCCTAGGTCAATCGATGCTGTGCTGCAATTGTTATTTTAATCTCCCAGTTGAATCGGATAAATCGTTTGGCAAACACGTAACGTAAACAACATTGTTGCACCCAGTCGGGATTCTATCCACCCACGTGGGACATCGACAAACACGGCACCAACAAGTTTAATTAGCTGTAAACTAGTGGTACCTGTTTTATCATTTCACTGGTACTGCAGTGAGTGTTAAGTCTTAGCAATGTTCAAATTGATTGGTTGAATTTCGATAACAAAAATATCTTCTCAAATAGAATTGAAAGCATTCAAAAAAGGAAATGATCAATCATTATCTGAATATTTCTTCCTATAATTGAAACTCGAAACACACTGGTTCGATTTGAGTCTCCCAACTTTACTGGCTCGGAAATGGTGTACCGCCCACGAGTAATAAATAGTACATTACGAAAACAAACAGTTGTTACTGTCGATTGTATCGGAAATTGCAGATCGTTACTTTTACTGCGAAGGACACCTACACTTGTGACGACTTTAAGAGCAAAGTGAGGGTCAGGTGAAAATACGTCATTCGTACATGTATCGTGGCAGGATCCCTTATCGTGAAACTTGCAGCAAAATGCCAAGATTATCAATCAGTAGGCGGTTATTTTTGTTCTTATGTTCTTTTTGCACGACAGTGGGCTCCTTCCTAGTGGTCCGTTCTGTAATACTTTGCTAGCAATTTGATTACAATGTCTTTCTCCTAAAATCATTGCAAACATTTTGTAAATAGTTGTCATTGCTAATTGCTACGCGAATGGAAAAAGAAAAGAGAATTATTTCTGCACAGTGGAAATTATAACCACAGGATCGCATGGGAGTTGAAAATCGTCAAAACCACTATATGGGTAGTGCTGAAACATTCCATAGATCATTTGGCTAATTCCCGGAAGATGCCATCAAGGTGTTGAAGTGGTGTAGTGGACCGAAAACTGCATCAGGATGTCATGAATGCTTTCAAAGCAAATATAGGATCATCTGTTATACTATGTTCACACTACAGAGTTAAAACATGTTTTAATAATTGGCAACAAGAAAAACGTCATCAAGATAGCGTTAAAACACGTTTTAAGTCGTAAAAAATAATGTGTGATGAGAACTCACACAAATCGCGAATAAGCTCCTGAACTCATGACATCGTTTGACTGTCGGCTGCGCATTCCCGAATCAAGAACAAGAAACGTAACAAAAGCTAAACATGTCCAGGAAACAACAACAGTAACCCAACTAAACATTCGAATGTAACGCTATATAAATTTTCGAGGAGAACTATATTTTTGAAAACCCAAATAGTTTCATGAATACGAGGTTTGTTATTCATATTTTCAGGCAATTGGGCACGGTATCTTCAACGACGGCTCAAACCTGAAAGACCAAGTGGGAACAGGGGTAAACGGTATCGGTAGGAATATCCAGTCTTCCCAAATGAACATCGAACACCATGTTCGCTCTAGTTCTGTGCTCATCTTTTACCCACATTTCGTGTGCAAACTCGAACGCGCTAATGCGTACCAAAACACGTGCACGTGTTCGTCTGCACATTCGAACCCCATGTACGTACGCGGTGTTCGTACACACAGGATCTTGACACTAGTTTTCTCTTTCTCTCATTCATCGTCACTAGCATTGACGCATTCTGTTTTGTGAATGCCTTTCTTGTGTACGCACACGGTGTACGTACACGGTGTTTAAACCTAAGTTTGCACATCGTTCGTTTGGGTTCGGGGTTCGATGCAAACCTGTACGCAAAGGCAAAGCATGTGTGAGGTTGAACGCGTGCACACGTGTGCAAGCTTGTCGATGTTCATGGGAAGACTGGGAATATCCGTCTGTTCCCAGAATGCTAGGTATTCTCCGCAGAAGCAACCTAAATAGAAAATCCTTAATTTTTTCCGACTCGTTCTCGGTCATCCTGGCACTCGAGACCGGAGAATCGAAGCATCCGTACATCCAGGAATCTCATTACGATTTGCTGGGTGCCGGGCCATCGCGGAATCAAAGGCAACGAGAATGCTTACCATCTGGCCTCTATCGGTCGGCGAGAAGAAGTCAGTGGTTACCCGAGAAGTCCTTATAAATGACATCATTAAACAGGCACGTAGCCAGAGGGGGGATGGGGCTAGCTAAAGCCCTCCCCGAAATTTTTCAGATATAAATTTAAGAAAAAACATGTTTTTCGGTGACTCTTCACAAATTTGTATCTTGTTTGGTTGGAACAAATTAATGAGAGAATGTCGAGGAAGACTGCTATTTCGAACCACCAAAAACCTCAGTCACGATACCTACTCAGTATGTTGAGTGTGACAAAAACAGTTCCTTTCATATTGGGTGACTCGTCGGAGGGACAAAAGAAACTGTTGCTTTCATTCTTGCTGTGGTGTTCTGTCGAGATGAGTGTGTCGCAGAAGCAAGAAGTGGTGCTCCAGCCAAATACGGAGGTTATCACCTTCCGGCCTTTTCGCATAAAGTATTCGTGATGTGAAACATTTGCTGAAGGTGAAAATGGAGTCGCTGCTGACGGAAGTCGCCTTTATTGACTTCTATCATGCCAGGCTTTCAATGCTGACAGCGTTCAACAAATTAGCCATTTTCCATTATGCATAATAATTCGTAGCGCCTGCTTGATCCTCATATATATGAAAGATAAGAAGATCAATGTTCGTCTACAAAATTTGACACCACTTACTGTCACCGTAGCCATTAAAAAATTCATGTCACATTTGAAAGAAATGGAATTCATTATAATGGACACATCTAGAAAGTAATTCACCATATATTAAATGGTAATTTTTTGTAGTGGGAATCTAGGTGGACTGACTCATTTCTTCCTACCTAACCCTGCACGTACAAAAAGTACACACACACTACATCTTTGCATATTTATAGTATCTAATACCATTACCTGAACCGCAATGAATTGCTAAATTTGTGGCTGCTGTTCAGGTAATAATGACAGCAAAAGTTGCGTCAAGTATATCAAAATCAACAACCAGTACCATCGTTGAGGAAGTCCACACTCATGAAATCAGATGTTCGCGAATATGAACAAGGCGGTAACCATCATGGAAGTGTGCGAGATAGAAATGAATGACCACCGAGACACTGTTGGTTAGGCAAAATATTTCCCACCCTTGTAAACAGGTCTCCACGCGCAATCGGTAGTCGCTCGCACGAGATCTGTTGAACACTTATTAACGTTTTATTAATTTAATTGTTTACACCATGGAAATAGATAAAAGATCCTCGGTTCCCTTTAGCTAACACATTGTACCGAATCAAACAAAATAATTATGTAATAAAGAAGTAAGAGTTTTATATAAAATTGAGCAAGAAAACTTTTCAAAAATGAGACTTTATCGGTTGTGATTGCCACGTTTAGCAAAACCGAGATATTATGCTAGATGTTGGCCAGAATAAAGTCAGTTATTTAAATGACAAGTTTTTAAAAACAAAAAGCAGCGGTACATTACTAAATTTGCTGATATTGAGACAGTAGTGGTAGGACTAACTGTCATGATTTTGTCCTTTTTTTCCATTGGATGTCAATTGATGATAAAGCACATTAGTCAACCAATCATAATGACTTAATATTGCTACCAGCAGCGGCATTTTAGTCGCTTTCTATGGTTTCCAACTGATGTCTTTGTTTGAAAACGTCACGAATCAGCGAACAGACACCAGTACACAATCTTGGAGAGCGCCTAAAATGGTGTAACTAGTTGAATCTATAAGTCAATAAGTTTGGACTATTTTTTCGATTCCGTGTTTCAGTATATGACAGTCTCGTTTTATTTTTATTTGCTATGAAATATAATGAGTGAAATGATAAAAAATCACGGAGAAAAGAGAGAAAAAAGAGTCAATCAATTGAAATCGACTCTAGAGCACTTCTATCTTTTCTATAAACCCATCTCGAGTGCTTTCGGAATTGCGCTCTGATCCTCTCATTTCCGATAGATTCTTTCGTTTTCGTGATCCATAGGACTTCGGTGCGTTAGGTGTAACAGCTTTAATTGCAAGTGTTTCTCAAATTGTGGTAAAATGAACCTACAACTTTGTTCAAGTAGACGAATATCTTGCAATCTTTGTGGTGACTGTAGAGAAAATTTAGAGCAAATTACTTTTATTTAAAAAAAAACAAACCAATTACTGAACAAATTAGTGTCAATATATTTGTTTAACGAAGTGACGATTTGACTTAGAAAGTGTAACCAAAATTGTCATAGAAAGTCTTCCCCAAAGGAGAAGTAAGTGCGATGTATTTCCTTTCATGTGTCGGAAGCAAAAGACGGCTGAAAATTATTGAGTTTATTTATATTTATAACTTCCAGTTACATATTTTGTTGCTGCCATTAATGATACAGTTAACAAATTTTATTTCTGGGTAATTTTCTTTTATATATTAAATTCTGCGAAGTTTCCTTTCGTTGATTAAATCATTGAAATATACATTTTGATCTTATTGATCACCAAGAATCCTTCCTGGCTGGGACTCTGATCTACTAGGCCAAGGCCAGTCTTGAAAATAGTTTCCTTTAATTAGATTATATCAAAAAATTATTGATGCCGAAAAACTGGTAATAGTTGAAGGCGCCTGATCAAGAAAATGGAAGTTGAACCGTTTCTACGCATCTACAAACCGCTTGCGTAATCAGAAGATTTGGTGCAAATTTACACATTCTCTTCGTTCGAACATTTTACGGACATGTTTTACTCCTTTCGATTTAACGTTTAAAACGTTGCATTTCCTAGCATCGTTAAGAACTGTCATATTCAATTGGCGCATTGTAACTTGTAAATAAATAATAAAAATAAAATTCAACATCAATGTACAATGACAAAGAAAATGTTTTTAGGATTTTAGTCTCTATTATCTTAGATTTGAAAATACGTTCATTAGGAACTTTCCAAAACTTTATTCAGTTTTAGTGTCTATCTGAAGTCATCAGAATGAACAGATTTATGCAATAATTTTTAAAGCCCCTTTTTATACAAAGTCCTGGTTACGGGCCTGTCAATAGTTACAATAGGCTCTACTGCTACACCGTGTCCAATAAATTCTCATACAAAATGAAACCCAAATTATTCTGTATTGGTAAGTCAAATTTTATTGAAATTTTTTATACTGTGATGCTATATAATACTGATCATTTACAGCATATGTTTTGGAATGACACCGCCTTTTAATTTCTTCACCAGCTTCAGACGTTTCTCAAAACCATCACAAGCGGCACGCACGGCTTCCATCGGCATTTCGTCCCAAATCCGTTGAATTACGGTTTTGAATTGGGTTATATTGGACACTCTGTATTCGTTGATCTTCGACAACATGTATGACCACACAAAATAGTCCAAGGGATTCAGATCCGGAGAGCTGGGAGGCCATTCGTCCTTCGCCAAAAAGTCGTTCAAATTGTTCCGACACCAGCTCTGAACGACATTCGCTGTGTGGGAAGGCGCTCCGTCCTGCTGAAACACATAATGGTCATTTCCAAACATTGTTTGCACACTTGGCTTTTCTCTAAAACTTCAGTTTTATAATACACAGCGTTAATTTTAACGCCTCTGTCGATGAAAACAAGCGGAAATTTGCCACGCTTGCAAATTGCTCCCCAAACCATCACTGCACCGGCGCTTTGGAATCGAGGAATATTCCTGTCACTATCTGACACATTCCTGGAAGTGACAGCCCACAATCGGTCATTTTGGACATTGTGAGATTGCTGCAGGACAAATAATGTTTCATCAGAAAATATAAATTCTTCCCCAGCGTGCCGTGATAGGATAGCACTTGCTCTTTCAAGTCTTTTTTCCTTGGAAGCTTCCGAAACTCCGTGTACTTTACGTTTCTTGAAAGCTTGCAGTCCCAGGTCGAGTTTTAAAATATTGTGCATCGATGATTTCGACATATTCAGATCAGCAGCCATTTTCCGAACAGAGCGCTGAGATTTTCGCCTAATCCGTTCCTTCACGACTTTAACCACTTGTCCAGTCCTTACCGAACGAGGGCGGCCGGATCTTTTTCTGTCATCCAATGAGCAAGTGTCACGGTACCTTTGGATGGTCCGGTAAACATAATCGCGCTTTACTCCAACACTCTTTAAAATTTTGAAAATAGCGCCCGGGCGCTCACCAGCCAAAAATTTATTTATCACCACGGCACGGAATTCCTTCATCGTCGGTAGAAAATGTAAACTGAATGAAAGAATGTATGTTATCATGTCAGTAATAGTGCAAACATAGTACAACATGTCACCAATACATAGCTAATATATGTGTTGTGCGTACACGACAACAATGCCTTTGAAGAAGTGTATGAAAATTTATTGGACACGGTGTATAATAGGCAAAATATCCTATAATCTTTAGTTGTAAGAAATAAAACAAAAGCAGCATTCCTGTAAATGATTTTTATTGCCAGAAAAAAAAACATTTTAATAAAGGAACATAATTGATTACTCTAGATTACACCAGTTGTAAGCTTCAGCAAACATCGAATGCCACGGCGACGTTCGATAGTTGAAACCATTGGAAATGTACGGCCACTGCCACATCTGAGCGCAACGTTCCGGGTGTGGCATCATCGCCAGATGTCGTCCATCCGGAGAGCAGATTCCGGCGATACCCTCGACACTGCCGTTAGGGTTCATCGGGTAAATCTCAGTCGGTTCGCCGTTATCATCGACATAGTGCACGGCAAGGCAATTTTTGCGTTTCAGCTGCTCCAAGATTCCTTGAGATTTGAACGAAAATTGTCCTTCACCGTGAGCGATCCAGCATCCGAGAACACTTCCCGCCAGCTTGTTCAACATCACCGAGTTACTGGGGGCGATTTTTACTGTGATCCATCGGCATTCGTAGCGTTCGGATTTGTTGTGCAACAGGGCGACATCCGGAATATCAACGGAGTTACTCTGGTCATCAGCAGATATCCAACCGATCAAACCCATCAGTTGGCATCCGTTACAGATGCCTAGAGAGAAACTATCGGGTCTCGACTTAAAGTGTCGGAATTGAGGAGCTAGTACTTCACTATACAAAATGCAGGCAGCCCAACCCTTGGCAGATCCAAGAGTGTCCCCGTAGCTGAAGCCACCTGGGAAAATGACACCACGGTAGTTATCCAAGGAGGTTTTCCGGTTCAGAAGATCGCTCATGGTAACATCGTGGACTTCAAAATTCGCTAGAAAAAGTGCTGCAGACATCTCACGATCTCCGTTGGTGCCTTCCTCTCGGATGACAGCTACTCGTGGTTTCGTACCTATCGCTTTGGAAGCGTACATCAGATCGGGGTTAATTGTGCAGGAATAGGTGGGACCACGTCGGAAATCAAACGTAGCATATTCTTGCACGGCACACTGTTCATTCGCCTGCAGTTTCTCCAATTCGAAATTGGTCCTCTCCCACTGTTTAAAAAGACTCAGGACGCTTGTCTTCAGCAGTTGTTGACCACGCATCACCACCGAAGCAGAATTGGTATCATGAATATCCGTTCTGTAGCCATAGCCTATAATGAAACAAGGAACGCCGACAGATTGATACGCATCTGTCACAGATGGGACATTGTCGGAGGTAACTTCGACCACCCAACCACATTCCTCGGCAAATAAGATGTGCATAGATGCCTGCGAGATGTCTGCTCCGAATTGTTTTCCACACTTACTGAAAACTTCAGTCAAGTCCAGTTTGAGTCCAGCCAATCCGGCAAATGCCATTTCCAAGGCACACGTCAGCAGACCACCTTCACTGACGTCATGACCTGAGAGTAGTTTTCCTCCTTTCAACAAAGACTGTGTCACTTTGAAAGCCTGCACTAGAATGTCAGTTCTATCTAAATCGGGAGTCTCACTGCCAAGCTGACCGAAGCATTGAGCTAGCACGGATCCTCCCAGTCGGAATTTGCTTTCAATACTAACAAACACCAGCGTGGTTTCCACACCCAACGAAGCTGCCTTCAAATCCGGTGTAACCTTCACCCTTACATCCGGGCATGGCGCGTAGGTCGAAATTACCAATGTTCCCGGACTCTTCACAGTCTTATTCCGAACGCGGGCAGCCATCGAAAGTGAATCCTTACCACCGTCGATCGCAATGTTCAGCTTCTTCATGATGTCACACATAGCCTTGCAGGCATCTACCAGCTTGGCTCCTTCCCCCTCCACCTTCGCAGCCCACATCCAGTTGCCGGAACACTTCACATCAGCCAGCTCCGTAATTCCGGCGAAAACTAGATTCGAAACGGCTTCCGCCACCGACATCCGAGCACCGGCCATATTGTTGACCAGTCCTTTGACTGGTTGGGTTCCGATAGAACTGGCAATGCCTTCCAGTCCAAATAGGGATACCGCCGAGAGGGAAAAATCGGCCAGTGGTGTGTGCAACGGTCCAACGCATTGCTGTTGGGCGACCAGACCGGTAACGCAGCGGTCTACCTGTTGGCGAGAAAAGGAAGAGAAGAAATCGAATAAGAATTAGTTTCATTTGTGTTTCTGTGAAATAAAAGTATTTTATATGGTTGTGAAAAATTTGATTTTATAAATTGAGTTACGAAAATTCCCACAAGGAGATCGTCATACATTTTTGTCCCATTCCATTTAGAATCTTAGCTGACTCTAGCAAGGTGTCGAATCGGGGACCACACCGTCGATCTCAACTTTATGAGCGGGTAGGTAGAAGCTGTAGTCCTGCATGAAATATTTGTCGCCAGTAATGTCATTTCCTACTTTAGACAAGTTATCACAATTCTGAGCAGATCTGGGCGAACTTTCTAGATATCTGCTACTCAGTAGATGATCTTTAATCCGAAATAACATCAGATATGGTCCGACTGAGTTCAAAGCAGGAATCTTTGATGACGAAACTTGTTCGACATCAATTTGCCATCAGCTAGGTCTTTTTCAGGAGAGATTATTTATACATGGGTTTAGCCGAAAAGTGAAAAAGTGTAAGAATACGAAGAAAGAGACTAGAGTTACGGGGATAAGAAATTGCAAGACGAGTCATGGAATAATAACGCAAATGTGCGCACCTATCTTAACTCTTTGCAAATAACGCCTCCACCGCCTGGCTTTCACACGGTTTACAGAGGAACGTGAATAGTCTCCGAGGTTGCTTGGGAGTCCTACAGCTGCTAATGGTTCATTTTCAACTAATATGATTAGCTCTCGAAGACACCCATATTCGGGACGGGAACAATCCCAGATTATGACTAGGTAACCAGTATTCTTAAGTGACTAGAAGTGGAGAAAACATCTTTCAGATCAATAGACTTAGAATCCGCAGATATCTCATCGACACCGGCACAAGTTGATACGGATCCTATTCGGTCCGAAATTGAAGAACATGCTGGAGCAACTAAAAAACCTCTTTCTTGTGATGAGGGACACCTACGCCGATAATCCGCTGTGGGGATCTGGCAGAGGTGAGCAACCAAATTGCCAAATTATGGAAGAATGCAACGCTATTGTGCCTAACAACGGAAGCTTCACCTATCTCTGAGGCCAATAGTCCAATACTTTGCTGGGGCCAACTTTCCAATTCAGATAACGCGCGACCGTATACCATCCGCCACGACTTGTCGTCGGCGCTAGCTATACGACCGCGTGAACTGAGTCGCCTTCGAGGAGGCAGTCTTGGGCTCACTAACACCAGACCGTGAATACGCACCCGATCATCTAATGACCAAACTTGAGCGCACCATTCTTCGTACAACTGGAAGGTCTCAATTTCAAGCCACCCGCTGGTGGAACCCGGAGCTCCGTCAAGTCATCAATGACCGCCACAAAGCACTCCAGATATTGGAAAAGCTCCCCAATAACCATCCCATGAATGAAGGATTGCAGAGTTTCGCAGACCACGAAACCTGGCCTATTGAAGCTTCAAAAATCAAGGAATGTCTTCTGATTCTTCCACCGTCAAGCATTGAAGACGACTGAACGCTCCCACAGGAGGCAAGTCGGCTTCTCGATCGTAGTCAACGGAACTACAAAAGTTGAATCTCAGCAAATTACTGTAGAACTCGGAAAACACTTCAGCTCACTATCCTAAGACGAACATTATTCGACCTACCGGCCACGGAAAAACCACCGGACTGAATGACGTCGGATATCCTGTGCTACAGCATGCTCCACCATAGACTAGAAGAGTGTTGTTGGGCTATTTGAATCACATCTGAAAAGGCCAATCCATTCCATTCTTTCGGAAAGCAGCCCTTGTAGGCGACAGACTTCCGGTCTGTTAGTCTGTTTCCCTGTAAAGATCATGGAGCGGATGGCAAACAACTCCCCATTTTGACCAGCGCCAATTTGCCTATCACATGGGTGGAGGGGCTGAAGCCCATGTTGGAACCTTTGGACGATTGGCATGCCGACATATTTAGCTATGTTGTACTTGACATCGCCAATGCCTACAATACAGTTAACCGCGAGAGGGTTCTCGGGTCACTAGCTAGCTGGTTCGAGACCGGAAAATTTAATAACCGTGTTTGCCGAGTAGGAGTAGGCGGTTTGCAGTTCGGAACATATGTGGAAGAAAACGATGTCCACACGAATATATTCTCGCCCTTACCTTATTCCTCGCCAGCATGAACTCCCGCCTTGAATCTCTGCCGGAAGGAGTTTATGCCGATGTTTCTCCTACTTATCAGACCTACTTCTGGTTAGATAACCTGCGGATTTGGCAGCTCTGTAATCGCCAGATGATGTTGCACTTTATGCGGTCAATTACCAGTAAGCGCAAAACAAGACGATGGTATACTTCCCCGATTACCAGAAGCGCAAATGACTCCGACTAATCCCTCCTTTTGGCGCAATTATTTGCAGAACTGTACTAATTCCACTGTCACACTCTTCTCTTTCTCAGTTAACCAGGTGTCATATAAGGATGACCAACAAAAATCATATAAGCATACAATTTTAATCGGAATCGAATAATGGTACACCGTATGTATACGCATTACACAAATTTTATCTTAACTAGTACGTTGTGATGACTCGTTTACGATTCTCGTATATGAGTGCAAACTATATCATATTATGTATAAAAAAGATCGTTATTTGTGCAGTAATAAGCAACAATTACGACTACACAAATGTGTGTTGGTAATAGCCAAATCAATCCAAGTATTGCACGCCAAAAATCGTAAAGCAACGAGTGGTGGGTACGGTGTTCCTAAAACCGTTATTAACAAAAAATGACCATAAATTTCTCATACGGCATTCGAAAGATACAGTATCCAAGCATCTTCTCAGTGAATTTCACAATGATCCATCGAGAGATTCGAGAGAAATTGCAATTTGAAGTTTTATGACACGTTTCATAAGGCTACCAGCAAACACCCACGGGTTTGGTCCTATCTCTATAAACAAAATATTTTTTGTCTACTTATTTAGTATGTGGCATTCGAAAGATATAGTAATCAAGGGAATATACTTGTAAGTTTGAAAATATTTCATTGACGGAATCGAAATTTATAACGGTTTGGATGTGGTATGCGGTCATAGATGGGATTTCTACAAGACTTCAAGCGTGAATCCATGTTTGTCCATTGATTATTTAGATCGTTTATACGTGCCGCGGTTTTTTAAGAAAAACCTTACCATTTAATTACATAAATATAATGTACAAAAGGTGTTATTTATATGGTGCACTGAAATAATATGAAAATAGGGTTGTCTACCAAACGTTAAATATAATGTGAAAACTAAAAAAAATGAATAAAAGTTGGAATGTTTGCTTCAAAAGGCCATATCTCAATGGTTTGTTGACCGATTCTAATTATTTTTTTTCATTATTGAACAGGTAAACGTTTCATTGTTAATTTACATTAAGAAGAATATAAAACAGAGTCATCTACATCAATAAATAGGCGATATAGTTGATCTCAACTATATGTATTATCATTATTTAGTAAATATTTTTGTTTTAAAAATTGCTGCCTATCCATTTTTATATACTAGTTGATTGCAATAGCTGTATAAACATCTGAATGTCAAATTCTCATGATAAGTTCAATTCGACAATAAAACTGACAATACACTATGGTCCCAAAGCTGTATTTAGGAAGACAGAACTGTTTTGCGCCAAAACCGTTGGTTGTAGATATATAGTATCATCGGCAAACTTTGTTAGTACTTTCTTGCCGATTTTTTTATATTAGTTGAATTAGGGTGGTCCATGCGGTTAGGGTGTTCAAAGTATCAACTTCCTAGATATGTAAAATTCAGCTACATAGTGTTCCACAAAGTTATAAATCAATCAAATTAAAGCAACTTTTCTGAAGAAACTATGTGGCTATCTCTAATGGTTCATGTGCTATGATTTTTGCAATATTTAAGGTAGGGTGGCTCTTTAAAAATTGGTTTTCTGTTAATATCTTTTTATGTGTTAATATCTCGCTAATACTTTGTTCTAGAGGTTTTTAGAACTTTTGTAAATACACATTTTTGCCGAAGCAATGAAGTTTCTATCTCTTTTGGTTGCATAGTTACAGGCGATTTTCAAAACAGAAATGGTTTTTTTAAAGCTATTTATCTTCCAACATTGCAAATGGATTTTCAATCTTTTAATTTCATTTGAAAGATCGAAACTTTTGTAGTTTTTGGTGAAAAAATTGCGGGAGCGTTATTTCTGTAAAATAAATAATTAATTTTTGAAAATGGTGTATTTTTCAACAAAAATCGTTCATAACTTTTCAAATAGACGAGATAATAACTTTGTTACTTCAGCAAAAATATTCGCCATACAAAGTTCTAAAAGTGTTGCAAACAAACTATTTACGATAAATCAATGTATGAAGTGACAAATGAGAAATAGTGATTTTAAGGGGTCACGTTTTCAACATTCAATCTCTTATGGTAAAATCAACTGAGAAATAGTCATTGAGTGTGATAATACCGAATGTCATGGCAATTCTATTGGATTTGTAAACGTTTTTGAAAGAACAATCTACCGTACATCTAAATAGTACAGTGGATTTACAGTAATGTTAGCTGCAAACTATCGTTAATTCTAAATCGGCCAACAAAAGTTATCTATGCTCACTTAAGTAAATCCTTTTTGGTTTGGACTAGTGCTCAAAACGAGTGCTAGAAAGAAAATGTTTTAGTTCACGTCTTGTTATCTTAAAATATAATCTTGAAACGAGTGTGTTATTCATAGCAGCGGAAATTATTTTATGCTTTTCCAACATTTATGTAATGTTTGAAAGTATAAATTATTTATCGACTATAATGACGGCTGTGGATAAGTTAAGGAAAGATTCTCAATTTTTTTGTTACTTCAAAACAAATAAAAGTAAGAGGTCTGAAAATCGCTAACCACGTAACTGCTAAAATAACTCATAAAGCATAATTCCCTAGTATCTATATAATGCATGATGACGGTACTTGCTTTATTGGTACCGTAATAGATAACTTTTATTAAGAGTTTACTATAGTACTCTATTAACACTATTGTGAATTCACGCTAACATGTAGTTGTACGGTAAAATGTTGTGTTTTCAAACAGTGTCACATATTCAATAGATTTTCATTATAACACACATTGACTATTTCTCAGTTGATTTTACCATAAGAGATTGAATGTTGAAAATGTGACCCCACGTGATCACTATTTCTCATTTGTCACTTCATACATTGATTTATCGTAAATAGTTTGTTTGCAGCACTTTTAGAACTTTGTATGGCGAATATTTTTGCTGAAGTAACAAAGTTATTATCTCGTCTATTCGAAAAGTTATGAACGATTTTTGTTGAAAATACACCATTTTCAAAAATTAATTATTTATTTTACAGAAATAACGCTCCCGCAGTTTTTTCACCAAAAACTAAAAAAGTTTCGATCTTTCAAATGAAATTAAAAGATTGAAAATCCATTTGCAATGTTGGAAGATAAATAGCTTTGAAAAAAACCATTTTTGTTTTGAAAATCGCCTGTAACTATGCAATCAAAAGAGACAGAAACATCATTGCTTCGGCAAAAATGTGTATTTACAAAAGTTCTAAAAACCTCTAGAACAAAGTAGTAGCGAGAAATTAACACATAAAAAGATATTAACAGAAAACCAATTTTTAAAGAGCCACCCCACCTTAAATATTGCAAAAATCATAGCACATGAACCATTAGAGATAGCCACATAGTTTCTTCAGAAAAGTTGCTTTAATTTGATTGATTTATAACTTTGTGGAACACTATGTAGCTGAATTTTACATATCTAGGAAGTTGATACTTTGAACACCCTAACCACAAGGACCACCCTAATTCAACTAATATAAAAAAATCGGCAAAGTTTGCCGATGATACTATATATCTAAAACTAACGGTTTTGGCGCAAACAGTTTTGTCTTCCTAAATACAGCTTTGGGACCATAGTGCAATAGTTAGAGAGATGAGCAGATGAACTTGTACTAATAACATCCCCTTTGACCAGTTTTAACATCTGTCAACCCAACCAGCGATTGTACAAAATTTCCAACAAAAACCTATCATAACATAAATTGATCTGAATCAGCATATACCTTCATATTTTTTAAATTTATTGTTTTATTTTTCCATCATTTGTAGTTTGCGTTCGTTGCATTCAACTAATGTATAGGTCATCGTTTTGAATACACAGATATTTACTAAATAGTGATAATACATATAATTGAGGATAATTATGCTGTCTATTGTTTGAAGTAGGCAACTCTATTTTATATTCTTCTTAATGAAAATTAACGATGAAACGTCTACTTGTTCAATAATGAAAAAAATAATTAGAATCGGTCAACAAACCATTGAGATATGGCCTTTTGAAGTAAACATTCCAACTTTTATCAATTTTTTTTAAATTTATACATTACATTTGGTCGGTGTTAAGTCAGACCGGACCAAGTCGCAAAACATCAAAAAATGACTTAATGATAGCACTGGATAAAGGATTTCTTCATCTACATTCCACTTTTACCAGATTTGAAATATGAAACAATAAACAAGAATTATGGTAAAAATTATTTTCCAATTATAATGTAAAGGATGCTGCGATTCAAACTTTAAACGCGTTTTTCTCGAAATCAATGCACTGTCACTTAGTCCGGTCTGATCTAACACCGACCATTTAATCCTATTAATTTACATATTACATTTAACCCTATTTTCATATTTTTTCAGTGCATCACATAAATAATACCTTTTGTACATAATATTTATGTAATTAAATGGTCAGGTTTTCCTTTAAAAACCGCGGCACGTATAAACGATCTAAATAATCAATGGACAAACATGGATTCACGCTTGAAGTCTGGTAGAAAACCCATCTATGACCGCATACCACATCCAAACCGTTATAAATTTCGATTCCGTCAATGAAATATTTTCAAACTTACAAGTATATTCCCTTGATTACTATATCTTTCGAATGCCATGTACTAAATAAGCAGACAAAAAAAATTTGTTTATAGAGATAGGACCAAACCCGTGGGTGTTTGCTGGTAGCCTTATGAAAAGTGTCATAAAACTTCAAATTGCAATTTCTCTCGAATCCCTCGATGGATCATTTTGAACTTCACTGAGAAGATGCTTGGATACTGTATCTTTCGAATGCCTTATGACAAATTTATGGTCATTTTTTGTTAATAACGGTTTTAGGAACACCGTGACACCGTCTCCAATTAAGGCTCAAGTTACCTCAAGGCTTGGTAGTATGCGTAAGAAAAATTGTGTTCAGCTTTGCCACCAGATTATCCATTTATACCTTTTCAAAACTCTAAAAGAAGAATATCAGTCGATTTATTAGATCATCAGGATTCAATTCATGCAAAATACCTGCTGGAAAAACCATCAGCTTAGCTGAATGGTGCTTTTGAAAAAGTGGCTGTGATTTTTTATCACACTACCACACCGAGCGGGGGTACGCAACACAACTGCGCAATGAAAAAACCACAGCCACTTTTTCAAAAGCACCATCCAGCTAAGCCGATGGTTTTTCCAACAGGTATTTTGCATGAATTGAATCGTGATGATCTAATAAATCGACTGATATTCTTCTTTTAGAGTTTTAAAAAGGTTTATATGGATAATCCGGTGGCAAAGCTGAACACAAATTTTCCTACGCACACTACCAAGCGTTCAATTCTAACACATGCTTAAAAACGGTAACTTGAACCTTAACGAACACCCGTACCTCTCTGTACTGTTTCCAGACATCCCACCATACTCAAACCTAAGCCGGGTAAATAACGAAGGGAAACCGACGCCCACTGACAAACAAAGCAAATAACTACAGACAGGCAGTGATGGCATTTCACCCTAGTGATGCACTGGCGCGTAAGTGTGATGCCTACACAGAGGATACAATGATCACACACCACAGAAAAAAGCAGAACGCTCTTTCTTTCGGAGCTGTATAGACCGATTTCAAGTGTGCGCTGGTGTTGAGGTAGTTGGGTGCGAGATAACCGTGCTCTCTTGCTCTTTAAATTCTCTGTGGCGCGCTCAGATAAAGTCACCACCGCGCGCGCCCCAGTGTCGCTGTGGTGTATTCACTGGCGTGGTTTCACTGGCGTGGTTTCACTGGCGTGTATTCACTGGCGTGTGATCTTTGGTTTGTTTTCGTCTTACAAGCGACATTGCGAGTGAGATTGATTTGATTTGCACAGGTTGTTGCGTTGTATTGTGTGGATGGTGGTGGTTTATTTCAAGCTTATATTATTTTCTACTGAAGATTTCATACAAGTTGCTTGGTAAATCGAACGAGTTTATAAAATATTGTTACACTACCTGCAAAACTAAAAGTACTCGGTCCTCGGAGCAAATTGGGAAAACTTTTTACGTATCATCGTTTAGAGAGTTTTATAATGACCAGAGGCACCTGATATGCAAACTCGTGTTATAAGTATTAATAGTTTTATTATAACTTAATCCTACAAGTTTAAACGAAATCTTAGATTTCGTCGACAGGCTTGACATATTCAGTAAAATTAGGTATACGATAATTAATTTACATACAACATCACAATTACACCGTTATGCATTTGTTTATTTGTCTATTATTTTGCGTGGAAATCGTTTAAACAGCAGGCGAAAGCGAATGTTTCAAGAGCATGGGAGCTAGGACCGGGATTCTGCGCGTCAATGAGCGAAATAAATTGGCTCAGCTTCGGGGTCAAGAAAAAAGGCCACTAGTGTTCACGCTTATTTTAAATGAACAATGAATCTTGTGTTCCATAAAAGTATGTTATAAATGGGTCAGCAGCAACAATGTTTATTATACGTATTCTAGATTTTTGCGTCAGTTAGTATTTTAGACCGTAATTATAATGCACGTAATATCAACAGCAAAACAAAATATTAGGTATCTGGTAGTATCTGTCGGAATCTCTGTCAATCTCTATGAAATTTTCGTATTTTCAAGTAACAAGTAAGGTGTTTCCTCAAGTTTAAACAAGCGATTTTTGTGTGATAAATTATTCCTCATTATAACTTTCTTGAATGAGGTGTTTTATCAAAAAGGTAGCGTTGGGAAAATATCAAAATATCAATGTTCACAACAGAATCTTTTCATCGCCGATTTTCTAATAAAAAGTTCACTGATATAAAATATCGCTACGGAAAAAATCGTCAGTGAACTTCAAGAGTGCCGATGTTTGGGAACATTATTCGGTTCAAAAAAATATCGGAAGAAGAAAAGATCGCTTGCGAACTTTTATATCAACGAATATATAGAAAAAAATTCGCCTTATGAAAACATCTTGCACGATCTTCGAACAGGGGATTTCCGAGGGATTTTCAAAGATTCCAAAAACCTGTAGATTAACATGATATAAAAAACTACGTTCTATAATATTACGGCGATAGCTCAATAGGATAAAGCGTCAGGCTACTTTAGTGTCAACGAAGCTTTCTTCAGAAGCCATCGTATAAAAAAAAATTCATCAATCGACAGAATTAAAATGGGAAAGAATTAAAATGGTGCTTGAATGGTATGTTGTCAAAATATATACATGGAAAAAAGCAGATTCTGGTATGGTGGCCGGTTCTAATGTATCTATAGTTGCATGTCCCATAGGAGCCGTAATTAGCAATGGCTATATTAATGATACATGGTAGTGGTAATGGTACAAGAAGTTTCACATACATAAATTGGTTAATAAACAATCTTAACATTTTTTATCATTTTTGGGATTAAACGTTTAATATATTAATATCGCCCATAGAACTTTTCATCGATTTTTTAGCAGAATTTTCACTCAAATATTCTAGTTCTTTGCACACATACCAAAGATACGTTGAACGATTTCCCATATTTGCAATTAAAATTCTAGGGCAGTTCATAAGACACGTAGAACAACTTTCAACATTCTGCTTTTATTGCACTATATTATTAGTCTAACTAATGCTATCGTTGTAATGCAGTACAAGTGCAGATTTTCAAAAATTTTATATTAGAATTAGAACGAAATATTTTTTTGTATCTCTACGTCGCTCGAGAATAGCCAAAAAAGCGTAAAATATTTGGCTTTTACTGACCCAAGCATGACTAAAATGCGACTTACAGCTTAAGTGCGGAACTATTAAACTAATATGTATTTACTTTGTTAGCATTACTAGAGCATTCGAAATTGATAAATTTTGAGAAGAATATGGAATATGTTGAGGATAATTAGTATTGTCTGATATAATATTACTAAATATCCATAAAAAATTATTTCATCAGGAATCAAATCCTATATTTCTGCTTATCATAAAATTTTAATCACCTAATTGGACTAAGAATAAATATCACGGAAGTGTACTCGATTCGAAGTGTATGTATGAATACTTACAGGTGAATTGATTAATATATGTATAGAATACGAAGTTTACGTTAATTTTTGGGATAAACGTAGATCGTATTCCTTTTTCGGATCGAAATGAAAACAAAAGCACATCCTCACGTCACGAAATCAACTATAGGTTCAAGGTTTACATAAGAAGATTTTTATTCGGTGGGGTCATAAACATCCTCTGATACATAAACTAAATATTATAAGTTTTACAAATTATAAAATCACGGCAAACAGATAAACGTTCTTTGGAACAATTTAGTATGTACTGCAAAGACGGTGGATTTGCCATTTTGAACTTCTTTGCTATACTCGTACCCGAACATGTTAGGTTTCAATTTTAATTCTCTCTCTCATCGCATGAAAATTCGAGAGAAAACCAGCTAATTTATTTAAATGATGGCACAGAAGAAAAATGCCGTCAAATGATTCCAGAACTAATTATTGAGGGGTTACACTACTATAGAGCACGAAAAATAGGCATATTTCGGGAATTTATCTTGACGCAATAATGAGATGAATCGAGATCTTGTTTAACTTTCCGGCAGTGCACGCTGCTCTGAAAATCTAGCGAACCCGTCTTAAAGCATCAGCGGCTGCTCGTTCAGTGGGCCATAAGCGCGACTTCCAGAGGGTTAATGAGATATATAACATTACTTTATTGCAAAAAAATGATTTATTCGAGTAATTTCGTCACAAGATGGCGGATGTGCAGCACTTTCCCGTCGGGGATTTTTTTTGGAAAGGGTCCACGGCCGGAGCTCCATGTCCCGTAATTTTTGATCCAGAGCCAAAAACCAAAGCTTTTTAAACTTCTTAGAACGACAGCAAACAGCATACGTAAGATTTTTTCTATGTCTTGATTTTTCGCGAAATGGCACATTTTTAGTCGAAAAACGCTAAAAATGTGTTAAAAGTGTCGATTTTTAAAATTTGCATATTAAGAAATTATGCAATGAAAAAATTAAATCCCACGTACATCGCTGGAGAAAGTAATCTTGAACATGCTGTAAAAATTTTAGGCTGATCAAAAATCATTTGTTCGAGTTACATTTCCGGCCAGATTAAAAAAAAAATATTTCGAGAAAAACACGGTTAACGTTTTCAGTATACTCGAGGTATACATAAGAGGCGTTGCGAAAAAACTTGAATATTTATTTAATGTTTTCGCGATTTATTTTTTGGAATATCATTTTCAGCATCCTAAAGCACCAGTAATCAAAATTCAAGTAATAAATAAAAATTAAATGCTTTAAAAAATCTACAGTGCTGTAACCCCTTGAAAGCACTGTACCGGTCAAATAGAAGCGCTTCTAAATTGGCACGTCATTATTTTTAATAACGCGCTACAGAAAAAACGCTTTTAATCCACCTAACAGTGTGATGAGACATTTCTTATAACTCTTATCACTCGCTTCGGATATTATATCGTTTGAGAACATTTAGAACTTGATGCTTCGCGATGTTTATGATAACACATACTACATGGCATAGTGGCAGGACTCAGAGAATCGCTCAAATCAGCATAGGACAACATCAGTGCTAGAAATCTCAAACCAAATCAATAGGAAAGCGAAAAAATGGCCCATAAAATAGACATACCATCGAATTATTGTTAATGCTCTGTTAATAAAATATCTATATTGTGGTGGGAAACTGAATTTTCCTAAAGGGATTATTTATTAATCATTCGCATGTATGTAAAAAGCCTTATGTTTACATTTGTGAGTATCGCCCTTTTCACAAAAAAGCGTTGAAATGAAATCGCAGCTCTGAAGTGAATGCGTGCATAGTTCCAAATTTTACTTCGACATCGACTTTTTCTAAAGGTGACTTCCCAGTAGTATCCTTGATTTGAATTATTATCGCTAATCCTAATGCCAAAGAACAAATAAAAACCTCTCGAAAACGAACCGTTTGGGAAAATCATCATCATTACTGGAATTTTCATTTTCACGAAACTTTTCGATAACCTTCCGTCACTTGCGTTAATGCACTGGGTGCACAGTGCTCTGAAAATCTAGCAAAATCGTCTTAGGGCACCAGCGGGTCTAATTCAGAGCTATCTGCGCGGCGAGTTAAATCTGTAAAGAACACTAAAAATTAATTTCTATTCCATAATTTTCAGTTCAGCAATTCGAGAGATCGTGCTCACCGCAAGCCATGAAAAATAGACTACGTTGTGAAGCGATGGTCACTATTTATTAAAAAATCACGGTTAAATAAAAAATTAAAGTATTAAAAAATTTCAAATAGTTTATAATTTTCACAAACTTATTAGGAAAAATTGTTTAATAAGCTTTCGTAATATTGTGTAGGAAAAAAGCTGAAAATTTCAGTATTTTCTCTATCTGCAACATATAAACCCTTAAGTATTCCAATTAATTGGTATACGAATTGGAATAGGTTCGCCAAATTTTGGAAGAAGTCTATAAAATAACCCCTTGAAAGCTACCTAAAAATTGTTGTAGTTCGATGCAACAAAAAATCATATTTGGCAATTCATATTTGGCTGATAAAATTGGGGTGTCAATGTATTATAATAGATATTCAGCATTCGAAGAAGTTTCTTGTGAACGAGTGTAGAACGACTTTGTTTCTACTTACTTGAAGTCAGCGGCGTAGCCAGAAATTCGGTTTGGTGAAAATCGATCTTACTGTCCAAACGGCATAATTCCGAAACCATAATTTTTAAAGTTTTAAAATTATGCAGAAATATTTTCCAGAAAATAGTAACAAGGTTCGTGTCTTTAGAGAACTTGTTGAGACTTTATTGTAGTCATGAAAATTAACCTGAGAAAATTCACCATAAATACTTCTTGGACGATATACCGTCAAAATTATTTTATCAAATGATGCGCTGTTTAACGTTTGTAAAACTCATTGAAGATACTAAACTTCCGAAATTGACGGTTTCAAAATGATGCTATCTTGACCTTAAATTACTGTTTTTAAACATTTGAATTATACTTATAATTGGTCATACAACAAAAATCAAATGCTCATCAAAATTGATCAGAACCTGCTAGAGTCGAATGGAAATCGTCATTTTTCATAAATTTCTCTCTACATTCGGAAAGTGTTATCCTCGTTATTAATCATATTACGTTTTCGTCTCAACTCGACGCATTCCCAAAATAAAAACCTGTTTTAATCCACCTAGTGGTGCAATTGTGCTTTTCTCATTTGTCCAAACTACGATTCCATGGCTGGTTATGTTCAATACAATGGTGGAAATGAATATTACATGTTCAGTACGATTTGCACATACATACAATGGATCGACAGCCACGATCTTGAGATACTATGTGATACTGAAACATCGCTTGAAACCAGCGGCGGATCATGGAGAAAGATCCGGGAGGTCCAGGTCCTGCCGAAAATTTTCAACTTGTTAAGAAATTTTAAACTAGTTTTAATTTTAAAGTAGCAACCCCTCACTGCATACTCCCTCCGGGCTGGTATGATTGACGATTTTTAGAGTAATTGCATAACTGTTCTATATGAGAAAGGCAAAACTGTACTAAAGTCCAAAAAAGTCCATTTTTGCCAAACTTCTCAATGTTTCATGAATTTTAAAGGCTTTTGGAATCAAAAATACAAATTTGATTTGAAAATTTTTCATTTCAGTTTATATGGGAATTTGCTGTGTGATTGCACTTTTCAACTCGTAACTCCGGAACCGGAAGTCCAATCAATAAAAAATTCAATAGCAGCCGATGGGAAGGTTGTACCTTTCATTTGAGACTAACTTTGTGCAAATCGGTCCAGCCATCTCTGAGAAACAGAGGTCACATTTTTTTCCACATACACACATACATACACACACAGACATTTTCCGATCTCGACGAACTCAGTCGATTGGCATATGACACTCGGCCCTCCGGGACGGGATTAGATTGACGAATTTTAGAGTGAATGAGAAAGGCAAAAACATTTTTAGAAAATGTTGAAAGTTATGCATTTTTTTGGTGAGCAGTACTATGTTTCATTAAATCAATTTTAACTTCGCTTCCTACCCTTATTATAGTACATCTCTACAAAAACGAGCTCAATTTGAAAATTAATCTGAGGATTATGATTGATTACAGAACTCTGGAATTTTCTAATGGAATGTTTTCAGGCAGGAATTTGATATTGATGCTATTAGACAACTGTGAAATCAAGACCAATAGATCAGTTACATATCAGGACCCCATTCCGACAATTTATCGAAAGTCCTCATGATGTTTACAACAACAGGTTATCAATCTACGGATCAGATAATTGTTATTGTAATATTGAATTAAATCAGTCAGCATCAATAAATTTTCAACTTCAATCCAATTTTTTTTGTTGGGTGTGGTGGGGGGGGGGGTGTTGTATGGTGGTAAACCCCAAAACTTTCTCTTGGCTATGCCGTTGCTTGTAGCTATTTATTTCGCTTTTTATTTTCCGATATTTTTCAGATCGATCCGATGGTTATAAGTTAGAAAAATTGCAGTCAGAAGGTTCGTACAAATGAACATTTTTGCACTGATAAGTTATCAAGTTCCTTCCAGACAACTTGGAAGTGTTCGGTGATTATTTCTAGCGGTTGTAGATAGAAAAATGAAATACAAAATTTGTTTTATTGAAATAATGTTTGGCTTAGTTCAATGGATTATTACTATATTGAACAATAAATAGGCGACAAAGAGTAATCCACAAACAACAAGCCATAACTTTCAAAGTATTCAAAATAGATATTTGAAGTCTTCAGTAAAGTTATTCGCAAAAGTAAGAGCTACAAATTTGCTGAAGACATCATTTCGATATAATCACTTCCAAGAAAATTTGTGAAAATATCTCACTCATAGGGGGATTAATCAGCAAAAGCACTATACCAAAAGAAAGGGCATATTGCCTTCATTAAATTCTCCGAAGATACTATTGACCTAAAATAAGCCGTTTTGGCGTTAATAATAGATTACATGTTTTTGGTCATATTTCTGGCAATGGGAAATGATAAAAATCTTTCGCCCGCATTTTATGTTAAATATCTCTTTTGATAATAGTTCGATTTCAACAATCTATAGCTTTTTCTAAAGGTATTCGTTAAAGCTGTCAAAAAACATATAAAGTGTTAATCTATATTGTCAATTTCGGCAGATAATTAAAAAAAAACTGCAAAAAGCGCCATTTTTACGCATTCAAACATTCATATCTTGGACACTAAACATCAGAACCAAAAACAAATTAATAGCGTTCATACTGTTTTTTAGTTCTTTCATTTAAAATTGGTTTGGATAAGATCGGTTCAGCCATTGCTGAGAAACTCGAATGAGAATTTGTCCGTTACATACACACACACAGACATTGTCTCAAATCGTCGAGCTGAGTCGATTGGTTTATAAGACTCGGCCCTCCGGGCCTCGGAAAAAATCTTGAAAGTTTGAGCGAATTCTATACATTTCTTTTATAAGAAATGTAAAAAACAAGTAACAATGTGAATTCTCGTGAACGTTATCTTGTTTTATGTGGACTTTATCTCGGAAAAGTTGGACATCGGATAAGCCTTTTCTCGCGTGAGTGAGAGAATTACAATGCCTGCGTATGATAATAATCGAAAACGTGTGTAATACCAGGACATTACTTGTAATGGATCACTTTACTTTTTGGCGTCGCCAAATTCGCAATCAAAATAAGTTAACTTACCATTGAGTTATTCAGTCGAACAAAAAATAGGCCGTACCTAATGTGGATGTACAAATCCCGTCTTACATCTGTTATACGATTAATCTGATACTACAGATCATTATAAAACTTTGTTTATACCAGCCGATACATTGATACGTAAAACGTTTTCCTTGTTTGCCCCTAGGCTCGAATACTTCAGGTTTCCCACGGTAGTGTAACAACACTCTATAAACTCGCAAGCTTTACCAAGCAACTATGAAATCTTCAGTAGAAAATCATATAAGCTTGAAATAAGCCACCGACATCCACACAATACAACGCAACAACCTGTGTAAATCAAATCAATCTCACTCGCAATGTCGCTTGTAAGACGAAAACAAACCAAAGATCACACGCCAGTGAAACCACGCCAGTGAATACACCACAGCGACTCTGGGGCGCGCGCTGTGGCGAATTTATCTGAGCGCGCCACAGAGAATTTCAAGAGCTCTTCTCCACACTCTAGCTCGTTCCAGTGTTGGGTGTATGAAAATTTACCTCTGATATCAGCATGCGCTCACACATATCAAATACGGTGGTGTATATGAACGAAAGAGAAGCGCTCTCGTTTTGCTTGCCAGAGTGTGGGGAGTAATTTCAATTTCTCTTTACTGCACAGAGGATAGGGACATCACTGCAGACAGGTACCACACCAAAAGCCCAGCCTACCGGTCACCAAGCCCCATCGCCGTAGACCCCTTGCCACACCTTCTGCAGTCACTGGAAGGGGCAGTCCGCTAAACCACCCGAGTACCACCACCAATCGAAGTACGCCCTTTATAACCCCAGCAGCACCAGACCTGATCGCAGGCCTATCGACGACATAGCTTTCACATCCGAAACTGCTAGCTTTTCAGTCAGGGAAAAAGCCTTCTCTCCTGCATCGGCTCTATCTGGTGTAATGCCGACCATCTCTATTCAATCCGCCTTAGTACCGCCTCTCCAATTCACACAACCTGGCACCTTTCCAGACAGAACCGATCACCCACAGTCCGCCGAATACGGCCGAACTCCCCTCTGTCTGGCGAACAAACATTGCCCTTCTGCTGTGCTGTGCTGGTGAACTGGACGCCCTAGTGAGAAATTTCGATGTTTACCCAATTTTCCTCCTTAGCGTGAAATATAGCATAGCACGAAACCATGCCATCGAATCTTCGAAGATCAAAAACTAGAACGTGTTTCTCCAAGGGTTTTCTTCCAATGTATCCACCGCCTGGTTGGAGAGGAAAGTGAGCAGATGAAGGAGGCAAGTCGGTTTCTACCTCGTAGTCAACGGGACCACAACAGGTGAGCCTCAGGATATTGCTGAAGAACTCCTCTTGGAAAACGGCCATTGTAGTCCCCATACCAAAGAATGGCGACACTCCCCGTACTGCGGAAGGCTTCCGACTTATTTTCCTGCTTCCTTGCGTAGGGAAAGCTATAGAACGGGTGGCCAACAAACAATTTATGAGCTACCTCGAAGAAAATTCACCATCTTGATCAGCGCCAATAGGTCTTTTGCAAGGGTGGAGGGACTGTAGCACATCTCGGAGCCTTTGGAGAAATCGTCCGACATAGCTAGCCTACACTGGACAGACTATCGAGAGGTTTCTCCGGCATCCAGCTAGCTAGGGAGTCTCCGGAAGCCTCGGGAACTACATCAAGGACTACATTAAGAAACGTGTGTTCTGGGAGTCAACGGTTTGCAGTTCGGAACGTATGTCGAAGAAAACGGGGTCCAACAGAAATCCGACATCGCCGTAACTTTATTCTTTGACCGTTCGAATGAGGATAAAACTCCAAGCCGCAGTAAATGCCATCGAAAGATGGACCAAAGCAGCGGGGTTCAGCACAGCCAAGTGCTAAGTATCCCACTGTTGCTATTCCTATCGTCTAGCCACTAATAGACCGCTCAAACTTAGAGACGCACTTATCCCTTTCCATTGAGAGCCAAAAATCCTCGTTTTTACACTGGACTGCCAAATTCGAACCATTAGTTTCCGGCACTTCACCTGGAGCAGGAGATCCACCCTGAACGTCGGTAGTGCGCTTATCAACAGCAAAATTATTTACGGTATTAAAATAACAACATAGACTGACTTATAAAAATTTTTACTCCCCTGTACAACGGAACGACTCTATGTCAACACCCGTATCCTCCCCTTTCGGTGGGCAGTCGCTAACATCATACTTCGACGCGGGACGTGGGACTCCTCGAAAGGACTTCTGGTAGTAATTGTGCCCTCCTAAAAGCGTCTCAAAATATATTTCAAGAATACATCGACACAGAACTCTCAGGACTATCTCTTGGTACAGGAGAGGCCCGAACACCAACACCAAATTATCAGGGCCGTCTTGAGGCTACGCGGGGCCCCTGGGCACTATTGAGCCAAGGGGCCTTAATAATTGAACGGGTGTAAACAGCTGTAGAGTAGGCTGATCAAAATATGATTCTCACCACTACAGAATTATTTCTACTCCATGCCGCCTCTTTTCCAAATTTGTGCCAAATCAGTCAATCGTGTTGAAATTATTTTAAAAAATAAAGTGGAATTCAAAATGCATTGAGATTAATGAGTATTTTAGATTTCCACAACCAGGTGTCGTTGCTGGTATCCAAACCTCCAAACACACTAAATGCGGTGGTGGGAGTTCGATTTCAGGTGACGTACAGTGTAGTAGACTCACCAACTACGCTATAGTCTTCCTAGAAGATGTAATCTGACCTTCATAGCTGCAAGACGTTGTTTGAGGATTAAAAATGCCTCCATCAAGAAGGAGTATGGTGGGTTAAACGTCCGTTAAACCAAAAACGAAGTGCACTTCTGTTCATAATTTCTGGAATACTTGATGTAGTTTGCACATGTTCATTTACATTGTTTCCACAAATTGGTCAACAAATTGGTGTTTTGAAGACTGCTCTGGTGGTTGAGCGGCAAGAAGTCGTTGAGATCCTTAGAAATGGGAATGTTTTTATCTTGAATGGAACTAAAAATAATTTTGATTAGAACTATAATTTCTGCCCCCTTTAAAAGTTGCAATATGTTTCAAATGAATTACTGGTATACCAAACGTATGAAAAATATATTTAGAAATGATTTAATAGGTTTTAATCATACGTCTCCCAACCTTTGAACGGAACGGATCGTTATATTTCACAGTGGTGTTCGGTGTGTAAATTCAGTGATTCAAGGTCATCCTTTGTTCGTTCGTTAGCTACCATTCTGCTGGTGCCGGCAGTAAATCCAGTACATTGTTTTCGCTGGTGCGGAACAATCGACGTTGTTTACAGATAAGTTTTGCTTTATTTTTTTTCCTCGTTTCCTTTCTTTCCTTTTCCCTACTTTTACTCTACCTTGTAATCAAATAATAAGACACATTCCCGTTTATATAACGCTCTGCCCTCGTGCTTAAATGGCCGAGGGCGAAATACCATCTGATGTAATCATGGAAGTCCCTGATCCCCCTAATACTCGCATTGCTCCCCGTATAAAGCAGTACCCAGAAGGTTCCTCTGGGCCATGGGTGGTATATTTTCGGACCGGAGAGAAACCGGTTAATATATTAAAACTTTCTCGAGATCTGACTGCTAATTACCCGGCCGTAACTCAGATAACACGTGTTCGGGCAAACAAGATACGTGTTCTAGTAAGTGATCTCGGCCAGGCAAACGCGATTGCTTGCTGTGAGCGCTTTACGCGGGAATTTAAAGCATACGTGCCTTGTGTGGCCTGTGAAATCGATGGGGTAGTGTCCGAACCGGGCCTGAAATGCGAAGAACTGTTGGAGCACGGGGTTGGCTGCTTTAAGGACCCCTCTCTTGAACAGATTAAGATCTTAGAATGCAAACAATTGTATACCGCAAACACCGAGGGAGGTAAGACTACCTACTCTCTATCAGGCTCGATTCGGGTGACATTCGCCGGGTCCTCTCTTCCCAACTACATCCTCCTTGACAAGGTTCGCCTACCAGTTCGCCTGTTCGTACCGCGGGTCATGAACTGCAGCAATTGCAAGCAGTTGGGCCACACAGCCACATATTGTGGAAATAAGAAACGATGCGGCAAATGCGAAGGAGAGCATGAGGATGACTCTTGCGACAAAGAAACTGAAAAGTGTATTTGCTGCGGGGGCCCTTCACATGCTCTTAAATCATGTCCTGCGTACAAGCAGCGCGGGGATAAAATTAAGCGCTCCCTTAAGGAACGCTCAAGGCGTTCTTATGCAGAAATGCTAAAGAATGCTTCGCCATCTGTCCTGTCCGAAAATCCCTATGCTGGTTTGGCTAACGTTGAGCAAGAATCTGACGACCCACGAGAGGGAACATCTTTGGTTAACCCAGGGGAATCCAGGAAGAGGAGAAATCCAGCCTCCCCTACATTGCCTCGTAAGGGTGCCAAGGTGTCGTCCACTCAGAGTGCGCCATCTACAACCAATAAATCCAACGGAAGTGATGCACAAAAGCCGAAGCAATTTGCTCCAGGACTTGGAAATATTAATTCTAACAAGGAGTACCCACCACTTCCAGGGACATCCAAAACCCCAAGTGTCCCCTTTTTTCAAACAGATACTCAGTCCAGTAGCGGACTAATGAAATTTTCTGACATAGTGGACTTAATTTTCACAGCTTTCAATGTTACTGATCCTCTTAAAAGCCTTCTGATACGTTTTCTCCCTATAGTGCAAACATTTTTGAAGCAGTTGACTACTAAATGGCCCCTCCTTGCAGCGATCGTATCCTTCGATGGCTAAGTCATCGAACGAGGTCACCGATTCGATCACTGTTCTACAGTGGAACAGCAGAAGTATCCTCCCGAAAATCGATTCCTTTAAATTTTTACTAAATAGTTTAAAATGTGATGCTTTCGCATTATGTGAAACTTGGTTAACTTCCGATATAAATCTCAACTTCCACGACTTTAATATAATTCGGCTGGATCGAGAAAACCCCTATGGAGGAGTACTTTTGGGGATCAAAAAGTGCTATTCTTTCAACCGAATTAACCTCCCTTCGACACCAGGCATTGAAATTGTCGCTTGTCAAGTTCTAATCAAAGGTAAAGACCTTTGCGTTGCTTCCATCTACATTCCTCCTAGAGCCTCGGTAGGGCACCGAACGCTTTGTAATATCACGGAATCCTTACCGGCACCGCGGCTAGTTCTGGGAGACTTTAACTCGCACGGTACGGTATGGGGCTGTCTTCATGATGATAATAGATCAACATTAATCCAAGATCTTTGCGATAATTTCAACATGACCATCTTAAACACGGGAGAAATGACGCGGATCCCTACACCACCAGCACGCGCAAGCGCGTTGGATTTGTCGCTTTGCTCGACATCGCTACAGTTAGATTGCATGTGGAAGGTGATCCCTGATCCCCACGGTAGCGATCATTTGCCTATCGTGATTTCAATTGCTAACGGTTCAAGACCATCGGAAACAATCAATGTCTCGTATGACCTCACACGGAACATTGATTGGAAGAGTTACGCGACCGCGATATCCGTTAAAATCGAATCCACTCAAGAACTTCCTCCGGAGGAAGAGTACAGGTTTTTGGCTGGCTTGATTCTCGACAGTGCGAATCAAGCTCAGACTAAACCAGTACCCAGCGCGAATACCCATGGACGGTCTCCCACCCTGTGGTGGGATAAAGAGTGCTCAGAGCTGTACGCGGAAAAGTCCACTGCATATAAGGCCTTCCGGGAAGACGGGTTACCCGCTAGCTATCAACAGTACGCGTCGTTAGAAAGGCGAATGAAGAGTCTAATGAAAGCCAAAAAACGCAGTTATTGGCGCCGGTTCGTCGACGGGTTAACGAGAGAAACAGCGATGAGCACTCTTTGGGGTACGGCTCGACGTATGCGTAACCGTAATAGTACCAACGAGAACGTAGAATATTCAAACCGTTGGATATTCGCTTTCGCCAAGAAGATCTGTCCGGACTCTGTCCCGGTACAGAAAACGTGCCGCGCCGCGTCTCCTCACGATACCGCGAACGAAACATCGTTTTCGATGGTGGAGTTCTCACTTGCTCTCTTATCGTGCAACAATAACGCCCCAGGGTTAGACAGAATTAAATTCAACTTGCTGAAGAATCTGCCTGACACTGCAAAAAGGCGCTTGTTGAATTTATTTAACAAGTTTCTTGAGGGTAACATTGTCCCTTATGAATGGAGGCAAGTGAAGGTCATCGCCATCCAAAAACCAGGAAAACCAGCCTCCGACCACAACTCGTATCGGCCGATTGCAATGCTGTCCTGTATTCGGAAGTTATTCGAGAAAATGATCTTGTTTCGCCTCGACAATTGGGTTGAAGCAAATGGCTTACTGTCAGATACACAATTTGGCTTCCGCAAAGGCAAAGGGACGAACGATTGCCTTGCGTTGCTTTCTACAGAAATCCAAATGGCCTATGCTAACAAAGAGCAGATGGCATCAGTCTTCTTGGATATTAAGGGGGCTTTTGACTCAGTTTCTATCAACATTCTGTCAGAGAAGCTGCACCAGCATGGTCTTTCACCAATTTTAAATAACTTTTTGCTAAACCTGTTGTCTGAAAAGCACATGCACTTTTCGCATGGCGATTTAACAACATCGCGATTTAGCTACATGGGTCTTCCCCAGGGCTCATGTCTAAGTCCCCTGCTCTACAATTTTTACGTGAATGACATTGACGATTGTCTTGCCAATTCATGCACCCTAAGGCAACTTGCAGACGACGGGGTGGTCTCTGTTACAGGGCCCAAAGCTGCCGACTTGCAAAGACCATTACAAAATACCTTGGACAATTTGTCTGCTTGGGCTCTTCAGCTGGGTATTGAGTTCTCCACGGAGAAAACTGAGTTGGTTGTTTTTTCTAGGAAGCGTGAGCCGGCGCAACTCCAGCTCCTATTAATGGGTGCAACGATCAACCAGGTTTTCACATTTAAATATCTCGGGGTCTGGTTCGACTCTAAAGGTACCTGGGGATGTCACATTAGGTATCTGAAACAGAAATGCCAACAAAGGATCAATTTTCTCCGAACAATAACTGGAACATGGTGGGGTGCTCACCCAGGAGACCTGATCAGGTTATACCAAACAACGATATTGTCGGTGATGGAGTACGGGTGTTTCTGTTTCCGCTCCGCTGCGAACATACACTTCATCAAACTGGAGAGAATCCAGTATCGTTGCTTGCGCATTGCCTTGGGTTGCATGCACTCGACCCATACGATGAGTCTCGAAGTGCTGGCGGGCGTTCTTCCGCTAAAAAATCGATTTTGGGAACTCTCATATCGATTGCTCATCCGATGCGACATTCTGAACCCGTTGGTAATTCAAAACTTCGAGAGGCTCGTCGAGCTTAATTCTCAAACCCGTTTTATGTCCTTGTACTTCGACTACATGGCACAGAGCATCAATCCTTCTTCGTACAATCCCAACCGTGTCCGTTTCCTAGATACTTCTGATTCTACTGTATTCTTCGACACATCCATGAAGGAAGAGATTCGTGGAATCCCGGACCATATACGTCCGCAGGTGATCCCCAATATATTTTATAATAAATTCCGAGAAGTCGACTGCGACAAAATGTTTTACACTGACGGATCAAATCTCGATGGGTCCACTGGCTTCGGTATCTTCAACAATACTATCACCGCTTCATTCAAGCTCAATGATCCCGCTTCAGTTTACGTCGCAGAGTTAGCTGCAATTCAGTACACCCTTGGGATCATCGACACTCTGCCCACAGATCACTACTTTATCGTTTCGGACAGCCTCAGCTCTATCGAGGCTCTTCGTGCGGTGAAGCCAAAAAAGCAACTCCCGTATTTTCTGGGGATGATACAGGAGTCCTTGTGTACGTTATCTGAAAAATCTTATCAGATTACCTTTGTTTGGGTTCCCTCTCATTGTTCTATCCCGGGCAATGAAAAGGCCGACTCATTAGCAAAGGCGGGCGCATTAAATGGTGACATATACGAAAGACCAATCTGCTTCAACGAATTTTTTAGTATTTGTCGTCAGAGGACGCTCAACAGTTGGCAAACCTCGTGGAGCAACGGGGAACTTGGACGATGGCTACATTCGATTATCCCAAAGGTATCAACGAAGCCTTGGTTCGGGGGGATGGATGTGGGTCGGGATTTTATTCGCGTAATGTCCCGACTTATGTCCAATCACTACACCATGGATGCGCATTTGCGGCGTATTGGGCTTGCGGAGAGTAGTCTGTGCGCTTGTGACGAGGGCTATCACGACATCGAACACGTTGTCTGGGTATGCGCCGGGTATTGTGACGCCAGGTCTCAGTTAAAGGAATCCCTTCGGGCCCGAGGTAGACCACCCAATGTACCGGTCCGAGATATGCTGGCAACTCGTGATTTCCCCTATATGTCCCTTATTTATACCTTCATAAAAACGATAAATATCCCAATTTAGCCCCTCTCTTTTATTTCTCGTTTTTAGAGTTTCCTCCTGCCTTGTGGAACCGATCAGCTCCAGAGTGCCACTATGTAACCGCCGTCGCCCTTACCACTACTCCTGCATAGAAGGAAACTGAAGCGAGAGCGACTCGAGTTCCGATGAGTTTTGAAGGATTCCCCGCGTGTCCGAAGAATACCATCCGCCAATCCGGTACTCGACGACTTACTAGACTGAGGCGCAAATTTGTTTCGCTGATCCCCCTTCCCCCCCCCCCCCGTTCGAGCGAAAGTTGCAAGTTTTGCTCTTCTTTCCCTGTCTCTCCCCTGTCCTTGATACAACTGCTGCTACACTGATGCGGAAATAAGCCACCCTCTGAATATCTTGACCAAGCATAAGTTTTAGTTAAAAAATTCAAATTAGTATTCTGTATTCCTAGTTTTAAGATAGCTATAATTTTTACTCTTTATTGAAACTCTTGTCCTCCATCTTGTAAATAGAATTGAATCCCTAGTTTTAAGATTTCTGTGAAGTTTCTCATAAATATTTGTTCCCCCTTTTGTGTACTAAACTATATTGTTAGTTTTAAGATAACCGTAAAATATTTCGTAAAATACTATTACTCCTCCTCTTGTATATCAAAGTGAATCCCTTGTTTTAAATTTTTTCATAAAAAAATCTGTTGGCCCTCTCTTGTATATTGAATCTTATTTCTAGTCTTAAGATAGCTGTAAACTTTTTTTTTTTCCTTTGTAAAAAAAATATTTCAACATTGTAACCTCCTAGTTTTAAGATATCCAAAATGTAAAAACATAAGTATTTGGCACCGCCAAGCTAACGCATTTGTGCCTATCAAATAAACGAAATGAATAAAAAAAAAAAATAGGTTTTAATGCTCAAATTTCTATGAAATATATCGAGAGCATATGCTATCAAAACATGTCAAAAGCAAATTAGTATGTATGCATCTATAACCCCCGAATTTATATTTTCTTCATAACAAAATGCTACCAAAAAACTTCCTCTAGGAGTTGATAGCTGAAACTGGTGGTCTCAATCACGATTTTAAAATCTAATTTATGACATTTTCCGTAGTATTTTCAATCCATTTCAATGAAAATGTAGTAGTGTTGCTCGCATAAGTATATATAAAACTCCAATTTTCGAGCGTTTTATCATAAGGAAGCTTATTCAACAAAGCTTACTCAAGACGACATAATCTATCAGAAAAAGAAGTAATTCGTTTCGGAAAATTTGATGTCTTAGAAACATTTCCAGCTATATGTAACAATGACAGATTGATTAAAATATGTTAAATTTTGCAGAATATCATGATTTTGGCACATTACTCCATTTTAATACGTCGTATCGCATATTTTTTTAATAGTTCCAAACTTGATCAGTTTCTCTATTGTCCCACTTAACATCATTTAGAGCGAAACATGCCAAATCCGGTCAAAAAGTGTCGCATCTTCGTAAGAGCTCACGAATTCACTTATAGGCGTTAGATTTATCCGTTGACAGATTCGGATGTAACAAAGAAATGAATATTTTGCCACATCCACAGATCGCTTGTGTTCGGATGAACCGGAACTATATTTTTGTAGCAGCACTATCAGCGGCAGCTCAAAAATTAAATAGTATCCTTCTTCTTCCAATGTCGAATCTTTCCTGATTTCACCTTCTCCTCTTCTCTCCTGCTACTCCTTCGGTTTGCTAGTCGTCCGACTCAGCGAACGATGACGGATATTCGGGTGGCGAGATAAAATATTCAACGGATTAAATCTCCTCTAAGCCTCTTCTTGCTGCACTATCAATTTGCTAGCCGTCCAAATTCACGTACGGCGACAGTAGTACAGAGAGTAGACTGCTCTACAACTAAATCTTCGAGTTTTTCCTTTATCTAAACTTAATTTTTTCGCAACAAAAAAGATTATTTTCCGACTATTTTCCTCACGCACAATTTCTTAGTTTGTTTTGATTCAACTTTTTTTCTTTTTCTTTCCTCACAGCGTTTCCTCAAACTATTTCACCTTTGCGAGTGGTCTCACTTGACATGGGTTCGGCTGTCTTGCCGACTGCGGTATTACTGACTGCCGACAGTGACTGCCCAGCGGTGTCAACAGCTTGCCAACCAAGGTTTTCTGGTTGGTTGGCTAAGGTCCGGTGCCTTCCAAACTTTGTATACAGGGTGTACCAAACGTTTAATTGCTGTTGTTGAAAATAAATTGAAACTTGAATCGAAATATTGGATTGCCGTTTGAATTGGTTCAATAGTCATGCAGTGCCTCGTTTCCTGCTGCTCTGATGTTTTTAAAACATCTTGATCACCTGGGATACAGTGCAATGTGCGATTACTGATCTATTGCTATCCACAAATTAAAAAGTAATGAACAATTTAGTGCGACTTTTCTTCTTTTATAGAAGGATTTTATATCCAATCTAAGTGCGGGGCCCCTGGCCCAGTGTGCCCATGCGTAAAGACGGTGCTGCAAATTATCCAGGTCGCTACGAACACCGAAGTTGCTCAGGTCAAATTTCTAGAGCTGATCAATGCTTCCTGAGCCACGTCCAGATCTGCTCTGGCGTTTCCAAACTCGAAGAACGGGTCGGAGTTGGAATCTGCGGAACCTCTCCACAAGCTGCTTCGTTTTCTTGGCAATAGCTGCTATCATAGTCTTGCGATTGCAAGAAGACCAGAGGGAATTCCGACCATCATTCTGTCTGACTCTCTGTTGGTCACATCTGCTTTGGAAACGGGAACGTCACGCCACTCTTATATAGAGGCTATAGAGGACATTTGCGATTCGCTGACCACGATATGCTGCGTGCCATGTCACTTCGGGAACAAAGAAGCGGACTCATTGGTAGCTCGTGGGAGACACGGCCCTAGATTGTTGACCAGCTTGATCCCACTTCAAATAAAAAACCATGGCTTACAGCATTAGCCACTGGAGTCGCCTAAAACCAATGGGAAACGATCACGATTGACCGACCGAGGTAATAGGCTCGAGAAGAAAGCCTGCTTTCGTCTACGTGTTTGTTACACGAAGATAACTCACTCACAGACGATAATTTGGGTTGAGTTACTGGAGGGCAAGGCAGTCATATTTGAGATATAGTTTTGGAATGCAGGTGTTTAGTCGGGTCGTTGGTTATGTTCTCGGAAGGGCTCCCTATCAAAATCATTCACTATAATTGCAGACGATATGGAAAAGACTAACACTAAGACACTGCTTAAGCCCATTTACAGCAGGACGGTATTCTGAATGTGATATTAAGTATACAGCTCAGATGTGGGGGCGTAGGGATTTCACGATCGCGTGTATCAGCGCGACGGGCTCAAGTGTTTGTATGTTAACGTGTTCAATCGCGTTAACGTTTGTATGTTGCGTGTGCTAGAGTAATGTAACTTCGATTTTATAACCCTGCGCGGACCGTGAGTCTGATTCTTAATTTTCAGTACACGATTCAGATACTAGGTTTCCCGGGCAGGTTGCCATGGAATGTTGTTTTGTGCATATGACCATCGTTTTTTTATTGGTCCAGATAGAGGTAGGGACTTCTGGACGTAACCTATTCATGATTCATGATCAATTTATACTTGCTTCACTCAATCACCGGGGTATTCTTGGGAAATCGAGGGCCTATGATGATCTAGAACATAGATGTGCGTGGATGATCGCAAAAGTTCGAGCATTTGTATGTTAATGTATAACGTTCGTGAACAATTGCGTGAATCGTGAATGTGATATGGAATTTTCAGTGTGCGGTTCAGATGTTAAAAGATAGTGAGTTCCTCCATATCTCTAAGTTTCACGGTCATGTCGCCATGAAATATTGTTGAGTGGATAAGACCAACGCTTTTTATTGGTCTAATTTAAGGCATGAACGTAGGCTGCTATGATCGAGGGTAGAGACTTCCAGACGTGACTGATCCATGAGCGCGCGAACGCGGGCGTTTGTAGGTTAACGCTTGATACCGCGTTTGTATTGTAGAAGTGCTAGAAATTTCACTTAATCATCGGGATTTTTTCATGTTTGCGAGATCGCGGGCTTAGATAGTGACATTTATGAAAGACCAATTTGCTTCAACGAATTTGTCAATATTACACATCAGAGAAGCCTCGCAAGTTGGCAAACTTCATGCAGCAATGGGGAACTAGGAAGGTGGCTACATTCGATAATTCCTAAGATATCGACGATACTTTTTCAAGGGGATGGATGCGGGTCGTGACTTCATTCGTATGATGTCCCGACTCATGGCAAACAATTACACGCTGGATGCACACCTCAGGCGTATTGGGCTCGTGGATAGTGGTATCTGCGTTTGTGGCACCGGCTATCACGATATCGAGCACATTGTCTGGGCGTGCACCGAGTATAGTTTCGCCAGGTCTCGGTTAATGGATACCCTGCGGGCCCGAGGAAGACCAACCAACGGCCCAGTTCGAGATGTTATGGCAAGCCGCGATCTCCTCTATATGTCCCTCGTATACATCTTCCTAAAACTAACAATATACATATTTAACTGCCCGTTTTATTTTTCTTATCATTCTCAGAAGAGCTCTTTTCCGCTTGTACCATACACTCACGAAGGTTTGATGCGACTCCAAGGCGACACCAAACATCTCCGTCGAATGAGCCTACAAACACGGGACCTACAGCACAGACACCACAAGCGCAACATGTCAAAACGTATTACCATAAAAACTAAATGTCCCCCTAATCTTACGAAAATTATATTACCCCCTCGTATATATGTATAAGGTAGCTATAAAATCCCCACCCGTACTCGTGCCGTTGTATTTGGTGCAACACCTTCCGACACTCTAGCAAAATCTTCTTCCAGCACCAGTGGCTGCTCATTCAGGGAACCATTCGCGAGAGTGCCGTAGGGTTAAGAAATTTAAAATGTAAAACAAAACCAAATTCACACCTTCAAGCTAACGCAAACGTGGCTCATCAAATAAACGAACTGGTTAAAAAAAATTGCGGGCTTAGGTGTTTGTGGATGATCGCGAAGTGATCGAGCGTTTGTATGTCAACGTGTTCGATTGTAGCTTTTGTATGTCGCGTGTGCTAGCTTGTATGTAACTTCACGAGTATGAATTCGATGCTATAATCATGTGATCATTCGCATATTCGCATGTGTTTTTGAATGATCGCGCGGACCATGAATCTGATACTTAATTTGCAGTGTATGGTTCAGATACTAGAAGATAGTGAGTTCCCGGTCGTGTTGTCATGTAACGTATTGTCTATGGGATATGAGTGACACTATTTTTTTATTTATCCAACTGAAAGTATGACTTCCGTAGGTTACTAGAACCGAGGGTAGGGACTTTTGGACGTGATTGATTTATAATTGCGGGAGCACGAACGTTTGTGGGCTAATGCTGGAGTCCGCATTTGTTTATAAGTACTAAAACATTTAATTTATTATTGGGAAGGTTTAATGTAGGCGAGATGGCGGCCGTAAGTATGTGGTGATGATGGCAACTACATGTTCACGTTTGTCACTAGGTTTGTATTATCTCGAAAGTCACGAGCGCTTGTGCGTTTGGAATGAGAGATTATGAGTGTATAGAGAAAAAGAAAAGGCATAATACAATAACCATCTTAAAGCAATTGTCTGTCTGAGGTTTGTTTAGAACTGATTCACGATATATGCTTGATGGTGCTTGCAATACCGTCAAACCTAGGGGAGGGCGTTTCAAACTTGCAAATAAAGTGGGATAATGGAAATTATTTTTATTGAAATCTTAAAATATTCATTTAAGTTTACTCATTCGTTTAAAATGAGCAAGGGTTAATTTTTGAAGCTACAGAATGCTCACATTACTGTTGAGACGTTTTTGCAGCCTAATTTTGTACGAAAAAGTAACCTAAATTGTGCAGTTCATCGATTTGATAAAATGGTTGCAATCGCTTGTATTTTTTAAACCAGTAAAAATTGACAAAGTAATTAAAGAAGATAAATAAAATCGCTCTACTCACCTTGTTAGTCAGAAACCGCTTACTACCGACGGTGACGGTAGACAGAACTCGATTTAAACCTTCCAGAATCGAAATACTTCCGACCTCAAATTCTCGCAGTTTCATCGATTTTCGCTGCAACCGGAACTCTTTCTGAGGCATTTTCCCCAGTACATTATCCAAGTGCATATCAAAGGGCAACTTTCCCCATTCCGTTCGATTCTTCCGATCTGCATATTTTCCAAAATGAGCGACGTCATCCACCAGCGAAACGTACCCATTCCCAGTGACAAATCCGACGAAGCTAATTGGACACCGCTCCCGTTCGCAAACGTCCAGCAGTAGCTGCCGATGTTCCGGTGCAACCAGAATGGCATTATTCTCCTGGTATTCTGCGCCCCACAGTTCCATCAAGGTGATGGTCGGGTCACCAAGGATAAATTCCTTCGAAAAGATCACCGCTCCCGCGCAACCTGGTTCAACAAGTTCCTTCAGAACATTTCCGTTACCACCGGCCCCTTGGTCGTGAATTGCCAGAATGGGATTCTTATCCCCCATCTCGATACAAGCTCGAACAAGACGATTCATTTTATTTTCCATTTCAGCATCACCTCGCTGAACGGCGTTAAAATCCAAATCACTATTGTTGTCACCCTGCACTTCCACGGAACTGGCCGCCCCTCCACCAACTCCGATTCGATACACCGGCCCACCGAGTTTAGCTAGCAACATTCCTGACTTAGGATCGATCTTGTTCATTTGGCTAGATTCAGCTGTTCCAATACCTCCGCTGAACAGAATCGGCTTAACGTACTCCAATCGCTCGCTATCTTCCGTCAACAGTCCGAATGAGATGGTAAAACCTGAAATCACCGGCTCCCCGAACTTATTTCCATAGTCCGACGAGCCATTACTAGCCTCTATCAAGATCTTCAGTGGTTTGGCGAACGAAGGAGGATATTCGAGCTGCTGCTCGTAGGGTAGCTGATAGCCAGGGATGTTTAACATTCCCACGCAGTATCCAACGGTACCGGCAATTGGTAGTCCTCCTCGTCCGATACTCTGAACGTCACGAATTCGTCCACCCGTACCTGTTGTTGCTCCACTAAACGGGGACAACGCTGTCGGCATGTTGTGGGTTTCAGCGGTGAAGATCAGATCAGAGTTTACAGTTTTCAATTCAAAGGGCCCAGATTCATCGAACCTATTCGCTCGCAACGCCTTGTGAGTGTAGCCCTTGATCGCACTGCTGTTATCACTAAACTTAACCGTATTGTTTGGGTTGGAATGGCTCTGTGTATCAATTATCATTTCAATCAGCGACTGTCTTTCCTCCTTTCCATCGACGATCATTTTTCCCTTGAAGAACCAGTGACGCGAATGTTCGCTATTACACTGCGCACAGTCGAACAGTTCCACATTAGTTGGATTACGTTTCAGGACGTTTTTAAACAGATTCGTGTAGTATTGGATGTCCCAATCATCGAACGCCAACCCCAGTTTTTTGTCGACTTCCTTCAGCGCAGCCGCACCTTTCTCCAGAACAGGAACAACGTACCAGCGTTCATTGCTCTGAGTGAAACTCTCGTAGAAATCATTACGCGGGATATTGCCTTGAGTATAGCGGAATTGCGTCATCCGATCGCACACCACGCCGATTAGTTGATCAAGTTCACCATCACCGGTGATCGCTTTTTCCAGCGTAAGCAAATATCGATACGACACCTCAATCCGATCGATGAAGGTTAGCCCGACATTGTGACAAATGCTGACACTGTTTGTAGACGCCGCAGTCGAGAAATTAAATCGTGGTCCAATTTCGATCAACTCTTCATTGGCGGATGTTTTCACCAGGAGTGCTTTGACGGAAAGATTATCTTCCTCCTGAGGTCCCTTCAAAATCCAACGCAGTTTTTTCTCCACTTCACCGGGGAACTGTTTGTACTTGGAGTTCTGCACATAATAACACTTTTCTATTTGGAGATTCACAACAGTGGGGTTAACTTTTCTAAAGTTTTGCAGCACTTGGAGCCGTTTCGGCTCTTCTACTGGACAATAGAATCGAATAATCACCATGTTCACTGGTCACTCACGGTGTGGTAGCACTTTCCCGACAAACGTCCCGAAACCAACTAGTTAATCTAGATTATGATCACTCTTGTATTATATTCAATCAAGTCCCATGCGGCTTATCGCCTGTCTGATGACGGTTGTTTGTCTGTGAAACCTCGCCTGGAGGCAAATAAATAAAGCAAACTAACACCAACTTCGACCGGCTGTGAGAAGCGTGAGGCCGCAAAACTGATGATTGTTTTGCCCTCGTGCGACTTCTTATCTTTCCCCTTGCCAATACCAACGAGTTCCAGGTTCGCATCGCATGCTTCCCGTATGTGTAAATTGTACTACCCAACGCTGCCATGTGCTGTCTGCTTTGCTTTGCTTTGGAGAGGAACATACACATAATAAGGAACCGGTTACGCGTTGCCTACTATTGAAGTATGGTCGGTTCAAGAGAACAGAAGACCGCGTTTCGAGCATAATGACACTACCTGTCATTATAATGACAAACTGTTAAATGCACGGAAACGCTTTCGATCGCATGGCAACTAAAATTTTAGTTGTATTTCTGAAATCGATTATGTAGAATTTAGTACAGCTAAATGGTTTTTCTAAACTATCATTTTTATTTGTAGATAGTGGTGAATAATTGGAAAAAAATCACACAGTCCTTGCAAAAATTGAGTATTATCTGGATTCTTCTAATATTTAGGAAGTCGATTTCGATTTCTCGACAAACATATGATTACGGCCTGAAAGCCAACTGTCAAAATCCACTTTGAATGGAATTTCCGGACAAACCGTGACTAGCCGAACACAGTTCACAACAGTTTATGATAAAGAAAACTTTTCTCTTTCGGTTACTATAAACATCTATGATTGGCACGTAATGGTTGGTCCGGAATTTACATTCAAAGTAGATTTTGGCAGTTGGCTTTTAGGCCGTAATCATATGTTTGTCGAGATTTGATTCTTTAGGTAAAGTTTTTTTTCGTTCCTGTTTGTCGATTAGAACTAACCTAGCAAAAACAAGTTATCTAGCTTTTTACATGCCATAATGACGGTCTAAATTGTTTAGTTCGTAATACGTTTGATTGCCCCTTTTAGACAATAATCGTTTACGCCAGCTTGACAGCAACGCCCAGTTGAGGATGTCGGGCGTTCATTGAATAAACATCCAATGCATTGGACTAACGTAGGATGACTTTCTCTCACTGGGCGGATGACGTAAACGATTATTGTCAAAAAGGGGCAATCAAACGTATTACGAACTAAACAATTTAGGCCGCCAATGTGACACGTACATGATTCGGAAAATTCATTATATCTTTTTTTAAAAGCAAAATATCAATACATAGTAAGCGAGAAACTTGTGTGAAATTGTATAAACTTCAATATTGCTAAACAATAGAATCTGTTATTTGATATAATAAAACTACAATAGGAAAGTAACTAGAAAATGCGCTTGGATCGTTTTCGTATTTTTTGCGTTTGCAGCTAAAAGAGACAAAATACATTCGTGAATATGATTTGTATATAATATACAAGCACCACTCGATCCGTCATCTTCTGTAGCCCAGGCTCTGGAACATTCTTACTTTTTATAGAGTAATAAATTGGCTGTTTGAATAAATCAGGATCTATAAAACTACAGTACCCTAAAAATCTTCAACATATGGTTCGTTGCGAGATATATTTGATTTGATGAAAAAAATTCAGTAATTTTTGCAACAATTTAATAAGTTAAAAAACTGACGGTGGAATAAAAGTGCGCATATCATATCCGCCCCCAAAAAAGACGCGAATGAAGCTTTTTATATAAAAATTTAACTAATTCTTCCATGATTTAAAGAAGGGACCAGCATCTTAAATAACTACGAACTCACCGGTCAAATTACGACTGATATGAGCGGTTTAGGAACAAAAGCATCAGCGTAACTGGTTCCAAGGAAAAATATACAGTGCCGAAAGCTCAGAGTAATTAAAAAAGAAACGAAAAAACTATGAATGTGTAAATAAAGATGTATTTCCAATATAAATAGCATATTCGCAAGAATTCTACCCAACTATGACAAATAATGATGTTACCAGAAAGGTGACGGTTTGATCGTGAACGACATTGTCTAAAAGATGAAACATCCAAGTTTTTTCAACATAATGGAAAACTGAACAACATCAACCGAGACAGAGGAAGGGGTACTTTTTAGTTATGAAGGAAGAGTAAGAGGGGATGGATATCCTAAAATTGATTAATTTAATTTATGGGCGGTAATAAATCGGCTATTTCATCAGTGCGCACATTTGCCCCGTGCTATGCGCGCTAGGGTGGGACAAAAAATGGAATCCAGCTCCGAGCAACTTTTCAGGTACCATTTGGGTCCTACAAAAACTGTGCAAATTCTTAGCTCGATCGTTGAAACTATCATGGTCCAAAAGTGCGCATTTGAGTATTCATTAGAAAATAACTATTTCTCGGATTACATGCAAAACCAAGAGATATCTAGTATTACGTTTTGAAGATGTGTGATGAGAGTATTAATTTATAATCATGCCGATTTTCTAGTGCTTTTCTACCAATAGTTATTTTACAAAAACTGTTAGGTGCACACTTTTGCCCCACCTTACCCTACGACTCTACCTCTTCCTTCGACACCTTCCTGTTTTATCACCGTTATTGCATATTGTTGTACTTTTACTGCTTGTATTGGCGTTTGGTGTTCAAAAAAGCATCGGAATAAATACACTTTTTGACCAGTTTTTGAATGATTGACGACGTCTTCAAAAGGCAATTTAATAATCTTCACAACGCCGTATAGATGCACAAAATCGGTTAGAAACTACCGGAGTTATAGCAATATGAAGTACAAAAGGGAATTTTGGCGTGTTTTAAGGACTTGTTCTATAAAAAACGAAATAATACATAAAACCGATTTAATCCACCTATCAGTGAGATAAGACATGTCTTACACATATCACTGTTGCATCATTCATTAGCATAAGCATAAGCATAAGAGATCGCCCGTAGTTGCTACTCCGTTATTGACCAGAACCAAATTAGGTTACAAAATGTTCATTGGAACAACATGCTTGGGAATAACATGATGAGCCATTGTACAATCTATTTTGATCCCTGCATGCTGATCAATACAGACGCCGGCCACGTCCGAATGCAGATCTTCTGGGAAAGGAATGTTAGTCCGATACATGTTGCTACTAGAGACCGAGAAATCCTCTGCATCTCCACATGTATCACGGGAATGGGAGAGTTGTTAGTAAGTGTGCCAATAGCGTTATCATGTAATAATTGCTCTGGGCAGCCGGCTGCCGAGAATTTGAGAAATTTATCATTTGTTATATTAATACGATTAGCAAAATAAGCAACTTGAACTCCGGATAGCCGGCTAAAAGGAGCACTGCTTATATTTTTTAATAATATTCAATCACACAACGAATTTTTTCGTGGTTTCTATCGTGTCGGTGCTGGTTTTACCCGGCGATCGTTTGAATAAAATGAGGAATCTTATACAGAAGGTTCATCAAACTCTTTCATAGGTGTTGCGAAGTTGGTGTTCTAGGATTCGCTCCATTCAAGCGATGTGACCTGTACATAGTTTACTAGGTAGTAGTTTAGTAAGTTTTCGAGAACACGATCGCTCGAAAAAGATCTTGTTTAGTTTTTGGTTCTTTTTAAACTCTGGGTAGCCGGCTACCGAGAGTATCCTATGTTTTCTAAACAAAAGCAATTTCAACTCCATACAGCCGATCGTGGGAGTATTGCCTAGAAAAGCTAATCTTTTCTGCGTATGGGCCGGATCACTATTTATTGCGACATTATTTAGACTAATTTCGCTATACCTTCTCCACGATATATTTTTTGGGTTGCAAACTACCGAGTGATAATACGTTATACAGACAAAGAGTTATGATAGCTCGAGATGTTATAAATCAACGAAAGTATTTCCTATTTCTAATATCGGATTGTTTGTGAAATACACGTGTACGAACGATTATATCGAACACTGAACGGAAATACAGAGGATCGTTAATCTGATGCACGCGCTTGTTACCAATAACGGAACTTGAAATGAGATTCATTAAAACAAACGCGACGAATTTTCAGTACGTATTGACCCGCGATCATCGATACTAGTCAAATTAAAGTCTTATTGGAGCTGATTTCCCAACAACTATTCATTTTTACGGTATTGTTTTCTCCGCTAGATCTGTTCGCACCCTATCATTCTGCTACTATTGGCAGAAGGCTGATAGCACCCAGTCGTCGCCGGTCTAAGGACCAAATGCCATTAATAATCTTAGACTCGCGTGGAGGCATGAGATAGAATTGAAAGCTAACCAATGAACATGACAGCAAAACACTTATTCTTCGTGCTGACATAACTGAAGGTAATTGCTTACCGGTCCCGATCCCTCTCGCGAATTGTCAATTCTCAAACCTTATACATGATTTAAGTCATCATTCCACTCAAATAAGACCATGTGTTTTTCCTAAGCACATTGAATGCTCTTTGGATCAGTTGGAAAAACAAACCCCAAACAAACATAGAAGTTAGTTTGCTCAGTCCAAAGAAAAGTTTGCCGACCGGCAGATACGTGTTCCCTTACAGTGCCATCACACCAACGAACACCCAAAATTTACATACGACAAAATATCTGCAATCCCGAATATAAAACAATCAAAACCTCTACTCATTCGCAATAAAACAAGAAAGTAAAAAAAAACAGTTGAATATCCAAGGCGGCTCATTTCCAAAGATAGCACCGCCTATGAAATACCCAATAAAAATAGGTGACAAGGGATGCGGACGAAATTAGCTGAGCACCGACCGGCTGGTTTGCCACCTATTTTTCGGGTGAAGAATTTTGGGGCGACACCTGGTAGTCGCTAATCGCTGGTGAAACGCCAATTATTTGAATATGCTAATTTTTCTTATTGCTGTATTTTTTTTCACTTTTCGGATTGAATTTTTTTCTCTGAAAAGCCATTTTTCACTATTTTTAGAATTTACACTGTGTTCCTAGATGTTTTCTGTGCACTTTTATTGCCCTTGCATCGGGAATCGACGGCCCGTAATGCGAGGTAAAGATATTTTTTCATTTGCCGGAATTCGATTTTCACAAACTGTCACCACTCGCGTCAGTCAAAAACATGCCGAAAATGCTTTTATAAGCCACTTTACTTTCTATAATCGTTGAATTGCACCCTTATTGACACTTTCGATAACCGGGAGGCAGTAAACTGCGACGAAAATGATAAAAATTAACCGACTCGAAGGGAACTCTACAAGAGTCAACCGCTCGCGACCATCACTGTTGCATCATTCATTAGTCTGCCAAACTCACAAGAAGATGGCAAGCAACTAGATGTGAGATAAGCACAGTTTCGAGTCCTGCACGAATAACACTTCGAATAAACCGAGTAAATTATAGAAAAATAATAAAATAAATAAAATTAAAATAATTATAAAGCAGAAAAAATCAAAAAAGGTTATTCATAAATGGATAGAATGATTAATATAAATCAAATAAATAAAATAAATAAATCAAATTAGCTCAAATGAAAACTAGACTATATTAAAAAAAAACCTATCTTAATCCACCTAGCGGTGCAATTGTGCCTCTCTCAATCATGAATCACGAGAATGTGTGCGTTGTTTATATTCATTAAAAGCTTTTAAATGCATATATTACATTTTATTATTGTACATCACATGACAACTATATACAGGAAAATAAATCATTATTCGAGTTCTAAAATTTTGAAAAAGAAAAAACAGCCACGGTAATATTGAACTGAAAATAGGTGCAAAATCGGCAAAGTCCCAAAAAGTCGATTTTTACAAAAAAAAAAAATTTTTTTCGAGATGACATAAAATCTCGACGTTTCATGCATTTTAAAGATGTTTGGCATCAAAAATACGAATTCGATTTCTGAAATTTCATTTCAAAAAAAAAATGAGTTCCAGCTTATACGAGAATTTCATATGTGACCGGACGATTTAGTCTATATTTCCGGCCCCATATAAGCGATCCGTACGAAATTTTATAAACATCTGTGGGGATATTATAGCTATCATTTGGGACTAAGTTTGTGAAAATCGGCCCAACCATTTCCGGGAAACTGATGTGAGTTCGTAAATTTTGAAAGATGGCCGCTTTTCCCGGGCACTTTCGGAACCGTCTATGGTGGTCAATGTAGTGAACGAAAGTTTGGTTGGCCGTCGGTGACCTAGAACAGCAAATTTAAGTTGTTTGAGAGACATTTTAGCGAAATTTTTACCTTTTTTGCTTTCATCGGAGTATCGGTTTGAATCACAATTTGCTATGTGATCGCACGCCACAACCTGTAACTCCGGAACCGAAAGTCGGATCGGGATGAAATTAAATAGCCATTTACGGGGACGCAATACTTTTCATTTGAGGCAAAGTTTAGTCGAATCGGTCTAGCCATCTCCGAGAAACCGATGTGACTGTTATTCTGAATTTAGATACTTCCGGCGGGGCTTCCGGAACCGGTGATGGTGGCCAATGTGGCCAAATAGACTTTGAATGGATGTTAGTGACCTAATACTACAAATCGAAGCAGTTGTGGTCATATTTTGGAAAAATTTTCACCCTTATACATTCATTGCAGAATTTATTAAAATCGACATTTTCTGCGTGTTCGTACTCATCACCCTGTAATTCCGGAACTGGAAGTCGGATCCATTAGAAATTCAATAGCAGCCTATGGGAACGTTGCACCTTTCATTTCAGACTAAGTTTGTCAAAATCGGTTCAGCCATCTCTGAGAAAAATGAGTGACATTTTTGGTCACATACACACACACATACGCACATACACACATATACATACATACATACACACATACACACACAGACATTTGCCGAACTCGACGAACTGAATCGAATGGTATATGTCATTCGGCCCTCCGGGCATCCGTTAAAAAGTCGGTTTTCAGAGCAATTGCAATACCTTTATTGAGAAAGGCAACAATTTCACCTTTTTACATTCATCGTAGAATTCGTTAGAATCGAGATCTGCTGCGTGATCGTACGTATCACCCTGTAATTCAGGAACCAGAACTCGGATCCACACAAAATTCAACAGCAGCTGATTCCATTTAAAATCAAGTTTGTCAAAATCGGTTCAGAAAATTCCGTGGAAACCGATGTGGACAAATCAACAAATTTTGTTTTGTAACCATACTCTTCAACTCGTAATCCGGAACAAGATGTCGGTTGAAAATGAAATTCAATAGCAACCTATGGGAATAGTATACCTTTCATTTGAATCTTAGCTTGTAAAAATCGGTTCAGCCATCTCCGAGAAACCGATGTGGACATTTTGTTAACAAATCCGCACATACACACACATACATACATACATACATACATACATACATACATACATACATACATACATACATACATACATACATACATACATACATACATACATACAATGCAATACTCAGCTGCATATTTTGCCTTCCATTTGAGACTTGGTTTGAGAAAATCGGTTCAGTCATCACCGAAGAACCGATGTGATTTTATTTGTGGAATATGCCCGGAATTCCGGACTTCCGGAATCGTCGATAGTGGACAATATATTCAAAGAACGTTTAATTGGCAATCAGTGATCTAGATCTGCGATTAGAAGTAATTTGGTGACCATTTCAATAGTTTTTAGCCTCTGATGTATTACGATTGTACCGATTTAATTCCAGTGTATCCTTACTAATACCCCTTTAACTCCGGAAGCAAGAGTCAGAACCGAATGAAATTGAGCAGCAGTCAATGGCATTACTGTATCTTTCATTTGAAATCAAGTTTGTAAAAATCGGTAGAGAATTCGATGGGGAATGGGTGTGATGTTAGCTTAGGAACTTGGCGGGTTCCCCGGGGGCGTCATGAACCGTCATAGGTGGCCAATGTGGTCAAAGCTGCTTTGATTGATCATTAGTGATCCAGACCCGCAAACTAGAGTAATGTTACATCGATTTTAATATGTTTTACATCATTTGAACATCATGGTGGTACCAGTTTATATGGGAATTTGCTGTGTGACCGCACTCTTCAACCCGTAACTTCGGAACCGGAAGTCATATCAACTAAAAATTCAATAGCAGCTTATGGGAGCATTATACCTTTCAGATGAAACTAAGTTTGCGAAAATCGGTTCAGCCATCTCTGAGAAAATTGTGTGAGTTTAAATGACACACACATACACACACATACATACACACACATACATTTGCCGATCTCGACGAACTGAATCGAATGGTGTATGACACTCGGCCCTCCGGGCCTCGGTTAAAAAGTCGATTTTTACAGTGATTGCATAGCCTTTTTTATACGAGAAAGGCAAAAAACACACGTCTACCTTCGGGTGACCATATCCGATGCGTAAAAACCCAGGAGAGTCGAAAGGGAACTGCCTCCCCCTGTTAACTCTCAAGCAACTGTGCCTTCGCAGATTTTCGGCAGTCTAAAAGTTCAGGGGTCTAACAGACAGAGCTTCGGAAATAAAAAAAAGTTCTGGAAGTCTGGTAGAGCTATCTTTCATTAGAATTCAATCACCGGGTACTTTTTTGGATTAACACACGCAGTTCTTGCTAGACATCCTTCAGGTTCGGTTTCATGTTGTGGTTTACAAAATCGGCAATCCTGAATTGAGTGGATGAGACGAAATATTTTGCGATCGTCTGTGCAGGACCGACGAGGAATTTTCAGCAATAAATACACGTCATTGAAGAAAAGCAGAAACAGCAACGGTCCCAAGTAGCTTCCCTGCGCTATTCCTGATGACAATCATCTCTTGATCGGAGGGCTGCAAAACTACCGTGTATTCCAAATTTGACAGTTTTTCGATTGTTATATGAAAAACAGCGGATAGTCTTGTGTAAATAATATCAGTTTGAACGCGACTGGCGGATTTCCAGTAAAAACGAAATAATACCACTGGTAAGATAACTTGAGCAGAAGCAGAGTCACCAAAACATCGATGTGTCTTCTCAGAGGCACCGAAGGGAATTCTTGCGGTTCCGGATTGAACGACGAACTAAGCCAAGAAGAAGCTCTGGTAATTATCGTTTCATCGATATCGGTAAGAGTTCTAACTAGTTTGTAAAAAAGTGTTCGTTATCTGGGGTTTACTTCGTAAAAAATTCGTTTCACATTCCTTCCTCTCCTAGGTTGACGGGTTTTACGGTATTGCAAATATCATCAAGCATATTTGTGCATCAGTTTTAAAGAACCTCTTACAGACAATTGCTTTAAGATGGTTATTGCATTACGCCTCTACAGTGGTGTATCGAGGACACCGTGTCTTTATGTTTTGTGTTTTTTATACTCCGCATCAGCCCAAACTAACGGTCAGCCAACAGCCTGTGCACACTGGCGTGGCCGATTGGCGGTCACCGTGGATTGACTTTTTCTGTGGGCTGTGTTTGCAGACATTGTTCAACAGCTTAATGGCGGTGTTTGTGAGCACGACTCGCAGTGGGAGTAATTCTGTGTCTATTTATCGGTCGGCTTCGTCAACATGCACGGGCGCATTAAAAATATAATAGTTGAGCCCTATTTGTTGTGTTGCGTTGTAATAAATGCAGTTTTGATACTAGTGTACAATTGAATGGCTGGATTCCCAAAGGAGCTAACCCACAATTTATATTTTCGCATTTTTTTTTAATAATTCTGCGTGGACTGTCATTTGATCGAGCTATAAGGGATCAAGAGAAAAACGGTACATTGTGGTCGGAAAATTTAAAAAACCTGTTTTAATCCACCGCGCAGCAATTGTGCCTTTCTCATTTCTAACTATGATTCCATGCCTGAATATGTTCGATATAATTGTGGGCACGTCTATTACATTCTTAATTTACTTAGCACGTATCCCACGGCTACCACGAAAGTCGACGCTGACTCACTTCAAACCAAAAAGTATTATATTTAATTAGTTTAGTCAGCATGAGTTCAATGTTATATTCATGTGATTATATTTTCAAATGCTAGGGAAATGGGTTTGGGCGTAGGTAGGTAGGTAGGGGTGAGGGGTTAGTAGAGCAAGAGTGGAGTGGAAATAAGATAAAGGATTTATGATGTCATAAATCCTTTATCTTATTTTGGTATGAGGGGTAGAAAAAAGGGAATGCAGGTGGAAGGGTAAGGCGGGGGGGGGACGATGTGGTACCCAACTGCTTTGAGAAAATCGGTTCAGTCATGACCAAAGAATCGATATGGTTTTGTTTGTGGAATATGCTCGGAATCCTGGACTTTCGGAATTGTCGATAATGGAGAATACATTCAAATAATATTTGTATGGCAATCAGTGATCTAAATTTGCTAATCGAATTAATCCGGTGACCATTCGAATAGATTTTTAGTCTCTGTGGTACTATTTTTGCAACGGTTTATATGGGAAATTCCGGTGTGACCTTACTAACCAACCTGTAACTCCAGAACCAAAAGTCAGAACCGAATGAAATTTAATAGCAGTCAATGGGATTACTGTATCTTTTATTTGAAATCAACTTTACAAAAATTGGTCAAGAACTCGCTGGGAAATAGGTGTGATATTAGCTTAGGAACTTGGCGAGTTCCCCGGGGGCATCAAGAACCGTCATAGGTAGCCAATGTGGTCATAGCTACTGTAATTGGTCGATACTGATCTAAACGCGCAAATCCAAGTAATGGTGCACCGATTTTAATATATATTACATCTTTCGGACATCATGGTATTACCAGTTCATACGGGAATTCGCTGTGTGACCGCACTCTTCAACCCGTAACTCCGGAACCGGAAGTCGGATCAACTAAAAGTTTAATAATAGTTTATGTGAGCATTTTATCTTTCATTTGGAACTAAGTTTGTGAAAATCGGTTCAGCCATCTCTGATAAAATTGTGTGAGCTTAATGACACACACATACAGGCACACACAAATATTTTCCGATCCCGACGAATTGAATCGAATGGTATATGACATTCGGCCCTCCGGGCCTTGGTTAAAAAGTCGATTTTTTCAGTGATTGCATAGCCTTTCTTTATATGAGAAAGGCAAAACGTGAAATTATTATATTTCGTTATAGAGTTACGGTGTCTTCGGAAAAGTTTTTGTATGGCGCCTAGCGCTTTATTAGGTTGAAGCATATTAGTGCGAAATTCAGTCGCTAGGGCGGCGCTGTTGTCAACTTTTTAATAAAGCTATGTAGAAATGTGTTGTCTTCGAGAAAGTTGTAGGTCCTATAATTTTAAATATATTTTCTGAAGATGCAAATTTTGTAGGTTCTGTATATTTCGAGATAGAGCATGTTTTGGTTAAAAATTTTACTTGCGTCTTCTTCTTCATTAGTCTGTTTTTGTACTTCTAGTGGTTTGCTTCTCCACTACTAATGAGTAAAGCCATGTCAAGTGATCCTCGAATTTTTCGCAAAATCACCGATTTTCACGAGGTATATTTTATTGTATAAGGATTATGGTGAATAGCTTTTGGTATAAATATTTCGTTAAAACTCCCTTTTTTCTTTGAGATATTAACCCTTAAACTTTATTGTAAAATAAAATTGTAAATTTTATATCTCAAAAACTACTGAAGATAATTGAATGAATTTTTGTACACTTATAGAATGATATTAACACTATCTCATAAAAATATATCTATTGCATAATTGAGTAAATAACGGTACCTTGCATCTACTTAAAAATTTCAATCGCATTTTTTCTTGTGTTCTTCACGCTAAAAATTATCAGGAAGTATGTCAAATTACGCAGCAATCTTTCACCTTTAATAATCTGTATTGATAATTTTTCATTTTTGTTCCTATCCAAAGTTATGGATGATTTTGTAACGGTATGTTCCTTCAACGCATGGCCCACTTTGATGCAGCCCGCGAACACTTATATATTGGCAACGCCGTACGTCGCGACGTTCTAATGCGCATCGCGTTGGAAGTGAGCATCGCATGACTAATGCGGCCCATACACGATACGATCTGTCGTACAACGTGTTGTACGACCAGTCGGATAGACTGTTGAAACGATATGTCGTACGACCGATTCGCCACACACGGTTGTAACTGCAGTACGATAAGTCGTCCAACCAGTTTGACGTTTTTTTTCTTTCATTGTAAAAAAGTAATGCAATCACTATGAAAATCGACTTCCTAACCAAGGCCCAGCAGAACGAGTCTCATATACCACTCGATTCAGTTCGCCGAGTTCGGCTAATGTCTGTGTGTGCGTGTATTTGAGAGTGTATCCTAAGTAGCACTTGCAACATGTTCTAGAAAAACAACCAAAGTTATTTATTGCATTATAATCACAACATAATTGCAAAAACGTGACTGTTGCATGTGTGAAACACAGCTGCTACACATTACATCGTAGTTATTTATTTGTATTGCTAATGTTTTCTGAAACAATATAATTTGACACATATTACGGGTGTTTTTTGCAACGCCTGTGTGACTCTACTACACAGCTAAAACAATTTTGTTGCAAGCATCATCGCGAAAACTGGTGATGACATTAGTATTCAACTTGTCAGCAAACTTTATTCCGGACATATTTCAATTTTTTATTGCTCTCGAAAAAAGCATATTTGAACACAGTGCTTTGCGTATGATAAATAATTCACGAAATAAGTATAAAATTTATTGAGTTTATATCAACGATGTCTAAAAGCCGTTAAAAATATAAAAGTATTATCAAAAATTACTCGATTCATTTTATTGGTTATACATTTTTACACACATAAATATTGTCATATTTCAATGTGGACATAATATTTATGCTTTGCATAACAATTTTATGAAACACATTAAGTTTCATTTCATTTCCACACAGTTGTTTTCAAAGCACTCGCTAGCATTATTGCAACAATCTCTGTTGTTAGTATGATTCTTGGTACATTCGTAACAATCGAACATGTTGTCTATAAGCCCCACCTCTTGCGCTTTTTTAATTTAATAATAGTTGAATAACGTTTGCTGCACGAATATTTTCACAAATTAATGTTTGACATTGGTGTTGTAAAAAAAGGTTATCAACATGCCGTGTTGCTTGGTAGGTGTGCATGTATAACCAACAAGCTAACATCGCACTATGCGGTAACTAGGCCAAAAAGCTAGCTGGATTTTGACAGGGGAGTGGCTAGGGCTGTACTGCAAGATCATCTCCATATTATTCACTTAAGCCGATACTCCATGCTACCCCCTCAGCCAGACTTCTCTCTCGCCTCTCATCACCTTCAACCACCAGACACACCAAAATAAACCGGGGGCAAATAGAGTTGTCGAAAGACAACCTTCGTAAATTGAAATTTTCATTTCTTCCAAGATCTCGAAAGGCTAATCCAAAGATGATATACTCGCAAGGAACAGCTAAAATACGGAAATCTAAAAAACCTGTCATTCTATTAAAATAATGTTGAGCGTACACATTCAGTTTTCGGGCCCCTTCCTAAAATATTTTGATTATAACCCAAAAACGCTTTTAATCCACCTAACAGTGTGATGAGACATTTCACATAAATATTAGAACACCCTCATCGGATATTACATTGATCAAATTAGCATGGGACAATATCATTGCAAGAAATTTCGAAAATCAAATCAAAGGTAATGTAAAAAAAATCCCATTAAAATAAGCGGACAATCAACTTATTACTTTTACTTTATGAATAAAATGTTTATGTTCTTCATTCAATTCAATATAAATGGAAAACTCAATTCTCTTCAAGGATGCGGCACATTTCTTAAAATCGATCCTCCATCGAAGTTAACCATTAAATATTTGATAAAATCATTTTAATCAATTGCGAGTTTCGAAAATACTGTGAAATGGTTTATTTCATGAAAAAAAAATTATCAAATTTCCATGAACATTTTAAAAAAAAAAGGTCATTGCTGGAGAGATGCCGTACCATGGTCACAAACTGAAAAATGGTGAACAAAAATATTTTTAGCTATCATTGATGTTTTTGTGATTAGGGGTCTTCAGCTGAGTTTAATGAAGTTTGATTACACCTATAAATCGGCCAGCACCTTCATTTTTCTTAAGGGGGTAATACCATTTCTAGAAACATTTTTTATTCAACATTTTAATAATATTTTATTTCTAAAACTTTGTGTAACGGTTTAGTTGGAGTAACTTAATTAAGGGTACTGTTTATTTATATGTTTGTACGAGCGATATATTGGCAGGGGTTCCTTAAAAGCAGTTTTTGCTTGTAATGTATTTAGATATCTTTGGTTTGTTCTTGAAAGATTCATTTTAAAAAGCATCAATTCATCGAAATTTTCATTTTTATGCCAAGATTGACATCAATACAAATCAATTCCGTTTACTAAAATTAGTGCCTGAAACTTTAAAGAATAAACCGAAGTAACTAATACTTAGATACATATCGCCCGTTCAAATATATAAATAAATGGACTCATATTCCTTTATGCCGCTGTTTTAGGTTTGTTAATTTGTGGATATACCTTATTAATAATCTATACCTGACGCAAATGATCATTTAATGACATTTCGAGGTGAAAAAAAATACATTTTAGCTACGTATCCTCGAAAAATTTAAAAAAAAGAAATTTTAATGTGGTAATGAAAAACTTTGGACACTCCGTGATGCAACTGGACGCACATAATCATTATTAAAAAAAATTGTAAGGTAATAGTAAGGATTATTTTACATCTCCAGTGTTGTAATTCTTCAAAAGACAAATTCATAATAACATATTACCGTATAAAAGTGACCCTATATACGAGATATAGGATGGCCGCACTTTCTATATGTCGTGTATAGGGTCATGACGCGGCATCTCTTCCGAAATTACCCTATATATTGTGCTTGGGCAAAAAATCAAAAAATAATATATTGCGTATATTTGAAGTACATATCATTGATTGCGTTTATTCAAATGTTCCTGCCGATCTGAGAACTAGAACTAAAATTGCAGCTTTTGATAACACGCTACCTCAGCGCGATTATTTCGATATGGACTTTTTCTAAACGTGACCTAGCAGTGAGCAACATATTTCGGATACCGTTGGACTCACAATAGCTAGTGATTGAACAAAGGATTTTGATTTGCATCATTATTACTAATCTCAATTCCAAAAAACAAATTAGAAAGGTCCCTGGTAACAATTTTAGTTTTATGATAGTTTTATAGCCCCTCAAAAAACATACATTGCACTTGTAGCGTGCTATAGAACTTCAATTGTTACTTGGGTTATCAATAACGGATTTTTTAAGGAAAATCGCTACCATTACTGAGTGTAATGAAAAATACAACTCGAATAAATAATTTTCTACCGTTCTGAAATATTCAGTGTGTTCTAAATGGCTTGTCAGTATCGCACGTAGGGGTTTTTTGAACAATTTTTATGACATTTTCTAATAAAAAGGGTGCATTTTGTTGGAAAATAGAAATGTCTAAAAAACCCTACGTACGTCGATATCTATTGTTCTAAGGAATCGAAAAATCTTTTGTTTTTTGCTCTAGATCAAAGATTACGGGAGACAGATTTCCGGACTCGCCTGTTGGAAAATACTATCCAACCGATGTTGAAAATAGTTGACAAATTAATTATTTGTACATCAGAACTGGTATTATAAATCGTAATTTACGGGTACTCGATTCCTCGTTACAATGCGTCAAGTGAAATTTCTGAAACATGCCTATTTTTTCGTGCCCTACACTGGTGTAACCCCTTATTAAAATTTTACAATCTTGGTTAGAGAAAATAACAATTTTTCAGATAGCCTTTTGAAGATTCCAACAAACAATATCACCAGAAAACCCGTTTTAACCATTTCTGTAGCACGCTAAAATAAAAAATGTATACCAAAAACACATTTTTTTAGAAAACCGCAGAAAAAAGTTACGGAAAATAAAATCTTTATTGTTTCATTGATTTCAACAAGAATTACGAACTGCACTTTTTCCGCCAATTAGGTATTACAGAAACTAAATAGTCTTTGACTTCGCCTTTTTGTGAAGATTTCCAAGAAAAATTTTTATTTTAGCGTTTCCAATGTGATTACAAAAAACACATACATTTTCAAATAACTAGAACTTTTCCTATCCAAAAATCACGAAAACATGTTTTTTTTGTCTGCTAAAGCAGTCCACCCCCTTACTTGTATCTATTAATTTAGGACACTTTTTAACACAAACTACCCAAACAAACGAACGAATGAGAGAAGAATGGTTAACAATCAAAGTGGTTTATGTATTGTCACCAATACAAAGACAAATAAAATTTGTGAGACAATGGTCCTACAAATGTAACTATAGCCTCCAATCACTAGATTTTCATTAAGGTTGGCTCTTAAAGAAATATTAGAAGAAAAATTTCACACTGTTAGGTGGGTTTTTTATGGAAAATGTGCTCAACATCAATTATTTAAGCTTCCAAAATATGTTCTGATCTCATCCTTTTACGTTTCCGAAATAAAATTCGAATGGTGTATTAAAACTATATTGAACAATAAAAAATATGCTGTAACTTTTAAAGCATACAAGACAAACACTTGGTGTCTTCAGTAAAGATATTGGCAGAAAAGCTATAAATTTGCAGAAGACATCATCTCAATATAATCACTAAGGCATTTTTTTAAATATTTCGCTTATAGGGGGATTAATATGTGAAAACACAATACCAAAAGAAAGACCATATTACATCTAACAAATTGTCCGAAGATGCCAAGCTCAACTTAGCCAACTCCATTTTTACTCATTCAAACAATATCTTAGAAACTAAACATCAGAATCAAAAACAAATCAATAGCGTGCTGTCTGGGTGTTAGGCCTTTTAGTTGAAATTGGTTTGGATAAGATCGGTTCAGCCAATGCTAAGAAACACGAATGAGAGTTTGCAATCTACTTACTCTTGCACATACACACATACACACGCAGTCAGAGTAGATGTCGATAAAACTGGGAGTTAAACGGCTCGAGAAAGCGGGTATCAGTGTCGGGAGAAATTCCTCCGTCGAAAAACTCAGTGAGGTAGGGTGAGTTCACCGCTGTGGACTATCCTAGAAGATCGTAATAACGCTGGCAGCTTATTGACAATCGGAAATCAGCAGCTAAACGGCTTACTAAGACAAGACCAAAATGGTGACGTAATAGATGGAGAAGAAAAACAAAAGAAGAGTCGAGAGCTAAATGGACTCAAAGGACGAGCCACTTCATGCATCAAGTGAGGTTCCGAGATAGCTGCGGAAAACTCGTGAGCAAAAGAAATAGGTGCGAAGAAAGCACAACGCCCTCTCTCCCACAAAATAATACCTTGATGCAGTTCCGTGGGGAAGAAGGGCGAACAAAGAGTAAGGAGTGTTGTAGTGGTAAGATACGAAAGAGAGCCTCACACAGCACCAATACACTACAGGCCAAGCTTTTGAATCTTTTTAAACCTTACTATAATAAACACAGAGAGAGCGAAACATTGACCCAAATCTTCGAGCTAAGTCGATTTGTATATAAGGAAAAAGTCTTGAAAGTTTGAGCGAGTTTTATGCATTTCTTTTATGAGAAATGCAAAACAACATAAATAATAACATGAGGAACGTGCCAATCGAGCCTATATATTCTAATAATAGTAGGCTGGCTGACAAATTACAAGATTTTCTATGCCGAATATTATGATTAGTCAACGTACAGATCTTCTCAATCGCAACTATTACCGACTTTCCTCTGTCATCGATTTGTTCTGAACTGTTTTACGATTGATGAATTATAATTATCAGCTCTTTAAAAAAGTGTTTTTTCGGTTTCTCATAAATTACATGTAGTACAGCAAATTAGCCTTTTCATGTGGTCATGTGGTCTTTGAAAAACGTCCAAATAACACTCAAATGGAAACAGTTTTGCGCTTATATTTACACGTTTACACGTAACGATGAAAAATTGAGAACTAATTCTAAAGTCTCACTTGTCGAGAAGAATAGATATTAATTATATAAAGCACTATATCAAATCTGCCTAAAATACTATCATCAGGATGTTTACATTGAAGCTAGGTGCATCAAGGATCAATTTTATATATAATTTTGAGTATAACCTACCATGATAATAGTAAAAGAAATGCACAATTACATCACTAGGTGAATGAATCTGCACGACAAACGAAACAGATTCTCTGGCGAATTTAGCAGAAAAAACATATACCTACAAATTTTCACTCATACATACAACTGGTCGTACGACCAGTTTTTAAGCATGTCAAACTACCATACGACTCGACCGGGTTGTACGACAGAGGCGAAAATTGTTCAGACGGTCAAATAGTACGACCGGTCGTACGATCGGTCGTACGACCGTCGTACGACCCGTCGTACGACCAATCGTATCGTGTATGGCCTGTTTAACAGAAGCTACATCTCTCGATTGCTACCAAAGAACAAACTTTTCTATAGGGATTAACGAAGATGAATGTTTTCCGGATATTTTTAGATCATTTTATATTTTTTTGACCGAAGTGCACAACAAAAATCATAGTAGTTTAATAAATACTTTCTTATTATAATTTATCGTTACTCACAATTAAACTGTATCGCAAATAACCGAATCTTAACTTATGTAATGAGTTATTGCTATCTTCAAAGACACTTTTGTAAGTCAAAGTACGTATATGTTTTATTCAAATACATTATTTGTCTACAACATTATGCAGGAAAGTGGAACAACTTATGACAACAGCATTTTACTTCACATGTTTTTGTTTACTGAATGATCTTACTTATGTCGTTTTTGCTTGAGGCAGAAACTAACTCAGTTTCAGACCTAACTGCTGTCAAAGCGTTTGTTTGATGCCAGTTTCGAACCTAGGTTATGCGCCACTGAGGGACCATTCATGAATTACGTAACGCTTTTAGGGGGAGGGGGTACAACAAGTTGTGACATGATGTGACATAGAGGGGAGTTAGCTAGATCGTTACGTAACATGTTTTCACCGAAGAAGAATAAAATTTCTAGGAATTTGTTACGTAATAGGAGAGGGGTGAGTGGAGAAATTTGTGACAATTTTTTACATGGGGGGAGGCAGAGTCAATTTTGGGCAATTTTTGAGTTACGTAATTTATGAATGGTCACTGAACTGAAAACCGAGTTGTTCCAACCTGAAAAATATTTCGGGTTCGCTCACACCACCGCTGTTTTGCGAGAACCCAACTCAGTTCCATTAAAAACGTTTGTTTGAAGCAACTAACCCGGGTTAGTGTCTAGGTTCTCAATCGAAAACGACATTATAAACAACAATGCGAGCAAACATACCGTGCTACCACTCAGACAGAACCAACTAACAAAAAAGTGGTGAAATATGCCACTTTGCAAAAAATCGTGTCCATGCAGGTTCAAACATGTCCACTGCTCAATAACTCGCGAAAAATATAATAACGCTAAAAAGTATGCAAATCACTCGAAAAACATTTACCCTCAATAATCCGTAAAGAAAAGCTTGTCTTTTTACTCTAATATCAGAGATGGCAATTTTGGACATGAGATACGCTTTTCTAAAGCGATGCGCATTAGGACGTGGCGACGTGCGGCGTTGCCAATATGTAAGTGTTCGCGGGCTGCATCAAAGTGGGCCATGCGTTGAAGGAACACACCGTTACAAAATCATCCATAACTTTCTATAGGAACAAAAATGAAAAATTATCAATACAGATTATTAAAGGTGAAGGATTGCTGCGTAATTTGACATACGTCCTGAAAATTTTTAGCGTGAAGAACACAAGAAAAAATGCAATAAATTTTTTTAAATAGGTGCAAAGTACCGTTATTTACTTAATTATACAATAGATATATTTTTGTGAGATAGTGTTAATATCATTCTATAAGTGTACAAAAATTCATTCAATTATCTTCAGTAGTTTTTGAGATATAAAATTTACAATTTTATTATACAATAAAGTTTAAGGGTTAATATCTCAAAGAGAAAAGGGTGTTTTAACGAAATATTTATACCAAAAGCTATTCACCATAATCCCTATACAATAAAATATACCTCATGAAAATCGGTGATTTTGCGAAAAATTCGAGGATCACTTGACATGGCTTTACTCTAATGTGTACTAAATGTAATATCGATCAATTTATACGCTTCTACTTATTTTTTCCCCTTTTGTTCGGGAACTCTAATGATATAGGGTAACTTACTCCCTGTCAGAATGTGAACTGTACATAGAATACTAAATATCAGAATGACGGTCCGCGTGACCATCCAATAACGCACATGAATATGTGAATGGCCACACGGTTACCAAATCGAACTTATACACGCGAAGTCACATGCACGCAAGTACACGCGATAAACACGTTAATATACGAACGCTTAAGCCCTTCGCGATTAACCACGCACACCTACGCCCGCGATCGCTCAAACTTGATAAGACCCCGGCAATGAGTGAATGTTTTAGTACTCACGAAGTTTTAAATGCGGTCGCAAACGCGGTCACGTCCGGAAATCATTATCCTCCGTCCTAACAACATACATTCACTTGGACCAATCAAACATAAAGCTCTTATCCACTTGATAACACCTTCTATGGCAACATGACCGGGAACTCTAGTTATATGGAAGAACCCACTTTTTTCTAGAATCTGAACCGCACTCCAAAAATTAAGTATCAGATTCACAGCCCGCGCGCGATAATTCTAGAACACATGCGAATATGTGAAAGGCACATGGTTATAAAATAGAATTTATACACGTGGAGTTACACATATGTTAGCACACGCGATAGAGCACGTTAATGTACAAATGCTCGAGCCCTTCGCGATGATACACGCGATCGCGCTCTCCATCCGCCCGCACATATCTGAACCGTACAATGAATATCAGAATCACGGCCCGCTGCAATTGGTATTAAGCAGTATTTGAGTGGGCGACATTGCCTGCCTCGTCTGAAATTGTAGTGAGTGATTCTGCCGGGAGGTCCTTTCGAGAACTCAACTCCAGTAGGACAATTCGCGAAAAAAATGTTCGTTTCACATTCTTTTTAAAATTCGTTGGTTGAGAAACATTCTCGATAACCCTACCAATATGGGCATTTTTGGAACGCACTTGACAAGTAGATGATAAAACGGATGTTTTGCGCCATTTTGAAATCCAAGATGACAACTACCGGTTCAGCCATATTCTCAATAACCCTAGCAATATAGGTATTTTTGGAATGGGGTCAGCAAGATGGTGAAATTCAAGACGGTGGCTTCCGGTTGAACAGCATACAGTGAAAACCTGATTTTATCAGCCCTCGATTTTGTCTACTTCTTGACCCGATTTTATCAGCATCCCACGAAAAGTATCATAATAATCAAATCAAATAATCAGAAATGGTTTTGGGGCTATGTCAAGGAACTAAAAAAGAATATGTTTTAACGACATTCGATTTAGAAAAGCTTTTCTAAACTTTCTTCCTCCAACTCCTTGCTCTCCCTTGAGTACTATGGCTCTTAATATAGAAAAATATACTTCACTTTTCCAGTCCCTTGCTAATTGAATGTCGTTAAAAACATAAAAAAGGTAAATTGACTCAAGACTAAAAAAGAATATTTCTCGACAAACATATGATTACGGCCTAAAAGCCAACTGTCAAAATCCACTTTGAATAGAAATTCCGGGCAAACCGTTACGCGCCAATCACAGATGTTTATAGTATCCGAAAGTGAACAGTTTTCTCTTTCATAAACTGTTGTGAACTGTGTTCGGCTAGTAACGGTTTGTCCGGAATTTCCATTCAAAGTGGATTTTGACAGTTCGCTTTTAGGCCGTAATCGTATGTTTGTCGAGATTTGAACAGTTTCGGTTTATTAAAATGAAAGTAAAAAAGATGGGTGGGTGATGTCAGAGACATTACCGAAGGGAAGTATAATACACTCTAGGCTGTTAATACGAATGTTGCAATTTGCAATACTATCTTCGGAAACAGATTGCAGCATTCGTATTAACAGCCTAAAGTGTATTCTACTTCACTTCGGTTATATCTCTGACATTACCTACCCATCTTTTTGGTCTTTTCACCACCATCAGAGTTTTTCTTCTTCTCTCCGGTGGTAGCCGATTTCTTCGATTTCTTTTCGATCTTCGTTGGAAGAAGAATAGCCTGGATATTAGGCAACACACCACTCTGGGAAATAGTCACACTGGAGAGCAATTTGTTCAGGTCTTCGTCATTTCAAATGGCCAGCTGCAGATTACGGGGAAAAATCCTGGTCTACTTGTTATTACGGACAGCGTTTACCGTTAGCTCCAATACATTGGCGGCAAAATATTCAGACGGGTGCTTCGGCGCCGACACGCTCGGCGTAGTGACCCTTTCTCAGCAAACGATGAATTCGGTCGACAGGACGTGCTGGTGTAGCCAGCACGAGTGTAATACACGAATGATGCCGTATACGCATACAACCCCCGGTTTTGTACCTGATACAGTTTACGTTCGAAGCCAAAGAGGCCAGCCATCGAACAAAAATAGTTTAATTCCATAGTCAAAGAGGAGGAGCTAGTCTGGCTCGCTTGTAAGCGAATTGTACGAACCAATCATGGTGCAGACAATAACTGTCTTCACAAAATCCATTATTTTCGTCGTTATTTTCAATAATTGTACATTCTGCCGAATTAGTTAAAAAATTGTTGTACATAGTAAATAGCGCAAGTATTTTCGTTCAGTACAACAGCAGATATTCACGTTCAAAAACTCAGGTAAAATTCTGGCCAAAAATTTTGTTACGGGGTCCCTATATTGAAAGTTAGAAATATTGTACCGTAAAATATGTCCCGTATTTGTCATTGTCTCCATTTTGTCTGGTCACCGATTTCGTCATCTACTCGTCAATCCCATTCCGAAAATTCCTATATTGTTGAGGTTATAGAGTATTTATCTAAACCGGAAGTCGCCATCTTGGATTTCAAGATGTATACAACTTCATACTGTACTGTACGTACTCAAACGATTTTTACGAATTTGGTTCGTAAAACCACCAGGTGCGAAAGGGTGAGGTGTGAAAGTCCTACGTAGGTGCTTCTAAGAGTAGTCCTTCAATTACAATCAAAGCTAGGACTCAAGCACTACCGTCTGTTAGATAATCAACGCATACTGAGGAAAACAACAGAAAAATAAATTAAAATGAGTGAAATCAAACTAAATTGAATTGATACTCATTTTGAAATCAATGATTCTGAAACGAAGGAATCAACAAATTAAAAAACATAGGCTTTAAAATTAACAATAAAATTATCAAATAATTCTGAAATCGACAATGATTTCAATATCAATTCTTCAAAAGGGCTAATGAGATTTTTATAAACAAACTTATTTCGCTCATTACTCCGCTGTCGAGTCGAATTTCATGAAAGATACACATGAATCAACATCTTTACCTTTGGTAGAATCAATTTCAAATGTCTTCTGGGTTGAAAATATAACAAATTAAGAGAAATCAGCAAAACAAAAGTACAAATCTTATTAGCCCTATTCTAATGTTGATATGGATTTGGTAATAGGTGAATAGTTGCATCTGTAAAAAAAAATCCTAGAATAATTTCACTCTTGCAAAAAGCAATTTTAAGCATAAGTGAAATTTCGATGAAACTAATTTGATATTCGGTCTTACAGGCAAGGTTACATTGAAAAATACAGTGTACATGTGCCACTCGATATCGCCACTTCTAAATTAGATTCCTTAGGCTACACTACTCTCACTCTCAGTTCAGTACCTACCTACGCAGCTATCGACATGAATTCCACCGCACTTTAAATGCATCCTGGCCTTGCTGTACACGTCACGGAAAAGTTGTTATTATAAACCAAGGAGCCACAGATGATAGTGCAAGTGGTTGTTTTGATGTTGTTTTGCAGCCAATCTAATCGCTTTCATGTGGTGTTTATGTGTACTCCTTACAGCAGGCATCCGAGTAACGTTCGTCATGTTGAATATTTATTAGTATGGTTACCGTTATCACCGCAGGGAATAGTTTTGTTTTCCGATGACATGGCCAGTAAAGCTGTATTGGGTTTTCGAAACTACACATCATGATCGATTTTCGCTTTCAAGTTGTTGCTGGGGAATGGGATTGCACTCGGCAAGGTTGAATCGAGTCAATGTAGAGGATAGAAATGCGACAGCAAAATAAATTAAATAAGTGAAATCTTGATCCTTTATTGCGAACTTCTCACCAACCTGAAGGCCGCACGCAGAACTGCAACGGACACACCCCGGTTGTTATTAGCCTCTTCGTGAAAAGAACCATTGAAGTTTTCTTTGGATTAACTGATAACTTAAATTGTCGATACCACTGTTCGACAGCTCTTAATGTTTATTACAGTTGCAGTAATTAGTATTTGGTAATTTTCAGTAAACCCGGTAAAGGTTGGAAATCCAAGCTCATCGAGTTTCTTCAACAAGCCGTCGGCAACCAGGTTCCATAACAAAGGTGCAGAATGCCACCCTGAGAACAACCGCAACTCAACTTCCGCATCTCTGCCTGTCTCAGTGACGAGTAAAGATTTCGGTTACTAAGCATTGCGTTTATCCTACTAGAGATACATACAGATACCCCATGACAGCGCGTCACTTCCGGAATAGAATACATTATTAAAAGCACCTTCAATATCTAGGAATATACCCAAGCTAGATTGCTTGAGCGAGAAGGCTTTTCAATGTAGTAAAAAAATCGTGAAGCAGAGTGAACGTGGGTTTCCTACACTGATATACATGTTGCATTTTGTGCAGTCTAAACTAACGTTACTGATGTGATGATCGATAATCCGTTCCAAAGCTTTCAGAAGAAAATAACTTGAATTGATAGGCCTAAAACTCTTGGCTTCTTCATAACTTGAGCGCCCCCCTTTTGGAATAAACAGTTAATTCTCGCCATGCTTTCGGGATATACCCTTTTGTAAGACTGGAAAGCATAATCTTTTTCAAGACATGTTTAAGAATATCAAATTCCTTTTGCAGCAGCCCGGGAAAGAATCCATCTTTCCCAGGCGATTTGTATGGAGCAAAACTGTCAACTGACCCACTTCACCGATTCAGTGGTAACCAATGTGCGTGCTACTATACAACCTGGAAAGTGTGCATCGAAGATCCAATTATGAACATCTTTTTCGTTCGTCACATAAACACCATCTCTGGTTTTTATAGAGTTCATCTTCATCGATTTTGAAAGAATTTTTTTAACCTGCTAGCCTCATTCAGTCTAGAGACATTATCAATTTGAGACGTACTAATAGAGCGGGGATAATAAAACCAACAACAACATTCAATAAGCTTGGAGAGCACTATTTGGACTATTTTTTTTTGTTTTATGCGAGACATGATTTATGAATAGCCCAAAAAAACAATATTCCATAACGAATATCACGTAACATCGATGACAGAGTAGTGGGATTAAGGCCAAGTTCCCTCTGGGTCGCGCAAAACTGAGAAGCATCATCAATTTAGATTGTGATGTTACCACCAGAGGTGGATCTGTGGTCATTCCATTTAGTCCGTAAGGTATACTGAATTGACAGTGAACCACACAATTGATGTCTAAATGACCGTCATAATAATATTGGGATATGCCTGTATGGTGGTCGTAGTGTTCTAGTGGATATTAGTTCAAATGACAAAACAAGTATTTTAAACTTGCTTGTACGAACATGGATGACTGTTCTTTGCGATTTATTTGAAACATTAAAATTTTGATTTGGTAGTATAGCCGAGGGTAGAAGCAGCCATGACATTCCCATATTTTCCGATATATGCGATGAAATCGATCAACAGACGCTTCTCCTGAGGGTAGTTAAGTATGACCAAGCCTCGTACTTCACTTACCGTAGATTGCTCCTAGGAGATCAGCAATGGAACTACCCATACAAGCTCAACAGGCGTCGAACAGCCTAATGCTCAGAGGAACGACAGCGCTGAGGGAGACACGATGGCAATCAGTTCTTTTCCCCCTTTTTTTTCCCTTCTTTCTTTTCTTTCTTCAATAAGCAGGAAATACAAGAAATGATACGCATTGCATTAGATGTAAGTAGGAGATAGGAAAGAAGGAAAAAAAACTGGCAAACTGGTTCTAATATATTAATGGTTGACGTCCGAAAGGGGCTAACCCACATTTTTTTCCGAAATCGACATTTTTCAATTTTTGATAGTTCTAAGTAATCCACGTGTACTGCCATTTAAGAATTTTGAAAATATTTTTAGATTTTTTGCTATTAGCAGTCAAAGTTGACCATGGAGGTAATCCCAGTACTAGCTGGTGTCCAAAAGGGGTAAACCCACATTGAGTCTTATGGAAATTCAAGATTTCTCGTTTGTTTTTCGAGGGTTTAAGAAAAAGTCAATCGATTCGTTATCAGTAAATTTTGTGTTTTGGCTCACATATCAGTGAACTCGATATAATGCTGTTTTTAGTTGGATTGCATTGTACGTTGACGTTTCGGCCCACATAGTCGTTCCTGAAGGTAAGGGCCGTAGACACTATCTTTCTATCTCGTTCCATTAAAAAGTTGATAACAGCGCCGCCCTAGCGACTGAATTTTGAACTAATATGTAATGATCAAATAATGTGCTAGATGTCATACAACAACTTTGCCAAAGACAGCATAACTTTAAAACGAAAGATAAGGAAAGTATGTGTGACGAATTACGAAAATGCTCGTGAATTGAAAAGTAGTACATGTAATGATCTTATTTTTTCTAGACAACATGGGTCAATGAACTACTAATAAAATAATGTATTTTTACAATAAAAAGAGTGTTAATTTGGAAATGCGGAAGTTTTTTTTCCATTTCCTGTAAAAAAATGCAAAATGAGGGTTAGCCACTTTTGAACGCCAGACATTCATATATGTGTAAATTTGTATATACAAATCAATATAATACACTTAATACACGGCGATTCCTTCCTGTAAGTAATCAAAAATTTTACTGTAATATTAAAATTCAATTGATACAAACATTACATTAAGGCGGGCTGGATGATGGAACGATGACCTCGGAACATGTCTGGCGCTGTATACGAAATGGGTCATCGGAAAGTCAATTGAGCTAACATCTTTTTTCTGTAAATCACTACCGGCTAGTGGGAGATAGGATGATTAACACACACTCACACGCTTTTGATTCATCACACTTTCATATTGTGCGGTTCGATTTGCTGTGAACTGTGCAATAAAATGCAGTCTACTTTCAATCTACAGTCTACTTCTACCTGAGTCAGACCTACAATCGAATTATGTGAATGACACCTAGCAACCTCGCGATCTATTGTGCATTGGTTCCAGGGCAAAGGGAACATTGTATTTATTTTTTGCCATTATGAGTAAATAAAGTTGACGAAAAAGCTCTGCTCCGACCGATCGTTAACGTGAAATACTATCGCTTTTTCTGAAGGTGAATATGGAAATTAGGCTTAAGAAGGTCGCCTACCTTCAGTATCATCATCTCCGCATTGTAGTATTGATGGCATTCAACAAGTTAATCCAAGCCGAACGTTTTGATTTACGGAACAACTAATTATTCCCGTGAATATAGAAAATGATTATATAGAGGTAAGGCTACCTGACCTATCGCCGCGTAGCCCTCCCGAGCGGAATTTCTTCCCGGATGCTCCTAACGGTGTGATAAGGATGCGATCGAACAGTGGAAGAGGCATTGTTGCCTTTTAAAAGGGATGCCGTAACTATAATCTCTGCCAAGACATAGTACGTGGTAGTTTACAGTGAGACTGTGCTAATTGAGAATTCACCTTGTTTGTTTATGTCGTGTTTACGTTTTTTGGCTCCAGTGCAAAATCAATTTATTGTGTGTTGTACCTACAGTTTCTCGGTAAAAAGAATTCCAGTCGCTCGAGGGACATTCTTTTTCGATTTGTATGCTGCTCACCAGTGAAATTGTAGTGCAAAAGTGCCTTATTTCGCCTTGTGAAAACTTTGTTAGTCTATGCGAAAATTGCGACACTTCGACCTGTGTGTAATTCCCCACCAAAAACTTTACACACTCAATTCGCCATCTGCACGCGAGTAGTGGAAAGTTTTCCCCACACTCCAACTTGGCGCATAGCGAGTCGAAATCAAAAAGTTGAATGCAGGGCGGGTTGGAATCAACCATAAGTCATAGTTGCAAGTCATGCGACTCGCCCGTTAATGGGGTTGGGAAAATTGCGTGCCGCGGCCATTGCGGATCGGTTTACCACCGCACCTGTATTCCCGGTATGCAGCGATCCGCACTAGACCTATTGTCAAGTTTCAACAACAACCTGTATTGTCTGTGTGACGATTGTGTTCGCTGTTTCAACGAGTGGGTGCAGAAATCCGATTCCGTTGCTCCCATTGTGGACACAAAAAATAATGTGAGGCTGTAGATAATTTAAATGCTGTCGTCTCTAATCTCTCGAGCCGGATTGAAACTCACTTTCCGGCCAATTCTGGTTCTGTGGCTCAAAGGGGGCTGTTCGTCAAGCGACTTCCAGGGGATCTGCCCACACCGAAGCGAAGTCGCGAGAATAATGCAAAAATTCGTCACCGCAGCCGCTGTCTGTGGTACTGTTGCGGATGAGCGGGAGCAGTTATGGGTCTATTTGAGCCGGCTCGACCCGAGCCATACAGTGGAGGAAATTGTTGCTATGACCCAGGAATGCCTCGGAATAAGCGACACACCCAAAGCAGTATTGTTGGTCAAGAAGGATACCGATATCACGAAACTCAACTTCATTTCCTTCCGAGTTAAGCTTCCGAGCGAACTAAAGGACACTGCACTCAAAGCGTCTACTATGAAGTACTTGTTCGAGAATTCAATTTCGACCAGCCAAAGCAGGCTAGATTTCGCTAATGGAATTTCGGGATGCACTGCCGCTTGTATTATGGAAGCCCTCGATCCCCCCACCACAGTCCAGCTACTGCAGACAACGTTCACCAGTCGTCCCGGTCCTGTGTGTGGGAGTGGAGAAAGGGTCTTCCAAATTTCCTACTGCGGCAAGTATCCATTTATTTTGAATAATTCAAGCGCTGAAATGTTCCCCGATTCCAGTTCATCGTTAAGTACCAGCACATTACCAGTATCAGCACCAGATTCCGTATTTCATATCAGCGACCCGCAGTTGTTTACAAGAAGTACATACTCCAACTGCATTTCACGAAATATCGTCTATTCGGTCCCGGGACGCACACTTGCCACCAGTCGTGAAGAAGCCCTTGGTCCCCCCATCACAGTCGAACCCTTCCTGCCAGCGACCAGCAGCCGTCCCGGTCCTGTGGTAGAGTTGGGACAACGGGTCTTCCGCAAACCTACTACAGGCAAGTACAATGTATCTGCGTGCTATTCCTTGCCTCAAAGCTCTTCGATTTCCAGCCTTGGTCGACGACAAGACAAGCTGCTGTTATACTACCAAAATGTTGGTGGAATCAACTCAACCGTTTAACAATATCGCCTTGTAGTCTCTGATAAGAGTTTTGACATCATTGTCCTCGTCGAAACGTGGTTAAACGATGACACACTTTCCAGTCAGGTGTTCGGTACAGGCTACGGGGTGTTTCGTTGTGACAGTAGCCCGAACAATAGCCGAAAATCCACCGGAGGTGGCGTATTAGTAGCAGTTAATTCCTGCTTGAAGGCAAGAGCTGTCGAGAACATTTCTTGGGTTTGCCTTGAGCAGGTTTGGACGATTATCGAGCTTGGAGACCGTAAGTTGTACCTGTGTGCGTTGTATGTTCCTCCCGACCGCGCTCGCGACATCGAATATGTCGATGCACACTGCAGCTCGGTCTTTACGATCCTCGAAGATGCTAATGCAGTTGATGAGATCATGGTGGTAGGAGATAAAATCTTCTTCCTAGCATTTCATGGAAATCTTCCCGCAATGGATTTCTTTATCCGGGTTCCGACCATTCCGTTCTCCACTCAGGTGCAGTGAGATTACTTGACAGCTATAGTTCAGCCACGTTACTACAAATCAATCCTATTGCCAATGAGAATAACCGCCACCTCGACCTTTGTTTTGTCAGCGATCAGGTTTCCGCCACATCAATAGTGATGGCTCCCTCTCCTCTAGTAAAACCACGGCTTCACCGCCAAGGAAAAGGATCTCAACACGCAGCAGCAAGCTGCGTCAACAAGATCTGGAAGACCGACATTATTAGCATTTTTTTATTTAGACTTATTGTAAAAAGATTAAAAGACCCACGGCTCAGATTCGAGTGTGTATCTTCGTCGCGAGCGGTTGACTCTTGTAGTTCTCCCTTCGAGTCGGTTAATTTTCATTATTTTCGGTGCAGTTTACTGCCTCCCGGTTATCGAAAGTGTCAATAAGGGTGCAATTTAACGATTATACAAGGTGAAGTGGCTTATAAAAGCATTTTCGGCATATTTTTGATTGACGCGAGTGGTGACAGTTTGTGAAAATCGAATTCCGGCAAATGAAAAAATATCTTTTCCTCGCATTACGGGCCGTCGATTCCCGATCCAAGGACAATAAAAGTGCGTAGAAAACATCTAGAAACACAGTATATATTCTAAAAATAGTGAAAAATGGTTTTTAGGAGAAAAAAAATTCAATCCGAAAAGTGAAAAAAGGCAATAAGAAAAATTAGAATATTGGCGTTTCATCCGGCGACTATCGACTACCAGGTGTCGCCCCAAAATTCTTCGCCCGAAAAATAGGTGGCAAACCAGCAAGTCGGTGCTCAGCTAATTTCGTCCGCGTCCCTTGTCACCTATTTTTTATTAGGTGTTTCATAGGCGTCATTCATCTTTGGAGCCGCCTTGGATATTCAACTGTTTTTTTTTTTACTTTCTTATTTTTTGCGAATGAGTAGAGGTTTTGATTCTTTAATATTCGGGATTGCAGATATTTTGTCGCATGTAAATTTTGGGTGTTCGTTGATGTGATGGCACTGTAAGGGAACACGTATCTGCCGGTCGGCAAACTTTTCTTTGGACTGAGCAAACTAATTTCTATGTTTCTTTAGGGTTTGTTTTACCAACGGGGGAACTGATCCAAAAAGCATTAAATGTGCTTAGGGAAAACACATGGCCTTGTTTGAGTGGAATGATGACTTCAATCATGTTATGAGGTTTGAGAATTGACAATTCGCGAGAGGAATCGGGGACTGGTAAGCAGTTACCTTCAGTTATGTCAGCACGAAGAATAAGTGCCTCCACGCGAGTCTAAGATTATTAATGGCATTTGGTCCTTAGACCGGCGACGACTGGGTGCTATCAGCCTTCTGCCAATAGTAGCAGAATGAGAGGGTGCGAACAGATCTAGCGGAGAAAACAATACCGTAAAAATGAATAGTTGTTGGGAAATCAGCTCCAATAAGACTTTAATTAGACTAGTATCGATGATCGCGGGTCAATACGTACTGAAAATTCGCCGCGTCTGTTTTAGTGAACCTAATTTCGAGTTCCGTTATTGGTGGCAAGCCCGTGCATCAGGTTAACGATCCTCTGTATTTCCCTTTAATGTTCGAAATAATCGTTCGTATACGTGTATTTCGCAAACAATCCGATATTAGAAATAGGAAATACTTTCGTTGATTTATAACATCTCGAGCTATCATAACTCTTTTTGTGTATAACGTGTAGTTTGCAACCCAAAAATATATTGTGGAGAAGGTATAGCGAAATTAGTCTAAATAATGTCGCAATAAATAGTGATCCGGCCTATTAAGTAGATAAGATTAGCTTTTCTAGGCAATACTCCCACGATCGGCTGTGTGGAGTTGAAATTGCTTTTGTGTAGAAAACATAGAATACTCTCGGTAGCCGGCTACCCAGCGTTTAAAAAGAACCAAAAACTAAACAAGATCTTCTTTTTCGAGCGATCGTGTTCTCGAAAACTTACTAAACTACTACCTAATAAACTATGTACAGGTCGCATCGCTTGCATGGAGCGAATCCTAGAACACCAACTTCGCGACACCTATGGAAGAGTCTGATGAACCTTCTGTATAAGATTCCTCATTTTATTCAAACGATCGCCGGGTAAAATCAGCACCGACACGATGAAAACCACGATAAAATTCGTCGCGTGATTGAATATTATTAAGAAATATAAGCAGTGCTTCTTATAGCCGGCTTTCCGGAATTCAAGTTGCTTATTTTTATAATCGTATTAATACAACAAATGATAAATTTCCCAAATTCTCGGCAGCCGGCTGCCCAGAGCAATTATTACATGACAACGCTATTGGCACACTTACTAACAACTCTCCCATTCCCGTGATACATGTGGAGATGCAGAGGATTCCTCGATCTCTAGTAGCAACATGTATCGGACTAACATTCCTTCCTTTCCCAGAAGATCTGCATTCGGACGTGGCCGGCGTCGGTATTGATCAACATGCAGGGATTAGAATAGATTGTACAATGTGGCTCATCATGTTATTCCCAAACATGTTGTTCCAATGAACATTTTGCAACCTAATTTGGTTCTGGTCAATAAAGGAGTAGCAACTACGGTCGATCTCTTATGCTTATGCTTATGCTGAAAATTAAAAGACCCACGGCTCAGTTGTGCTAACGCATTGAGCCGTTTCAAATAAATCTTTAGATTATGTTAGACATTATGTTCAGATTACCATTCCAACGCACTAACTATAGTATGTATGGAGCTATCACTGGTCTGCAACGAATTTTTAACCAGGCAGCTTCGGCATTTGATTTCAAAGTTTCTCGATGAACTCTGCGTATACGTTTTTCCAGACTATTTAATCAATTAGCTAACAACACGACCTTTTTATTTGTTTTTAATTATTGTATGACTATTGTTTTTGTGTACTTGATTGTTAGGGCATGTTCAGGAGCGTTTTATTTTGTATAGGAGTTTCAAAGTAGAACTGGAACTGAAACATTCACATCCCCAGCAGAGCGTTTTATAATTTCGAACAGTTTTGTTTTAAAATTTAAAACTGTTATACGACGCCGTTCTATTTGTTGCTGATTTTAAAACACGTTTAGAACTGTGTTTTAAATACATGCAAAGTTTTCAGCACAGACACTTAGACCCGATAGACTGGAGGAAAATAAATTTGAATGCAGCGACACTGAAGGCATAGCGTGACATGAATTTTAAACTGAATAGAACATCCGCTAAAACTGCTGCTGGGGACAGTAAGTTCTAGTTTTAAAATTTTCAGTTTTATATAATAGAACTGTCAAAGTTATGAATCTAATGTCGTTTTCGCTTGAAGCAGAAACTGACTCAGTTTCGGACCTAACTGCTGTCAAACCGTTTGTTTGAAGCCAGTTTCCAACCTAGGTTATGCGCCACTGAACTGAAAACCGGGTTGGGTTCCAACCTGAAATATATTTCGGGTTCGCTCACACCACCGCTGTTTGGCGAGAACCCAACTCAGTTTCATTAAAAACGTTCGTTTGAAGCAACTAACCTGGGTTAGTTTCTAGGTTCTCAACCGAAAACGACATAAAACTAAAACACTCCTGAACATGCTCTTAGGGCATGTTCAGGAGCGTTTTATTTTGTATAGGAGTTTCAAAGTAGAACTAGAACTGAAACATTCACATCCCTAGCAGAGCGTTGTGTTTTATAATTTCGAACAGTTTTGTTTCAAAATTTAAAACTGTTATACGACTCCGTTCTATTTGTTGCTGATTTTAAAACACGTTTAGAACTGTGTTTTAAATACTAGCAAAATTTTCAGCACAGACACTTAGACCCGATAGACTGGGGAAACATAAATTTGAATGCAGTAACACTGAAGGAATGGTGAGACATGAATTTTAAATTGAATAGAATATCCACTAAAACTGCTGCTAGGGACAGCAAGTTCTAGTTTTAAAATTTTCAGTTTTATATTATAGAACTGTCAAAATTATGAATCTAGAACTGAAACACTCCTGAACATGCTCTTAGAAATTAGATTAGTATTAAGGCCAACATCATTGGGGCTTTGATATGCCTGTTGATGTATTGAACAAAAACAATGAAATTTCGCTCAAAGAGCATGAAAATAACGGTGTTGGTTCCGAGATGAAAATCGGTGGGGTATGGTACAAGGTTGTCGATGAGTATCTTAGAACACTAGTGACATGTGATAACTTTACTAATATCGCGAGGTAGAAAGTGTGTTGCGGCTGCGAATAAGACTTTCTAGTGAGTCATGTCTGCTACAGTCTCCTGTCTATCCACGAGACATGGGCGCTGAAAGAAATAGACTATTGAGTACTCAGAGTGTTTGAGAGAATAACTCTGCGTTCTATAATCGTTGGCACGGTAGAAAATGGAGAATGGCACAAAAGCGTGAACCACGATCTTTACCAAGTATACAAACATACTTATATCAGAATGCTGATAAAACAGGGCACTGCTATTAGCTGGATGCGTAGTGCGAATACCGGATGACAGTTTTGCTCAGCAGAGAATCATGAAGATGCTATCGACTTCGGGACAGATTCCGCTCTCGCATCAACGGGCGGTCGAGGATACAGGAGAATGGCGGTCGAAGATCGTGTAACCTGGAAGTCTGAAATACTTTCGGTCATGGGCACCCGGCTTGTTCTGCAACGATGATGTCTCACCTCGCATGCAACTTCCCCAGGCCAAGAAGAATTAGACTCGGGCCGAAACCTTGTATTGATGGATACGGTGAATGCTTAGTAAGCTCCGTCAGCACCCTACTCGAATTTAAATGGAATGTCATCTGGATCGATGTAAAAAAATAGACTGGTAAGGCTAGTATATTGAATAATATTCCACCATTTAAGGTTGTCGGTACGCCCAAATTACACACATTACTCTCGGTCTGCATTGGTAAAAATGTAAATCTTTTCAAACTCATCACTTTCGAGTTTACAAATATCGAAGTTTAAAACTTCCACCAGTGGCTCCGTTCGATTGGGGTGTCCATATAGCTGAACGTAGACTACCTCACCAGATAGACTTCTTCTAGTAGTTGAACAAGCCGACTCCGTCAAACTCACATCACTGACCTTCAGTTGGATTCGAACCACCAGTTTCTGAAAAATACACAGCATCAATATTTGAATAATAGTCACCCGTAGCAATGTCCAAACAAACCTCCTCCAGCACAGCCGTAAAACTCAATTCAAAACCAGTGTTAAACACCAGCATCCCAACGGCCTCGCACCTACTTTTTCGTGCATTACACCCGAGCGCTCCAATCAAATACATCTGCTGTAGTCTTGCTTCGTCCACCGCCAGGATACCATCGGGTATTTCTCTCAAACCAACCAGACAGCCAGGTCTCAGAAACAGTGGCAAATCGGACTCCACCACCGCATAGTGCAGCACATCGTTGGTGGGAAGCTCTTCGCCGGACCACAGCTCGTAGAACGTCTCCGGAAAGTAGATGTCTATTTGTGCCATCTGCGGTAGCAATACGGGTGCCACGAGCAGTGCGTTTCCAACCATGAACTGCTCCCACAGTTCGACGGTGAAGTTTCTGGCTTCGTCGTAGTGATAGAACATCGGTCGCAGATAAGCCGAATCCGTCAAGATCAGCGTGTTGAGGTACTCCAGTAGAGCGTAGCGTTTCCTTATCGCTGACTGCATGATTCTTCGAGCAAACTGGCTGAACTGGTTTGGTGTTCGATCGGCTGTAACTTTGAACAGTGGGAGGAGCGATCCGAACTGGTACCATCGGATACATAGTTCTTCGGTGACATTGTCACCTGCATTGCCGCAGATAGGAGTTCCGATGAAACTTATTCCTGATACGGAGAGCCCGATCGCATGACTGACTTCATTCCGTAGAGATATCCACGTCGCCGAAACGTTTTGCGCCAGGATCGCTGCCTTGGTGTAGATGTCGTAAGCTCCCGTAATCAAAAGCCCGTCTGTCCCTTTCAACTCCGCTTGAACGATTCGCACCATTTCTGGTCCCAATCGATTCTGGCTCCTAATTACCAAGTCCATACTGTCGGAAAGTTTGGTATCCCATCGTATAAGATCCATGAGCGAACTGTTCAACCCATCCGGGAGGTACGTTAACTGACTGTGGTTAGGATAAGTTGTATTCCCGTCGTCACGCAGGGAATCCTCTTTCAAACTATACCCGGAAGCGTTCAGGTTGGAAACTCTATCCCAGGCTTGTTGAAACCACGTGGTCAATTCGGGACGGTTCGTACGCCAATCTACATAGACTGCCGTTCTATTGCGAACTTGTCCCCGATAGGGGACAATGTTGTGTGCACTTCTCAATAGAATGCCATATCTTCTAGCATTCATGTGAATTGAATTTCCGGTTGGTTCCAACACCATCACGATCGACGGTAGAAACCGTTTCTCGTGACTGGAAAGTAACTGAAGTGCATCCTCTAGCTGCGAGGTGATCGCCATGTTGCTCGATAGCCAAAAGAGATCATCGTTAAGGCAGTGCGAATCGAAAATGATGCTAGTGTTGAGCATGGTTTCGATGCTACTCTGGATGTTCTTCAAGCTGACATTCCGCGAATGATCGCAAACGTGGACTCCGTAGGACCAAAATGGTGGTACGTATTGGTTTTGAGAGATCGCTTTCAATTGACTGTGTAGGTCGGACGGATTCGGTCCTGGTAGCAATTCCAGCTCGAATCTTCCCGTGAACTGGCTACGAATGATGATCAACCTTGATCGGACGATTTCGATCTCGGTCATGCCGGGGGTGCTGAATACGATTCCGTTGAATTGGTTCGTTTTACTGTCTGAAAAAGTTAGTTTCGTTTTTAATTCACTCCAAAAATGGTTAGGTTGACTTACTGTATCCCATGATAACTGGAACGGAGGATGAATTCTGATTGTTGAGCAGCATGTATTTCTTGCCCGTTTCCAGTACCGCTTGACCTAGTCCAAAGAGAATATCCACGCCCAGATGAAGTGTCCATTCGATGAAATCATCCGTCACGACGAGGGGTCCACGAGCAGTCGAAAAAATGATCTCTTCGTTAGACTTGCGTTTGACTTCCACGAAAAAAGTGGGAGCGTAGATTTGAGCTTGCAGTACGTCGGTTTCAATGGTACTAATGGGTTGAGTGCCGGATTGCTGTCGAGAATTGTCCTGACGGACAGTGTTCAGTGTCAGCTGAAGTCGACTTTTCTGCAGAACGCTCAGATGGACTTGTATCTTGGCAGTGGATGATTTTCGATACGGAGTAAAATTCCGGGAAGGAGTAAGAATAGCTCCCTCATACCACTCTTCTTCCAGTTGGTACTGATATTCGGATGGAAGAGAGTGATAGCAGGTGGCTAAACTGGTGTAGCAGCAACCTAGAAAGTGACACTCTTCCTTGGAAATGTTAACAAAACCACACTGAATGTGGTACAGGGTTGGGTGACCACACGTTCCCACCAGTTGTTGTTTGGGTTCGTGGCCAATTTCCTGCGAGAAGAAAAACAGATATGCAAAGGCAGGAATCACGACAGCTGCTGCACCCAAGATGAAAAACAATCGTAGCGTTTTGTTGAGCAGCAGGACGTGGATGAAGGCGGGTCCTAGAATGGGACGCAATTTCTATTAACTCAAGCAAATCACAAGGTTTATCGTAGCGTGTGAGGTGTCAGTTCATCGACAACAAGCCGAAGAAAAATTGAATATTTTACGGTGACGTCACAAATGAACTGAGTGGTCATTTTTGACAGTTCGTTTGTACTGTTTACACGGACTTAGAAAAATTCTTTACGCTTTGCTTCGAGCGAATCTTGTCGTGCACAAATTTTTCTAAGTCCATGTACAATCGTACAATCGAACTGTCAAGAAAAGTAACCTAACTGTTTCAGTAAAGAACCTAATTGCAATAGACCAAAGAAACATTTGTAGAGAAACTTGTTTCACCCTTTATTCCATTGCAAACTGGGATTCCTGGTACGGTACACTTTAATCCACATATTTACTCTTCATATCACAAACTGCACAAACTTTTCGTGCTGAATTTATAGTAGATTAAGCGAAATAAACCAAATAAAAGTTTACAAAGCTTTGTTATCCTTTTTGAAGAATAATAATATTGATTTGTTTACGTTTTGCTCTTTTGTGGCTGTTGATTCAAGACATCGCAGTAGACTGTTTTTCTCACATCAGTATCTTGCCTCAACAACAGAACCATTGGCTCAGATAGCAGATTCCATATAACTAGGAAAAATACTTACTTTTATCGAATTCTGGAAAATCAACTTCCTGTTGCACTTCATCATCCGGTATTTCGCGTTGCTTCAGCGGAGGTGGCATCGCTTAATGCGATTAATGCAGAATCAATGTGTTGGTGCACAACATCCAACCAAGCAGTTCCCGTTCTCGGAATTTATGCAGTTTATCACGAAACAGGACGGAAGCACTAACCCCTGGAGGTAGATGTAGATCTTCCCACGTTTTTTTTATTTTCGTTCGTTTTCACTCAACAATAAAATCCAATTAATCAGTTAGAGCGCACTTCCGTCGACGGTTGTAAATCTATTGTCTTCCCCCCGAATAGAAGCAAATTGACGTACAAACGTTTGAATGTGACAATACAATGGAGCATTGATTTGCAATTGACTGGCATGGACTGATTCAGGCGGCGAAGTCTAATCTACTAATTGATTGTCGTTTAGTGAGCTTTCTCTGCTATCTTATCGGGGCATCCAACGACCAGGCCAAATGATAAGAAAGCTGGAAGTGGAGAATAGTTTTACGTTTCTTAAATAGATAATATCAAGGGCCAGACGTTAAAGGTTTGAGTTCCAGTGGGACGCTCAGTGTCTGTAGGGCTGTAGCTAAGAATCGGCTGCCGAAGTCGGTCGGAACAGCGGGTCAAGCCGTGAGCAATAGGGCGACTACTGGAAAAATAACAAAGTCATAACTATTCACGACCACGGTTATACAACTTAAATCCTTTCTTAATCGATTAATTTGCGTTTTGATTTCGTTTCATCAGTAACTGGCACTGACTTACAACAGAGAGACGCTAATCAAAAACTACAAAGGACAGCCTTATTGGAGCTGTACGAACTGTTGACGTTAGGCTAAACTACTAATTGTTAAATATTTCGATTGTAATATTTATTTCTTTTGGTAGTATATTTAAATACATAACAACAATAGAAATATATTTCTTTCGTATAGTCGAAGTATGATTCTGTTTAAGTTCCACTTGAAAATATTTGTGTTTATTTTTTTTTTCAATTTGTTTATTTGATAAGGCACGTATGCGTTAGCTTAAAGGTGCCATTTTTTCATTGTTTTACATTTTGAATTTCTTAAAACTAGGGGGTTCAATATTTCAATATTATTTTGTTTTATATAATGAAACTAAAAAAAAAAACTTTACAGCTAACTTATACATATAAAAGAGGGTATAATATAATATTCGTAATATTTGGGGGACGGGTCATTTTGTGTGTTCTTTTTATAGTAATTCACTTTATGATTTTTAGAAGGGAGATTGTAGGAGAAACTAATTATTAACTAAGCGGAACATTTTACAAGCTTATTAACTAGAAATAACTAGAGAGAGTGGTTCAAGATTAGGGGAAATAATTAGGGCTATTTTAAAGTAGTTGTACTGTTGTGCATTTCTTAACGAGATTAAATATTGATCAACTAAAACTAGAAGATAGGGGGGCACATAAGTTTTGGGAAGATATTCAAGGGGAGAAGGAGGTGAAGTCATACATCTGTGTATCAGAGACATGGGAGGGAGGGTGGACAAGGCTGAAGGGGGGGGGGGGGATATAAACTTTCAGTTTCCGGCATCAGGAATCAACGACCAGGATTACAGATTCGAACGGATGTATCAAGTATTGGGACGCCGGGCGGTTTTCCTCGAGCCGGCAGGGGTTCTTCCAGACGATTTCGTAGTACGGCTCAGATACGGATCGGGAACACACCGCGCTGCGTGTGTGATGTTGTACTGTAGATCTCGTGTTGTTGGTTCATTCGACAGATGTTTTGTCTCGTCTTGGAGTCGTATCAAACCATCGTTGGGGTACGGTAGGCGGAAGAGGGCATTTAAATTTGGATATTGATGGTTTTGAGGAACGTGTATATAAGGGACATGTAGAGAATATCGCGGCTTGCTAGTACATCTCGAACCGGGACATTGGGTGATCTTCCTCGGGCCCGAAGGGAATCGAATAGTTGAGATCTGGCAGAACAGTACTCGGCGCATGCCCAGACAACATGTTCGATTTCGTGATAACCGTTGCCACAAGCGCAGATACCGCTATCCACGAGCCCAATACGCCGGAGATGTGCGTCCAGCGTGTAGTGATTGGACATGAGCCGAGACATCACGCGAATGAAATCCCGACCCACATCCATCCCTCTGAACCAAGGTTTCGTCGATACCTTAGGGATTATCGAATGTAGCCACCTTCCCAGTTCACCATTGCTCCATGAAGTTTGCCAACTTTCGAGGGTTCTCTGATGAGTGATACTGAAAAATTCGCTGAAGCTAATTGGTCTTTCATATATGTCACCTTGTAAAGCGCCCGCCTTAGCTAAAGAGTCCGCTTCTTCATTACCTGGAATGGAGCAATGTGAGGGAACCCAAACTAAGGTAATCTTGTACGATCTTACAGACAAAGCACGCAGGCGCTCCCAGATTTTCCCCAGAAAATATGGAATGTGCTTTCTAGGTTTCATTGAACGGAGAGCCTCGATTGAGCTGAGGCTATCCGAGACAATAAAGTAATGATCGGTAGGCAAAGTATCAATGATCCCAAGGGTATACTGAATAGCAGCAAGTTCTGCGACGTAAACTGAAGCAGGATCAAGGTTGCTGATTCTCACAATGAGACATCCCTCAGATTATATACATTTCATCAAAGACGTGCTTGTGCTATGCGAAACTGCTTTCCGTTCGTTCTCGAAGGGAAGTGAATACGAGAGAATTGTTGCTTTTCGTGTTTATGCTTCTTCCACACTTTCGTTCGCCATTCGGTGAATAACGCACCTTGGCTAACCGAACACACGTCACTCGTTCTCTTTTAGCGTCGGGCCACGAGTTTGGATCGGTTCACTCGGCAAGAAAGTTTTTCGCTTGCGACATATGCTCAGCTTAACCCAAACCATCCACTCGCGATGAACGCTCGAGACGATGCTTTCTTCGGTGAGCTGATGCAGCTAACTGCGAGCAATGGATTTTCTGTTTCTGACTATTATCGTTACAGTTGAAACCTGGAAAATCCAACCAACGACAGTCGTTTTTTTTCTGTTGTTTAGTACTAATCAATGATGTCGGGAGCAGTGCGCTGCATAGCGCATCATTGTACGAATACAGCGCACTACTTCCGACGTGATTCCATTGTTTAGAACCAGAGAAAATACGAGTGTCGCTGGTTGGATTTTCCAGTTTCAACTGTAACCAGAATATTGAACTTACGATTCATGTGCACCGGGGGAGTTTCGTGCATAGATTTTGCCCTTTCCAGCCTATTATAATTATTAGCTGTCAAGAAAATTATGATGTTAGGTATAACCTGTGCACTTTTTTATGAGAGCTGCGTCTCATCATCTTTATGACCGAGGCAAGGATTATAAATTACACTAATAATTATTTGAGTTCTTCGTATAAATTTTGCATTGTATATTGATGCATAATGCCAACAGCTCGAACAGGCTACTTACCAGTTCGTTTCGCTGTGCAGCATGGCACGTGCTTTTTTATTTATCTTATTTATATTATCTCCCTCTGTAATCAAGAATTAAACGTGCCGCAATGAATATCTATGATTGTAAAATCTTATAAAAACATCTAGGAACGGCTAAAAAATGCGCCACAATTGAGGGCACTGAAGATTTGTGGTAAGGAAAATAAAAGTTTACCATAAGCAGGAGGAATCTAAGGTTACTCGAATGAGCGTTAGGATTCGATGAAAAATGGTATGTTTTTAGGAATTATTTCTAGTTATACAGAAAGTGTTAGTATATTCGATTGTTTTTTATATGATTTTGCTACATTTGATCGACATTTTGTAAGATTTTTATTGTAAAATATTGTAAATTTAGCAAGTGACATTCCTTTATGGAGGCGCCACAAAAAAGTTTGCGCTGTACATCATGACTTTTAATCTACTAGACCAACCGTTTGGAAATTTTGCGCAGTGCTTTTTCATGTATTTCTCCAGGTATCTACCTGAGTCACTTTTTATATGGATAGGCGATTTAGCTAAATGTGTCAACGTTATGGATATAAAATGGAAAATTTTGAATTAACGTGTTAAAACTACGTAGAATTTTTCTTTTTTCGAGATGTTACATTTTTGTATAACAGCTGGAAGCCGAAAAAACACTCAATTTGTTATTGATGTAAAAATAATATAATAATTGAAAATGAATGCTCTAGTAGTTACCTGGGAAACGATGTGAAATCTCTGCGAAATTTCAAAACAGTTGGCCCAGAGGATTTTGATTTATGATGTATACCACGTATTTGGACCGCACGCGCACGAAATATTCACTATCGCTGGCTCAATTTTGAAATTTTGTGGTGACATTTTGCGAATATATTCATGTAAGAAATTATTATATAAACATTAACTGAATGAACAAACACTCTCTATATCGCCACAAAATTATAATACAGTTTCGTGGCCAAAAACATTATCAAACCCTACAAAACCCTTGAAATTTATCCCTTGAAGGTTAATGTTGAATGCGTATGACACTGGACATCTGTTCTGTTCTGTTTTGTTCCAACCCTTACACAGCCAGTATTGAAAACCATCCTGAAAAACACTGAACTTATTCTGTAGTTTTTTATATTGTAACGACATATAATTAGCAAGGGACTGGAAGCTGAAGTATTTTTCAAATATTAGGAGCCATAGTACTCAAGGAAGAGCAAGTTCAAATACTTGTAAGAAAGTTTAGAATCCACGCTTTTAGGGTCAATGAGCAAGCTTAGAGTTTCCCGGCTACTTAACTCTTTGTCTTCTGCAACGCAGAAGTCAGGATCTTTTGGCATTAAATGCGAATCACCTGAGTCTGCGGCATGTCCGGACAAGCGTAAAGTCAATTTAATGACTTATGCTGTCGGAACCGACAAAAAGTTAAGCCACGGAAAACTTCCACCCTATTCTGTAGTGTTATTCTTGTCAATACTAATATTAGAAGAATATTTTCATATGTAGCAAATATTAAAACGGCCATCCCTACTGTGCAGAGTTGGGTTTGAAGATGTTTCAAAATTAGATAGCGATTGAATTATCCATTCAATGAAAAATTTAATGAACGAATTGTTTTGAATCTTAGAGGAGGAAAAAACGACCGACCGTTTCAGTTTTAGGGGCATATAATAAATCGTTGGGAGTGACTTGGCTAAGAAGGTTAATGTCACTCCTTTGGTCCATTGGGACGGGACAAAAGTATTTTCACATTGCCCTGGCTAATAAGCCTAGATTTTAGCGCCTTTATTCGCTCTTCAATGCGTATGACTCTGGATATCAGAACAAAAAATAAACTAATGTACCATTTTCCATAATTCATTTATTAGTAAATAAAAGATGTAGATTAAACAAGTTCTGTCATCAATCTAACAAAGATCGAAGAATTTCTAGCTATACAGTGTGTCATTTTTCTAACTCTGCTTCGAGCACCATGATGACTTCGGGCCACAAAACTTTATTCATTTTGAGGAGCATGATATCTTTTATCATTTTGTCCCCAAGCCGCGTTCTTGAATCTGTAATTAGGAGTTTCAACTGACTAAATAATCTTTCTACAGTAACTTGTGTAGAGGGAATCGAAAGCAGTGCCATGGCAATGCGGTACAAGCGAGGATTGGAAACTTTTCGCTGTTTCCAATATTTGAATATATCGAAATAATCAGATGTTGGGGAATGTGCACTAGTTGATGGTAGTGCAAGGGCATTAGTGACTTCTTTTGCTGAAAATGCAGTGATGGGAACCTTCGGGCGAGTTTCCAATTTGATTATCTCCGTTATGAAGGAATCTGAACTGTTTGTTGATGGACTCAGAGTGACAGTTTCTTCCTGAAATAAGTTCGTGAGATACTCCTCAACGAAGTCATCAGAAGTCTTTTCATCATTCCGGTCACTGCATTTTTCTTCATTTAGGCCTGCAAGGTCGTTCAGTCGAATATTGAACGACATGAGGTATTTCTGAAACCAAAAAAAAACAATTTTAAAATATCTCCAAATATGCGCAGCGTTCGTTAGAACCAACCTGTATTTCGATTTTTTCATCGGCACTGAGACGATTCGACCCAAGGAAATTGAATCTAGGGTCAATGTATAAACATGCTTTAAAAGGCATGCTGGTACGTAGTATCTTCGATCGTTTGTCCATAGCAACGAGCAATTTTCTGGCTAAGACATTGTTTTGCGATTGATTGACTGCGTTCAACTGTGCTTGGCACAGTAGCCAATCTGCGTAGAATTGCGATACTGGCACATGATCTTTCTGCGATCTCAATGTTAGGTAGAACAACGGCTCAAAGGCATCACAAAACTTATTTATGAAAGACCATTGCCGAGAGAAATCTGAAAAATAATTTATATATTAGTTATACGATACATACTGCTTGAAAAACTAAATAACTAAAATTGTTGATGTACAACCATTTCGATTCTTTACCTTAATCTTAGAAAAATACAAATTCTTACCAATATCCGGATCATTGGTTTGAAGAAGCGCCAAAAATGGTGTACCTTCTAGTTCCTTGAGGTATCGCAGTAATATGTACCATATATTCCACCTTGTTTCACAAACCTTCGGTGGTAGAGCAGTTTTATGGAACATGAACATTTGGCGATTGGCTTTCTTGTGCATTCTGAGGCATTTTTTGTTGATGTTCGAGAGGCGAGTTTTGTACTCTCGCAAGACGTCCCATACAGCCAATTGAGCTGTATGGGCTCCACATCTTACACTTTCCAGGATGTCGATGTTAATCATCTTATCATCTTCGCCATCTTCACACAGTTCATCGTCGTATTCGGTTCGAGATAAATCTTCAACGAAGTCGTCATTTTCAGGTACCATCTGTAATTCGCATTCTAAAATGTCTTCCTCATCTCTAACAAAGGTTTCAGTCAGTTCCGGTGTTTCGATATTCTCCGAATCACAAGAGTTCGCAACAAGTGAATATTCTTTGCGAAGAATACTACCGAGGGAGCCCTCTAGGGTATCTCCCAACAGTCGTTTCATGTACCGAACTGCGGCCAATATATTTTGACCATTGTCGCTGGTGATAGCCACAATTTGCGAATATTCAATCCCAAAAACCTTGATCTCATCCATAATTACTCGTTGTAGATTCTCTTGCGTCTGTCTTTCAGGCATTTCGTGAGCAGCTGAATTAAAATAAATTGAAACATGATTTTAATACTGATTAAAGTCTTAAGGCGTAAACACAATAAGCTGCGTTGCGGCAAATGCGGCAAGGACTAAAGTCGCTGCCGCAGTGAATGCGGCAAGAAGATATTTAGCAATTGCTCAACCACAAACTTTGAAGCTACAGCGATGGTTTATACATTATTATACATCAATAGATTGCAAATAATAAAGACTACATGTTTTTTTTTTGTTTTTATTAACGACATTTAAACCAAAAGGGTGCATTCATTTCGGGAATATAGACTACAGTTTATAAATGAAAGTCTTGTGAAATTCATTTAAAGTACTAAACAAACTACACAGAGAAATTCAGCAATTTCATTTATTCAGTCAATATTTATATTTAAATCGATGGCATACACATTTTTCTACATCAAACAATGACAATGGATGCAGGTAAAAGTTTCTGATTTTTTTTCGTTAAAAATTCATTGGATGTTATATTGTAGAATTGCAGAATAAATGAGATTTCTCACACTGAAAATATTGTTCCAGTAAATCTCTAAACATGACTGCTCTTAAAACTATTGTTTGCTCAAATAGTACTGGCAAGAAAAAATATTTCCAACAAACCCAGACGACAGTTAAAAATGTTACGATTGTCTGTATGAATACATTAACCATATTCAGTGTTCAAGTAAAGAAAAACTTGTAGTTAAAATGATCCTTTCATCCTTTTCAATTTTGCTACACATCAACACAATAATATTTTTTTACTATGACTAAGGTAAGATTGAAATTATAATTTCCACAATTTTCAACTAATCAACTATGGTAGAAAGTTAATAACTTCAAATTTTAGACATCTTAGAAAAGGTTTGTGCCAAAATGGTAGATGATGAATTTGAGAACAAGCATATTTTAACAAAAAGCGAAATGAAAATCCATCTAAAAATTAATATTTCGAAATCAGGCTTACAAATTCTTTAGAATTTATTTACTTTCGTCATCTATACCTGCAAGTTTTGTGGTATTTGACATTTCAAGCATTTCTATTGGTATGTGAGGTTCTTATGGACGATTCAGGAGATTCCAGAACCAGTTTTCCGGGACACCCCATGGGCCGCAGATGCTTCTGTCAAACGGAATTTATTCACGGGTATATCTTAACGTTTCTTCGGAAAATGAAATAAACATAAATGTATATAAAATGACGTTTACAATAATGAAATCACAAAGAACCACTATTATAAAAAACTACAATCGATAAAAATGAATATAAAAATTGTATAAGACACCAAATGGATCTCAACGTCCGTCGTGATTCCATACATGGAATAATACCATACATCGTAAATCAAGATTTTCAAAAATTACTGATTATAGTAAGAAATACCACGTGCGTTCAAAAACGGGCATGTTATATAGTAAACACCAATAAAAAATTTCATTAAAGTTACCATGGAACATTGATATGATACACCATTTTCTGTCTAAAAAGAATATTTGTTGTACAAAATTTATGTGGTGCATTATATTACATTTAACCCTTAAAATAGTAACATTATCATACTTGTTTTTTCAATGTTCTGTTTTGATATTTCTATGAGATTTTGGTGTGTGTATTTCTAATGAATTTCAAGCATATTCGTAAACTGAAGCCTACATAATTTGGAAACGTCTGTTGTACAAAAATGTATATGTTATTGCTTTGAATTTAAAGTTATTAGCTGAACAACATATATTTCTGAAATTCTACGATTCCTATCATTTGTTGGAAAAGATACAATAAATTTCAAAAGAGTTTCCCTTAATAATTGTAGCCTACATAAATTGCAATGGTTCGAAGTACAAAAATATGTATGTCATCGCATTGAATTCAAAATAAGTGAAATTTCTGAATTTCTTCATATTTCTATTTTTTAAGCATTTCCAATGACTTTCAAAAAATATTTTACCACGAATAGTAGCCTACATTAATTGCAACAGAATAATCTCTGAAAATAATGTGCCTTCCTCTTGAATTCCCAGTTATACGATAAATAAATCCACGCACGTCTGCCGAACGCGCTTGCCGCATTCTTGTTGAGAAATTTTAAACCCTGCAGCCGCCGCAACGAGCCGCATCACAGTCTTTGTGGGTACACGCATCCAATCGAAATGGTTTAAACAAAATTGCCGCGCCGTATCGTGCCGCACCGCATTGATTATGTTCGGGCCTTTACACGGAAGTGATTTGCGCCACCAGTGGTAATTGAGCCATTGAACAATGTTCTGAAGTTAAACATCACAATATGCAAGGTGTTTCTTTCAGCATTGCAAACCTTTGGGAGATGAAAAAGTATTATATTTTGTGGAAAAACTTCACCATTACTATTAACCATCAAACGTTAAAGGGTTATTAGACTTTACCTGTTATTTTCTTATACAAACGGAAATACGAAACGAAAGATGATGATGATGTGAATTGAGAACTTTCGCTTCGTATTTCCGTTTTTCTTAAAAAAAAACCTGCACAAAAAGTTCAACAAATATACTATTTTCAATATATAGATACATAAAAAGCTGGTGGTTGGTCCGTTGGTGTTATTATTCCATATATTTAATTACATAATATGATAAATTTTACTTACCTAAATGCATTATCTGTACAATGCCGTCGTCATCCGTAAAAGTCAAGTTTATGCCAAAAATCGACTTCGAATGCCGGGTTGCTGCATCTACTTTAAGGCAAATTGGCTTTTGGTAAAACTTACCGGCCATTGTATGCCGCATAATGTCAGCAGCACGGTGAATGAGGGTTGGAAGTGTGTTCCTTGAAATTTTTAAATCGCATGCATTCCACAAAGGACCCAATAGCAACTGAACACCTTCCCATTCCGGGAATCGAATCGAGAGGTTGTTCTCTGTTATCATTTGCAATGTGCCTAAAAGCACATTACTTCTGGTGGTTTCCACCTGCACCTTAGACGCCGACTTTGGTCGCTTTTTGGTATTTTGCGGCTGATCACTACCTTCGCTCACTAAGTTTAACCGATGCGCCACTTCCGCGTGACAGGATATAAAGTGACGCTTAAAATTGCCCGGATTGAAATTTTTTTGTTCGTATACACATTTCCTTTCAGCATCGATATCCGCGAGACATCTATATTTTTTGCCTCCAGCGGAATCGTTCACTTCTTCCACTGCATCACTTATTTTTCTCTTCAAACTTCCGCGTACGTTCGCATTCATGCTTGCATCTGGTTTCACTCGCGGCGAGTCTTACAATGACTCGTCTTGAGTCGTCATTGGCAGGTGCACTCGTCTATGATTCCACCAGTTCGTAAAAATACAAGAGAGTGGAATAGGAACGAATGGAAGACGGCACGAACAGCAAGAACGCTCATCGTACACAGGTCGCTCACGGCCGCTCGTATTAAGCATAGCGGTTGCTTCATTCGCAGTGCATGTTTTGCTCCCTTCGTTCTCAGATTATTCGAAGGTGGTGAATGTTTTTGAGTCCAACGACGCGAATAACAGCAACCTTGAGCAGGATCATTGAGTTTGAATGAGGCGGTGAGGTTTTGATTGAATATACCGAAGCCAGTGGAGCCGTCGAGGCTTGACCCGTCGGTGTAAAACATCTTGTTGCAGTCGACTTCTCGAAATTTACTATGAAAGATGCTTGGGATCACTTGCGGGCGTATGTGATCCGGGATTCCACGAATCTCGTCTTTCATGGATGTGTCAAAGAAAACAGTTGAATCAGAAGCATGAAAGAGATTGACACGGTTGGGATAGTATGAAGAAGGATTGATATTTTGTGCCATGTAATCGAAGTACAAGGACATAAATCGGGTTTGAGAATTGAGCTCGATAAGCCTTTCGAAATTTGCAATTACTAACGGGTTCAAGATATCGCATCGGATGAGCAATCGATAGGAGAGTTCCCAAAATCGATTTTTCAGCGGAAGGACGCCCGCCAGCACTTCTAAACTCATCGTATGTGTCGAGTGCATACAACCCAAAGCAATACGCAAACAACAATATTGGATTCGCTCTAGTTTGATGAAATGTATGTTCGCAGCGGAGCGGAAACAGAAACTCCCGTACTCCATCACCGACAATATTGTTGTTTGGTACAGCCTGATCAGGTCTCCTGGGTGGGCACCCCACCATGTTCCGGTTATTGTACGGAGAAAGTTGATCCTTTGCTGGCACTTATGTTTCAGATACCTAATGTGACATCCCCAGGTTCCTTTAGAGTCGAACCAGACCCCGAGATATTTGAAAGTTGAAACCTGAGCAATAGTTTGATCCATTAATTGAAGCTGTAGTTGCGCTGGTTCACGCTTCCTTGAAAATACGACTAGCTCAGTTTTCTCCGTGGAGAACTCGATACCTAGCTGGAGGGCCCAAGCAGACAAATTGTCCAAGGTATCTTGCAATGGTCCTTGCAGATCGACGGCTTTGGGACCTGTAATAGAGACCACACCGTCATCTGCAAGCTGCCTTAGCGTGCAGGAATTGACAAGACATTCGTCAATGTCATTCACGTAAAAGTTATAGAGAAGGGGGCTTAGACATGAGCCCTGGGGAAGACCCATGTAGCTAATTCGTGATGTCGATAAATCACCATGCGAAAAATGCATATGTTTTTCAGACAGCAAGTTTAGCAAAAAGTTGTTTAGAGTCGGTGAAAGACCATGCTGGTGCAGCTTCTCAGAAAGAATTTTGATAGAAACTGAGTCAAAAGCCCCCTTTATATCTAGGAAAACTGATGCCATCTGCTCTTTGCTAGCATAAGCCATTTGAATTTCTGTTGAGAGCAACGCAAGACAATCGTTCGTCCCTTTGCCTTTGCGGAAACCAAATTGTGTATCTGACAGTAAGCCATTTGCTTCAACCCAATTATCGAGGCGAAACAAGATCATTTTCTCGAACAACTTTCGAATACAGGACAGCATCGCAATCGGTCGATACGAGTTGTGGTCGGAGGCTGGTTTTCCTGGTTTTTGAATGGCAATGACCTTCACTTGCCTCCAGTCATGAGGGACAATATTACCCTCAAGAAACTTATTAAATAAATTCAACAAGCGTCTCTTGGCAGAGTCTGGCAGATTCTTTAACAAGTTAAATTTGATTCTGTCTGGCCCTGGGGCTTTATTGTTACATGATAAGAGAGCAAGTGAGAACTCCACCATCGAAAACGGTGTTTCGTTCGCGTTATTGTGAGGGGACGCGGCGCGGTAGATCTTCTGTGCCGGGGCGGAATCCGGACAAACCTTCTTGGCAAAATCGAATATCCAACGGTTTGAATATTCCACGCTCTCATTGGTACTGTTTCGGTTTCGTAAGCGCCGGGCCGTACTCCAAAGAGTGCTCATCGATGTTTCTCTCGTTAGTCCGTCGACGAACCGGCGCCAGTAGCTACGTTTTTTGGCTTTTATCAAACTCTTCATGCGCGTTTCCGCCATCGCGTACTGTCGGTAGCTAGCTGGCAGCCCGTCGTCCCGGAAGGTCTTATACGCAGCGGCCTTCTCCGCGTACACGTCTGAGCACTCTTTGTCCCACCATGGATTGGGAGGACGCCCGCGTGAGTTCGCGTCTGGTACGCGTTTAGTCTGAGCTTGAATCGCGGTATCGATAATCAAGCCAGCCAGGAACCCGTACTCTTCCTCCGGAGGAAGCTCTTGTGTCGATTCTACTTTTTCGGATATAGCAGACGCGTAGCTCTTCCAATCAATATTTCGTGTGAGGTCATACGAAACATTAATTGTATTCGGTGGCCCTGAACCGTTAGCAATATTAATTACGATTGGCAGATGGTCGCTGCCGTGGGGATCAGAGACTACCTTCCACATGCAATCTAACCGCAGTGATGTCGAGCAGAGGGACAGGTCTAAGGCGCTCGGACGCGCTGGAGGGCCAGGAATCCGTGTCATTTCACCCGTATTCAAAATGGTCATATTGAAGTTGTCGCAAAGCTCATGGATTAGTGTAGATCGATTATCGTCATGAAGGCAACCCCATGCCGTGCCGTGGGAGTTGAAGTCACCTAAAACTAGCCTCGGTGCGGGGAGGAGTTCCGCAATATCGCAAAGCCGTCGGTGGCTAACTGAGACTCTAGGGGGGATGTAGGTGGAAGCAATACAAAGGTCTTTGCCTTTAATTCTGGTTTGGCAAGCGACAACTTCAATGCCTGGTGTCGAGGGGAGGTCGATACGATTGAAAGAATAGCACTTTTTGATCCCCAAAAGTACTCCTCCGTAAGAGTCTTCTCGATCCAAGCGAATAATATTAAAATCGTGGAAGTGTAGGGTTATTTCTGAAGTGAGCCATGTCTCGCATAGGGCAAATGCATCGCATTTCAAATTATTTAGTAAGATTTTAAACGAATCGATTTTCGGGATAATGCTTCTGCAATTCCACTGTAGAACAGTGATTAAATCCTTGACCTCGTTCGATGAATTAGCCATCGAAGGATACAATCGCTGAGAGAAGGGGCCATTTCGCAGTGAACTGCAACAAAAATGTTTTTACTGCGGGGAGAAAGCTTATCAAGATACTTTTAAGGGGGTCAGAAATGTTTAACGCTGTAAGAATACGGTCCACAATGTCAGATAAATTTATTAAGCCAGCACTGTTTTCTTTCTCTGGCTGAGATATGGGAACACTTGGGGTTTTTGATGTTCCTGGAAGTGCTGGGAACTCCTTTTCTGAGCTCAGGTTACTGAGACCGGGAGCGACTTGCTTCGGTTTTGCACCAGTACTTCCTTGAGTAGTTATTTTAGGGGGACCATGAAGAGACACCTTCTGGCCTTTACGACGAAGCTTGGAAAAGGAAATGTTCTTCCTTTTTCTACTACTTTTAGGCACAGCAGAAGATGTTCCCTCCTGGGGTTCATCACAGTCGCCTTCGTCAGTAGACAAGTTGGTAAAGATGTTCGTAGAGACAGGTGGCGTAGCTATCTTAAGCATTTCTGCAAAAGATCGCTTAGAGCGTCCCTGAAGGGAACGCTTAAGATTTTCCTCGCGCTGTTTGTACGCGGGACATGAAGGGAGATCATGTGGGTTTCCCCCACAGTAGAGGCACTTTTCGACATCTCTACCACAGGAATCATCCGCATGATTCCCACCGCATTTCCCACAGCGGGCTTTATTGCTACAATGGGAGGCTGTGTGTCCCAATTGTTTGCAATTAGTACAGTTCATGACCCGCGGCACAAAGAGGCGAACAGGTAGACGAACCTTGTCAAAGAGAAGGTAGTTGGGTAGAGCAGAACCGGCGAAGGTCACTCGATAAGAGTTTGAGTTGACGTATGTTTTCTTCCCGTCAGCTGCGACTGATGCTGAATGCAAACGTTTGCATTCCAGTATCTTCACTGGCTTAAGCATGGGGTCTTTGAAACAGCCAGTCCCATATTTTAGCAGGTCCTCGCAATTCAGACTCGAATCGGAAACGACCCCACTGACTTCAACCCTGCTAGCTGGAATATACACCCTGTACTCCCTCGTAAAGGGCTCGTATCCAGCAATATCGTTTGCCTGAGTTGAACTGTTAACCACCACCCGAAGCTTATCAGGCCGAATTTTCGATATTTCTGTCACGGCCGAATACCGATCCGTCAGAACTCGAGAAATCTGCAACAGATTCAAACACTTTTTTTCTTTGGTCCGAAAGAAGATCACAAATGGCCCGGTGGCCGAGCTCGGATATACTTTGAGCCGGGGAGCCGATTTTATTTCGACGTCCATCTCACCTTGAGATGAACCACCGTCAGGGGAAGTCAAGTCAGACTAGGAGTATTTGCTCCAAATTCGAGCCAAATCGAACAAGTTGGAGTTTATATGGGATTTTTTGACAATTTGGAAAAAGTGCACTAACTTGCATTTTCGTCTCTAGGTGGCACTGTATGTATCAGCTCATCACTGTAAGTGAAAGTAAGAAAATTATTTTACTGTTTACAACTGTTCGAAATTATCTCAGTTGGATTGGTTTTTAGAGGTTTTCGGGTGCTTCAGTAAAGACGCGTGCTTTCATTATAAAGCGTTAATTTTTACTGTAGTGATCAAAAAAAATTCTTATTTTTTATTCTTTCTCCTCTCTCTCAGAACTCGTGCCGAAGGGCTGGTTTGACTGTTGTTGTGCGCTGCATCATTCTCCCCCCGTTGAATCCCTCCGAATTAACCGAAGGAAGCGTGCAGATCTCTGTTTCAGCTCGCCGAAATTCCGATGTCGCCGTCTTATCGGTTACCATCCGTACGATTCCATCAGGTCCAGGATGAATTGCCACGATACGTCCTATGCGCCAGTGGTGAGGCGTGGCATTGTTGTTCTTCAGTACCACCATTTCACCGATCTCAATCTGCGTCACTTCTCTATGCCATCTGGGTTGTGATTGTAGGTGGTGCAGGTATTCGACCGACCAGCGATTCCAGGAATGTTCCTTCTTCAGTTGTACATGTTACCAACGACTGAGTCGGCCAACTTTCACTTCATAATAGGATGGCTCTGGAATACTTAATGCCGGTCTCTGAATAAGAAAATGAGATGGCGTTAGCACTTCAACATCGTTTCGGTCGTTTGAAACTGGAATTAGTGGTCGGCTATTCAGGATTGGTTCACACTGCGTGAGGTAAGTCATCATTTCCTCGAAAGTTAGTTTGGTTAAAGTGCCATTGTATTCCCTTCGAAACACAGAAATCCTTTAATTTCCTTTGTTATCTTCGAAAAGTTTGCGAAGAGCTGCTAATTCATGATCAGCACCAACGAACGTAGTACCATTATCGGAATACAAATTGGCCACTATACCTCGTCGACTGATAAACCGCTGTAGAGCAGCGATGACATTTGCTGCCGTTAAATTCGAAATCACTTCCAGATGGATGGTCTTGGTAGCGATTCATATAAATACACATATGTAAGCCTTGTACACTACGGTCTTCAGCCTTCAGATATTTAGGGACCGCATAGTCGATACCGGTGTTCCAAAATACAGGCGATGGAGTTATTCTGTAATTTGGTAAATTTCCCATGAACTGACTCACTGAATGAGGGTTGTGTCGACAGCACACGTGGCATTTGGAAATGATTCGCTTGATCAACATGCCTGCGTTCACAGGCCAAAATCGTTCACGAACAATGGATAATAATCCTCGCTGTCCGACGTGAAAATAATGGTTTTCATGCAACTGTCCAAGGAGAGTATTCGTCACATGGTGCTTCTCAGGCAGCAGGATTTGTTGCCTTCCGTCGTACGGAATCTGTGAATATTTAAGTCGGCCTCCAACTCTGATCAGCCCGACCGTTCCGATAAATGGGGTCAATTTTTTGGTTCAGTGTATTTTCACCGATTAGTTGTTTGTGTTGATCGCTCCAGTTATTTTTTAAATATTTGACGTCATTTGTGCCGTTTAATCATCGTTTATCGTATCAGTCGATTCTAAATTTTGTTTGCGCCCTTGATATTGTGAAGTTTTTCTGTAAATTTTGTTTTTGTGTCGTGAAAAATCCAGTGAAAATCAAGATTGTTTACATCACCGAACCTGTGTGTAATTACCCACAAAAAATCACGCGCTCACTTCGCCACCTGCACGCGGGTAGAGGAAAGTATTTCCCACATCACAACTTGGCGCACAGTGAGACGAAAACGAAAAGTCGGATCTAGGGCGGGTAGAAAATCGGCATTATGACAAGTGCATGAGATCACTGCGCGAAAACCGTCAAACCGGACGATGACTTTATCGAATGCATGGGATTTTGCAAAAATGTGGTGCAAAAACTTCAGGAAAACCAAAATTTATTTTGGATGTGCAATGAATGTGTCAAGTTGATGAAGTTTGCTCGCTTTCGCGACACCGTTTCCTCGCTTGGATGTGTTATCGCTGCTATCGCTGGGAAAACGGATAACGTCTGTGCTGAACTAAAGGCAGAGTTATCAAAAAATAACCAGCAAATTTCGCACCTCGCCAGAAAGGTTTCATCAGCCACTCCAGTCCGGCCAAATTCCGGTACCTCTCGACCACCTCAGAAACGTCCTCGCGAGGATGGCCCTGATCCGAGCAGTATTCTTGTCGGCGGTCGAAAGATAGTCGATAATAGCAACATTCTCACGGTTCCACCTCCCACTCCGTTGCTCTGGATGTATCTTTCCCGCTTTCATCCCAGCGTTAGCAAGGAGACTGTCGAAAAAATGTCCAAAGAAGGACTAAACTGCAACGAGGAAATAAAGGTTATTCGGCTTGTTAAAAAAGGCATAGACGTCAGTACTCTGAACTTCATAACCTTCAAAGTTGGAGTTCACCCAAAGTACCGTGAAACAGCTCTTAACCCTGACACATGGCCGCAAGGCATATTGTTCAGGGAATTTGAGGATAGCCGTACCCAGAACATTTGGTGCCCATCGACTGATTTTTCTTCGCCCTCGGAAGCCGCATGTATTCTCCCGGCCCATCAACCCTACAGAGGACTCTGCAACGATTGGCCATGCCACTATACCAAGCTACACCGCCATTGTGAAGGAGTGTCGATGCTGATCGCATACTGGGACGCAACGCAGTTGGTACAATGGAAGCCCTCGATCCCCCCGCCACAGTCGTGCACTTGCAGCCAGCGATCATCAGTCGTCCCGGTCCTGTATGTGTGGGTGGAGAAGGGGTCTTCCAAGCCGCCTTTCTCGGCAAGTATTATACAAATTGTAACGATACAACGGTTGAACCGATTCACGCTTCTAGTTCATCGTCCAACTCTCGCCGTAAGTTACTACCGTTCCGTTCCTGCCCTCCGCATCGCACCATCGGGGTTCAACGTATACTGGGACGCACCGCAGTTGGCACTATGGAAGTCCTCGATCCCCCCGCCACAGTCGTGCACTTGCAGCCAGCGATCATCAGTCGTCCCGGTCCTGTGTGGGGGATGGGTGAAAGGGTCTTCCAACCCGCCACAAATGGCAAGTATACATCTGATCCGAACACTTCAAGCGCTGATGTATTCTTCGCTTCCAGTAATTTGCCTTTTGCTCTAACATCTTGTGACCAGATGTCAACCATTTCTTTCGCCGATGATGATCGTCACATTCTGGGGCGCGATGCAGTTGATTCGCTCTCTGCAGAACCTGATCCGTCATCCAATAACAGAGATTTACTACCAGAATGTTGGTGGCTTAAATTCATCAACGGATGGATTGGATATCAAAAAGTCTGCGCTTATCAACAATGCCAGTTGTATCTTGGACAAATACAGTACCGCAACTCTTCGGCAAATTAATAATATCATCAACGAGAATGGACGTACATTGGACTTGTGCTTTGTAAGTGCCCGGGACTACGCTCCGTACTGCTGCTCCGCTTCGACACCTTTAGTCCAGCATGTGCGCCATCCCCCACTACATCTTGTTCTCGCTGGTAACCTAGGAGTGAATTTTGAAGACGTCTCAAGCTCTATCGTCTACGATTTTAAAAACGCTGACTACGACAGCATCGTTAGCACGCTGTTGGATATAAACTGGGACGAAAATCTTAACAATGATGACGTGAACGAAGCAGCGATAACGTTTTCTAATATTCTTAACTACCTAATCAACCGTCATGTGCCAAAACGAACAGTCAGCACAAATCAACACCCTCCCTGGCAATTAACAGTGCTTAGACGATTAAAAACTGCCAAACGAATCGCATTTTAAAAAATCTCGAAGCATACGACACTTGCATTACGAAACCACTACTTTCAATTTAACGACGAATACAAACAGCAAAGCCTTTTTTAGATACCAGCGAAACGTCGAACGTCAACTGAAATCCAAGCCCAAGTCGTTTTGGAAATATGTGAACGAGCAGCGAAAAGAATTCGGGTTACCATCTTGTATGTCATTAAATGGAGTTTAAGGCACCGCGACACTAAGGAAATTTGCCAATTGTTTTCCGACAAATTTTCAAGCGTTTTTTTCCGACGAGAGCATTTCCCCACAACAAGTCGCTGCCGCTTCAAATCTAACTCCTTCTCTAGGACGAACCATCAACCGAATTTGTGTCGATAATACTGCCATTCTTGCAGTAAATTCCAAGCTGAAAGCATCTAGTTCCCCGGGCCCAGATCGCGTTCCCTAGATTTTTGTCAAAAAGTGCATCAGCGGACTTCTTGAACCGCTTCACTCAATACTGGAACATTCCCTTCCTGCTGGAAAGCAGCGCACATGTTTCCAGTTCACAAAAAAGGAAACAAATTGAACATTGACAATTATCGGGGAATCTCGTGTTTAAGTGCAGTATCAAAACTATTCGAGCTGGTTGTCTTAGACCCTATTTTCTTTCACTGCAAACACTACATTGCAGACGACCAACGCGGTTTTATGCCTAAACGATCGACAACGACTAACCTGCTCTCGTTCACAACATATGTACTCGATGGATTCCCTGACGGATTGCAAACCGATGCTATTTACATGGATTTATCTGCGGCCTTCGACAAAATCAATCATGATATTGCAATAGCGAAGCTGGACAAACTCGATGGAAGGCAACTCCAAATCAGCATTAAGGACTGTCTATCTACACCATTCTTCGCTAGATCCGGCATCCCACAAGGAAGCCATCTCGGTCTAGTGTTATTCCTCCTCTACTTTAATGACGTCAACATCAAATTACAAGGACCCCGCCTTTCTTTTGCCGACGACATGATAAATACGGGATAAAACCGATACCGAGTTTCTTCAGAGTGAATTGGAGAGTTGTAGTATGTGGTGTGATCTAAACAGAATGGTTTTAAACCCGAGCAAATGCTCCATCGTTACGTTCACGCGGAAACGCCATCCGATTCAGTTTAACTACCATCTCTTCGACTCGAGTATTCCAAGAGACTCTAACGTCAAGGATCTCGGAGTCATCATGGATTCGGCACTAACGTTCAAATCGCATACATCATCCATTGTGGATAAGGCATCAAGACAGCTTGGGTTCATCTTCCGAATAGCGAAAAACTTTAAGGACGTATACTGTTTAAAATCTCTCTATTGCGCGCTGGTCCGCTCAACACTGGAATATTGTTCTGCCGTTTGGAACCCTTACTACCAGAACGGTGTCGACAGAATCGAGGCCGTCCAGCGCCGGTTCATACGCTTTGCACTCCGACATCTTCCTTGGCAAAACAGAGTTCAGCTGCCGAGCTACGAAAACCGTTGTCAGTTAATACAGCTCGATACTCTAACCATCCGGAGGGACTGCTCTCGAGCTCTGTTCGTCTCGGACTTACTGTCTGCCAGGGTGGATTGCCCTATAATCCTCGGACGCCTCGATCTTCAAGCTCGCGTTCGAGCTCTGCGCAATAACTCTCTTCTGCGAGTTCCGTTCAGGAGAACTAACTATAGGCGTCAGTGCGCTGTTACCGGACTCCAGCGTGTGTTTAACAGTGTGGCGACGGCGTTTGACTTCAACCTGACAAGGAATTCGATAAAAACTAAAATAATGCGTATTCTGAAATGTAATTAGTTTAAGTAACCACCATTGGGGCCAAGGGTGACGGTACAACAAATAAACAAAATCAAAACAGTAGAAAAAAAGCATTTTAATGGCAGTGCAGTAAAGCAACCGAATATTTGGTTAAAAACGAATTTTAGATACCAATCTAGCGGCTTTTAAATATCAACACCATCGAATTTTACTTGGTGAGCGGGCATGTAGACACAGTAGATCTTTATGAAATAATTGTCGTCAATAATGTCACTTTCCAGATATCTGGCACGGTTGAATATTTCTGTCTAAGCTTTTCTGAACTCTTTCGAATACTTAACGGATTACCTTTGTAGCTAAATTTGATCGAGTCGCATTCCTTGAGAGTTCGGTCTCTCACGCTCGAGCTCGCCTTTGCAAACAAGGCCGTTGAGAGCCCACCCCAGACGGTCCCTGTGGCTTGACCAGGGGCATTGTCGAGGTCCGTCTGACTGAGAAGTAACAAATCTGCTGCTCTTAAAAGTTTTTAAGTATCCTTTTCGCCATTTGATATCGGTGGCATCTATCCATACATCGAGAAAGATAGGTGACCACATTTTTGCTGCACCATCGCCTGACTCGTCTTTCCCTTTCTTATACCTTCCATAATTTCTGTTACTTGAACTTTTCACTTCACGCGAAGCTCTAGGCCATGCCATGAATGAACACACTTGAAAAATAGATCCTGCTGGCGGTAAAATGGATCCTGAAATGACATTGTTTGGGCCTAGGGGTGGTCCTTGGTGTGGAAATTTACAGCTTGCTGTTGGTGGCTGGCGATATTAAGACTTGTCTGCAGACAAATAAAACTCTTGGATGGACCACTCAAAACAAACCGCAAACAACTTTAGCGGACTGTATGTTGGAAACCACTCGCTAACTGGATGTGATTTATTGGAAGGGAAAACACTTTTTGCACTTTACTCTTTTATTTTCACTCTTCACTTGTTGGATTAAAACTTACACTGATGTGCGCTGAGCGCACTTATTTATATCAATCACCACGCATTCTAGGAACTCGTGGATCATCCGCGATGCCATGTCACACATCGATTACCTGTCATCTACTTCCCACGTCATTCGATTGTATTGTTAGTTCACTCACGCTCGCTGACGATGATGCAATACCGCACCGCATGTACTGCTGCTGCTGCTATTATTGCATTTGTCAAGTATTTTATGAAAAATTATCGTGTCTACATCCATCCACCAAGTAAAAATCGACGGAGTTGCTATTTAAAAGACACTCTTGGCAAAATATTCGGCTGAATTACTGAACAGCCATTAAAATGCTTTTTTGATGCTATTGTCCATTCACCTTATTTGAATCCGCGGTTTGGTGCGCTTTTAGATACAATTACTTTTTAGTGGCGCTACTTTCTTCGACCTTGAAGCTGGTAGATACTAGAAACAACATCAACAAAGTATTCCCCCTGTGTACATTAGCCTTATGCTAATGTATGGTTTCCTCATCTTCTCCTTTGAACTTCAAGGCTTCTTCCTCTCAGGACGTCTTCTTTTCACATTCGCCAGGAAATCACAATTCTCACCATTTGAAGCAATTCGCGCGGATCGTGCGTAAAAATATGTACTAAATCGGTGTTCATTTTTTGTAGTAAAATGTTAGCAAATCAAAACCAGACGTGACGCCACAAACTAATTATTTCGGCACATAGCGAATAATGGAAACTAATCAGAACTTCGCTTCTGCAACATTCTTAAAAAATCATATTTCCCATTCGTTGTAAAGATTTTGCAATTTAAAACAAGATCGTTGTAATTATTTTCGACCCGCTACGGTTACGGCACAGATAACAGACGTTTAGGCTCGATTTGAATCGTGTGTCAATACCCGCTACTGAAATTCCAAATAAATCAGACATCTGTTACACGTTTGGCAAACGTTTGTAGATGGCGCAGTGATCGATACATCGCAGTTAGAATGCAGCTGTCAAACACGTGTAGCAAACAGTTGCGCAGATGGCAATAGTGAAACACAAATTTCCAACGTTTATCAATTTGAAAGTTTACACAGGTTTTTGAAGAAATTTTGTTCTAGCCTAAGGGTGCGTTTACGTAGCGATGTGCATGCATGCATTTTGCGATGCAAGCATGTAACGCACATCCAAAAACAAAAACAGAATTTTCCGCAGTGTATAGCTTTGTTGACAAATGCTTTCGTGCAGTTTTTTTTGTTTTTTTTTCTTTTGCTGTGTCAATCGCTCGCAAGTTTTTTTTTGTTATGTGATGTGTTTTATTTGTTGACTGCTGTTATCTGCCTGTAAAATAAAAAATGTTCAATTTAAATAATTTTCCTGAAACAAAGCTGCATTCTAGAGGGTAAGTGGCTTTTTACATCCCTAAACAGAGATTATTACTTAATCTTTTTGTCATCAGCTCCCTGGAATATCGAAAAGAGTCGCTTCCTGAACCCCCATCGGCTACAATCCGATTTGCAAGGCGAACAAAGTCAACTAAATAAAGGAGTTGTCTAAGCGTATGCGGAACTAGAGCACCACAAGTTGCATTGCATTCGGACGTTCGCCCGCTATTTTTGTAAAACTGAAAATAATGAACGGTCATGTCCGATAGGACCTTATCGACAAAGTGAATTCAATATTAATTCGTCAAAAGGGCGAAACTGTTTTTTGTAAACAAACTTGTTTCGCTCATTAGTCTGCTGCAGAGTGGAATTTCATGAAAAATATGCGTTAATGTAAATTTTTACCCTTCGTAGAAGTAATTTCAGTTGTTTTCTGCTTTGAAATTATAGTAAATTAAGAGAAATCATCAAAATAAAAGTTTGTTTACAAATCTTATTCGCCCTTTTGCAAATTTAATATGGAATTGTTAAGCGGTCATGAAAAAATGTCCGGGAGAAATTAATGGTTGGTTTGATTCCGTGCACAAACCCAGGGACTGGTAACTGCGCCTTTAGAGGCTGATGGTCAGCAGGTGACACTTCAAAAAGGTGACGCATTGGTATATCGGATACGAAGACAAATGCCCACAACCAGTCCTCCCCGTAAGAGAACAAGTCGTACCTGTTTATGAACTGTAGCAGCTGCCGGCGCGCAAATAAAGTACATATATGAAATAATATTGTCCGTACACGTACTGAACCAGATCGGAAAGGTGGAAATAGTGCTTAAATCAAAATTTAAACCTCGTTTTCTTATAGGAGTACTGTTTATAGTATATTCGCCCCCATACTTCATTTGCGCGCATTTACACTTGTCCGATACAGTGCCTGTGTGAATATTGGTGTTCGCGCACGTGACGGAGCCGGTACTGACCGGATGAAAAAGGTGTAAATTTTGACTAGGGCACTATTCACATCTTTCCGATCTGTTTTAGTAACGTTTCACTGCCGTGCAAGGACAACAATATTCTTTCATATACTATATGCGCGCATTTACACTTGTCCGGTACAAGCACTAAATATTTAATAACATCCGCATATAAAATACTATTTGCATTGTTCCGATCCGGATTAGTAGCATACACGGAAACCAGCATTCTCTCATATATAATAAATTAGACTAATCGGAATGTTGTAAATTTTGCTTAACTGTCCATACTTCTACAATACATCCCCATGATACGTGCAAGCGAAATTTGCTTACCGGTCGCCCAACTCCTTTTTGGCCCTTCGTACAATGACATGCTGATTATAATAAGTGGGTAATACTTGATCAAGTTGAAGTGTAAGGACTACCCAGTGCTATGGAGGGTGCTCCTGCTGCAATAGGTGGCAGTAATATATCATCATCATCATCATCAACTGTCCATACTTCTACAATCAGCCGCTACCGAAAGTGGCCCATATAATGAAACAGTAACTTTTTGCCCCTAGTTTACTGGAGAAACAGAAATTTGAGGTAACACCTGGCGAATTAGATCGGTCATCCTGAACGTGATGAATCAATTAAAGAATGTTATTTTCAGATGATATCGTCTTTCTTATTAGCCTAAGTAAGAAAAAAAGATTGGCTGATCATTTTCCTATTTCTGCGATAGGTTGATACATACACCCTACAATACTTTCTTGGCGCAATGTGTAAAATTCACACGAACTACATGGTAATCATCGTTTGTTCCAACAACTTTTTTAAATAAAATAACTGTTAAACGGATCCTGTACGAATCAGGTTTGCTGAATCTGAAAATCTGACATACATTCGGAATTGTCCGCGTTTCACACTCCGTGGCTAAGAGCGCAGTCGAATCATTAGAGCTACAGATGACTGCCTGTTGCCTCAACTCCTATTTTGCATTTCTTCTGTTTAGTTAACTCGGTATGCTTGCGTTTGCTTGACGGTGCCAATTTCTTTATTTTAAATTTTTCAGAGATTTATAAATTTCTCGGAACTAGGATATTACAATTTGATTTTTTATATTAATACTAAGAGGAGCATTTTAATAGCTATCCTAAAACTAAGAATTCAGCTCAGTATACGAGAGGGAACAATTGAATTTTATGAAAAGTTTGGGGGGAAATTTCAAACTAGTGTTATTTTGAAGACTAGTAATAGTTTGGAAACTGCTTTTGTATGTGAGACGAATTGATTGGGAAAGACATTTACAAGGATGATTAATTTCAACATAGAAGTAGCTCCAATTACGTCTTGGGAGAGAGGTTGGAAAACGATGACAGGAATAAGAAGTATGCTGATGTGTCAGCTTTATCATAGACTAACAGGTGAACACAGTAAAACATTTTTTTTATTCAGTCTGTTTATTTGATAAGGCACGTTACCGTTGGAGTTTGAAGGTTTCTGGCAGCCTTAGACTGCCAAAACGTAATTGTAGCAGGACGTAAGATTGTCCTTTTTGGACCCGTAAGGAATCCTTCAAAATGCATCAATCCTTGGATTCTGTTCTGCTCCAATTTCAGATGATGTAGTAGTGAAAATGAAGACGATTACGTATTACCGTTCTGGTGCGAATCGGCAGCACAAAGGCAATAAAAAAAATCTGAGAGGGGCTAAATTTCGATATAGATTTTTTTAGGAATTGATTGATAAGGGGCATATAGAGACGATTGCGACTTGCTATTACATCTTGGACCGGAACGTTGGGTGATCTTCCTTGGGCACGAAGGGAATCCATTAGCCTAGACATGGCGGAAAATACTCGGAACCGCCCAGACAATATGTTCGATATGGTCATGGCCATCGCCAAAAACGAAGACACCATCATCCACGAGCCCCATACGTCGGAGATGTGCATCCTGCGTGTAATGGTTGGACATTAATGAAATCACACCGTCGTCTACAAGTTGCATTATCGTGCAGGAAGTGTCAACACATTCATCGATGTCATTGATGTAAACATTGTATAGAAGGGGACTTACACATGAGCCCTGGGGAAGACCTATGTAGCTGAATCTCAACGTCGACGAATCGTCAGGCTAGAAGTACATACAGTGACACAATCTCATTTTCGTACACCGCTATGCGGAATACTTATATGTATTTTACAAGTAAAAATTAAGTTTACGAGATATTTTATATATGTAGAAATAGTTTACTAGGCAGCATAGGGAAGATACAATAATTACCTTTGTACTACAAGTGCTCATTTTTTCAAAAATAATCATAATTCTAAAGATAGTCAAATATATACGCAATCTCATATTCCTACAGTACACATATTTTTTCAAAAATCTATTGAAATTTCTATAATAAATATTCAATGTGCTAGCTTTTGTTTGTAGTTACAGTTTTCAATCGTATTGGAATGCTAACCACTAGTTTTTGTGTGTATTCAACTTAAATTTTATCCCATTCTTCTAAATAGTAGTTTCTAAGATCATTCTCATTATAATCCGGATAGTTTTACACTTTTTATCTAAATACTCTTATTTATTTTTCTGGGGGAAGGGGAGGAGTTGCGTCTCTAATCTTCCGGTCATCACATCGCATGCTTTGGTATTCTTAATATGTATAACAAACATGAAGATGTGACACAAGGCGCCAAGAGCGCACTAAAATCCTATTTTGCATTGGATTGTCTGCTCTAAATATATCACCAGGGGACCATTCATAAATGATGTTGGATATTGACAATAGGGGAAGAGCGTCACGTAACGAGATAAAAACTAAAAATGAATTTTAGACGTATCAGCGGATCAGGGATAAAAAAGTACAACATTGTTTATGAATAGCCCCCAAACAAAGAATATTCCATAACGAATATCACGTAACATCGGTGACAGAGCATTGGGATCAAGGCCAAGTCCCCCCTGGGTCGTGCAAAACTGAGAAGCAACATCAATGTAGGCACAGATAGCAGATGTCCATTTATTTTCATTTTGTTTTGTTTTGTCTTTTCATTTGTTTCTCCTGCCATGATATGAACGGATTGGTGCGGTTCGAACGTGACGGCCAAGGAAACGGAAAGCCAGTGGCCCAAACAGATCAGGAACAGGAGGGAGGACTACGAACAAGGGAACGGACAACAGAGGAGAAATCGTTTACTTATTTATTATAACTACGACACTAATCACAATTATTTTGCTTTTCTTGTTTCGTTTCAGCAAACCAAAATCTAAACGGACTAGGACATACGAACAGTTAGGCTTTGTAGGTTCTCATCTTGACAGAGTCTAGATGGGCGGATGAACGTCTGCCAGAGGGTGGGCTGAGAAATGACAATGACACTGTACGAGATGGCGCTGGGCCTGTGGCCTTCGATTGGCATGGTCCATTCTCATTGATTCGGAAGTCTTCTTGGCTGGTTGGTAGATATGTGCTCCTACTTGCAAGTTGATCAATTCGCTTGGGTCATAACAGTTTTTGCAACCGACCGAGACGGTTGTGCCTCCAGGTGGAAGGTTTTGTTCTCGAGAGAGTGACGGAGTGCGAGACGCTGTATGCGTTATTGTGGGAGAGAGAGAGAGACGAGTTTGTTAAGTGTGAGTCGACAGTTGATACGTCGGAGGCGTGGTCAACGGCATCCTCGACAAGTGGTGTTTTGACAGCAAACCGCGGGTAGACGAATTTGCCTACCGCGGTGGCAGAAATCGACAGTGATCGTGCCTGTACATACAGAAAAAATATAGTGTATTGGTGTCGTCGGGCAATTCTAATCGACGAGAGGGAAGCGTCACAGGTAGACCCATTTGCTCTATTTGTCTACCGCAGAAGTGGTACGACGAATAAGGAAAACAAGTGGCACCGAAAAGTGCCGCATCGACAGTGGGATTTTCGCAGCAAGTCACAGGTAGTCACATTTGTCTACCGAGGTGGTGGAAACGGAGAGAGCGCGCTTGTGGTGGTGATACCGACGAGCAGCTCAATCGGAGAGAGTTTTGAAGTGTTGCAGGTAGGACTATTTCTCTACTGAAGAAGCAACGCGACGAAGAAGGACAGCAAGTGTCACATTGTCAAACAACGGGCACCGAGTTTACAACGTAACACATGAGGTGTGTTCTACCGGTGTCTTCGTCACCTAATAGATAGCAGATAACAGGTATATTTTTCATTCCTTTTTGTGATAGTTTTTCTTACTAGGTAAAATGGATGAAGAGATGGGAGAACGAGTAACAGACCCTCCCCCTAAGCCTTATGCTGAAAATGTAAATCCGACTAGAATTAAAATTTACCCAGAGTCGTCAACGGGACCATGGATTGTATTTATTAGGCGTAAAGCAAAGGCGCTAAATATCATTCAAATTTCTAAAGATTTGACTTCGCGATTCTCGGATGTAAAAGAGATCGTCAAAGTTAATAAAGATAAAATACGCATTGTCGTTGGTAGTCTCAAACAAGCCAATGCAATTGCTTCTTGCGAGCTTTTTACGCGTGAATATAGAGCGTATATTCCTTCAAAGGAAATTGAAATTGATGGGGTCATCACAGAATCGAGTTTGACTGTTGATGACTTAGTTAAGCATGGGGTTGGTCGTTTCAAAGACACCATACTTAAAGACGTAAAAATACTTGAATGCAAGCAATTGCATTCAGTATCACACGAAGGAGATAAAAAAGTTTATCGACTGTCTGACTCATTTCGAGTGACTTTCGCTGGGTCTGCGCTGCCCAACTATGTCATTATCGATAAGATTCGTCTCCCTGTTCGCCTTTTTATCCCTCGTGTAATGAATTGCCTTAATTGCAAACAGCTTGGCCACACAGCCACTTACTGTTCCAATAAGGCACGGTGTGGCAAATGTGGGGGTTCTCATCAAGAGGATACATGCAATGAAAATTCAGAAAAATGTTTAATGTGCGGAGAAAACTCACATGAGCTCCCTGCATGCCCCATTTATAAATTGCGTGAGGATAAAATTAAACGATCCTTGAAGGAGAGGTCTAAGCGCTCCTATGCAGAAATGTTGAAAAATGCTACCCCTAAACCCATCTTCTTAGAAAACACTTACACATCTCTATTTTCGGAACAGTCTGACTCTGACGGAGCGTGCGAAGGTACATCATTTGTTTTACCCGGAAATTCCAGAAAAAGAAAACAGTCTTCTTTTCCCAAGCTGCCAAGAAAGGGCCTTAAAATTTCTGCACCAATAGATAAACTGCGCCCAAAACCGAAAAATTCCGATTCAAAACCGAAATCAATTCCGCCCGGTTTTGGGAACGTACAATCCAAACAGAACACCATTACTGGAAATAATAAAATTTCGACTTCCTCTGAGCCTCAGCCGGGGGTAGGATTATTGAAATTTTCTGAAATTGTTGATTGGATTTTTAAAGCATTCAATATTTCTGAACCACTAAAGAGTATACTTTCAGCTTTCCTCCCAACAATTAGAACATTTTTAGAGCAGCTGATTGCTCAATGGCCCATCCTTGCAGCGATTGTATCTTTCAATGGGTAATTCACCTCCTCCAATGAAAGATTCCATCACTGTTTTACAGTGGAATTGCAGAAGTATCATACCTAAAATTGATTCCTTAAAAATTTTACTGCATAATTTAAAATGCGATGCTTTTGCTCTATGTGAAACATGGCTTACCTCAAACATTAATTTCAACTTAAATGATTTCAACATTATTCGCCTAGACCGAGACACCCCGTATGGAGGAGTGCTTCTAGGAATTAAAAAGTGCTATTCTTTCTATAGAATGAACATCCCCTTGTTTGCGGGCATTGAGGCTGTAGCTGTCCAAACGAACATTAAAGGCAAAGACATGTCTATCGCTTCTATATATATACCTCCCAAAGTTCAAATTGGACAACGTCAAATTTTTGAGGTAGTGGAATCCATGGCTGCTCCGCGTCTGATACTGGGAGACTTCAACTCGCACGGAGTATTGTGGGGTTCCCTCTACAATGATAATCGATCCTCTTTGATATACAATGTTTGTGACGAATTTAATATGACAGTTTTAAATTCTGGCGAAACAACACGCATCCCCAGACCTCCTGCACGTCCAAGTGCATTAGATCTATCTCTGTGCTCGACATCACTTCGGTTAGATTGCACGTGGAAGGTTGTTCCTGATCCTCACGGTAGCGATCATTTGCCAATCGTTGTTTCAATTAACAGTGAATTAGGCCTTACGAATTCAATCAATGTTCCTTATGACTTAACACGAAATATTGATTGGAAAACATACCAAACATTAATTTCCACTTCTCTTGCTTCGACAGAAGAGCTACCCCCTACCGAAGAATATGAATTCTTAGCGGGTTTAATTATTGAAGCAGCAGAACAAGCCCAAACGAAATGCAATCCTGGAATGACAATAAATAGACGGCCCCCTAATCCTTGGTGGGACAAAGAGTGCTCTGATGCATATGAAGCTAAACAAGTTGCCTACAAAGAAATTATGAAACAGAAAGGGGGTATACGTGAGAACTTTGAAAATTATTTCATTTTGCAAAACAAATTTGACAGTATACGTCGTGCCAAAAAGTCTAGTTATTGGAGACACTTCGTTAATGGCTTGTCAAGAGAAACATCAATGAGTACTCTTTGGAACACAGCCAGAAGAATGAGGAATCGTAACGTGACTAATGAAAGCGAAGATTTTTCGAATCGTTGGATATTTAATTTTGCCAAGAAAATTTGTCCCGATTCTGCTCCTACGCAGAAAATCACTCGCGATACTCCCACAAGTAACGATTTCATAGATTCGCCTTTGACAATGATGGAATTCTCAATTGCACTCCTCTCATGCAACAATAATGCTCCGGGACTAGACAGAATTAAATTCAACTTGGTGAAGAATCTGCCTGACCTAGCAAAAAGACGCTTGTTGAATTTATTCAATAAGCTTCTTGAGCAGAACATTGTCCCGCACGACTGGAGACAAGTGAGAGTTATCGCTATTCCAAAACCGGGAAAACCAGCCTCCGATCATAACTCGTATCGACCGATTGCAATGCTATCCTGCATCAGGAAATTGTTGGAAAAAATTATCCTACGACGTCTCGACAATTGGGTTGAGGCGAACGGCTTGCTATCAGATACCCAGTTTGGTTTTCGGAGGGGAAAGGGAACGAATGATTGTCTGGCGCTACTTTCGTCAGAAATCCAACTCGCTTACGCAAAAAAAGAACAAATGGCGTCTGTGTTCTTAGACATAAAAGGAGCATTCGACTCAGTCTCCATCGATGTTCTCTCGGAGAAGCTACATCAATGTGGTCTTTCACCGATATTAAATAATTATTTATACAATTTATTGTCAGAAAAGCACATGCATTTTTCATATGGCGATTTGGCGACACTCAGAATAAGTTACATGGGCCTCCCACAAGGCTCTTGTCTAAGCCCCCTTCTCTATAATTTTTACGTGAATGACATTGATAATTGTATTGTCAGCCCATGCACTTTAAGACAACTTGCAGATGATGGGGTGGTTTCTGCCACAGGACCAAAAGCTATAAATTTACAACAACCATTGCAAGATAGCTTGGATAATTTATCAATTTGGGCTTTAAAGCTGGGCATCGATTTCTCTACGGAGAAAACAGAGTTGGTCGTTTTCTCAAGGAAGCGTGATCCAGCTCAGCTTCAGCTTCAGTTGGTTGGTAGAACGATAGCCCAAGTCCTGACTTTTAAATACCTTGGAATTTGGTTCGATTCTAAAGGCACATGGGGAGGCCACATTAGGTATCTAATAACGAAATGCCAACAAAGGATAAATTTTCTGCGAACAATAACTGGATCATGGTGGGGTTCTCATCCAAGTGACATGATAAGATTGTATCAAACAACAATACTTTCAGTAATGGAATATGGGTGCATCTGTTTCCGTTCAGCTGCGAACACTCACATTATTAAACTGGAACGGATACAGTATCGTTGTTTACGAATTGCCTTAGGTTGCATGCAGTCGACCCATACGATGAGTCTTGAAGTACTAACGGGAGTTCTTCCTTTAAAAGACCGATTCTGGGATCTCTCTTCTCGTTTACTTATTCGATGTGAGGTTATGAACCCACTGGTAATTGAAAATTTTGAAAGACTTGTCGAGCTTCAACCCCAAACCAGATTCATGACAGTGTATTTCAATCACATGTCACAAGAAATAACGCCTGCTAGGTATGTTCCCACATACGTCAATATACTAGATATTCCTGAATCCACTTTATTCTTCGACACGTCCATGCAAGCAGAGATTCGTGGAATTCCGGATCATCTACGCTCGCGGGAGATCCCTAAAATATTCACAAGTAAATATCAACACATAGACTGCCTTAAAATGTTTTACACTGATGGGTCACGAATCAGTGAGGCCACTGGTTTCGGTATTTTCAACAATAATTTTTCAATTTCACTCAAACTTGCAGAACCCGCCTCTGTTTATATAGCGGAACTAGCAGCAGTTCATTATAGTTTGCAAATAATTAATACTTTACCCCCGAACCATTACTTTATCCTCACTGATAGTCTCAGCACAATTGCAGCTCTACGCTCAAAGAGGATTGATAATCACGATTCATTCTTTTTGGGGAAGATACGAGAATCTCTGAGTAACCTGACAAGAAAATGTTATAAATTTACCCTAGTGTGGCTCCCCGCCCATTGCTCTATTGCGGGCAATGAGAAAGCTGATAATTTAGCCAAGATTGGTGCACTAGATGGTGAAATATATGAAAGACCCATCGCTTACAATGAATTTTATAGCGCTTCTCGACAGAGGACACTTGCTAGTTGGCAAACATCTTGGGACAATGGAGATATGGGACGATGGCTACACTCAATTATCCCTAAAGTATCAACGAAGGCATGGTTCAAAGGATTGGATGTAAGTCGGGACTTCATCCGTGTGATGTCTAGGCTCATGTCCAATCATTATACTTTAGATGCGCATCTCCGTCGTATTGGGCTCGCTGAGGGTAATCATTGTGCTTGTGGAGAAGGTTACCATGACATTGAGCATGTTGTTTGGTCCTGCACTGAATATCGTGAAGCCAGATCACAATTAGTAGATTCTTTACAAGTCCGAGGAAGACCAATCCATGTTCCTGTTAGAGACATCCTGGCGTATCGCGATCCTCTATACATGGAACTTATCTATCATTTTCTAAAAACAGCGTCTGTCAAAATTTAATTAAATTCATCTCCTCATACTCTCATCCAAGGCTAATCATTCACCAATTAAAGTGTCCTAGAATATTTAGTTTTTAAACTTAGACAATAACAGAAAAAAAGTAAATAAATACACCCGAAAATACTAGATCATTATGAAATACAACAATGTAAGGAAAAAAGCAAACAATAAAGTGATTTCAGTGTTAGTTTTAGACAAAATACTAGTATAGTTAAAATTAGTCTTAAGGATTTTTGTAACGTGCTATGTAAAAAAAGAAACTGGCGTAAAAAGCTTTTGCAAATGCCGTGTCAAATAAACGTATGGAAAAAAAAAAAATTCGCTTGGGTGGGGGACATGTAGATCCTACTAGTTGTCGACTCTTTTGATCGTGAGTATGAGGCTAGTTCAGGAAAGGAGTGCAGGACTGGCACCTAAGAGATAGTTAATTATTCAGGATTTGTTCTTATGATTATTAAACTCGATCAAGCACACCGGCTCTCAGAAATGATAAGCAACCCTTTCGGGTCGGTGTGGTCTGTTCGAGTCGAACCAGGCGGACATTCGTTTCGAGCAAACTTTATGTGGATAAATATTGCTTACGCCTTTATTGGCAGAGATTCTTTTTAACGAAATCCTAAAATACCTTCACTGGTATAGCTACTCAGGATAATAATAATAGAAAAATTAAGGGTTTGTCTGGTCCATAATGTAATGAATATGTATATTGACTAGAACAGGGATAATCGAGTTATGTTATAAGATAGAGAAGAAACAGCACAGTTGTAAGATAGAGAAGAAACAGCACAGTTGAAGGAAAAGTATTCGCGAGTAAGGACTAATACTGCTAGTATGTTTACCGTTTCAATTAATAGTCGATTGATCTGCTTCGGACCTAGGAGACAAAAAGGAGATTAGGATGAGACAGAAGCGGATTCAATGCGAAATTTGCCAATATGACGTTGACCCCAAGGCGATGGTAGGATGATTTTCCATAGGATGACAGACTAGATGACACGACGTTACACGCTCTGAACTTGCGCCAAATAGTGATTGATCCGCTTCTGACCTAGGGGACCCATGAGTAGATCAGGAAGAAAATAGAGGCGGAATCAATGCGAAGTTTTAATTGCATCACTGACGATTTAGCACGCGTTGTTAGGAGCAGGATACATTGGACCAGACAAAATAGAGAACTTGACGTTACACACTTCGAGACAAACAGGCGCAAAATTTAGTCCTCCTCCCGAGGACCGGTGTTTATTTGGCGGACAGTCGCTAATCCTTCCGATTTTGCAAATTTTGTCTCGCGGGACGGACCGAGATCCCTCAAGCTATAAGCTGCAGTCCTATCAGCCCGTTAAAAAAATACTCCCATTTATTTTTCGAATCAGTTAATAAACGGGGTCCGCAGTGGAGAATCCATAACATTCAAACAATTATAAATTTACTCTAAACGTTTTTTGCACGCCTTATGCTTTAGGTTCTTTTCCTGATCGAATTTCCAATATCCACCATTTCTTAGTAAAAGCACAGACTAACATACATAACACTATGAGGGAATTCCCTCAAAAACATCGATCCGACAATTTTCCCAGAACACTAGCTCCACCTTTTATTCACAGTCCCAATCACTCATTTACTGGTTGGTTACCCCTCAGGTTTGAGAACAATTTTTCACTAGTGGTCTATCCCCCATATGCTTGTTCATATGTCAGTGGCGCCATAATTTCAAATGTGGCCACAGTCCCAACTACAAATATATTTAAAATGAGCGTTACAGCGGGCGAAGCTTTGTTTTTGAGTGTTATGTCTGTTAGTCTGTGGTAAAAGTACCATTTAATGGAAGCCTTGCTTTAAAATTTATTTTAAGATCTTCATAATAAAATACACATTCTGATCCATCATTCCATCAATGAAGACCATATTTCTAGTGGACTTATAATACCTCATACAAAAAGTCCACTGTCTCTGCGCTTGGTTGCTGTTATAAGCCTTTAACGTCCAGGTCTGAGTTCGATTTTCTCTGCTTGAAACAACAGTCATTTGAGTCGGGAGCACGTCGTTTGGCATAAGTACGTTTGGCATAAGTTCATTTGGCATAATGTTCATTTGGCATAACAGCAGGTGACACATGCTTTCGTTTGGCATAATGTTCATTTGGCATAATGGTCGTTTCCCAAGTAGCAATTGCAACTTGTTGAAAGTTTTAAATGTTGCACAACGGCTACACATTTTTTTTATTGTTGGATATATTTGAAAAGAATTTACACGGGAATTTAAACTGATTGTGCAACTATGTAACTATAGAGCTGGCCAATAGTGTTAAGTATGCAAACATCAATAACAGTTTTGAAACTAATCAGAAACTTTGCTAACTTGCACAAACAGTCTAACAAGTTGCAAATGCCTCTTTGTTTGTCATTCCACCCTAAAACAGAACTGTCCAACTACCCAGTGCTCGACAAATGGCACAGCTATTGTTTTCATAATTTTGCTGCAATTAGGAACATGTTGCACAACATACAAACAAAGTGCGCTTTTTCCATAACATAGTTGTTACCAAGAGAGTTACAAATACTATACAGTAACAAAGCGTGCTACTTGGGTTGGCATAATGGTCGTTTGGCATAATTTGAAATATCCATTGAAATCTCTTATATTTAATGTTGACGCCTAATGTGGCTACGCCACATCGCTTTAAGTATGGTAGTTAAACTATTTGATAGCCCCTATGTTTGAGTAACTCGAGCAAACGAGTGAGTTGCTAGTGAGAGGTAGCCACTTCTGATGGCGGGTCGATGACCACCTCGGCCCCTTGGTCTCGGTTATGCGATATTTCCAAGGGCTATTTGGTATATTGATTCAAAGAACTGCTCATGTTTGAAAGAAGGAATCAACCCCTAAGTTTGAGCAAACGAGTGGATCACCAGTTTACTTGCGAGCGCTATTTGGCATACAAATTCAAAGAACTGCTCATGTCTTAAAGAAGGAATCAATCCTTGTTTCTGGTAAATATATACGTGTATGTTTGCCAGAAGGTTGATTCCTTCTTTCAGTCATGAGCTGTTCTTTAAATTTGCATACCAAATGGCCCTCGCAAGCAAACTGGTGATATACTCGTTTGCCCGTTTTACCCAAAATTATGAGTTGACTCCTTCTTTCAAAAATGAGCAGCTCTTTTAATCTGCATGTTTAATAAGTTCGCTAGCAAAGTGTTGATTTACTCGTTTGCCCGGATTACTTAAACATAAGGGTTGATTCTTCTTTCTAATATGAGCAGTTATTAGAACCTATATACCAATTAACCCATGGCAATGTCGCATAACTGAGACCAAGGATCCGAAGCGAGATCCGCCGGGTTTCGATGGTGCGGCGGCGGCCCCTCGCGAGCAAACCTGTGATCCACTCGTTTGCCCGGATTACTCAAACATAGGGGCTATCAACTAGTTCAAGTCCGACGGAGCGGAGCGATGTCGGACAGCACCGGGTTTAAAGCGATGTGGCGTAGCCACATTAGGCGTCAACGACTAGTAACAGAAAATTCAACGTATTTTTTAAATTATGCCAAACGACCATTATGCCAAACGACCATTATGCCAAACGACCATTATGCCAAATGACCATTATGCCAAATGAACATTATGCCAAACGAACGTATGTGTCACCTACTGTTATGCCAAATGAACTTATGCCAAACGAACTTATGCCAAACGACGTGCTCCCTTTGAGTCAAAGATGTTGAATTTGGACTCGTAGACAAAGTTTAAAATCTTTCCAACATTCCGATAAAATGTTTCAATGTTGTTTAGTAAATGAAAAATCAATTCTTTGTTCTTCTCATTGATGAACAGCTTCTTGCTCAGAACACAGGTATTGTAATTGGCCGTTCTCCATACATTACAAGCCGTACCAGAGCGGACTTATACTTTAATGCTATGATTCGATTTATTTACCATGTATATAACATTAATTACTCAATTTTCCCAATTTTTTTCTAATTAAAAATCGTTTATCCCTCATCGTAAATTGTTTACAGTTCAAGTTTTTCGCAATATCTGCTCTACGTTCCGCCACATCAAAGCTTTTAACGACATTTTAAATAGTTGGACGCAACCTTTGAACAATTTCAAAGATTTCTTGAAGTAATTTACCTTCATTTTGGTGAGTAATAATTAATTTTCGTCCCATAATGGCAGCTAGTTTACTTTTTTTTAACCATTACGTTAGTTTTAGGGAATTTCTTAAACTAGTGTAGAGAAAACTGTGCCAATGAACACTTTTCTGTAGTCATAAAATCTATTTTTCTAAGTAAAACAAAAAATAAAGAAATAGCAGGCCTTAAAATGGACAAATTAATTGACTTTTCAAAAGTGTACGAATGTGAAATTGTGCCATTTTCACACCAAGTAATGATTTTTTATGTGTAATGTACGGAAACTTGCACACTTTAGATTACAAATGATAAGAAAATGACAGATAGTGATTCTACTACCACATTAACAAAACAATACCTATATTAAATAGCGTAAACATTCATGAAACAATATTAAACATATACACTAGAGGTGTACGAATATGAGATTGTGTCACTGTATCAGAGATGCCAGGTACTTTTTTCAAATGTCTGCAATAATAATTTTAAAAGCCTGGGAAGAACAAAAATTGTCAGGAAAGCTAGTGTAACTAAAAGTCTTAATATTCAAAAATCTGCAAATATCTGCAACCAAACTAAAAAATCTGCAAATATCTGCAACCAAACTAAAAAATCTGCAAATATCTGCGTCATCGAAAAAATCTGCAGCTTAAATTAAAAGTCTGCGAATTTGCAAACTTGTCTGCAAATCTGACATCTCTGCACTGCATGCTTTGCAAACAAATTCCAAGGCAAAAAAATTGTTCCAAGTTATTGAAAGATCATGCTGGTGCAGCTTTTCGTAAAGAATGTTGTAAAAACTGAATCAAAAACCTTCTTTATGTCCAATAGAACGTATGCCATGTGCTCTTAACGAGCATAGGCCATTTAAATGTCTGTTGATAACAACGCAAGGCAATCGTTCGTCCCTTTGCCTTTGTGAAAGCCAAAATCTGACAGTAAGCCATTTACTTCGACCCAATTGTCGAGACGGAACAGGATCATTTTCTCGATCAACTTCCGGATACATGAGAGCATTGCAATCGGCCGATACGATTTGTGATTGGAGGCTGATTTTTGGATGGTGACGACACTCACTTGTATTTTATCGTGTGGGACAATGTTTACCCCCTAGAAATTTCTTAAAGAAATTCAACAAATGTGTTTTTGCAGAGACAGAGATTCTTCTACAAGTTGAATTTGATTCTGTCTGCCCTTGGGGCTTTATTGTTTCATGATAAGAGAGTAAGTGAGAACTCTATCATAAAAAACGGTGTTTTGTTCGCGGTACCGTGAGGCAAGGCAGCGCGGTAGGTCTTAAGTGCCGGTTGTAATTAGGACAAACCTTGGCGAAATCGAATATCAAACGGTTTGAATATTCCACGTTCTCGTTAATACCTACTGTTTCGGTTTCGTATACGTCTGGTCGTGCCCCAAAGATTGTTCATCGATGTTTTTCTCGTTAACGGATTGGGAAAATATTTTTAAGTGTTCTCGCCAGATACTCGTTTCGTCTGATCTTGAATAGTGGTATCGAGAAACAAGTAGGGAGAAAACTTGTACATTTCCTCCGGAGGAAGCACCTGTTTTAAATAATTTTGGATATTATGGCACTATTGCTCTCCCAAGCAATGTTTCGTGTGAGGTCATACGAATCATTGATTGGTTTCGATGGTCTTGAACTAGCGCACAGTGATCCGAATACAGAATTTATTTGTGTCTAAACTATTGGTTCTAGAGCTTTTATGTCTTCGGAACAAATAATCTGTGTCAATTGAGGTATTTTTGAGATGGGTGACATTAGATACGCTAAATGTTTGTATGACTTGATTTTTTTAAATAATATGGGATAGAGTACACCCAGGATTTGACGCCATTTTGAAATCAAAGATGGCGTTTTTCGGTTTAACGAAATTCGCTATAACTCAATCAATACGGGTATTTTCGGAATGGTCTTGAAGAGTATGTGCCAGAAATTGATATTGACGCCATTTTGAAATCAAAGATGGCGACTTCCGGTTTAGCGAAATTCGCTATAACTCAATCAATATGGGTATTTTCGGAATGGTCTTGACGAGTAGGTGCCAGAAATTGATTTTTGACACCATTTTGAAATCAAAGATGGCGACTTCCGGTTTAGTGAAATCGATATAACTCAATCAATATGTGTATTTTCGAAACGGTCTTGACGAGTAGATATCAGAAATTGATTTTTGACGCCATTTTGAAATCAAAACTGGCGCCTTCCGGTTTAGCAAAATTCGCTATACAGTAATGTTTCGATTATATCACTATGCGTTTATATCAATACTCGTTTATATCATCCTCGATTATATCACGGTTTTGTCTCGATTATATCACGCTTTTTGAAAAACAGACAAGGCGCACTACGTTTTGATCCAATTAAGCCACATGTTGTGTCCTGGTACTTTTAGGATTTTTTTACAATTGAGTTGCTTATTTACATGTAGCCTATTATTGGGTTTCGGACTATTTCGTTAAGGGTTTATATATGATGAGGTCGGTCAAAAAGTCGAGCTTTTTTTTTATCTTAAAGTATAGATTCTTAAGAAACGGTAAAGTGAAGCTGTATGGGGAAAAATTATCCGCTTATGCCATATCGTTTGACCCAACGCATTGAACAAAGATGGCAGACGCTGCTCTAACCAACGGCTTCAAATGGGTAGTGTGATAATAGAAACATGGAAAAAATAGGCTCATTACCCATTATGATTTATTCTTTTTGACTAACTAACTTTTTATTACTTTTTGTTCATAGAAATACATGGGTTAATGCTTAAATGTATTTTTTTGTTTTGTTTTAAATATATCACGCTTCAAATATATCACGCTAAAATACAGTATTTTTGGAATGATCTTAATCATTCCGAAAATATCCATATTGATTGAGTTATAGCGAATTTCGCTTAACCGGAAGTCGCCATCAATCAATTTCTGGCACCTATTATTCAAGACCATTCCGAAAATACCCATATTGATTGGGTATTATCGATTTCACTAAACCGAAAGTCGCCATTTTGGATTTCAAAATAGCGTCAAAATCAATTTTTGTCGGCTACTCTTCAAGTCCATTCCGAAAATACCCATATTGTTGGGGTGTGGGCCATAAGGAGTCTTGCATACCCATCTTTTCCATCTTCCGAAAATCTTCTAAGTCTTTTGCATTTAAAAGGACTTAGAATATTTTTGCAAAAACCGCATTAATTGCGAAATCCGCTCAAAAAAACTTCCAAAAATATTCTAAGTCTTTTGCTGAGTTTTTTACGCGGATTTTCGAATAACCGCGGAAAAAAGTCAAAAGAATAGGAGATTTTTGTAAATATTATTTTCGACCAAATGATATTCGGCAAAATGGCTTTCAGCCAAATGACATTCGTCGAAACGGTATTCGACTAAACGACCGTTTGGCCGGCACAAACGCACCAAACAGTCAATTCAATTTCTGAGCGAAAGCTCTCACAGAACGTTTGCCGCTTAAACTGTTATATTTCTGTATACTGAACGGGTTCACCAAGGGTGGCGAGTTCTTTATGAAGTATAATAACAGAAATACAGAATATTTTAATTTTGTTTGTGCGTCGTTCTTCGTCCGGTTCCATAGTGGGAGAGCACCGAAAGCGGTTTGTGGAACGGCAAGCCAGTTCATTTTCATTCGTGCACCTAAAAATCGGCCTGATGAATTTTACAAACGGCTTTTGGTGATGTTCAGTTCATTCGCTTTAAAGGGAATTGTGAACTACCGTTCTTTTAAAAAGTTCTTCCGTTCGCTCATTCTCTTCGAAGAACCAGTTCATTTGAACCGTTCGCGAACGAATGGCCCATCTCTACAATAATCCCTCTCGGTCTCCTCTGCTGCATCACTATCAAGGCGTAATGCAATAACTATCTTAAAGAAATTGGCTGTCAGATTCTTTAAACTGAACCAAGAAATATGCAATTCCGTCAAACCCATCAAGCTAGGGGAGGGTGTTTGTACGAATATGTTATCATTGACAAATTAAATGTTTGTGAAAACCGTAAAAAATAAAAAATAAAATAAAAACCTGTTTTAATGCACCTTGTAGTTCAATTGTGCCTTTTTCATGTCTAAACTATGATTCCATGGCTGGTTATGTTCAATATAATGGTGGAAATGTATATTACATATTCAGTGCAATTTGCACATACATACAATGGATCGACAGCCATAATCTTGAGATGCTATGTGTCGACGCTGAAACATCGCTTGAAACCAGCGGCAGCGGCAACCCATTGCTTCAGAACCAGAAGTCCAATCAATAAAAAATTCAATAGCAGCCGATGGGAAGGTTGTACGTTTCATTTGAGACTAAGTTTGTGCAAATCGGTCCAGGCATCTCTGAGAAAGAGAGGTGACACATACACACACAGACATTTTCCGATCTCGACGAACTGAATCGAATGGTATATGACTCCCAGCCCTCCGGGCCGGGATTAGGTTAACGATTTTTAGAGTGATTGCATAACCTTTCTATATGAGAAAAGCAAAAACAGACATTTTGCGATCTCGACGAACTAAATCGAATGATATGACACTTCCCGTATAAATAAATACCATTCCAGAAATCTTCGGAACCATCTATGCGGGTTGGCCCTCGGGCCTCGGTTGAAAATCGATTTTTGAAATGATTGCATACTTTCTTTAGATAAGGTAAAAAAATCACTCCTAGACGCAGGATTCGAACTTGCAACCTTTTGGTATCCGGCCCAGTGCACTAATCCTTATGCTACCCGTGGACTATGGTGACGTCCCAGAAATAACACATGATTTTCGCATTGGCGACAGTGATCGTACCACAACATCTAAAGTAAGATCACACAACCGCCGCCGCCACCTTACACATTTGATCTAGTTTAATTTCCCCGCCTTGGTATCCAGCGACCACTCGTTTTAACATATGCAAAATTACAAACGTTCTAGCATACACGACATGAAAGCGCCCACGCGATAAAAAGAACGAGCACAATAACATACAAACACTCGAATTTCTCGCGACAATACAAACTCGGTTACCACCGCTGTCTCAAGTGTGATTTTACAAGCCCCGTTCCCACGCGATGATGATTTGGTCACGTTAAGAAATCCCTACCCTTGGCCGTAGCAGCCTAGCCTTTGGTTGAACCATTCCCAAAAAAATGAATCGAGCACTTAAAATTAAACATCCGGCACGCGGTCTACGCAAATATTCAAGAACCCACGAGAATATACAAATGACCACACGGTTGTACATTCGAATGTATACACGTGAAGCTACATACACGCTAGCACACGCGACATATAAACACTCACGTAATCAAACACGTTAACATACAAATGCTCGAACACTTCACGAACATCCACGCACGCCTACGCCCACGCAAATATGAAACCGCCCCGGTGATTAAGTGAACGTTTTAGGAGATATATTTATAAACGCGGTCTCCTGCAACAATATATAAACGCGCGTTCTTGCACAATCATGAAATTTCCACATCCCTACTTATGAACTGTAAACTCACTTTCACAATCAGAATCACAGCCCGCTACAATTGGCAGCAGTTGGTGGATATTTCTCGTATCGTCTGCAATTGTACACACAGAAAAAAATATTGGTAAAAATAAGTTTTTCGTTCTTAGCAAAAAACAACATGAATAGTATTCACGTATTAATAGAAGACTTCAGTGTAGGGGAGACTGAGGACACTCGATCCCCGGGGAGATTTGATCCCATCATTGTAACTCAAAGGCGGATCAGAATACATTAATCGAATATACTAGAAAGTTGCGTAGTTTTATCTAAACATAAGTTTCTTTAACACAAAAAAATAAATTGGACATGTGTTACCGATTTAAAGAAAAAAATCTCAGAAGAACTGAAGAAGATTTATTTTCTAAATTTTCAAAATTTTATACAATTGATAGTCACCCACTACATACTATACTTTTGCATACAGAATTACAGGAGAATGTCAATTATATGAATACGTTATTATTGAGCTGATTTTTTTGTTCAACTATATTTGTACTAAAGTTTGCTGAAATAGATGCTATGGGTTCACTTGATCCCTTCAAATTCGTAGAGATTTGATCCCCTTTGCATTGTTTCATACACACCACTGAAAATAACCAAATTCACACCAGAACAATTGAAGTCATTGTTGCCATAAAATAACAAAAAAACTGTCAAAAATGAACGCTTCATCGTACAAAAACTTAACTGTAACTGTTTACTACAGTATACGTAGCAACCATGCATCCCACATTTGACGTTCCTCAACCATAATAACGACAGCTTTCAAATAATTGCACAGAGAATTGGGGAATTCGTAAAAAAATCAGGCGAGAGATGCGTAATATGTAGCAACAAAAATAGTAATATCTAATCACAACAATTTAATCAATACCACAATACATATTGAATGGGGTTAGGTACCTATTTTTGCCCTATTAGGGAAGGTACCACATTATTTCATTATTAATTTTATTATTTCAGCTTCTTTGCTTTGTTATGAGGAGCCATTTTTTATTTCGATTATATAGGTTTTAGCCTTAAGGTCATTCGACTCTTATTAAAAGCCAATATAATAAAATTGTCTTGAGAATGGTGAAAATCTTCTGTTTGAGTGCAGCAAAAACTCTAATCGAGTAACCCAATTATCGCAACAACATTTGAGCCAATGTGTTGAGCAAAGATGGCAGACGCTGCTCTAACCAAAGGGTAGAATGAAATTGATTGGGTAGGATGATAATAGAAGCAGGGTAAAAAAAGGCTTATTACCCTACATGCTCTTTTAAACACATTCTCAAAAAATAATCAAGTGTCCCCAAATTAGGGATCGAGTCTCCACTAATCAATTTTTTTTCCATTTTTTTGTTGTTTTCCAAAAATGCTCATAGCTCATGTCCAGTATAATATTTCCATGTAATTTTTTTATGATTACAGTCAACCCTAGAAACAATATAAAACTACAAAAAATACATGGTTTTTTTTATCATTCCACGGAGCAGGATTGAAAAATAAAAAGGGGATCAAGTCTCCTCAGTCTCCCCTACATGTTCCTGTTCCTACCATTGACTCAAAACAGGATACATGAGACATTATCCTACTCAATAAAATAATGCGTGTTTCATAACTTATCAGACCTCATCATATCAACTCTGAGCAAAGATTTAATAAGGTGTATTCAATTGCTCATCAGTCCATCACCACCAGGGGAAACTTGGATTAATATCATCGATGTGATGTATTATTCGGAATATTGTCTGGTGACATCTATAGAGCAGACAATCCCACGAAAAAGAGGATTTGCACGCTTTCAGGACCAGGTGTCATCGCATTCATGATTATAATCCTATTCTTATATCTGTTATTATTTGATTTGATGTGATGGTCCGGTAGAATGGATAGTCCTTTCTCCATGATTTTGTTAAATGCCTAAATTAAAATACAAAAAGAACGAATTTTGGTGATTATACAGCTATTCTTTCTTTCAAATAAACTTCCCCTCCATATCAGATAGGTTGCTACGTATTAAGTCAAAAACGTTCATATACACTTTCAATAGTGCAATGGTCAATATTATTATGTTGAAAACGTGTGCAATGGCAGATTCCTACACCACCAACAAGCGCACAAAAAATTATCCGTGATCACAAATCACAATGCTACCACCAAATGATCGAGATCTCAATTCTGGATCATGGGGAACAAATAATGTCTCTTATAACATTACACGAAGCATCGATTTAGAGTTCTGCGTTATCGGAACAAATTGAATACATACTTCATTCGGTGAGAGTACAAATTTCTGGCTATCGTGGTTTTCGACTCATCGATTCAGCTCCTGAACACTTCTGAAAGATTATTTTAGTTTTACTCCTGTTGCAATAGCAAGCCAAACTTCTCGTTGCACCAAATTAAAAATGACAATGAAAAGCTTCCATCTACCCTCACCCTGACAGATACTCTGTTGCGCATCTAGACCTTTACAGATGAGGGCCTGCCGCTATGTTCTAGACGGGTTCATTCACAAGCGGGTGCCCGATGAGTCCTACGAGTTTCACATAGATTACTTGGATAGTCGATGATAGAAGATGAAATGGTTATAATAGATTTAAATCTGGTGCTATGTACCCTTTGGTGTGATCCTATGAAAAATACATACAATTTTCGCATCGAGCGTTTTGTTTTGGTCTAGAACACTTTTTAGCTCTGGTTGTCAAAATAAATTAGTTTTACAATAGCAGAAAATAGCACGGAATGCCGGAATATGCTTCCCTTTAACTGCATCACAATGGTGAACACAATTCCATAAATATTGCGAGCAATTTTAGACAGCTTCGAATTCTCTGCTTACGAGATACATTAGGTTTGTTCCAGTACATGGGAAGTTACTTTCTGTAGCTCCGGAGCAAAAAAATATTTCTCTTTGCTCCGGAGTACTGGAACAAACCTATTTAACACTAGGGCACCGGAGAACACAGATCGTCGTATACTCGCAAGCGTAAGGAGACCAGGTATCTGGTATCATCCAATTTTAGTTGTCCATTGCATCGGCAAAGGCGTGTTAAAACTCTACCAAGTAAGATAAAAAACGCTATGCAATCGAACTATTCCGAAAATTACTGATGAAACTACCGAAACTACGAATCATCTATCTACATAAAATTATCTTGAACGTCAATCGACCAAAACATAAACAGCCACCATCATCCGTCAACTTGACATAAACTGCACGAAACTTCAATTACAACCAACCCTTGTGAAACAGGGCTGAGTAAATTTCTCGTACCGTTATGCGTTACATGCTTGCATTTGAGGCAGATGCATGCAAACATTGATGAAAATTAAAAATTGATTTTTTCATTACTTTTCCCTATAATATGCTAATATTTTTATGTCAATCCTATTTAAATACGTTTTACTAAATATTTCATTGAAATCCCGATTTAAAAACAGTCATTTTCCATGAAAACTCAATGCGTACATTTTATGCATGGTTTACGTAAACGCACCCTTACATGCATGCATCTCAAATGTATGCATTCACATCGCTACGTAAACGCAGCCTAAACGTCTGTTATCTGTGGTTACGGTTTATTTTAAGTACAATCAATCTTTATCATAATTCAATTTGATTTTTAAACTTCCATTTTCGACGGATTTTAGAATAATTCATAGCTTGTGCAAAAGACAATGTAATAATCTTTATAAGACCGTATAGATGGTCAAAATCCGTTAAAAACTGCCGGAGTATAGCAATATTAAGGAAAAGGGAATTTTGACGTATTTTAAAGATTTTTTCTAAAAAATGATTGAAAAATATGGTATTTTAGTGAGTCTCTTAAAATAGTAATTTTTGTCAATCTGTTAACGAAATGCTGTTACCACTGACATAGAATAGCCTCGATGCTAGAAAATTAAGATTCAACATGGTAAACTAAGGTAAATCTACTATTCCACAAATTATAAACAGGCAAACAGAGATTTGATGTTGTTTCATTAGAGGCTTTCGCACATGGCTTGGCACGTAGGGATCTGTCCTTCATATGTGCACAGCGTGATTTGAGATTTGCTTACACCTTCTATTTCGTGTTGAATGTTCAGATATGAAGGAATAGGTTACGTAAATCGCACGATACGAACACCATTGGATATACCTGGAAAAAAGTTTTTCCAGGTTTCAAACTTTCACCGTTATGCACTTCGACATCAATAGTGAGTTTTTTGGTTGTACGCGGGGATAGATCGTGCAGACGCACACCAGTCTTATCATCGTCAATCAAACGGGTATCTTGATTCTAACATTGTCATGTGCAACAACGTTTTGCATGTTGTTTCCCATAGCCAAACTTTTCGCCACGGCCAAGGTTTTAAATGCTATCAGTACCGCATTAAATACGAGTATGCGCCTTTATAAATTGTTCCACTTCGCGAACACAAGGGCGGATTGGACAAACGACCACTGTATTGTATCGAAGATTGTTCAAATTGTGCTTCTGAGTTTCAATCATTCTTAAATAAACGATCTATACCGCATCAATGAAAGTAACGATGCAATATTTTCCACACTGGCTTGGGCCAAATTTTTATTTTCGATTGCTTTGCTGGCGCGGTACATATAGACAGCAGACTGTATGTAGAAACGTTCATTTAATTCACTACACTCTTAACAAGCAGCGCGATTATAGCTTCCGATCCGATTGAGATGGAAACGTAGACTGATTAGGAACTGGTATTGATCCTAAAGGGGTCCCATAATTACCAGCTCGAGAGAGCGCTCAATAAGGTTATTCCACGACAGTTATTTTTGTTTGGCCATTTTCCTTTTTATGAAATTCCAGTAAAACGAAAAACTGCCACATGCAAGAGAACTCTAGAAGCAGAATCGCCAAAACTTCGATGTGTCTTCTTAGAGGTAGGTACTAAAGGAAATTTTTCGGATCCCGAAATCACTAACTTGCCCCAGTGCAGTTGTTGCAAACAGACTACAGCTCATTCATATGGTACGTACATACGAACGCCTCTTTCCCTTTTCAATTTCCATGTAAAAAAGTAAGTTGGAAAAAGAAATAACGAGGTACTATTGAGAGATTAAAAAAGGCATCGGATGGCACAATTGAGAGGTTCGAGTGTATTAAGTTTTGTTTGTCGTGCTCTGGAGCAGAGTGAATAAAGCGAAAACTCAATAATTAGAAATATAACGGGTGTTCAATAAAAAATGAGAATGATTTCAATACCTTTCTGTAATTAATGAAAAGAGCGTAAATGCTTTTCTCTCTAAGAGAATTGCTCTCTGGACTCCCTATAAATGGGAGACATGTTTCTTTTCGCTCGGGTGCTGTTAGTTCAATCGAAGATGGCGTCGAAACAGCAATCGAATTCCCACGAAAAAAATTTCTGGTAGAGCTCTTCCTCCCAGTCCCATATAACTTTTTTACTGTCGAATCTCTGCCTGCCCGACCCAAGATCTTTGTAACTGCCGTGTTGTGTGGTTTTACGAAACACTTGGCCATCGTGGAAAAAAGTTTACGGTAGACCACTTTCGAGACGAAAACGTGCCCGTGAGTACAGTGAGTACCAGATCCTGGCATCCCTGAACGTGGAGCGGAAGGCCGGTAGCGGCCGCCGGCAAAGATAATGACGAAGAAGAAGAAGGAAGGGTTGAAAAAGCTGTTCGACAACAAGGACAAAACGAGTTCGTACTGCTCCCGAACACCCACATTCCAGGAAATGACAGCTACTATTCCAGCGACAAGTCGGCCACACACCTAAGTAAAACATAAGTTTAAGCATAAATTTAAAAGAAATGTTATGCTGTGCATCGCCATATCGAACCGAGGGATTTCAAAACCGTGGTTCAAGCCGAGCGGTCTGGCCATCAATCAACAAGTGTACTAGGAGGAGTGTCTTGAGAAATTTTTTCTGCCGTTCTTAAAAGAGCATCGTACGGTTGGGAAGTACGTCTTCTGGCCGGACAGGACGTCTTCCCATTACGCCAAGAAGACGCTGAGCAGAAAAAGATACCGTACGTGCCGAAAGAAAGAAACCCGACTAACTTGCCCCAGTGCCGTCCCATTGGGGTTTTTTTTCGGCTCCCTCAGTGCTTTAGTGTATAAAAATAATTGACGAGTCAAGGATACGAAGCAGTTTACCACCAGGATCCGGAAGAAGGACTTCAGTGCCGTCCAGTGCTCTTGTGAGAGCATCGTGACTAAGTTGCGTCATACGGCTGACCAGGGCCCTTTCTCCGATATTCATTGACGCTTTTTTCTGAAGAATAAACATTATGTTTTTAATAAAAAATTCTGAATCCGTTGAAGAATTTTTGTTTTGTTTTTCAACTACATGACTGAAAAAACTTTCATTTTTATTGAATACCTGTTATTAGGCTTACAGGAGAAAAACCAGGACAAATCAGCTTTTGCCTCAACTACCCAGGACACCAGGATAGTCAGTGAAAAACTAGGACATGTCCTGGGAAACCAGGACGTATGGTCACCCTACATTATGGAGTATAAAATTTACAGCAGAGGAAACGAGAGGCAGATAGAAAAGTATGCTATCGATGCATAAATAAAATTCTGCGTGTAGGTTTTGAATTTGTGTGCAAATTGCGGTTTTTTCTATATTGTTTGTAACTTCCCTAATAAAAAAAATGTTGTACAGGAACTTTAACCCATATAGTGCAACGATTCCACATATTGTTTCGATGACACCCTGAACAGGGCCGACATTATGCAACCATTTCGAATCGACTTTTTCATACAAGCTTGCATACAATAAACCTTTCGTTTCGAGATGCGCAATGCCACCCCAGGTCGTTAAGCTCTTATATATTACACGCAGAAAAATGAATTGTAGATATAACAATATTCTGGTTCAAACTCAATAATAATTATTATTGTCTCAGGGCTAATAATATTCAATAATAATCCACAATATTGTTATTTCTATAATAAATTTTGATTTTGACGTTTCTAGATTTAAATCACATAATCGGTTGAATCAACAATAAAATTGTTGAAATGATTGACACTGTTTTATTGATCGAATGATGAGAACACGATTAGTTCAACAATATTCTGTTGTTGAAGTAACAGATAATATAGTAAACAGTAACTATTGAAATGTTTTGTTTCTTTTAAATAAAAACATAAAAAAATGGTTTAATTTTTATTTATAATAACAAGCTCCAAAATCTTACAGGTTCCCTCACTCAAAAAAAGTAAACGTTGTGCCTATTGATTTTACACATAGATTTTTGTAATTAACGGAGGCATATAGACACTATTTGCTGGCACATAAACCTAATGTGTGTATTTACAAGAAATATTAATCTTACATTCACATTTTATAACTATTAGCCACATAAAACCCAATTCTATACCAATATGCACATATAACTTATGTGTGTGCATATATAGTTTATACAATTGACACATAGAAGGTATGAAACAAATAGAATTAACGTTTGGATTTTTTTCAGTGTTTGCCAGACAATTTTCGTCATATCCAGGTTGCTCTGGAAGTTAGAAAGATAATGTTACTTTCAATATATTTAATTTTTTTTAAATATTGGCACTTACTCAGAGTATAATTTGCGTCGGTACTTTACATTTGGTAGGAATACACACAAAAAATACACAATACACGCTGAATTGCTACTATGCAAGACCAACATGAAATAAACTTGGGTTGGAGTAAAAATAATATTGTTAGTTCAACAATAAAGCAATGTATACTTAACAATCAATGAGTTCTGAATCAAAAATAGAGTGACGATTTAAATCAAAACTGTATTTTGTTAGTTTAAGTGTTTGAAATTTCGCTGCGTGTATCATACGATGTTTATTTTGGCGATTTCGCTTGAACCCGAACCTGAGTTAGGTTCTAACCCCAACCGCTGTCAGTTCATACATTTTGACAGCAGTTGGGGTTAGAAACTGACTCAGTTTCGCTTCAAACAAAAACCACATTAGGGTTTGTCAATAAATTTATTTTCTGCTGATTCGTTCCGGTTTTGAGTGTCTCCGTTAAGAATAAACTGTTATACCTTTTTAAAGTGCCTCCCCATTATTCAGCCGATGAACTGTCATAGTGCCACCCGTTGATTCTGTTATACGGATGGACGAAGCTAAAAGAAAATGCACAAACACATTCCCAAAACTAACTGTCAAAACGAATGATCAAAAGAGAAAGTAAGTTGATATGTGGTGAATATTGTCAGTACAGTTTTATACTCGACTGGAGCAAGATTCGGTTTATTTCATTATATTTCATTCATTGTCGAAAGTATTAATTTAATTAACAGTAAGATGGGATGATTCAAGTGTTGAAAAATTATATCTAACAATTTGGTTGACCGGAGTCTAGATGCAATCGAATGTAGCGGTTTAAGGATAGTGGAATCCTGTACAGTTGCCATAATCCATACCCGATGCACACGCACACTAAATCGCAATGTTGGATTCGTGTCAAAACAGACTGAATAGGTATTGGTGCCATCCCCTGTTATAATCATCAGTTTTATATGCGGAGGAAAAAGTACTGTATGAACTTTTTCCCTCCGCGATTCGGCAAAACCGATTACGACAGCGATAGCGGATTATTTCGTAAATATTTACACCGTTTCGTCGCGCTCGAAAGTGGCCAAAGTGCGGTACAAAATGGCCCGGAAGTTGTGCCGCGTCGGAAGTGAGTGAATTTCGTCCCACCAGTCGGCGATCAAGGCGAAAAAAAGTGATTTTTCGTGTCCGACTCCCCATTGCACGGCTGACCTGGACCAGAAGTGTTCAACCAGGCAGTCTAGTAACGCGAGACGCCATTTTAGAATTTTTTATTTTGCCAGGCTACCTTGGATGAAGGTTTTTCGTTTTGCTGTGCAGTGAAAATTTGGTTCTACCTTCAATGGATGCAGTGTTTTTGGAGAAGTGTTTCGTTTGAATAATCGCTGGGCTGCAGCAAAATAAAAGTGCACGGGATGGGGTTTGTGAAGAAGAATCAAAATGCAGTTTGTCTGGTGGCTGATACCCCGGAGTGGAAGCGGTGGTAGAGACAGCTAGTGGACAAGGTGAAATATTAACTTAGGTAAGAATCGTATGTGACCTGGATTTTTTTGCTTTTCTAAATGGAGGTTTTATTAGCGTGATTGTTGGTGCATAGGTACATAACCCGTTCAGATGGACCCCGGGTAAAGTTGGACGAAAGTGGATCGCGTATCAGAGGAACAAGTACCAAGTTATACATAACCCGATATCCATTTCAGCGTTCCACAGTTAACTCAAACGTACAAGTAGGAATTGCACAAAAGTGAAACCAGTGAAGTGGCATATGTAGCTCATAAGGTTGAGGTGATGGCCTATATCAGTTCAATGTCGTAATTGTTATTGTAATTTATTAATTATTCGGCGGCTTGTTAATTATACTTTTTGCGTTACTTCTAGTTTTGAATTTGTTAATGTTTCGCAATGAGTACAAAATTAAGCTGTCTTGTAACAACAGTTATGTGGAGTTGGAGTTGCTATCAGCACCAGCATTAGGGCGGATTACTTTTTTGAGCAAATCAGATTTGCAATCTCAATAACGACAGGAAAAACAGGAATTTGCATTCGAGCGAATCATACTCGATCAGAAAATTGGTAGTAATGTAGAATAAGTGTTAAACGCAGTATAAAATTGATTTGAAAGTTCAAGGTATGCCAACGCTGAAGGCATTTGCCATCATCACACAAATTAACTTTCAACTTCAATTCATTTTTCCAATGCCATATTCTGTTACCTACTTTTCCAATAAATTTCTGCATTCCCAAACCCTTTCGCTGGTGTTGGTTCCAAGAGCTCGCAGCGCAACACCTGCAACGGTGTTTGTGTGTACTTTTTCATGGTACATCACGATAAACCGTCTACGTCATCAATTGTGGTCGTTGGTTCGTTCGTTCCGTATTTACCTCCTGCACCAAGTCCTGCACTCTCTCCGTCCCTATATCCCCCCATAACGGGCTTTCGTTCATGGTCTTTGCGAGCAGCGCAATCTTTATCCAACGCAACGCAAAATATTCCAAACCCGCGCGAAAGGGGGGTAAAGCTACCATACTACGATCGGAGCATTTTTTCGGTTGATATGCAAGTATGTCTGACAGATGGACCAGATCGCGACCGGTAGACGGGTGGGTAGACAAGCAAGCGGGGAAAAATGCTTTAGAGCGCGCGCGTTTATTTTGAGACCGTACGGGCGGAACACGCAGTATACATTAGTTGGTTGGTATAGTTTTTCGCTGATCGCTTTCTCGGTGTTTTGCTACTTGTATGGTGAAATAGATCTCGCCTTGCAGTGCCCGCGATATGCTGAGGACGGTTGGTTCGATGACCTTTTCCGGATTGATCTTTCAAGGCATATTTATAGACACGAAAGTATTGTTGGAAACCTTACATGGGGCACCTGTCGTGTTGGGATTGCATCTGTTTGTAGCGTTAGTACCCGATAATTAGAAACCCTAATCAAGTTGACTAGTTATCTCATTTATTATAAATTAATACATATTAAAAATTGATATTACTTTATTATATCTGGCAGAGAAAGTTTGACAGCACATATCTGTAAAGTTCATTTCAAACCTTGCGCATTTTTAAAAATGTTCTAAGCACTATTTACACCCATCCGATCCGATTCAGGGACGGTTCAGTACCGTGCTCGGGCAATAATATTCTTTTACACATTTAAACACGAGCATTCACATTTCTCGCATTGTATTCGTATGGAAGAGTATCGGTGCCCGAGTGAGGTATTGAACCGTCACTAAATCGGATCGGATAGGTGTAAATTTAGCTTATCTTAGTTCTTAAATGCATGAATTACATTTTTCCTTGGTACTCGTTTTTTGACTTGGATACGATATATACCTCTCGTTGGGGCTTCATGTCACAAAATTCGGTATGTTGCCAAATGGCAACAATATGCATTTAATGGGTTAGTCTATTATCTTTCTCCGGACAAAACCAGCCTAGAGGTTGTGTCGTATCCGGCGAGTCCAAGTATCTCAAGAAAGAATTGATGTGCTGGGTTCCTGCTCCCATGTCGTAAAAGGCGACTGAAAACAGGATACAAGTCAAGGTATCTTCGTAGCATTCTACAAAAATAGCATGACAAATCTACGTGAAGTGCCTCGTGCATGTATACTTGCGAATAGTGCATTTGACGCATGTCATATCCGTCAAGAGATATTTGTGCTGTCACCGTCAATAAGACTGACAAGTAACATAAACAAGAAATACGTCTATTGTTCGGCATATTTGCCGCATGAACCATCATCTTCTGTTGATTTCAAAAAGGTAGTATCATACTGCGGCAGAAATGAGTTTCCCTTCACAATCAGCAGTGATGAAAATGCCTACCACATAATTTGAGGCAGCGCAGATATCAATTTGAAAGGCACCGAGTTGATGGAATGTTTAAGTATTACAAATCTGCACACTCTTAATGTAGGAAATCGCCCAACATTTGCACGAGCTGGCAGAGAAGAGGTGTTAGATGTAACTCTCTGCTCTGACGGTATTGCGCATGAGTTGGCAAACTGCTTCGTACCAAACGAGCTCGAATCGTTATCTGATCATAAGTACATCGTCTTTGATATTTTAAACATTTTACTAGATTTCGTCAGATATCGCAATCTAAAATCCACGAATTGGGATCTCTACGAAGAGGGCTTGGCGACTGCGTTTCATGGGTATCTTCCGACGATTGAATTTTCAAGTGACTTGTATGAGGTCGTTGATAAAACAAACTCACCCATAGTAGCAGCATTCCAAGAGGCTTGTCCGTTTCAAGTTACGCGTGCTTCTAGAGTTCAAAAAGTTATTCAGAAGAGCCTGGAATCGCAGACGCAGAGACGGGTCAGAGGTAGTTAAGTTGACTCGCAAAGCATACAAAAGTGCCCTTCGATCCTCTGAGTGAAGTGGTTGGAAAGCCTCTGCACAAATGTATTCTTGTATGGAACAATGACCACCTCTCATATGATACATCATGGTTCAACCACCCAGTATCTTATCCACCCCCCCCCCCCCCACCCCCGCATCAAGTTTGTGGTGGGTTACTACCAATGTCAGCAAACAACACATAGAATAAATATAACCTTTGCATGGGGTACTTTCCGGAAAAACCTAGAAAAGCATGAAAAAACCCAGGAATTCTCAGGGAATTAAATTTTACCAGAAAAAAAACCTGGAATCCTCAAGGAATTTTGACAATTCGATCATGAACCGACCAAAGGGCCGAAGACGCAATGATATCGAATCGAGAAAAATAGCTTTGAAAATTCGCTTCAGAAAATTAAATAGTATTTTAACAGTGTTTGCACACTGCTTTTTCAAATGTATTGAAACACTTTAAAACAATACTAGTTTTCGGAAGCATTACTAATATATTTTATATAATAACGTTTTCGTTGATAAAATTGAAAAAAATATATTTCGCCCAGTGTTGTTATGAAATGTTGATTAGGCCATTTTTGAGTCGCCCTCTTATTTTGACCACTCACAATTTCGCCCTGCAGTGTCGCCAGAAAACAAAAACCAAATGTGGGTTTCGCCGTGCTCGCCGGAGGGGAAAATTTGTTATTCTCCCCGGGCGTATCAAGCAGTTGGTTTTTGTTTAGGGCGACTCTGTTTACGGACCTTGTAAACAATGATGCTGTCAATTTCGCCCGTACACACTACCTTAGAAATGCAGAGGCGTAATCCGCCTGGCGGCTTGTTTACAGTTGAAAGTCGGATACGCCGTTTTGTTTTTTATTGATTTTCATGAAGTGTGAAACATTTAAAAATGAGTTTTTATATTTATTATGAAGTATTTTTACTCCTCTTTAAGATATTACTCATATCTCCGTTTGTGTATATTTGTTATATAGGCCCATTTGTCGGTTCACGATCGAATTGACCATGATGATATTAGAATTGTATCAATTGTCATGAGCAACGTCATCCGCAACAGACTTTAACCCTTCAATACTATCAAATCTTTTCTAAAGTATTAACTAATTCAATTTTTGGTCTTTTGACTTAAGTGCCAATACCTTATTTAGGACTTGTGGTATCCAACGGGGTAAACCGATCGGAAATGGTGAGTGAAGCTAAGAAATCATGTGAAAAAATTCCACCCAGAGGCGAGATTCGAACTCGCAACCTTTGAGACTGCGGCCCAATGCACTAACCCTTATGCTATTCCTGGGTATGGTGACATCCCAGAAAGAACATATGGTTATCCCGCTGGTGACGGTGATCGTACCCTGCCTGCAAAGCGAGAATCAACACACAACGGCAGCTGATCACCTCAACACATTTGACACAACCCAGGGATAGCATAAGGGTTAGTGCATTGGGTTGGAGTCTCAAAGGTTGCGAGTTCGAATCTCGCCTCTGGGGGGAATTTTTTCACATGATTGCTTAGCTTCACTCATCATTTCCGATCGGTTTTCGCCGTTGGATACCACCAGTCCTAAATGAGAAAATGTAGATTTACAGATTCATACATTTCTTTAATCCGCTATATCTTCGCCTCACTTGTACCGACTGCTACGAATTACACATGTTTGCAAACGCTTTATTAAACCTTTCTTCTAATATATAAATCTTTCAAATGAATTGCAATAGTGGTTTTCTCTTGCTTTTTAAAACGGTCAGTGAGAGAGATAACTTTGCTCAGTTTATCTCTTCCTTAGGCTAGTTGGTAAGTGTATCTATTATGGCCAGCGTTCCTGCGTACGCTTCGACGCTTGTCAAATTAATAAGAGGTCACTGTTGCAATGGTCTTTTTCTAGTAAATGTAAGGCAACTCATGCGATAGAATGTGCTACTAATAGGTCGAAGGGAAGAGTACTCTCTTCAGCCATGATCGATTGAATTGGACTGGAACCGAAGGCGCTAGAGGCGAAGCGAACCATTTTGTTGTAAGCAGATGCGAGTGTCTTCCTCCTTCCTGTCGTTTTTTTATAGTAAGGTTCAAAAAGCTTTAAAAGCCGATCTTGTAGTGTATTGTCACTGTGTGGGACTTACGACTCTCTTTCGTACCTAACCAAGCTGATTTCTTGAGCCATTGAGCTACTATTTCCGTAAGTCAATCAACTCCCAGCTTCAATACTATCTATTCGGATCGTCTCCGGCGGTGAACTAATCCTTCTCCAGCTGAGAGTTCCACAACGGAGGAATTTTTTCCGACACCGGCGGTGGACCTAGCCTACTCAACGAGCTAGCAAAGCAGCTTCCGGCTCACTGACGCCTCAACAACTCGTTGCTGGCCGTTCGACACGATCCACTCAAACTAGTCACGGCAATTCCGGTGTAGTCTGGCATCCGGTTCGCTGGCGTCTCGATGGTCCAAACTCGGTACTGCGTCGCGTATTACGTCCCCGGCGGTGGATCTAGCACGGTGGCGATTCCTGAAAAAAAACCTGGAAAATCAGGGAATTTTAGGGAATTCTATTTGACCTGGAAAATCCTGGAATTTTCAGGGAATTCGTATTCAAATCAGGGAGAAATTGTGTTCATATATTTTTTTATAAATGCAACTGGAAAATATTGCCTCAAATATTCGGTTGAACGCACTCCTCAACACATTTTATACTAGGGAGAATAACAATATTCGATCCATCTCATAATTAGAACTTCTCACAACAATGGTTTTATGGGTCATCCCCCGCCAGATTTACAACCAAAATTTGAATTCCTTCCAATTTATTTTCTTGCATTCTTTAGCTAAAAATAATTGACACGCATTTTTTGTTTTGGCTGAATATGATACTTTTTTCAAGTTATTAGATTTGTAACTTTTGAAGTTTATAAAATCGAACATTTTTCAATCACTGATAACTGCATGGAAAGAATATTTTTTACAAAAAGGAATTTTTGCACGAGCTTACCGAAAAAACATAAAAAATATTTTTTGTTATATAACTTATGAAATTTGCAATTATTATAAACAAATTGATTTTTTTAAAGTTGGGCCAATTTTAAATATTTAGAATCATGTTTAATCTTTTTTTGTGAAAAAATATGGAGTGGATATCAAAATACTATGCGAGATATTACAGTTTTAAACTGAAAACAAGCCAATTTTACACTAAACGACCAGTGACAGACCTGTTATAATTGTATTATTTCGTTAAGTACTGGAGACCCATTCCGAAATTTTTACCTAATCTACGCAATAGAATTATAAATGATTTCAAAAAATAATAAAATGTTTTTAGCTCAACTTAAAAAAAAATTGCTTCTGGTATTTGCAGAATACATAAGTTACATAGCAAAAACAAATATGCATTGCTAAAACAATTTCGGTGAGCTCATGCGAAAAGGAAACTTCTATTATTTAATATTTTTTCTACAAATTGAATAGTTTCTGAGTAGAAGATTCATTGATTCCAGCGGATACTGAGTAGGTGTAATTGCCTACGTGTCCGCTACCCCCTTTTGGTCTTTCATACAGTGGTATGCTGAATGCAAAATTGTAACGAAATTTGAGCGTACTGTTAAGTGGAGCCGCATGCAGAGCAAGACTCGAGCTAGGATGGTGGCTACCAACATACATACATACAAAGTTTCTGAGTTATCAGTGATTGAAAAATGGTCAATTCAATAAAATTCAAAATTTTACAAACTCATAAATTGAAAAAAATAATCATATTCAACAAAATCAAAACTTAGTGTGAACAATTTTCAGCTAAAGATCGCAAAAAAAATCTGACATTATAGAAAAATCTGTAAATATAGTAACCCTGCCAACAAATTAGATATACCTACATTCGCCTCAAACCTAAGCGAACAAAGCAAAATGAGTCAACGCTGATGATGATGGGTAGAGCGAAAGAGACAACTAGTATCACGACACTATGATAACCGTGTTTGCAAATAGAGCTCGAATGTACAAGCGATTTTGTGTAGGAATAACTGTGTTCGAGATTGTACATAAAAGTGTGCTGGAAACGAGCACAACACAAAAGAAAGCATAGCACTGGATAGCGTACCTCCACAAGCAGTGTAACGGACTTCTCACTCAGCTACACTGGCTGTGAAAACACACAGCGCAGTGATCTGCTCCGCCTGCCGTTCAACAGGCAACTGAGCTTGTCCGGCCAAATCCGTTCTTTAAATAGTCGATAATGACGTCATTCATAGAAACGTAGAGCGCTAGGTACACAAATCTGTCGTACCGGGCTTGGGAAGCGCTATCTTCTGTGTGTAATTGCGCGATATTTTGACAAGGTTGTATATTATTTAAATTTTTAATGCCATGATATCAAAAATCATTGGGTTTATCTATTGGAATTTATTCTTAAAAGTATTTCAGGGCGATTCGTGCAAAAAATTGAAAATTTATCGTGAGATGGCTGAATTATTTGCGTTCAAAATTGGACCACTTTTCGTTACATACCATTTTTGTAAAATTTGCAAAGTGCACCCCCATATCGAAAACAAAGACGTAGTCCTACGTCAAAAAATTGCCGATTCTTGAAATAAATCTTCATGACCGTATAACAGTATATGGCATTGTAGCTGATCTCTTGTTTTGCGGCAGCTTATTTTTTGCTTATATGACCAATTTTGGGGTTTGTAATCAACTAACTCTCAACGGCGTAAACTTGTTTTATTCAAGTTCTTTCATGTACTAGCCATCGAGTTAATTCTAAGCGCAACTCAATTTCACTCGTGTTCAGTGCTAGTCCACAGCAGCATTAGGTAACGCACAGCTTTCATACTTCTTATTCGCGCACGTTCGCTGCCCCTATTTTTTGTCTGCAGCTGAAGTCATTTGTCTGCACCGCTCAATGACGGACAGAATTATTAAGAAACTAAATAAAGTTGTGACGACCGCTCCGGGGTCAAATTATCAGATAGTCCCATGACGATTGTTAACAATCTCTGTGGCAAACCCAAGAATTTTGACATCCATATTGCTAGAATTCTTTGAAATTTACAAATAGTATTTCAAAGCTGGGACACACCTCCAGGACCGGGTGTCCGGAAACAAGATCTCATACGATTCCTTATAGCAGGATTAAAAAAATAGATGACTTCCTGATTCCAAAACACCTACAAATATTTGAATAAGTTTAAAATTATAATAGTAATGACCATTACCCTGTCAGTCTGCTATGCGGTAGAAACGACCAAAACGTTCGCTCAGGTCTACATTTTCAATTTTATCTCACTAAAGCCTAGTGATGTACTATGATGTCACCAAGTTTCAGGTTCTAGTTATGGAAAGCACATTGTAATTTTAATTGAAATCTGGAAAGGTACTCGCGTACTATGTCGTTACCTAACGGTTAAACACTCAACTCCGCTTAACAATTCAACGTTTTCAATATGGGTTTCCGTGTATAATAGAACTGTATGAAGATGAATTTCGCAAGCTTCAGTTTCAATATCATCTTCCGCTAACAGACGGGCGGATACGACAATATTTAAAATCAACACATAGTGTATCTAACCGAAGTTGCTTCTCTTTTGCTGCGAAGCTTCACTCATCTCACAACAAACAGACAAACGATCATCGCAAAAATAAAATCGGCAGTGTATTATCATTAACCATAGATCGTGGCGACTGTTACGATTGCTTAACTTATAGCACTAGCTTGAGTAGAGATAGAATATACACTAGTGTCCTTTTTTGTGTGCTGCTATTGCCAGATTGCATTAAAAATCGCTTTATTTATTTATTTGTTTGTATTTATTATATTCCAAGATGGAATTTCCATCTGACCTTTTCACTGCCGTTCAACACATAATTGTCTTATGTATAGAGGAAACCTCATAGAACATGGGACGAATATGATCTTAACGGCAGTTTAGAGGGTACTTAATTTCTGAAATGATGAATTGGTGGGAAAAATCATAAGCAGGCAAATGAGAGACTAAAAAACTGTTTGTCTCAAATCACAAGTAAACTTACCAAAAACCGGTTTCTATAATTTGTTCGCAGACCTGTCTGTTTTTTCTTGTGATTATTCGACATTTTCTTGAATTATGTCCCTATTTTAAAGTTGTGAAAAAGTGCTGGATTTTTTTTATCAACAACACAATCATTATTATCCCTCCGGAAGTCGCGCAAATGGCCCACTGAACGAGCAACTGCTGGTGCGCTCAGACGATTTCGCTAGATTTTCAGATCAGCGTGCACTCAGTGCACTAGCGTGACATCCGGAAGGTTAAAAAGAACCAGAACATAAAAAGCGGATTATTACTGCACAGAAGTGGTTAAAACCGTTTCTGTAAACAATCTTCTTAGTACATATTCTGGGATACCTTCCTGTTGGTATGAAGTTTTTACTGGTTCACCCTCTGTTGCAGATTACCTGCTTAACCAAATATTTCTTGAGAAACTTAGACTTCTCTATCGTTCAGAATTACTTTAATACTTTATTTCGTTACATACCATGAAGCATGGTTGAAGTCTTCTACGTTCAAGTTTTGTAATCTATTGCCACACAGGAAAAATTGGTAGAATATCCACGTTACAATTTTCGAAGAAGTGTTTAGCCCTCATATTCTGCTTATCACTATAATTCGGAATAATCAATACCTTCAATGACTTCGTTCCTTAATGATGCTTCGAATTATACTCAAACACATTTGACGTTTTTATTTTATTATTATTTTATTAGTTTACGAACAGAATGTTTGTCTCACTATCGAATCCTCCGGAATTCGCGCATGACACTGAATGAGCAGCCGAAGTTGCCCAAAGAATTCGCTAGCTTTTCAGAGCAGCATGCACTCAGTGCACCAGCGCGATTGCCGGAAGTTTAACGGAAGATCCCAGACTCATCACCATTTCCACACAAACTAAAATACATAACACTATGAGGAAATTCATCCCCAAAATGTCAATCCGCTTATTTTTCCAGAACACTAGCTCCTCCGTTTATACATGGTCCCATACACTCATTTGCTTGTCGGTCATCCTTCGGGCCTGGTAACATTTTTTCATATTTGGAAATATTTAAATTACATGGCAGTTAAAAGACCAAAAGTGGTTTAATTGAAATAGAAGATACAAAAAGTTTAAAACTAACTGAAAATGAAAAAATTGTGTAAGCTCAAACGATAGACATTGAAAAATGTTAATTTAATTTGATTTGTTTGAGCACTCTGGATAATTTATAAAAAGGTCTGGAAAAAACCTGGAAAATCAGGGAATTTCATTTTCAGAAATGAGTCGACACCCTGTCTAGTCTTCCACAGCGGAGGGTTCCCCTGCGACGGAATTTTTCCAAATCCAATCTGTTCTTTCACGGCGGCGTTGCTTCGTTGGTGTCTTCGCCACTTACACTGCAGCTCGGAGAGTATACTTGTCATTACTCTGTTGACCGTATCCCAGATATGCTCAACGTGGCACATCTTTTCGACGATATTGTTGACTGTCACGCCGACACATTTGGGATGAGGGCCCGCCTTTCTTTCTCCGCATTGTCCCACTCTTGCTGCCACTTAGCCAACGAGTCCGCTCTGGGCAGTCTCCTTGCATTTCGTGGATTGCTCCGCTGAGAGCAGCCTCAGCCAGAGTGATGCAGATGGGAATCATTCCAATGACGCATACCGCCTCCGATCATATCGTTCTGTACGCGCTCGCGACACGCCCAAGTCGGTACGTCATACCTCAGTCTTGACGCTGGAGCACCCGCCAGGAGACATTTCGTGCTGCTTCTTACTTCTCTGAAATTCGGCATGATCCTTACCAATATGTTAGTTATCTTCGCAGTCTTCTCACATACATAGTTGATATGTCTGTGAATGCCATATGTTAAATTTAAAGTGATCATGGTTGATCAAACATGAAGTATTGCCGTATGTTTATAATGCGATAGTTTGGCACCTATCATTTTTAAAAATCGTCTGTATTTTAAGGATTTCTTCACCATCTTGCAATGCACCTTAAAGCTCAATGCCTGGTCCAACCTTACACACCGGGTTTGTTTTTGGAACAGCTACACGATCGATGGTAATATTTCGCATTAGATCTTGATTTGTATTAGGACTACACTGCCGTTCTACGCATAATTGTCCCATGTTGCTTTTTGGTCATTTTCACTTTTTTTAACCAAACAGTCCTTTTTGATGTATATTTTCAGAAAACACATCCAAATCATAAAGTTTGTTCGAAGACTTCGTGAAAAAATACCAAGTCTGTTTGTCCCATTGTTGATATTCTACGCATAATTGTCCCACTAACAAAAATCCCAAAAAAGTGCGCAATAAAAAAATAATTACGTAGCGTTTAGTTAAGAAGTACATTACGCTAGATGTCGGGCACTGAAAAAATTGATGGAAAAATATAGGATCATTAAAAATGGCAGTGGCAATATTAATCACAGCAGTGAGAACAATCCTGTAAAGCTCTTCATTACTATCGTCGCTTGCATAACATGGCGAACGCATCTAGGATAATGAGCCTATTTTCGCAATGTTTCTATTATCACGCTACCCATTTGAAGCCATTGGTTAGTGCAGCGTTTGCTATCTTTGTTCAACAAACTGGATCAAATGGTAGGGCGACAATTGGAGCACTCGATTGGAACTTTAGTTGCGATCAAACACTAGGTTGTGAATGCCAAATTAATGCACTCCATCGAGTGTAGGCAGAGTAATTAATGATCTTGTGAGGTACCCTTCTAAATAGTGTAAAAATAGGTACTTTACCCTATGTCCAATTTTGATAAAGCAACAAATCTCCCGAGTAACAGAAAAACTCACGACATACACTTTTGTAAAAAAATGAGTTATGAGCATCATTTACATAGATCGTTATGGGACTGATATGCGTAGAACTTTCCGGTTTCCGCTCGATTTCTCGGCATAACAGTCCCACTTAACATTTTTCTTAAAAACTAACGTTAATTGAATCTCTATAATAAAAAACTGGACTGATTATAATGAAAACGATTGCCATGAACGTAATTTTTGACAATAAAGCTTTATTTGTTACACCGTATCCCTCCAGATGGCTAATACAATTTTCATCTTCAATCGCGTTTTTCTCAGTTGCCAGTTTTGCAACATGGGACAATTGGGCGTAGAACGGCAGTATAGGCGATTATAAATCAACATGTTTGATATCTGCTAGATGCTGTACAATAAGTACAAGTGCTGATGATGAAATGATCAAGTATGGCTTCCATAGTTTTGGTATTTCTGTATTCCCATAAAGGAAACTGTGTTGGAAAGCTACTAAACCCCTTTTTGGTAGCTTTGAACAAAAATGACATGACAAATCCATGTGAAATGCCTCGTGATTGTATACTTGCGAATAGATTGTAGAACTGACGAATGTCATAGAGTAAAGCCATGTCAAGTGATCCTCGAATTTTTCGCAAAATCACCGATCTTCATGAGGTATATTTTATTGTATAGGGATTATGGTGATTAGCTTTTGGTATAAATATTTCGTTACAATTCCTTTTTTTCTTTAAGATAATAACCCTTAAACTTTACTGCAAGATAAAATTGAAAATTTTATATCTCAAAAACTACTGAAGATAATTCAATGAATTTTTGCACACTTATGGAATGATATTTGAACTATCTCATAAAAATGTTTTTACTTTATAATTGTGTGAATAACGGTACTTTGCATCTTTTTAAAATTTTCAATTGTATTTTTTCTTGTGTTCTTCACGCTAAAAATTTTCAAAACGTATGTCAAATTATGCGGCAATCTTTCACCTTTAATAATCTGTATTGATAATTTTTCATTTTTGTTCCTATCGAGAGTTATAGAGGATTTTGTAACAGTGCGCTCTTTCAACGCACGGCCCAGTTTGATGCAGCCCGCGAGAACGTTCATATTGGCAACGTCGCACGTCATTACGTCAGAATGCGCTTCGCGTGGGAAGTGCGCATCGCATGACTAAAAGAAAACACATCTCTCGATTAGCGCAAAAGGGCATACTTTTCATTACGGATTATCGAAGGTGATTTTTTTCCGGATATTTCGAGATGCGTTAAATTTTTTTGACCGAAGTGCGCAACAAAAATTATAGTTGTTTAATATATTTTTTTTATTATTATAATTTAACGTTACTAACAATTAACATCTTTAAATACACTTTTGTTAGTCAAAATACATCTACGTTATATCCAAATTCTTTTTAGTCTACAACATTAATATATGAAAATGGAAAATCTTATTCCAAGAGCATTTTGTTTCACGTTTTTATTTTCACCTTTAAACAACGATGTGTCTTTTAAAAAAAGTTTACATAAAATCTGTTGTTCAATCGCATCGATGTTAGGGGTTTTTCATCACTGTTGCTTCTGTTAATTCTGTTAATTGGTGGTTCTCCAAGTTCTGGTATGATATTATTTATTTTTGTCGAATTTCAATTAATAATCAACGATCTTTATTTCAACATCATCGTTACAGTTTTCCGCATGTACCTGTTGAGTCATCGAATATTCCAGTTCCATTACTTTGGCAAACACTATAAGAAGAAAAATTAAACGTGTAAATTTTCCTATATTTTAAACATGTTATAGAGGAACCCATTACTATAAACATGGGATGTAAAATTAAAAATTTAACGAAAATTGTGTTTTGTTCATGTCCATATTTATTTTCGTTGTATTTTTTACGCCCATTACGACATATGCTACACATGTGTTGACCAATATAATTTTTAAATTTATCACTCCACATGGATGCCACAAAAACAAGATACGACGAACATATTTAAGAATTTTTTTAACGGAATGCATCATTCGTGTGATCGACCCATATTTATAACATAAAACAATCGATTTTTTTTTTGAGCAAATATTGTCTATCTTGAGATAATATAGCATTTCGTCGGGAGTGGGCGTAGCGTATTGGTAAATCGATTGCCTTGTACGCAGCGCACCTGGGTTCGGGTCCCGACCCCGCACATAGGGTTAGAAATTTTTCCTAAGAGATTTTTCTAACCCGAAGAGGCGAATGACCTTAAGGTTAAAACCTCTATAATTAAAATAAAAAAAAAAAAAAAGCATTTCGTCGAGTTGTCTCTGTATAGAAAAAACACCCAAGTGCGATCGAAACAAAAACAAACGTCAACAAGTTTCCTCACTAGAACTGATGCAAATTAAATGAGCGCGTAATTTAACGCACGACCCGATGGCGCATGGCTGAGAAGTCGCTATGTGGAATTAAGAAAAGATTCGCAATACACAGTGCTACCTCTCAGACAGAACAAACTGAAAATAAAACGTGCACTGAAATGAAAATGTCTTTTGTATTCATTAGATTTCTCATATGGATCGCACTTCGCTTAGTTGTGTAAAATTTATATGAAACCATATGAATGTTACTAAAAGTTCATGTTAAATCTCAGTGATATCCAATAGGTTTGAATCTTGCGCGGTTTATTTGAATAAGATTAGAATAGCATATTCAAGTTATATGAATAGCTAATGATCTCAGTTATCTCAAATGTCTACTGGGTTGGGGAATGAAATCTGACAAAAAAAAAAGAAATGGCCGACCGAGAGCAACTCTTAAGTTTGAGTAGTTCATAACTTGAACTTAGACGTAAAGTCGACGAGTTTTGGAGAAATTTTGAAGATTTGTTGCTTTTTAAAAACTTTTTTCTCCGTTGTGGGAGCGGTTCTCTGGCTGATGCAAAAAGAAAAATCACGGGTAAATACAAGTACGTACAATGATTACGTGGTTTGACAAAAAATCATGGGTTGGTGAGCGCTGGCTAACCAGTTTTGAGTCTGAAACGGATGTTGCTATGTGTTTTGTAGTAGGGATTGTTGTTGGGGTAGTGAGTAAAATGTTCGGTATAGAGAGGACAAAATGATCTAAACTGCAGACCCGTTTGAACCCCTTTCGTTGGGTGTTTTGAAATTCATTTGAACTTCATCTTAACTGAAATGAAAATATCTTTTATACTCATATGATTTGTCATATGAATCGTACATCAATTTGATGTGTAGAATTTATATGAACACATATAAATGTTACTCAAAGTTCATGTTAAACGTCAGTGATATCCAATAAGTTTGAGTTCTGCGCCGCCAATATGAATATGATTAGAATAACATATTAAAGTTTTCCTTCTTCTGATTTCATACCATCAGATAATGGTGTCGAATAACACGAGTTCGTGTTCTATTCTTACCAGCCAACAAAGAGCATTTAACTTGTTTAAAAATAAAGGCCTATTCAAAGGTATCACCACCTAGTGCGCAACTGATGCTATGTCGATTAGTAGGTGAGTGTGACTGAATTTATAGCTGATCGTATAGAAATTTCAAAACGGCCGGCAAACGGTCCTAGGGAAAGGCTGGTATGGCGGCGCAAATATTTTGACCAGGCTTGTTATTTGCTCACACAATGTGCCACAAAGAGCGAAATACACCGATGAAAAATAGAGCAGTTCAAAAACACTGCGATGTGCAGAGCAATCGCACAAAGAGAGATCTGAAAACGAGAAAAAGATAAAGATCTGTGCACCAAGAGCTGCACAATTTCGTTCAAATAGTCCCCTCACTGGCAAACAGGTAGGAAGGCGAATCAAACTACAATTCAGATAAAGTTTGATCGGAAGATCGTTTTTAAAATGTTTTTGCCTTTCTCATATAGAAAGGTTATGCAATCACTCTGAAAAACGTGAACCTAATCCCGGCCCGGAGGGCCGAGTGTCATATCCCATTCGACTCAGTTCGTCGAGATCGGAAAAAGTCTGTATGTGTGTGTGTATGTGTGTATGTGTGTGTGTATGTGTGTGTGTATGTATGTGCGTATGTGTCAAATAATGTCACTCATTTTTCTCAGAGATGGCTGGACCGATTTGCCCAAACTTAGTCTCAAATGAAAGGTACAACCTTCCCATCGGCTGCTATTGAATTTTGGATCGATCGGAATTCTGGTTCCGGAATTACGGGTTTCAGGGTGCGGTCACACAGAAATTTCTCATATAAACTATAGGAAAAATTAAAAATAGAATTTTTATTTTTGATGCTAAATGTGTTCAAGGTGCATGAAACGTCGAGATTTGATGCAAAATCGAAAAAAAAATTTGACTACGATTCACTTTTTTGGATTTTGGCACATTTTTGCCTTTCTCATATAGAAAGGTTATGCAATCACTCTGAAAAACGTCAACCCAATCCAAAATTTTTTTTCGACTCTCATAAGGTTTCTGGATTTTAACAGGGGCGTAGTTGATTGTTTACGGAGAGGGGTTACACCCCCCCCCCCCTCTACTGTTCACTTCCCTCCTTTAAAAATCTCCTTAAATCACCCCTCAGACCACCACCCCATCCAGCCCTCATACCCCTCCCTTTCAACCCCATCATCTTTAAACCACCACTATATCACAAAGCATACCAATTTAAGCTCGGGAGTCGTTCGTTCATGGGACTTTCGCCCTCCTCACATACCCACCCCCGCATGACAAAATGAGTTAGCAAGCAGATAACATTGATCTAATGTTGATTAGGCTAATGGAGTATTATATTTTTTTATTTCAAGTGTTTCACCGTCAACTCAAGTTCGTGGCTGGCATGCCATTGTGTATAAGTGCAAAGTGTACTAAGAATGTAATGGACATTTCCACAATTATGTTGAACATAAAAAGCCTCCGTGCCATAGTTTAGAGAAATGAGAAAGGCACAATTGCACCGCTAGGTGGATTAAAACAGGTTTTTATTTTTCTCTTTGTTTGCTCTGAGGTGCATTACATCCCTGGTTTTGATGTATATTCGATCAAATGTTTACACATGCATTATAAAGTTGATTGTTCGAACATAGAACGATAAATATTATCGTTGATATCCTGTCATTTGAGCCATTAAATGAAGAATAAAATTCCTTTTATTTCATAAACCGATAGAGCTCATTTTCCTTAATATAACAATATATAAGTTCAACCTTTAACACCTCAGAATGGTTTTAATTGATTTACTAAAAATATGTAAACACGTCTTCGTTTGACACTATCCGTCCTACATGACAGTGAATTTAGCCATATGGGTTAGCATTTTTGACAGTTATCCCTGCAAAAGAATAGGGATCAAGGTAGATTAATGGAAGGTGTGGTCGTGATAATTCAATTTAATAAAACTATTTTTATTCGTCTATTTGCGTTGAAAAAGGTTGAAAAGGTCGATTACCTAACTTTATCGTCAGCTAGACCGGAAAAAATCAAAAACGGCATATGGCTCAATGACCCGAATGGAAGCTTCTGGGATATCGTGGGCAAGTGATAATTCCAGATAACCTATAATTTGTTCGCCAAAATGGCAATCGGAAAAAAGGAAGAGTTGTGGACAGGGCACGACCAGGGTGACATGAAAAATATAGTTTTTTTTTCAAGAGCGTGTGATATAATTCATGAATGAATTTTAATCTATCAAAATTCACTATCGACTAATCTCATGATGGGAGACTATATAGTCTTCAGTAAAAATATGCTACCTCCCGTTCTAGCTTTCTATCCTGTTCTCATATGTTTCAATTTGCTATAACCAAATATTATTCATCGCAATATAGTCTGCTCCAGTAAATCCCATACGAATCATAAAGGACATAAATGAAACGCCATTTGTAGATGAAAAAGGTTTTAAATCTCAATAAACAATTATGCTACGATTAGCGTGCGCCGTAGTATGAAATGTCAAACACGTTCACGAAGTAGACCCACTTAAGTTCAGCCGGAAAACGAACCGGAATGCTGGCTGGATATAACTAGAAGCAGAGTGTGTGTAAGAAGAATGAATACAACAGTCATGATTATCTGTGAGTGATAATCCAGACAAACAAACGACTTCTCAAAATACATGGATTTGACCAGTTTGGAATGACACTGACAAATAGTCATTGTTCCATTTTTAAGAGTTGTCGCCACTCTCCTTATATGTATCAAGACAAGAACCAGTCAGTATTCCAGCTCATTTCCGACTGAACTTTACTGGGGAAGAGAAAAGTGGGTAAAATTATCATCTCCTAATGGGTTGGCATTTAGTCTGAAACATTAAGTATGCTGCCGGACCCATGGAACGTAAGAATCAATGGATGGACAAAATAATAGTTGAAACTCAGTGTTTACCATGCATATTATTTCGGGAGTTTAACTGTGTAATTTGTTTTTGCATCATCTGCATTTTAGTATTACTGCTTTAAACTAGCACAATCTTCCCCAGTTGTGTTAGTGAAATTATTCCAAATACACGTAGGCAAAAGAGATTTACAGCATTTTGGAAAGCGATTTTTTTTCGTTTTTTTCTTTGTTTCCTGTAAACTGTGTCTGTTAATGAACTGGTCAGACTACACAATTCTCGATGTCTCATGTCGGTATTATAACACAATCATTAGAACGATGTCATGTAGTATTCCCATACTGGAAAGATAATGAATTAAAAAATTATTGTAGTGCAATGAGAACTGCCATTACGTACGACGAAATTCACAGTGTACTAGTAACTTTTTGTGCCATATTGGCGTTAAAAAGAATGAGAAATGCAGAGATGGACTATACTGTTATTTTATAATATTTGCTTATTTAAGCCCTCCCTCTTAAAACATAATTTATTGATGGTCCTTTAACAGTAACAAAATCCTAAAATGAAGTACAATACCATTCTTCATATTCTAGTTATTTTCCTTCGATCTATTTCCGGTACTAGGTGGTGACTCCACTATCTGGACTAGATATCGTACCCATCAGATTTTTTCCTTCTCAGAAAAAGCTCACCCTCGGCTGAAATTGAACCCAGATCGCAGAGAACAGACATCCATGATCGCACAAAAATATTTAAAAAACATGTGTAAACATTTGAATTAATATACGATAAACACTAGCGCCGCCAAACCAACCTGTCCCAAATCCATTCCGGAACCAGTTCCTGAATGGATTCAGTATGGAATCTTGCTCAAAGAAAACAACCGATTCCGACTCTATCGGTTCATGCATTTCAGCTGGAATTCATACTGGAAGACCGAACCGGTTCCGGACTAGTTTGACTGGGTAGAGGAATAACCGCTGTCAATTCAGTCGAACTCAGCCAAAAAAAAACATGACGACAGTAGCGCACCTGGTTTGGATATCCCAACTACCTTCGAAACTGTTAGAGATTTTTACACAAGTTGAATGCTGAAGATGGACGTCTGTTCTCTGTGCCCAGACCAACTGAGGTGAGACGGCGGTCCCACTTACCATTCAATCATCGGCGCCGTCAAGTACAATACCATTTTCTGTGCTATACTTTTGAACTAATCGATTTTTTCAACGTTAAACGTGTCATTTGAGCCAGACGCTACTGATGTCTTTTTTTACTCGATTGACGCAAATAATCGATTAATTTCTAAAATAATAGAAAAATCAATAATCGATTACAAGCTTTCGGTATAATCGAGCAAATCGAGTAGCTGCTATAAATTAATCGAGAGCATAATTTATGAAGGGTGTGCGTTGAAAATGAAAGTCACAGAACAAGAAATATGACAAGGCTTCTCCAAATTTTTCAAAACGTGTCCAGTGACCTTTTTTTTGGTCGCCAAACTAAGATTTACTAAGTAATCGATTATTGATTTTAATCGATTATCTTGGTCGATTAATCGAATGCATTAATCAAGCTCTCAAAAATTACTCGATTAATGGATAATCGGTTATTTGCAAAAATCAGACATCACTAATAAGGGTTTTAACCTTAGGGTAAATCGCCTCTTTTCGAGCTGGAGAAATTTCTTTTTGGAAAAATCTCTAACCCTACGTGCGGGGTTGGGAATCGAACCCAGGAGAGCTGCGTACAAGGCATTTTCCAACTTCGCTATGCCCGTCTTCATTTCAATTGAAGTACACCGCTGTTATATTTGCTACCTAATGCTAAACACGTTTAGTATTTTAAATAAATAGAGCAGCACAGATACATACTATAAAGAACACCCTCTAAAACTGCTGCTGGGGAGAGTTAATTTTAGTTTTAAAATTTTCTGTGTTCAATTATAGAACTGATTTTTCATACTATGGAAACTGGAAAACTCTTGTGAATGAACTAGAGGTGTCGGCTTATATTTCTCATATGATATGTGGAGCCAACTACCATTTGATTTAGCAGAGTTCAGAAAAGACAAAAATATTTCCGTTCAGATATTAGGATGCCAAAAAATTATCACTTTGAATAGTAGAAACAGAACACTATAGATTAGAATTGTCGCTTGTAGTACCATTTTCACTCACACTCTTGTAGCGCGTCCATTACGTTGACGGTTATATACCATGGTATATAACTGTCAAACTAATGAGCGCTCTGCAAGAATGAAAGAGATAGACAAACGGCATTACAAGCGACAATCGTAATCTAGTGTTCTGTACCTAATTGTTGAATTTTCAACACGAGTAATCCACAAAAGCTTTAGAGCCTCAAAAAATTGCAAAATCAAAATCCTTCAATCAAAAGTTTTACCTCGTCATTGGCACCTTAATAATAATATACAAATATGTTCTGAATTATCAAACATTAAGGTTGCACAGAGAAAGCGCAAAATTCGCAAACGAAAAAAGCAGTTTTTTTCCACACCGTATGTCAGATCATCATAAAAATCAATCAGCAGTACTGTAACAACATTCTACATACGCTGATTGATTTTTTTGAAGATCTGACATACGGTGTGGAAAAAAACTGCTTTTTTCGTTTGCGAATTTTGCGCTTTCTCTGTGCAACCTTAAATCACAGAGAACAGATGTCCATCTACAGCATTCAACTTGTGTAAAATTTCTAACGGTTTCGAAGGTAGTTGGGATATCCAAACCAGGTGCGCTACTGTCATTATGTTTTTTGTGGCTGAGTACGACAGAATTGACAGCGGTTATTCCTCTACCCAGTCAAACTAGTCCGTAACCGGTTCGGGTTTCCAGCATGAATTCTAGCTCAAATGCATCAATCGATAGAGTCGGAATCGGTTGTTTTCTTTGAGCAAGATTCCATACTGAATCCATTCAGGATTTCGAACCGGTTCCTGAATGGTTTTGGCGGATAGTTGGGATAGGTTGGTGTGGCGGCGCTAGTATTTATCGTATATTAATTCAAATGTTTAGACACGTTTTTTAAATATTTTTGTTCGATCATGGATGTCTGTTCTCTGTGATTAAATGTTTTATCGTTTTATTTTATTTAGATTATAGTTCTTTCATTACAAGGCAAATAATGGCTGTATTATTTTCATTACGAAAAATAATCGTCTCATCGGAATACTATGAACACCATAATTTTGGAGCACATCCGAACACAATCATTGGAGATTCATATAATTATTACGCGGAAAAAGCTTTCTATCCAAATAAGTAATATTTCTAATAAATTTAATAAACCATCATATGCTTTAACACGTTAAACATTTCATATACATTTAACATAGTGTCACATATATTTCATTGGACCACCTAATGTTTTAATATGATAGTTATCAGATAGTTATTATATAGTGCGCTGATAGATTTGGGTCTGACACTGGAATTTAAATGTTATATGGAAATCTGATAGAATTGAATTTGAGAGGAATGCAACTTTCAACATGATAACCATATAAGTTTGATATTCCACTAAGAGTCTAATGTCGCAATCATTGGAAATTCCAATAGCGCTGAATTATATGAATATCATATAATATGAATGTAGCGATTTCGCTCAGTGTGGTGAAGTATGTCAATCTGCGAAAAATATGTCAACGCAGGTTAAAACATGCCGACTGCTCAACTTTGCTCATCGGCTCGCAACATCCGAGCGCGCTTGTCCTAGGTATTGAGTGACAGAAAATTAAATAACTCCTGAACAATATAATAACGCTAAAGAGCATGCAAATTATTCAGAAAACATCACTTTCAATTATCCATAAAGAAAAGTTTGTCTTTTTGCTTTAATCTCAGATATGCCAATTTTGAACATGAGATACACTCCTTCAAAGCGATGCGCATTAGGACGTTGCGACGTGCGGCGTTGCCAATATGTACGTTCTCGCGGGTTGCATCAAAGTGGGCCGTGCGTTGATAGAGCGCACTGTTGCCAAATCCTCTATAACTCTCGATAGGAACAAAAATGAAAAATTATCAATACAGATTATTAAAGGTGAAAGATTGCCGCATAATTTGACATACGTTTTGAAAATTTTTAGCGTGAAGAACACAAGAAAAAATACAATTGAAAATTTTAAAAAGATGCAAAGTACCGTTATTCACACAATTATAAAGTAAAAACATTTTTATGAGATAGTGCAAATATCATTCCATAAGTGTGCAAAAATTCATTGAATTATCTTCAGTAGTTTTTGAGATATAAAATTTTCAATTTTATCTTGCAGTAAAGTTTAAGGGTTATTATCTTAAAGAAAAAAAGGAATTGTAACGAAATATTTATACCAAAAGCTAATCACCATAATCCCTATACAATAAAATATACCTCATGAAGATCGGTGATTTTGCGAAAAATTCGAGGATCACTTGACATGGCTTTACTCCAACTTTACAACCTCACAACTTGCGATATTTGTGTTGTCACGGTCAATATGATTTAATAACATAAACAAGAAAGAAATGGGTTTCCTTTCATAATCGACAGTGATGCAAATGTCCATTACATAAGATGGGGGGGACAACTCAGATATCAACTTGAGAGACACCGAATCTATGGAATACTTAAGTAGTACAAATATGCACATACTTTCGTGGGCTTGTCGATGAGCTTAATATACAAATTTTTATGCTTAGGAATTGGTAGATTAAGGATTAAGGACCCCGCTTTCTGATAGTCTGATCTGAATTCTCATTTACATATTCAAATAGTGCCAGAATGATGCAGTATCCTATGGGTGAAGGTATTTACATTAAAATTAGGCTAGTTGGAAGTCACTCGGTACTTTGCCTTAGTTTCACGTGATCAGGAATATATCAATATTTTAACGTTCCTAGTTGTTTTGAAGAACCTTCACCGACGTGGACCAAACCGACAATTAATGTGGTTAATTTCCCAATATAAGCAAAGACAAACCACTTTTTCAGCAGGATGTGTGTGCGGATGATTGATTTCTCTTCTGTGAATAATTTAGTCATGTTCACGTTGCTCCCATAAATTTAGGAGTTTGGTATTAGTTAACATTATCATAATTCAATACACACTATAATATTATTGGATAGGCTATAATACAGCAATAAGAATCTGAAGAGAGTGTGCACAGGCGTCTATTTGGAAGGTCCTCCGCTAATAAGAAATTTTTCTTCCAGCGATATATAAGTAGTGGGTCACTTACTTTTTCACAGGTCTTTAGTGATTGGTGGTAAACATAGTTTGGTGAAAAAGACAAACGGAAATAGAAACTGAAATAAAATGGAGCAAATGATGTACGATGGAGGTGTGGTGCTGGTGCTTATTATGCCAGGCGATGGAAATTGTTTATTTGCGGCGCTGGCAAACCAGTTGTTCCATATCGATATCGGAAGTGAAGAGCACGCGGCAGCAATAGTCCGGCTGAGAGCATTGGTAGTGGAACATATTAAAGCCAACCGAGAAAATTTCCTTCCATGTCTGATGGAGAGAGTCTCCGATGTAGGAGTTTATGCAGGCATCAACATAACCGAGAAAATTGAAGATTTTTTGCGATGTTTAACACATCTCAGAGAATGGGGCGGTGAGGAAACCATAGCGGCAGTAGAAGCGATTTACAACTGTAGAGTGGACGTGTATAACGAAAATGGCACGATAATAAAATTTAACGAGAGAGGAGTAACGGACAGAACGGTAAGAATAGCGTACCGCGTAGGTGGAAGAGGATCAAGACACACTGAGAGAAATCATTATGACTCAGTGGTGCAGCGTCCGAATTTCAGAACACAGAATAACTTGAACGAAACGGAAGAATAGGTACCCCCTATACCTATGATGGCGGAATGGCGGAACCGTAATACGATCAATGCATCTCAAATAAGCACACGATCAATCTTTCCATCATTGGAAGTCACAGGCAGTACCAAAGAGTGGGATCGCTTTTATACTAGCGAGCTGGAATGCTAGAGGATGTTCCGATCGAGAAAAACAAGAAACGCTAGATGATTTCTTTGCGAAAGCGGAATACACGATTGTGGCGTTGCAGGAGACGAGGCTAGCAAACTGCACGGTGGACACGGCAAACTATCATTGGTTCAATGTAAACGAATTTGAAGAACGGTATCGTATGGGCGGAGGAACAGCGATATTGATTCACAAGGCCGTATTCAAGGGGGATTGCTTCAAGAGGATAAGTGCCAATGGCTGCGCATACAAATGCGATGTCTTCTTAAAACCATTTTTGATCATATCGGCGTATATCCGTAGCACAGAAGTAGGAACGAACGGAGAATTCGACGCGCTGGACCACTTCATAATCAAGTTACCAGACAACATAAGGGAGAGAGTAATGATTTTGGGCGACTTTGATCTAGTGGAGGATGATCGGCAGTGGATCGGTAAAAACTTATACCACGATATGTCCAATGACAATGGCATTAAGCTGAAGAATCTGCTCCACGGGCTAAAACTAAAAGATTATGTCACTTTGAGCAACTCACGTTCAGCTAACTTCACCTGGTCGAATAGAAGATCCCGTTCGCAAATCGATCATATCTTGATGCACAAAATGGACGATTTCAGCTTCCCTGAAGTGAAATGCTTCTTCCATCCACAGATTCAGAGCGCTCATAAAGTGGTAGTATGTTATTTAAAAAGAGCAAAAAACAAACTACCGACTTTACAACGAAAAACATCACAAGAAAACAGAACGAATAAAAGAGTGCGATTGGAAATTGGTTCGTTAAGGGTTGATGAGGAAAGCCGCAAAAATATCAAAACGAACTAGATAAACAATTAACGGATATTCAAGCTGGGGCACAGACGTTAGACGCAAAATGGTGCGGAATGGATAATGCCACAAAAACGGCAGCGAAGGTTACCATTAGAAAGGCTGATTCGCCCCAAACGCCAAGGAGAGCCGCAGCCTCTAAGCGTTACTTTTTGGCAAGACAACGGTTATTGGCAAACAGGAGTGATGGAGAAAGGAAGAAAGAACGAAAACTGGCATGGAAAGCTAAAGAAGAGGCGGAAATCAACATTTTCAGGAGAATGTCTAAAAATTCTTAAAACTGACTGAAAATTATAACTCTCTGGATCGAATGACAATGACATTCCGTTTTATCAAAAGTCACAGGAGGAGAAAGTTCTTAAACATTCAGCAGTGGAATTCAAAAATGGCAAAAATGGAAGGAAATTTGGAAATCGTTCAGTTACTCGAAGAATCCCCAGATGAGAGCGGATCGGATCCAACAAGAGAGAAGATTGAATACATTGTAAGGAAAATGAAAAACAACACTGCTCCGGGTCTAGATGATATAGCTATAGAACTTCCAAAGTACGGGTCAGACGCCTTGATGGATGAGTTAGTGGCCTTGTTACGACAGGTATTCCGATCTAATGTGGTTCCTAGTGGATGGATTTCAACGGTTCAAGTCCCAATAGCCAAAAAACAAACCCACAGAAAACTGCATTTTTCTAAAGTTCAAGTACTTTAATCACACGTAAACATTTGTCGTAAATTAGTTATGGCGTAAAAAAATGTCGCACATATTTTTTTTAAATTTGGTATAATGTTAACTTTACTGTAAAGTAACTTTTTCAAAAGCATAATTCTGCCCGGTCAATAATCGACTATTTTGCATAATTTGAATCGTGATAATATAGTGAGTCGACTGATTTTCTTCTTATAGTTTAATAAATGCTTTATATGGATAATCCAGCGGCAAAGCTGTACACGATATTTGCTACGTATACATACTACCAAGCGTTCAATTTTTACACATGCTCAAAGAAAGTAACTTGAGCCTTTAATTGGATGAAATTATTGACAAATGAGGTTAAATCAGGTATAAAATCCTGTTTACCTGATTTATTTCGTATACGTATGTGTCCATGTACATTGCAACTGTGTTGTTCTAGACGTCAAATAAGTTAATGGAAACTTAACGAACGGTATGACGTAAGCAAGTCGATTTTTTCTGATATCACTCATACCACTCATGTAAGATTCATCTTACGAATACCAAAGTACCATCTTAGCCCCACCTGTATATACCACATTGCTCTTGAATTCCGTCTGAGGTCTAGCTTAAGCCCGATTCAGATGATACATCAGCTCCCATCAACGGAGACGAACGTCAATGGAGAAAAACGCCAACGTCACGTTATCGTTCCGTTAAGATAAGTTAAATGTGTTTCTCGTGTGCTCGTTCACATATTTCGTGCGTCAAAACGTTCCGTGTCGTTGATGTTGTGTGTGACTGCATGTAACTAACTTTGACGTTCTCTTGACGTTCTTTACCGGTGACGGAAGCCTGACGTATCGTGTGAATCGTATTTCACTCTTATATTCGGAGAACTTGCATTATATAGCAGTAGGTAATCTGAAATCTGGGCATCCTTCTTACTCCAACGAAAAACGAGGGAGAGAGAGAGTCTAGTTTTACAAAAGAGATCATAACTACTAGAGGAAGCAAAGCGTCTACCGTCTCCATATATTCACGGACTGAAACATTGGGTTTCACTCTAGCATATTGTATCCCATTACTTTGACATGTGTGTACCCGTATGTGTCAAACTAATGGGCGTAGCATATGTAAGAGCGAGATAATAAACCATCAGTGTTAACAGCGGCATGCGACCTCTAATAGTTATAATCTCTCGCGCGTTTTTTGAGAAGGGCCAATAAGCATGCTGTCAAAATTCACTTTGAGTGAAAATTCCGGACAAACCGTAACTCGTAGCCGAGCGCTCAGTCGAGACAGAAGTGTTTTATTGCCGTGCAGTCTATAGCGACGAAGAATAGTGCTAATCCGCGTTCAAGGTTATCTTGCTCACTCTCCGCCTCGTCGAGGTTTCAGTATTTTTCCCTTCTTTTGTGTTTCTGTTTCCGAGTACCGTTAGCCGGTCAGTGACCAGTGAAGCAGTGTTCTAATAAGCCGTCCGGGTACCGTTACCTACACAAGTTAAGTATTAGTTTACGTTTCCCCTTCTTGGTTGTCTTGCTACCGTGCACTGGGCAATAGGCCCGTGCAAAAATGACTTCCCCTGACGGCGGTTCATCTCAAGGTAAGATGGACATCGAAACAAAATCGGCTCTCCGGCTCAAAGTATATCCTAGCTCGGCCACCGGGCCCTTCGTGATCTTCCGGACCAAGGACAAAAAGTGTTTGAATCTGTTGCAGATTTCTTGCGTTCTGACGGATCGGTATATTGCTGGCTACGGACCCTTTACGGAGGAGTACAGAGTGTATATTCCATCTAACAGGGTTGAAGTTTGCGGGGTAGTCTCCGATTCGAGTCTAAGTTGCGAGGACCTGCTGAAATATGGGACTGTCTCCTTCAAAGACTTCGTGCTTTAGCCAGTGAAGATACTGGAGTGAAAACTGCAGTACTCAGCATCAGTCGCAACTGACGGGAAAAAACATACGTCAACTCAGACTCTTATCGGGTGACCTTCCCCGGCTCTGCTCTACCCAACTACCTCCTCTTTGACAAGGTTCGTCTGCCTGTTCGCCTGCTTGTGCCGCGGGTCATGAACTGAACTAATTGCAAACAATTGGGGCACACAGCCTCCCATTGTAGTAATAAGGCTGGTTACGGGAAATGCAGCGGGAATCATGTGGATGATTCCTGTGGGCGGGATATCGAAGTGTCACTTCTGTGTGGGAAACCCGCATGAATTCCCGACGCTCCCTGCGTACAAACAACGTGAGGAGAATCTTAAGGGTCGTTCCAAGCGATCTTTTGCAGAAATGCTAAAGATAGCTATGCCACCGGCCTCTACGAACATCTATACCAACTTGTCTACTGGTGAAGACTACTGTGATGAACCCCAGGAGGGAACATCTTCTGCTGTGCCTAGAAGCAATAGAAAAAGGAGGAACATTTCCTCTCCCAAACTTCGTTGTAAAGGCCAGAAGGTTTCTCCTCAAGGTACCCCAAAAATAACTTCTTGAGGAAGTACTGGAGCAAAACCGAAGCAAGTCGCTCCCGGCCTCAAAAATCTGAGCTCAGAAAAGGAGTTCCCAACACTTCCAGGAACATCAAAAACTTCAAGTGTTCCCATATTTCCGCCAGAGAAAGAAACCAGCGCTGGCTTAATAAATTTCTCTGACATTGTGGACCGTATTCTTACAGCTTTAAATATTTCAGACCCCCTTGAAAGCATCTTGATAAGCTTTCTCCCCGCAGTAAAAACATTCTTGATGCAGTTCACTGCGAAATGGCCCCTCCTTTCAGCGATTGTATCCTTCGATGGCTAATTCATCGAACGAGGTCAAGGATTTAATCACTGTTCTACAGTGGAATTGCAGAAGCATTATCCCGAAAATCGATTCGTTTAAAATCTTACTAAATAATTTGAAATGCGATGCATTTGCCCTATGCGAGACATGGCTCACTTCAGAAATAACCCTACACTTCGACGATTTTAATATTATTCGCTTGGATCGAGAAGACTCTTACGGAGGAGTACTTTTGGGGATCAAAAAGTGCTATTCTTTCAACCGAATCGACCTCCCCTTGACATCAGGTATTGAAGTAGTCGCTTGCCAAACCAGAATTAAAGTCAAAGACCATTGCATTGCTTCCACCTACATTCCCCCTAGAGCCTCAGTCAGCCACCGACGGTTTTGCGATGTTGCGGAACTCCTCCCCGCACCGAGGCTAGTTTTAGGTGACTTTAACTCCCACGGTACGGCATGGAATTGCCTTCATGACGATAATTGATCTACCCTACTCCATGAGCTTTGCGACAACTTTAATATGACCATTTTGAATACGGGTGAAATGACACAGATTCCTGCCCCTCCAGCCCGTCCGAGCGCCTTAGACCTGTCCCTCTGCTGGACATCGCTGCGGTTAGATTGCATGTGGAAGAAGGTCTCTGATCCCCACGGCAGCGACCATCTGCCAATCGTAATTAATATTGCTAACGGTTCAGCGCCACCGAATACAATCAAAGACCTCACACGAAATATTGATTAGAAGAGCTACGCGTCCGCGATATCCGACAGTCCACTCAAGAGCTTCCTCCGGAGGAAGAGTACGGGTTCCTGCTGGCTTGATTCTCGATACCGCGATTCAAGCTCAGGCTGAACGCGTACCAGACTCGAACTCTCGCGGGCGTCCTCCCAACCCATGGTGGGACAAAGAGTGCTCGTACGTGTACGCGGAGGAGGCCGCCGCGTATAAGACCTTCAGAGACGACGGGCTGCCAGCCAGTTACCGACTGTACGCAATGGCAGAAACGCGCATGAAGAGTTTGATGAAAGCCAAAAAACGTAGCTACAGGCGCCGGTTCGTCGGCGGGCTAACGAGAGAAACATCAATGAGCACTCTTTGGGGCACGGCCCGGCGCTTACGAAACCGAAACAGTACTAACGAGAGCGTGGAATATTCAAACCGTTGGATATTCGATTTTGCCAAGAAGGTTTGTCCGGATTTCGCGCCGGCACAGAAGATCTACCGCGCCGCTGCTCGTCACGCGAACGCGAACGGCAGCTTTCGATGGTGGAATTCTCACTTGCTCTCTTATCATGTACCAATAATCCGATAGAAAGATGAACGACCACTTTGTTTTCAGTAATGGGAGATGGCGTTTGGTCACGGATTTCTTGCAATAATATTTTATTGCGTCTATCAATGGGTGATCTAATGATTTTTTCAATATCTCTCGTCAGAGGACGCTAGAAAGTTGGCAGACGTCTTGGAGCAATGAAGAGTTAGGACGGTGTCTACGTTTTATCATCACGAAGGTATCAACGAAACCTTGGTTCAGAGGAATGGATGTGGGTCGGGATTTAATTCGCTTGATATCTAGGCTCATGTCCAATCACTGCATGCTAGACGCTCATCTTCGACGTATTGGGCTCGCGGATAGCGCTATCTGCGCCTGTAGCAATGGTTATCACGATATTGAACATATTGTCTGAGCATGCGACGAGTACCGTTCTGCCAGATCTCAACTATTCGATTCCCTTCGGGTTCGAGGAAGATCACCCAATGTCCCGGTTAGAGATGTACTGGCAAGCCACAATCTCCTCTACATGTCCCTCATATACTGCCGCTGGAAGCATAATTGTCCCATGTGCTATGGGAATCCCTATACACATGGGACAATTATGCTTCTAGCGGCAGCATATACGTTTTTAAAAACTACCCCTATCATTTATCTTATTATTCCCAGAAGTGCCCTCTTCCGCCTACCGTATCCTAACGATGGTCTGATGCGACTCCAATACGACATAAAACATCTCTGTCGAATGACCCAACAAACACGAGACCTACAGTTAACGCAACGCGATGTGTTGCCGATCCGCATCTGAGCCGTACTACGAAATCCTCCGGAAAACCCCCTGCCGGCTCAAGGCAGACCGCCCGGCGTCCCAATACATGATGCATGCGTCCAAATCTGTAATCCTTGCTGTTGATTCCCGATGCCGGAAACTGAAAGTTTATATCTTCCTCCCTTGCCCTGTCAGCTTTGTCCACCCTCTCTCCCATGTCTCTGATACACAGATGTCGGACTTGACCCCCCTTCTTCCACTTGAATATCTTCCCAAAACTTAAGTGCCCCCTATCTTCTAGTTTTAGTTGATAACTATTTAATCTCGTTAAGAAATTCCCACCAGTACCACTACCTGAAAATAGCCCTGACTAATCTCCCCTAATCTTAATAAAATTGAACCACTCCCCCTAGTTAATAAGCTTGTAAAATGTTCAACTTAGTTAATAATTAATTGCCCCAACAATCTCCCTTCTAAAAATCAAAGTGCATTACTATACAAAGAACACACAAATTGACCCGTCCCCCTAATTTTACGAATATTATATTACCTCTCCCCTTGTTTACGTATAAGTAAGCTGTAATTTTTTTTTGGTTTCATTATATAAAAACAAAATAATATTGAAATGTGTTCTAAGAAATTCAAAATGTAAAACAAAAAAATGGCACCTTTAAGCTAACGCAAACGTGCCTTACCAAATAAACGAATTGAATAAAAAAAAATGTTTACGTGTGATTGAAGTGTTTGAACCTTGGAAAAATGCAGTTTTCTAGGGTGGTAGTGCTAACTTTACTGTAAAGTTAGCACTACTATACCAAATTGTTAAAAGAACAAATGCGACAAATTTTTGGATTTCACAACTAATTTACGACAATTAAGCGACAATTAATCCATGTCTCATACTTCACTTTCCTCTGTATTCTAACTAAGTCTATCTTCCTTGACCTGATGTAAAGTGTAACTAACAGGCCCTCGTATAATTAATAAATTACAATTACAATTACTTTTTCGAAAGTGGTAGTGCTAAGTTTATGCACATGAAGAAACATATGGGACTGTTATGCGAGTGCCGGCAGTGCTGGAACACACTACAAACATGTGAACATATAAACGCTTGAGCCCTTTGCGATTATCCACGCATGACTACGCCTACGATCTCGAAAACGTGATAGTACCACCGTGGTAAAGTGAACCTTTCAGAACCTATAAATTGACATCATATAATTTTAACGTCCTAATAGAATATTGTTTGAATCTGATGTGAAGTATATAAAAGTAAAAGAACTTTCTTGATCACGGCTCAAGTTCGAATGAATGCTTTGTTCTTACCATCTCTTCTCTAAGAATCTTATAACATTTTACCGAATACACTCTAAAATAGACGTTACACAAATATTACAATTCTTACCTTTTTGGAAAATTCAAAGTGAATTATTTTAGTTCAACAAATTTTTGAACACAAGATCGAACACTTGCAATTTTAATTAATTCTTATCTTCGACTTCTTTTTTTAATTAACGACTTTTGTTCAACAGCTAATTTTCATTTAGCAGCATCTTTGGTCGCAACAGTCTTGGATCTCGTTAGAATTGGACTACGCCTTAGCAGACACTTCTTTATCGGAGCATCCTCTTTATCATCGAGCGATTCTTGAAATCCTGCGAAGTCGTCTTCTACTGAGTCGATACTTCTATTGTGTCGATCAGTAACGGCACGTACGTTGACGCAGTACTACGGAGCATAGAATTAGAAGGTGACGAATTAAAGCTCGTGTAGGGTGTAAGGTTTATACACGCTGAGGATGATGTCAAGATTTGAGAATGGATGTCAAAAAGGTGGTAGATACCATGAGTGTAGTACTTGATCAAGTCTAGTGCTTGTGTGTGTGGTGAGAGACCATCACATAAACGTTTGCCTTACAAAAAAAACAAGTTGAAACTGGATTTAATGAATGGAGAGGAAGTCGCGAAACGGGAAAGTGTATCATTGGATTCAGCGATGAACGCAATCTTTGGGAAGAAAAATAAGACTAGTGTGCCATTATTGCAAGAAAAGTGAGTACAAGCAGAAGGAATTCAGATTGTACGTCTGCAGCATGGAAATGGAAAAAGGTCGATCAACGAAAGTAAACGTTGCTCGCAGTAAGGAGATGTATGTAACACTCGCTCTAATGGCTGCAGCGCAAGCGGAATGTAGGTTGTGCATTGTGCACTCAGAAGCTTCCAGTCGCATGTGCGGCGAGCGACAATCATTCATTGAAGCCTTGGAAAGCCCGGTGATATCTGTTAGCCAGATGGGTGAAGAAATTCTAAATTGAAAAGTGTGGACTCCCGACGATTGCGTTACTATGACAAAACAAAAACAACAACACTAACCCTTATGCGTTTTTAGATCAGAGTCGCTCTACGTTCGCTCGAAACTCCTTGCCCGTTGGCTCAGTAAGGGGAATTAACGTGTGGTGCCAGATTGAACGAGGCGCATTTCGATTGTGAGCCAGTGAATCACTGGCAATGATCAACCGAAGATTATGAAATGGCAACATGCACGATATAAAAATGATTACTGGTCTACTCGACAACTGTTGCTTAATATAACAGTTAAAATCTTAAAATAATGTCCAACTTCGTGAACATATCACAAAAGCTATCTAACCATGTTCCCATTGCTTATCCGTTGAACCATACTGAGTGGCCACTATATATCTAGCTATAAACTCACTTCACTCATATATCTTTCTCTATATCATTTCAGTATCTTTTTATCCTTGAAAAAGCGGAAGCATTGAGTTAAGTTAAAGGAATATATAACCAAAAGTAAAGCAGAAAGTGAAATCGAAATATGGAACCTGTACGACTCACAATAGCAGAATTCATGGAAAACAGAAGTGAAACTAGATATCTAAAAACTTATGATCAAGGAAGAAAAAATGTACAAATACTGATCAATTCCAGCATCAAGGTAAATTATAGAAATGGAAAGGTAAGAATGCACAACAACCAATAATAATAACAATGATATAATGAATTTATTCACATTGAAAAAGGTGTTTATATGGCGCCCATGCGCTAGCACGTCCTAGTTTAAACTTGGGTTGAAGGGGCACAGATTTTTGGGTAGGGCAGAAATGCTGGTCAGATCCGTTTCACACCAAAAATATACTTAAGAAAATTATAAAAAATCTCCCAAAGGAATCAGGTGGACCTGTAACAAATAGTTCGACTATTCATGCCTGCGCTGATGTAAAAATAAATGGTTAAGACAATATTGTTTGTGCAGGAGCAACCGAAAGGTGAACGAAGAACTGCGTAAGCCCTCTGTCGACGATAGATGAATAGGATTCCAGAAGTGTCAAGGCGTCCACAGTGCTATCCGCAGATGAGCAAACAAAAGCCATGGAGGAGAACATCGCCGGTTCGAGGCGGACTGTGTCTAACAGAGGTTGGTTAAGGAGAACTAACTTGAGCTTAAGGTACAACTGAGAACGCCTCAATAAGCCATCTTGGAAAACGAAAAAAGCAGTTCTTTCACACTGTTGGAAAAATCATTATAAAAATCAATCAGTAATAGGGGAGCCCGGGGGCTAGTTGGCGGTTGGGGTAAGTTAGCGGAACCCCATTTTCTCCGTTTCTATTAGACATAAAGCGCTGTCTCTCGTTGTGTACCTCAAGTAATGTGACACGCACTATTCAATGTGTTTTTGTTGCGAAACATTATGTTTTGTAGAAACTGTGGGCGATATTGTGTTTTTGAGCATACTTTGTAAATTTTCTTAATTTTAAACATTTTGTGTTATTTAAGGTGGTTTTCAATCTATTCCCCGAATGATTATATTTTTTGATAGTGCGTAAAAAGAGCTTTCAGCATCCGTATAGATATTTTACTTATTCATAACCAAAAGTAATTTTTTAAATCCTTTTTTTTATAAAATATGCCGTTGGGGTAAGTTGGCGGTGACGAACACGGGGCAAGTTGGCGGTACTATTTATAGTGCAAAAATAGTCATATATTTTCTGAAATTCACTCCAAAGTAAGAGAAACTTTTTCTTGTGTCTCTCGTCAATGCAGGGGACAATTATTTCAGCCAATCGCCTGAAGAATATCGAAAATTTGATTTTGAATATGGAGTACGCGTCGAAGTCAAAATGACGAGGTATTGAGACTGAAATATGTATAATGAAAAGTGTGAAATACTTTACAGTTTTATTGAAAAGACAATCGGCACATTTCATATGGACCACTCATGTAATTGTATTTCCACTAGATTACTTAGTTTCTGATAGTGCGCCAACTTACCCCATACATACCACCAACTTACCCCGAGGCTGGGGTAAGTTGACGGCTTTTCCGCGACACATATTTTTGTCTCTAAAAATGAAGCCAACATATCAAACATTTTAATAAAATTCAGAGGTGTTGCCAACAGTCTACCCTTTAATGCAACTTGTTCTATTTTGCAAAATCTACCAAAATCAAAGCGGTAAAAACTGAAAACACCGCCAACTAGCCCCGGTCTCCCCTACTCTACCAAAGCCGGATTCGGGGATTGATTCATTTTTATGATTTTCCCAAAGGTGTGAGAAAACTGCTTTTTTCGTTTTCCAAGATGGCTTATTGAGGCGTTCTCAGTTGAACCTTAAGGTCGCTATGAGAAAGAAGTATCAGCAGGAACAGGTACAGCGCCGAACGAAAATGAAATTAGAGGAAGAGTGGTATTGTTAAAGTTAGCAAAAGTAGAGTGCGGAAACCAGCTGCAGTTGCAGGTAAAATAGGAGCACCTGAAACAAACCCAGTAGCTGGAAAAAGTTCGACGCAAAGGAAACATTTTACTCCTGTTCCCATTGGGGATCAAAATACAACGCAATGCCCTCCAACGGTGCAGAGGAGTAGTTGTATAATTCGTCTACAAAGGGTTGCGAATTTAGTGATATCGACAATTTATGCTGCAAGGGCGATGCTCTCGAGTTTTTGACGTGTGCAACTACTTCATCCGAAGTTTTCGAGAAGCTCCGAAAATGAATGTAAGGGTTTGCAGTACGCACTGTGGACAAATTAATGCTGCCACATCAGAAATCGGATGCTATTGAACTTTCAGCCCTGTATCAATACACGAGTAATCTGCCGAGTGTATCTTACGAAGACCAGCCAGAGCTTCTAATCCGTCTCAGCAATGACCATGCCATCATGCGGGAGAGAGAGAGGGTACGTGTGATTGCATCAGGTTGCATTATTTGGTGTAGCTGGATACTTATAGTGAGCTTAAAAGCTGTATTTCGAAAAATACTTTAAATTAAGCCTAGGAAAAACAGTAGAAGGAAGGACGAAGAGAGTATTTAGTTGAAAAAACTGATCGAATATTGATTAGCGTTGGAGGAAAATTTTAAAATAAGTGATAAAATAATATGTGAAAGATGAAAATTTAGGTTGATATATATTGTTCCAGCCTGCGTAAAAAAGGTATTGTTTATTTTTTCTTTCCGTTCGAGGATAACCGATCAAATCGAATGTATACACTCAAAGTTACATACGCGGTAACACACGCGAGAAACAAATTGCACGCGTTCAAGCACGTTAACATACAAACGCTGGAGGCTTTTACGATAAAGAATTACAATCGCACTCACAAATACCAAAAGCAGATCTTTGCAATCACAAACATCCATGCACCATTCGGAACGGAATGATGCAATCATACCAAAGTGCAATCAAATGAAACCTCATACAAAGATGCACAAACGCAAATATACTGAACTCGCGACCCAATGTACTTATCATTTCGATGATCGCCTTGGTTCAGCGTTACCATTGCTCACACAAGACACCTATCCAGCTTTTTATGTGCCATAATGGCGTTCCAAATTGTTCAGTTCGTAATACGTTTAATGGCCCTTTTTTGACAATAATCGTTTACGTCAACCGCCCAGTGAGATTAAATCATCCTACATTAGTCCAACGCGTTGGATGTTTATTCAACTGGGCGTTGCTGTCAAGCTGGCGTAAACGATAATTGTCAAAAAAGGGCCATTAAACGTATTACGAACTGAACAATTTAGGCCGCCTTTATGGCACGTAAAGCAGGATAGCCTATGAAGGAAACAAAAATACTGCCTGTACGTGAAACTCGAAAAGGAAGTAAGGATTTAAAAAAAATATTAGGGAAGAAATTTTTTTCTTCTAAACAACCCATCTGTGTATTGATGCTGCGGTTTTGCAAGATTGTGTCATCGATAATATTATATTCAATGAAAATGTGTCATATTAGGTGGAAGGTAATAAAATCGCAATGAGAGTTACTTTCAAAATTATCATATTTACACGGATTATCTAAAACTAAAATATTTCTTAAAAATATCTAAAAATCTGCAAAGAAAAGTGAAGCTGATGGCCCCCGGTTCATGTATTGGGTCGCTATCTAAGGTTCAGATGGTGAAGTCAGTGAGGACGGAGACAAATGAAAAATAAATATGAAACACAAATATCCGTTTTACTGTGTTGCCTTTGACAAATGTACCTTCATCATTCTTCCTTCCTAACTTTGAACTAGTCCAGGAACATCAGTCAGTGATGCTGCTGATGTTGTGGCCTCCCGGGTGCAACAGATGATACCGGCTGGCCCATTTTTCTTTTCGACGACCTTGCGAATTATGTTGCAGCACACGTCTCAACAAAGCATAGTGATTTATGACCGTATTTTATCCCCTTTTATTCCTTGACGAACGGCAAGGAAAAAGGCAATAACTTCATTCTTCTTGTGGCTGAATCGGTGTGCGTTTGACTCTTGTTCTGTTCATGCCCTGCAATTTTTCTTTATGATGCTTCCTTTTTATCACAACTTGCTACTAGTAGGATTTTTTGCTACGTAAAATGCTGGCATATAACAAGATATACAACCGGTCATTAATAAAAAAAGGTTCTTGTAAAGGGGCGATAACCAGCAGCAGAATTGTGTTGTTTATATTTAAGGGACTTTTCACATTAGATGGACTACGTATAGGAGACGTAACAAGTACATTAAGAGGCCATAAAATTTTTAAATGATTGTATTTTGTTTCTTTTTTTGTAAGTGCTAATTGTTCTCACCACTTTAATCTATATAAACGCAAATTGCATTCCGCTTGAAGTCTACTAGATAACAAGTCCCGCCACGACTCCAGCATTTGCTTCTATTCAATGCGAAATGGACTGTCGACAGCTGAAATGACTGGAACGAATATGTCAATTTGCTTAAAATTTGTGAGAACACTCATATTAAGCTGATAGACTTTATGCCGTCATGGCACGTGGCAGGCGGTCCCAACTTCACACGTAGCCGAACGGGAAATTCAGCTGCTTGTGCCGAACGATATAAAAGTGTACCTAACTAGGCAGAAGTTATGGCGAGGCGGCGCATTCGAATAATAAATTAAGTCTGATTGGCTTTGCGTTGCGTTTCTTACAAGTGTGTTTGTGTGTGCGATGAATTGGCTTTGTTTTAGTTGTGCTTCATCTGTTTCAAATTTCCCGCCAATTGCTTTTTTTCCTACATGTTTTATTCGCTTTCTTCCTCCAGCTGAAACTGAAGTAATAAACTTGTTTTTCGTTTCCTTATTTTCTTCACAGGACCATTCACGCGTTGTAATCCAATTGGACAGTTGGTTGGGTAGTCAAAGGAAGAAATTAGTTAGTGTGTTTGTATTTGGAATAGAGAACGAAGGAGCAAATAAAACATTGACCCAATAGCAGCAGGCCCTGCTAAATAATGACGACAATAAAAACGCCACCGGTTGAATCGCAGCCACCTGGCAAATCGCCTCTGTCGTCTTCGTCATCATCATCGTCCTCGTCGGACTCAGACGATGGATCGGATTCGTCGTCCGATTCCGATACCTCGTCGGTGGCATCCACCAGTAAGACGAGTAGCAAACTTAGTACCGATAAGCAGCAACAACAGCAACAGCAGCAGCAGCAACAACAACAACAGCTGCAGCAGCAGTTTAGTGTGATGAGGTAAGTAATCATACCTGAATCGAATTATGGATTGAAAAATATTTTTGATAAAGTTTATCTGGATTTCTAATCGAACCGTCTATCTACCCTACTTGTTAATAGAGAATCATACTTTTATCTTATGTTTACTGATAAGAATAAATTCATTTCAATTATGTTTGGTTTTTTTTAAATCTTACTACGCTAGACGAACTATTGATTTGAGCAACCGAAAATAAAAGACTGAATGACTGACCATGCTTCGTAAGACCCAATTTAGTCTGCCCGTGACCCAAGATCGTCAGATAGTGAGATAACATAATACTACCAAGTTTACTACTTTATGCATCGATTTGAATCTAAGTACATTGATAGCATTTGTTCCCTCGGCATGATACTGTACCTTGATGTGGTCCGGGAGCTTTTCCACCACAGCAGTATTACAGTGATTATATCACAGAAACTTGGGATACGATTAATTTCTTTTTAGTTAAGCTACATTGTGATCAATTTTAGTACTTAACTTGGCGACCTTTATTATCCACTGCCATGGTCAAATAATATACAATGTGGGTTTAGGGCCCAATTCTCTCTGCAGGCACCCTTCTTTTGTTGCTATATTTTCAATTAGATCCATGCTAACACTCACTAACACAAATTCTCTCATATACACTAACAATCTCTCATGCCAAACGTACAAACGTGGCCTACGCGATAACACAAACCTGGTCACAAATACGAACGCCCGCGATCTCGCTAATATTCAAACACCCCGATTGATTAGGTGAACGTTGGAACCTAAGAACCTAAGCTCACGCAATCATGAATCGGTCACCTCCGGAAGTCTCCGCCCTTGATCCTAGCAGCCCAAATTCATGCCTTTAGTTGGATAGAAATAAAACTAGACAAGACGTCCACGCGCGATCATTGAAGAATACGCGAACATGCGAATGGCCACTCGCTTATAAAAATAATGTGTCCACGTGAAGTTACATACATACTAGCACACGCGACAAAAACGTCCACATACAAACGCTCGAGTCCTTCGCGATCATCCACGCACGACCACACCCACGATCTCATAAAAAGTATAACACCCCGGTGACTAAGTGAATGGTTTAGCACTTATAAATTAACAATCCCGGTCTCGAGAGTGAACCTCCAAATGCCCGTGTTCACGCGATCATGAATCGGTTTCGTCTGGAATCCCCTATTCTTGGCCCTAGTAGCATAAGTCCAATGCTTTCAGGTGGACCAATCAAAAATATAATGCTCATATCCACTAAACTACATAAAATCGAATGTATACACACAAAGTCACATTCACGCGACAAACAAATATAAAAATGCTTGAGCCCTTCGCGACCATCCACGCAACCTATACTCGCACTCTTCCAGACATTATAACATCCCGGTGATAATATGAACGTCTCAGCACTTGTAATCACTCAAACGCAGTCTCAAGCGTGAACCTACAGTCCCCCGCACTCGCGCATTCATGTATCGTTCACGTCTCTATCCTCCATCCCAGAAGTCTAGGTCCACGCCTTAATTGAATCAAATAACTCCACAGCTCCAGTAGGACAACTCTCGAAAAAAAATCGGAATATTATTAATACTCAATAACAATACTAACTCTTCCCTTTATTTTATTTTTATTTATTTTCGGTCTCATGCGTTTTATTCTTGTGATGACCTTTTCGAGCTCATACATCCAAGAAGAGCAACATTGCTGCCAACAATGATTCTTCTCTGCCATCAGACGTCGCCAGGTTTTAGAACAATGGAGATGAGTATGAGAATAATACTTGATGGAATCAGATAAGTAGGAACGATCAACAAACTGCAAGTAGTATATAACAAATTTCTTATTTTAACGTATAAATTATTATTCGTATTAGAATATTATTTACAGGCTCCACACATATCTCAACATATACAAATACTTGACAGGTGACTAGGCCAAATGCATTCACTCGTAGGATCTATCATTTCGATGATAGCCTCGATTCTACGAAACCAGTGCACAAGTAAGCTGACATAAGCTAGTCTCATCTGGTGAATGCATGTAACCTGGAAACCCCAGACACGACAGGACGAGACTGACAGACTGGACTCGACGAGGCCTAGTTCAGAGTTTTCGGGCATTCTGCAATGCACGGTTAGTGACCTAAAAAAAGAAACATTCGGCATGTTATTTTTCCTTTTATTACTATATCTTAAGTTAGGTTCATACTCATACTCACTAACACAATCAATAGCATATTCTCCCATATACACTCACATCCAAAGCGCACAAACGCCCCTAACTTTCGCGATAACACAAACCTGGTCAAAAACGCGAATTTACATTACAATTTCAATCATCCACACTCACCTACGCTCGCAATTTCGCCAACATTAAAACACCCCTTACTTAAGTGAACTTTTCAGCACCTATAACTTTACAACCGCGGTCTCAAGCATTAACCCACCACTCGCGCGATCATAGACCAGCTACGTTCGGAATTCTCTACTCTCGACTCATGCCTTCAGTTGGACCAATCAAGAATGATGCAATGAATGATGCATATTCACCAAACAACACGTTCCTCTACCATACACCAAAAATTAATTATCATATTCACGGTCCGCGCGCGATCGTTCAAGAATACACGTGAATATGCGAATGGCCACACGAATCTAAAATCGAATTTATGCACGCAAAGTTAAAGACACGCTAGCATTCAAATGCTCGAGCCTTTGGCGATCACACTATTACACAATTAGTAAACGCCCACGCTAACCCAGACAGATATGCACTCCTGAACTCGAACGCTAAAAACCACACCTTCCACGCATACACCACCCAGGACTGAACATTAGATTCATACACACAAAGCAACAAGTAATAATTGCAGGTATTCGTCTGGCAACCTGGGGAAGTACATTTCAAACGCAGAACTTATCATTTCAATGATGGCCTTGAATCTGCGTTGCCTGTGTTCAAGGCACCATAGCTTTGTCCGTCAGATCAAGGATGTATGAAACCCGCTAGCCACCACCCTCGGCCCTAGCTGCCCATAAAGATATAAAAAAAAAGTACATTGATAGCATTTGTTCCTTGGACCAGCGTTGATTGGGTGCTACACCATTCTGCGATAGCAGCTGAAAGAAAGGGTGGAAACGAATATGGTCATCAAAACATGTACCGTAGAATTTTCGGCCTCAACCAAGGTTATATTGGGTGGGGCTCACTAGGAGGTTAGTAACAGTCTGCTATCTTTCTCCGTTTAAAACCAACGTAGAGATCGCGCATCATCCGGCTGATTGAAATATCTCAGCCACTGCTTCACTAGGTTCCTGATCCCATGTCGTAAAAAGCGATTGTTGACAGGAGTACGGTATGTCAAGATGTATCTCCGAGCCGAATGGCTGACGGGACTAAAATATGCCAGTCGCGCCTCGGAGTCCCATTGGCCTCACTCTTGCTGTTTCAAGCGAAGCTCTGATACAATTAAATTAGTTTCTTCGTCAATCGTGGTACACAAATGATACTCATGTCTCAAATATCCATTTTAGGGTTCATTTTAAGTGATTAGAAGCTGACGCGTTTGATATCTGCTAGTTGCTATACAATAAGTGCTGCTGATTAAATGTGTAGCACAAATTAATCTTCAGCGGAAAAGTACAGGAACTACGATTCTATCTGGCCTTGGGCAGAAAAAAGCCTCAACAGCATGGACCCAAGAACCGTATATTAATAACTGAATCATCAATGTTGGAACGTTACTTAACCTAGTCTTTGTGATTTTCAACTCACAACTTACGATATTTGTGCTATCGCCCCTAATATGTTTGTTGATAACAAATTCAGGAAATTGCCTGTTGATGATTTCAAAAGGGTTGTATCATAATGTGGCAGAAATTGTAAACTAAGATTCGCTGCGGCAAATGCCTGTCATATAATTTGGGGCAGCTCAGATATCAATTTGAGAGGCCCTGAATTATGGAATATTTTAGCACAAATCTGCATAGACTCAATAAAGGCAATCGGCCAACATTTGCGCGATCTTGTAGTGAAGAGGTATTAAATATACCTCTCTGTTCTGACAGTATTATGCGTGAGTTGAAAAACTGGCTCGTACCGAATAGTTTTGAACCGTCGCTATCTGATTATAAACACGTTATCTTAGATTATTTGAAGGTCTCTAAATATCGCTGCAGAACGTAATCCCAAATCTACGAACTAGAATCTCGACGAAGAATGCTTGGCGACTAGGTTTTGCAGATATTTCCAACAATTGAATCTCCAAGTGATTTAGGATAAAAAATCTAGAGAAATCCCTTGTTGGAATGTCGAAACTGCTAGACTCAAAAAGATTAAGTAATCAATTGTCTTTTTGGCACACACTTTCCAGGCTGCATCGACAGGTGGCCCTGAGTTCTTTACAGGTAGTTAGGAATCTTATGCATTTGCTCGTAGACTTATGATACCAAGTCAATCAAGTGGGCACATGGAAGTTGTGAAGTCTTCGGAAAATATGAAAAAAAAACCCAAGATTCGCTCAAGGGCTGTACCCGAACTTGCCAATCATTGGCGTAGCTTGTAAACTTGCACGCAAACAAAAACATTTCTGTCGGATGTGATTTCGAAAATGTCAAACAATTTGTTGAATTTTTTCAAGCATAATGCAGAATTCTAGTCAGGTCACTGATTGGACTTTGCAAGCTCAATTGTCACGTTGAGTATCTTGATCTTCTAATAACAGGGGAACAAGCTAATCGAAACAATTTATTCTGATTCCTTTATGTGTAGTTGTTACGCACCATCCTAGATGAACGATAGACCAGTTTCATCGGATGTTGAATGAGTTTACCAGAGAGCTTGTCGGATTTCGACAGGTAGTCAGCGGAGGAGATTCCAATGCGTGGGCATTGGAGTGGGGATGGAGACGCAATAACACAACTGGGAATATACGCGTCACTTCTGTCCGGAGTGTGTAAATGTCGTGAAAATACAAGGATTCGCGGAAGCGTGAAGGGAGATGCATTCTCTTTGCTTGGAGAGTAACGATGCTGAGATGTGTCGAGATGAGGACACTTGAAATGCCGTCAGCAGAGAAATCGCACTAATTCTGTCTGAGCTCGAGAGGGAGAGATAGAAAGTGAGAGAAGGTGAGAGAGAAAGTGTGTGAGAGAGGGATAAAAAGTGAAGAAAGTGTGAGAAAGAGAAAGTGAGAGAAAGCGAAAGAAAGAAAGAGAGAAAAAGTGAGAGAAAGAAACTGAGAGAAAGAAACTGAGAGAAAGAGAGAGAAAGAGAAAGTGAGAGAAAGAGAAAGTGAGAGAGAAAGTGAGAGAAAGAGAAAGTGAGAGAAAGTGAGAAAAAGAGAAAGTGAGAGAGAAAGTCAGAGAGAGAGAAATTATGAGAGAGAAAGAGAGAGAAAGTAAGAGAGAAAGAGAGAAAAGCGAGAGAGAAACTAGCAGCGAGTTAGCAACACCAACTAATCGGGATGGATGAGTAGGAAGCTGTGAATGGACGCGACTCAGTGTTTTCGATATTTTGGATTGGCTCACGTCGTCGACGGTCGCGATTAGTCCGTATACAAGCAGGGAAACTAGAAAAGAATAAATTTGTGGTACCCTGGCACCCTCATCGGCCTGTTATTTAGTAAAAAAAATCTGGATGGGCATCCTCACTCCCACCCTTACTATATCTACAATATTATTAACCCAAAAGCTTACCTTAGTGAAGTTCTAAGATGTCACAAAGTTTCAATTTCCAGCTTGCGGATAAAACATTGGAATTTCATCAATTGAAACCTCAAAAAGTACCTGCCATTTGGCACTGTTGCCATTTGGCACCATACCGAATTCTGTGATATAAAGCCTCAACAAGAGGTAAATATCGTATCCCCTCCCCTAGGTTGACGGGTTTGACGGTATTGCAAACATCACCAAGCATATTTCTAGAGCGTTTTTTCAAAAAGACATATCAGCAATGAGTAACTCTCTTTGTTTACTTTCTCTTCTGTTAATAATTCGGTCACTTTAACATTTATCCCTCAACTTTTTGCATAATATGCTAGTATTTTGATCTGTACTGTAAAATAAGTGAAAAGTGTTATAGTGGCGCCGTAAAAATCGATAGAGAAAGTAAACAATGAGAGTAACCCATTGCAGATGTCTTTTTGAAAAAACGCTCAAGATTTGTGCATCAGTTTTAAAGAACCTGTGACAGACAACTGCTTTAAGATTGTTATTGCATTACGCCTCGATAGTGGTGCATCAAGGAGACCGAGAGGGTTTATGGGCCTTTTTTATGTTTTGTGTTTTTTCAAACTCTGCACCAGCCAAGAGCCAATGTGCACTTGCGTGGCCGATTGGCGTGACACCGTGGATTGACTTTCTGTGGGCTGTGTTTGCCGACATTGTTCAACAGCTTAATGATAGTGTTTGTGAGCACGACACGCAGTAGGAGTCATTGTGTGTCGATTTATCGTCAACGTGCACAGGCGCTGTAACGTTTAAGTTATTATTAAAATTAAAATCATTACGGCAATGAGTTGCGGCATAAAAAATTATAAGTGATGGTTCTTGGGGTAAATGATTTGAACGTGCACGGCACACCCTACACAAGAAGGTTTGCCTCAACACGCTCGCTTGAAAACCAATAAATATACTGGAGAAAAAGACCGGACGTCAAAGAGAAAAGTAGAGCGTCATTGGTGTTGAGATGAAAAAAGAAGCCGGAGGTGCAAAATGTGCTCATCGTGTGGAAAAAGCTGGCAGCCACCGGGAGAAAATAGGAGCCAACATTGTGATGGGCGGTTATTAAGTAAGCAGGCGAAGTACCCCGGAACAGGACAAAGGGACAGAAACGATATTGCTGTGATTCCGCCGGAAGAAGTCCCAGTGCACACCTGTTGATTTTTCACTCCGCCACTCCGGAACAGGGTGCAATCAGCATTTTTCTATTCATTCTATGACGGTCTGAGTCACCGTGCGATTGTCCGTAGAGCGGGCAAAGTGAAGATTAGGCGGTGCTGTAAGGACGGCACTCGACGGAAGTGGCATGCGACACATCCTCGTGGTCAAATGACGACAAAGACTGCGATGACTTAAAAGTGAGTGCACTCATTCATATTCCCTTTTAAGAAACCATACATTTTTAGGGTGATAATATAATAGATTTAGGTTCAGCCAATTTTTGTTCTACAGCACATTAAAAAAATATAACAGTTGAACCCTAATAGTTGTGTTGTAATAATTGTACTTGCTAGTATTAGTATACAATTGTTATTTGCTAGTCGTATGTCTATCTGTGTATGTGTTCCTCTGAGTATATGTGACAAATGGGTCAGGGAATGGATGCAGAACTGGCTTATAAATAATAAATCTCTCATATACATTCACAATCTCTCTCATTCCAAACGTACAAACGTGGCCTTCGCGATAACACAAACCTGGTCAAACACTCCGGTAATTAGGTGAAAGTTTTGGCATATATAAATTTACACACGCGGTCTCAAGCATCAACACACCGCTCGCGCAAACATGAATCGGTCACGTCCGGAAGTCTCTACACTCGGTCATAGTAGCCCAGACTCATACTTTCAGCTGGACCAAAAAAACCTGTTTTAATCCACCTAGGGGTACAATTGTGCCTTTCTCATTTATCTAAACTTTGATTTAATAGCTGGTTCGCACAATATAACATTATGGAAATGTCTATTACGTTCTTATTATACTTGGTAAGCATATATAAGAGCACGACTGTCACGAACCTGAAAAGATGCATCTCGACGCTAACACACTTGAAACAAACAAAAATATAATATTTACTTGGCTAACCAGCGTGTTCCCTCCCCAATGTTGAGGGGTTTGACGGTATTGCAAATATCATCAGGTATATTGCGTGCATCAGCGCTAAAGAACAACTGCTTTAAGATAGTTATTGCATTACGCCTCGAATGTGGTGCATCGAGGAGACCCGGAGGGCTTATGCGCCTTTTTTATGTTCTATGTTTCTTCATACTCTGCACCTGCGCATACAAACGCTCAACCACTGGTCTGCGCGCGGTGATGTGGCTGACTGGCGGGTCGTCGTACATTGACTTTTGCTGTGTTTGCAAATATTGTTCCACAGTTGTGTGTCCATTTATCGGTCGACTTTGTCGTCGTGCATAGGCTAATTAAATTAATTTTATAATTAAAATAATTTAACAATTTAATCAATTAAATAAATGCATAAGTAGAAACCTATTAGTTGTCGTTTTGTAATAATTGTAGTTTTTAGTACTAGTGTTTTGTGCTACACGTATGTCTATCTGTGTATGTGTTCGCCTGAGTATTTGTGACAGTTGGATCAGGGGATGGATGCAGAACTGGCGTACATGATAGAATAGTAGTTAATACTTCCGGTATTCAATTTGTGCATTCGATTCTATTCATTCGGGAAGGTTGGATAGAGGCGACGCTTCGGTACATTCAACCTGTTCATTGAACAGGTTAGCAAAAACTGACCCGAAATCCATTTCGAGTTAAAATTAACACCAGCACCACACAAATTAATTTAAATGAAGGTAATAATCTCCAAAACTTGAAGTTCAACAATTTGATCCGAACGATAAACCAACCTAGCATACCGAGCGAGTAATTTTCAAAAAAAAAATCTATCTGCCCATGACTGGTTCAACCTCAGCCATGCACGCATCTCGGACTCTCACCGCATGCTGTGGATAGAGCAGCTGCTTGAGCGACGGCTGGAACAGCAGTGTGTGTCATAAGGGACAGCTTTTTCTATTTCCTTGTGCGCCGGGATCAAGTCAAATATTGAACCAGCGTGCATTGCTATAGCGTCCTTATGGGCGTCAGAGTTGTGTGCAAAAGAGAGCGATTTATTATTTCTGAGCGCGTGGCGCCGTACGTTCATAACAGTCGGTTGAACGATTGTTTTCTTGGGTAGCCTAAACAAATTCTGCTGCACTTTGGGCGTATTCGTTTTTAGGCGCGTATGTGTTTCGTTGGTTCAACAATAATAATGCACCGTCTACTTTTGCTTCAAGGAAATTGTTTATTGAAAACTTGTCTACTGAGAGTGTAAAATGGATATAAATTCAAACCAGGGGTTGTTCGAATAATCTCGCGTTCTATTGGAATAATGAACAAGTTTATGTTAAATATCTCATGCCTACGAAATTTACCGAGGAAAATATTTTTTTCTGGATTGAATGAATTACACGAGGAACATTCAAATTTCTATCCCTTTTCAAAGAATTGATGAATGACTTTAAACCGGTTGACAAATATTTCAATCTTATACAGAAGGACGATATTTCTTTGTGTGTAGAACATAAGATTTTACATTTCAAGCGAATTCATATCACGCCATGATTTATAACTATCCACAAAATTCATCTTAGTTTCGTTGTCTACGATGAATTTCGTGCAATGTAAATAAATATTTAAAATTACGAAAATTTTTGTTCATCAAGTCACCATGTATTCAGTTGGTTCACAAAATGAAAGCATCTAATCTATTTTTAGTAGATTTACGAATAAATTCATTCAGCGATGTGAATTTTTGGTGCATTTTTATGTTAGGGATTTTTCCGGAAAAAATGTTTATATTACGAAAGATGCTCGTAAATATTATAAAGACATTCGTGTATTTTACCAAAAATTAAATGAAACAGGTTCGTAATAAGCGTACGAAAGTCGTTTCGTGGTTTTTACGAAAAACTCGTAATGAAAATAAAAACGTTTCCGTAGAACTACGTATAATTCATCATTTGTACGAAAAATTCGTATATTTTACGAAAGTTTTCTGTACGATACCTATTCGTAGCAGATTTACGAATATATTCTCTCAGTGTACTTTTCGCTATTTAAAGCATTCTACCAGATGCTTGTTTGACAAATCATCGGTGCGAACAGTAAAACCCGTCGACGAACATCTTTCATTGGCTCTATTCGTTAGATGTTGGATGGAGTCGACGATTTTGTCGGACGTCGAACCCACCCGAGTAACGTCAGATGAGATAAACGAGAAATACTCAGCTGGTCGCAAAAAGTCCCATGTAGTCGAGATAGAGATGATTGTGACGCCTTTGTGGTATATTGAACAGGTTGACGGTGAAACCGAGCGTCGCCTCTGGTTGGATTGAATAAATTAAGGTACAATGAATTTACCGACGAACGTGAATCATCCATTCCCGGCCAGGATAGCACGATGAAAGTCTAACACAATGCAATTGTCGTTAATGGTAAATAAACAACATTTGGTGCATTTAGACGGGTTAAAGTAGTCTGAGTGCAGGTTACATGTGTTTTTCTATTCTATTGCATTAGTCTGTTTCTTTGTACATCTATTAGTTTGCTTTTCCATTACTCATGTATACCAAAATAGCATAGGAAAATTTATACACTTCTACTCAAGCTCTTCGCATCTTTTTTTCTTTATTCGGCATGTTATGATTTCTTTTATTAGTATATGTCTACTATACTCTATCTATACTCATATAGGTACAAACGTACAAACGCTCGTGGCTTTCACGATAACACAAACCAGGTCACAAACGCGACCATGCAATTGCAATAATCCACACATACGCCCGCATTTCGCCTACATGAAACACCCCGGTAGTTAAGTAAACGTGGCATCTTTAAATTTCCAAACGCGATCTCAAACATTAACCCACCACTGACATGACCTGGAACTCAAGTGATATGGGGAAACGGACTACCATCTGTACCATGCACTAAAAATTAAGCTTCATATTCACGGTCCGCGCGCGACCAAACAAAAATACACACTACGTCATAATAAAATCGAAGTTATACACGCGAAGTCACATACACGTGACAAACACGTAAATATGCAAATACTTGAGCCCTTCGCGATCATCCCTGGCATCTACATCCGCAATCTAGTAAACATGACGGCATCTCAGTGATAAAGTGAATGTCTCAGCTCCTATAAATTTTCAAACGCGGTCTTAAGCGTGAACCTAAAAACTCCCGCGCTCGCACCATCATAAATTGCTATGGTTGCTATGCTTGGTATCAGCAGACTAGGTCCATGCCTTCAATTGGACCAATTTGAAAAAGAAAGCTTTCATATCCACTGGACAACACGTTCCATGGCGACATGACCGTGAACTCTAGTGATATGGGGTAAGTCACTCCCTGTCCGAATGAGGATTGTTCTTCGCAAACTAAATATAATAATGAAGGTCCGCGTGACCATCCAAGAACGCACCCGAAAATATGAATGGCGACACGCTTACAAAATCCAGTTTTGTACACGCGAAGTCACATGCACGCGAGAACACGTGACAAACACGTTAACATATGAACGCTTAAGCCCTTTGCGATCAACAACGCACACCTACGCCCGCGATCGCGCAAGCTTGATAACATCCCGGTAATAAGGAGAACGTTTTAGCGCATACGAAGTTTCAAACGCGAACCTACAAACGTCCGATTTTGCGCGATCATTAATCGGTCACCCTCCGTCCTAGCAACTTAGGTCCATACATTCAGTTGGACCAACAAAAAAAATAAAGCTCACATCCACTAGACAACACCTTCCATGGCGACATGACCTGGAACTCTAGTGATATGGAATATCTCACTTTCTTGTAGCATCTGAGCCGTACACCTAAAATTAAGTATTAGATTCACGGTCCGCTTCATCCAAGAATATACGCGAATATGCGAAAGGCACAAATAGAATTTATACACGTGAAGTTACATACACGTTAGCACACGCGACATACAAACGCACATGCGATCGAACGCGTTAACGTGCAAACGCTCGAGCCCTTCGCGATCATATACGCGATCGCGAAGTCCCCACGCCAGCACATATCTGAGCTCTTTCGAGAACCTAGCTCTACAGCTTCAGTAGGGCAGCTCTCGAAAAAACAGAAGTTCGTATGTCTTTAATTTTTACACAAAAAATCTCAAATTTTACTTTGATTTTCCACCGAATCCAGAAGAAGGCCCCCTAAGGGTAGAAAACCTATAACTAATTTAGTTGTAGAGTTTGCGTTTCGTCTCTTCTATAAATTAGTTGTAGAACTAAACTTTAAGATTTAAAAAAAATTGTCCGTGATGGAGAAAAATTGTTTTTTATCCATTTTCTCTCCACTAAGGAGAAATATAGCATAGTGCATATTCATTGGTTTGCTAAGCCAAACCAACTTTAAACTTTATTAATTCGCATCAGCTCAATCAGACTTTTTTCTTGCGGGACATCACGTAACACTAGGATTTTGCTCAGAAACACAAATAGTGTTTTCCTTTCCCCTCTCCTAGGTTGACGGGTTTGACGGTACTGCAAACATCTTCAGGCATATTTGAACAGACAACTGCTTTAAGAAGGTTATTGCATAGCGTCTCGATAGTGGTGCATCGAGAAGACCGAGAGGGCTTATGAGCCTTTTTTATGTTTTTTGTTATTTCATACTCCGCACCAGCCCAAACTAACAGTCAGCTAAGAGCCTGTGCACGCTGGTGTGGCCGATTGGCGGGTCGCCGTAGATTGACGTTTTCTGTGGGCTGCGTTTGCAGACATTGTTCAACAGCTTAACGGCTGTCTTTTTGAGTACGGCTCGCAGTGGGAGTCATTGTGTGTCGATTTATCGGTCGACCTCGTCAACGTGCACAGGCGCATTAAAAAAAATAACATTTGAACCCTATTAGTTGTGTTATGTTGTGTTGTACTAATTGTAGTTTACTAGTGTAAAATTGTTATGTCTTAGTCGTATGTCTATCTGTGTATGTGTTCGTCTGAGTATTTGTGACATATGGGTCCGGGAATGGATGCAGAACTGGCTTATATAATAGAACACTGGGTAATCCTTCTTGGGATCACTTTTCACTCCGTGGGCTTGGCGGTGGACTCCAGACTGCAAATTTTTATGCTTAGGGATTTGTAGCTTGGAGACCTTGGATTCTGTTGGTCCCTAAAATCTAATAGCAACACGGTGCGTGATTCAGTTGGTGGACAGAAGCGAAGGGATACCCTGACGACTGGAAGGTTGAATTATTTTTTCTATCTATTCAACTAGATCCGGACCGATGCAGTATCCTATAGTTGATGTTTCATTACATATAATCTAAATTAAATATCATTCAATTTGCACAATGCATTAAAACTTTAAGCAATTAGCCAAAGTACTCGGATCATACCAATTTAAACCCAAATCTAAAGTAAACATCATTCAATTGCACAATGTATTGAATTTAAAATTTAAGTGAACTATCCAAAGTATTGGGATCATATCAAGTCATATGTTCAAAATGTGCCTAGTAATTTTGAAGAACCATCATCCACGCGAACCAAACCGTCAAATAAAATGACTATGTTCCCAAATATAAGCAACTTAGATTACGTCCCTCCCGTTCTTTTTTTTCTTCTACGTCATTTGTCTGTTTTTGTTTTATTTCTATTAGTTTGCTTTTCCCCTACTCATGTAAACCAAAAAAAAATTCAATTCTGCTTCTACCTAATGTCTTCATTTTTTTCTTTTAATTCGTCGTGTTCTTGTTCCTTTTATCACTATATCTTAATTTAGATTCATTATAACACTCACTAACACAATCAATTGCATATTCTCTCATATACACTCATAATATCTCATTCAAAACGTACAAACGCCGCTAGCCCTCGCGATAACACAAACCGGGTCATAAGCGCGAACAAGCAATTGTAATCATTCACACATACTCACGAGCTCGCCAGCAACCCACCGCTCGCGCGATCATGGGTCGGTCACGTTAGGATGTCCCTGCCCTCGTTCTTAACAGCCTAGATTCATGTCTTCACTTGCATCAATAAAAAATGAGGCTCATATTCATTAGAAAACACATTCCATGGAAACGTGACCGGGAACTCTAGTGTTTTGGGGAATTATCTTCTAGTACCTGAACCGTACACTAAAAACTCCGCGCGATCATTCAAGAACACATGCGAATATGCATAAGGCCACACAGTTACAACATCGAGTTTATTCACGCGAAATCACATACGTTCTGGCATACGCGACAAACACGTGAACATACAAGCGCTTGAGCTTTTCGCGATCTTCCATGCACATCTACGGTTGCGGTCTCACAAACTTGGTAAAACCACGGGATAAAATGAACTTTTTAACACTTATAAATTGGCATCACACAATCACAAAATACTTACATTAGCTATCAAACCTTATGGAGAAACATATTGTATTTATTTCTGAACAGCCAACAGTAGTACTGTTCAATGCACCTTTTTATTACATTCTGCAGCGCAATTATCCGTCAAGTATAGATCAATCCATTAATCCTACCCCAACCCACACCCTGTTCCTCTCCCATGGCGTTTTGGTGGTCCGCCTAGACTATTCTGCCATTACCCCCCCTATCATCGGCCTTGGACCGACTTGCGCTCGCATTGCCCCACCAAACGCTGCAAAATGAAAATGAAAAGTTTGTTCCATGCATGCCTTTGTTATCCTCTTGTCGAGCTGAAAAATGAAAAGAAGCTTGTCTGATCGTCAAAAAGCCTTCTTTAATTTCAAAAAGATTCTGTTGTCCGATTTTGTACTATTTCGACTGGGGGAACGTTAGTCGAATGTGGAGAGCTGAGTTACGACAAAAATCCTAAATTTCTTCGCGAACCTCGAATGGGCTTCTTCTTCCTTAATTATGGGTAGGATACATATGAGAGCAATTGCAATGGCCACTGGAGGCGATGCTGGAACCCATAACACTGACTTCTGGCGTATAAATTGAAACTGCTTTGTTATGATGTTTATTTTTCATCTTAAGATTGCTGCTGCTGTTCACTGCTTCGTGTTTGAATTGAGATTATTGCAATTGCCTCTTATAACAAATACATGAACAGTGAGTCACTGCTCATTTGCCGTTACGAAAAAAGGAAAGCTGTATAGTCTGTGATGGTCGGGACAACTACCTACCGCAGATGCGCAACGTACTATAATTCGGCATTCAAAAATGTTCGTTGCAAATGGATCATGCTCCGTAACTTCGGATCTTCGGATCGAATTCCCGTCTAAACAGTTAACCGGTTACAACACTGGGCGTTACTGCTGTTGATGTATGCTTTCAAGATCGTCTACGTTAACACAGATAAATTCGGGAAACGCCGATGTTCTGTCGCGGCTGATTGAGCACCATATCAAGCCGAATGAGGTTATTGTGGTGGCTAGAATTGTGTTGGAAAACGCCGTCGCAGATCTAGCAACAAGTTCGAATGATACATTTCCACTCAGTTTCAAGATAACACAACAGGCAACACATAACCCCGGTAAATAATTCACTATCACATGCCGGAAAATCAAATGATTCTACATTCGTCGAGATTCCCTTACGACCGACCGTACAATGCATTATCACGTTCAGTTAGCAACTTGTGATCCCGTCGATTTTTTGGAAGCGTTGTCTGCATCATCCTCATCGAGGCATTCCAGGAATGCAGCGTAAGAAGGCAAAACAGTAACCAGTCTGATTAAACCTGTAGATGTAAGATTTACGCAATTAGTTTGCATTTATCAAATGTGTCTATGTCAACTTATCCAGCACTAGGGGCCAAATTCAGCAAACAAGCGGCTCCTAGGGATGGCAATAATAGATGGTTTAAGGCGCTATTCATTGGCGAACCAAATGGTCAACGGTTGAAGGTATACGGTCAATAACGGCCCAAACCGCCCCAATATCGACGAGTACCCACGAGTATAGTTGGAATTTTCAAAGCTAGCCAGGCGAGGAAAACTTAAGTCAAAATAAAGAGAAGTGAAGCTGTGTATAAAAGCAGAAAGTGAAGTGCAAGCAGAAGGAAAAGCAGAACTAAGGAAGAGGATGGTTTACCGGAAATCCGGCCTTCCAGGTAACTGACCGTCCCCGAAATTAGCGAATTTGAAGCGTCCGCCGATCACCAAAGCTAATCCGCCATTTTGACATTCGCCATTGTGTCCGCAGAACCGTGGGTCTCTTTTAAAAACCTCTTCGGCTCGGGAAAGCCTCACCATTTAAATTATGTTTGATTTTCGTGTTTCGAAATCATCTCGTCAGTAACTAGCACCAACTGGGTGCCTAGTTGGACGATGTATCTAAAATAATACCCAAATTAGCACTAGTAAGACAAAAAATCCTCACACAACTCATGTGGACGCCTAAAGCAATTTGACGAGATGAATTCGAAACACAAAAATCAAACTTAATTTGAATTAGGTCTTGTGCTTTTAATGCGCAAAGTGCCTTAACCCTACCATGTTCGCCCGTCCAATACTAACAGCGTAATCCGAATCGAAGCTCGAGTCCGTCATCATACTCGTGGGCCGCGTAGAGGCCCTGTAGTGGCGTACCGTAGTCACAGAAAGCAGTTGGGAAACGCAGAATCGATGAAGGAAAGCAGTGGAATCGATGGTGAAGTAGCAGTGACAGCGAATTGGAGTGGAGAAGGGGCCCCAATGAATAAAGAAATGTTGGCGTAGGAGATAGCAAGTAAAAAAGTGGAAGAAAAGTTGTGTTTGCTAGAGGATAAAAACTAGGTGTTTTCTTGACCGGGATTAGCCCCGAGCGAATGCCGACCCTCAGATGTCGAGAGAGGGAGTTTTATATTTGCTGGGTAGTAGTACTCCTGGCCCAGTGGTGGTAGAGGAACGCTATGTGGGAAGCTGAGCTGCAGGCAACCGGGCGGGTCATAGGTGGTGAATAATGCTTAGTCGCGATAGCAACTAGTTGTGATTCGCGACCCGAACCAGTAGCGGGGGCTGGCTGCGGGTGTGGTAGGACGAGTTAGTGGGCGCTACACGTTCTAGGCCTAAATACAACATGCCCTAAAGCAGCCCTGACAAGGTGAGCAAGCGCCGCCTTTAAATAAGCGCTTAGCCCAAATCTCTCTCCTTCCATGATCCTTCAGCGTTACTGCAAGGTTGGCGCAGGCCTAGCTAACCGCCCAAAACAGCATGCTCAGGAAATTCAACAGGAAATTTCGGATGGACAAAATTGGCACAGAGGTACGCAACGGAAACGGACAAGAGACTGGAAACTTGGGACATGGAACTGTAGGTCGCTTAACTTTATCGGGAGCACTCGCATACTTGCCGATATAGTGAAAGACCGCAAATTTGACATTGTGGTGCTGCAGGAGGTGTGTTGGAAGGGGTCTACGGTGCGGATCTTTCGCGGGAGCCACACCATCTACCAGATCTGCGGCAATACACACGAGCTGGGAAGGGGGGAGATTCAAAAGCGTGTGATCGGATGGTGGCCGGTCAGCGACAGAATGTGCAGGTTGAGGATCAAGGGCCGGTTCTTTAAAATCAGCATAATTAACGTGCATAGTCCCCACCTCGGAAGTAGCGATGACGACAAGGACGAATTTTACGCGCAGCTGGAGCGTGAATACGATCGCTGCCCAAGACATGATGTCAAGATCGTCATCGGCGACCTTAATGCTCAGGTTGACCAGAAGGTGGAATACAGACCGGTAATTGGAAGGTTCAGCGCCCACCAGCAGACGAACGACAACGGCCTAAGACTAATCGATTTCGCCACCTCCAAGAACATGGCTATAAGGAGCACCTTCTTCCAGCACTGCCTCCTGCACCGATACACCTGGAGATCACCGCAACAAACAGAGACGCACTTCTCGGACATTATCGACGTAAGGACCTATTGGGGCGCTAACATTGACTCGGACCACTATCTGGTGATGGTTTAACTGCGTCCAAAACTATCCGTAGTGAACAGTGTAAGATACCGGCACCCGCCGCGGTATAAACTGGACCGACTGAGAGGAACCAACGTCGCGACAACGCACGCGCAACATCATGAAGCAGAGCTGCCACTGGAGGAGGAGCTCATCGATGCTCCCCTTGAGGACTGCTGGACCAGGACTAAAGCAGCCATAAGCAGCACTGCGGAGAGCGTCTTGGGATACGTACAGAGGAGTCGATGAAAATATTGGTTTGATGGCGAATGCCAAGAGATATTGGACGAGAAGAATGCAGCAATGTTGCTTCAAGCCACTCGTCAGAACATGGAGTCATATCTACGGAAGCGAAAACAGCATACTCGTCTTTTTCAGGACAAAAAGCTCCGCTTGAAAGAGTCTGAGAGAGAGAGAGGAGATGGAGCTGCTGTATCGCTCTCAAGAAACGCGGGTGTTCTTCAAGAAGCTGAATGACTCTCGCAACGGTTTTGTGCCGCGGGCCGGAATGTGTCGAGACAAGGAAGGTGGCATCTTGACGGACGAACGTGAGGTGGTCGAAAGGTGGAGGCAGTACTACAATGAACATCTGAATGGTGCGCAAGCGGACAATCGGGCGTTCGAGGAGGACGATTATGTCAGTGTCGCACCGTACCGTACCGTGTCGGGGATGTACCGGCGCCCACTATGAATGAGGTTAACGAACAACAAGGCAGCTGGTAAGGATGGTCTAGGATCGGAACTCTTCAAGGTAGATCCGGAGAAACTGAAGGAAAGCATGCACCGAATAATCGAAAGAATCTGGGACAGAGAACAGCTACCGGAGGAGTGGAAGGAAGGGTTCATCACCCCGATATACAAGAAAAGCAACAAATTGGACTGTGAAAACTACAGAGCGATCACAGTTACAAATGCCGCTTACAAAGTGCTATCCCAGATTCTGTTCCGGCGGCTATCACCGCTGGTAAATGAATTTGTCAGGAGTTATCAGGCCGGTTTCATCAACGGCAGATCAACAAACGACCAAATCTTTACTATTCGGCAAATCCTCCAAACATGCCGTGAACACCAGGTCCTGACACATCACCTGTTCATCGACTTTTAAGCCGCATATGACACGGTGGACCATGTAGAGCTACGGAAAATGATGGAGGAGAACGGATTCCCTGGGAAGCTGACAAGACTGATTAAGGCTACGATGGATGTGTCAAAATTTCGGGTGGCCTCTCGGGTCCGTTTGAAACACGCAGGGGACTAAGACAAGGCGATGGGTTGTTCTGCCTGCTGTTCAATATAGCGCTGGAAGGTGTAATGCGAAGAGCGGGGTTCAACATGCGGCGCACGATTTTCACGAGGTCCGGACAGTTCGTGTGCTTCGCTGACGACGTGGACATAATCGGTAGAAACAAGAAGACGTTAGCAGATCTGTATTCCCCCACTGAAGCGCGAAACAGCCCGAGTAGGACTGAAGATAAATGTGTCTAAGACGAAGTACATGCTGGCTGGCGGAACCGATCGTGATAGGGAACGCTTGGGCAGTAGTATTACGATCGACCGCGATGAGTTCGAGGTAGTTGATGAGTTCATCTATCTAGGCTCATTGGTGACTGCGAACAATAACACCAGCCGGGAGATCAGAAGGCGTATTATCTCTGGAAGTCGTGCTTACTATGGGCTCCACAAAACTTTGAGATCCAGGAAGCTTCACCACCAAACGAAATGCGCCATGTACAACACACTGATTAGACCGGTGGTTCTCTACGGGCACAAAACGTGGACAACGCTCGAGGAGGATATACAAGCACTCGAAGTCTTCGAAAGAAGGGTACTGAGAACGATCTTCGGTGGTGTGCAGGAGGATGGCGTGTGAAGGAGAAGGATTAACCACGAACTTGCGCGACTCTATGGTAAGCCAAGTATCCGCACAGTAGCTCAAGCTGGAAGGGTACGGTGGGCGGGGCTTGTTGTGAGGATGCCGGACAACAACCCCACCAGGTTGATTTTCACCTCCAACCCGACAGGTACAAGACGGAGAGGAGCGCAGCGTTCCCGGTGGCTGGACCAAGTGGAGCAGAACCTGGCGAGTATCGGGCACCTGAGAGGTTGGAGACAAGCAGCAACTGACCGAGTGACGTGGCGGAATATTGTGGAACAGATTAAATCATGTTAATATTATGTATAATCAGGAAATATAAATATAAAATATATATAGTACGCGAGTTTCAAGTGCTTAGGTGTGCTTACTGGTCGTCGCTGGATGAAAACATCGTGGCTCACGTAGTAGCGTTTGCACATAGACTATGCTGGGCCGATTGAAGGGGAATATTTTTTACTGGACGTTGATGCCTACTCCAAGTGGATTAAAATAGTCAAAATCAAGTCAGGTACTACTCTCACCATCACCAACATCCTTCGCAATTTGTTCGTTTAATCGCACCGGTTCAAAAGTTGAGCGAGGATCAACGAATCGACCCTAAATGTTTTACAATATTTCATTCGTTATTTTATAGTTATTTTCGCCTGCCATGATGCTGGCCATCGACAACCTCGGTTGTAAAAGTGGTAAAGTTTTACAGTCCGGTGCCAATGAGAAACATAAGCTGGAGGGTAAGTGAGCAGTACACCCATCAGGCGATGCTCTACAGTATTGTCCAACGAAACCCCCCTCTGCTTAGAACATAGATACAGACGAGCTAAAGGAAATGTTACGGAGGGCATGTGATACAATAATCGCTGAAGATATGCCGGTCTTCAATGTCGAGCTTCTCACAGTGGCAAAGGGTTTAAAAGTGAAGAAAGCTCCTGGTCCGCATGGTGTCTCCAGCGTGGTCTTCAAATATGCAATCCTGGCATTCTCGGACATGTTCAAGGAAGTGATGACAAAATGCCTATTTCCCAATAGAGTTGGAATATCCAGAAGCTAGTGCAGCTGCCCAAACCAGGAGAACCGCTAATCCAGAATAATACAGATTCATTTACCTGTCTTGGAAAAGTTCATCTTCAGAATCCGGAAAGGATGATCTACGCTAGAAGAAATCCGGAGAGTCATAGAGAGAGAGCAGAGAAATCGTCCACATATAAGCGGGTGGAACTCGGTACTAAACCTTGGAAACGATAGCCATCAAGAACACCTTTTACAACGCTATCTGGGATGCTGTAGCTGCATCGTTAATGCGAGTCTACCAGCACTTGCGCAATACTGGCAAAAGTTATTTTCAGTATCGAGTGCTGATCTACGACAGAAATTGGAGACAAAGGTCGATAGGGATCATGGCGGGAGTGTCATTTGTAAGTGGACCCCATTTAATCCCAGATTTTAGCATGATTCAATATTATTCCAAAATTTCGTTATGGCATAACGAAATTTTGAAATAGATTTGAAGCGTGCTTAAATCTGGGCTCATTTTACAAAATGTACAATAGCATGATATTCCCGTTATCGCTATATGAGCTTCAGCATGATCATTCCTCTCAATTATGTCACGTGTACGTCTTACTGAAGTCCATTATGCCAAATGACCTGCGCTTCGATACAGCGATATCAACGCCAACTAGCTGATTTTCCCCAGTTGATAATCAAGGATGTTCTTCTCTAAAGAGGTGTGTTAAATTCATCATTCACTCTGAGGACTCTCAGAAAGTTAAGGGCTCTTTGTAGAGATAAATAGATAGCTATATTAAAGCGAAAATGGGAACTGCCTCCTTCAGTTCAGGGCATCAGGCTCATAAGGGCTTGGTACAATTCTGAAGACACAAAAATATTCATACCCACCCCCATACCCGTTTTCGGTGTCTGGGAGTAGTTTGACCATCATAGCATACTCTCTCCTTTTAAAGATCATTCAGCCGGAAAGCTGAGAATTAAGTTTGTCCCTCCGCTGCTTCTACATTCCAACTTTCACTGACCGAATACTCGGAGTATCGTATGTTTGTCAAGCAACTAATTACCAGATCCGTTTGGATAAAAGCAAAAAGATTTACCTGAAATTCACCATGAAACAGGCAAAATTGGGTCAGTGATGACACATTACTTTGCGACTGGAAAAAATTAATAGAGAATTTTGATAAAGATAAGTATTTTATCTTTTAAAATAAGAGTTATTTTACAATACATTAAATAACTCTTCGATAATGAAGCTAATACAAATATGACCTCTAATCAGTTGAGAGTAATTGAAATTTTGGAAATGTTTAGGATTGGCATTGAGTACCATAATACCCGATTTTGTCGTGGTGTCTAGCATTAACAAGACGTTTATGCAACCTTTATTATTTTTTTTTTCTAAGGAAAAAATGATGATCCAATTCGCGCATAAGGCCACAATATCTAACTTAGAGAAGTTAGGTTTGAATGTTTCTTGTTTCACTCATCAGTAACTGACACCAACTTGCTGCCAGTTAGACGCTTCGCTAACCGAGACATCACTTGGTACCGACCAGTTGCTTTAGGTATTCATACATGTTGTGTGAACTGTTTGAATTCAATGTCTAACTGGTGCCAATTCGGTGTTAGTTTGGATACATCGTCTAACTCGCAACAAGTTGGTGTCTGTTACTGACGAGTGGAACAACTTCTCCGAGATAAACGCCCTTTTCCTAGTAAGAATACAATTTAACCTCAATCCCTCTTCCAGCTCTGACAGTGCCGGTCTCCGGATGAAGATCGCCATCCCCCGTAATCAATCGAACTCAACACCACAGCCTTCGCCCTCTGGAACCGGTGCCACTGCCATCAACACCCCGAATCGTCCCGGATCATCGGCAAGTGATGTACAGAAGCTAGCTCTAGCACCGGTGGCCGCATCCTCTTCGGTTAGTCCAGCACCACCCGCAGCGAGTACACCGGTGGGTAGCGACAAAATTCGTCCGGGAACGAGTTCTTCCCTGTCCAAACCGGAAAGTCGAACATCGACCAGAAAAAGTAGCAAAAGCGATTCCAGTTCCGGCAGCTCGTCGTGTTTCTCTAATTTTTCCGATACCGACAGCGACAGTAGTAGCAGCGAAAATAATGGCGAGGGTGGTTCCAAGAAGGATGGATCGATTGGGACTGTGCCGAAGAAGCAGAAGTTTGTCAAGCGGAAGAAGGTAGGTGTTTGACGTTAATATAAGTTCGGATGAAAGCTAATCAATTTTGTTTTATTTTACAGAGTAATCGCAGTGTTTCAACTACTAGCAGCAGTGACGGTAGTGACGAGTCCAGCGGTTCAGATTCCAGCAGTGACGAGAATCTGGATAAGATTAAAGATTCCAGCAAGAATGGTGGAATACCTTCGACATCCGGCGTGTTGCCACTGTCGACATCTACTCCGGAGAAGGTCCCACTTACGGATGCTAATCCTACATCATCGCAAGCAGCGTCGAACTCGATGCAGGATGCCGATGCTGGTTCCTCCTCTGATAACGAGCTTCCTGCGTTGGTGAACGCCGCGATTATGCGAGTAGCCGAAAGCGGTTCCGATGGTGAAAGCTGTCGAGGAACGCCATCGGCAATTCCTCAGTACACATCTAGCTTACTACGAGATTTTGTGGCAAAAACCAGTATGCTCGGTAGCGGAGGAGGTTCATCTGAGCCGACTGTTCCTGCTCCAATAAGTACAGAGCTGCATAAAATCAAGACTGAATCACCTGTGCCAAACCAAGGAGGTGGTACAAATACGGTGGCCTCTAGTAGCAGCAGCAGCGCCATCAGCAACAACGTCGTTAACGTCAACGGAGTAGCTTCTAAACCGACGACAATTGTTCCAATCAAACGAAGGGGACGCCCGCCTAAATCGGCCGCAAACCCGGCTGCCATCATGGCTGCTAAAGCACCTACTCCAACGGTGAGTGAATCTCCGGACTCGGGAATACTATCCACGCATAGTTCTACCGGATCCCCTAAAACGGATAAGAAGGTTGCAGCTGTCAGCAACCAAAAACGACGTGTCGAAGTGGAACCATGCAGCAGTGGAACAAGCAGTAAGAATGTTCCGATTATTGCACCGCTCAACAAATACACCATAGCTAGCCTGGATCGAAATACGTACGCGACGGAAAGGGTTCTCTATCCACCGAGGGGTAAAAAGAAAGTCGGTAGACCGCCGAAGGAGAAACCGGTGGCGGCGGCGGCCGCCGTCGAGGATAATCTGGATCCGCTGTGGAAAAAGATCGACATCAGCCAAAAATTCCACGAACCTCGACTGAGTGGTTATAAAAGCGATGGCGGTCATTCGACGATCTGCTGCAGTAAACGGTTGGCTTCGCAGAGTGGTTACATCAGCGATTACGGTGGTAGCGTTCGAAAAAGTCGCATGTCCGGGTACAAATCGGATTGTAGTACGAAGTCGAGGAGGAGTTGTGGCTACAAAAGTGATTACAGTGTGAAGGCGAAAAGTTGTGGGTATCGGAGTGATTGTAGTACGCGGCACCGGAAACAGGTTCGTCGGAAACGACGAAAGAAGCTGGCTCCGAATAATAATAATTTGAATAATAAAAATTTTAATCAGAGTGGGAAATCTTCGAGTGTTAGCGAGCAGGATATACTGCAGTTGGCGGGGCTGACGCTGGGAAGTACGAGCGAGGAAAGTAGTAGTAGTCAAGAGTCGCTGTTGTCGGTCAATGCGGATGCACCGTTCAGTAAAGCGCTTAGAATCTCGCACGATCAAGTGAGCAGTAAAAGTAGTATTCCAAGTTTACTTACGGTTAAGAATCGTGTTAATCATTTGCTTCCAATCAACAACTTTAAAGGTATCTTTTCTTCTCTGAATCGGTTCGGTAGCCTAGACACATTTTCCTCCAACATTAGCCCGAAGAATTCGTTTGCTGCCTTTCTGAAGAATAATCGCAACAAAGATAATGGAAAGGTCAGCGTCAGGAAGCTGACTCTGTCCAAAGCTAATGTAATTAGAAACTCGGAGGAATGCAGTAAACGATTCCAGCGAAGTACCAGCCAAGATTTGTTGAGTCGAATCACCAACGCGGATATTCCGAAGGCTTCACCGGCCAAATCCGTTTGTTCGAAGCTAAGTCGACGAAAGAGCTGTCACAGTGATCGAGTGGAAACGGTTTCCGTTAAAAGCACGGGGACGACCATTCGCCAGCGAAGGTTAAGTACGATGAGTAGGTGTAGTAGTAGATCTGCTGGATCGAGACACCCCTGGAAGAAGAAGAAACGGAAGCGACTGCGGTCTAATTCTGTGGCGGGGAAATCGTCAGCGGACATTAAACTTGGGGTGGAGATCGAACGGTTGAATGAGTCCTTTAGCAGTCAGTGTCGGATCAGTTTAGATGGGAAAGCCAAGGATGGATTGTTGGGGATTGGAGCAGCTGCGTTGGCGGGTGCGGCGGCAGCTAAGAATCAGGCAAAGGGTCGATCGACGAAGAAGCGCAAGGCTTCGGAACATGTTGAATCTCCATCTTCGACGGTGACGGGGACGAAGCGTCGCAACAAAAAATCCATGCCGACGCAGAGTCCTGACGATCACAAGCTGCCACTGAAGAAGCGGCATTATCTGCTCAGCGAGCAGACGGCGAAGGTGAGCGAAAGCGGGGCAGAGAAAGATGATTCGAAGAGCGGTCATTCGGTGATTCATGCCAGTGCGGCTGTAGGTGGTCGCATGTCCACGATGACGGTTGCTTCCAGTTCATCGACTTCGGCCTCGGTGGCAACGTCTTCGAAGGATCTCACGAAGGCGGTGACGCCGAAGAAACGACATTTGCTCAAATCACCGGAACCCGTGATCACCGAAGAGATTGTTCAAATAAAATCTAGCGATTCTCCTTTGCCGGTTGAAACGAGATCGTCGGAGGTCTCTACGGGAGATTCTGGTCATGGTTTGAGCAAGAAAAGCGAAGCGATGTCGAGAAAGAAGAATCGCTTGGAAGGTTTAGTATCCAAGATACAACCAACGGCTACGGTTACTGCGATACTTGCGGATAATAATATTCTTGCCGCCACGAATCATCGATCAACGCCTCACACTCGGCCTACTGTGATCCATACGTCATCTTCCAATGTTGGTTCTACATCGACGGCAAATGCACCCCCGCCGGGTATTTTCGAGCCAACGGTCGATCTGGAGCTGTCGATACCTACTTCAATCCCGTCTCTGATTGCCAAGGTCGAACTTTTGGACAGTCCTCGTCTGAAGGAAACTATTTCCAAGCTGGAAGGGGAAGATCTCTCGCGAAAAGGTTCTGAGAAAGTCATCGAATCGCTTCTTACGAAAACAGGAGCCCATTTGCTGCTGAAGAAAAAACGTAAGAAGCCCAACCGAACCGGGTTTCCGACGGTGAAAAAGAAGAAGAGGAAACTCGCCGACAAAGATCCCTCGGATGACGAACTTAAACCGGAGGTTGGTCCTGAACTGTTCGACTCGTCCAATCTAACGAAACATGTGCCATCTGAAACGGAGAAGGTAGCGAAAGAGAAGCCCAAGGAAGCCCCGTCGAAGAATTGTGATCGAGTGCCTAAGGAGGGTGAACCGACTGATACCTTTATTGAACGGAACACGCGGCCTCGGCTGTCGGTTGTCAGTCTGGAACGTTTGCAAGGAAAAATTCCGATGAGTGCTGCTGGACGGGAACCGGGTTCGGCTGCAACATCCGGTGGCATTGGACGAAGACGAAAATCAACTTTTGCGCCTCCACTGCCACCATCGCCTCCGCCACCACCACCACCTGTTTCAGAACCAGAACCGGCACCTGAACCACCTGCAGAACGAAGACAACTCCGGGAAAAGTCTCGGGATAAAATTGAACCGGATAGGAAGGATACAAAGCCGAAAGAACGACGGTCACGTTCGGAAGTAGATCCACCTGGAAAGCTTGGTAGGAGAGATGTTTCCGAAAAGGATCTTAGGCAGAAGGAAAAGCTTCCGGCTGTTCCCGAGAAGGTTCTTAAGCCTCGGGAGAAGCCAGTGGAAGCTACGCGCTTAGAGAAGGTGCCGAAACAAGGGGTCAAGACGTTGGAGTCAGTAGTCTCAGAGAAACCTGCCCGGAAGAAAGAGGTAGTCACGGAACCTCAGGTTGCGCAAGAAAAGGTTCCGAAGCAGAAGGACAAGCAGGAAGAAACCCCCAAGAGGGTGCTGAAACAAAAGGAGAAACAGGAAGATCCTCCCAAGAAGGTTTTGAGACCAAAGGACAAGCCTCCGGAAACGGCACCGGAAAGCCTTTCGAAAGCGAAAAATCTTACGAAACCGGAGAGCCTTCCGAAACCGGAAAGCATTTCGAAAGTTGAAAGCCTTCCGAAGCAGGAGAGCCTTCCAAAACCGGAAAGCCTTCCGAAGCCGAGAAATCTTCCGAAATCAGAATCCGCTCCGAAACCGGAAAGCCTTCCGAAAGCGAAAAATCTTTCGAAAACAGAAAACCTTTCGAAACCGGAAAACCTTTCAAAGCCGGAAAACCTACCGAAACCAAGGAATCATTCGAAACCGGAAAGTCTTTCGAAACCGGAAACATTTTCGAAACCAGAGCCCCTCCCGAAACCAGAGAACCTACCGAAGCCGGATGTCCTTTCGAAACCGGAAAATCCTCCTCCGGCGGCCGTAGCAAAACTGAACGAACATTTATCAAAAGACAAGGAGAATAAGAAACTTTTGCCTCCTACCGTCAAGAAGGCCAAGGTTCTTACCGAGGAAAACGTACCCCTACCACCCCTACGTAGAACACGCAGCTCTTCCATTGCGCTAGATCCGGCCGAGCTGGCGGCGAAAAGGAAAGCCTGCCAAGAAAACGAAATCGTACTGAAAAACGCCATCATCAAATTGCAGCCCTGTTTGATATCGAACGAGGATTCCGATTCGCTAGATTCCATGCCGCTCCTGAAGCGCCTTCAGTATCGCTCCATATCAAGACAACAGAAACAGGCAGTCCTTCCGGAAATTCCCCCGCCGATCGCCCCCAAAGCTTCGCCACCTCGACCAAGAGGACGACCACGAACTACTTCTCCAGCAGCTGCACCAGCCGAAATTCCTCCCCTCCCTGTAACACCAACGCTGTCCGAACAACTAAGCAAGCTGCGCCGTTCACGATTCAGCGTCATTGACACAACGAGACGTCAAGAAACGGAGCCGCCGGCGTCGCCTTGCGTAAAGGAAACGCGATCAGCGGCTGCTAGAAAATCTTTTTCGAAAGATTCGCTTCCGGATCAGCAGCACTTGGACATTCCGCCGGTGAAGATATTCATTTCGAAAAAAGATCAGAAAGCAGTGGCTTCTGCCGTTGCCGTGGATAAACAATTGGTTAAGGAGATAAGTCCACAACCGGCGGAAATGAGCAAGGAACAACCCAAGAATCGATCATCCAGCAGAATTGATTCCGTAGAAAAACAACTGGAGAAGGAGAAAAATTCGCAGCCGCCGGCACTCGTCGCCGAAATTAGCAAGGATCATTCCAAGAACCGATCATCCAGCCGAATCGATGCCAGCGAAAAACAATTGGTTAAGGAGAAAAGTCCACAACCGCCACCGACCATCGTCGCAGAAGTGAGCAAGGATCATTCCAAAAGTCGATCATCCAGCCGAATCGATGCCGTCGTTGATAAAATTAGAAAGGAGCAGAAAAAACCCGAGGAACCGTCGACACCATCGACGACACCCAAGCTAAAACGAGGAAAAAGTGATGATGTGAAACCAGAACCGGAAAAATCGGCGAAAAAGTTAAAAAAGACTACGACGGAGCTAACAGCGCAGGAAGCGGTCGTCCCGTTGGTCCCCGTAGACGTCCACAAATTCGATGTAGAAGAATCCATCACTCAGCTGTCGAAAATTCAGCCAGCTTCTTCCACGGAAGACCTCGAGCACGATCCCCTCCCGGCGGACGAAGGACCTGCCGACTACTTCCGCGACGAAACCCCATCACCCCCGGTGGATCCGAAAACGAAAAAAGTTCCCCGCAAAAAATACATCACCGCCGGCCTGTTCTCCGATTGCTACAAAGACGACGGTAAAGTGTCCGGTCGAAACAATCCAAAGGTACAGCCGGAAACGCTTCTACCGCCACCGGCCTATTGCGAGCGATTTCTTCGTAGAACCCAACGGGACTTTCAGTTGCCTTACGATCTGTGGTGGTTACACGACAACGGGAAGCTTACTGCTCGGCATACCGTGGCCAGCTGGAACTACCGTAAGATTCGAACGAATGTGTACTACGACGTCAAACCGAATCCGTCCACCGATCATCCGCAGTGTAACTGTAAGCCGGATAGCGGCTGCCAAGATGATTGCCTTAACCGGCTGGTGTACGTAGAGTGTATGACGGAGAACTGTCCCTGTGGCGATCGCTGTCGGAATACCAAGATTCAACGACATGAGTATGCTCCCGGTTTGGAACGTTTCATGACCGAACAAAAAGGTTGGGGTATTCGCTCAAAAGAAGGCGTCAAAAAAGGATCATTCATCATGGAATACCTCGGAGAGGTTGTCACCGAAAAAGAATTCAAGGAACGAATGCGAACCATCTATCTAACGGACAATCATCACTACTGTCTAAATCTCACCGGTGGTCTAGTCATCGACGGTCACCGAATGGGCAGCGATTGTCGTTTCGTAAATCACTCCTGTGCACCAAACTGTGAAATGCAAAAATGGTCCGTCAATGGACTGTTCCGAATGGCTCTGTTCGCCTCCCGAGATATCCCAGCCAACGAAGAGCTTACGTACGATTACAACTTTTCGTTGTTCAACCCTTCCGAAGGACAACCGTGCAAATGCGGAACGGAACAGTGTCGAGGCGTTATCGGTGGTAAATCGCAGCGAGTCAAACCCCTTCCCGCCGTTGTTTCAGAAGTGAAAAAACCAGAAGCTGTCCCATCGGCAGCCCCTGCTAATCCTCCAGCGACAGTCGCCGAAATCAGCCCACGAAGTGCCGCTCGATCGCGAAAACGTCAAGCAAAAAAGAATGCCCCTCTCACACAACTCAACGGTCAACCTTTGCCGAATTTTGTCGCACCGACGTCGAAAGAACGGGTCCTGATCGTGGAACATCATTGCTTCCTGATGCGAAATCTCAACAAGATTCGGAAATTGAAAGACCGTTCCCCCGAGCATCCATCTTCACAATCGGCTAGTCCAGCCCCGGGACAGGTAGCCGGGGCTAATGGGAAACCTTCGCTTGCATCTCAAATATCTGCCTTACGTTGCCCACGCAATATGCGAACCCGCGGTCTTGCCTTCGTCGAAGACGATCCCGAACTGGAGAAAATTGCTCGGATAGCCGTCGCACTAAAGGAACTCTGTATCGAAATTGCCAGTTTAAAAGGTAAATGTGTTACGATAAAAACTAACAATTTAAAGTAACCCTTTTCCATTAAATTTCAGACGAACGAGGTCAACTGTATCAGAACCGACTGGCACCCCCGTCCAAAAAGAAGGTCCCCCTCTATTACGAACGAATACCACGTCCGATCGATCTAGCCCAGATTCAGTCCAACATCGAGCAGGGTACGTACAAGCAACCGAAAGTTTTCGAGGACGATCTGCTGATCATGTTCGGCAATGCAATCAAATACTACGGCATCAATTCCCCCGAAGGAATCGCATCGCAAACGTTGAAGGAACACTATTTCACCTGCAAGCAGCGTCAGGTGGACAAACTGATCGCTTACGTGGGTGAGCAGAATGAACTTCTGCGAGGGTTCATACCGAAGACCGAGCCGGATGTGGTTGTACCGGTGAAGGGTGGTCGCGGGAAATTCAAACAGGAACAAGCGGAGGATATCATTCGATGCATTTGTGGACTGTTCAAGGACGAAGGTTTGATGATTCAGTGTTCCAAGTGTTTGGTTTGGCAGCACATCGAATGCACAAAAGCTGATCCGGCGGTGGAGAACTACCTCTGCGAGAAGTGTTTGCCTCGGCCTGTGGACTATGAAATCACCCTAAACGATTTCACAGAGGAAGGTTATCAGTACTACATTTCGCTGATGCGAGGAAATCTACAGATTCGTCAGACCGATACGGTGTACGTACTGCGAGACATACCGATGTCTCCGGATCCGAAAAATCCGGATGCTCCACCGAGAAAGCACACGTACGAAACGATCGGTCAGGTGGATTACGCTGAATGTGACATCTTTCGGGTGGAGAGTTTGTGGAAGGATAAGGAAGGTCGACGTTTTGTCTACGGTCATCACTATCTGAGACCGCACGAAACATACCACGAACCAACCCGGCGGTTCTATCCAAACGAGGTGATGCGTGTGCCACTGTATGAAGTTATTCCTATTGAGCTGGTGATGGACCGCTGCTGGGTACTGGATCCGGCTACGTTCTGCAAGGGCAGACCGGTGGACAGCTCGGAACCGCACGTGTACATCTGCGAGCTGCGAGTGGACAAGAGTGCTCGGTTATTCTCGAAAATCTCACGGCATGCGCATCCGGTCTGCATGAAAACTTATGCCTTCCAGAAGTTTGAGCAGAGGCTGAAAATTTCCAAGACTTTTGCGGTGAGTAGACTATGGGATACTGTTGATTGTTGGGGAATTATTGTTTTAGATAGCTCACGTTGCACGTGGGGTTCGAGATCTTAGTCAATTGGTCTCTGGATATAATTTGCTCTCGGAATTCAATGAAACTTGATGGCCGTAAAAAAAGCATTTTTTTTAAAAATTATTCAAGAAAATTTGACACCGTAATTTTGGTAAAAAAATTACAGAATTGTTGGACTGCAAGGCAAACTGGTTTTTGCTTGGAGGAAAGCACATTGATCTGATTAAGAAATTGGGTGTACAAAGCACAGTTGAAGGATAGATTAAGATATTAATGACACACCGCTCAAGATAACCCTTTTCACGCGGTTCTCGTTCATATAAAAAAAATTGAAATGGAATCATTCTTGTGTTGCTGGTTCCCAGCGTCCCGGACTGTGTGATTCCCGGGATTAACTTTTGGGATAGGTTTTGAGCCACAAAAGCGTCTGTAGAAGGTTAAGAGGTCAAAGAAGACTAACTATTTCAACGTACCACTACTACTAAACGCGCAGACAAGAAAACGGGAAATAATGTCTTCTAAGCTTTTCGATTAATGTGCTCCGGGGCAATTACAAGAGGCACTTTATGTGAGCGATCCTTCGCTTTGCTTGACTGCCTCCAGCTTTGACATATACCGGTTCAAAATAGTCCAAGTCGACATACGAAAAGGGACGTGCGCTTGGTCCCAACCTTATCCGGAATTCGACACCATACCAATCCACGATAAGATATGTCACTAGATATTGCTTCGGAAGGAAATCAAGGAATCTAGTTACAAATGATAATAACGATCCCGCATGCCCACAATCCTATGCTCTTCCATGTACGACAAGGTCTTGTAGCCACAACTCGATTTTAGGACGGTTGAATGTTTTACTTCAATGGATCCCATTGGTATGGTTTTCTCTTTTTGGAAATGCTCCGTTGAGCCATTTTCCATAGAAGACTTCATATCGTGCTAATTTACTCCGCGTATCTCCTGCGCAATGTCGCATTATTCATTTGACGGACATTATCAGTGAAACGGATTCTATAAGCCATTGTACTGTGTGGTCTTGTCCATTGCCTGAATCGGGAGTGTTTCACCAATGGGTATGACTCGTGATGCTTAACTCTTCTGCCTGCCCTATAAACTAAGGTCCGCTCAGCTATGCACTGTTAGTATTCAGATTTGTACCCGCTTTCCAATGTGGTTCGCTCGAATTGGGCTCCCGTTTGATTTTGCTGTCGTTATTGAGAATGCAAATCACATTTCTTGAGCGTTTTTTCAAAACGTCATATCTGCAATGAGTTACTCTCTTTGTTTACTTTCTCTTCTGTTAATAATTCGATCATTTTAACATTTATCCCTCAACTCTTTGCATAATATGCTAGTTAAAACCACCGTCTTTCGATCTGTACTGTAAAATAAGTGAAAAGTGTTATAGTGACGCCGTAAAAATCGAAGGAGAAAGTAAACAAAGAGAGTAACCCATTGCAGATATGACGTTTTGAAAAAACGCTCAAACGCTTGTTTGAAAAAGCGATCCGTTGTAATGCAGAATAAGGCTGATTCTATACATCGTCGTATATATTATGCTTGAATGGTACCCATCCCCATTTGAAGTCAATATTTCTCCAATACGCACCGATATGATGTTGTGGGACCTCCGTTGGACGGAAAGGATCCAGGCCAATGCCGTTGTTGAACCTCTCCGAAAAATCGTTTGGATATCGTAAGCGTGTGGGGCTCTAAAAGCGTTGGAACGAATCGCAATGCAATAATGCCTATAAGTACTAATTTAACACTGTACTTGAAGTAAACCGCACAGGGATAAGCCACGTCACTATCATCTACGACAGTGGTACCGAGGAATTTTCAATTTATTCAGCTATCATTGATACTGTAATCCCAACCAGAAGTACATGTAGCTTGTATGATGAACTTTTCATGGATGAGGAAGTGTGAAACAAGCGGATCGACAATACTAATCACTACCTGGAGTTCATGAAGATCGTCTCGTAGATTGAACGAATACGAAAAACAATAGTCTGCACGGCGCCGAGTCATCCTAGGCATAGACTCAGATGAACCACCTCTATCCAACATCAAGTCCTTAGGTTCAACTAGACTGTTTTCTCCAAACTCTTGCAGAAGCTCTACCGAGATAGAGCAAATCTCAGAACCTCCCATAGAGTGGACACGAAATCTCGGTGGCTTTCTTAACAGTCCCAAAGCCTTCTAGATAATCGTGCTCTACAATCGCTGTGACTGCACGCCGGTAGATTTCAGCAAACTTCTGTGCGTTAGTACATATTGCGCAGAAGCTGGCGAATAGGTAGCATAGAATGTTGCGTTGTGATGATTAATTTGGCGGATTGCACACTAACTTCATCATGTTTGACTGCTGATTATCTAATAAGACTTGCTAAGGGCATGGTATGTAGGGTTTCATACCAATCCGACCCATTTTAAAATCTCAGCAGCATTATAGCCATCATGGCCGGCCGCCCCATCTTCATCGTTCACTGGGAAGGATAAACGATATTTTGTTCTTTTTAAGCTCTGGGTAGCCGGCTACCGGGAGTATCCTATGTTTATTAAGCAAAAGCAATTTAAACTCCACGCAGCTAACCGTGGGAGTATTGCGTAGAAAAGCTAATCTTATCTGCGTAATGGGTCGTATTATCATTATAGAAACGGAACTTGAAATTAGATTCATAAAAACAGACGTGGCGAATCTACAATACGTATTGTTTCGTGATTATAGATACTAATCAGTTTAAAGTCTTATTGGGGTTGATTTCCGTTCAACTATCCATTTTTACCGTAGTTTTTTCTCGACTAGATCTATTCGCACCCTCTCATTCTGCTACTATCGGCAGAAGGTTGATAGCACCCAGTCGTCGTCGTTCTAAGAATGAAAGGTCATCAGTAGACTAATAGAGTAGACAGATACTGGTTTGACGACCAGTAGCATAGAATGTTGCAACTCTTTCGCCAGCCAAACGACCTTGCTTATGGATCAAGACCCAGCGAAACATTACTTGTCACAACATAAAGTTATAGAGAACTCTTGAAAGCGGCTAAGAACCTCTGATAAAAGTGTCAGTAACACAAGTAGCGTCCTCATTTTTGAGTTGAAGGAAAGTGCGCTGATCGTTGCAGTTGAATATACTAAACATAGGAAATCACCTAACTTTTGCACGACCTAACAGGAAACAGATGTTAGATGTAACTCTCTTCTGTGACGGTATTATGCATGAGTTGACACACTGGCTCGGACCCAATTATCTGGTCATAAGTACATCGTCTTTGATCATTTAAACTTCTCACTAGGTATCGTCACATATCGTCATCCCAAATCTACGAATTTCTGCTTAAATGTCTCAAAGAAGCTAGTAAATGAAATAAGTTACTTTTGAAATAGACATACATTCATATCAGTTCGATTAGAACTGCTAATGAATCGTCTGACAAAGATTCAACTGTCTTTTTGACCCACACTTTCCAGGCTGTACGGAACCATCACCGAAGACTGCTCCTGAGTTCTAGTAGAGCCTTTCGCTTCTTTTTCGGTATGGTAATCAAACCCAGGTGAGCTGCGTACAAGGTAATCGATTTACGATTTACAATTTTTATTTTATTGCTACTACAAAATTGATGAAATGGGCGATTGAAAGTTTTGCTCCGTATAACGCTCCGGGGAAAGATAGAATCATTCTAGTTCTACTTTAAAGTGGATATGAACACTTAAAGCAACAGAACAATCAACCCTGGCAGACAGTAAGTCCGAGACGACCAGAGCTCGAGAGAAGTCCCTCTGGATGCCTAGAGTGCCGTGCTGTATTAACTCACAACGGTTTTCGTAGCTCGGAAACAAATCTAGGAACCAAGGAATATGTCGAAGTGTAAAGCGTATGAACCGGCGTTGGGCAGTCTTGATTCTGTCAACCATATTCTGGTAGTACGAATTTCAAACAACTGAACACTATTTTAGTTTTCAGCCGAGTTTAAAACTAATTATGTTAGTCTGTTTAGATCAGATCACGTACTAAAGCTGGCCAGTTCACACGGAAGAAACTCGGCATCGGTTGTATCTCGTATTCGTCGAAAAATGTTCATGTCGTCGGCGAAAGAAAAGCGGCGTCCTTGTAATTTGCTATTGATGTCATTAAAGTTGAGGAGGAATATTACTAGCCGAGATGGTGTGCGGAATGCCGGATGTAGCAAGGAATGGTCCAAATAGAATACCTTATGCTGGTCCATCGAGGGATGAGCAAAACCAACGTAGAAGTCCACGAATACCGAGCTTGTCCAGCTCCGCTGTTGCGATGATGGTTGATTTAGTTGTGAAGGCCGCAGTGAGATCCATATAAATAGCATTGGTTTGAAACCCGTCAGTAATTCTATATGTTGTAAACGATATCAGGTTGGTAGCTGTCGGTCTTTTAGGCTTAAAACCGTGTTGGTCGTCTGCAATGTGGTGTTTGCAGTGAAACAAAATAGGGTCTAACCAGCTCGAATAGTTTTTAAAAAGCACTCTCCGATATTTATGAACTGGAAACATGTGGACTGCTTTCCAGCAGGAAGGGAGTACTCCAGTAGTGAGTGATAGCTAGAAAACTCGCCGAAGTGGTTTAAGAAGTCTGCGGATGCACTATTTGACGAAAATTGAGGAGACGCCATCTGCGCTCGGGAAACTAGACGTTTTTCGGTATCTTGTATATACGTGTGGTTAGGCTAGGTAAATTGCTGCGTCTTCCGCTGAGAAAACGGAACCAGTTGAGAGTTTCCCGTCGCAACTCGGTCAACTAGCTTGGACGTCTCGGTGAAGATCCTGACACTGCCTGCGCTGGGGGACTTGGGAGTAGATTGGAAGCCAGACGAATCGTTCTGTTATACAGACGAGCAAAAATTGTCATGAAATCGTTCCAGTTGTGGCTTGTGATCTCAATTCCGCAGTAGATCTTGCTGTGAATAAGAGCTCATCCGGCGTTGAGTGCGGTCATCCTGATCCAAGTCGGATGCCGGTAGTTGATGATCTGGATCAAACGGTTCCAGCTTTCGCAATCTCGTTTGGGGAATCAAAAGAGCGGCATGAAGGTGAGGCGACTATCCAGTGTGATGTCCGGGACCGTTGGTTCCAGACGGAAGGAAATTAGTGTACCAATTAGTTCGACTGGTCGACTAGTGGCAACGGGGTACGAATTACAACATTAAGCGGCGGAGCACTTGTCAGCGGCCAGGTTGAGCCTCACTGTTTCCGTCCATCGACCGACGGTGTGACCCGCAATCGGAAGGAAACGGACTTCCGGTCCGACAATGATGGCATCGACAAAAATATGGATTCTCTGTGAACATCCCCAGCTGGTAGGCTCTCGATAAACGTATTGTATGCAGTGCTCTCGACTGTCGACCGTTTTTGTGAACGCACGAACGGCGACTGATTTCATTTTACACATTGCTTTTTGCGCAATCCTTCGTAACATATTCGATCGAACCAACGGGGGCAGTGCGTTCATTTGAATGAACGCCATATTCGCGAGGCACAAAAAAATCTATTGCACACGGAAACGAAAAAGTACCTAAAATTGAGTTCCTTTGACTCAATCTCGTGGTATGGTGGGGGAACTTAAAATTAGGTAAACCGTGTTGAAGGTAGTTTCCATTTAACCACGGCAAAAATTACAACTCATTGATAGGTCTTTTATACTCAAATTTAAGTTGAATTTACCTAATTTTGAGTTCAACCCAAACAACTCAAAAGTACCTTCCTCCACGGAAGACCTCGACTGAGTCGAATCTCTCTTTTTGTTTTTGACAACACTAATAAGTGCGAAAGCGACGCACAACTCAAAAGTAAGTTAAAACAACTTTTCTGCAGGTTGTTTTATTTAACCGTGCAGTTTAAAGCTATCATTGGATTACGTTCTCACAATAGCATGAACTGCGTTGATGTATCGATCAGCGTTACCGGTCGTTCGTAGTCCCATGAATACAAGGTGGCATGACACGTTGATTTGAAGTTCAGGCGAAAGCATTCGTTTGATATTTTTACTGCCTGTTTGGATTGCTTTTTTCGGGCTTGGTCCGCATGGCGGTATGGATACACTAACAATGCTTTTACTTATAGTAACATTCCTAAAAGGAATATTAATATTACGTTACGAATTTTGAAACATATATCAGTGTGGTAAAGTTAAACATAGCAGTGTAACTTATGCTTTTTATTTGACAAAAAAGATTAATAATCATGTGGGAATTAACATGAGCGTGTTGTTCGTATTTGATAAGGACGGCAAATGATATATCGATGTGTATTTTAAAATATTGCGAACAACAGTATTATCATTCGCCTTATTCAACAATAGCGAGTTAAGCGACGAGGGAAATAAATAAATGTCTTGAAGATATTTAAAATTTGAAAAGCCTCTGATCGTTATTTCAAGCACATTACAATGAGTCTACAAATAGAATGGATACAGTAGATCGAAGATCATAAACGTTCAGATAGCTATTTAGGACATTCTACTGGCAAAATAAAATAAGTTGAGGTTTTACCATTTCCAGTTCAGATTATGTTGAATACGCCCTTGAACCGGGCGAACATGTAAATGCTGTTTTATTATTGAATGTATGCTATAAATACATACTATTGCACCAATCCAAGATAAGAAAACATAAGTATTTATTTTGCTTACTTTATTTTGAATTAGCACATACTCAATTTCAATAAAAAATGAACAGCTTATAGAATAAGTATAATGCTGAATAAAAACAGCGTTGTTCTTTGTCCAATGTCCCAAATAATGTTTCAACATTAGTTAGGAATCATGCGATTATTTTCACTACTCAGTTTCTGCGTTACTATTATTATTATTCGCTACGTTATAATTAATAAGTTTGTAATTGTTCCTTAAAAAATCGTCAAATAACAGACGAAGTCTAGGACAGAATCCGCTTCATTTGCTACGCAAAAAACATGGGGGTTATTCTGACGGTCACTTTCGGTGAGGTGACACAAATCTCACGTGACTAAGGTGATCGGAAATTTTCAAGTCATCTCACTTAAAGTGAGAGATGTCACCAAGGTGACAAATTTTGTCACATTAAGTGACTAAGGGAATATGAAAAGTGACTAATGGGGGTGACTTTTGGAATAAGGAAAAACGATGCAACTGATGTAAGGCGGTTGATAATTTGAATTTTGATTGTCGATTTTATTTTTTACATTTTAGCAACTCTGTAAATCTGTTGGAAATTTGTAATGAAGTATGAGTTTCTATATAATTTTATTAACCATTAGAATTAATTTAACCAGTTGTTTGTGACTCTGGTATATGAAATATTTTTGAGATTGGAGCGACTAATGGAACTCTGCTACACAGCGATTTTTTGATTAATATTTGCATCAGAGGGAATGTGTTAAAGGTTTGGAGTTATCCTCCTCCGTTATATTATTCTGAGCTACGATAACGACCATAAAAGCACTGATGAAATAGAAGATGACAACAACATAGCTATTGGTTTTTTAGAAGTAATAATTGTCAAACAAAAAGTCATTTTTATTAGACACGACTTGTGCGACAAATTTGTTTTTGGATATCATTTTGGCATAAACATAGAAGCTTTTTCATTTTGTAACATATATTTTATTTAGGCCATCAATCAATATAGATGATTGGGAATGCGCCTCTACTTGGTATTGAAAGTCAATTGAAGAGATGTTTTGATGGGATCTAAAAGCATGTTCCATTACGGCATAGATCATCTTTTAAGAGTATCTAGCTCCAGGGGAAAATAAACTTATCGTTACATGTAAGTTCTTATTCGTTACATGTAAGATGTTGGTTATTTGTGTTACTGTTTGTGGGTTCGCGGCTGCTCTCATCACCCGTTGCGATTCCGGAAGTGACCTGCTTAATTCCCATCGCTTGGTATTGACGTTCTGGGGTGGGAATGGAAAGCTTCTTTTTGGTCTTCGGGTATCGGGCACGTAATTTGTTGTTAGAAGGTTTTGGGATCTGGATTTATCCGCTTACTTCTGTTAATAAGTGGTTGTTTTCACGAGGTGTTATCTAGTGATAGAAGTAGATTGACGTTACATCTTCTGCTGCGGCGGGCCATCGAGGCGCGCGATTGTCTTTTATGTTTAGAGTGTTAAGCTAAGATTGCCCGACACACGGCCTATGTAGCCCGCGACGACGGCCTGTTGTCTCTTTCAAGGTTCAGAACTAGGACTGATTAGGGCGAGCCAGGCAACTTCTATGTTGCTCCTTATATAGTTCACCGGCAACTTAAGTCCATGCTAGCTAGTCTATGAAATTATTGTGTTACATAAGCATGCATGAAATATTTTTTTCATAGTCTACTATTGATTCAGAAGTTCAAAAATTCAATATCCCACCATATGTATTTCGGAAATTGTGTTCCTATTGAAAATAATGAAAAAATAATAACTACTAACAAATTGAAAACATTATTATGACGGACATAGTATATCCATAATTGGTGTAATTACTCTATATGGTCATTGCCGCATTTTTCAGAAGTATCATGAACATAAATTGTTGCGGGGGTCCTATGGAATTTTAGTCGAACCCTTTGGGAGAAAGTGTTTTTTATGAAAATCTACGACCGATTAAGTAAATAGATACTTTATTTCAGACATTCTATATTGACTGACTGAATATTTTACGCTTATAATTTAAATATTGATTTTGTGAAGGACTATTGAAAAGATTTGAACAGTTGTTAATTTTTAGTAAATATATGGTGGGCTCTCCTGACCCATTGGGATTGCATTTTACTACCATTGCGATCAATTACAGTGGCTCGGTACGATAATTGAGGAAATTATGTTTCCCGTTAAATCTGGTAGAAGAACCATGTCTTTTCGCATAATTGGGTGTAGCGAGCTCTAGCGTGAGTTTGCTGAAAACAATTTCATGCACTCACTATATTTCTTGGCGAATAGGATTTTCTGTCAGGAATATTTTTAGAATTATGGATAAATTGGTTTCTGAGATTTCGTGGTGGCCGCGTTAGAACTTTTCAACGCATGCACGCATTTTCAGAATACCTTTATAAAAAAATTGTCATATTGTGATAAGAATGTGTAATCCCGATTGAGCTTCATTGCATTGTAAATGCTACAATAAGGGACCGATTAGTGCAAAATCGTGGGTGAATGGAGAACAGTGAGTCTAATGATGTAAGGTATGAAAACTATGTTCAATGGAACTATTCAAGTCAGTATTGGATCATATACATTTGGAGCAACATCAGATGTTGCTTCAAGATGTTCTCAACCCCGATTTGGCAGCTTTCACGCCGCCACCCACGTTACGGCTTGGTAAGGCTAAACTTGTGTCGAAAGGGGTCAATTAAGGCTGTCTGACGTATTCTTGATGGTCACATCATTACCGTTTCATGCCTTTGTTGATTTTAAAATTAGGGAATATGTATGAATTGACATATAATATCATTTTTTCTTCAGATAGTTGATATTTACGCCTCGTGAGTTCCAAAGAAAATGGCGGATTCGCTGACTGGAACTGCACCATTTTTGCACTTTCTAGCAGAAGTGCAGAAAACTGGGTATGTTCCATTGACACTTCTGCAAGAAAGTGCAAAACCAGTGCACTCCACTACACCGGTGCGCATCAATCGAAAATCCTATATGTAAGTTTTAAAAGAGGAAGTGAGACACTACCCCTGAAATGTAATCTGTAAGTAGCACTAACATACATTATTATTCCAGCTCAAACAGTTCAGGCCGTACAGTCCCTGGTGGCGCTAGGCCTGTGACCTTCGACTGGTATCGTCCATTCTCATTGGTTCGAATGTCTTCATGGCTGGTTGGTATACGTGTGCTTCTACTTACAAATGGATATATCTTTTCCCTTGGATGGAGGGATATGTGGATCCTGTTGGTTATTGACTTTGACCTTGGGTACGGGTTAGTTCGGGCAAGGAGTACAGGAATGGTACCTAAGAAATAGTCAATTATTCAGGACTTTTTTATGATCATTTAGCTCGACCAAGAACAACGGCTCTTAGAAATGGTAAGCAACCCTTTCGGGTCGATGCGGTCTGTTTAAGTTGAACCAGATCGACATTCGTTTCGAGAAATATTTATATGGAATCGTGGATAAATATTTCTCATGTCCTTTATGGGCAGAGATTCTTTTTGTGAAACCCTAAAGGAACTTTTCCCGTCTGGCTACTCAGCATATTGATGATAGAAAAAATTGAGGATCGTAACAAATATGAATATTGACTGGAACAGGGATGATCAAATTCTATATGCATGTGTGCTTATGTGTGGATGTGCATAGGAGGAATGTATCCCTGAGCAACACGAAAGGACAAACTCTGAGCCGCCATAACGCTCTTGGGAAGGCGGGTGCACAGTTATATGTGCACAGAGCATTGCACACACTGACATGTGCAACGGTGAGCCGATAGGTGTACATTTAAAGCACATAGGTTGCAAAAATAGGTTATTGAGACAGCCCGATTGCACACTGATACATAACAATAACATTAGTGCAAACGTATAGACAATATTGTGCAATGGTTCAATCACCGCCCAATGCTTATGCTTATAATTACTTAGGTTCCTTGCTGTGTTCTGTGCTTGCCATAGAGATAGAAAGTACATGCAATTGCTTAGTGGGAACGCAATTCGTGTACTGTAAGTATATCTCTGTTGACATATATCAGTGGCAACAACTTTTTCGTTTTGCATATTTTACTTAAGGTGAAGCGATGCCAAAATCACAACAAAGGTTCGGTTATGTTCGGCTTACGTTACAACATCTGTATGCAGCTAGAGCGTACTATATCGGTAGGAGATGGAATGCACACAAGTGTATCGTTCAGTAATCAGCTGGCTGATTTTTTACCGCGTGTTTCATTTGTTTTGAAAAACAAAAAGGTACAAATTTCCCAAACGAATCAAAATTCCGTGAAGAGAATCTATTCATCTGCTTATGCTAACATGCGTACATACAGTGATACAATCTCTAAGCAATCTGAGCTAAGACATTCAAGTTTCAATCGATTTTGTCTTGCACGCCAATGCAATGTTTTGATTTTGACGATGAAATAAAAAGAAGCAGAAACGACGGCAGCCATTTTAGCTGCCACCTTGTGACTCTGTTCAGGATGTCCTTAACAGCACATTTTGGTGTACCCTAATAAAAAGAATTATACACGAACTTTAACCCATATAATCCAACGATTCCACATATTGTTTGGATTATACCCTGAACAGGTCGTTAGGCTCTTGGATCAGAAGATGTTTATTAGGGTAGCCAATACAACAAAACAAACAATAGTGAGAATTGCGCATTAAATCCGCTTACGTCTCTTCCTAATTTTCTAAACGCGTTTTGTGTCCTTGGTTTGAAACGGATCAATCGACTGTTTATGAATGCGGTAAAAATACTCATCATTACATTATTCTGACTAACTGGACAGGTGAAGACATTTCAAAGTTTCACAAAAAGGATCCCTGCCCATAAAGAATTTGGGTAATACTTATTCGTGATTCCCCATAAAGTTTTCTCGAACCGAATGTCCACCTGGTTCGCCTTGAACAGATCACAACGACACCGACCCGAAAAGGCTACTCAGCATTTTTAGAAGCTGCTGTACTTGGTCGAGCTAAATAATCTTTCCTGATTTAGATTCATACCAAAGGTCAAAAGACTAGCAACGACAACTAGCAGGATCCACATGTCCCCCACCCAAGTGAATTGATCTATTCACTTGCACACATCTACCAAAACCAGCCAAGAAGACTACCGAACCAATGAGAATATACTATGCCAGTCGAACGCCACAGGTCCAGCGCCATCCCGTACAGTTCCTGAAATTATATATGTATTAGTGCTACTTACAGATTTCATTTCAGTGGTAGTAAGTGTCTCAGTCCCTCTTGTAAAACTCGCTTACTGCTCCTCATCTCTTCCGGCATTTCATCGAAACCTCAATTTCCTTCGTAACTCATATATGAGGCGCTCAAGGAGCTTTGCTGGCGCAAAAAAGACGTTATATTTCACTTTATTCCCCACATTCCCTAATCTTATAATCAACAAAGGCTGTCTGCCAATTCTAATGCAGAAACGCTAATTATGTGACCATCAAGAATACGTCAGACAACAAAGTGAAAACTGCAAAATAGAAGTTGAGGACAGTTTGAAGCAAATGTATTGGGGTTTTCGATTCATTGACACCGGTGTAGTGGATTACACTGGTTTTGCACTTTCTAGCAGAAGTGTCAATGGAACATACCCAGTTTTCTGCACTTCTGCTAGAAAGTGCAAAAACGGTGCAGTTTCAGCGCACTCCACTACACCGGTGTCAATCAATCAAAAACCCATATGTGATTCAAAACTGACTTGGATAGTTCCATTGAGCCCAGGCTTGCAAAGCTTACATAACTAGTCTCACTTTTCTCCTTTTACCCACGAAAACAGCTTAGCAGCCATCATTTAATAAAAAATGTTTAAGTTTGCAGGTACACATGCAAAATGTATTGAGACTTTTCGGTGTTTGCTGGAATGGAACAATAAAATAAAATTCAAATCGTGTATAAAAATTCCTCTGAAGATGAGAAATTTGAATGAAAAGTTTTTGCGAAAAATGCATTTTCCCCTTAAATTGTTGTTCTGAACCACTGTCCATTCTATAAGGATTATGGTTGATCGACTTACTGCAATAGGTAGTAGTACCACAGCATTATCAGCATAAATTACGATTTAGGAACACCTTATATAATAAAAACCATTGCTGTTTCCACTAAATTTAAAATTTGTTTTCAATAGGGAAATGTTAAACGATGCGCCAACGTATAATAAATGGCTAAAATAATGACCCCAGAATGTTGATCTAAATTTAAATGTATGATCAAATTCAAAACCAATTGCTTTAAATTAGCAATCGATCACAATCATAGATCACGAACTATATTAGAGTGGTTCTTTATTAACAATTGATGAAAATAGGACATTATTATACGGTTCTAGATAAACTTTTTTTGGTCTCACCAAAAGAATCTGTTTGTCGTTCGCCATAACAGACCAGACGGTGTTTTCCCGACGAAATAACAGATCCCCAATCAATAGATTTCTCAAGCAGCAAAACCGCCCAAATAAAAAAAAAATATACACAAACTTTAACCCATATAGTACAACGATTCCACATATTATTTAGATGATACCCTGAACAGGTCGTTAGGTTCTTAAATCTTACGTTGTTTATTAGGATGTCAGGCTAACGACCACATTAGTAACATCAAAGCAAAAAAGTACTGATTAGGTGTTGAATGATACCTTTTAATGTGAAGTTATTACATATCAACCTGGTGTACATGGAACTGCGAATGAAATAAGATTTATATATTCGTAAGAACGCAGAAAAATTTATTTTCGAATTTCTGTGTCCAATGAAACAGTAACTACGAAACCTGGCATTCGAAAAAGAACTTCATGGTAGAGTAGATTAGTCATAACATTATTATTAAACTTATTCTGCATTACGACGGATCAGTTTTCGAACGAATGTGATTCGCATTCTCAATATAACGACACGAGTCGAATTAAATCGAACCGCAATCGTTCAAAAAATCAAACCGTCTTAATACACAATAAGCTTGTTTAACTTTATACTTTTTAACGATTCATGCCGTTCTTTGATAATGCTACCAGTGCTTTTTACAAATACAAACTTATTAGAGAGCATTTTCGTATTAGTTTTTTAAATTAACAAAAATTCTACAAATAGTTGTAATATGTTATGCAATTGCTTTAAAAAGCAACAAATACGACAAATACCAGACAATCATAATATAAACGGATTTAATGTTTTTTTTCACCGTCGTCATCTCTCATTTTTTTTCTTCACTTTGTTGTCACCTAAAACGACTAACAGAATGCGGTGACACACCAGAATAGCGTGACAGAGAGTCACGTGAGTGACTCGTCTCACCTTAGGTGACTTCGGTGATCGCGCGAGTGAGAAAAAGTGTCACCTCACCTAAAGTGACTGTTCGGAATAACCCCCATATTCTTATTTTGTTTATTCCTGTTGAAAGCAATATAAACTGTTCGCAATCTATTGGTTTTGTACTGTACTTTGCTTATTTAGATTAAAAATTACATGAAAATTGACTTGAACAGTAAAATTAGGTCAGACATTATAGAAGAATCGAAATTATTTTTGATGTGACTTATACCTTGTCACCTGATTCATGTGATCCGCATGAAAAAGCATAAAAGTTAAAAAATAACGTTAGAAGCCGTTTATAAACCACTTAGGCTCATTGTGGTGGGAAACGGGGGATCTAGCAAAGTTCTACGTTTGTTTACGAGAGGGAAGAGAAATTGAATTTTTGTTATTCTCGGGGTTTTAAAGAGAATTGTGTTCAACATTCTAGTGTCTAGTCGATTCAACTAGATATATTTATGCAGACACGACGAAGCTAGTACGCGGTTGAGGTAATTACTTATTCGGAACCACAACCCAGAACTCACGTAATGTTTTTGGACAAAAACCAATATAGTGTTGTTTCTTGCGTATAGTTGGATATTCATTTGTTCTCATGAAAAAGTTTTAGGAAAAATACAAAATAACAGTTGTCAAGATGATCTCAAGAAATTCCTCTCCGGAGAAGATTTTGACTGTGCAAATCCTGCAGTTCTGAATCATCATCTGAGACATCATTAGTTAGCAGACATGCATGGACCAATAAATGTTCAAAGATTGTAAAAATTAAGCATTAAAACCAATATATTTACATAATATATTAAACAGCCCGATTTTGAACGTTAAGTGGATTTATTCTTTTTATTTTTTGTTTTTTTTTTTTTTTAAATTTCGATGGCCCAAACAGTAGTGGTTAAACATGTAAAGCGAAATATTCACTTGAGTTTATCAGTTTGAAATTACCTTTGCAATCATTTACACTCATTTCAAAATCTTTAAGCGCCCCTTAAATTCTACGTGTTGGCCCGGCACAACTCCGTGCAAACCGGTTCTAATATATTTATCTCCTAAAATATTCGGAGTTTAGCTTTGATACTTTGCAACAATACTGTGATATGAGTTATGAATATTAATTTCCTTAGGAAAATTGCTTTTTATAATGATTTGGATTTCTTTGTCCCCTTAATCGAAAAAGATAATTTCGATAATCTTTTTTCATTCTGAAGGTCAAATTGTGGGTCTACGTGGTTTATGAATGGTCCTTTAGAAGTCGTCATTAATTCAAGTCGTAAATTGAAAGTATGTACACCTTCGCTTCGTTTAGCATACGTACTATCGAATTACGAAAATTAAATTCAAAATATTACTTTTTATGCTTAAGATTGAATGAAACTTTACAAAAATAATTCTTATCACAAAATTCATCACCCCATTAGTGATAAATTGTCCTATCACCGAGTACTTAATCTTAAAATGTTATGGTTTCCATCAACCAGGTTGGTTGAAAATGGAGTCCATTCCTTGGTCTCATTGATTTTCGTAGGACTTTTTGAAAGTTCTAGAATTATCCTAAATCTCTAAAATTCGTAATATTTGCTTGAAATTCCTAGAAATTCCCTGAAGATTTTCTTGATTTTTTGTTTTTCCTGAAGCAGAAGTAATGTTTTGTATTTTTTTATTTGTTGAATAATAACAATACAGTTTATAAAACTATAGGAACAACCCAAAATTTGGTGGGTTAAAAGTTACCAGTTTGTGGTTAAAAGTTCCCAGTTTGTGGTTGCGATGACAATTCTACTCAGTTGCATACAAGATTTCAGATTGTTTTTTATTTGTTTCACTTTTTGGTCGTTAATGAATTTCAAAAACCCCGAAAACGGAGATTTAAATATATTTGCAAAGGCGATATAACTTCAAATTAAAATTATGCCGGCATATGAGCTAAAGAGTATATAAACCATAGTTTTCGACTATACAAGATAGGTCTTACTGCGCTAGGAAATATTTCTTAAACCACACCAACATAGTGAATACATTTTATTAATCCCGTTTACAAGATCCCAAACGAGGTATTGAGAAAATGCTCATTTAGATGCGTTTTTCAGCTCTATGAATACTACCAGCTTCCATCGAAGTCGCTAGTCATGCGAATCTCACCCATTCCATTCCAAACATTGTATCTCCTAGAATGTATGGAACTCAGCACTCAAATTTTATGTACATAATGTTTGAAGGTCGTTCATCAAAAACCGTTTTATCATCGCTCTAGATATAAACCTTCATAATCGACTAAAATCTTCTTTGATATTCGAAAAATATCTCGAAATTTTACAAATTTCCTTAAAGTTAGTAAAACTTTTCAGTACCTTGTGTGACATATGCGCGTTACCTAAACCTTGAAGAGGTTTTTTGATATTCGTCACGTTTCTAATTTTGTTAGTTTTTCTCGAAATACTTCGTTGAAGTTAATTGTGAGTTTCATGAAATGCACTTGGAATTTTTGATTTGCGATAAAATGTGCAGATGCCCCCTGATGTTTAAAATTTTTCCATAAATCCTTGGAATATTCTTGGAACTTCGCGAACATTCTATAAATTCTAAAGATTTTACTTGATATCGTAGGATTTTCTTGAAGTTCAGTTCATCTACTGAAAAACTGTAAAAACATTTCTAAATATTCAGTTCGCAGAATTTCCCGACGTTGGTAAAATGTGTGTGAAAATCGTGAACATTCTGCTTTCTATAGAAATTATTAGTATAGAAAGCCTTTAAAGTCAAATTCCCAAATTCCATACATCATCATCCTTAAAGTTCATTGCGATGCTCTGAAGTTTGTTAAAAACAAACTATAACAAACCTGAGTGTCGTACAAATTATCTGAAATTTTAAGGATCTCCTTGTAAGTTAGCAATCCTCCAAAATTTAGACTTTCCTGAAACTTGTAGGGCGTCCTTAAAGCTTGCAGAATTTTTTATACTTGTTAGATTTCCACGATTTAGTTGTGGCTTACTCAAATTTTAAAACACTTTGCTGGACTTTGCAGAACTACTCTAAGTAGCACACAACTTCTCTAAAGTATGGAGAAACCCATAGAAGTTTCATAAAATTTGTCCTATTTTGTTGAAGTTTACAAAATCAAACGAAAAAAAAGTTTTATGGTAGGTGTACGTACTATCGAGGCACAATGTCTATTTTATCCAATTATGAGCTGGTTCGAGATTTGTTCAACATCAGGGACTGAGCTGTCGAGTCCTATTCTAGCATAAAGTAAAATATTTAGTAAACAATTTCGATAAATTAAAACTTTTTTCCGCGTGATAAAAATGAATTGGGAAAACCCGATTAAAAATCAAAAATAAATACTCTCAGTATATCCCAGGAAACATTAGAAAGTGTGAAATTTTCCGTTGAATAATCCACTCGTAGTTTCCAGTTAATGGAATTATGTAACTGTCCATATTTAAACAATACTTTTACTGTAATTTATTAAACTGTTCTTGTTGTGTATAATCTCTTAATATTTAGGTATGCTTCATCTCCACAACTTTAGTTCTAAATGCTTACTTGAATCCTTCTGCTGTAAGATAGGAAAACATTATTCAGTCTAAAATTAGCTTATGTGTCTAATTGGACCAACGGTATGATAATAAAATTTTTACTGATCGAGTTAGAAGCATTTTAAGACACATATTCAGTTACAGGAAAAGTTTAATAATGTTTGTGGTTAGACCGCATGTGCAGAAGAATTTATTTCACCAAATACGTCATCATTAATGTAATATTTATCGGTGGATTTTTTACATTATATACGTAACCCAGCTAATATTTTCAATAATATTATCGCTGCCGCTCCATTATTATATTTGTTTGTTTATTACACACTTGGCCACTCGCCCCCTTCAAACCTGTGAATATATATGAACAACCACAATAAGCTATGATTAGAAGAGTCTTAATACCAGGTTGCCATTCGTGCAGTAAGATGCAGAGGATTTATATATTCGAGAAACAGTACCTACCTTACTCGATAGTGCAGCATTAATGCATTGCACCAACATAAAGCATGTCTATTAAAATGGTATGTCAGAAGATTCATCTTGAAGTAGTACTGTATGATGAAAGTTGGTTGTGAAGGTTATTAAAATCATAAATTCGGAATTGCACCACAAATAAGTTGAACTCCTTGATACTATCTCACTCATATTTACATGAATTTAAATGCAAAATATGCCGTATAGGCTATTTTTCACAATCGGCGAAACAGTCGAAACCTATGGCAGCAAAATGTCAAACGAAATTTTCGTTCGAATGCTATTGCAATGCATCACACCTCTTTGTGGTCAAGGGAATACGAACGGTAGCACAAGATGAATGAAGTTTGTTGGTTGTTTACAACGACTGTGATCGCGTCGGCAACACGAGGAGTGATAGCTGCCCAACTGCCAGCTTCGGTCAAATGAACACTCGCACGAAAAAGCAGCAATCGTTCTTTTATGGCGAACGGTATATTGAAGCACGAACGAATGAATTCGTCAAGATGCGAATGATGATTTGGCGCACGTTCGCCGATCAGCGCATTATTTCAAATGAAGCTCCCTTTTTAAGGCCTGATTGTATGCCTTGACGATGTCTAAAATATTGATGTTTGCATGTTAGTTATCAGCCAAGGTCTGGAGAAGTATGCCTTCAAATGCACCGAGATGGAATCGGGTGTCCGCTCCTTTGCGAAAGGCAGACTGGCTCTAGTCCAGGGGGTGGTTTTCCTCCAAAAAAAAGTCATAAGGCGTCTATTGATCATCCGCTCAATAACCATTACGGGGCACGGAAGTAGGCTTACAAGGCGGAAGTCGTTCCGGGTTCGGGATCCTCCCACTTTCTTGCGAATGCGGATAATCTAGGGCAGTGATTCTCAACCTGGGGTCCGCGAAGAAAATAGACTTGGCGAAATATATTGATAGCATACAAAATCGATGTTTAACCGTGGGGGTCCGCAACAACCTTGGGTGATTTCTAAGGAGTCCGTGGTACAAACAAGATTGAGAACCGCTGATCTAGGGAATTTCCCAAGATGATGGAATACGTTGATCATCCTAGATATGGTTCAGACATTGCAGTAAAACGGTTCCCAGCTGATGAAGCGTGTCGCAGCAATAGGTAACCGGCCTTGTCGAGTTCAGGAAATAGTCCGTGTACGTATGGTAGGCATTAAAATCTCCCATGGCCAGAAAAGGAAGTTCGAGTATGATTTTTAGTTTCGTACCGCCATCTCTTACTTCGGCTGGAGGGTGCATCGAAATAACCATGACTGGTTAGGAGACAATTCGCGCGACGGTTATCAGTTCCGTATCAAGTTGGACCAGATCCGAATGCTGTGCCCAATAGTCTGAAATATGCTGTTCTCAATTTTGGCATCCCAGGAGTAGCGGTTTCGTAACCACGGACTAGGGTTGATGTTTCGTATGTGCGTTTCTTGTAGGGCCAGGCAGATCGGCTGTGATTGAGCGAACAGCAGCTGTAGGTGCCCCAAATCGCTTCTGAGCTCATGTTCCACTATATTGCGAGAGTGATTTGACCCTTCCCTAGTGATGGGGTCGAGTCACTGTAATCTTTTTTTTTACTTGGGAATGATGCGGTTAGGGCCTCGTGCCACGTAAACGCGGTTAACCCCGATTTCTGCATTTGAACGGCATATTGCCGTGCGGTCGGTGGAGTTGGGTTCGTCGAAACGCTGTCAGTGTTGTCAGTCGCTTTTGACGCGATGTTCGCTCGTATGGTATGGGACTATCGAATGTAGTCACTAGAGAGGCTCGCGGTTGTATGGGAAAACTTCAAAATGATTTAAACTAGCGGGCACAGCACTTTTTGAGTTCCTTTTGTGGTCCCAAATGACTGTGCAAAATTTGGTAACGATTGGTTGCTTCCCGGGTTTGCACATTGCGTTCAATGTTTGTATGGGATTTTATATGGGAAATCAATTATTTTCCATTTACGATAATAAAGATCTCCATTTCACTGAATATGAAAAACCAGCAGTATAAAACTATAGTTCAAACCTTGGTTAACAACTTTATTGAGGACCGTAACAAGCTACGAGTTTTCAAAAAATAGTTATAACGATTTTAAAACTTATGGTAAAATCCAAATGCAGAAGTTTCCAACACTGCCGGTGCACCACCGACATCAACATTAAAAACTTAAATAAATGAAAATATATTCATCGCAGAGAGTTGGTACTTTTGAATGAAATGTTCAGAATGAAACCTTCCTAGTTCCCCATTGCTCCAAGAAATTTCTCCACTTTCAAGAGTCCTCTGATGAATAATACTGAAAAATTCGTTAAAGCACATTGTTGATTTGAAAAGCACCCACCTTAGCTAGAGTCCTTCCTCTCATTGCCTGGTATAGAGCAATGACAAGGAACCCAAACAAAGGTAATTGGAATGGTTTTTCAGATAAAGCACTCCCTATTTCACCAGAAAATATGGAAATTTTTGTCCATGTTCCATCGAGCGAACAGGCTCAATGGAACTGAGACTATCTGAAACGACAGGGTAATAGTCTGCGGGCATAGTATCTACGACCGTAAGGGTATACAGAACAGTAGCTAGCTGTTGATTGAAAATTCCGAAGGCTTCGAGGTTAGATTCTTCAGGATAAACCATCTTACAGCAGTTGTCCTCTCGGAATCTTTTGTGAAATATGTTAGAATCGACTTGCGGGCATATGTGGTTCGATATTCCACGGATCTCATCTTTCATGGATGTGTCGAAGAAAACAGTAGATTCGGAAGAATCTATGAAATGATCACAGTTTGGATTGTAAGAAGAAGGGTTAATACTCTGCGCCATGTTGTCAAAGTACATGGGCATAAAACGGGTTCGAGAATCGTGTCTTGAAATCTTCAATTACCACTGGGTTCAAGTTATCGCTTCGGATGAGCAATCGACATGAGAGTCTTCAAAATAGATAGCCCAGTTGGAGAACGCCCGACAGCACTTCGAGACTCATCCTATAATTCGACTGTATGCACCCTAGGGCGATACGCAAACTATACTGAGTTCTTTCCAGTATCCTCAGGTACCTTTCGAGTTGAACCAGACTCTATATTGATTACTGTGAAGACCTGAGCGAAAGTTGGGTCAAACTATTGCTCAGGTCTTCACAGTAATTAATTAATAGAAGCTGTAGTTGTGCTGGTTCACGCTTCCTAGAAAATGCAACTAGCTGTTTTCTCCGTGGAGAATTCGATACCCAGCTTTATAGCCCAAAAGAACCAATGATCGAATGTATTTTGTAATGGTACATGACAGCATTTCAATCGGTCGATTCGAGTTGTGGTCGGAGCTTGGTTTTCATGGTTTTTCGGTTGGCGATGACCCTCACCTGTCTCCAATTATGTGAGCAAATGCTATCCTCAAGATTCTTATCAAATAAATTCAACAGGCTTTCCTTGGCAGAAATGGAAGTTAGTTCAGCCGGGCTCTGGCGCTTTATTGCTACACGATAAGAGTTCGGCGCGGTTGAGCTTCTGTTCGTAGGGGCCGTGCCCTATAAAATGTTCATCTATGTTTCTTACGTTAGTCCGTTAACGAACCCGTGCCAGTAACTACGTAGCTTTCGTAAAACTTTTCATTCGAGTATTCTTCAACGTTGCCTACTGTCGATAGCTTGCGGGTAATCCGTCGTCAAAGAGTTTGACGCAGCGGCCTTTCCCGCGTACACGTCTGAGCACTCTTTGCCTCACCATGAGTTGGGAGAACGTCCGCGAGAGTTTGGTATGCGTTTAGTCTGAGTTTGAATCGCGGTGTGGTGTGGAGAATCCAGTCAGCCAGCAACACGTACTCTTTCTCCGGAGGAAGCTCTTGTGTGGACTCGATTTAATGCGATATAGAGGACGCGTAGCTCTTCTAATCAATATTTATTGTATTCAGTTGTCCTGACCGGTTAGCAATAGTTAATAGAGTAGTATGGTATTAAATAGGTATGGGGGTACGATAGGTATAGTGTATTATCTTAGCTATGTTAGTGCAGAGGTCGCTCTCGCTTATGTTACGTGAATTAGATACACGGTTGAGAACATCGTTGACGACTGTCATTTCGGTTGTTTCCGTGGATCAGCTGTATTATTTATGGCGTCGTTTATGTTTTCACGCGTTGTTCTGCGAAAACGCATTGTTTTTCATCTGCAGTAAAGTACATCTAATCAATGTCAAGTGAGTTTTTTCTTACGTAAAAATTAATACTGAACACGAGTTTTGTGTTGGTTTTCCGATATTTTTGTTTTTGAAAAAAATACGTACATCAACATGAAACATACGCTTGAGGACACGATAGGTCACTACTATAATGCAAATTTGAATTATTTTGACTGGAAAATTGCACGTAATTTCGTGCGAAAAACGCCAAAACGAAGTGAAGAGTACATAAAGAACGCAATTGCATCTGTTCAAGATGGCACGAGTTTTCGATCAGCCTGCTAACCATTCAAGGCTCCGTTCGGAACATTATATGTTCGTGCGGAAAGGAAAGTGCTCGTCATCAATGACAGCGCGACAGATATTTCGTGTGAGTTAAGGTAGTCGAAAAAACCTGATCGAAAAAGAGAAGGAAAGCAAAAAAATGCTCGGAAGCGCAAACGTGATCGTCGCATAGCTAAGCAACCAGGTGAGCCGAAATGCACAACTTCAATTCCACACTCTGCCGACGACGAGTACACCGAAGAAGTAATTCGCATGTACAAAATCAGATGCAGCGGCTGAAAAAGCATGTTTTTTCAACATTTCCTTCGCGGTTTCATGATATTTTCACATCATTTGCCACTTCTTCACTTTCTTTTCTGAATGACGTCAATGGATTTCATGTATTATTTGGGTTTTTTAATTTTTAAAGAGTGCAGTATTTGTACTCCTCAAAAAAAATTGAACCGCCGATTTTCTAAGCGTGTAAATTGTTTTATTTAACCTCGAATATAGTAACCTATCGAACCCCCAGGTTTTAAAAACAGCTAAGAAAATATCTTTGCCTTATCAGATTTAACTTGAAAAATATTTGGCCATGGATTAAACCATTATTGCCGAAAGGTTGTCAGATGTATAACCTTTCCAACGAGTGCTTGTTTGTCAAAATCAGTGCAAAAATACCATCGCACGAGCTCGCCAAAGAAAACTGAGCTAATTGATCCCACTCTACTCTACGATTGAAAGATGGTCCCTAGCATGGGGACCAGGGATTAACTCCCTCGTACAATCTAACTGTAGTGAGGACGAGTGGAGAGATAAAACTTTGGGCTTGGACGCGCTGGTGGAGGAGGAATCCGTGTTATTTCACCCGTATTCCAAGGGTCAAATTAAAGTTATCGCAAAGATCGTGAGTTAAGGAAGTTATTATCATAAAGATAACCCCATGTCGTTCCTAAAACTAGCTGCGATGTGGGCAGGTATTGTATGATGCCGTGAAGTTGTTGGTGCTGATTGGCAGGAATGTAGAAGGAATAACACAGATCCTCAAAAGCATTCCTCCATATGACGTACCTCAATCCAGGCGATTAATATTAAACTATAAAACAGTGATCGAATCCTTGACATTGTTCGATGGAGTAGCCATTGAGGGATGATACGATCGCTGCAAGGGCGGGCTGTTAGCAGTCGCTTTTATAAATATTAAATATTCTTATTGTTGGCATAGCAGGCAACAACAGACTTTTAGTAGGATTAACAATATTTATTTATTTTTATTTTAGTCCACAATGTCATAGAATTTAATAATTCTAGCACAGAAATTATATGCATAAAGACACAAGACCTAACATAATGTATGGTTATATAGTGTTTCGCAATCGCCTCGTCAGTAACTAACACAGACTTAATGCTAGTTCGACACATTCTGGCCTTTGCAAAGAAATTTAGAAGAATTGTTTCTTCTCTTCCTATAACTTCTAGGCACTCCAGTAGATGTTCCTTTTAGTGGGTCATCAAAGTCGCCCTCGTCGGAAGACAAGAAAGCAAAGAGGTTCGTTGGAGATGGTGGCCTAGCCTTCTTTAGCATTTGTGCAAAAGATTGGTTTGAACGTTCCCTGTGCGAATGCTTAACTTTGTTCCCGTGTAGTTTGTACGCTGGACATGTCGAAAGATCATGCGGATTCTTCTCACAGTAAGGGCACATTCCAGGATTCCTACTGAAAGAATCATCTTTACGATTCTCACTGCTACAATGGGGTGCTGTATGACCCAAATGTTTGCAGGTAATTCAGTTTATCACCCGCGGAAAAAACTGATGGACAGGACAACGTACCGACAACGTGCAAGAAGATGCAGTTCGGTAAATCGGTTCCAGGCATCACCCGATAAGTGTGTGATTGTGGGTATGTTTTCAAACCAAACCAAACGATTAATACTGAATGCAAACACTCACAAGCAAGTATTTTCACCGACTGAAGTAAGCGGTCTCTAACACTGCCAACCCCGTACGGAAGCAGTTCTTCGCATGTCAAACTCGTCGTTGACGACACTTTCAATCTCTACCCTTACCGTTGCAATGTACACATTATAGTTCCGTGTAAATTGCTCGCAGCAAGCAATGTCGTTTGCCTGCATTTAGTTCGCTAACAATACTCTGACCTTGTCCGGGGCGTACCTTTGATATTTCGGTAACAGCCGAGAGCCGTTGCCAGATTATTGGAAATCTGCAAAAGATTCAACGACTTAATTTTTCGGTCGGAAAAAGACAACATAGACCGATTGAGAGTTCTGGGTAACGTTAAAGTCGGGGGGAGCCTTGAGAGTCAAACCTGTCTCGGCCTCCAATTGACCATTCTGTGAGGGATCCACTAAAACTGTCAACGTGCGGGGTCAACGTCGTGCAGGCGGGAAGCAACAATGCATATGTTTTAGAAAAATAAAAGTTAAATTAACCTCAAATCGGGTTTCAAAGGTGCACCGAAGAAGCAGTTCCAAAGTTGGCAGAACAATCACAGCAACTAATAGTTTCTTGTTTGCACCATGTGGACAATTGCTCTCCTGGGAACGCTGCTCTTTTGGTTCACTGAAGTTTCTCTGGCAAAATAACGACACCGAGAGTAGAAAACAAACTATGTTTTCAATCAAAATGCACAGCAGAAAACAGTGATGATGAGATGATCGCCTACTATTTCTCTTACCCAAAATCGAAGCAAACAATAACGTTCCATTTCTTATTTTCAGCCCCATGACTTAGGATCCCTATCGCATCTGCTGGCCGCAAAGGACCGGAAGAAGGGCACAAAAAAGGACGACGTCAATTCTACAACCTCGGGAGCGTCCACTGTCAGTTCGAAGAAAATGACGCCAGTTATGCAACTACTGCCTCCTCCACCGAAGGTAAGCGCCCCGCCTACTGATCATGTGTGCACGATTTATCACTCAAACAAAACAAAAAAAGAAACGCACGCATTCATCTCACGCTGTCACTACTCACAAGAATCGGCTGGTTTGTAATGCTTAGAAACAACACACATTTTATCGCCACGCATTTTTAACTTTGCGCTCAAAATTGTTGCTTCCAGCAGCTTTGGTTTCATAACGCTTCTAACCTACATTTTCACATGCAATATCAAACCGCTTAGTTTACTGATCCGGCGCCCCCAGCGCTGTCCCTTGGATCTTGTGATAACAGTGTTTCCCATCTTATTCTTTCTCCTTCTGTTTTTTATATGTATTTGTTGTGTACATAAAGACTGACAGCAACAGTCCCGCAGGGGCGCTCGTACTACCTTCAAACGAGGTAATTCAATGCTCCCGTTGAGAAAATCCAAATATTTTCAATCCTACTCCTATATGTACCGTTTCCCGGGTACACATTCCTTCGTTACTAATGACTACTGTTTTTCTTCTTGTCCCCCTCATCCACCAATAGACCCTCGCCGAGAAACGCAACCGGCTGGAGGAAGTCCTGGGCCGCCTGATGACAAAACTGAACACAAATCCGGCTGCACTGCCCGTCGTGGACATCAGCTATCTGCTGACCGGACGAGGGGCTCGTCTGCGGAGAACAATCGCTAATTCCACTCCGGTTCCGATTATTTGAGAGTGGGTCAAGAAGCGCCGAAAGCGACGCAAATGGAAGCGATACTACGACTAATCGGCGTCGTGCCGCCGCCTTCCATGGCGGATATATTGGAATAATAATATTCTTTTTACTAGACTTAATCTCAGCGTGAATTGTAAATATTATGGACTTCATTTAGAGTTATTTTTATCGTGTGAAATTAAATTATTTCAAATATTTATGATGCATTCGCAGAGATTTGTTTAGAACAAATAAACATTGTTTTTGTTTACACTTTCATTGTTTTTCTCTATTACTTTAATTATGATCAATGCTAAAATGCATTATTTAGCATGCTTGACCTAGTTTAATATGTATGTTCAATCAATCGCTGAGTTAATCAAACACAAAGAAAGCTTAAATTATAAGATTTCTGCAATCAAGAGTTTTGTAGGTCACAAAAACTATGAAAATTTGAAGCATACTCATTCACGCCGTTAGACAAGTATTACAACTCTAAAACAAAACAGATACAAACTGCTACTTGATTAATAACTTATTACTAGCCTAAGAAAACGTAGCAAGCAAAACAGGTAATTTTTTCAAAACTTGTGGCAATTGTAAAAAAAACCCTTTCGAAATGGACTGAGCATTGAGGAGAACAGTAGGAGTAGGAGTAAGCAAACGGGGAAAAAATTAATATATTTGAGGAACAACATAGGTTGGTAGACAGATTTTTTAGGTCCTAATAGGCTGCACAGAACTTTAAAAAAAAGAATAAGCAAATTACTAGTGTCGAGTAACAAAACACGCATCTGCTTTCTTGAAGCAAAAACAAAAAACAGATTTTTGGTAAAACTACTCACTGTTGATACAGCTGTGAAGACGATACAGAAAAAAAAGAATTAATTTTAAATCACTCGTATCTTTTGTGCACATATCCGAAGTTTTTCTAGATCTGAGCTTAGCTAGCGATTTTATTTAAACGTTGAACCTTAGGATTTTTGTTAATGTTTGACACCTAATGTCTAGTTCCTTTAATTCCTCCACTCAGCAACATTATCAAATATCCGGAGAGCGCACCCACACAGAACAAATATGATAACAATCAGAGCTACAATTTAACAATTTATGGAACGGAAATCTACATTCGGTTGTGCAATGCAGCGATTATTCTTACCAGCGATTTATTCATGTTTGATCCGTAATCAAGCTGATAAGGTCAAGCTCGAACAGCACCTTCAAGTTGATACAGAATAATATATTATGTTATTCAGTTGTAAATCAAGAAATGACTTCATACCAGCACGCGTTTAAATCGCGAAACCCTAACGCTGTTTTGTTCCTTATTCATATGCAAATTTTCCATCGATATGCAATCAAGCATTTTAGCCTCGGGGGGGCGGGATCTCATTTTAATTGATTTTATGTTCTGTTCTACTCTTCGTGCAAGTTATTTAAGAGCTTTTGCCAAGGATACATAAAATTGGAATGAGTGGCGGGAAGGTATCGATTCAATTTACTGGCGGACTTTATTATTTATAGTAAATTGTGTAATGCTTCAACTACAATGTTGAAGATTTAAATGGGAAAAAGGGTGCATCTAACTCAGCCCATAAATCTACGTAATTAGTCGAGTTTAGTATCAAATGGAAGTAGACGTATGATGATCCGTATTGTAGATAGTAAAAATCGTGCGAGTGAGTACATCGTTAAATCCTTCGCCATTCTATGAGTGGGATCCCGGAAACACTCTCCCCTTGAGTTCGTAATCCTCAATCGGCATTCGTATCAACCCTCCCTCTTTTGAAAACGTAGTGAAGTTAGGGATAAGCTGAAGGGTGCTATTAGAGAACAGACTGGATATTCACATTCCTCTTAAAAATCTTTTGACATTTTTTTCACTACAGTGAGATTTTTGAAGCATAATCTCCTCCTTACAACGATCGTTACTCAATGTTGTGACCAGGGATGTAATGCACCTCAGAACAAATAAAGAGAAGAATAAAAACGCTTTTTGCACTTTGCATTCGAACCACCGCTCTGCACAGTAAACGTCTTCACTCCGATGTGTGTTGCTCCCATGTGTGCATTCTACTCCATGGCTACACACCTCAAAGAATTGAAATAAAGAGGCTCTTTAATGTGAATCTTGGTCCCACACGCACGGAAGCAGAGAAAACAACAAAACACATTTTTAAGCCTTCCTTTTGCAAGTAAGGGGAAGCTCAAAAAAGTGGCTCTTCAAGGTGGCTCTTTTTGTGAAATTTTGCAGCTCTTAGTACACAGATCTTGCTCTTTTTCGTTTCAAGTTTCTCTTTGTGTGGTCGTATTGCACATCGCAGAGTTTTTGTTCTGCTCTATTTTTCATCGGTGTATTTCGCTCTTTGTGCACATTGTCTGAGCAAATAACAAGCCTGGTAGTGACCTAACAAAAGTATCTCGATAATTAATTGTTTCATTTTTTTACATTTCTTATAAAAGAAATACATAGGATTCGCACAAATTTTGAAAACATTTTCTGAGGCCCGGAGGACCAAGTCTCATATACCAAAACATTCAGCTCAATTTTCGTGTCTAACAACATTCCTCACTCTTCTTCTGCCCTTCTTCCCCACGGAACTACATCAAAGTTGGGAATGATTGTGTTATCATTGCACCTCTTTCTTTTGCTCACAAGTTTTCCTCTGCTAACGCGGAGCTCCACTTGATCCATGAAATGACTCGAACTTTGAGCTATCTAGCTCCCGACTTTCCTCTTGATTTTCGTCATTCTCTCCATCTATTACACCGTTTAGAACCTCTGCGTACTTGAACCATTTAACCCCGAGCTCGACTCGGATTTCTCCTGCGGTAAATTATCGCAAAACCGTTTTGCTCCGCTTTTCGTGAGCCATTTAGCTCCCCGCTTCATCTTGATCTACTCGATCTAATCACAAGTGGTGGACCTCACCTAATCCAGGGGCCACCGGGTAGATGCTGTAGTCCGTTCGGCGATTCCTGGTGGAGCATGGTTTCCAGGGCCAGCGGGACACGTGGGTAGTATGGGTAGTACTACCCACTCGAAAGTTTGGAATAGACCTGAGATTAATAACGAATGTGTCTCGCCCGCGAATTTCATGCGTCTGAAATTCTGAATGTACAACGATTTCACTTTTTTATTCAGATACAAGTTTTTTCGTTTTACAATTTAAATTTCTTAGGCTTTAAAATTTGCAATTATTTTTTTATATTTATGTTAAGGAGAATGCAACAAGTAGTTCAGATCGATATACAAAAAAATATTAATGCAATTTTATTCAGACTAAAGCATGTAGTAAGAAATATTTTTAAAGATTAGATATACAAGATCACTGTCAGGACATGATGAACAGGATCGCCGACTGGCCTTCTTTGATCAACTAGAAAAGTCTTGGGATCATATTTCCAGGTAGCCGTTAGCATGTTAACCAAAAAGAAGAGATAACTTTAACAATATGTATATGAGAGACATATAGGATCGATCGAGGATAGTCACTGGACTGGAACGAGGCCGAAGAAATTTGTTTAGCGGAGATCTGGCGCCAGTAAACTAGGCCTATGACCAGACAACATGTTTAATGTTGCGATAGCCATCACCAGCGCAGAGACCGCACTCTACGACCCCGAAACGCCGGAGATGCGCATTTAACGTACTGTAAACCGGGGTGACTTTGATCACTCGGAACTTTTTTGTAGATCACTTATTAAACCTGAATAGTCTACCGAATCATTTTAATTTGAAATGATTTTTACTCTAAACTTATAAAATACTGATTTGCAATACTTTTTGAGTATATTGTTCGGTTTTACATTTCTTATAAAACAAATGTATAGAATTCGCTCAAACTTTCAAGATTTTTTCCGAGGCCCGGAGGGCCGAGTCTTTTATACCAATTGACTCAGCTCGACGATTTGGGACAATGTCTGTGTGTGTCTGTGTGTGTATGTAACGGACAAACTCATTCGTGTTTCTCAGCAATGGCTGAACCGATCTTATCCAAACCAATTTTAAATGAGAGACCTATCAAACAGTAAGAACGCTATTAATTTGTTTTTGATTCCGATGTTTAGTTTCCAAGATATGAATGTTTGAATGTGTAAAAATGGCGTTTTTTGCAGTTTTCTTGAATTATCTGCCGAAATTGACAACATAGATTAACACTTTATATATTTTTAGGCAGCTTATAGAAATACCTTTCGAACAAGCTATAGATTGTTGAAATCGGACTATTACCAAAAGAGATATCTATCTTTAAATATGGACGAAAGATTTTTATCATTTCCCATAGCCACAAATAAGACCAAAAACAGGCAATCTATTTTTAACGCCAAAACGGCTAATTTTATGTATCTTCAGAGAATTTGATGGATGTAATGTGACCTTTTATTTGGTATTATTTTTTTGCTGATTAATCCACCTACGAGTGAGATATTTTTATAAATTTTCTTGGAAGTGATTGTATTGAAATGATGTCTTCGGCAAATTTGTAGCTCTTACTTTTGCGAATAACTTTACTGAAGATATCAAATATCTATTTTGAAAACTTTAAAAGTTATAGCTTGTTATTTGTGGATTACCCTTTGCCGCCTATTTATTGTTCAATATAGTAGTAAAGCATTTAAACTAACCAAATATTATTTCGATAAAACGAATTTCGTATGTCCTTTTTCTATCTACAATCGCCAGAAATAACCGCCGAACAATTCCAAGTTGTCTACATGGAACTTGATCACTTATCGATGCAAAAAATTTCATTTGCGCGAATCTGATAACTGCAAAGTTTCTAAACCACAAACATCGGATCGATCTAAAACATATCTTAGATAATGAGAAGCTATATAAATAACTCCAAGCAACGGCATAGCCAAGGGAAGGCTTCGGGATACAACCCCACCCCTTGCCACCCACCTAAAAAAATAATTGGATTGATGGATCTTGACCTGTAACTGACCTATTGGTCTTGATCTAACAATTGTCTAATCACATAAATATCAAATACCTGCCTGAAAACATTCCAATAGACACTCATTCCAGAGCTCTGAAATCAATCATAATCCTCAGATTTCCTATCATATTGAGCTTACTTTTGAATGGATGTTCTGTAATATGGATAAGGGTCTTTTTAATAGGAAGCGAAGTTGGAAACACAGAAACATGAAACATAGAACTGCTCACTGAAAAATTACACAGCATTCAACATCCCTGGTCAGCAGCAAACCCAATCATCGCTCACATCACCGTCGAGAACACCAAGGTAACAGACAATAAGAGAGTGAGATCCCATCATCTCTTACATACCGTCAGCCGAGTCTAGGCCTCTCGATCGTCACCTTCCGATCTACCTAAATATGATCGGGATGTCAGTCGAAATTAGGTCACCACCAAGAACGGGCAATTGACCCGCATTTTAATGTGTTTTGAATTAAGTCGAATATAGAGTTTAAGTTCACTTCGGTCAAACGGGCGGGAAAAAACGAGCAGGAAAAAAAATATATTCTACTACCGCGCCATCTACATGTGAATGTTGGAAGTAAAAAGTGTGAAGTCCGCAGGAAAAAAATGAAAAGCTTGAAAAAAAATAAAAAAATTCCCGCCGAGTTCGTGAAGTGAGCCGGAAAAAAACAACAAGGTGGAGACTTATTGGTTAGTGGGCGGAGCATAAAAACAAAAACAATATTTTTTCCCGCTAGGTTCGTGAAGTAAGCGGGTAAAATGACAGAGTGGATTGTGAGCTGAGCAAAAATTTAAAAAAAAATATCCCCCCACGGTTCGTGAAGTGAGCTGGAACAAAAAGACAAAACTGGATCAACTTGTGGTGGATGGATCAAATAAATTGTTATATTTGCAGGAAAAACAGGATAAATTTTATGATGGGATCCTCACTGCAAAACGAGTAAACGATTATGTTGAACATGCAGCGTTGCTAAGTCGCTTATTTCGTTACATGTGCCATACCACACTCATTCCTGAATGATTCTGGGTGATTTCAGAGGCGTCTGTGTACAACAGTTTTTACGAGGCTCATATTGTTATAGGATTGATAGGTATTATTCACATATTATTTTGATATATTTTTATTACCGATAATTTGCGTGAAATAAATATTTAATCTTTTATCACTATTTGGGGAGTATAATCATGACACACTGGTTCTGTGAAGGGAAGTGTTAACTTAAAAGAAAGGGTTTTTCAAAAACCTTTGCCTACACCTCTGGTTACTAATGTGCTTTAACCCACATGAATTATCTATATGAATAATCTCTGTTGCACGACGTTCAACCGTCTAGTAACACTATTCCCCTGAATATATAGCTAGCTAATGTGAGCTTTTCTATTCAAAAAATTGATTGTCGTTCTTAGCTTTAAACTACCTATCTTGACTTTAATTGGGTTTATACTATCTATCTGGACTTATACAATACATATCTGTGTTATATAAAAAAAGTTTACTTATTAAATTTTCTTTCGCTGCATCCAGTTTTCTGATTCAGGCTCCATAATCGTTATCTCAGTTTCACGTCTTGGCCAGCTTGAAGATTGGAGAAGTTTTGGCTTCCATTTTGTTCAAAAATAGAAGGCACGCTGATATAACTCGTGGGTGCACGTTTTTTCCTTGAAATTCTCGAGGAAGCTAGGGTACGTCTTGCCGTATCACTTGGCTGATCAGAAAAATGTTTATACAGGGTGTTTGGTTCATGGTTAAGAATCTCTCGGGGGTTGATAGATTGTCACATTTGGAGAAAAAAATTGTTCTAAACATACCATCAAATCTCAACCGTTACAGAGTTATTGAACTTTTTGTGTAAAAAACTTATTTGTCTTAAAATACCTCTAACTTTAAAAGTATACTTTGTATTTTCAATATTTCAGTTCCATTCGAAAGGTGAGAAAATTTTCTATTGAATGGTGTTCTCATATCTTTTAAGTAATTAGTTTTAATTACCTTTTAGCTGTAAAGTATTTAAAAGCTAGTGTTTTTGAGGAGGTTTTTGCTAATTTTCTCGAAATAATGAAGTATGATTATAGCAATATCCATTATTCAAAAGTTGAGTTTTAGGACGATTCATAATTTGTTCTTGGACGTCATATTTCTATCTCTTCTCATTTCTTTGTAATTTCATTACTATACTTTTCCTGTAACCGACTTGCAAGTGCTTAAAAGACTCTAATCTAAAAAATATGCTTTATATCGTTATTTACAAGATTTCATTGGAAAGCTGAGAAAATGTCCTATCAGTGTATGTACAAATATCTTTTAGTTAAGTGCACTAAATGATTTTTTACTAACGAAATAACTCAAAATTTGTGTTTTTTGGAGAGTTTTTTAATTATTCTAATTATTAATCAACAAAATTTATCGTTACTATTGTTCATTTGATGCCCCTTAATATTCTCTATAACTTTTTATTTGACACTTTGTCTATATCTCTTTTCATTTTGCTGCTATTTAATAGTTAACACAGCATGAGCTCGCCACAAATGTAGTGGGTTCGAAATCGTTATTTTTGCATATGAAACGATGTGATAAAAACGATTTTGCGTCGAAACCAAAAGAGATAATTGAATGGAGTCAAAGAAAGAACTGTAGAATTTTCTGAGTAGCATTTTTTCCATGATAATAATGGTGATGTTTATTATTTACTATTTTAAGAAAATTAACGAAAATGCTAATAATAGAACTAACTTTAAACTAATTTACTTTTAAAAGAATACTAAATTCACTTAACTGAAAGGTATTACTACATTTTTCACTGTAAAATTTTCCTGGCTTTCGAAAAAAAAGAAAAACAGTACAATAAGTGCCATAATTTTTCAATTAGAGCTGGTACTAGTGAAAATGAGATAAAAATATCAAAGTTGAATAACCCAAAATCATGAAAATAAGAAAAGATAAGTGTATCATGTCAAAGAACGAATTAAGCAGCTCATCAAGACTAACAATCTGAATTATTAAAATGATAAGGTTAACTATAAGGATTTTCAAGAAATGAACGAAAAATCGTTCAAAATTGTTTAATTTTCAATAAATTACTTTGAAAAGGCTACTTAAACTCATTAGCTGAAACATGTAAGGGCATCACTCAATGCGAAATTTTCTCACCTTTCGAATGGAACTAAAATATTTAAAATACAAAGTATACTTTTAAAGTTAGAGGTACTTTAAGACAAATAAGTTTTTACACAAAAAGTTCAGTAACTCTGTAACGGTTGAGATTTGATGGTATGTGTAGAACAATTTTTTTCTCCAAATATGGCAGTCTATCACCCCCCGAGAGATTCTTAACCATGAACCAAACACCCTGTATGAGTACCTATTAGTCTTATCTGACTTCTAGCAACCACGTTGTATTCACATAGAAGGTAAGGTCAGAATAGTAATCTGCAATATTTTCAATTATGCGTTTAATTATGTGAAGAAATTTTTGTTTTATTTACAAGTAAAGAAATTTGATTTTTATTTTGCTGTATCTGGATAATTTTTTGCTATTTGAGTAGTCCAACTGTTACCCACTAAAACTCTACTTAAAGGTTTGACTTAAGTGTGAAATTCAGACGTTAGAATACAATCAATAAAGTTTATGACCATCGCGTCCTGAAACTTACTAACGTTTTTGAAGAAATCTATATATATATATATATATATATATATATATATATATATATATATATATATATATATATATATATATATATATATATATATATATATATATATATATATATATATATATATATATATATATATATATATATATATATATATATATATATATATATATATATATATATATATATATATATATATATATATATATATATATATATATATATGTATTTCTCCCACTGAGCCAATGGTTGATGGGAGTGGACCACGAAAGAGTTGGGAAGAGGGTTCTATTCATTCAATGTGATTACTAGCGATGAATTCAATTCAATTTTGACATAAGCTTCCACTAAGGAGATGGTCATGGGGTGGTTTTTGTGCACGATGGGTGAGAAGTACCTAAGCCGAGGAAAGGGAGAGGGGATGTACTGAAGAACTTTTTTTAGCTGTATATACTATAAATGATTTGGCATACGTATTTCTTCCACCAAGAAGGTGGACATAATTGTTGGTTTCGGAATCTGAAGAAGAGGGAGGGTTTCTGGTGCAATATCTATCAATTACTTCAAAAATCTAAAATTTTGTTGCATGTATGTTTACCAGCACATAAATGGAAATGTAAGAATTTATTTGATAGAGATCTATTACGCGAATAACAATATAATACTGATGAATTGCATGAATTTGTCGAAATTTAAATTGAAAATTGCAAAAAATGCCCTAAAATAGCCACTCAATCTTGCGCCTGCGGAAAACGTTACTTACAATGTCAATCAAAATTCGAGTGTAAGCAAAATGCTGACAGAACGCAACACTGTTATATAGGACGAATTCACGATGACCCATAAAAAGAACCAATCGAATATTTGGTGGAGTGGTCGGCGATCTTCGTCAAATTTTCCCCGTTAGTTGACACCTACTGATGAAATCCGTTCTTACTTAAGGGGGTAGGATTATTGTTGAAAAAAATATCGTACCCAAAAAAATTGGCGAGAACTAGAGTGTTAGTCTATTCAGTCAATAGTGCAACATTTAAGCAATATTTTTGCCTTTCTCAATAGAAAGGTATTGCAATTGCTCTGAAAACCGACTTTTTAACGGAGGCCCGGAGGGCCGAGTGACATATACCATTCGATTCAGTTCGTCAAGTTCGGCAAATGTCTGTGTGTATGTATGTATGTGTGTGTATGTGCGTATGTGTGTGTATGTGAGCGAAAATGTCACTCATTTTGCTCAGAGATGGCTGAACCGACTTCGACAAACTTAGTCTCAAGTGAAAGGTGCAACGTTCCCATAGGCTGCTATTGAATTTCTAATGGATCCGACTTCCGGTTCCGGAATTACAGGGTGATGAGTACGAACACGCAGAAAATGTCGATTTTAATAAATTCTGCAATGAATGTATAAAGGTGAAATTTTTTCCAAAATATGACCACAACTGCTTCGATTTGTAGTATTAGGTCACTAACATCCATTCAAAGTCTATTTGGCCACAATCATCGGTTCCGGAAGCCCCGGCGGAAGTATCTAAATTCAGAATAACAGTCACATCGGTTTCTCGGAGATGGCTAGACCGATTCGACTAAACTTGGCCTAAAATGAAAGGTATTACGTCCCCGTAAATGGCTATTTAATTTCATCCCGATCCGACTTCCGGTTCCGGAGTTACAGGTTGTGGCGTGCGATCACATAGCAAATTGTGATTCAAACCGATACTCCGATGCAAGCAAAAAAGGTAAAAATTTCGCTAAAATGTCTCTCAAACAACTTAAATTTGCTGTTCTAGGTCACCGACGGCCAACCAAACTTTCGTTGACTACATTGACCACCATAGACGGTTCCGGAAGTGCCCGGGAAAAGCAAAAAAAAAAATAAAAAAATTACGAACTCACATCAGTTTCCCGGAAATGGCTGGGCCGATTTTCACAAACTTAGTCCCAAATGATAGCTACAATATCCCCGTAGATGTCTATAAAATTTCGTACGGATCGCTTGTATGGGTCCGGAAATATAGACTAACTCGTCCGGTCACATATGAAATTCCCATATAAGCCGGAACTCAATTTTTTTTTAAATTTTTTTTACGAAAATCGACTTTTTGGGACTGCCGATTTCGCACCTTTTTTCAGTTCAATATTACCGTCGCTGTTTTTACTTTTTCAAAATTTTAGAACTCGAATTATGATTTATTTTCCTGTATATAGTTATCATGTGATGTATAATAATAAAATGTAATATAAGCATTTGAAAGCTTTTAATGAATATGAACAACGCAAACATTCTCGTGTTCATGATTGAGAAAGGCACAATTGCACCGCTAGGTGGATTAAAACAGGTTTTTTCATACTCTGCACCTGCGCATATTAATACTCAACCACTAGTCTGTGCGCGGTGACGTGGCCGACTGGCGGGTCGACGTGGATTGACTTTTGCTGTGTACCGTGTTTGCAAACATTGTTCCACAGTTTAATGCCGGTATTCGTGGACGGGGCTCATAGTGGAAGTCATTGTGTGTCCATTTATTGGTCGGCTTCGTCATCGTGCATAGGCTAACTAAATTAATTTAATAAATACATAAGTAGAAACCTATTAGTTGTCGTTTGGTAAAAATTGTAGTTTTTCGAACTAGTGTACAATTTTGTGCTAGTCGTATGTCTATCTGTGTAGGGTAACCAACCTAATTTGGACCCCTACATATTTTGGACCCTGCTAATGTATTTGCCTCCTACACTGCCAAGTTTCTCTGCATTTGTTTGGTTTGATGCAGCAATTACATTCCTTGGGTTGTCTATTAAGTTTCAATATCATTAGTTCATCTCTAATTGTTTAAAATTAAACAGAATCCACAGTTTCCAAAAATATCACTGAAAACGTTTCATGTTTCAACGATAGCCAAGAGTAACAGGAGGAAATGATACATTTTCAAATTGGATTTAAATGTAAAATTATAAATTTTATAATCGATTTAATTAGTTTGTCTGATTTTGTATTATTCATGTTACGTGTTTGAAAAGGTTTCTTCGTAATGTTTTATCTAAAAAATCTAAAATAAATGGTGTCCACAATATGTCTTAAAAAATTAATATCAACTTATTTTGAACACCCCTCGATTTTCTTTCTTGACAGGTATTTGTTTATCGAGTTAGAATAATCAAAAAGTGAAAAATTTCGTAACGGTAGGTCGCCTGCTCTTTTTGGTCAAATTATTTAAAAATGTCCAAACCAATGTCGAAAATCAAACGATTAAAGAATATTTCATTGAAGACCATAATATGACCAAAGAGGAGACTTCTGAAATCCATGTTGAAGAACATTTGTAATTCGAATTTGTTGAATTCGACGAGCTACATGTTGACAAATCTAACAGACATATCACAGCTAAATAACGGTAATAAGAGTGTGTTTGCTGAATTCATAGAATCGCCTGAAACACTCACACGAACATCACGATTCAAGCGACGTAGTCCTGTTGTTTTAACATTGCGCCGAACAGTTGAATACCACAAGGCGAAAACTGAAGAAAAAGGAAAGTAAAGGAAGAGAAACAAAGAAAAACTGAGCTTAGAAAGAATAACAAGAAACCACCTCGCAAACAAAATAGTTAAAAATTAATATTTAGTACAAGAAGATTCCTGACAAACTTTGAACCTTGATTTGTCATCCACTTGAGGATGTTACTCCATAATGCCTCTCTGAGAGTCTTTGCATGTAGAGGTGCTAGTCAGGACTAATTGCTGCATTCTTTGACATCTTCGGTTGCTTGTTGCAGGAGTGAGCGTGAGGAGCGTTTGAGCGGGGGCTTCCGTGTTGGAGAGCCGAGTGGCTCTATGCAGAGTGGAGGCTGAGGCTGTGGTTGAGGGTCGTACATCCTAAAGCAAGATTCGGGCGATGCATCGGCTTCCATCGACGTCAACGTAGCGTCACCTTTACGTCAGGATAGGTTGTTAGTTAACCGGATCGTCATGTGCAACTCGCTTAGATTAAAATTCAGCTTCAGTGCACCTTTCAGCTCGTTCACAGTTCTGATATCATCCTGGTCTCTACACATAATCACTGTCTACGGGCTTAAGGCTTTAACTTCTGCCCTTTCACCCAGTGATGTGGTAATAATCTCTTGTGAGTCGGTTGTCACGGTAAAGATGGACACGTCCATCTATACCAGGACACATGTTATTGAACTCGGGTGATTCGTAGTTATACTGTCTAAGCTCGACCCTCATTAACAGAAGACAAAGATTAAGCCCGTACGATATTAAGCCTGTTCTAATGACCCTGCCAATTCTAGTTTTCCGATCTGTCTACTTCACATCCTTGCTCTCACTTGAGTACTATGGCTCTAATTTTCATAACTTTCCCTACCCAGTAATCTCTAGCTAATTGAATGTCGTTAAAATGTAAAAAAGAAAATGTGACTAACATAGTCGAAATAAAAAAGGAAAAAAAGTGTGTGTATATATGTATACATGTATTACAATGCGTATATGTATGTAGGTATTTGTATATGTATGTGTGTATGAAAGTATGTGTATATTTTTTATGTATACATGTGTGTATCTATATATCTATATATGCGTATGTGTACATGTGTGTATATGAACATATAAATGTTCAAAAAATGGTTGCATTATACACGGGATTGTTTTGTAGTGCACATATATAAACTATTAATGTGAAAAACTGATACTTCTGGATAGAAGTCAGATCTTCCTCCAATTACAGCCCCTCGAAGATCTCCAATGGAACAACTTACACAAGTCCAACAGGCAGTGCACCAGACTAAGAGAAACGAACGCGCTGAGGAAAACCCGGAATCTATCGGTTCTTTTTTTATTTCCCCTTTTCTTTCTTAAATAAGCAGGAATTCAAGAAATGTGGATGAGAGTCAAAGGAGACATAAATGAGAGATAGGAATGAAGGTAGAAAACTGCAAAAATAGTAAGTTTTCTAGTACACATGTGTTATGTTATATATACAAATTGAACCAATATACTAAATACGCGTCGATTTCCTGCTTAAATGGAATCGAAACTTTTACTGTAATGTTACAATCCAATTGATACAAACATTACAGTAAGGCGGGGCTAGTTGATGGAACGATGACCTCGGAACATGTCTGGCGCTGTACACGAAATGGGTCATCGGAAAGTCAATTGAGCTAACACCTTCCTAAATCCGTGAACCAAGTTATTTGCATGAATGTTTAAATATATGCAAACATCTTTTTTCTGTAAATCACTACCAGCTAGTGGGAGATAGGATGGTTAACACACACACACTTGAGGATGTTACTCCATAATACTGCTACAGATGAATTGTTACACGAAATATGTTATTGTTAACTCTATTGCATAACATTTAATACTGCTTTGTTTAGTCTGCAGTAACCTAATTGTACCGAAAGTTTTTCTATTTCTCAAAATAATAGAACTAAAAAAATACTTCATGCAGTCAGCCTTCCATATAAAGATTAATGTACCAGTCACTGATTTGCTTATGTTCTTCTTTCATGCATTAAATATACTGCAAAGAGAACGAGTTAGTAGGTCAGTTTAGTAGAAAAAACTTCACTGTTTCCAAAATATATTCAGTCATATTCAGTGTGTCCAAAATATGCTTGGAACACTGTCCAAATTAGTGTGGAAGGGTCCGAAATGTGAAAAATTCATGCTGTGAAGAAATGTCATTTTCGAGTTTATGTCAATGTATAAAACATCCATTGACAGTTTTCTTTCAACAACAGTAATTTTAGAGCAGACTCGTGCATGTATTCCAATAAAAAACATAGGCAAGCAAATATTTTTTGACGTTCACGTAATTTCACTTCCTCTAGGAGTCCAAAATTGGTTGGTTACCCTATGTGTTCGTCTGTGTATTTGTAACAGTTGGGCCAGGGCATGGATGCAAAACTGGCGTATATGATAGAATAGTGTCTAACACTTCCGGTGTTCAATTTGTGATCTATTCATTCGGGAAGACCGGATCGGATAAATTAAGGTACAATGAATTTACTGACGTGCGTGAGTCATCCATTCCCGGCCAGCATAGCATGATGAAAGTCTAACAGAATGCATTGTCGTTAATGGTAAATATACAATATTCTCTGCATATAGACGAGTTTGATTGCATGTTACTTTTGTTTTTCTATTCTACTTCATTAGTCTGTTTCTTTTGTACATCTATTAGTTACATGTATATCAAAATAGTATCGGTCAATTTCTACACTTCTAATCAAGCTCTTTGCATCTTTTTTCTTTATTCGGCATGTTTTGATTCTATTTACTAGTATATATCTACTATACTCTATCTATACTCACATAGGTACAAACGTACAAACGCTCATGGCGTTCGCGTTAACACAAACCTGGTCACAAACGCGACCATGCAATTGCAATAATCTACACATACTTACGCCTTGGTATCAGCAGACTAGGTCCATGCATTCAATTGGACCAATTAAAAAAAGAAAGCTTTCATATCCACTAGACAATACGTTCCATGGCGACATAACCGGGAACTCTAGGGATATGGGGTAACTCATTCCATGTTTGAATGTGAATTGTGCACCAAAAAATAATTATAAGAATTAAGGTCCGCGTGATCACCCAAGAATGCACGTGAATATATGAATGGCCACACGGTTACAAAATCCAGTTTTGTACACGCGAAGTCACATGCACGCGACCACACGTGTCAAACCCGTTAACATATGAACGCTTAAGCCCTTCGCGATCAACAATGCACACCTACACCCGCGATCGCGCAAATCTGATAACACCCCGGTAATAAGGTGAACATTTTAGCACTTATGAAGTTTCAGACGCGCACCTACAAACGTCCGTGTTCACGGGATCATGAATCGGTTATGTCCGGAAACCATTACCCTGGGAACTCAGGTCCATGCATTCAGTAGGACCAATTAAAAAATAAAGCTCATATTCACTAGACAACACCTTCCATGGCGGCATGATCGGGAATTTGGTGATATGGAAGATCTCACTTTCTTCTAGCATCTAAGCCGTATACCAAAAATTAAGTATTAGATTGACGGTCCGCGCGCGATCATCCAAGAACGCACGCAGGGGTGGAGAAATTTGTGACAATTTGTTACATGGGGGGAGGGAGGAGTCAATTTTGGGCAATTTTTGCGTTAGGTAATTTATGAATGGCCCCTACTGAATTTTCAGAAAGGCGAGATATATTGCAAAGATATTAATTTATTTCATTAGTAATTAGTATTATAGTAATTAGTATTAGTAACAAATACAGCTCACAGATGTAAAATGAAGCTCATTCAAACAAAATTTTGGCCATCCAGACAATTCCAGATTTTATCGAAAATTATTGCAGACTTCTAGGAAAAACACTTGGGATCCCTGATTGTGAGCCATACCTCATAACGAACTGTTATCAACGGTAACTCAATAAATTGGTGTTTAACGCAGAAAAAACTAAAAGAAAATTATGACCCCCGAAAATCTATTTAGAATAGCTGTTCGACGTCACAAAACTGAAAACTAACAAATGGCAATAAAAACATTTCATCCTCATTCCTCATACACTTTTATGATCCATCAACATATAAATCCAATTACGAACACTAATCACACCCAGGGTTGCCACTATTTTTCAAAGAAAATCTGGTAGTTCAACTAAAAATGTCTGGCAAAATCTGGCATTTGACAGCGACCTCAAAATCATCGAAATTTGGTATACGTTTTAGGTTTCATAGAACCTGCATCAATGGATTTTTGTAAAATTTGGGACATTATTACCCAAATTTCCAAAATGTGTGTGTGTGAGCAGCTTCCAAAACTTAAAAATCTGGCAGAATAAGAGGTTTGTCTTTTTGTCTGGAAGCTGCCAAAAACTCTGGCTGTGCCAGATAAATCTGGCATAATGGTATCCCTGATCACACCCGTTATTTTTATTTGTTTCTTTTGTTACAATATATGCAACTCGATGCAACAGGAAGCGACGACTAAAAAACAATAGCCCAAATACATCAGCAACAAGAAGGAAAACTACGCACAAGAAAATAGGTAAATGAAGAAAAATCGTTTATTTATTTATTACCTTATTTACTGATTATACTCATAATTACGATACTACTCACAAAAGTTATGCTTTTCTTGTCTCGTTTCAGCAAACCAGAATCTCTCTACTATCTAATAATTTTTTGCCTCCGATTATCCTCTATGTAATGTATCTGAAACTTGTGGAACTAGTTAACAGCCGGCGCCTACTTGTAGAAGAATCTGGTGTACTATACGGACTAGCACATGCGAACAGTTAGGCTTTGTAGGGTCTCATCTTGACAGAGTCTAGATGGGCGGATGAACGTCTGCCAGAGTTCGGACTGAGAAATGACAATGAAAATGATGAAATCTGCGAGCCTACATCTAAAATTTCCGGGAATCAGAGGGAGAAGATTCGTCTTGTTTGATATTTTCCCGGCAAATGGAGTATTCTAGCCGGATCTGTAGGAATTCTTAAAAATGCACCGATCATGCTGGTATTTTTTAAGATTTGTTCGTTTCAATAACTAGGTTAAATTTTGATACTTTTAGATGCTGGAATGAAAAATAACTGCAAGCACGCCAAATGTAATACTAGTGAAAAAGATTCGCACCAAAGCTGTTACCTTTTCTGATGACGAAGAGTTTGGAGAACCTCATCATGCACACCGAAGTGGTTACGAGCGCATAAAAACAAACGATGCGCAAAAGTCTCTATTCTTTTCAGATGAAGATGAATTGCACTTGACCCTCGTCTATGTACCATCTGTAAAGAATGGACCTCGATTGCGATATAACGAGTAGGAAAGATCTGTTCGTTCCCGTCACGGTAAAACGGTTTCTACGAAACCTCTAGATTTGTCGCCCCTTCTGCGATTGAACATAAAATTCGACGCCATAGTGCTGCAAAGGGTGTGTTCGATGCTCACGCGAATTGAGCTTAACCTGTACTGCAGCTGTTAATATTGTCGAATCGCAACCGAGTGTCATGCCTTCAAAGCTACATTTTTGTCCTCGTGAACAACATTTACTTATCGACTTATGACCGAAACGTGGTGCTCACCTTCCATGTATAATTCCGTCGATGTTCGTTCAACCTTTTGGAAGAGTAGAAAAATAGTAAGTTGTCTGACGATCAGTATAATTACATATTTACTCATACCCACTGTTTCATAAATAGTTTAGCTTCTGCGGTATCCAGATTTCTTATTTAATTAGGATAAGTTCGAATAGAACTTCGAAACTTATTGAAATCATAATAGTCTATAAAATTATATTTCTACCAAAACATAATTTTTTAAGATATAATATATTGGGAGTGTCACGCCTCTTGTCACTAAAAATCCTTCTTGGATAGAGCTTGAATATACGCTGAGCTGTATATGAAACCAGCGCATTACCCTTTACCATTCTAGGGTTGGGGAAGGTTCAGCAAGGAACTGATAAATTGCTTAAGGAGTATGATGAATCTAGCGACTTTGGTGATGGTCAGCTACATACAGGATTTCAACATAAAAGACATTGTGCTCAAGCGCCCCCAAGATACCACTCCCTTGGCCTTGCAGCTGAGTCTTACGTGACGAAACAATAAGAGGAATAGTAAACAGGATGACTATGATAAAAAAGTTGTGACAAGGAGGATAACCAGAAGCAAGATCAGGCTCGCAAGAATACCGATCCGAAAACTGTCAGCTTTTTCTTTTATTTTGTTAGAAGCATGGTTATTTCATTGCCAAACATTTATTTCCTATAGATTATTTTAAAATTGTTATAAATAGAAATAATGATCAGCAGGGTTTGTTCGAAAAAACTACATCCGTTAGATGCAAAAGCTTGAAATAATCGATGCATAGTAACCTGTAACCTTGGTGATTACTTCCAGATTCGTCGAGCAATATGAAGCGGTCGTACTGCAGGAAGGAGAGTCTAATTAGTACTGCACAATACGCCAGTGTCCCAAAAACGAATGTTATACGACTACCGTCAGAGCTGCGCAAAGTTGTCTAGAATAACGCGGTTATCATTGACAGTAAGTTGAGAATCGAGAAGATATGTGTCGGAGTTCTAATATTTTTTTCTCTCGATTTTCCAGTGCCGCACAGTGGGACGGAATCAAAAAAGCCGGACATTTAAATTTTTGCGACGAAACTATTGGTTATGGCACTTTGATGTCTTCGGAAAGGTTTCTTTATTTTTTAAGTAGTTGAATATAATGTTATATTAAACTGTGTATATACCCCCTTAAATAAAAATTTCCCAACATTATATTAAACTACTTAAAAAATAAAGAAATCTTTCCGAAGACATTAAAGTGCCTTAACCAATAATTTCGTCCCAAATATCAATGTCCGGCTTTTTTTGATTCCGTCCCACTGTGTGCCGTAGTGCAATGATTGCTGACAGTAAGCCAGAAAGCCATGGAAAGCCTACGCCTGTTTTGGTCGCTGCATTGGATGATAGGGTCTGCGTTCGAACTGTACTCTAATGAGGTTTATGAAAATATAAGTTTCCGTCTAGCAATCCGAATTACGGGGAACGCTCAAGAGGGAACTAGAAAGCTGCTAAAGAAGTATTAAGAATTAATCAATTTCGAATGTGAATGTCAGTGATAGGTTGGACTCCAATGAGGAAGATATTGGTGCTGAAGTGCTTCATGATTTTACCACCTTTAACATGTAACACACTGAGCTGTAGGAAAAAGCCTCACGAGAGGGAAAAAGAAACTAGTTATAACAAAAATTAACTCTTCCATATGGACCCAGTATATTTGCAGAAATAAAACGCCAAAATACTATATAATGCATATATTTTTCAATTGAATCGATGCCTTTTGGTCTAACGACCCATTTTCTTTAACACCAGTTTGATTATCTAGAACTACGTTTTTTCCAAAAATCAATCCGTCGTATCATTAAATGTCTAATTTGTTATCTTTTTTGTTTGCCCCCTAACAACTAAATTAATTTTTTTCTGCCGCTAATTTGATGGAATGCGCCGTTCATCTGCGTGAAAAATGAAAGTATGTAACCAGCAGTATACATTTAGGTACTCTTGAAAACACAAAGTTAGGAAAATTTGCGAGATTTTTTTTCAATTTTTTCTACCATGTTGTGGAAGATAGCAGGAATTTTTTATTTTTCTGGTTAGATTCTGTAAACTTAGCAGGAAAAGGCGGGCCCTTATATTTGTTTACCTTGCTAGATTGTGTGATGTTAGCAGGTAAAGGCGGGCCATACTGTTGTTTTCCTTGCTAGATTGTGTGAAGTTAGCAGGAAAAGGTGGGGCATATATTATTTTTTCCTGCCAGAGTGTGTGAAGTTAGCGGGAAAAGGCGTGGCTTTGTAGTTTAATTTTTGACATGTAGGTGGCGCAGCGATCGTTTTTCCTGCTGGTCTTTTTTCCCCGCTGTGTTGATTCCAGTTAAGTTCAAATCGCATGTCGTTCTTTTTTTTTAACCCGCGAGTTTTTGTGCGTGAGTGAGCTTGACCTGATAATGGTCATTACCGAAGTTTCCTCCTGTTGGTCCTAATCAAGGGACCGCCAATTTTGGATTTGGTCCCCCTTGGAACATTACCCCTTCACCACCTAATCAACGGTCGATGTTGGACCTGGCTGCACCACTGCTATCACCGCTATCGAAGACCCATGAAGGTAAGCAGTCAGTCCCCAACATTATGGTCCTTCGAGCCGGATAGGACCGGGAAAGGATCAACGGAAGCTTGTAAGGACGCCGTCGACACAGGGTCGACGCCGGCAATTCCCACCGACGCTCAACGACGCCATTGCGATCGCGGATTGAACAGTCCTTTCACCGCAGCAATTGTTCATCACGGGAACAAAGGAGATCAACGCCATTGCATTTTCGGATTGGCGTCGCTTGGCTTGGACATTTTGCGCCGGTTATTCTTCCTCAGATACCACTATATGTCCAGCCGAAGCTGGCAACCTACGTACAATTCTAACACTCGCATCTTTCTAAATTGGAACTGGAATCCGACCGAGATTTGGATTTGCGGGAGTTTCCTGGACATGGAACCATACCAAGACTGAAGATTAGCCAGTAACCTATTCGACCTGGTAGGACAGCCACTGGATTAGCACCGATTCCTGTTACACAGGTAAATATTATAAGTTCAGTGTATATGTCCAGTCGAAGTGTTACCCGTCAGTATACTTACACGCAATTTTCGACCATTTTCCGGAATTTCGACGGAGTTAACCGAGGGCGGTACGGCTGGCGTGTATTGCTGGTTGAAACAACAGCCGGAAGATTTCCATCGCCAGTGCATTGTCATCGTGTTCGTATTGAGCACTGGATTCAATAGCAGCGTTTGGACTCAACAAGGGAAAGGAAGAGGACGCGCTAATTAACTGTTGCTCAGGTTAGTTGAACTGGTGGTATATGTCGCCGAAGCCAGGCGTACGGAAATACACTTTTTTGATAAAATTTATATCCTCTTCGATTCCTTCATCATACGTGAGCCCTTTTCGACTCATTTGAGTCAATATTGATGACTATTGCAATATTATATTGTACCTTTTGGACATCTTGAAACCGCTGGTTGGTTTCTCTGGGTGAGTCACCTTAGTATATGCCCAGCCGTGGCATTTTTTTGAATACTACATCGTATACCCCCTCTTCACTTCCTGCCTTACGAACGATCATTACTGAGACGAATTTGGATGGTGCTACAGACCGCCGTGCTAGTATAGCCTGGTTATTTTAAAATAATTCCACCTTGGCGCCTTCACCTGTTTTGTCAGGTTAGTGAACCCTACAATATATGCCAGCCCGTTAGGTCTATACGCGGATAACTACACCACCACACCACCTCTCGTTTTATTACCGGTTAATACCGTCATGCCGCCAGCTGCATCGTCTACAAAGAAGTCACCGTCGTTGAAGCAGTTGACTACAAGGTTGAAAGATAGGCAGGCTTCGCTGCTTGGTATCTGAATTTTTTCGAGGATTTTAAGGAAGATTCAACGGTATCCCAGGTGAATGTGCGACTGGAGAAGTTAGATGAGTTATGGGAGAAATTTAGTGAGACGTTGGTGGAGATCAAATCCCATGACGATTTCACTGCGGAGGAGGAGGCATATGGCAAGGAAAGGCGAGAGTTCAACAACCGGTATTATGAAGCCAAATCCTTTCTGATGGACAAGGTTAAGGAGAGGGAAGAGTGCCCAGCATTGGAACAGTCTACGCGAGGATTTGATACATCGGTGCATGGTGCGTTGGACCACGTGCGCCTGCCTCAAATAAGGCTGCAGAGTTTCAACGGGGACATCAATGATTGGTTGAGCTTTCGAGATCTATTCACCTCCCTCATTCATTGGAAGGCCGATCTTCCGGAGGTGGAGAAGTTCCACTATTTAAAAGGATGTCTTCAAGGAGAGCCTAAGAACTTGATCGACCCTTTGAAGATAACCAAGGCGAACTACCAAGTAGCATGGGAAATGCTGCTCAAACGCTACAATAACAGCAAACAGCTGAAAAAGCGACAAGTTCAGCCGTTGTTAGCGTTACCTACGCTTTCCAAGGAATCCGTCGGTGAATTACATGCACTCTTGGAAGGTTTCGAGCGTGTTGTGCAAACACTTGACCAGGTGATCCAGCCAGCTGACTACAAGGACCTTTTGCTGGTAAACTTCCCTACAGCACGTCCCGATCCGGTGACTCGAAGAGGATGGGAAGAGTTTTCGGCGGCTAATGAGCAGGATATCTTAGCAGACCTTACGGACTTTCTTCATCGACGCGTTCGTGTTCTGGAGTCACTTCCATCAAAGCCCATGGACACTAGAGGTGTCCAGCAGCCAATCAACTTCCAAAACAGAAGCCGCCGCAATTACGTATCAGTTCCAATACAGCTCAAGCGTCTGTGGGACGCTGTGCGGCCTGCTCATCCAATCATCCGCTCTTCCAGTGTAGTACGTTCCAACGATTATCAGTGTCTGATAGAGACGCCATATTGAAGACTCACTCTCTTTGTCGGAACTGTTTCCGGACAGGCCATCAAGCCTAGAATTGCCAATCGAAGTACTCGTGCCGGAACTACAAGGGACGCCATCATACCTTGGTCTGCTTCAAATCAGGAAGAGAAAGGGATACGAATCGGTCAACGGACAATTCGTCATCCAGTAAGGAACCGTCAACTTCAACTTCCTCCCAAGTGGCTAACATGGCAGCCACCAACATTTCAACATGTAATGCTGCGCACGGATCTTCCTCCCAGGTCCTACTGGCTACTGCGGTCGTCATGGTGGAAGACGATGAAGGCAACCAGTATCCAGCAAGGGCTCTTTTAGACTCGGGGTCTGAGAGCAACTTTATCACGGAACGATTGTGTAAGCGTTTGAAGGTGACTCGAGATAAGGTGGACATCTCGGTTTTTGGCATTGGTCAAGCGGCAACAAGGGCACAGGATTCGAGCTATGGTACGTTCGCGGATTTCCAAGTTTTCGCGAGATTTAGGATTTTTGGTATTCCCCAAGGTTACGGTTAACCTTCCCCCCAAGGTTACGGTTCAACAATCAAAATTGATGCATGGTTAATTCCAAATGGGATCGAACTGGCCGATCCCGCATTTTTCGAATCCAAAGGGGTGGATATGGTTCTCGGAATCAAGAACTTCTTCGATTTCTTCGGGACTGGAAGGCGGATCTCGTTGGGAGAACAGCAACCAACACTAAATCACTCAGTATTCGGTTGGGTTGTTTGCGGTGGTGTGTTTAGTACGCTGGATTCACTTCACATTAACTGCAACGTAGCATCAACTGAAGGTTTAGACGCATTGATGGAACGCTTTTGGGCCAGCGAGGATATCGGATCTAGTAAGACTTATTCCCTGGAGGAAAATCGCTGTGGGGAGCTGTTTCAGCAAACCGTTCGGCGCGAAGAAGATGGTCGGTACACAGTCGCACTTCCCAAAAATGAAGACGTCCTTCTCCGGCTAGGCGAGTCAAGGGACATCGCCTTCCGACGCCTTCAGGGAACTGAACGCATGCTTTCATGAATGAATATCTTCGGTTGGGCCACATGCAGAAGGTCGAGCAAGCTACTCTAAGCTCGGTGCAACGGTGCTATCTTCCGCACCATCCGGTGGTAAAAGAGGCAAGTACCACCACCAAGGTGCGAGTAGTCTTCGATGCCTCCTGTAAAACTTCTTCAGGGGTGTCGTTGAATGATGTGTTGCTGGTTGGGCCAGTAATACAAGACGACTTACGGTCCATAGTCCTGTGGTGTCGAACTCGACAAATAATGCTGGTTTCCGATGTTGAGGAAATGTTTCGCCAGATCAACATCAGTCCGGAAGATAGACCGCTTCAGTGCATCTTATGGCGTGCAGCTCCAGAAGATGAGGTTGAGGTTTACGAGTTAAATACCGTCACGTATGGAACCAAGCCAGCGCCGTTTCTAGCAACCAGAACGCTGAAACAGTTGGCAACGGAGGAGGAAGGACGATTTCCACTTGCAGCAAGGGCTGCTAACGAGGATACGTACATGGACGATGTCATCACAGGATCAGACGACGTTGAAACGGCGCTGGAAATGCGATTTCAACTGGACAAGATGATGTCGAGGGGAGGTTTCAAACTAAGAAAATGGGCTTCCAATTCCTCCAAGGTGCTGGACGATATCTCACCTGAAGATTTGGCGATTAGAGATTCCGAGGAGGTTTCTCTGGATTCAACGGCTTCCGTAAAAACTCTAGGCCTAACATGGCTGCCAAAACCCGATGTACGAAGGTTCCAATTCAACATTCCGGAGTTGGAAGAGGATACCAAGCTTTCGAAGCGTCAGATCTTGTCAGTTATTGCTACATTATTTGACCCATTGGGGTTGCTAGGAGCAGCTATCACTACGCAAAAATATTTATGCAGCGTCTGTGGACACTTCAAGATGAAAATGGTGGAAAACTGGAATGGGATCAGCCACTACCTTCCACGGTGGGTGAGGTTTGGAAGAAGTACCATGCTCAACTACCGTTATTCAGCACGATTAGTATCGAACGCTGCGTGATCATACCAGGAGCAATATCGGTTCAAATACACTGCCTTTCTGACGCCTTAGAGAAGGCTTTTGGAGCATGCCTGTATCTGCGGAGCCAGAACTCAAGGAAAGAATTTTTGGTACGGCTTCTCACCTCAAAATCGAAGGTTTCCCCGCTCAAATGCCAAACTATTCCACGGCTAGTGCTTTGCGGTGCACTCTTAGCAGCTCAGCTTTACGAAAAGGTCCAAGATTCCATCGAAATGAAGCTAAAAACCTACTTCTGGACGGATTCCACGTGTGTACTACGTTGGCTTCGATCCACTCCAACAACATGGGTCACCTACGTTGCCAATCGTGTGGCAAAAATACAATCCATCACCGAAGGATGCTTCTGGGGACACGTGCCGGGAGTCGAAAATCCAGCATACCTGATTTCCCGGGAAATATCGCCAGAAGACATCTTGGAAAATAACTTCTGGTGGAATGGACCGAATTGGTTGGAAGCGGACCCGACGAGATATCCAAAACAACTGGAGAACACAGCCGAAATCGGAGAAGAAGAAAGACGACACACTATCGTGGCGAATTCTGCTGCATCACTGGCCGCGTTCAACGAGGACTACTTTAAACGGTTTGCATCTTACACCGACGTGATTCGCCGGACTGCGTATTGGCTGCGGTTGATTAAGCTTCTTCGTAAACCCAGGCACGAGCGAAGGGATGGTTCCTTCCTCTCTACCGCTGAACTTCGAGAAGCAGAATACACGCTAATCAGACGAGTACAAGAGGAAATATTCGCCGAAGAGTGGAAGGCGTTGCGGAAAGGCCAGCATATGCCAGCGAAATCTCCGTTACGATGGTATAACCCATATTTATCCAAGGACGGAATTATCAGAGTAGGTGATCGAATCAGCAAATCCGAAGAAGCTGACGATGCCAAACATCCAATTCCTTTACCCGCTCGTCATGTTTTCACTCGTATGCTATTGAAGCATTACCACGAGCGCCTTCTACACGCAGGTCCCCAGCTTCTATTGGGTACGGTAAGGTTGCGTTATTGGCCTTTAGGAGGGAGAGATGTCGTTAGACAGATCGTCCACAAATTTCTACGATGTTTTCGTGCTAAGCCAACCAGAATTCAGCAATTCATGGGGGAGCTGCCAGCATGCCAGTATCACGTCCATTCTCCCGAGCTGGCGTCGATTATTTCGGTCCAGTTTATCTTCGACCAGCACCGCGACGGCCCGCTGTGAAAGCCTATGTCGCGCTTTTCATTTGCCTGTGTACCAAGGCCGTTCATCTAGAGCTTGTTTTTCACCACCTAGCGCCCCACATTTCGGAGGCCTCTGGGAGGCAGCAGTTCGATCTGCTAAAAAACACCTACTGAAGGTCATCGGTAAAAATCCGGTATCACCGGAAGATTTTACAACACTACTCGTGCAGGTGGAAGGATGCCTCTATTCCCGACTGCTAACGTCCATGTCAGAAGATCCCAATGATCTAGAACCGTTGACGTTATCGCACTTCCTTGTCGGAGCCTCGCTTCAAGCCCTTCCTGAACCCAATCTTGAAAATGTGCAGCTCAACCGTCTGAATAAATGGCAGTTAATGCAACGCAAGCTTCAAGATTTTTGGCGCAGATGGCGCCGGGAATACCTGTGCCAACTTCAAACTAGGACCAAACGCTGGAAACCACCAGTTCAAATCGAGGTGGGCAAGCTGGTCGTGATCCAAGACGACAATCTGCCCCCAATGCGATGGAGAATGGGCAGGATACACAAACTCCATCCTGGCGGCGATCAGGTAGTACGCGTCGTTACCGTCAAAACAGCTGGTGGAATGCTAACACGCCCTGTAGAAAAATTATGCATTCTACCGCTACCAGACTCCGATGATGACGTCGAAGCAGAGTACAACCCATCCAACAGTCCGGTGTAATCATCGTTGCTTTCCCCACCCTGTCGAAGAGGATATTTCTGTTTCTTTATTTTTTCAGAAATCTACAATTTCCGGGTGGGTGAGGATGATCCACCCTACACTACATCCCTGGTCAGCAGCAAACCCAATCATCGCTCACATCACCGTCGCGGGCACCAAGGTACCGGTCCAGCCTATGCATTGGTGAAGGCACAATTTATCTACGATGTGGGCATCGATGGAGAGCCACCGTGATTACCCTACAACCACTATCATTAGCGAAAATGCCGAACTGATAACGGACGATAAGAGAGTGAGATCCCATCATCTCTTACATACCGTCAGCCGAGTCTAGGCCTCTCGATCGTCACCTTCCGATCTACCTAAATATGATCGGGATGTCAGTCGAAATTAGGTCACCACCAAGAACGGGCAATTGACCCGCATTTTAATGTGTTTAGAATTAAGTCGAATATAGAGTTTAAGTTCAAATCGCATGTCGTTCTTTTTTTTTTTTTTTAACCCGCGAGTTTTTGTGCGTGAGTGAGCTTGACCTGATAATGGTCATTACCGAAGTTTCCTCCTGTTGGTCCTAATCAAGGGACCGCCAATTTTGGATTTGGTCCCCCTTGGAACATTACCCCTTCACCACCTAATCAACGGTCGATGTTGGACCTGGCTGCACCACTGCTATCACCGCTATCGAAGACCCATGAAGGTAAGCAGTCAGTCCCCAACAATGTCTTTATTGTAGGAATGCGTAGAGTTGAGACGAAAACGTAATATGATTAATAACGAGGATAACACTTTCCGAAAGGAGAGCAAAACTTATGAAAAACGGCATTTCCGTTCGATTCTAGAAGGTCCTGATCAATTTTGATGAGCTTTTGTTTTTGTTGTGTTACCAATTATATGAATAGGTAAAAATAACCCAAGTAACCAATAAGCATTATAACGCAGCCTAATATCTGCTTTAGATCCACATATAAAGCTGTCCTAAAAAGCCATGAAGCCCCAAATACTTATATAATGCTGATATTATGCCATAAAAAGCGAAATATAGTGCTATTACCGTGCAGAGATTGACAGCTCGTTTCTGCAGTACTATTGCTATTATATAGCAAAAGCGAACAAAAGTCAAATTTGAAAGCTTTATATTATTGGTTGTAATTGTCCGCCATGGTTTTAAAACCATTTCTTATGTTTCCTTTCGGTATGATGAGCAAAAAGGAAAAAATTTAAAATAAAATATTCTGTTTAAAACCGTAATTGACTCTGTTCTAATGCATTGTAATGAATATCCTTAATGGGTTTTCGTTCTCACATGATATGAATGTTTACGAAAATTACCTTTAGTAAATCTCGAACTGAGGTACCTTGCCTCGTCCTTCACGGTAAGTGCGCTGCGTTTGCTTCTTGGACTATATTGCATATGTTCGATTGAAATGAAATATGCCAAATATAATCTTCAAGAAGAGTTGCATAACAAATAAACCCACAGCATTACAATAGCATTATATCGGCTTTTTATTTGCTCTATAAATTGCATTAAATGCACTGCTTACATGCTTTAAAGATCATTGAAGCATGTACGCGTTATACCTGCTTTATATACGCATATAGAGCAAGCGATAATGCTATATGTCGGCTGTGCAGTTATGCATTATTGATGCTAATATAGAGTTTTATTGCATTGTTAATGCTGTAATGGAGTTCCAATGCAACATTAGTGCAAATGTATAGCCAATATAGTGCAATGGCTTAATGCTTATGGTTACTTGGGGTATCTCCCTGTCAAAAAAAATGCGGACGAACATGGTCAGGCAAATTAAAAAATTTGACGTTTGACTCAACTCGCTTGTGCTAATTGCCCCTAGGAACAAATGCAATTTGCGAATGCGATTTAAAGGCAATTTCAATACTTAGACAAAATATCTGGCGCCTGAAATGGACTTGGTTGTTTTTTTGCGTTTTTCAAACATGGCGGCTCATGTTTGGCTTAAGGGACCACTTCAATGGAAAATGTATACCATCATTGAAAGTATTCTAGGAGCACTGTTGATTACTTTGATGGGTTTTGACAAAATACGTATTGCGATAAATTGAGCGTTACATTTGAAAAGGTCCTTCAATAGTTAATAACATGCGAATATATTATGTCGATTTTGCATGAAGCTGAACTCTGTTTCAAGCCTAGCAAATTTTTTCTCAATTGAACCTAAACCAGACTGGGGTCTAATCTGAATTATAGCATTCGTTTTCATCACCGCTGGTATTACGTGAATCTATTGTTTCTTCGAAAACGACTATTAGAAGGAACGAAGTAGGTTTTCAAGTGAAAATTATATTAGTAAATCAATTAATTCAATTCCAGTCAGTTGCAATGTAATAAATTTATTTTTGCTCGCTGCTCTCTCTTATTCTTGAATTTGCGGGATCAGATCAGTAGCGGGAACCTTTTAGCAGGATGGTTATACGTTATTCCGATCAATTTATCGTTCTACGAACGATGGGGATGTTCTTCAAACAGTTGTCGCAATTCCTGCTGCATACGATGTCTTCATGTTTTGTGTTCTATCCGCTACCCAAAGTAAACGGTTCGCAACATAGGGGGTTATTCTGACGGTCACTTTCGGTGAGGTGACACAAATCTCACGTGACTAAGGTGATCGGAAATTTTCGAGTCACCTCACTGAAAGTGAGAGTTGTCACCAAAGTGACAAATTTTGTCACATTAGGTGACTAAGGGAATATGGAAAGTGACTAATGGAGGTGGTTTTTGGAATAAGAAAAACGATTAAACTGAGGTGAGGCGATTGATAATTGTAACTTTGATTGTTATTTTTTTTACATTTCAACAGTGGAAGCTCTGCAAAAATATTGTAAATCCGATGGAAATTTTTAATGAAGTATTAGTTTCTATAATTTTATTAACCATTGAAATGAATTTAACGAGTATTTTTTTACTCTGATATATGAAATATTTTTGGGATTGGAAAGACTAATGGAACTATCTGCTGCACAGCGATTTTTTGATTAATATTTGTACGAGAGGAAATGTGTTAAAGGTTTGGACGTTATCCTCCTCCGTTATATTATTCTGAGCTACGATAATGACCTTAAAGGCACTGTTGAAATAAATGAGGACAACAGCATAACTGTTGTTTTTCAGAAGCAATAATTGTTAAACAAAAAGTCATTAGATACGACTTGTGTGACAAATTTGTTTTCGGATATCATTTTGGAATGTGGAGGATGGTAGAAATAACGGGAAATAAGGAAAGTGGCAGTTTCAGGATACGCTTGAAACAGTTCGTTGCAATTAAACGGTTGCTGGAGGTAATATGCTCTGACTTCAGTTTTCACAATGTGATAGAAATATAGAATCGGTTACGTTTTGTAGCATATATTTTGTTTAGACCATAAATCAATATAGATGATTGGGAATGCGTCTCTACTTTTTGGCATTGAAAGTCAATTGAAGTGATGTATTGATGGGGTCGAGGCCGTTAGGCTGAAAATCGTAAGGCCGAAATTACATAAGGCCGAATTCAAAAGGCTGAAAAATCAAAAGGCGGACTTTCAAAAGGCAAACTTTCTGGAAGGCGGAATTTCAAAATGCAAACTTTTCAGAAGGCAGAATTTTGAAAGGCAAACAAAACAAACAAAGCAATGATTATAATGTGTTATTATCCATCGCCTGATATTGATTATATTTCAAGTGAATACATTTTATAATTGATTTTGCCTTCTTTTAAATATGAGCAGTTCTTTTGAGTTTCATTTTTGAAATTTTTATGCTTGTTCATTTTTGCAATTATGGATACTTGGCTATGACTTTCGTTTTAGTATAGTATAGTGTAAAACTGCGAACCACCAGACGTACGTTTTGTTTTGACCATTATTATTATGATCGCCAGAGTTTTGGTTTTCCATACAGCCATGTATTAATTCCAATTAAAATTATCCTTATTATCTTTCCTTATATCAAGAGCTGTTCTTCATTTCATCATTTGTGAATTTCGCTAAGTTTTTCAAACGATGATTTATTGAATGAACTTACGGTCATCAAACGGTGAGATAACAAAATTCTCACAAGTTTCCTATCTTATGCCTCCACGCGAGTATAAGTCTTTTGATGACATTTGATCCTTAGACCGGCGACGACTGGGTGCTATCAGCCTTCTGCCGATAATAGCAGAATGAGAGGGTGCGAAGAGATCTAGTCGAGAAAACATTGTTGTAAAAATGAATAGTTGATCGGAAATTAGCCCCAATAAAACTTTAATCTGACTAGCATCGATGATCACGGGTCAATACGTATTGAAAATTCGCCGCGTCTGTTTTTATGAACCTAATTCCAAGCTCCGTTATTGCTAACAAGCCCGTGCATCAGGTTAACAATCATTTATATTTCCCTTCAGTGTTCGTTATTATCGCTCGTATACTTGTATTTCACAAACAATCCGATATATAAAATAATAAATACTCTTTGCCTGTGTTATCACTCGGTAGTTTTCAGCCCAATAAATAGCGTAGAGAAGAAGTAGCGAATTTTGTCTAAACACTGTTGCAATAAATAGTGATCCGGCCCATTACGTAGATAAGATTAGCTTTTCTAGGGAATACTCCCACGGTCGGCCGTGTGGAGTTCAAATTGCTTTTGTTTAGGGAACATAGGATACTCTCGGTGGCCGGCTGCCCAGAGTTTAAAAAGAACCAAAAACTAAACAAGATCTTTTTCGAGTGATCGTGTACTCGAAGACTAACTAAACAACTACCTAATAAAATTTGCTTACAGGTCGCATCGCTTGTTTGGATCGAACCCTAGACCTTATACCCTTCCAAACCATCAACACCGCGACATCGATGGAAGAGTCTGATGAATCGTCGCCCTTCCACTAAGTAGGTGGAGCATCAAAACTTTCCGTCTACCTTATCCTTTATCCTTCCCCGTGAACGATGGAGATAGGGGCGGCCGGCAATGATGGCTATCATGTTGTTAAGGTTTTAATATGGGTCGGATTGGTATGAATTCCTACTTACCATTTCCTAAGCAACTCTTATTAGATAATCAGCAGTCGAACATGATGAAGTCAGTGTGCAGTCCGCCAGAATCATCGTCACAACGCAACGCAACGATGATTTATCGGTTGTTACACTGCTCTAGCACTTGGGGCGAAGCAAGTGTAATGCGAGACCAAGGCGCGAAACCGCTGAGGATGCCCGGATCACTCAAACATAGGGGCTATAAATTAGTTTAAGTCCGGCGGAGCGACAGCGATGTCGGATAGCACGCGACTTGAAGCGATGTGGCGTAACCACATTGGGCGTAAATGTTTTTTTTTTTATTAATTGGTAAAGAAGAATAATCTAATAAATTTTGGTTCAAGTACAATATTAGTACTATTGGTAAACAAATTCATTTAAAGGTATTTAAATATTTGGAAAGTTGCCGTTATGCTCAAACATTTGAGCTACATGCCAGCTGCTTACAACTGCATAACTGTTCGTATTGCCGGTTTACTCGACCATAGGGATTGATTCCTTCTTTCAAATAGGAGCAGTTCTTTGAATCTGTATGCCAAATAACTCTTGCACGCACACTTGTGATCACTTCGGCTGCCCGGTTTACTCAATCTGAATCTGAATTAAAATCGCCATTAATGCACAATTTGACAAAGGGTTTGGTGGATTTTTAGAGCATTAATCCTTCTTTTGTATTGGAAATGTTTCGTATACGTAAACGTGCGATCCGCCCGATTTACTCAAGCATAAGGCGATGAATCAATCAGGAAGAACACAATGTGAAATAATCGAATAAACAAAAAAGTTTGCCTTATGAGATTCGGCCTTTTGAGTTTTCGGCTTTTTGAGTTTTCGCCTTTTATGTTTTCGGCCATTTGATTTTTCGACCTTTTTAGCATCAGGCCTTTTGAATTTTCGCCTTTTGAAATTTCGCCTCATTTTTTTCGGCCTTTTGATTTTCAGCCTTTTGATGCTAAATCATTTTGTTTAGACCATAAATCAATATAGATGATTGGGAATGCGTCTCTACTTTTTGGCATTGAAAGTCAATTGAAGTGATGTATTGATGCTATCTAACAGCAGTTCCATTACTGCATGGATCATTTTTGAGAGATTCTAGCTCCAGAGGAAAATAAACTCATCGCATACTTTTGTTCTTATTTGTTACATTTAAGATGTTGGTTATTTGTGTAACTGTTTGTGGGTTCGAGGCTGCTCTCATCCCCTGGGGATAGTCGTTGCGATTCTGGAAGGGGCCTGCTTAGGTCCTAACGCCTGGTATTGACTTTTTGTGGTGGGAATGAAACGCCTCTTTTTGGTCTTCGCATATCGGGGACGTATTTTGTTGTTAGAATTATTTGAACAGTTGTTAACATTTTGTATATATATATATGGTGGGTTCTTCTCTTTACGCATTGGGATTACATTTTACTACCATTACGACCAATTACAGTGGCCCAGTACGATAATTGAAAAGGAAATTACGTTTCCCGTTAAATCTAGTACCTCTAGGTGTCGTTTTCGAATCATCTTTTCGCATAATTGGGTTCAGCGAACTCAAGCGTGTCTTCGCTAAAAAATAATTTCATGCACTCACTATACTTCTTGGCAAATAGAATTTTTCTTGGCAAATAGGACTTTTTGATAGGTGTATAAATTAGTTTCTGAGATTTTGTGGACGCCGTGTAAGAACTTTTCAACACATGTACGCATTTTTTTCAGGATACCTTTATACAAAAATTGTCATTGTGATAAGAATGTGTAATCCCGACTGAGCTTCATTGCACTGTAAATGCTATAATGAGGGGCAGATTAGTGCAAATGCATAACCGTGGGTGAATGGAGAACAGTGAGTCTAATTATGTAAGGTATGCAAACTAGGCTGAAAGGAACTATCCAAGTCAGTCTTGGATCACATACATTTGGAACAACATCAGAGGTTGCTTCAAACTGTTCTCAACCCCAACTTTAACGCCGCCACCCACGTTACGGCTTGGTAAGGCCAAACCGGTGTCGAAAGGGTCAATTAAGGTTGTTTGACGTATTCTTGATGGTCACATCATTGACGTTTCTGTATTAAAAAGGCAGACGGTCTTTGTTGATTTGAAATTTAGGGAATATGTATGAAGTGATATATAATGTCTTTTTCGCTTCAGATAGTTGATATTCGCGTCAGCAGAGTTTCAAAGGAAATGGCGGATTCTATGACAGAGATATCGATTCTATGAGACGATCGACTGACGGTGTCGAAATACCAGAAGAGATGAACAGCGGTAAGCTGCAACTTCGTATGTATCACGTTTTAAAAGTGAAAGTGAGACACTACCCCTGAAATGTAATCTGTAAGTAGCACTAACACATATTATTATCTCAGCTCAAACAGTTCAGGGATTGTACGGGATGGCGCTAGGCCTGTGACCTTCGACTGGCATGGTTCATTATCCCATTGGTTCGGATGTCTTCATGGCTGGTTGGAAGTCGTGTGCTTCTACTTATAAGTGGATATATATTATATGATATATATCGCTTGGGTAGAGGGATATGTGGATCCTGTTTGTTGTCGACTTTGACCTTGGTTATGGGTTAGTACGGGAAAAAGAACCAGATGGACATTCGGTTCGAGAAAAAATTATGGGGAATCGTGGATAAATATTTCTAATGTCCTTTACTGGCAGAGATTCTTTTTGTGAAACTCTAAAACGCCTTCTCCCGTCTAGACTCGATGACACGACATTACACGCTCTCTGAAACAAACGTGTCAAATATGTATGTATGTAGGAGTGTAAGCTCGTATGTATGAATGTATGCCTGTATGTGTGGATGTGCATAGGAGCAATGTATCCCTAAGCAACATGGAAGGACAGGCTCTGAGCCGCCATAACGCTCATGGGAAGCTGGGTGCGCGGTCATAGGTGCATAAAGCTCTGCACACACTGACATGTGCAACAGTGAGACGGTAGGCGTACAGTTAATGCCCATAGGTTGCAAAAATAGGTTATTGAGACAGCCCGATTGCACACTGATAAATAACAACATTACTGTCTATATATTAGACAATATTGTGCAATGGTTCAATCACCGTCCAATGATCGTTGATTCAATGCTTATGGTTACTTATAGGATTTACGATTGATTGACACCGGTGTAGTGGAGTGCACTGGAACTGCACTGTTTTGCACTTTCTAGCAGAAGTGCAGAAAACTGGGTATATTCCGTTGACACTTCTGCTAGAAAGTGCAAAAGCAGTGCAATCCACTACACCGGTGTCAATCAATCGAAAATCCCATAAGTATATCTTTGTTGACATATTTCAGTAGCAACAAGTTTTTTGTTTTGCATATTCTATTTAACTGCACATTTCGGTGTAGTCAACACAACAAAACAAATAATAGTGGGAATTTCGCATTGAATCGGCTTCTGTCTCTTCCTAATACTTTTTCCTACAACTGTGCTGTTTCACATTCATCTTAAAAAAGAATTCGAATCCCTGTTCTAGTCAATATTGGTGATTATTATGATATGGATCAGGGAAATCCTCATTTTTTCTATTATCATTATTCTGACAAACTGGACGGGTGAAGACATTTCAAAAAAAAGAATCTGCCCATAAATAATTTGGGTTATATTTTCCGCGATTACCCAAGAATAGATCACACCGACCCGAAAAGGCAAATCAGCATTTCAAGAAGCTGCTGTACTTGAGCGAGCCAAATAACTATAAAAACAAGTCCTGAATCTATTTCTTAGTTGCCAGTCCTGTACTCCTTTCCTGAACTAGCTTCACACCAAAGGTCAAAAGAGTCGACAACTAGCAGGATCCTCGTGTCCCCCACCCAAGTGTATTGATCTACCCACTTGCAAGTAGGAGCACACATCTACCAAAACCAGCCAAAACTTCCGAGTCAATGAGAATAGACCATGCCAGTCTAACACCACAGGCAAAGCGTCATCCCGTACAGTTCCTGAAATTATATATGTATTAGCGCTAATTACAGATTTCATTTCAGTGGTAATACTGCCCCCAGTACAGCCACCAGACGCGAGCAGTACAGTTTCTCTTTCCTTATTTTACACTTTTTAATATTTTTAATCTATTGAATATTTTCTATCACAAACGGCGGCAATAAATCCGGTTCGTTTACGCCACGACCGGCATCATTGCTTTCGTGTGCGGGCCTCTCCCTTTGACTACGCAGAGAAAAGTGTACAAAGCGAGAGAACAAACTTTACTACGCCACACTCTCACCGAGCAGTCGGAGTACAGCAGCAAAACAAAAATGTATTCTACTGCTCTACGGGAAAATGTACTCGGTTTGGCTACCGTTCGGGCAAGAGCTGTAGTGATGCGTCGCAGTAGCAGGCTGTACGGCTTGTGCAAATGTAAATATACCGAAAAAAATGTAGTTTACCAGTACCTTTGGCATCCCTGGATGTGACCAACAAGAATATGTCAGACAACGGAGTGAAAACTGTCAAATAGGAGGTGAGGACAGCTCCCCGCGAAGCAACATGTGATGTTGCTCCAAATGTATGTGATCCAAAAATGACTTGGATAGTTCCATTGAGCGTAGCTTGGATATCTTACATAACTATACTCACTGTTCTCCACGAAAACAGCTTAGCAGCCATCATTTAATACAAAATGTTTAAGTTTGCAGACACACATGCAAAATGTATCGAGACTTTTCGGTGTTTGCTGAATTGGAGCAATAACCTAAAATTCAAATCGTATACAAAAATTCTTCTGAAGATGAAAAATTTCAATCAAAAGTTTTTGTGGAAAATGCATTTTCCCCATAAATTGTCGTTCTCAACCACTGTCTATTGTATATCGATTGTGGTTGCTGGACCTACTGCAATAGGTAGTAGTACCACATCATCATCAGCACAAATTATGGTTTAGAAACATTTACCTTGTCAAATAAACATATTTGCTATTTCTACTAAAGTCCGGTTTTCAATGGGGAAAAGTTAAACGATGCGCCAACGTATAATAAATGGCTAAAATAATAACCCCAAATGTTGGTCTAAATTTAAATAGTATTCTGGCTATTAGTGGCGCTTAGTATCAACAAGAAAAAAATGAACCCTAGATTTTAGGAAAATATACAAACTGTTAACGTAGTTGATATTACCTGGTATGCAGCCGACTTGGGCTTAAGTCTCATTTCAGATTCATAAGATAACAATCCGTATGATCAAAACTAATCACGACCTAGATTAGAGTGGTTCTTTATTCACAATTGATGAAAAACAGGGCATTATAATACGGTTCTAGATGAACTGTTTCGGTCTCACCAAAAAAATCTGTCGTACTCGTTCACCATAACGGACCAGACGGTGTTTTCCCTACGAAATAACAGATCCCCAATCAGTAGATTTCTCAAGCAGAAAAATATTGCACCCATTCAATGGCACCCCGTGTTCCCCACTCTATCAAATAGAATTTGGGCTGAATGAGATCAAATTATCGTCGAAGAAATCATCCGGGATATCAGGCTACCGACCACATTAGTAACATCAAAGCAAAAATGGGCTGGTCGGTGTTGAATAATACCTTTTAATGTGTAGTTGTTACATATCAACCTATTGTACATGAAACTGTTAATGAAATAAGATTTAAATATACGTAAGAACGCAGAAAAATCTACTTCCTAGTTTCTGTGTCCAATGAAACAGTACCTACGAAACCTGTCATCCGAAAAAGAACTTCATGGTAGAGTAGAATAATGCCGCTATACGCATAACTGTCCCATGTGCTATGGGATTCCCCATATACATGGAACAATTATGCGTAGAGCGGCATATTAGTCATAACATTATTATTAAGTTTATTCTGCATTACAACGGATCACTTTTCGAACGAATGTGATTTGCATTCTCAATATAACGACACGAGTCGAATTCGATCGAAACACATTCGTTTGAAAAATCAAACCGTCGTAGTACACAATAAGCTTGTTTAACTTTATACTTTTTAAAAATTCATGCCGCCTTTTGATAATGCTGCCAGTGGTTTTTACAAATACAAACTTATTAGTCAACTTTTCCGCATTATTTTTTTAAATTAACTACACTACTATGAATAGTTTGTAATATATTATGCAATTATTTGAAAAGCAACAAATACGACGAATACCAGTTAATCAAAATTTAAACGGACAGCGATTCCGTATTTAATGTTCATTTTTACGATCGTCATCCCTCATTTTTTCTTCACTTTGCTGTCACCTGAAACGACTAACAGAATGCGGTGACACACCAGAATAGCGTGACGGAGAGTCATGTGAGTGACTCGTCTCACCTTAGGTGACTTCAGTGATCGCGTGAGTGAGAAAAAGTGTCACCTCACCTAAAGTGACTGTTCGGAATAACCCCCATATTCTACTCGAAACACTGAGAGCGCTTTTGTCCTTCTAGGGCACTAGCATATCGCTAGCCAATGTCATTTCTCCGTGATTCGATAGTTCACATGGCAGTTGGTCGATACTTACCGCACAGGCTATTGACTTGACTAGTACAATGATTAAAATGCCAGTTCAATATCTATATACCAGCATACTGTTTGGACATAGGAATAGGAATGTCATTATCCAGACCATTACATGGATTTGATTCAAAATCTTGTCTTAGTAGAGTTACTAGCTACAAAAACAATTACTCAACTATTTAGAACATAACTGACAAGACCTCGCATTGATTACTCATCTTCTAACTCTTGATCAAACTCTGCAGTATTCCGTTGCCACAATTGAAAACGTGCCTGGCCTGTGGGCACAAAAATATAGAGTTGGTATTTCAAGATAGTAATCATACGTCTGAGTTCCATCAAAAAAGGATTCATAAATTCAGTAGATTCGTTTCACTTGTCTTCTGATGGTTCTGTACGCCAGGAATCGAGCAAAGCCTGTCGATGACGAAAGTTCCGTTTTGCGTCGAACCTTGGATAAATGGCTCTACATTGATCTTATTGACGCCTAAGTTCACAAATTCCAATGTTTTTTTTCGTACAATTTAGGCAAAGGAGTGTTGTCGTACACCATGCTCAGGCACATAGTCTGTAAGTTGGACGGAAAAAAATGGTTTGTGTACCTGTATCCCTGTCTGCAAACATACAAGAGTTCTTCAGCCTAAGCTAACCGAAACATATCGTTCAACAATGAAAAGTCAGTGATGAAGGTTGACAACACAAATAATCGTAATATATGTTCCAAAAAAAAAATTTCAAAACATGATGGGTACCAATAAAAATATATTCAATTTATTCGCTAATCTAAATATTAGCCAAGCTTTCATTGTTGTAGTTTACCTCATTTGTTTCGATTGATTATGCCGAATACTTTTAAAAGTCACCTGTTATTTATCGTACAACGTGATAGATGTTGAGATGTACAGTTGCATTATATTCTACCATTACTATTTATGTAAACTACAAAACATTGTGCTTAGTAGAATGTGCGAACAATCAAACACATCGATTCCCTAAAATGTATATAAACCCTTTTCAACCTGCTGCCTAGATATAGAAATTGACATCAATGCAAGTCAAGTCATTTGTATCAACAAACATGCGAAACTATGACTAGCTGGCCATGAGATATAACTTTATGCAACAAGCTTTCACACTGTGACAATCGATCGATTATTAATGGTCAATTATGCTTGCAGGTGTTCATAGTCTTATTTGCAAAAAATGAGATAAACGTTCACCTGTATTACTTTTTCCGAAATAAAACTTACTCTCAAAGACTTATTTCAAATTTCCATTTTACTATTACGTAAAACATGTGTTACGAAAGATTATATATCCAATTTTGACCACAATCAAACCGTTTTCACGTAGTGCTCAAAAGCTTTGTGATATGCTGTAGTGTTGCCGATAGACATGTAAACAAACATGTTTTTACAAAAAAATTTCGGACAGGAAATTATGGTTCCAGCGCTGTTTTTAACGAAACCATAAAGTAGGAAAGCTTCGTATACTTATCGTGAAGAGATCAAGGTATGTTGAGTGTCTTCTATTTTTTAATAACGAAGATAACTGACCCAGAATACTGCAGTGTCAGAGAGACCCATACTGCGGTGATCTGCACTGATATTCGGATTTTTGGGACAGGAAATCTTCGTAACGGATGAATATTTTGAATCGATGAAAGTTTCTAATTGTTTCTTGCACTTCATTTTAGGTATCAAAGTAAAATGAACGCAATTCAAATTGCCGAAATCGAGGAAAACGTGAAAGAATACAGATGCGGTATTATCACAAATCTCATTGAAGTGGTCCGTTAAGCTTAAAATTGTTTTTTGAACAATTGGTGTGTTCTCACTTGTATTTTGTTTGTCTAGTGCACTTCATTTAGCCAACGAATGTAGAAAATTGTGGAATCGCGTGTAAGTATAGTAGAACAAGATCTCTGACCTAAAGTCTTAATGAACGTCAGATTGTGATAAGTTTTGGTGTGCAATACCAATTTCACCTTTTACTCTTCCTATAAGTTGGTAGTGATTAGCTAGTATACTGGTAAGTATATGTAAGTAGATAATGAATCCGAAAATAAGAATTATTTTTATTTTTCATATTATGCAATTAAGGGCGATTAAATGGCGCGTTCCGTGAGCGATTTGGGGGGCGATTAAAGGGCGGGTTTGGCGGCAAAAAAAAATGACGGCGGCAACTCGCCCAAATGTTGCATTTGAAATATCCCCCTAATAGCCCCACGTTAGCCTACAACTTGCCCTTTTGACTGGGCTTCGATGAATTTCACAAACGTTAAACAGCACATCATCTGATAAAATTACTTTGATGTTATATCCTCTAAGAAGTATTTATAAAGAATTTACTCTTCAAACAAATCTAGTTCGAGACTTAATGTCTTCAGCAAAATTTTGGGGAGTGCTATTACAAACCACTTTGTTGAAGACATGAAGGCTCCGTGTGTTCAGGATATCAACATATTTTAGGCTATTTAAAATAAATTATTATGATTTTACTGTTTATGATCTTCTACTATTTATAAACAAAAAATTTTACATTTTATCCAAAGCTTGAGTTTGTGAAGCTCGCAATAAAAAGTTGTTCAAGATAAAAAAAAATAGATTAAGGAACATTTCGTAAATATCATTTTAAAACTCAATATACTCCCTACACGTAGTATTCATCCCTGCAAAAAAATTTGTTTCAAATGATAGTCTCAACAAATTCGCTAAAGAAACGAACTCTGTTACTATTTTTTGAAAAATTAATTCTCCATAATTTTAAAACTTCAAATATGACGGTTTAATTTAAAGTTAATTATCATTTGGAGATTAGGTTCGATTTTCTCCAAACCCCTACCAAACCGAATTTCTAGCTACGCCGCTGACCCTAAGTAAGTAGAAACAAAGTCGTTCTACACTCGTCCACAAAAAATCGAATACTGCCTATTTATTACAATACAGTGAAGACCCCATTTGATTAGCCCCCGATTTTGTCAGTCTCATATGAAAATATGTTTGATGGGCTCCAGCAGACGAACAAGGCTGAATTTGAGTAAACCCTTTCTTGAGCATATATTTGTTACCTTAAAGATGCAAATATTTAAAAATAATAAAAAAATCATTTTTTTTTAATTTGCGCTAGAAGGCCCCTTTAAGACAAATTTATATTATATAATCAGAAATAGCTATCAAACTAGTTCAAGGGAAGGGAAGAATATTTTAACAGCTTCAGTTTATTATAAAGAAGGACAGAAATATGTCCCAATTTAGTCAATGTCAGCTTAAAACACACCATGAGGCTGATAAAAACTGGTCTTTACCCTAGTAACAATTGTTATTTTATGTTACTCTTGAAGAACTTCTTAAAACTTAGAATGCACTTGTCGTGTGCCATAAAACTAGAATTGCTATTTGGGTACTGTATTTATTATTCACTGTGTCCCACATTAATAGGTACTTCCCATTTTCTGAGGATATTTTCTTTCAATTGCATCGAATTACACCAATTTTTTGGTAGTATTCAAGGAGTTATTTTATCGACTTCTTCCAACATTTTGGTGATCCTATTCCTATTCGTACGATAGTTTATGTTAAAAGGGCTGTCTAAATTAATTGGTGTTCCAGGTATTTGTAAGGTACGCACTACTGACTATAGAACCGCTGGAGATAAGATATAAACTTTAGTTTTAGATGCATAAACTCAACGCATTTTTTCATGAAAGCGTAGCTTGTTGTATACATATAGGCGAATATGCCGCAATTAAGAGGAGCTCAGAAAAAGACGAATTTATCACATACCGGTGCTCCTTTAGGAACTGATCCCGCAGATGTCTCCTAAAAATAAGGGTTGTCAAATATATAATCAAAAAATCAAAATTCTTCCGAGAAGAGTTTTAATAAATTATGTAGAATAATGTTTCACATTGTTTATGAATCTTACCTTATAGTTGTGACTGATGGAATGCCATCCATCTCGAAAACAAGACTATAATGAAAAAGAATTGATTTTTTTCCGAATACCTCTAGCAAAGGGGTTCGGCACCTCTGTTTTTTGATTTTTATTTTTATTCACTTTACACATTAATCCCACGAGTAGCACGAGAAAGAAAGGTCCGCGACGCCAGAGCTCCGCAGTACCGTGGTAAGGGACGCTTACTGTGGGGGTTGCCCAGGTACCCCACAGGCTCCGTTAACGATAGAGCATCTTTTTCACCCCCTCGATCACTCATCCCTCGGCACGGGTCGCTTCACGCCTTGGAATTGGGGTTATGACCTATTTTGCTTTACGTGGTGACTGCGGCCCAGATCATCACAATCATCCTCCTTTACCAGGGCTATTAACCTGTAGCTCTGGTTCTCAATAGTTCCAAGAACGTAGGTTATTACAGACATGCAACTATTGAGATTCGTCATTCGCTAGCGGAGTATAATAGGCGGATCGCAAATAACTACTACGAACATACTCCGAACCTTGAGCCACAAAAAAAAACAATGTTTTTTGTACATCAGTGTAATCGACAAAAATAATCTCTCATTCAAATGTCTCATATCAAAGCCTGTGTGTCTAATCTACTTGAGAAACATTTAAAACAGGGAACGAGTTGATCGAATCCTTCATCAAGATCTGCTTTTGAATATCAACAAGTTCTAATAAAGTTAGACTCGAATGAAGTTCGTCGAATGATTACATCACTCCCGCAAAGGAATGAAAGACCCAAAAAAACCGCAGAATTCGAACAGCGCGAGTCCCATCCAGCTTCTACGACTAGCGCTGATCCCTCGCCTTACGATCAGTCAATCAGCAATGTCAAACGGGATGACTAAGGCAGCTCAACGGCGTAGTATTCCGGGAATAAATTCATGAAACAGCCACACGATCAGTATGGGGAACTGGTCCCGCCTTAACAGTCATAACTGATGCCGTCATAACGATCGCAGTAAGCTCGTTTCAAGTGATGACCACACAGCTCTGACGTTGCAGCATCGTACGACCTTAGCCAGCTGTGTGCGCCTTCTTCGATCGACGCGACGCGACGCGGCGCTGGTGGAAGCGCATGGTAGTGCATTATAGAATATAGTAACAAGTGGTTGTAATCGTGACGGGACCACAGAATAAATAACAGACCCGTTGCAGGCGGAAAAGCTTTTAGTGTTTGTCATGGAATTTATGGAAAGTTCATGACAAGATAAATCCCGCACCAACTGATAATCCTGACTAAACCGGTAATGAAATGCTGCTAGGGCTAATTCGATGCGGGTCTTCTTCATTTTCACAGCTCGTACTAGCTCTTAATGAATAGTGCATCGCAAGTTCGCAAGATGTAGTCACGCTACAACTATCAATTTGAATATTCAATCCCACGGCAAAGTTCAAGTTCCCCTACATATCCGCTCGCGCTCTGTTGCGGTCGTCCCAGAAGTATTATGAATCATTCCGAAATTGCCGCATGTACAAGTGGAAGGGTAAAAATCCGGATTTATCCTGCTGGAATCGAAGTGAAACAACAATTATTTACAATCAATAACTTCTAGGCGAAACAAGGTTATAAAAGGTAGGAGTGTTATAGGCTGTATATGAGACATTAAATTGACGGCTAATCGCTATTAATATTACTTCTATTATTGAAAAAAATTATTTAGAGCCATTCGCCAGTAAAATATTTAGATCTGTAACTACTAGTCGTAAATAGTAGATATAAATGAGAAACTAATGAAGCGTTTTGAACGCAGAACTCGGATGGTTTAGCTTCTGTAGATAAATTAAACAACAATATTTACCTTCTGTGTTCCGCTCACTGTCAACTGTTTTCATCTGTATTGTGTCTTACTTCTTGTTTTCTGGTTGCATTTTTCTTGTTTTTGGTTTTCTTGTTTCTTGTTTTCTTGTTTTCTTGTTTTCTTGTTTTCTTGTCTTCTTGTTTTCTTGTTTTCTTGTTTTCTTGTTTTCTTGTTTTCTTGTTTTCTTGTTTTCTTGTTTTCTTGTTTTTTTGTTTTCTTGTTTTCTTGTTTTCTTGTTTTCTTGTTTTCTTGTTTTCTTGTTTTCTTGTTTTCTTGTTTTCTTGTTTTCTTGTTTTCTTGTTTTCTTGTTTTCTTGTTTTCTTGTTTTCTTGTTTTCTTGTTTTCTTGTTTCTTGTCTCTAGTTTATTATATGTTTTTTTCCAAGTTTTGGGTTGCTTGGGAATCTCAACCCCCTCCCCGATCAGAAACCCATAACAAAAAGATTTTAAAACTATATCGCACGTTGTTACTTTTTATAATTTTCTGTTACTTTAACTACTATCGAGACCAAATTTATAACACAATCTGTTACGAAAATTTTATTGTGTTATAATCTTGTTATTTCATTTTGATCGGGTCCACTGCCCTTTCTGAAGCGTTACGGGTCAATTTGAATTTAGGAATTGCGCCTGTGATGAGACACGCGAGTGGTGGTATTTCTTGATTGGCTGAACGACAGGATTCTCCTAGTTTTCTTTCAGCGCTATTCGGTCCGAGTCGAAGTTACTGGATGGTCTGCCAAATCGTTCATTGATATTTTCGGGTTCCTTTACGAGAATCCGCCCTGAGGTTTGGACTCTTTCCGGGCAAATAAAAAGTGACAAGTGACTCTTCGGAGGTGGCGCATAAATCGCTTGTTTGAGTTCCCTGCGGAGCAATTTCGCAGACCAGAACCACTAGTGCGTCTTGCACGCGCTACAAGGGGTACTAAAATTTCGGGCTCCTCCACAACAGAACATTCACGTACTGCACTTTCACTGACAAAAACTAGGTCCAAAAAGCGGGATTGATGATTGGAAATTAGAATAACCTGTTTCAGTCCATGTTTCCGTCAAATAGGAGATGACTCACAGGAGTGAAAAGGTATAAATTGTAATTTTCTGATTGCTACTTCAAAAGTTATAGCATTTAATATATTTTTCCTCCATATTATCCCACAGCACCAATTTCAAAAATTTCAAGCGAAGTGGGCCGGAGTATAGAATTGTCCAAATGGTGTGAAATTTGGCATCTGAGCTTACTTTGACATTTGTCACGATATGAGAGTGGGGCTGGGAGAGGGGGGGTCTTTTGAGAATACAAAAAAAAACATTTTTTTTTGCAACGCCCTAATGTAGGCAGCTCCAATGAAACAGTTTCTAGATTCTCTGATAAGTTTCACCCAGACACTCTCAATGGAAGAGAATCTTCCTTCCACAAGCCGACAAGAGACGCGAGTGTTCGCAACAGCCACAAGAACCCCACCGCCACGCGAGCGGGTTCTGTTAGTGGTATTGCGATCAACTCGGTACACAGTGAATGAATCGCCGAATAGCTGCACAGGTTTCAGTTGGAACATAAACGTCATAATTTCTATCCATAACAGCCGAATATACATCGTCGACCTTTGTTCCTAATCCTCTCGTATTTTGATAATACACTCGTATCGTGTTGTTTGCACAAACAGCGCTTGATGCACATTGTCCGGGGGCAGTGGAAGTAACGACCCAACGAACATTTCGTGGTTTTATAAACGTTTTGACAATTGCTTTATTCAGCTCTAGCTGAACATGGGAAGAATAGGCGTAATCATATATCATTTATTCCACCCTTAAGCATCTGGATTTGGAGAATTTATTCAGCTTGTCTGATTAAGACACATTAAAGAACAATTCTTCAGCATGTATACAGCCTGAAGAAAACCACAGTTCAGCTTTATCAATAAACCTTTTCGTTACTGCTATTCAGCTGAGAGAATTTTCTTAAGAAAATATTAAAAAAGATATTTAATTTCAAGCTACACACACGCCATCCAATCTCTTTGGAATATCACGTACCTGGATTCGAACCCGCAACCTGTTGAATACTAAGCACTTACCTTACTGTCTGCTCCAATCTTGCATACATTGAATGCTTAAGATTTCACCGATGTACCGAAAAGTCTAGGCTGCTGGATAGAGTCTGTACAAAGGCTACAGTAGCCTTTTATAGATTTGAGTGAACCTAGTTGGCTTGGGTTCGAATCCCAACCTACGATAATTTTTTTGTTCGATAATTTTTTTTATTTGATAATTTTTAGAACATTCGGAAATTTTAAATTAGACAATTTACTAGTTTCGAAAACTGATGATTGTAGACGTTTTTGTATTCAACATGAGGACTTACGGTTGTCACAAAACATTTAGATAAGTAAAAAATGGGTGTCATATGAAAGAGGTGGAAACTGAATGATGAATTGAAACCATTTATAATTGTAAGGTGGCAATCTCATCGATTTATTTACCACTCCCTGCCAATTTTTTTTTCAATGTGATTTTTTTTGCATCGAACCAACTTGCTAACTTCTTTTTGTTAGCAATGACATTTTTTTAGGAAGAAATTGAAATTTGTAAATCAACTACATGATATTTAAAAAAAACTGTATAAATGTTATAAGAGCAAACCGTTGAAGCAACAAATAGAATAAGAAAAGGGTTTTAAATGTGCTAACTTGAAAAGTTCTTCACTTAAAAGTAGAAAAAAATAATGTGCGGGTATTGGGACTCGAACCCAGGTCTGTTACCAATAGTCATGCAAACCATGACTTATCGTGTCACTTTTAGAGTAAGAATAATTACCTTTATTAAACACATAATTCAGCTAAAAGTCAAAGGTGATATAAAAGCAAATGTATAAGTAGAAATAACCTTTTGAAGACATGTCGTACAGCTTAATGAATAAGGGGGGGGGGGGGGGTAAAGAATCATTTATTCAACTCGTAATTCAGCCTAATTGGGATAGTTGAATAAAAGCATTAATATTGCTGCTGATACATTTGTTAGTAGTATAGTTCAGCCTAGTTTGAACTGTCGAATACTGCAGTTTAAATAATCTGAATAAACTGTTAATGTTTAAATTAGGGTGACCATATGAGGCAAGTAAAAAACCAGGACACTCGAAAGGGTACTACTTCCCCCCGCTACCTCCCAATCGACATTGCCTTTTCCGCATGTTTTCGGCAGGTTAAAAGTTCTGGGGTCTGGTAGGCAGAGCTTCGTCAGTAAAAAAGTTCTGGGAGGAAGAGCTCTACCAGAAAATCTTTCGTCGGAATTCGATCACCAAGACAACAAAGGCAGTTCTTGCTACACCACCATCAGCAAACGTTTCATGCTGAGATGGTCCGTGCAGGACCGACAAGGAGTTTTGAGTACTAAAAACACGACAATGACAACCATTATCTGTCGATTTGAGAGCTGCAAAACCTACCGTTGTTACCAAAAATTTCTCCGTTTAATCGATTGTTATATGAAACCTGGTGGGTAGCTTGGTGTAAATAATATCAATTTAAGCCAGAGCTTGAAAAATTGATATCCCTGCGTGAACTTGAAAGAAAACAAAATTCAATTCATGCGACGATGAATGAAATGTTTGGTTCGTTTTCCTAGTCATTCGTTCTCCCGACACAGCATATTCAGGTTCGGACATGTTCGGTTTCAGAAGCAAACTGAATTTTGTTTCCGTTCTACCTATGAGAGGTATTATTGAGCAAAAGTGCACCAGATATAGATTATGCAATTCAGCTTCTGCCTTCAAACTGTCCACATAAAAACAAATAAATGCTTTGGAATTTATATTTCCTCTGCACTCAAGCATTCCATTCTGCATGAAGTTTCAGTCAGTTGGAAAGTTAATGAATGAGGGAGGCGCTGAATCTGAATTTTGGTTTCGGTAAATACAAGCAGAAACTGATTTTGAAATTTCGTAGCACTGGTTTGAGCGTGACATTCCATACTCCCTGTGATGTACGATGCTAGACTCGGCGGTTAGTCGCTATTCAGCGTCCAAGCGTGACGGCATGTTAATAGTCCATTAGCTATTTCATTTATTTGATACGCCTCAATGCATTACCTGAGCCGTGGATCTTTTAATATTATCAATGAGTAAATAAAAATAAATATATCGAATTTTATTGTATATCCATCGGATCTTGTGTACGCGATTTGTTACTTTGCGTAAAGATCTTATTTTTTGTTGAAGATCTATTTATTTCATTGCCCCTTGTTGCTTGTGGATCACTTAGTCTGCTTTCTCTCGGTTTATCGTTTTCGTTCATGCTATACTCGCTGTTAATGTTGTATGGGTTTTCACGATTACCTGGTTTGAATTGTTATTGACTTTATTATCGGTGGTGCTATCAGTTGATTGGAAATTAGTAGGCGCATCACAATGATCGGACACGCTGTGCGTAGGTTCTCTTCCCGATCAGAACGACATAACAGAAAACTATCAAATTTATATCTCATGTTGATATTTATTACTCACTGTGTTATCTTTGTGATATCCCAATCAGCAAGGCAAGCAAACTTATATCAAGATTATATCTTCGGGTGATAGCATTGAACTGCTAATATGATATTAATGTACGCATATAACAATGATGTTATAATACATTACATATTCTGTAAGTAAACTGTAAAGTGGGCAAATGACCAGTTGGTTAAAGCTTCAATAAACAAATCAATCAATCAACTATGAATCATTGTTATATTACACAGATGACCGTCTATTTGCTAATACGCTGAAGCCTCTTTTTAGGTGTCGTTATTTAAATTTTTAAAGCAAATTTTCGAAATTTTTATTGTTTTACTAATATTTGCGTTTTCCACATGGATATTCAAAGTTCCACGATTTTGAGGATAGGTAAGTTTTAGATGCAAGTGGTCGGAAAATTCGAAAATAAGATGTTTAACTTACTTGGTTGCATTTTGATTAAGAGATTGCCTATTTTCTGAGACACTCGTCTGACACGCAATTTCCGGGGGGGGGGGGGGCGGCTGGGGCTTATGATTTCAATTTTGAAAACTTTATTCAAAAAGTTTTGGAATCGTAAAGTTATCAACAAACTATTCTAAAGATAATAATTTTCATATAAAACTTATTTTAAAGAAGATGCAGGAAGTATCAAGCACTCCAGATGAAATAAAGGAACGCGGATTCATATTAAAAAAGCATTTTTTAAACTATTTATTATGGTTTAGTCAAATGATTATATAATTAATTTTCTTTTAATTAATTGTGCATATTACGAAAACGAATTTTCAGAACTCAAGAAACTGTTTGGTATATACTGATTTCCACAATACCGTTATGAAATTTAAGGATCTTCGAGGATCTGCAGTCCGATTTCCCCAATTTATGTGGGATTTTGATAAACAACCGAAACTTGTCCAGTTTGTGGATGTCTAATTTTGTGCGTTCTCCGAATTACCAAAGTATTGCAATTTCCCCCGTATAAAAATATTTGAGGCTGAGATTGTTGTATCTTTTCATTCGACCTAAGATAAGTTTGACATTTTACGGTTGAACTGACAAATGCTTTGAATGCGAATATGTACTAATGTTTCCGTTGTATTCGATTCGTCTTAAAAAAATCATGCTTCGTTCGTCTTAAAAAAAATCATCGAACTAACAAAAAATATTCAAGATACTTGATTCATTTTGTTCACATTATTGAAAGATTAATATTTGTGAGCATGCTGCATAGAGCTATCAATATTTCAAAATGGCCTAGAAATCTCTGAATATATACATATCCCAGCTGGTATTATTGTTTGCTGTTACAATTTAAATATGTGTTTTAGATAATGCTTGGAATAGCTGTAGGCTTCAATGTAAAAATAATGAATAATTTACTCCTTAAAATTAAATAAAATTTAGAAAAGAAAATCTATTTTAGAAAACATGAAATATTCTAAAATTCGTCACACAGAAGAATCCTCAACAATTCCTCGAATTTTCAGATTATCTGTTATAATATTCGCAGTTGATAGATTGAGCTATTGTAAAAAAATGTATCTCTGGGAATTTATTAGGTGTGAGATAATTGTACTAGTTTACTTAATTTTCCCCATATTAAAATGCCAATAACAAACTTCGAAAGCGACTTTACTTGAAATCTCAAAATGCAAACCTCAACAGTTTAGTATTTGCTTCTTTGAAGCTATTCGGAATCATAAGTAACATTTGTAGTATTCTCCATTAAATAATGTAGGTAAATTATCCGCTCAATGTTACCATATCACATCGACATTATTTCTAAAAATCGTGTAAAACATGTAAACGTACAAGAGAAGCACCGAGGCGCACTATTCAGAATCTAAAAATAGCCCCACTTTCCTAATCTGAAATGATATTATAAAGCTATTCAGTTTATCGTAATATAGGCAGCTGTAGTAGTGAGCAAAACTGTATGAAAACAATGCGTACGATACAAGGAAAACAAACAGTCCTTAAGCTTTGGCAAAGTTCAATGTGTGCGTTCTGTAAACAAGATGCATCTATAATCGTTTTACCCTTGACGGATGCGTGGAATATTATGCTAACATTAAACATCGGTCGAAAACGACGCCGTTGGTTCATCCAGGAAACATCTCCATAAAACTCAGAATACCCAGGTTCAAATCGCTATATCCACAAATAACAATCAGCGTGTCATATATTCATAATAACAATCAGCCAGCATGTATGCCATCATTTGACAAAACTATAGAAAGCTTTTGCTACATGAAGCTTTTTGCTTCCAAACGAAAAGCGCTTTAATGTATGCTATATTTTTCTATTCTATTCTATTTTTAGACATGCACGCTAAATTCGTTGATACTATACAATAGGTAATAAAAGCTATATTGGCCGTGGGAGAACCTAACATAATTTGTTATAATTCTGATAGAAGCCTATCACAGGTTGTCATATTTTTGATATACACTAGAAGAATTTCTGTTATGTTTTCTGTTATTTTACCAACTAACGAGACCAGAGTAATAACACAACTTGTTATCATAACAAAGTAGCACAGTGTGTAATAATTTTGTTATCTCTTTCTGATCGGGTTGTTCCAGTATTCGTTGGTGAATGAGCTGCAACTCCGGTGCTTTCTGGTTTAGTTGATGTTGATAAAGGGCTGTGTGATGCTTGCAGTTGATATTGCTTCGTTAGAGGTTTGTGTGCATGGTTTCTCGAAGTGTGTCTTCTTGTGTAACAACGTAGGGCATGCAGGGGTCTGTCCTTCATGCGTGCACAGCGTGATTTGACATTTGTTCACGCGTTTTGCTTTGAATTGAAAGTTCATATATGAAGGAATAGGTTCCGACACTCGCATTCTCACGAAACAAACACCGTTGAAAATATCTAGAAAAAATTTCTCCAGGTTTCAACCTTAAAGGATTCCATCTTACGTATTCCGACATGATGGTTGCAATAAATTTATTAATAGTACCCAGGTGTAGATCGTGAAGACGCATATCAATCTTATCATTGTCAATATAAACGGGTATCTTGGTCCTAACATTATCATGCTCAACGACATATTGCATGTTGTCTTCCATAGCGTAACTTTCCGTTATGGCCAAATTTTAAACGTTAACAGTAACGAGTGTGGTGTATGACGACGACTTCCGTTAGTCTAAACTGCATTTGCAAATTTGCTGTTGAGTTTCAAACATCTTGAAATGAATGATCGATATCGCACCGATGGAAGTAACGTTGCTTTATTGTTCAAACTGTCTTGGGATGAATTTTATTATTCGATTGCTTTGCTTGTTTATAGTATTGGCACGGTTCATATAGACAGCAGACCCGATCAGAAATACATAACAGAAATATTTCAAAACTATATCTCGCATTGTTACTTGTTATAAATTTTTGTTATTTTAACTACTAACGAGACCTAATTTATAACACAATATGATACAAAAATTGTGTTCTGATATAATCTTGTTATTTCATTCTGATCGGGGACTGTAGGTAGAAACGTTCGTTTTATTCACTGCACTGTTAACAAGCAGAGCGACTGATTAGGTACTGGTATCGACCCCGTAGTAATTCCATGATCCCCAGCTCGAGAGAGCGCTCAATGAAATTTCCCACGATAGTTGATGTTTTTCTTTTTATGAAACGAATTTCCAGTAACACGAAAAAAGCCACTAGCAAGAGGACTCAAGTAGAAGCAGAAGCACCCAAACGCCGATGTGTCTTTTCAGAGGTACCAAAGAGAATTCTTCGGGTCCCAGATTGAAAGGCGATTTAAGCCGAGAAGAAGCGCTGGTAAACATTGTTTCATCGATATTGACGAGGCACTCTTGAGAGATTAAAAAAACATCGGAAGGTAAAATTGGGAGATTCGACTTATTAAGTTTTGTTTGTCGCATTCCGATAGAGGATGGGTATAAGTTGCAGTTATGATTGCGGTCGGTCGTAACTGCGATCTGGAGCATAGTGAAAAGCGAAGACTGAATAAATAGAAATATATTAGGCTTACAGGAGAAAAACCAGGACAAATCAAGCATTTTCCTCGACTTCCCAGGACACCAGGACAGTCAATGTAAAACCAGGACATGTCCTGGGAAACCAGGACATGTCCTGGGAAACCAGGACGTATGGTCACCCTATTTAAATAGTTCAGCGAAAGTTTTATTCAGCTTTTATCGCCTTTAATCTGCTTTTAATCAGACAAGTAGTCTTATAGTTCAACCCCTAATGTTTGTTGGGGAGGCAGGGAACAGCTAACCCGGCCGAGGGACGCAGGATCCAATGATAAATCCTTCAAACCGGGAGTGAATGAGTTCCGTGGTGAGTACAACTACAGCTCTGAATGTATACCAGTAGTCAAGAGCACTATCCCCCTCCAACCACCCACTGAGAGAGTCTTGGGGCTACAGGAGGAAAAACACAAAGATGGAAAAAATTCGGGAAAATTTCACCGCCGATGATCACTTCGTCGGAGTGGCTGGCAGCTAAATGGCTCACGAAAATCGGTATCGGGAGAAATACCGCCTCTGAGGAACTCTCAGCACAAGATAGCTGATAAATAGGAACGAGTAGCGCTATGAAGGATAAGAAACCCTGCGAAGGTGGTTGTAAAGAGATCTAAATCCTCATGGTCGACACCTCCGGATCGGTTCGTGTCTCGACGGTGTTTGCAACAGACCTGAACAGATCAGATATACCGCCAGTGGCGCAGTCAGAAATTTGGTTGGGGGGGAGGGGGGGTTGAGTTTGATGGAAATCATAAATTTTTCGAAAAATGCAGTTTTCAAACCTCTATAGATTATTTTCTAGTATAATATGTGAATGAAGTGAAATATTGCGATCTTTTAAAGTGGAATAAATGATCGAAAAAAATTTCAACGTTCAAGATCACCCAATTTAATAATTCTTGACTTTGAAGGTTTGACAATTTCGAAAAATATAAATATAAAATTTTAGTGATTAATTCCCATAGAGATAATTATGGAGAATTAACTCTTGAAAAATAGTAAGAAACTTGGTGCCTTCAGCAAATTTGTTGATAATGTCATTTTAAACATATTTTGCTGAATGCAGAATATCGGGGTATAAATGAACATGCTATAGTGAAGTGAAGTGAAGAAAAATTTAGGTAAAAACTATTTTTTCTGCACTAAGGAGAAAATTGTTTAAAACAATCATTGCGAGTTGAGAACACAAAACCTATAACTAAATTAGTTATGGAATTTGTGTTTTGACTTCATCTCATCAGAATCCGACACTAACTTAGTGACAGGACTAAGCTAGCCTGAATTGATGCTAGCTCCAAAAAACGGAAGCACTCTTTGAGTTTCTGGGCTAACCCCTTAGCCCTTTTAATATTTGGGAATTTTTTTTGCGTCAATTCTCTTAAATATATCTTTTTTGTAAGCTTCAGAGATTCATACCTTGAATGCAATGTGAATTTATTGTTTAATTACCGCAGAAAAGGTTGATCGAATACAGTAATTTCAGATTACCTTGCTGTAAAGGTTTTCTACTACTGTATTGCAATACTTTGAATATGTGGGATATTCATGTCATTGACAAAGTTGTTTGAAATAGCATTTTCGGAAACATTGCTGGAGACATTAAGTCTCGACCCAAATTTGCTTGAAGATTAAATTCTTTATAATTACTTCTAGGAGGATTAACCGTCAATATTATTTTATCAGCAGATGAACAGTTTTACATTTTCAAATTCTTCTATGTTACTTAACATCGAAATTTGGCAGTTTCGAATGAATGTGATCGTGACCGTTAAAAATGTATCGAGCAATGATTTTACTTTTCTTCATTATTCAAGCTCACAACTTGACAACGAGTCTTAATACCTAGTACACAAAATTTTAGTACACCATTCAATGCAGCACTCAAATATACACCATTAATAGCCACTAACTTGAAATATATTGAAATATTTATTATTTCCAATCCTGCTTAGAGGCTATTCATATAATTTTAAAATACAACAAAAAATCAAATGCTGACCTGCTAGAGACAAACTGTAAACGTCATTTATCATAAAATTCCAACTAGTTTCCGAAATGTTACTCTTGTTATTAGCCATATTGAATTTTTGTCTAAACTCTACGCAATCTAAAAAAAATACATTTTCAGCAAATGTTGCAATGTATGTAAGTTTTCGGTGAGAAAGTTAATCAACCTATTCAAACTAAGCTTCCCATTCGAAAAATTGTCTCTAATCCATATTTTGGAGCATCTTTCCAAAAATGAGCTCATAATAATTCAGACAGTTATTTTATTTTACATTGAAGTAATTTGACAACTATGGGATTACGGCTAAGGGTAAGTTACAAGATCCCCTTCCAATTTCCCAAAAGTCCTCATTACGTTTTAAACACGGTTTTCAATGTAGTGATCAGAGAATATTTTTCCAAAAATATTTTGTAGAATATTTAATTAAATTCTGTTACCGTTTGGGTACTTTGCCCTATTCAGCTCAAAGATGTGAGTAATAAGAGATTGAGAGCAGCGCAGGTCATACTGCTGTTCACTGCAAATGAGCGCAGATAGTTAAGTGCTGATCTGCCATAAAAACATAATTAATCGGCTATAATTAGTTATATGTATAGATTTTATGTTTAGAATAAATAATTAATTAAATTGATTTCGGAAATTGTTATGTATATAGATAGGTTAATGTTTATTGTTGTAAATTATATAAAAAATGGTTAAAATAGTTTGTTGGAGCAACGAAAAGAAGAGTAGTTTAGGGACGCGACATGATCGCCTAAAAGCTACTAAGGCGATACCTAGCAGCCACAGAAGACCAAGCGCAGAGTGCTGTGGTGAATATAGCTTCGGCTTATCATTCTCTCGATCCTCTCTTGCTCTCGTTATCACCGATCACTGATCGTAGGCTAGGTAGTACGGGATATAGGATATACATTTTAGTCGTTACCACATTATCAACGAGTCAAGTACAATAAAACCAGTGCATGCAAAATATTAATAAAGCAGGTTCCGTTCAATAAAGTCCGTAGTTTAAAGTCACACGCGAGTTTCTATCTACAAAATCTACGAAAAGTGAACCAGTGCGGAGTGTCATCAACATACTTCACTAAGGTATCAGCGACTAACGGCCAATTCAAACATTATAGAACAAAATTTGTTAGACATCACACCTAGGTTAACACACCATATACATACATTCACTGTCTGATCTGCCGGAAAATGGGGAAAGTCGGAGAAGGTCGGAAAAAGGAGAAGAAAAGAGAGGAAACTGGTTTAAGATAGGTTACTACTGAGTCAAGAGGGTAATTGGGCACATTTAATGTGTAACTGACGTGTCTGATTGGTGTCCCTATCCAGCTTTTTACGTACCATAATGGCGGTCTAAATTGTTTAGTTCGTAATACATTTAATGGCCCTTTTTTGACAATAATCGTTTACGCTAGCTTGACAGCAACGCCCAGTTGAAGATGTCGGGCTTTCATTGAATAAACATCCAACGCATTGGACTAACGTAGAATGACTTAATCTCACTGGGCGGTTAACGTAAACGATTATTGTCAAAAAGGGCCATCAAACGTATTACGAACTGAACAATTTAGACCGCCATTATGGCACATAAAAAGCTGGATAGCCGACCTTGAGAGTTCCGTCTCTTACGCTCGAGCTCGCCTGTGCAAAAGAGGCCTTTGAGAGCCCACCCCAGACGGTCCCCGTGGCTTGACCAGAGACTAGGGGCATTTTCGAGGTCCGTCTGACTGAGAAGAAACAATTCGTCAGTATCAATTATTTATTTTCAATCCAATTAATTTTGGCTTGGAAGGAGAGGGCTTATCCCCCATGACTGCGCAACTGATACCTTAAGTATTGTGATGGTACAATTTTCGTCGGAGAATAGAGCCATTGTCTGTACAGGTGTCGTTGACTCTACTCCTGGTGCTCGTGTACGGAGGGGAAACTTATCGGACCAAGTGTCGATGAGCAGGAGATAGGCTCAACCGTTCGTTTCCAATATCGGCTCACTGGCCACCAGCACCACTCGACGTGATTGAATGAAGATGACGCCGCGCTGACGACGGCTGGCTTAATGTCCTATCGTATGTAGTATACCAAACAATTTTTACGGAATCAAAAATTTCATTTTGATGCCAATTGATTTAAACATACCTGAAAGGTCTAATTTCAGAGCAAAAATACTGGTAAATAAATGTCTTGAAATCAAAATTTGCTTGAGGACAATTTGTGATAAAAAAAAATCTTCGCCATTTGAATTTTTTTGACATCGAATTTTCCAAACGAACTGAGCTGCGGAACAGAACATAACTATAAATTACCAACGGTTTGGGGTTTCTACTAAACCGTTGAAAAGATGTTCAGACATACTTTGGTTTTAAACTGTGAAGTTACGTTCCAATTGTTTTTAAATAACTTCACAATGGATTTTCAGAGACCCTTAACATTGGGAGCAATTATAAAAATTCTAAATTCACATGTCATAATTCTTCAAAATTTTCGAATTCTCTGTAACTCTAAATCTACGGATTGGACCTCATGCAAAAGATGCCACACTGGCTCTACATCAAGTACGACTGGACCATCTCTTTTACTCACTTCGTTTCAACTGCTCTGAGCTCCATCATCCAGAGACTGTAACACGATTCAAATCGCATGACTTGTCATCTAAATTGTTCTCTTCGTTTATTATTATATGTATTATTATGCTTAAGAACTTGTAAGAACCATAGTAATTTGAAAAACAAAAATAACTCTTCACTTCCGCTACCTACACCGTTTTTTTCAGTTCAAAACAACCACCTGTCAAACAGCATCATTCCGGTTTTGCATCTCATTTATCACCTTCCACCGAGGTGGTCACGCTTCGAATTATAATTTGTGAATCACGACTGCGTTCGACCTCACCTTCGTCGTTGTTTTTGGTACCCCTTTGTTCCCTTCCCCAGTGCTGATTAGTGTACGATTAATCAGCTTGATTATCGCCAGTTACCCTTCACGCACCTTCACCTATCTTGATTCAGGTATAGGTAATCAACGTGCGACCATCTTAGCAGTAGGTCATGGCAGATCCACCCAGGGCCTGTGTAATGTTTCTGTTGTCAAAACCTGACCTACTGCCTTGCTTACTGCGATCCATCCAAGTTGGCTGACGGTTTTGACCCAATCGAGTGGGTTGTTTTTTAAATAAATACAATAGACAAACTGAAGGGCTATAGGAAATGAGCGCGAAGGCTTCCTAATGCCCATACATAATTGATCGATTCCGTGTAGGGTTTACACGTGAACACACGCCGGATTATGAAAATTAGACAGCTTAGTGGCCCTCAAACCGTGACAAAATTTGAAAAATTATGCTTTGACTGGGTTTGGGATAAAAACAAAACAGGACGGAGCACCCAGATTCAGCGAACATTTATATTTATTGACCACTTACAAGTCATTATCATATTTAGCTTGGCATATCAAACAATCAATCCGAATCGAATTGGCATCACATACCTACGTGGAAACCATGTTTATAATGTATGCAGTTGCAGCTCTTCAATGTTGAAAATGCCCTCTTGAGCAGGGGGCTCATTAAGGGTTTTTAGCCACGCGTTTATTGCGTTTTACAAGCCAGTCGGTGCTGTTCATGCGTGTACGTGTAAATGAGGAATAACAAATGACAGCTGTCATTCGACCGCTACGGTGAAACTGCTAGGGTCTAGCAGAACCACGCGACACCACGGCACGCACCATAGCCGCCATTCAAACAATTCAGCTTCGAATATGTTTCGTATTAAAAAAAAATCATGGGACAAATATTTCCGAAAAGGCCGTGTCAAATGGAAAATTACCACTTTTTTGTTTGTAAACATTTTTTCGGCTAGCGCGTTTGTCTCGGCGATGAGTGTTCTTCGATTGTGACAAACAAGTCCCTAAGTAGGCGGGCAGCAAGTCAATCGAAATGGTCCATTTCGAGCTACGAATTTTCTGAAAGGCATTGTGTTTGTCACGATGGTTTCGCTTGAATCAAAATTGTGTGTATATGCAAGAGGCTTGAAACTCACTGAGGGTGGCTAATGGAGTGATGGTAAAGTAAATGTAAAACGTGAAATTTATTCGTGAGTGAAGTAACTTTGTAGTTGGAAGTGGTTACCGTAGAGGACAATGCATGGTTTGTGTTCAAAATAGGAACTAAAGATTTTGACTTGTAGTGAGTGTGAGTTATTTATTCCATTCATCACAGGCTGAGCAAGTTTTCGTAAATGGTTATAATAACAAACATTCCGCATATCTGGTATGTGTAAAACCAAACCGAACACAGTGTTTTTTTCTGTTATTTTCAATATCAAATTTCGATTTTCGATAATTTACCACTAACATGGTTCGTTTAGAAATATTTATTTAATTTTGAGTTACTCGCACACTTTCAGAAGTGGCAAATGAAGATTTGGAATTTATACGTGCATTGCGTCGTCTGACCCCATGAGGTTCCATCAACATTCTCACCACACGTACATTGGTCACTTCCCGTTTTCAGCTCTATCGTTTTCAGCTCTCGGATAGTTTTTCACGTCATCATTTCACCTCGATACAAACAGCACTGGAAATCAGCTGGTACGAATCACGATATGGGTTAAATACACAGAAAAGCACTACCGTTCTGTGAATACAACATCACGACCCCTTTCGATTAATTTCGACTCAAAACAACTTGTCTTACTTAATGCTTCGATAACCATATGACCTTTTCCTTTGTATCAGTAGTTGCTTAGTTAGTTAGAACGTGCAAGATTGGAAAGATATGACGCCGGTGAGGTGCGCTTTCCTTTTTATCATTCGGACGGGCCCGCGCATTTCACGTGTTCAGGTCCAACATGATTGATTTCAGCAATTGAAGAGTGGACGGGTAGGCGTTACGATAAGAGAGCCGTTATCTTTAAAAAAATACTGATTGAAATTTTCGGTGTTCGAAAAATTGTTTTTGTGCAACACTATGTTCGACAGATAGCATCGATGACTGCGGTTACAGCGATAAGCACGATTCGTCATGCTACTAGCATGGCCGTTTCCTTGGCAAAGTTATCTTTCGGCTTAGATTGCTTTGATTAGGCAGGAATTCCGCGCTGTGGCGTCATTAGATGGGAATAAATGTTTGGAATGCGAAGCATGTAATCTTTAGTAGGATTTTATTAGGCTTACTCTTTCGATTCATTTGGTGAAGCAGGAAAGTCAATTTGTTGTTATCTTGACACAGATTTACAAACAGGTCGCGTAGGTATTGAATTGTTTTGACGTTTGAATCAAAATATATATAAATCGTTTCTATAGAAAATGGAGGCATATAATCAAACTATGGGATTATTAATATAAAAATTCACCATGTTTGTGTTTGGTGTTTGACACATGCCACTTACCTTCTCGACAAATTCAATTATTCATCATCAGTAATGCTAAGATGAGAACTAACTTGTTATGCAACTCTTCCGACTTCACTCTACTTAAACCATTTTATTGAATTCGTTGTACAAAACTTTGGGTTAATAATATTTAAATTATTTTTTCACCAAAAACCCTTTTACAATAGTTGTCTTGGCCATGATGACCTTTACGTTACGCGAACGATTGACTTGTTGTTGTTAGTCATCACACGGAAATTTGTTTCATCTAAATCGCACTTAAATTTCGATTTATTCCTTCGTCAATGTTAAAGTAAACAAATCAACCGCGACGCGACTAAAGCACGCTGCCTTGTCATAAAACCATAAAGCACACAAATAAAAAAAATGCAAATAATATTCTCGCCAACTTGGATCTGGTTTGGTAGACGGCACGATTAGTGGGAATGACAGGGAGTCTGATTGGAGACTGAGTAGGGGAAAGTGGTGTCTTCGTTGCACCGAACATTCGACAAGAGGAGTTTTGATTAAACTAAAATAATGATTCAAGAATTATTCGTTTCGACTTCGTCTCCTTAGTACCTGGCAGATTAACCAAATTGACGCTAGTGTAACATTTTTGAGTTGATGAAATGGAACGCAAAATTCACGACTAATTACAGTTGGACTTTCTTTCTTTTTACACATTAAATTGTTTTAAGCCAATTTTCTCTGTAGGGAGAAAACATAGGATATAGCTAAGCATTGGCTTCCCGGGCAAAGTCTGATATCAAATGGAAACTAAACTTTATGTTGTGGTGTTCAGGTAATGGTAACAATATCTGTAAGTATTCTACTTGCTGTTTAACCAAAGAAAAATAAATCTGAAATTATGATGTTTGTTTCCTGAAATTTAAATTTTCTACTTTGCTCGTGCTGGCCAGCTGAAAACATGGTTCGCTTTCAATATGTCTCATCAGCAAACAGAACTTCTCTCGTGGGACTGGTGCCTCAGTCATGTGGCAGATTCTGAGGAGACGTAGTCGAAACGCACAAACTTCTTGACTTTTTATAGTTGAAGGCAGTCTAAATTGATTTGTAAACACTCCCCTCACTGATCAGCGCCCTCTTTAAACCCCCCTTTAGATCAACTGTCATTACACCTCCCTCAGATCACCACCTCATTCATCCTTTATACCCCCCCCCCCCCCCCCCCAACCCCATCCTCTGTATACCACCACTATATCACAAGGCATACCAAATTAAGCTGGGGAGTGGTTTGTTCGTGGTTTTTTTTGACAAAATTATCTATCAGAAAGAAAATATTGCACTAATGCTGATTTGGCCAATTCAGTAAGATATTTTTTGTTTCAAGTGTTTCACCGACGACACGACATTGTGTGTAGGTGCAAAGTGTACTAAGAATGTAATACAGTAATGTTTCGATTATATTACTCCTAGTTATATATAGGGATAGATGTATACATATATAAAACAATATTTAAGGACATGCATATATAAATGACTAAATATATACATACTGACTTACATATGGATACGCAGATACGTACATATACATATGTATATACACAGCAAATGCACATGTATGGATATATACATAGATACATATAGATATATACATATATGGAGATATATACGTGATCTTCGAATGCCCCAGATTCGAAGAAGTCCGAAGGGGTATGCCTGATATAACAGTGGATAATATCGTCGAAGAGATGTGCCGCGACGAGCATATCTGGGACGCTGTCAACAGAGTTGTTACGAGTATACTCTCCTGCAAAGGAAGTGGCGAAGGGACCAACAAAGTAACGACATTGGTTAGAATGCCGCAGTAGAACCACAAATAGGGTTTCGGGAGAAATTCCGCCGCCGGGAAACTCACCGACGGTGTAGACTGGGTCCACCGCCGGGGACCAGTTGAGTAGTATGCAATGTAGCACCGGGCTCGGGTCGTCGGGGCGCCAGCGAACCGTACGTCAGGTTCCACCGGCATCGCCGGACCGACCTCGACACTCTACCGGGTAGCTCGTGAGTAGGCTAGATACACCGTCGGGGATTAGACCGAGTAGACCGCGTCGAATAGCCAGAAGTGGGTCGTTGGGGCGCCAGTGAACCGGAAGCTACGCTCTACCAGGAATCGCTGGATGGACCTCAGCATCTGCTGGCTGGCCGTTGAGTAGGCTAGGTCCACCGCCGGGGACTAGACCGAGTAGACGAGGCGGGGAGCTTACTGGCTCACAGAAACGTACATCGGTATCGGGAGCGGTCTGCCGCCGGGGAATTCACGACAGAATCGTGACGAAAAGGGGAGCTAATGGCTCACAAAACAAACACCGGTAACGAAAGAAATTCCGTTGTCGGGGAACTCTCAATTCGAGTAGGATAGGCGGTAAAGCTGGAAGATTTTAGTAGAGCTAAATGGCTCAAGAAAGCGGGTGTCGGTGTTGGGGGAAATTCTTCAGTCGGAGAACCATAGGTCGGAGTAGGATGAGTTCACCGTTGAGCACTATCCAAGCGGATCGTGATAAGGCCGGGAGCTGAATGACTCACGGAAACATGAGCTGAATGGCTCAGGGAATCAGCACCTAAACGGCTCACCACAGGGACGAGAAATAAACGGCGACGTAATGGATGGAGACAAGAAGCAGGAGAGGAACCGAGAGTTAAATCAAAGCTCATAGCTCGTGCCACTCCATGAACCAAGCGAGGCTCCGAGATAGAGCAGCAGAAAGAGGTGCGACGAAAGCGCAACGAACCCCCCCCCCCACGAAGTAATACGATGATGTAGTTCCGTGGGGAAGAAGGACGTAAAAAGTAAGAAATGTTTTTAGTGGTTAGGCACGAACATGAGTCGTGAGTCCCACACTGTGCCAATACACTACAGGCTTTTGAAGCTTTTTTAACCTTACTTTAAAAAATAAATATATGGATATATAAGCATGATATAATCGAAACATTACTGTAGATATTTCCACAATTATATTCAACATAACCAGCCATGGAGTCATAGTTTGGAGAAATGAGAGAGGCACAATTGCACCATTTAGTGGATAAAAGCAGGTTTTTCTGTAACTCGTCACAGTACACGAAAAAACTGTCTCTCGCTTCTCAGATTGTTTCCGAAGTTCTTTAGTGTCCTCAAGCATATAACAATCATTAAACTTATTATTCGGGAGATAATCAATATAGAAACGGCAACAATCGTAAATTCGTTGGGTGAATAATAAAATGACTCATTCTTTCTTTCATGAGCTGTTCTTTAAGGCATAATTTTCCTTCTTGAGCAACTGCACCATGCATGTGTGTAGGAACTAATGTAAGGTTATGTAAGTTGAGTTTAATTTTAAACAAGAGTGTTGAGCCAATTTCAGTCATGTGCAATTTATCTGTTGTACTAAAAAAGAGAAATGTTATAATATTATATGATAACCAAGCCATCGGCGACAAAGTTCCACAGAAGTGGTGACAGCACACCACCTTGGAGACATCCGCAGACATCCAGTTTCCTTATCTTTACTTGTTTTAACGATGTAGGCGATCGATGTTCCACTGATTTGAGAAGGAAGGAAGTCAGATTGACGTGTCTGAGGCTCTTTGCTCCTTGCATGATCGCATATTGCGTTACTGTTCCAGAGCCTAAGAACTAAGAAGAGAGATTACTAAGAAGGTATGCACAAGAAAGTGCTTGTGTCAGAAGCACATATGAATAGCTGGCGTCCAAAAGGGGCTAACCCACATTTTTTTTTCAAAATTGACATTTTGCATTTTTAAATAATTTTTAGTAATCCACGGATCTATTTTTACCATGTTTTTGTTAACCATTTTTGTTAACGACCTATTGAGTCAATTTGTCAACAGTTTTGTCGGCATTTAATTAGCAAGGGACTGGAAGGTGAAGTATATTTTTCAATATTTAGAGCCATAGTACTCAAGGGAGAGCAAGGTGTTGAAAGGAGAAAGTTTAGAAAAGCGTGGAAGGATCATATATGCAAGCTTAGAGCTCACCGGCAAGTTTTCTAAACTTTCTCCCTTCAACACCTTGCTCTCCCTTGAGTACTATGGCTCTAAATATTGAAAAACTATACTTCACCTTCCAGTCCCTTGCTAATTAAATGCCGAAAAAACTGTTGACCAATCCACGGATACTGTCATTTGAGAAATTTGAAAATAATTTTTAGATTTTTTGCTACTAGCTGGAAAAATTGACCATAGCGGTAACTCCAGTACTAGCTGGCGTCCAAAAGGGGCTAACCACACATTGTTCCTTATGGAAATTCGAGTTTTCTCGTTCGTTTTCGGAGGTTTTAAGAAAAAGTAGTCAATTGATTCGCCACCAGTAAACGTGATGTTGTAGCTCACATATGCTAGAATATAAGAATGTATGTGAATTGATGAAAAGTGAACTTCGGCTTGCGTGAATGCCTGAAAATATCGGCTACTTTTCCGTTTCGGTTGCATTACGCTGGTGGCAGTTGTTTTGACCACTTTTTTCGTTAACTCGCCGTGCAAGTAGTTCGGAATCAGGCGATTCATGAGCAAAATTTCGCTGTGGAGCTCCTCTTGATTTAATAACAATTTTAATAACTGAAGGGCAAATGTCAAAAAAGAGGCATCTTTCTACACTCAGGCAAATGAAGGATTTTCATTTTTTTTGAAGATGCAAACAAATGGAATAAACGGATGAAAAAGAAACAAATAAAACGATAGAGAAAATTCAAGAATTGAAAAACATGACGAGATGAAACGAATCGAAAAAATGAGACAAATATATAAAAATATGACACGAATTTTAAAAAAGCCGCAATTAAGGTTAAAATGGAAAATGAAAAAATATGGGGCAAAATTTACAAAACGAAATGTAAAATAAGAATAAATGGAGAAAATTGAAAGAATAAAAAAACTAGATGAAATGGAAAAAGGAACAATAAAAATCCAAGAAATTTATGTATGAAACAATAGAACAAGAGCAAAAAATTTTAATCAATAGAGATTCAAGATTATACGAATAAATTGATAGAGTTAGTTAAAGATGCAAAACAAACTTTCGGGTTTTCCTATTTAAATAATATTTTTAAGAGAACACAAAAAACTACTATGGATCATTTTCTTCGTGCATTTCCATGATTTGTGGAGTTATTTAGAATTCGTTGCTCGAGATCCATTTGACCAATTGAGCACTCTACACGAAAGTTGCTGAGTTTTGACAAATTATTGAAAAAAATAAAAATAACGATTTAACTAAACACTTAATTTTTTTTGATCGTCGTTCAAAATCCACGAGATAATTATAGTATAGTATGAAATAGAATGCTGACTGGCTAGAGGGCCTCATTTGTCCCTTATACAAAAAGGGACACAGACTGGAGTGCGCCAATTATCGAGGAATATCGTACCTCAATTCGGCGTACAAAATTATGTCACGTATTCTGTTCAACAGATTGAGGCCACTGGAGGAGTCTTTCGTCGGCGAATACCAAGGTGGTTTTCGTGAAGGCCGATCAACAACGGATCAAATGTTTACCCTGCGACAGATCCTAGATAAATTCCGGGAATGCAACTTGCAGACACACCATCTGTTTATTGATTTCATAGCGGCGTACGATTCAGTGAAAAGAAACGAGTTATGGCAGATAACAGTAGAACATGGTTTTCCGACGAAATTGATTAGGTTGATTCGTGCAACGCTGGATGGATCGAAATCAAGTGTTCGGGTTGCGGATGAGATTTCGACGTCCTTTGTAACCTTAGACGGATTGAAGCAGGGTGATGCGCTGTCAAACTTACTGTTCAACATTGCTCTTGAAAGTGCCATCAGGAGAGCAGGCGTGCAAAGGTACGGTACTATCGTCACTCGGTCGCATATGCTCCTAGGATTGGATATTGATATCATTGGAATCGACCGCCAAGCCGTGGAAGAGGCAGTCGAGCCTTTTAAAAGGGAGACAGCAAGAATCAACACCAGCAAGACGAGGTACATGATAGCTGGAAGAATACGTGAGTCCAATAGTGATGTTGGTAGTGAAGTGATGTTAGGTGGTGATAAATTTGAAGTAGTGGAAGAATTTGTGTACCTTGGAACTCTTGCGATAATGATGTTATCCGCGAGGTGAAAATGCGTCTTGCAGCTGCAAATAGGGTTTTTTCGGACTTCGTAGCCAGCTGAAGTCCCGTAGTTTGCAGACGAAGACAAAATTCACGACATTGATAGTTCCGGTTGCCTTGTACGGCCATGAAACGTGGACGTTAAAGGACGTTGATCGTAGAGCGTTGGGTGTCTTCGAACGTAAGGTGCTGCGAACAATACTCGGCGGTAAAGAAGAAAATGGCATCTGGCGACGTAGCATGAATCACGAGTTATACCAAGTATATAAAGGAGTGGATATTGTCAAGCTAATAAAAAACGGCAGGCTGCGGTGAGCTGGTCATGTGGCACGAATGACGGAAGAACAACAGCCGAAGATAATTTTCAGTAGAGAACCAGGAAAAGGCCGACGACTCCGTGGCAGTTCGCGTACACGATGGCTGTTTGCAGTGGAAGAGGACCTAAAAGCACTCATTGTTCAGGGTGACTGGAAGAGATTGGCACAGGGCCGGGTCCAGTGGAGGAGAATTATTCACTCAGCGTAGATTCAACGAAGCGAATTGTTGCCCATCAAGTATCAAGTAAGTATGAAATAGAAAATAAATATCAGTCTTTTAATACACAATTTACATAAACACTGCACGTTAAAATTGATTTTTCAGTTCTGAAAGTTTTTTTGATTAATCTGTCGTGCAGTATAAGCTTTATGATATGATTCACGATCGTTAATAAAAAAAGAAAAAGATGCACCATGATGGGGATCCATCCAGTAGCTTTGTGTGCAAGCTGTCGTCAATATGCCGGGTAAATAAACACCTTGACAGGCAATTAGTGAGGACAAAAACTAGCTCATTCAATGAGTTTCAACGTCGTAAAAAGCTTGGTGTGGAAGTTTACCGTGACTTAACTTTTTGTCGGTTCCGACAGCATGAAGAACAAGTTACTTTACACTCGTCCGGACATACCGTAGACTCAAGTGATTCGCATTTCTAATGCCAAAAGACCCTGACTCCTGCGGTAGCAGACAAAGGGTTAAATCGCAGGTAAACTCTAAGCTTGCTCATATGACCCTTTCCACGCTTTTCTAAAACTTTCTTCATTCAACTCCTTGTTCTCCCTTGAGTACTAAAGCTCTTAATAATGAAAAATATACTTCATTTTTCAGTCCCTTGCTGAAATCGTTAAAACATAAAAAAAGAAAAATTGACTCACTCTCAGTCGTTAATAAAAGAGAAAAAAATTACGATTACCGTTATGATAGAAATTAAACCATATTTGGAATTTCCGTTTTTGTCACGGCGAACCTTTGACCAGCTCAGCTTGCTCTTATCAGTTGTAACAACTTGATTTTAGCATCGTCCATAAAACCACTTACGACGTCGTCATAATTTTTTCACTCGAAAATACGTACTTTTAGATAAAATCATTTTTATCTCTTGTACAAAATTCCTACGAAATCAAAAAACTCATAATATTTCACCAAATCATATATTTGTTTTTTTTTGTATTTGACACGGCTCAATGCGTTAGCGCAACTGAGCCGTGGATCTTCCGTGTTTTTACAATATGTATAAATAGAAAAACTATCGCTACAGTCTGTTCGTCGGGTCTTGTTGACGCATCTTACTGCTGCGTGTTGACATCCTTTTCCTTGGTGGTGAAATATAAGGTGCATGTTGCATGTTAATAACAAAAAAATAACTTTGGATGTCGGAATATATGGTATGAACTATAATATTTCACATGTTTACTAATTTCGCATAATAGTTTATTTTTCATGCTTCATAATAGAAATAATTTATTGAAACGCTAGTCTATTTTATCCCACATTATTCCAAGAATCCCATTAGATCCCCCTATGATTTATATATGTATCAATAGGGTATTTCTTGCTGAACAACAAAAAAAATTTAGCTGCAACTACCTGCTACTCTACAAACCATAGCCCCTTAAAGTTAGCCCAAAAATACAAAAAAGTCATGCATCCTAAAAACGAAGAGATAACGAGTTGGTCTATTCCGCATAAAGATGTGGTTTGAAAGCATCTACAACTTTCTAGAACATCGAAAAACTATAAAAAATCAAATAAAAAAGTTACAATAAAAAAATCCTTTTTATATTTATATTTATATTTATATTTATATTTATATTTATATTTATATTTATATTTATATTTATATTTATATTTATATTTATATTTATATTTATATTTATATTTATATTTATATTTATATTTATATTTATATTTATATTTATATTTATATTTATATTTATATTTATATTTATATTTATATTTATATTTATATTTATATTTATATTTAACAATTTACGTCCATCCGACAATGAGTCTTAATGAACTAAATTGCAAATAATTAACCTAAAGTGATAACAAACGATTTCTAAACTGTGCAGAACTAATGACGAAGTCGAAGTTGTCGGTAAAATCGTTGAAGCGACGGACCATTGCTAGTATCGGGCTGTTGGCAGCGTAGTTAGTGTTACGCATTTCAGTCTGCAGCAGTGTTCGAGGACGAAGGACACGGGTTGGTGCGTAGAGGTTAATTTGTGATAGGAGATCGGGAACATCATATTCGGCGAGAAGAAGATTAGATACGAAGGTAGCTTGCGACGCGTGTCTACGATCTTCTAAAGTGTGCAGTCCTAGTAATCGACAACGGTCTTCGTATGGCGGCAAGTTCAGCTGATCATTCCAAGGCAATTGACGTAACGCATATCTTATGAATCTGCGCTTGACGGCTTCAATTCTTTGGCTCCAAGTTGTATGGTAGGGGCACCAGACGACGTTTGCGAATTCCAACTGTGAGCGCACCAGCGAACAATACAATGCTTTGAAGCACAAAGGGTCCCGGAATTGGTTGGATATTTTGAACATAAAACCTAGTAGACGATTAGCTTTGTCAATGATCGCTGAGAAGTGATGGGTGTACGTTAGCCTTTCATCAAGGATGACGCCCAAATCTTTTACATGATCAACGCGTTGCAGCTGAGTTCCAGCGATGTTGTAGTTGAAAGTAAACATGTTCCTCGTTCGATGAAAGCTGATAACAAAGCATTTAGCAACACTAAGAACCATCATGTTTCTTTTACACCAACTATAAAAGGTATCAACGAGATACTATAGCTCACGGCAATCGGCTTCTTTCCTTATAATTAGAAATATTTTCAAGTCATCGGCAAAGAACAGTTTTCCTCCACGCATTAAGACGAAAGCCACATCATTCACGAACAGTGAAAACAGTAGCGGACCAAGTGTGCTACCTTGAGGAACTCCAGAATAGTTGGAAAAGGACTCAGATTCATTGTCACCAATTTGAACAACGACTTTACGGCGAACAAGGTATGATAGAAGCCAACGGCAGAATCGGGCAGTGCATCCAAGTTTATCAAGCTTCGTTATCAGTATCTCATGGTTAACAGTGTCGAAAGCAGCCTTAAGATCTGTGTAGATCGTGTCCACCTGCAGTTGTTTGGACATTTGTTCCGTACAAAAGGATGTGAAGGAGACCAGGTTCGCCTCCACCGATCGACCGGGAAAGAATCCGTGCTGACAAGTGCTTATGTAATGTTTACTAGCAGAGAACAGCACCTCGTTGATAAGTGATTCGAAAATTTTTGACTCGACTCTCAGCGAAGTGATTCCTCGGTAGTTCTCGATGTTGCCTTTGTCACCTTTCTTGTGTACCGGAAACATGACTGAACACTTCCAATCATCGGGGAATTTTTGCTGCTGAAATGACACATTGAAAAGGTGCGTCAGTGGAATCGCTAAAATATCCGAACATTTTTTCAGAACAGCTGAAGGCATTGCACTTAGTCCTGGAGCATACGACGATTTGGTTTTTTGTATTGCAGAGAGAACCGATTTTTCTGAAATGGTGAATACATCGATATCCACCGCACCAACGGGAACATCACGGGACGCGTTTTCCAGCTCGATGGCAGTTGGCGCATCAGTAGTGAAGACACTCGAGAAGTAACTGGCAAAGTGGGAACACTTTGTCGTCGTCATAGTCGCTACTTCGCCATTGTAAACCATCCTAGACGGAAGACCCGTTTCCTTCCTCTTCGTATTAACAAAAGTCCAACAAAAATTTTGTTGGATGCGGTTCACATATCCTTTGTACAGCAATTTATTATAACAGCAGTACTCATTACTGGCTATTGCGAAAAAGCGCTTGAGAATAGGGCATCGTCGATTTGTGTTCGCACGTAGAGCTTTGGCATGGATGCGTTTCAGATTCCGAAGCATTGCGTTCGACCAGGGAGGCTTCCTGGGAGGTTGATAATTTGGAACAGATTTTTCAACACAGTCAAGGAGTAACCGATTATAGAGATCAACTGCAATATCTACATCCACTTGATCAAGTAGTACACTCCAGTCAATCAGCAACAGTGAGCGTCGTAGAGCTACTAGATCAGTTTTGCGAAAATTACGACGATTCACAGCTAAAGCTTCTTCATATAGTGGTGAACTAATGGTGGAAATGGATATTTCTAAAACGGGATGATAGTTATCCAAAGGAACGATCGCACTGGAAGCTTCACTCACAGAACACTCAGGCAAAGCATTCTCATTGACGAAGACAAGGTCAAGAAAACGATATTGATGGTTGGAAACCGTGCTTACTTGACTTAGTCCGTGAAAAGCCATCCACTCCAGAAGTAAGCGGTTGGCAGGATTTGTTGTCGAGGATAACAGGTTAGGGTAAGCGTACCCACGTCCAGAAGAAACCCACTTGAATCCTGGTTGGTTGAAATCGCCAAGGACTATCATCACATCGTTTGTATCTGCCTGAGAAGAAGCGCGCTCTATGGAGTCTAGGTGGAACTGCGTAATAAAACAATCAAGTCGTTTTTCTGGAGGAATGTAAACAGCTCCAATAAAGTAGTTCTTCGTTTGCATAGTAATCTTCGTCCAAACTGCTTCAATGCTTGATGAACTATTCACACCAAACTCACAGGAGGCAAGTGCGGAAGATACAGCGATTAAAACTCCCCCGCCGCGACCATGGATACTGTTACGAGCACCTCGATGCGCACGATAAACCGCGTAAGAATCTCCGAAAAGCTGCATCGATGTAATACGATCATTAAGCCAACTTTCCGTTAGAACGAAAATATCGTAGTCGCCGTCAAGAGCAGCCAAGTACAAGTCCTCGATTTTCGTCCTGAGCCCTCTGACGTTTTGGTAATACAACCGCAAACCATCCACGCCATGTGCAAAGCTTCCCGACAAATTGCAAGAACGTGATGTACCCGATGGCAAACTGGAAACCAGAAGGTTTTCAGGAAGCGGATCGTCATTTAATGCAAAATACTCGCCTGAGAAGGGAGTTGGGAAGACCCCCACGAGCTCCGAACGCAGGGCCGGGGGTATTCCGACCTGTACTTCAATTTCACCCAATAACTTTTTTCGCTTAACGAATAGCCATTTAGCTACTTCAACAAAGTTTCATAAAATCATTTCGTCTACAAACTTTCCATACATGACTATCAATTTTAGCAACAACTTGCAAATATATTTTTTTCATCTGCGTATATACCCCCTTAAATCAAAATTTTCCAGCATTATGTTAAACTACTTAAAAAATAAAGAAACCTTTCCGAAGACAGCAAAGTGCCATAGTCAATAGTTTCGTCACAAATATCAATGTCCGGCTTTTTTTGATTCCGTCCCACTGTGCGCCGGAGTAGGCTAGAACTACCGCCGGGCATTGGCCGAGCAGACTGCCGCAGAGCACCCGGTATGTGCCGGCAGGGTGCCAACGATTCATACGCCACACTACAACCGGAATCACCGGACCGACCACGGTACCCTACCGGTAGGCCACGAGAGAAATATAGTGAAAACTGAAGAAGAATCGGTCCCGGGAAAATATCTTCCGCCGGGAACTCTCCAGATTCACCGCCGGGGACTAAACTGATTAAATCGCGCCGAGACACCACTAGTTGCGGGTCGTCGAGGCACCAGCGAACCGAACTCCTTGCACCACCGGAATGAATCCTTAAATACAAAGAAATACATTAGTATAGGAGTAAAGGGCGAACACGAAATTATTGCGACACATTCAACAGGGCATAACTTTTTTACCATTGGGTAAAAATCAACCAAATTTTGCATACTTTTCATTGATGTGTATTGTTTACATGCTGTCAAACTCGAAGTCGTGTTTTTCGATTCAACGAAAATGGAGGTGAACCAACGCCAGTCGAGAGAACAAATTCTTTCCAAACACCTGGAATTTCCTGACCTGTCGCACCGGCAGTTGGGAAAAATGTTGAACATTCACCATTCAACCGTCTCCAGAGTGTTGAAGCGATTCCAGGAGCGGTTGACGTTGGACAACGGCAAAGGAGCTGGAAGAAAACCGGGACCGGAGAACAAAAATACGGAGGGAAAGGTGAAGCGGATGATTAAAGCAAATCCCAACGTCTCAAGCCGTGATTTGGCTAAATAGATCGGCCTGTCGCAGAGCTACGTCCAGAATGCAAAGAAGAGAGCTGGACTACATACATACAAGGTACAGAACTTCCCAAACCGCGATGAGCGACAACAATCGACGGCTAAAACTCGGGCACGGAAGCTCTACGAGAAGATGCTGACAAAATATGGCTGCTGTGTGATGGACGACGAAACGTATATAAAAGCCGATTTTAAGCAAATTCCGAGGTTGGAGGTTTTCATTGGCAAGAGCAAGTTCTATGTGGACGACAAATTTAAGAAGAAGAAAATGTCGAAGTTCGCCTCCAAATATCTCATTTGGCAGGCCATCATGCCACTATTCTAAAAGTGTCCTGGAGTGGTATGAGGCCAATTTTGTCCATTTTGTTCCAAATGACATGAATCCGCCAAACTGTCCGGAGCTGCGCCCGGTGGAGCAGTACTGGGCAATGATGAAGCGGGAACTTCGGAAGAGCAAGAAGACAGTCAAAGACGAGAAGGACATGTTAAGAAAATGGAAAAAAACTGAGAAACGGGTACCGGCTGACACTGTAAAGACTTTGATGGAGGGCATCAAGCGAAAATGCGTTCAATTTTACACTCAAGGCTCCATCGATTAACTTTTCTTTTGATTTTTTAAGTAAATATATGTATAAAACTACCCTAAAATTTTGGTTTGATTTTAAACATTATAAGAAAATTGGCATGACATTTTCGGTGTCGCAATAATTTCGTGTTCGCCCTTTATTCCTCGTACCTTAATGATTAGTTGGATAAATAATAATTTTTTCCTGCAACGTTCCCGTTTTTTCTCCAAAAATTAATATTTTGAACACTAAAAATTGTATTGAACAAATCTTATCCACAAAATAAAAATTTATGTACAGAAAATGAGTCGTTAAGGTACAAGATTGATGTATTACGAGTAATTGATAAAAATGAAGAAGATCGGTTAAGTCGTTTTTTAACAATCATGATCACTGAAAAGTCATTTTTAGTAAAACAACGTTTCGAGATAATTGTGCTTTAAATTTCAAGTTACACTGCGATCGATTGATGTGCTTTAACTTTCGATTTGTTGCTCGGATCTCTATGAAAATTCGAGAAAAAATTCTCAAGGAACTGTACCCTCAGAGCAATTTTTTTTTTTCGATTTTTGAAAAATAAAAAGGTAACCCCTTAATTAGCACGGGAGTGGAAGGTGTGAAATAATTTTCAATATTAAGATCCATTGTACTCAAGGAAGAGCAAGTAGTGGAAGAAAGAAAGTTAAGAAAAGCATGGAATAGGATCATATGAGCAGGCTTAGAGTTTCCCGGCGACTTAACCTTTTGTCTTCTTCACGCGGGAGTCACGATATTTTGGCATTAATTGCGAATCAGCTGAGTCTGTGGCATGTCTGTACAAGCGTAGAGTCACTTAGTGACTTATTCTATCGGAACCGAAAAAAACACCCAACTTTCAGAAAGACTAAAATTATGAATATTTTTGCGACATTCCAAATTGATATGTTTGGAAAGGTTTTGGAATTTTTTGAATTCTGTAATATTCATTGTTGTAATAACAACGGCAACATTCAAAAGGATTTCTTGTATTTGTGAACATATTTTTTGGATTTTTATAACCTCCGAAGCAAAATCCTCGTTATATGAGCCTACCGAGCAAACCAAACCAAACCATAATATGTTCATTGTCCTAGTTCACCGCCACTGTATGGTACTTTGAAGGTGTTTGAAATAGGATTTACTCCTGAAATCACCATCCATGGTCCAGTAGTTCCCATGCAAAAACCCTATTTTGGTGCGTTTATGGGTTATTGAGACCATTGGTGGTTGTGAAATCTGTCATCTTCAATATTTATGATCCTAAGGGGGCCACAGGAAGTATCTCGGGCTGGCATATCGGTGATGTGACATTTCTTTCATATAGATACTCCATATCCAGCCATTTTCCAATCGCGTCGAACTGAGTCGAATGAACTATGAGATTCGACAGCTCCGTACCTCATTTGCAGGAGGTTATAAAACTTTTCTCAATGAGGAAAACAAAAAATACTCGGACCTTCAATGTGCTAGAATACCGCTTTTTCTTCGATTGAAATATACATTTTTAGAGCAATTGTATCATTTTTTATATGTGGATGGCCAAACACCTTACCTTTGCAATATAATAGCAAAAAGTTATTCAAAATTATTTACAATGCTGCACTAACAATAATCGGACAACTGCGTTCGCCGCTACAACAGTCTCCCCTATCGGTGCAGATCTGACTGGGCTGCGCGTAGTCATTAGTGATTATTCACGCTAAAAATAGAAGCTTATACATGGCTCTGTTTAATATGCCTGGATCCCGCGGGGATGTGAATGGTGTTCCCTGCCATTTCGTCTAAGCCTACTATCGCTGTTATTGGCCTTACTATGTAGCATGCCTGCAATGATTCCATTAGCTACTGTGACTACTCTGCTCTGGGTGATTAATATTAGGGCACGGCTTGCTTAGAATAGATCTTACATCTAATGTTAGCACAGCTTAGCAATGTTAAGGGAGGGTCTCCCCGATGAATGACGAATCGTTTTCCTGGAATGACTGCTTGTCGTGGGTGGAGTAGGTTGCAATCCTGATGACTGATACAACCAATCAATAGCATGCAATGCGCAAACATAGGTTAAATCAGGTCCGTGTCGTCCTTGACTTAAAAACAATTTCAAGTGCTTGGTACACCTCCTCTGCAATCGGAGTCTTGGCAGAAAAGGTGCCAACTTGGGAGATAAACATCAGAATTCATAAATGTTCGCACCTAGTCGTGAACTCGCGCGCTCTTCATCGGTCGGATGAGTTCAGCAAAGGTCTCTGCCAAAATGCAGCGGCACTATTATTTATCGTACAGGCAGGTTACCTATGGTTCAAGACGCAGAAATCAATTAAACGAGACCTCACTTGAATTGGAACCCAGGTGGTCGCAGTGGTTTCGGTGAGGTGTGGAATATCGAAGCCACCTTCGATTACCTTTCAGTGTATTATGATAAATGTTGTCATTGACACCGAGAAGCACACTTTTTCACTTCACCTCTCGCGTTTCATACATTTTACAGATTTTGTATGCTATTTGGAGTTTGATTTTCGTTGAATATTTATGAATGTGTTCTGTCCACACGGCGCGAACGGTGCGAATTATCATAATTCCGTGTGCCTTTCAATTATTATACCGACCGGTGGTAGGTTCTTACGGTGGTCGCGTGTTGTTGAAATAGCTATTTTACTATTTATGATGTCTATATTGCTTGCTTTGGGAGTCACACTCTCGATTAAGAACTCCTAACATGATCGGGATAAGCGTGAAATTTCAATTAGGATAATCATAAAAAGTTATTTTTCTATTCAAATATCACACATGATGACGAATAGTTTTTATACTTTTCATAAACTATCTTTGTTTCTAGAAAAATTATAATGACCTGTATCGAAGGCTAGACACGACATTGAATATCTGTCTCCCCTACGAATGCTCAGTAACGCAATTTGGCAGGACAATTTACCAAAATCTTTCCATATCAATTATGGGTTGGGCATGTTAAATGCGTACAAAACCTGAAAATAACTCGTTACTACTCAAAATTCAATATTTCAAAATGCGATGATATGTAAATGTAACCAGCATTGCATCGCTGTAGCATGCCTTGAACCACGGCCTGCTAGATGTATGCAGGTTGCATATCAGTTCCTTCCAACAATTCTCATTCCAAGGAGCAGAACAATCACTGGAACTCCATTCGAATCGTAGCCAGCCAGTCTATCGGGAAATATTCCAAGGCTCTGCACGACCAGTAAGACGACGACGACGACGACGCTTGGTCGACTGTTACTTTTTGCTGCCTCTCCGTGTGCCAGCACTGTCCGCACACAAACCCGCGCGCCACCGTGTAACTGATGTTCGTGATGAAAGCTCTGACAGACGGTTCATGACTTTACATTCTGTGAATACTCACGTTTTTTCGTCATTCACCGCTGGAATCTTGGACCGGAATTCCACCTTTCGATAAAGAGTTGTCGTTTTTACTATATCCACAATTTGAACGCAATCTAGTTGGCGTGGATTGCATTCAAATGGCGTTTTTTTTTTCGCTCGCCATCTATAACTCCTGAAGGTAGGGTAGATGTAGGAACTGCGGGTCACACAAACCTCATCAGCACAAAGCAACCACATGTCTCCGGCAGCGAGGGCTACTTGGATTGGGCAGTAAAATTAATGGTTTTAAAAGACCCACATCCGGCGTGCGTTTTGTGGACTTGGATTCTCATGCAGGGATAACCTTGTAACCTATTTTTTCGCTGCCTTCGTCGCAATAAATTTGTGAGGAGCAAAAAATTTTATTGCTGGTTGGTTGGGAATATACGCATAGCCAACAACTGTATAGCTGGTTAAGTAGTTGTCTGTGGCGGATAGTGGACTATTGATATTTTTTAAGGCCTGGTGCTGGCTTGATGCTATTCTACAGTTTAGAACAAGGGCATTCGATCATTAGCGTCAAATTTCTATGCTTCCGATGAGACAAAAACAAATAATATGAATACTTGTTGCCATATATGGATCCTACTTGTACGCCTTGATATTACTTAATATGTTGAACTATTCAATTTTAAGTTTGAAATGGTTGTCGCTCATTGCTTTCCACTGTTAAAATTTTTTACTAGGTTTAATGAATCTTCCATATAAAAACGTAGCGTATGTAACGGTGATCGGATGCGAACTGTTTGTTTTCGCGTTTTTTTTTCTACAATAATTCAATGTTTTTAACTTTGTGTGACCAGTTTTTTAGTTCTATGTGAAGCAGGGCCGGCGGGTACCGTGGGTAGCATGGATAGTACTACCCACTCGAAAATAACAAAGAGAGAAAATACCCACTCGAAAGTTTGACACCATGAACCCGATCACCGAATGCCCTCCTTGGATACGCTGGGAACTCTTTTGTGACCAGCTTTCCAGGTAGCTGTTACCATATCAACCAAATGACAAAAGATAACTAAATTTGGCTATCTATCGTGTTTAAACATTTGTATATGAGAGGCATATAGGGAGATCGAGGATAGCTAGCACATCTCCTGATAACGGAGATTTGGCGCCAGGGCACTAGGTGCACGACCAGACAACATGTTTAATGTAGCGATAATCTTCACCGCAGAGACCGCTCTCCACGAACCCACTACATCGGAGATGCTCATCCAACGCATAATGACTGGAAATGACCCGAGATATCATCCTAATGAAGTCACGAGCCTTATCCATCCCATTGAAACAAGGTTTTTTTGTGCCTTTGGGAGTCCTAAACTTCCATTGCTCCACAAAAATTTCCAATTTTCGAGCGTCCTCTGATAAGAAATACTACAAAACTTGTTAAAGCTACGCGATCTTTCATGAATATCACCTTCTAATGCCTAACTGTTCGCTTTTTCTCATTACCATTCTAATCTAAGTTTTCGCCTTCTCATTACCCGGAATGGAGCAATGCAAAATAATTCAAACTAAGGTAATCTGATATGATTTTTCAAATAAAGAACTAAGAAGCCCCAGAAAATGCAAGAAGTGGAAGACATGGTCGTTGATGGGTAAATATAAAACTATCAGTGTTGTGGGGAGAATGTATGCAGCACAGCCTCATTTTTGATCACCCTCACCACTACTGTCATAATAATTAGCATAAAAGTTATGCATAGCTGTCATCATCTAACAAACGCTACAGTGATATGCTTAGCGCGACCATCTTTGCTATCAGATAAATTTGTGTTATCATTTCGTTTAAATAAAGTATTATCATTCCATCGCGAAACATCACTTCAATATCAATTTTTGAATAGGGCTAATAAGATTTATAAACAAACTTTTGTTTTGCTGATTTGTCTTAATTACAACCCAGAAAACGTTTAAAATTGGTTCTACCATGATTTATGTGTATTTTTTATGAAATTTAATTCGATAGCGAAATAATGTGCGAAATAAGTTTGTTTACAAAAATCTATTTAGCTTTTTTGAAGAATTAATATTGAATTTTTTTAGTGTAGATCTATGTGGAATGCTGTTGTTGCCGAAAAAAGATTCTTGGTTCCGTGTATTCCGATCAACGGTTGAGTAGAACCTAGCCACCAGATGAAACATTTTTTTTCTCGTTAATCCGTCGACAAACCGGTGCCAATAACCGCAGTTTTCAGCATTCATGAAGTTTTTCATTTGCGTTTCGAACGTTGCACATATTCGGAAAAAAAAATCGGGCGATCCGACTTTCAAAAAGTCCTTATAGGACCTTTTCGCGTACAATTCTGAGTGCTCTCTACCCACCACGAAGTTAGATACTGTTCACTGCTGTTTGCGCCGGATCTCGTTTCGTCTGACCTTTAATCGCAGTGTCGGTAATCAAGCCAGTTAAAACCTTGTATGCTTCCACCGGGGGAATCGCTTGTTTTGATTCGGTTGTTTCGGATATAGTGGACGCTTAACTGTTCCAATCAATAGGCACACTAACTGAGGTCGAGTACAATGATAAATCCAACACGCTTGGTCGTGGTGGTGAAGTAGTTATGATAATATTAAAATTGTCGCGAATATCATGCAGTAAGATAGATCGGTTATCAATGTGAAGACCAAATTCCTGTTCGTTTCCGAGACGAGGAGCCACTTACTTCGGTTTTGTCATAGCACCGATCAAAAGACACTCTCAGGTCTTTAAGCGGCAGCTTAGGAGAGGAAGTGATTTTCTTTTTTTCGGAAATTTACAGGCACATTAGAACATGTTCCCTCAATGGGATTGTCAGACTATCGCTCTTTAGTGGACAAGGGAGCGTAGAAATTAGTTGTGGTTTCTACGTTTCTACATTGGATAGCTGTATGGCCCAATTGTTCGCAATAACGGCATACCCGGCATGTCACAAAAAAGGTGAACAGGTAGACGAGCCCCGTTCAAAAGAACAATGTTTGGAAGAGTAGATCCGGCGAAAGGCTCGTCGTGAGACTGATTGAAAATAAGTTCTTATACTCCTCGATATATGCTGAACGCATCGCTTGCAAACCAGAATTTTCTTTGACTGAAGCAAAGTGTTCTGGAAGGAGCCAACCCTATATTTCGCAATTAAGACCCCTGTTGGAGACTACACCATCAATCTCTACTTCTCAGGCGGGTACGTAGACAAGATACTTCTTCCTACACGGCATTGTTTAGTTAGTTTTCGCGATATATCGATTATGTTAAATGGGTTATATTCGGTTCGAAAGTAGACCTTCCAGGAGTCTGTTGTATTAGATAAATAGCATTTATATCGAAAAGGAGATTTATCGGCATTATTTTGCCATCGGATAAATATTCAAATCGACCTCTATTGAGCCAGAGGGGCTGTCTGTTATCGGAGATACCTTCCCATTAGTCGACACTATCATGCGGGCTAAATAGAACATCGAGACCGGACTTCTTCTGTTATTACAGCTAAAGCCAAAGAGGGTATATGTCCTCCCGAAGCCTCATTCGATACTGCGCCCTCTCAAAGTAACATTTGGTTCCAGTCTACCGTCGCACGATGTACCTCCGGCTCCGAAGCTGATACTCATCTTACAACTTGCAACCCAAACTTTGATGACCCCACGACTGTTTGCTCAGATAAAGCCAAAGAGGGTATATGTCCTCCCGAAGCTATACCGGATACTGCACCTCCTCAAAGAAATTCCCGAATATACTACCAGAACGTGAGAGAGCTACGCATGAAAATCGATGAGCTTTTTGTAGCTGTATCGGACGCAAAACACGATGTCATTGTAATGACAGCAACGTGGCTGAACGACGAAATCAACTCGCTGCAGCTGTTCGGACCTAGTTATACAGTCTATCGAAACGATCGTTCATCCAATCATCGCTGGTGAAGAAAGGGGCGGTGGAGTACTAATCGCTGTTTCTAATCGGTTTGCGTCCAAACAAAAGAACTGTCACAACCACGGTCTAGAACAACTATGGGTGAAGCCATAGTACTAACACATGTGTAGGCGTAGTATATCTCCCTCCAGACTCCGCGGATAGCATAAACGTTATGCAAAAGCATATTGACTCCGCACTTGACATATCCAATTGTCTAGAACCACAAGCTTCTCATTTGTTATTTGGAGTTTATAACCAGCCTGGTCTTATATGGAAAAGCACTTCGTTCGGCTACGCTTACGCTGACCCCTCCGACTCTTGCATTTCGAGATCTAGCATAGCTCTACTGGACGACATGTCTCTACTGAACATGCAACAAATGAGTACGATAACCAACAGACGAAATCGCACGCTGGATCTTCTGTTCATAAATGAAGAATCATTCATGAACTGCCATGTGTATGAAACAGATGAGCCGCTCGTAGAAGTGGACCCACATCTCTTAGTAGAGCAGACCTGTCCTCAACAGGTTATTTTTGATGAGATGCTTGAAGATTTGAAGTTCTTAAAAACCGTTTAATTATCGCAAATTATCGAGGTATCACCTACCTCTGTGCCTGTTCCAAGCTGTTTGAAATTCTAGTAAGCAATGTGTTGTTCCGGGAAGCCAAAACGTATATATCGACAGATCAACATGTTTTTTCAGGTCGATCAACAGCCATGAATTTAGCACAGTTCACTTCACATTGCATTAAAAGTATAGAAGACGGAGCACAAGTAGATACTGTCTATACTGATCTTAAAGCGGTGTTTGATCGTGTCGATCACTCGCTTCTACTGGCTAAGATAGAGAAACTGGGAGCTTCACCTAACTTTACTAAGTGGCTTAAGTCATATCTTGTTGGCCGCACCCTATCTGTCAAACTGGGCAATAGCGAATCACATAAGTTCATAAATCTATCGGGTGTACCCCAAGGCAGCAGTCTCGGACCCTTGCTGTTCTCCTTGTTCTTCAATGACGGTTGTAATGTCCTTCCGCTAGGATGCAAACTTATCTACGCAGATGATCTTAAGCTGTTTCTCATTGTGCGATCTGAATTGGACTGCTTTGAACTACAGCGGCAACTTGATGAGTTCTATAATTGGTGTACTAGAAATCGTTTGACTCTTAGTATATCCAAATGTTCAGTAATTTCTTTCACGCGCAGGAAAAATCCAATTTCATGGAGTTACACTATCTCCGGAAAATCACTTGAGAGAGTGTCAGTTGTCAGGGACCTTGGTGTACTGCTGGATACTAAGTTGTCGTTCAGGGATCACTACTCCCACATTATTTAACAAGCCAACAGAAACCTAGGTTTTATCATTAGAGTATCCAAAGAATTTACCGACCCCTACTGCTTAAGAGCATTGTACTTATCTCTTGTTCGCTGCATTCTGGAAGCTTCAGTTATCATCTGGTGCCTTTATGCGGGTATCTGGACTAACAGGATAGAATCCATACAAGCTAGGTTTCTCCGTTTTGCACTTTAATCCATGCCATGGTGTAACCCGATGGAGTTACCGCCTTATATTGATCGCTGTCGTTTACTCGACATGCGATACCCTTGCAAAAAGACGTAATATATCCAGAGCCGTTTTCATAGGAAAAGTTCTAACTGGCGAAGTAGATGCTCCACATATTCTCTCGAAGATTAATATAAATGTGCCCCCCAGAAGTTTAAGATCATGGGATTTTTTAAGACTTGACTATCAAAGTACTGACTATGGACAGAACGAACCCATAAGGGCGATGTGTAGTTGTTTTCAATAAAGTTTATGAACATTTTGACTTCTCTCTATCATGTGATGTTTTTAGAAATAGGCTTAAACGACTGAAATAGTGCATTTTGATGTGACTTAAATATTTATTTGTATTTGTTAGATGTATAACTAAATTCAACGCAATATAATGAAATGTAATGTAAGCACACTATAATAGTAATATTCTTTTTAAAACTGTCATTCAAATAATTTTCGCTATTTTAATCTTCACTCTGCTCTTTAATTCTGCCCGAATCAGAGCTACAAGCGAACACAATAAACGACAACTAACAGTCGCTCCATCTAGTTTGCATTGTTCAAGTGGAAAATTTACTGAAAGAGAAAACGGAGTTTAGGCTTACGGAAGACGCCTTTATTCTGTTCCATCACCAACGCAATTCAGTAACGATATCCTTTCTACACGGTTGTACAAGCAGGAGGTTTCGTTTTGCAGGACAGCGCAAAACACGTGGTTGAAAACGACAGCTTCGGAATTAGAGGCTGCAGTTAACTAATTCAAAGCGTGTGCTCAGTAATTTTTTGGTACAATATCATACGGCGCGGGATTGTCCTTCCCAGAGCCTAAAATTCTCATACCTATTCAATGAAGGACGAAATTCAGAGAATTCATCTTCATCCTTTCCTTACCTCTTTTGTCGCTAAATGCATGAAAAAATAATACAATAAAGGCGATGTCCCCTGCTCTCTCAATTCTACGAAAACGAGTAGCAGCAGCAGCGACTTTTGTTTTCTTATGACAATCCGAAATTTCAATTTCGTTTTGATGCATGCTCAGTAATTTGCGATTCTCATTCATTAAATGAAATTAATGCTTGAATAGTTGAAATGAGAAATATGCACACCGATCAGGCTTCCGTCTTACAATACCATCATTAGCTCGCAAATCTACAGAATTGAGCATCGACAAATAAATATCATTACTAGTGTATTTTCGTTTCCCCAGCAGTAAGCTTAACATCGAATTTACCAATATCATTCTGAATCTCAAAGCGAAAACGAGCATGCGGAGAGAATAATGAAAACGCTCTGCTACATGCTTGCTTTGTCCTAGCCCGTTGTCTCATTTTCGATTTCGCAAAATGCCAGTGGTATGGGAAGAAGCTTCGTTCCTTCGTCAGTTTCGCCTGATTTTGGCAAATGAAAAAAAAAACATTTTCAGACTCTGTTCCTTCCAAATATCGGTCCTGTTCCAAAAACTCAACTACATTCTGGATTTCCTGCTTCTGGTTCAGCCGCAACATCGACAAATCAAGACGACAGCGCATCAACCCTGACAATTTCCGATATTTCATCGAACTCTGGTGGATCAGTGTTTAGTTCAACGGCGGTGATAGGTTTTTCAAGCTCGCACTTATTTTTAAGCATACGGTGACATTGAAGGTTAAGGAAAATTGAGAAAGGAGTCATTACGTCATTGCGTTGCTGGATTCTGGATCACAGCTCAACATGCTTCCACGTCGGCTTTGCCAGCTTTTAAATGTACCAACTCAGACTGAGAGCTCCATGGCAGCTGAATTTCTCCCTAAACCAATGCCCGCTTCCTTAAGCCATTTAGCACTCAGCTTTATCGAGATCTACTCGCTCTAGTTCCCGGCGGTGGATCTAACTTACTCATGACGTACCCGATAGGGCGTCGAAGTCGGTTCGGCGATTCTACGTGCAGAGTGGCGTCCGGTACACTGGTATCTTGACGACCCACAACTGGTGGTGCATCGACGCGGACCAATCGAGCTAGTTCCCGGCAGTAAATCTAGTCTACTCTACGGCAACCGTTAAGGTGCACTTTTTTAACTTTCAGCTCTGGTCGGCCTGTTGATCTATTTTCTATTTCTCCTGCAGTTCCACGAGTATCTGCGTGGCTACGGCTACTGACGGTATTCCACATCCTTTATTCTTTACACATCCCTTGTACGACATTTTCTGCGTGTAGAGACGGCATCTCTCTACGCCGCTTGGGTTAGGCAACTCAATTCGCTGGAGCACTGCTACTACACCAGCGCATCCGTCCTTGCAACACGTTTTCAGTTGTTATCTTGGCTATCTTCTCTTCCGCGGGCAAATCGGTACAGTATAGAGTTTGATCCGGCAGTTCTGAGTAGAGTGTGGTTTCCGATACGCTTGCACCTCAACGATCCGAAACCACTACTTCGTCATACACCACTCCTCTAGTACCCGGCGATGGACTTAGACTACACCGACGGAGACTTCCGCGATTCTTCTACTGCTCTCCAATCTCCTCCATGGGCCAACCGGTAGGGTGGCGAGGTCGATACGGCGATTCAGGTGGAATCTGGCGTACGGTTCGCTGGCGACCCGACCACCCGAACCCGGCGCTACGTCTCGTACTATTCAATCGGTCCTCGGCGGTGGATCAAGTCTACTACGATGGAGACGGAATTTCTCCCGAGCTCGATTTGTTGTTTCACTGCGGCTTTCTAGCTGGTTGATCCCTTCGTCACTTACTCTGCTCGGAGAGTATCCACGTTACTGCTCTGTTGACAGCGTCCCAGGGATGGGCGTCGTGATATTGTCGACTGTCTAGGACATTCGAAGACCACGTGTTCCAGCGTTTCTTGCACGTTCCCAAACTTCGGACGTGAACGTGGTGACGAATCATGCTCAAATCGATGCAGGTACTTTCGGAAGCATTCGTGCTCGGACCAAAACTGTCGGAGAGCCCTTCCTTCTTTCTCCGCGTTGTCTCACTCTTGCTACTAATTAGGGTCCGCTCAGACCAATCTCCTTGGATTTTGATGCTTGTATTCCTCCGCTGGCAGTATTCTATATCCTCGGTCAGAGTGATGCAGATGGTGACCATCCCAGTATGCCGCTTCAGACGAAAATGTTCTGTACGCGCTCGCAACATGAAACCCCATATCTCAGAACTGAGGATAAGATATCCGCCTGAAGAAGTCTCCTTCTGCATCTTGGGGTTTATTTGCTCAACAAAAAGAAACACAGATGTCAAGGCCCCAGCGTAAATCTCGTTCCAAAAAATTGTAACAAGAATGGAGCCCTGAGGAACATCCGCTTGACTCGCATTGACTTCTGTCCTTCGTTCGTCTCGTACAGCAGCTATCTGCTCTGGAGGTAGCTCTTCAGGATCTGGCATAAATAGGCGCTGTTAAGGACATTATACATGCGAGCCACAACATAGCTCCTACGCCACACACACCCCTCTCCCCTGCCTAACCATGTATCTGACATGAGCAAATATAAAAATACGTTTTTCAACACACTAACCTTGCTGGTGTGCCACGAAACTGCTACTTAAGGAAGCTAGAATATTTTCCTATGTAATTAATCCGAGTTTTTGACGGAATGCCATCTGTAGCTCCTATTTTGTGCGAAAATATCACCCCTCTTCACTTGGGGTTTCTTTTCGAAACACTCTTCTTCTCGTTTTCATTGCACTTTTTCAAATGCACTTTTTTCACAAACCACTGCAAAAACACTCGCGAAACTTTCATTTGTGCGTTTGAATTTTCACTTCAGATTTCAGTTTTTCCTAATGTAAACAAGCGAGTCGGTGCCTAGCAACGTGGCTTCCACATATCTTCACCTTAAATGGATTCTTCACATCTATCTGAACAACAGCGCAGTACCGTTCTCCTCTTCGTTTCTGTTTAGACGCCTTTTCAGCACTATCGAGCACTGTCCGAATTGCTTCCACTGTCGATATTCCTTTGCGAAACCCGAACTGTCCCTTAAACAGATTGTTAAATGATTCTTTCCAAGAGTTTTTCTAGTGTATCCAGCAGACATATAGACCAATACCAGGCCGGATCCCTGACTTTGGCTGCAACACCGGATTCTGTACCTTTCATATTTCGGGGAAGTTACCTTCATTCAAACACTTCTGCAGCACCGTGCTGAACATGTCCGGATAGGCCAGGATCGCAGCTTTTAGCACCACGCTTGGTATTCCAGCGGGACCGGGGGCTTTCTTAGATTTCAGGAACTTCGATGATTCTGCGAGCTTGCCGATCATCCGTGTTTGCCACTTTTTCTTCCCTGTACGGTGTCGGTGGCCAGCTATTCGGATCGTGTTTCGGGAAAATAGTCTCAACGATTATTTTCAGTTTACCCGGACACATTTCGGTTGGCGTCGACGGACCCTTTATTTTCGCCATCATGACTCGGTACGCGTCGCTCCAGGGTTTGGCATCTACTTCTAGGCACAGCACCTTGTGGCTATTCGACTTGATCGTCGTTTTAAAGCGGCCCTAGCTTTCCGAAACACTTCCTTGTGCTCCTCCCTATCTGGCCCTGATACTGCTCTCTGAACCCGCCTCCTGTCTCTAAAACAGGCGGCATGTTGCGTGCTGAGCGTCTCGTTCCACTAGTGCCGCCAGTTTATCTTTATTTTCTGTACTCATCCTTCGCAAGCGCAGCAGCAGCCTGGATCGTATGTACAATTGCATTATTGTTGCAACCTTTTGAGAGCTAGTTCTTGGTATTTACAATTGTCCCTTTGGAAGATTATTTATTTTCACTCCTTCGCTTTCATGGTCATTGCAAAGTAATGTACTATTACAATCTTCACCAGCTTATCTGGTGTCTCGGTCCAACATGAGCGCCTTCGCATGAGCGTTCTACCACTTCTTGAATGGGGAATGCCCATAACTCAGTTTCCCGTTCTATGCACCACCCCATTACCGTTAGCAGAGAAGACTTGATAGGAGCAGTGCAGTAAAATTTCATTTCATTCAATCGAAACTGAATGAACGCAGTCAATCAGTCGTCTGCGGTAGCATTCACATTCATTTAACGCATCAGTTGTTGTTAATCTGAAGCTGGGTTCATGGCACTTCACTCACCGCTGCTTTCAAATGAGTCGCAATTCATATTCAACCTCCTTCGTTTGATCCTCTCAAATGAATAGATCAGCTTTCAATTTACCCAGTGAGCACCAGTCAAATGAGATCCGGGTAAACCTAAGACAAAAAGAGACAACTGGCTTCGTATTTTTGGTTATCATGCCTTTCTTGTGCCAGATGACAGATGAGTGTATGCAGCTAGCGAGGTTGGCAGTGCAGCCAATTTCTTTGTCATATTTAGATATGTTGCTATAATACACATAATAATGACCGTTTTATTGACACACATTTCGCATTTATCTGGTACTAATCAATCCAACATTTTTATCACATACTACATGTTTCTAGCAAATTTGGACAGCATAACAGCCTATTCATCAGAATCAAATTTGCAACAAAAATATTATAGAGATGAACGTACTACCAAATAACATTTTTCATTGCAACCAGTTTCAATAAGCTGTTATTAGTAGATTCATTATATTCGTCTGAACTCTGCGAATTTAAGAAAATTTGAAAAAGAAATATGATAGCCGCAGTATGCTATCATAATTGTACGAAGCTGTCAAATTCATTGCTAAAATCAAATATGTAATTCAGCTATTTATTTGCACCTCTACCATAGTTCCCTGTGTACAATTCCGATGACATGGGGAAGAGGTAAAACATTTCCACACTGGTTCTATAGGAACACATTACGAGCACAGTCTATAGTCTACGAGAATCTTTTCTTTTTCAGAAAGAATTCGAAAAGGTTCTGCTCGATATGAATGCTATAAATAGGTCATATCGAAGGTGGGTTTATTGATTTGAGGTAACCAAAAGGCGCCATATTGGATTGATTGATTGCAAAATGTCCTCAATCATCAGTTTCCGTCATCTAGTGACCATCATTGCAAAAGCGATATAGATATATATTGATCATGGTTTTTACTGTGGTGGTTACCCGAAACCGCCATCTTTGTTTTCAAAATGGCCTAAATTCATAAATTACGGTATTTTATGATTATTTTAAATGATACCCATATTGATAGTTGTTTTCACAGTTTCTTGGTCACTATAGGCCGCAATCTTGGATTTCAAAATGGCCTAACCTCCTTTCAAATGGTATCCATGTTGCCCTCATCTCTGATTTAAAAATGACTTTAACCATCGAGCTTGAGCTTGAGCTTGACCTTGTACGACCACCCGTAGCTGCTACTCCGTTATCGATCTAGACTAGCTGAAGTTGCACAGGGAATCAGTAGTAGTGCTTGGGATTAGGGAAACATCTTTCAATGTGCAACTCCTGGTAATCCTAAAGTGTTTATTGATCAAAACCGGCGCCGGCCTGGCCCGAACGTAGATCGCAGAAGGAACGTTAGTCCGATACTTGCTTTTGCTAGAGGCCGTAAATACTACTGCGCCCTCCACAAGTATCACGGGAGAACGATATTTGGTAGTAACTAGATATCGACCCATCAACTCATGGACCGGGAACCAACGGCTTTACTTCCCTTCCGAAGGAAGATTTTACACCTCAGAAAAATCTCAGCGACCTCGGCTGGGATTGCACCCAGACTAACTGGGATGGGTGGCTGTCACGCTTACCACTTAACCAACTACGCCTTCATTTAAAATGACTAACCATCGATTTCCGTTATCTATCATCTTGGACCTTTAACGAGTTCGCCCGTTTACACCTAAGACAAGATAAGGCAACTAGTAATACGATTTCTGTATATTTCTGTATTTTGGTAGTACGTCCATCTCTATTTCAAAGTTTGTGGCAAATTTGATTCTGATGAATAGGCTGTTATGCTGACCAAATTTGCTAGAAACATGTAGTATATGATAAAAATCTTGGATTGATTAGTTCCAGATATATTTTGGCGAAATGTGAGTTAATAAAACAGTCATTATTATGTGTATTATAGCAACATATCTAAATATGACAAAGAAATTGGCTGCACTGCCAACCTCGCTAGTTGCATACAGTCATCTGTCAACAATTATTCAGCAGGGCACAAGAAAGGAAAGAAAACTCCAAGAAGAAGAGAACGAAAGGTTCGGAACATTTGTCATTTTTGAGTGAATTTGTCTTATGTTTGTTAAGCAGAAAAGCCCAATACGTCATTTGTTTTATTCTTTTCTTTTTCATATCCTCCGGATTTATCAGCTCAGCTCAGAAAAAATGCTCGTACCTGTATCCGTCTTGAGTTGCCTCGTCTTATCATAGCCTTTACCCTATATTATTTATTATCTTGGTCGGAGTTATTTTTATGTCAGTGAGTGTTCCTTCATATTCATTTGTGAGTGGTTCATTGGAATGGTTCACTTCCATTAGCTGAGACCGTGCTAATGTGAGGTTGGTGTTCAATAGAAACTGAACAGGCAAAAACGTCAAATGACTAGAACCTGTTATTCAATTGACAGTGAACTTTGAGTGACTCAAACGAAGACGACAGCTGAACTCAACTGATATAGTGGTGGTATGTTTACAGTGAAAGGCTCGAAGTTTCACTTGAAACGATTATTTTCGTTTGAAATTGATATTTTACCGCACTGGAACCGACCTTTCCGGAAGCAACCCAGCCGAAAACAGTTCCTTGCAAAATTGGTTTTTCTGGGCCCAGTTTCAGAAAACCTTCGAGCAACAGGTCATAATACAACTCCATCCCGATAAGTAAATCGATGGGTCCAGGTTCATGGAATTTCGGGTCTGCTAAGACAATATTAGATGGAATATGCCATGAGGAAGTATCGACACACCGAACTGGAAGTTCTCGTGTGATTTTCTTAAGAATATGACACTGTGCGTCTGCGAGGAAATCCGAACACCGAGATCCAATTCGAATGGTAACCGCATGGTACGATACGACGATAGAGTTGCCTACACCACCAATTTCTTGACGATTGGAGTAGCGACGCAACTGGCATTTCTGTACGAGATTTTCCGTTATTAAGTTCAACTGAGAAGCAGAATCCAAGAGCGCTCTGGCCCACTGTGCGTTCCCATATGAATTGAAGACCTTTACAATGGCTGTTTGCAGCAGTACAGTGGCAGGAACATTGCAGGAACTTCCGACGAGAGTGGTGGAAACAAGGCTAGAGGCAGTGGCTGTTGGCGTTTGGGATTCTGCTGGTGGCGAGGATCGAGAAATTGAGGGTTGGTTTGACGAGTTGGGTTGATTGTCCTTTGACGACTTCGGTGGTTGCGAACTAGAAGCGATAGGTATAGGCGATTTCGATTGGGTGAACGAGCGATCGGTCGGTGATTGGTGTAGCATTGTATGGTGCTTCTGGTTACATACTCTGCATGCACCGGATGAGCAATTTCTTAGTAGGTGGGAGGAGGAAAAACAATTGATGCAGAGGTTTAGCTTTTTTACTTGCTCGAAGCGCAGCGCCACGGAGAGTTTTTGGAACACGTCACATTTGAACGGAGAATGTGCGTATTTTGAGCAAAATGGACACGTACCGGGCGATGAGTTGGTAGCTGTATGGACTGTATTTACTTTAGACTTCTGCGACCGGACCGTTTCCGATTTCACATAATCAAACGAACGAGATTTGAACGGCGTCAACGATTGGAGCACCGTAAGATGAGTACGAAGAAATGCGATAACATCATGGTACGTGGGTACATCAGTTGATTTGTGATGGATTTCCCATTGTTTCAGAGTGGAAGGATCAAGCCTACTGCAAACCATGTGCGCCAGCAATACGCTCCAACCGTCGGTTGGTATGTTCATCTTTTCGATCATGCACAGGTTCCGCTCAAAATCGTCGACCAATTGCATCAGCGACTCATACGACTCCCTTTTCATTGAATCAATTGAGAATAGACTGTCAATATACGTTTTTACCACTAGTTTTTTATTGTCAAAACGCCTTTCTAACAGATGCCATGCAACAGTATAATTGACGGCGGTGTGCTCGATCGATTCAATTACCTTTCTGGCATCTTTTGACAAGGAAGCAACGAGATACGACAATTTATCGATTGGCGAAATCTGGGGATTCGAGTCTATGAGAGATTTAAATGTATCACGAAATGTTATCCACTCTGAAATGAATCCATCAAAGGTTGGAAGCCTAACTTCTGGTAGTTTTATACGAGAGAGCGAATGATCTGGGGCGTTAACGCAATCTCTAGAAGGGGATGGCAGCATCATCTGTACTTTCGCTTCAGACTTACACAGTATATTGGTGAGAAAACTGTAAACCATAACATTATCTTGTTCAAACGCTCGCCGAATCGCCCTATTAGCTTCCTCTGAAATCTTGCTCCCCTTTTCATCTGTCTTTGATTCACCGGTCTCATCCAGTGCCGATTCAATTTGCAACCGATTAGACTGAAAATCGTGGTATAAATTTGCAATTCGTTGCTTCCATCCCTCGAGTTGTCCACTGTCCCGTTCGGCATCGAAATTTACTACAAAGCTTTTCAGATTGGTCATGGTGTCTAAGTAGAACCGCTCTTGGGGGGTAAGCGTGCGCAAGTTTGACGTCATTTCCACAAACTTATTATCCGATGAGAAAGCCTACCTCACCTACGCTCAATATAAACCACACCAATCGATTTAAACCCAGAGTGCCACGCTGCCGAATAATGCTCATGGGATGAAAGCAAGCGAAACGATATCGAAACAATAAATTAATCAACGCTTAGATCACCCTATTTCCTCAAAATATCTCTTGCATGCGGTACTTACATTCAGCTTCTAAAGTACTCACGCCGGCGTAGCGTCACCTCGGTACTTTTGTTCGACGTCCTTTTGTTCGGTGCCACAATGCAGACCCCCATTCGTTATCGAGCACTCAGTCGAGATAGAAGTCTTTTGTCATCGGTCCGTACACTCTATAGCGACAAATAGTGTTAATCCGCGTTCAAGGTTATTGGCACACTCTACGCCTAGTTGAGGTTTCATTATTTTTCCCTTCTTTTGTGTTTCTGTTTCTGAGTACCGTTAGCCGGTCAGTGAAGTGAAGCAGTGTTCTTTTAGTAAGCCGTCTGGATACCGTTACATACACAAGCTAAGTATTAGTTTTCGTTTCCCCTTCTTGGTTGTCTTAATAACGTGCACTGGGCAATAGGCCCGTGCAAAAATGACTTCCCCGGACGGCGGTTCATCTCAAGGTGAGATGGACGTCGAAATAAAATCGGCTCCCCGGCTCAAGGTATATCCGAGCTCGGCCACCGGGCCATTTGTGATCTTCTTCCGGACCAAAGAAAAAAAGTGTTTGAATCTGTTGCAGATTTCTCGAGTTCTGACGGATCGGTATTCGGCCGTGACAGAAATATCGAAAATTCGCCCTGATAAGCTTCGGGTGGTGGTTAACAGTTCTACTCAGGCAAACGATATTGCTGGCTACGAGCCCTTTACGAAGGAGTACCGGGTTTATATTCCAGCTAGCAGGGTTGAAGTCAGTGGGGTCGTTTCCGATTCGAGTCTGAATTGCGAGGACCTGCTAAAATATGGGACTGGCTGTTTCAAAGACCCCATGCTTAAGCCAGTGAAGATACTGGAATGCAAACGTTTGCATTCAGCATCAGTCGCAGCTGACGGCAAGAAAATATACGTTAACTCAGACTCTTATCGGGTGACCTTCGCCGGCTCTGCCCTGCCCAATTACCTCCTCTTTGACAAGGTTCGTCTACCTGTTCGCCTCTTTGTGCCGCGGGTCATGAACTGTACTAATTGCAAACAATTGGGACACACAGCCTCCCATTGTAGCAATAAAGCCCGCTGTGGGAAATGCGGTGGGAATCATGCGGATAATTCCTGTGGTAGAGATGTCGAAAAGTGTCTCTACTGTGGGGGAAACCCACATGATCTCCCTTCATGTCCCGCGTACAAACAGCGCGAGGAGAATCTTAAGCGTTCCCTTCAGGGACGCTCTAAGCGATCTTTTGCAGAAATGCTTAAGATAGCTACCCCACCTGTCTCTACGAACATCTATACCAACTTGTCTACTGACGAAGGCGACTGTGATGAACCCCAGGAGGGAACATCTTCTGCTGTGCCTAGAAGTAGTAGAAAAAGGAAGAACATTTCCTCTTCCAAGCTTCGTCGTAAAGGCCAGAAGGTGTCTCTTCATGGTCCCCCTAAAATAACTACTCAAGGAAGTACTGGTGCAAAACCGAAGCAAGTCGCTCCCGGTCTCAGTAACCTGAGCTCAGAAAAGGAGTTCCCAGCACTTCCAGGAACATCAAAAACCCCAAGTGTTCCCATATCTCAGCCAGAGAAAGAAAACAGTGCTGGCTTAATAAATTTCTCTGACATTGTGGACCGTATTCTTACAGCGTTAAACATTTCCGACCCCCTTAAAAGTATCTTGATAAGCTTTCTCCCCGCAGTAAAAACATTTTTGATGCAGTTCACTGCGAAATGGCCCCTTCTTTCAGCGATTGTATCCTTCGATGGCTAATTCATCGAACGAGGTCAAGGATTTAATCACTGTTCTACAGTGGAATTGCAGAAGCATTATCCCGAAAATTGATTCGTTTAAATTCTTACTAAATAATTTGAAATGCGATGCATTTGCCCTATGCGAGACATGGCTCACTTCAGAAATAACCCTACACTTCCACGATTTTAATATTATTCGCTTGGATCGAGAAGACTCTTACGGAGGAGTACTTTTGGGGATCAAAAAGTGCTATTCTTTCAATCGGATCGACCTCCCCTCGACACCAGGCATTGAAGTTGTCGCTTGCCAAACCAGAATTAAAGGCAAAGACCTTTGCATTGCTTCCACCTACATCCCCCCTAGAGCCTCAGTTAGCCACCGACGGCTTTGCGATATTGCGGAACTCCTCCCCGCACCGAGGCTAGTTTTAGGTGACTTCAACTCCCACGGCACGGCATGGGGTTGCCTTCATGACGATAATCGATCTACCCTACTCCATGAGCTTTGCGACAACTTCAATATGACTATTTTGAATACGGGTGAAATGACACGGATTCCTGCCCCTCCAGCGCGTCCGAGCGCCTTAGACCTGTCCCTCTGCTCGACATCGCTGCGGTTAGATTGCATGTGGAAGGTAGTCTCTGATCCCCACGGCAGCGACCATCTGCCAATCGTAATTAATATTGCTAACGGTTCAGGGCCACCGAATACAATCAATGTTTCGTATGACCTCACACGAAATATTGATTGGAAGAGCTACGCGTCCGCGATATCCGAAAAAGTAGAATCGACACAAGAGCTTCCTCCGGAGGAAGAGTACGGGTTCCTGGCTGGCTTGATTCTCGATACCGCGATTCAAGCTCAGACTAAACGCGTACCAGACGCGAATTCACGCGGGCGTCCTCCCAATCCATGGTGGGACAAAGAGTGCTCAGACGTGTACGCGGAGAAGGCCGCTGCGTATAAGACCTTCCGGGACGACGGGCTGCCAGCTAGCTACCGACAGTACGCGATGGCGGAAACGCGCATGAAGAGTTTGATAAAAGCCAAAAAACGTAGCTACTGGCGCCGGTTCGTCGACGGACTAACGAGAGAAACATCGATGAGCACTCTTTGGAGTACGGCCCGACGCTTACGAAACCGAAACAGTACTAATGAGAGCGTGGAATATTCAAACCGTTGGATATTCGATTTTGCCAAGAAGGTTTGTCCGGATTCCGCCCCGGCACAGAAGATCTACCGCGCCGCGTCCCCTCACAATAACGCGAACGAAACACCGTTTTCAATGGTGGAGTTCTCACTTGCTCTCTTATCATGTAACAATAAAGCCCCAGGGCCAGACAGAATCAAATTTAACTTGTTAAAGAATCTGCCAGACTCTGCCAAGAGACGCTTGTTGAATTTATTTAATAAGTTTCTTGAGGGTAATATTGTCCCTCATGACTGGAGGCAAGTGAAGGTCATCGCCATTCAAAAACCAGGAAAACCAGCCTCCGACCACAACTCGTATCGACCGATTGCGATGCTGTCCTGTATCCGAAAGTTGTTCGAGAAAATGATCTTGTTTCGCCTCGATGATTGGGTTGAAGCAAATGGCTTACTGTCAGATACACAATTTGGTTTCCGCAAAGGCAAAGGGACGAACGATTGTCTTGCGTTGCTCTCAACAGAAATTCAAATGGCTTATGCTAGCAAAGAGCAGATGGCATCAGTTTTCCTAGATATAAAGGGGGCTTTTGATTCAGTTTCTATCAAAATTCTTTCTGAGAAGCTGCACCAGCATGGTCTTTCACCGACTCTAAACAACTTTTTGCTAAACTTGCTGTCTGAAAAACATATGCATTTTTCGCATGGTGATTTATCGACATCACGAATTAGCTACATGGGTCTTCCCCAGGGCTCATGTCTAAGCCCCCTTCTCTATAACTTTTACGTGAATGACATTGACGAATGTCTTGTCAATTCCTGCACGCTAAGGCAGCTTGCAGATGACGGTGTGGTCTCTATTACAGGTCCCAAAGCCGTCGATCTGCAAGGACCATTGCAAGATACCTTGGACAATTTGTCTGCTTGGGCCCTCCAGCTAGGTATCGAGTTCTCCACGGAGAAAACTGAGCAAGTCGTATTTTCAAGGAAGCGTGAACCAGCGCAACTACAGCTTCAATTAATGGGTCAAACTATTGCTCAGGTTTCAACTTTCAAATATCTCGGGGTCTGGTTCGACTCTAAAGGAACCTGGGGATGTCACATTAGGTATCTGAAACAGAAGTACCAGCAAAGGATCAACTTTCTCCGTACAATAACCGGAACATGGTGGGGTGCCCACCCAGGAGACCTGATCAGGCTGTACCAAACAACAATATTGTCGGTGATGGAGTACGGGAGTTTCTGTTTCCGCTCCGCTGCGAACATACATTTCATCAAACTAGAGCGAATCCAATATTGTTGTTTGCGTATTGCTTTGGGTTGCATGCACTCGACCCATACGATGAGTCTCGAAGTGCTGGCGGGCATCCTTCCGCTGAAAAATCGATTTTGGGAACTCTCATATCGATTGCTCATCCGATGCGATATCTTGAACCCGTTAGTAATTGCAAATTTCGAAAGGCTTGTCGAGCTCAATTCTCAAACCCGATTTATGTCCTTGTACTTCGATTACATGGCACAAAATATCAATCCTTCTTCATACTATCCCAACCGTGTCAATCTCTTTCATGCTTCTGATTCAACTGTATTCTTCGACACATCCATGAAAGACGAGATTCGTGGAATCCCGGATCACATACGTCCACAAGTGATCCCAAGCATCTTTCATAGTAAATTTCGAGAAGTCGACTGCAACAAGATGTTTTACACCGACGGGTCAAGCCTCGACGGCTCCACTGGCTTCGGTATATTCAATCAAAACCTCACCGCCTCATTCAAACTCAATGATCCTGCTTCAGTTTACGTCGCAGAACTTGCTGCTATTCAGTATACCCTTGGGATCATTGATACTTTGCCCACCGATCATTACTTTATTGTCTCGGATAGCCTCAGCTCAATCGAGGCTCTCCGTTCAATGAAACCTAGAAAGCACATTCCATATTTTCTGGGGAAAATCTGGGAGCGCCTGCGTGCTTTGTCTGTAAGATCGTACAAGATTACCTTAGTTTGGGTTCCCTCGCATTGCTCCATTCCAGGTAATGAAGAAGCGGACTCTTTAGCTAAGGCGGGCGCTTTACAAGGTGACATATATGAAAGACCAATTAGCTTCAGCGAATTTTTCAGTATCACTCATCAGAGAACCCTCGAAAGTTGGCAAACTTCATGGAGCAATGGTGAACTGGGAAGGTGGCTACATTCGATAATCCCTAAGGTATCGACGAAACCTTGGTTCAGGGGGATGGATGTGGGTCGGGATTTCATTCGCGTGATGTCTCGGCTCATGTCCAATCACTACACGCTGGACGCACATCTCCGGCGTATTGGGCTCGTGGATAGCGGTATCTGCGCTTGTGGCAACGGTTATCACGAAATCGAACATGTTGTCTGGGCATGCGCCGAGTACTGTTCTGCCAGATCTCAACTATTCGATTCCCTTCGGGCCCGAGGAAGATCACCCAATGTCCCGGTTCGAGATGTACTAGCAAGCCGCGATATTCTCTACATGTCCCTTATATACACGTTCCTCAAAACCATCAATATCCAAATTTAAATGCCCCTATCTTTTCTCTTATTATTCCCAGAAGTGCCCTCTTCCGCCTACCGTACCCCAACGATGGTTTGATACGACTCCAAGACGAGACAAAACATCTGTCGAATGAACCAACAACACGAGATCTACAGTACAACATCACACACGCAGCGCGGTGTGTTCCCGATCCGTATCTGAGCCGTACTACGAAATCGTCTGGAGGAACCCCTGCCGGCTCGAGGAAAACCGCCCGGCGTCCCAATACTTGATACATCCGTTCGAATCTGTAATCCTGGCCGTTAATTCCTGATGCCGGAAACTGAAAGTTTATATCTCAGCCCCCCACTCCCTTCAGCCTTGTCCGCTCTCCCTCCCATGTCTCTGATACACAGATGTATGACTTCATCCCCTTCTCCCCTTGAATATATTCCCAAAACTTAAGTGCTTAGTTTTAGTTGATCAATATTTAATCTCGTTAAGAAATGCCCAACAGTACCACTACTTTAAAATAGCCCTAATTAATTCCCCTTAATCTTGAACCACTCTTTCTAGTTATTTCTAGTTAATAAGCTTGTAAAATGTTCCGCTTAGTTAATAATTAATTTCTCCTACAATCTCCCTTCTAAAAATCATAAAGTGAATTACTATACAAAGAACACACAAAATGACCCGTCCCCCAAATCTTACGAATATTATATTATACCCTCTTTTATATGTATAAGTTAGCTGCAAAGTTTTTTTTTTTTTAGTTTCATTATATAAAACAAAATAATATTGAAATGTGTAACCCCCTAGTTTTAAGAAATTCAAAATGTAAAACAATGAAAAAATGGCACCTTTAAGCTAACGCATACGTGCCTTATCAAATAAACAAATTGAAAAAAAAAAAAATGCAGACCCAAGCCAAGCCACGCGGTCTGCCTCGCCTCGTGTTGACTTCGTTGAAACGGCGACGGTGGCACTGCAGAAGCTCTCCGAATAATTGTCGACGACACAAACGAGACCGCAGTTTTTAACTTACGATCTTTCGCGCACTTTTTCTGGGCTGCTCTGAGGCAGGAATTGTTAATATATCACTCAAGTCACAACGACACCACATGTGATGACACGTGATTGTTCGATTTCACTATCACTTGACCGCGAAACTAGTCCGAAATGTACACCGTTTTTTCGGATCACTAACGGTTGATCCGGCTCGAAGGACCAAAAATGTTCTCGCGGCGGATACTGAGACCGTCCGGAATGTGATCGACTATGTGAAGACGGACACGACACGTTTGTGTTAAACTGATTAATTTTTATTCACTTAATCGATTTTGACACTATTGAAAAATATAGTGTGCACTACTCGAGAGATTTATTTCAACTGGTTATCTGGTTTGCATATAACAATTTATATGGGAATTCAGTACAAAAGGAAATGAATAAAGGCCTTTCCGATCCTCGATCGGATCTATTTCTCTCGCTAACCGAGTGCTAGTGATAAGAAAGTAGATCGAATGATAACGATCCAAAAGAGGAAGCGAGATCGATACATTATCTCCAAATTTAGTACACATATGGGATATTCAAATCTTATGAACTAGGGTTGCTCCAACAACCCTCATGGGGGGGTCCCCCTCACCCTGGCTGTTTCTATTGATTAATCCAATTCGTCGAAAAGAGTCGATTAGTATATATGTCATCCTAGCCTCGGAAAAACTACAAAACAAAATTTCGGTTGTTTTTTATACCTTTCTTTAATAAGTAAGCTCAAAAATTTCAACTCATTATAAAACACCGTTCCATGGCTACCCTGATTAGAGAAACAAGATTGCTTTTGTAAACACGATTATTTACATGCATTACATAAGTTTTTCACGTAGGTTCAATATTTCTTCTAGTCTAGCCACTTTTAACTGGTTTTTCAGCTACAGTGTTCGATTAGTCTGAGTCATTAGCATCTTTTGATTAGTCCCACAAGTAACGACCAATCTTGAATGACGAGTGTTTATTGATCCTGCTGCAGTTATATACGTTTTAACAACCCGTCAACATCAAATGGTAATTATTGCTGAGGTCTCATTACCGGGTTGTAAAGATGGTACAGTAGGTTCATTTCCTGAAACTGTTTATTTGTTAGTAGGGATATATTTGTTCAGTGTACTAAAACCACAATTCTCGCGTGATTTTTGAAAAGGGCCACTAAGCATACTGTCAAAATTCACTTTGAGAGGAAATTCTGGACAAACCATTAATCGCCGATTATAAATCACAACAGCAGACGAAAGAAAAAACTTTTCTCTTTCATAAAATGTCAACATCCATTCTCGGCGAGCTACGGTTTGTCCGGAATTTTCTCTCAAAGTGAACTTTGACAGCATGCTTATTGGCCGTTTACAAAAAACACCTATCAATAGATGCGCACCATATTTTCATATTTCATTTGAACGAGTTTTCAGCAAAATAAAATTGAATGTAAATAAGTTATTCAGTACAACAAAACTAACTTTTAGTTTTTCTGACTTTCAGTAAAATCTTTTTTTTGCTGGAAGTCAGTAATTTATACTACATGTCTCTATTTCATTGCTGAAATAAATGTTGACAGTTCAAATTGGCTCAGTTTTGCTAGACGCTGGTATTTTAGGTCGGTAAAGTTTACAACGTTCTTCTGGTATTCGATAACTAAAATTTGTGGGTAACCTTTGAAATTTGACATAGACTGAACTTTCAGATAAATATTGTTGATTAATGAATAAAATACCGCATTCAGCTAGATATAACTTACTACAATCAGTACCATCTAGATACGGCACCTAGCTTCGACTACACAGTAACTCCATTTGACAGAGTGATCATATTTAACACTACAGGTGTGAAGTTCTACAACGGTTCCCTCACGCCACCCACCGCACCCGCTTCAAAACATCACGGGCTCTGAGTATATCGTAGCGAAGTGTCATCCGCAACCGATTGGGTAAGCCAATATTACCGGCCAATGCCGGACGAGCGGTCGTAAATTTTTTATGTTAACGATGTTAACACGCCTACCAGTACCTGTGTGCCCACAACGACATGGTTGCTGATAATAAAGTGGAAGTGAAGAATTGAAAAAAAGATCCAACAAACAATATGTTTCGCTACACGTGATTGACAAATTGACGCCTGCTTCGATTGAATCAGTCTGGCGTAAATACCCGTCACACCGGAACGGATCTGTAAATCACTGTCCCCCTGGTTAATATCAATTGATTGGCTTCATTAAGTGATTTTGTTAAATAATTTCGGTGGGTAATTTTTCCAACCGTTCACCGATCGAATCGCAAAATTGAAAACGATTAATGAAATGCAAATCACGGTTGGCAATCACAGCGGACGGCGGTTCGTAATCGCAGGAAGACCACTAAAATAACTTCCACCGAATGTCGAGGAAACGAAAAAAACAACAACATAGCAGTCGGACAGGGACGACCATGGCCATGGTTTCGTCACTTAATTTATTACCCCCTGTCATAATGGGCTTGCAAATTTAAAAATAATGGAGAATTAAATTTTAACTAGCTGCTAGCGACAATAAGCGGCCACAGTCGGGAACCGCAGGTCGTTAAAAGTATTGCAACAACTCATTATGTTTGGCAGACTACTACTCGCCGGTTGATAAGTTCAAGATAAGTATTACTGATTCAGAAGACACATATTTAAATTTACAATGCGGTACTTTCGCGGCGGACTAATGCCAGTGATGGCTCATTTCCGAAGATTGACGATAAGGGTGAAAATATTGTTTACTATTTTGGTCGATGTGATAGGTTCGTGAAAATATTCGCTGCCCGAATGCCATTGATGGTAATTAAAAACAAAAAAAATGGTTGATTGATTCAGTTATCTTTTTTGAACTATTCAGCGATGACAGGACCACCCATCTTGCCTGAATCAGTTGTTTTTTTGGTCATATTTGCTTTCAGGCGGTCTCCGACCCGCTTTGGTGGCTTATCATGGGCGCGGTAGAGAGGCGGTACCAACATCTGGACCCTAGATATCGGTCCATCAACATACATGGACCTGGACCATGTGGATTACTTCTCTTCCGAAGGAAGACTGGAGCGGCATTTATGCACCTCAGAAAATCCCAACGATACCATCAAGGATTGAATCCACATCCACTGGAATGAGAAGCGCTCGGTTCTGAGGATAGGTTAACACGCATTGAGGGACTTGTATTTTTTGCAACGATGCTGCTTAGCCTCCACGCTGGCGCTGTTAAGCGCATTCTTGACGTCTATCGTTACCACGGCACAATATTGATGTCCCCCTTTCTATTTGAATGCCTTTCCTGATCTTTGTATGACTATCCGGTTTACTTCCATCGTCCACCTTCCTTCTCGGAATCCGTGTATTTCGTAACCCTGTTGAGAATCACACTTTCCAAGTACTTCCCGAGTGTATCCAGAAGGCCTATTTGGGAGTTCTCATCTCTCTGGGAAATAGTCTGCTTCCAGGCGTTTCGTCATCAGTGTCTTGAACTCGTCTAGGAATGCTAGGATTGCATTTTCCAATAGAATATTGAGAACCATTCGTACAGTAACGCTCAGACCATTCGGGTGTGATTTATTCACAGTGGGTTGTGCGATTGGATGCTGTATCTCAGTATTGCTCTGTGTTTTTCCCTAACGCCACATTCCTCAGTCTTTTGTTCGCACAGCAAGGATTAAACAATGGCCGACTAACTAAGCTGGATCGGTGCGTCGTTAAAGGATAAGCGGTTTTTATTCTCCTTAACAGATTCGTCGTCGTCAAAGGCTGTGAAAGAACCGCCTCTGCCTCCATGACTGCGGTATGCACTGCGTCATCGTCTATTGTACGCTACTGTGGAAGCTTAATAATTGCAAATTTTAATAGACCGAAATAAACACCAGCCAGAAGAAGACATAAGAAGCCAGAAGAAAGCAGAAGAATCCAGAAGAATTCAAACGAAGTCTGACGAAGCCAGAGGATGATAGAAAAAGTAGAACAAGGCAGAAGAAGCCAAAAAAAAAGCCAGAAGACACCAGAAGAAGCCATAAACGATCTAAACGAGGCCAGAAGAAGCCAGAGGAGGGAAGAAAAAGTTCGAAGAAGACAGAAAAAGCCCGAAAAAGGCAGAAGAAGAAAGAAGAAGCCATAAGAATCCAGACGAAGTCTGACGAGGTCAGAGAAAGACAGAGGAAGGCAGAAGAAAACACAGAAAGACCCAAGAGGACAAAGGAAGCCAGAAGAAGCTTGAAGAAATTAAAAGACGCTAGAAGAATACAGAAAAAAGTTGGAAAAATGCAGACGAAGCCAGAAGAAGACAGAAGAGGATAGAACAAGGCCAAAAAAGCTAGAAGAAGGCAGAAGAATTCAGACAAAGCCTGACGAGGTCAGAAAGACAGAAGAAACACAGGAAGACCAGAGATGATAGAGGGAGCGAGAAGAAATCAAAAGACGCTAGAAGCAGACAGAAAAAGTCGGAAAAATCCAGACGAAGCCAGAAGAACGTAAAAAAGCCAGAGGTAACGAGAAGAATCCAGACGAAACCTGACGAAACCAGTGGAAGGCCGAAGAAGCCAGAAGACGCCAGAAAACGCTAGAAGAATCCAGACGAGGCAAGAAGAAGCCAGAGGAAGGCAGAAAAAGCCAGAAGAAGCCCGAAAAGTCCAGAAAAAAGCCAGAAGAATCCAAACGAGGCAAGAAGAAGCCAGCGAAAGACAGAAGAAGATAGAAGAAGACAGAAAAATCCAGATGAAGTCAGCAGAAGCCAGAAGAATCCAGACGAAGCCTGACGAGGTCAGAAAAAGACTGAGGAAGACAGTAGAAACAACAGAAATACCGCAGAAGGCAGAGGAAGCCAGAAGAAGCTTGAAGACATCAAAAGACATCAGAAGAAAAAGTCGGAAAAATCCAGACGAAGCCAAATGAAGTCAGAATAAGATAGAAGAAGGCAGAAAAAGCCAGAAGAAGCCAGACGAAGCCTAACGAGGTCAGAGAAAAACAGAGAAAGACAAAAGAAAACACAGGAAGGCCGAAAAAGATAGAGGAAGCCAGAAGAAGCTTGAAGAAATCAAAAGACTTGAAGAAGACAGAAAAAGTCGGAAAAATCCAGAAGAAGCCAGAGGACTCCAGAAAAAGCCAGAAGAAGGTAAAAAAGCCAGAAGAAGCTAGAAGAATCCAGACGAGGCAAGAAGGAGCCAGAAGAAGGCAGAACAAGTCAGAAGAAGCCCGAAGAAGCCAGAAAAAGCCAGAAGAATCCAGGCGAGGCCAGAAGAAGCCAGAGAAAAACAGAAGAAGATAGAAGAAGGCAGAAAAGTCCAGATGAAGCCAGCAGAAGCCAGAAGAATCCAGACGAAGCCTGACGAGGTCAGAGAAAGACTGAGGAAGACATAAGAAAACACATGAAGACCGCAGAAGGCAGAGGAAGCCGGAAGAAGCTTGAATAAATCAAAAGACGCCAGTAGAAAAAATCGGAAAAATCCAGACGAAGCCAAAAGAAGACAAAAAAAGATAGAAGAAGTCAGAAAAAGCCAGAAGAAGCCAGACGAAGCCTAACGAGGTCAGAGAAAGACAGAGGAAAACAGAAGAAAGCACAGGAAGACCGAAGAAGGCAGAGGAAGCCAGAAGAAGCTAGAAGAAATCAAAAGACGCTGGATAAGACAGAAAAAGGCCGGAAAAATTCAGACGAAGCCAGAAGAAGACAGAAGTAGCCAGAGGACTTCAGAAAAATCCAGAAGAATGCAGCAGAAGGCAAAAAAGCCAGAAGTATCCAGACGAAACCTGACGAAACCAGTAGAAGGCAGAAAAAGCCAGAAGAAGTCAGAAGAAACCAGGAGACGCCAGAAAAGCCAGAAGAAACCAGACGAGGCCCGAAGAAGCCAGAAGAAGGCAGAAAAAGCCAGAACAAGTCAGCAGAAGCCAGAAGAAGCCAGAAGAATCCAGACGAAGTCTGACGAGGTCAGCGAAAGACAGAGGAAGACAGAAGAAAACACAAGGAAGACCAAAGAAGGCAGAGGAAGCCAGAAGAAGCTAGAGGAAATCAAAAGACGTTGGATAAGACAGAAAAAGTCGGGAAAATCCAGACGAAGCCAGAAGAAGACAGAAAAGGCCAGAATACTTCATAAAATGCCAGAAGAAGGCAGAAGAAGGCAAAAGAAGCCAGAAGAAGCCAGAAGAATCCACATGAAAGCTAACGAAACCAGTGGAAGGCAGAAGAAGCCAAAATAAGCCAGAAGAAACCAGGAGATACCAGAAAAGCCAGAAGATATCCAGACGAGGCCAGAAGAAGACAGAAGAAGATAGAAGAAGGCAGAAAAAGCCAGAAGAATCCAGACGAAGCCTGACGAGGTCAGAGAAAGACAGCGGAAGACAGAAGAAAACACGGGAAGACCGAAGAAGGCAGAGAAAGCCAGAAGAAGCTTGAAGAAATCAAAAGACGCCAGAAGAAAACAGAAAAAATCGGAAACATCCAGACGAAGTCAAAAGAAGACAGAAGAAGCCAGAGGACTCCAGAAAAAGCCAGAAAAAGGCAGAAGAAGGCAAAAAGGGCAGAAGAAACCAAAAGACGCTAGAAGAAGGCAGAAAAAAGCCAGAAGAATCCAGACGAAACCTGGCAAAACCAATGGAGGGCAGAAGAAGCCAAAAGGATCTAGAAGAAACCAGAAGATGCTAAAAGAATCCAGACAAGGCAAGAAGAAGCCAGAGGAAGACAGAAGCAGACAGAAGAAGGCAGAAAAAGCCAAAAGAATCTGGAAGATCTCAAGGGACAACAGAAGAATACAGAAAAAATCGGAAGAATCCAAACGAGGCCAAAAGAAGCCAAAGGAGGACAAAAGATTCCAGAAAAAAGCCAGAAGATGACAGAAGCAGCCAAATAAGCCAGAAGAAACCAAAAGACGCCAGAAGAGGCCAGAAGAATCCAGGAGAAGAAAGAAGAAGCCCGAAGAAGCCAGAAGAATTCAGACGTAGCCTGACGAAGCCAGTGGAAGACAGAAAGAGACAGAAGATGGCAGAAGAAGCCAAAAGAAGCCAGAAGAAACCAGAAAACGTCAGAAGAAGCCAAAAGAATCCAGACGAAGCCCGAAGAAGCCAACAGAAGCCAGATGAAGACAGAAAAGGCCAGAAGATGGCTGTAGAAGTCAGAAGAAACGGGAAGAAATCAGAAGAAGCTAGAGCAAGACAGAAACAGACAGAAGAAAGCAGAAGAACGCTGAGGAAGGCAGAAGAAGCCATATGAAGGCAGGAGAAGCCAGAAGAAGCTGGAAGAATACAGGAGAAGCCAGAAGAAGGTAGGAGAATTCAGAAGAAGGCAGCAGAAAGCAGTGAAAAGCAGAAGAAGCCAGAGGAAGCCAAAAGAAAGCAGAAGAAGCAAGAAAAAGTCCGAAAAATACAGACGAATCTTGACGAAGCCAGAAGAATGTAGAAAGCAGGAAACACAGACCCAACCAGAAGATGCCAGATAAAGGCAGAGGTAGAAGAAGCCAGAAGTAGCCAGAAGAAGCCAAAAGAAGCGAAAGCAGGGCAGAAAAAAGAGAGAAAAAACAAAAGAAAGCAGAATAATGCTGAAGAAGGTAGAAGAAGCTAGATGAAGGCAGGAGAAGCCAGAAAAAGCTAGAAAGAGGCAGAAGAGTCCAGACAAATCCTAAAAAAGCCAACAGTAGCCAGAGGAAAACAGAAGAAGCCATAAAAATGCCGAAGAAAATAGACGAAGCCAGAAGAAATCAGAAGAATGTAGAAAGTGCCAAAAAGAGCCAGAAAAGTGTAGAGGATATCAAAAGAAAGTAGACAGAGGCAGCCAGAAGATGCCATTTGAAGGTACATGAAGGTAAAAGAAGCCAGAAGTACCCATAAGAAACCATAAGAAGCCAGTAGAAGACAGACGAAACCAGATGAAGCCAGAAGAAGCCAACAGAAGCCAGAGAAGGACAGAAGAAGCCAGAAGATGGCGGAAGAAGCCAGAAGAAGCTGGAAGAAATCAGAAAAAGCCAGAGCAAGGCAGAAGAAAGCAGAAGAAGACAAAAGATGCGAAAAGAAGCCAGAGGAAACCAACAGAAAGCAGAAGAAGGTAGATGAAGCCACAAGAAGTCAGATGAAGACAGAAGCCAGAAGTAGCCAGAAAAAGGCAGGAGAAGGTAATAGAAGGCAGGAAAAGCAAGAAGAACCCAGACAAAGACAGAAAAGCCAAACGAAACCTGAGAGAAACACCCGAAGCCAAAAGATGACAGAAAAAGCTGGAAGAAAATAGAAGAATCTGCTAGAAGGCAGAAGATGGTAGATGAAGTACAAAGCAGAAGAAGCCAGACGAAGCCAAAAGGAAGTAGAAGAAGCCAGAAAGCCGAAGAAGCCGCAAAAGACGGAGGATTCCAGACGAAGCCAGAAGAATGCAGTAGATGACATAAAGAAGCCAGAAGAAACCCAAAGAAAGCAAAAGAAGCCAGCCAGAAGAGGCCAGAAAAAACCACTTGAAGTCAGAAGAATCCAGAAGCGGCCGATGGCAAAAGTACGCAGAAGTAGCCAGAGGAAGCCAAAAGAAGTCAGAAGGAAACAGAAGCACCCAGAAAAAGCCAAGAGAAGCCAGAATAAACTGGAAGAAAATAGAAGAAGCTGGGAGGAGGCAGAAGTAGGTAAGTGAAGATGCCAGAAAAGAAACCAGATGAGGGCAGAAGAAGTCAAAAGTAGCCAAGAGAAGCCAGAAGAAGGCAGAAGTAACCAGAAGTAGCTCGAAGCAGCCAGAAGTAGCGAGAAGTAGCCAGTAGAAGTCAGAAGGGGCCAGATGAAGCCAAGTGAAAGCAGAAGAAGGCAGAAGCAGCCAGAAGATACCAGAAAAAAACGAGATGAAGGCAGAAGCCACCAGTAGACAGAAGTAGCCAGAAGTAGCAAGAAATAGCCAGAAGAGGCTAAATAATGTTGGAAGAAATCAGAGGAAGGCAGCAGAAAACAGGTAAAGGCAGAAGAAACGAGAAGAAGCCAAATGAAGTCAGAAGAAACCAGAAGTAAACAGAAGAAAGCAGAAGAAGGCATAAAAGCCAGAAGAAGCCGAAAGAATCCAGAAGAAGGCAGTCTAATCTAGATGAGGTCAGAAGAAGACAGATGTAATCAGAATAAGCCAGACGAAGCCTAAAGAAGCCAGAAGACACTAAAAGAAGCTAGACAGAGCAAGCCAAAACAAAGAAGAAAAAGAAGCCGCCAGAAGATGCCAGAAAAAGCCAGATAAAGGCAGAAGAAGCCAGTAGTAGTCAGGAGAAGACAGAAGAAGGCTGAGGTAGGCCGAAAAATGTATAAGAAGCCAGAAGAAGTCAGGAGAAACTAGATGAAGCCAGAAAAGCCAAAAGAATTCAGAAGAATGCAAAAGAATCCAGAACAGGCTAGAAGAGGGTAGAAGAAGCCAGAAGAAGCCCAAGAAATCCAGACGAGGCCGAAAGAAGACAGAAAAGCAGGAAGAAATCGGAAGAAGCCATAAGTAGCCACAAGTAGTCAGAAATAGCCGCAAGAAGGCAGAAATGGCCACAAGTAGCCAAAAGCAGCCAGAAATAGCCAGAAGTAACCAGAAGAAGTCAGTTAAGCTGGAAGCAATCAGATGAAGACAGAAGAAAGCAGAAAAAGCAGAAGAAGGCAAAGGAAGCCAAAAGAAAGTTGAAGGAGCTAAAATAAGCCAGAAGAAGGCAGAAGTAACCAGAAGTAATTAAAAGTAGCCTGAAGAAGGCAGAAGAAGGTAGAAGAAGCCAGAAGTAGCTAGAAGAAACTAAAAACAAAAAAAAACAACAGGAGAAAGACAAATAACAAAAAACAAAAGACAAAATGACAAAAGGACAGAAGGACAGAAGGACAGAAGGACAGAAGGACAGAAGGACAGAAGGACAGAAGGACAGAAGGACAGAAGGACAGAAGGACAGAAGGACAGAAGGACAGAAGGACAGAAGGACAGAAGGACAGAAGGACAGAAGGACAGAAGGACAGAAGGACAGAAGGACAGAAGGACAGAAGGACAGAAGGACAGAAGGACAGAAGGACAGAAGGACAGAAGGACAGAAGGACAGAAGGACAGAAGGACAGAAGGACAGAAGGACAGAAGGACAGAAGGACAGAAGGACAGAAGGACAGAAGGACAGAAGGACAGAAGGACAGAAGGACAGAAGGACAGAAGGACAGAAGGACAGAAGGACAGAAGGACAGAAGGACAGAAGGACAGAAGGACAGAAGGACAAAAGGACAAAAGGACAAAAGGACAAAAGGACAAAAGGACAAAAGGACAGAAGGACAGAAGGACAAAATGACAAAGGGACAAAAGCAGCAAAAGGACAAAAGCAGCAAAAGGACAAAAGCAGCAAAAGGACAAAAGCAGCAAAAGGACAAAAGCAGCAAAAGGACAAAAGCAGCAAAAGGACAAAAGCATCAAAAGGACAAAAGCAGCAAAAGGACAAAAGCAGCAAAGGGACAAAAGCAGCAAAAGGACAAAAGCAGCAAAAGGACAAAAGCAGCAAAAGGACAAAAGCAGCAAAAGGACAAAAGCAGCAAAAGGACAAAAGCAGCAAAAGGACAAAGGCAGCGAAAGGACAAAAGCAGCAAAAGGACAAAAGCAGCAAAAGGACAAAAGCAGCAAAAGGACAAAAGCAGCAAAGGGACAAAAGCAGCAAAAGGACAAAAGCAGCAAAAGGACAAAAGCAGCAAAAGGACAAAAGCAGCAAAAGGACAAAAGCAGCAAAAGGACAAAAGCAGCAAAAGGACAAAAGCAGCAAAAGGACAAAAGCAGCAAAAGGACAAAAGCAGCAAAAGGACAAAAGCAGCAAAAGGACAAAAGCAGCAAAAGGACAAAAGCAGCTAAAGCACAAAAGCAGCTAAAGGACAAAAGCAGCTAAAGGACAAACGCAGCAAAAGGACAAAAGCAGCTAAAGGACAAAAGCAGCAAAAGGACAAAAGCAGCAAAAGGACAAAAACGGCAAAAAGACAAAAGCGGCAAAAGGACAAAAGCAGCAAAAGGACAAAAGCATCAAAAGGACAAAAGCAGCAAAAGGACAAAAGCAGCAAAGGGACAAAAGCAGCAAAAGGACAAAAGCAGCAAAAGGACAAAAGCAGCAAAAGGACAAAAGCAGCAAAAGGACAAAAGCAGCAAAAGGACAAAAGCAGCAAAAGGACAAAAGCAGCAAAAGGACAAAAGCAGCAAAAGGACAAAGGCAGCGAAAGGACAAAAGCAGCAAAAGGACAAAAGCAGCAAAAGGACAAAAGCAGCAAAAGGACAAAAGCAGCAAAAGGACAAAAGCAGCAAAGGGACAAAAGCAGCAAAAGGACAAAAGCAGCAAAAGGACAAAAGCAGCAAAAGGACAAAAGCAGCAAAAGGACAAAAGCAGCAAAAGGACAAAAGCAGCAAAAGGACAAAAGCAGCAAAAGGACAAAAGCAGCAAAAGGACAAAAGCAGCAAAAGGACAAAAGCAGCAAAAGGACAAAAGCAGCAAAAGGACAAAAGCAGCTAAAGGACAAAAGCAGCTAAAGGACAAAAGCAGCTAAAGGACAAAAGCAGCTAAAGGACAAACGCAGCAAAAGGACAAAAGCAGCAAAAGGACAAAAGCAGCAAAAGGACAAAAGCAGCAAAAGGACAAAAGCAGCAAAAGGACAAAAACGGCAAAAGGACAAAAGCAGCAAAAGGACAAAAGCAGCAAAAGGACAAAAGCAGCAAAAGGACAAAAGCAGCAAAAGGACAAAAGCAGCAAAAGGACAAAAGCAGCAAAAGGACAAAAGCAGCAAAAGGACAAAAGCAGCAAAAGGACAAAAGCAGCAAAAGAACAAAAGCAGCAAAAGGACAAAAGCAGCAAAAGGACAAAAGCAGCAAAAGGACAAAAGCAGCAAAAGGACAAAAGCAGCAAAAGGACAAAAGCAGCAAAAGGACAAAAGCAGCAAAAGGACAAAAGCAGCAAAAGGACAAAAGCAGCAAAAGGACAAAAGCAGCAAAAGGACAAAAGCAGCAAAAGGACAAAAGCAGCAAAAGGACAAAAGCATCAAAAGGACAAAAGCATCAAAAGGACAAAAGCAGCAAAAGGACAAAAGCAGCAAAAGGACAAAAGCAGCAAAGGGACAAAAGCAGCAAAAGGACAAAAGCAGCAAAAGAACAAAAGCAGCAAAAGGACAAAAGCAGTAAAAGGACAAAAGCAGCAAAAGGACAAAAGCAGCAAAAGGACAAAAGCAGCAAAAGGACAAAAGCAGCAAAAGGACAAAAGCAGCAAAGGGACAAAAGCAGCAAAGGGACAAAAGCAGCAAAGGGACAAAAGCAGCAAAAGGACAAAAGCAGCAAATGGACAAAAGCAGCAAAAGGACAAAAGCAGCAAAAGGACAAAAGCAGCAAAAGGACAAAAGCAGCAAAAGGACAAAAGCAGCAAAAGGACAAAGGCAGCAAAAGGACAAAAGCAGCAAAAGGAGAAAAGGACAAAAAGACAAAAAGACAAAAAGTCAAGACAAAAGACCATTTTGGATCAAGTGCAAATCGGTTGCCAAGTCGGTGCCAATTACTTCTGAGACAAAGTCGACCCACAGATCATACCGTAAAATCCCGACATTCCTGATGGGTAGATAGAGTTTATATCTTTCAAAGATTGTTTTATGTATTTGCTCTTTAAACAAAACATTCCATTCTCCAAAAAACACGAACAAACCAACTTAACAAACCATCAGCCAAATTATTAGTATGCATAACCAATTACTGAAAAAAACCCGATGTGTGAATATCGCAATATCCCAACACACATCTGAACTACGCACCCCGTGTTTTCGATCCCCCACCACACCACGGAAAGATCTCCCCCACCAGACCCAACCGGCCGCGGTTGGTTGTTTCACACGCCCGCCCATTGATGGTTCCTTTTCAACACGTTAGCCGGCCTGCTACGATGTGCAACGAAGTAGGCACCGCACTGATCGATCGTTATTTTTTCGTCTTCTTCGCGGTTAAGAGGGGCATGTAGGCAAACAAATTACAATGTATGAGTGGTCGGGGCAAACATGAAAACCTGACGAAATAACATCAACAGCAAGAATTGAAGATTACACACACTTCAGTTCGAGAGTATGAAATACTTTGGAAAGAGTTAAAGGAAAAAAATAAATTGAAAAAAAGCAGAGCCTAGCGATGAGGAATGGGTTACACAAGTGACGAATTTTTATTTTGGAATTGTCAAATGGGGCGAGCTAAGTTTAGCAGTAAGTTCAACAAACCATATGCATCTTAACTGTTTTCTGATACAACTGACGTATCTTATCAAATTTATTATATATCACAACAAATTATTTTTTAAACTCTCTACCCCTGATCTCCGCGAAATAAAAATTTGAATTTCCAATCAATTTTAGATATATATCATCCATCTTACCCCGACAGCCCCATCTCCGCAATAAAAGCGTACCCCATTCGACGATCGCACGGATCCACAAATTATCGCCACACTGCAATCTCCTCGCCTCGGCGATTCTCGCGTTTGTTTTGCTGCTGTCGCTGTTCCCCCGCCTTTTAGCCGCGGCATTATCCAAGCCGAAGCCAACAACGCTGCCGGTGGGGCTGCAAAACTCAGTCGCTTCCCTCTCGTTCGCTGTTCGCCACTGGACGCCGCCGAGGAACCATCAACGACAACACGACAACTCGACCGGCTTTTTGCTGCCTCTTCGTGTTGTTCTTTCACTCACGTGCTTCTAAGCACCAACACCACCGTACGCCGGTGTCGCTACACCAGACCACATGCGTCCTACTCAACACGAAAGCGAGCCTCCAACCAATCAGAACCGCCGGATGATGGCATCGCGGACCAATCCAGCGGCGGCTCGATGACAGCATTTCTATTTTAGCGACGTAAATAAACGAACCGAACGAACGAGCGTCGGAGCTTTGCGAATTTCGGCTCGCGCTTCGCGACGCCGACTGTTTAGTTGAATATCGCACACGGATCGGATCGCATGCTCGCGTCGTCGACGGTCGTTTTTTCCTTTTGTTTGTTTATATTCCGGTCAAGCGGTCGGATCAGAACTAAATAACTTCCGAATTCCCGCTGCGAAGTAAGAAGAGCTAAACGCGCGAGCCCCATTCATCATCACTTTTGCTGACAATCGAAGCAAGCCTGCGAAAAATCCACTGAACGCCCAAGGAAGGCTAAATATGTCAAACTCTGCTGCTGCTGCTCGGGACAACCAACTGTTAACGAGAGGCAACCAAGCACACTCTAATCAGCAGAGGAAATACTTGTGTGACTATCGCTATTGTTCGGTAATTAGACTTAAACTCGTCAGGTAAAGCCCCGCCCTCGTCGGACGCGTGAAGTGGATACGGCGAAAAAATATTTAGGAAAGCCGAACGCCGCGGCATTTGACGGAGTTTGTACTCAAACGAGAACGTGTCAACAAAAACAATAGGTACATGCGGTGTGAAACAGTGTGCTATAAATCGTCAACCTAACGAAGCAATCTGTCAGAATTAATTTGCGACTGTCAACGAAAAGTGAAAACATTTCCGTTATTTTTTTTATTTCGATTTAGTTCTGTTTTCTTGTGCTGTTGTGTTTGTATCAAAGGTTGAAAAAATACGAGTATTTATAGTAGGTCGATTTTTCTGGTCAAAACTAGCAATTTTTCCACGGATCAGCTGCCAGTGTTAGTAGCGTTGTTAATTTGAGAAATTAATTTATCCGCGAGTGCTCGTGTTCATACGAAAGCGACAAAAGTTTGGAACCGAGTGCTGCTCTCTGGAATACCAATAACAACAACACATCACACACGCACGCACACGCGTACAAAGTGCTCCAACAAAACAGATCGGAGCAGGCGCAGACGCATCCCGGCGGCCAGTTCCGTTCAGCAAAAATCAGCTGGAACGAATCGCTCGCATCGTCATCGCACTGTCAGCTCTCAGTTGGCACGTCCGGAGGAGTAGAGTAGGTGAAACCCGACGGCAGTGACGAAAGCGAACGGAATAGTCGGAACCCGCTCCCTGGTTTGGCGCTAGAAGCAGTACGGCAGTCGGCTGCACATTAACAGGTGGTTATCGCTATTTTCGAATTTTCCTTGTACTGGTTGTTCGTTCTGAAGATGTGTTAATTTCGAGGTGAATGGGTGAGTGGGTGGAAGGTCGCTACACGTGGAGCATAGACCGGTTTATGCATGTAATCTAACAAGTGCCGGGAGCATGGGTTTTGCTGGTGGAAAAAATTAATCATCTAGTTAGAAAAAGTGGCTCATAAGTGAGAAACAAGAAACGATCGGACAGTGACAAATTGTGGGGTGAATAAATCACTGACACAGAGCAGTGGGAACGTAAATACCGGCGGGGAATCGATTGATCGCGTTAGAAAGTATTGTATTTTGACAGGTTTGATGAACATTAGTTTGTATAACGTTTATGTAAGTATTCTTTACGTATCCGACTTGTGAAACGATAAAAAAAACTACTGTGCTGGATAACAAATAAACAATATACCAACGAAATCATCCTACCCATCTGACTGACCACCCGATTGATGTGCCGGAAGAAACGATGACGTAACAGTTCGCTATCGCCACAATGTGTTATTATCAGTTTTATCATCCATCACACCTTTGGTATCTTGTTTTGGAAATCGCTCTTGTCGTACATGTTTTCAATTTTGCGTAAGAGTGAGTTTAGTGTAGTTTAGGAAAATTTCGTGGTTTTGCGGAAATAGTACAAAACAACTGGATTTAGTGGCAGTAGAAACTTCGACAGTATAACAACGTGCGTAATATTTTGAGCTGCTAGGATATAACTTTTTTTGTAAAGAATTGAGGATTCAGGGAATAAGACTAGATAATCATAATTCCGTAGTGAATAATGAATCTACTAACCTTTTCATTTTGATGTACGAGAAAGTTCAATTTTGTCTTCTGTTAAAATGTCGTTGCTTCACTCATATGTTTCTGTTTTACGTTTCTGAACCGCAGGGATTCGAGATTCAGAAATTCAGAGCTTAGGAACTTATATTTCGATATTTGGACGGGTTCAGAAATTGACAAGTTAAATATCTTACGAATTCTGGTCTTGAATAAACATCAACGCATAGTTTTAACAATTTTGAGATTGTGGATTTCAAGTGAACTTGCAATATAGGACTCAAGGATGCATCGGAATCATGATGTATGCATTAATTTCACTCAATAACTTCAGATACCCAAGCTTCCACGATTTATTAATAGATTAAAAAGTCGATTCGCAAAAGAATGTAAACATATCTAAGGTTTTTGTGTTCAAAACAATTCAAATGTGTTAATTATTCATCTTTTCATTTAGACTAAAGCCCCGAAGTTCTTTGCTCTTGGCTTCGGTTGATTATTCGTTGCCAGGTATGGATTTCCTTTATTCTTTTGTCGTCCGGTATTCTGACGACATTCCCAATCCATCGTTACCAGCCTAGTTTCACTGTGAGAACGATGATTCTCCAAGCTTCTGTCACAGTTCGTGATTTAAAAAACATCTGCACGTTTCGTCCTCCATCTCCAATGTAGCATAGCTGGTTTACAGAACTTCCTGGGTTCTAAATTGTATTATAGAGTTAATGTACGAATCCTTGTCCTCATTATCATAACAATGGTACAACGATCCCGATGCGAATCAATAACGAAGATATTGCAGGTTTCCTGGTTGGTCCTCGATCTTGGGCCGCTACTCTATAATCTCTTTATGCGTCCGCCGTACATGCATTTTTCTCTATTGTTTTCCACTGAATATAACTGTACCTAGTTTCTATTTCTGAATTCATACTACTTGCCCAGTCTAAGGTAGTCAGCCATGTTTTATCAGCTTTATCAGAGCTGAATACGCAAAATGTAGTAAACTCTATAGGTACTCGCAACATGCCATTTTACCTCGTAGATATCTACGTTTTCCCTCGTAACTAGTAGTGAAAGTCATATGAAGTTCTCAACAATCTAGTAGCCCACCCAATTTCATCTTGGAACCAAAATGCTGAGCTTCTTGTGTTTAGAATCAGTTCGAATCACACAGCTTTTCTTTTGAAAAGAAAAACCACTCTTCAACTACTCTGACATCGACGCAAGCGATGTTGACATCATCCGCAAAGTCGTGAAGCATGTGAGGCCTCGCCATATTCGCTTGCACATCAGATCTTCGCATTGCACCCGTTAACCCAATAATAAATTAAAGAAATCGTCGTCTTGTTTCAATCAATCTGACGTCACAATCGAGTCTAATGTTTATCCTGCGATTCTACTTGTTTTGACCTATTATTTGTCATAAGATTCAGCTTGACTAATTTTGTCGGTATGCTATGTTCTAGCATTATCTGGAACAGTTAGTTTCGTTTGACTGAATCGTACACTGCATTGAAATTCACAAACAGAAGTTGCGTTTGCGAGTTGTATTCTCGAATCCATGTCCTAGAAATTCAAAATCTTCGATGTATTCTCCGTAGTGTTATTATAACTGGAACTTGTATTTCTGTAGATTTTGATTTTAGATTTTTTTTTCCAAATTTCGCTATAGAAGTAATGCGCCTCTGTTTACGGCTCCTAAAATAAACCAAATGAAATGTTTATTTACTCTGTACTCGAAATTGCTTCTGTTTTGTATGCCAGGTACACTTTTTATGGCCATTTTCGAATTGGTCAATCAATCCCGTAATCCCGTGGGAAGGTATTAAGGAAGAGGAGGGGGGGGGGTGACATAGCGCATCTCAGAAACGAAAGGTTTATTGTATGCGAGCTTGTATGAAACAGTCGATTTGAATTAGTTGCCTAATATGGCGCCAGGTTTTTGTTTAAACTCGTTAGATATGAGCTAATTAACCATCTGATGCATAATACTGTCAGAGCAGAGAGTTAGATTTTGTTCGCTTGTACTTCCAAATTGTAGAAATGTTAGACTATTTTGGAATTAGTTATGCAGATACGTACTACCTAAGCTTTTTTTTTTTTATCAATTTGAAACATTCCAAATTCCTATCTGAGCGGCCCAAAATAAAGTGTTTCACGACCGATAATGAGCGTAAAAACATTTCGACTACAGTGTAACAAAACCCATTTAAAGTCATCAAAAGGCAATGATTCATTATGCGGCATTTTGTGTGCATGACATGACAGCCTATGGGAACGTTGTACCTTTCATTTGAGACTAAGTTTGTCAAAATCGGTTCAGGCATCTCTGAAAAAAATGAGTGACATTTTTGGTCACATACGCACACAGACGCACATACATACACACACACATACATACACACAGACATTTGCTGGTCGGTTATCAGAGCAATTGCAATACCTTTCTATTGAGAAAGGCAAAACATCACGAATTGGGTTGGGCGGATATAAATCATGCATCAGTAGCACAATTTACAAGTATGCAAGCACGGGGCATTTCACGTGGATTTGTTATTTTATTTTTGTTGAAAGCCACGATACCCGGCTTAACCTTCCTGTTTTTGATCATCCAGCAAAACTTTTACTTACTCTTTCTAAACTACTACAATATGGGAATAGCAACAAAGTGGATCAATTCTTGGCTGAGATATTTTAACCCAGATGCCATACGACATCTCGGTTGATATAGTCCGAAGAGAGATTATAGGTTGTTTTTATCCTCCTAGTGGCCAACTGCCATATTTCATTTTGGATTGAAATCAGGGTCGCCTGTGGCTCGCTACCTCTACTTCGAAGTACGTCTAGAATGTAAGAGTACTCAATTGTTCTAATTAACAAAAAAATCTTCAGGTTCAAATTACATGCTTTTGTTGTAAATATGTTAATGATTTTTCCACATTGCCGAAATTCAATTGTGTGCAAGCTGTGAGCTATGTCACAAGCTGTTTAGGGCCCTCTTTAAATAATTCACCGGCTATTTTTCTTTCCACTTCAGAACTTCATGGCCCGCCTCATCGTCGGTTGAATTCTTTTTTTCAATATTTTGGTTCTTCAAGGAAGTGAAACGCTGGTAGTCGTAAGGTCAGTAGCGTCTTCTTGCAGTAAAGTAAAAGGCGCATTTTGCTGAAACTTTTACGTGATTCTAAATGGTCGGTGTTAAGTCAGACCGGACTAAGGGACAATATATTGATTTCGAGAAAAACGAGTTTAAAGTTTGAATCCCTGCATCCTTAACGTTATAATTGGAAATTATTTTTTTGTCATAATTTTTGTTTTTTGTTACATATTTAAAATCTGGCAAGAGTATAATGTACCTGAAGAAATTACTTATCCAGTGCTATCATTATCTCATTTTTTGATGTTTTGCGACTTAGTCCGGTCTGACTTAGCACCGACCAAATAACAGTATTAAAGCTAGCAATCACTTTCCATTACCTTGTTATCAACGAATCGAATATGGGTGTAGCTTACGCAACGAAATTTTATCGACGTGTACTGCTCTAAACCGTTTACCTCAAACAGCGTCCTGTAACTATGTAAATCGTATTACCGGTGATTTCCGCCAGCACACTGCTACTTACAGCTGTTCAATATTGGGTTCAATGGTGCCCAGACGCACTGAATGGTTTTAAGATGGTTCTGCGTAAGTCGTCAATTCAGGGGAAAATAATGGGAAGGGAGGTTAAAATATCACCATCGAATCAGCCCAGAAGCGTCTTGGTGGCGTTGGTATACTTCTTTCGTCCTCCGTTTGTCAGTACTTAAAAAGCAACTAATACTCTTACTTTCTTGACACGCCTCTTTTTATAAACTCTGCTTTGAATGAAAAACAGAACCGTGGCTAGCAACAAAAACCAGGAAAAGTGAAGAAGGCCATGTCAAACTGATATACGAGTTAATAATATTTAACACCTATCCGATCCGTTTCAGTGCCGGTACACGGCACTGTCCCGGATAAGTGTGAATACTCTTTTGAAAGTATGGGAAGAAGAAAAACTACCTGCTGACTAGCTAGAGGGCCTCATTTGTCCCTTATACAAAAAAGGACACAGACTGGAGTGCGCCAATTATCGAGGAATATCGCTCCTCAATTCGGCGTACAAAATTATGTCACGTATTCTGTTCAACAGATTGAGGCCGTTGGAGGAGTCTTTCGTCGGCGAATACGGCGATAAATTCCGGAAATACAACTTGCAGACACACCATCTGTTTATTGATTTCAAAGCGGCGTACGATTCAGTGAAAAGAAACGAGTTATGGCAGATAATGGTAGAACATGGTTTTCCGACGAAACTGATTAGGCTGATTCGTGCAACGCTGGATGGATCGAAATCAAGTATTCGGGTTACGGATGAGATTTCGACGTCTTTCGTAACCATAGACGGATTGAAGCAGGGTGATGCGCTGTCAAACTTGCTGTTCAACATTGCTCTTGAAGGTGCCATCAGAAGAGCGGGCGTGCAAAGGAACGGTACCATCGTCACTCGGTCGCATATGCTCCTAGGATTTGCGGACGATATTGATATCATTGGAATCGACCGCCGAGCCGTGGAAGAGGCATTCGTGCCTTTTAAAAGAGAGACAGCAAGAATTGGTCTCACAATCAACACCAGCAAGACGAAGTACATGATAGCTAGAAGAATACGTGGGTCCAATAGTGATGTTGGTGGTGAAGTGGTGTTTGGTGGTGATAAATTTAAAGTAGTGGAAGAATTTGTGTACCTTGGAACTCTAGTGACGTACGATAATGATGTTACCCGCGAGGTTAAAAGACGCCTTGCAGCTGCAAATAGGGCTTTTTACGGATTTCGTAGCCAGCTGAAGTCCCGTAGTTTGCAGACGAAGACAAAATTCGCGTTGTACAAGACATTGATAGTTCCGGTTGCCTTGTACGGCCATGAAACGTGGACGTTAAAGGAAGTTGATCGTAGAGCGTTCGGTGTCTTCGAACGTAAGGTGCTGCGAACAATACTCGGCGATAATATTCAGTAGCTATAGTAAAAAATCCGTCATAATTGATATGACTTATTTTTACTGTTGACAAAACTAAAAACTTTCAATCAGGTCGCTTTTAGAATAGAGATGTTTCCATCTTGGATTTCAAAATGGCATCAGACATCAATTTTTGGCATCGATCCATAAAATCGTGTCGAAAATATTCCTAAGGATTACGATATAGAGATTTCTGCTAAATCGAATGTCGCCATCTTGGCTTTCAAAATGGTGCCAAAACTCAATCTATGACATCTACTCGTCAAACCCGTTCCGAAAGGGTTATAGAGAATTCTAAATTTGCCACAATAAATCTTAAGTCTCACAACTTAAGTACCATATTTTAGTGCTGACAACCGATTTTAGTAAACTTTTTGAAAACTGAACCCAAAAAAAAATGTGGCGGACATTTCGTCGCCATTCAATCAAAGAAAAATAATAAAGACATGAATCGCAGGAAGAAAATTTAGCAAAAATGTGTCTCATTTTAGGCTTTTAAAATGAATGACTCCAGTCCCTTCAGATTGGAACTCACTCACCGCTTGATGGCGTTCTAGTTCAATGTGTCTGTTGTGAGTGTACTGAAAAAAAAACAAAATCATCAAAGCAAGCCTGAATGCAGCCGAATAAATCTAAACAAAGAAAAATGTTACGCAAAGTGGTAACTAATTTTCTTCGACAATGTTGTTACTGGTGTCGAAAAAGCAACGTGCATACCTTTACGAAACACCGAAGTACTTCGAAACTCCTTTGGTTAGAAGAATCACTGCTTTTCGTAGTTTAAGCTAGCCACCAGTCCAAATCCCTGTATAGCCTAGCGGTGATTCAAGTACGAAGAACACTAGTTTTGCTAAATGTACTTAGGGTCAGCTGTTGGAGGTACTGAATCTTCAGACAATCTCCGAGTGTGGGTCCACTGGATTCATGATGAGTGAAGATTTTTAATCGCAGCTGCAATCGATTTTGATCCAAATTTTAAAATAGTAGTTCACTATAAGTTCCTTAACTGTTTCAGTCCTATCGCGTCTCTAGTCGAACCTGCCAATTCGTACACAGTACCGTCTTTACGCATGGGCACACTGGGCCCAGGCCATCTTTTTATCTTTTTCAAAAAATATTTCGATGAGCATTCTTGGATTCAGCTGCTGAGTTCAGTTTCGGTTGAGCCAGATTAATATCAAACGCAAAGGTAAACTAGAGTCGCGGCGACGTATGCTCGACCAATAAAAAAATCGTTATTCCTTACACTGCAGCAAGAAATGTGAAACTGGAAAAAAGATCATTCTGATTCTAAATCATCTGAAAGCGATTCGCCAGCACAGCATTGATTGGTTTCAAAGACTTCTGTTCGCGTAGTGAACATTGAAATACAAAATATGGCTTTTCTGAAGAGTTTAAAGAAATCTTCGTGTTAAACTCGTAACGAATATATAATTTTAACAGTTGAATTTTATTGGCATATTGTAACTTGGTTTCCGTAGTGTTATGTCAGCCCTATTATAATGCATGGTCAAACGACACAGACAAACGATTCCTCGATACGTGCACTTCTGATTTCAGTAAGCTCAGTCCGAAGTAAAACACGTCAAACTGAGTGGTATTGATGGAGTTTATATCGTGTGTAGTCTTAGTATATTAGATATTTTTTAGTTTTACAACCAAAGGTTGTCATCGACTACTTAGAAATCGTGGCCAAAAATTAATTCGTTATCCAAATTAAGAAAAAGATTCAGTTTGTGATATACAATATTAAATAATAGTTTTGAATTGTTCTCATAAACTTTTACACAGTAGTATCAGTAGCTTCTCTCTCAGCTATTTTAAAATTTCATTAAATTTTCAATTCATTTTTAGCAAAATCGGATTTTTAGCTGCTGCTTCGTTATTGCTCATAATCCTTCGATTTACTGAAGTTCCGGACAGTTTGCTGTATTGCAGTCTTTTTTTTCGAAAGTTGTCCTGCTGGATCTGTAGAGTTAGGTTGTCGGTGTAGTGCAGTCTTTGGGCACCAAAATTATTTCGATGATTTTATACAATTTGGATTTTGCTTAACGGCACGATGCAAAATCACGCCAAAACACCGAAGATGTCTAACAGAGGTAGCCGACGTTTGTTGAGGCATGCTTTGTGGTAAGCTCTTTGCCCTGGGTCATAAGTCCGATTGTGATATTTCTGACCTTGTTTGCTTTGATCCTTTAGAATACATGCAATGTACCTGCTGACTTTTATAAAACTTGCTAGGCTAAATTTTCTGACTATGAAAAAGAAAACTCAAGGAATTTCTCAAACTTTACATTTACACTTGCACATTATTACATTTACAGAATATGAATATTACACGGTAAACTGTATTTCAACTAAACATGGTTATTCAGCGTGATTCTGAGAAAGACTAATGGTGCAATATTTTCGAAGATAGCATTAAGAGTGAAAAACCCTAAAAATCTGAACTTAATATGAACCAAGAAAAATCAAAATAGATAAATATGAATTGTCCCCGTGTTTTGTCAGTATTTAGGGCCAATTTCTTCACACTCACTTAACGCTTAAGCCAGGCTTAAACGTACTGGTGATCCTGGTTTAAAAGTTAAGCGAGGGCGAAGAAATCGGCCCTTAATGTTTCAAAAAGTCATACTTCAGTCAACGGTAGATTTGAAAAATTAATAATGTTCGCCCATCTATCAATTAAGAATGGCATCGTACGACATATAATAGATGTTGTAATATTCACCCAATTATACGTAACCGACCGTATAGTTAACGAAAAGAGCCTTAAACGCATAATGAAGTACGAAGAATTCTGTTCAACTATAAGGGCCCCTTCGTGCAGTAGTGCCCAGGGGCCCCGAGTGGTCTTAAGGCGGCCCTGTTTCGTACAGAAATAGAACGAACAACTACCGTTTTGCGATTATTTGTAGTAATTAAAGAATGCTCTAAAAGTTGCCGAAGAACAAGAGGAAGAGCGACGGAAATCTCGTCTTGGCACTGCAGTAGGGAATTTGAAAACCGTTTTAACACAACGTGGAAGGTTTTTAAAGCAAACTAGGAACTGTTTCATGCGAATTATATATTTTTGCCTTATTTCATATGTCTATAGAAAAAAGCCCCACTTTGTCCTACTTTTTTCTCTTCGTAGTTATAAAGTTCAAGGTCTCAACTAGTCGCAAACAAAATTTTAGCTACCACCATTTTCCGCTTTGTGGACTGTTTAAAAATTTGTGGGCCATATTTTTTCTATTATTATATATGTTTGAAAATATGGCAAAAAAAATCTATATATTTTTTAATGAAAAAAAAAATCATTTTCTCGAGTATTTTTTTTAAATGTTATGTAGCGTCATCTACATAGGTTATAGAGTATAGGTGTCTTTAGTACATATGTTAAAAATATCAAAACAAATAATTTTACCAAAGAAAACTTTTTGATAGGACGCCCTCGTCAAAAGATAGAGCTGATCTAGATCAGTTTCTGCTTATCTAGATCAAAACTAAAGTTGTCGAAATAATGCTTATTTTCATCTAAGATACATTGCTGAACACACCGATCTCCTTCAAGATACATGCCCAGGGCGCTAGAGGTTTTGAGCGCCGAAAGTAGCATTCTGCCCTACTGTGCGGTGTTAAATTCACCGCAGGGGTGAATTAGACTACCACAGATGATGAATCATGCCGGGTAAATTTCAACTTGTTATCCTAAAAAACATGAAATTCACTGTTGTAGAAGTTGCATCTGACATTCCCAATGGCCAACTATCTGAAGATACTCAATCGACCGGATAGCCCGAATCAAGATTCGTATGCACCTCGTGTACCTGTGTGTATTTTGTTCCGACCCGTGCAGATATCGGAAAGCAGCATCGTGTTAAACAGTTAACACTTCCAGCTGAACTAGTTTATTTAATTTGCATTCAAACCGGCGTCGGCCGGTTTCCATTTGCAACACAAAGACTGAATTTTACACTCAGCGAACCATTTATCCTCGCACCACCCCCAGTTCCCCGCCGCCCCACAACTCTCGCAGCGCTCCGTCTCATAAACATCCCGAATTATTGCTCATTTCGCAAAGCACTCTTACTATAACCCTAGTCCCGCGCAGCGCGAGACTCAACAAGGCTTGCCTCTTCATTTATATTATTATTGTTATTACTATTAGCGTAATATGATTTTAATTCAGCACAGACCGACGCAGGCCGGCGCGTCCCGGTCAACGCATAATTTAGGGCTAGTTTAGAGTGTAAAACAAAACCCGCACGCCCAGGAAATGGAGGATTTAAGCCACATTATAGCACTGGCCGTGCTAATTGACAGGGCCGCGGGTAAATACCCGTCATTTTCCCGCTATCTAGATTAACTGCATTTTGCACTAACACAACCGGACAGCGGGCACCGTACGGTTCGGTTTGTGTGAAATATGTTAGACATTAATTATTGAAGGCACTCAGCATCGGGTATCAAACATGGATCTTTCTGTAAGTCGAATAAAAAAATGTATTTGTTGGATACATGTGCTTTTCTCAGATGTTTATGTCAAATTTAGACAGTCAAATCAATGTGTCTGAAAATATTGCTACCGAAGTTCGCCCCAGGTTGGAAACTTTCTCGGCGGCACGAAAGAAAACCCGTTTCAACCACCACGATCACGACAACAGTTTAGTAACAATTAAAATTCAACAAACCAGCTCCAATTAGCGCTGCCAGTTCGTCGTGGGGAAGCCCATAACAGACGCCGAACGATCGATCGATCAAGATCTCCTCACCTGATAGACGAAAAAATTGATCGGCAGGGCTGTGTGGAGGTGCCTCAAGGCGCACAAATCAAAACGCCCTCACTTCCGGCGCTGCCGGTTTTCTGTGCATCGAACGTCCATACGAAACGCCAACGCGTCTAGTGCGGACCCTGCCATACACGCTGGCGGCCATCGACTTCTGTCGGTACGCTGAATCCGAAAAAAATGAAAAAGTAAAAAGTAAAGCCTACCTTTCGTGGCAGTAGCCATTGTCTTTTCTTTTGGTTACTTTTGATGGTTTATAGCTGGACAGCTTAGGGTGGCTTGAAAAAATGTCAAAAGAACAAACCAAAAATGAAATATGGCGACATAGTGCCACCCTACACCCAGACCAAGCACCAATTTTGTCCAAACAAACGTTTCGATCATATTCGCTGGAAAACCCATAACACTCGGCATGTGTGCAGGATCAGCCCCGGACACAGCACGGATAGGTAGCAGGCAATGGGTTGGTAATCTTCGATAAAAATCTCGCACTCGCGTGTCTGCATGAATAATGTTTGCACGCGGGCAACTTGGATGAAGATATACGTGTTTATCTACTTGGTTTATTGGTCCCGCGAGAAACCTCACAGCTATAGGTTCCCCTCCATTTCCAACGGTCATTGTTTGTGGACGCAACGTTACGAATAAATATTTGCATTACACGCGGGAAGAAGAAAAAATGGTCATAAAAATTGCGACTTTTCATTCAACATGCGGTCAGGCCGGCCACCGATCAATTCGAGGTGGGGTAGTGTGTAGATTTATTATTTCACAGCGCAAATGTTGATCTGAATCATCAAACATTGGGCCATGTCCATGGCGAAAAAAAACGACTCCCATCCGATTCCGTCAATATAGTTTCAATAAACAAACAACGGTCAATGTCGGTATCGGAACCCACCTAAACCGATAGGTGTCTTCGTATCGCAAGCAGATCTTCAATTTATCTACCCCCTGAAGACGCGTCCGCTGAAAGCCACATTGAAACAAATTGCCGTTTAATTAAAAGATTGAATCTGGTTAACCTGTGCGGTCGGCACGAGCTCGCGCCAGAAAATTGCTCCGGTATGCAGCGGTTGTCATAAAAAAACGCCGATCGGCCGCCTCCCACATGTCCGATACGGCCGGCACAGAGTCGCTAGATTGCTGGCTGAAAGTGAAACACATTCCACATTCTATGCGTACAGATATAGATGCTCTCGAAGTAGGCGCTGCGCGCGGGTATCACACTACTGCATCTCTAGACGATGCTGTACCGAGGTCAACCGTTAAAAAAGTTTATCGCTGACAGTGCGCTTTGAGCCAGGAGTTGTAGGGTTGGCAATAGTTCTTCGTCCTAGTACATAGTATAAAATTGTGAGCACAAAATTATTGCAGCATAGTAAATATACTATTGAATATCATGTACATTTATTAGAAGAAAACCAGATATTTACACAGTTTTTAATGGGCTCATGGCCGTGGGGAGAAAATGCATCGAATCAGCCTCATACCATTCCTACTCGCTCTTAGAATAGTGGAAAACGTGTTTTTAATCCAAAAATGACAAAACATGTTTTTGAAGACATTCAGTTTTGTGATCTTCGTTTCGCTTCCTACAGGTACATATTGCCTGCTAAATAAGGTATTTCGATGTCCAATCCTAACAAAAACACCTTCCCGTGGCAAACGTGGAGAGGTATACAAAAGCCTCCCATTTTTTTCTAATTTCCATCTGTAGTACACATTTAGATACTATACAGAATGGTTCAGATGCTATGAATTCTAAGCTTAAGCCTTGTCTAGTTAGTATATCGACTACACTGAAGTCGGAAGTTCTTTTTTACGCGGATTTTTAAAATAACGCGGTATTTTACGTGGTTTTCAAAAACCGCGTTAGTTAAAAAAAACCGCGTAAAAAACTCTTTTCCAATCGATTTCGGATTCTTTGGCAAAGTTTTAGTACTGTTCAAACCACGAAACTTTGCCCAAAGAACCGTATTTTTTATTTATGAATTTCGGAGATTTGAAATATTTTCCGTTGAACCCCGTTTAGAATTCCATTTTAACCACTTTAGTTTTATGTGCATGACAAATACGAAAAATCAGTGCAATGACACACTATAACTCCGGATTCAGTTTTATTAGTGAAACTAATTATTTATTACAAAACTTAGAATATTTTATCGACAGCACTTGAAAACGAATGTGACTTTTTTGCCTATTCAAAAGCAAAATTAAAATCATCGTCTTTAATTTTTTTTTGCTTGATTAAAAGTCATTTTTAATGTAATCACCAAGGTTTTGCATTCATTTGCTTTCATCTTGATTGTCAATGGTAATTTGGGGCGCTATTATCACCATCACTTCACTCACGAGTCGCGAAAATGTATCCCGAGAGCTATTTTAGATGAGGTGACTATTGAGTGACAGTCGCACAGTGGTCCCAAAACAGAAAAAAAGGCGGTAAAAAGCATTTAGTGATTCTCGTTTCCGTGCTTAGACGACATTAGCAAAGCATCATTAAACCTGATAAAGTATCTGAATCGGTTAGCATCTCATTTTTTTAAGAGGTAGGCCCACTTTAGGAATTTTTTTTTATTTATTAATAAACAATACCTTTAATTTGCAATTTTGTAGACCAGTTGATTTGAAGTAGCTTTGCTGAGTACTTTAAAAAATCATCTGAAAATTAGTGTTTGACGTTTTCTCCATACGATGAATTTCTATCACATAGGTTTATTCTAGAATGTTTCAGATTCCAATGAATTACATAATTTTCATGAAAACACTAACTAGTTTTGACGTCAAAGCAATGAATAATATTTTTTCTTCTTCAACCTTGTATGACGGTTAATTTCAAGTAACTTAGCTGGAGATTCAATTTAGCTATATATTTATGCGGGCGATATACATGGTGTTTGGTTAAGAATCTCGAGGGGTGATAGAGGATCATATCTGAAGAAAAAATCGTTTTACACAACAAATCACAACCGTTACAGAGTTATTGAACTTTTTCTCTATTTGACCTGTTTATCTTTAAATGCCTTTAACTCAAATAGTGTATGAATATAAATGTAAAATTAAGTTCCACCACAAACACACACGACTTGTCGTGCTTTTTTCAAAAAATTTTATTATAATTTTACACGTGGATTGAAAATTACAGTTTCTTTAAAAGGAAAATCAATGTGCTTCAATGTATTTTTACTCGAATACTGCTGTAAAATGTAATATTATTCGAACGAAAGTGTAAAATTGTATGCTGTTTGATGCTCCAAGTGATTTTAACGTAATTTTCAATCAAATTTTTGATTCAATCGTTGTATGTTTACATTCGTATTGATTTACATATAGTTTAAATTTCATTATTTTTGGTGTGTAGTTTTGATACATCGTCTAACTAATTGCTACTGTTGGTTAGTCACTGACGAGTGCAACGCGAAACATTAAATTCCAACTTTTCAATGTAGAACATGTTAATTGCTTCGAAAACGGAACCGAAGCAATTTTTTAGCATAATCGGACATCATAATTTCATCGCGCATGTTGCTCGCTATCGCCGGAGAGATGTGGTGTATAGTGTTGCCCCTCGGTGATGGTTGGTCGTCTCAAGACGCACTGTGAACCCAACTCAACCGACATTAATTGTACAAGTATGGGTAAGATATGTTAGTGGCAGGCAAACTCGTTACTAGAATAATGTGAATCACATATGCCTTCGAAACTGGTTAATCAAAATCAATGCTTTGGAATGGTTGTCCGTATGAGGACATGGAAATGTGTACCACCATTCTAGAAAACTACACACTCATCTGTCAAGCCAGAAACGTCATGCCGCCATAATTCTCCTTAAAAATAAGCACTTAGCTCATCTTTAAAGGGAATGCTTTAGATTCCTAGGACCCTAGATCATAATAGGCATACCTATTTTTCAGGATTTCTCAATGCAAGAGTCATCCTCACGATTCTCGGTACAACAGCCAAACAGACAGGCGTATCTTGTCGAAGAATACATTATTAAACACCAAGTTCACCGGATACGAGTTTGACGGGACACACAATTTTGTCCCATCCAGTGCGATTTCCATTCAAAAAGCAAAAAGACCATCAAACTGGCCCTCGTGCTTCAGTAGATCCAAGCACAATTTCGAATCGGAGACCCCACCGTCGATCTCAACTTTGTAAGCAAACATTTAGACGCGGTAGTCCTTCATACAAGCCTTGTCGCCACTAACGTCATTTGGGCTCCTATATGTCGCTCAAAACTAGTATGGGAGTGTATTCTTGCACTCCGACAATTGACAGTGAAAAATCATGTTAATTTATACTGGGTTCCAGGGCATTGTGGAGTTGCAGGGAATGAAAAAGCCGATGAGCAAGCAAGGAGAAGGTCTTCCGCTAATTTTATCGGCCCAGAACCATTCTGTGGAGTCTCATCGAGTGCCCTCAAAATGGAATTGAAAAAGTGGGAAATCACAGCTATAGAGAACAATTGGAGTACCACACCTCGACTACGACAATCAAAGAAATTTATCTCACCCAACGAGAAAAAAGCCTGGAGTTTCTTAGACTAAACAAAAAAGAGCCAAGCATCATGACAGGACTACTTACCGGACACGGTCCGAGTAAATGTCATCTTAAAAAACCTGTTTTAATCCACCTAGCGGTGCAATTGTGCCTTTCTCAATCATGAACACGAGAATGTTTGCGTTGTTTATATTCATTAAAAGCTTTCAAATGCATATATTACATTTTATTATTATACATGCAATGACAAATATGCAAGAAAAGAAATCATTATTCGAGTTCTAAAATTTTGTAAAAGAAAAAAACAGCCACGATAATATTGAACTGAAAAAAGGTGCGAAATCGGCAAAGTCCCAAAAAATCAATTTTTATAAAAAAAATTTTTTCGTGAGAACATAAAATCTCGACGTTTCATGCATTTTAAAGATGTTTGACATCAAAAATACGAATTCGATTTCTGAAATTTCATGGGGTCCCCCATTTGAAAAAATTTTGAGTTCCGGCTCTTTGGGAATTTCATATGTGACCGGACGGTTTAGTCTATATTTCCGCACCCATATAAGCGATTTTATAGACATCTGTGGGGATATTATAGCTATCATTTGGGACTAAGTTTGTGAAAATCGGCCCAACCATTTCCGGGAAACTGATGTGAGTTCTTCAATTTTGAAAGATGGCCGCTTCTCCCGGGCACTTCCGGAACCGTCTATGGTGGTCAATGTAGTCAACGAAAGTTTGTTTGGCCGTCGGTGACCTAGAACAGCAAATTTAAGTTGAGACATTTTAGCGAAATTTTTACCTTTTTTGCTTTCATCGGAGTATCGGTTTGAATCGCTATTTGCTATGTGATCGCACGCCACAACCTGTAACTCCGGAACCGGAAGTCGGATCGGGTTGAAATTAAATAGCCATTTACGGGGGCGCAACACCTTTCATTTGAGACTAAGTTTGGTTGAATCGGTTTCGCCATCTCCAAGAAACCGGTGTGACTGTTATTCTGAATTTGGATACTTCCGCCGGGGCTTCCAGAACCGATGATGGTGGCCAATGTGGCCAAAAAGACTTTGAATGGATGTTAGTGACCTAATACTACAAATCGAAGCAGTTGTGGTCATATTTTGGAAAAATTTTCACCTTTATACATTCATTGCAGAATTTATTAAAATCGACATTTTCTGCGTGATCGTGCTCACCACCCTGTAATTCCGGAACCGCAAGTTGGATCCATCAGAAATCCAATAGCAGCCTATGGGAACGTTGTATCTTTCATTTGAGACTAAGTTTGTCATAATCGTTTCAGCCATCTCTTAGAAAAATTACTGACATTTTTGGTCACTTATACACACACAGACGCATATACACACACACATACATACACACGCACAGACATTTGCCGAACTCGACGAACTGAATCGAATGGTATATGTCACTCGGGCCTCCGTTAAAAAGTCGGTTTTCTGAGCAATTGCAATACCTTTCTATTGAGAAAGGCAAAACGAGTCATAAATGTATTGCTGGTTTTCATTGACGACCGTCATAAAATTCTTTTAAAAAATTTCAATATATCTATGATTTGGGAGCCCTGACGGATGGATCACAGCAACCTCTGACGACGAAGGTGCTTTTTTCGCTCCTGACACGTTTTTGAGAAAATAAAGTTTTTCGTTCGCTGCTCTTCAACAACTCAGCTGATGAAGAGAACCATTTTGAATTTAGAAGTTCGTGTCCAAAGCGGACGGAGTTCGAGGAGATACGACCACAGACCACTCGCAAGCGGCCCAACCTCAGGCAATCCTCTCAAAACTGGCAAACCCGGAACTGGTTCATTCCGGTGACCTCCTGCAGGTATTGTTGAACCCGACAAAGCCGTTCACTCCGGAGTATTTAACATTCAAGTAAATGTTTGAAGCGATGGCTGGCATGAGAAGAGATCTCCTGAGCTCGATTGAATGCAACATATACTACAACTGGAATCCAGAAAATCGTGAATATTCTGTTTGTGGGAGTCAAGGTCGCCATCATGATAGATGCAGATAACAGCATTCTGGATGATCTTATTACGCGTAAGTCAGATTTATTTCCCATTTTCTAAAAGATTGTTTCTAAAATTCGTTGGTTCGTTCGTTAGTATTATTATGGCAGTTGAGCGCTGGAGTGTCCGACCAGCGACAGTCGTTTTTTCGCTTGGTTAGTGCTAATCCCTCATGTCGGAGACAGTGCGTATTATAGCGCATCATTGTACGAATAATGCGCAATACTTCCGACGTGATTCCCTTGCTTAAAATAAAAGAAATACGATTGTCGCTGGTCAGATTTTCCAGTTTTCAACAGCAGCCAGAATAGTTCGGAAAAACATCCGGATTACTCGGCCGCAAATTAAAAGCGAGTAAAGGCGCTTTAACCAAGGCTTATTAGCCAGGGCAAGGTGTAAATACCTCTGTCCCATCCCAAAGGACCAAAGGAGTGACATTAACCTTCTTAGCCAAGTCACTCCCAACGATTTTTATGATTATTATTATTATTATTTCCCATTTAAACAGAAACGGTCGGTACGGTTGTCCTCGTTTCTTCCTCCTTTAAGATTCAAAACAATTCGTTAATTGACTTATTCATTAAATGAATAATTTAATTGCCGTCTAATTTTGAAACATCTTCAAACCCAACTCTGCACAGTAGGCCTGGCCGTTTTAATATTTGCGACATATGAAAATATGCTTCAAATATTAATATTGACAAGAAAAGCACTACAGAATAACTGCAGTGTTTTCCAGGATGCTTTTCAATACTGGCTGTGTAAGGGTTAGAATAGAATAGAATAGAATATATCTATGATTTGGGAGCCCTAAACCTATACCAACATATTTCAGAACAACTTTTACTTACATTAGCAGATTTATTTTCTTGAGGTAAGCGATACAAGTGCGTGCAATGTGTCTAAAGCACAAACGCTCGATCACTTCGCGATGATATACGTGATAGTGAAGTCCATACGCCCGCACATATCTGCACCGTACAATGAATATCACATTCAGAATCACGGCCCGCTGTAATTAACCTGAAGCAATGTTTTAGTGGGTGACATTTTCCGTCTCGTCTGCAATTGTAGTGAGTGATGCTGACGGGGAGCCCTGCCGAGACCATAGCTCTACAGCTCCAGTAACGACTTTCGAAAAAAAAATTGGATTCACAAAGATCGCAGTGAGAAAGCGTTTCAAAAAATGATATTTTCGATTTTATATCCGGTAAAAAGTTAGTATTTTCGGATATTTCCCAAAATTTGAATCTCGTGCTTTATCCAACTAATCGACAATGGTAGGCCTGGTTTTGAACCAATGACATCAGCAGCGGCACCTGTTCTAGCAGATTCGTCAACCCATTAATTCTCAGTAATACTTGAATGAACGGATACCGATTGCACACCACGCAAAATCTTAAAAATTCCCGCTTGATAAACTGCCCAGTATCTACCAAGCAAATGAGATTGCTCCAATCTTATTTCACGACAGTAAACACGAACACTAGCTCGACTGCCTACCAAAGAACCATACAGATAATAAACTACGTATTCTTCAAATTGTCGCCATGTTGTGCCATGTTCTCATTCCTCCCCTGGAGGAATTCTCAAATTGAGGGTTTTAATAAGAAAACCACGCATGAGTGCATGTTCACTGGGAGAAAGAATATAACCACCACAGGTAATCACTTGGGGTAACAAACGTGCGTAACCAGTTGCGTTGCGTTGCGTTGCGTTGCGTTGTGACGATGATTTTGGCGGATTGCACACTGACTTCATCATGTTTGACTGCTGATTATCTAATAAGAGTTGCTTAGGAAGTGGTAAGTAGGAATTCATACCAATCCGACCCATATTAAAACCTCAACAGCATGATAGCCATCATTGCCGGCCGCCCCCATCTCCATCGTTCACGGGGAAGGATAAAGGATAAGGTAGACGGGAAGTGTTGATGCTCCACCTACTTAACGGAAGGACGACGATTCATCAGACTCTTCCATAGGTGTCGCGGAGTTGGTGGTTTGGAAGGGTATCAGGTCTAGGATTCGCTCCAAGCAAACGATGCGACCTGTAAAGCATGTTTTATTAGGTAGTTGTTTAGTTAGTCTTCGAGTGCACGATCACTCGAAAAAGAGATGATCTTGTTTAGTTTTTGGTTATTTTTAAACTCTGGGCAGCCGGCTACCGAGAGTATACTATGTTCCCTAAACAAAAGCAATTTGAACTCCACACGGCCGACCGTGGGAGTATTGCCTAGAAAAGCTAATCTTATCCGCGTAATGGGCCGGATCACTATTTATTGCAACAGTATTTGGACAGAATTCGCTACTTCTTCTCTACGATATATTTATTGGCTTGAAAACTACCGAGTGATAACACATTATACAGGCAAAAATAGCGAGAGATGTTATAAATCAAGGAAAGTATTTCTTATTTCCATATCGGATTGTTTGTGGAATACAAGTATACGAGCGATAATACCGAACACTCAAGGGAAATATAAAGGATTGTTAACCTGATGCACGGGCTTGTTAGCAATAACGGAGCTTTAAATTAGGTTCATAAAAACAGACGCGGCGAATTTTCAATACGTATTGACCCGTGTTCATAGATACTAGTCAGATTAGTCGTATTGGGGCTAATTTCCGATCAACTATTCATTTTTACGGCAATGTTTTCTCGACTAGATCTGTTCGCACCCTCTCATTCTGTTCGCACCCTCTCATTCTGCGGTCTAAGGACCAAATGTCATCAATAGACTTAGACTCGCGTGGAGGCATGAGATAGGAAACTTGTAAGAATTTTGCTATCCCACCGTTTGACTACCAGAATGGATGGGAGAACAGTAATACTAGCAAATACCGACTACCATAAGAGCGGTGCAAATTTGAACGAGTGACGTAGAGTACTGCACTGAAAAAAGGACCAGGAGTGCGATTTTACAAAGTTTTAGCTTCCGATGGCCCTACATTTTCTGACAAAGTGAAGTTCTTGAATGTTGAGATTTTTATTACTGCTTAGAAAAGCAAAAGTATCATAAAGCTAGTGTCAGGCCTTCATGAGACCTCAAGGAGTCACTTTTGGAGGTATTCGTAAATGTAGATTTGTCGGTAGACGGTTCCAAATATAATAGAAAAATACCTAATTTAACACAACTACAGATCACTTGCAACATAAAAAGCTTTTTGTGAAATTCGACAGTTCCATCTTAGGCCAATTCAATAAATTTCCTACATGAAAGTTTCCATTTTTTAAAAACGGTTTTTAAACCAAAGCTTTGGAAGTTAAACCTTGGCGTGGAAGTGCCGGTATATTAATATATTCTGTTACTTAGTGTAGAATTAGATTTCGTCATTTACGGCTAATATACAACCGCCAGAAGAAACTTAAAACGTTGGTACACAATCAAGAAAGGCGAATCAGAAAAGGTGAGTATATGTCAGTGATTCACTAAATACAGACTGGAAAGAGGGTAATATGGAAAACCTTAAGGTCCGTCCAGATTAAGTCTTCGGTACGGAGCAAAACGTCGGCCTAGGAACTCCTAGCATGTTGTTAGTCGCCTCTTACGACATGGGAGCAGTTCCCAGAGGTTCTATTCTTGGTTGAAATAGTGCAAAAAGATTTCAGCCCGCCGGACACCACACGGCTTTAACAAACGTGCGTAACCAGTTGTACGATTTAGTCAACTTTTTTTAGTGTATATTAGACTGCCCATAAAAATGATGAATTTTTGAAAACTCGATCGGCCTCTGAGTCGATTCCTAGTCCCACCAGGAGTACTTGCACCAAATTTGAAGCAAATCGGACAAGTCTAGCTACCGGACCAACGTGCCTGAAGTTTGTATGAGATTTTTCAACAATTTACATGGAGAAAACCCACTATTTCGTATTTTCGCCACTAGGTGCCACTGTATGCATCGTATTATCACTGTGAGTGAAAATAAGAAAGATAATTTAATTGACTATAATTTTGTCGAAGACTGCTAGTCAATCCGGCTTTATTAAAAAATGTTATTAAACATTTAACGAAGTGATATCTGAGTCAGTTTTGCATGGGGCCTAGCAGCGCATGGTTGTGTATCAGTACTCGAGTCCCGCGAACTATACATTTTTGTGAAACAATGGTAAGATTTAGGTGAATAGAATGTTTAGAAGAATTGTAGTAAATAATACGAGTTATGTTTTGGTTAGAAAATTTTAGTTCCATCTTTGACCGCATAGAGGGTGCCAAAACTAACTTTTTATAGAAGAGAGATAGAGTATCAAGCTGTTCGGAAGAAATACTGAAAAATACCTGTTCTATAACTTTGTAGAAGACACCAAATTTCTATCTCTATCCGTTGAAAAGTTAGTGTTGGCGCCCTTTATGTGGTAATATGTGGAACTAAAATTTTCTAATCAAAACATGACTCATTTTATTTACTATAATTCTTCTGAACATACTATTTAGCTAAACCTAATGATTATTTCACAAAAACGTTTAGTTCGTACGAATCGAGTACTGATACACAACCATGTACTGTTAGGCCCCATACAAAACTGGCTCAGACATCACTTCGTTAAAAGTTTAATAACTTCTTTTAAAAAAGTCGGATTGACTAGCAGTCTTTGACAATGTTGTAGACAATTAAATTATCTTTCTTGTTTTTACTTAAAGTGATAATGCGATGCATACAGTTCCACCTAGCGGCGAAAATGCGAGCTAGTAAGGTTTCTCCATGTAAATTGTTGAAAAATCTCATGCAAACTTTAGGCACGTTGGTCCGGTAGCTACACTTGTCCGATTTGCTTCAAATTTGGTGCAAGTACTCCTGGTGGGACTAGGAATCGACTCAGGGGTGGGCCGATAGGGGTCATTTTTTTCCTGTCACTCTGTATATAGGGCAAAAATCTTATTTTTTCTTTAAATCGTTGGGGTCTATAAAACACGAGAAACCTATGTTGATCAAGATTGGTTTCTCTCTAGCAGTGCTAGAAACTGCTCAAATTTTACCTTCCAACGCTCAATACAATTCTCCCAAAATATTTACAACAGTCCAATTGCATGAAAAATGTAGTCGAAAAAAGTCTAAATTCACAGGTTTTAACAGTTTTTCAAAAACATTTCAAGAGACAACGATGATATATCAAAACTTCATTTTTCAACGTTAACTGAAACTATCCCTGGTAGCACTGCTTCAATGGATTCAATTGCAATAACTTCAGTTCTGCGAATAATTATAATAAATGACAATGCTCAAATGAAAGCTAATAGTCACAGTTATCAGTCTTACTTGCTTTTGGGTTCAAATTTTATTTAACCAAAAAGTTATAACTGATTGAAAATGTTGAGCATGAAGGGTTTAATAGTAGAACGACCCATAGAATGGGGAACAAGCCGGATAAAAGCTGGATTAATACTTATCCAAAGTATCAAACATTAAGTACGTCAAATTAATCCCGTGAAGTACATAGTTTTATGTGTCCGGATTCTAAATGGACCATGCTTTGAATGATAAATATTACTCGATATTTAAAAGAAAATTGACACATTTAGCTCGTCTAAGTAGGCCTAAAATATTCAAAAATATACAAACAATCGTCTCTGCTCCAGCTCCATGATTGACAGTTCGATATTTGATAGTGTGTTTCCAAGTCTCGCCATCCATCACCGCTGTGACGAAGGAGTGGAAAAATAAACACTATTTTGGGGCCAGAAAATAAAAGAAAATCAGTGCTATAAAAGCAAGTAAAGCGTCGGTTTCTTTAGGATAAATAAAAAAACAGCTGAAATCCGACAATCACGCATGTTTCGGTTTTCTTTAGTTATTTTTCATGTCGCCTATGGAGAAGATTGATTGGCATGTAGGCGTGGGATCGCTCCAAGAAAAAAAATGGTAGCAATGATACACAACGCAGTGAAATTGTATCTTCTGTAAATGAATCAGAGTAAGGTTAGGATTTAAGGTTCGGCTGTCTTCCAGTTTCGGTTAAAAGCAACTGATTCGAACGTGACCTGGAAAACCTTTACCCACACCTCCTGTCACGTCACGTCAAGGAGGGCGACAGTTCCAATTTATTCTAAACAACTATACACACACGACATACCTTTCGCCGCTTTCAACGCACAGCTGTTGCTGTCGGTTGAGAAATGTCGCAAACCATGTCCCATGTTCTGGGACAGTCCGACTCTTCGTTGGGCAGTTAAGTGGGCAATTTCCGAACGAAATCTACTAATGAAAGAAGGCGTGCTTCAACAGCATTCAACTATTTTTTTCAGTGTAGAGATACATCTTCACCGACTCAGTCCACCGCAGTACGGTGATATCCAAGTAGGCGACTGTCAGCTACAACATGGTCCCCAAATGGGGCAAAGGTCATTTGATCCATTTCAAGCTTGTCCAAGCTGTGCGGCAAACACAAATCCGTCGACTTCTGCCAGCAAACAACGCTGCCAAACAACATCTGTGGCCATTCCAACCACTGCAGCGACCAATTTACTTATGACGAAGGTAGCAGCAGAAAAAAAGAAAAAAAAACCGCTAAACGATTTATTTGTCACTAACCCATCCGGTCAACTCTGAGCGGATAGACTGCCACACATCAGTATGGAATCTATACCAATCGTCATGGCGGGGGTGTAGGTATACTAGCGGCACACCAGACTCGGATGAATTTCGCTCCGATTGTAGGATGCTGACGGACTCGTGTGCGTACGTCCGAGTTGGCGTTGAAGATCGAATGCCGCCGCAGTGCTGTTTTATTGGTTGGACGTAACTACTGCGTGCATGTAGGTCCTAGATTCGCGCAGAAGTAGGCGTGGGCGGGTTGCTGCGGCGATTTGTATTAACAGTGTTGTTTTTTTTTTTCTCATTTTTCTCCGTCACCGAAGAGAAGCATGCTGCGCATCATTTGCAACATTTACGCGACGATCAAAGTGATTTGAAATGATGTCGAGGGCGATTAGCGCTGATGATGCGATGAGTGATAGGGTCATGGATGTCACATCAAAATGTGGTGAATATCAGGTTCGGTGTTAGGAAACTGAACCAGATGGGGGCAGTTTTCCTGTTTATTAATTGTGTATAAATGAAACAGATGCATTCCACAAGATAGATGTTTTAAATAAACTAAAAAAATGGCTTGTTTTTGTTCCATAACCAATTTAGACATATGAACTTTTCTGTGTCTGTGTTCGCACACCCTAACGCTTCAACTCAGCACGGTGCAAAATGCAAATTTCATGTTTATCCAATTTTTCAACGCAGCGGGCGCACCCAACTGTAGAAGATAAGGATCGAATTTGCTTTATGTTTTCGAACAAATTAAACAAAAAAAAACCCGGTCGGTTATACTTTATTCAAACCGAAAAATAATTCCATTGTTGCCCATCGACGTTGTCGCTACCGAAGCTAATTAGTTACCGGAAGGTGTGAAAGGAAGTCATTTATATAAACGACTGGCTGTGTGCATGTGACGTTCGTTGTCTTCGACAGCACGTCCCCGCCTACGCCACCTTGATTAAAACAGTCTCCGCGCGGCGGTGCGGTGTTTCTCGTTGCACCGTTCGCTGATTGTTTGCGTGAACACGTTCGGCGGCGATAAAACGCAAACCTGAATGAAAGATTGTTTTTTGCCACCTTGGCTCATTGTTTCGGCTGTGTTCTGATTTGATAAGGATCTAAGTGGGTTTCGAGGTCCGCATATCGGACTTTTGGTGCAGCGTGACCAATAGCGACGCCATGGATTGAATTAAATTCGCCTACTTAGTTTCGGCTATAATGTTTGGTTTTATGGCTCCAATCGTTAAAGTTTGAAGTATCCGGATTGTCAGCAACTGTCTGCAGTGTGGCCACTTTTGCATGAGGTCAAATCGGTAGATTTGCTCATAATTGCTTTTATTCGCATTCCCGTGTCAATATGGAGCTGAATTGGAACTTTGGAAGGCTTTCAGTAATTTGAGTTAATACTTTTAAGGTTTACATCAAGAAATAGTTCATATTTTGTCTTTGGACTAGGAATCAGTTTTTCTGTTTTCGCTGGAATTAACAATTAATGAAACAACACAATTATGACCAAGATCTTCTCTTGATAAGTTACGATTCGTTGTATTATTGTTAATGATTGAAAAAAGATCACGTCTTTATTAGATTAGTACAATATATTTTACATACAGAAGAACGAACGCAAACTCTAAAAAAAACGTCCCACTTCAATTTGCATCTAAAAAAAAGAAGAAAATTACATAGTAGGCCGATCCTTTTCAAACTTTCAGACAACAAAATATAACCCGTTAGTAAGCTTTTGGCATATTTATTTCATTCAACTTCAATGCCATAACCGTATGCTCGCACCTTACGCTTAACTCCACTCATTAGGTTCTGTACAACATCTGGCTGCAGCTGCTTCTGTACGGAACCCAGATGTGACCTCCTTGAGATGTTTCCATAGAGCCTGCTTCATAATTGCCCAGTATTTTTCGGCGGACCTTAGTTCCGGTGCGTTAAGGGAGTTCATGCCCTTGTGTACGGAAGTACGTTAGCTTCGTACCACTCCAGGACAACATTTGAATAGTGGCACGAAGCTAGATCCTGCCAGAAGATCGTAGAGCCCTCGTGTTGCTTTAAGAGAGAAAGCAGACGTTTCTGTAGACACTCTTTGAGGTAGGATCTCCCCGTTTAAAGGCCCGGTGTCATTCCGTGAGCAGATCGCTTGCCAAATCGTGTATTTATGGCAAGCTTTGAATGTTTCTGCTTCCTCCGACACGTCAAACAGTGATGAGACGGTGAGGCTTCGTCAGCATCTGGATTTACAGTGTCCGAGCCAGTGACTTTCCCACCGCATTTTGCAGTTCGTCGTGATTTGGAGCCTTCTCCACTTTTTACGTACACAGAAAAAAATTGTTCTCAAAATCGTGAAAAAAGTGCCATGAATTCTGGAACAATTACGTTTTTACGTTACGAAACTAGGCCTATGAACAAAAATCACATGCTTTATAATTATGTTCAATTTTCCTTCAGTAACGCCCGCATACCGCTTTTATTAGAGGAAACATTTTTTTTGTTTTGTGAATTTCAATCACGGTTTCCGCCATGTCACTACCAAATCGATTTTCTGTACGTGAACTAGTTCACAACTTTATGAATATTATTCATAAAACCAAAGGTTCACTCATGATGGTGTTCATAGATTTAGGAATATTAGTTCACAAAATCAAAACATTCTGGATATTTTCTCGTAAACTAGTTCACGAAAGTCGGATTTTTTCATGAATCCCTTCAATCCTTGTGAACTAATTCATGATTCCTAATATATTAGTCACGATCCAATATCCGTGCTCGTGAAATAGCTAAAAGAATTATGCAATATTTTTCATGTATACGTGAACTGGTTCATGGTCGTGAAATAGTTCACAAAATCATCAAATATTGCTCATGTATTCGTGAACTGTTTCATGATACCTAAAATAATAGTCACAATTTACCATTCGTGATCGTGAAAAAGTTCACGAAATCATAAAATAATATTCATGTATTCGTGAATTGACGTTTGACAATTCGTTCTCGTCAAATTGTTCACGTTTCACGTTTGACAATTCGTGCTCGTCAAATAGTTCACAAAATTATGAAATATTATTCATGGATTCGTGAACTAGTTCATGATTCATAATACTTATAATTTTCAATTTCAAGCAACATGGTAATAAAATGAATGGTAATGAAATTTGGGGTAATATTAAGGCAATCATTTTTGTTCTATGCACTTTTTCATAAAATGTTCAGCTGCTAGCAGCCAGTAATAGGTACCCCAAGTAACAATTTCAGTTTAATTAAATTCTATTAACGGTTTTAGGACCCAATTTAAAAAAACCAGCATTAAAACTTTCATCTCCATAAAAACCTCCTCAAATCCGCTATAATATCGTATTATAGCTGTATGGCCCAATCTTCATATGGTTGTTAAAGTATGTTTAAGAAACGTATAAACCTACTTTAAAACTCTTCTGAAGCAACTTGAATACTTTCTAGAGGTTTTTAAAACCATTTTAAGAACCGTATCAAATCTATTTGGAGTTACGGATTGCCTTTTTAAAACCGCTTTTTTCTGATTTATTATTGCTTTTGACAGAAACTGAAATGTAAACATAAGCAAATAAAATTCTTAATCACACATCTATACGCGGAACGAATAATCGAAGTGTGCGTGTTGGCATTGCATTTCAAAAAAGTAGTATCAAGGATAAAAAATATAAAATTTTATTGATAACTTTTAAGCCTCCATTCAATGCTAAAGAATGTGCGGTTCAAATTCTATCGTAAATATAGCGATAATTTTATGATTCTCGGCAAAGCGCCTCAAAATAATTGCTGTTTTAGCAAAGTGATTAATATATTAGACTAATTTAAATTGCTCAATTCACCACTGTATAAATCCAAATCAGTTTCGCTACATTAAATATTAGGAAAGTATCCCGAAAATAGCGCATCATTATTCAAAATAATGTTATTCTGCAAGAACGGAACCGGTATTTTTTCTTAACGAGGGAAAAAAACATGGCAACCATAATAATAGATGGAGAGCTTTTTACGCTTCACATAAACGATAATAAATCAAGTTGCCTACAACAAATCCGTCATAAAACTGCCATGAAACTACGCATTCGTTCTTTGATTTGTTTCGACGAATCTAGAGCAACATCTGAAATGGGCCAAAATCAAAATAATGTCAAATTAAATACAAGCATGCATTCACTTTTTGGCTGTGAGCCATTTGGCGAAAATTTTATCTTTTGATTCAAATCTGACTTTTCGAAAGTTATTTGTAAAATAACCCTGCTCTGGAGCACGGTTAAAATTGACAGCTCGATGGTTTAAATTTTTGCCCGTGATGCAAAATGACAGGTGTGGAAATGTTCTGAGATTGTCAATATTTTTCAACACAAAATGAAGGGAGAAAAATGGAAGCGATAAAATTTTGTGTCAAGCTTTATTTGGGTTAGTTCATGATGCAGATGTTTACGTTTTGAGGCTACGGTTGTCATACTCAAGCGGTGCGCCCACGAGGCCAAGGTGCTTAGAGTTCTAAGGTGATTCGTCTTTGGCAGTAACTAGGTGAGGAGTGAGGTATGCGTGCAGCAGACTGCGGGGAAGAAAAATGACAGCGAACAAGTTTCTTTACCCACTGAAATCCAAGCAAACATATGGAGAGAACTAGTAAACAATGTTGTTAGCTGTCGTTTCTAAAACCAACATGGCTGATCGGCGTTTTTGAGAATCGTATCACCTGAGAATAAAAACTCCTTGCAAGAGGCGACACACGCCAATTCCAAAAAAGAAACTTTTTAGTTAGTGCACTGTAAAAATCTTTTATCATTTCCATTCACATTGCAAAAATTTCAGCAAATGCATTGTCTGCTACATTACAGCTAGCTGTAGAAATCCTTTTCTTTCGCATTTTGATTATTGTTTGCTTAACTGGAAAAAAAAATGAAATATCAAATTCCCGAATATTGAAATACAAACATTGCAGGAATTTACATCGATGCATCTTTTTGACAATTAAATCACCAAGCCACTGTGTTGTTGATCTTTTCCGTTGCAGCAGACATTAAAAATAGGTAGCCAATTGTTTTGTTTATTTTTTGTACGCCAAATGATATGAAATTAAATTATCAGAGGGCAACAGCTTCCAATTAACCACTTTGATCTCTATTCTCTTGTTCCGTTAACTGTCAGAAATGTTAACCTTTGTGGTTGGAACAACTTTGAAGTAAGACCAATAGTTACTTTTAGAATGATAACCATATGAACTGATGACACAAATGAAACTAGCGAATAAAATTACGTGCATTATTGAGGGTATTTACGCAGCGATGTTCTGATACGCATGGATCCGTGTCCCTTCAAACTTTTAAATAAAAGATATGTTGATTGTATTAACATGCCCCGTGTATAGATATGCCATAGCTTTAGTGTCATATTATATTGGTGCAATCTTAAAGACATAGGCTTGTCACATTTGAAATATTTTCCATTAAAAAATAAGGGGAAACGGAATCAATTTGCCAATCAAGAAATAACGTTTTGTTAAATTTTATCATGTTTGACATAATATGACCGATAATATTCGTATTTGTTTTCAAACGAGTTATGCTCTCTGCATGAATGTAACCGCACAAATCAAGAAAAATGATCTAAATTTTATTTATAATTTAATATTTCCTAAAAACGTGTTTGTTCTCATTTTTCCTATATGACCTTTTCACATGTTACGCTAGAAATGTACCTTTGGGAAATCTATTGAATAAATGAAACAAAAGTTGGCTACTTTAAATTTAAAACAAAAAAAACAACTAAGTTGAGTGATTGTATCCTATACGTTCATTTTTCAGTAGGTAAAGTTAAACAACATGCCGTTTAAAATTGTACAAACGGTTGAAAATCGTGAGATGTGCCTCTACGTAGCACCATCACAGGATTGTACGAGCGCGAATTGGAAAAGATCAGGTGTACGCTGAAACACCTATTCCTATTTCATGATAAGGCTTAAAATGAACTGAAATGGATGGAATCAATGTCGGACACGGCATCCGCTTTGCGCATTAAAGTAATCGGTTCCTAAAATCAGAAAATGAGTAAATAACTTTCGGTACTTAAAGATAAGTGTAGTATATAAACCTCTTCTAAACGCCCACTGGAGAATCGCACACGAAGCACCTAATGGATACTGTAACTTTGTAGCCATTAATATAAATTCCTTTATCAACTTTCTCCATCTCAGTAACAAATGGTGACAAAAACAATACGGTTCTTGGATCACGGGGTAACATATCCAAAAGGCGAATGTTCAGAATTGCTAACAATTCTTTCATAACTGAATGACGAATGTTATTCTTGACTGCCCAAGACTGCAGATTATCCAGAAGACGCAGTTTAGCGAAAGTTTTATCTGCCGGATCAGGGTCAACGTATTCATTCTCATATACAGCCAGTTCCCATCCTTCCGATACATCAAAATAAGCGAGACTTATGGTTTCGATCCAGTTCGTAACCGGGATCCGTTCCTCTGGAATCAACACTTTTTATAGAGCTGCTTGTTTCTGGTTTTGCGAATACTGTACTACGGCAGAGCGTTTCACCTTTTAGTACAAAAGAGGGTTTATGTTAAGTATTTTATAAAAACATTCTTCACATATCGCTTGAAAGTGCCATAATGTTTTATTCTGTGTTTATATGCATGAGAATATTAAATATTTGTAACCAAATGATTGTTTATTTTTTTGACAGAAATAAAAATTTAAAACTGCTTTGTGAAAGATTGTATGCGACTGCATTGCTTTATTAAGGATGCATTAAGCAATATTAAATTTGTTTGTAGTGGTTTATAACAGGGTTAGCAATTTAACTTTTTAAACACCACAATGCAATTATAAAACCATTTATAAAACTAAAATAAATTTGACATGACTGATTCAGTGATACACTTTATTGAAGTTTTAAAGATAGCTCTAAGATATTTATGAGAGCTCCTATATGTGGCATTTATTGAAACAGTCATAAAGCATACGGCAACTTCGGTATCCGCAATAAAACCATTATAAAGTTTACATAAAACCAAAAGGCATTCGATTTGCTACTTGGGACGAGCAGTAGATATAAGAAAACTATTAGGGCCCCGAACATCGTTATTCATTTGATATGGTTCAGTGTGATGTTTTGACAGAGAACAAAAACTGCGTTGAGCACCACAAATGGAGGTGGTGATATAGTTCACAAAATAAAACTGCTGATATCTTGAACATGAGTCACATTACGCCACCTGTTAAATTGAAAAGTAAGCTCTATAATAAAATATCAGGATATCATGACCAGAAATTACGAAAATCGTTACTAAAATCTTGAAATCATGAACATAGACCACAATATTCGTAACAAAAATGTCAAAAATCGTAACTAAGATCCTGAAATCAAGAACATAAATAAACATAAATCTCTAAAATATCACGACAACGTAAATAGAAATCACAAAAATCATAACAAAGTTCCTGAAATCATGAACACAAATCACATTACTCGTGATTGAAATATCAAAATCGTAACTAAGTTCCTGAGATCATGAACATGAATCACTCTACTCCTGACTAAATTATGACGATAACGTGAATATTAATTACGAAACGCGCGACTATGATCCTGAAATCATGAACGTAAATCCCGCCAGTCTGACAGAAAATTCTGATAGTAAACTCATGAATAAAATAGCACGGTAACGTGATGAGAAATCACAAAAATCGCGAATGAACTCCTGAAATCATGAACATCGTTTGAGTTGGCTGTGTATCCCCAAAGTATGAACAAGAATCATAACAAAAACTTAACATGTCTAGGGAACAACAACAGTCACCCAACCAAACATTCGAATGTAACGCCATGTATATATTCGGGGTGAACTAGTTTATCAGAAACACAAATAGTTTCATGAATGCGAGGTTTATTATTCACAATTTCAGGAATTTGGTCACGATTTTCGTAAATCGTTCAGTTCACGAAATCATGATTTTTTGTTCATGAATTTCTGAACGGATTTTTTTCCGTGATGCAGTCCTTCCCGGTCCTTGGCTTTCTGACCGAAAGGCTGGGACAGATTCAACGTTTTGGCCACATCCCTCACCGAAGCATTGGGATTCCGCTTAAACGATTTCACCACCCGGTTGTGGTCCTGATCACAAATAGAGCATCCATTATGACCGCGTTTCTCCTTCCATTCGCTGCTCTGAGTTTGGTAGTAATGTTTAATCACACGAATCACCGTTGACTGCAGGATTCCGAGTTGTTTTCCGATGTCCCGATGAGAGAGTTAAGGATTTCGCGCAAAATCAATTCGCGACGTAACTTTTCGGGTAACGTCATTTTTTACAATTTTCGAAAAACTGACAGCGTTAAAAATATAGTGTAAACAATACACTACAAACTACTTCTACTGAAATTTGCAAGAGAAAATACCCAATGGGTTATTTTCTAGAGCGTTTTTATCCATGATGAAATTTGCTGTAGGACATCCTTTATGTTATACTTGACCTGCGAGCGGAAATAATTAAATTATTTATCATTGCGCAGCAGAGAGAAGCATGGAAGCATTGTTATGCCTAACATGCGAATGCAAAAATGTGGAAATAACTCAGCATAAATATAAACTTGATAGCTAGCAACCGAAAACATGAAGGGTAATTAACTCTACAAATGTGGATCTGGAATATTCCTATTTCTAGGATATTTCTTCTACATTGGAATATTTTCGATCATCATAGCAGATCAACGACATGTACGGCAGATCCCGGCTGGCCAAGGCATCACGAATAAGGATATTGGGTGGTCTACCTCAGTCTCGTAAGGAATCCGTTGACCGGGATCTGGCACCACGACATTCCGAGTACGCCCAAATAACGTGCTCGATGTCTTGGTAACCCTTGCCACACATACCTAGTTAACTCTCAGTGCGTTCGATATGAAGAAGATGAGACATGAGGCTGGACATTACACGATTGAAAGCACGACCCGATTTAAACTCCTCCCACCTCGCATTCGATTATAGCTTAGGGATAATGGAATGTAACCACCATCGCTAATTCTGTGCATAAACGGAACCAGGGTCATTGAACTTATAGAAGACGGATAAATTGATAAAGATACCGAAGCTAGTGGACTCTTCGATGCGCAATTCACGAAGAATATTTTCTCGCAATCAATGTGTTTGTATTAATTAGAAAATATGTTTCAGTCCTCCTACCAACGTAGATGATTCGGAATTCCACGAATATCTTCTTACATGGACGTGTGTTCTACGCAGAACGGGGAATCTGAATCTTAGACAATCAATATCTTGCGCACGGGGTTGAAGTATGCTCTCATAAATTTGATTTGCGGTTGAAGTTCGCCAAGCCAACAAAATTTCCAATAGTCAGCAATGGATTAATAATCTCGCGTCGGATGAGCAGACGAAAAGATATATCCCGGAAGTGAAATATGATCTCGGGCAATACGCAAAAAAAGATACTGTATTCGTTCCAAGTTGATAATGTGAATGAAACGCCATCATTTGCCATGGTGTAGTGGTGTTCATGAATTAGTGAAATACTGATCAATACCAGCCAGGTTAAAATTGCAAGGAATGGGTCATACAGGAACCTTGTGGAAAACCCATGTAGCCGCTTCATAACGCTACCGTATCGCTATGCGAATGAGTATTGTGCTTTTATGACAACAAATTGTACGAATAATTGATTAGAGTTGAAGGTAAAGTTTCGCCGAGATAACAATTGCTACAGAAGCATAAACTCTCTTATAGACCAAGCATGCAGAAGCCACTAGCTCTTTACAGAGCATGTAAGTTGAATTTTTGTTGAAAGCAGTGTAAGGCAATCGTTCGTACCCTTCCCTTGGCTAAGGGCAAATGGAGGTTTGATAACAAATAGGAGTAGTAGAATAGTAATGCAATCGGCCAATACGAATTTTGGTCGAAAGCTGGTTATCCCAGTTTTTAAATAATAATTACTGTTACTTGCCTCCAGTCTCGCTGACCAATGCTCTGCTGTTTGTATAATCTCAATTATCGACTCTGCTAGATAAAACAGATTCTTAAATAAATAAGGTTGATTCCGTCTGACCCAAGACCATTGCTTTTGTATGGCAAAGTGTTTATTGTAAGAGAATACGTAGCTTTTCCAAAATTGGTTTTTGACTCTTTCCAGTTTCATCACATTAAGAAGGCTGTTCTGGTCACTAGCGAGCTATTTGACGATGAAACTTTTGTTTGCATTTTTTTACTTAAGGTTTATATCGCCTTTTACATGGCTGTCATTCGAAACGTGTACTTAAACAAATTCTCTGCAAATGCATTTTCAATTTCTGTTAGCTAAGTTCGAATCAAAACGTATCATTTCTGGAAGGGAGGTTTATTTTTGCTATCTATCAATCTATCTATCTATCCATCTAAATCTATATCTATATCTATATCTATATCTATATCTATATCTATATCTATATCTATATCTATATCTATATCTATATCTATATCTATATCTATATTTATATCTATATTTATATCTATATCTATATCTATATCTATATCTATATCTATATCTATATCTATATTCTATATTTCTATATTTCTATATCTATCTATCTATCTATCTATCTATCTATCTATATATATATATATATATATATATATATATATATATATATATATATATATATATATATATATATATATATATATATATATATATATATATATATATATATATATATATATATATATATATATATATATATATATATATATATATATATATAAGTCAATGTTTGTATGTATATGATTTATGGACTCCCAAACGGCTTAACCGATTGCCGTCAAAATTTATACATAGTAGGCATTTGTTCTGGAGCGTGTTTGTGTGCTATTGGTTGGAGATTATCTGCCCGCCAGATGGCGCTTTAGAACAAATTGTGTTTTCCTCATATTTCGTTGATAGTCGCAGCAACGCGCGATGGGTATTAGCTAGTCTTCAATAAAAAATTGTTTCCATATTTTGCCCGCATTGGAAGAAGAGTCAAAATTTTCCAAGTGGGCCGCCCAAAATGGGCAGAATTATGATTTCAATGTAGAATCCGTTCCGTGCAAAATCAAATTCAGATAGATCTTGTGGAAAAATAGTTTGACGAAAGTATTAAGTTTTTGACCTGTTTGGTTTGAAAAATGTATTGCAGGCGACCGTGTTTTTCATGTATTGTTTATAAAAATATGAAAAAACATCGATCGATTGCAATTTATGTAGGCTACAATTTTCAGAAGATTGTTTTTGATAGCAGTAATGTAGTAGTAGTTCGAATAAAAAAGAGGTCCAGGCCTTTTTCATGTTGTTATAAACATTTCACAACAAATAAACGAAACTGAAATTTCTCGGATGGATCTGTAACTTTTCATTTAATCATTGGAGTCGACCAATTGGGTCCACCGCAATACATTTGTGAGTCTGGATATGATACTTTTATTTACTAATAGTCCTCTAAAATAACGACGTAGTCCATATGTTAACGATGCTTGGTAACTATTGCTTAGAAAAACATCAAAGGTTAACAAGTTCTGATTGAAGTTGAGAAAACCGTACTATTAAAAATATTTGAGACATGGAATCTTCATTCGAATGGCGGACGGTACACCAGCCCTACATCACTCCTCCTTGGCGAAGACACTTCATCCTCAAATAACGTCATGCAACTATGAAAGCCAGATTAACACATGTTATGCACATTAAATATGCACATCAGTTACTCGGAGATGGCGGAAACGTTTTCATCAAACTTAGTCTCAAATGAAAGGTACAACGTTCCCATAGGCTGCTATTGAATTTCATTCAATTCCGACTTCCGGTTCCGGAGTTACGGGTTCAAGAGTGCGGACACGCAGCAAATTCACATTTTTGCCTTTCTCCTAAATAAAGGTTATGCAATCACTCTGAACATCGTCAACTTAATCCCGGCCAATTTCTTTTTTGACTTACATAGGTTTTCTGTATTTTAACAGGGTTGTAGTTAGGGGGATACGGTGAGGGGCACCCACTCACATCACTCACCACCCTTCCCTAAACCGCCCTAACCTCATCAAGTGTCCCTCTACGCGAATAAAATTTTCTAATTCCTCTAGAATAAATTTTGCTAGTGGGTCTGAAAAACCAGTGAAAAATTTGGTTTGAAATGATTTTTAGTTTAGAAACTAATTTAAAATTTCTTAACAAGTTGAAATTTTTTGGCGGAGTCCAAACCCCCGAACCCTCCTCCTGGATCCGCCGCTGGTTTCAAGTGTTTCAGCGTCCACACATAGCAACTCAAGTTCGTAGCTGTCGATGCATTGTACGTAGGTGTAAATCGCACTGAATATCTAATAGACATTTCCACCATTATATTAAACATAACCAGCCATGGAATCGTAGTTTGGATAAATAAGAAAGGCACAATAGCACCACTAGGTGGATTAAAACGGGTTTTTTGTTCGTTCTATTCATTTTATTGATTGTATTAATTGTATTCGTATTATTAATTAGTTTAATTTATTTCATTTGTTGTTTATTTCTTAAAAACTTGTTTGATTTTAATAAGTGTGTTAATTTTACTCATTTAATTCATTTTATTGTTTTTATTTGTTTCGTTCATACTATTAATTTCATAAATTTTAATAATTTTATTATTTTTTAAAATACTTAATATACTAATTTTATTAATTTAATGGGATCCTCTTATATAATTCTGGCAGTAAGTACCTAATGTTTAATATTTTTTAAGCAGTAAAATTACTTAGATATGGGCGTCAGTTTTCGAAATGTTTATTAAGGTTTCACTGATAAAATAAAAATTTTCGAGTGCAAGGTGTAAAAAATGGCGTCCAAAATGGCGACTTTTTTCGAAACAAGATTTTCCGAATCTACGGGCATTCTCGTTTTTGAACCCATCAACTTCGGGGTTTGCCCGCCTAAAAGAAGACAACATTCTCGGGCGCTGTAACCTACAAAATCGCAATATTTTGATCATTAATGATTTTTTACAGCCGGCCAAAGTACAAAAAATCATGCGAAAAAACGATTCCTTATTTTCAAGTAGCCGCCATTATGTTTTTATTTCCAATTTTTTTTATGATTTTTAGATTGGGGCGGAATGTAATCTTCAAGATCGTTTTGGTTTGCTGCTGGTAGACGACGACCTATATCGTGTCCGCAGATGATGTCGGTTTTCAAAACACACCTTGCACTCGAAAATTTTTATATTATAGATGAAACCTTAATAAACATTTTGCAGAATAGCGCACATGTCTAAGTCATTTTACTTCTTCAAAAAAAAAAATTATCAAACATTTGGTACTTTTTCCCTAATTATATAAGAGGACCCCCTTAATTCATATAATTCATTAAATTATTGTATTTCATTAAAATTGTTTAATTTAATTATTTGTTATATTTTATTAATTGAACTTTATATTTTGATTAATTTAATTTTATAATTTTATAAATTTAATTATTTTAATTAATTTAATGAATTTTAATTATTTTATTCAATTTATTTATTTTGTTCATTTTATTTATTGCGTTCTTTTTTTTACAATTTGTTATTTTTACAGCTCATACATTTTGTTCTGTTCTGCTTGGACGCAATTTAATGTAGTCTAATAATATTTACCTATTTTTAACTTTTCTAATTTTTCATTCAGTGAGCTGAACTAATTTCATTCATTTTATTAATTTTATTTAAATTAAAAAATGTACCCGTTTTCTGAATTTGTTACCGTTTTCTCATTGTTTTTACTTTAATATTTTGATTTGATTTGATTTGATTTTGATTTCATTCTTTTATTTCGATTTTCTAAAATTTATTCAGTTTGTTCGAGGTTTTATTCGTGCAGCACTTAATACTGTGTTCATCCCAGTTCTAGTCTAGTACCTACTTCGCATAAGTTCTGTAAACTAATAAATAATGCAACTGTGATATGTGTATGAAATTTCTCATCCCACTGCTAGGTGGATTAAGTCGGTTTTTGATTTATTATATCGAAATAAACTTTGTTAATTTAATAAAACTGTGAAAATGTCAATATTTTCAAGTCACTTGTGCCAGTGGTTCCGGTTAGAACTTTAATGTATGAAGCAGCTTAAATTTCTTGTTCTTGCTTATATTTTCAAAATTTGGTTGAGGCATTACCGCATGAATTTTTTTTTAGAACACTATCGGCCATGCTTATCGACGGTACTGCTAGAGGTGTTCGATAAAGACAAGTTTCTCGAAATTTGTAAGGCAGTCCGATAGACGGTGTAATAGTTGTGAACATTCTTGTTGCATATTCGCAAGGGGTGTATTCCGCTTATCGCACTAAACCACGTGCGAAGGTAAAATTAGATCCAATGAAATTTGTGTATCACCGTTATTAAGAGAGATAGACATTGAAAATAAATTTTCGCTTAACGTTTGAAAATTTCGGAACTTTGCAGTACGGTGGCGCTATTAAGCAAACACTGCGAAGGTAAGTATCTGTGAAACAAAATATATTATATTTTGTTATATTTTGACACACTACAAACGTTGTTGCATGCAGATCTCATAACTACGATCAACGTTATTTCCCTGATGACACTTTTATGTAGCGGAACATTATTCTGTTAACTGGCTACCAGCCAATAACACGTTTCTGTGTCACACCAAGAATCACCAATGTTCCGTCATAACTCTCATACATACCAGAGACTTTTCAAGATTCGGAATATCGTTAAAATCTGGTAAGTTATCCGTTTGATAATGGAACCACCGAAATCGCTTAAAGTATCGGTTACCCGTTCCCCAAGGGGCCTACTTCAACAAGCCAGGCCCATTTCATCAAGTTCACAATTCGCCATTCTACCTTCATCGCTTTAGCACTCTGTTGCGCTCCGTTTACCACTTCAAGCTAGGTATGGTGCCAAGTACGTACCCGGTGACATTTTTCGCCTCGGTGACTGCAGAAGATGGGAAACGTCCTTTCGCCACAACTGTACGGCCAACCGTATCGTCCCACGGACGAGACAGACAGACATTCACGGCACTCGGGCGCAACAGGGAATAGGGAGCCGTATAGTTTTGAGTGCCACACAAGCAAGCAGAGTGTTCAGACAACCTGGCGTCTCCGTCGGCGAGTGAAATATAGGAATGCTGGCTGGATGGCTGGCTGGCTAGCTGGTTGGACAATTTGAATAATGTGCGGTTTTGTTTGGTTTGTCCTTTGTCCTAGATTTGCTGATGGCTATCGGTTTGCTGCTTGGTTTCTTTTTTTTTTGTATATCGAAGTTCTAATGGGGAAGAATGATTGTGCGCTTTTTTGGGGGTCAATAAGAAGCGAAACGATTGGAAGTTATAAATAAATTCGCGAATAAAGCAATCTTTGATAATCATAGTGATTATATTTTGCACAATCATCGGCCAAGCTGGTAAATACCTTACTTTTATAATAAATCTACGTCGTGACACAGGAAGCACTCTACAATGCATCTAATGTGATTTGACACCTATTTGCTAATTGGTTTGATCATTCAAAACGAATCAAAGCAACCCTATGAAAACAGAAACTCGTATGAAGTCGTGGTTGGGACAGGTCTTTGCCGTCGGACGTCATTGTCGCGAGACGTTTTATTTACTAATGTTTCTATTTGTATGTATTTTTAACGGAATGTACGTTTTATTCAAACATTATTTCAGAGTCCAGAAATATGAATATTACCAAAAGAAGAACTCAAGACCCCCCAATTTAAGATATAGCCTTTATCTGGCCTAAGCCGGTCCGCCACGATACTAATGAGATTAAGGCGAAATGAAAATTCTCTAACTTAGGTATTATGCTTTCCAAGAACAAAAAGGGCCTCTGCAATTCTCATCAGTGTTTAGTAACGACTTAGTGCTAGTCGAAATCGTGTTTTGATTCCACTATGTTTCTTATCAGCAAACAGAGCTTTTGTACTAGTCGGAACTAGTTGTGAACACTATGTGCCGTTAAACTAGTTACTGATGAGCAAGTCGACGCGTAAATTTTATATTGATGGTACCAGGGCCGCCGAGAGAGAGGGGGGGGGGGAGGGCCGGTGTGTTTCCCCCCGGGCCCGGAGTTCTGAAGGGGGCCCGGATTTTTAACGGAAACTATAATTTTGACAAATACTTTTTCAACAAAAATTTATTTGAGAATGCAATTAAAAATTCAATATCTTGTGTATGAGGTAACAAGGATAACGAAAATTCTAAACTACTGCATATTTGATATCAACTACGTTTATACCAACCTAATTCTTGCATCGAAACAAGATCAGACTCGAGCGGGCATAGCGGAATTTGTACATTGAATGCTATGTACGCAGCTGACCTGGGTTCGAATCCCAATCCCGCACACAGGAATCCACAAAAAAACCTTCGCTTCAATGGATTAAGGTTCCTCACAAAGATTCTCGAAAGAAACTGAAGTGTGATTTCACACCCCGTGTTTGTTCACTGAGGAGCAGAGCAAAGCTTGCTCGGGTTATCCTTCACAACGAGAGTGGCTGGTGCTTTCAGATCCTTTGGGAATATCCGAGGAAGCGAAGTACTACACCCAACTAAATCAACAAAACTGTTCACAAATACGAAAAAAATAAAACTAAATGTGAACGACATAGTGCTATACCAAAACATTACATTCTACGGTGAATGTGAAGAAAATAAGATATTTTTTCTCCTAGTGCTACAAACTATATAAGAAATAAAACAGTGCATATTTATTTGTTATTAATCGTTTTATACAATAAAAAGCAATAGAAGCGCTCCAAAATTCTGTCGAGTGATCACTTTAATTCGAAATTCTAATTGATTTCAACGCATACCCATGTGTAGTCTTTCCCCTGCTCAGTAAAATTCTGCTGGTCAAAGTACCACTAGAGGCGGTAACCTACCTCTATTTGAAAGCTCAATTGGTCAAATGTGTCATCAAAAATTCTTGATATGCCAAAAGAATTCGAAATTCATGAAAAATTTAAATTTCATATGTTTGGTTTGCCGTTCATTGTTAAAAAACCTGTTTTAATCCACCTAGCGGTGCAATTGTGCCTTTCTCATTTCTCTAACCTATGGCACGGAGGCTTTTTATGTTCAACATAATTGTGGAAATGTCCATTACATTCTTAGTACACTTTGCACTTATACACAATGGCATGCCAGCCACGAACTTGATGAGCTACGTGTCGACGGTGAAACACTTGAAACAAAAAAATATCATACTCCATTAGCCTAATCAGCATTAGATCAATGTTATCTGCTTGCTATCTCATTTTGTCATGCGGGGATGGGTATGTGAGGAGGGCGAAAGTCCCATGAATGAACGACTCCCCAGCTTAAATTGGTATGCTTTGTAATATAGTGCTGGTTTAAAGATGATGGGGTTGAAAGGGAGGGGTATGAGGTGGTGGTCTGAGGGGTGATTTAAGGAGATTTTTAAAGGAGGGGAGTGAACAGTAGAGGGGGGGGTGTAACCCCTCTCCGTAAACCATCAACTACGCCCCTGTTAAAATCCAGAAACCTTATGCGAGTCGAAAAAAAAATTTAGGATTAGGTTGACGTTTTTCAGAGTGATTGCATAACCTTTCTATATGAGAAAGGCAAAAATGTGCAAAATCCAAAAAAGTGAATCTTCGTCAAATTTTTTTCATGTTTGCATCAAATCTCGACGTTTTATGCACTTTGAATACATTTAGCATCAAAAATAAAAATTCTATTTTTAATTTTTCCTATAGTTTTTAGGCGAAATTTCTGTGTGGCCGCGCTCTGAAACCCGTAATTCCGGAACCAGAATTCCGATCGATCCAAAATTCAATAGCAGCCGATGGGAAGGTTGCACCTTTCATTTGAGACTAAGTTTGGGCAAATCGGTCCAGCCATCTCTGAGAAAAATGAGTGACATTATTTGACACATACGCACATACATACACACACACACATACACACACACATACATACATACACACACACATACAGACTTTTTCCGATCTCGACGAACTGAGTCGAATGGGATATGACACTCGGCCCTCCGGGCCGGGATTAGGTTGACGTTTTTCAGAGTGATTGCATAACCTTTCTATATGAGAAAGGCAAAAATGTGCCAAAATCCAAAAAAGTGAATCGTAGTCAAATTTTTTTTTCGAGTTTACATCAAATCTCGACGTTTCATGCACCTTGAACACATTTAGCATCAAAAATAAAAATTCAGTTTTTAATTTTTCCTATAGTTTATATGAGAAATTTCTGTGTGGCCGCACTCTGAAACCCGTAATTCCGGAACCAGAATTCCGATCGATCCAAAATTCAATAGCAGCCGATGGGAAGGTTGCACCTTTCATTTGAGACTAAGTTTGGGCAAATCGGTCCAGCCATCTCTGAGAAAAATGAGTGACATTATTTGACACATACGCACATACATACACACACACACACACATACACACACACACATACATACATACACACACACATACAGACTTTTTCCGATCTCGACGAACTGAGTCGAATGGGATATGACACTCGGCCCTCCGGGCCGGGATTAGGTTGACGTTTTTCAGAGTGATTGCATAACCTTTCTATATGAGAAAGGCAAAAATGTGCCAAAATCCAAAAAAGTGAATCGTAGTCAAATTTTTTTTTCGAGTTTACATCAAATCTCGACGTTTCATGCACCTTGAACACATTTAGCATCAAAAATAAAAATTCAGTTTTTAATTTTTCCTATAGTTTATATGAGAAATTTCTGTGTGGCCGCACTCTGAAACCCGTAATTCCGGAACCAGAATTCCGATCGATCCAAAATTCAATAGCAGCCGATGGGAAGGTTGCACCTTTCATTTGAGACTAAGTTTGGGCAAATCGGTCCAGCCATCTCTGAGAAAAATGAGTGACATTATTTGACACATACGCACATACATACACACACACACACACATACACACACACACATACATACATACACACACACATACAGACTTTTTCCGATCTCGACGAACTGAGTCGAATGGGATATGACACTCGGCCCTCCGGGCCGGGATTAGGTTGACGTTTTTCAGAGTGATTGCATAACCTTTCTATATGAGAAAGGCAAAAACCATATTCAGATACGAGATGATACCGAAACATTTTTATCAAGGGGTCGTACTCAAATGACGTAGCTTTTTTTAGCGATTTTCGACTACCAATCCCCCCTTGTAAAGCGGCCAGGGATGGACAAAAAATAAATACGTTTTAGAATTCCTTCAAATACGGCCTTTTATCAACATTTTCATTATAACAGCAAATTGCTTACAACACAAGCCCCTTTCATGACGAATATAGTTTTGTTTTGAATTCTATATGTCATGGAGCATGAAGAGAAGATCTCTCCTTTCACAGTCCTGCAGCTGCCAAAGAAGCATACGTTCAACTAAATTACTAAATTGTGTTTGATTGATTTCAAAGAGAAAATTTAACTCACCAAACTAAATCAACTAGGTAGCAAGATTAGCTAACTAATGTACCAAGTTAAATCCGCATACAAAATCTTTTCGTTTTGGAGGAGTGAGCGTGAGATTTTGAATGTCGCTTCCTGAGCGTAACGATTTTATTTTTATTTTTGAACTATTTACTAGAAATCAGTAACAAAATTCTTGTAAAATATTTTAAGGTGCACTAACACACCAACACAAATAAAAGAATAATTCATGTTTTTATAGGATTATGAATGTTTTCGAAGCCAGCATAGCGTAAAATCCAACCACAACCCTTATTTGAAATTTGATCCATGTTTCTCATTTTTTTTATTCCTACAAGGATTTTTTTATTTTGTTAAAATTTCACTGATCTATTTTTTCATGTTGTGGATTGTATTTGTATTTCTACAATTTTAAGATTCTGCCTTTTTATCTATTTCCATACTTTTATTTTATCCATCTTTTTTACGTTCGTTCCTTTTGCTTTTTGCCTTTCTCATATAAAGAAAGGCTATGCAATCACTGTAAAAATTGACTTTTTAACCGAGGCCCGGAGGGCCGAGTGTTATACACCATTCGATTCAGTTCGTCGAGATCGGCAAATGTCTGTGTGTGTGTGTATGTGTGTGTGTGTGTGTGTGTGTGTCATTTAAACTCACACAATTTTCTCAGAGATGGCTGAACCGATTTTCGCAAACTTAGTTTCATCTGAAAGGTATAACGCTCCCATAAGCTGCTATTGAATTTTTAGTTGATCCGACTTCCGGTTCCGGAGTTATGGATTGAAGAGTGCGGTCACACAGCAAATTCCCATATAAACTGGTACCACCATGATGTTCAAATGATGTAAAACATATTAAAATTGATGTAACATTACTCTAGTTTGCGGGTCTGGATCACTAATGATCAGTCAAAGCAGCTTTGACCACATTGGCCACCTATGACGGATCATGACGCCCCCGGGGAACCCGCCAAGTTCCTAAGCTAATATCACACCCATTCCCCAACGAATTCTCTACCGATTTTTACAAACTTGATTTTAAATGAAAGATACAGTAATACCGTTGACTGCTGCTGAATTTCATTCGGTTCTGACTCTTGCTTCCGGAGTTACAGGGGTGTTAGTAAGGATACACTGAATTTTCCCATATAAATCGGTACAATCGTAATACCTCAGAGGCTAAAAACTACTGAAATGGTCACCAAATTACTTCTAATCGCAGATCTAGATCACTGATTGCCAATCAAACATTCTTTGAATATATTGTCCACTATGAACGTTTCCGGAAGTCCGGAATTCCGGGCATATTTCACAATTAAAGTCACATCGGTTCTTCGGTGATGACTGAACCGATTTTCTCAAACCAAGTCTCAAATGGAAGGCAAAGTATGCAGTTGAGTATTGCGTCGCCGCCCCTCTCCCCGCCTTGCCCTTACACCTCCCTCCTTCATCACTCCCCTCCCCTTGGACCACCCTCACGCCCGCATTTCCTTCATCCACCCCGTATACCGAAATAAGATGAAGGATTTCTGACGCATCCTCCACTCCCATTCTACTAACCCCCCATTCCCTCCACTTTCAAACCCATTCCACCAACATTTCAAAATATAATCACATGAAGATAACATTGAACTCATGCTGATTAAGCTAATTAAATGTTATTCTTTTGCCTTTCTTATATAGAAAGGTTATGCAATTGCTCCAAAAACCAACTTTCTAACCGAGGCCCGGAGGGTCGAGTCTCATATAACATTCGACTCAGTTCGCCGAGATCGCAAAATATCTGTGTGTATGTATGCATGTATGTATGTATGTATGTATGTGTGTGTATGTGCGGATTTGTAAACAAAATGTCCACATCGGTTTCTCGGAGATGGCTGAACCGTTTTTTACAAACTAAGATTCAAATGAAAGGTATAATATTCCCATAGGTTGCTATTGAATTTCATTTTCAACCGACATATTGTTCCGGATTACGAGTTGAAGAGTATGGTTACAAAATAAAATTTGTTGATTTGTCCACATCGGTTTCTCGGAATTTTTTGAACCGATTTTGACAAACTTGATTTTAAATGAAAGGTCCATCAGCTGCTGTTGAATTTTGTGTGGATCCGAGTTCTGGTTCCTGAATTACAGGATGATACGTACGATCACGCAGCAAATCCCGATTCTAACGAATTCTGCGATGAATGTAAAAAGGTGATTTTTTTTTCCAAAATGTAAACACAACTGTTGAATTTGTAGATCTAGGTCTCCAACAGTCATTCAAATTCTCTTTGGCCCCACTGGCCACCATCGACGGATCCGGAAGCATCCAAATTCAGAATAACGGTTCTATTGGTTTCTCGAAAATGGCTAGACCGATTTGATCAACTTAGTCTCAAATAACAGGTGCTGCGTCCCCGGAAACTGATATTAAATTCCATCTCCATCCGGCTTCCGGTTCCCGAGTTACGGGTTATGGAGTGCGATCACATAGAAAACTCTGATTCAAACTGATGCCGCGATGAATGCCAAAACGTTCTCATATATATACTTACCAAGTGTAATCAGAATGAAAGACATTTCCATAATGTTATATTGTACGAACCAGCTATTAAATCATAGTTTGGAGAAATGAGAAAGGCACAATTGCACCGCTAGGTGGATTAAAACTGGTTTTTTCTGCTGCTATCACTATCACTTACTTTAATTTATAGTTTTTTCTCTGTTATTTCATTTTATTCGCAATTTTTCGAGAAAATTCTGCTTTCTTATTTTATTTTTCTTATTGTTTCACATTTTAATACCCTGCTTTTTTATTTGTTTCTTTTGTCATTCCATCTAATTTTTAGAATTTGTCTATTTACTACATTTATTCTTTTCATAGCCTTTTTCTATTTCCTTTTTTTATATTTTTTTGCATTTCTAAAAGCAATTTTACTTATTCAAATTCATTCCAATTTATCTTACTGTTTAATTTTTTACCTTTCTCCAATTTTCTTTCTTATTTTCTAGATTTTAGCTTTCCGTTTTTCGTGGTTTTATTTTTCTCATTGTTGATTGAATATAATTTTTTTTAATTTTTTGTAGCTTTTTCTTAAGATCTAATTCATCATTGTTATTTCTTTATTGTTTCCATTTAACCTTTTTTAAAAGTATTTTTCTGTTGACCATTTTCCTATACGTTTACATTGAATTTTTTATTTATTTTCCTAAAATAATTGATTTTTCTTTTTTTAACACTATGCGCACTTTTTCTTCGTTTTACACTTAGTTCGTTGTTTGAATTTATTTGAAATTTCATTTCTAGTGTTTTTTCTATTCTTTAAATAATTTCATGCATTTTATTCATTTTCTTCGTGTTAATTTCTCCATGTTTTGTGTTTCTATAGTTTACCATGTTGGCTTTTTTATTAGTTTTTTTTTCCATTTTGTCTGTTTGCTGTTTGCGTTTTTGTTCAATACTCTCAATTTTCTTTACTTTTTCGTCTTTTCATCATTCCAATTTCTCAGATTTTCAAAATTTTCCGGTTCGTCTATTTTTTTAAATTTCTCTATGGTTATATTATTCTTGTCTTTTATATATATATATATATATATATATATATATATATATATATATATATATATATATATATATATATATATATATATATATATATATATATATATATATATATATATATATATATATATATATATATATATATATATATATATATATATATATATATATATATATATATATATTCTTCTAATTTATGCATTCTTAACGTTTCATTTAGTTTTTCTATTGCTTTAAATATGTCTTGTTTTGAATGTTAAATAAATTTTATTATTCTTGATTGAGTTTTTCAGTTTTATGCATTTTTTATATTAATGTTTGTGTTCTTTTTTGTATTTTTTTTTTTCATTTTCATTGATTCTTAAAATTTTTCCCACTTTCCTATCAATTTTTCATTATTTTCACAATTTGTTCAATAATGTTCGACTTCTTTAATATTCGCAATATGTTTTTCTAGTTTCATGTTTTCTTTTATAAACTTTTTATAGCTTTTGTTTTGGTTTTTCTCGATTTGACATTTTTTGACAATTAACATTAATTTGTTTAGTTGGTTGATTTTGTTGTTTTTATCTCTTTTGTACATGCTTTTAATACCGTAAACCGGGGTGACATTGATCACTTTTCGAAGTGATCATTACATGTTTTTAGATGCAACGCATTTTTTTCAAGTTTAATGTTTTTAAACCATGTACTGATGTATGGAGAACAAGATTGGATGGTTTTACCTAAAATTGTCCGTTTACAGTTATTTTTTTAAAAATGATTTCAAGTTGAAGTCCGTTTTCGTGTTCCGGGGTGACTTTGATAACCTGCATTAAGTTATTGATGTCAATGCTTTTCATTCAAATGTTTGTTTAAACTAATTCTGGAAAGACACTCATTGTTAAATAGATGTTAATTAGTATTATACTAAGTATTTCAATGTACTGTAAAATTCGAGTAACCAAAATTCGTATAATTTGTGTCCAACTAGAATAAAAGATTCTGAAAACTTTTAAAACTGCTAAAATTGTTTTGTTTCAGTGTTTTATTAATGTACAAAAAGTTTCATCCATTTTAACACGTTGGAATATTGAACAAAAAAGGGTTGCGAAATTTAGCTTAAAATAATTTGAAATTATTGCCAACTAGTTTCACAAAAAATGTATTAAAAACAAGCAAACTCTTAAATAGAGCGAGTAAATGCGCTATAACCTAGGCTTATCTGCCAGGGCAAGGTGTAAATACCTCTGTCCCATCCCAATGGACCAAAGGAGTGACATTAACCTTCTTAGCAAAGTCACTCTCAACGATTTATTACATCCCCTTCAACCTGAAACGGTCGGTACGGTTGTCCTCGTTTCTTCCTCCTTTAAGATTCAAAACAATTCGTTATTTGAATTATCCATTAAATGAATAATTTAATTGCCGTCTATTTTTGAAACATCTTCAAACCCAACTCTGCACAGTAGGCCTGGCCGTTTTAATATTTGCGACATAAGAAAATATGCTTTAAATATTAATATTGACAAGAAAAACACTACAGAATAACTGCAGTGTTTTCCAGGATGCTTTTCAATACTGGCTGTGTAAGGGTTAGAATAGAATAGAATAGAATAAAAACAAACAAACTCTTAAAACTAAATTTAGCATATCCCAATCTAAAGGAAAATAAAAACTCGCTTGTAATTTATTACTCTTGCTCAAATCTGAGAAATAATTGTTTTATAAAAAAAAATAGACACTTTACGAAGCTTCGTAAAAATCAGGTGAAGTCAAATTTCGGTTTTTTGTAGTTTTTGTACCCAAAAACTGAACAATATACTCAAAAAGTATAACAAATCAGTATTTTATAAGTTTAGAGTAAAAATCAATTCAAATTAAAATGATTCGGTAGACTATTCTGGTTTAATAAGCGATCTACGAAAAAAGTTTCGAGTGATCAAAGTCACCCCGATGATCAAAGTCACCCCGATGATCAAAGTCACCCCGGTTTACGGCATTTAGTTTTCCTATGTTTTTTTATCTTTTGCCGTTGATCGCCGTATAGATATTTTTAATTCTTGTAATTACTACATCTTTCCTTTTCCTTACTTTTACAAATACTATTGACAAAAATGGCGCTTTTCAAAGTCACCAAAACTGTCGAAAAGGTATTAAAAAACTCCCAAAGTATAAAAAGCTCTACGTTTTTTCCTTCATTGGCACTACAAACAACTAGAGCAAAAAACTGGTACATAAATATAAAATTTCAGTGAACTATACATAATATCAGTGAACTCCAATGGATTTCAAACATTAATATTTTTGTACTCAGGTAATACACAGTGGTGGGGACCCGTACGTTGGACTACCCGGGCTCGTATTTTCTCTCTGCGGCCCTGGCATAGTACTAGTGTCATTCAACACGTTAGCCCAATTCGAAAGTTTCATTTTGCTGAATAACTTAACACACGTGCTATGTTACATCTTTCCTTAATGGAAAAAAATCAGGTAAAAAAATGTTTTTCCACTAACGAGAAAATTGTTTTAAGCTACATTTGCACGTTAAGGGCACGAAACCTATAATTATGGAATTTGCGTTTCGATTTCGTCTCATCAGAATCTGACACTAAGCTCAAAAAAAGCGAAAATGTCTGTTAGTGTATGTGTACTAATGTCATGTAATTATCTCACCAATGGCTAAACCAATCTTAACGATGCTAGTTTCAAATGGAAGCCCTAGTCTAAACTTTTTTTGGTTGTGGTTTTTAGTTTCGGAGATATGGGCCTGTTTTTGACATATAGCTTTGAATGTTTAATTAAATCATGCTAAATGTAAATCATTAGAAAGCCTATGTATGAGAAGTTACGTGAGTGCCAATAATTTTTCGTGTGAAATTGTGAGTTTTTATTGTCGCCGTGGGAAATTATTTGGACTCATTAACTCATATGAATGATACATATAATGCCTGGTATGGATTATTGGGAAGGTAGCTCCGTCGACCAACATCCTTCGAGGCTTAATCGGCTTTGATGGCAAAAAATCCTTTTCAATACGAACCGGCCCCTGGATGGTCTACTTCCGGACCAAAAAAAAGCCATTTAGCATCATCGTTATATTGCGTGATTTAACTAAAAAACACTCGGGCGTGTTCGAAGAAGTATTTTGTCAACGTGCCTGCCCGTGAAGTAGAGATTGATGGTGTCCGAAAGGGGCTTTAATTACGAAATATGGGGTTGGCTCCTTTCAATCGCTTTAGTCAGTCAGTATGCAAGCAATTGCGTTCAGCCTTTCGCCAGATCTGTTCTTCCGAACTATGTTGTTTTTTTAACGGAGCTGGTCTACCTGTTCGCATTTTTGCACCGCGCGTCGTTGCAAACAATGGGGCCATAGAGTTACCCACCGTAGAAACAAAGCACGGTGTGTAAAATGCGGAGAGAATTCTGAAAAGTTTTTCTTCTGTGAAGAGACTCTTCATGAACTGTCGACATATTCCACATATAAATTAGGCAGGGAAAACTGAAGCATTGATTTAAGGAACGCTCCGAGAGGAAATGCCAAAAAAAGCTACGATACTGGCCACGGCAAAATTCTAACAATCCCTTTGTGGGAATATCTTCTAATGTGTCTATTAATATTCGAAAGAGCAGAATCATTTCCTCTACTAAGCTTCCTCGTAAAGGCCTGAGAATGTCCCTTGATGAATGCTGTTGCAAAACCGACGTAAGTGCGTCAGTCCTATTATTTTCCTATGTTTTACACAATATATTTGCATTATGTAAAACCCAGTAAACTTCCGACATAGATCTTCCACAATTTTAACATGATTCGCTAGAGCCGAGAATAAACTATGTAGGAGCGTTCTGTGGAACAAAACGTGCTATTATTTCAATCGGATTAGCCATTGTTTTGTACCAGACACTAAAGTTGTCGCTTTTCAAGTTCGAATCAAAGGCAAAAACCTATTGATATTGTTTCCATATACATCGCACCTCAGCTGGTTCTAAAAGACTTCAACTCCTACTGCGCGTCCACTATATCCGAAACAATCGAAACAAAACAAGAAATTCCTCCAGAGGAGCTGCACAACGTTTTGACACGCTTGATGCTCTACATGCGATTAAAGGTCAAACGAAACGAATATATTCGGCGCGACCAACTGTGGACGGTTTCCTACTCCGTGGTGGACAGAGAGTGCGTAGAATTGTAAGCGCAAAAGCCTTACGGGACTTTCTGGATGTCGGATGGCCCGAATTTTTACGAATATACGCGATGTTAGAAACGCAAATGAAAAACTTGATGAAGCTAAAAAACGCGGTTATTGGCACCGGTTCGTCGACGGATTAACGAAAAAAACAATATTTCGTTCGGCGGCTAGGCCTTACGTTGTGTACACAATTCGACCTTTGATCGGAATACACGGAACCAAGAATCCTTTTTCGGCGGACTCCATAAACGTAATGATTGTTCTTTATACACACAAATTTATCTGACAGCAAAGATGCTAGCGCTAAGGATTGTAGTGTGCATATCAGCTTCTATACTAATTATTATGACAGTAACGGCGACGGAGATCAGAAAAGAGACTGTGCTGCAAACATTCTCCCCACAAAACTTATGGTGTCATATTAACCTATCAACGGCATCGGTACAGTTCCAAAGAGACTCTCCGTTCGATGAAGCATGGAAAGCACTTCTTGTTTTTCTTGTGAAATAGGGAGTTCCTGAGTGCTTTGTCTGAACAATCGTACCAGATTATCTACCAAATTCAAATATTAGTTTGAGTTCTTTCACATTGCTTCACTCCGGGTAATGAGAAGGCGTGCACTTAGGCATTAGAAGGTAATATTTATGAACGATCGTGTAACTTCAACGAGTTTTTCAGGAGTTCTTGTCAGAGGACGCTCGAAACTTGGCAAATTTCGTAGGGAAGTTTAGGAATCCCAAAGGTATTAACAAACCTTGGTTTAAAGGGGATGCATAAAGGTCGTGACTTCCTTCGGGTAATATCTCGGGTCATGTCCAATCATTGTACGTTGAATGCGCATCTCCGGCGTATTGGGGTCATGTTGCGCATTGTGTTCTAGCGCCAGATCTCCGTTAAACAAATCTCTTCAGCCTCGTTCCAGTCAAGTGACTATTCTCGATCGCTCCTATATGTCTCTCATTTACATATTTTTAAACACGTTAGATATCCAAATTTAGTTATCTCTTCTCTATATATTAACATGCGAACAGCTGCCTGGAAATATGATCCCAACTGTTCCTAGTGGATCCAAGGAGCCCAATCGGTGATCCTCTTCATCATGTCCTGACAGTGATTCTTCACTTTCTCTGGTCTTTGCTGCTGATGTTGGAATTAATCCCTCTTGTGTATGTCTTTTGTCTTTCTTTTAAACAGCCTACTAGTGTTTCTCTTTGCTTCAATTTTTAATCAAATAAAAATTTTAAAAATGACAAATTGTATATCTAGACTTTCAAAATATTTCTTACTACTCTGCATAAAATTGCATTAATATATTTTGTATATCGATCTGAGCTACTTATTTTAAGATGCAGATGTGTCAAAATGTATTCCCCTTATCTGAATAAAAAGGTGAAATTGTTTTACATCCAGAATTAAAGACGTATGCATTTTGTATGCGAGACACATTCATGGTTAATCTCAGGTTTTGGTTTGTTCCAAACTTTCGAGTGGGTAATTCCCCCGAGGGGGGGTAATTTTCGAGTGGGTAGTACTACCCATACTACCCACGTGTGCCGCCGGCCCTGGTTACGTTCCATCACCCATTGGATACTGGTACGATTTGTATTGTCCATCTATAAATGACACTTTGTTAACTTTCCCATTAAGTTACGATCCATATTATTCTCATGACATCATTTTGTACCAAGAGCACCGTATTAATGAATTCTTTTCTTTCGAAAACTAGCTACACGTTTTAGTAAGTTAAGAAATAAAATTCAACGATGCCACCCCGAAAAAGCAGATCGAAAACGTCTCCATGTCAGAATCACTCACTTCAACTGCAGACGAGACGGTAAATGTCATCCACTAAAACGGTACGGTTCAGATGATGGTGACTTCATTATCGCGTGAGACCGACCGTTTATAAGTTCGCGCTGGAGACCTCGATTATTAAATTTATTAGTGCTATAGTGTTAACTAAATTATCGAATTTTGTTTGTTTGCGAACTCTATGGCGTGGTTGTGCGTGAATGATCGCGACTGAATGTTTGCATTTGTGTATCATCGCGAAGCGCTCGAGCGTTTGTATGTTAACGTTATCATGGGCGTTTCTATGTAACATCGCGTATATAAATTCGATGTTATAACCATGTGGCCATTTGCCTATTCACGTGTGTATTTGAATGATCCCGCGGACCCTGAATCTGATACTTAATTTTCAGTGACCGGTTCAAATGCTAGAGGAGATCCGAGCAAACGAAAAACCCGTTATTCCTCGATGGTCATGGTCGAATTTTACCCAACTGCATGGTGTTTTGATAGTGATTTAAATGGGATTAATTCCTAAAAACACTATCACCATGGTCCGATAGAACTCATATGAAACCATATTTTGGTGTATTCGTGGTTTATTGAGACCACATTATGATGTTTTGGAGATGGTTTTTTAAGGGGTTTTCGTGCATTGGACCAACTGAAGGCCTGTACCCAGGTTGCTTGAACCGAGGGTACTTCCGGAGGAGACCGATTCATGATTACGCAAATTTCGGCCAAGCGAAGCAATTCCTTCTTTTAAATTCCATCGACATCACTACTTTTGGCAAGCTGTTTTTGTACGCTTGTGAACAATACTCCGAACTGTCATTCAACCAATTTATAGCAAGCTGATGCCACCCAAGTAACCATAAACATTAAGCCTTTGCACTATATTGGCTATACATTTGCACTAATGTTGCATTGAAACTCCATTAGAGTATTAAAAATGCAATACAGCTCTATATTAGCACCATTAATGCATAAATGCACAGCCGAAATATAGCATTATCGCTTGCTCTACATGCGTATATAAAGCTGATATAACGAGTACATGTGCATTTAGTGCCATTATAGAGCAAATGAAAAGCCGATATAATGCTATTGTAATGCTGTGGGTTTATTCTTTATGCAACTCTTCTTGAAGATTATATTCGGCATATTTCATTTCAATCGAACATATGTAATATAGTCCAGGTAGCAAACGCAGCGCACTTGCCGTGAAGAACGAGGCAAGGTACCTCAGTTCGAGACTTACTAAAGGTAATTTTCGTAAAACCAGGGCCGGCGGATAACATGGGTAGGATTTAGGGCTTCACGGTTCTATAAGACTGATTTATATGTGGATTTAAAGCAAATATTATGCTATGTTATAATGCTGATTGGTTACTTGGGCAGTACGATAGCTGCGGGGTCCATCTGAGTTGGTTACACTGCGAGTGCCGGACCCTGTAGAACAAAGCTAGCAGCTTCCGGACGCGGCCTACCCAGCATCGCGTGGGAACACGCCTTTGTATAATAACACATGAGACGGCGTTTATGAACTGCACGTGTTTTTGCGTGGATGATCACTATCGATTGTTCTAGGTTGTAACCAGGGCAGTATTATCGTGCAGGACTCGAGCGTTTGTATGTTAACGGATTTGATTTCGTGGGCGTGTGTGTTGTATAAATTCGTGTTTAAATTAGTTTGCATACCCGTGTAACTACTTAAGCGGTTATATACAAAGTTGTGCGAAAAAATGAGCTAAGTTCGTGGTTTTTTGAAGAGTTTTATGTAAATCTTATTTAAAAAAGCGAAAGACATTTCGTTGGTAGTACTGTCGAAGAAGTTGAATTAAAAAAAATATTAAAGGTTGTCGGAGTTATGGTCAATCCCCCGAAGCGTATTTTTTTGGCAGATGTTAACGGTGAACGCTCTAAAAATTTAAAAAGTTCTAAAAAATCACGTGCACCGCAACGTTACTTTTCAAAAAAATTCATTCCGAGATAATTGCGTTTAAAGTTTTGTGTTAACTTCAGCTCGCTACAAATGGCTGTAATTTGAAATCTAGTGGTCCGATCTGGATGAAATTTTGTACAGATACTTTCAAATTTCAGAATATTCAAATTTTTTTTCGATTTTTTGTGTTTCAACTTTGTATATAACCCCTTAATTTGAGTTCACGGCTTAGATCTAAAAGGAAATAAGTTCCTCCTTTATCGTTAATGTATCTTTACTTTGGGTCTATATGAGCTTATTTTTTTTAGACTAACATTGAAGGCATGGACCTAGGCTACTATAACCAAGGTAGAGGCTCCCTAGCGTAACCGAGTCATGTTCGCGTAATAACGAGCATTGGTATAATCGCTCTTAAGACGGCGTTTATAAATTCGTAAGTGCTAACAAATTGGCGTGTGCGACATCGCGGGTGTTAGGGTTCGCAAATGATCAGATCTGTATTATCGTAAAGGGCACGAGCGTTTCTATGTTAAAGTGTTTGATCGCATGGGCGGTTTTATGTCGCGCATGCTAGGGGGCAGGCATTTGCAGATATAACCGTGTAACCGTTTCCATATTTACGTGGGCTGTTGAATGCTCACGCGAGCTTCCATTCTAATGTTTAACTTTTGAGAGTACCATTCAAATGATGGAAGAAGTTGCCTTTTTAGTGAAATGTAAAGTATTTAGCAGACAATCGAAACTAATTATTGTAGGATGCTTCTCTTGTTAAGTTACGTGTTAGTAGGTGGAAATATCGCGAGAAGAATATCTATTGGTCGGTGTTAGGTCAGACCGGACTAAGTGACAGAGCATTGATTTCGAGAAAAACGCGTTCAAAGTTTGAATCGCAGCAGCCTTTACATTATAATTGGAAAATATTTTTTACCATAATTCTTGTTTATTGTTTCATATTTCAAATCTGGTAAAAGTGGAAGGTAGATGAAGAAATTCTTTATCCAGTGCTATCATTAACTCATTTTTTGATGTTTTGCGACTTGGTCCGGTCTGACTTAACACCGACCAATTTGCGTAATATATTATACACGTGCGAGAATTGAGCAGTCAAAAAGTACACCGTTCGCCTCCCTTAGCGCTACCTGAACTTAACTAGTTGATGAATCGATTTCATTCGGATTTACCAATCAATCTAAACTGTCGTTATAATTAACGACTCACCCTTTATGACTACTGAAAACCGCATTCTAGCAAGAATAGAAAATAATTCTTTGAGTTTTCAACTATATTAACAGAAAAAGTCTATTGACAATCGTTTACCGGCAGAATGTAATCTAGTTGCCTCTGATATTTGAAATAGTTTTAGTAAACCAACAATCTCTCGTAGGATGAACTCCACTCACTCGTCACACATGCCCACATCCACACGCACGGAGAGAACGGCCCTCGATCAATGTTTACTATCTAATGACTTAATTTCATCCCGCACCCCATTTTGAGGTTATGTAAATTCAATTATCGGTTTACCCATTTATGGTGTGTGCTCTATCGTTCGTCGTCCCCGACCTCCGACCGCCACGGGATGGTGGGTCGTCGTCATGGCTACCACTTTGGCGTGGCAAACCGAGATCTATTGTACCCAAGCGGTGCCGAAAAAGGTGTGTTTTCCCCAAAAAAATAACAATGAATCAATTCTATTTATACCAAACTGTCAAACCATTTGTCAAATCAGGCACGTTTTGTCCCCTTTTTCGCAAATGTTCTTTTTTTTGCGCAAAATTTCCCCAATTTGGACACCGAATCACGTATCTATAAAGACTTTGTTTGTGCGTTGCCGACACTCGCTCGCTCGCTCGCTCGAAGATATGCGGGACCGCGGGAATCAACATGCTGATGGCGATATGATTTTATGTTGTCTGTGGTATTCTCTCGGCGATTGTTTTGAACGATTCGACGAAGCCGTGTCGTCAGGGGAGCACCTCGGAGCAGCAATAAAGGTCACACGGCGCCCGTGTTCCGCCTGTAGTTCAGACATTCATTGTGAGTGCCGCAGTTATTTTTTATGATTTGGATGTCGTAGTTTTTTTCATTGTTATTTCTAAATTAAGAGAGTCGCTACATGAACTTGGTACGGACAGGGTTCTGGTCGACAGCGTACAGATGAACTCGGACGGGAATGAGTTTGAGGTTTCAGGTGGGAATGATTGACTGTTGCGGGTGCTTCTGTTTTCCATTCATTTAGTTTAATCCCGTTAATTGAATTGTTTTGTTGCGGTTGCCCATTTCGAGGCAGATTATTTGACACTGTCTGGGATGTCGGCCTACTTTGACCGGTTGCAAAGTGTAAGTGACTGTAACCCATATAGCAAACGTCGAGTCGCATAGTGGTGAACGTCGGTTGGGCTTGCCCTTCGTAAACAACTCGCAATCCGATAATAGCCTTTCAGTACAATTATCACGAAACGTGTGCAAATTTGCTCAACTACCTCGACGATCGCACCAATGCCACCAACCCTTCATCTCTAGTGTCGTTTATGTATGAACCCTACCTTCATCTCCCACCCCTTCATTTTAGTCTTTATATCTCGGGAACTAATAAAAGGTTGTTGACAATACTCGCACGCTTGTTCACGTGAAGTGTCGACGGGGTGGAATGCAAGGAGTAAGCCTATAGCGAAGTTGTTGTTAGGATGAATGTTGAACCATAATTACTGTCCCCAGTAAAATTCACTGCAAGAATGAAGCTCCAACTTGAGGAATTTGTCCTGCTACCAGGCGTACGCTTGGCAATTGATAATTTCGAAAGCAGTGTGGGCGCCTTGCGTAAATATTCATCCGAGGCGAGACACAGATCGTAGTACTGGATGCCGCTCAATGGCGACTGACTGTCCATCTTAGCAAGCGGGTGGTAAGTACTATACACAACGTATGGCTGCTCGGATCACTTATAGTCCTAGGGACCCGCCACAGTTAATCGAGACGCATCTATCGATTCCATTGAATCGTGGTAGCCTTGAGTTTGTAGTGTGATGCAAGGGCCCCTTTTGTGATCTCGTGTTGCTGTGAAGGGGGCTGTTGGAGTGGGAGGGAAAACACTTCCAATGAATCTTTCTTTCTCGCCGGGTTTGCCTGGGTTGCTTTGTGAGGGGAAAATCTTTTCGAGTTTATCGCAGAAGGGGGTTTTGCAAACACTGGACTGTTGGGGAGTCACAGTTTGATGCGGGAATTCGGACGATACGATATTTGCGTTTTATTTTTTTGAACAATTTGTTAATCAGGTTCATTCATATGAAATTCGGTTTTAAATTAAAATCAAATTTCGGCTATTCTTCCGTGGAAAGTCAAACATTCAACAACTTAGAATGCTTGTGATGTAAGTGTATGGTGGGAGTCGACAGGTTGCTAATACATCCATTACAAAAGGGCATTCAAATGGTTTGAGATCATCATATAAGTTTACATCCTGGCGGTATAACATAACAAACGTCATTGAAGAACATCGAAAAAGTAATGGTCCGAGATTGCTCCCTTGAGACACTCCCGACAAGTTGGTGAAGCTGTATTCCCTAGTTTTTCAGATAGTGAACGATTGACGAGATATGATTTACGCCACCCTGTAACATATGATGAAGCGCCCAGCCGCTTTATATTTGCCAGTAGAAGTGAGTGATCTACAGGATCGAACACAGCTTTGAGATCCGTGTACACAGTATAGACTTGAGATCCAATCTTAATATTTCTAATGCAGAGGACAGTGAATTGAGCTAGATTAGTAGTTGTCGATCTGCTTGAAAAAAAAACTATGTTGATCCTTCGATATAAATGTTGTGGTCTCACGAAACAGCACGTTTCCTATTAAGATCTAAAATTACTTTGAACCATCTTTTGTTTTTTCAAAGCTGGAAATCGCTGATTGCGACAATGATTGGTTGAAAATTAATTTTAAAACCGTAGACAATGTATGTTTTTGTTATAGTCACATCCACATCGATTGCGAGATTCAAAAAAATGCCTGCAGTGAGTTTTGAAGCGTAGAGAAATCATTCTTTGAAAAATTGAACTTCCTTACATCCAGCACTCTGTCATAAACATCCAACCGGTTGAATGGAAGTTGTGATGTCAAGTCTATGTGCTCGGGTGGAATATACAATTCATCTACACAAATATTAGTATGTCGACCACGAATATCTACCCATAGTTGTTTTAGATCGTTACGATCAGTTTTATGGTTGAACGAGAGCGGGTTGAAGACTGCGATAAGCACACCGCCACCACGTTTATAATGGGTCCTAATGGGGATGAGTTTTAGCGGGGGTAGCATCTGTATGTCCTACTTCGGAAGGACAGATACATTCAATGCAGTTACCTGTATAAACAGATGGGGAACTCCAAATTGCTCTAAATATTTTAGACTGCTATTATCTGACCGGAACAGATCGTAGTCATTGCTTTCAAATCTCGTTGACAACATACAGGCGTCGGCTATGGAAACAAGCTTACAGAAACAGCAGCGGTAAACTGTAATTGTGGATCGAGTTCAGGGTGTGTAGAATCTATAGTAGCTTTGGAGAACATATATACAGTAGAACATATACCCTCTTTCCAAATAGCTACCAGATATTATCCGAGAATTTTCATTTTCACTTACACACGCCATGCCTGAATTTCCGTCACTACGGGTAGAAACCACTCCGAATTTTACTACTCTTATTCAGCGATCAAATGTATTACTCGATAACATTAAATTCATCTGATTTGATGATATATTTTTATCTATTTTAAAGTACGCAGTAAGATAAAGATAGAGTAGGAATTTGAGGTTCACATAGGATAGTAATAAACACTGTCATCGACAAAATTGGTTTTGAATGTTTAGTGTTGATTTGGTCGGAAGGGCAAGACAGAGAAGAAGGAAGGAGCTCTCCTATATAAATGGAAGGCCGTTTGTTTGTTTGAGAGATCGCGGGGGTATGTTTGCGTGAAAGATTGCAATTGCATATTCGCGTATGTAGCCAATGTTGTATTCTCGCGCAGAGTTCGAGCGTTTATATGTTAACAGTCTTGATGGTGTGGACGTATGTGTCGCTTGTGCGTAACTTCACATGTATAAATTTGTTCGTATAACCGTGTGACTGCTTGTATATTCGCGCGGGCTTTTGAATGTTCACGTGAATCGAAACTATAGAAGAGTGTGAGTTCTCCTATGTCACTAGAATATTCGAAGGTACATTGAGACTTGTAGTGTATATGAGTTTTTTTGTTGGAAAGAAGAATCGCACTTAAAACGATTTTTATAAATTTGTAAGTGTTAATTTACTGACTTGTTCACCGGAGCGTTTTTATGAATGCGAGATCGAGGGCGTAGGTGCGCGAAGATGATTGCGATTGTTCGCTTGCGTTTCTGTATTAACGTGTTTGATCGCGTGAGTGCGTTTAGGTCGCCGCTTTAAGCGCATGCTTCAGATTAGAGGTGTGCGCTACGCCGCCGCGCCACGCCGACGATTGCATGTGAAAATAGTAAGCACATCGGCGCGAGGCCGGCGCGCCGCCGATTTTTACCTGAAATCGGCGGCGCGGCGCACGCCTCTAGTTCAGATGAAGGAAGAAAGTGAGCTGTCCCATCTCACTGTAGTCTTCAGCTGTGGTGCCCTGATACTTGTTGTCCAGTGTTTATGAGTTCCGTATTTTAGAGTGGAGGCTCCCGGACGAGTACAGTTGTTGATCGCGCGAGAGCAGAAGTTTGTATGTTGTCGCTTGAGACAGCTTTTGTACATTTGTAAGTGATAAAACGTTGCCTTAATCGCCAGGACGTTTTTATTATTGCGAGATAGTGGGCGTAGATAATCGTATAATCGAGAAAAGTTCGAGCGTTTGTATGTTTTTTGCGCGTTCGTGTTTACTGTGTGGTCGCTTGTATATCGTGTATGCTAGCACTATTGTAATTACGCGTATACTAATGCATTTCCATAAGCGTGTGGTCATTTGCACATTCACATTTGCATCCTGAGTGTCGCCGCGATATCACGTAATATAGACACTCATTCAAGGATGGATGTACAGCTTGTATGCTACAATATATTAGAGAAATACATTAGATGTGTAGAAAATTTAGAATAGGACGTAAGTAACATTGAGGGCCTCTCTTTGTTTACTTTCTCTTTCGATTATCACGGCGTCACTATAACACTTTGCACTTATTTGAGAGTACATATCGAAAGCGGATGGTTATTACTAGAATATTATGCAAAGAGTTGAGTACTAAATATTGAAACGACCGAGTAAAAAACAAAAGAGAAAGACCCCAAAGAGAACATCTCATTGTTACTTACGTCCTATTCTAAATTTTCTCTAGAGATATTGTGACAATCTTGCGCAGATAGACAAAAAAATCGAAGTGCAATGTGAAAAAGTCGAGTACATATATGACAAATATACGTTATTCCTCCAAACCGTGTCGAAAAATGCCTCTTTCATTTGTCAAAATCAGGCGAAAATGGCGAAAGAGCGAAGCTACTTTTCGTATCAGCAGAAATTTACGAAACTGAAAATTAAACAACGACCTAAAACAAAGCATGCGGTGTAATTCAAAAAAGAGAGTTTTCATTATTTCTTCGCACACTCGTTTTCGCTCTAGATAATAATATTGGTACCTTTGAAGTTGAACTTTGTGCTGAGGACACTAAAAGAACTCTTAGTAATGATATTTAATTGTCATTGTTCAATTCTGAGAATATTTGAGCTAGCGATAGTATTGGAAGACTGAAGCATGATATGTGTGCATATTTCCAGTGCTTGCTGTTTGTTAGTTGTATTGGTGCCCATTGCTTCAATTTTATTTTATGAAAAATAAAATGAGCGTCGAAAATTTCTGAGCGTGAATAAAAACGAGATTGAATATTCGGATGGTCGTAGGAAAACGATAGCCAGTTGCTACTTCTTTTAGTTGTTTCCGTATAATTGGTAGAGGAGGGGACTTTGACTTTATTGTTTTGGTTTGTATATATTTGGTAACGAAGGAGAAAGTGAAAAGACGATGGGAAATCCTTTGAGTTTCATCGAATAGATATGAGCGTTTTATGCCCCTGATCCCGAACATCATATAAAGACTACAAAAACTAACTACAAGCTGAAATTTCGTGTGGGTGGGTTATAACCCCCCCCCCCCCCCCCCGATCTCCTGGATACACTACTATAAAAGCGTATTGTAAGCAACATCTTGAACCAACTTTCTGTTTGAAATTAATATGAAGACTTACAATTATGTTAAAGCATGCCTGAACTAGTAAACTACTCTACTCGGGAAAGTACGATTTTCCTGAATGATACTTGAGACAAATATCAATATAATCAGTTTAAGACCCTACGAAAATGGACTGTTTATAATTTATTAAGTATATAATTAAAACTAATATTCAAAAATCACACTGGAAAAACGGTACAAAAATAAAAGATCTTTTTAAAACATTTCCAAAAATGTTTCTAAGCAGCTCGTCAATCGTACTTGCATGTCAAGTCGAACAGATTGTCAGAATACTTTCAACCGCAACGACTACTGCGATTCACAAAATTAAACTGTTCCACCCCGCCGAAGGTATACAATCCGTTCTAAACAACAACAAAAAACGTAACCCGTTCCGCCAACTTGGCCGTCGCTTTTCGTCATCACCGAAAATTTGTCTGCAAATATTTGCCCATGGTACTTCTCACCCGCTCCCTCGCTAGTGCCAAACGAGCAATTGACGCACCGAAAAGTGGTATTTTTCGGTAAATTAGCGAAATGTGATGATCCGGGTTGCCCGTCACATGTTCGTTGTTGGTTTGGGTTATTCACGACCGAACCAAATCCGGAAGCGCATGCTAATTGCGTTGTGTTTCTCAGGATTGGCCCTGAACGAAACTTCAAGCAACTTCAGCTTTGGACTGGAACGAACTGGCCATTTCCCGAAACATTTTCTTATCAAATGATTTCTTTTCTAAATGACATTCAAACAAATCTGGGTCACTAAATTTTCATGGCTGCCAGCATTTTAAAACCTCTATCTGTCTCTTAACTAATCTGAACTCTACAAGTGAATAAGTGACACGTGCTATTCAATTAGTTGCTTTCTTAAATTCACTATCAAATAAAATGTTTCGCACTGATGATAGGAAGTGTCGTAATTTTATTAATTAGCTTTTGTTAGCTGATAACTTTAAACCCGACGACTACCAGTCTGACATGATCGTTCTCCATGAATGCGTTTGACAGGAAATTTTCCATTCATCGACAGTCCGCGTTTCGAACATTTCAAAACATCGATCCCAGTAGGCATCTAGTATTCCATGCACTTTCCATCTACTTCCTCCGACTGCGCGATGATTGAACATTTTTATTATCGCCGCAAAAATGTGTGTCAATTGTATTCATTCATTACTGCACTTCATTTATTTTTATGCTGTCCGGCGTCGACTCGCACCATCCCTTTCCCGCCCTGTTCTTCCCAATTCAGTGGTCCACCAGTGCACAACGCACAACGTTTCGCAACGAGAATTGCAAATATTCTGAATCATCTGCATCGCAACTTGCCTCCGTATGTACGTGTGGGTACGCGCCGCGTGCAGTCGGACACAGGAATAAATAAAACAAACATTTTTATTATTAACGCACTCGGTTACCCGCTACCGCGGTCTGTCTACCCTTCTTTCCTTACCGGCCTGGCCGGCCTGACGAACTTTTCGTGCATTCAAGTGCTAATGTTTGTTTTATTATTGCCCGCATACATGATCCGGTTTTGTGTGTTCCCTTCATTTGACCGATCCTCGCTGAGTACCAAAAGAATGATATAGTTCAATTTATTTACTTGGTTTCTGTTCGATTGTAGTACAAGTTAAATTGAACTCGACCCTCACCTCAAAGTATCGTTATTCGATTATTGATAATAGTTATCATTACGACGGCACCAGTATTCAAATTCCGATTGCAATCTGTTCCACAATCAAATTGTTATGATGAACCTCGGTCAGTATGTTTTGAAAGGAAATACATGGTTTACCAGAAATTCACTATCTCAGCAATGAATGTATCGATCTCAAAGGCTGGATTTGTAAATAATTCCACTCACAACGGGTGCTTAATGATTCTGATCGCAGTAGGCGTACGCGTCGGTCACGGATATATTTTTTCGTTCCCGTCAATTTTTTCAACAATTAAATTTAACGCGGATCAATCGGTAGAAGTGACAGATTGTCCCGTGGACGACGGATACTACGCGTTTTGCAAGTCATTTGTACGTGCAAAATAAAGTGAACTGTTGGCCGAATTTTAGCTTAGTGAAAACGTCAGTATCGGTATTGGTCTGTTAGTGGTTTGCAGCAGCGTTGCCATTATTTATTTTGGAAAATCCGCAACTTTGATATCACTGGCTGACGTAAAAATCCGCAAAAATCCGCAAGCAATAAAAGCCCAATTTTTTTCCACTGTTAAGGGCTTTTTAAGTTTTTTCACAATCTATTATCGTTTTGTATGAATAACTTTTATTTTTCAATTTTCAAATGTTTGACTGAAAACTTTTTCCACACTCGCCGCTGAATGTGGGAGAAAATTCACTTTCTCAATGAACTAAAGGAGCTGCGGAAATTCGACCAGACGCATAATTAGTTCTGCGCACCAGAAATTTTCAAAAAGGAACATTTAAAAAAATCATGAATTGGAAGTATAAAAATTGAAAATTAAATGATCGAAAAATCACAATTAAAACCTAATAAATTCCAAAAATAAAAAACAATGAAGATTAAAAAATAAAAGCATCGAAAAATTAAAAAAAAACCTGAACTGAAAAATGACCAAAAAGCACAACAATTTAAGGATGCGTCAATCAAATTCAAAGGGGCGGGCATAGCGTAGATAATAAATCGTTTGCCTCGTTCGCAGCTCACTTGGATTCAATTATCAATCTCGCACATAGAGTTAGAGAGTTTTCTAAAGAGATTTTTCTATCTTGAAGAAGGAGGCAAATGACCCTAAGGCTAAAACGTCTATAATCGAAATAAAAGTAATCTAACTCAGGAATTCCAAGATATCCACAAAGTCACCTGGAGATCACCGGACCAAGTAACAAAAAATCAAATCGACCACGTTCTAATCGACGGTAGATTCTTCTCGGACATCACAAACGTCCGCACTTATCGCAGTGCGAATATAGATTCGGACCACCACCTGGTTGCAGTATGCTTGCGCTCAAAACTTTCGACAGTGCATAGCTCTCGTCGAAGCCGAACTCCGCGGCTAAACATCGAGCGGCTACAAGATGGCAGAGTGGCTCAAGAATACGCGCAGCAGTTGGAAGTGGCACTACCGACGGAAGAGCAGCTAGGCGCAGTTGCCCTTGAAGATGGCTGGAGAGATATCCGATCCGCCATAGGTAGCACCGCAGCCACTGCACTAGGTACGGTGGGCCCGGACCGAAGAAGCGACTGGTACGACGGCGAATGCGAGCAGTTAGTCGAAGAGAAGAATGCAGCATGGGCGAGAATGCTGCAACACCGCACGAGGGCGAACGAGGCGCGATATAAACAGGCACGGAACAGGCAGAACTCGGTTTTCCGGACCAAAAAGCGCCAGCAGGAAGACCGAGATCGCGAAGCGATGGAGCAGCTGTACCGCGCTAAAGACACACGGAAATTCTACGAGAAGTTGAACCGCTCGCGCAGGGGCCACGTACCACAGGCCGACATGTGCAGAGATACAAACGGGAATCTTCTCACGGGCCAGCACTACGAAGAACACCTGAACAGCGATGCAGCAGACGACGAGGATGGCACGGTAACGCACCTGGGAGCACGCGCGGAAGACATTACACTACCGGCTCCGGATCTCCAAGAAATCCAGGAGGAGATCAGCCGGCTCAAAAATAATAAAGCCGCTGGGGTTGACCAAATACCAAGCGAGCTACTAAAACACGGTGCCGAGCCACTGGCTAAAGCGCTGCACTGGGTGATTACCAAGATTTGGGAGGAGGAGATTTTACCGGAGGAGTGGATGGAAGGTGTCGTGTGTCCTATCTACAAAAAGGGCGACAAGCTGGATTGCTGTAATTACCGAGCAATCACCCTGCTGAACGCCGCCTACAAGGTACTCTCCCAAATACTATGCCGTCGACTATCACCAATTGCAAGAGAGTTCGTGGGGCAGTACCAGGCGGGTTTCATGAGCGAACGATCTACCACGGACCAGGTGTTCGCTCTTCGTCAAGTACTGCAGAAATGCCGCGAGTACAATGTGCCCACACATCATTTGTTCATCGACTTCAAAGCCGCATACGACACTATCGATCGAGATCTGCTATGGCAGATTATGCACGAGTACGGATTCCCGGACAAACTGACACGATTAGTAAAGGCGACGATGGATCGGGTAATGTGCGTAGTACGTGTCTCAGGGACGCTCTCGAGTCCCTTCGAATCACGCAGAGGGTTACGGCAAGGTGATGGTCTCTCGTGTCTGTTATTCAACATCGCGCTGGAAGGTGTAATAAGAAGAGCAGGGATCGACACGAGTGGTACGATTTTCACAAAGTCCGTTCAGCTACTTGGCTTCGCCGATGACGTTGATATTATTGCACGAAACTTTGAGAAGATGGAGGAAGCCTACATCAGACTGAAAAGAGAAGCCAAGCGCGTCGGACTTGCCATCAACACGTCGAAGACGAAGTACATGATAGGAAGAGGTTCACGAGAAGAGAATGAGAACCACCCGCTTCGAGTTTGCATCGGTGGCGACGAAATCGAGGTGGTTGAAGAGTTCGTGTACTTGGGCTCACTGGGCCAGGTGTGCAGGGAACTATACTATTGTAAAAAAAGAATTTCACTGTATCAGCCACCCATGACGAGTGCGGTCGTTTCTGCTGCGCTATGCTATGCTAATTCCACTCACGATCATCAAAAATTTATTTTTTTGGGATTTCTGGAAACAAACACTACCACCTGATTGTTTATTAGAATAAAAAAATAAAGTAAGTTGTTAACATACCGACTTGAACCTTCATTCGAACCGGCACAAATCTTGATAGCTCCTGGTTTACCTAGAGTTTTTCAACAGAAACAGTCTTTCTCAAGACTACCTACTTTTTCTACTCAATCAGTCTATTTCAATACAAAAACATTTTTCATTCATCCTAAAGAAATATTTAATTCTACCAACATGTCTGGGTCCTCCCAGAGAGCCCGTGTGTTAAAAATTAAAACTAATCGGAATAGGGTATCTTCTCCACCCGAAAATTCAATTGACTGCAGCAACTCATTCGATGTTTTATCCGAATGTGAAGCTGATGAAATTTCTAAATTTCCTCGTATTGTGCATAATGCCAATGAGAGGAAAACGCAATCACCTCCGCCTATAACAGTGATGATCTCCGACTTCAAAGCCTTTTGAACTGAGCTTTCGGCGTTCCTTCCGGACGTGAAAGTCTCTTTTCAGATTGGCCGAAGAGGAGAATGTCGAGTTTCAGCCGAGGAATTGATTGGCCACAAACGAATACTCTAGTATCTTACGGAGAAGTTATATAAATTTTATTCATATGATTTCAAGACAGCTAGACCATTCAAGGCTGTCTTGAAAGGGCTACCTCAAGGCCAAAGTTTGGATGAAATATCCAATGAATTGAAAAATTTGCTTGGCTTTTCTCCTTCACAAGTTATTCTTATGAAGAGAAAGGCTAGCGGCGATAACACGCCAGTACGCTCTGGAATTATCCAGGAGTTTTATTTAGTTCATTTTAACCGTAATGAGGTTAATAATTTGAAAGTATTTGAAAAAGCATGTTTTATATTCCACATGCGAGTAAAGTGGGAACATTGTAGACGACATGGGGGCAGAATTCAAAATCTGACCCAGTGTCGTAGATGCCAAGGCTTTGGGCACGGTACAAAAAATTGTCATTTGGATTCCATATGTATGATCTGTGGTGATAAATCGCACACGAAACGTACTTATCCGGTGTTTTTCACCACAAGAAGTTTGAAATGCGCTAATTGTAACGAAAATTATAAATCGAATTTCTAGGGTTGTCCTGTTCGAGAAAAAATAATAAATTCTCGTTCTAGACAACAAAAACAACAAATAAAAAATGTACCTACTTCTTCAGGTACACTTCAAGAAAACACGTCCAATCGTGTTAATCCGATTCAAAATAGATTAAGAACTTCTTCTACCTCCGTCACACCATCCTACAATGGTGTGTCATCTTATGCTTCAGTGGCAGGTAACAAGGCTAAAATAACGGCTAACGTTACCACGCCTACAATCTCGTTTGCACCCAACGCTTCCTTTAGTCCAATGGATTTAGGTAGCGTAACGGAAGAAAAATTAAAATACCTGCAAGACTCTATGTTACCTATGATGATTGCTATGTTAAATTCTACCTCCATGTTTGAATTTTTTAAATTGGGTTGGAATTTGCCAACAAAATTGTAATGAATTTAAAGTTTAACAATGACTTTAAATAATCGCTTAAATTTATTAAATTGGAATACTCGTTCATTAAAAACGTGCAAAGACGAATTTTTCAACTTCTTGAGGATACATAATGTGCATATAGCCGTTTTGACCGAAACTGTTTTAAAACCAAATATTAAATTGAAGAGTAACTCTAATTTTGTTATTCATCGATTTAATCGAATTGTTGGATTCGGCGGAGGAAGTCTTACAAAAATATGAAAACGTTTCAAATCAAGTATTGTCTCTAGACGATATTGTTGAAACAAACTATGATGAGATCAAATCCATCATGAAAAAGTTAGAAAATATGAAAGCTCCAGGTTATGATGGAATTTTCAACATTCTTCTTAAAAACTTTCCCGAAATCACTTTGTCAAAATATTCAACAAATGTTTTGAATTAGCATACTTTCCTTAAAGATGGAAAAATGCCAAGATTATTCCTATTCTAAAGCCAGATAAAAACTCAGCAGAAGCATTATTAGTTTACTCTCTTCTATTAGTAAATTATTTGAAAAAATCATCCTTACTAGAATGATGTCACATATCAATGAGAATTCTATTTTTCTTCCTGAGCAGTTTGGATTTCGTATTGAACATTCAACTACTCATCAACTTGTGAGAGTAACTAACATGATAAAGGCAAATATCTCAGAGGGTTATACCACTGGAGTTGCTCTTCTAGACATCGAAAAAGCTTGCGACAGTGTTTGGCACAAAGGATTAATTGCCAAAATATGGGTAAGATGCCATTTGAATGCCCTCCCCGTTTCTTGATGGCCGGCGGATCAATCGCGGGATTGTGCATCGATTAAATGATAAATAAATCGTTCTGAAAACTCTTCTAGCTGTCAACTAATAATACGCCGCCTTGCGGTTGGTAAGAAAACCACTTCCTTCCTACCACAGATATCATACGAAGAAGATGGCCAGCTTTCAGATTTTACAGGCATTAACGTACACAATTTGGCGAATTGTAAATTTGTGTACGAAATTATGGCAAAAAGCTTATTCTATATATTTTTTTTACAATAATTTGTTTAATAAGGAATTTTGTTTCCCTGTGAGAAGAGGGAAGATATGAGATATATATGGCGCCAACGTCCGAAGAAGGAATGCTTTGAGAAGGAATCTGTCGAGTGTTGGCAGCCTGGGACGAATTGAGAATAGCGACACACGATACGGAAATATGTTCTTATTCTCCCCATTTGCGAAACGACATTAGACTAGGTAAGCTGCGTGCATCACGTTTGGGGTGATTCCTTTCGAGAAGAAATATAAAGCGTCACACAGAGTATTAGTACACCTCGGCTTTTTAAAATATTTTGCAAAGAATCAATTAATTTAAAAAAAATTAAAATTTAAAAATGAAATTTTGCTTCTTTCCACTAAACTCGGAGAAATTGATGTAAAACCCGAAAGCCCGGGGATCACTCCTAAAGCCCGGAGGGGTGGCAACCCGGGTCAAACCCGGAGGGGTGGCAACCCGTGACTAAAGACTATTCTTTCAATAAGGGCCTGTTCCAAGATTTTGAACAAAAAACGATTTTAATCCACCTAACAGTGTGATGGGACATTTCTTTTAACTCTTATCACTCTCTTCGGATATTATATCGTTTGAGAACATTTAGAACTTGATGCTTCGCGATGTTTTTGATAACACACACTACATGGGATAGTGGCAGGACTCAGAGAATCGCTCAAATCAGCATAGGACAACATCAGTGCTAGAAATCTCAAACCAAATCAATGGGAAAGCGAAAAAATGGCCTATAAAATAGACATACCAACGAATTATTGTTAATGCTCTGTTAATAAAATATCTAAATTGTGGTGGGAAAACTGAATTTTCCTAAAGGGGTTATATATTGTACTGAGCCAAAAAAATCGAATTTTTTTTAATCGATTTGAAGTTTATACTTTACTCAAATTTCCAACGCGACTGAGAACTAAGAAATCAACGCTTTTTCTTGAAAAGGGCGATACTAGCAGTGATACCATTCAAAGAAAATCAACAGTGAATATTTCCAGACTTGATTTCATTTCCTATTTAAGAACTATTGTGTTTTTTACATCCTAGATTGCATGATTCAGTGATCGAAACCCAAAACTTCATAAAGTATTTGAAATTATTAAATTAAAATTTGTTTTTGCTATTGAAATTGACAAAATGATAGTATCGCCCCTTTGGCGATGGTTTACTTTTTCGGTCCCACCTATCAGCATTGAAGTATCGCCCTTACGTTTTTTTTACAATAACTACCGGTCTACACCACCGATTTCGTCTGTGTTTTTTCAATAGAGATCATTGTTACTATTTACAGCTGGTATCAGCTTGATAATCATAAAAAATACGAAAAAAACAGTTTCGCCTCTAAACTGCTAGCAAAAAAAGTATCGCCCTGTTTGTTTGCATGATTGCGTGATTATTTCTAGCGGTTGTAGATAGAAAAAAGACATACAAAATTCTTTTTATCGTAATAATGTTTGGCTTATTTCAATGGATTATTACTATATTGAACAATAAATAGGCGACAAAGAGTAATCAACAAACAACAAGCCATAACTTTTAAAGTATTCAAAATAGATATATGAAGTCTTCAGTAAAGTTATTCGCAAAAGTAAGAGCTACAAATTTGCTGAAGACATCATTTCGATATAATCATTTTCAAGAAAATTTGTGAAAATATCTCACTCATAGGGGGATTAATCAGCAAAAGCACAATACCAAAAGAAAGGGCATATTACCTCCATTAAATTCTCTGAAGATACTATTGACCTAAAATAAGCCGTTTTGGCGTTAATAATAGATTACATGTTTTTGGTCATATTTCTGGCAATGGGAAATGATAAAAATCTTTCGTTCGCATTTAATGTTAAATATCTCTTTTGATAATAGTCCGATTTCAACAATCTATAGCTTGTTCGAAAGGTATTCGTTAAAGCTGTCTAAAAACATATAAATTGTTAATCTATATTGTCAAGTTCGGCAGTTAATCTAAAAAAACTGCAAAAAACGCCATTTTTACGCATTCAAGCATTCTTATCTTGAAAACTAAACATCAGAATCAAAAACAAATTAATAGCGTTCATACTGTTTTTTAGTTCTTTCATTTAAAATTGGTTTGGATAAGATCGGTTCAGCCATTGCTGAGAAACACGAATGAGAATTTGTCCGTTACATACACACACACAGACATTGTCCCAAATCGTCGAGCTGAGTCGATTGGTATATAAGACTCGGCCCTCCGGGCCTCGGAAAAAATCTTGAAAGTTTGAGCGAATTCTATACATTTCTTTTATAAGAAATGTAAAAACGTGAGTGATAGAACTTGTATTGTACTGAACTGAATCACACAATTTCGCAGTGATTTGTTTGAGGGCCATTCATAAACCGCGTAGATCGTAATTTGAGATTTTTTCAAACTACTACCCCCTCCCTCCCCGCTAGACTTAAATAGACCTTTACCAAACACCCATCCCCCCAAAAAGTTTACATTGATTTTTCAATTTTCCACATATTTGCGGAAAAATGTTGAAATTAGCAAGAAGTACATTATAATATTCAAATAGTGGTGAATCAACAAATTGGGCCTGGAAGTAGCTATCCATTCTCAATGGGCAACGTTTCGAGAGCTCTATACTTTTAAATGGCAATAACGGTGCCAGCTACGTCCTTATAGTCATCGGGGAAGGAAAGGAATGTTAGTGTATCAAACGTTATAATGGAGACCGTGTATACCTCTGCATCTCCACGTTTGCCACGGGAAGGTTTATTGCGCTGGGCAACCGGCTGCCGAGAATTTATGATAGATTTATCGTTTGTTGAAATAGTTTGGAAACGCTCGATTCGTAAAAAAGCAACTTCAGCTCAGGACTGCCGATAGTCGGGAGTGTTGTTTATGTTTAATTGAATCAAACGTTATGTGAACGATTTTATTATTTCTTGCTTTCGGCGAAACACGACATCTCGCAAACAATGCAATATAATGAAAAGCGATTACCTTGAGTGTCTCGAGACATTTGTCGAAATAGATATGCTAATACTTATGTAATTGAAGATTTCGTAATACAAGTATTATTTATCGTGTATAACATTTGGTATTTATATAGCAAAAAATGACCAATATATATTGGTTTCGTTCTCATTTGAATAAGATGCCGATTGTTTTGTTATCATTATTCGCACGCGTTGTTAAGCTGATTGAAGTGCATTTTAAACAGTATAAAATAAGCACTATCGAAATACGACTAGCTTTGCATATCGAATCGAATGAACAACTTGGAGGCAATAGGACTGAAAAGACTCTAACCTATCACCTTTTACGTTAATTATTAAGCTATATTTTTATATTGATGTAGAAATATAATTATCATGAAATATGGTTATCATGATAAATATGAAACATAACACTACTTCAAAGCATACGAAAGTATTTAGTAGAACAATTAATTTAATTGATTTAATGGACTAATAGTAAGCCAATGAATATGACAATAAAACATGTTCATTTTTTCGCTAACTGTCAATTCTCAATACATGATTCAATTGTCATCATTTCACTCAGACAAAACCATGCGTGTTCTACACGCCCATTAAATTCCCAGTGCATTAGTTTCCTAGTTGGTCAAATAAACACTAAACAAACAAAGAAGCTAGTTTGCTCTGTCCAAAGGAATGTCAGCTCGATTGGCATAGACTGGCGGATACGTGTTCCCTTACAATGCCACCAAACCAAAGAACACTTGAAATTACACACGACAAAATATGTGCAATTCTGAATATAGTAAAACGAAGACTACTTAATTATTTGCAATAAAATAAGATCGAAAAAAATAGTTGCATAACCAAGGTAGTTCATTTTCAAAGATAGCACTGTTGATGAATCACCTTTTGAAATAGGTGATAAGGGACGCGTACGAAAATAGCTAACCACCGTCTTATTTCAAGCTTTTCAAATTCTAAGGACAAAAACAATGTGGACGTCTGTTCTCTGTGCAATTATGTTCGATTGTTTGTAATTTCCGCCAGCTCCGCCTCAGGGCGAAGTAGGCGCATTTTGTGCATGGCGGATGCAGCCGAGGGCCCATAGAAACGATCTTGGCACTGCTGGAGAAAGGTCAGACGCATTGAGCGCAAATCGGGTTCCTGGTTCCATCCGACGGTTTTACGTGACCGGAAGGTGCAACAAGCGCTGAAGCGGAAGACGGAAGACAGGATGGCAAAATCTTTGGCAAGACGGTCGAAAAGTTATGACCAAGCAGAAGTCGAGGTCAGAAGCGCAGTAAAAGCAGCGGTTGTGTTCCCTTTTTTCAAACAAATACTCAGTCCAGTAGCGGACTAATGAAATTTTCTGACATAGTGGACTTAATTTTCACAGCTTTCAATGTTACTGATCCTCTTAAAAGCATTCTGATACATTTTCTCCCTATGGTGCAAACATTTTTGAAACAGTTGACTGCTAAATGGCCCCTCCTTGCAGCGATCGTATCCTTCGATGGCTAAGTCATCAAACGAGGTCACCGATTCGATCACTGTTCTACAGTGGAACAACAGAAGTATCCTCCCGAAAATCGATTCCTTTAAATTTTTACTAAATAGTTTAAAATGTGATGCTTTCGCATTATGTGAAACTTGGTTAACTTCCGATATAAATCTCAACTTCCACGACTTTAATATAATCCGTCTGGATCGAGAAAACCCTTATGGAGGAGTACTTTTGGGGATCAAAAAGTGCTATTCTTTCAACCGAATTAACCTCCCTTCGACACCAGGCATTGAAATTGTCGCTTGTCAAGTTCTAATCAAAGGTAAAGACCTTTGCATTGCTTCCATCTACATTCCTCCTAAAGCCTCGGTAGGGCACCGAACGCTTTGTAATATCACGGAATCCTTACCGGCACCGCGGCTAGTTCTGGGAGACTTTAACTCGCACGGTACGGTATGGGGCTGTCTTCATGATGATAATAGATCAACATTAATCCAAGATCTTTGCGACAATTTCAACATGACCATCTTAAACACGGGAGAAATGACGCGGATTCCTACACCACCAGCACGCGCAAGCGCGTTGGATTTATCGCTATGCTCGACATCGCTACAGTTAGATTGCAGGTGGAAGGTGATCCCTGATCCCCACGGTAGCGATCATTTGCCTATCGTGATTTCAATTGCTAACGGTTCAAGACCATCGGAAACAATCAATGTCTCGTATGACCTCACACGGAACATTGATTGGAAGAGTTACGCGACCGCGATATCCGTTAAAATCGAATCCACTCAAGAACTTCCTCCGGAGGAAGAGTACAGGTTTTTGGCTGGCTTGATTCTCGACAGTGCGAATCAAGCTCAGACTAAACCAGTACCCAGCGCGAATACCCATGGACGGTCTCCCACCCTGTGGTGGGATAAAGAGTGCTCAGAGCTGTACGCGGAAAAGTCCACTGCATATAAGGCCTTCCGGGAAGACGGGTTACCCGCTAGCTATCTACAGTACGCGTCGTTAGAAAGGCGAATGAAGAGTCTAATGAAAGCCAAAAAACGCAGTTATTGGCGCCGGTTCGTCGACGGGTTAACGAGAGAAACAGCGATGAGCACTCTTTGGGGTACGGCTCGACGTATGCGTAACCGTAATAGTACCAACGAGAACGTGGAATATTCAAACCGTTGGATATTCGCTTTCGCCAAGAAGATCTGTCCGGACTCTGTCCCGGTACAGAAAACGTACCGCGCCGCGTCTCCTCACGATACCGCGAACGAAACACCGTTTTCGATGGTGGAGTTCTCACTTGCTCTCTTATCATGCAACAATAACGCCCCAGGGTTAGACAGAATCAAATTCAACTTGCTGAAGAATCTGCCTGACACTGCAAAAAGGCGCTTGTTGAATTTATTTAACAAGTTTCTTGAGGGTAACATTGTCCCTCATGACTGGAGGCAAGTGAAGGTCATCGCCATCCAAAAACCAGGAAAACCAGCCTCCGACCACAACTCGTATCGGCCGATTGCAATGCTGTCCTGTATTCGGAAGTTGTTCGAGAAAATGATCTTGTATCGCCTCGACAATTGGGTTGAAGCAAATGGCTTACTGTCAGATACACAATTTGGCTTCCGCAAAGGCAAAGGGACGAACGATTGCCTTGCGTTGCTTTCTACAGAAATCCAAATGGCCTATGCTAACAAAGAGCAGATGGCATCAGTCTTCTTGGATATTAAGGGGGCTTTTGACTCAGTTTCTATCAACATTCTGTCAGAGAAGCTGCACCAGCATGGTCTTTCGCCAATTTTAAATAACTTTTTGCTAAACCTGTTGTCTGAAAAGCACATGCACTTTTCGCATGGCGATTTAACAACATTGCGATTTAGCTACATGGGTCTTCCCCAGGGCTCATGTCTAAGTCCCCTGCTCTACAATTTCTACGTGAATGAGATTGACGATTGTCTTGCCAATTCATGCACGCTAAGGCAACTTGCAGACGACGGCGTGGTCTCTGTCACAGGGCCCAAAGCTGCCGACTTGCAAGGACCATTACAAAATACCTTGGACAATTTGTCTGCTTGGGCTCTTCAGCTGGGTATTGAGTTCTCCACGGAGAAAACTGAGTTGGTTGTTTTTTCTAGGAAGCGTGAGCCGGCGCAACTCCAGCTTCTATTAATGGGTGTAACGATCAATCAGGTTTTCACATTTAAATATCTCGGGGTATGGTTCGACTCAAAAGGTACCTGGGGATGTCACATTAGGTATCTGAAACAGAAATGCCAACAAAGGATCAATTTTCTCCGAACAATAACTGGAACATGGTGGGGTGCCCACCCAGGAGACCTGATCAGGTTATACCAAACAACGATATTGTCGGTGATGGAGTACGGGTGTTTCAGTTTCCGCTCCGCTGCGAACATACACTTCATCAAACTGGAGAGAATCCAGTATTGTTGCTTGCGCATTGCCTTGGGTTGCATGCACTCGACCCATACTATGAGTCTCGAAGTGCTGGCGGGCGTTCTTCCGCTAAAAAATCCATTTCGGGAACTCTCATATCGATTGCTCATCCGATGCGACATTCTGAACCCGTTGGTGATTCAAAATTTCGAGAGGCTCGTCGAGCTTAATTCTCAAACCCGATTTATGTCCTTGTACTTCTACTACATGGCACAGAACATTAATCCTTCTCATATACTCCCAACCGTGTTCGTTTCCTAAATACTTCTGATTCTACTGTATTCTTCGTCTCTTCGACACATCCATGAAGGAAGAGATTCATGGAATCCCGGACCATATACACCCGCATGTGATCCCCAATATATTTTATAATAAATTCCGAGAAGTCGACTGCGACAAAATGTTTTACACTGACGGATCAAATCTCGATGGGTCCACTGGCTTCGGTATCTTCAACAATACTATCACCGCTTCATTCAAGCTCAATGATCCCGCTTCAGTTTACGTCGCAGAGTTAGCTGCAATTCAGTACACCCTTGGGATCATCGACACTCTGCCCACAGATCACTACTTCATCATTTCGGACAGCCTCAGCTCCATCGAGGCTCTTCGTGCGATGAAGCCCAAAAAGCAATTCCCATATTTCCTGGGGAAGATACGGGAGTCCTTGTGTACGTTATCTGAAAAATCTTATCAAATTACCTTTGTTTGGGTCCCCTCTCATTGCTCTATTCCGGGCAATGAAAAGGCCGACTCATTAGCAAAGGCGGGCGCATTAAATGGTGACATATATGAAAGACCAATCTGCTTCAACGAATTTTTTAGTATTTGTCGTCAGAGGACACTCAGCAGTTGGCAAACCTCGTGGAGCAATGGTGAACTTGGACGATGGCTACATTCCATTATCCCAAAGGTATCAACGAAGCCTTGGTTCAGGGGGATGGATGTGGGTCGGGATTTTATTCGTGTAATGTCCCGACTTATGTCCAACCACTACACCTTGGATGCGCATTTGCGGCGTATTGGGCTTGCGGAGAGTAGTCTGTGCGCTTGTGACGAGGGCTATCACGACATCGAGCACGTTGTCTGGGTATGCGCCGGGTATTTGGACGCCAGGTCTCAGTTAAAGGATTCCCTTCGGGCCCGAGGTAGACCACCCAATGTCCCAGTCCGAGATATGCTGGCAAATCGTGATTTCCCCTATATGTCCCTTATTTATACTTTCATAAAAACGATAAATATCCCAATTTAGCCCCTTTCTTTTTATTTCTCGTTTTAGAAGTTTTCTCCTGCCTTTTGGGACCGATCAGCTCCAGACTGCAACTATGTAACCGCCGTCGCACTTACCACTACGGAAACTGAAGCGAGAGCGACTCGAGGTCCGATGACTTTTGAAGGATTCCCCGCGGGTCCGAAGAATACCATCCGCCAATCCGACCTACTAGACTGAGGCGCTAATTTGTCTCGCTGATCTCCCGTTTGCCCGAAAGTTGCAAGTTTTGCTCTTCTCTCCCGGTCACCATCTACGCTTTCTCTCCCCTGTCCTTGATACAACTGCTTCTACAGCCCCCTCTGAATATCTTGACCAAGCATAAGTCTCCGCTAAAAAAGTTCAAATTTGTATTCTGTATTCCTAGTTTTAAGATAGTTGTAATTTTACCTCTTTGTTAAAACTATTGTCCCCCATCTTGTAAATAGAATTGTATCCCTAGTTTTAAAACACCGGTGAATTTTCTCATAAACATTTGTTCCCCCTTTTGTGTACCAAACTATATTGTTAGTTTTAAGATAACTGTAAATATTTCCTAAAAAACTATTACTATTGAATTCCTTGTTTTAAAATTTTTCATAAAAAAAAAATCTTTTGCTCCCTCTCTTGTATATAGAATCTTATTTCTAGTCTTAAGATAGCTGTAAAATTTTTCTTTAAAAAAAAAAAAATATTTCACCATTGTAACCTCCTAGTTTTAAAATATCCAAAATGTAAAAAAAAAATATTTCACCATTGTAACCTCCTAGTTTTAAAATATCCAAAATGTAAAAACAAAAGAATTTGGCACCGCCAAGCTAACGCATTTGTGCCTATCAAATAAACGAAATGAATAAAAAAAAAAAAGCAGCGGCTGAAGGTGCTTATCAAAGATATCTTCCCTGCTAAGCGCAACGTGGTTATCATCGTAAAGGACGATACGTCAGGGCTGTCTTAAGACCACTCTGGACCTCTGGGCACTATTGAACTAAGGGGTCTCTATCATTGAACAGGTGTAAACAGATGTATCTATGTCAAATGATCCTAAGTGCAAATGACAGTTTCTCTTTGTTTACATTCTCTTTCGCTAATAACTCGGCAGTTTATACGTTTGTTACTCAACTCTTAGCAGAATAAGCTAGTCGAAATCAGAGTTTTTCGATATATCCTGAAACAATATTGAAAAGTTTTAAGATAACGCCGTAATAATCGAAAGAGAAAGTAAACAAAGAGAGGCTCTCATTTGCACTTAGGACTGTTTGACATGTTTGTCGAAATATAGCTGGACGATTTTCCATGCCACTCTAAGACTCTTCCAAATTTTAGCCAAACAGGCCAACCATCAGGTTTGTTGGGAAAAATCATCAAAATATATAGAAACCTGTTTTAATCCACCTAGCGGTGCAATTGTGCCTTTCTCATTAATCCAAACTACACGAAAAAAATTACCAAAGTGCCATGAATCCTGGTACAATCACGTTTTTACGTTATGAAACCAAGAACAAAAATCATGTGTATTATAATTATGCTCAATTTCCCTTCAGTAACGCCCGCAAAACGCTTGTTCTAGTGGAACTATTTGTTTTTGTTCTGTGAACTTCAGTCACGGTTTCCGCCAAGTCATTTCTAATGCTATTTTCAGTACGCGAACTAGTCACAACTTTGTGAACATTATTCATTAAACCAAAGGTTGACTTATGATGATTTTCATAGATATAGTTCACAAAATCGAAATATTCTGGATATGTTCTCGTGAACTATGTCGCGAAATTCGAAATCTCTAATATTAGGTACGATCTAATATTCGTGCTCGGAAATAGTTCACAAAATCATCAAATATTATTCATGTATTCGTGAACTAATTCATGATTCCTAATATATGTCTCGATTCAATATCCGTGCTTTGGCCGTAGATTGGCCGAATGTCGATTGGCCGAATACCTTTTGTCCGAATACAATTCGTCCGAACGCTATTTAGCCAATACGAGTGTTTAGTTGAATAATACATGACAATGCGATTGTTTGACTTCATAATTCTAGTAGGAAAAATCATCTGGCATGTTGGGAGGCTTCATGCCCTTGAGCATCACCTGGCTGGATGTTGTTTGCGGCATACCACTCCATGGCTTATTTTCGTAATGGCAAGATGCCAAATCGTGCCAAAACGGAACAAAGCAAATGTGTTGCTTGAGGGAAAGCACCACTGTACATAAATTACCTGGGTGATGGGCTCGGTTCCGATGTAAATGTCGCTCTTCGCGCCACAGCAACAGATGACCTGCCACACGAGATATTTCTTGGCGAACTTCGACAGCTTTCCTCTTCCAATCGACGTATAATATTCTTGACCAGAAATCTGTATAAAGTCTGTCTTGAGGTAGGTTTCGTTATTCTGTACCAAGCAATCAAACTTCGTCAGCATCATCATGAACAGCTTCCGCGATCTTTCTCTGGCCGACTTGTTCTACTTATCGTCATCTGATTGACCACCTTCTTGTATACGACAGTCTGGCTCATTTTTTAGCTCGATGCATGGTTGTAGATGACACTTCCAGCTTGCTTGAAATAGCTGACCACTCTTTTCGTTGTTTTTACGACCTCCGGCTTTCGATTTCCCCCTGATCCAGTTGAATTGCCCACATCCAATAATTTCGCCAATTTCGGCGTGCGAGTTGTTCGGATTTTCGCGATGCACGAGCAAAATTTTGCTACGTAGTTTCTCAGGCTTCGATGCCCTTTTCACAACTGAAGAGCAAATGTCACAATCAAACAGTAGGCTTTGAAATGAGGAGTGTGCAGGTTTTTTTAATGCACGGTGAAAAAAGTGCGTGAAGTTGAAGTTGGCCTTTAGCATAGATTGCTACGATTTAAAAAGAACTGTTTGTTGTGTGTCAACTCATATCGAAGACATTGTGTAGAAATTACAATTTATTACCAAAAAATTCTCATTAAGAGTGAATACGTGTTTTGTACTTAAATAATTGTAATTAATCCCTCTGCACACTAATCTTCTGTCTCCTTATTACCATCGATTATTCGGAACTGATAGCATCTGAAAGTGTGCTAGGTACATGTAGCAAATGATCGAAATAAACGATGGGGACGTCCGGTCATCTACGTATACGATGAAAAACAAAGTATCTCTGTTCTCACCCAAGCGTGAAAATCGCATCAAATGGAAGCACTTCAGCACACCGAAAGACGAAAAAGAAATTGATAGGCATGAAAATTGAGTTAGTGGCGAGCACGGCCGGGCGCCGACTCGGATATGAATTGAGGAGTATCTCCTATAGCGCAAAACCTGTACACATGAAAGTGGAAGTCTGCCACCATCGGAGCACGACCACACATTCTATATAGGCAGAGGTACGGAGCAGAGCAGAGGGTTTGGAATTCTCAATGACTTGGCACAAGTGCAAGCGCTTGGTGAATGTGAGGATAGGTTATACTTTTTTTTCTTCCTATCTCTAGTCTTCTATTTGTGGAATGGCAAAAAATTCACCTATGGCAACGAGTAGTTTGTTGCTATGTGATTCCGCCGACTGCGTTTTTTCTTCTTTCGATCTGTGGCCAAACAACGAAGGTTCATGTTACCGCAAATTGAAACTGATGAGACTGACATTTGGAAATATACATCAGAGAAGGCTTTCAGAATTATAGCAATAATTCAAATTCACTGAATTTTTAGTCGTCGATCTAAAAAATTGTTGAATTAATTGAATTGCAAAACCACACAGATATCTATAGTTGGAAGCAACAAGCCAAGCACATCCTTCAACATTTATCATAATTTACAAAGGCTGTCTCAAACGAATTCTCGACAAACATATGATTACGGCCTAAAAGCCAACTGTCAAAATCCACTTTGAATGGAAATTCCAGACAAACCGTTACTAGTCGAAAACAGTTCACAACCGTTTATGAAGGAGAAAACTTTTCTCTTTCATTTACTACCAACATCTGTGATTGGCGTGTAACGGTTTGTCCGGAATTTCCATTCAAAGTGGATTTTGACAGTTGGCTTTTAGGCCGTAATCATATGTTTGTCGAGAATTGAATTATCGGTAGATTGCGCGCTCTGTAAACAATACTCCACAAACGATACGCATTCAGTCACCTTGTCTGGCAGTCGAACGTTGGTTGGTTGGTTGTGCACAAAAGATCGTGCAAGCACGCGAGAAATGTGTCTTTTGCATTTCATCTTGCCTTGCGCTTCCCCCGTTGAACCGAGCGACTGGATCTCCCCACCAAGCCGATGATCCGTCAACAAAGTTGATCGTTATTGCTGGGACCAGAGCGACGATGAAAATGAGTAAAGCAAATGCCACTCAACGGTGTTCGTATGTAGCTGCCATACACCGCTCGCATCACTACTGCACAGTAGTCCACGATCACACGGGACAGATTCGATCAAAGGAACGTTAACATTCTGTCACGTGCGCGCATGCTCATTATAGGTTAGGTGATTTGGCAGACGCATCCAAGTGACCGTCGTCTTGCTCAAGGTGGTTATATTCAAGGGATCGACATGACAATAATCATTCTTTCACAAATCGAAGCCGTGTGGTGTCTGTCATTTTTTACGCACAAGCAGTAAAACAACAGCTGACACTCACCGTTTCGACAAATGAACGTCAAAAACTCGAAAAACGTCTCTACTGTCAAATTCTGTATGCACCGATACCGCTGCCACTCAGTTGAGAGTTTCACATACTATTCTCTCTATCTCTCTGGATCACTGTGTCACCCACCAGCACGTAAAAGTGCAGCGACGCGACACAGCGTCGCTGCCGGGGGTTTTTCAATGTCAAAGATAATTAGTGTCTTCACGCGGTTTGTGTGTTTTAGCTGCAGCCCCGCCTGATGAGAGCGTAGATACCGCCGCCGGTGCCTACTACCTTAATTATAAATTATAACGTTTATTTAATGATGATGATGATGATGATGATGAAGAAGAATATAATGAATCGTTCCCCCGCAGTTTGTTTATGTAGTATACTCATCGCGAAGGTGGCAAACCGGATGTAGTTGGATGGATCTCTCTCACCTGATTCACGTGATGCCTCAGCCCTCAGTATTGGCGCGATTGTTTCTAGCCATCCGCATCGCGCTTTTACCGCGAGTGGGCTGCGAATTCGTCCAAGCAAGCTCGCGCCGCCACGGCCTACCACGTTCGTGATTTATTGGTATAATAATGCCCGCGCTTGCTCGAAAACTTTGTTTTGATTCGTTGATGTTTTTATTCAATTCTACCTCAAACCCTTTGTCGGTCCCGCCGCACATACTCGGTTCGGAACGGGAGAGGGTACACTCTGCTACTACTATTTATGGAATTTGATTTATATCCCACGTATTAGGGTCAATGTTAAATATAACCCCTGCAGCCATGCTGCGATTTTTTGCGCGTTCAGGAGCACGACGCGGGAGATCACTATCTCGGGCGCGCGCTCGCGAGACGAATGGTAAAACACGCATGCTTCGATATGTTACACGCCCCCATTGAAGCGTTTTGCAATAAGCTTGCCGCCCGGTGAGTTTTTGACAGCTGGTGCATGAGCGCCACACACCGCTGACATTTGAATTGCGTGCAGGGATGACAGTTATATTCGTAATTTGCATTTTTTAATTAAAATCCGATGATTAATGCACGCAATGGGTTTTCCGCCTGATCCCGAACGGAATTGGAAATTGTGACCAAGTCTACTGCGGCGACCTCGTGTCAATCGAATGCGAAATGGAAAGTATTAAGCGTATAAACCTTGTTTTTATTTATAGGGACTGTTTAAATTGATTTTAATATCACTACTCAACACAGTGGGTGGAAATGGTTTTAGCGCGATTGGCGAAAAGGGTTATTAAGGAACAATTCGCAAAACTACGAAATAGCTTTCAAGTCGAATGGGTTGTTTGGTCATATTCTTTTTGGGCGAATATCAATTGACAAATTAATGGAATTTTAACAGAGGTTTTGACTATGAATTTCTACTGTTTAACACAGACCAAATTGGACGACAAAAGACAGGTATTTTATGAGTGAAGCTATGGTCGTATAACGGTTTTGCCCGGTTTGGAAAATTACCCTCATATTGTTCACATTCGCCGTAGCGTGTAATGTTACGGCAACATTATACTCACTACCGTTCTGTATTATCGTTCCTATTTTGCGCGATTTTTTATTTGTGAAGAGTTTTGTTGGTCCAACTAAGTTATATCAAATTTATTGCATGTTTGTGAATAACTATTAGGGTTTATGTAAGACAATTCTCATCTAGCTAACGGAAAAGTTTGTTGACAGGGTAACAATTAAGCACTGGGTGGAAAAATAACTCTTCTTATTTATTCTCTCCGTAGAGTGTATTTGTTTATTATTAACATAATGCATAATGATTGTTCCCTTTTTCTTGTAAATTTAGTTCGTCTCAGCTCTGGCGAACGATTCTGTTGGTCTAAACAGGTGTAGTAATTTTAGTTTTTTAATAACCTGTTCGGTGTAGTGCACCTGTGCGACGGCAAACCCTCGTTGAAGGAGTCACTCGCGTTTCTGACGAAAAACCAAAAAATCCGAAGCATCGTCCGTTCTCACTGTGGAAGATCAGTGAAACGAGCCAAGCTCTTCTTCACAGTTAATTGCATTACCAAGGAGAACGCAGCGGGGTGCACAAAGGTTTCCGCTGGGAATTTAACTGTAATGACTACTATAATATAAATTTTTTCTTTTCTTTGTTTATGTACAATTTAAAATTCTGGTAGAAGCATATGGGCCGCCTTATCACTAAGGGTCTGCCCTTCAGAAATAATTTGAAAGCCGAAGGTGGGCTAACCCCTACTTACAATCAGTTGTTGTTTCTGATGAAAAGGTTGAGGATTGGTTGAAGAGAAAATCGCAAACAGATTGTTAAACAACCCAAGTAACCAATAAGCATTATAACGTAGTCTAATATCTGCTTTAGATCCACACGTGAAGTTCTAAATACTGATATAATGCTGATATTTTGCCAGAAAATGCGAAATATAGTGCTATTACTGTGCAGAGATTGACAGCTCGTTTCTGCAGTACTAATGTTATTATATAGCACCAGCGCACAAATGTCAAATTTGAAATCTTTATATTGGCAATACTAATGTTATTAAAAACTTCAGTTGGTTGTCATTGTCCGTCATGGTTTTAAAATCATTTCTTATGTTTCCTTTCGGTATGATGAGTAAAAAGGAAATATTTTAAAATAAAATATTCTGTTTAAAACCGTAATTGACTATGTTCTAATGCATTGTAATGAATATCCTTAATGGGTTTTCATTCTCACATGATATGAATGTTTTACGAAAATTACCTTTAGTAAGTCTCGAACTGAGGTACCTTGCCTCGTCCTTCACGGTAAGTGCGATACGTTTGCTTCCTGGACTATATTGCATATGTTCGATTGAAATGAAATATGCCGAATATAATCTTCAAGAAGAGTTGCATAACAAATAAACCCACAGCATTACAATAGCGTTATATCAGCTTTTTATTTGCTCTATAATGGCATTAAATGCACTTGTAAAGCTTGCATGCTTTAAAGATTCTTGATACATGTACGCGTTATATCAGCTTTATATACGCATATAGAGCAAGCTATAATGCTATATCGTCGCTGTTGTGCTATCTTATGACAAGCGCCATTAGGCACATTTCGAGAAAAACGATTTTTAATGTTTGAGAATTAATAACTTAACACTTACAAATGATGCAAACAATTCAAAGAAGACAATTGATGCTTCTATCTATTCTGTATTAATTTCTCAAATATTACGAAGATCGGTTGACTATGTTGCGAGTTTTTACTATGAGTATAAACAAAAGTCGCACTCACACGTGTCATAGGCGTGTATTGATGACAAAAATTGTATGACGTGTCATAATCGTGCATAGAAAATTTTCCATAGAAAAAAATCATCAATTTTTAACTTTTATTCATATCTTTTCGATCATATGGTCTATAAACAATCGGTGAAATGCATTTTGAAGGAAATGAGTCAGGGAATCTAGAAAAAATAGTTATTTTCGGTTACAGTGTTGCCAAACATCCTTTATTTCCAGTTTAAAACTAAAACTGTGTTTTAAAATGTTTATGCCGTTGTGTTCCTCAGACATTTTCACATATAAAAACATCCAAAACTTCAATATAACTTGAGCAAATCCCTAAATACAGTGATTTGAAGCAAAAAACTCACAATTTCTCATCATGTTTCTCGCTATATCTAAGTAACCTAGCAGAATTTCAAAATTCTGAAAACGTGGAGATTTTTCAAACAAGTAATGTGGCATATCTAACTCAGTTTACCCCAAAATGGCGTTTGTCATAAGATAGCACAACAGCGACGATATGTCGGCTGTGCAGTTATGCATTATTGATGCTAATATAGAGCTTCATTGCGTTGTTAATGTTGTAATGGAGTTGTAATGCTTATGGTTACTTGGGACTCCCTGTCGGGCATCCTTAGGGGAGTTTACCGACACTTTGGTCATATCCATTGAAAAGAAATGTTGGCACATTTTTCAACTCTCTGTTCGCCTTATTGATCAGTTCCCTTTCGGGTTTCGCCACAAAATTGTTGTACTTTAGGGCCACCCATTCCTCACGTAATCCGAACATTGAGCAGCACGTATCAAAACTTTTATGAGTGTTTTGTACATTATGATTATTCTAGAATAAAATCAGCATTTTGGTAAATGTTGGACACTTTCCGAGATATTTTACCCTGCTGGACAAGATCTTGAAATCCGGAATTGTCCTGCCTAATCCGGGACGTACTTTAGATTATCTTCTACAAAAATAGAAAGACTGTGAAGGTAGAAGTTTTCGATATGTTCTTGTGTTAATTTGCGGATTTTTAACGCTTTAGATGGACTTTTTGTGATTTTCTTGATCAAACAGGAGGCAGCTGCATGCCTAGAAGCCCGTTATCAGCATTATCTCTTTTGAGAACTTAGTTCTTAGTTCAAAACATAGTTCATTAATGAAATTTAGACTTTGGCGACACTTACACTCAAAATTTTCGAAGGTCGGCCAGTTTTTTAGAGTATTGATTTTATCCAAGAAGTCGAGTTGAAATATTTTGTAAATGTTTTTCCATGTAAACCCTCCGAAAGTCGCGCTTATAGCCCACTGAGCCGCTGGTGCTCTAAGACGATTTCGCCAGATTTTCAGAGCAGCGTGCATTCAGTGCACTAGCGCGACTGCCGGAAGATTAAGGAAATAATACCTCTTATAACTGGTTGCCTTCCATTTCTACTTGAAATCATTTGCCCGTATCTATTCAATGCAGTTCTCTTGACTCCAGGAAAATAGAAGATATCAGCAAGAGGAACTATCTCTTCCGCTTGCTTACTCACCCTGGTCGAATCTGCGCAAGACGGGTGGCGCTTAAAAACTTGGCGATGACTAGGGCAATTTGTTGCTTACTGTTTTTGATCCGAATGTTTTGTCCGTTTCTTTCGGACACTAAGAAGTTAATCCGTCGCATCTGTCGAGTTTATTCGCGGACATGCGTCCTTTTCTAAGTGACAATTTTTTATTCGATCACTCGCGTCGATTCACTCCAATACGGATGAAGTTGACAGATGCTTTGCTTTTAGAAAATTTGTAACTTCCCAGTTAAACTCATTCCGGATTTCTGAATGGAGTCATTATGGATTCCAAATCAAATGCAACAACCGATTCCGACTCAGAATCGGTTGTTGCATTTGATTTGGAATCCATACTGACTCCATTCAGGATTCCGAATTAAATTACGAATGGTTTGACCGGGTTAAAGCCGTGATCAAGCAAGTCGTGATCAAGCAAGTATCAAAACTGAATCAGTGAGAAATTAACTACACTGAGAAACATAAATATGCATAGTTAGCATACGTGGAGACAGTAGCGCTTTGCTCCCTCTAGTGGTTATAATCTCTTTTGTATTAATTTAACCCCAACCGCTGTCAGTTCATACATTTTGACAGCCGTTGGGGTTGGAAACTGACTCAATTTCGTTTCAAACAAAAACGACATTAGTGTGTAACAATGATAATTCGCGTACTGATACACTGCCATCTAGTTTCGATCCGTAGAGAAAATTTGGCAGATATGCAAGTAGTTTTTCAAGAACGATTGCATGAAAATGTTTAAAAATCGCTATATTATTAAAAAATAAACTGCGGAATCTAATTCTCAGACGATCTTTCGAAAACGCCGCAGAAAACCGAAATTTCCCACGCGATTAGGCAAAGCCATCAATATGAAGCGCCAACAGAACAGAAATTTTGAATCACTGCAGATTTGTTTGTAGTATCACTGAGAACTGACATACAAGTCAAGTTTTGAACTTGTGTAAGAAATAAAACTGTCTTATTACATGGATGCGTTTTGACTTCGTCTCATCAGAAACCGACACTAACTTTTTGTCGGAATAAATTAGCGCCGGCTCCCTATAACTAAAACACACTGTACGACTGATCAAACGTGATGTCCCGACCGAGCAGAAGTTCTGTTTATGCCGATAAGACACAGTGAAGCCGAAACTTGTCTTGGCTTAGCAGGCCTATGCAAAAGCACTATGCTATATTTCACCCTAAGGAGAAAAATTGGGTAAACACCAAAATTTCTCACAGGGCGAAACATTTTGGGTAAAACCAGTTTTTGCACTTGAAGGGTACAAATCCTTACTTATTTCTTGTTACTTAATAAGTGAGAATGTCTCTTGACTGTCGAACTTATTTGTAAAAGGTATTTTTCGGCTTATCAGTCGTGAATTAGACAGCTAAAACAACTATATTGTTTTTACTTCCAACGTTTCGATGGCTTTATTCCACCTTTATCAAGGATTAAAATTTTTGAAAACAACAAAAAATTTAATCCTTGATAAAGGTGGAATAAAGCCATCGAAACGTTGGAAGTAAAAATAATATAGTTGTTTTCGCTGTCTAATTCACGACTGATAAGCCGAAAAATACCCGTTACTTAATAAGTAAGGATTTGTTTCCTTCAAGTGCAAAGACTGGTTTTACCAAAAAAATTCCGCCCCGGGTGAGAAATTTTTCTCCTTAGCGTTAAATATAGCATAATGAAACTGTAGCTTTGCAATGACAACAGCAAGTAGCAACTTGCCACTGGTCGGCGCTACGATCAGCCAGCAATTGCTACACGTGCCTTGCGTGCAAACTTGGATACAATGGTGATTCAAGCGTGGGAACCTATATGCGATGGTGATTTTCAACGTATTTTAATTTAAATGTATACACAGGTTTTTCGGGAAAGGTTGTTCTAGCTTATATGTCTATTCTCTGTGGTAATATTGCACAGTATGAAATTGTGATGAATCAAAAGTGTAATCAAAAGTGGACAGATTTCTAACATTGAGAAGTGATAAAAATAGACTTCTTCTCACTTTGACTATTTGGCAAGTTAGCATGGCTGCCAGTCTCGCGATTTTATAATATATGAAGACTTTTTTTCATTAGGTCCAATCTGCAAATGAGAGCCCTCTTTTTCGCTTTCTTTTTCGATTATTACGGCAAAACCATAAAACTTTTTAAACATTTATCAGTATGTTTCGAAAGACCAAAGTTTTTACTAGCATATTACGCAAACAGTTGAAGGGAAATTAGAAAGGTGTAACCCGCCAGGGTAACAATTTAGCACTGGGTGGAAATATACCCTCTTTTTTGCGTATACAAGCCGTAGAGTGCATTATTTACGTAAAATTATGCTCACCGCTGTTCGGTACCGTTCACATTTAGTTGTAAATTTTTGTTCATTTTCGCGTTTGTGAACGGTTTTATTCGTACAGATAGGTTAGATAATTTTTGTTTTATGTTTGTGAATTAGTAACATAGGGCTTAGGTATGCTACCGCTCTCCTCTTGCGAAAATTCGTGTACACTGGTTATGCTGCTCATCGTTGACAGCTGTGCGACAAGGCGGTTGGCAGTTTGTTTTGGTTGAGTGCGGAAGGCGGCCATCGGGAAAAAGGCAGATAGTGACGGACCACGGCATCGATCAGACGCCCGATCAGTTTTTTTGTTTTCGGGACAGTTTCCCGCCACTAGGAAAATATTTCAGTGCGCGCGTGCGACGGCAAGCTAAAACCGTCAAAAGTGCCGGCCGTGGTTCGGGCATTAGTGAAGTGTACGGTGTCGGTTCGCCAATAGGGGTAAGCTAAGTGTAAAGGAGTGCTTTCGCTTCCCCGGCTAAACAATAAGGAACCACGACATCGACCGTTCTCGCTATAGAGGATAAGTCGAACGAGCCTAGCTCTCCTCTATAGCTAATAGCCAAGGAGAACGAAGTAGGGCGGACAAAGGTTCCCCCTGGGAAGCTTACTGCGGTAACTTCCGGGATCGTTTACGGCAGACGATCCGACGATTCGTCGCCAACGTCGCTAGGGAGGTTCCAACAAAGGAGCCAAGCTCACCTCCCTAGCTATACGCCAAGGACCGCTGCCGGAGCAGCCAACGCCATTCCGGCAGAACTCGGCCGTTGTAGTCCCGGCCGGTTGGAAGAAACCGCCCGTCTTCCCGACAACGGTAGCAGCAGATCGACGAGATCCAGCAGCGCACAGTACAGGAAGTGGAGGAATAAAAGTCGGTAAACTTATTAATTTATTTTGTTTGTTTACTTTTTTTTCTTGTGAAACGAAAATCCGAAATTCTGTAGAAGCACCTAGGCCGCCCTGAAAAGAAGGGTACGCCGGGCAAACAAGAACCCGAGTAGTGGGCGAACCCCTACTTACAAAGGTTATCGAGTGATTCGCGAAAGAAAAAGTAAACAAAGAAAGGCTTTCTTTTGCAGATTGGACCCATTGAAAAAAAAGTTTTCATATGTGATCAAAAAGTTAATTTTTGTCGATTTCGTATCATTTCATTTGGCAACCGTGAAAAAAGTATGACAGCGAAATGCATCAAAAATTCACCTTTCAAAGCAATAAACAATATCATCGTTGCGGTGATCGAAAACGGACGGAGCATTTTCTTCGATGACTTTGTGTAATCAGTTGACGCTGTGTGTTTGAAGACGACGGCCAGGTATGTTTCCGGGAGACTGTACATATACATCGGTTAACTGAGCAGACGATTTATTAAGGAATTGAATCCGGCTCTATCATATAGCAATTAGAATTTCTTTGAATATTGATTTTTACCAATAAATATAACTATTTTCGATGGTTGGAAACTTTTTAAAACAACTTCTTTTACAGAAAAACTGACCAGTCCCCACCATAAAATCTTATGATCGCTTGGCTCAGGAACAGTTCGACTCTGACATGCCCTTGTAACTGTACCTAATAACACAGTTAGGCTAACTGGTTGGTGCTGATCCACTTGGTTTCATGTTGATGGAGCTAGATTTTAGTATTTGTTGCTGTTTTCTCGTAAGCACACGACTTTAAATTTTTGCCTTGGAATTCTAAATTAGTCGTTTGTTCCAGAATCTTGATCTTACCTTATTTTATCGATCTTTCTCATGTTTGCACTTCTATGAAATGAAGAGTACAGGAAATTGGGGTAGAAAGCATAGAGTACTTGACGTCTGAGTCCTTAATTCGTTAAGCGCATTTTTATTTTTGTATCGACATTGACATAATGGCACAGACTAACAGACATAGCACTTTAAAACCAAGCTTCGCACGCTTTAAAGGTCATTTTAAATATATTTATAGTTGGGACTGTGGCCACATTTGAAATTATGGCGCCATAGGAAGAAGGATATGGGGGATAGACCCCTTGTGAAAAATTGCTCCCAAGCCTGAGGGGTAACCCACCAGTAAATGAGTGTTTGGGACCGTGAATAAAAGGTGGAGCTAGTGTTCTGGGAAAATTGTCGGATCGATGTTTTTTGAGGGAATTCCCTCATAGTGTTATGTCTGTTAGTCTGTGATCTTGGTGAGATTTGTCCGATTTCAGGTTAGATATCCTATTCCGTAAGAACATTACCGTCACGTAACGTTCTTCCATAAATTATGTTGGGGTCCCGTGTAGTGTTTACGTTACTTTATCCTGCTAATATCTGGGCCACGTTGACACTGACCTCAGAGAGAGCAAATTCGTTCGTCACTTTAACTGGGATAATTTATTGCTCTTCGTATTTTGGGCGGTTTATAGTGTTATAAATAGAAACAACCCATGAAAATACCATCGCCATGATACGGTAGATCCCTCGTACAAACCGTACTTTGGTATTGTAGTTTGGTCGTTATGAAATTTGGCACGGACCATATTTATGGTGTTTGGGATCACGGGAATTTGCTTGCGAGCGGATCCTGTGCCCAAATCAGCCAAAACAGAGCATTGGGATCGAAAAATAGGGACAAACTCCACTTCGGTTATGACATTCTCGGTAGGGTTCCATTGGTTCATGTTAGTCGTATCTGCATCGTAGACGTTTCAGATTGACTATGAATTTTGGCAATCATCTTCCAACAAAAATCAAAAATTATGATCACATATAATGTGTTGGGCTATGTATGTCAGAAATTATCATGTCCATACATAGCCCAACACATAAATGTGTGGCCATGTTGACAGCAGTTTAAAAATACTGATTCCCAATACCCCAGTTTCCAGAGCAGCCAAAAACGGTTATTGTGGCCAGGGGCACACTTTTAATGGCCAATGGTCTAATCTTGCATTTCCAAGCATTTAAATATTTATTTCGGTAGTTTGAAGTATCTTTATAACCGTTTAAATAGAAATATCTCGTATTCCTGGAACGAGAATTCCGAATGAAAAAAATGAATAGCAGCCATTGTTTACTTTTTGACAACATCGGACATATAAATGTTTTTTTGATTTTATTTTACATATGAGAAATGTAATTAAGTCAAAATGGAGGTATTTTACTGCAATTTCCCAAAAAATGCAAAATTTTGCGACGGTGCTCGCAAACATTCTTTCGAATTCGCATCATAATCTTCCGCACAGCAGGTTATTTAAACTCAGTGGCCATTTTTTCAACAACGAGCCATCCGCGCACCGTTATGTGTCGCCTATTCAGTTATTATTTACCTTCCGCTTGGTGATTGCCTCCTAATTTTCATTATGGTGGAGTTGCGGGCAGTTGGATGGAAACACTTGTCGACGAAATGCAACTCATGGTCACCACGAACCAGAAGTTAGCCTAACCGTGTTGTTAGGTGCAGTAAGAAGGTGATGTCAGAGTCACACTCTCCCTGAGCCAAGAAATCGTGACAATTTTTCGTGGTCAATAGTCAGTTTTTCTGCAAAAGAGTGCTGATATCATATGGACTTTCACTACAACAGACAGTATTTTGCTTAACCGTTGTTAATCTGCAATCAAAACAGCAGAAAAACGCATTTTAATGCCAGTACAGTAATGCAACCGTATATTTGGCTAAAAGCGATTTTTGGATAGCAAAGGCTTTTAAATATCAACGCCGCTGACTTTTACTTGATGGGTAGGCATGTATACACGGTGGTTCTTTATCGGCTATTCCAAGTCCACCAGAAAGGAGGTGAGCAGCGTCGTAAAGTACACCTCCCATACGAATTTCGGAAAAAAAAAGATCCTCTTGGAGCCGTCAATCTATCAGAAGGGGATGTCTAAACCGGTCTTCTTTTCTTCACAACTTGCAGTCATCGGGAAGGTGTACAGTACGAAGTGCTCACCAAAAATTCGGCCTTTATTAAGAAACACCACCTGATGGCAGGGTTACCACATTCAAAGATTTTTCTGTAATGTCACAGATTTTTTTTCACAATTTTTGATCACAGATTCTTTTTCACAGATGACCGATTTTTGGCATATTGGTGAAAATTTCACAGATTTCCATAGATTTTTGAAAATATTTTTTGCTGTTTTAGTTATCACAGCTGGTAAAAAGATATTTTTGACCGAAACGCAGATTTCAATGTGGCAACCCTGCCTGATGGACGATGGCGCATTCTGGCCGAATCTAGCCTGGGCACATCACGTGAAGCGGTCACTGGAGGAGATGTAGCGTTTCGTTTTAGCCGTTTCAATAGAAGGAATTCCGTGCAGGCAGATGCATGAACATTTCTCTAAGTCTAACACAGTCCCTCTAACAGCTATAAACGTCAAATGCAACGACATCTCAACAAACCACACCTTGTTCTCAGTTTCAAATGCAATCGCTCAGATGTGAATCCTCAAATTACAAGATTCTCTCGAAACACATCAAGGTAAACCGCAACCGCGCGTTCCTCGCACGGTTACGGTGCTGTACCGGCCAACTATGATGATTAATTAGCTTATCTTAATCGCTTTTCCCACGCATCCGTCACTCAACGTTTCAGTTTGCATATGTAAATGAACACAAACACATACAAATCTCGCCCCGAGGCGATGAAACTATGGTCGAGCTAATTAATCCCACATTAGTGCTCGTTTTCCCCGTTATTTGCCCAGAGTATTTGACTCACCAAATGCCGTGGCGCGAGGAGTGTCCCCCAGGGAACCGTATATTCTTATCTTCATCGGTCAGGTAAATATATCGTCGTTTTCTCGGAAAATCGCTGTCTATCAGTGAAGAAGTGTGTTTGTGTGTTCGTTTACAGCCGGTAAGTCCGTCCGCCGACGTTGGAATTGGAAGTCGATAAATAGAAGACTAAACGCCTAATTACAGACTGGGCTGAAAGCATCGAATATTTGTTTTGATTGATTGATCGATTGGTGCAAAATGTCATCGCATTGTCTGTTCCGCCCGCAGTAGTAGGCTATGTGACGCTTTCGAAAAAAAAACTCGTTCAAATTCAAGCTTGGACACTCTACGACATCTGTCAGAGTTTCGTTTTCACTTTTATGACAGCTCTAGTTCGGTTGAACTTGGCAAAGATTGTTTTGTTTTTCCTCGTCATTTAATTGTCAATTTACAATTTTGTTTGTGTTTGATGATTACAGAGTTAAGAATTGTAGTTTTTTCGTGTAGTAACGTAAATGTTCAAAAAGAGCCGAAAATGATAGTTGGAAAATCTCGGTTTCCGAAATGGCGACCAGATGGTTTAGAACACATGGCGGCGAGAGGGCGACTGCTGAAATTTAGTTCTAGCCGCCAACCCACCATCATTCACTGGGACAGTTGTGTGGATTTGATTTATTCCAAACAAGACGCTGCGCCTGGTCATTCAGGTAACACCCATCTGTCAGACAGAAAGCGTCATAAACTAGTTAACGTTTCGCCATTTTCTACTGCTTGGACAGCAAACTCGCCCGTGTGCAACCGTTGCACGTTTTCGATTTCGCATTCAGAGCGGGATAATTGAACGATCACGGATCGCCGCAAAAAAGACGGTAGTGGAGAACAATAGAAATCACGTTTTATGCGATGCGCTGCCGCGGAATAGAGTCTGTTTACCATGACCACCTGTTTGTTTATTGACTGATTGACACTGACGGGAAGAAGCGTGAGAAACCTAACCAAAGCCAGCAAAGCGGATGATGAGTTGGAATCTGTTCGATAAAAATCAAAGTAACCCTGAATGCGAACCACAATAAGCAAAAAACATCCTTCACGACACCACAGGAATGTCTACGGCACTCTGACATTTACATGAGCGACTTTTAGAATATTCAATGAGAACGAACGAAACTTGAACAAATGAATCGTGCAAGCCCATAAAGCACGCATTTTTTGCACCGAAGGTTGAATGGCCACGCTACCATCGCGCACACCCTTTTCTCCCGAATCGCACCAGGCGCCGCTAGTGCATGTGGAGGCAAAAAAATGAGGTTAGAAATTAATAACTGTCAAGAAAGCCGAAAGTGTAGACACCCAGCCTGCTGCCGGTCGTTTCGTTGTTGTCGACAATTTTTCAACGTCCCCGAGTTCACGCACATGCTCTGCTGTGCAGCGACTGTTCCCCGTGTCCTCAATGGAATTAAACAGAATTTCGCACTGTGCCCATGGAGGGAGAGGGTGCCGATGTAAAAAAAACAAAACTCACACGCAGACAGTCGGTAGCCAGATAGTGTATAAAAAAAAACCAATGCTAACTAGATTCTACTTGGAAAAACACCCCACCGAAAATGTGTCCCGTGTGTGAAGTGAAAAATGACTCGCCCTGTCAAACATGTCCGCGATGCGGACATGGAAGTGCTCAAAACCGGAGGGAGCAAGGGACGGCAAGGGGTGATGATATTCTAAGCGGAACGACAACGAAACCCCGTGATGCTATTTCCCAATTTCCGTTGAACTGCCAGCGGTGACCGACATTCGACGGATGCTTTGACAGCTATCTGGGTTCGTTAGGTTATGCTCTTACGGCTAAAGCTAACGGGGGGGGGGGGGTTCACCAGCAGCGTCGTTGTTGGGGCACATGTTAGCAATAAATTCTTGTCATTATGTATTGTAAAATATGACGGGGAGACAGTAGATGGTACGATGAGATGTTGGCTTTCTGAATTGATTTATTAAACTTCGACAAATGGAAACTGTCAATAGATACATGAAAGTTTTTTTTTAATTCAAGATGGAATTTTCTCTTACCTCTAAACTAAAGTAATTCATGCCGTTATACCCCGAAACTAAATCAGATTCTAACCTCAATGTCTGGCATTTCATACATTTTGACAGCAGTTGAGGTTAGAAACTGATTCAGTTTCGACTCAAGTAAAAACGACATTAGCAAACCTTTACAGGTCCCGAATAATCCCAAATACTATTTCTTTTGATTTATTTATTTGGCACTACTCATTAGAACATCTGTCATCACATGTGAGAGTGACTTACGTCAAAGTGCCAAGTTTAGTCTCTTCAAAATGTATAGAATTAAAATTTATGATTAGGTGTTAAAAAGAAATTTTCAGGCGAACAATAAAATTAAAGAAAACAGCGAATAATTCTCTACAACTTACTAAAAGAACAATCTCATCATTCGACAGTCCCAGAGAAATTTTCACTAATGCAAATTATTTTCCTTTTTCTTTTTCAGGTCAGTAAATTCCGCCCAAACCGCAATCGAAACGAACCCGCCAATAAAACCGAGTAAGTTCAATTTAGACCAACCATCCATCAACTTTTGCTGAGCCAGGCTACGAAACAGCACACCAAACGGATGCATCTTCAATGCGAAAAAAAAATAATACCACCACACAGCCAGCTGTTAAAAAGCCTGTCATAAAAATAAATGAAAATAATCTTTCGTTCAAAATTTTGACAGTTCCCCCGGCACGGTTGCCTGGCAGCGCCATTAACAATGCGCGTCTTGGATACGCGATCGCGAGAGGTTATGTTTCCTCTTCCATTTATTACATCCCGAATTTTCAGCTCGCAACCTTGTAGTTAAATATTAATACGCGATTGTGTTTTCCTGCCTGCTTTCCTTCTTCGCGACTGGCAAATATTGTCTGACGTTTATTGATTGCTTGTTGCGCGTACAATTTCACTCGATTCGAGGCCGTTCGAGTTGCAGCACACTGTTTGTCGAAATCAATCCACCACGAGGCCCCCTGACAGAAACAGCAACACAGAGAGAGAAAGAATGATCGCAAAGATTCTGGTGACCGACGGGAAGCAGGTGCCCCCGATCTGTGTTATGTTTTGTGGAGAAAAAATAATAAAAATTTGGCTGGTAAGCTCGCTTGAAAAGTGAAGATCCCTGGACAATACTGACTGATAAATCTCATCTAATTACTCATTGGAAACGAAATAACAGAAAGCAGAGACACACGAACTGAACAATCTGAAATCATTTACAGACAACAGACTTTTCCCCTCGGGATAATTTTTGGCAATTTATTTTTGAAGAAAGCCCCATCTCTATCGTTTATCCATCAGTGTCATTCCAATCGAGCACGAGACCTGCCAAAGGCACTCAATTCGAAGAAAATCGCTTCGAATCCGGCATAATTATGGCGGGTTGTTGGCGAGTTACGGCGGGTTGCCTAGAACAATATGTAAATAGCCCACCGCTGGCTGTCATGTCTAGTCGTCATTTCGTTTACTGGGATCCTTCTCGAACGAGTGTCATTGACAGGTCTCGTGCTCGATTGAAGTGACATTGACAGATAAATGATAAACAAACGATAGAGATGGCAAGTCTTTATCCAAAGGGGGTGTGTAAAACAAGCTTGGATAAGTCAGAAATGAGATAGGATAAGTGTCCCCTTTTGTTTTACTGTTCGAAAGTCAAATTGTAAAAGTAAACACCAAATGGGGCTTAAAACTGACACTCCACCAAAGGCGTCAGAAGAGCCCTACCAGTCACATTAATTCCCTTAAAGCTGTAGCAAATATCAATACATGACGCGCGTGACGAATAGCCGACTGCAGACGAATCTTGTCGATGAAGACTCCGACTTCCCGGCTGTCCCGTTAAACGATATAAGTTTGAAGAGACACACAATTTTGTTATGTTCTGTGCTATTGTCATTCAAATCTCACTGAAACAAAGGGTTCTTGAAACAATTAACCCCTTCACAGCACGCATAATCAACTCGAATTCGGTGACCACACCGTCGATCTCAACGATATGAATGGACATGTAGACGCAGTAATCCTTCATAAATAATGCGTCAGGTTTCTAGGCATCTTTAGAATTTTTAGGAGCTGTTAGCTAATTGGTGCATTGTTTATCACGGTCCATATTATTGATTTGAATTACTATCCCAAATGCGGTCACGGCATTCCGGTTATGTCCCACGAGGTTATGTGCCACCCATCTTTTGCATATGCGAGTCAAAGATGCTGTTAATACTCAGTTACTGATAAACGTTTTTGAGACAGTTATTAAGAATATCGGTAGTATCTCGGTAGTATCTAGCAATGATTGGCAACTTCATTTGTTGTCTACTATCTCCTGACATCTTTCAATTTCTTGCATCTTCCACAATCTTTCTTTGTATTGTTTAAATTTTCTTCTTGCACCCAGCTTGTGGTGCAATGAATCTCGAAAATAATGCGTTGATCTTCTTTCGGATTAAAGATAACCCGCTACATATTCTAAAGATTCCTAAAAACCTGACGCAGAAATATTCAGCCGTTACAGATATCTCGAAATTCAAGTCTTTTATGAAGGTTTACCGCGTCTACATGTCCAGTCATATAGTTGAGATCGACAGTGCGGTCACCGATTTCGAGTTGATCATGCGTGCTGTGGCGGGGTTAATTGTTTTAAGAACCCTTTTTTTCCAGCGAGATTTGAATGGGGATCGCACTGGACATAACGAAAGTATATGTCCTTTCGAACTTATATCGTTCAACGGGACCACCAACAGCTCCTAAAACTCTCCTCAGTATACTGGTCTTGAGTCTCCTAAGCGGATGCACCATCCGTCGCCTTCAAACACCTTGCTTTCACTGATTTCGCGAACGTACAGTTCAAGAGTTGCAGCTCGAACATGAAATGAGCGGCAGTCAAACACGAACAAGCTGGAGTGTCGAATTTTTTGGGAGTCGGGTTTCCCGATCAGAAGCTCATTGCAAAAAATCTACCAAAACTATGTTTCGTGTTGATACCTGTTATAATTTTTAGTTATTTAGTTATTTCTTTGTGTATTTACAACGCGACAAGAATTGGAGGCACCAGCATTAGTGGCTGTTTATCGGACCTCTTAAATGCAACTTACTATTGCGTGTGAAAATCTTCTTTTGTGGTTGGGAAACATTTGGTTCCACATCAACTGCATCTTGGGGGTAATTCACTTCTCTCTCGTTGTCGTCCACGTCCATGTTGTCATCGTTAATGCTGTTGGCTTGGTGCTCGCGATTAGTAGTTCTTCCTTGCGTCTTGCACTTACGAGTCACGAGTGCGAATTCCACATTTGCTTCCTCGTTGATTGTGCTGGCTGTTGATTGGGAGGTATGCATACAGCTCTTATAATTGTCTGAATCTCAGCCACAAATTTTGCAACTGCATGTGAAATAGGCTTGTCACAGGAAATTTATTTAGTTATTATTATTTATTTACAGGCTTTAGCCACATAGATCATTCGTCTTCCGAGAAAGAAAGAATTATTATAGTTGATATCGAAGTATATAATTTTACAAACGATTGTTATGTTATATAGGTGTGGTTGCTGTTGTGTTTTTCCTGTAGAAATGGTGTGGTTCATTCGTCACAGATGATCGAGAAAAGCCGCATCCTTAAGAAAGGACAGTAGCGCTTCCTCTCTGGCGGAGTTGCTTCGCCAGAATCTCTGAGAAGTGAAGTGGGGTAGATTATAGTTCTGTTGGAGGTCGCCGAACTCCGGACAGTTCACTAACATATGTTCCACCGTGATTCGGGTTCCAGATGTAACACATATTGCTGGAGGGACACGCAATATGGTGTGGGCATGGAAGACTTTCGTATGCTTCTATCGGTTCGGTCTGTCCAGCGGTCGAGAGAGCCTTTGAAGCGCTGGAGGTGTCCAACAATACTGCGACAATGACACAACCGTTCTTGACTTTAACTTGCCTAAAATATCCACGTCTTGGACAAGCCTGGTGAGATGTCAGCGGGCGTGGCTCTCTCTGGCCGCCAGGCGGACCGCCCTTTCGTTGCCGTCGATTGCCGGTGATCCTGCAGTGACCGGGGATGCATCAAATTGTTGTGAGTTAGTCATACTCGACCTCGATAGCCTGGATTAAGGGATGGCGGGATTTCCCCGACTCGAAGGACGGAGATTACTGCTAGAGAATCCGACAGCAAAAGGATGGGTGTATTCTTGGCCATGGCGAATGCGATAGCTGACGACTCGGCTGAGAAAACCGAGCAGGGCGCCAGTAGGCGAAAGGAGAGCCCTTCCCCTATTCCGCTTAGTACTAGTCCAACATTATCGCCGATCTTGGAGCAGTCGGTGAATATCCGCACGTGATTCCTATACCTGATGGCCATCAGTCGGTTGTATTTGGCTCTGATGTTCCTAACAGCGTTGCCGGTTGTCAGTTCTGTAGAAAAACTTGTGCCCAGGTTGAGTCCTCGGTCGCGAGCTCGATGTAAACGGGTGATTGGTGGCATATCCACGTCTGTGTATTCTTGGTAGATCTCGCCTGACTCTTTGTATCAGCTAGCAGTCCATACCGGCTGTGCGCTTCAGAAACCCCAATGCTCTTCTGGCGATGTTGAGTTCAGCCGCCCAGCTGAGGAAGACCGTGGTATAGGGGGGTTTAAAATATTGATGAAACCTTCCATATTGCAGGATTTCAGCTCTAGAATATCCTGCTGTGGACTAACGCCTGGCTGATGTTCAATTCAGTGTGACGATTGGATTGCTTGTGCAGGGAGCTGATTGTTTTAATCAGCCGCTATCGGCTCCAGCATTCAGCTTTGATCCGTCGAAAGTGTGACGTGAAAGTGAACTGACAGACCACGGTTATCCTCAGGATCTTCGGTTGCTTACGGTATGGAATGACTGCCCCGTCCAGCAGGATCGGCCTCCCTATTGCAATGTGATTCGTGTTACAGCAGTGTGTAATATTTTTAGCGAGTGCCATGTTAAAACCGACTGATAACGTCCATCGGATCACCGCACTTACGGCGGCTTGAAGTTTACGACAGGTTCGTCCGTTGGTCCTTCCTATAGCGACCAGCACAATGTCGTCGACGTAGACGAAAACATATATCGCCGCCGGCAGATTGGCGTACAAAGAAGTCGTGGCCCCCAGGAATAGTGTAACCCCCGATTCCTATATGAAATATACGATCGAACAATAAGGAAGCTCAGGAAGTAGCCAATGTTTCCGGTGATACCCTAGTTGACCAGTTGTTGCAGTACTCCGTGACGCTACATGGTATTAGATGCCTTCGCAACGTCGAGCAGGCACCGGTTCCTGCCCCACGGCGGAACACGAACTGGCGATGATCCAGGAGTTTGCGCTCCTCCAGTAGATCCATCAGCTGTTCGTTGACCATTCGCTCCATTGTCTTGGCAAAGCAGCAGAGTAAACTGATAGCGCGGAAATCAACTGTTCCCAAGAAAGCGGTTTGGGATAGCGATTCCTAGGACTTCCTTTCATGAACAACGGCAAACGTGCCGTGTACCGATTCTAGTGCCGTGCATTGTTCGCTTCCGGTGAAAGGCTGGTTGTATACTTGACCTGAATCAGCTTCTAAAAGAACGCACCTACTCCCAGTTTTTTGCTTGATTCGCAGGAATGCGCCAGGAGCGCGGTGTCTACAGACAGGGACACGAAGTGCCTGCCTGGTTCGCTACCGATGGTCGTGGGATCGTTCATTGTACACTCGTTGATCGTAATGGTGTAGCCACTGTGTCACCGCTGTACGCTTAGAGCTTTAACTCTTCGCCAGAGCTCTGAAGTGGAGAAGTCTGGTGTTCTTTGCCTCTTCCACCCCTTTCCTGACCTCGTTTCAGGCCTTCCTGAAGTCACCAGCTTGCTGTCTTCTGCATGGGTCGTCCACAGAAGTCTTCTTCAGTGCCCACAGTGCAGTTCGACGTGCCTTGGTGGCTCTGCCGACTTCTGGTAATCACGCCTGTCGAGGAGAGTTACCACTTGTCCTAAGAATACAGAAAACGGTAGCCCGATTGAAGATTTTAGGAAGTTCGTCCGAAATGTACGACTCGTTCCGATTTATAATATCGTTGGTGGTATAGTCGTAGTGGGACCAGTCTGTCCAATCGTAGAACAATCGCCTTCGATGGATTGATGAGCGCACGTAATCTGTTTAGGGAAGCAGTTGTTTTCGATTACTCTGGCGTTGTGGTTTCCTGTCCTATTGCACAAACGTGAGCCCCGCATCGTATGGTTCCCGTTCACATTTCCAATGATGAAGAATGGGATCTCAACTTGGTCGATGAGCCGCTGAAGTTTGCAACCCGCATTCCGAGTATCGCCGGAACGGTGCACTGAGCTGAATATTCGATTCTCCGGGCGTTATTAGTTCGATACCCAAAGATATCGGTCTGGATGATATACCGACCCGAATGGCCCGACCCACTATCCGGTAGATGTTATCCCCGCTGGCGGTGTTCCACGAATACCGGTATTCAAACCATGATGCCAGGCTCATCTGATCCACGAAGTGTGTCTTCTGCAACGCCAGACAGAGGGACTGAGTTTAAGCAATGGTCCTTTGCAGGTCGCCAAGGCATCTTTGTAGGCCATTTGTGTTCTACTGGATGGCCAGTGTCGTTGATTTATTATTAGAGGTGGTAAAGTGGAAGCTAGACGAGGGGCTGGTCCATGTCCACTGCACCAACTTCTCTCCTGAATTCTATTCCGCCCAAGACTTCGTGATTATTCTGGGAGGTGTTTCTAAAACCTTCGACGGCATTGTTGTGAATACCTTCGATAGATATACTAACACACAGACAGTTCCGGATATCGTACGAGCTTGCCCGGGGTTTCCGCACAAACAGCCACCGGAGCTCATTGCAGCTAGGCGGATCTTTGGTGAGGATACGGTTGCGTACGTATCCAGAAATTCCCCAGTGAGGGTCGACAAGGGGGCTGTAGTCACTGTACACTTTTTCGCACATTACGTACGACATTCGGGGCATGGAGTTGTATGGTGTTTCGGTATCCGGTACGTTTAAATGTCCGGGTAATGAAGAGCTATTATCGTGGGGATTCGCTTGGATTGTTCCTTTGGATTTGTCGGCTATGGTGGAGTAATGCTTCTTGTAAGCCAATTTAGAGGAGGTATAAAATGAGCAAACTGTTACTGTTACTTCTCTACGAATTCCCTTACTAACGGCTATAGGCGGCAACAAAGAATTTGGGAGAACATCTTGTAGATGACGTTTACTATCCTAGTATGTAAAAGTGACTTCAGCGCCACTTTGGTCAAATTTAACTTTTTCGCATTTTTAAGTTCACTACGAAAATTCCCATCTTTCAGTGCAAACGACTTCAAATAAAAATAAAAAAATACCTGTTGACATGCGTAAAGCTAAGTGGCGAAAGCATGCTTTTACCCGCACCATGCAAGATTTGAAAATTTATTTCCTGAAAAATAAACTGGATGGCGTTTACGTCACCTTTGCATACAAGGGCAGTTCAGTAATGTGATTAATCGGTAATTAGTTGCAAAAATCCCGCTTAGCACCATTTTTATAGATGGGACATACTACTCCCTACCTCCTATACTTCGGTGAAATCTCCTCCTTCCAGATCTTCAAAAGCACCCAGTGGAGTGCTCTAGCCAATTCCTCTAATCTGTGCTTGAGTAGCTCACATGACAGTTGATCATTTCCAGCGGTTCAACCGGCCTATTTTTTCATGAATCTTAGGCAGATCCGGAATCTGTCGTCGACTGCGCGCGTCTCCAAGCTGATTCTTGCAATACTCTTGTTGTCTACTGCTTCGCTGTTTAGGTGTTCGTCATAATATACTTATCAATCGTGAGAATTTCTGCACATTATTTATAAAATGTACAGATTATCATGTGCGATAACAGGTTTATACAATGTCCCCGGCCTATCAGGATGTTTGTGTCACCGATGACGAGATTAACATTCCGCCATAGGCAGCTATCATAGACATGCTTCAGCTGCACATAAAATGCATCTTTCTCGGCTTCGTGAGGTCAGTGCACATTGATAATGCCCTAGTCGAAGAAATGGCCTTTGATCCACACTACACACATCCATTCGCTGATCGTCTGCCACTTGATCACGCGTTGGCGAATTTTGCCCAGCTCTTGTGCCGTCGCTCGATCCCCGCATTTCCACACCTTCTGCACCGTCTATCAAAGCTCCTCCAATGCTACGGTTTCGAAGTTGCGAGTTTTCAGCTCATGCTTTTCTGCTTGATTGATAGTAAAAAGGTGTTTTTGGGCCACTCGTTGAACTTGACCTAACCTGTCTCGTAGTCCGCCACCCAACATAACTGACACCTGCGACAGGTATTTAGTTCTGCCTACGGTAGGGTTATAGCGCCCATGCCCGCTCACACCAACCCATTTCGCTATTGCTGCAGAGCACGGTAGTACCCAGTCGATCGCGGCCTACAGATTAAATGTCATCAATAGACCCGCCAACATTTTTGAAAAATCTAAGATTTTCGTCAAAACCCCCTCCAAACCAAATTTCTGGCTACGCCACTGAATTTACCTAATTTTGAGTATACCCCAAACAACTCAAAAGTACCTTACTGCACGGAAGACCTCGACTGAGTCGAATCTCTCGTTTTGTTTTTGACAACACTAATAAGTGCGAAAGCGATGCACAGCTCAAAAGTACCTAAATTTAAGTTAAAAGAACTTATTCTGTAGGTTATTTTACGGTTGCGTGTAGAACAATATGTAAATAGCCCACCGCTCGCTGTCATGTCCCTGTCAAAAAAAATGCAGACGAACATGATCAGGCGATTTAAAAAGTTTGACGTTTGACTCTACTCGCCTGTGCTAATTGCCCCTAGGAACAAATGCAATTTGCGAATGCGACTTAAAGGCAAATTCAACACTTAGACAAATTTTCTGGCGGCTGACATGGACTTGGTTGTTTTGTGCGTTTTTCTAACATGGTGGTTCATGTTTGGCTTAAGCTTAAAATTGTTTTTTAAACCATTCGTGTTCTCGCTTGAATTTTGTTTGTCTAGTACACTTCATTTAGCCAACGAATGTGGGAAAATGTGGAATCGTGTGTTAGTATAGTGGAACAAGATCTATGACCTAAAGTCTTAATGAAAGTCAGATTGTGGAAAGTTTTGGTGTGCAATACCAATTTCACCATTGATTCTTCCTATGGTTTGGTGGTGATTACCTAGTGTACTGATAAGTTTATTTGAATAGATAATGAATCCGAAAATAAGTAATATTTGTAATTTTCATATTAGGCAATTAAGGGCGATTAAATGGCGCGTTCCCTGGGTGATTTGGGGGCTATTTAAGGGCGGGTTAGACGGCAAAAAAAATTACGGCTGCAAATCACCCAAATGTTCCATTTGAAATAGCCCCCTAATTGCCAGCAATTTGCTGGCAAGTTGAAGGGCAATTAGCGCATCCGAGTTGACAAATAGCCCCCCGTTAGCCAGCAACTTGACCTTTTTGGCTGGGATTGTAGCCCTAGTCAAAAAGGGCAAGTTGCTGGCTAACGGGGGGCTATTTGCCAACCCGGATGCGTTAATTGTTCTTTAATTTGCCAGCAAATTGGGGACAAATAGGAAGCTATCTCCCGGTCAAAAAAGATGGGTGGGTAATGTCTGCGACATAACCGGAGAGATGTAGAATACATAAGGAACACGTTCTTCAAATATGTTGATACTCATTGGAATTTTCGGACAAAAGGTGATTTGGGCGAGGAATATTTCAAATTATTCTTTACAAAAATGATGGTGGTCCTGAAAAGGACCGGTTTTGTTGGCGTTGTTGGCCTTGGTGAGGGAGATGGCTAACGATGAAATTAATTGTTAGCATGAGGAAGTCGCGTAGTACTGGCCAATGGAAGAACAGATAATAATTGATTCCTGAAAATCAATTTTTCTTTATTCATGTAAATTATACATACTTACAAATCTAACAGAAGATTCCTGATCATATTTCTGAATCATTAGTGCGAACATTGTGTAATTTGGTTAAGTACAATGAAAGTTACAAACTTTCCAAACTCGACCTTCTGTTCATTCAGAAATATTGAAATGGGGTGTCGTGGTCACAATAAAAAAAGATGGGTGGGTAATGTCTGTCACATAACCGGAGCGTCGTGATTTCAATTCGAGACGTTAATTTAAAACTAATAATATTCAACAGAATCACGTTTGAATGGGAAATTTTCAAATAATTCTCTATGGTAATAATGGTGGTTCTGAAAAGAACCTTTGGTATCGGCGTTGGTGTTGATGGTGATGCGCTGGATCGTTGGATATTTTTGGCATGATAGTTACGTGCCTGGCGAACTGTTTTGTAGCCTCGAACAAAACGACAAGACTGGCTTCTTCGGGTACCATTACGGCTGAACTTTATAAGCTTAGCTCGACTTTGAAATCTTGCACAATCTCACGAATCAGACACTAGTAGGGCCATTTTGTTTGCTACTAGCACGGAGCTGCACAAAAAAACCATTTAATGCAGTTAGTTCACGGGGGCTGCCAAAAAGCTTGAATAGAAGCATGCGACTTCAACGTTTCTCTTAAACACATGCAACGACACATTCGTTTTGGTAATACTGATAATAACAGTAGAAAGGAATGGAAAAGCAGTGCACGAAACGAGCGAGAGGATAATTTAAATTTTTGTTCCGTGTGCAAGCTACTTCTTTCCACCCAACGTATTATGTTGCTTGTTGAAAATTTGCTACACACCTTAAAATAAAAGTTTCAGTTTAACTCTCACTAGAACACAATTGATTGGTCCTGAAAAGAACCGTTGCTTTTATTGTAATTTACGCCCACTCCCACAAACCGACCAAGTAGGCATCAGTGGCTTCATTATGGCTGAGTTTTGTAAGCGTAGCTCGACTTTGAAGTAATACACAACCTTACGAACCAGACGCTGGAATGTTAGCCAGCGGATTAGTTGCTCCGTTGCCCTTTAGTTGGGGCGAAATACTAGCATGGCGACAGTTCCTGATCGGTAGTTGGTTGCGATGGGCCACCAGTAGCTGGGGCACTTTTGCGGACCGTCATCATCGCCAACTGCTTTCCTCCGGTGGACTGGCTGCTTGCTAGTGCTTGAACGAATACGAATGATGAGAAAAACCGACCGACCAATATTCATATATGAAAACACAAGAAAGCACTACTATCGCTCTCCCGCTCGTTTTCGTGCCATTCCTGTGCCTTTCCTTTCCGTTCGGCTACCAATACTAGCATAACCAAAACGAATATTCTGTCTTTCCATCGCCTTCAATCTAGTGGCCAGTGCTAGCAAACTTGCATGTTCAGTTTTTCAATAACAACATTCCAACAATATTTTCAAAGAATGTTGCAGATTTGAAAAGAAGGAAAGAGAAGATTTTCACAAATTTAAATTCTTTTGTTTTATTTGTTAGCGCTGATAAAGGCTATTTAGTTTGCTACTAGCAAGGAGCTGCACAAACAAATCGATTTATGCAGTTAATCAACGGAGGCTGCCAAAAAGTTCGAATAAAAGCATGCGACTAGTGTACTTTGCATGTTCTATATTTTATCAATACTAGAGAGGATCAATAAAATAATTCAAATTGTTATAGCGACATGCAATTGTGGCAACACTGGCCATGAGATGGTGGGGGAACACGCACATTCGTTTTAGTTATGATGGTAGTAGCAGCAGAAAAGAATGGAAAAGCAGTGCACGAAAACGAGCGAGAGAAGATAATTTAAATTCTCTTTCTTTCTTTCCACACATCGTATTTCTTATATTGCTTTCTGAAAATTATTTGTTATACACCATAAAATGTAAATTTCAGTTTAACTCTTATTAGAACACAATTAATTGGTCCTGTAAAGAACCGTTTATTGTTTTATTGCGGGAGCATAATTCAGACGCACTCCCCGCGGACACGGTGAGCTAGAAACAAGGGGTGAGTCGCTTAGCACAAATCGAATTGTGCTCACAAACAAACAGCGTGGTAGCTCGTGCCGCAATGTACCAAGATGTGCCACGGTGTGCCACGATGTGCCATGGTGTTCAGTAAACAAAAGCAATGGTTGCTATGATTATTCAACTACACTTTGTTGACAGTTTTCGAGTTGTCAGAAGTGTGCCTCAGTGTGCCACACATTGTGGTAACGAGTGAAATGATCGTGTATTACTGTGAATCGTAATCTTATATCGTGTTATTGTAGGTGATACAGTGTGCATAGCACATTGTTCTAAGCGACTCACCCCTTGGCTAGAAAGCACTATTTTGCATTCTCGAACAAACCGACCAAGTAGGCATCGTTGGCTTCTCGGGGCATCATTACGACTGAGCTTTGTAAGCGTAGCTCGACTTTGCAGTCCTGCACAATCTCACGACCCAGACGCTGGAACGATAGCCTACTCTGTTGCCCTTTAGTTGGGGCGAAATTCTTGCAGGGCGACAGTTCCTGATCGGGTTGCGATGAGTCACCAGTAGCTGGGGCACTTTTTCCGCCGTCGTCATCGCCGACTGCTTTTCTTCGGTGGACTGGCTGCTTGCTAGTGCTTGAACGAATACGAATGATGAGAAAAACCGACCGACAGATATTTATATAATCGCGCTAATATGCACTACTATCGCTTTCTCGCTCGTTCTCGTGCCGTGCATGAGCCTTTCCTTTCCGTCCGGCTTCTAATGGCCTAACCAAAGGAATATGCCGTCTTTCCCCCACCAAGTGCTCTCGTCAAGCAACCCAATGCGAATAACCATACGAACAAACATGTAATGGACCTATATATAAACTTTTCATTATTTTATTGTTCGGTTGGTCTACCATAACGACGGCTCTGTGCGGGATGGGCTGAAAATTTTCACTTTTCCGAGTCGTTTTCGAAAGATTTTTCAAAACACATTTTTTTTGTTATTAGTACATGTTATACATACTTCAAATTTTAATACAGCATAGAGGAACATATTTGCAACAAATTGGTCTAAAAATCAAATCATTCTGTTAAGTATGATAAAAGTTATTAACGTTCAAAATCTGACGCGGCGCCGCAGCCGATATTTTGAAACGGGACCCCTATATTGAAACCTTAAATGTATTCTACATTAAAAAAAAAATGCGAACGAACATGGTCAAGCGATTTAAACAGTTTGACGTTTGACTCAACTCGCCTGTGCTAATTGTGCTAAAGGCCATTTCAATACTTATACAAATTTTCTGGCGCTTGAAATGGACTTGGTTGTTTTTCGCGTTTTTCTAACATTGTGGTTCATGTTTGGCTTAAGCTTAAAATTGTTTTTTTTTAAATTGGCGTGTTCTCGCTTGTACTTTGATTGTCTAGTGCACTTCATGTGTCCAACAAATGTGGGTAATTGTGGAATCGTCTGTAAGTATAGTGGAACAATTTTTTACCGTGAAATACACTCTAGGAAGTGTAAAATAGAGTGGGACATGGTTATATGAAAAAAATTAAATTTCGCTCCGACTAACTTTTTGGGTCCCATTTAGCTCCCAGAACAACTCTGCAAATTTTTTAGTTCGATCGGTGAAACTATATTTTTTCACCCACAAGTCAAAGTTTACATGGGATTTCGTATGGGGAAACCGTCTTTCGTAAATTAATTCTTCCAAAAGTCGTCCATTACCTCCTAAAAATAAATAGATGTGAGATTTATATAGAAACTTTGTCAAGGAAACAAAGTCTAGAAGACCACGAAACGATTGGATGCTTGTGGAAAAAGTTATAAAGCAAAAATTGATTGATGCCCTGAAGATTAATGAAAATTTTACTTTTTATAGCATCACTGCTGCTGACGGTCGAACTATATACAAAATCTTTAATTTTCTCTTATTATGTTCAAAAGAAGACTCAATTTATCCCTCAAAACTCTTGCGAAGTGGTCAAACAGTATAGATAAATGATTTAGACATATTAAGAGAATATCAAAACAAAATTGCATATGATTGGAAAACCAACAACAGTGGTGCTAGAAAAAATGAATACTTTATCAATCGTCAGAGCATCAATTGGTTTCAGCTTAATAACATTTTTCTCAACCGTCAGATCGTTTCGTAGTTTTCGAGATTTTATTTCTTTGTTAAATTTCCTACAAAAGCCACATAACGGTTTATTTTTAGGAAGCAATGGGCGACTCCTGGAGGAATAATTTTGTAAAAGTTAAAAGGTATTATTTATTGCTGTTTAACCGTGATAATCAGGTCCGGTCCAGCTGATGTTGGGTACGAAATACTTGCTAGACAGCGTCCCCCTTGTATAATCGAATAAAGCTATTTTTGCACCCAGTGCTAAATTGTAACCCTGATGGGTTACAAGTTACATTAAAGTAGCTTGAAGGTGTTCTAAACATTATATAGGAACTCTAAAAAGTACTTGGGTCCTCATGGTGTTGGAAGATTGGAGTTGTTGATTAAATTCGAGATTAGAAATGTTTGTATTTTGCGCACGAATATTGGTGGAATATTCGGACGAAGAAATGGTTGAAACGTGAGGTCTCCATTCTTGATGATGAAGATTTGAAACCAAAATAAATATGAAATGTTGTAATTCCATTACCGTTGAGTTATTGTGTTACATACATTGTGCTCCACAAGAATGAATATTGACAAAAATGGCAGACGAACGACTATAATTTTCCAATTTCCCTTCATAAACTGATAATATACGTGTTAATTACCTACTCTGCAAAGGAAAAACTATTTCGGTAGTTTACTTTTTACCCGTAAAGACTGACCGTCTGTACTATCTAATAAGAACAGAACTTTATGAAACATTCAGTTACTTGGCAGCGTATTGTTTTAATACAATCTCATCACGCCAAAGACTACTAGATGCTACAGCCCAGCAGTCGAGGACACTCATGCCATCATGGGAAACAGAAAAATAAAACAGCAACAGCGGCAAACTGTTACGGCCCAGTCTCCGAGGCGCACTGGCGTATTGTAGTTTGCATAGTAATGATATTATTAAATTCTTGATCGTACACAGGCAACATGGACACACTGCAACTTTCGCAGACGCTAACAAATTCTTCTTCATGTATGTCAATCCATCACTCAGTTCAGTCATTCAGATAGGCGAGGATGGAAATACCGTGAAGTGCTGCTAATAGGCTTTTTCTGTTTGGATTCTAATAACATTTAACAATTTATTAAAAATCTTCTTTACAATTTATTAAGTTCTAGTTCTACGATGTTTTAAGAATGATCCAAAAATCAGAAGTTTCGTCTTATAATAGGCAAATAGAAAGACGATAGACGGCGTATTGAAAGAACCGGAAATTTGGATCCTTACCAAATGCCAGCGTCCAAATTGTTATATTCACATTCGTAGTCAAATAAACTTTTAAAAGAATTAAAAGTTTGTTTTTTACTGCTTCAGATTCTCCTCGTCAATAATTGACACCAACTTAATGTTAGTTAGATAAGTCTAAGGTTTAGACTTATCTTACTAGCATTAAGTTGGTGTTAGTTATTGACGAGGAGAATCCGAAACACTAAAAAACTAAACGTTTATGTTAGGTATTATGTCCTCATGCACAACAATTTTGATCTTGCCAAAAAAATCTCGTTTGCAAAACTTTGCATAACAAAATAATTGTTTCTACAGTTTGCCGGTATTGCTTTTACGATTTTATATAATGACTTGTAAGATTATTGAAGACAACACAAATTGGCTTATCCAAACCTAATAGAAGACAGACGGATTTCCGTAAAAATATGATTTTTTTTCAAAGGTAAATTTAGAAACTAAAACAGTTTCAAATTAGCGACGTTGCACGACAGTAGATAGTTGGATAGGTCTCCGACTCCCAGCGGAATGTATGGCTTGATAATTTCCAGCACGGAATCTCATCACTTGTTGCTACTGCTCTTCCCCTCTGTCGGTAGAAGTCTAGGAGCAGACGTTGAAATTTGTGATTGAAAAGTTCCCAGGAGATGAGTATGTACTATTTGAAATTCTAATGTAATTTTACTGTCGCTCGTGTCAAACGGCGCTGTTGATTCGATCGGGTTTCTCTCGGAACACATGTTGACAATGTTTTTATTAATCAATAGCAGTTGAGTTTGATGTCAAACTCAAACGTCAAATCATGATAATTTTCATGCTTTGATCACGTAATTAAATGACAATTGCAATCAACACAAGGGTTAGGCAAGAGATGACCTTAAATCTTTCCGATCCCTCCGAGTTTAACGATACTTCGTGACTCTGACGTTCGATGAGTGCCGATTCAACAACACTTCATCAATAACGCGGAAGGTTTCAATACCTGATATATTGACTAAATTTGACAGGACAATAGGAATGACGGTAAACAAAACGTGGAAAAGAATGCCCCGAAGGTTACCGATCGACCCACATCGATTGAATCCTCCTCCTCCGGCTCCTCCCGTCATCTCAATTCGCACTGTCTGCTGACGGAAACAAAACAGCAAAAATCGATTAGAGTGAAAAAGGGTTAATGAATTAATTTTCCAGCACAACCGGCGGCGGCGGCCTGTTTGGGCCAAAACCATTTGTGTTGATTACAGGGATTCACCGATATGGCAAACCAAGTTGCCAGGGTGGCCTCCATCGGCGAGCTGGCGTCAATTAGAAGGAACAAACGCTGCCGTTGTTCATGCCGTTCGAGTCAGCGGCCAGTCAGCGCAGCCACCTACCGATAAAGCGAACCGGTTGACGTCGCCGCAGCCATCTCACCGCGCCAACCGGCCCTGCTATATGCACAGAAAGGCGAAAAGTCAATGTCAACCAGCAAGCTATGCGCGCGCGGCTTCGTCGGCGGCGGCTCCACCAATGAAAAGTTGAGTGTAAAAACAAATAAAGCACACTGCGATCGCAGCCCGGCGGCTGAAGGATGCATCGAAGAGGGGTCGGGAAAAAGTGCATGCTTTGATTATTGTTTGTACAATATACGGCTCACAAACTACCATTTAGAGGTGATTAGCATTGGGCTTTACACGATTCGGGAAGGTGGGTGGCGGAGGAGGCGAATCTAATCTGCATAAATCATTTACACAAGCATTCGCCGTCCGGGGGTTTGCTGCCACTGTCATGTGACAGGTGTGTACATGTGTTCTTCGATGGCGGTGTGGCTGCTAATGTTTTGTTATTCTTTACGACTGAAAAGCTTTCCGAGCGGCACTTCGGATTGGAAAATATTCAATATTGAAGTTTACCGCCAAACCCCGTTTTGGAGTTGAAACGGATACTGATAAAATTGTGCATTGTTTCGATAAGGAAGGCTGTTGAATCGTATGTAGGGAGCGCCATAAAGTGTCTATAATTTCAGGAACCGTTTTTTTCGCAGGAAAACAAATTAGGACTTTGCATTTTGGACACGTCTTTCAGAATTGACCGAAAAACTGAAAACATTCCTTTGAATGTCGAATCCTTGAAATTTCAATCAGTTAAGGTACACTATATTCGTTTTTGCATCATTGATTCAAGTGCAAATGTGACTAGCAGCTGGCCAACGGGTTCGGCTAGAGCTTAATCCAGGTTCGCTCGTTTTGTGGCTATTTTAATGTCTCTTTCGATTTTAATTACTTCGTTTTTCCCCTACGCGACAAGCAAAATAATAGCGCAACGCGATTCCGCTTTACGGCTTTTCCGCCGATTATTTTCCCATCAGAAGCGGCCGCGCTTTGATGTTTATTTACGCGCTGGTAGAACTTTGTTTTGTTTTTGCGTCCACTTTGAGCGCGTCCCTGGCCAGTGGTGATAAGGCCTGCCAACAGCGGAAAAGGTCGATACGGCCATTTTCGTCTGTTCGAATTTCAACATCGTCGTCGCGAACAAACGCACAGACCCGCAAGCAAATAAATAGTAGACATTGTGTCTGTTGCGAACACGCGGCATCAAACGGTTGACAATCGTCTCGTGGCCAGATCCTCTCATGACTGACTAGCAAATGACAGCTATATTGTCGACCGGCCGACCGACAGCATGCTCGCGATCATAGCTGGCTGCGTTTCTGTTTGTCGTATACCCGTTCGAGTCGAGCCTGCCAATCGCCGCGGCAGCGGCATAGCACTCTTTGATGTGTCGTACTTGAGCGAGGAAAAATATTTCAAATATTTTCATTCCCTTTTCATTAGCATACTTTTTAGTGAGACATCGGTCATTCATTATGCATCTCGTAGGAGGTGCAGCGATTTGTCGGCGAGAATTTGGTGGAACACGAGAGATTAAGTACTACCTTAACCTAAAAAGTTTACAGTGTAATAAATATTGCACGTGTTTGTCGATGCGAAACGCAACACTTTCATGCGGGTGGCATTTTGAAGTATCACTTCAAAGAACTGGACTTGATTTATTTGCGAATCTTGAGTTTTTTAGTTATTTTCAAAATATACATACGCTCTACTAACGTTTTTTTCATGGTGCTGATGTTGAAAGTTTTGGTTTGTGGGTAGAGGCGGCCTAATGAGAAAGCTATTACACACATATCACATACAAATTACTATATCAACTCACAATGTTTGAAATCCTACAACGGAATCTGGACTAATCGGTGGTGCGCTATTGTTCCTCGAAACAAATTATTCTGATTGGTTAATGTCTTCGAAAATCAAAGCGCTATGTTCGATGTGGTGAAATTGAAGGATGTTAACTTCTGCCGGATTGAGTTCCATCTGCTCTTCTAGTAATTGTTCCACTTTCCGAACAGCTCTTCATACAGTATATTTCGAAATGTCAATAGTAACACAATTCGATCTCAGTGGAGCTACTTCCCAGTGAGCAAATTTTCTGGCAGAGACCGCTCTGCTAGATTTCTGTAAGTCTTGGTTTGCAGCCCTGTCAGATTTCTGCGCGTATCCTGTCGGGTTAGTTGAACTACACTGCAAATAATCTGCACATTGAACTCAAGCGTTTAACACTTCATTTTGCCGCAACTGGTTTTACACTTAGCTTTTATGTGTCAGACACTTAACAACACACTTCTTTGAAAGCACATTAATTCCAACAGATGCCACACTTAAGTTTTATATGAATGGCGCATTCGAATCAAGTGTTTGGCAAATGTTTATTGAAAGTAATCCACATAGTAATCAAGTTTGTATTAACTTGAATATTATAAAGTATCTTATAAAAGGCATGTGAATAAATGTTATTTTTCAACTGGGCAGATCATTATTATGTATAATTGGTATGAGGCCTGACAAATTAAAGAGTTTTCAATTCGATTCAATATTTTTATTTGAATTTTTTATGTACAACCTTAGCTTATTGTTTACAAAAAGCAATCTTCTTTTACAAAATTCAATCTTCTACAATATAAACGATCCATTATTGTATGAACCATTATGGGTGGGCTGTCAAAATTTGTATTCAGATTGGGTTGATTGCTTTAATTACCTTGAACAAAGTTACTATTGCACGCGAGTACTTTTTCAAGTCACCTTCAATTAGTTTCGTTTTCTTTTCAATGTACCATTCCGCTATTATTCCAGCTAACTCGAACTGCCGTCGTTCTGATAATGGTCCCGCCTCCGACAGCTTCAAAATTTCCTTGCCTGTTAATGATTCCTCAAGTTTTTTGCGCAATAAATCGGGGGTCAGTTCAACAACAGAATCCACATCGTTTTCTTTCCCGAAGTCGCAAAAGTTTTTCTAAAAGTAGCTATCATTAGTTTCGAATTTTGAAATAAATATTTTATGCGCACCTCCGGTTGGTTGTTACTAGACTCTGGCCGAATGTTTGGGCTCAGCGTAGACAAAACATCGTCGTGGTTTAAAACAGCCGACTTCACGATGTTAGTTTGGGATACCTGCTCTCCTTTCCTTCCTTCAATGAATGGAAAATTCTTACCAATCACCAAAAGCAGTTCTGTTTTCGTTTGTGAAACTTGCTCCAGTTGCCGCAACTGCGATGAAGGCAGTAGATTCTGTAAAGCATTAAATTCAATTATAGCTTGTGATATATGCCGCAAACACTAGCGCTGTTAAAACCAGTGATAGCTATACAATTGACTCATACGCACAAGGGCATAATACCCGAAAGCACGATGTCTGGGAACTTATGACTAACACTAATATACGGACGTTATGATGCAGACGTACTGTGTTATATAGTCCAGGATTGAATGATGCACTCCTGGTATTGGATATTATGACGCATAGGAATTGTATCATGTCTCTGGTCACAAAGCCCCGAAGGAAGTGCATCATGGCCAACCCCTATTGGACGTTATGAAACTGTTTGAAAAATCTTGCGCAATTACCTGTGGAACTATTTCATTAAGCGAGGAAGACGAAGTAGACGTCTGAATATATTGGACCGAGCCTTTTTCTCTACTTCCGAAGCTAACTTCCTGTTCAATTTTGACAGCTTGAAGCTGAGTATCTTCCGCTAGCACACCTTCCTCACTCTGTGAAACAGAAATAACAGTTTGGTGAGTTAAGCATGAAGTATGAATTGTACATAATGTCACGAACGTGACAAACGTACCTGTGGAACTACTTCATCAAACGGGGAAGACGATGTAGATGTCTCAACATTTTGAGCTGATCCTGCTTCCCTGCCGCAGAACGTTACGTATTGCACACGTTTGTCAGCTGGAAACTGAATGTCCGATATCAAGCTTCCTTCACTCTGTGAAATAGAAAGATTAGGAGGGTGCAATAAGAATTATAGGTCACAATGTCTTGGACTTAATGACGCACTTCCCATAGGACGTTGATACAGTGCCTGAGAATCTTTTATATTTCTTGCTAACTTACCTGAGAAACTATTTCGTCAAACTGGGAAGACGAGGTAGATGTTTCAGGTTTCTGTGTCGATCCAATTGGTCCACTGTTGAAAATATTTTCCTGCAGATTTTCGTCCTGGATGCCGAAGTGCCGCTAGCACGCTTTCTTCATTCTGTAAATAAAAAAGAATAGGTAATTAATTATGTTATACTTATACACAATGCAACGAATAACTTTTTACCGCAAACGTTAAAGAATTTTTACCTTCCACTTCTTCAACAAAAACAAATCCTTTATTTTGCAAGAATTCAACGATCTTGTTTACATCTCCATCTATGTAGTGACCTACAAAAAACATATCTAACAATTATGCAAACGAACATGCTAAATTCATTTACTTACCACCCAAAACCTCCAAAATATATGGTGGAAATCCTAAACTAACGAGCTCAGCATGTGGCACAGCCATTTTTCTTCAAATCGATGTGGATTTTTTTATTCAAGTGTTTTCACACTTAATTTTGCCGCATTTGTGAAAAAACATAACCGTCAACAATAAAACTATTACTATTCAATATTTTGATACTTAAAATTTAAATGCGATGACAGTCAATCGAGTCATAGGGCTGCGCACTTAATTTTCAAGTGTAATTTTTGTAAAGGGCATATGGAAAGCACATGAATTCTCAATGTGGCCTGAAACTTAAATGTTATGTGTCTAATCTATTGAAATAAAAGTGTACATTATTTACAGTGTAGGGCGAACTCGGTTTCGCTAGCGTTTTCTGGCAAATTTTGACAGGAATTGAGCAAAACCCTGGCATAACTCGGACACAAACTATGCAAAAACCCTGGCAATTCCTACCTGGTAGAATTTAGCACGAATCGAGCAAAACATCTGACAAAGATGTGGCAGGAAGCGTGCACAGATCTTGGCCGTACATTTCTGGCTCGATTCTGGATAAAAGTGAGCAGCATCGGTTGGTTTAACCGCTTCTGTCAGAAACGGTTGTTGCATTTGAGCGAATTCGTTGCCAGAATTCTCGCACAACTCGCGCAAAATGCTCGCAGAAACTCTGCCAGCATCAATTTCGCTTTGCTCAACTTTTGCTAACTTTCTGCTTGCCGCGCTGACCGGGTTTAGGCTTTGTATCGACACTCATCACTATTTTACACAGTACGTAGGGAAAAGATATTGTCCTATATGTAGGTATTAATTGTGAAGTGGACAACGACGGAGCGGTAGGTAGAAATGACTGCTTCGCGTCTATCTGTAGTGGTAATATATTTTAAGCTTCTGCTTTAAGTGAGATGAGAAGGTAGACTGAAGATATACAATTGATTTTACAGCAAGTATATGACACCTAGCGTAGCTGCAACTATTGACAGATATACATAAGTTTATCAAGATTTCTTCGGCCCAGTCAGCAGCAAGTTTAGAACCACAAATCATCATCCAACAGCACCGATTTCTACGTTAGCCGGCCGAAATTTAAAGCCTTCATCTTTGATCTGACGGCAAACTGGATCGATATTGAAGTTAGGAAACTGTAGCATCTCGACAAGCTCCTCGTCGGAAAAGCAATTTCAGATGCAAAGGTGCTGAGCAAGGGTATTTACCAACAAGCTTTGACTATCCTTACGTTAGTTTTGAAAAAGCTCGTTTGATTGTGGAGTTGCACCTTTGGAGTCTGCTGCCGCTCAAGCAAATGACGTCCGAATCTAATAAAACGTAGCGATCACTACTGAACGAAGTTACCTGCCATGTAGAGAGCCTGCGCCATCTTAAGCAAGATATGACCGGCACATGACCGTCATCGTGGCTGTAAATGCCCTCTGCAAATCGACGCGAAAGGCTTGGGAGTCCACACAACGAAATTGAGAGCTTCCAAGTTACGAACATGCCATCAAGCTCAAGTTCCACCAACGAGTAATTCAAAGCCCTATGGAAAAAACCAAACCACGTTGTCGACATCGACAGAGGACAAAGTACGAGTCACTGGGTTTTGATGCACCTATTTACAAAAAGGAAACTTCACTGAAGGTTTTTCTTCCTCCAAATTGTGCCGCAAGTTCAAGGCTCGCCACCACAGTTTGTTGCATGAAGCTCTAGTTCCAGAGCGTCCCAACCGTAACCACCGTCCATCGAAGAACCGAAGGAACCCACTACGGTAAACGGCTCGGTGTCTCCATCCTGCTCCAGATGTTTCGCCATCAGCTTGAAATTAGTACCGCGGTAGATGCCTTTGACAAACACGGACAACCTTAGCGATGAACCATCCTCCTCGATAGCGGCTCCCAAGTAAATTTTATTACGGAGGAAATGACCAAAAAAACCTGCTATAATATCTGGTCACACCTGAAGTGACGAAAATCCCAATCACCAATGTCCAGTCGTTCACTCATCTGACAAGGTAGACGGCTGGATTGGTGGAAAGTGGTTCTTCGACATCCTGAAATCAAGACGTCTTGTCCGATAAACTGCCACGGCTGCGATAAGTTCACCTGGGGTAGATCTTGGTTTGTGGCCTGAAGGAGTCGTACGTCGTCGATGATCCAATACAGCACTCCATCGTGGTCTCCATCAAAACGGTTGAAACCATGATGCAGCGATTGTGGGAAATCGAGGAATTGCTCTTCAGAGAAGAAGTAACCAGCGAATCACACTTCCTGTCCATAAAAATGAAACCCAACCTGCAGGTTTGAGGTCAAACAAGTATTCAAGGAACCCGTTGTAAAGCTGGACGATTGCAGAGATTTAGCATTGAAGAAGCTCCAGACGCAGCACATCGAGTTCATCCGAGTATTTGAGGCTCTCGACCAGCGCCATCAAGTGACCTAAGCAGGTGACTCGCCGTGCCAAAATAACTTTTTTCTACCACATCACACCGTTTTTGCGTCCCTCCCGCACGAAATATCGGGTGGCATTCGATGGAATTTTCATTGACTTTACTACATGCCGGACGGTCTTAAGGCAGTTGACAGGAACTAGTTGGTCGAAAAGAAAGATCTTTGCATATTCTTTAACTTCGACTTGGTTGCCTTACTATTCAGTTCGTTTTTCGGTTGTCGCCACAAATTCGTTCGAATAGAACCTTCGCTTCAGGTTCGCTCAGAAATTTTAAATTGGGTGTAGCTGGGGGCACCCTATTGAGAGAGTGAGAGTGAGAGTGCGGGTGAGAGTGAGAGTGAGAGTGAGAGTGAGAGTGAGAGTGAGAGTGAGAGTGAGAGTGAGAGTGAGAGTGAGAGTGAGAGTGAGAGTGAGAGTGAGAGTGAGAGTGAGAGTGAGAGTGAGAGTGAGAGTGAGAGTGAGAGTGAGAGTGAGAGTGAGAGTGAGAGTGAGAGTGAGAGTGAGAGTGAGAGTGAGAGTGAGAGTGAGAGTGAGAGTGAGAGTGAGAGTGAGAGTGAGAGTGAGAGTGAGAGTGAGAGTGAGAGTGAGAGTGAGAGTGAGAGTGAGAGTGAGAGTGAGAGTGAGAGTGAGAGTGAGAGTGAGAGTGAGAGTGAGAGTGAGAGTGAGAGTGAGAGTGAGAGTGAGAGTGAGAGTGAGAGTGAGAGTGAGAGTGAGAGTGAGAGTGAGAGTGAGAGTGAGAGTGAGAGTGAAAGTGAGAGTGAGAGTGAGAGGTGTTGTTCTTGGGGGGATCATTGGGGTTTTCAAACCATCCATCTCCGTCACCGATCGCTTCGCGTAATGTCCCGAGGTCAGATCCCGTAAGAGGACGACATCCTCTTGCGGGTGGTATTTCTTAATGAAAGCCGCAACAACTCTCGGTTCGTTGTTTTCGTTCATGGTGTCGCTTTTTCACAATTAACTGCTTTGAATTGTCTGTGGGATCTACGGGTCACGATCAGGGTTACCATATTTACAGATTTTTCTGTAATGTCACAGATTTTTTTCACAATTTTTTTTTCACAGATGACAGATTTTTGGCATTTTGATAAAAATTTCACAGATTTTAGGAAATATTGTGATTTTTCACAGATTTTTTGGAAATTTACCACAGATTTTTTTCTGTTTTAGTCATTACAGATGGTAAAAAGATTTTTTTGGACGAAACACAGATTTCAATGTGGCATCCCTGGTCACGATCGTGTATCTGTGTTTTTTTAACATTTACTGTATCTTCTGGAGATACTGGCATATGGTACAATGATCGGACACGCTGTGCGTAGGTTCTGTTATTTCAGCATTCACTTGTGCCTGAGAATCAACTTTGGTTGTTTGTAATTAGTTGATGTTGATGCGGGCTGTGTGTTGGGGTTGCTTCCAGTTGATGTTTTTTCATCATAGGTTTTGTTCAAATCTTGTCCCGTAGTGCATTTTCTTGTTACAAAACTGGTACGTAGGAGTTTGTTCTTCATATGTGCACAGCATGATTTGAGATTTGGTTACGTCTTCTATTTCGCATAGACAGTATGAACGAATAGGTTTCGTCGCTCGTTTTCTCACGACACGAGCATCGATGGCAACTTAATGGATTCCACAGATCCATATTCCGACATGATAGTTGCACTTAACTAATTGCTAGATCTTGTCGACGCACTTCAATCTTATCATCGTCTATAGAAACGAGTATCATTGACGGAGTGGTTACTTAATGGCGTCTTGTATGTTGATATCAGTACAACATCACGAGTGTGGTGGAAGTGAATGACGACGGCCTCTGTCAGGCCCGGGCGAAGAAAATTCTCAAGGGGAGGGTTTTGATTTTTTTACGTTTCTAATAAAAGAAAGGAATAGAAGCCTTCAAACTTTGAATATTTTCATATAACATTCGACTCAATTCGCCGAGATCGCAAAATATCTGTGTATGTATGTATGTGTGTGTATGTGCGGATTTGTTAACAAAATGTCCAAATCGGTTTCTCGGAGATGGCTGAACTGATTTTTACAAACCAAGATTTAAATGAAAGGTATAATATTCCCATAGGTTGCTATTGAATTTCATTTTCAACCGACATCTTGTTCCGGATTACGAGTTGAAGAGTATGGTTACAAAACAAAATTTGTTGATTTGTCCATATCGGTTTCTCGGAATTTTCTGAACCGATTTTGACAAACTTAATTTTAAATGAAAGGTCCATCAGCTGCTGTTGAATTTTGTGTGTATCCGAGTTCTGGTTCCTGAATTACAGGGTGATACGTACGATCACGCAGCAAATCCCAATTCTAACGAATTCTGCGATGAATGTAAAAAGGTGATTTTTTTCCAAAATGTAAACACAACTGTTGAATTTATAGATCTAGGTCACCGACAGTCATGCAAAGTCTCTTTGGCCACACTGGCCACCATCGACGGATCCGGAAGCATCCAAATTCAGAATAACGGTTATATTGGTTTCTCGAAAATGGCTAGACCGATTTGATCAACTTAGTCTGAAATGAAAGGTGTTGCGTCCCCGGAAACTTATATTAAATTCCATCTCCATCCGACTTCTGGCTCCGGAGTTACGGATTGTTGAGTGCGATCACATAGAAAACTCCGATTCAAACCGATACCGCGATGAATGCAAAAAGGTGCTCTTATATATACTTACCAAGTGTAATAAGAATGAAAGACATTTCCATAATGTTATATTGTACGAACCAGCTATTGAATAATTGAATAATAGAATAATAGTTAATAATATTGCCGATTTCGGTTTTAGATCAGAGTCGCCCTAGGTTCGCTCTAATATTTACAAAATCCATACAAAAGTGACAGCTCAGAGCGAACCTAGAGCGACTCCGTTCTAAAAACGAAATCAGCATTATATGTTTCCGAAGAGTCTACCGCAACAATAGTTGTTTTTACGAAGGGCACGCATACGATGGAAGGCTTTTTCCCATCCAAAATTGTTGTGGCTCACGCAACCCGGCATCGCTGAGGTGGGACCACTAAGTGCCAAAAAGTTTTCGCTTTCCCGGATAACCGTCAAAGGTTCTTAGCATCCGCACCTCTCGCTGTATCCTCTATCGAACGATCCGTGCTCTCCTCTGCAGACAACAGTCAGGACAAGGGAAGAAGGTCGGACAACGGCTTCGTACAGGAAAAAAAAACACCAGTTCCGAAATTCTGGTAGAAGAACCAAGGCTGCCATGTCAATAGGGGTCTGCCAGATAGTCCTGCTTACAAGCTTGAAAGATACTTTAAATTCTATCAGAATTTCACGTGGCTCGAATAGCAACTTGCAACGAGAAGCTTGCGCGGCTTTTATTTACTCGGATCTTGCTAATATTTTTACTAAAATAATATCCAAAGGACGAAAAATTATTCGAAAATTATATAGAATTGTCAGGTTTGTTGTATTAGTTTTGTAATTTTGTAGGTTTTTGACGAGAATCCAGTAATTTTCTTTTACCATCACTGAACATATCATAAACCTATCTCAAGGGCACCGTCTTGGTTGAGTGGTATGGGTGACCACCACTCACCCCAATGGGTCTGGGTTCAATCCCAGCCGAGGTCGTTGAGATTTTCTGAGGGAAAAAATCTGTGGTGACGTTTTCCTTCGGAAGGAAAGTAAAGCCGTTGGTCCCCGGTCGAAGAGTTGATGGGTTGATATCTATGGTCGTAAGTAGCGATTTGCCCACTACTCGGGTTCTTTTATAAACTTGCCCGGCAGACCCTTTTGACAGGGCGGCCAAGATGCCTCTACCGGTAATTTCGGATTTCCGTAGCCACAACGAAACGGGGAAAACGAACTAATATTTACTTTACCTTGCCCTTAACCTTTCTACTTTGTTGACTGTTGGCGGATAGGCGGGGGGTTTCTTCCGCACTTTCGACCGGCCGGTACGTTCGCGGGAATTTCGTGCACACCTTTTCACTTTCGCACGCGCGGGTTATTTTCTCGTTTTAATTATATTCGCGGGCTGGTATCTTGCAGCAAAAATATCGGTTTTCACCGGAGCTCTGTGATACCGCGACGTCTCCTCTTTTGAGGTTGGGATCGATATCCCCGTTGCTTCACCACATAACTAACGACGCTGAATCCCCCTGGATAAAGACTCGAGACGTCTATCGTTTGTTTACCATTTATCTGTCAGTGTCATTCCAATCGAACACGAGACCTGTCAATGGCCATCGTTTCAAAAGGATTCGAAGCGTTTTTCTTCGGATTGAGGGCTTTTGACAGGTCTCGTGCTAGATTGGAATGACTCTTTCAGATAAATTATAAGAATAAGATAGAGATGGCGAGTCTATATTCAGACGGATTCAGCGGCTTTACACACAACCAAAACAAAACCCCGCCTTCCACCACCACCGCTTGCTGAATAGCGAATTCAGCACTTGTTTTTGACAACAAAAGATTAATTTTAGCCTACCTAAGCATTACATTTTTATTTACAAATATATTACAAAATTTTCTACACCTATCTAGAACTACTGTAACGTTCACAAGAGCAAAAACAAACAAAATTAAGAGGTAAATGTGAACGTTAATGCGGAACAGTGGTGAGCATATGTTACCGAAACAATACACTCTACGGAGAAAGTGCGCACAAACAGGTATATTTCCACTCAGTGCTACATTGTTACCCTGGCGGGTTACATGGTCCAGATGGTCTGTTCACCTCTCTGGCGTCAGTAATTGGTACAGTGTAGACAGAGGCAGATGGAAAAGAAACTAGAAAAAAATCCAAACCTGCTAAAAAATGGTAGAGCGTCGCCTGGAACATAACTGGAGTGTCGTTATGCCATTTAATGCTATTCAAAGAAATCTAATGATCTTTAACGGAAGCAACAACCCCTTAGCCAAAACCGTGTTAGATCTCGACCGGAACGGTTCAGATTTTGTTTTGCTCCGTTTCGTGCTATTGTTCTCGGTAAGTTTCTACCCGCAGCTACGAATGTTCACACAGCGTGTGTATTAGTCAAATTAAAAGTCGCCGGACTATAACTGGTAGCTATCTCGAAACCTGTCTTTATTAAAGCGCCGTGCAACCGCCGACTCAAAAATGTGTTGGTTGATTGCCGTTACTGCAAGTGTTCCGCAGCGAAGTCCCCGTTTTTCTCTAAGAGAAGAGAAGACAATCGCGTAGCCAATTTGATCCAGTCCTAACCTCAATATTGAACCAGCTTCTGATTGGTCGTTTTGCCAGTCAAGAGCGTTCATAATATTTTCTAACGGGATGAAAAACAGTACTGCTGAGTTAATTTGGGTACATTTCATATACATGAACATTTTCATGCAAATTGAATAAATACCCTGAATGACGATATAACTACGTGTATTGTTAAGAGAGACACAAATAAACTTAAAATTCAATTTTTAAATGCAGCTAGTATTGTGAATTCTTGACTGAGGGTCGATATTTGAGGTACAGCAATTGTGAAAATCATGCAAATGGAATCTGGCAACGATGGATGCTTTTTTTTTTTTTTTCATACGTTTATTTGACACGGCATTTGCAAAAGCTTTTTACGCCAGTTTCTTTTTTTACATAGCACGTTACAAAAATCCTTAAGACTAATTTTAACTATACTAGTACTTTGTCTAAAACTAACACTGAAATCACTTTATTGCTTGCTTTTTTCCTTACATTGTTGTATTTCATAATGATCTAGTATTTTCGGGTGTATTTATTTACTTTTTTTCTGTTATTGTCTAAGTTTAAAAACTAAATATTCTAGGACACTTTAATTGGTGAATGATTAGCCTTGGATGAGAGTATGAGGAGATGAATTTAATTAAATTTTGACAGACGCTGTTTTTAGAAAATGATAGATAAGTTCCATGTATAGAGGATCGCGATACGCCAGGATGTCTCTAACAGGAACATGGATTGGTCTTCCTCGGACTTGTAAAGAATCTACTAATTGTGATCTGGCTTCACGATATTCAGTGCAGGACCAAACAACATGCTCAATGTCATGGTAACCTTCTCCACAAGCACAATGATTACCCTCAGCGAGCCCAATACGACGGAGATGCGCATCTAAAGTATAATGATTGGACATGAGCCTAGACATCACACGGATGAAGTCTCGACTTACATCCAATCCTTTGAACCATGCCTTCGTTGATACTTTAGGGATAATTGAGTGTAGCCATCGTCCCATATCTCCATTGTCCCAAGATGTTTGCCAACTAGCAAGTGTCCTCTGTCGAGAAGCGCTATAAAATTCATTGTAAGCGATGGGTCTTTCATATATTTCACCATCTAGTGCACCAATCTTGGCTAAATTATCAGCTTTTTCATTGCCCGCAATAGAGCAATGGGCGGGGAGCCACACTAGGGTAAATTTATAACATTTTCTTGTCAGGTTACTCAGAGATTCTCGTATCTTCCCCAAAAAGAATGGATCGTGATTATCAATCCTCTTTGAGCGTAGAGCTGCAATTGTGCTGAGACTATCAGTGAGGATAAAGTAATGGTTCGGGGGTAAAGTATTAATTATTTGAAAACTATAGTGAACTGCTGCTAGTTCCGCTATATAAACAGAGGCGGGTTCTGCAAGTTTGAGAGAAATTGAAAAATTATTGTTGAAAATACCGAAACCAGTGGCCTCACTGATTCGTGACCCATCAGTGTAAAACATTTTAAGGCAGTCTATGTGTTGATATTTACTTGTGAATATCTTAGGGATCTCCCGCGAGCGTAGATGATCCGGAATTCCACGAATCTCTGCTTGCATGGACGTGTCAAAGAATAAAGTGGATTCAGGAATATCTAGTATATTGACGTATGTGGGAACATGCCTAGCAGGCGTTATTTCTTGTGACATGTGATTGAAATACACTGTCATGAATCTGGTTTGGGGTTGAAGCTCGAAAAGTCTTTCAAAATTTTCAATTACCAGTGGGTTCATAACCTCACATCGAATAAGTAAACGAGAAGAGAGATCCCAGAATCGGTCTTTTAAAGGAAGAACTCCCGCTAGTACTTCAAGACTCATTGTATGGGTCGACTGCATGCAACCTAAGGCAATTCGTAAACAGCGATACTGTATCCGTTCCAGTTTAATAATGTGAGTGTTCGCAGCTGAACGGAAACAGATGCACCCATATTCCATTACTGAAAGTATTGTTGTTTGATACAATCTTATCATGTCACTTGGATGAGAACCCCACCATGATCCAGTTATTGTTCGCAGAAAATTTATCCTTTGTTGGCATTTCGTTATTAGATACCTAATGTGGCCTCCCCATGTGCCTTTAGAATCGAACCAAATTCCAAGGTATTTAAAAGTCAGGACTTGGGCTATCGTTCTACCAACCAACTGAAGCTGAAGCTGAGCTGGATCACGCTTCCTTGAGAAAACGACCAACTCTGTTTTCTCCGTAGAGAAATCGATGCCCAGCTTTAAAGCCCAAATTGATAAATTATCCAAGCTATCTTGCAATGGTTGTTGTAAATTTATAGCTTTTGGTCCTGTGGCAGAAACCACCCCATCATCTGCAAGTTGTCTTAAAGTGCATGGGCTGACAATACAATTATCAATGTCATTCACGTAAAAATTATAGAGAAGGGGGCTTAGACAAGAGCCTTGTGGGAGGCCCATGTAACTTATTCTGAATGTCGCCAAATCGCCATATGAAAAATGCATGTGCTTTTCTGACAATAAATTGTATAAATAATTATTTAATATCGGTGAAAGACCACATTGATGTAGTTTCTCCGAGAGAACATCAATGGAGACTGAGTCGAATGCTCCTTTTATGTCTAAGAACACAGACGCCATTTGTTCTTTTTTTGCGTAAGCGAGTTGGATTTCTGACGAAAGTAGCGCCAGACAATCATTCGTTCCCTTTCCCCTCCGAAAACCAAACTGGGTATCTGATAGCAAGCCGTTCGCCTCAACCCAATTGTCGAGACGTCGTAGGATAATTTTTTCCAACAATTTCCTGATGCAGGATAGCATTGCAATCGGTCGATACGAGTTATGGTCGGAGGCTGGCTTTCCCGGTTTTGGAATAGCGATAACTCTCACTTGTCTCCAGTCGTGCGGGACAATGTTCTGCTCAAGAAGCTTATTGAATAAATTCAACAAGCGTCTTTTTGCTAGGTCAGGCAGATTCTTCACCAAGTTGAATTTAATTCTGTCTAGTCCCGGAGCATTATTGTTGCATGAGAGGAGTGCAATTGAGAATTCCATCATTGTCAAAGGCGAATCTATGAAATCGTTACTTGTGGGAGTATCGCGAGTGATTTTCTGCGTAGGAGCAGAATCGGGACAAATTTTCTTGGCAAAATTAAATATCCAACGATTCGAAAAATCTTCGCTTTCATTAGTCACGTTACGATTCCTCATTCTTCTGGCTGTGTTCCAAAGAGTACTCATTGATGTTTCTCTTGACAAGCCATTAACGAAGTGTCTCCAATAACTAGATTTTTTGGCACGACGTATACTGTCAAATTTGTTTTGCAAAATGAAATAATTTTCAAAGTTCTCACGTATACCCCCTTTCTGTTTCATAATTTCTTTGTAGGCAACTTGTTTAGCTTCATATGCATCAGAGCACTCTTTGTCCCACCAAGGATTAGGGGGCCGTCTATTTATTGTCATTCCAGGATTGCATTTCGTTTGGGCTTGTTCTGCTGCTTCAATAATTAAACCCGCTAAGAATTCATATTCTTCGGTAGGGGGTAGCTCTTCTGTCGAAGCAAGAGAAGTGGAAATTAATGTTTCGTATGTTTTCCAATCAATATTTCGTGTTAAGTCATAAGGAACATTGATTGAATTCGTAAGGCCTAATTCACTGTTAATTGAAACAACGATTGGCAAATGATCGCTACCGTGAGGATCAGGTACAACCTTCCACGTGCAATCTAACCGAAGTGATGTCGAGCACAGAGATAGATCTAATGCACTTGGACGTGCAGGAGGTCTGGGGATGCGTGTTGTTTCGCCAGTATTTAAAACTGTCATATTAAATTCGTCACAAACATTGTATATCAAAGAGGATCGATTATCATTGTAGAGGGAACCCCACAATACTCCGTGCGAGTTGAAGTCTCCCAGTATCAGACGCGGAGCAGCCATGGATTCCACTACCTCAAAAATTTGACGTTGTCCAATTTGAACTTTGGGAGGTATATATATAGAAGCGATAGACATGTCTTTGCCTTTAATGTTCGTTTGGACAGCTACAGCCTCAATGCCCGCAAACAAGGGGATGTTAATTCTATAGAAAGAATAGAACTTTTTAATTCCTAGAAGCACTCCTCCATACGGGGTGTCTCGGTCTAGGCGAATAATGTTGAAATCATTTAAGTTGAAATTAATGTTTGAGGTAAGCCATGTTTCACATAGAGCAAAAGCATCGCATTTTAAATTATGCAGTAAAATTTTTAAGGAATCAATTTTAGGTATGATACTTCTGCAATTCCACTGTAAAACAGTGATGGAATCTTTCATTGGAGGAGGTGAATTACCCATTGAAAGATACAATCGCTGCAAGGATGGGCCATTGAGCAATCAGCTGCTCTAAAAATGTTCTAATTGTTGGGAGGAAAGCTGAAAGTATACTCTTTAGTGGTTCAGAAATATTGAATGCTTTAAAAATCCAATCAACAATTTCAGAAAATTTCAATAATCCTACCCCCGGCTGAGGCTCAGAGGAAGTCGAAATTTTATTATTTCCAGTAATGGTGTTCTGTTTGGATTGTACGTTCCCAAAACCGGGCGGAATTGATTTCGGTTTTGAATCGGAATTTTTCGGTTTTGGGCGCAGTTTATCTATTGGTGGAGAAATTTTAAGGCCCTTTCTTGGCAGCTTGGGAAAAGAAGACTGTTTTCTTTTTCTGGAATTTCCGGGTAAAACAAACGATGTACCTTCGCACGCTCCGTCAGAGTCAGACTGTTCCGAAAATAGAGATGTGTAAGTGTTTTCCAAGAAGATGGGTTTAGGGGTAGCATTTTTCAACATTTCTGCATAGGAGCGCTTAGACCTCTCCTTCAAGGATCGTTTAATTTTATCCTCACGCAATTTATAAATGGGGCATGCAGGGAGCTCATGTGAGTTTTCTCCGCACATTAAACATTTTTCTGAATTTTCATTGCATATATCCTCTTGATGAGAACCCCCACATTTGCCACACCGTGCCTTATTGGAACAGTAAGTGGCTGTGTGGCCAAGCTGTTTGCAATTAAGGCAATTCATTACACGAGGAATAAAAAGGCGAACAGGGAGACGAATCTTATCGATAATGACATAGTTGGGCAGCGCAGACCCAGCGAAAGTCACTCGAAATGAGTCAGACAGTCGATAAACTTTTTTATCTCCTTCGTGTGATACTGAATGCAATTGCTTGCATTCAAGTATTTTTACGTCTTTAAGTATGGTGTCTTTGAAACGACCAACTCCATGCTTAACTAAGTCATCAACAGTCAAACTCGATTCTGTGATGACCCCATCAATTTCAATTTCCTTTGAAGGAATATACGCTCTATACTCACGCGTAAAAAGCTCGCAAGAAGCAATTGCATTGGCTTGTTTGAGACTACCAACGACAATGCGTATTTTATCTTTATTGACTTTATTGATATTTAGCGCCTTTACTTTACGCCTAATAAATACAATCCATGGTCCCGTTGACGACTCTGGGTAAATTTTAATTCTAGTCGGATTTACATTTTCAGCATAAGGTTTAGGGGGAGGGTCTGTTACTCGTTCTCCCATCTCTTCATCCATTTTACCTAGCAAGAAAAACTATCACAAAAAGGAATGAAAAATATACCTGTTATACCTGTAGAACACACCTCATGTGTTACGTTGTAAACTCGGTGCCCGTTGTTTGACAATGTGACACTTGCTGTCCTTCTTCGTCGCGTTGCTTCTTCAGTAGAGAAATAGGCCTACCTGCAACACTTCAAAACTCTCTCCGGTTAAGCTGCTCGTCGGTATCACCACCACAAGCGCGCTCCCTCCGTTTCCACCGCCGCGGTAAACAAATGTGGCTACCTGTGGCTTGCTGCGAAAATCCCACTGTCGATGCGGCACTTTTCGGTGCCACTTGTTTTCCTTATTCGTCGTACCACTTCTGCGGTAGACGAATAGAGCAAATGAGTCTACCTGTGACGCTTCCCCTCTCGTCGATTAGAATTGCCCGACGACACCAATACAATATATTTTTTCTGTGTGTACAGGCACGATCACTGTCGATTTCTGCCACCGCGGTAGGCAAATTCGTCTACCCGCGGTTTGCTGTCAAAACACCGAGGATGTCGTTGACCACGCCTCCGACGTATCAACTGTCGACTCACACTTAACAAACTGGTCTCTCTCTCTCTCTCCCACAAAAACGCATACAGCGTCTCGCACTCCGTCACTCTCTCGAGAACAAAACCTTCCACCTGGAGGCACAACCGTCTCGGCCGGTTGCAAAAACTGTTATGAACGATGGATGCTTGTTGTCTTTTGAATTACGACAGGGCCTGGTAGATAAAATTAAGAAGAGCAAGAAGCCTGCTGTCGTCTCTTCTCTTAGGTTTTTCTCTTCTGTTTTAGTTTGTTGCATTTCTTCCCCCTCTGATTAATCCTTTTTTCGCGTGTTGTCAAGTTCGCATGATTATGTCAGACGATGGAAACGCATATCCGACGACCAACATGAAACATTTCCCATTACAATCCTCTAATCGCCAAATTCCAACCTTGAAAAGGTAAACATGATTGCTCACTGCGAGCTTATTACGAAGAAATATCGTGTCTACGTATCCGCTCGGGAAGTAGTGATCGACAGCGTAGTCTCCGATATGGGGTTTAATTGGAAAGATCTGTTACAATATGGTGTTGGCTCTTTCAAGAAATCTTTACTTCAGTCAGTGAAACTTTTGGGTTGCAAGCGTTCAGCAAAAATTGCGGTGGATAAGAAATACAGCTTATTTCCCATCAGTCATGGGTCAGGTAACTTTCGCCGGGTCGGCTCTTCTAAACGTTGTCCTTTTGAATCATTATTTATGTTTATTGATTGTTATGAACTACCATCGTTGCAAGCAATTGGGCCACGCAGCTCCTCGCTGTAGCTGTTCCGAACGACGACCAACCAGCTTTTGAGCGCGAAAGAATTTGTAAATGTCTCGTTCACCACTCAATCACCTGTGCCGTGGCTTTCTTCACTTGCCCGGTGCCTTTGAATTGCTCCCCGGGTTTGCGCATTGCATTCAAAGTTTGTATTGGAGTTTATATGGGAAAAGCAATTAATGAACATTTATGCCAATTAAAATCGCTATTTCACTCAATATGAAAAAAAAACAGCTTTACAAAACTTTATTTTAAAGATTGGTTAACAATTTTGTCGAAGACGGTAACTAGTTACGAATTTTCGAAAAATAGTTATAACGATTTTAAATGCTTCAAGCCGAGTGCAGAAATTCAATATTTCTACCAACACTGCCAATATATCACCGACATTGACATTTTATACTCAAATGAATGAGAATATATCCATTGCACCTTTGATCTTTGAATGAAATAAAAAAAAAATTAGCCTATGTTTCCACCGTATTTGCCCAAAGCACAACTTCTTGTTTTTGCGTTTCACTCATCTCGACAGATCACCCCCGAAAGAATTTAAGTAACAGTATCTTTTGTTCTTCTGACAAGGCACACAATATAAAAGTAACTGTTTTTGTCGTTCGCTTCTCATTGGCTCAGGCAAAAGCAGAAAACACTGAATATCGTGACCGTTGCCTTTGGCGATTTGAATAAACAATCTTGGTCAATATTTTCTCACAACACAAATTTGTTTCAACCAAACGAGATACAAATTTTCAAACGACTTGTGCCAGTGGTTCCACATGCAATTTCAATGAAAGAAACATCTTATTTCTTGGTTTTGCTTATATTTTCAAAATCAGTTTGGGGCGATATCGCACGAACATCTTTTTTTACCACTCTCGTATACTAGTCTAGTCTAGTCTACACATACACAGCCAATACATGCAGGGATCCTGGAAAATTGCAGATGTACGCCTACAATTTTTCTTGTCAATAGTAATGTTTGTGGTACATATGATATGTGACACAATCATTAAAGCGGCCAGGCCAACTGTGCAGCGTGCAAAGTGAAGATAATTCAAAATTATACGGCAATTAAATTATTCATTTGATGAAGAACTATTTCAAACCTTGAATAAGGAAGAAACGTGGACAACCGTACCGATCGTTTCATTTTTTTACCACTCTCGTATACAAATAAAAAGTTTGCGTTATTGGTTTATTATTGTCACAGTGAACCGTTAAGTTGCGAAATGTTCTGCCCATAGCTTTTCTGTATTACCAAATGCTTAATTTAAAATGGTTCGCTCTACTCAATCTAAATACCTAGCAGTACACGACGAAGCTATTTTCAATTCGCTGAATCGCACCCGTAAAATAATCAAATCTGCATTTTATTTGACCACTTTACCACCTTCGCAATGGCAATTTGTCCCTCCTTCCCCCACACCGGGTCATGTCCTGCATAGCCTAAGCCGGACTTGCACCGGACGCGAACGCACTTTGCTAGACCAAAGTGCCACCAAAGGTTCGTCGAATGCCGTGTATAGTTGTGCTGGCCACTGGCCTAGCCCGTCAGCAATAAACCAAGATAATAAGCTAATAGACCACCTCCTCCATTGCACCGTAGTAACAACCGAAGCGCAACCGTGGGTACCGATTGAAACATGCATGCACAAGCACATGCCCACGCGTGACCGGCCACCAATCGTCAAGTGAGACAGGGGTGGGCTGAGCGATCGTATCGAGTGCAGGAGTCAAAGTTACTATAAATTATGGCAGAAAACAATAGCGATTGAAATCCGCGATTGTTGTCCACCGCGGGTGTGTGTCTGTGATCATGTAGGGTAAGGGGCCTTATACAAACAAGTCGTTCCGTTGTGCACACCCCTTGCGAATAATTCGATTAACAATTCATTCGATCAAGAAAACACACTCCTCTTCCACGTTTCGCTTCGACGCGTTCAACTAATTCAACCACAATAGTAGGCGCTGCTTCAAATCGGTAAAGTGACAATTAAACCAACGTGAAAATTTCTCCCTACGTATTCACGAATTCAGCGTTAGGTAGGTAACGTACTGATGATGACAAATTATCCATCAGTCTCCTTTTGAATACGTTTCGCACTGACTTCGAATCCATTTTAAATTACAATTGCACCAATAGGTACCCAAAGGCGTCCACTTGGCAACCGGCAGGATCGGAGGCGCCACTGTAATTGTTGTTTTCTCGCCTCAGGCGATTAATCGATGTGGCGAAGTGGTAGAAAACGTGACCATTCGTAGATCCTGCGGGGGTGTTGCGGCTCCGGCCCACCGAACCGACCTTCATCCTGCCGCGGCAAGTTAATTAAATTTGCAACCACACCAATAGCAATAGCATCCCGCCAGGCAGGGGACAGTGTAGCTTGGGATGACATTAAAAACTACTTTGTGTGTGTGAGTGTGTGTCCATTTTCGAAAGTGGCTGCCGTCTTGGTTGCAAGCGATCTGGCAAGCAAATGTCCTCAAAATGCCGGACGTGATTCTCCCGAAAAGGGAATCGAGTGTGGGTGCAGCCCACAGGGAGGGAGACCGACACACGCTGTTGCCTGTTGTTCGTCACTTTGACCGTCGGAACCGGCCGGCCAGGCAAGCAAGCGTGCGTACGAGATTTGCAAACTAATGACCCCTCGGTCGGGTAGGGTATGTGTTCGGGTTTTCGATCAGTTAAAGCAGAGAGTGGCGGATGGCTTAACGCCGTGGTAATTTGAATACTTCGGAGGCCGTAATCGGTCCTACAAATAAACAATAGAATACGAAAGACAATCTTTAATCAGTGCATCTATCCTAGCCTTTCTGATGCTGATGATGACCGCGGCTTTTGCTTTTGTATATGTGATTTTTTTTGGAGTTTAATTTATGGCCATAAAACGTTATTTTTGCCTGTTCTCTTGTAGCAGTCGCCGGCGCGGTTGGGTTATAAACTTTTCCGGAGATTACAATCAACTTAACCTCATTTTACTGTTTGTTCAGTGTGCCGAGACCTTTCGGGTGAGAGGTATCTGACAGGCATAGGAATTGATGATTTCGCTGAATTTGTGGTGGCGTTGTTCAAGATGTCCAGTTTTGGTTGTAATTTACCCTTTAGATAGTGAAAAGATACTAATTGTTATTCCCCCTAAATTTAGTAAACAAACAGATTAGCATTGGAAATCATCGAAAGCTATAAACAGTTAACAGGAATCTTTCCAACAGACGGGACCTTCGCGATCACAAATGGATTAGATGGAACGTGACAAAGTCGACCCATAAATAAACCAAAACTTCGAAGCCAAAAATTTGCATAAGTACACTCTCGAGGTGATTGAAAGATCCTCTCGATTATTCAGACTCTCCTTTATGACCGATTGTTTTCCCCACATATATTCCTTGTTTGGTCGAAAAGAGCAAACCGTCACCTCACGATGCGGGTGTCGATGGCGGCTTCAACCGAACAACGCGTGGCGACGCGGTGATTTATCGGCAATATCTTCCAGCAGCGAGATTGCCTACTTGGATGAGTCACGGTGGGACCTCTCGCCATTTTGAGTGGCGAATGAGTCACGGACAACCAGCTGAAGGGGACACTTTAGTTTTTCGGTAGCCAGCAACTTCGCAACCATTCCGAGGCGAGTGTGAAACAAAGACCCCAAACAAATACCGTATACTTGACACGGGAACGCGTTAACGGCGCGATCGGACGTCTCGAATGCACTTGAAACTGCCACCCGCTCGCTATCAAGTGGAAGACCTACCGGATCGCCACTGAATAATTTGCGTAAATGCGATGGAGGAAACGAATGTTTTCCAATCTGCACGTGGCTGCCGATGAATATGCGCACAGCCCCAGTCAAGGTCGGAAGTATCAACTGCTGCTCAAAAAACGGAAAGTTTAATTTTAAAACCCGCGTGCAAGCGTCCTACATCACAATAGAACGTTAAGCGCAACATCTGGCGATTCTTCCTGAGTGAACTTTCGCCTTGGAGTGCACCATATGTCCACGGTGGGACGGAATAACGAAAAGTCGGACATTGGTATTTTTGACGAAACGAATTGGGGGAACGTTTTATTTTTATTTTTCGAATATTTTAATTAAATAAAATACCCGAAAAAATTTCTGTGGACATAATCGTTCCAAATACCAATGTCCTCATTTTATTGATTTCGGCCCACTGTGCGACGGCTCGATTTTCGGATTTCTGTGGTTTGACGTCGAGATTGGTTTGATCGAAAAGCCAAAACAAAAAAAAAAGAAGAACCACGGAGAGCGCATAAATTTTTACTGATGTGACTCTGTCTGACAGACGGATCTAAAGAACGACATGGGCAAATCCAAGGTCGGGTCCATATCTCACGCTCTGCTACGCTAACGACTGTTTAATACACGGAATTCATCAAACTGAAAGAGCGACAGACAGACTGCCCGACTGGCTGACTGAAAACGAAGCGATTTTTCGCAGTTGTTTTATATGCTACCGTGGGAAATAGGAAACTCGTTTATATTTCCAATCGAATATGTAGATATTAGTCTATTTCGGTATCGGAGGTGACAAGTGGAATAATGAAACATTCAATAGGCCCTGAGTGGAATTAAGTTTGCATTCCCATGTCTGCAGCCTGCCTAAATCTGTCCTAAACCACGGTTTTCATTGTTCTAATAGAATATAACGAATATCCGATTACTGCAAGTAAAGGGTGTACGGATTCAAATTGCATATCGTGGGTATCAAGTCAGACCAAAGTCGCAAAATATCAAAAAAATGAGATAATGATAGCACTGGATAAAGAATTTCTTCAGCTACAGTAGACTTTTGGCAGATTTGAAATACCTAACAATAATTCTATGGAAAAAAATTCGTCCCATTTCGTCTACGTACCCGCCCGGGAAGTAGAGATTGATGGTGTAGTCTCCGAGAAGGGCCTTAATTGCGAAATAGGGGGTGGCTCCTTCCAGATCCGTGAGCTTCAGTCAGGGTCGAAGGTTCTGGTATGCAAGCGATTGCGTTCAGCAAAAATTGAGGAGCATAAGAAAACTTATTTTCCATCAGCTTCATTCACTCCGAGCCTTTCGATGGATTTGTTCTTGCAAAATTTGTTCTTTTGAACGGGGCTCGTCTACTTGTTCGCCCTTTTGTACCACGGAGTATGAACTGCCGTCGTTGCAAACAATGGGCCCATTGTAGAAACAAGGCAAGGTGTGGAAAATGCGGAGAGGATCAAGAAAACTTTTTCTTTTGTGGAGAGATTCCGAATGAACTGTCGACATATCCCGCATATAAATTATATGGGAAAAAACTGAAGCATTCTTTTGAGAAACGCTGGGAAGAAATGCTAAAGAAAGCACAATCCTGTCGAGGGAACATCTTCTAATGTGCCTTTAAGTTTTCGAAAGAGGAGAATCATTTCCTCCCCTAAGTTTCCTTGTAAAGGCCTGAAAGTGTCGCTTGATGGGTGCTGTTACAAAACCGAAGAAAGTGGTTCCTGGTCTCGGAAAGTTCACATAGGACATCTAGTGTCTCTATATTTCAGTTCCATTATTTTCCTAAGTTTTCCACAATGCATAAATGCAAATTTGCATTGTGTAAAACCTGGTTAAATTCCGACATAGATCTTTCGCAATTTTAACATTATTCGCCATGGCCGAGAAATCAATATTGAGGAGCGTTGTACTATATCCGAAACAACCGATTCAAAATAAGAAATTCCTCCTGTGGAAGTGTACAACGTTTTAACTGGTTTGCTTCTCTACACTGCGATTAAACGAATACCCGGTGCGTTAGAAACACAAATGATGAATGAAAACTGAAAAACGCGGTTATTGGCACCGGTTCGTCAACGGATTAACGAGAGAAACAACATTTCGTCTGGTAGCTGGGCCCTACGTTGTGTACTCGATGCGACATTTGATCGGAATACACGGAACTAAGAATCCGTTATCGGCGACAACAGCATTCCACGTAGATTCACATTCAAATGATAGATGTTTCGCGATGAAATTATAAAAATGTGTATAAACGTAATAATTTTTCTTCAAATACACAAATTTATCTGACAGCAAAGTCCAACAAAGTTTTTTCTGGGGAAAATATGGGTGTTCCTAGATTCTTTATGTTAAAATCGTTCCCGATTACCTGACACAAATATTAGTTTGAGTTCTTTCGCATTGTTCTATTCCGTGTAATGAGAAAAGTGACACTTAAATTAGAATTGTAATGAGAAGGCGGACACTTAGGCGTTAGAAGGTAATATTAATGAAAGATCGAGCAGCTTTAACGAATTTTTCAGTATTTCTTGTCAGAGGACTCTCGAAAATTGGCAAATTTCATGGGATAAGTTTTGGAATCCCAAAGGCATTAACCAACCTTTGTTGAAAAGGAAGGATTGAGGTCGTGACTTCCTTCGGGTGGCATCTCGGGTCATGTGCAATCATTATACGTTGAATGCGCATCTCCGCCGTATTGGGGTCGTAGAGAGCGTTTTCTGCGCTTGGGGTGACGGCTATCGCGATATTAAGCATGTTGTCTGGTCGTGCGCCTAGTGTTCTAGCGCCAGATCTCCGTCAAATGAATCCCTTCGGCCTGCTTATAGTCGGAGATGTGCGGCCTATACTCCAAATTTATTTATATCTTCTCTTTTAGTAGACTTTCAAACAGCTACCTGCAAATGTTATCCCAAGAGTTCCCAGCGAATCCAAGGAGATCAGTCGGCGAACAGGTTCATGATGTCCTGATAGTGATCTTTCGTTTGCCACAAATCAACAAGTTTATTTTTTTCCCTGCCATTTTCGTTCGCCCTCTCCTCACTTTCACTGATAGGTCCCTGCTAATGATGTTAGAATCTACAATCTTTGTAGAAAGTCTATTGATTGTCTAGTGATTGTTTCTCCTGGTTTCAATTTTTAATCAAATGATTGTTCATGTTGAAAAAATAAAAATTGTATATCTTGTCATTAAAAATATTTCTAACTGCTTCCCATAGTTTGAATAAAATTGTATTAATATTTTTTGTCTATCGATTTAAACTTCTTGTTTTAAGATGTAGATGTGTCAAAATGTATTCTCATGAATATAAATATAAAAAAATCCAAATTTCAAAAAAATCCTTATTATTATCCCATACTCTCAAGAAATTTAAATTGTAAAGCAAATAAATTTGTATCTGAATAAAAATATGAAATTGTTTTACATCGAGGATCTCAGACGTAAGAATTTTGTGTGCAAGGCACATACGTTATTCTCGGGCTTGGTTTGTTCCAAAATTTCGAGTGGGTAATTCTCCCCTTGGTAATTTGCGAGTGGGTAGTACTACCCATACTACCCACGCATTCCGCCGGCCCTGTCAATAACAATAACATTTTCAGCTTTGAGCAGTCTCACACAAAAATAATACTTTGTGAATAGCTGAAGTAAATCGGTTATGAGCCTCCTTTGTCTCTGGAATAATCTGCGTTTGGTTCGATCGATCTTCGGTCGATCGGAGGTAAGTGACGATTGTGTTCAGTGCGACCAATGCGATGGATCATGGCATATGTCATGTGCGGAAGTGACTACATCGGTTGCAGATCGACGGTGGACCAGCGCCTACTGTATATCGCTCAGTTTTTGCTCCCGAACAACCGAACCTAGCGCTAATGCGGCCCATACACGATACGATCTGTCGTACAACGTGTTGTACGACCAGTCGGATAGACTGTTGAAACGATATGTCGTACGACCGATTCGCCACACACGGTTGTAACTGCAGTACGATAAGTCGTCCAACCAGTTTGACGTTTTTTTTTCTTTCTTTGTAAAAAAGTAATGCAATCACTATGAAAATCGACTTCTTAACCAAAGACCAGCAGAACGAGTCTCATATACCACTCGATTCAGTTCGCCGAGTTTGGCTAATGTCTGTGTGTGCGTGTATTGGAGAGTGTATCCCAAGCAGCACTTGCAAAATGTTCTAGAAAAACAACCAAAGTTATTTATTGCATTACAATCACAACATAATTGCAAAAACGTGACTGTTGCATGTGTGAAACACAGCTACTACACATTACATCGTAGTTATTTATTTGTATTGCTAATGTTTTCTGAAACAATATAATTTGACACATATTACGGGTGTTTTTTGCAACGCCTGTGTGACTCTACTACACAGCTAAAACAATTTTGTTGCAAGCATCATCGCGAAAACTGGTGATGACATTAGTATTCAACTTGTCAGCAAACTTTATTCCGGACATATTTCAATTTTTTATTGCTCTCGAAAAAAGCATATTTGAACACAGTGCTTTGCGTATGATAAATAATTCACGAAATAAGTATAAAATTTATTGAGTTTATATCAACGATGTCTAAAGGCCATTAAAAATATAAAAGTATTTTCAAAAATTACTCGATTCATTTTATTGGTTATACATTTTTACACACATTAATATTGTCATATTTCAATGTGGTCATAATATTTATGCTTTGTATAACAATTTCATGAAACACATTAAGTTTCATTTCATTTCCACACAGTTGTTTTCAAAGCACTCGTTAGCATTATTGCAACAATCTCTGTTGTTAGTATGATTCTTGGTACATTCGTAACAATTGAACATGTTGTCTATAAGCTCCACCTCTTGCGCTTTTTTAATTGCATAACAGTTGAATAACGCTTGCTGCACGAATATTTTCACAAATTAATCTTTGACATTGGTGTTGTAAAAACAGTTTATCAACATACCGTGTTGCTTGGTAGGTGTGCATGTATGACCAACAAGCTAACATCGCACTATGGGGTAGCTAGGCCAAAAAGCTTGCTGGATTTTAACAGGGGAGTGGCTAGGGCTGTACTGCAAGAGGTTCCCCCAAATATCATCTCCATATTATCCACTTAAACCGATACTCCATGCTACCCCCTCAGGCAGACTTCTCTCTCGCCTCTCATCATCTTCAACCACCAGACACACCAAAATAAACCGGGGGTACATAGAGTTGTCGAAAGACAACCTTCGTAAATTGAAATTTTCATTTCTTCAAAGATCTCGAAAGGCTAATCCAAAGATGATATACTCGCAAGGAACAGGTAAAATACGGAAATCTATAAAACCTGTCATTCTATTAAAATAATGTTGAGCGTACACATTCAGTTTTCGGGCTCCTTCCTAAAATATTTTGATTATAACCCAAAAAACGCTTTTAATCCACCTAACAGTGTGATGAGACATTTCACATAAATATTAGAACTCCCTCTTCGGATATTTACATTGATCAAATTAGCATGGGACAATATCATTGCAAGAAATTTCGAAAATCAAATCAAATCAAAGGTAAAGTAAAAAAAAATGCCCATTAAAATAAGCGGACAATCAACTTATTACTATTACTTTATGAATAAAATGTTTTTGTTCTTCATTCAATTCAATATAAATGGAAAACTCAATTCTCTTCAGGGACTATAGGGTAATTTGGGGAGAGATGCCGCACATTTCTTAAAATCGATCCTGCATCGAAGTTAACCACTAAATATTTGATAAAATCATTTTAATCAATTGCGAGTTTCGAAAATACTGTGAAATGGTTTTTTTCATGAAAAAAAATTAATCAAATTTCCATGAACATTTAAAAAAAGGTCATTGCTGGAGAGATGCCGTACCATGGTCACAAACTGAAAAATGGTGAACAAAAATATTTTTAGCTATCATTGATGTTTTTGTGATTAGGGGTCTTCAGCTGAGTTTAATGAAGTTTGATTACACCTATAAATCGGCCAGCACCTTCATTTTTCTTAAGGGGGTAATACCATTTCTAGAAACATTTTTTATTCAACATTTTAAAAATATTTTATTTCTACAACTTTGTGTAACGGTTTAGTTGGAGTAACTTCATTAAGGGTACTGTTTATTTATATGTTTGTACGAGCGATATATTGGTAGGGGTTCCTTAAAAGCAGTTTTTGCTTGTAATATATTTAGATAACTTTAGTTTGTTCTTGAAAGATTCATTTTAAAAAGCATCAATTCATCGAAATTTTCATTTTTATGCCAAGATTGACATCACTACAAATCAATTCCGTTTACTACAATTAGTGCCTGAAACTTTAAAGAATAAACCGAAGTAACTAATACTTAGATACATATCGCCCGTTCGAATATATAGATAAATAGACTCATTCCTATATGCCACTGTGTTAGGTCCGTTAGTTTGTGGATGTACCTTATAAATAATCTTTACCTGACGCAAATGATCATTTAATGACGTAATGAGGTGAAAATAATACATTTAAGCTACGCATCCTCCGCCATCGAGTGCGGCATCTCACCTGCAATTTTGATGCGGCATCTCTCCCAATTGTATGGAAGAGATGCCGCACGACGACATTTTCCGCTGAAATTATGGATGACCGTGCTCATGATCAGAATACCTTCTAAAAGGTCCCAGCTACTCAACCGATACACGAAAAATTAAAAAAAAAAAAAAGAAATTTTAATGTGGTAATGAAAAACTTTGGACACTCCGTGATGCAACTGGACGCACATAATCATTATTAAAAAAAATTGTAAGGAATAAGGATTATTTTACATCTCCAGTGTTGTAATTCTTCAAAAGACAAATTCACAATAACATATTACCGTATAAAAGTGACCCTATATACGAGATATAGAAAGGCCGCACTTTCTATATGTCGTATATAGGGTCATGACGCGGCATCTCTCCCGAAATTACTCTATATATTGTGCTTGGGCAAAAAATCAAAAAAAAAATATTGCGTATATTTGAAGTACATCTCATTAATTGCGTTTATTCAAATGTTCATGCCGGTCTGACAACTAGAACTAAAATTGCAGCCTTTGATAACACGCTACCTCAGCGCGATTATTTCGATATGGACTTTTTCTAAACGTGACCTAGCAGTGAGCAACATATTTCGGATACCGTTGGACTCACAATAGCTAGTGATTGAACAAAGGATTTTGATTTGCATCATTATTACTAATCCTAATTCCAAAAAACAAATTATAAAGGTCCCTGGTAACAATTTTAGTTTTATGATAGTTTTATAGCCCCTCAAAAAACATACATTGCACTTGTAGCGTGCTATAGAACTTCAATTGTTACTTGGTTTATCAATAACGGTTTTTTTTTAAGGAAAATCGCCACCATTACTGAGTGTAGTGAAAAATACAACTCGAATAAATGATTTTCTACCGTTCTGAAATATTCAGTGTGTTCCAAATGGCTTGTCAGTATCGCACGTAGGGGATTTTTGAACAATTTTTTTTATCGATTTTTATGACATTTTCTAATAAAAAGGGTGCATTTTGTTGGAAAATAGAAATGTCTAAAAAACCCTACGTACGTCGATATCTATTGTTCTAAGGAATCGAAAAATCTTTTGTTTTTTGCTCTAGATCAAAGATTACGGGAGACAGATTTCCGGCCATGGATCAAAAGAACTCGCCTGTTGGAAAATACTATCCAACCGATGTTGAAAATAGTTGACAAATTCATTATTTGTACATCAGAACTTGTATTATAAATCGTAATTTACGGGTACTCGATTCTTCGTTACAATGCGTCAAGTGAAATTTCTGAAACATGCCTATTTTTTCGTGCCCTACACTGGTGTAACCCCTTATTAAAATTTTACAATCTTGGTTAGAGAAAATAACAATTTTTCAGATAGCCTTTTGAAGATTCCAACAAACAATATCACCAGAAAACCCGTTGTAACCATTTCTGTAGCATGCTAAAATAAAAAATGTATACCGAAAACACATTTTTTTAGAAAACCGCAGAAAAAAGTTACGGAAAATAAAATCTTTATTGTTTCATTAATTTCAACAAGAATTACGAACTGCACTTTTTCCGCCAATTAGGTATTACAGAAACTAAATAGTCTTTGACTTCGCCTTTTTGTGAAGATTTCCAAGGAAAATTTTTATTTTAGCGTTTCCAATGTGATTACAAAAAACACATACATTTTCAAATAACTAGAACTTTTCCTATCCAAAAAATATGAAAACATGTTTTTTTTGTCTGCTAAAGCAGTCCACCCCCTTACTTGTATCTATTAATTTAGGACACTTTTTAACACAAACTACCCAAACAAACGAACGAATGAGAGAAGAATGGTTAACAATCAAAGTGGTTTATGTATTGTCACCAATACAAAGACAAATAAAATTTGTGAGACAATGGTCCTACAAATGTAACTATAGCCTCCAATCACTAGATTTTCATTTAAGTTAGCTCTTAAAGAAATATTAGAAGAAAAATTTCACACTGTTAGGTGGGTTTTTTATGGAAAATGTGCTCAACATCAATTATTTAAGCTTCCAAAATATGTTCTGATCTCATCCTTTTACGTTTCCGAAATAAAATTCGAATGGTGTATTAAAACTATATTGAACAATAAAAAACATGCTGTAACTTTTAAAGCATACAAGACAGACACTTGGTGTCTTCAGTAAAGATGTGGGCAGAAAAGCTATAAATTTGCAGAAGACATCATCTCAATATAATCACAAAGGCATTTTTTAAATATTTCGCTTATAGGGGGATTAATATGTGAAAACACAATACCAAAAGAAAGACCATATTACATCCAACAAATTGTCCGAAGATGCCATTAAGCTCAACTTAGCCAACTCCATTTTTACTCATTCAAACAATATCTTAGAAACTAAACTTCAGAATCAAAAACAAATCAATAGCGTGCTGTCTGGGTATTAGGCCTTTTAGTTGAAATTGGTTTGGATAAGATCGGTTCAGCCAATGCTAAGAAACACGAATGAGAGTTTGCCACCTACTTACTCTTGCACATACACACATACACACACACAGTCCGAGTAGATGTCGATAAAACTGGGAGTTAAACGGCTCGAGAAAGCGGGTATCAGTGTCTGGAGAAATTCCTCCGTCGAAAGTGAGGTAGGGTGCGTTCACCGCTGTGGACTATCCTAGAAGATCGTAATAACGCTGGCAGCTTATTGACAATCGGAAATCAGCAGCTAAACGGCTTACTGATACAAGAGCAAAATGGTGACGTAATAGATGGAGAAGAAAAGCAAGAGAAGAGTCGAGAGCTAAATGGACTCAAAGGACGAGCCATTTCATGCATCAAGTGAGGTTCCGAGATAGCTGCGGAAAACTCGTGAGCAAAAGAAATAGGTGCGAAGAAAGCACAACGCCCTCTCTCCCACAAAATAATACCTTGATGCAGTTCCGTGGGGAAGAAGGGCGAACAAAGAGTAAGGAGTGTTGTAGTGGTAAGGTACGAAAGAGAGCCTCACACAGCACCAATACACTACAGGCCAAGCTTTTGAATCTTTTTAAACCTTACTATAATAAACACAGAGAGAGCGAAACATTGACCCAAATCTTCGAGCTAAGTCGATTTGTATATAAGGAAAAAGTCTTGAAAGTTTGAGCGAGTTTTATGCATTTCTTTTATGAGAAATGCAAAACAACATAAATAATAACATGAGGAACGTGCCAATCGAGCCTGTATATTCTAATAATAGTAGGCTGGCTGACAAATTACAAGATTTTCTATGCCGAATATTATGATTAGTCAACGTACAGATCTTCTCAATCGCAACTATTACCGCAACTATTTCCTCTGTCATGAACTGTTTTACGATTGATGAATTATAATTATCAGCTCTTTAAAAAATGTTTTTTCGGTTTCTCATAAATTACATGTAGTACAGCAAATTAGCCTTTTCATGTTGCTAGTGGTCTTTGAAAACGTCCAAATAACACTCAAATGGAAACAGTTTTGCGCTTATATTTACACGTTTACACGTAACGATGAAAAATTGAGAACTAATTCTAAAATCTCACTTGTCGAGAAGAATAGATATTAATTATATAAAGCACTATATCAAATCTGCTTAAAATACTATCATCAGGATGTTTACATTGAAGCTAGGTGCATCAAGGATCAATTTTATATATAAATTTGATTATAACCTACCATGATAATAGTAAAAGAAATGCACAATTACATCACTAGGTGAATGAATCTGCACGACAAACGAAACAGATTCTCTGGCGAATTTGGCAGAAAAAACATATACCTACAAATTTTCACTCATACATACAACTGGTCGTACGACCAGTTTTTAAGCATGTCAAACTACCATACGACTCGACCGGGTTGTACGACAGAGGCGAAAATTGTTCAGACGGTCAAATCGTACGACCGGTCGTACGATCGGTCGTACGACCCGTCGTACGACCAATCGTATCGTGTATGGCCTGTTTAAGGCAGCAGGTTTGTCGCTAAAAAAGAAGCTGCTGAATGAACAGCAAGCAATGGAGAAACGGCATCCAGACGAAAAATATGCGATCCTGGAAGATAAGCTGAACGAAAGTGGTGAGACGGTTAGCAGCCGAAGCTGCGGGAGAACGAGGCTAAACAAAGTAAAGCAATCGAAGTAGCAATGCAATGGTAATGGCAGGACTACCTGGATGAGATGAGTTTCGAGCGGATAAGCAGAATTACCTGCACCGCTTACTTCGCTCGATGCCACACACCTTCCTCTTAAATGACGATTCAGACGATACATCAGCTTCCGTCAACGTCAATGGATAATTTTCTCGATTTTCAAAATTGAAAAAGTTTATGTTCGCAATCCGTCCCAGTGAAAACTCTTAGACGGCACCGGTGGTTGAGTGACAAAAGTGACCGCCACTCATTCCAGTTGGCCTGGGTTCAATTCCAGCCGAGGTCGTTGAGATGAAAAATCTGTGATGAAAAAATCTGAAGTGAAAAAATCCGTCTTCCTTCGGAAGGGAAGTAAAGCCGTTGGTCCCCGGTTGGATCGATATCTAGTCCAGATAGTGGAGTCACCGCTCTATGGCGTCGGTAAAGAAGAAGTAGAATTCAACTTCTATACTTACTAACAAATATCCTCCTCCCGTGATACTTGTGAAGTGTGCAGTAGCATATACGGCCTCTAGCAAAGTCAAGTATCGGACTAACCATTCCTTCCGCGGTCTACGTTCGGGCCTGGTCGGCGTCCCGACTGGTCAATAAATACTTTTTTTGCTCGCTACACTAAATGCCACCCTTAAGAAGGTTTCAAATTCCATCAGTAAAGCTTAAGCAGCTTGAAAGTTCGCTAAGTATTTTGTGTGAATTTTAAAGTGCTCGATAAGGTCTCCAGTTTTCAGAGAGAGATAGATAGAGAGAGAGAGAAGTATTTGTAGCCGACATGTATTCTTTTCCGGTTTATAAGCATAATATTTTAAGGAAACGTTTATCCACTGTAATATAATTTGATAATTTTTTCATTGTTCGTAGGTAAACATTTTTTTGCTAACGGTGGCCTCCTTCAATTTTACCTTTTTAAGCACGAAAATTGACATACATTTGATATTTATCCGGCATTCGGCCAAATGACCATTTCGGTCAAATGCCCGTCAGCGTTCGGACAAATGGCTTTTAGCCAAATGATCGGACACCGAACAGTGAATAAAATATTTTATTCTTAATGCTGCCAGGTTTGGGTGTGTTACGAGCCCGATAACAGACATCAAGCGAAGACTGCATATCAAGAAGACTGGCAACTCTGTCCAGAATCTGGAAACAGTAACAGCAATGCCACTAGCGGGTAAAGGTAGTACTTCCCATCAGGGCCGGCGGAATGCGTGGGTAGTATGGATAGTACTACCCACTCGAAAATGACCGAGGGGGGATTTACCCACTCGAAAGTTTGGAACAAACTAAAACCTGAGATTATCCACGTATTGTCTTGCGCACAAAATTCCTGCAATGGAAATCTTCGATGTAAAACAATTCTATATTTTTATTCAGATACAAATTTCTTTTCTTTACAATTTGAATTTCTTGAGAATATGGCTTGATAATCAGGATTTGTTTGAAATTTGGAATTATTTTTCATATATTTACTTATGGGAATACATTTTGGCCCATCTACATCTTAAAACAAGGAGTTCAGATCGATAGACAAAAAATATTAATACAATTTTATTCAGACTATGGGATGTAGTTAAAAATATTTTTAAGGACAATATATACAATTTGTAATTCCTAACATGAACAATCATTTGATTAAAAATTGAAACAAGGAGAAACAATCACTAGATAATCAGTGGACTTTTTATAAGGAAGGCAAAATATTGTTGATTCCAACATCAGTAGCAAAGACCGTATCAGAGAAAGCGAGTAGAGGGCGGACAAAAATGACAGGGAAAAAAAGAAATTAAACTCGTAGCTTTGTGGTAAACGGAAGATCACTATCAGGAATCATGAACCGGATCGCCGACTGGCCTCCTTGGATCCGCTGGGATCTCTTGGGACCACATTTGCAGGTAGCTGTTAGCAAGTCAACCAAAAGAGAAGACATAAATAAATTTGAAGGATAGCCTGCATATCTCGGACAAGAACCAGACCGAAGGTGTTCATTAACCGGAGATCTGGCGCTACACACCTAGAAAAAATCGCATAAATTTACGTCTCCTGATCATGACATATACGAGCATCAAAAATGATATAGTTTTACGTTTGATTTTAATTTTACATGCTGTTGAATTTTGCGAGTCCCGTAATTTTACTCCACATATGGAGTTTGTTTAGAATGTTGAAGAGTGTAATTTTATGGCACTACGCATGGAAAGTACATCATTCATGTAAAATTAAACAGAACATGGTTATATTTAGTCATTTCGTCAATTACGGTTTGTTACATTGTGGCAAATTTGAAATTACTTCAACGGTAACATTCAGATTTTTTGATGTGTAGAACACTAGGAGCACGACCCGACAACATGTTTAATGTCGCGATAGTCGTCACCGCGAGTGTAGAGAACGCTCTCCTCGACCCCAATACGCCAGAGATGCGCATTCCATGTATAATGATTGGACATGACCCGAGATCCCACAAAATTTGCCAATTTTCGAGCGTCCTCTGACAAGCAATACTAAAAAATTCGTTAAAGCTGTGTGAACTTTCACAAATATTACCTTCTAATTCCTACGTCCGCCTTCTTATTACTATTCTAATCTAAGTACCACTTTTCTCGTTACCCGTAAACAAACAATGCGAAAGAACTCAAACTAATATTCGTATCAGGCAATCAGGAACTATTTTAGCATAAAGAATCTAGGAACGATTTTAACATAAAAAATCTAGGAACGCCCATATTTTCTCCAGGAAAATAAGGCGTGCCTTCCATGCTCCATCGATCGAAGTGTCCACTGGGAACTGAAACGATGTGGACATGGTTGTAGGTAAATTTAAAACCATAAGTTTTGTGGGAAGAATGCGTAGCGTGCGTATCTTTGCTGTCAGATAAATTTGTGTGTTTGAAGAACAATTATTACGTTTATATACATTATTATAATTTCATCGCGAAACGTCTATCATTTGAATGTGAATTTACGTGGAATGCTCTTGTCGCCGATAAAGAATTCTTAGTTCCGTGTATTCCGATCAAAGATCGAATCGAGTACGCGACGTAGAGCCCAGCTGCTAGACAAAATATTGTTTCTCTCGTTAATCCGTTGACGAACCGGTGCCAATAACTGCGTTTTTCAGTTTTTATCAAGTTTTTCATTTGCCATTCTAACGTCGCGTATATTCAGAAAAATTTAGGCGATTCGGCGTTCAAAAAGTCCTCACAGGACCTTTTCGCATACAATTCTGTGCACTCTGCTCACAACGGAGTAGGAAACCGTCCACGGTTGTTCGCGCCGGGTATTCGTTTCGTCTGACCTTTAATCGCAGTGAGTGTTGAGAAATAAGCCAGTCAAATCGTTGCATACTTCCACCGGAGGAATTTGTTATTTTTATTCGATTGTTTCTGACATAGTGGACGCATTGCTCTTTTGATCAATAAGCACACTAATGAGGTAGAGTACAACGATAAATCTGTAAATCAGGTTTTACACAATGCAAAGTTATTGTGTATAACATAGGAAAATAATAATACTGAAATATAGAGTCACTTGCAGTTTTGGATGTCCCATATGGGCTTTCCGAGACCAGAAGCCATTTACTTCGGTTTTATAATAGCATCACCCATCAAGGGACACTTTCAGGCCTTTACGAGGAAACTTAGAAGAGGACATGATTCTCCTCTTTCGAAAACTTTCAGGAACATTAGAAGATGTTCCCTCAACGCGATTGTCAAAATCTCGCTCTTTAGTGAACAAGGAAGCGTAGAAATTAATCGTGGCCGGTGCTTTCTTTAACATTTCTTCCCAGCGTTTCTCAAAAGGATACTTCAGTTTTTCTATCGACAAATCATTCGAAGTCTCTACACAGAAAAAATAGTTTTTATGATACTCTCCGCATTTTCCACACCATGCCTTATTTATATAATGAGCCCATTGTTTGCAACGACGGCAGTGCATGCCCTGCGATAGAAAAAGGCGAGAAAATAGACGAGACCCGTTCAAAATTTGGAAGAACAAATCCGGCGAAAGGCTCGAAAGGAGGCTGATGGAAAATAAGTTTTCTTATACTCCTCGATTTTTGCTGAGCGCAATTGCTTGCATACCAGAATATTCACTGACTGCAGCACAGGGATCTGGAAGGAGCCACCCCCTATTTCGAAATTAAAGCCTTTCTCGGAGTCTACACCATCAATCTCTACTTCCCAGACGGATACGTAGACAAAATACTTTTTCGTACACGGTCGAGTGTTGTTTAGTTAGATCACGCGATATATCGAAGAATGGAGTAATTGGTATTTCTCATAGTGATGCGCACACACATATGCACTTTTAAATTACGTTTCCTACCTTCCTCCAATAGAGGCGCTGTAACATCTGTCGCTTCTCGTTTGTATGGGAGAAGAAAAGAGATATCAATCTTCTCCCATACATCCGTTGTTAATAAAACATTTGAGTAGATGGCAGTAGTACCAAAGATAAACTCAAGATTACTAGGTCTCATACAAACCATTAAAGAAAGATGGATCAGTAACCGTGAACCAGTGAACTCAGTAATAGTACACGGAAACGAAAAACTACCTAAAATTGAGTTCCTTTGACTCAATCTCGTGGTATCGTGGGGGAACTTAAAATTAGGTAAACCGTGTTGAAGGTAGTTTCTATTTAACCACGGCAAAAATTACAATTCATTGATAGGTTTTTTATACTCAAATTTAAGTTGAATTTACCTAATTTTGAGTATACCCCAAACAACTCAAAAGTACCTTCCTCCACTGAAGACCTCGACTGAGTCGAATCTCTCGTTTTGTTTTTGGCAACACTAATAAGTGCGAAAGCGACGCACAACTCAAAAGTAAGTTAAAAGAACTTATTCTGCAGGTTGTTTTATTTAACCGTGTAAGCATTAGCTACCCCCTCGTTAATAGGCGTCGATGTTTTTTAGAATGCGTCGACAAAATGCTATGGTTACGAATTAAATCAAAGTCGTAAACAATCTTGTTATGAAACAAACATGTTGGCCAAATCGACGAGTGAAACATTGTTCAACTACGTTTACTACCAAATGCCTATTTCTGGAACACTGATGACCAGAATTATTGATATGAGCTCGTCCGTTTCCTACAGTTAGTATCCTGAGCAGGTGAATCTTAATCGTATGAATTAAGAATAAAAAAAATCGTGCAGCTCATATCCACTTGATTCTTCTGCAAAATCGAATACAAAGGCTTCGGTAAATCTAATACAAAGGTACTTCGTTGCAGAATTTGACGTAATATATCAGTCAGTAGACTAGTTTATTAGTTAATTATTAATAGCAGAAACTTAACTTAGACACATTAACTAAATACCGATCTACGAAAAGCTCAGTTTGTTTATTTTTCTGCTGAAAAATGTATTGTTATTTTCGTAATAACTGATTGTCATGGATACGACGCAAAGATCGACGTTGCATCCTTTTTCGCAAAGCTTCGCTTTACTTTAGTATTGAGCTGTCACTCTGACGGTGAACCGAGTTCATCGAGGGGTCGCATTTAGATGGTACATGGGAAACCTTTGACCACTCTATCTTGAGTTTAACTTTGGTAGTACGTATTTACCATTTATTCATCATTTTCAGTACAGCACATCAATCTACTAAGATTTCTTAAGTTGAACAATTTCGGACCTTTAAAGGTCTGATGACTCAAATTCGTAAGCTAAGATAAAAAAAATATCTATTCTACTGTGTCCACCTTCGTCGTCGTTCGTCTACAAAGCGCCATTTAAGCCAATATATTCTGATTCCTGAATGTGCTGCCTTTCACAGACATTGATTGACACGAAAAACAGCCAATTCTAATAAACAAACGATTAAAGCATATACTGTAACCGAAAGTATGCAATAAACAAGCCAGAGGAATGATTCTGAAAACAACAATGTCCGTCAGTTGAGAGTTTTGTGACATACGGAATAAAAGAAAACATCGCCTGAAATACGATCCATTATCGTGAACTAGTCGGCAATGGTTTATACACTAAACACAAATCGGCACGAAACACATTTGAAATCAAAACAGCCGGGAAGCAGCCGAAGCTATAAATAAAAGCTAATAAAGCTAATATCAAGATTTCGATCGAAGTTCTTGAATATGATTTGGTAAAGTAATTATGCTACTCCCTGTCTTAAATTTGTTGTTGTTCGACACATGCTTTGCACGCAGCCATAAAATTTTTCGTTATCGATCTTGTGACATCAGCGATCGTAGTATGCTAGCGCGTTGCTATGACATTGAACTATCACCTGTAGGATAGCTGTGCTGGCGTTTTCAATCGGGTTGAGACGTGATGCTGTTCGCTTAGTCTGCGACACTAATGAAGCCAATTAAGCAATCCATGAGACGTTTCTGATCAGCTGATTATTTCTTGTTTCCTTATTCTGACGATACTGCGAGGGGATCGCGACGTCCGACAATATCGTTGATTCGATCCAACATCAAACGAATCGGACTAACGAAAGTTTTTTGTCGGACAAGTTTTTCTGTTCGCAGGAGTAGACTTGTTGACAGAACCCACCGCTGAATTGTCAAACAAACGTCCAATGGATTACCTAATAACCAGCGGATAAAATCACCAGCCAAACTCGATCTTTATTCGAAACAGTCGTGATTCGCTGGTTGGACAGTTTATAATTGAAGTAACAATTGAATGGCAAAATCACATGTCAAATTCATTTGACAATCTAACGTCGATTGTAGATGTTAACCCAATGTAAAAGCATGGGCTGAATCAGCTAGGCCCACCATATGATGGCTACTCAAAACCCTGTACATCGTCATAGCCATGCCAAGCGGCTGCACTGTACACTTCACCTCACCGAACCATCACAATCATTTGGCTGCACTTTTTGACAATTCATTTTGACTGCAAAAAAAATCTTCGCTAGTCTGTGTAATGTAGTGTCTGTAATCCATATAGGTGCATATCACCATTGGGAAGTTCTCGCACGTTTTGACCGGGTCGTAAACCATTTTGCAGTGCAGCACGAAGGCCTGCCAGTCAAGTCAGGGCCTGCTTAGTCGCCTCAAGTGTCAGCAAGCAGCCAGCGCTGCGACGGAGCAAAAGTCGCGGCCAGGTTAAATTTATCGACAGAATTAATAACGATTATTGTCGTTGGTGGTGTCGGTCGTATTTACTACCTTCGCACATCAACTTGAGCCAGTCTCAATCAGCGAAGAACGAAAAATAATCGAATTGGATATGGCATCAGAAATGATTTTTTATGCGAATTTGCTGTTTATTTGTATATGCAATATGGTGGCGCCGCTGGGCTCTCACACTTGAGCATCGCTTTACCAGGGAAAGATTTTTTCTTTGTTTTTCTTAGTAGGTTTCGAACCAAATTTACGCTTTGCACACTTTTTTGCATGACCTACTTCTCTCAAGGTAACTATGGTACCGAGTTCACAAGTCTGCATATTAAACGAAGTTATATTCATCGCGAGACATCACGGCTGTCAGATCTTGAACAGATCTGATGCTGCGCGTGGATACCCTGGCCGAAGGGATAATAAAAAGCAACATTACACCAAACTTTTCCGTGTGATCAACCGAGTGAGGAGATGATAACTTTTATAGGTGAGCATAAAAATGATATATGCATTGACTTCTATGAGACTGTGAACCGCACTTCCTCTTGGCTTTTGGTGATGAGATTTTTTCCATTTGTTTGGTTCTGATCAAAATCTTATTAGGCATCTTCGCCCACACAGTTGTTGATTTAATTAAACGGACAAAAGATAATTTTCATGAGGCAGCTTAATCGGTACGAGATATCAAAAACATAAACACAGTGAAGTATCAGAAACTTCTATCGACTAGGCTAGGCTTATTGTTTGACACGAAAACAGATCTAAGCAGGACATGCTAGAATTAATAAAATTGACACTGGACGGGTGAATTGTCAAAGTGGGGTACGCATTTGAGAACGCAGCCACCAGCAAAACAGCTGAATATCCATTTGAGCCTTTAGTTAGCGCAGCGTCTCTTATCTTTGTTCGAAATATTGAATCAAAAGGTAGGGCGAAAAATGGGGCATTCGATATGTGTTTTTGTTGTGTTCATACACCAACATTTTCAGCCATTTTTTATTATAATGGTTTACAGTAGCGAGTCAAAACTATTGATCCCAATATACTGCACAAATTTATTCCAAGGCGTAGTAAATAAATTCACACGGTCGGGCTTATTTTTTCCCAATGTTATAAGGTACATCAACAGCTTGTTTATCTTTTATTTTCGATCACCAGTTTGACCACAGTTTAATACTGTCAACATAACATCCCAAATTGAACAATACCTCCCGACCCATCTCACGATTTCAGCAGCCAAATTGCTGTCGCAGGCATACCTCCAAATATGGTGATCTGCCTTCACACCGCGCATCAGTCAAGTTCTTCAATTAACGCCAGGTGTCGCCTTTGAACTGCCCACAATTGCAGCGCTGCATCTGGCCACCGTGTTCAAGGCAATCTCTCCAATTAGTATCAACATTACCTAGCAAAGTATATGCCACAGCGTTCGACGATTCTTCAAAAAACACTAAAATCGTGACCTGCGACATCCATTCCATTAGGCATAAAGCATGCTGTCAAGTGCGGATGTGTGGCCTGGCGAAGGACGCAACCATCACCATCATCATCACCGTCCAAACGAGCGGGATTGTCACTAAATTCGAATGTCATCTACCCGGAGAGTTGCCTACCTTGCGCTCAACATCTTCGCCTTATTACTATTATTGTAATTTTATGTTATATTTGCTCGAGGGTTTGTGGCCGTTTTAAACTCAGCCGTACTCGCGAAAGCGGAATTGAATTTTTAATACAATACAAACAGCCCCTCGTAGCACTTCAGTATGCCATGCCGGAGCGAAAATTCGTGTTCTTTGAGATGTGTGACTAAATTCGAAAATTCAGCATGCTCGTGGTCTACAGTTCAGCCGACACAGCAAGCCATGGCAGTGTTCTGAAGACACCAAAATGGAAGCGTCCCAAGAATGTCGAGTGTGTTTCGTTACGCCAATGACGAGTTAATTACGGGATCGCAACCCTGTCCGGGCCTGTCAACACAAATGCGGTCAATCGATGCTAAAATGAATTAGCTGCCCGTATGTGTTTTAATTTGTTCGCACTCCCTCTATCTCTCTCTCCCTTGCCGAGTCTCGCGACGAAGGAACAAACGTGGGCGGCAATATGGCGGCGGACAGCCAGTGCTATTAATTTATTAACACTTACATTGCAACAAAGGCTCGGCTCGCACTTGTTTGAGGCGGTTTTTAGGCAAATACAACTTTCGTACGAGCGGTCCCCGGTCGCTGAACCTTTGCGAAACAGATGGAACTTTCGAAAAAGGCGAAACTACTTTGGATGGAGAGTCGTAGTACTTTACGCGAAAAAACGGTTCATTTGTATTTTGTAGAACCGGCTGCTTGGATCGCATTTGACGCTTGCCGTGTTCAATGTAGAGATGATGTTTATAGAGATGCGCGAAGACTGAAGCCAAAAGTTTCAATCGAACCCAAAACAACGGTTCCAAACGAGCAATGTGAACAAATATGGCGGATATCGGAAGTAAAGTGTGGGGAGTATTGTGATTGAACTAAAAAGAAATCCTTGTAAACATGTTTGCATACGAAGAGTGTGAAGATTATATACATACCACGGTGTCTTTGTCGAACAACTTTATTCAAAAAATTCGGTATCTGTAAAACTTGTGGATATGAAAGAATGGACTTTTCCCTTTCATTTGAAAGTAAAATTAAAATATTCTGGCGGGGGGTCTAGAATAACTTTTTATTTTAAAGTTTTTTGATTGAAAACTTAAGTTTTTTTTTAATGAAATTAATTCGCATTTTTGCTACTAATTGGTACTACAGACATTAAAAAATTATAAAATCTCATTGTCGTTAACTTTGTAGAAAGCTATAAATCGATGTAAAAGTACCCGAGAGTTATTAAAATTTTATCAGTTTTTAGGTGTGCGCGGGGCCTATGGATTAAGAAGTCGATTAACAAGGACTTACAAAAAAATGTTGGGTTTAAATGAACAGTAAATTCGGATAAGTTTCAATGTTTACAAAGTCCCATTCTCAGAAGAAAAAATATATTTTCAGATTCCTCCGGTTCTTGGACGAAAATGACACTTTAAGAACAAGGAGGTGTGGAAAGGTGTTGACCAAATTTATTCGATAATCTTATACCTTTTCAAGATGTTGATTGATGTAGTGACGGATTTTATCATGCCTTTTTCATTTCTTTTCTCACTCCAAGAAGTAGCTAATGTAAATTAGAATGAAAAAAAGAAGCTCTTTGAGTTTTGAATCCATGTTTATTATTGTTTGGGGTAGATTCATTTCATCAGAATTTATAGAAGCAGAGTTTTGCTTGTCCTCAAATTTTATTTCCAAATCGACCACCCTTCATATAATCTTAAGGAACAAAACCAAGTTCTATAATTTTCTTTAAGATAAAGTGACCATATGTTTTCAAGACGAATGCGGGACGCGCTCAAGATCCTCCCATTTCCCAAATATTTGCATGACTTGTGTAAGATTGAGAAACTTTTCGTAAGGATTCATGGCCTGGGTCATACTAGAAGTCGAAAAGGGCACTATGACAATCAGGATAAATTGGCTCATTTTGCACATTCCCCACGTAATTCGGAGATTTGGCAGCACGACTCGAAAGTTTTATGAGTTATTTGAACAATATGAATGTACAATATGGGTATTTTGGAACAAAAATCATCATTTTGATAAATGCGGGACCCTTTCCGGTACGTTTTACCATGCGGGTCAAGACCTCGAAATCCGGGATTGTCCCGCTTAATCCGGGACGTCTGGTCACTTTACTTTAAGAAGAAATTCCGGAGTCGTTACTCGTTGAACACGGATCACAACAGAAAACGAACAAGAAAATATCAGGCAGGACCATAAAGGGCGAACACGAAATTATTGCGACACCGAAAATGTCATGCCAATTTTCTTATAATGTTTAAAATCAAACCAAAACTTTAGGGTAGTTTTATACATATATTTACTTCAAAAATCAAAAGAAAAGTTAATCGATGGAGCCTTGAGTGTAAAATTGAACGCCTTTTCGCTTGATGCCCTCCATCAAAGTCTTTACAGTGTCATCCGGTACCAGTTTCTCAGGTTTTTTTTCATTTTCTTAACATGTCCTTCTCGTCTTTGACAGTCTTCTTGCTCTTCCGAAGTTCCCGCTTCATCATTACCCAGTACTGCTTTACCGGGCGCAGCTCCGGACAGTTTGGCGGATTCATGTCCTTTGGAACAAAATGGACTGAATTGGCCTCATACCACTCCAGGACACTTTTAGAATAGTGGCATGATGCCAAATCTGCCCAAAATAGCGAAGCTTCGTCGTGCTGCTGTAAGAACGGCAAAAGGCGCTTCTCGAGGCACTCAGATTTGTAGATCTCGCCATTTACTGTGCCCTTTGTCACGAAAGGCTCACTCAGTTCGCAAGAGCAGATGGCCTGCCAAATGAGATATTTGGAGGCGAACTTCGACATTTTGTTCTTCTTAAATTTGTCGTCCACATAGAACTTGCTCTTGCCGGTGAAAAACTCCAACCCCGGAATTTGCTTAAAATCGGCTTTTATATACGTTTCGTCGTCCATCACTCAGCAGCCATATTTTGTCAGCATCTTCTCGTAGAGCTTCCGTGCCCGAGTTTTAGCCGTCGATTGTTGCCGCTCATCGCGGTTTGGGAAGTTCTCTACCTTGTATGTATGTAGTCCAGCTCTCTTCTTTGCATTCTGGACGTAGCTCTGCGACATGTCGATCTTTTTAGCCAAATCACGGCTTGCGACGTTGGGATTTGCTTTAATCATCCGCTTCACCTTTTCCTCTGTCTTTTTGTTCTCCGGTCCCGGTTTTCTTCCAGCTCCTTTGCCGTGGTCCAACGTCAACCGCTCCTGGAACCGCTTCTACACTCTGGAGACGGTTGAATGGTGAATGTTCAACATTTTTCCCAATTGCCGGTGCGACAGGTCAGGAAATTCCAGGTGTTTGGAAAGAATTTGTTCTCTCGACTCGCGTTGGTTCACCTCCATTTTCGTTGAATCGAAAAACACGACTTCGAGTTTGACAGCATGTAAACAATACACATCAATGAGAAAGTGTGCAAAATTTGGTTGATTTTTACCCAATGGTAAAAAAGTTATGCCCTGTTGAATGTGTCGCAATAATTTCGTGTTCGCCTTTTACTGAAAGGATATAGTATTCGGATTCAAACATTATTCATAGCTCTTACAATACGAATTGACTACAAGCTGGCGAACTTTGCAATTAAAATTTTTATTTCATTGAAAAGTTATGAGAAAAAAACAAAAGTGGGATCAAGCGTACCCACTCTCTCCTATTCTTTGGTTCTCTCCGGCTAACGAACAATGGCTGGCTAAAATAGAAATTGGAATAGATAAGTGAGAAGGCAGGGGACTTTCGTTTTATTGTAGAACCATGTAGCCTTCACCTTTACATTCATTGGAATCCCAAGGAATGTTGAAAGAGTTTTGATGTTTTGATGAGGCAAGAGTTCCATAATACAGGTTCGTGGGCAGTTTACTGGGAAGTTCTGAGAATCAAGTCGCTTACAGAGAAAATTCAGCAGTATTTTGCAGTATCGACAAACGTTCTCTAAAATTTCTAGCGAAAAAGGGTTATAAACTGAATGCTGGCTTCCAAATATCACGACGATAGTTTTTAAACCTTAATCGGTTTAAGCCGATTTTGTATGACAATATCTCTTCGGAGGTGTTGTCGTTCTGTTATCTCAATATCCCCTCGGGTTAGTTAATATATCCGCTCATCGAAAAGTGTTTCTTTCCATTGGAAGTGAAAAATACTTACGTATTGTCTATGTTCTCTGTGTCGTTATTTTCCCTATCCCTAACCTTTCAATTCCCCAATCCTGCCCATCAGAGAAATGACGAAAAGACAAATCATGACAAGGCACAAATCTCCAATCAACATGGGGAACGTGCCAGTTGAGCCAGTTGCTACTGATTCCTGATTCCTGATAGGACGGAACTGCTTTAAAGTTGACCCCATATAGTCAGCGTAATGCAAGGCCAAGGACCCGAAGCGGCACCAAGCTGCTGCGGATCCGCTGAACGAGGTGACGGCGATCCGCCGTCGGAAGCGGCGCACAGTAGGGCGAAAGTGAAAAAAGACGGTCAAAAGTCTTTCCTGAGTTTCACAGATGTTTTCATGTCTTCAGGAAAGTGTCCTAGGACTACATCCTACATCTTTTAGGATAAGCACCTTAATTTTTCTTAATGTGCAACTGTCCTTTAAAAACAAATGTTTTTTAGCTCGACGACAAAAAACATTTTTTTTTTGCGGGAAATCTTATAGAGTAATTTATTTTGAACAACTTTGATGAACATATCCGCCATCTATATATTTTTCCTTAAGATATATGTACGTTGCACCTTAAAATCAGTTTTTTATCTTTCTCTTCTACAACTTAATTTTTTCTACATTGGAATTTTCTGGCAAGAAAAACATAACTAAATATCTCTCTGAGTATACGTGTACTACGAGACTAACCATGCCACCGTATAATATATATATATATATATATATATATATATATAAATATATATATATATATATATATATATATATATATATATATATATATATATATATATATATATATATATATATATATATATATATATATATATATATATATATATATATATATATATATATATATATATATATATATATATATATATATATATATATATATATATATATATATATATATATATATATATATATATATATATATATATATATATATATATATATATATATATATTCATTTCATGGTCGCATTGCCTGCTTGTGCCGAACCCTAGACCTATACCTGTCCTTTAATACAACTCCGTAATACTTATGGAAGCGTCGCTGAGTCGGTGGCCTTTCTTAAGTAGGTCTTACATCAACGTTTCCTACCCTATTCTAAGTATCGGTGAAGATGGTCGTTTTTTGTTAGGGGAAACTTTGCCACTGCGACCACTATTCACTATCTTTTGTGGCGAAAGATGGTCGTGGTCGGCAATAACGATTCTCATGCTATTGGTTTACTGAACTCAAAAGAGATAAAGATCATTCCCGATCAAGTAGGACAGCTCTCGAAAAAATATTCTCGCCAGGGAGTAATATAGCCAACTGAATTGGCTCCATCATACTTCGATATCCAAGTAGACCATTCTAGTTTCACCCGTAGCCCAATTAAATTCCATCTTTTGTTGAGAAATTCCGAAAATAGCAAATATCAAAGACGGTTTCCAAGTTTTAGCTTTATATTTTTTACTAAAGATTAAGATTGAATTTTGGTAACACCACAACGAACAAAGCCTCAAAAAATTATGTTTTGATTGTCAATATTTTAAATTTTTCGTACGTATCAAGTTTGCTCCGAACGATGACTGTTTTGCTTATATCTATGTCTGATAGAAAACACTTTTTTCCATAAACGTATTCTTTACAATCACGCGAAACAGTTCAGAACGGTCAAATATTATACATTTTATGAGAAATTATCTCAATTTTCTGAATATCAAGATCTGCGCATTGCTGCGCCAAGTCGTTTAAAAGGTTATTTTATTACTTTATTTGTATAATTTTATTTTTTTCTGACCTTTGACATCAAAATTGAACTCAGTACTCAGATTTTAGGTTTCGTCCAACTTTTGTTCGAAGATGCGACTGTGCGATTTCGTTATCGCAGACAAAACAATTAAAAAACGCCATAAAGTGGTTTTAAATTAAATCCATAATCTTTTATTGCTAATTTACAATCTCTTACTCGATTGTTATAATCATACTACATACTCACATCGTTAGCCGACTTCCGGCTCTTTACCATTCATTTTAATTCACTCCGTACGTGGTGATTAATGATTCCCCTGGCTGATTGCGACCACATTGTTGCACTGTAGTACATCCACAGACAAACTGATATAACACACTAAAATTCCTCGTCGCTTTCGATCATGCTCAAATTTGATAATACGATAGAACCCCAATATTGCGGTCGGTTAGTGACGTAAAAATTACAGTTAATTATTGTATGTAATCGGGTGAAATTTTTAGACTGTGCTAGAACTTCGCTCAATAACGTATGAAGTAGCACAACTTCCATATTTGAACAAATTAGTATAAAACCCTTATATACGAATATGAACGAATACCTGTTAAAACGACCTTGCCATGATATCCCAAATCAATGATATTACTATGTCGGCCATGAAATCTCAATATAATCAACTATCAATACAGTTGAACTCGGTAGAGCACCTTTACCTTACCTTTGCCTAGACCGTCATTTTTTACACAATCCAAATTCCCGACACATGTTCTCGGTGAAAATAGTATCAAGATATTGAGCAATGAAAATTGGCGCAATTGTTAAATCCGATTTTATGGTTCATCTCGATTGGTCGACAATGCAACAATAACAATTCCCTACCTTATCGCAGTTCTGGAGTAGCCACTCTGCTTTTCCGAACAAAACCGAGGCCTACTGTTCCCGCTAAACAGTGCTGCCGCCTTCCCGTAGATTATGCGAAGGACAGTGTGATTAATGGCGCTCGTAATCAGCAGTACACAGTTAGAAAATTAATACATCTCACTTAAATATCGTGTTCTATTTTATGATCATGTCTTGAACTAGTAAAATAAAGTATTATATTTCTTTTAAAGCAAAACTAAGCCAAATATTCCAAGGAATCTAAAACAACGCGATTTCTTCATAAATACGTGTGAACGGTGATGCTCTATTTATATTTTTTTTCTGCTGTGTACTACCACTGCTGCTGACCGGTGCCAGTATGCAAAGTTCACCTCGTCTTATCGTAATGTTCTGATCCGCCTTTCTGCAACATTGTTGTACATATAGCCTCTGGTTATGTGACAATACACGCTGCCTGCGTGGGAGAAGACATGAAGAATTGAGGAACGTGTTCGCGAAAGTAAACACCGCCCGACCGTAGGTTGTTGCCGATATGGGCGGAATGGAATTCTCGTTTGATGTGATAATAAGCTGAAAAATGGTGCAGAGCTGACATTTTGTGGGGACAGCGAAGCTACCTCTCGGACGTTCGATCAATGATTTGTTTGGTGGAACATCGAATAAAGAGTTGAAACTTGAAAGAGTGACGGGAAACGTGGCATTTGGACGAATAAGTAATTTCGTAAAAAGAATTCTTTTGAAGGTCTGTCCGTCTTAGGTGATGAGTACAGGATGTATCAATAAGGATTTTATTCATATATTCGAGAAAGGAGCATTCACTTTGATGTATGGAGAGATTTATCTAAATCTTCAAGATATTCCCCGCTTTGCAAACAGATGGATGGACACTACCAGTATTAAAATCAATCGCTGCTAGTTTGATTTGAAGTGAAAACTTCAGTCAACGTGTGCAGTCTGCTAAACAGAACACGGGAGAGCATTGAGGGTCGTTGTGCCTCGCACGTTATTACACTCGCGTCTATGGCCCGTTTTGTAGATAAAACGTCAGACAAGTCCCAAAATAGTATTTTTTCGTTCACCCAGATCATCCCGCAGTGGTTGACCTAGTACAGCCGGTCACTTCCGACTTCTAGAAGTTCGACCGAAATTCCGTCCTTCCTTACGCTCTTACCGTTATTCAGCTCTTGAGAAGCCTTCCACATTCTAGCATCCGCAGCTTGTCTATCATTCGTTTGTCCATTTACTATCGACTCAAAGTGCTTCTTCCAGCTGGCAACAACTTTTGTCCACAGATTTTTGTCTCGGTCGGTAACTATGATTGATGCACTTTCCTTTCCCATATTGTTGATCATCTTGCTAAACTTTCGCATGCCGTTCCTGCCAAAGTTTCTCTCTCCTCGTGGAGTAACTGTTCGTCTTAATCACGACTTTTACTCCGATGGAGGTTTCTTCCGTTTACTTTCAGCTCACCATATTGTCCCCTGTTCTACGTGTAGCCGCTACTTGCATTCAGCTCCTAGGCCGATTTTCATCGTCTTTTGCTCCTTACCTTCTTCTAAGTTTGTTTTAAATTTAATTAGCCTATTTTTACTCGAAAGGCATTATACAACACAGTTTTTCGCACATTAAATTTCAGTGAAAAATGTTACAGATTCTGAACTCAACGCCTCGTATCCGTATCAGTAAATGTGCTCTTAATTGAGTAATTTTAACTCACGCCAGTAGTAAATCAATCCTATTACCTAACCAACATAACCGTTGATTACCCATTACAAAAGCAAAACCCCTCATCATTTTCTATCTTCTCTCGTTCCAGAGGACTATCAGCGATCGTTCCAGAATCCAACGCCAGCTGATTCACTCATCTTTAATCAAGTCTGCATTGCCGCAGCGAGCTTGAAAAAGGCAAAACGAAAACAACAAACGCATAAATTATTCCCCAATCGCCCCGAAACTTGGTGCCTGTTTGAGAAAAAGAAGAAAACCGCCACGCCGATTGTAATCCAAGCAACCCCGGTGGGTTTGAAAAGTGTACTACAACACGCCGCCTATTAAAACTCTGATCTTGCACTGACGCGGATATACTCGAAAGCCAAGCCGAGCCAAGAGAATTTCAACGATATTGTGATTTTTACTAGAAGATAGTTTCGTGTTTGAAAGCAGTTTATTTTTATTATTGAATGCTGTCAAATCCAATCGTCTCCGAAGGAGAAGAAAACGTAAAATTTAAACCGCGCTCTTCGAAATCAGAAGTTTAAAGTTCACGACTAACGACGAAGAAGAGGACAAATCCAATCTGTGATTATTTTTTGTTAATATTTAAAGATCGCTTTTAATCAACGTGAAAGTTACACGCACACACGCCCGAATACTACCTTCCTTTTCGCCTTTCGATCGCAATCGAAGCAGTGAAAGCGAATCAAAGGCAAAGAGAAGCAGAGAAACGCTACCAAGTTTATTACCTGTTGTTATTAATATTTAAAATTTCGCGAGAAAAGGAGAACAAGAAGAAAACCGGGCAAAATGTTCAACTCCAACCTCAGCCTGACCGTTCCACCCCTGCTGGGCATCGACGGTGGGGTGTGCACCACACCCAGGACACCGGAAATCCTCAACTCGCTGATGGCCATGACAAACCCACTCGAGTACTCCTACCCAGTGGCGGCGGCTGTGGCGACGAACGGTTCCAGCAACAACACCACCACCACCACCACCTGTAGCAACAATCCCGCATCACAGGTAAGATCACAGGTTGCTAATCGAGCGAAGCCCCATTTCAATCAAATTAGTTGCGCCGTAATAGTTACTATACAGAACCCGCCTACTCGACCACTACCATACTTACTACGTTACTGTTCCTATTCATTGGATTCGTTCCGAGAACCCTAGGAACATGTCAGTTAGTTACCCGCTGAGCGCGGGTAAAGCAGGCCACGATTCGAACAAATTCTGCTCTTTTTTATTGAAAGTCGTTAAATAATAAAGTTTTATTTTCGCCAAACCATTTTTATGAGCGAGATACGAGACCGAGCGAAATGAACTGCAGTAAAAGTGCGCCTCATTCCGCTAGTTCTTCCTCCTGTTCAAGGGTTGCTTCGTTTCGTCGATCGCAGAATGCCATCGGACTGGTGTTTAATGTGGTTCCATCCATGTGCGCTCTCGGTATGCGGTCGGGTTTCGCTTGTTATATGTGTTCATAGGGTAGTTGGTCCCTTTTTCATCTACGATCCAATAAAGAGATATTCATTAAACGAGTTCATATTTATATGGAGGAAATTAGTTCAACCTAAATATTTGAATATTATGCGACAATTACTCCCTATTGAATGAATAAATTTGTGCATGGGGGTACAAAACCTAGTTTAGGTAAGTTGGTTTTCGGTGTTTCGGATTCATTTTGTCAGTAACTGTTGGCAGCTTGGGACCCGTTAGACGATAAATCCAAATTAGCACCAAATTGGTTCCGTTTTTCCTATCTCGCCAGTGAACCACAGCTGCTGTGCTTACTTCCCGAGACATCACTCGAGATTAGCCTGTTGCTTTAGGCGATCTTATATGTTTAGTGAACTGTAACTGGCGCCAATAAAGTACTAGTTCCTCTAACTTGCCCCAAGTTGATGTCAGTTACTGACGAGCTGAATTCGAGCCACCCAAATCCAAATCATGCAAAATAGTTACTTAACCACACAATATCGGAATTGACAAATCGCATGCTAGACTTAAATCTTACCGATAACACGGTGAAGTTTAAGTTTTCTACTTAAGTATGATCGATGGCAAAGCGAATATCGCTTAGGACAAATTTTGTGGATGCCCCAACGTGCTTCGATACTACAAAATAAACAAAACAAAAGAACTTGAGTTATCTCCATATGGCAGAAGTCATTCTCAAACACGTGTTTGAAATACAAGAAGTACACGTAGAACGCTCTGAACTCGTTCCAAGTTGGAACGAATTTAAAGTTTTCCAGCTTTATACCACAGTAGAAAAATACGAACAATAAAAACCAGAACTGTGCTGAAAGTTCTTGTCCTTTCAGTGCGTTGTTCAACATGGAGACCAAGTTTCATTGATTTTGCCTTGAACAGGTTACCCGAAGTCAGTCTCGAAACTACTGCTGGAAGCTATTGGACCTAGTAGTATATTATTTACGATCTAGTGCCCAACTGCCAGCAGATGCCATTCTCATGGGTTCGAGCAGTAGACTTAAGAAAATTATTAGAAACTTTAAAATCGTTATTCATTTGATACCTTCCAGTTTGATATCCAGAAAGAAAACGAAAACTGCGCAGAGCACCAAGAATGCATTACAAAGTTTGTGAAATAGTTCACACTATCATAAGATACCACCGATTGGTTGCTGGAATTAAATTCGTCCACAAATATTTATAGCTTTTCTTAGACTCAGATAGATTTTCTCATTTTTGAACCAGTTGGAAAACTTTCAAAATTTGTATGTCTCAGACCCCTGCGCGGAAAATTGGCAAGGGTGGTGGGGGTTTCGTTTTATTTTTTAATTTTCTTATGAAAGAATGTTCTAGAAACATTCAAACATTGTAGATTTTTGCCGAGGCCTACAGGTATCCAGGATCCAGGAGGGATTCCGGTGTTCAGAAATTTGAAATTAGTTTCAAACTCAAAATCGTTCCAAATCAAATTTGACTACCAAAACTGATTCTCATTAAATGAGTTATTTTGTTTCGATTATAGAGGATCTAACCGTAGTTCGGGTTAGAAAAATCTCTTTCGAAAAATCTATGTGCGGCAGTGGGAAGCAAACCCAGGTAAGCTAGATACAAGACATTCGATTTACCACCTACGCAATACCCGTCCTTGTACAATGTTCGTTCCTAAATCGAAAATTCAGACCTCCCCCGATTTTTTTTTACTGGAACCGCCCCTGCCTAGAGAGTCGAGTCTTGTGTATCATCCGATTCAGGTCAACAAATTGGGTATATGCCTGATATCGAAATGGAATCTTCAACAGAATCCCCTGCCTGATTGTTTATGTTGTCCTATTCTTACTACATTTCCCATGATCGCATATTTACCCCCTTTTCTATGGGATTTCCTATTTCTGTAGGACTAATAATAATACAAAATTGTTATTAACACATATTTTTTCATATCTCGAGTATTTTCTGAGATATTTGACATTTTTTGAAAAACAATAGTTTTTGAAATCATCTATAACTCTATGGAGACAACGATGGACAAGTGAACTCAGGCCCTGGCGCACGGGGGGGGGGGCGGCTTGGGGGTCCAACCACCCCCCCCCCATGAGCGTTTTGAATTACTTTTAAAAATTTATTATCTTCCTGTCCAGGAAAAAATATACTGCTGTTTGGACACATAAAATCTCATTTGAGTTCGGTCACTCTAGAAACAAGTAAATGAAGAAACCAAGGACGAAACTTTGCGAGGGTGGCTGGAAAGGGATGTATGTCAAGTTGGACGGCTTCTCTGAAGGATCGGTTAACGTTTCGACAAGCTTCGATATTAGCAAAAGTAGTGAGTAGACAGCAGATGTCGGTCAGCGGTCTAGCAATGGCAGTTATGGAGGAAAAACACGAAGTTGGAGCAAATCGATTATTCCGTTAGAGTGGCAGCGAAATGGATCGCGAAAATGGGCATCGGTATAGGGTGAAATACTGCCGCCAAGAAGTTCTAAGCACCAGCTAGCAGATAAATAGGAACGACTAGCACCAAGAAGGATAAGAAACCCGACAAAGGTGGTTGTATACAGATGTAAATTCTTATGGTCGACACCCCCGGATCGGTTCATGTCTCATGATATTTGCAGCAAACCTGTGCAGGTGAGATATATCGCGAAGGTTTGACAGCAAGTAAGGAAAAATAGTTATGGATAAAAACATGACGATTAACACAAAACAAAATAAGCAAGAACACAATCCTTACTAGAGCAGTACTTAACGGTTGCCCCGGATGGATGAGGATTACGAAATACAAGAGGTTTAAGTTTAGTCGGTTGGCTTAACAACTACTACAAACCAATCCGAATCCACCACGAGCCAACAGGCAACGCGCAGTGGTCGGAAATGCCAAAAACGTCAAACCATTGAATATATTCATTGGGTATCTTTGGAGAAATTGTTCATATGAATATTCCCCACAATCTGATAAAAATTAAATTGAGACATGGCTTACTATGATTGAACTAGAAAAATTAACTTTTTTACCGACGAGGTAGAAAGTTGGTGTCTTCGACAAAGTTTTCGGAATGCTCATAACGAGGAAATTTGTTGAACAACTTGAGCTTGTTGGACTTAATGTTATCGATTTATAAAGCGTTTTCTAAGGCAAACCCCTTAAGTTTAGCTTTTTAATATAGCTTTTTTCGCTGTGACTTTTCGTGCAAACGATGTTCCAGACAAATGTTGAGGTATTAAAACTACATAATATTGTTGAAGACTGCATGTAAAAATTAAATTATTGTTGAAGACTGCATGTAAAAATATTGTTGAACACTGCATTTAAAAATTTCACCTGAAATCGGCGGCGCGGCGCACACCTCTTGTAAAAATACTCATTCGTTTTAGAGTTATTGAAGAATTTTAATTTTTTTTACACAAAGTTCAACTGCGTATAAGAGAGAAAGGTGCAAACCAAGATAGACGAGCAGGCACTATTTTTGTTATGTCCGGACTACGCATAATAAAGGTAAGAAGGTTTTAAGCTCATTTTGTAATGTTTTTTATTTGGGTATTTTTACTTACAGTGGAAAAAGTTATATTAAAAAAACTAAATTTGAGGGTGTTGTCATTGAAAACACTTTACAAATCGATAACATCAAATCCTACAAGGTCAACTAGTTCAACAAAATTCTTTATTACGAGCATTTCTAAAACTTTGACGAAGACACCAACTTTCCACCTCGTCAGGATAAAAAGTTTATTTTTTTTAATTTGATCGTGAATAAATTCGATGGTTTGGCCTCTAGTGAATTAAGTTCACGTTTTTGGGGTTTCCGTCCACTATGCAGCGGTGTCTTTTAATGACTCCTTCTCGATAACAAACATTTACCCAACTTGTTGAGCAGAGTTGTCTGGTTCACAAGAATAGGTCCAGGCCGCTGAAAAAAATCTTCAAAGTTTTAGGGTTTCTGTACGTTTCTTTTAAAATAAACTTTAAAAAGTCAAAATCCCCCCCTTGAGAATTTTATGCGCACGGGCCTGAGTGAACTCTATTGAATTTCATAGTGTTGATGTAGCATTTCTAATTGCAATTAGAGCTGGCTGCCCGTTTTTGACCGTTCAAAAGGTATTGCTTTTCAAACTTTTGCTAATTTACCAAAAATTACCAAATAACTTCTAAGTCGCAAGAGATTGACCAGTGATCTCTTCTGAAAAGATATGTATCTTGACAACTTTTTGGAACTAGCTGAAGCTCTATCTTCGATATAAAAGAAGATATGTTGAATAAAAGCTTGTAAGGGGTCGTTCTACTATAAAAACTATAAATAGAGATTTTTGGTCATCAGCAAAAATGATCACAAAAACCTGTTTTAATCCACCTAGCGGTGCAATTGTGCCTTTCTCATTTCTTCAAACTTTGACTCCATGACCGATTATGTTCAATATAATTGTGAAAATGCCTGTTACATTCTTAATACACTTTGCACCTACACGCGCTCGCCAGCCACGGACCTGATGTCCTCATTTTTTCCCTAGCTACGCTCCTGTAAAATCCATAAATCCTATGTCAGTCGAAAGAAAATTAGGTTGAAGATTTTCAGAGTGATTGCATAACCTTTCTATATGAGAAAGGCGAAGGCAAAAATTTGCCAAAATGCAAAAAAAATCAATTTTTGTTAATTTTTTTTTTCGAGATTTCATCAAATTTCGACGTTTCGTGCATTAGGTATCAAAAATATAAATTCGATTTTTTAATTTTCCTTTTCAGTTCCTACTTTTATGAACTCAGAAACCGTCGTAGATAGCCAATGTCAAAGCGACTTTGGGGTGTCACTAGTGATTTGGACTGTTATAGTGGTAACAGTTTATAGGTGTGGTCGCACTCTTAACCCTCAAAAAGGCAAGCTATAATTGTGACTTCAAGAAGCATCACTCCTAAGACCCAACGAAATTGTAAGCCTCTTTTTTGTCGTTTTATCAGTGAGAGAATCGAAGCCCCGAAAACATTCGATCATTTGTATTTCAAATTACAAGTTCATTGAAACTAGAGAACAGTGACTAGCCGGGCCTCTGAGATTCTTTGCTTTTTGAGGGGTGAAGCCGTAACTCCGGAAACGGATTCAAATCGACATAAAATTCAATAGCAGCCGAACATTTTTACGACATAACACAAAATCTAGTCGTTTCATGCATTTTGGAGGTATTTGGCATCGAAAGTACGAATTCGATTTCTGAAATTTCATGTGGTCCCCAAAAAAAATTGTTCCCGCTTATGTGGGAATTTCATAGGTGACCGGAAGGCAGGGGTGCCAAGCTTCCAGATTTATCTGGATTCATCAAGATTTTCAAGCCTCGTCCAGACATAAAGATTTATGTTTGTCTGATCCAGATTTTAGGGAATTTGTCCAGATTTATCCAGACAATTTGAAAAATAACAAAATAAGTTTCATAAACCACTTTTTGAGAAAGCTGGAAACACAGCATACCACCGTTTTTTTTCGTGAAAGTCAACAAATTTTTTGCCGAATTATATCATCTAGAAGTTCCAGCAGTCCAATATTCTGGAAACTCTGAGATTCAAATTTAATCAATGTGATCTATGCTGAAAATCAAGCATTGGACATTTCCAGATTAGCAGCGCAATCACCAAATTTGTAGTAAGCCGATATATTTACTAATATACAAACATGTTTCATTAGTAAAACGCAACAAATTAGCCATCGGTGAGGAATGCACCTTTTCCCAAAGAATTTGGGTCATCCAGACAATTCCAGACTTTTTAAAAAAATATTACAGATTTTTTGGAAAAGCACTTGGCATCCCTGCCGGAAGGATCGGTCTATATTTCCGGAACCATATAACCGATTCGTACGAAATTTTATAGACATCTATTGCTTATTTACCTTTCATTTGGGACTAAGTTTGTGATGATCGTCCCAACCGTCCCCGATAAACTGTTGTGAGTTTGTTAATTTTTATAGGTGGCGATTCTTCCGGGGCTTTTCCGGAACTGTTTACGATGGTCAATGCGGTCGAAGAGACTTCGGTTGGCCGTCAATGACCTAGAACTGCTAATGCAAGTTGTATGACACAGATATATTTTAGCGATTTTTTTACCTTTTTGCCTTCATCGAGGTATCATTTTGAATCGGAATTTTCTATGTGACCGCTTGCCACAACCCGCAACACCGGAACCGTAAGTCGGATCAGAATTAAATTTAATAGCAGTTTACGGGGTAGTAAAAGCTTTCATTTAAGTTTGGTCCAAACGGTCTTGGCACCTCCGAGAAACCGATGTAATTGTTATTCTATGTTCGGATACTTCCGCCTGGGCCGCCGGATCCGGCGATGGTGGTAAATGATGGTGCCAATGACTTTGAGTGACCGTTAGTGACCTAGAACCAGTCTTCCCATGAACATCGATAAGTTTGCACCTGTGTACAAAATTTCGGGTACGCGTTCAACCTCAAACTTACTTTGCCTTTGTGTACAGGTTCGCCTCGAACACCGAACCCAAGCGAACGATGTGCAAACTTAGGTTTAAACACCGTGTACGTACACCGTGTGCGTACACAAGAACGGCACACACAAAACAGAATGAGTCAACACTAGTGATGATGAGTGATAAGAAAGAGAAAACTAGTGTCAAGAACCTGTGTGTACGAACACCGCGTACGTACTCGGGGTTCGGTTGTGCAGACGAACATGTGTACGTGTTTTGGTACGCATTAGCACGTTCGAGTTTGCACACGAAATGTGGGTTTAAGATGAGCACAGAACTAGAGCGAACATGGTGTTCTATGTTCATTTGGGAAGTCTGCCTAGAACTATAAATCCAAGTAGTTGTGGTCGCATTTTTGAAAAAAAAAAAAATCACCTTTATACATTTATCGCAGTATCCGTTGAAATCGGGATTTTCTGCGTGATCGTACTCATCATCCTGTAATTCCGGAACTAGAAGTCAAACCCACACAAAATTCAATAGCAGTCAATAAAAACGTTGTACCTTTCATTTAAAACTAAGTTTGTGATAATCGGTTCAGAAAATGCCGAGAAACTGCTGTGGACAAATTTCAACAAGATTTTCTATGTAACCGTACTCTTCAACTCGTATCTCCTGAAGCAAATGTCGCATCAAAATAAAATCCAGTAGCAGCCGATGGGAACGTTGTACCTTTCATTTGCGACTAAGTTTGTGAAAATCGATTCAGCCATCCCCGAGAAACCGATGTGGAAATTTTATTGTCATGTCTACACATACACACACATACATACACACATACTTACACACATACATACACACATACACACATACATACACACACAGACATTTTCCGATCTCGACGAACTGAGTCGAATGGTATATGACACTCGGCCCTTATTTTTTGTCTATTTCAGTAGATTTTGAACCTCTGAGATATTACGATTGTAACGAGTTATATGGGAAATTCCTGTGTGATCGCATTAATCAACCTATAACTCCGAAACCTATAGTCAGATCGGAATAAAATTCAATAGCAGATAATGGCAGTGTCATTTCTTTCATTTGAAATCAAGTTTGTTCAAATCGATCAAGAATTGGTTGAGAAATAGACGGGATATTAACTTAGGAATTTGGAAAGTTCCCCGAGGGCATCAGGAAGTAATGTTGCATGCATTTTAATATGTATTGTATCATTTGGATATCATGGTGGTACCAGTTTATATGGGAATTTGCTGTGTGACCGCACTCTTCAACCCGAAACTCCGGAACCGGAATTCCGATCAACAAAAACTTCAATAGCAGCCGATGGGAAGCTTGTACCTTTGATTTGAGACTAATTTTGTGCAAATCGGTTCAGCCATCTCTGAGAAACAGAGGTGACATTTTCTTCCACATACACACACACACCGACACTTTCCGATCTCGACAAATTAAGTCAAATAGTATATGTGAATCGGCCCTCAGGGCCTCGGTTAAAAAGTCGATGTTTGGAGCGATTGCATAACCTTTCTATATGAGAAAGGCAAACCAAGTTCTTTGACACTTCTGAATACTTTATCATGTTTTTCAAACTTTGAAAAAAATTGTAGCAAATATCTCACTTCAAGGGGGATTAATCACTATAACCATATCGTCAAAATAAAGATCTTGGATCATCATCAAACATCCCAGAAGATATCAATGCTGTACGCTTTACCATTTTCGCGTAAACAATTTTTAGCACGTTTTTGGCGAAATAAACCACTGTGCGCCGGTGTGAATAGTTATATTATAAAAGAGATTCAATTCAAGAACAGAGATTGCCAAATGAAAATTTTTATTTTACCATTTACTAGAATTATTTAATGGTCATAATACGAAACGTTTGTTGAGGGATTATAATTTAGATACGTTTTCCGAGGACAATTTTGGGGTACTTTCGCAAATGACGTGCCTTACCAACTGCTTGAGCTTTCCCTCCAGTCGACGATTTATGAACATTCTCCTTTGTGTTGGACTGTTCATACACCATACTGTAGAAGAATAAAAATGTGCACAAATCCTTTTAGACTATCTCAATCACGAATTGCAGATCTTTCGATGCGTCCAGATTGAGTTCTGAGATGAGATGAATAAGAAACCACTTACCCTACATCGAAGAGCAGCGCAACCCGCACGTGTTTCATGTGACAAGTTGCAGCTCGAAAGACACATAAAGCCAAGCGTCGCCATCTCTCTCCAGATCGGACGGTGCGAAGACATGAGACATGAGAATGATAAAGTGGACAAGAAAGGCGCGGATGGGCGGAGATGTCGAACCATAAACAAAGTTCCCCAGACTAATGCTTCGAAAATCGAACGGAATGAAACAAAAAAGGGTACAAGTGTCGATTTTAAACAGTGGTTCCGACTGAAGTTCATTAATTCCATGTACTGAAAAATTTGAGCGTCCAATATCAACCATGCTTGGAAAAAAATCATTTGGTTTGAAAAAAAATGTCGATTTTAATAACTTTTACAGCATTATTTTTATTAAAAAGTGCACCATTTTGCTAAAAATCTAAAGATCGCGAAAAAGTCCTACTTACGTCGTTTGCTATTGTACCAATAAATCGAAAAAACTTTGGTTTTTGGCTCTATGACCAAAACTACGGGATAGGGATGATCCATAAATGACGTAGCATTTTTTGAGTGATTTTTAACACCCCCCTCCCCCATCGTAGCATTTCGTCACAAACTTCTATATACCCCCTGGTAATTACATAGCTTGACCGTAACCCTCACCCCCCTCGTTGTCCCCGTAAATTTTTTTAAAAAAATCAAAAACAATGTTAGTCAGAGGAAACGGGTAAATTTTCGTGACATCAGGTCAATCCCTATTCCCCTTTAAAAAAAGCTACGTAGCATGACATGACCCCCTACCTCCCTGTCGTCACACATCATCACAAAATACAAAACTCCCCCCTCCCCCATATAATGCTACGTCATTTATGGATGGTCCCATATAGTTTTTTTCCAAAAATACTCGCCGGCGGAAAAATACTTCACAGCCGCCATCTTATGATGAAATTGTTTAAAAAGAAATATTTTTTGTACTTTTCAAAAAGTTTCATGAATCCCATTTTATGAGATGTCATGTTTGCTTGAACCTACAATGTAGAGCCATTGGAGTCGAGAAGTAGGGGTTACTACAAAAAAATTTGAAGTAAATTAACATCTCGTCGACTTTCAATCAATGGGCTTTTCTAAGAAATAATACAAAAATCCGTAGTTTTTAAGATCTCATTCGTAGGGCCACAGAAAAAGATAGAAATCGGTAGTTCTCCGGAAAAAATCCGTGTTGATACAATACTGTACAAATACTGTCCATAGCCTACTTGCGTTAAACATTCAATCTCTAGTCATCTCATCGAACAACACTTTTAAATCACCGCGACTTGGCGCCACCGCAGTACGTAAAAGATTGAATGCACCGACACACCGATGACGGCGCAACGGGAGCATCATCGTAGTTTGCCATGCCGGGGCGTGTAGTGCGGCGATCGGTTCGTGCTGCTGCTGCTGCTGAATATGACCGCGGCGCGGGTTAATTTATTATCCCACTGGCTAAATTGAATTAAAGCCCACCCCGCCCCAGCCCATCTTTCTGCCATAGTTTGTTCGTTTTCTTTCCGCTCCTAGCGTAGAGTGACGTTCATTGGTTTTATGGGTGGGTATATGGGTTCACCTGAGCGGCAATATATTACGAGCTTTTGTTTGGATTAACGCGCGCGCGATAGTTGGCTGGCTAGCTGGCGGACGTTCTTCCGATCCGGCGATCTCATCTGAATGCAGTTTGTGCGAAGCTGAAATTGTACGCCGGGTAAGGGCCGTTTGTGACCGGGGGGCTATTGTGGGGGTGTGGCCAACGAGGACGTTCTGCTGCCGAGTTGATAGCAGGGTCGTGTTCGGGCAATAAAATTAATGCATATAAAATGTATACAAACATTGTTGCCTGATTGTGCTTCAGCATAGTGCACAATTTTAACGACGACCACTTTTTATTGTTTGGTAAGGTTGGACAATGTTTTCAACCTGTGTGGTGGAGTCAGCCAGCGATAGAAGCGTTTTTGGTTACAGGTGTCCATAAAGTCTAGGAGGTAACGAGTGTCGTACTCTTTCCGCTGAAGCTATAGATAAGAAAACTTTGCATGAAGGTGAGCTACGTTCGCTGATGTTTATAGCCATGCCGGAAGTAGTGGGATCCGGTCGATTGAGACGACCATCGTTTTTGAATGCGTTCGTTGAGTAAATCACGCCGCGGTGGGTTGATTGCTTAGGCACGTGATTCATTAGGGTGACTCTAATTGGTTTGTTATGATCTGAGTCGAACAGATCATGTTTACCTTCGACCCCGAATCCATGTGGGTGGGTAGGTTTCCATGTAATGATTGGTTCAGGTACCGTGTCTCACCACCAACGCGAATTTGTCTTCCGTTTTATATTTATATGTGGACGAAATCGACAGAATATATTGTTTTCTTTTGGTTTTTCGTTTATTTTTGTTTCTAAATATCACACAGTATTTTTTTTTTTTTTGATTTTCATGCTCTTTTCACGTTACACAGTCAAGCCTACTACGACAATATAAACAAGAATGCCTGAAATACATCATTCTGTCAAACGTTAATGGTTGATAAAATCGATCTGTACTAAAGTCAATGAACACTGCGATCTATTTCTGCTCATTCATACAGACGCTTAGACCCTTATTCCGACTGTAACAAACTCGAAATATTCCAACCAACTTTAATGGAATGAGCAAACACAACAAAATCAATATCGACGCCAAACATGTGCGACAAACAAACGACTTCATCATCTCGAAAGGGCGACTGTTGGAGTTTCTTTCTCTGAAAGGAATGGGGTGAATGGAAATGTACAGCCTACTGTGGGGTAATAGTGGGACGCTTGAATGAAAATTAGCAGATCTGTGCGGCGACATTTTAGATATATTTATTACAGAGGAAAAAAAAATCAATTGACAACCGAATCAATCCATTTAACAGGTGAGGACAAATGGAAATTTAGTCGTCAAACGATGAGATAAAAATATTTTCTATTTTTCCTAGAGCTCATCAAAAATTTTGATATTTCGCAAAGCTTCATACAGAGTGCCAAGAAACGATCTAGATTGAAAACGTACAAAGTGCATAACTTTTCAAATCGGGACGAACAATAGCAGAGTGTTGCTAAAACGCGTACCCGGGAACTCTACACGACACTACTAACGAAATATCGGTGCTGCGTCTTTGATGATGGGACCTACATCAAAGTCGATTTCAAGCATTTGCATGGACAGGATATTTGACGGATAAGTTTGCTGTGGGTATTTTTTCAAGTTGTGGATTGTATGTATATTTCTACAATTGTAAGATTCTGCCTTTTTATCTATTTGCATACTTTTATTTTATTTTATCTTTTTACGTTCCTTACTTTTGCTTTTTTTTCTATTGATATCACATCACTTACTTTAATTTATAGTTTTTTCTCTGTTATTTAATTTTATTCGCAATTTTTCGAGAAAATTCTGCTTTCTTTTTTTTCTTACTGTTTCATATTTTGATACCCTGCTTTTTTATTTGTTTCTTTTGTCATTCTATCTAATTTTTAGAATTTGTCTATTTACTACATTTATTCTTGTCATAGCCTTTTTCTATTTCCTTTTTTTAAATATTTTTTTGCATTTCTAAAATCAATTTTGCTTATTCAAATTCATTCCAATTTGTCTTATTGTTTAATTTTTTACCACAAATGGAAATTTAGTCGTCAAACGATGAGATAAAAATATTTTCTATTTTTCCTAGAGCTCATCAAAAATTTTGATATTTCGCAAAGCTTCATACAGAGTGCCAAGAAACGATCTAGATTGAAAACGTACAAAGTGCATAACTTTTCAAATCGGGACGAACAATAGCAGAGTGTTGCTAAAACGCGTACCCGGGAACTCCACACGACACTACTAACGAAATATCGGTGCTGCGTCTTTGATGATGGGACCTACATCAAAGTCGATTTCAAGCAGTTGCCGGGACAGGATATTTGACGGATAAGTTTGCTGTGGGTGACCGTTTCAAACAGAAGAATCTGTCGAAATTCGTTTCGAAGTATCTGATTTGGCAGGCCATATGTACTTGTGGCAAACGTAGTAAACCAATCGGGTCCAAATTCCCGATCAGAAACACGTAACAAAAAGATTTCAAAACTATATCTCGCTTTGTTACTTGTTATAATTTTCTGTTGTTTTAACTACTAACGGGACCAAATTTATAACACAATCTGTAACGAAAATTGCATTCTGTTATAATCTTGTTATTTCATTCTAATCGGGAAGGTACCATGAACGGTGAGATTCACAAAACTGAGTGATTTCAAAAGCGGTTTTTGCTGTTTATGAGACATCATGATAAAAAAAATGTTTCGGCGTGATTTAGCGTCATGCTACTACACCAAAACCGTACATGAGTGGTATGAGGCTAATTCGGTGGTTTTTGTAGTGGAAGACATGAACACACCAAACTGTCCTGAACTTCTTCGGATCGAAACCTATTGGGTCATGTTGAAGCGCGAGATTCATAAGACCAAAAGAGGAAAAGGAAATCGATGAGGACGTGGAAAAAACTGAGAAAAGCATACCTAAAACTGCACGGGATCTGTAATTGTAATTTGTTTGTTGAGGGCTTGTACAGGCAGGGCCGCCGAGAGGGGGGGGGGACCGGGGTGTTTCCCCCTGGGCCCGGACTTTTGAAAGGGGCCCGGATATTTGACAGAAACTAAAATTTTGACAAATACTTTTTCGACAAAAATTTATTTGAGAATACAATTAAAAAATCAATATCTTGTGTATGAGGTAACTAGAATGGTGAAAATTCTAAGCTACTGCATATTCGATATCAACTATGTTTATACCAACGTAAATCTTGCATCGAAACAAGATCAGACTCGAGCGGGCATAGCGGAATTTATACATTGAATGTCATGTACGCAGCTCACCTGGGTTCGAATCCCAACCCCGCACAAAGGAATAGAGATTTGTTATAGGAAAATTCCTAACCTGAATGAAGAAGAAAATGACCTTAAGGTTGAAATGTCTATAATCGAAACAAAAATATGATCAGACTTGTAAGGGTTAAACAATTAAATGGTTTGATTAGAAGTCATGAGGTTGTCTTCAAATTTCACCAATTTGAAATCGATTTTTTTAATTTATTGAATTTCCAATCTTCAAAAGCGCTGGATTAGTATCGAATATAATTATTGAAAGAAAAAATCCTGCTTAGGGTTGCCACACCGGTTTTTGGAGACGAATTCCTTGTCTTCGTTCAGGTAAATCTGAATTCCCCCGGAAGAATCTATTGGATTATTTTGCAATTTTGCGTTGTCCTTTTCTTTGCCAGGAATCGCCCAGCACCCAGTCCTCATAAACATCTTCCTCGGGTTGCAGGCCCTATTTTCCTCACAAAGATTCTCGAAAGAAACTGAAGTGTAATTACACACCCCGTGTTTGTTTACTGAGGAGCAGAGCAAAGCTCGCTCGGGTTATCCTTCACAGCGAGAGTGGTTGGTGCTTTTGGATTCTTTGTGAATATCCGAGAAACCGAATCACTACATCCAACTAAATCAACAAAACTGTTAACAAATGCAAAAACATACAACTAAATGTGAACGGCACAGAAAGGTGGAGTGCTTTACCAAAATATTACACTCTACGGTGAATGTGAAGAAAATAAGATAAAACAGTGTATATTTATTTGTTTTTAAGCGTTTTATACAATAAAAAGCAATGGAAGCGCTCCAAAATTTTGTCGAGTGATCACTTTAATTCGAAATTCGAATTGATTTCAACGCATACCCATGTGTCTCTTGAAGTCTATCCCCTGCTCAGTAAAATTCTGCTGGTCAAAGTACCACTAGAGGCGGTAACCCTACCTCTATTTGAGAACTCAATTGGTCAAATGAGTCATCAAAAACTCTTGATATACCAAAAGAATTCGAAATTAATCCCAAAATTTAAATTTAAAATTTAATATATTTAGTTTGCCGTTCATTGTTACAAAATCTACAAAAAAATCATATTCAGATACGAGATGATACCGAAACATTTTTGCAAAGGGCTTTTTTCGGCGATTTTCGACTACCAATTCTTCCTAGCAAAGAGGCCAGGGATGGAAAAAAAATACGTTTTACAATTCTTTCAAATACGTCCTTTTATCAACATTTTCATTATACCAGCAAATTGCGTACACAACAAGCCCCTTTCGTGACAAGTATAGTGTTAATAGTTTTGTTTTGAATTTTATATGTCATGGAGCATGAAGAGAAGATCTCTCAGTTCACAATCCTGCAGCTGCCAATGATTCTAAGAAGCATACGTTCAACTGAATTGCTAAATTGTGTTTGATTGATTTCGAAGAGAAAGTTTAACTCTGCTTCCAAATTAAACCAACTAGTTAGCAAGATTAGTTAACTAATGTAGCAAGTTAAATCCGCCTACAAAATCTTTTCGTTTTGGAGGAGTGAGCGTGAGATTTTGAACGTCGCTTCCTGAACGTAATGATTTTATTTTTATTTTTGAACTATTTTCTAGAAATCAGTTACAACATTCTTGTAAAATATTTTAAGGTGTGCTAACACACCAACACAAATAAAAGAATAATTCATGTTTTTATAGGATTATGAATGTTTTCGAAACCAACCAAAACCCTTATTTGAAATTTGATCCATGTTTCGCATATTTTTTCCATTTTTTTACACCTACGTGGATTTTTTTATTTTGTTAAAATTTCTTTGATCTATTTTTTCAAGTTGTGGATTGTATGTATATTTCTACAATTGTAAGATTCTGCCTTTTTATCTATTTGCATACTTTTATTTTATTTTATCTTTTTACGTTCCTTACTTTTGCTTTTTTTCTATCGATATCACATCACTTACTTTAATTTATAGTTTTTTCTCTGTTATTTAATTTTATTCGCAATTTTTCGAGAAAATTCTGCTTTCTTTTTTTCTTACTGTTTCATATTTTGATACCCTGCTTTTTTATTTGTTTCTTTTGTCATTCGATCTAATTTTTAGAATTTGTCTATTTACTACATTTATTCTTGTCATAGCCTTTTTCTATTTCCTTTTTTTTCATATTTTTTTGCATTTCTCAAATCAATTTTACTTATTCAAATTCATTCCAATTTGTCTTATTGTTTAATTTTTTACCATTCTCCTATTTCCTACCTCATTTTCCAGTTTATAGTTTTCCGTTTATCGTAGTTTTATTTTTTCCCATTGTTCATTTCATATAATTTTATTTATTTTTTATACCTTTTTCTTAAGATTTAATCCGTTATTGTCATTTCATCATGTTTTCCATTTAACCTATTTTGAAAATACTTTTTCAGTTGACCATTTTCCTATACGTTAACATTGATTTTTTTTATTTTCCTAAAGAAAACATTTGATTTATCTTTTCTTGACACTATGCGCACTTTTTCTTAATTTTACATTTAGTTCGTTGTTTGAATTTATTTCAAATTTCATTCCTAGTGCTTTTTCTATTCTTTAAATAATATTCATTTTATTCATTTTTTCGTGTTAATATCTTCGTTTTTGTGTTTCTATAGTATACCATGTTGGCTTTTTTCTACTATTTTTTGTTTTCTATTTTGTCTGTTTACTCCGTTTTTGTTCAATACTTCCAATTTTCTTTACTTTTCGTCTTTTCATCATTTAAATTTTCCAGTTTTTCAAAATTTTCTGGCTCGTCCATTTTTTTTTTATTTCTCTATGGTTATTTTATTCTTGTCTTTTATATATACTGCTCTAGTTTGATGCATTCTTAACGTTTTATTTATTTTTTCTATTGCTTGAAATATTTCTTGTTTGTAATGTTAAATAAATTTTATTATTCTTGATTTATCGAGTTTTCCAGTTTTATGCATTTTTATATTAATGTTTTTTATTCTTTTTAGTAGTTTTTTTTTTCATTTTCATTAATTCTAATTTTTTTCCTGATTTCCTATCGATTTTTCATTCTTTTCACCATCTGTTCAATAATGTTCGACTTTTTCAATCTTCGCAATATGTTTTTCTAGTTTCCTGTTTTCCTTTATAAATTTTTATAGCTTTTGTTTTGGTTTTTCTCGATTAAACATTTTTTGACAATTGACATTTGTTTATGTGGTTAATTTTGTTGTTTTAGCTCTTTTGTACATTCTTTTAATATTTAGTTTTCCTATTGTATTTTTATCTTTTGCCGTTGATCACTGTTTAGATATTTTAATTGTTGTAATTACTACATTTTTAATCTTGCCATTTCCTTACTTTTATAAATACTATTAATAAAAATGGCGCTTTTCAAAGTCACCAAAACTGTCGAAACGTAAAAATAAAATTTCAGTGTACTATACATAATATCAGTGAATTCCAATGGATTTCAAACATTGACTTTTTTGTACTCAGGCAATACACAGTGGTAGGGGCCCGTACGTTGGACCTCCTTCCCCCCCCCCCCCGGCCCGCATTTTCTCTCTGCGGCCCTGTGTACAGGCTCTGATGGAGGGAGCCAATCGCGAATGAGGAGCATTTTACTCAAATTCATTCTAAAGTTTAACCAAGATGGTATACGTCCTCCCGAAGCTACCCTTGATACTGCACCACCTCAAAGCATTTTACAGTTCCATACTATCGTTCGACCTGATGTAATTCCGACTCCGAAGTTGATACTCATCTGTAGTGAATCAGACATCGTTCACAGAATCTGATTTACAGTCAGATTCTGTGAGCGATTTTCGTGAACGACGGTTCGGAAATAAATTTCGTCTCACAAAAGAAAAAAACAGCGTAGATAAAATTTTATATTTTGCCAAAACCTAGTATCAATGATACGACATTATCTAGCAACAAGCAATCTACATTACGATGGCACCACGACTGTTCCCCAGGTAAAACACAAGAATGTTCCTCCGACGCTGGACATACCCATACTGCTTGCGCTAAAAAGCATTTCCATTTCCCGTTCAGAATATGCTACCAGAACGTAAGAGGGCTTCGCTTAAAGATCAACAAGTTGTTCATAGCTTTATCTGGTACAGAACACGATTTCATTGTCCTGGCAGAAAGATGGCTGAACGACAAAATCAACTCGCTGCAACTATTCGGACCTAGATGTCAGTAACGTCTTTACGCATGGGCACGGTGGGCCAGGGCCAGAAGCCCCGAGATTTTGGGGGCCCTGCACTTAAGATGCATATAAAATCGTTCTATAGACTATATTTTAAAGAAAAGCCGCAGCTCGGAATCGCACATTGCACTGTATCCCATGCGATCATGATGTTTAAAGAGCGGCAGGAATCGAGGCACCGCATAACTAATGAACCAATTCAAACTTCGATCTAATATCTCGATTCAAGTTTCAATTTAAATTTAACAACAACAATAAATCGTTTGGTACACACTGTATACAATGTTTGAAAGGCACCGGACCTTAGCCACCCAACCAAAAAAAACCTTGTTTGGCAAGCGATCTGTAGATCTGGCAAATTATACATTTCTACGTCCTATCTGACTTTGTCAAAAGACAAATATATGTGGAAACGTTCAAAAGTGACGTCTTGAGGTCTTACGAGGACTCGACACTTTGTAGCATGTTATTGGATTTAGCATATTTCGTGAGTAGTTTTATAAATATTCTTGTATTATGGTGTGTTTTCAAAGAATGCTTCACACAAGTAGAACATTCTTGTGCTGTAGGAATAAATTAATTTTAATTTTAAAATTCAGTTTTGCAATGCTAAATTCAAATCCTCAATTTATGGACAAATGACGAAAGTTAAAGTATAATGTAGAAACGTACACTCGGCATCTTTTATATTCCGACCGTATTACATTACTGGAATTAAAGCGACCCGATCAGAAACACATAACAAAAAGATTTCAAAACTATATCTCGTGTTGTTACTTGTTATAATTTTCTGTTATTTTAACTACTAACGAGACCTAATTTATAACACAATATGTTACGGAAATTGCATTCTGTTATATTCTTGTTATTTCATTCTGATCGGGGAATTGTACCGATGATATTGATAGATTCGAATAATTTTTATGTTTCCTTCTGAAATCCATTTTAAACGAACTTTACGTGACAACTAAGGTATTGAACACTCATCTAACATCGAATAGTAAAAATGTTGATTATTAAGACGCAAAAAAATTTTTTGGTCGATCCGAATTTTTTTATGCGGAAGGCACACTACCTAACTTGAAGTTAGTTTTTAGCATTTCGGACACTCGTCATCAGCAGCTAGCAGCATATCGGTTGCCAATTAGATGGTTTGAGCATCTAGCTAGCGCCAATTTTAGTGGTAGTCAAAATTCATCATCTAACTAGCATGATGCTAGTTACTGCAGAAGGAATCTGAAACGCTTTTTTCTAACGGATAACTAACTGACTAAGGTTAGTATTCACATTTATTTTCCATCAGTCTCCCTCTGCGGTGGCTATCACCGGCATCAGAGAAGTAATTCTACCATCTGAACCCTAGTTATCCAATGAATTGGCTTTACTTCTCCCACATAGGCAGATGTAACCAAAGATTTTTCAAATCAAAAGATCTCAACGACTTCTACTGGGAATGAACCCAGGCCCAGTGAGCATAGAAACCATGAGGCTTGCCACTCAACCATCAGTGCTGTCTTCGAAACACCAATGTAATAAGTAGGGATACTTAAAATGCACCACGCTTTCTACGCCTTCCAGAACCAGTCACCATAAATAAATGGACAAAACGACTGTCGAAATATATAACAAAAATCTACCTTACCAAAAATTCGAGCAAAAAATAATACTTCCAAGAACCGTAATTTCTATTCCGGCATAAAGAGATGCGAACAAAATGAACGAATATCAAAGCGATTCGCGCGCTTCAACTCAAAATAATAGCGATTGATTTCAAAGATTCTCAAATTCGGTCAACTAAAATTGGAGTGACGGAAAAAAGTACTTTTTTCCAAAGTCGGCAGTCGAATATGTTTAGTTTCATCATATCAGAAACATCAAGAAGCTTTCAAGAACAACACTAAACGATATAATGTAAATGAATATGTGCAATTGCATCATTCCAGAAATCTTAAACAGCAATGCGCCCTTCTCCAACATTCCTTGTTCTTGATGGAGGCACTCGTCAAACAACGTCTTACAACTATGAAGGTCAGATTACTCCGTGTAGGAAGACTATAGCGTGGGTGGTAATTACACTATACGCAGCTCATCTGAGCTAGAGCTCCCATCACCGCATATAGTGTGTTAGGCCTTTTGGACATCAGCAACGACACCTGGATGTGAAAATCAGAAATCCTCTTTGTTCTTGTTTGAATCCTATTTTTTAATAATTCCAACACGGTAGACTGATTTGGCTCAAATTTGGAAAAGAGTGTCAGGAAGGCATGGGGTAGAAATGGTTCCGTAATGCTGGGAATCATGTTTTTATCATCCTACTAAACAGCTTTAGATTTACGGTCTATCGTAACGATTGTGACCAAGTCATTGCTAATAAGAAAAAGAGACGGTGGAGTTCTCATCGCAGTTTCTAATCGGTTAGCCATGGTACTAGCACATCGTTGGGTTCCAATTATCTCTCTCTGGATTTCATAGATCACTTAAACGTTATTCTACATTTGATATTCCTATCTGTCAAAATGGGAAATAGCGAATCACATAACTTCATAAATTTATCGAGTGTACCCCAAGGTATCAATCTGGGACCCTTGCTGTTCTCCTTGTTCTTTGATGATATTTTTAATGTTTTTCCACCTGGAAGCAAACATATATATGTAGATGATCATAAATTGGTTCTCATTGTGCGATCTGAATTGGACTGCATTGAACTACAGCGGTAACTAGATGAGTTCTGTAATTGGTGTACTCGAAATCGTAATGCTCAGTACTTTTTTCACCCGCATGAAAAATCAAATTTTATGGAGTTCTGAAATCACTTGAAAGAGTGCCAGTTAACAGAAACTTGTTGTTTATAGATCACTACTCCCAAAAACATTGGTTTGATCTAAACTAGTTATGGAGCTGCGTTTCAAGCTCCTCTCATCAGAATCCAATACTAACTTAATGGCAGGACTAGGCTAGCACCGGATTGATGCCAGCTCAAGAAATTGAAAAAAAAAATAATATGTGTTTCGGAGTAAACTCCTAGTGCTGCGTGATGTCTTACAAGAAAATAAGTTCTGTTTAAGCTGATGAGCATTCATGAACCGATAGCTTAGAAAGCAATATGCACTATGCTATCTTACGTAGTCCTTGGTGGAGAAAAATTCGGGTAAAAACAATTTAATTCCGTTTACTAAGGTAGAGTCGGATTCGGATAAGCGGAACTTGAAACGCACCCCCATAACTAGATGAGTTATTGGTTCTGTGTCCTTTACGCGCATATGTTTTAAGCAATTGTATCCTTAATTAGTTTTGACCTGAATTTGTTTCCACTAACGAGAAATATGCTTGAGAGCAGTCTTCCCATATGCACATCGCACACAATGTTCGCTCTGGTTCTGTGCTCATATTAAACCCACACTTTGTGTACGAACTCAAACACGCTATTTCGTACCTAAACACGTGCACAACTGAACCCCATGTACGTACACAGTGTGCGTACACATCTCATCGTCACTAGCGCTGACTCTTTTTGCCATATGCGAATCGTTCTCGTGCATGCACCCGGTGTACGTACACGGATGTTTGAACTAGAGTTTGCACATCGTTCACTTGAGTTCGATGTTCGAGGCAAACTTGTACATCGAGACGAAGCAGGTTTGAAGTTGAACACGTGCACGAAATTTTGTACACAGGTCCAAAATTGTCCATGTTCATGGGAAGTCTGCTTGAGAGCATTGCACAGTCGTCGAAAATGCCGAAAACGTGAACTTACTGCACTAGAGGCCAAACCATCGAATATATTCACAGGGCGTCTTTGGAGGAATTGTTCGTATGAATACGCCCCACAATCAGATAAAAATTGAAATTGAGCATGGCTTACTATGAACGAACTAAAAAAAAATAACTTTTTACACTGACAAGGTAGAATGTTGGTGTCTTCGACGAAGTTTTTGAAATGCTCGTAGTGAAGAACTTGAGCTTGTAGAACTAAACGTTATCGATTCTTAAGGCATTTTCTATGGCAACCCCCTTAAATTTAGTTTTTTTTTAATATAACATTTTCCATTGTGACTTTTTGTGCTAACGATGTTCCAGACAAATGGGGAGGTATTAAAACCACATAATATTGTTGAAGACTGTATTTTAAAATACTCATTCACTTCAAAGTTCTTGTACTTCTTCTTGTTTTACATCAACTTCAACTACGTTTAAGAAAGAAAGGTGCAAACCAAAATGCACAAACAGGCACTTTTTACACTGTCTAGACTATGAACATTAAAGGTAAGAAAATTTGGTGTGTGGCACTCTAGAACCCTATGAATAAGCTTACTTTATTTTTTTTTTGGCTTTTTCCATACAAAATCAGCAAAAAAAATCACTTATACCTACATATTTCCGATTTTATAAACGTGGGAGCAAAAATGTGAAGCTTTTAATATCATTGGAGATCGCAAACGTTCTTTCTTATACATAGTTGAGGCTGGTGCAAAAAAAAAATGTAAAAATCTTCAATAATTTTGAAAAGAATGAGTATTTTTACATACAGTTTTCGACAATATTATGTGGTTTTAATACCTCCATATTTATCTGGAACATCATTTGCACGAAATGTCACAATGGAAAAAGTTATATTAAAAAAAAAAACTAGATTTAAAGGGGTTGCTATAGAAAATGCCCGATAAATCGATAACGTCTGCCACCTTTAGTCCTACAAACTTAAGTTCTTCAACAAAATTCTTCTCTACGAGCATTTCTAAAATTTTGTCGAAGACACCAACTTTCTACCTTGTCAGTATAAAAATTTAATTTTTGTAGTTCAATCATAGTAAGCCATACCTAATTTCCATTTTTTTCTGTTTGATCATGGACAAAACAAACCCATACGGACAATCTTTTTAATAGATTTTATGGACTTCAAATTATCATGCGATGTTTTTAGAAATTGACTTAAACGGCTGACTTAGCCGCATTTGGATTCATCTGAGTGTGTTAATGAATAAAAGGAAGACAATCCTCCGCATCTTTAACCGGTGATGCTGTATTCGTGCTCACGATAAGACGTTCTTTGTTGCCTGTTGCACTTACGGATCAACAAACTCGTGCTGAAGGTGCTGGCTGTTGATGCTGGGGTGCTTGATGCTCTGTTTGCTTTATCTTTAGGTATATCCGAATAAAAGTTTCCTCTAGTAGCAGGCGTAACGGATTCTACTTCTCCGGATTACGACGTTTATTTTGTGGGTGCAGACGTAAATACGTTAAGTGGTTAGAGCGTGAATGTTTGTTCTTTTTTGATCTTATAGAAGGTAAGGTAAACAAATTCTATCAATATTTTATCTTTCTGAATAAACTTGAAGAACTTTTTGCTCAAATAAAAGAAGCAAACGCACATTTTGATTATTGCTTACATATATGCTTGTTACAATTCTCCAAAAAGAAAATATTTGCCCTGAAGAACAGCTCATGAGATAAAGAATGATAAATTTAATTATTATTCATTCAACGAATATACAAATATGGCTGCTACAATGATTTCCTTTGATATTATTCAGTTCAATTATTATATTATGTTTTGTCTTTAGAATCTGATCTGATGTTTCCTACGCAAACTATCTGATGCGAGAGAGAATTTTCCATGCACTGTGATGAGTTTCTGAAACAAACAAGATGCCGTTACGAACAGCAATACTAAACCTGCAAGTTTCTAAGATTCACTACGCACTTGTCATCCAAAATCATCGCTCATTGGAGCAAGGAGTCCGTGAAACAGCAAATCCCGAAAAAAGATCTACGCCAGACAAACTCGAATCGGTGACCACACCGTCGATCTCAACCGTGTGGGTGGGCATGTGGACGCGGTAGTCTGTTATAAAATATCTTTATAAAATATGATATTACAATGCTGAGCTTATCTTCGGAATTTATTAGAATACTTTTCAGATTATCGCTGATCTGATAGAATAACAGATATGGACCGACACAGTACAATGCGTATGATTTTGAACAGGAAGTCGGTGTCTGAGAAACTCGTGAAAAACATTTAACCTGAAGACTTCAACTCTCTATCTTTTCGGCTTTATATAAATATTCTAGAACCTTGTTTGGACTGTTAAACTGCTTTACTTTGCCGAAGATGGAAACATGCTATCGCTAGTTTCTGTGGATATATTAACGTTTTGCCTTTCTCATATAGAAAGGTTATGCAATGACTCTGAAAATCGACAACCTAATCCCGGCCCGTAATCCCGGGTGTCATATCCCATTCGACTTAGTTCGACGGGATCGGAAAAAGTCTATATGTGTGTGTATGTGTATCTGTGTGTGTACGTACGTGTCAAAAATGTCACTTTTTACTCAGATATGGCTGGACCCATTTACCCACACTTAGTCTCAAATGAAAGTTACAACCTTCCCTTCGGCTGCTGTTGAATTTTGTGTCGATCGGAATTCCGGTTCTGGAGTTACGGGTTTAAGAGTGCGGCTACATAGAAATTTCCCATATCAACTATAGGAAAATTCAAAAAAAGAATTTTTATTTTTGATGCCAAGTATCTTTAAGGTGCAAAAAACGTTGAGATATGATGCAAACTCGAACAAAAAAAATTGGCACATTTTTACCTTTCTCATATAGGAACGTTATGCAATCACTCTGAAAATCGTCAACCTAAACCCGGTCTAACTTATTTTTTGACTGGTATAATGTTTCTGGATTTTAACAGGGGCGTAGCTGGGGTACGCGGAGAGGGGTTGCCCCCTCCACTGTTCACACCTCCCTTGGATCACCCCTCAGATCACCACCCCATCCAGCTCTCATCCCCCTCTCTCAACTCCATCATCATTAAACCACCTCTATACCACAAGGCATACCAAATTAAGCTGGGGAGTCGTTCGTCCGTGGGTTTTTAGCCCTCCTCACACACCCACCCTCGAATGACAAAATTAGTTAGCAATACGATAACATTGAACTAATGCTGATTAGGCTTATTAAGTACGATATTTTTTAGTTTCAAGTGTCCTTCGACACGTAACTCTTCAACATAACTCTTCAAGTTCGTGGCTGGCGAGGCATTGTGTACTAAGAATGTAATAGACATTTCCTCAATTATATTGAACATAACCAGTTGCCAAGCCATAGTTTGGAGAAATGAGAAAGGCACAATTGCACCACTAGATGGATAAAACAGGTTTTTTGATTGAAAATGGCTCTTCTTCCAATGCCGATGACTTTTAATCGGGCAAAAACAGACAAACCACTTGGTAAACAAATTAAAGTGCTAGAAAAGCACAACATATGCTAGAAAAAACAGATCTCCTCAAGGCGACCCTCTATGGAAATACTCGATGTGATTTCTGTTTTTCCTCCTTTATCGCACCCAGTCATATCGAGCATATATGTGATGTAGCCAGCACGAATGTACCACACAAATGATACCGCATCAGAACCCCTAGTTTTGTACTTGGTCCAGTTTACGTTCGAAGCAAAAATGAGCTGGCCATCGAACGAAATTAGTGTACTTCCATCGTCAAAGAGGTGGAGCTTCGAACGAAAACTGTTCAAGATTTGCGATTCGGCAATTAACGGGAACCAATCACGAGCGAGCTTCTGTCAAATAATTTACAATCGGGTTTTCCCGTATTAGTTTGACCCATCTGAAATAAAAATAATAGTTGGTAAAGGAAAAGATTTTTAAATTTAAAATTCTGATATGGGCTCACGTCCAAACAAGAAATATGCTAATTTGTTTTCTAATAAAAATGTTGTCTGGGTGGAATTGTTTGAATTGGCTCCCGTTACTAGCACGGAGCTGTAATAACCAATATTGTTACTGTCATTCTACGGACCCGGCCGAATCCTAATAATCACCTTCTCTCCCGATGTTGAAAGTTGGCCTCCGACCATCCAATAAGGTTGACTAATAGAAGCTAAAATTACAATTCTTTCTGTTCAATATTTGCGGCTCGGTGCATGAAATTAGCGGTAACTAATCACGTACTGGATTCGATCGGGTGTTTTAAAATGCGGTATTTCTTTATCCAGGCTACTTTCTTATCATCAAAAATGTGAATAATTGTCTCCGCTAGTAATAGGTAACGACACAGTACAGTTCACAAATATTTCCTTCTCGGTATTGTACAGTCCTTTGAGGAGATGCTTCGTTCGCTCTAAACAGCTTAACAAGTATGATAATGAAACAAATTTAAGTGTTCGGTTGACTATATTGACGGCTCTGACCGAGATGTGCTGAAAATTTTCACTTTTTCTGGCAAGTTTTCAAAAGATTTTTCAAAACAGTTTTTCGTTATCAATACATGTCGTACATTCTCCGAAATGTAATACAACATTGCTGAACATATTCTCCACAACATGACAAAGATATAAGCGTTCCAAACCTTACACGATTTTTCTTTCAAAATTTTGATAATTGATATTGATATTTAATATTGAAAGGTAAGTCGTTAGTCACCACAAATCAATGTGTCCAGAATATGTAGCAGATGCAAGAAATAAAGAAGAGACTCCTGATTTTGTCACTTTTTACGTCAATTATCACGTTATGATTTTTTTATACTCATGAAGAAATATGGTTAACATAATAATCATTGATATAGTGCTTGTAGCACATGAAAGTACTCAATACTGTGAGAACAATTTATATAATTGATTGATGATCTAATAGACTAAACCAATGAATATGACAATAAAATATTTGTTTTTCGTGGTGATAAGACTGCCTGATAGCTGGTTTTTGATTATTCTCGCGAATTGTCAATTCTCAACCCTCATACAAGATTCAACAGTCATCACTCTACTCAGACAAGTCCATGCGTATTTCACACGCATATTAAATGAACAGTGGATTAGTTCCGTAGTTGGTCAAATAAACACTAAACAAACGAAGAAATTAGTTTGCTAAGCCCAAATAAATGCCAGCTTGATTGGAATTACCAGGCGGATACGTGTTCCCTACAATGTCATAAAATCAAAGAACATTACTTACGATCACATATGTGCAATTCTGAATATAATCACCGAAAAAAAATCAATCTAAAAACAAGATGGCTCATTTTCAAAGATAACACTGTAAAAAGTTCTTTTTTGAACAATCTACCTAAACCAAAGAGGTAAAACATCAAAATTGAAAACACCGCCAACTACTCCCGGGCTTTCCTACTCTAATCTAAGTTTACTAACTTTACAATATTTCCGTGTCACGGAAAATCACAGTGTTTTCGTTACAGAAAAATCTTCCGCTAGACAGAACTAAATACCGACATTCCAGTGACATCAAACCTATCCGCAAGTCGATATACTACAGTCACCTTTACGGTCACAATCAATTTTAAGCTGATAAATCGCCGTCTACCAGTTCGATGTCAATGTTAGCACTAACTGTTATCTTTAATTTTACGATATCAATCAAGGAAACCTGCAACTGTGAACAGGCCTCACAGTGTCTATTTCGTGTTTGTGTAATTCACATTGCTGGATATAAAATTTGAAAAAAAGTTAATTTCTAGAGAATTCGACTTTTTCTGTGCGAAATTTGTTTACGCACAGTTTTCTATAGAAAAACCAATCGTTTTATTCCTGTTTAAAATTAGTATATCATGAACATCATCAAACTAGAAAAAGAATACCAGGTACCTACATCTGAAAACTGTAAATGATTAATATTTCTCATTGTTCATTTCTCCCACAGACATCACACGACAGTCATTCCAACAGTTCCGACTCGCCCCTGGACTCACCGGCCGGCCCCTGCAGGACTCCGAGCGTACAACAGGTAATTTCCCCTCGCCTACTTGATCATTTTCTGTTCTTTTTTTTCGTGGGTTTCGATTAAGCTCAGTACATTGACACTTTTTCATTCATCATTCAATCACGCAACTCCCAGCCATCTTTGATCAGAAAAACGAAAAAAACTTTAGCAGACATCTGAACTAACAAAACGGGTTCCTATCCGAATAGGAAGTAAACCGGCCGGCCAAACCTGCCGGTTTTCGCATCCCACTGAAAAAAATAAAATTAAATAAACCGAAACCACACACAACAGCACACCAACGACTGCGAAAACGCGAAAAGAAATCCGAAATGAAACGAGCAGAAAAAAAAAACTTTAGGAACGACCTCGCGAGTAATTTATTTAACATGCGCTATACGTGCCAAATTTTTGTCGAATTCAATAAAAACCCCAACCGCGTTGATGGGTTGGGATTCGGTTGGGGCAGCACGCACCACCCGCTCCGTACCATTTTTGCTTAAAAGCGACAGATAAATTGTCTTGGCCAAGAAAGTCAAGGGGGCCAGTCAAAAATCGTGTCCGTAGAGCCGAGGGCAGTTATATATTGAGTGTAATTTATGACAATGAGTTTAATCGATTAGAATTCAGGGGTTAATCCGTAAAAGAACCCAGAACGCATTTTTTCAATGATCCCCATGTCAAGTGTAGAGAGCGGATCGAAGAGCGAAGGAGCGAAAAAAAAGTTGACGAGTAATGACTGCGCCCACACAAGCGCAGTCGTCGCGTCTGTCTACTCCTTAGCCAACTACCGACCGACCGGCTGTTCATCGTGCCTTGAAGGTGCCTTTCTCCACCACGCACGCTGCGGCACAGAGTAGCGCATATCAACGGACTGTAAATGAGAAGCTTTGGAAGACAAACTTTTTATATTGATTTTTTTGTTTTTTAAAGGACATTTAATTGAAAACAAATAAGATGAATTATTGTAAGCTGTTTTACCATAGAACAATTCCAATAAGAACTAGTCCATCTTCAATTCACTACAATTATTTCACGTTGATCTGAGGAATCATATCAGACGAAATCATTATTTCCATAAAATAAGATAAAATCCAAGTGCTGCTAAAATTTTGCTGTAATTATAATGATTGTCTTTTAATGCCTCTAACTGACCTTTCAATATAGGGACCTCTTTTCATAATTTCGGAGTGATAGATTTTGACCGTTAATAATTATCCTCGTACAGAACCGAATTGAACATTTTTTGCTCAAATCTTTTCTATTCTATTCTATTCTAACCCTTACACAGCCAGTATTGAAAAGCATCCTGTCAATATTACTATTTGATGCATATTTTCATATGTCGCAAATATTAAAACGGCCAGGCCTACTGTGCAGAGTTGGGTTTGAAGTTGTTTCAAAATTAGACGGCAATTAAATTATTCATTCAATGAATAATTTAATTGACGAATTGTTTTGAATCTTAAAAAAGGGAGAAACGAGGACAACCGTACCGACCGTTTCAGTTTAAAGGGAATATAATAAATCGTTGGGAGTGACTTGGCTAAGAAGGTTAATGTCACTCCGTTGGTCCTTTGGGATGGGACAGAGGACATTTTTTGCTCAAATCTTTTAGAAGAATACTCACCAATTTTGTATTAAATTGCGAGGTATAAATTACTTCTATAAACTATGTAAAATCCGATTTTCAGAAAATCTTTCTAAACCGAAAGCGGAGAAAACAAAATTTCTTAATCTATTTCAGACAAAGCCATCAAAATTACGTACCAACTGGTTATTGTTGTGAAATTAAAAATATGAGTTAACTGCAGATTTGTCTATATAGTCAATTGAAGACAGCTGTTTGAAGGTGGCGGATTGAGCATCCGTAGAAAGACTGTACGCAAAGACCGTCTTAACAAGGAGACACCAGTTGGAATTTTTTTCCTACCAAGTAATTGTTTCTATACCTGACAATCACGCTTCTCGGAGCTAGAAAAACAATCAGAAGAATTTAAATGAATCTTTAGTCCTTCAACCATAACCTAGTAAAGCTATGGTACTACATTACTTTGCGGAATTTGACTATCTGTTTCGACAGATAGCCGATTCCCAACATACAGGACAGTTGCAGGACCAATGTTACGGTCCTACTAACCAGCAAACATCCTTCCTGACCAGGGCTCGAATGTACATGTTCCTTCAGACATTACATTCATTTCTGATGGTTGAAAACTTGCGTGCACACCAAGAAAACTCACGGTGTATTTATTAGAACAATTTTATGCAAAAAAATTCAGCATCTCTGAAACTTCGGAATATGAAAGAATGGGCTTTTTCCTTTCATTTGAAACTAAGATCAAAATAATCCGTCGGGGGGTCCCGAGCAACTTTTTTTTTTGAAGTTTTTTTCGTAACAATATAAGTTTTATTCTTGGAGATAGTTCATATTTCTGTCCCTAGATGGTGCTTTATACATTCGAACAACACTAAAAGTGAGAATTGTATAGAAAATTTAATTGTCTACAAGTTTGTTGACCACTAAAAATTGATCTGAAATCATCCGGAAAAGTTGTTTAAGATTTTAACAAAGTTATATCTAAGATAGTTTCACACGAGGCCTAGTGATTTGGAAATATGTTTTCTCGCACTTATTATATTACAAAAAAATAATAATTGGGTTTAGTGGCATAAAAATATTAGACGGGATTCATTACGTTGACAATTCTAATTGAACTTCTGAAAATTAGGATGTTTGACAGAGTAATCTTTCCCGATAGGTTCGAAGGGACTACCAATCATCGGAAGGTATTGCGTGCTTACAAGGGTTTGCTTACATTTATGTTCTGTTACACGGGTGTTTTAGAAAGGACCATACATCGTATAATTTAGGTTATGATCGCTTAAGTCAGCTATTATAATTTCGTTCAAGACGAAATGTTGGGACACACCGTTTCTAGTTTAACGCAAAACACAGCAGTAACTGTCCAAATTAGTGGCTAGTGTGAAATGATTTATTCAAATTTTCTCCGCAAAGCATATTGTGGCAGTTGGATTTTACGGCCATTTCCTATCAATTATGCGATATATCGTTACTAAATTGATCCTAGATTATGCGATACGTATTACTTTTGAAAACAAAATATGATTTGAGTATAACAATAACCTTATATACTTAAAAGTCCTAGAATATATCGCAAAAAAAATTATCTTGATCCAAAAACTCAAAGTTTTTTGTTCACTGTTTGTCACATTGAGTTAATTTTGAAAACGGATAATCAGCGTTTTGAACCAAGCGTTGCAATGAAATCTGCGAAATATTGCAATGGTGCGTTAAAAGTTTCATTGAGTTTGTTCAAATATAAAGGTTGAAGTTCAGGACAAGTCAATTTTATACGAAGATGCTAACAGAGTAGAAGATTCATGTAAGAATAGTTATCAGTCATCCCTGAGAACAATCGAAAAAATGAAAAAGATGGCATACATAATTGAAAAGGCTGTTTCTGTGGGAGGAATCACTTACCATCATGAAAAAGAATATTAATATCATACTAGTTTGGTCAAAACTTATCTTAAACTTCTCATCCCAAAAATATGAATGGTGCCCTGTATCAGGGAATTATAATTTTCAGCTAAAAGATGACTTTCCAAGCTCTCAAATTCCGCTGAATTCACTATTGAACTAAACACAACTATTTGGCAAATAAAAAAAGTGCCTGTGAATTAACAAACCACTATGTCTTCTGTGAAACTAACTTAGACTTAGAATTCGTTAAAATATTAAACTACTTTTCGGGATAATTTCAAATCGGTTTTTAGTTGGTAACAAAGTTGTAGACAATTAAATAATCTATCAGATTCTCACTTTTAGTGTTTCTCGAATGTCTAAAACACCATCTAGGGGCAGAAATATGAACTAGTTCCATTGTAAAATCTATGCTTTCACGAAAAAAAACTTCAAAAAAAAAAGTTGCTCTAGACCCCCCGACGGATTATTTTGATTTTGGTTTCAAATGAAAGGGGAAAGTCCATTCTTTCATATCCTGAAGTTTCAGAGATGCCGAATTTTTTTGCATAAAGTTGTTAAAAAAGACACCGTGAAACTAATTTTCAAAATATCCCACCGAAGCTCGTTCGTTCCATAAAACTTCAGCCGCAAATCTTGAAGTGAATATTTGTGCAATCAGTATCAACTAGGTGAGTGAAGGCGACGACCGAAGCATTTATTCAAAAGACTGTAAATCAAGATCGGTCTACAGAGAATAAAATTATTAGAACCAGAATCATCAGGTAGAAGTTTATTTGAATTGACTTAACAACCCTAAGTGCTGTCACGTCCTCCAGTTATGTCCCAGACATTTCCCAGCTTTTTCCGAGCGCTTACAAGGCTCCTACTCACGGCGTGAATTCTAGAAGTTTCAAGTTTGTTTTCGTGAATAAATTCCCTAAAAATTATGATTTGGCAAGGGATCAATTGCTGTGGCAAGAAAACCAGCGTGAAGGATAAAATTTTTAATTCGGAAGCATTTAAAAGGAAGTGCATCAACAAACGGATTTTACCCATCATTAAGTCCTGTTACAACAAAAATAGACGAGATAATAACTTTGTTGCTTCAGTGAAAATTTGCGCCATATAAAGTTCTAAAAGTGTCGCGAGCAAAATATTTACGATAAATGAATGTATGAAATGAAATGAATCATTTTTTCAAGAGCCACCCTACCTTAAATTTTTGAAAAATCATAACACATGAACCATTCGAGATAATCAAATAGCTTTTTCACCAAAGTTGCATCAATTTATTTTCTTTCATAACTTTGTGGAATATTATGTAGCTAAATTTGACAAATCTTAAAAGTTGATACTTTGAACAACCTCATCACAAGGACCACCTTTAAGGGTTTCAGCGTGAAATAAATTTTTTTTTAGCCATTTTTTAGAAATTTGGACGAGCGAATTGATCAAAACTTTTGTACATTATAATGTAATTCTGTAATTTTTTATGCAAAAATATCGACAAGCGACCCGGTGACGAAGCTTTTTGTAGAACGTCTCTGGAAAAAACGCTTGTCGATATATTTGCATAGAAAAATTACAGAATGCTATTGAAATGAGACATTATATTGTACAAAATAAATGTTTAAATTAATTCGCTTTAACAAAATTTCAAAAAAAAAATCGCAGTAAAAGTGTTTGTAAACATCCCCCTCCCCAAACAACGAGACGGACTGTTGACTTAAAGTAGGGGCGACTCCAAATCGTAATGATAAGCAAAATAAGTCGCCCAGAGAACGATCGCGGAAGCTGTACATAGAGATGCTTGCGAAGTTTGATTGCATAGTTTAGGGTGACGAAACCTACGTTAAAACAGTTTTTAAACTGCTTCTTGGACGGGAATATTATACATTAACTGGAAGAGGAAAAATGTCGGATTTTTTTCACAATTAGCTGTTGAAGTTCGCAAAGAAACATTTCGTGTGGCAGGTTATCTGTTCCTGTGGCTTGAAATGTGACATCGCAACCGGGTCCACCAACCAGGAAATTTATGTGCAGGTGTGCCTGAAAGAACGTCTGTTGCCTTTGCTCAAACAGAACAATTGTTCCGTCCTGTTTTGGTCGGGTTGTGCATCTTGCAATTACTGCAAAATTACAATGGAGTTATTGCCGCTAGAGCTTCCATCGCAGGAATTAATTATTTCCGGGAATCCCGAGATTTTCATATTTCTCGGGATTTCCCAATCCAGGGAATTTTTATTTTCTCATTCTCTGGATTCAGGAAAAAGATTTACCTTTTTTCCAAAAGATTTATGTGCTTCAAAAGAAATCCAGTAGTAAATATTTCGATCGGCAAACTTGGACACATTGGTCGATGGTTATAGCGATCTCCGCAACACATCAACAGATTGATCTTTCTTATTGTAATGGCTAGACTGTCAACGAGTGGTTTTGTAAACAGAAAAAGGTTACATAAAAAGCGTTGATTTCTCGAAAATGTCGATTACATAATTTTTGATTCAAAAATTGAGTGCTTGAAAAATACAATTTTCATTCAAACAAAAATCCCGAAAAACATCGATTAGTGCATTGATTGTAGAGATATTGTCTTCACCGCAAACGCTATAAACGTTAAGGACAGTTTCGACTCAACGACAATAGCCCGTCCAATTTTTATTATTTTCACGTAATTTTGTTTTTCAAACAATTGTAAATAAATCAATCAACCCCTAAATATTTTTTTGATCTAGTAACAAATTGTAACAGTTGTTGTAATTTACATGAAAAACAATACGTCAGGGATAAGATCTTGGATGCACTTGAATTGAATACATACTTTCAGCTGCCCGTAGAATAAGCGTAATAGCTAAAATGCTAAATTTTTTGACTACACCCAAAATCCGACGAGCAAGATTCCATTACTTTCGGATAAGATTCTATTTCCTTTACGGTAATAAACTATGCAATTGCGCATTTGGGTTCTAAATCCATCTTCCCGAAAAGATAACAAGCGTGGGAATGACAAAACTGCAAAAGCTGCACATGTATTTTCATCACACAAGCAAAGAGTTTGTCAGTATGTGTAGAATTCGGCTCGCTTCGCGTGTATCAGTGATGCACTCGGTCCATTTACTTGTATTGGTAATATTACATATGGTATGTGTAGTGGTTGAGTTGTATCCGTTCGAGAGCATCGTCCTATTTTGGACAAACAATTGACCAATTTGGAAAACGAATTGTTCAATAACTGCTCTAGGTCGTTCCAGACAGCCAGAAACGATGTGTTTTACAGTTTTTTAAAACTACACAGACTTTCAGTTTTCTGCTATAATGTACAGACTAGCACAGATTTCTTAATTTTTCACTACACGTTCAATTTTTGCCTTGTGCATGAATTAAAACAAATGGTCGCCACTTCTTGTTTTGGGACAAAACTGGTAGGTTTTCCATAACAAAAATTTCTACAGATTTCTATACAGTCTGCGCACAGATTTCACAAAATATTACCTGGCATCCCTGAGTTGTACCAAACAAGTGTGCGTGCATTCAGTTTCTGTTTTGTTGTTCGCTTTTTTTCATTTTCGTTATCGACGTGAACATACAATAATATTCCGAAAGGATCACTCATAGATTGGTAAATATAGTCTAATATAAAAAATTATTTCCATAATGTAATATTTGTTGTTGCTTTAGAATTGTGATGTTTCTCCAACTTGCCAGTCAACCTTTTCAGTGAATCCAACTGTTTTACACACTGTTTTCTCATTCAAAGTTTAAACCGTTGAATTCTACCGGCTCGTCGCACATAATCAAACATGGCATCTTACTACATCACTACGTTTAGTGTATCGAGCCGAAATATGGAACACTCATGAACACGATAACCATGATACTTGATCTGTTTACCTCTATGGATGAGGTGGATTACTGGGATTTAAGACGAGTTTACCTGGATGATGTGTTCTGGCTAATACAAATGTATCTACATATTCTACAAAATAGCTGGTGATTAATTAGCTATAAAGTGATGATAGAGTTATATATAACAAGACAAAATTTTATTCACGAATAACAATCCCTTTTGGACAAAAGTTTTTAAATTGTAATAGTGATTTATTTATCGTACGGTAGTCTGTTACGTGTGTCACTGTTTTGAGAGGAACCTTTACTAGACTCCAAAGCCACTGCACGAGAACTTACGGTCGATTTATTCATCTACACTTAACCCTTGAACCAGGTTTAATAGAGAGTTAAATCTGGTTTAAACGTTAAACGTAGGTTAAGGAATTGTTATTATCCTTAGTAGAGAATCCAAATCAATTTTTGAAACAAACGATATTCAGGTGCCTTTAGTCTTCGCCAAACTAAATAAACCAAACCGGGAAATTGAATTTTCAGCTTTGAAGCTGACTTTTTTTCTCCAGAAAAACTTTGTCCCATTAAGTATGTTGTTCATAAACCGTATACTCATTAGGCGGGGGCGGGGGGTCAAGTAAAAGTCTACGATGGGGAAGGGAGGCTTACCCCAAAAGTCTACATATACTTTATTTTGTTTTCTCGTACTAATAATCAATAGCAACTTTTAAAGTGTCATGTTCTTCATACCATTCGATTCAGCTAGTTGTTTTTATGCAGATGCTTTGAAACTGTTATGCGTTTAGGTCGTTCTACTCTCAATTTGATACCAACCAACCCCGCTGGATAAGTCTATTATTTAAGCTAATGCGTTGAATAGAGATAGCAGATACTGCTCTAATGTAATCAAATGGGTGCGATGAATAGAGGTACTATGATGAATTAGGGCACAGTTAAGGTTGCACAGAGAATGCGCAAAATTCGCAAACGAAAAAGCAGTTTTTTTCCACACCGTATGTCAGATCTTCATAAAAATCAATCAGCGTATGTAGAATGTTGTTACAGTACTGCTGATTGATTTTTATGAAAATCTGACATACGATGTGGAAAAAAACTGCTTTTTTCGTTTGCGAATTTTGCGCATTCTCTGTGCAACCTTAACTGTGCCCTAATTCATCATAGTACCTCTATTCATCGCACCCATTTGATTACATTAGAGCAGTATCTGCTATCTCTATTCAACGCATTAGCTTAAATAATAGACTTATCCAGCGGGGTTGGTATTGTGTTGCTTTGACGTTTAAATTGGGAGGAAAACAAAACTTTTACACGGCGAATTGGGAGGCAAACAAATCGTTTCTGGGCCTGAGGGGAGGGCAGTAGTATAAAAATGCGAGATTTCAGTCTGCGTATTTTAAACGTCATATCTCAATAGAATGAATAAAGCAGCGTTGTTTTCGGCTTTTCACTTTGCTCAAACGTGAGTGTTTTACGATTTCCAGGCTATATTTTTCATTGTATTGCTTCTCAGGAACGAAGCAAAGATATTGAAACCTTTTTAAGCGCAATCTAGTGACAATTAGCTGAGTTATCAACGAAATAATGCGACATCCTGACTAATGGGATGAATAAGGCCCTATCTGCTCTAATCAAATTGGATTATTGTTTCTTTTTACCATTTTCATAACGAGTTAGGGCGAATGACAAAAGTCTTGCTTGCAGGTATAGTTAGCAGATCCCACTCAAATCATCAGATTAAAAAGTATTATGAAATTTACCCCTTTGCTCCTATAGTAGCGCGTTCCATAAAAAAATAATAAAGTGCGCCATCATACGCAGCAAAATTAGCAATAGCACAACTATTGACCCGTGTGTTCCTACAGAGGATAATGCGTTCTTATACCACTATAACATGAACCATATATAAATTCTTAATTTTTTATCAACAATTTCCATAAATAGCACAACTATTGGGTTATTCTCCAACCTTCTTTCGGCTGCTCGGAAAGCTATCGAGAATTCACAATGTTTTGTGAAGAACGAAAGACCGAATAGATTTTACATTACTGTCTAGAAGAAATTTCTTGCGGGGTAAATATGGACGGATTACATGTATTATGGATGGAGTCATGTTTTACCAAAACAGAGGGATTTACACGTACACCCGAAATCAACATTTCCGCTAATGATTTTCTATAATTAGTTTGAGCAGTCGCATGTAGAGAACTAATGTAAATATCTTATTTGATAAACGTTTGTTACAAAACTAGACATAAACATGAATTTCCAGGATATAAGGGGGTGGATTTGATAAATGTTTATGTAACAACCAAAACATGTTATGAACACCGATTTTTTTGTCAACCCTCCGTTATATACTAGATAAACAGAAAATAGAAAAAATAAAAAAGTAATTTTGTATTTTTAATGGTGTCTTTATTTATATTAAGGGACGACTCTCGAATATGATTTGACCTCAAAGGTTAAAGTTTAAAAATACCACGCACAAAAACAATTTCGCTTGAGTTTTTGATCGAGGTATAAACGGTGCACTACACGACTTCCGAAAGGTTATCCTATTATGCCTATACTGCCCATAGACGCATATGTTTTTTGGAATTGGAATTTCTTATCTACCTGTGGCTAATTTGCAATTACAGGCGTTTCCACAGTTGTTCAAAATATCTTGAAACCTTGATCACCGGATACATTGAATTCAAAATGTTATGTGGATTAAAAAGTATAAATAAATAAAACTAATATAGACAATTTGCGCATTAGATGAGAAATAGCCTTTTCAAACATACCTGTGCTGAGCGTCTTTTGGGAACTGAACTTCACTGTAGAAGGCAAACTAATGAGATGCCAGGTACTTTTTTCAAATGTCTGCAAAGTCTGGGAAGAACAAAAAATGTCAGGAAAGCTAGTGTAACCAAAAGCCTTTATATTCAAAAATCTGTAAATATCTGCAACCAAACTAAAAAATCTGCAAATATCTGCAACCAAACTAAAAAATCTGCAAATATATGCGTCATCGAAAAAATCTGCAGCTTAAATTAAAAGTCTGCGAATTTGCAGACTTGTCTGCAAAACTGGCATCTCTGGCATATAAGCGTTCGCTCGCTCATAAGTGAATCATGTAGGGTTTCACAATACATTGACAAGCGGCATTCTATACGCTATACGACTGTTCCACGAATATGTATGAATAGTATAAGAACAAATCAAACGCAAAGAATCATGTATTCCATATAAATGGTTATACAGTGCGGACATATATGTATTTGTTATTACTATTCTGACCTCGAGTTTTAATACCTTTTTAGCAAGAAACTTAATACCATTTGGGACAAATGTTTCTATTGCGCGAAAAGTATTAGGGCCTAGTTTTGGGTGTAGGGAGTTTGAGGTCAATATCTTCTGTGTCTATGTGTGCATACAATCCATCTCACACCGATCAGCAGAATTTTAAGTGAAGCCATTTGTCTGCATTTGTTTATACATATATTTAATACATCCATATATGTGGAAATTTATAGCTCTGGAGAAGGATGGTGATAGCTCTACCGTACATCCAACGAACAATTATTAGAAGACCACGTGCATTTGAGGTCGTCTTCAAAAACAATACACACAACAACTATAACTAGAACGTGTTCAAACATATTTGGTCGAGGTATCGAATGCATATTTCGACCAATGTGTTGAAGACGGGGAATATAAAATCACTTTTATCATGAACTAGCTAATACCTGCCGCGAGTTGTTGCGACTTTCAACGAAATAGGAGCAAAACACAATTTGTTTCGAAGCGCCGTCTGGCAGGCAGATAATCCCCAGCCAATAGCACACAAACACACTCCATAACAAATATCTACTACGTATGCATTTTTATGCCAATCGGTCAAGCTGTTTGGATGCATGTAATTATGCATTTTAAATTAAACGATCCAAAAGATGTACAGATCGCCGAATTTATCCAATATCCAGCGATCCCGCAGTTCGAATACTCTCCCGTATGTAAACGGAAAAGCAATGAGCTCACCTTCTTACTGCACAGTTTTTGCACCATCTGCTTCATTTTGGTTCAATCCTAATACGAAGATGCGCCGATCCTATTTTGACTAAACGAATACGGTATACTTAATAGCAGCTCTATCAGCTGCGTTCTGTATACCGTCTCACTCGTAATCGTGTTTCCTCAATTCAGGTTATGAATCCTAGAAAAACGTTCAAAATAAGTGGACATACAACATTCAGTGACAAGTTATCGAATGAATCAATAATTTGTAATTCACCAAATCGATATCTGAGTACCCTTTTAACACTATTATACATGCAATAAATCGGTTTTGCAAACTTTTCAATCAATGGTTTTGTTTTCAAGATATTTTTTCATATTCCGGGAATTTTCCATGAAATTACAAATTTATTTCCCAAATTCCGAGAGGCCGAAAACCTTCGGGAAACGGAAAATCTATACCTAACAGAGTGGTGGTACCCAAGGTCATGACCCCTCCCAACACACCATTGCTCCACCCAATAGAAGCATATTAGGCAATCTTCACGAGGAACTTCAAGAAGATAGCTTTCAGCGAGATGCAGTTCAATGCACACTGGCGTTCTGCGGCGAGGAGCGACTAAGGAGGCTGTGCAAAACTTGTTGAAAGCAGTCAAACGAAAGGCTCGGAAATTCAAATGATTGATAAAATACGAAAAAATCTATGCGACTCAACCGGAGATATAGACGAAGTGCGAATATTTCAAATACAAATAGATGAGGGATGATGCCTTTCCAAAAAAATAGGCCATCCAGACAATTGCAGACTTTCTAAACAAATATTAGATTTTTGGAGAAACAATTGGCATCCCTGACTGTCGAATAGCCACTCACCTCAACCGATCTGGGTTCAATTCCAGCCAAGGTCGTTGATATTTTTCTGAGGTGAAACAAATCTGTGATCATGCCTTCCTTAGGGAGGGAAGTAAAGCCGTTGGCCACCGGTCCATGAGTTGATGGGTCGATATCTAGTCCAGATAGAGGAGTCACCTCTCTGGCGTCGGTGTTTGGCATCGAAAATAGGCCGACGAAAATAACTAGAACATGAAGAAGAAGCGTATTCATTGGACCGCCCAGAAAATTAATGAATTTTTGAAAACTCAATTGGCCCACCCCTGAGTCGATTCATAGTCCCACCAAGAGTACTTGTATCAAATTTGAAGCAAATCAGACAAGTCTAGCTACCAGACCAACGTGCCTGACGTTTGTATGGTATTTTTCGACATTTTACATGGAGAAAACCCACTAGCTCGTACTTTTCGCGCTAGGTGGCACTGTCTGCATCATATTATCACTGTAAGTGAAAATAAGAGAGATAATTTAATTGTCTACAACTTTGTCGAAGACTGTTAGGCCGGCTTTGTTAAAAGAAATTATTAAACTTTTAGCGAAGTGACGTCTGAGTCGGTTTTGCATGGGGCCTAGCGGTGCATGGTTGTGTATCAGTACTCGATTCCTGTAGCTGAATAAAGTGTTTAGAAGAATTGGAGTACATAATACATAATTATGTTTTGGTTAGAAAATTTTAGTACCACCTGTGGCCGCATAGAGGGCACCAACACATCTAATTTTCATAGAAAGTAGATAGAATATACATATGTTCGGAAGATATACTGCAAAATGCCTGCTCTACAACTTTGTAGAAGACACCTAATTTCTATATCTCTCCTTTGAAAAGTTAGTGTTGGCGCCATCTATACGGTAACATATGGAACTAAAATGTTCTAACCAAAACATACCTCGTTTACTAAAATTCTTCTGAACATGCTATTGAGCAAAACCCAATCATTATTTCACAAAAATGTTTAGTTAATGGGAATCGAGTATTGATACACAACTATGCGCTGCTAGACCCCATGCAAAACTGACTCAGACATCGCTTCGTTAAAAAATTATGCACTTCTTTTAACAAAGCCGGATTGCCTAGCAGTCTTTGACAAAGTTGTTGACAATTATATTATCTCTCTTATTTTCACTTACAGTGACAATATAATGCAGACATTGCCACCTAGCGATAAAAATACGAGCTAGTGGTTTTTCTCCTTGTAAATTGTCGAAAAATTCCATATAAACTTCAGACGCGTTGGTCCAGTAGCTAGACTTGTCCGATTTGCTTCAAATTTGGGCTGAGTACTCCTGGTGGGACTAGAAATCGACTCAGGGGTGTGCCGATAGGGGTCATTTTTATCTTGTTACTCTATTCATTCTTTGAAATAAAAATAACCGTTGCTGAAAGTGATAAATAAATAGAAGTTATGTCTACTCAAACTGTTTACTTGCATAAAGTGCAATTTCGGTATCGCTGCCTGCCTAATTCTCATTAAAGATAATTTTATGAATTTCGCTATACGTTTTGCTTGAGAGTACTGAAACTACCTCGATGAGCACTCAAATAGTTTTGAAGGGTAACTGTTTGTTGACTCCGCTGCGCAGTAAGACTTTGAATATAATTCACATAGGTAATTTTGCAATGCCTCGTTTCCTGCTGCTTTTTAAACATCTTGATCACCTGGGATACAGTGCAATGCACGATTTCGAGTTGCTACTGATCTATTGTTACCCACACATTAAAAAGTGATGAACGATTGAGTGCGACTTTTCTTTGAAATATAGTCTACAGAATCAGCCGCTACTTGTAATCATCCTAAGAGCGGGCCCCCAAAATCCCTGGGCCCCTGGCCCTGGCCCAGTGTGCCCATGCGTAAAGACGGTACTGACCTAGTCAAAATATCGCGCATTTACACACAGAAGATAGCGCTTCCCAAGTCCAGCACGACAGATTTGTGTACCTACACTAGAAAAAATCATGTAAATTTACATCTCCTAACCCTGGCACATACGAGCATCAAAAATGACTTACTTTTACGTTTCATTTTAATTTTACATTGCGTTGAATTGCGCAAATCATGTAATTTTACGCTACATATGGCGTTTGTTCTAAATAGCAGTGGGTGTAATTTTATGTCATTGCGCATGTTAAGCATATGTTTCATGTAAAAATAAACGGAGCGCGGTTATATTTCGTCATTTCGTGAATTATGGTTTACTAAATTATGTCATGCTTGCAATTACGTCAACTATAAAATTCATATTTTTTTTTGGTGTGTAGCGCGCTACGCTTCTGTGAATGACGTCATCATCGACTATTTAAAGAACGGATTTGACCGGACAAGCTCAGTTGCCTGTTGAACGGCAGGCGGAGCAGATCACTGCGCTGTGTGTTTTCACAGCCAGTATAGCTGCGTTAGAAGTCCGTTACACTGGCTGTGGAGGAGCGCTACCCAATGCCGTCCAACACGCGACTGAGCTTGTTCGTTCAAACACTATGCTTTCTTTTGTGTTGTGTTCGTTTCCAGCACACTTTCATGTACAATATCGAACACAATTATTCGTACACAAAATTACTTGTAAATTCCAGCTCCATATGCAAGCACGGTTAACATAGTGTCGTGGTACTAGTTGTCTCTTTCGTTCTGACTCATTTTGCTTTGTGCGCTTGGGTTCAATGTTTGAGGCGAATGTGTAGTTACGTATATCTAATTTGTTAGCAGAGTTACCATATTCGAATCTTTGACAACAGGTCGAAAGACAAAAGGTCGAAGAGATAAAAGGTCGAAAATACAAAAGGTCGAAAGGCCAAAAAGTCGAAAGACGAAAGGTCGGATAAATTTAAAGTTGTAAACCAAATTTTTAACCTTTCATTTTTTTAAAGTACCCTTCCAGGAACTAAAAATTAAATATCATAGCCAATATATTCATAGATAAAACTTTAAAGGATTGGCAATGTTCTGTAGCAATTGCGTGTATCAGAGGTCAAATAGCTTCCAATTCAAAAACTTCAGTTCCCTGTTGTGAATATAGGCTATTCACTTCTTCCATCTCCTATGATGAAGTATGAATACCGGGCGGCTAGAACAAATATTTTGCTTGCTTACAAGCCAAACGACGTTTTCTCTCCATGTCGTTTTCTGTTTGCTATAGCGCGGATTGTGCCCACCCGGATTGTTTTCTTGTTTTTTTAAGTTATCACAGATGGTAAAAAGATATTTTTGACTGAAACACAGATTTCAATGTGTTTGTTATATTTATAGTTTCGATATATGATTAAGACCACTGGATTCGCTACATTTGTATGCGTACTTTAGGAAAGTTACAACAATAGTCAAATATAACTAGAAAGTTTGGTCTAAACATGAAATGTGATTATATTGTCTAACATTTGATTTTTCATCACCGTTCCGGGGTTTTTACCACACACAATCGAAAAGTTTTCACTGATCTTGATTTAGTTCCAGATATTAGTTCGGTGACACTTTTCTGTCTTCTTTCTTCAGATCTTCTCAAATAAGTTTAGACGTACTATAAATGAAATGACCTGATAACCAAGAAGGTTTGGTTCAATATGTAACATTCGATTCGATTAAACTATACGCAAGAAATATATTTGATTAATTATTACTCTAAACAGGCATGGGAAAATTCACTCACTCGTTCTGATTCCACTGATCCCCATTCGCTATACACACACATAGCCAAATCAACGAAGCGAATATGAACCAACAATCGAGAGTTACTTTGATAAAGCATTCATAAACATTAATGGTATCTCGCTCAGAATGGTGAGCGAACGCCGTGTGAGTCCGAGTAAAGAACGAATGTGCAATATTGAACTTCACTCCCGCAGAATCGGGAGAGCTGCCGAGTGAGTCTAATTCATTTCACTCATCGAACGAAATATTTCCGTTTCATTCCTATATAAGATCAATGTAGTATATACAGGTATGGCGAAGATGGCACTTTGGTATTCGCAAAGACAAGACGTGACAATAAGGGGGGCCGTTTTTGTTCCAATTAGGCAATCCATGAGACGTTTCTGATCAGCTGATTATTTCTTGTTTACTTATTCTGACGTTACTCCGAGGGGTGCGACGTCCGACAATATCGTTGATTCGATCCAACATCAAACGAATCGGACTAACAAACTTGTTTGTCGGGCGAGTTTTTCTGTTGGCAGGAGTAGACTTGTTGACAGTACCCACCGCTGAATTGTCAACCAAACGTCTAATGGATTGCCTAATTTTACGTCAGAATGGTCCAGCTCCTGATTGGTTGATTCTGACTTTTTGCATCGTACGCAATGTTACTGCAGGGATTGCGAAATGATGTTAAGCAGTGTTGCTATATTGATTGGAAAGTGTCATTACTTTTGACAAATAAAATTATTATCGTTCAAAAAAGTAAAAATGACTAAATTGAACAGAAATTGTGCGGTAAAGTGAAACAAGTATTTATCATGCATTTACCGTATACGTGGTTGAATAACTTTAACAAAAATAAGACAAAAACCACACCATAATCTAATTTTTTTCAGATAATGGCTTCATCAAACCTTACCAAACACCCATTATATGGAAAAACGGTGCTCTTCATCAATACAGTGGATTCAAGATACAAAATATTTCCGGCATAAAATAAATTAACAAGACTCTATTTTCATTAATAAAAATAGCAACACTCTTCGGAAGATTTCGGCAGGGTGAAAATGTGCGAAAAGAAGAATGTTGAAGGAAAAATAAGAAGCCGATTGTCACGTCTTGTCTTAGGGTATTAGCTAAGAGAAGAGAAGACAATCGCGTAGCCAATTTGATCCAATCCTAACCTCAATATTGAACCACCTTCTGATTGGTCGTTTTGCCAGCCAAGAGCGTTCATAATATTTTCAAACGGGATGAAAAACAGTGCTGCTGAATTTATTTTGGCTACTTTTCATACCCATGAACATTTCATGCAAATTGAATAAATACCCTGAATGACGATATAACTACGTGTAAAGTTAAGAGAGACACGAATAAACATAAAATTCAATTTTCAAATGCAGCTAGTATTGTGAATTTTTGACAGAGCTTGATATTTGAGGTACAATTATTTTCAGCAATTGTGAAAAACTTGCAAATGGAATTTGGCAACGATGGATGCTTGTTATCTTTGGAATTACGACAGGGCCTGGTAGATAAAATTAAGAAGAGTAAAAAGCCTGTTGTCGTCTCTTCTCTTAGGGTATTAGTAAGATGATCACAGAATAAATCGACTTGCTTTCGTCAACCGTTCGTTTCGCTCCCATTGAATCGTGTGAACGCTATGACGTCGACCCGTTGTACTTGTGGATTGATTACATATTTTTGGTTGCCTACATTAGCAAACCGTGTGCTCTGCCACACCTATATATACTGCATTGATATAAGATGACTCATTTTATTTACTTCTCTCACTTGTCTTGTCAGTTCTGCAGAGATGCCAGGTTTATAGATTCTTCGCTAAAAGGTGACACTTCCTCGTATCAAGTATATAAGGCTCTTGAAAAATTGTTTACTACAATCTAACTGTTACTCTTTTATCTAATAAAAACTAAAATTATTTTGTTGGAATACGTGGATTATAATTTACGTTTTTTACAGGACCTATTGTGTTTTGTCAAAGTGGCACAGTTGATTGCTAAACTAACAGATTCAATAAAAACCAGCAACACAGATACATTCAGTTTGGCTGATTAGGTTGTTTTGTTTACAATTCATACCTTTCTATGAAATCAGTCTTAATATTTAGTGTTCAAAAAGGAAAAGTTTTTTATTGTGATGGAATTAATCTATAAGCTCGTTATAGCTTGCTTTTGCAATGTTAACGATTGAGGTATTCACATACGATACCCGGAAAGTGTGCGGTGATTGCTTTTATCCGCTGCTGGAGGGCAAAAAATAAGTCATTGCGAATTCCCAACGAGTGCATGATGTGTTAGACGAATTTATATAATTCCGTTCTGCTGGTTACGTTACCTTCGGTAGATGTCGATCTGTTTTCCATAAAGTGGTGCAATATCGATTTCAACATTGATTCGGCACGCCGGCTCAGCAAAACCAAGCACTTGAACGTTTGTTCAACACGAAGTAATTGGATTGTACCTGATGAAGTCGCAATATGTCCTGAGATGCAAGTGATTCTTCACGAAGGAAAGAGGAAAGCGGAGGATCGAAATCATCAACAATAAACCGGTTGCTCATCAACGTTTATTCTATACTTATCATTTCTGATTATTGCCCTCGATTCGGAGAAGGTTTAGTTAATGATGGATATGCTTAACTGCAAAGATTGTCGGAAAGGCATTGTGCTTATTCACGTGTACTCTTGACTTAGAACAATTGTGGAATTAGTTTAGTGTGTTCAATTACGTTGATTGTGAATTATAAATTTTTACCTTTGTTGCACAATCTTATAAAATATACGTTTCATTCGCAATGGATATTTATGTAAATCCACAGATTGTTTAAAATGTATCCGAAATCCTTGCAGTGTAGTAAAGTTCGATTATATATTGAAATTTCTCTATCACCTTTGAAACTAGGTACTAGAACACAAGAAATATTTCCCTGTATTAGACTAATGGAATATCGTCTGCATGCCTGCGTCGACAGTGACTTATTTACATTGGTATAGACTGGCTAGTCGTTTTTCGTACTCTTATTTAATTTTTGTACTACTTTAGCAGAAAGAACGCGATCGTTCTCAGATTGATTGAATCGTGTATAAGCTTACTAGAATAGTTTTTTTTTCGGATTCATTGAGATTAAGAAATATAAATTTGTAATGATGTATAAAAATGTTTATTCATGACAGTCGATTTGTTTCATATGTACATGTAATTGATAATATGGTTTAAGGCTCGGATTCGATACTGAGTGCTTCAGCGACCTTACTCAACAAGTCTGGATTGAGTTTGAGCACAAGTAAGTTTTCCAGAGATTTCTCAGAGAGTCTCATGCGGTGATCTGAAAGGATCAGTTTTAAACCACTGAACGCCCTCTCAACCGAAACTTGAGTGGATGGTGCCGATAAAACTATCATCGCCAAGCGGTGCACAACAGGGGATAAAATTTTCTGAGATTCCCAATATTTTAGAATATCGAATGGAGCATATTCTTCGCCATCCCCATTAGATTGAAGAATTGGCATTTTTTCACGAATTTCCAACTCCTTCAACTGTGACAATACTGCTTCTTCAATGGAGTGTGATATGCCTGTCGGAATATTGTCTTCCTCGAAAAATGTAGATAAATACATCTCCACGTCATCCTGCGGTTTCATCGTAGAAGTAGATGGAGTTGGTTCTGTGTTCACTCCATCTATTTCGTTAATTCGATGGTACAGTTGAAGAAGAAATTTCTGTTGAATGCAGATAATTATATAGTTAAATAAAGTCAAACTGTTTGGTATTATTAAAGGATTATAACGTTGATCGTAAAACACATATCTAACAAATTATGCAGCATTTCAATATATTGTCGAGACGAGTGATATTCAATGTAGATAAATGGTAAAGCGGAAATGAAAACTTGTTAAGAAAATTTTGTTCTCTGCTGCCAGAATTTGAGCCAAGCACTTTTAGCATACTGGCGTAACACTATACTGAATTGTACGGAATATGTATGTGAATGCAAACAGGAAAGAGATGAGGTACTGGTAGTTGCGATGTAAATAAAATACAAACCACACTTATATGTAAATCATGTCACGCATTTTTGAAAATTAATAAAGGGAGGGGGATTAGGTTAGGAATCAAGAAAAATGTCACAACCTGAGAATTTTTTTATATCGGAGGAGATAGGTATATCTGAGACCATTTTTGTGTGACTTAATTTGTGAATCGACACTACTAAAGGCTCAATAAACGTTGTTACCCATACCTGAACATTTTCTTTTTCTTCTGTTGAGATGCGCTTTGACCCCAAAAAATTGAACCTGGGATCCATGTAAATACATGCTTTGAAATGCATTGTGCTGGTCATTTTAAGAGCACGAACGTTGAAGGCGTCTAACAGTCGTTTGGCAAGTACGTTGCACGTGATCTTAGCAAGTTGTGCTTGACATAATAACCAGCATGCGTAGAATTCGGACAGAGGAACATGATCTCGCTGCAACTTCAGCGTAAGCACAAATGCAGGTTCAAATGCTTCACAAAATTTTGCAATAAATTGCCAATGACGAGTGAGATCTGAAAAAAATATTGGTTTCCCCGTTAAAGAAGCAGAACTGAGAATCGATTAGATGAACTCTTACCTGTTTCAGGAAATGAAGCTTTAAGCAAATTAAAAAATGGTCTTTGATTTTGTAAAGATTTCAACATCAGAAATGTTCCATTCCATCTTGTTGTGTTCGCAATTGGAGGAAGATGTGCATCATGAGTTTTGAATAGTTGATGATACTCTCGATGTCGTAATTTGACTACTATTCTTTGAAGTATAGATATGCGCTTTTTATAAGGGTTGATTACATCCCATACAGCAAGTTGAGCTGTATGTGCCGCACATCGTGTGCTTCCAAGAATTTCCTCGAATTCATTGAAATCGTTTGTTTCAGTTGTCGAAGTCAAACCATCGATCCCTTCTCTGCCATCGACGAAGTCGTCTGCTTCCAAAGAATCTTCCGCAGCAATGCTTGCATCGTCCGTGCTTATCGAATCATCGTCGTCCTCGTTATCGAAACTTTCTTCTTTGCAAGCGTGTTGGAAAATGCGGCACGCTTCGGTATTACTAGCTAATAATGTGTTTATTGATGGACCGGTTTCTAAAGTACTTTTAATGTAGAATACATTTAAGCTTTCAATATAGGGGTCCCGTTTCAAAATATCGGCTGCGGCACCGCGTCAGATTTTGAACGTTAATAACTTTTATCATACTTAACAGAATGATTTGATTTTTAGGTCAATTTGTTGAAAATATGTTCCTCTATGCTGTATTAAAATTTTAAGTATGTATAACATGTACTAATAACAAAAAAAATGTGTTTTGAAAAATCTTTCGAAAACGACTCGGAAAAGTGAAAATTTTCAGCCCATCCCGCACAGAGCCGTCAAAATGGTGGACCAACCGAACAATAAAATAATGAAAAGTTTATATATAGGTCCACTACATGTTTGTTTTATGATTATTCGTATTTGGTTGCTTGACGAGAGCAGTTAGTGGGGGAAAGACGGCATACTCCTTTGGTTAGGCCATTAGAAGCCGGACGGAAAGGAAAGGCTCACGCACGGCACGAGAACGAGCGAGAAAGCGATAGTAGTGCATATTAGCGCGATTATATAAATATCTGTCGGTCGGTTTTTCTCATTCGTATTCGTTCAAGTACTAGCAAGCAGCCAGTCCACCGAAGTAAAGCAGTTGGCAATGACGACGGTCCGAAAAAGTGCCCCAGCTACTGGTGACTCATCGGAACTGTCGCCCTGCAAGAATTTCGCCCCAACTAAAGGGCAACTAATCTGTAGGCTATCGTTCCAGCGTCTATATAAGAAATACGATGTGTGGAACGAAAGAAAGAGAATTTAAATTATCCTCTCTCGCTCGTTTTCGTGCACTGCTTTTCCATTCCTTTCTGCTGCTAATACCATCATAACTTAAACGAATGTGCATGTTCCCCCACCATCTCATGGCCAGTGTTGCCACAATTGCATGTTGCTATTACACTTTGAATTATTTTATCGATCCTCTCTAGTATTGATAAAATATAGAACGTGCAAAGTACACTAGTCGCATGCTTTTATTCGAACTTTTTGGCAGCCTCCGTTGATTAACTGCATAAATCGATTTGTTTGTGCAGCTCCTTGCTAGTAGCAAACTAAATAGCCTTTATCAGCGCTAACAAATAACACAAAAGAATTTAAATTTGTGAAAATATTTTCCTTCCTTCTTTTCAAATCTGTAACATTCTTTGAAAATATTGTTTGAATGTTGTTATTGAAAAACTGAACATGCAAGTTTGCTAGCACTGGCCACTACATTGAAGGCGATGGAAAGACAGAATATTCGTTTTGGTTATGCTAGTATTGGTAGCCGAACGGAAAGGAAAGGCGCAGGAATGGAACGAAAACGAGCGAGAGAGCGATAGTAGTGCTTTCTCGTGTGTTTATATATGAATATTGGTCAGTCGGTTTTTCTCATCATTCGTATTCGTTCAAGCACTAGCAAGCAGCCAGTCCACCGAAGGAAAGCAGTTGGCAATGGCGATGGACGGAAACAGTGCCCCAGCTACTGGTGACTCATCGGAACTGTCGCCCTGCAAGAATTTCGCCCCAACTAAAGGGCAACTAATCTGTAGGCTATCGTTCCAGCGTCTGGTTCGTGAGATTGTACAGGACTGCAAAGTCGAGCTACGCTTACAAACCTCAGTCGTAATGATGCCCCGAGAAGCCAACGATGCCTACTGGTTCGAGAATGCAAAATAGTGCGCCTGGTTTGTTCGAGAATGCAAAATACTGCACCAAACGCATAACTTTCAGGCCAAATATATTAAACTGGCTCACCGTGTCGCGGGGAGTGCGTCTGAATTATGCTCCCGCAATAAAACAATAAACGGTTCTTTTCAGGACCAATTAATTGTGTTCTAATAAGAGTTAAACTGAAATATCCATTTGAGGTGTTTAACAATTTTCAGCAAGTAGGTTAGAAATACGATATGTGGATAGAAAGAGAATTTAAATTATCCTCGCTCGTTTTCGCGCACTGCTTTTCCATTCCTTTCTGCTGCTAATACATCATAAATTAAACGAATGTGCGTGTTCCCCACCATCCCATGGCCAGTGTTGCCACAATTGCATGTTGCTATTACACTTTGAATTATTTTTTCGATTCTCTCTAGTGTTGATAAAATATAGAACGTGCAAAGTACACTAGTCGCGTGCTTTTATTCGAACTTTTTGGCAGCCTCCTTTGATTAACTGCATAAATCATTAGATTTAAATTAACGTCTCGAAGTGAAGTCACGATGCTCCGGTTATGTCACAGACATTACCCACCCATCTTTTTTTAGTTTAGTAGAGCGAATACGAATTACTATCGCTCTCTCGCTTGCTCGTTTTCGGGCTATGTTCCTTTTCATTCTTTCCTGCTACTAATACTAGCATAATCAAAACGAATGTGCGTCTTCCCACCATCCATTTAGTGAGCAGTGTTGCCAAACGCATTTTCAGTTTTTCATCAATAACATTTCAACAATATTTTCAAAGAATGCTGTAGATTCGAAAAAAAGAAAAATAGTTGGTGATGGAAAAGAATTCCCAATTAGAATTTTTAACCATAATTATAACGAATCATTTGAAAATTTCACATGCAAACGTAATTTCGTTGCATATCATTAGATTTGGATTAACGTCACAAGTGTAGTTACGACACTCCAGTTATGTCGCAGACATTACCCACCCATCTTTTAATGTAGAATATTTAGTCTAGAAATCAGAATGTTCCAATGGTCGTTTCAGGCGACTTCAACATAGATGTTTCAAAACAAGAGAATTTGAAATTTGTTTATTTTATGAATGAATGTTTCAAGCTTCGTTTGATCTCTGATCCATCACAAGCAACTACACTTGCAGGCACATGCATTGATCTTGTATTTGTCAAAAACGTCAATGCAGAAACCCGAAGATATATTTCGTACTTTTCATATCACAGACCAATACTTTTTTTAATTGATCCAGTGGTTTAATTTCAAATGTAAACAACGCTTGAAAAATTATAACCGGTTGACGACCTACACCTACACCAATCATGTCAGAATCACCTCCTGGACAACAGCTAAGCCCGGAAATAGTAAGAAGTCAGAAGCATCCAACGAAAATCGAAGCCAGCGCATCTCCCCACCAAGGCCAACAACGCCAACAAAAACGGTCCTTGTCAGGACCACCATCATTTTTGTAAAGAATAATTTGAAATATTCCTCGCCCAAATCACCTTTTGTCCGAAAATTCCAATGAATATCAACATATTTGAAGAACGTGTTCCTTATGTATTCTACATCTCTCCGGTTATGTCGCAGACATTACCCACCCATCTTTTTTTTTTTTCCAAAATACCTTTTAATAACTTGACTGTCGCAATCATATTACTTCCATTATCATGTGCAATGGAATAAACCTGCTTCAGGTCAACGCCGTATTCATTTAAAACCTGCATGATAACATCCTTCAAGTTATCCTTCGTTTGACGACAGTGCATTTCCTTAACGGCTGCAAGTAACAATACAAATATCAATGTCCACAATATTGCTGTAATGTGATAGAATTCTCAAATAGTGAAAGTGGCTCAAACTTACCAAGGTTCCGAATTACCACCCCGCCCGAATAATAATGCTGAGCATTGATAGCAAAAATATGGCGATTTCCGCGTGAGGCACTGTCAATTTTCAGACTGATGATTGATTTGGACAATTCGGTCTTAATCCAGCCACGTGACAGCTCTGAGCCTTTTTCGATTAATGCTGAAATAGTTTTTCTATTCATTTTGAAATCTGCCGCTTCATATAGAGGTCCAAGAAGAGTTTTGTATCCAGGCATTTCAAAAAAATTAAAAGGAATATTATTCGTTGTAAGCAGTTGTATAGTACCCAAGATTATTGATTGTTTATCTGATTCTACAACCATCTTTTTAACTTTTTTTCTGGCCGTTTTTGAATCAGTTCCTTCGACTGCAGGCCATGATAAGCCCATTCTTTCGAATACAGCCGGATGCTGGCCATGTACATGTCGCTTAAAATTTCCGGAATTGAAAGTAACCTGTTCATATGCACAATTAGCAGCAGCAATACATTTAAACTTTCCGTCCTGCTCCCGGACTACCTGTTTAATCACTGTCTTTTGGGTTTTTGAGCGCTTCATCTTCTAAAAAAACTTCTGCTACGCAATCAACTTACTGTTAGCCTAGCTATTAGCACAATGATTCTAAAACGAGTTCAAATCGATTCAAGGAATGAGTGCATCCTACGAATGATTCGAAAACAGCATCGAACATATAGAATCCGATCCGATTCACTCATCGGCAAACATCGTTTCGCATTGTGAGCGATTGAGAGGATGAAACGGAGAGAGAATGAACTAAATCGAACTAATCTTCCACTGTTATGTTCATTCACTATATTGACAGGTCATGCTCACGATTGTGTTGCTGCTCGCACAGGATGATGCAAGATGTTTGTTTGTAGGGGTGAAATATTTCTTGGAATGATTGCTGTTGATGTAATAATGAATGATTTTTTCCCATACCTGACTCTAAATGTACTATGGAAATAAATATTTTTCGTTAAGTAGTATAGTCCTACGCCAACAGTTCGTGCAACCCCATAGGGCTGCCCCTTGTAGTTTTTAAGAAATACATGAGGAGTTCAGCAGTGATAACGCCAAGCAGTATTCGTCACAACTTTTAGGTGAGTAGAGATTTGTTACGTTACGTCAAGTCCACATTATCCACATAGTAATGTACTGAGTGAGCGAGCAGTACAGATATCGAAAATCCATTTTGAAGAAATGCCACGAGAATAATAGTTCGGTGCAGCTGATGTTGCTTAATTATCGCATGTTTCCATACGGTAAACGAATCTTGAATCTGTCTCTCTGTTGAGCCGTTTCACGCACTCAACGTTACCAGTCGTTTGCGAAAATCTGAAACATGATTTAAGGAATGTTAAAAGTAAATTTCTGGCTGCGACACTGGAAATGTGTTGAGAACCTTATAAAAAGAAATACAACTTCATTATAATTTCTATTTGTTTTTTTTTTTTTTTTGAAAGTGTTGTTCTCTAATAATAGTTTACAGCCTACAACTGTAATAAACAGAACAATATTTTAAAATTTCCCTCTCCAACCGTTGTGTATTTCAACACGAGATCTCGTTAAGCAGCCCGGCCCACTCTCTGTTTGATGTAGCAAAATTAATCATTGCCTAACCACCCAAAAGCGCAAATTGCAGCCCGTCGAAAAACGACACTCGAATTCTTAACATTGTACGCACCACAAATATCTTGGCAGAGAGTTCAAAAAGAACCTAACAAAAAATGCACAACAGGGACAACCTATTCATTTTTATTAGTATTCATTAATAACAATTCTTCGCGAGAGAGCCGAAAGAAACGCAAAGCGAATGCCACGCCGAAACCCAAAGCAGCGCACAGCGCGAAACAAGGGGATCCCAAAAGTTATGTGTTATGCAAATTTGGTCGATCGTTTCTTTCAATTTACATCAACGCAGTCGGTTGTGGTGTGTTTGTTTAAAAAGTTAGCGCTGAGATATGATCCCCGAGGGTGGCAATCGTTCAACAAGGAATGAATGCCGCCCCGCTTTACCTAAACTGCCCCCACCCTAATCTAGAAGCCTGCCAAAGGTTGTTTGAGTGCATTACTAACCTAGATTTTTTTGTGTCTGCTCTGATCTATTCCTTTCAGACCCGCTCGCAACTGATCAAGGCCGGTGTGAAGCTGCTGATCCAGAGTAAGCGTAAACACAGCGGTTGCGATTCCAGCGATGACAACGAATCGTCTAGCTGTGGGGGTGGTGGCGGTGGAAGTGAAAGAGGAAGAAGGAGTAATGGTGGCCCGAAGCAGAAAATGCGCCACGATACCGACCTTCAAACGAGCGAAGATGATGTGGAAAATCACCGGACCACCAGTGGTTGCTCCTCAACGGGCGGTACCGGCCGAACGGGCAGTCCTCGCACTGGGGTAAGTTGGGATTTTATCTCCGCCCAAAAGTGGCAGATGATTGACGATGTTATCTTGCAGTTGACACCGGAGGACGAGGATCGTCGCCGTCGGCGTCGGGAACGCAACAAAATTGCTGCCACCAAGTGCCGGATGAAGAAACGCGAACGCACCGTGAATTTGGTCAACGAATCGGAAACACTGGACGCACAGAACAAGGAGCTGAAATCACAGGTTAGCGAGCTGGAGAATCAACGACGAAAGCTGATGGAAGTGCTGCAAGCTCACAGTCCTACCTGCGTTCACCAGAAAGGTTACCAACCACTTCCTAGCCTGTCTACCATAACGAATAACAATTGCAAGTTTTTGAATGACCTTAACTTTTTGGATAATTCTGGTGAAATCAAGTATTCCGAATGTCTCAAATCGGGTAGTGAGTTGGGAGAATACTCCAAGCAGGATAACACGTTACCTCCCGGCTACTGTAAGCTTTCCCCAACCGAGGTGAACTATGGAACACCAACCGACGTTATGGATGTGAACAGCTACGCTAACCAATCACTGAAATCCGAATACATTCCAAACGGCCAAGAACGAACCCGCTCGAAACCTGGACCAAAACCACGACAACGATCGGGAGCCACTGTGAAGCGAACGGTTACCGTGAGCACTACAACAACCGTCACGGAAACCCTACCGCCCGCACCGGTTACTCTACCCAGCGCTGACTTTATCCTGAAAAATGAACTCATCGACACTAGCAGTCCGTACACGACTATCCAGTCAGCCGATCGGTTCCTATTCGAAAATTCCATGGATCTGTTTAACAACAACAACAACGACAGTAATACCCTGGACGGCCATCACACCAACGACAGCGACAAGCTAACTTCACTGGCCGTCAAAGACAACGCTTCGAACGCTCTGCTAGAGTTCAGTGCCAACTTCGATACCGCCATCCTTAAACCGTCGGAGTACGCCATGCTGACAACCAATCAGCCGCAGCAACATCAGCAGCTTCAACAGCAGCAACAGCACCACCAGCAGCAACATCAACAACAACAACAGTGCCATCTACAGCAGAATCTAGGTCTGCTACTGCCTCACCAACAAACCCTCCACAACCCACACCAGTTCTTGTCGCATTCATCCCTGGGAGGTGCTATCGTAACGAACGATTTTCTGATCCTGCCCGAGCACGACGGTGGCGAATTTACCGATCTGGACAGTGGCATCACGTCCTACGCCAACATCAATGGGAGCTGTCTGGCGTGACCTTCGTCCTTGTCACCACTGTTGATGCTGTAAACCTCGTTGCGTTGCGCTATAGGTAGTAGCTGCAGATAGATAGTAGCGGCCATTCTGAAATGTTTTCCCGATTTTTTCCTTCGTTTTTTGATGGTGTTTGGCCAGCTCACTCACAGTAGGCCATATTATGTAGGTATATAGTAGTAGCAGGCTTTGCATTTTCGTAAACGATATGTTTCCACAACCCACTCTCGCAAGTTACCGCGTATTCGTTTACTCGTTTTAATTTTGTTGCTCGTTGTGAATGTGTGAATGCGTGTGTGTGTGAGTGGCTTTTGTTTGCAGATAGCTTGGTATATAGAAACTTTTGAAAAAGATGCAAAAGAAACTTACGCGATTCAATTCAGCTTAGCTGACCCGACGAGGCCGCTGGCGCAAATGATTGATGGTTCGTCGCTTGATGATTGTTGTCATCTTAAATATATACAAAGAGTCGCTACACTGATCAGTACGAAAAGATTTTTTGTCTAATATCAAAACAATGTGAAAAGGTTGAACATAAACGAATCTAATGGTGATTTTAATTGATTGTTGATTTCTGAATTGGGTTTCAATGGATTTAAAAAACACCGGGTATGGGTTCAGGGTCAAAATCATCACATAGGAAACCAAAATGTGTAATTGCATTTATTTGTCAAACCGACGAATTTTTGAAATTGCCTTGTTCGATAAGTTAATCATTATTAAATTATATTCGTTGATTTATATGAAGTATTAGGTAATTAATCGCTTCTCACACGCTAAGTTGCTATATGCCACTCCCACTTAAATCCTCTTTGGTTCTTTATAGCTTCACTTAGTTTCTTACCGATGGTCTTGACAATATGTCAGAGATTCTGAATCGGGGTTTTACTTCGTAGTACTATAAAGAACAGACGCCTCATGCTAAAAAAATCTTTTGTAGTGTGTATGTTTTAACCTTGTACATCCCACTGGCCTTGGAATTATCAAAAAAAATTCTGCATGCGCCTCAATCATCCTATGCAAATAACATAATCTCGAGATGTAGTAGGTGTTAGCTCTACTGATTTTCCAATGAGCTATTGAATAATGACATAAACCTAGCGGACATTCAGAGACCATTGCATTCATGTTGCACACGATTGGATGTTCTTATTCGTTTCTTGTGCTTACGGATTGCTATTGTAGATCGATCTCCATCGACATCTGATTCTTTTTTGATGGTGTTGCTTGTTAGTTTGGAAGCATTTGGGATAATCGTTGTAACTTCGCCGTTCTTAATAGTAGGCACGATCGTTGTTGAGCTAGTGTTTGTTATGGCGCGTTGATAACCGATGTTGGTTTATTAACCGATTGTGGTTAAGCATACGACGACTGTGTACTGGTCTTGGTCGTAACAGCTGGAATTCCCTTAACAGCCTCCGCGCAAGGTTTTCCCTGGTGTAGCGGCTGATCACAGAACTGGAATCTAGGAATCTACCCTGAGTGCGTGACTCATTTTCGCTGAATGAATGTATAACCTTGTGATTTGCAGTTGATGGTCAGGTAGGAGGGGATTTCGCCTTCACCGTATTTTGGCATATGTTTCTTGATAATGCCAACAGTTGTACGCGGTGCCAGGTCATGTAGCTTTACTTTCATAGTATCATTGTCTATATATGCTGGGATGCTGTATAAGATGTCATTACATTCGACGACGTGTTTCACGTTGTTCTACGAAGCAAATGTTTCTGCTTGACTAATGTTTTTGAACCTAATCAGTATCTCATGACGCAGATGGTGGAATTTCACAGCATTAATTTCTGCTATGTTGAGCTTCAAGTTCACCTTCAACAATTGCTACACTTCACGAATCGATGATCTTACCGGACATTTAGAAAAGTCAACAGTCATCACAGCTCGACCACATTGGGAATCAACTGGCTTTGCATTATCACTTATTGTTTGTTATCGTTTCACACACTAAGTAGTATGAATCGAATATTTCATTTGCAACTAGACAAAGCGGCACACGGCACACGTAAAATGGATTGCCTGGTCTGCTATAACAGAAGAGCGATTTTTTTGCTTCGGAACTATGCAAGACGAGAATCCGAACTAGTTTAGTTTAATTGTGTTTTGCAGCTTCAAGAATACTTTCTTACGCCCTAGCGTCTATCCGCGCGAAACGTATTCAAGTCAATGCCGAAGGACGCTGCATTTTTTTCTATCGTCGATATGTACACACATTCACACATTGAGGTAATTGTTCGGAATATTGCTCTCGCTCGCTCAATCATGGTTCTTACTTGCGCAATGCACACACACCTTTGCAAGTCGAACGATGAGCGGGCGACGGCTTCGGAACTATCGTAATAACGAGATGCTGACATGCACACATCATCAAGCTCTTATCATGATCAGAGTCTCGACTGTTTGTTGAAGTTTATTTCACGCTCATTATAGCTTCTTACGCATTGGTGCACGTTCACTGTGTTTCTTTCAAGTATACATAAGCTTCGAACATTTTCAACGTGTTGGTGTCCGTTTATTTATTCATACATCGAAGTATTATTCACACACAAGTTATTTTTTAAAAACCCAAATAGTCACAAATTTTTTCGCCTAACCTTCCAACGTGGGTCCAAAAATGGACACCTGCTGAACGATCTGTTGGAGGTCGTTCAGCATTGATCGTTGGATTTTAAAACACGATTATCTTGAGCTTTTGTCTAGAGTTGCAAAGCATTCTTATTTTAAAGGTCATGCCCTTAATTACGATGTTATAGGGAATTCTCCTCAAATCACTGTAAATACAAGTAAATTTTTCAATGTGTGTAAGAAATACAACTGTTGTTTTGAAATGCCACCAGCAAGTAGCAACTTGCCACTAGCCTGTGAACGAAATCCACTTTATTGTCATGGCACCACTGTAACACCTCCAGGCTGTAGTGGCAGCTTGTCACATCTAGCCAGAACTTTATTGGGCCTTTGTGAGCCTAAAGGAAAGAAAGTATACATTTCAACAGATACTCTGCCTTATAGAGCTTTGAGTTCATTGACTTTTTTGGCGAGGGGAAGATGGAAAACTTAGTTTGGAGTCTGTAGCTGCAAATTTCTTGCCATGTCATCAGTTTCTGTACAAATTAATTGGTAAATAAAAAAGCTTGAATTTGCTGGTAAACTTGTGCTGTAGTCAGATACAACTTTTACTTGGTTTTTGTCTTCCATCTTGCACAACTTTTAACTAAAGTATCGCCACGAAACACACGTGTATTCTCCAAACTAATCGGTGTCAGACTTCCAAATCCTACCACTGGAGGTGTTGCTACATAATTAATAAATTGTCCTGATTCTAAGTGCAATAGCCATCCGATTTCTTCACCCTCGCTTAACATTTGTAACTGGCGGGGTCGTTACTCCCAGCACTTATGAGACCCCCTCTACACTTCTCAGGGAAGGTTTGCGATCGCGAACTATTGCCAAGAAGACACTTGTTTAACCTTAAAGTAAAACCCACTTTATTTCCGGATATCGATGTCACTTTTACTCTTACACTGGTTGCGCACTTTTCCCACTTCCTTAGACTAAGCCTACCTCGGGTGCCGATGCTGGCACTACAGCTGCTGTTGATTCGGGGCCTCTTCTGCTACTGTGACTCTTCGTCATAACCGTTGCTCGTAGCTCGCAGGCACGCACTTTCTAGAAGTTTGCTAGTGACTTTCCAAAACTTTCGTGTCGCTTTGTTAGGTGGTTACCAGACTAATGGCGTTCTTAGTCCTGGTCGACCTCGAACCTCGACCGTTGACGTCTCAGTCGTCCAAATATTCCGCCCCATTCTGCCTCTATAGCTGCGTGGTTATCGCTACCCTCCATGACCGCCTACTTCGTTCGATATGCGCTACCAGTGGTGGGTGGTGGAAACTATTGCATGTTGTGGATGGCTGCGTGCTACGTGGGTGTTGAGTGGGCTGCTTACCGTAAGATCTTACATTTATTTTCTTGACACTAACTACACATATATCTACACGGATACGAAAAACTACCAAAAGTTGATCTCGTTTGACTCAATTTCGGGGTATCGTGGAATAAGGTAAAATTAGGTAAACCGTGTTGAAGGTAGTTTCCCTTTAACCACGGCAAAACTCACAACTCATTGAGAGATTTTTTATACTCAACATTGAGTTAAATATACTTAAATTTAAGTTGAATCTACCTAATTTTGAGTAAACTTCAAACAACTCAAAAGTACCTTATTCCATGGAAGACCCGGACTGAGTCGAATCTCTCTCTCTCTCTCTCTCTCTCTCTCTCTCTCTCTCTCTCTCTCTCTCTCTCTCTCTTTATTTTTGGCAACACTAATAAGTGCGAAAGCGACGCAAAACTATCGAAATTTAGGTTAAAAGAACTTATTCTGTGGGTTGGTTTATTTTTCCGTGCACACAAATTTCGAAACGCAAAAATCTCAACAGTCTTGGGCGAAACTAAACCACTTGTTACACATTTAAACCAGTTTTACCGGTGCATTAAAGCTGGTTTAAAATTTAAGCGGCCCTTAGTCAATTTGTTGACACTGCTTTTGTCAAATAACGTCTCAGGCTACAAACAGCGTGTATAGTTACTATACGCATAGTTAGGCGGACACAAAAGCCGCAAAACTGGCAGCTCTTATTTCAGGAAGAAACCACTGGCATCCCATGCAAATGTTCAAGCTCTAGCGTAACAGTTTGTTGACGTCGTCAGTAAGAACTTTACGTGTACGAATAGCAAAACAAATTCGAAGATATGATATGGTTTCATACTTGTGCGAATTGTTACAGGAAAAATATTGTTTATTTTCGTTTATCTACTCTCGATAGCACAAGGATAGTGTAAAACAATTATTACCATTATCACAATACCTTTTCCATATACATCCGAATAGAACATGTCATGCTCGATTGGCTCCGGCATTTGACATGTGCAACTGGCTCCGCTCAGTGTCTCCGCCTAACTATGAATATAGTAACTATATAGCGTGGCGGCGAGATGCTCGAACTGGCACTCGGATGCGAGATGAGAGAAATTTGCCTTTCAACTAAAACAAGAAATGGTGTCAGAGTAGAAGCCAAAAGCAAATTGACAGGTTTCTCACATCCAAATGTCAGCATTAGCTCCAGCTCGGTATTTCGCTGCCACTCTCTTGGCAGCCTCTAGAGCACGTTCCGTATGTCAGTCATATTTTTTTATATTTCGTTTATTTGACACGGCTCATAGCGGTAGCTTAACGGAGCCGTGAGTGTTTCATGTGTTTACATGTTAAAAAAATGATTATCCGATGGATTTCGAGCGCGCAACCTTTTATTACGAGCGGAGATCTTCTTTCGCGGCTCGCCTACTGCGTCATGGGGATTATTTAATTCTCTCCTGTCCTTCACATCAAGATCATCATCTTTAAAAGTGTCTTGGTCGTCTTGGTGCTTGCGGGTGACCAAACCAAATTATTATTAACTTCTTCGCCGATGTTGCTTACAGTTGTTTTTGGGGTGCTGGATGCTGCCTTTGTCATTTGTCAATATGGACTGAACAGCTGCCACAAATTTGGCAACCGTTTGCGGTTCAGGTATTCCCAGTGAACGACTAGGCGGGTTAAACTAAGATGCTGGCGATCGGTAGGCTAATGAAACTTTGTTCTAGGCTATACACCGTGACTTGCCGTTTACTGTAGAAGTAGTGTGGGTTGGTATTGAAAACTCTGTTCTGGGTTGGTTTGCCGTGGATGCGTTGACAATCGGTAGGGATGCATTCTCCTTTGTATCTTCCCCGCAAGGTTGTCCGTGGTGCACTATCTGATTACTAAAATTTGCATATAAGAGATTGCCGCTAATGGGCGCATAACGTAGTTTGATTAATAGTTGCTTCGTATAAACGAAAAATATAAACGAAGTGTCAAAATTCCGTTCAGTAATTTCCGCAAAGCTGAACAGTTAGTAAAATTTTTCAACTGATAGTTCAATAATGTGGCTTTACTTTGTGGTTATGTTTTCTGAGTTTCAGCAAAACAGACGTCACATCTACTGAAATCTCGGTAAAAGCTTTGCTAGCTTAATACTCGGCTGTGTAAAACTCGGCAAAAGTTGCGAAAAAAAAACAAAATTAAGTGTGTAGGTCTTTCGATCCGCAGCCTCACCACATGAACACCGTTAGGTGTACCCAGGAATCATTTCCTCCACATATCAGGTTTAACGGATTCTACTTCACCATATCGCGGCATGTATTCTGCAATTAGATCAGGAGGGGTACGTGGTGATAGGTCATGTAGCTTTACATCCATATAGTCTTTTTCTATATACACGGGAATCTTAATTCCAAATGTATCACTGTTAGCCACGTACTTCAAGTTGTTCTGCAAAAGGAAACATTCGGCTTGGGCAAACGTGTTGAACGATATCAATACCGCATTGCGTAGATGATACTGAAGACAGATAACCTTCTTAAGCCTAAGCTGCATCTTCACCTTCAGCAGGTATTCCACTTCACGAAAACTCGATCATATTGAACAGAAGTCAACGACAACAGCGTTGGGTTGGAGTCAACTTGACTCATGATGATTAAATGTTTCCTTTGTTCTCGAGACAGTGCACACTAGATCGAGAGGTTGCTAGTTGTCGTTCACTTGGTTCGATTGTACGTCTGATTTTGGCAGAAGTAGAAAGAAAACTGTCAGTCATAATTATTAAAGGGCCGTGCACCGAATGGTTAATTGTTTACAATTTACATGGATAGTAAAGCCCCTATAACTCTCTATAAAGACTCGGTATCTCAATCGATTGGTTAAAATTTATCTGTCAGTGTCACTAGAATCGAACACGATAACTGCCAATGCCATCGTTCGAGCAGGACTGCTATTGACAGAGATGCAAGTATTTTGAGATAATTTTCTTTTTCTGGATGACACCAGTTCTCGATTTTGAATGCATTCTTAAGAAATTTGATATTCAAAATACGCATGCGAGTTCTGAAATATATGAGACCCTTGACTGCTTTACGGCAACCCCCTCTAAAGCTTTAAGATTTAGTTATCTCCTGCTTTTCTACGGAACGTGTACGAAAATCATAGTTCCAAACGACCGTAACTTGGAAACATCTGGCTTCTGGTACTCATACAGCTAATGTAAGGTAAGGTAAGGTGTCCTGACATAGAATTATTGTGCATTCCCTAGATGCGCATTGGACAATGCTTAATGATCCGTCAAATTGAAGCACCTAACCTTAATATTTTGCTTGAAGAAATCTCTCTGATCTCTTCAGAATCTGGGAATCCTATAGCAAGCCTTTCTTAATTTCCCAAAATAAGCTCTGAGAGAGCAATGGTCTGTTAATGAGTCGATGATTACATTTAGTTCGAGTTTGCGTAAAGCGAGGGATCCTTTAGTCTTCCTCTATGGATATTTTATAAACTGGCTTGATTGAGTACGAGGTGATAGGTCATTGAAGTGTTGGCACCAAGTCATCGATACACCAGTTTGGCTTTACCAAACCGTAACGTGGGTGGTGTCGCGAAAGCTGCCGAATATGGGTTGAGAGCAGCTTGAAGCAACATCTGATTGTGATCTAAATGTATATAATTCAATACAACATGTATTAGATTCGCCATCGAGCCTAGTTTAGCTAACCGATCATAACTAGATTCACTGTTCTCCATTCACCCACATCTAGAACTTTAAGGTTCCATAAATCTACCGGTAAATACCAATATGCATTCGAAGGGGAATACGTGATGCCTTCAAAAGGTTTGAAGGAGTACATTAAATTATGCTAAGTTAAATACTGCCCCTGGGAATGATAGACAAGCCACTCTTTGTACCTTTGATAGTGTAGATAGCGTCCATCTGAAGACCGCTGGATAATGTATTGGACGTTTTCAAACAGCATGGGTACTGGATAAACTGGAAACGTGAATGGAGACTTTCATAGATTCCTCGCTTTGCAGGCAGGGTACGACCACCGTCGCCAGTGGGATAATCATATGTTCTTTCTGGGATGTCGCCATACCCAGGGATAGCATAAGGGTTAGTGCATTGGGCCGGAGTCTCAAAGGTTGCGAGTTCGAGTCTCGCCTCTGGATGGGGAATTTTTTTCACATGATTGCTTAGCTTCACTCACCATTTCCGATCGTTTTTCCCCGTTGGATACCACCAGTCCTAAAAAATGAGAATTTTTTCAGTCAGTTAAAATACATAAAAAATATCAACGAATTCAGTATTTTTTTTATTAAAAACAATTTTTATTCTTCAATAAAAAAATGTCCATCTTCCGCATACAATTCTGGATCCTGATGGTCAACTGCTTCGTAGTCTTGGCCCGCGAATTATTTTTGTAGACTAGGGCACTGAGAGAGCCGAAAAAATCCTCAATAGGACGGCACTGGGGCAAGTATGTCGAGTTCCTTTCTTTCGGCACGTACGGTATCTTTTTCTGCTCAAGATACTCCAGCGTAATAGGAAGACGCTTTGTCCAACTAGGAGACGTACTTCCCATCCGCATGATGCTCTTTTAAGAACGGCAGAAGAATTTTGTGAAGACACTCCTCCTGGTACATTTGTTGATTGATGACCAGTCCGCTCGGCTTGAACCACGGCTTTGAAATCCCTCTGTCCGATATAGCGATGTACAGCATAACTTTTTTTTTCCAAATTTCTGCTTAAACTTATATTTTACTTCGGGGGGTATGGCCGACTTGTCGCTGAAATAGTAGCTGTCATTTCCTGGAATGTGAGTCTTTGAGAGCGGAAAGTAACTTTCGTCATCCAGCACGAACGACGTCCCGCGGTAGTTCTTCGTCATCCACCGGCACTGCGATTTCACGATCGCTATCTGCTTGTCCGTGTACTCGGGGGACCGAGTCTTCTTCCGACAGATGATGTCCTCCATCACGCAAGCTCGTTCCGTCCTTGTTGTCAAACAGTTTTTCCACGCCTCCATCTTCTTCTAAGTCATTATCTTCGCCGGACGACCGCTACTGGCCTTCCGCTTTCCGCTCAGGGATGCCAGGATCGGGTAAATTGTAATCACGGGCACATTTTCGTCTCGAAAGTGGTCTACCCACTTTTCACGATGGTCATGCGTTTCATAAAACCGTACAACACGCTCGCAGAGTGCTTGCTGTTTCAATGCCATCTTCGATTGAACTGACAGCACCCGAGCGAAAAGAAACTTGCCGCCCATTCCTACACGCTCATTCATCAAAACTCAATTTCAGAAAAAGTGCACGTAGTAAAAAAATGAGTTTGCTTCGTTTACTCAGTTTTAAGTTTGGGGTGAAAAAGTTAAGTTTGAGTAGATTTTACTCAAAAAGCAAATGCGAAAAATAATCAATCCGTATTTTTAATATAGCAAAAAAAGAATCTCACCGGCACTTCAAATATCATTTTCTTCCAGGCGCTAATGATGTCTGAAAATGTAATCCGAGAACGTTTCTCCTCCTATTTCATGTAAATCAGCGCCTCGTAGTAATGGCAGAAACTACAAAAGACAAGAAATGATAATTGATTTGAATAGGAGCAAAATTCAGATAAACTTACCTTTTAATTTTGTGAATGATCCGAATCGACTCTACAACTGCTATGTCCGCGACTTTGTCTTTTATCCAAGTTTTAATCAACGTCGAAGTTCATTGACTTTTTCTTGTAGATAAGTGCTTTTTTCACTCCGAATTTCGAAAATTGAATGGTTACTCACCAGTTGAGTTAATTCTACTCAAATAAAAACTCATTTTTTGACATTGTAAGTAGGGGTTTGCCCACTAGTCGGGTTCTTCTTTGCCCGGCGTACCCTTCTTTTCAGGGCGGCCTAGGTGCTTCTACAGAATTTCGGATTCTCGTTTCACAACAAAAAGTAAACAAATAAACTAAATTTACCAACTTTTATTTGCTTCGTTCACTCTCCCTGCACTGCTATACACGCTGATAATTAATCGGCTGCTGCTGGCGACGCGCGGTATCTTCCGACCGGCCGGGTCAACAACGGCCGCGTTCTCCTTCGGTCGTATCTTCGTTGGCTGCTCCGGCAGCAGTCCTTGTCTTTTAGCTAGGGAGGTGAGCTTGGCTCCTTTGTTTGAATCTCCCTAGCGACGGCAGTGATAAATCACCGGATCGTCTACTCGCCGTAAACGATCCCGGAAATCACCGCAGTGCACTTCCCAGGGGGAACCTTTTTCTACCCTGCTTCGTTCTCCTTGGCTTTTAGCTATAGTGGAGAGCTAGGCTCGTTTGACTTATCCTCTATAGCGAGAACGGTCGGTGTTTGGTTCCTTGGGTTTTAGCCGGGGAAGCGAAAATGCTCCTTAACTGTTAGCTGTCCCACTTCGGCGAACCAACACCGCTAGTACACGAACCACGGGTCGGCACTTTCCGAAAGGATTTTCACCGTCGCACACGCGCACTAAACCGTACTGGTTATAGTGGCGGGAAACTGTCCCGAAAACAAACAAAACTAATCGGGCGACTGATCGATGCCGTGGTCCGTCACTATCTAAAAACTCGATGGCCGCCTTCCTCACGACACGACAAAACAAACACCAACACCAAAAAAATCGTTCCACCGCATAGCTGTCATCGCTATGTGTAGCATAACCAGCACACTTATTTCAGCAAGAGGAGAGCGGTGGCCTAACTAAACCCTATGTTACGTATATACAAATGTTTAACAAAAATTACTACACCTATCTGATCTAACAAATACGTTCACACAAAAAAATATAAACAAAATTTAACGTAAAAAGCGAACGATCATATGGAACAGTGGTGAGCATAACTAACGTAAACAATACACTCTACGGAGAGAGTACGCACAAATAGGTATATTTCCACCCAGTGCTAAATTGTTACCCTGACGGGTTACAACATATTGCTCCTATTTTTGAAATTGAGTGTTCTGAACTCAAATTTTGAGTAGTATTGAATGAGCGTGTAGGGAGTCCAGAGAGCAATTCTCTTAGAGAAAAAAATATACGCTCTTTACTTTAATTACAGAAAGGTATTGAAATCATTCTCACTTTTTATTGAACACCCGTTAAGGGATAGGAGCTCTATATCAGAGCTCTGTATCAGAGTTACAAATATTCAAATTCATTGAATAAAAATGTATCGCATTCATTTTCAACATTCAGTAATGCAAGTATAAACGTCAAACGAACAAACTGTCCGTTCTTTCAATGCAGGTGTTGTGTTCGATTAATACACGAAGCAATGAATCGAACGCATCAAAGTATGCCCTGGTACAATGTAAGCGATGGTAAATATTATTTTATATGCGTTACCAATATTTGAAAATATTTACTACACTCTTAGAAAAAATGAAAATTACATTTAACGTAGACAATGTAGCGACGTATTTTTCTGTCTGATGCAAGTATTTTACATGTTCTGATATGTAAAATTAAATTTTGTGACTCTTTTGATGTAAAGTTACACGATTTTTTTTGCTGTGTAAGAAAATTAATGAAATGAATATTATTGTACGGTATTCAAGTGAATGAATAACATTGATTATTGAATGAATAGTTTTTTATTCAGCACTGGTCGCATCAGGTTCATGAGCGAGTAAAAGCGCTACAACCTTGGCTCATTGGCCAGGGCAGGGCCAAATACTTCTGTCCCATACCAGGAACTTAGGACCAAAGGAGTGACATTACCCTCTTAGAAAGTCGCTTCCAACGGTTTATCAAATCCACATCAAATTGAAACGGTCGGTACGGTTGTCCACGTTTCTTCCTTATTCAATGTTTGAAATAATTCCTTGATTAAATTCTTCATTAAATGAATAAATTAATTGCCGTATAATTTTGAAGCATCTTCACTTTGTACACTGCATAGTTGGCCTGGTCGCTTTAATGTTTGTGTCATATGCTACGTCTGTAATTTTCCAGGATCCCTACATGTATTGGCTGTGTATGTGTAGACTAGACTAGAGAGAGTACGGGTCACATCAGGTTCATTTTCAGTAGTCAAAGCAGATCTTCGGTTATTTTTGACTCAGATGACGGCATAGTATGGTCTCATGTTGCACGATAATACAGCTTTACCATACATTACCACTAAATCGTTCAATTGAGTTGGAAAAACTCAACTTTCATTTATTTAATAAATAAATCAAATCACCTCGCTGTTACCTACTGCCGCTTAGCCGAAGACGGGTGGTATTTTCCGAACAGCCGAGACAACAACAATTAAGCTCTCCCTGTGTAATCGTTGACTACTACTCAGCAATTACTAATTATTCCACTGTTCGAACCTCATTAACGACTGTGGGGACTCCGCACAAGGCTTTCTGGAAGTGTACATTCACGACGATGCAATTAAGCTGCCCGATTCACTTTCTTTGGCTGCTAGCTGTGAAGAGCAATGCTTGTTTGGCTTATGCACCACAGCGAGAGTGGCTGGTGCTTTGTCGATTTTTGTAGTTAACCGGGAAAGTGAAATTCTACACTAAAAAAAATCATTCACAAACGCAATAACAAACCAAACTTATAGCAAAATTTGAACGGCACAGAGAAGTGGTGAGCATTGCATGCTGGCAAACAAAATTCTATCGTGAATGTGAGTTAAGTTTGTAATTTTGAACCCTGTGCTAAATTGGTACCCTGAACGACTGCAGAAGGAATGTCTACATTTAACTCATTGGGTAATAAAAAGCGTTGAAAATGTTGTCATTTTGATGTGGAACGCAAAATAAAAGCAACGTCAAAGGCCGTGTCTCATCCTTCATTTATCATGCGGCTGTGTACATAATTGCACGGGAAAGTTTTAGAAGACAACGCGTTTTGAACTGGTGAATATTAGAACTGATAATTTTAACAGAAAGCTCTTAACATCACCAAAGAAAGCAATTTTATTCTGATTTCGCAAAAGATCGAGTACAACAGCCGTTTTCGGACCATCAATCCACAAATATCTAATGACCTACAATATCGAGCCTCGGTACTGACACCGTCCTGCCACCGTGGATAAGTGTGGATTTTATCATACCCTTTCCTTTCCTTCTCCTAAAGCATTTACCTTTTGTAGTGACTACGACGAACCTTTCAATACAGGGGCCTCTTTTCAAAATATCGGATAAAACAGGCCTTGGACAGGATTTCCATTGTACTGAATGAAATGACACTCTGTTTACATTATGCGGTCAAAAAAATTTCACCAATTTTTATAAGCTTGCGATATGGAGTGTGATTACTATAAACATCGCAAAATCTGATTTTCAGAAAATCTTTCGAAAGCGACGTGGAAAACCCGAAACTACCCAATCTATTTCAGACACACCGTAAATAAAGAAGATAGCTCAGACCTAATCGAGAGTTGTAGAAGTCCCCCATGTATTTTTGTCTTTCATTCATCGCTCGTTAGTCAAACGAGAAGCATGTAGATGCTCGTTCAGACGGTGCAGTAAGAAGGTACTTTGAATTTAGTTGCCCATATAATTTTTGTTTATTTTAGCGGAATGCGGTAGATTATAATAATCGAATCGCAATGTTTAGTATTTTGCGGGAAGTACGGTAGCAAAATTGTTTTACTCGGTAGACTACCAACTGATTTACTGTTTAATGGCCCAATAAACCCAGTTATTAAAACTTAATGTGTAAATTTTGGTTGCTTTGTTGATCTTTTTTTTTGCGTAAAGCTACCAATAATTTCAACTATTAACAATAGTATTGATAGTGTAAGGACCTCTGTTAGATTTTAATTGCTAGCCTTAAGTGCAGTCACGATACATGGGCCTTTATTTTCATATTTTTTCCGTCAGCACTTCCGAAGAAGACACAATCAGAGATTTTTCACCTCAAAAACCTCGACGACCTTTATCTAGTATGATGAGAAGCGTTCACACTGATCACTCAACCACCGCCTGCACCGTCATAGATGGCTCCTTGTATGGATTATCTAAAAATGCATATATTTGGGACTTAATGAAAAATTTCCTTGCATGGCGCTGGATTCAACCCTCACCAATCGATATGTTGGAAAATTTGACATAAATAATGTTATACATATCAATTTGTTCGTAATCCAAAACAGAGAATTCGAACTGAAATGTTTTCTCGAGTTCGAGCACGAATAATTAGCCGTCATGCTAGAAAAAAATATAACATTTACTTTACTTAAAACAAGCAGCTATCTTTCCCCATCTCTTCTTTGCAAAAAATATCTTTTAATATGTTACGAGATTCTGTCAAGACTTAGCTTTTCAGTCCACAGCTACAGATTTGTTGCCGAACAAGATACTTTTTCACCAAGCTCAACAGTATATCTTTTTCACCTTTTGTGATTGAAATTTGGTGTTTCGGTTGAAGTTTATTGTTTTTCAAGCAAAAACGGCAATCTTTTTAAAAGATGGGTTTTCAATTCTTTCATGTTCAACCTTTTCATATTTTTTCATATTCAATCTTTTCAAATACTATCTGTCGAACGTGTGTAATTAGTACTACCGATTGGAACATATTTTTATCGAAAGAGCATTGCAATCAGTGATTGTAGGTCACGCAAAAATGTTCTTTGTTTTGAAAAATTTTCTTCAAAAATCGTAGAAAGCAAAAATGCAAAATATTATTTTTTCGGACAGTCATCAGACGCCAGCGGACCTAATCGATTTCCGTGGAATGTTTTTCGAGTTTTACTGATCGTTTGGATGCATTTGTATATGAATGAGTATCTCTCTCTCACGCTCGCTCGAAATCTTAACTTAATTCGCGAGTTTGTCTGTCCGACTGTGTGTATGTGTGAATGCATGGGAAAGAGAAAGAAGAAACTATTTTAACTTGTTTTATACAGTAATATATACTTACATGTTGTATGCCAACCAGCAGGAAAAAAAAAGTTTCTCTTTATAAAAAAAACGGATGCATTCCTTATTCGATCATAAGTTAATAATCATCTCATTTCATTCGTTTTGTCCAACCAGTCACTGCGTCCCATTCTTTCTCTTTCTCATCTCGCTGTGTATTTTAAAAACTTCAGCATAATGTGATATTCGCTGCCTACTTCGTTGATGGACACACAGCAGGCCACGCCAAAAGATGTGCGCACACCTCCAAAATTTGAACACGTTCTGTGTTTCCGTTTTTTTCTGTTTTCCGTCAGTTTGCTGTTGTTTTGTTGTTGGTTTTTGTTGTTGATTGTCCATCGGCGAATTTGAGACGAAGCCAATACCTAATAATTTCATCGCCATTGGGCACCAGTGTCGTGTTCCACAACGCTTCCTTTTCATAATTTATATATATACATACATACATATAGGTACCTAGCCATCTCGTTCGTTCATCAGAAAATGGTGCAGTTTTGCAATCAATCAAAAGTTCTAACCTCTTCCGCGTAAACGGTTCACCAAACTAATTCATGATGACGATAATTATAATTAATTTAAAAACGCTTAACCATTACTCTTACTCGCCTCCCAAAACGAGGAGGAACAAAAATCACAAGCAAAAAAATGTATATTATCATCTGATCTAAGAATAATATATGTTGAATGAATGTATTTTTTATAAAAAAAACACTAATTATAACTTAATAAGTAAGGCAGACAAGGACGCTGTTCTCCCGAACGGAAAAGCTACATTTGCCGTTATTTAAAAGTCGTTTGTATTTACAACGGATTGTTTCTGAAAATTGCCGGATAGTCAACGCACATAACCTGCAAAACCATACTTTCGCATTAGCCGTCGTAGCCTGCTTTGATTGTGGCAGACCAAGTCTGTTCTTTTCCGTTCGCGGAGATCCGCACACAGTTAGGGAACAGAACGCGCAGCAGCCTTCAAAAAAGTGACCAATCAAAATGCAATCAACTTTATTTAACACTTTTGACTTTGAGGTTTAGGATTAGAGTACTGTTGATGGAAGTATAAGCTATTGCGCTTTATGTACACAAAACCGTAAAAACCGTAAAAATAGACTATTTACAATCACCCACAATAACAATATGCGAACAAGACACAAACCGAGCGATAATCCGCCAGAATCCGAATAGATGGTCTGCTGTTGCAGGTTTAGCCCACTATTTGAAAGCAATTAATTATACTCTCAAATTGTCATCGCCAAAATACACGAAAAAATAAGAGAAAAGGCAAAACAGGACAAGAAGAAACAAACGCTAGTCAAAAAACAAAATAACAGTCAGGAAGCGGCCGATTGTGACAGCAGCACAGCATTATATGACAATCCATTATCGCCCACTTTTGCCGCCGGATGTCGCTCTCGCCTTATTTGAAACAACAACGCCTGCTTCGATCCATACACTCGTGACCACATGCGACACTAGCAGCGAGTCGCACTCGTTAAGATGGACTAGAACAAAACATAAATGCCTTCCTATTTTCAGTAATAGGTTATAATGCATGTTACAAACAAAAAACAAACAAACAAACAATATATACACGTATACTATTTAGAGCGAAGGTAAACTCACAGCTTAATCGAAATCAGCGCCTTAAAATATTAGATTGTTGTAGAGCCTGACCAAAATTTGAAAACGAAACCTAGACGCGTAAAGTAGGATTAATCCAAACCAACGATCCGACAGTTACCAGCAGCCTGCAACGGGCCAACCAATCATCTCACTAAATGCAAATATTAGTTCCATTTTATCCTCGAGCTAAAACGGAGATTTTTAATATTTGCCCTGATGATTGTAACCCGCCCGTGTACCGTCTGCCCCCGCACTTTTTAGTTGTTGTTGTTGCTTTGATCACCATTTTATTTTTTTACGCGTGAGAAACTGTGCCATCTATGGGCAAGCGGAGGAACTTTTCCCACTGCGAGGAAAAGTCAACGGTTGCTCATCGGTCCGTGATCGGCGGAGGAGTCTGCCACTGTCTGAAAGACCAACGGCGATCGGACTGTTACCTGAAATCTTTCTCACCGGGGGAAATTTAGATTAATCAAACGAAATTTGTTGTGTGAAAACTACTTCGTACCTGTGTCGGCATCGTGTTCTTCGACCAACTACTGTATAGCAAATGGAGCTAAATACAATCAAACAAGCCAACAATGACACCGAAAAACCTAACCTTTTCTTCGGTACTTAGTTTAAAATGAACAGATTTTTTTTCTTATTTTGAAAAGCGGAGTTATGGACGGATTCATGTCTTAATTTTCATGGGTCCCTTACGAGAGAAAAAAAAACTTTACCGCAGTGATAAAGCAATCAACGTATGATTTTTATTATTTTTCGTACGTTAAACGTACTAAACTAGTTCGTTTTATTACTGTACTACTAAACTTATGTGCATAAAACCGAGCAACAAAAGGTTAAAAATAATAACCCATGATGAGAACTAAGTATAGTTGATAAATAGGTGCATAAAAAAACAAAGCAGAATCGTGTAACAGTGCTATATTTACCACTCTAATTGTTGTTGTTGTTGAAAAACAAAAGCAAAACTCGTGATCAGGTGATGCAAATAATAAAACGTTTGTATTAGCGCATAAACATTCTGTCACAACAGATCGCGGAATTGTATCAGAGATGAAAACAATGAACATGAAAAAATCGAGAAATAAATACACAAAAAAACAAATAAAAGAAAAAAACCTAAAATAAATTAATATTTTTTTCCGAAAGGCTCCCTCATTTGTCTGTATGTTCCAACCTAGGGGCAGATCACTCTAAGAATGTATAACAAATTTGCATCAAATTGAAAAGAATGCATTTAGTTTCCATTTTTGCATCAGCTTTGCACTGCCCGCAGAAAAGTTTGTTTAACAAACGTCCTATGCTGATCCACTTTATTCGACGTTTTGTTAAATGTAGGGCTTGTTTTTCTGCAGGGTTTTGACGTCTTACACGCAACGCAAAAACATTGCACGCAACGCAAAAACATTGCACGCAACGCAAAATAGATTATGAATTTCTATTTTGATGGAAATAAATGCATTTAATTTCGCTGATTTTTAAAAATGCATCACCAGTGATCTGCCCCTAGGTTCCAACTCATTCGGCATTCTGAGGAAATGTCCAACCTATCGTAATGCACTCTGAGGTTTCCTTTCGACCTGTTTATTGTGGTTCCGGATGACATCTGCCGCATTGTTCCAGTAGCGCTTGATGAAAGACGGTATAAAGTATGTTTTAGCAGATTCAGCTTTAATAAATACTACAGTATGCACCTTCCGTCTGAAAATATGGTAAGAAACTCCTATTCCATCATGGTGGCTTCCGGTTCACTAGGGCCCCAACGCCCTAAACTAGTGGTTTGTCGCGATCCGTCTTACTCGGCGTAGTCCCCGACGGTGGAGCTAGCCTGCACCCGGCAGAGCTCCCCGACGAAAGAATATCTCCTGAAACCGTTGATGAACGCGTTTTTCTTGCTTCGACGCTGTCCGGCAGAGTGCCGAGGTCGGTTCAGCGAATCTGAGCGGAGGAGTGCGTCCGGTTCACTGGTACCCCGACGACATAAGCCGGTGATTTGCTGCGAACTACTCGGAATAGTTCTGGACGGTGGATCGGTCCTACTTCGAGGAAGAGCTCCCCGGCAGTGGAAAATCTTCCGAAACCAGCGCCCGGATCGCAGGACCAACCTCGACATTTGTCCAGGCGGAGGGTGACCTCTAGTTCACAAACGCCCCGACGACCATTTGCCGGTGCTACTTCACGATCTGCTCGAACTAATCCCCGGCGATGGACCTAGCATACACCGACGAAGAATTTCCCGACGTCGAAAGTTCTCTCGAAACCGTTATCTCGATACTGGTAGTCAGTTCTGCGGTTCCGGTTGGAGGATGATTTCCGGTTCTCAGGTGCTCCGACGACATATTGCCAACGTAATGTGACTCTCAGTCTACTCCCCGGCGGTGGATCTAGCCTACTCCGGTCGCACTCGATGGTCTTCTTTATCTCTCTTCAGAAGACTGACTTGTCGAGTGCCAAGATCGGACCGAAGATTCCGGTTAAAGTATGACTTCCGGTACATCGGTGCCTCGACGACCCGAAGTTCTGAAAGAAGCTGAAGGACTGTTCTGTTCACTATATACCATTTCTCTACACTTGTTCATGTTGACGTCATCATTGATGATGGACCTCATTTCTTTTCGTTTCCTAGAAATCTCTTACACTTACACTCCGCCATAGATGAACTACTCACAGTGGCTAAATCCCTAGCAATGAACAAAGCTCCAGGGCCGGATGGAGTTCCAAACAGCGCTCTCGAGGCAGCGAACATGTTCAGGCTAGCTATGCAGAGATGCCTTGACGAGTGCCGTTTCCCAGATAGCTGGAAAAGGCAGAAATTGGTGCTGTTGCCGAAGCCCGGGAAGCCGCCAGGCGACCCATCGGCGTACAGACCAATCTGTCTGATCGACACGACTGGCAAACTGCTTGAGAGGATCATCCTCAACAGGCTAACCCCATACGCGGAAGGTACGGACGGCCTGTCAAGCAACCAGTTTGGCTTTCGGAAGGGTAAGTCCACAGTGGACGCTCTCAACTCAGTGATAAATACTGCCGAGATAGCGATCCAACGAAAAAGGCGAGGCATACGATACTGTGCGTTAGTGACACTTTACGTGAAGAACGCATCCAACAGCGCAAGCTGGGATGCCATCGCGCTCTCGTTACACCGGCTTAGCCTACCGGTGCGTCTGTACCGGATCCTGGAAAGTTACTTCCAGAACCGCGTACTGCTATACGAGACCGATGCCGGTCAGAAAAGGGTTCCGATTACCGCCGGAGTCCCGCAGGGCTCGATCCTAGGCCCGGTGCTTTGGAACCTCATGTATGACGGGGTTCTGAGACTGAAGTTCCCTCCTGGGGTCAAGATCGTCGGCTTGGAGGTCTACGGGGAGTCAATCCCTGAGGTAGAACTAACCGCAGAACACGCGATCAACACGGTGGAGGAATGGATGAGCGCGAGAGGCCTGGAGCTCGCTCATCATAAGACGGAGGGAGTTATCGTCAACAACCGCAAGTCGGCACAACATGCAGTTATCCATGTGGGAGAAGTCGCGATCACTTCACAGCGAAGTCTGAAGTCTCTCGGAGTCATTATAGACGACAAGCTGACCTTCGGCAGCCATGTCGACTATACATGCAAGAGAGCGTCGACTGCTGTTGCGGCACTATCGATGATGATGTCCAACAGCTCAAAGGTGTGCGCCAGTAGACGTAGGCTACTGGCAGGCGTTGCCGTATTTATCCTCAGGTACGGCGGCCCGTCATGGTTAAGAGCACTGAGGGTAACCAGTTACCTACGGAAATTGGAGAGCACCTACCGCGTGATGTGCCTCAGAGTGATATCTGCCTACCGCACGGTATCACACGATGCATCCAGCATGATAGCGAGCATGATGCTAGCCGGGCTGGTCATTTGGGAAGATGAGGAGTGCTTCGAGCTACGTGGAAATAGAGGAGCCCGCGAGCACACCAGGGTGGCGTCGGTCGCCAGATGGCAGCGTGATAACGTGGGATAACTCCTCGAAAGGTAGGTGGACCCACCGGCTGATACCTAACATATCGAGCTGGGTGGGAAGACCCCATGGGGAAGTTCACTTCCATCTGACACAATTCCTGTCAGGCCATGGCTGCTTCCGACAGTACCTCCACAGGTTCGGGCACGCGGAGGTCCCCGTCTGCCCTGACTGCCCAGGTGTAGACGTAACTGCCGAACCCAGACTCTTCGTATGTCCTCGTTTCGACGTCGAAAGAAGAGCAATGCTTGACGTCTGCGGCTGGGACACAACCCCTAATACCCTTATTTAGTGGATGTGTCAAGCGGTGGAGAAGGGGAACGCAGTCTCGACTGCAACCACCCAGATTGCCAGCAGGCTACAGAGAATCTGGCGCACCGAGCAACAGACGACGGGCACGACCAACTAGTGATTGGTTAGTTGGAGCGAAAAAGGCCGAGCGCAGAAAAGTGAGTGAATGGTCTGTTCATGCTGAGACAGGTTTGGAGTAGCGACTGGTAACCGCGTAAGGGGTAAACCCAGCCACCCCGAAGCAAGGCAGAAGAGCGAGTGTATAGGCGTATATGTGGACTGCCTCATGCCAAGATGGGAGGGTCGTAGCGTAGTATGTTGCGACTTAGCTATCGATGCCTCGTGGCGTGGCAGAGGAGTGAAGGGTGAGCATCCAAGTCAGCCTCGCAAGGTACGAAAAAGGTGAGCACAAAAGTAAGCCTCATGTGGAGTGTTAGAGAGCGAATCAAGGTGTGACAGAGAGAGCACCCAAGTAAGCCTCATATAGGACGTATGAACGCGTGAGCGAGAGTAAGTGAGTACATCAAGTGCAGCCATCCCCTCAGAAGTAATACCGAGAGGTAGTCCCTGGGGGGAACAATGGCGGAGCCCAATGGAGTTTAGTCGGTATTATATAGTCATGGCGGCGTCACCATGAGAGCCCGACACACCCCAGTACATCTCGTGTGGTAGCTTGGCATCTACTAATAGCACGTGTACTGGGTAAGTACGTAAACTGTATTCTCCATTGTAGAAAAAAAAACAGATTGCCGTAGCAAGTGTTGTGCTATGCCATAGTTTTATTTATTATAATATTTATATGGTGTTACATCAATTAATTTGATGTAATCTGATCAACGATTCTTCTCCATAACACTCAGTTCGCGGCTGCCTCTCTCCACCCACGGATACGTCCGATAACTTCCAGATCTTGCTGCACCTGGTCAGCCCGCTGTGCTCCTCGTCGTCTTGTACCTGTCGGATTTGAGCAGAACACAATTTTAGCAGGGTTTTTGTCCGGCATTCTCCCGACGTGCCCTGCCCACTGTATTCTTCCGACTTTGGCCGCCGTCTGGATATTTGATTCGCCGTAGATCCCTGCGAGCTCGAGATACATCCTTCGCCCCCACACACCGTTCTCCTGCATTCCGTCAAAGAGAGAAAAAACGAAACCGCTATTAGTTTACATTGCCCAACTCGGGCGCTGCTGCGTTGTAATCATTTTTCGAGGTAATTAAGTTTAATTGGTCCATATTGCGTGTATGTGTCTGTCGAAGAGGAAATAAAAACCTCGATCGGCTCCGGAAAGCTTGTAAAAAGCACACTGAAAGAAACTGTAGAAACTAAGATCCACAACATGAATTTTCACCGACACAAACTTTATTTCCCTTCCATCGCCCTGCTTTCTCTGCTTCTTAACCTACTCTCATTACTCCTTCCGTTTTCCCTTCTCTTCTATTTACTTATCCCAGCCATACCATTTTCTTCTTAGTCACGCTTGCTGTGGGCGCACCCCTATCATGTCCGCCAAGCCGTTTTTGCCCGGAGATGCATACTGCAGTTCGCACCCATCATGAAGGCACTTCCACCACCCACACTCGCAATAGGTGCTTACGAATGCGACCGAACCGACCTCCCTTTCGACGGGCCTTGTCGTCGTGCTCCATCGGGAAACCTGCCTCCGCGCTGCTCTGACGTGTGGTCGTCTAGCACTAAGATATTCTCACCAAACCGTCTCCGTCACATAGTCGCACTGTACCGCCATCTCCTCTCGTAGGTTGCTGACCAAACCCGCTGCCCGAAAGCTCTAATTTAGACCTGCAAATAAAGGCCCTGAGGCAACATGGAAATTAGCCTCCATTTGGTCCTTCAACTTATTGTCATCTACTACCTTAGGAAGACCTTTTTCTTGCGATGCTGTCGCACCATTTGTTGCCGACGATGCGTGTGAATCGCTACCTGTCGATTACAAATCGCTTATTAATTTAAAGTCGCGAGCTAACCGTCACTAGCTTACCGCTTGAGCAAATAGTTGATCGATAATCTTCAGTCCTTATCGGTCCTTGTTAGCCAACTTCTACCGGCTGCGTTGTCGGCGGACCGTCGTTTTGAGGTTAGCCCTCACACATGGTGATGCCGTACCGTCCGAGTGGTTTTCTGACCTCGATGGCCCGTCACTAGTATTTCGCCAACGCTAACCGAGTCGCGCGCAATCGCTCGTTATTGGCCTGATTTGTTCTCGATCGCGAATCACTCCAGCTTATTTTCCGACTGTTTAAACATTCCGCGGCACTGACCTCTTTACTTGGCAACGAACTGCCTCTTCTGTGGTCTGCCTTTTCTATCTCAAACCGTTGCTGCTTGCTCACATCAAATCGGGTTTTCTTCGACGACGGGTGGTATGCGTGTGTATTGCGATGACAGTTGCTGCTGTCTGATTGATGCAGGGTTACTTCGTTGTTGGCGTGCGTGGCGACATCTGCCTCTCACTTTGCGATTATTTCATTTGTTTCTTTACTGTATTTTAGGGCTTATATTTTATTACGTTACTAAACAAAATAAAAGTAACAACCGTATCCAAGCGATACGGCGGAAGTTATGAATTCTGGCTCGCGCTGAGCGCGTTGCCTACTCGCTGGTTAGGAATAGTCATTTTGATTGTCCTATCGGAAATTTCAAATGTTACAAAGTATGGCTAGAATCATACAATGTAACCTAGATGAAGTCATTTTGACGTTGTTTATATTGAAAGTATTTAACTGAGCCATTTAGCACCCATCTTTATCGATATCCGACAGCTGGGCGCAGCTACTCTTGAAGATGGCTGGAAGGAGATCCATTCCGCCATAGGAAGTACTGCTATAGCGGCACTAGGTACAGCGATTCCGAATCGAGGAAACGACTGGTTCGATGACGAATGTAAGCAGTTAACCCTTTTATGCCCAACTTTTTCCTGGTGTGTGTAGGGTTATTTTTCCTGGACAACGGTGGGGTCAAGAAACACGAAAAGCGTTTTTGCATAAAGATAGGTGCTTCCCTTGCAGTGCTAGAAGCTGCGCATTTTTTACCTTCCAATGCTCAACACAATTTTCCTAGAATATTTAAAATAGTCCACTTGCGTGGAAAACGTAGCCAAAGACAATCTAAATTTACTGTCCCTGGCAGCACTGCTCCATCGGAATCCAATCAGACTAATTACAATAACTTCAGTTCTAGAGCTGATCCTTATAAGTGTTAGTACTCAAATGAAAGGCAATAGTCGTATTTATTAGCCTTACTTGTTTTTGTGGCCAAATTTTACCTCAATCAAAAGTTATAGCTGTTTAAAAATGTTGTTGTCCACAAACAACATGGGCGAGGATGCTGCAGCACGGAACGAGACAGAATGTGGAGCGATACAAACAAGCACGGAACAGGCAAACCTCGGTCCTCCGGAGAATGAAGTGCCAACAGGAGGAGCGAGATCGCGAAGCGATGGAATAACTGTACCGCGTAAACGACACACGGAAGTTCTACGAGAAGCTGGACAGTTCGCGCAAAGGCTACGTTCCGCAAGCCGATATGTGCAGGAACTTAGACGGCAACCTTCTTACGAATGAGTGTGAGGTGATTGAGAGGTGGAAGCAGTACTATGACGAGCACCTCAACGGTGAAGCAGCAGAGGACGAGGGCGGTATGGTAACGGATCTTGGAGCACGCGCAGAAGACCATAGGCTGCCGGCCCCTGATCTCCAAGAAGTCAAGGAGGAGATCGGTCGGCTGAAAAACAACAAAGCTGCTGGTGTAGATCAACTACCCAGCGAGCTATTAAAATGCGGTGGGGAAACACTGGCTAGAGTGCTGCACTGGGTAATCGCTAAAGTTTGGGTGAAGGAATGGATGGAGGGTGTCGTTTGTCCAATCTACAAAAAGGGTGATAAGTTGGATTGCCGCAACCACCGCGCGATACTTAGCACCGCCTACCAGGTCCTCTCCCAAATTCTTTGCCGCCGATTGTCACCATTTGCAAGGGAGTTCGTGCGGCACTACCAAGCGGGATTCATGGGTTTCCGCGCCACCAGGGACCAAATATTCGCGATTCGGCAAGTTCTGCAGAAGTGTCGCGAATACAATGGGCACTTCATTTGTCCATCAATTTCAAATCGGCGTATGACACAATCGATCGAAATCAGCTACGGCAGATAATGCACGATTATGATTTTCCGGATAAGCTAACCCGATTAATCAAAGCGACTATGGATCGAGTGATGTGCGTTGTTCGAGTATCAGGGACACTCTCGAGTCCCTTTGAATCTCGAAGAGGGTTACGGCAAGGTAATGGTCTAACGTTTCGTTAGGTGTAATAAGGAGAGCGGGGATAGACACGAGTGGCACGATCTTCAGGAAGTCCGTCCAGCTTCTTGGCTTCGCCGACGACATTGACATAATGGCACAGAACTTTGAGGCGATGTTGGAAACGTACATCAGACTGAAAGCAGAAGCCAGCAGAATTGGACTTGCCATCAACGTTTCGAAGACAAAATACATGAGAGGAAGAGGTTCTAGAGACGACAATGTGAACCTCCCATCCCGAGCTCGGATTGACCGTGACCAGTGGCGTAGCCAGAAATTTGGTTTGGAGGGGGTTTTGATGAAAATCGCAATTTTTTTGAAAAAATGCTTAAATTTAATGAGTTTGATAAATTATTGAAAACTCAAAAACATAAGTAGTCTAACAGATGTCATTCCAGTCTACAAACAAGAAGGATCAACATGGAACAGTTTTCAAACCTCTATAGATTATTTTCTTGTATAATATGTCAATGAAGTCAAAAATTGCGATCTTTTAAAGTGGGATAAATGATCTAAAAAATTTTCAACGTTCAAGATCACCTAATATAATAATCCTTGACTTTGAAGGTTTGACAACTTCGGGAAGTTATCAACATAAAACAGCGCCTGCTTTGATATCGAAATTTTAGTGATTAACTCTCATAGAGGTAATTATGGTGAATTAATTTTTCAAAAATATTAAGAGACATGGTGCCTTCAGCAAAGTTTTTGATAATGTCATTTCAAACAATTTTGTTGAAAATATGAAGGCTACATGAATTCAACATATAGGGATTTAAATGGACTGGGCCTGCTATATTTCTTCTTAGTGAAGAAAAATTTAGGTGAAAACTATTTTTTTCTGCGCTACGGATAAAATTGTTTGAAAACAATCATTGCGAGTTGAGAACACAAAACCTATAACTAAATTATGGATGGATGGAACTGAAACTTGCGTTTCGACTTCATCTCATCAGAATCCGACACTAACTTGGTGGGCGGACTAAGCTAGCGCCGAATTGATGCTAGCTCCTGAAAATGGAATCACTCTTTGTGTTTTTGAGTCTTTTTAATATCTGGGAATTATTTGTTTTAAATCCAGTTCCCTTATTTTTTTTGTAAGCTTCAAAGGCACCTTGAACGCAATGTGAATTTATTATTTAATTACCGCAGAAGAGATTTATCAAATACAGTAATTTCAGAATAGCTTGTTGTAAAGGTTTTCTACTACTATATTTCGATACTCTGAATATGTGGGATATTTATGTCTTTGACAAAGTTGTTTGAAATGGCACTTTCGAAAACTTTGCTGGAGACATTAAGTCTCGACCCAAATTTGGTTGAAGAGTGATTCTTGTCTATAATTACTATGCTATATTTCACCCTAAGGAGGAAAATTTGGTAAAAACCAAAATTTCTCACTAGGGTGAAAATTTGTTGGTAAAAACCAGTCTTTGTACAGGAGGGCACAAATCCTTATTTCATACTTTGTTGCGTTTCGGCTTCGCCTCTTCAGAAACCGACACTAACGTATTGTCGGAATAGATTAGCGCCGGCGCTAATCTATTCCGACAATACGTTAGTGTCGGTTTCTGAAGAGGCGAAGCCGAAACGCAACAAAGTATAATTACTTCTAGGAGGATTAACCGTCAAAATTATTCTATCAGCAGATGAACAGTTTTACGTTTTGAAATTCTTCAATGTTACTTAACATCGAAATTTGGCAGTTTCGAATGAATGTGATAGTGACCGTTAAAAATTTATCGAGCATTAATTTTACTTTTCTTCATTAGTCAACCTCACAACTTGCAGTACTAGTACGTAGCACACAAAATTTTAGTACGCCATTCATTGCATCCTGCTAAGAGGCTATTCATATAGTTGATAATACAACAAAAATCCAAAACCGATCCTGACCTGCTAGAGACAAAATTACATCAGCTTTCAACTTGAATTGTTGTCTAAGCTCTACACAATCTAAAAAAAATACATTTTCAGCAAATGTTGAAATGTATGCAAGTTTTCGGTAAATAAGCTTATGTTTTATATGCAATCAACCTATTCAAATTTAGATTCCCTTTCGAAAAATTGTCTCTAATCCATATTTTGAAGCATCTTTCCAAAAATGAGCTCATAATAATTCAGACAGTTATTTTATTTTACATTGAAGTAATTTGACAACTATGGGATTTTGGCTAAGAGATAAGTTACAAGATCCCCTTCCCACAATTTTCCAAAAGTTCTCATGACGCTTTAAACACAGTTCTCAATGTAGTGATCAGAAAATATTTTTCCAAAAATATTTTGTGGAATATTAAATTAAATTCGCCAGCATCAATTTTTTTTCAATCCAATTAATTTTGGTTTGGGGGGGGTTTTAACCCCCAAAACCCCCCCCCCCTGGCTACGCCACTGACCGTGACGAAATCGAGATGGCCGACGAATTCCGAAGACTATGCTCATGGAGCTTTTGAACGAAAGGTGCTGCGCACCATCTATGGTGGTGTGCAGATGGAAGACGGAACGTGGCGCAGGCGAATGAACCATGAGTTGCATCAGCTGCTGAAAGTGCCATCCATCGCACATACCGCAAAAAATGGACGTTTGCGGTGGGCTGGACACGTCGTAAGAAGGTCAGACGACGACCCGGTGAAGATAATTCTTGAGGACGACCCTACAGGAACAAGAAGATGGGGCGCACAGCGAGCACGGTGGATCGACCAGATAGAGGACAACCTGCGGACCCTTCGACAATAAGGCTCTAGCCTGAACGGTAAGGTAAAGTAAGTTTATCGATATCCGGCGGTGAAACTACCATACTCCGACTGAGAGTTCCCCGGCGGCGGAATTTCTCTTGGTACCAATGCCTTTCGTGAGACTTTTAGCTCTACGCTTCGTCCCAGTCTACTCGATCTAGTCCAGGGCGGTGGACTCAACCTACTCAACAGTCAAGCCAATAGGTGCCGATGTCTGTCCAGCGATTCCAGGTGGAGCGTAACTTCCAGTTCACTGGCACCCCAACGATCCGCTGCTGGCTGTTCGACGCATTCTACTCGATCTAGTACCCGGGAGCGGTTGTAGGCTACTCACGAGCTACTCAGTAGGGTGACGAGGCCGGTCTGATGATTCCGATGGTGCCTGACGCCCGGTTCACTGGCGCCTCGATGGCTCGAACTCGGTATAGCGTCGCGTACTACTCCACTGCTCCCCAGCGGTAGATCTACTTTACTCCGGCACCCACCAGGAGTAGTCTCGTGCTGCCTCTTGCCTCTCCGTGATTCGACATGATCCTTTCTAATGCACTAGTTGTCCTCGCAGCCTTCTTACATAAATAGTCGACATGGCTGTTCTATTTTAACCGATCGTTGACCATCACATCCAGGTGCTTCAGCGCACGCATCGATGGGACAAATTGTCCCCCAACACTGACGACACGCTGGATTTTTTTACAGTTGCTGTCCAGCACTACCTTGGTCTTGTAGTGAGCCAGCTGCAACTTGACTCAACTCCCCTGCGCAATTCCAGTGTTGTACATTGTATTCCGGAGCGTCAGGCCGAGTATGAATCCTCGAGGTACTCCCGCCGTGACCCTAATCGACCTCGGCCCCATGTTCGTTTTGTAGACCAGTACTCGATTCTGGAAGTAACTTTTCAGAACCTTGCACAGAAACTCTGGAATCAGGTATCTCTTCAGGTTTATCGCGCTCACGATAACTGTGCAGATAGCGTCCACCGTCGATATCCCTTTCCGGAACTGCCTCTGCAATAATCCGCTATTACTTTCAGCGTAAGTTTACAGCCTGTTGAGGATGAGCTTTTCCAGAAGTTTACCAAGACTTTCGAGCAGACATATAGGCCGATACAATGCTGGATCTCCTGATGGTTGGTTTCATGGTTTTGGCAGCAACAGCAGCTTCTGGATTTTCCATCTATCCTGGAAGTAGCCATCGTCCAAGCATTTCTGTAGGATTATCTTAAACATGTCCGGAAACGCCAGGATCGCGGTCATCAGCGCCACATTGGGGATACCATCCGTTCCGGGAGTTTTCCTCGCTTTCAGCCCTTTTGCCACAATAAGGAGCTTGTCGTTGGAAACTCGATTGTTATCAGCATTTCCATTTCCGTCTGCATCAACGTACGGTGTAGGTGGCCATGCGGTTGGGTCGTGCTACACGATAATTTTCAGTTTATCGGCGCACATTTCGACTGGCGTCATTGGACCCTTGGTCCTGGCCATAACGACACGGCAAGCATTATCCCAGGGGTTAGCGTCTACTTTTCTGCACAGCTCCTTGTAGCTGGTAGACTTGCTCGCGTTTAAAAGCGGCCCTGGTCGCCCGGAATGTTACTCTTCTCTAACTGCCTCAGATCTTGCACTCTGAACGCGTCTTCTGTCTTTTGAGCAGACAGCCCGGAGGATGCAGAGCCTTTCGTTCCACCAGTACGCCGGTACTTCCTCGGCTCCATTTTCCTGCCCTCGCTACTGTTTCCGACAGCTCATCGATGCTCAGGATTGGAGTGACGCTGTCAGCACGAAGTGCTTCCACAAAAAGGTCCTTGTCGAAGTCCATTACTTTCCACTTCCGCTCGCCAGTCCTCACTCTCGGCGTTGCCGTACAATTTCGCCGACCAATGGTGTAGTGGATCGCTTTGTGATCACTATGTGTGTACTGCTCACTAACTCGCCAGTTCATATTATCCATCAGCGAAAGACTGCAGAATGTTATGTCGATGATGGACTCTCGACAGTCTCTACGGAATGTGCTAGAGGAACGTTCGTTTAACAGTCTTACATCCAGCTTCGCCAGGGCTTCCAACAAGCTGTAACCTCTTGCGTTGGTCAACCTGCTACCCCACTCTACGGCCCAAGCGTTAAAGTCTCCTCCTATAACAACCGGCGTTCGTCCGACTTACGAGTCGGTTAGTGCGTCCAGCATCCGATTGTGCTGCTCTGGTGTCCATCTTGGGGGAGCATAGCAGCTACAGCTACAGACGAATACGCAGTTGATCCCGGTGATCACGAAACCTTCGTGTGTGTTATCCACCACCTCTTGGACAGGGAAACCACCCATTACTTGGATTGCCGCTATCCCTGCACTATCCACCACCGTTATCGAGAGGAACATGGAAAGGCTCTACACTAATTACAATGTCGCACTTCGTTTCTGTTGTCGACTGTCACAACAGATGCTGTGCAATGTCGCAATGGTTGAGATTAAGCTGGGTTATCTCTACCAATGTTAGCCTGCCCTCGCCTTTGTGAACGCAGGACATTTGAAGCCTCCCGTCGTATGGTCGTTTCCGTGTTCCGGTTTGCAGATCATGCACCTTGATTGCTTCGAGCGGTCTCCCTTTTCTGCATAGTTTCTTCACAGTGCAGACCTGCCCGGGCCCTTGCAGTTCCTCACATGATGTGCGAGGTCCAAGCACCTGAAACATCGCTCCTTCTGATTGGTAACCCGACCATCCAAGGTTTATCTTGTCGATCTCGGCCAGTGTGCTGACAACGGCAACCGGTAGTCGAAGCGCCGCCGTTTGAGTGCCTCCATACGATTTCCAAATCCGGAGAGTCGCCGGTACATCTAGTTTGCACTGCTCGATCAGTGCACCCTTCAGCTTTTCTACGGTCGTTATCTCGTCTCGACCCTTGCATTTGATTATGGCTTCCTGCGACAGGGCACTCACGTTCGTTTCGCTGACCGAGGATTTAGCATCATCTCGCCTTTCTGATTGCACCTTGTTTTAACAAAGTTCTCTCCCACCTCTTTCAGCGTAGGGTCCCCTCTCAGTTCCTTGCGAAGAGCAGCGTAGGACGTCGTATCGTTCGCTTCAATGATCAGTGCATCGCCTCTCGAGCAGGGGCTTCTTCTCTTGTTCCTTCTTCTTTTCTTCTTGTTGTTTCCGTCCCCTCCGCTTCGCTGGTTTCCCACGATAAACCAACCACGGCCTTTCCCAACGTTCCTCTGGTCGCTGGTACCCTTCCGCTAGCTCTTCTACTTTTTCGGTTCCCCGGCGTGTCACTCTCTCTTTTCTGCGAGCGAGTATTGTGATGACGATTCGGTGTCACCTTTGTTTCTGCCGTCGCGTGTTCTGCGGCTTCCATCAGAGCTATTTCGGCTGATTCCGCTCTCGTCAAAAGTGCCTTCCGCCTGCGCTCAGCAGCTGATACGGCCGATTTAGTACTCGTCACTAGCTGCTTAACTTCAATGCTACTTCAATCTCATTTGTTTTATGTGGATGTCATCATGCTGGTGGGTCCCAATTCCGGGCCGCTATCTCCACCCGTTGTACGTAGTGTCCTCTTGTGATCCCATCGTTATCTATGCGAACAGTGAGGTCATGCTAGAGTTGACACTATCCTTCATGGAACGTAGTGTACAGCATACGAATGGGCGTAAAATCGGGAATACTCCAACCGAACCTAGTACCACCAACTAAATGGTGACGAGTTTTGAACTAACCCGGAAACTTGCCAAGACGGAAGTAATAGTACTGTTAGCCCACTCGCCACTTCAGATCGCTGTCATCCTACCTTGCTCAAGGAGTAGGACATCAGTAGCCTTTCAGGTCAAAGTCGCCGTACAAATCACGATTCGTGTCCTGATTACGGCATACTGGTCATGAAAAACGTCAACGGAGAACGCTTGCCATCACCAGTACGCGTAATAAAGATGTTTCTGGCGTTGATCCTGTTGTGCCGGTTGGAACGCCGACGGGGCTAGGGTACTTTTATTGCTCAGATTCTTGGTCTTTGATAGGACCTTTGCAGAAGTGGCACAGACTGGAAATGTCGTGGCTGTCAGAACAGGGCTCTAGATCAAGTGAGGCTCCGAATTAACTGCGGCATGTCCGCCAAAATTAGCAAGCCGGTCATTTGATTAATATATAACCTTAATTCATCAATAGTTTTATTGCAATTGAAATTCAAATTTGTTCACGTCCTCTTTCAACTGTTATTGCAACCAATATCTATTTATCGCTTCCATTTTTAGTTTTGAAGAACTTCACCAAGCTCCCATGCGCCTGACCGTACCGATCGACACATTTCATCCCTTCGGAAATCCACACCGGAAGCTTCTTCCGGATCTTCTCACTACTGCCGTATCTGGCATCTAACAGAACCACACTGGCATAATCGTTGATATGCCTTACCGCCCGTCCAATGCACTGATTGACAGCCTTCATGCAGAGATTCTCGTAATACTCATTCCCAGCGGAAGGTTTGAGGGTCCTATCCAGATACCGCATTCTCTCCACCAGTTCCGGACTGGTACGGTTCGGATACGGTAGTCCAACCACCACCACACACCGACCAAGTTCGTCGGCAAAATTTAACCCTTCGCTAAGTTTCCCGCCGACTACGCTAAGCATGAGGGCACCCGTTTGTGAGCCGGACCATTGACGAGCAGCTTTCGAGTAATCTGCCAGAACTTTTTCGACATTACCACTGCCACGTGGTTCACGAAATACTCGTTTCCGTTCTTCCAGTCGTGCCAGACGACCACTTTCCTGCAAGTCTGCAAAGAACCGCTCAAGATAGTCGTACGAACTGAAGAAACAAACAACTCCGTTCGGGACGACCTGACAGATGTTGATCAGCGTGGATGCTAATTCGTTTAGCTGCAAGGATGAAGAAAAATAGTGCAAAGTATACCACATTGACGCGAAGAGGACTATTTACCAGTTCCTTATTTTGACGGTTGTTATAGTTGAAGAGTAGTTCTTTTCCAGATGGACCTTTTGAAATAGCTAGCGGGAGAACTGCGTCCGGAGGAACCACATGGCGATAGCTTCTTAGCTGAACCCGTTCAGGACAGTGTTTAAACAATTGTTCAGTCAACTCTTCAACAGGTTGCATTGTTCCACCAGCAAGTATGAGCTAGAATTGTTTCAAAAGTCGTTCATTGAATGCTACGAAACTACTCGAAAACACTTACCGACCGACAGCTGGTCAAAATCTCTTCAAACCTTGCTCCCGGATTTAGCAGCAAGTACTTCATACTGGACTGTTTTGAATCCTTCTCAGAATAAGACATGAGGACTCGCCCGTCGTCAAAACTCTCCGCCAAACACTCCAAAAAGGCTAATAATGGTCGAATTGCGTTAGGTACCGATTCCTTCCGGATCTCTGCGTCAGGTTTTTCATTTCCCCGTGCAGATTCAACCACGGCTGAAGGCTTACTGATACCCTTCTCCAACTGTTTCAGATATTCCCTAACGGCATTTGTCCCTTTCTTTGTTTCATTGGGGCGCTTATTCGGGGTGTTTAGTAGAACCGGCGTTGGAACACTTTGGGCGAAGCCATGAATTTTCTGCGCTATGCGTGACTTCTCCGCAAATTGAAGAATTTCCCCTAGGTTAAGGTTGAAAAAATCACCCTCCATCATTAATTCGTGTGTTTTGACCATGCGCGAGCCAGAGCTACATTTCGAAGGTATTTCCAAAAGTTTGCACAGACGAGTTGCAACGAACAGCAGTTGGTTGATTTTCAACAGATTCTTCGTGGAAAATCGCGGGAAATATTGAGTTTTATAGGCATTTATATGTAATCGTGCTTGCTGAAGCTGCTCAAGCGTCACCTCCTGACTATGAATATTGGATATTGTGTCCAATAGATTGTGAGCTTCATCAATTATGATAACCGAGTTTCTGATATCGATTCCGGTCTGTTCACGAGTTTTTCGGTGAAGCAAGTTCTGGTACGGTACCATAAGAAGCTGGGAATCTGGAACAGATGCGCGAGAAGCATAATATGGACAGGCCTTTTCCTGTTTGGAAAAGGCGACCAGTTCTTCGATGTCCTGAATTTCAAACAGGGCATCATTTCGCAGCTCTTCGATAGCCGAACGATTGTAGAATGGGCAACTGCCAGCCACCTAAAAAAATCAAAACAGACTTTAAACATACAATCAACGTGAAAATAAATAATTACCTTTCGCTTCTTTTTAGCGTTTTTATCATCGTCTACTGAAGTAATTTTTTTACCAGACTTCTTCTGTAGCTCCAAACACCGTTCGTTGATAAGCGAGTTTCCTTTCAATTTTTTAACCTCCGGATTAATACAAAGATTCTGCCTCGAAGCAAGTGTCGTTAATCTGATCTGCTTCCCGAATTCGGTACGACGTATTTCGTTTACCACCTGTCCTAGCTGGGAATGCGTTCTGGAGCAAAATATGACTTGAACAGGCCTAAATCGCACACCCTCGTCATCATCAGCAAGATCCATATCATCATCGTCAGAGTCTACCATATAGTCCTCCTCAACACCAACTGTACCATCCGAGTCCGCTTCCAGCAATGGCCCGTCGTTAGATTCTTTCTTAATCCGACTGAAATTCCTTTTCTTTTTTATCTCAGCCGTTTTCTCTTTAATCTCCTGCAATCGCTTATAATACTCATCTCTTAGGTCCTTCACACCTTTCAACTCACTCAATTGCTTCTTCGCTCCGATGGTTTCATACTGACCGGATATCCAATCCACTGCTCCAGCCGTCGAGCGCTCCAGCTGGGCGATATCTTCTTTGAGCCGGTCGATGCGTTCCACTAGTTCCCGTTCCATCAGAGCTTCGTGATCACGCAGCCAGCTAAGCACCGCACACGTTAACGTTAGACTTTTACCCGTTCCCGTTGGGCTTTCGAAAATACCGACTTGGCCGGATTCCACTACCGAATAGAGCGACCGCATTAAATCTAGCTGTATGTCGTAGGGAGCAAACGGGAAAAGATAATCTTGCCCAGACGGTGGTGCGGACAGCCGCGTTTCCGGTTGGAACATTTTTTATTGATTTATACTAGTTATTTTCTATGCACTAATAGAAATAGCACAGTAACCGAACGATTATCGGTTCACGAAGAACGCGCGCTTCTTCACAGCAACAAGGGATAAGCCAGTTACTGTTTTGATTCATGAAGTACTAGAACATGCAACATTGACAAATTTGTTGCATCGCAAGCCTACACCGAGCAAAATTTACATTAAATTTCCATAAGAATGATAATATCATATCCCTGTCAAAAAAAATGCGGACGAACATGGTCAGGCGATTTAAAAAATTTGACGTTTGACTCAACTCGCCTGTGCTAATTGCCCCTAGGAAAAAATGCAATTTGCGAATGCGATTTAAAGGCAATTTCAATACTTAGACAAATTTTCTGGCGGCTGAAATGGACTTGGTTATTTTTTGCGTTTTTCAAACATGGCGGTTCATGTTTGGCTTAAGTTTAAAATTGTTTTTTTAAACAATTGGCGTGTTCTCGCTTGTATTTTGTTTGTTTAGTACACTTAATTATCCAACGAATGTGGAAAATTGTAGAATCGTGTGTAAGTATAGTGGAACAAGATCTCTGAGTCTGAATGAAAGTCAGATTGTGGTAAGTTTTGGTGTGCAATACGAATTTGACCATCGATTCTTCCTATAGTCTGGTGGTGATTACCTAGTGTACCGATAAATTTATGTGAGTAGATAGTGAATCCGAAAATAATAATTATTTTTAATTTTCATATCAGGCAATTAAGGGCGATTAAATGGCGCGTTCCCTGGGCGATTTAGGGGCGATTTAAGGGCGGGTAGAGCGGCAAAAAATGACGGTGGCAAATCGCCCAAATGTTGCATATAAAATAGCCCCCTAATTGCCAGCAAATTGCTGGCTAATTGTAGGGCAATTAGCGCATCCGAGTTGGCAAATAGCCCCCCGCTAGCCAGCAACTTGCCCTTTTTGACTGGGATGACTTTCAGACATAAGGGCATGTTCAGGAGTGATTCAGTTCTACACTAATGGCGGTTTCGCTTGAACCCGAAACTGAGGTTCTAACCCCAACCACTGTCAGTTCATACATTTTGACAGCAGTTGGGGTTTGAAACTGACTCAGTTTCGCTTCATACAAAAACCACATAAGAGAAGACAATCGCGTAGCCAATTTGATCCAGTCCTAACCTCAATATTAAACCAGCTTCTGATTAGTCGTTTTGACAATCATGAGTGTTTATTTTCTTTACCAACGGGATGGAAAACAGTGCTGCTGAATCTATTCTGGCTACTTTTCATAAACATCAACATTTCATGCAAATTGAATAAATGTCCTGAATGGCGATATAGTCATACTACGTTCACACTACGAGTTAAAACATGTTTTAACGCTACCTTGATGACATTGTACTTGTTGCTTATTATTATAACATTTTTTAACTCTGTAGTGTGAACGTAGTATTACCACAGACTAACAGACATAACACTATGAGGGAATTCCCTAAAAAACATCGATCCGACAATTTTCCCAGAACACTAGCTCCACCTTTTATTCACGGTCCCAAACACTCATTTACTGGTGGGTTACCCCTCAGGTTTGCGAACAACTTTTCACTAGTGGTCTATTCCCCATATGCTTGTTCATATGTCAGTGGCGCCATAATTTCAAATGTGGCCACAGTCCCAACTGCAAATATATTTAAAATGACCGTTAAAGCGGGCCAAGCTTTGTTTTTGAGTGTTATGTCTGTTGGTCTGTGGTATTACGTCTACTGTTAAGAGAGACACGAATAAAAATTAAATTTTTAAATGCAGCTTTTGCATTGTAAATTGTTGGTTGAGGTGCTATTTTCGAGGTACAATTATTTTCAGCAATTGCGAAAAGCATACAAAAGAAATCTGGCAACGATGAACGCTAGTTGTCTTTAGATTTACTGCAGGTCCTATTCGGGAAAATTTCCAGTCAAAAAGGGCAAGTTGCTGGCTAACGGGGGGCTATTTGCCAACTAGGATGCGCTAATTGCCCTTCAATTAGCCAGCAAATTGCTGGCAATTAGGGGGCTATTTCAAATGCAACATTTGGGCGATATGCCGCCGTCATTTTTTGCCGCCCAACCCGCCCTTCAATCGCCCCCAAATTGCCCACGGAACGCGCCATTTAATCGCCCCTAATTGCCCAATATGAAAATTAAAAATAATGCTTATTTTCGGATTCATTATCTACTCACATATACTAACCAGTATACTAGGTAATCACCACCAACTTATAAGAAGAATCAAAGGTGAAATTGGTATTGTACACCAAAGCTTATCACAATCTGACGTTCATCAAGACTTTAGGTCAAAGATTTTGTTCCACTATATTTACACACGATTCCACAATTTCCCACATTCGTTGGCTAAATGAAGTGCACTAGACAAACAAAATACAAGCGAGAACACGCCAATTGTTTAAAAAAAAACTATTTTAAGCTTAAGCCAAACATGAACCGCCATGTTTGAAAAACGCAAAAACAACCAAGTCCTTTCCAGCCGCCAGAAAGTTTGTCTAAGTGTTGAAATCAAATCGCATTCGCAAATTGCATTTTTTCCTAGGGGTAATTAGCGTAGGCGAGTTGAGTTAAACATCAAACTGTTTAAATCGCCTCCATGTTCGTCCGCATTTTTTTTTTTTGGCAGCTGTAGGAACAATATCTGTTAGACTTCTTTTGTTTCTGAATTTTAAATAATTTATCAAACTCATTTTCCGAAAAACTCACGATTTTCATCAGCCTGAATCCGAAAGTTCCAATCGAACCCAAAGCAACGGTTCCAAACGAGTAATGTAAACAAATATGGCGGATTTTGGAAGTAACTCTTGGGGAGTATTGAGTTTTAAGTATATATTATGTAATTATGTTTACATGCGAAGAATGTAAACTTTATATACATACATATTAAATAACTTTTATGATACAAATAAAGTACGAGCAAATATAAACACATTTTAAACTTTACGAAACCATTGATCGATTGTCTAGTCCCTTATTTTATATAACTAGTAGATGCAAAGTCTGAACATTATAAACTTACCGACTAGTTTTCTGCTATTATCGTGATATTTTCATTTTAGAAATGGCATCAGCAAAGTACCAACTATGTGACAATATCTCTATTACTTATCAGCTGTATTTTCGATATAAAGGGCGAACACAAAATTATTGCGACACATTCAACAGGGCATAACTTTTTTACCACTGTGTAAAAATCAACCAAATTTTGCACACTTTCTCATTGATGTGTATTGTTTACATGCTGTCAAACTCGAAGTCGTATTTTTCGATTCAACGAAAATGGAAGTGAATCAACGCGAGTCGAGAGAACAAATTCTTTCCAAACACCTCGAATTTCCTGACCTGTCGCACCGGCAGTTGGGAAAAATATTGAGCATTCACCATTCAACCAACGACACGACCTGAAACTTCATGTAATTTTTTGATGAAAAAGTGTCCGAGTAGTTTACCGCCAGTTACCAGTTCATTGAGTCACCTCCCGAAACAGTTGAAAAAAAAATTAAAGGGTTGTGTACAGGACACGACCACGGTGACATTAAAAATGTAGCATTTTTCAAGAGCGTGCAAATGAATTTAATCTATCACACATATCGACTCACGTTCTTGTTCACTCGCCTGTTTTCATATGTTACAATTTGCTATATACCCTCCCCATCAAAACATAATTTATTGAAGGTCTTTTAACGGTAATCTATTAATTAATCAAGTATCTCACTAGGTGATTGGCATTATTTGGCTGATCCATCTAGTAAAAATAGGCTGGTCTGTCCAGAAAATATATTCAAAAGAAGAGTTCCATATTGAGAGCTGTGATGAGGAAGCCCACGCCCGCCAACGAAAATATACAGATTCTCCATGAAATATGAAATTTCATTTTTCATTTAAATTTTCAATAATGTACTAATGAACTTAAGTAAACAATCTTAAGTTTAAGTATTTCTTGATCGATTAGTGGTGGAAAAAAATGAAATTATTTGATAAATTACATTGTTATGCAACGTTCGCACTACCAGTTAAAACGGGTTTTTATGCTATCTTGGTGACATTTTACTTGTTGCTAATTATTAAAACGTGTTATAACTCTGTAGTGTAAACAGTGTATTATTAAACCAATTCTGCATCATGCATAATTATATCTTCAGTACAGCGGTTTGTTTCATAATTTAAAACGGATTTTTTTTTATTTACATTAGTATACCCAACCGTTCTATTTGTTGTATACTTTAAAGCGCAATTAGAACTGTGTTTTAAATACATAGGGTAGGATAGATATTCTGACTGGATAAACTGGGAAAACAATTTTAAGTCCAGTGACGCTTAAGACATGGCTTGAATTTGAATCGAAAAAGAACACCCGCTTCAACTGCTGCTGGGACGGTAAGTTCTGTTTTAAAATTTTCCGTTGTGTGCAGTACGAAACAAAAGTGTTTGAAATTAGAAAACAAAAAGTTCTGCTGGGAATGTGATTGTTTCCGATGCAATTACACTCAGATTTTTCACGCAGGGGATACAGGCCGTGTAAATGAAAACCGCGTAAATTAAAAAAAACGCGTTAATGAAAACCGCGTAAATTTCAAAATCCGCGTAAAAAACCTGAGTGTACTCTCCTATATAAAATACTACGCTGCTGAACAGTGCAATAACTACAGAAGCACGTTGTAAGATGCCTTATTGATAAAAAACATATAACCGAAATATGAAACATGAAAACCAATAGGCTCTTTACCCTAAGCAGCTACAAAGCGCCGTAAACATGGATTAACAAGTTACAACGCACACGCATGCATAAAAATAAATATATTTTTTCGACATAAGAACAAAAACTGATTCAAACGGGTACGCGTCACCTCTATTTATAAACTAACCGTATATGGTTTAGTCACTTCGGTGCGAGTGTGTGCAAATGCCAATGTTACCGAAAATCGATAGCGCTTATTGCATTGCCCGGAGACAATGTTGCTCGTATGGGATAAGAGCAACAACTGATTTAAACGGACATGCGTTGCTTCTATTTAGCTAGCAGCTAGCTGTGAAAGGTGAAAAAACGCCAGCCGTAAGTTTCGAAGTACAGCTTCAAAAAGGACATTCTGTATCTCTAGGTGCAGAAAAATGACGAAGAATAATCATTTCAAAAATGTAGCATCCTCTTGATACTATACTGATGGAAAATTACTGTGTGACCTTGTAACTCTGAAGCTCTGATAGACCAGAAAAATTACTAGCAGCCTACGGGAGAATACTACTAGAGAAAATACTTATACGGTTCGTTTGAAACTAAGTTTGTGAAAATCGGCCCAGCCATCTCTGAGAAAATTGTCATTTTAAATGCTATTACATTTGTAGGAATTTTGGTTTTCTTATCTGTTTGTTTGAACTAAGAATCATTCAAAACTTATTTCTGTTTTTATTGATTAATTTGTGCATTTAATTTTTAGACTTTTTCCGAAACAAAATCCTGGCTGGAGACCCGATTCTGGCATGTTGAGATGTTCCCTATGTTTCCCTTATCTGCCTGTTGTTGAAATCAATTATTATCCAAATTTAGTTATCTTTTCTATTCTCATGTGTTTCATTTAAGTTTTCTTGCCCACCTGTTATCCAGTGGCAGACACCAGGATCTGCATCCTCTACAAGCACTGCAACATTTGCCGTAACAGTAAAGCGAATCGATGAGAATAGAAATTAGTCAACTAGCTCGGATTGTGCGGCACCAACTCGGCGTGTTACTGACCCGCCTCAAACCCCTACTACGCGATATCTCCACTATCACCTCTGTGCTTAAGACACTGGAAATCTGAAGCCGCCGGCACATCCTGGTTCGTGATATTTTGGCAGTCCGAAGATGTCAATAGTATAGTAGATTTTCCTCCGCTATAAAACCACAGACTAATAGACAGAACACTCAAAAACAAAGCTTCGTCCGCTTTAACGGTCATTTTAAATATATTTGTAGTTGGGACTGTGACCACATTTGAAATTATGGCGCCACTGACATATGAACAAGCATATGGGGGATAGACCACTAGTGAAAAATTGTTCCCAAACCTGAGGGGTAACCCACCAGTAAATGAGTGATTGGGACTGTGAATAAAAGGTGGAGCTAGTGTTCTGGGAAAATTGTCGGATCGATGTTTTTTGAGGGAATTCCCTCATAGTGTTATGTCCGTTAGTCTGTGATAAAACTACAAGTTTAACGGCTTCCTAACTATCATTGTTGTTCCCCTCTCTCCGCGGTCTCTGTTATGTGCTTCCCCTAGTGTTAATTTAAACCAATATTCTTTTTTGTTGAAAAATTACCAACTGGATTCCTAGTCTTTAAAAATGATCGCACCAGTTATTAAAAAATTAATTTTACGAACTTTTCGAAGGTAAAATATAGAAAATTGGCACCTACAAGTCAACATAATGTACCGTATCAAAAAATGGATTGAAAAAAATGGGTGTTAACTCACATATAGAATGTTGTTTGGCTGTGTGTTGAATATTTGAATATTTCCCTTCTTTCGTTTTCGGTAGAACCTTATCAATGTCTGTCCTTGTGTCTACAATATGGCACCGCAACACGGATTAGCGATAAATGATTTTCTGATTATCTGACTGACGCTTATCTCTCCCAAGCAGATGATATAGAAATCTTTACAAGAGCATCAGAGCGCGAAAAAACCGGAATATTGAGGTTTCCATCTATGGTTATACCAGCTGGAAACCACTACTTCAAGCTGTCATGAAGCATGTCGTCCCAATAAACAACCGGCCACTAAGTCGTCCATCAATTCATCTCACTATTCTTCACATTTTTAATAACCGTATTTGAATAATTGAAAAAAAATTGATGTGATTTTCATGACCCTGGAACCGCTCAGTGAAAATGTATTTTATTCTGTTTTGTTGTTATTCTCACAAAACTTTGTTATCAGAAACCTGTACCTAGACCTGACCTCGCACTCCTGTCCATTGTAGATTTCTATACTGCACTTTACGCATAATTGTCCAATATGAATACAATATATACGCGAACGGAGGTCTTAGTGGAATGTACGTAATGTTGAAATCTTTGAAACATTACAATATGAATAGCAAATCCCATAGGACATGGGGCTGTTGTGCGTATACTGGCAGGCTAGTAAGGATTTTGTTGGGTATTTTTTGGGTGGAGAGAATAAAAGATTCTTCTTTGCGGATCTGGTGCATGCGCCGCTGAGACAAATAATTATCCAACAATTTCGTGATACCGAAAAAAATATATTCTGTCGATTTCAAATTGTTTTTACAGATGCCGTGTTCCATTTAACGCTCCTGCATGAATATTCGCAGCATGGTATTCAGTCTCAGCATGTTTGTGTCTCCGGATAGAATAATAATGATCTCAAACCTAAAACCTTTTTAGTGCTTTCAGATTTTTTTCGAAAACTTTATAGTGTATCTGTATCGATTTTGTTGGAGTAGGAGTTGGGCGTTACCCAAGTCTACCGCATGGTCTATGCGACACCGATAGCTTGGTGTCGATTGAATGCATACGTCACGGCTTGATGCTAGCAGAAAGGGAGAAGAATGATCGCATGGTCGTTCTAGGCGAGGATTTGTGAAGAATTTTTTGCCGGCGTCGGCGGTAAAACATGATGATGAGTTATGTTCTACCATAGACCATGCGGTAGACTTGGGTGCAACGCCCAACTCCTACTCTGCAGAAGGCAAAGAATTCTTCACATTTCCTTTCGATCATGCCCATATGAGCCTGCCTAGTTCTAGTTTTCCGTTCTAAGTTTATAACTGATTCGCTCTAGAATACCTATCCGTCTTTCAATTTCATTGCTTTCGTTTCTCTTAGTCTCAAATTTGCCGAAAATAGCCAACAAAATCGACACAGTAGAACCTTGCGGCAATTAAAACATAGTAACACAAAACTTTATAGTGCTATGATTAAAAATGAACGGGATACTTGGCTTGAAGCAGCCGACTATACATCGTTTTGGATATGTTGCCACGGATGAACTGAAAACACCAAATGAGAGACATGTATTGGGCCTGTTATCAAAGTCCTTGATAATACGTAAACTTCTTACGCTGGGATGAACTATAACAGTCCAATCGACGTGGGATAGGTATATATTCAAGCTACAACTTTTATAAAAGTGAGTTTTATCGCACCAGATTATCCGGAAAACAAGTATGGAGCTGCGATGTCACTTTGTTGATGTTTATAAGAGCGGTTCTGTCCATATTTCGTTGTTAATTCATTTGCACCAATCGAAGCAGAGAGGGCGGAAGAATCAATGATCAAGTATAAGTGAACTCTCAATAAAGGAGAGCTCTGCAAATTACTTCTATTTTTCGATGCTCGGAGAATCGTATAGGACGGAACCAACGCTAAAAGCCATTTTGTTCGGTTGAATCTTGTCACGTTACTCCTCAAAAACTATGATCGTAACACCACTAGGTTTACTAGCATGACTGCAACTTCGGATTAGTTAACCCAACAACGTTAACCTATCGAAGAAACAAATTAATGATCTTATTCTTTTATATTAAATCAGATTACCAAAAGACGGAAAAGTTTCTCTGAAAGCTGCTTCCTTTTAACATTGAAAATCCATTCCGGTGTTAGTCGGATCCGAATTATCTGGATACGTCAACAGTTTCCTACCGAGTTATTTGCCATTTTAACACTTTTTGCTGTACATTAAGGCAAGGACTAACGAGAAAGATAAATTCCTCTGTAAAACTTTGGGTTTGTTTTGTTGTCATTTTATTTTTCCCTTCGTAACCTAGGGACTGCGACGGTAACTATTTCAAATAAATGACGGCTTCCAAAGTGTTGCTAATTTCATGCATTTTGTCGTGTAATTTGAAATTTGACAGTACCAGTTATTTGAGTCACTGAGGGGTAGTCAGATTTGCGATACAGTTTTGGAATGCCAGTGTCTAGTCGTGTCGTTGATTCAACCGTCTCCAGAGTGTTGAAGCGGTTCCAGGAGCGGTTGACGTTGGACCACGGCAAAGAAGCTGGAAGAAAACCGGGACCGGAAAACAAAAAGACGGAGCGAAAGGTGAAGCGGATGATTAAAGCAAATCCCAACGTCTCAAGCCGTGATTTGGCTAAAAAGATCGGCATGTCGCAGAGCTACGTCCAGAATGCAAAGAAGAGAGCTGGACTACATACATACAAGGTACAGAACTTCCCAAACCGCGATGAGCGGCAACAATCGACGGCTAAAACTCTGGCACGAGAAGATGCTGACAAAATATGGCTGCTTGCCGTAATGGAATGGATGATGGCGCGGGTTCCATGTTCCAAATATTCATACAAGGCGTTCAACAGCTTAAATCACTAGTTCCTTTTATACCTATACCGTTGTTCATCTGGAATCGCTCGGAATTCTCTACGCGACGTATCAATCCTGGTCACGGCACCAAATGTTTCGTCAGGCACCTGCCCTACGTTGTGTTCCAGGTACGAAGTTTAATTGGTCATCGGAAGCTGGAATTCCCATCGTAGCGAACTAATGAACATTGGCAGACTTCAAGGTTGGCGCGACAAGTTCCGAAGGAATCCGTTACAAATAAACACAAATTATCTTCGTACAACTTTATTTTGCTTAACCCAGCGACGGGTGAAAACTCTTCTAAGCCCGATGACGGGTAAATCTTCCACTAAAGCCCACGACGGGTAATTTTCCTTAAAGCCCACGACGGGTTAAAGATCGACTGCCTAGAGCAGTGGCTAGACTACAACTAGTTTATTCAAGGCATAAAACATATTTCTTTAAAATTAAAAGTAAATTATTCTAATTATGATTGGCAACCTGGCAACACGGACGATGTATGTTATCCACTCGCATTCCGTATTTTCCTCACCATCGCGAGTGTGAGGAGTGAGATTGTGCTCACTAACTGTGTTGATGATAGGGATGACAACAAAGGGAGCAACCATAAATAAGGCTGTGCCGCAACAAAAGCCGATTTTAAGCAAATTCCGGGGTTGGAGTTTTTCACCGGCAAGAGCAAGTTCTATGTGGACGACAAATTTAAGAAGAAGAAAATGTCGGAGTTCGCCTCAAAATATCTCATTTGGCAGGCCATCTGCTCTTGCGTACTGAGGAGTGAGCCTTTCGTGACAAAGGGAACAGTAAATGGCGAGATCTACACTGTAAAGACATGACACTGTAAAGACTTTGATGGAGGGCATCAAGTGAAAATGCGTTCAATTTTACACTCAAGACTATCGATTAACTTTTCTTTTGATTTTTGAAGTAAATATATGTATAAAACTACCCTAAAATTTTGGTTTGATTTTAAACATTATAAGAAAATTGGCATGACATTTTCGGTGTCGCAATAATTTCGTGTTCGCCCTTTATCCTCTCTAGTGCAAAGAAAAACATTTACAGTTACAGAAAAACAGGCTCAGTTACGTGACTCAATGCGTTTTCGAGTTTCATGATTGAGTATTTTGCGAAATATTTCTCAAAAGAAATTCGTCAAGCATTCATTAAAACAACCAGTCACTCGCTGTTTACACAAAACTCCTGGTTGCAAAAACTAGCAGACAAAACAACGTAGTAAACCGTGCAGCCAAATTCATGTATTTGATGCTAAATTTCTCAGAGCATGTTCAGGAGTGTTTCAGTTTTAGATTCATAATTTTGACAGTTCTATAATATAAAACTGAAAATTTTAAAACTAGAACTTGCTCTCCCCAGCAGCAGTTTTAGCGGGTGTTCTATTCAGTTTAAAATTCATGTCTCGCCATGCCTTCAGCGTTACTGCATTCAAATTTCTTTTCCCCAGTCTATCGGGTCTAAGTGTCTGTGCTAAATACTCTCCATGTATTTAAAACACAGTTCTAACCGTGTTTTAAAATTAGCAACAAATAGAACGGCGTCGTATAACAGTTACAAATTTTAAAACAAAACTGTTCGAAATTATAAAACAAAACGCTCTGCTGGGGATGTGAATGTTTCAGTTTCAATTCTACTTTGAAACTCCTATACAAAAATATAGGAGTTTCAAAGAAGAACTGGAACTGAAACATTCACATCCCCAGCAGAGCGTTTTGTTTTATTATTTCGAACAGTTTTGTTTCAAAATTTAAAACTGTTATACGACGCCGTTCTATTTGTTGCTGATTTTAAAACACGTTTAGAACTGTGTTTTAAATACATGCAAAGTTTTCAGCAGAGACACTTAGAACCGATAGACTGGAGAAAAATAAATTTGAATGCAGTAACGCTGAAGGCATGGCGAGACATCAATTTTAAACTGAATAGAACACCCGCTAAAACTGCTGCTGGGGACAGAAAGTTCTAGTTTTAAAATTTCCAGTTTTATATTATAGAACTGTAAAAATTATAAATCTGAAACTGACACCCTCATGAACATGCTCTAATTGTCTCGCGATGAAAACTTGATGCTCTGAAATGTATCATCGATCATACCATGCAACATCATGTAATGTATCCGCATGAACTAGGCCATTTGGGAAAAATAGTCTCGCGCAGTACTGGAATTTTATTTTGACGTTAATAATAGAAAGCTTTACAACCATGGCAGCAGGTCCAATCGCTGAAAGAAATCAAGGTAAGTTTTGTTGAATTTTCGAATAATTGCGAAATGAAGCTTGGAGATTGCTGACAAATTACAAAAAGTACTGATCTACCATTGCTGATTCAACTCAATTGTGGCGTATCAACGTATATTTCCCATTAGAAATCGACTTTAAACTTACTGCTTTCCTTTCAGATGCCACCATTTATGTCGGCGGCTTGGATGATAAGGTTTCGGAAACACTCCTGTGGGAGATGTTTGTTCAAGCTGGTCCAGTGGTCAACGTCCACATGCCTAAGGATCGAGTAACTCAGATGCACCAAGGATACGGGTTTGTTGAATTCTTGGGCGAAGAGGATGCGGATTATGCGATTAAGATTATGAACATGATCAAGCTGTACGGAAAACCGATCCGTGTCAACAAAGCGTCTGCCCATCAGAAAAATCTGGACGTCGGTGCAAATATCTTTATCGGCAATCTAGATCCGGAAGTGGACGAGAAACTATTGTATGATACATTTTCTGCGTTTGGCGTTATTTTACAGACACCAAAAATTATGCGAGATCCAGAGACGGGCAATTCGAAAGGATTTGCCTTTATCAACTTTGCGAGTTTTGAAGCATCTGATGCGGCAATGGACGCTATGAACGGTCAATATCTATGTAATCGTCCCATTTCAGTGTCCTATGCGTTCAAGAAGGATTCAAAAGGAGAACGACATGGATCCGCCGCGGAGCGTCTTCTTGCGGCGCAGAACCCACTTTCCCACGCCGATCGTCCCCATCAGCTGTTTGCGGATGCTCCGGTTCCTCCTCCGATCATGCCTATGATGCCATCGCACCCGATGATGCCGCCACCACTAATGGCACCACCTCCACCTCCGACGCCTTCTGCGGTACCTCCACCACCACATGCCCCAGCCGCACCACACTTCAGTGCCGGTGCAATTCCTCCCCCTCCATTACCTCCACCAATTGGACAGCCACCTTTACCGCCACCATCTCCGATGGGAATACCAGCTCCGCCAAGAATGATTCCCCCACCGCCGTGGCAACAACCTGCTCCTCCACCACCTACACCTCCCACAGGCCCACCGAGGCCACCTCCACCAAGCTGGCGTCCGCCGCAACCACCACTTCCACCCCAGATGCCACCGGGGGCATTCCCTGGGCAGCCTAGACTGCCTCCGCCGCCACCAACCAATTTCAGCGCGGACACATTTAATTTCTAAGATGATGCTTTTATCCTGTTTTCCGGATTCTAATAAATTTGTCACAAGCAAATTTGGTAATGTCGATGCTTTTTCGAAATGGTTTGGATGACATTCTGATTGGGCTTATTCCGGACTGCCATATTTTTGTAATACAATTCCCTATGGAGGGAATTTCTTTTACCTTGGTTGTAATTAAAAAAACCGCCTATTTTACTCGTTTCGTTCAATTTATTATCATTTACAATCTTAATCAGAATCTATGTGTTAAGACTAAATCCTTGTCGCTATAAATAGCTTTAATGGGGCACACCGAGAGAATATGGTGAAACAACCGGATCACGGTTCCGTTGAAGAAAAACACTCTTTGATAGTTTGATTTCTTTTTTTTTCGTGCCAGTTTCATAAGTATAGTAAAATTGGAACACATCTTTCTAAAATACAGAATAACCATCAGGTCATCTTGCGTTACGGTTCAGTAATGGGAAGCGCATCCTCCTCTCCGGTTAGGGGGCAAAGCATAAGCCTACATAATATATTACCCAAAGCTTTTAGTCGTTGCTGGCTGACCCACGCATTGCTCATTGACACAATGAATCTGTTGTGTTTCCCCCCTTCGCTGCTGTATCTAACTTACGTTACCACTTGGATCGCTTGGACCAATCTTTCGGTGTCCAGTGGAGACACTTGGAATCGATTCGAATCTTGTGCTTCTCCATCGCCTTCCGATGCTGATCGATTGTCTCCTTGTTGATGCAGATAATGTACTGGCCTTTGTAGTAGTTGATTAGGTTCAGAATCTGCAGTGTCGAAATGACGTCCTCCTTTTTTATGCTAGTCAGCTCGCAGATTTCGCTATATGAAAATAAGGAAGAATGGTTACTTGTGATGCAGTGTGTGAAAGAACAGGCAATTACTTGATAGTTATCTGAGGTTTCTCGTTATCCCCCATCGGTTTCGCCAGAATCAAGATCTCCAGGATCGTCTGAGCCCAGTAACTCCGGTAGGATAGTAACCCTAAATCGGACAGAGGCTTTTCAGGTGAACCCGTTTTTCCTTCGAATTTCGACAACTCGTAGCCTAAAAAATTGTGTTTTTTTATCGCTATTATGCTAGACTAATACGCTAATCCAGTACTTACTAAATTCAATCAACAACTTGCCGTAACCTTTTCGCTGATAGGGTGGCATCGTTAAAATACACGCCACATTGTAGTCCTCTGTACTTTCTTTCTCCTTCGAGAAATACCCAACAATGTGGAAGCCTCTCGAATCAAACTCCGTCATCACGTAGAACAAGAACGGATCCGTGTCGTAGTAGAGTGTTTTATGGTCCAGGAACAGTTTTGCCAACAGGCACAAATTCTGCGCATAGCTTTTGTTCTTCCGTCCATCGATCTCGAAGAAACTGATCGTGTTCTTCCGGTAGATCTCATTCCCGGGCGGATGCCGCAGATTGCACTTTTTAATATGCCGCTCCAAGCACTTCCGACTTTTACGATACTTGAGACAGAATTCGCAGATGTAAATGCAAGGCATGGAGCAAAGCTCCTGCGGGTAAGGTGCAAAATACCACGGCTTGATACGATGTCTTCCGAGCTCTATTAGCTGGACGTTCTTCATCCGCGTCACGACGTCGTCATGGTGCGTGACCATACTACCCGATTGTCGTGGAGTTGGCGTTGTTGGGACTTCCTGAGAGTCTTCATTCTCGGTGGAGATGGCTTTTCGTTTTCGATTGATCTTTTTTTGTAGTGCGGCCGCCAGAACAGCACTTCCGTTGACAATGTCTGGCGATTGAATAGGACTAGCGGGGCGTGAGCGCTCTCCAAGCAGCGGTATCCGCTTAGGTGTGGTAACTCCGGTATTTTGACCGGTAGCAAGACCATCTTTCCGCGGGAACTGAACCTTCCGGGTGTCCAAGTACTCTTCGGTGACCCATTCGTCCAAGCGCTTGTTAACTGAAAGCAATCCGGACGTTAATATTCTATTACCTGCATCCATCCTAGTTCATACTCACAATCCACATAATGTACGTAGTACCAAACAGATTTATCCGTCACCTCCTTGATACTGATAATTTCCGCTAGTGGCCAATCGTTAGTACCAGTCATACGCACGGGTAGTCGACACCCTTCGGACAACGAAGCCTGCCAAAGAAAAAGAACCGCACAATTTAAAAAATCCCAAACCGTAGCAGCAGCAGGTAAATCAAAACAAAAACATTCGGAAGGCAATCCCGGCAGAAGGTCTAGAGAGAATTGCTTTTTTCGGAGGCAACCACGGTTCGACGGTGGTGGCCATGACTTGGAAAATATGCAGCTACTTACCGTAGAGTCGCAAATCGATTGCACGGCATCTTCCACGTCCATTTGCGTGAAATATTCGGCCAAATTTGATTCCTCGCTAAATTTAGTGGTTTTATCGGTCGCTTGTTTTGAACTAATTTGAAGTTTCTGACGGCTTGTCTACAGTGGAGGCACTTCGGGTAGGTAGACATACACACTGAGTAAAATCAGTGCAGCTTTTGAGTTAATATTTTATACCTCGCATTTACATTTTTGAAAAAGGCCAATTAATTTATTTATTGCGCTTTTAAGAGTGGAAAGCTAGGGGCAGATCACTCTAAGAATGTATAACAAATTTGCATCAAATTAGAAAAAATGCATTTAATTTCCATTTTTGCATCAGCTTGGCACTCCCTCGCAGAAAAGTTTGTTTAACAAACATCCTACGCTGATCCACTTTGTTCGACGTTTAGTTAAATGTAGGGCTAGTTTTTCTGTAGGATTTTGACGTCTTACACGCAAAGCAAACAACATTGCACGCAACGCAATATACATTATGAGTTTCTATTTTGATGGAAATAAATGCATTTAATTTCGCTGATTTTTAAAAATGCATCGCAAGTGATCTGCCTCTAGGTGGAAAGCGACTTTCGTTAAAATTTTCGTTGAATTTTTATCTACATTTAACCAGAAGCAAGACAGTGAGAAAAATTAAATATTCCAGTGATACACTTCACACCAATTGCTGAATTTTCAGCAGTTCAGTTCATGGTTTCAGTAAACCATGCCCGGATAGAATTTTACAATAGCATTTACCCTACAAACAATCATAAAACAATAAATATTATAGTAATTACTGTTTCAACATTGTTCGATGCCAAGTTCTCACAGTAGATTTACAATAAAATTTCATGTAACAATAAATTTCACTGTTCAGAAAAAAACTGATACAGTGCATTCACATTAAATTTTACTGTTTTCGAGAAAAAAATGTATGTAGAAAAATTGATTTTTTTAATGTTAAGATACATAACCACCCCCCTTTTTCACTGTAAAAGTCTATTTTACATTGAAATTTACTGTAAAAACGTTAAAGTTTATTGTTTTTGTATTGTAGCATAACACTAAAACTTACTGTAAATTATTGTAAAATTACTGTACTGTCACAGTGAAAATCATGGTTTTGTTACTGTACATTTCTATTCGGGTGATGCCGAAGTTTCAGCAACTAGAATTTATTCTATTTGACATATTTGAAAACCAGCAATAGAAATTGCCAAATTGGCAGCGCAATTACCGCACTTTCAGTATTTCTCAGTATTTGGAAACTGTAAATTCAAAAAATGCACTATAAAATTGATAAATAAATTTGCAGAAGTTTCACATAAAGTTTATCTGTCAAATGCATGAAATTCAAATTGCTAATTTATGTTTATATGTAATTTGCACATGTGTGATAAGCAAAACTCCTAGTGAGATTCGCGTCAAAGTGGCAATATCTGCTTTCCACCTTCGTCGCCAAACTGAAAAATAGCAGAGGAAGAGTATTGTTGAAGAGAGGTGCTTCCATTGATTTACTGTTATGAATTGATCAGCCGCGGTCAGTGCATAATGTTCAATATGTTTTTCAAGCATCCTTTCGTGAAAACTGCAAATTGGGTGTGCATAATATGTGGAGGCTAGTTAAAACTAAATAATATACCGAACAGAAAGTTTATGCATGGACTGTTGTTTTCGTATAGACTTATTCTTTGAGGTGTATCAATTTACCCAGGGTCCATGATAAATTGATAAAAAAAACGATGGAAAAAAACTTTCTTTAATGAATGACAAATTCCATTCACATTATCCAACGCCTAAATGAATCAAACGGCAAGCGCGCTGCAGCAACGTACCCCCAAATCTTCTAAAGTCAGAAGTTCGAGCCTGTGACAGAAAGCCCATGAAAGGAGGAATAAGAAAAATAACTTTTTCTTCCCAGTTTCCGTTGCTTTTTTTTCAACCAGTGGGTTCTACCCACTACACAAATTTATTTATTCGTCAATCAATTGTAGACTACATTACACAAACATTAACTGCTTATATACTATACTCTATACTATTCCTATGTACTATGATGTCGCAAAGAGTTGAAAAACTGTTTTAAACTTGTTCGGGGCATGGTAAGGTCAATTCTTTTACAATGCTCGTTATACACAGCCATCATCTGGTTTAGTAGTCCGAATTTAGCATAATCTGTACGGTGATGACTAGTGTTGCCACAATTAAATCTATACCGGGAGTTGAAAAATCTTTTCTATCTGTACTCTTCTATAGAAAAATCTGTACCGGATGCTGTACCCAAACAATAACAAGGTTGCATTAAAAAATCATTTTTCTTATACATATTTTTCATTCGGGGAAATCAAACCAGACATTCTTACTCGGTTGTTTCATTTGAGCTGGAATTCTGCAAGAAACCAGTTGGAATTCCGGATGAGTTTGACTGGGTAATTAGTGCTGTCTTTTTTCACTCGATTAACGCAAATAATCCATTAATTTCTAGAATAATAGAAAAATCAATAATCGATTACAAGCTTTCGGTATTATCGAGCAAATCGAGTAGCTGATATCAATTAATCGAGAGCATAATTAATGAAGGGTGGCATTGAAAACAAAAGTCGCAGAGCCAAAAAATATGACCAAACTTCTCCAAATTTTTCAAAATGTGTAGAGCGATCTTTTTTTATTTTTTGGTTGACAAACTAGGATTTACTAAGTAATCAATTATTGATTTTAATCGATTATTTTGGTCGATTAATCGAATGAATAAATCAAGCCTTCAAAAATGATCGATTAACGGATAATCGATTATTTGCAAAAATCAGGCAACACTATGGGTAATGACAATATCAGCTCCAGCTCAAATTCTCGCTGCCAACAGTGGCCAACAGAGTGGCGGCGAGAAGCTGAGATAGGGCTGGTAATATCAATAGGATGCGAGAAACCTGCTTGCAGGAAAATAGAGCAGGTCAGAGTAAATGTATGTACTCCGAGAAGATTTGCTCGGCTTTCACTTAGACATCATCCCTTTGATTTGCTGGAAGCAGTTTTCTCGCATATCGCATTCTAATGTCAGCTTCAGCTCAAGCTCTATCAGTACCAGCTCCACTTCTTGCCATCACTGCTGGCTAACTCAACGTTTACCTGCTGTTTACTGGGATGCATCGCAGGGTTAAATTATTTTACCTTGCTGTCATGTAAAAAAATCTGTACCAATCTGTACTTTTTAACAAAAATCTGTAATCTGTACCGTACAATATGTACCAAATATGCTTCAAAAATCTGTACCTTTCTAGATAAATCTGTACTTGTGGCATCACTGGTGATGACCTATCCCACTGAGACGTCCAAAAAATTGTTTCAAAATCGTTCAACACGGGTCCAACGATGGACGTTCGTTGAACGGTTATTTGGACGCTGTCCAAATTGGTCCAACGAACGTCCTTCATTGGACGATTTTGAAACCAACCGTTCTTAGAGGGATGCGATGCATAATGGTCGAAAGACAAAAGGTCGAAAGGACAAAAGGTCGAAAGGGAGAAAACGTCGAAAGGATACAATATTGAAAGGCATTAAACGTAAGGGACAATAAGACTTTTTCGCGCAGTTTCTTATTCCATCGCAGTATTTCTTAACATAGATTTTTGATTAGAAGCAAAACTGAGGATAAACAACCAAGACGATCGATTACTGTTTTCTACTGTCTGTTGTTTTTCAATTGCATTTCATTAATAACCATGTATTTTGGTTCGCTGAGTTCGTTACTATCTAGTGTTTAAGTGCAGTGGACTATTCCTTTTTATGTTTGCCTTCACTGACTACTATTAACTGTGTGTTGTTCTGTTTTCATGGTGATTTGGGGCCTTTGAATTAGATAGGAAACCTGTCATAACTGCTGTGTTGCCGTCTGTTATGTCATTTATCATCCGTTTCATACGCATTCTAATTATACTCTCTTCGAGTAGAATTTTCTCAACTTTGAAACCTGCGCTGGTTTTGGCGTAGAGCAATTGGCAATTTTTAAATATAAAAAAATCTGAATAAAGCTATGTTCTTGAAATTACTGAAAGCCGATTTTAACATATATGTTAATGTTAAACAAATAATCAAGCCTACCATTAACTTGAATTTCCCAAAAAAAAAATGATTATAAAACACAACAAATTGAATTGGAGTTTAACCTTCTTTATAACATAAACTGTTCTTTATATGATGATTGACTTGCCAATTATATTCCTTTCTCAATGAGGATTTGAGTTTTGGAGTACAACACATCATATTTGGATCGCCAATCGCAATTAATTATACAGAAAATAGTACTGAAATATTCACCCGAATAGAAATCTCGCCAAACATATGATTACGGCTTAAAAGCCAGCTGTCAAATTTTTTGTGTCTAACTAGTGCTAATTTGGGTACTAGTTTTAGATACATCGTCTAACTAGACACCCAGATGGTGCTAGTTACTGACGAGATGAATTCGAAACACAAAAAAACAAAACTTAATTGTCAAAATTCTCTTTGAAAGAAAATTCCGGATAAACCGTTAATGGCTAAACGCAGTTTATAGCAGTTAATGAAAGAAAAAAAATCTCTTTTGTTTACTACTAATATCTGTGATTGGCGAGTAACGGTTTGTGTGGAATTTCTTTTCAAAGAGAATTTTGCCAGTTGGTTTTTAAGCCGTAATCATATGTTTGTCGAGAAATATACAGTTACAAAACCATGATTTTCGCTGTGACAGTACAGTAATTTTACAATAATTTACAGTAAGTTTTAGTGTTAGGCTACAATACAAAAACAATAAATTTTAACGTTTTTACAGTAAATTTCATTGTAAAATAGACTTTTACAGTGAAAAAGGGAATGGTTATGTATCTTAACATTAAAAAATATCATTTTTTCTCCATTTAAAATTTAATGTGAATGCACTGTATCAGTTTTTTGCTGAACAGTGAAATTTATTGTTGCATGAAATTTTATTGTAAATCTACTGTGAGAACTTGGCATCGAATAATGTTGAAACAGTAATAACTATAATATTTATTGTTTTATGATTGTTTGTATGGTAAATGCAATTGTAAAATTTTATCCGGGCAATAGTCCAAATTTTTCCGAAACTACCAGGCACAAAATATGTTCGATGAAGCTAGGACGAAACTGCTTTGAAGTGAAGTGCAACCGCATAGCCGAGTACAAGGAACAGAAGCGGCGCAAAGCCACTGAGCATCCGCTGGACGATGTGGCCGCCGACCCGCCGTCGGAAACGGCAGCTCCTCGCAAGCAAACCTGTGATCCACTCATTTGCCCGGCTTTCTCAACCATAGGGTCGATAAATTAGTTTAGGTCCGACTGAGCGGAGCGACGGCAATGTTGATTTATTTATTTATTTTACTCTTCTGCTTTAAAAATGATGAACTAACTATGATTGGTATGCGACATTTTTAATTCTATATACAATATTGCTAAACTTTTTTTTGTTGTACTATAATATACAGAAAAACAAATAATTCTTAATATATTATAAACAATCTGTCTGCTTTTGCGTTTCCCGGATCACTCAACAAGTGGTTTAAGTGGCACCTCTTACGAGGACCATTTGTCACTTTTAAAGTTTCCCGACCAGAAAGCCAGCCCCAGGGCGGGTTACTTTTAATAAAGTTCAGGGGAAACGAAACGGCAGATGCTAAAGCCGAAGGGTACTCGATCTCGCGGGATGATACCAAACAGTAATCAAAAGACTAAACTACCAACTCCAACTCCAGACTATCATCACTGGCAGAGTCCCTGATAACTATCAATAATAAGCCAGCTTCCGAAACCAGAATGGGGACTGTTTTCCTGAACAGTCTTACCCGGAGTACATTGGAAAAACTACTGGAATATTAACATGAGACCCTTCAACTAAACAAATCTACAGAAATATCACTTCAAACACCTCAACATTGATTAATGGGGCACGCAATCAATTTTAAAGGTATACTCCACAAAAAGAACATAATTCTTCTTCAAACATTCTTTTTCTTCTGTTTTGCCGGTTTGGGGCCCTAGCATGTGCGGGTGGAGAATCTATTCTACGCTCTAATTTTTACTATTTGGCTTGAGCTTTTTCCACCCTGCGCAGAGACCCGATTATCTCACGCTGCTGCTTTTGATACGCACTCACACCTTTAAAATGTTGACGACTGCTGGTACCGCACTGCGTGCACCAAATTTGATGAAAGCTATTCGACGACGACGCGGCTGTTTTGCGCTGCCTAGCGCCGAGGGTGTTGTTAAGGTTCTTGGATTTCGGTAACTACTGGTACCCTGTCAAAAAATGCGGACGAACATGGTCAGGCGATTTAAAAAGTTTGACGTTTGACTCAACTCGCCTGGGCAATTAGCCCCTCGGAACAAATGCAATTTGCGAATGCGATTTAAAGGCAATTTCAATACTTAGACAAATTTTCTGGCGGCTGAAATGGACTTGGTTGTTTTTCGCGTTTTTCAAACATGGCGGTTCATGTCTGGTTTAAGCTTAAAATTGTTTTTTGAACAATTGGTGTGTTTTCACTTGTACTTTGTTTGTCTAGTGCACTTCATTTAGCCAACGAATGTGGGAAATTGTGGAATCGTGTGTATGTATAGTAGAACAAGATCTCTGACCTAAAGTCTTAATGAACGTCAGATTGTGATAAGTTTTGAAGTGCAATACCAATTTCACCATTGATTCTTCCTATAATTTGGTGATGATTACTTAGTATACTGGTAAGTATATGTAAGTAGATAATGAATCCGAAAATAATTATTTTTAATTTTCATATTAGGCACTTAAGGGCGATTAAATGGACGGGTTGGGCGGCAAAAAAAGACGGCGGCAAATCGCCCAAATGTTGCATTTGAAATAGCCCCCTAAATGCCAGCAATTTGCTGGCAAATTGAAGGGCAATTAGCGCATCCGAGTTGGCAAATAGCCCCCCGTTAGCCAGCAACTTGCCTTTTTTGACTGGGTAGTGTCGGATCGCCGGGCAGCGTACCAGAAACAAAATACGGATGCTACCGATCCGACTGACAGCGTTTAGTCATGCCGCCTTACGTACGTGGCGGCGTGTCTTTGTCCGGTTTTTTTACTCCAACGGCGGACTTCGTATCGCCTGTAAGTCCAAAGTCCTCGCAAAGAGCAAAAAGAAAACGATATGGAGAGAGAACGTCGTTTAGCTTCTACGCAAGCAGAACATTTGTTCTATCCGTCCGGTATTCATTCTTCATCATAGGAGATGGAAGAAGTGAACAACCTATATTTACAACAGGGAACTGGCGTTATTGAATTGGAAGCTATTTGAACTCTGATACAGGAGATTGCTACAGAACATTGCCAATCCTTTAATGTTTTATCTATGAATATATGCCTATGATATTTGATTTTTCATTCCTGGAAGGGTACTTTGTTCAAAAAACGAAAGGTTAGAAATTTGGCTTGAACTGTAAATTTATCGGATCTTTTGTCTTTTCGAACTTTTGTCTCTTCGAACTTTTGTCATTCGACCTTTTGTCCTTTCGACCTATTGTCTTCCGACCTTTTGTATTTTCGACCTTTCCTCCATTCGACCTTTTGTATTTTCGACCTTTTGTCTCTTCGACCTTTTGTCTTTCGACCTTTTGTCATAGATTCATTGCGAACAAATTTCTATTGCGTAATTGACGAGTAGGAGCATATAAATTTAATTTTGACAATATGTAAGATCAACAAATTCTAAAAGGTTTGTACTAGTTGAACGGCCTTAAAAAACCCATGTTGTGAATTTGTTATTTTATGTTTGACTTGGTTGAAAATGTTTTTTATTTATGATGGATTCGAAAAGACAGAATGGCAATACCACGATAATTGCGAATATCAGATTTTTTACCCGATATATAAATAGGCATTAAAAAGATTTTTTCCAGTCTTGGAAAAATACCAGATTCTAGTGACTTATTGAACAGCCAGAATAAAGGTGACGTGAGCTCAGTTGCTAAATTCTTTACGAAAGCAGGTGGAATTCCATCAGGTCCTGAACCTTTAGTGGCATCTCGATTATTGAGACCAGACAAGATATCTTGAACATTAATGTGACTGACATATCTCAATACGTGTGGTGCGATGGAAAAAGTAGGAGTAAGCATTATATCAGCCGAATATTTCGCCAAAAGTAACTTTGCTATCCTTGTTTTGTAAGCGACTATAGAATAAAACTGATGCCATTTTCACTGCCTTACTGTGATATGCTCTAGCACCGCGGTCGACTTGATTTGGGAACGGAACGGGTGCCATTTTTCCTTCTAAACAGCATTTGCTAATCAACCTGTCACCACAATCAATCAACTTGTTTCCTTTCACATGGAGTCGCTCCTGGGGGCAGATCACTTCTGATGTATTTTTAAAAATCAGCGAAATTAAATGCATTTCTTTCCATCAAAATAGAAATTCATAATGTATTTTGCGCTGCGTGGATTAATATATATGACGACCGGGGTAGAGCCAACAGTGATGCCAAAAAATAACTAGGAATCGACACGGGGGTTGGTCGATTTAGTCTTCAAAATTCGTTTTTTTTCCCGGGCAGTCTACTGCGCAACGTACAAAGGTTTACCAAATGTACTTCAAACGTCCGCTTTGTTCGAAATTTCAGTTGCGGATGTGCACATACATTTCGAATCGAGCCTAAAGTCTGTTATCTGTGGTTTCATTTTGCGGTAGGTTGATACAATCTGAAATGCATGAAATTTGTCGACATTATAGCTATTTAAAACTTATCGTTCTAGGCAAACCAAATCGAAAATATTAATTAACGTAAACAAGGATTTCGATTTTGTTATAATTCAAAATGCAAAAAGGCGGACATGTTTTAAATTTCAGTACAATGGCACTCTTTATTTTCATAAAGGAATTTCTTTCGTATTTTTATCAAAACTATTCACGCATGTCAATAAAAATGTAATTAATAGAACGAAAAATACGTGAATTGTTTGTCTGAAAATAATTGTTTTTTTTTATGTGAAACAAAAATAAATTTAGTATCAGTAACCATAAAATCCTTTCTCCGAAAAAAAACTGTTAAGCACTGAGGGTTCTTTTACATGGTCAATAAAAATTCAATTTCCTAACAAAGTCGCGACAAAAAAACAAAGTAAATTTCCTACACGTCGTTTTTACATGGCCTAATAGGTATAAACTAATCGAATCGTCTGTTGAAAATAGCGTAAAAATCGAGCACACCGAGAAATGTTTAGAAAAAAAGTATATTTATCTAATAACGAATATTTCATAAATCATTCTTTGCTTTTATTATACACATTTGGAAGCTAAAACGAAAATGATTCTCGCTCACGATGTTCGATACCTATGTGACACGCTCACATTTGAAGTTTCATTCGATCGTTAGCAGTGAAATTATTATTTTTTGTTGTCTCTGCATCATTTCCCCGCAGTTCAATTTTCTTTCCACAATGTGGACTCACTTCTTCCGAGACCGCAACACACTGGCAGATCCGCTTACGCAATAGTTTAATTATTTAACAGATAAATTAAAAAGAATATGAGGTGTGTATGAATAAATAAAAATATGCTCCATTTCGTCCACCATCCGAGGAAGGTGAAAATGACAGTCAGTATCATAATAACAACACTTGTACGTCAACAAAACCGAATCCGCTGTATTTGCGTTTCTTCCCGCGGCGCTCTGTGCTTAGCCCAGCCGACTGACTTCCGCTGTTCCTCTTGTCGCTGCGCCTAGTCTATTTCAAACATTTATTAATTTCCTTCATTTTCTCGCTAAAAATAAGCTTTCTTCTATCTCTGCGGTAGAACCGACACGCATCTAACGAGAGCAGGTTACACATATTTAATAACTTTTTCTTTCGCTTCTGTGAAAATTTCACTTTTTTTTGTTTAGCTTAACTCCCGTGTCGCTAGTTCATGTTATTTTTTTCCTACGTCACATGTTCGTTTTCTGTTGATCCATGCTTAATTTTCACAACCTGTCGTACCGCACACACACGCTACACCCCCTCCGCGACACTTTTCTTTGCGCTTTCTTCTGCGGGGCATACTTTTGTGTGAATTCATTTGTTTTCTTTTTCTTCAGCACACATCTCCCTCTAAGAACGGTTGGTTTCAAAATCGTCCAATGAAGGCCGTTCGTTGGACCAATTTGTACAACGTCCAAATAACCGTTCAACGAACGTCCATCGTTGGACCCGTGTTGAACGATTTTGAAACAATTTTTTGGACGTCTCAGTGGGCTCACTCAACGTTCTCGCAGTCACACCCTTGTCAAGTAACCTACTTTTGATTTTCCTTAAGTTTTTTAATAAACTCCTGTTGATATTCGCACTTTAGTTTAATGTCCGGCGGGCAAATCGAAAGACGAAACTCCAGCGAATCATCCTCGCTTAGGTAGCCCTCCTGGCGCAGCCGTTCGTGGTGGATGTACTGCGGCCAGCCCCAAATCTTCTTCAGCTTGAACACGTTGACGCCCTCCATTTTTATGTTGGCCGTTGGGTTCTGATGCAGTAGCTCCACCCGGTACTCGAATCGGCTGTGGAGATTCGAATTAGAATTAGAACTTGGTGAATAAGCGGTAAGGGGTTATGCTAGATTTGGCACTCATTTCGTTTTTATTAATGTCAGAAGTGGCATTTGACATGTGCCATAATTCGTACAGGTTAGTTCGAGATATAGTAGGCGCGTTTTTACGTGAACCTAATGGCGATTTCGCTTGAACCTGAAACTGAGTCAGGTTCTAACCCCAACTGCTGTCAGTTCATACATTTTGACAGCAGTTGGGGTTAGGAACTGACTCAGTTTCGCTTCAAACGAAAACCACATAAGAATTTACATACCTTCCGGAAACGCCCTCGAATAGTATCAGATACACGCTCAAATGGTTTTCTCTTCCTTCGTTGTGTCCGTTAGTGTAGATTAATAGTCGCCAGGTGAAACCTAGGTCGTCGCACAGAGGGTCAGAATAGACAAATCCATCCTTCTGTTGGAGCTCGGAAAAGTTCCTCAACGTGTAGGTGATTGTGTTGAATTCCGGTATTAGTTCACTGGAAATATAGTAAGAAAATGTCAATTGAATTTGTATATTTTACAGGTCTGCTTTTTTTTTGTCTTTGGATTTAGTGTTGCAACCCTGAAAACGAGATTCGCCCTTCATTAGGTATAGGGTAGAACGTAATAGTAATGACATCGTGTTTACGAGGACATTTTTTGCTAACCAATTACCCAGTAAAGTTTCGGAATTCCAGCTCATTTCCGGCTGAACTTTGCTGGTATTTCATTAATCCATGTGATGCGTAGATCGGCCGGTAAGCTAATGGCTGGCGATCGAGAAGTCCAGTTAACTCTACAAAATTACTCCGCTGTTTGACTAAAACGAGTTTGTTCGAATGGAGGACAGAGCTAATCTACGTATTCCAACGATCCTGCCATATCAGCATAGAATCACGCAGCTGATTGTTCAGCATTACCACGAGAAGAGCGGTCACGGATATCGACAAGCGGTGAAGAACGAGCTGAAGCAGCTGTGATCCGCAAGGTGTCGTCGTCTTGCGTATGGTGTAAGGTCGAAGTCGGCCTCGAGTTCCACGAATGGCTCCGCTACCGGTGCAACGGCTAACACCGAGCCGTCGTCCCTTTAGTTGCAAATGTGTGGATTATTTAGGCCCATTTGATGTTACTGTAGGACACCGAACGTAGAAGAGATGGGTCGCATTGTTCACCTGCTCTGCTTGGTAACCCACGCAGTGTACCTGGAGGTGGCTCACGGACTAACTATGCAGTCGTGCTTGATGGCGCTTGCCCGGTTCATTGGTCGGCGAGGTTGACCGATGGAAGTTCTGCCCGACAATGGGATGAACTTCATAGGGTCCTGTAAGAAACTGGTGGGAATTGTCCGAGAAGTAGGAGAAGATTGGGAGGAGTATGAAAGCGTCTCGTTCGGTCGGTTAAGGAGGCATTCGTGGCGCTTCATGAATGGAGACGATTGACAGACGAAATGCTGCAGACAGTAGCGGTTGAAGTGGAAGACATGATAAACTCTTGTCCGCTAACGTACGTGTATCAACAGTCTGTCGAAGCAGAGTCACTCACTCACTCCAAAACACTTTTTGCGGGCACTCTCCCCAAATCAGCCTATCGTGAATCTTCCCCCACCTCATCCAGCAGTAGCACTTCGAGACGCGTTCCAGCGTCCGCAGCAGTTGGCCAGCAATTTATGGGAACGTTGGGTCAAGGAGTACGTTCCTGCGCTGAACCAGAGGACAAAGTGGTACGGTGAGTCGACATCGTTAAGAGTAGGAGACTTGGTTTACGTGGTAGAAGGTAGCAACCGGAAGGGCTAGATCCGCGGGGTGATAGAAGAGGTCATCGTGTCCGGCGATGGACGAATTGGGCAGGCCTGGGTACGCACCAATAGTAGACGATATAGACGAGCAACAGCAAAACTGGTAACTCTGAACCGGATGCAAGCTCCTGGACAGGGTTACGGGCCGGGGACTGTTCTGGCATCACTGGCAGTTGCAACGTTGCACCCGTGTCGAATTGACAAATGCAACAAATTAGCTGTCATGCCGACAGATGAAAAAGTGTATCGCGTAGGTAGAAATAGAACGATTGAAGAGGACTGAAACATAGGTAAACAAACAACATAAGAGGGAAAGCAGAATCGAAACCATTTTGAAACTGTAGACAGTAAAATACGTTGGAGTAGGAAATTAGCATTTGTGCGTAAGAAGATTATTTTTGGATAGTGGATAGATTGCAGATACAGCTGTACAGTAGAAAACAAGTCCAGAACACATACGCGGAGACAAACACTGGACCAGTACGAACGGTGTAGTTTGAGATTAGCAATTCCGTGATAAAACGAATTCAATTGCGATAGACAGCTGACCAACGCAAGAGGTTGCAGCTTGGTGGAAACCCTGGTGAAGCTGGATGTAAGTCTGTGCAACGAAGGTTCCACTAGCACATTTCGTAAAGATGGTCTGAAATCCATCATGGACATAATAGCGGAAGTAGAAAATAAAGGACTTCGATAATGATCTTTTTGTGGAAGCACTTCATGCTGACAGCCTCGCTCCAATTTCGAATGCCGATGAGCTGTCGGAACAATGTCGAGGAAAATGGAGCCAGGAAACTACTGGCGTCCGGCGTATTGACGGAATGAAAGGCTCACCATCCTCCGTGCTGCCCGCTTAAAAGCCACAAGACGCGTTCAGGGAGCAAGATCTGTGGCAGTCTAGGGAAGGGCGAAAGGTGTCATTCCGGGCGGCCAGCGCCACATTTAAACACGAGAAAGTACTGAACAAGTCCACCTGTTGCACAGAGCTTGGCTGAGAAGTGAACACTAACCCCTGGGGCAATGCTTAGCGGGTCGTGATGGCCCTGATCAAGGATCCAACGACGCCAGCTAAAATGCGCGCTGACAAACTGAAAATTATTGTGAAGGATATGTTCGCGCCTCTGTTCAGTGCTAATAACTGCCAAGTAAAATTATTCACACGATTCCATCACAATCGAGCAGAATCTCCAACCGGTAAGAACATTCCAGAATAAACAGTCAGATATTTGACTCGCATACAACAGTAGTAACAATAGCAACAGCAGCAGGCGCGGTAATTCATCATCGTCAGTGAGCGAATGTACCACGCGTTTCTAGAACGCGTGGCGTGTAATATAAATACGCGCGTTCTGCGCATCGCAGCAACCAGTATTATTCCAACAAGTGAAGTGTAAAGTACAAGTAAAGAGTGAAAATACAAGACGCGTGAAGTGTAAAAGTGTTTTCTCTTCCAATCAATCACATCCAGTTAGCAAGTGGTTTTCCAATATACAGTCCGCTAAAGTTGTTTGTGGTTTTGCTTTGAGTGGTCCATCCAAGAGTTTTATTTGTCTGCGGACAAGTGTAAACATAGCCAGCCACCAACAGCAAGCTGCAAATTTCCCACACCAAGGGCCACCCCTAAGCCCAAATAGGATCTCTTCTCGAAGCATGACCGACCGCATGGCCACATTTTACATAGTAGTGGATAGTTCTACAGAAATGCCTGAACAAAGCATGGAAGAAGCTGGCGTTGCTGCCAAAACCAAGGAAACCAGGAGATCCAGCATCGTAGCGGCCTATATGCTTGCTAGGTACTCTCGGTAAACTCCTGGAAAGGGTCATCCTCAACAGGCCTACGCTGAAAATGAGAACGGACTATGGCAGAGGCAGTTCGGGTTCCGGAAAGGGATATCGACGGTGGACGCCATTCGCTCAATCATCGCGAGCGCGAAGAAAGCATTTAAGCAAAAGAGAAGGAGTAATCGTTACTGCGCCATGGTAACGATAGACGCTTTCAACAGTGCTAGCTGGGGGGCTATCGCCGTAGCGCTGCACAGAATGCGGGTTCCGGACTATCTGTGTAAGGTTCTGAAAAGTTACTTCCAGAACCGAGTACTAATCTACGGAACGAACATGGGGCTGAGGTCGAATAGGGTCACGGCGAGAGTACGTCAGGGCTCCATACTCGGCTTTGCAGATGATGTTGTCCTGACGATAACCGGCGAGACCCTTGAAGAGATGGAGATGTTGACGGCAGAGACAACATGCATCGTGGAAACCTGAATAGCTGACGTCAAGTTTCAGCCGGCGCACCACAAGACCGAGGTAGTGTTGGTCAGCAACCGTAAACAAAATCCGGCGTGTCGAGATCAACATCGGGGGACAATCTATCCCATCGATGCAAGCGCTGAATCACCTGGGTGTGATGGTCAACGATCGGTTAAATTACAACAGCCATGTCGACTATGTATGTGAGAACGCTGCGAGGACAACTAATGCGTTGGCAAGGATCATGCCGAACATCGAAGGAGCAAGATACAGCACTGGTGGATGTCTCATCCTCAGTGGGGTATGACGTACCGGCCTGGGCTGCTGCTCTGAACTCAAAGCGGAGCAGGACGAAGTTGACAATCACGTATAGCCTAATGGCTGTTCATGTCGCGAGTGCGTACCGCACAATGTCGTCGGAGGCGGTATGTGTATATACCGGGATGATCCCCATCTGCACCACTCTTGCTAAGGCCGTGGTATGCTTCCAGCAGAGGAAAGCACGAAATGCAAGGGTCAGAGCTGACTCGTTGGCCAAGTGGCAGCAAGAGTGTGACACCACGAAGAAAGGGTGCATAGCAAGCATGGAGAAGTAAACTTCCAGATGACGCAGTTTGTATCGGTTTGGACATGCTGCGTTATCCCTTTTCCCGGAGTGATACAAGAGAAAAAGCTGAACAACAGCTGTTCAAGTCACTATCCAGCTAAATTGTTTGTTGGATGAATGTGAAAGAGACTCCGGAACATGTGGTCTTCGAATGTGTAACCGTTGGTTACACCGTTTATTGTTGGCTTCGTCACAAATTTGATTTGCTCAGTCCTACCTATCCTAAATCCTACCCTGAATATGATGTCAAGCTGTGTGAGTGATAGCCCACCAAGTCTGACGTTTCGTCTGGGACGGAGGGGTCACTCACGCAGAACCGCTCACAGATACACGTTAGGGATACCGGTCACAACGGTTTGAGCAGGCCCCTGCTTGTCCTAGCCAACATCTGCCTTTGTTGAAATCAAAACAACCCAATGCTATTGCACGGGCGACATGGGCCTAGAGCCGGCTAGGCCCACATATGTTGACTACTGTCAAAGTCTGTATATCTCAATAGCGGATGACAGGAGTGACACCCTCCTGGGTTTGAGCGAAAGGTTTCGCGCAGCAAACCATCCACGGACGTTGCAGCCAGTGGAAGGGTTGCCAATTCTATGTGTCAAAGCTTTTGTCAAATACCCGATCGTATGTCATCGTAGGTTTTTGTTTGATATAGCTTAGCAAGGAGACGGACCGATCTCTTTCTGTTCCCAACCTTCCAACGAGTTAGAAGTGCGCGTCGTGTTATTTCGTTTATGTCAAGTAATGTCGTTAGAGTGAAGTGTGTATAGTTGTTAATGTTGTGCATTTCATTGTAGGTTAGATAATTAGATATATAGCGGTCAGTTAAAGTAGATACAGAAAGTGACGTTTGGTGGTAAGATATTAAGGAAGTTTAGCAAAATAGAGATAATAGATAGATTTTTCAATAGATTTAAGTGGATAGAAGAAAAGCGAAATTCGCTATTGTTAAAGGGTACAATACAACAGGTGAAAGGTAATTGAATAACTCAATTTAAGGGTTGATAATGCGCAAAAAAGTGACGTCGCTGGTACTAATTCACTGGGAAGGTCCCCCAGCGGACCTTTTTATCTTGGGCCGAAACACAATTTCGGAAAATTTCTTCCCCGGATCGCCACCGCCTCGATAGACCACCATTTTGGTATCTCCGGTCGCCATCTTTACGGATTAGAGTCAGCGTGGTCAAGAAGCTGACTAATCACGCCTGTGTGGATCGAAAAAGGGCAACGGAAAGTTAGTCGAAGTATTTCGTCGTACTCCTGGGTCGGACACGACCATAACAAACAGTTACCAACCGCCGTAACCATTCACCAGCTAGAACCACCATCGGAAACTATCATCGCCGCCAGCCAACTCCACTACCAGCAAACCACAACAGGAATCGCCCCGAGTACTCGTCGCAGCTACCGTCACCGTAATTGCAACACCGTAAAAGCGCAAGTACCTCTGTGACGTCACAATTAGATATATGCCTTGTAGGATTAATAAAATTGTAATATGTATCGAATTTGGTGGTTTGGTAGTGTCCTTTAACTACAGTGAGCCCTGCTTAACTTCTATACACGTGTTTTTCCATCTTTCGTATTCCGTGCTCGTTAAAGGAGTTTCAAGCCTCATCGTTGGATGGTGGCATAGAAACTGGTCGTTTGTTGCCTGCTTTTGAGCTTTCGTCTTTTATTTTAGAGTCTTTGAATCGGCATTCCTTCACCCTGGATGAATACGTCAGTTGACGGACCCGTTTCCACCTGTTCCCGTTGACGAATGAGTTACCTAGTGAGTATGTGTGAAGCATTGGATTGACAACATTGAACATATTTCCCCTCCCAACACCCACTGAGCAAGTCGAGTGGCTACAAATGCCCTGAGTTCGAAAGGGTATGTCTGGGGTAACAGTTGACAATATCGTCGAAAAGATGTGACACGATAAGTATATCTTGGATGCTGTTAACAAAGTAGTTACGAGTACACTCTCCGAGTTGCAGACAAAGTGGCGAAGGGACCAACAAAATAGCGTCACCGGCGTAAAACCACAAATTGGGTTCCGAACGAAATTCCGTGGGTGTAGATTAGATTCACCGCCGGGGATTGGTAGTGTAGTACGCAACATAGCACCGTGTTAGGGTCGTCGGTGCGCCAGCGAACTGGACGTCAGGCTCTACCGGAACCACCAGACCGACCACGATACCCAACCGTGTTACTCGCGAGTAGACTAGATCCAACGCTGGGGATTGGAGCGAGTAGATTGCATCGAACAGTTAGCACAAATGAATCGGAAGCTACGCTCCACTCGGAATCGCTGGACAGAATTCAACACCTGCTGGTTGGCCCGTTGAGAAGGCTAGGTCCACCACCGGTGACTAGATCGAGTAGAACAGGACGAAGCGGGGAGCTAAATAGCTTGAGAAAAGCATCGGTATCGTGATAAATCCACCGCTGAGAAATTCACAGTGGGGAAGATTCTAATTGGCGGGAAGCTAATTGGCTCGCGAAACAGGCATCGGTATCGAGAGAAATTCTGCCGCCGGGGAACTCTCAGTCGGAGTAGGTTGAGTTCACCGCCGGGGGCTATCCGAGTAGATAGTGATAAAGGTGGGAGTTGAATAACGCACGGTAACAGGAGCTAAATGTCTCAGGAAATGAGCAGCTAAACTGTTCACTGAGACAAATGAACTAAATGGTGACGTGGTGACGAAAAGCAAGAGAAGAGTTTACCATTTCATGGATCGTGTGTGGCTCCGAAAAAGCCACGGAAAACTCGTAAGTAAAAGGAAGCACCTCGCCCGATTTGAATCTTCCTCGGTTAGGGCTCGATATCGCACACGTTCAAATCGCCGACGATCGGCACTTTGATGGATACGCAAGGATTTGATTTCATTGGATGGCGGAGACGCGATCAGTTCACCGGTTTAAAATTACGATTTCGATGAAGTTTAGCCTACTTTAGAATTTGCGCTCTTGATACCTGTGATAGGTTCGCATCCAGTTGATGTTGTTGCGCTAGAGGTTTTTCAACATGGTTTGCCGTAGTGTGTCTTCTTGTTAGAAGATTGACATTGATTTGAGATTCAATTTCGTATTGAAAGTTCAGGTAGGACGGCGTAGGTTTTGTCACTCGCATTTTCACCACACGAACATCGTTAGATATACCCGGAAAAAAATTTCTCTAGGTTTCATATTTAACGGATTTCACCGTTCCGTATACCGACATGATGGTTGAAATGAATTTATCGGTAGTACACGGGGATAGATCGTGTAGACGCACATTAATCTTATCATCGTCAATATCACCGGGTATCTTGATCCTAACATTATCATGCTCAACGACGTGTTGCATATTGTTTTCCATAGCAAAACTTTCCGCCAATCAATTTTGACGTGTGAGTCGATCCAGTTATTGTCGGGCTTCGAAACTTATCTTGAATCGGGTTTGTAGTACGTATATGGATCCTGCTGCCTCTCTTGTAGCAATCTTCAGCTTTGGGTCGGTTCCTCGGTCTGCATGCACCAATTTTTTATGGAGAAGGGGTCAGTGTGGAGATGTTTATGGTTTCCTGATTCATTGGTGACTCTTAATAACAGCACTTGCCGATCAATTATGTTCCCAAAGATTCGCCGTCTCAGTCACGGCGAGAGAGCACAGCATTACACTTGTTGGATGGCTCGTTGAGGAGTTTAACGGTTTGCTAGATACCTACTATTTTACAGGAAGGAGCGTAGTGGCGTAATGTACCCTGTTTGCAGATGCAGAGCACTGCCCCGTGACGCTATGAATCACGCTAGAGTTCCGTCACTGCACTTTCGTAGAGGTCACCGGTGAACGGAACCATCGCCCGTTTTCAGTCTTCTTCGTTTCCGGTTGGATATAGCACACGCGTATCAGTAGTTAACTTTCGGTACGTTGATGGAGACGCAAGTTTTTCGCCGCGTTTGAATTTACTTGGGGGTGAAGGTGCGATCGATTTGAAATTTCAATTTCGATGAAAGCGCAAATAGTTTACCTATTTGAAAGTAGGCACTCTTATTACCTGTCACGGTTATTACTTTCAAACAAATTATTTATTACAGTTTTCCGCGAAAAAGTCGTAGTGGACATCAACTTTTAATCGATTTGGGTGGTAGGCCAAACCCATTTGAGGTTTGGCCAACAAGGCCCAGAAAGCCAAGAAGCGATAGCCGGCATATATGTTTTTCGCACTACTGACCGCGTGATGAAACACTACACTAGCGTAAAGCTATCACCGGGTTTCGTGAAGTACCGTTACTAATAATGCTGAATGGCGGGAAGCCGCGCTGATAAGCTCCGGGTGGGTGAATTCGAGATTCGGGTAGTCCGTATACCGAGCACTTGCTTTTTCAAGCGATCACGGGGCCAAAGCGAGGACGCAACCGTTCACCCCCGAATAATTGATACAATCTGAATAAGTATACTATGAATAGCATGTATTATAGATTGAATTCAATGCAATGTTACAAACGCAGTTAGAAGTAATTTTATCTTGCTTCGCTGTAGGGGTGGATTCACGTATGCACCTAGCATACTATTTCAAAAAGACACAACAATCTGGTGTAATGATTTGGTAAACAATGCGAAAGTAGCAGTGTTTCAAATAAACCACACGATTCACTCCAAGGAGCCTGTTTCCAAAGGAGCGGTGGAAATCAATCATTGTTATGCACGTTTCTGGAAGTGAGTAAAAAAATCAAAGCAATCCAAATAAATTTTGACTTTTATGTTTTCACTCCTGGTTTTGGCTCCTCTAGTACACTCCGGTTTGTGATTTTTGTGCTGTCGCCGCTTCTAAAACGAATTTCATTTCAAACTTTGCCAACAGTTCTTCAAGATTTGTACGTTTAATTTCTTCATTATTCAAGCAGCACGTATAAATTGAAACTAGTCTTTTGTTTTCAATTTACTTTTCCTTGACAAATATATTATTAAAACAATAGTCACGGGGAAACATCCCAAATTCGGTGAAATATGTCTGCTGAAGTGAAAAAACCAAATTGTTCAAATGCGTAGTGGAAGGATGTAAAGCAGGTGTACTATTTATTACTGTAATAGCCGAGTACGCTAACCATTGAATGCTAACCTACGAGGTCTATCAAAAAATAAGGTTTCGCCACGAACTGTTCCAAGGTTCTGTTTTGCTTTTGTGCTTGATAAAAATGAACATTAAAAATCTAAATTGGGTTCAACATCGGGCTTTTAAGCTGTATGCTGCAATTATAATCTAGTAACCTGTTTTCAATCCCTGGCGGTTTTCACTCCACAGGAGCCAACAAACCATGAGTGATGAAATCATGGATTTTAATGATTCGAAAAACTATGGTTTTTTTCAACGCATGCTGATTGGAGTGATTTTTGAAACACGGGAAAGTAGGATTGTAGATTGAAGAATAAAATAATAATAAAATAATTTTATACTACATACATCGAAAAGCTCAACAATTTTAATATATAGTATTTTTTAATGATTACACCAGTCGTTTGACACTATCGGTAGTACTTAACTGCGATTTCAGCCACAAGAGTCAGCTACTTTTACAGTTAACCAAGCAAAAGAATGGGTTTCAAGGCGGTTGAATGAAAAATGTTATCGACGTTCATTTTAGCTATTGAAAAAAATGCCTTTATAACGTTAAAGATATTCAGGACATTCAGTGTTCGATTGATACCAAGTTTCGACGGACTGTTTCAATCCATCTGCGGTACTCTGGTTATTTCCTTCAACTATTTTATTCCACAACCGAGCTTTCAAACCGTAAAATACTATATGGAGATCTAGTCGTTTGATGAAAAATGTCTTATAAAATAGAAGTATTTTCCAGTTCATTTGAAATCGAGCCGTAATTTAACAACTTACCGTCGCAGCATCTCGTTCTCTCGCTTCGCATCCACCCGTACTAACTGTTGATATTCGCACTTGGTCTTAAAATTAGGAGGTCTGAGCGAGAACCGGAAGTACAGGGCATCATGCTCTTCGTTAACGAATCCATTCGCACAAATCATATCTAGCCGTGCAAAGCGGGACCATCCGAACCGCTCCTGAATCTCAAACCTTTCCGTTCCTTCCATCTTGACTGTCTTCGTTACGTCGTTATGTAGCAACTCCACGCAATAATCATAACTGGAACGAAAATAATGATTTATATTAAAATCTATTTGTTAGTACACCTTTTCAAGCTCCAACTACCTTCCAGGAATCCCTTCTAGTAAACGCAGATACACGCTCAACCACTCGCCCCGTCCATCCTTGTCCCCATTGGCGTACGCTATCAATCGCCAGCAGCAGCCCAAATCATCGTAACTGTTGTCCGAACAGATATCCTCGTTGTTTTGCCGCAAACTGGTAAAGTTGCGCATAACAAAGATATTAGAGTTATATTCCGGATATGCTATGCTTTGCAGCGAACTATTTTCCTCCCGTAGATTCCTGATGCGCGTTAGGTGTTGGCTCAGTTGACTGTTAAACTGGAAGAGTATCTTCTCCTCCTTGAGCGTTTGGTATTCCTCCTGGTACTGACAGCGCAAGGCCAGCGTCGCCGGTCTGATCGACAGCCGAATGTAGATAGAACCATCCTCGTTGAGGTACCCCTCCTCTAGGACCCGTTTAACCCGAATAAACTTCTGGTAGCCTCGGATTTCGCCTACTCTGAAGTGATCTTCTGACTGGAACTTTACCTGCCGATGCGTGTCACTGTGCAACAGTTCCACAATGTATTGGTATCTATGGACGGAAGAGAGCCGATAGGTTACTAGTGGCTGACTAAGTTTTAAGGGAAAGGGTTATGTCGTACTTTCCTGCGATACCGTCACACAATTCGACGTACGTGCTGAGATAGCGGTAGTTGGTATTGTTACCCTTGGGGTATACGTTAAGGCGCCACCTGGAGCCTACCGTGTCCGTGTACTGTTTGGAAAGCACAATAGATGTCATTGGATCCCGTATGTTGCAGATGGTGATCACGTTGCTGTCATATTCACTGAAAGAGGAAATGAAGATATTTGTTTAGAATGGTGCATTTCATAGTTAATCAAAAACATCAGCAGGCCTCGAAGGAAAGTGACGTGATTTTAGATTTTCCGATTATATTCCCTCATATTGGAGTATAGCAAAAATTAAGAAGATGACAATCGACTAGAAAAAAATGGATATACAGGACAAGGTTGTCCAAATCGGTGTCGATGGGTCCCCTGTAAGACCAACTAAGAAGAAAGTGACGAACGGTAACGGGTATCGAAGAAATTGAAGCAATTAATGGATTCAAATCAGTAAACGTCCATGGTCAGGTTGAAACAAACGGATTAAGTAAACCTCTACGAGTACCAAAAGGATCTCCAGAAACGAATAGCAGGTAAGGATTTTGGAGTTGAAACAGGAAGTGAAGCGGTTAAATTCGTTAAGCATATTTTATGTGTAAGCTGTATCGTGTTTATGGAAAGTCGTTTCGATTCGTTCCAAAACAATAGCGAGAAGAACGCCACAGGTACAACAATGTGATCAAAGAAAAGCAGTTAAATCGTTCCAGAACGACTCGGAGCAACTTTTCCAAATCACCTATGAAGATCAAACGATCACTCTCTCTCTCTTTTTCTTCCTCTCTGTACAGGTCTCACGGCAATCCCATCGGCTTCCGAATCAGCTGTTCCAATTCAATGTTCATCCACACCCACCCATCAAACGTGTTTGATTTATACACCCATCGGCGGAACACCCCCAATCGAAGCAGTATGGCCCAAACGCAATCCACTCTCATCACATGACTTTGAAGGAAAAACACAACCTGATTTAACGCGAATAATTAGTGCACAAGTTTAAACCACATCAAGGTTGGTGATTCTTTTTCTCTCTTTCTCCTCTACCATACGGTTTCATAGTTGCTAAAAATATCGATTTACATAAAGATCGCCCCGCCATCGCAAGTCAGTAGCAGAACCCGGTCATTTCACGTACGCGCTTTGAATGCGGGGGTGCGTGTTGTCCGGCGGTAGCGGATTTTTCGGGGGGGCAGTACGGTCGAATGTTGTTACAAGGCGCATACCTATTTGATGATCTTAATGATGCGTAAAAAGCGGTACTGCGCCAAGAAGAAAATTTCCCCCGAAGTAGCTGGCAAATTTGTTGGATAAATAGCGGCACTCCGGCTCATTTATGGAACTCTTCAGTTCAGTTTTTGGATGTCGGGGGTACACAGTTTGGAGGGTTTATCCGCACCGTGGTTTGATTGCCGCTGCTGCGGTCATATGTTACAGAATGCTCGGACGAGCACATACATATGCAGTGTATCGCAGCATGCGTCTGATGTTGCATAAAGGCCAATTGGAGGCGATCTTTGCACATCAGCAAAGTGGCACTGACTGAATACCAGCCGGCAGTCGGTCCGTGGCTGTAATGAAAGATGCAAATGACCGACAATTAATTGTCCGCTTGGTTTGATTTATCTGGTACGTAGCACACATCGCTTCTTGAATTCGTGTCACTTTTCATGAGAGCCTAAAAATAAGTTTATCGTAACTGGTGGCAGTCGGTCGGTAGACGAAGAGACTCTTCGTTTATGAATGTAATCTACCGAAGCTATATGTGCTCCCGGTGGTGAAAGTCGCCGGGATTTCCGCGTTTCGCTGGGTAATCGATGTCATGTTTTTGCTGGGAAACTGAAATCAAGTTTCTGTTTCTCGGTTTTAATACATGAGTGAGGAAGAGGAAAACTAAGAGTAAGGATTTTAAACCAAGTATATCGGGAACCGTCATAAACACTGTCCGAATATTTTAGTTTAAATTATTGCGGAATCGTAAGACTAATTGATAAAACTACAGAACATGTAGTAGTCGTGCTTGAATGGTTTGATTTTATTTCTAACACTCATGATGACTCCGGAGGGATCTCTGAGTCTCCGGGTATTACGTCAATTTCTCTGTGCGAGGCGATGGAGAAGAAGCATTTTTTGGTTTGTTGATACTGTGGGACGGAAGTCCTGTCTGAGTTGCGACGCCGTAAGAATGGTGGAATCAAATGAAGCTGGTCAGTATGTTCAGGCTCATGGCCATGCGAGGTGCGAGCGCGTATAGAAATATTTCATTGGAGGCAGTGTGCTTCATTGCTGGAATGATTTCTACTGGAATATGAAAAAGACTATCAGTGCTTAAGTGACTTAAGTTTTTTGATAAGAATATTTTGTCTCACATTAGTGACAGCTTTAAAAATCATCAGATACCCATATGACTTACGTGTTTTAGTAAGGGAGAAATTGGACACTTGTTTGTTGGGGGCGTGTGATCCCTTGACCACATTTCGTAGTCTGTATATTATGATGATAAAGAATAATGGAAGACAATACAATCACTCTGAACCTCGACTTTTATAGCGAGACCCTGAGTGCTGAGTATCATATATCATTACACCTAGTTCGTCGAGATCTGGAAACGTCTGTGTGTGTTTCTATAGTAAGTTTAAAAAGATCCAAAAGCCTGACCTGTGATGAATTGGCACTGGCTGGGACTCACTTCCATAGGCGGTTCCAGCTAGCTGATAAAGGAGGGGCACGTCTTTCTGAAAAATATTTCTTATAGACGATTTAAAAAATAATTACACTTGGAAGCATAGAATTTTAGAAACTCATTTCTTAACTCGGTTCATATTTAGGGATTGGCGACTAATTAATTAAACACCATCCTTGCATGAAATCACAATTTTTATTTATAATTCGTTTATTCTATACGGCTTATTGCGGTGTCTTAACAGAGCCGAGGATGTTTTATATATTTATAATATGTAAATAAAAACAAAACCAAATGTTATTGAGCGTTCCTCGGATTTTGTACGTGCTACTTTCTATAGATTCTTTCGCGACGGGGAAACACTTGTCTGGTCGCCTGCTGCATCTTACGCTTTATTTACTTTTCTCTTATCAGTCACATAAAGATGAGAAATCCGTTCGAGAAAGGCTGTTCGGCCATCTATGGAAGTTGTCCTTTAATGTCAGCTTCTTTCTCCGAACAGCCTAGATAAGCCGTGTAGTGGTTGCTTCAACCGGCTAAGAATTACACTACGGACTACCTGTTCCAGTGGTAAAAATCCACCAAACAGGGAACCCCAATTCCATAGTGTCATGCGACCCGTGCTATGGGTAAAATTGTTGAGGGGGTTTAAAACATTCTCAATGGCGAACGGAGCCTGGGAAGAGCCGGGCGAACTCCCCAGTATGCTGCATTACGCAGCGGAACGTTCACTCTACACACCGAAGTTTTTTCACCGATGATCCACTTAATCTTGCCGAATTTTTGTTGGCTGGGGGTTTGCTGAGACTCTCGGTTGATGGTAGTTCGGTGAAGTTTTGTTGAGTTTCGATTATCAAATTTCGATGTGTACAGATGAACCTGCCCAGAGACCGTGTGGTATCCGGCCTAGACTTGAGCTACTGGTGTCCTGCTACCATGTCGTAGGAGGCGACTGAAAGTAGGACACCCTAAGTCAAGGTGTAGGTCCGTTCCGAGGACTTAATGACTGGAGGGTCTAAAATATGCCAGTCGCGCACGGAGCATTTTGGGTTTTGCCCTTACTGTGTTATGCGAATCTCTGACACAGTGGACCATTATTTTCTTCGCAAATAATGGGAATCAAATGATCATGTCGCATTTAAACCTGATAATGCTCGCTATATGCGTTAACATCCCAACTCGCTTGTTCTGTTACCGTACCGATGCAACAAGGCTCATACGGCAGAACCGACTCATTTGCTGGTATCGCAGGGTCGGCTAGCTACCGGGTAATCAAGGGCTACGCGGATCAAGAACAAAAGCCTAGAGCTTTCACTTTTCTTGAACTTTTTATTCAGGTGTATTTGTAGTGTGTGGGTGTGGGGTGTAATTTACAATTTTTACTGTGGAGTGTACACTATTATTTTCACCAAACGTACCGTACTGTTGCTGCTTCTGTTGATTTGCGTCGCGACGCTGACGATGCCGACGGGCGAGATCCCCTCACGGACGTCGGCGAAACGGATGAAGGCCCCGGTACGATGGTGATCCAGATGGCAGTTGGACGGACCAGCGGGCGTTGCTGGCTTGGATGCAGGCAGGCGTGTTCCCTCCTTGGCGAGCATCGGCGTGACCGCGGCTAACTGCAATGGCCACCACCGAGAGGGGACCCTCCTTTTCGATTAGGGCCTTTGCCCGAGGGTATGAAGCGATGGCGCGCAGCGCCGGATGACGAACGACGGTCCTTTACGATTAGGCGCGGAATCCTCCCGGATTCGCGTGCCGAACCGTGTGCTGGTGTATGGTGCTAAGAAGCGCTAAGAGGCACTAAGAGGTCCTGGTGAAGAAAATTGCAACGCAAAGTTGCTAAATAACTCCATCGATTCCACAGGGTAAATCTTTAACTACCTGAACGAATCGCAACAATTGAAACCAACTTCCCGCCCCAAAGGGGGGGGGGGGCTATACACTTAACTTCACCAGTTAAAATAAACTACAGCACACGGACGCCTGATATTAAAAGAGACCAGAGCTGAGAACTGCTGGTCATTTTATAAGAATTTCAGGTTGCATTTCCCTCCAATTCCTTATCCGCAATCCATTTTTAAAAGTTTCGCGCCATCCGCGATCAGTGCCATACGTTTTCTTAAAGATGGCAAACTCTCTTTACAGCGGTACGAACCCTTTAGCTTCCGTACTTACTGTTGTGTATTGCAGCACATGAAACGTGAATGTTCAACAAATAACACATATTATTTACATCAAAAATCTAAATGATGGAACCAACGGTTACAGTCCTCTAAACGTACAGCAACTGTGAATTTATCTCGACTAATGCAGGAAGGTAAAATTGCCATAGCATTGGTTCAAGAATCGTATTTCCATAAAGGAAACTTCTATTTTGGAAAGCTACTTAACGCTGCCTTCATTGCTTACAACAAGACAGGCATGACTAACCCACGCGAAATGCCTCGTGCTTGCATTCTTGCAAATAAGTCTATTGACGCGTGTCTCATATCGGAGCTCACAACTCGCGATATCTGTGTTGTCACAGTTACACTGACTGTCGGAAACGTAGACAAAATATATATATATATATATATATATATATATATATATATATATATATATATATATATATATATATATATATATATATATATATATATATATATATATATATATATATATATATATATATATATATATATATATATATATATATATATATATATATATATATATATATATATATTGTTCAGCATATCTACCGCATAACAAGTCATCTCCTTCTCATGATTTCAAAAGCGTTGTATCATATTGTAGCAGAAATGGGCTTCCGCTCATTATCGGCAGTGATGCGAATGCTCATCACATCATTTGGGGCAGCTCAGACATCAATCTGAGAGGCTCTGAACTGATGGAGTACATAAGTAGTACAAATCTCCATATTCTGAATGTGGGAAACCGACCAACTTTTGCGAGATCTGGGAGGGATGAGGTGTTAGACATAACACTTTGCTCTGATAGAATTTTGCATGAGCTGGGAAATTGGCAGGTTCCAAATGAAACTGAACCGTCTCTATCCGATCATAAATATATATTTTTCGATCATTTTGATGTCACCTTCAATGTGGTAACTTATCGTAATCCTAAATCTACAAACTCTTTTTAGAAAACTTGGCGACTAAATTTCATGGATATTTTCCAACAATTAGTCAACTAGACGACTTAGATGACGTCGTGGATACGACAAACTCATTCAGAATTAGCATCCTACGAAGAAGCTTTTCCACTTCGTACTGTTAAATCGACTAGGGGAACCCCTTGGTGGAGGGCTGAGCTTGAAAGAATGAAGAAAGTTATGAGAAGAGCTTGGAACCGGCGCCAGCGTGATGCCTCCAGGGCTTTCAGGTCAGCTCGTAGTGCATATAAGAAATGTCTTAGATCTGCAGAACGGGCTGGCTAGCAAAACCTATGCACTAATGTCTCTAGTCTGAACGAGGCTAGCAGGTTAAATAAAATTCTCTCTAAATCGAATGATTTTCAGATGAGCTCCTTAAAAACCAGAGATGGTGTTTATGTGACGGAAGAAAAAGATGTTCTTAATTGTCTGTTCGACACACACTTTCCAGGTTGTATCGATCCGGAGTTGATCAATGTTCACAGATCTCATTCTGGTGATTCGGACTCGTGGGCGCTAGCACGCACATTGGTTTCCACTGAATCGGTCAAGTGGGCAGTTGACAGCTTTGCTCCATACAAATCACCCGGAAAAGATGGAATACTTCCCGTGCTACTGCAAAAGGGATTTGATATTCTTAAACATGTCTTGAAAAAGATTTTGCTTTCCAGTCTTGCTACCGGGTATATCCCGAAAGCATGGCGAGAAATAACTGTTAGATTTATTCCAAAAGGGGGGGGCGCTCAAGCTATGAAGAAGCCAAGATTTTTAGGCCTCTCAGCTAAAGTTCTTTTCTTCTGAAAGCTTTGGAACGGATAATCGATCATCACATCAGGAACGTTAGTTTAGTTGAATATCCACTGCACAAAATGCAACATGCATATCAGTGTGGGAAATCCACGATCACTCTGCTTCACGATGTTGTTTACAACATTGAGAAAGCCTTCTCGCTCAAGCAATCTAGCTTGGGTGTATTCCTAGATATTGAGGGTGCTTTTGACAATGTGCCCTTCCAGTCTATTCTGGAAGCGACGCGCGGTCATGGGATACCTGCATGTATCTCGGGTTGGATAAACGCAATGCTTAGTAACCGCATACTTTGCTCGTCACTGCGACAGGCTGAGATACGGAAGTTAAGTATTTGCGGTTGTCCTCAGGGCGCCGTCACCTTTGTTATGGAACTTGGTAGCTGACGACTTGTTGAAGAAACTCAATGAGCTTGGATTTCCAACCTACGGGTTTGCTGACGATTACCAAATACTAATTACTGGATTTTGCATCAGAACAATCTTTGACTTAATGCAACAGGCATTAAGAGCTGTCGAACAGTGGTGTCGACAAGTTAAACTATCAGTTAACCCAAGCAAAAATTTAATGGTTCTTTTCACGAAGAAGCCGGGGTTCGTCCCTTGCAGTTCTTTGACTCTGAGCTACTGTGTGCAGATCAAGTCAAATACGTTGGAGTCATATTGGATTCCAAACTTAATTGGTCTGCATACATTGAATTCAGAGTCAAGAAAGCGTGCATGGCCTTCGGGCAGTGCAGACGAATTTTTGGAAAGACCTGGGGTCTCAAACCTAAATACATCTATTGGATTTACACGACAATTGTACGTCCAATACTGTCATATGGATGCCTTGTGTGGTGGCAGAGAGGAGAGGTGGTGACAGTCCAGTCAAAGCTAAACCATCTGCAAAGAATGGCGCTCATGGCGTTGACTGGTGCTTTCACCACGACTCCGACTGCTGCTCTTGAGGCACTTCTAAATATCAAACCATTACACATACACCTCAAACAAGAGGCACTATCATGTGCATACTGACTGCAGGTTACTGGGCTTTGGAACAGTAACCATGTTGATCTTGCTACCAGTCATACACGATTGTGGTCACAAATGGTTACATGGGGTGAAGATATTCTTGCTCCCAGCGATATTACACTCACATGTAGTTTTCCTTACAGGACATTCCATGTGAAGATTCCCTCTCGAGAGGAGTGGTTGTCTGGCTTTATGGAAAGACAACAACAAACGCAAGTGGTCGGTTCTCTGATGGAGGGACGTGCTGGTGCTGGTGTCTACTGTCGTGAAATGAGATTGGAACAATCTCACTCACTAGGTAGATACTGTACTGTATTCCAAGCAGAAATCTTTGCGATTATGTGCGGGGTGCAATCGGCCCTTCAACTGAGTTTGTCCGGCAGAGTTATAAACTTCTGCTCCGATAGTCAGGCTGCAATCAATGCCCTTAGCTCAGATAAATCCCAGTCCAAGCTAGTGATCGCGTGCCGAACCCAAATCGAAGAATAGACCATAGACCATGCGGTAGACTTGGGTGCAACGCCTAACTCCTACTCTGCAGAAGGCAAAGAATTCTTCACATTTCCTTTCGATCATGCCCATATGAGCCTGCCTAGTTCTAGTTTTCCGTTCTATGTTTATAACTGATTCGCTCTAGAATACCTATCCGTCTTTCAATTTCATTGCTTTCGTTTCTCTTAGTCTCAAATTTGCCGAAAATAGCCAACAAAATCGATACAGTAGAACCTTGCGGCAATTAAAACATAGTAACATAATAATGGTTTATGTACGTTTCTTTTCAACGAATTTTGTTGTAGAAACTGCTAGTCAACAAGCGGTGCTGCTTGGGTTGTCTCTAATCTCTCAGGTGCCCGACACTCGCCAGGTTCTGCTCCACTTGGTCCAGCCACCGGGAACGCTGCGCTCCTCTCCGTCTTGTTCCTGCCGAGTCGGAGGAGAAAACCAACTTGGTGGGGTTGTTGTTCGGCATCCTCACAACATGCCCCGCCCACCGTACCCTTCCAGCTTGAGCTACTGTCCGGATACTTGGCTCACCATAGAGTCGAGCAAGTTCGAGGTTCATCCTTCTCCTCCACACGCCATCCTCCTGCACACCACCGAAGATCGTTCTCAGCACCCTTCTTTCGAAGACTTCGAGCACTTGCAGATCCTCCTCGAGCATTGTCCACGTTTCGTGCCCGTAGCGAACCACCGGTCTAATCAGTGTGTTGTACATGGCGAATTTCGTGCGGTGGTGAAGCTTCCTGGATCTCAAAGTTTTGTGGAGCTCATAGTAAGCACGACTTCCAGAGATAATACGCCTTCTGACCTCCCGGCTGGTGTTATTGTCCGCAGACACCAATGAGCCTAGATAGATGAACTCGTCAACCACCTCGAACTCGTCGCCGTCGATCGGAATACTACTGCCCAAGCGTTCCCTATCGCGATTGGTTCCGCCAGCCAGCATATACTTCGTCTTAGACACATTTATTTTCAGTCCTACTCATGCTGCTTCGCGCTTCAGTCGGGTATACAGATCTGCTACCATCTCCTTGTTTCTACCGATTATGTCCACGTCGTCAGCGAAGCACACGAACTGTCCGGATCTCGTGAAAATCGTGCCCCGCATGTTGAACCCTGCTTTTCGCATTACACCTTCCAGCGCTATATTGAACAGTAGGCAGGACAACCCATCGCCTTGTCTTAGTCCCCGGCTTGTTTTGAACGGACCCGAGATGCCGCCCGAAATTTTGACACAATACCTTACACCATCCATCGTAGACTTAATCAGTCTTGTCAGCTTCCCAGGGAAGCCGTTTTCGTCCATCATTTTCCAAAGCTCTACACGGTCCACCGTGTCATATGTGGGTTTAAAGTCGATGAACAGGTGATGTGTCGTCACAGGCCCGATGAGAGGGGGAGGCAGCCAGGGCAATTGCTCTGGGGCCCGGGTCGTATTTGGGGGCCCGCGTTTTTACCCGGAAGATGGGCGAACACGTCCGGTATTCATAGAAGAGCAAAAAAATAGCAATAGTCATTTCTTTGTAATCATACGCCTTTTTAAATTATTAGATGATGAAAGCGTAAAAAAATTAAAACTTTATTTGATAGTTGACATTTGTTATACCAAACGTTCTTAAGGGAGTTGTCTACTTTGTGTACAAGTTTAAAATACGAGTTTTATTGCTTGAATCGACGGAATACACTACAAAATATTGAGAAGCCATTTCAAAGTATTTTCGAAGAAAGCACTAGAGCGTCAAACAGAAATGCGAGCCAACGGACAAACGCATCCGTCCTCTTCTACGTTCGCTTCTTTGCTGGTGGTTCCGGTTGTTGGCTTGGAGTTACTGGGCGTGATTGTTGTTGAGTGAATATTTGTTCATATCAGACCCGTAGGTATTTGTTTTGTAGCCGTTTGTGGTTTAGCATAAGATAACGGTGTGTTGTTTACGGTTATAGTAGGTGTGCTTTTTTTTAGCTACTTTTGCACAAAGTTTTCCGTGGTGCAGGGTCTTTGTGTAGAATTCGCGCATAGGAATCTACCATGGTTGCATAACCAGTATTGTCTGATGAAACGTCCCATTTTTGGTTGATCCGCATAAAATGGTTACGTATGAAAAAGTTGGTTTGTACGGAAGTATTCTCACCACAAGAACAACGTTAGGGACACCCGGTAAAAGGCGAAGCTGCAGCTCTTATGGAAGCCACTTCTCCGTATCTTGACATAAATTTGTTAATCACGACATCACGCGTGTGTAGATAATTCGTGTAAGCACATCTCTCTAGAGCCCTTACCTATTTATACTGGGATGATGTTAACGTGGCAGCTTTCGTTGGTATACTGTTTCGTGAAACAAACGATGTTTGATATGGTGCATATGCAGGGCTTTAACTTCTCCCGGATTGAGCACAATCTGCATATTTAGTAAGGCCATTACAAATCTTTTTTAAAAATTATGTTTTTTCTTTTTACATTTTCTTTCTATTGTTCTCGTGGACGTTTCCGCAGGGTGATTTCGAGGTTGAGCTATTTGTTTTATTTGTTTTTGCCTTTCTCAATAGAAAGGTATTGCAATTGCTCTGAAAACCGACTTCTTAACGGAGGCCCGGAGGGCCGAGTGACATATACCATTCGATTCAGTTCGTCGAGTTCGGCAAATGTCTGTGTGTGTGTATGTATGTGTGTATGTATGTATGTGTGTGTGTATGTGTGTGTGTATGTGACCAAAAATGTCACTCATTTTTCTCAGAGATGGCTGAACCGATTTTGACAAACTTAGTCTCAAATGAAAGGTGCAACGTTCCCATAGGCTGCTATTGAATTTCTAATTGATCCGACTTCCGGTTCCGGAATTACAGGGTGATAAGTACGAACACGCAGAAAATGTCGATTTTAATAAATTCTGCAATGAATGTATAAAGGTGAAAAATTTTCCAAAATATGACCACAACTGCTTCGATTTGTAGTATTAGGTCACTAACATCCATTCAAAGTCTATTTGGCCGCATTGGCCACCATCCTCGGTTCCGGAAGCCCCGGCGGAAGTATCTAAATTCAGAATAACAGTCACATCGGTTTCTCGGAGATGGCTAGACCGATTCGACTAAACTTGGCCTCAAATGAAAGGTATTGCGTCCCCGTAAATGGCTATTTAATTTCATCCCGATCCGACTTCCGGTTCCGGAGTTACAGGTTGTGGCGTGCGATCACATAGCAAATTGTGATTCAAACCGATACTCCGATGAAAGCAAAAAAGGTAAAAATTTCGCTAAAATGTCTCTCAAACAACTTAAATTTGCTGTTCTAGGTCACCGACGGCCAACCAAACTTTCGTTGACTACATTAACCACCATAGACGGTTCCGGAAGTGCCCGGGAAAAGCGGCCATCTTTCAAAATTTACGAACTCACATCAGTTTCCCGGAAATGGTTGGGCCAATTTTCACAAACTTAGTCCCAAATGATAGCTATAATATCCCCATAGATGTCTATAAAATTTCGTACGGATCGCTTATATGGTTCCGGAAATATAGACTAAACCGTCCGGTCACATATGAAATTCCCATATAAGCCGGAACTCAAATTTTTTTTTCAAAGGGGGGACCCCATGAAATTTCAGAAATCGAATTCGTATTTTTGATGCCAAACATCTTTAAAATGCATGAAACGTCGAGATTTTATGTTATCTCGAAATTTTTTTTTTATAAAAATCGACTTTTTGGGACTTTGCCGATTTTGCACCTTTTTTCAGTTCAATATTACCGTGGCTGTTTTTTCTTTTTCAAAATTTTAGAACTCGAATAATGATTTATTTTCCTGTATATAGTTGTCATGTGATGTATAATAATAAAATGTAATATATGCAATTAAAGCTTTTAATGAATATAAACAACGCACACATTCTCGTGATTCATGATTGAGAAAGGCACAATTGCACCGCTAGGTGGATTAAAATAGGTTTTTATTTAAGCAAACATTACTGAATCAATCAAAAGTTCACATTGGAAAGGGATGCTAAAGTTTTCGTTTTAAATAATTTTCCGAACAGTGCAATTTCTAAAATCCCAATAAAAGCTTGAAAGTTCTCTAAGAACTTAATGTAAACATTTAAGAGTACATTAAGGTATTAACTTTTGGTTGCTTGAATAGGTTTCGTTCCGTTGTGGCGGCACATGGACCGACTGTACACACAAGGCATGAAAATCGGTCAAAGGTGAACATGCTCGATAACAATGTACAGAAACAGGATTGCAACATTTCACTTTTGGAAAACATTCTGGAATGAATCCAAAGGTAAAGTGTGCGTCAATGTAATTATTCATCTCAGATATGGTTTTCTCTGATATTTTTTTCTATTGCGTATTTCGTATACAGTAGCTTGGCGAACGTACATCCTGTGCATACTATACTTTTTCGAACTCTAGTGGAAACATCAGCTTTGGTTTATCGCTTGTGCTTGAAGACTTGTAGATTTGTTTGCTTGGTACATGATAGTAATTCGGCTCGGTTCCGTGTACATCTTCGAAATCTTTGCATGTTTCTCCATCTTGTTGCGCAGTAGGTAGCCACATCAGAGAAACTCATTTGATAGTCGTACGGATTTATGAAATGTATAGCAATCATCAGTTCATTTTTTGCCTTTTTCATATAAGGAAGACTGTGCAATCACTCTGAAACTCGACTTTTTAAGCTACACCCGTCATATATCACTAGATTCAGTTCGTCGATATCTGAAAACGTCTGTATGTTTTATAGTATGCTTAAATAGCTTCAAAACTGCATTGGCCCTAGGTGGGACTCACTTTTGTGCCTAACCACTACTAACAGTCCTCACTTTTCTTCCTTCCTTTTGTTCCACGAGACTGCATTGAAGCGTTATATCGTAGGGAGGCTGATTCAGTCTTAAGACAAAATGATACATTAGAGCGGTTTAGCTCCGAACACATATCCGGCTAATCGCAGTGGTGAACTTCCGTTAGCCATTTGGTTCCCGTTTCTGTGGAACATTTAGTTCCTGTTTTCGCGAGCCATCTCAATTCCTCGTCGGAAGTTCTCCCGATACCGATGCCTGTTGCGCGAGTCATTTAGCTCCCAGTTTTGTCGCAATCTACTCGCATAGTCCATAAATCCTACTCAAAGGGCCAACCAGTACTTGGCGAGGACAATTTGGCGATACCGGATGGAGCGTAGCTTCTGGTTCGCTGCTTTCGGTTCGTTGAAAACTCGACGACCCACCGCTGGTGCTTCACTCGACCTACTCGATCTTGTTCCTGACGGTGAAACTAGTCTGCCCACATGCTTCGGTCCAGCGATTTCCGCTGATTCGTGGTGCCCAGTACACTGGCACCTCAAGCAAAGCTGTGGTTGCTCTCACAGCCTTCCCCTTACATAATCATCGTAACTTTAAAAGTTCAAATCGATGATATATTTTCCGACCGCGCTGTCTTTCGGCTGCTAGTCATCACCAACTCTGTTTTATGATGGGCAATCGTCTCCGTGTCGAGTGTCTCCTCTTCTAGCGATTGTCCGATTACTTGGAACACCACATCATCCGTGAAGCCGAAACTCGTTATGTCTCTGGGAAGGTTCAGCTTCAATACTTCATCGTACACTGCGTTCCACAGCGTCGAGTCGAGGAACGTCAGTTGTAGTTGTGATTCCCCCTTGTCTGTCTCGTAGATCAGTGTTCGGTACTGAAAGTAGCACTATAATATCCTGCAGAGTTACTCATGCTGTACAGCGAATGGGCGATTGCTTCCCAGCTAGTACTATTGAAGCATTCTTCACGCCTAAGGGAACCACCACGCCAAAACGATATCCTTATCTCTGCTGTCTCCACAGTCCCCACAACCGTTTGGATGGATTTCACTGTAGACCTGCCTATAAGGAAGCCGAATTACATGAGATGCCGTTCTCACGGTCCGCGTACTTCGTTAGCTTGTTCAGGATTACTTAATCTCTCTAACATTACCAGGGATATATTAACTACGCTGAAAGATTTCCATGTTGTCCCGGCATCGGAAGCAACATCAGCTTTTGTCGCTTCCAATTATCGGATCGTTTTGAACATATCCGGGCTCTCATGTATCGCTCCACTTTTATGGCTTTCGCCATCTCGATAAGCTGTTTGTTGGTAAATCGATCTTCATCTTTGTGATCATCCTCCTCACTGTACGGCGAAAATAGATTCATGTTGTGGGGAAAACCTTTCGATGATGACCTCCATCTTTTCCGGGCACCTTTCAGGTGGTGCAGCTGAGCCTTTTATCTTTGTTATGCCAACTTTGTAGGTCTCTCCTAAGGAAATTCGCGTTGGCTTTGTGGCAAGGCTTTCTTGTACAGCTTGACTGCTTTGTTGAGAGCGGTTCTTGCAGCTCGTTTCCCTCGAGCTTTCTGACTTCTTTTTAATTTTAAATATATTTGACACGGCTCAATGCGTTAGCACAACTGAGCCGTGGAGCGCACCTTGGGGGTCATTTGGTCCGTCTTCTCTTGAGTTTTCGTTTACATCCATGTCATCATCGGTACTGCATTCATCTTGCTCATCGTCGGATGTTCTTATTTGTTGTTTGTGCTTACGGGTCGCTATTGTAAATCCTTCTTCATCGGTATTAGATTCCTTATTGGTGGTGTTGGTTGTTGGTTTAGAAACATTTGCTGTAATCGTTGTTACTTCGATGTTGGTAATGGCAGTTAGTTTAGTGGTACTGGGACCGATCGTTGTTGAGCTGGTGGTTGTGAATGCCCGGTCTGCAGTCGTTGGTTTACCAACTGGTTGTGGTTTAACATACGATGATTGTATACCGGCTTTGGTCGTATCAGGTGGAATTTCTTTAGCAGTCTCTGCGCAAGGTTTCCCGTGGTGTAGCGGATGATCACAACATTGGCAGGTAGGAATCTGTCCTGGGTGCGTGACTAGTGTTCGTTGAGAATATTCAACACCATGAGGTGATTTGCATGTGAAAGTCAAGTAAGAGGGAATAGGTTTTGTCGGACGCATTCTCACCACACGAACTCCGTTGCGGCGTCTTGGGAAGAAGTTCCTCCAACTATCTTCCTTAACACGTGGTGCCAGGTCATGTCAACATTTATATACGTTGGGATACTGTATAAAATGTCATTACATTCGATGACGTGTTTCATGTTGTTCTGGGAAGCGAATGATTCTGCTTGACTAATATTTTTTAACATATTCAGTACCGCATGACGTAAATGGTGGAATTGCACCGCATAAAGTACCGCAAGCTACGTTGAACTTCAAGTTCACCTTCAACATTTGCTCCCCTTCATGAATTGATGGTATTACCGGATATTTCGTGTAGTCAACAGCAACACAGTTTGCCCGCATCGTGATATACTTTAGCTTGGCATTGTCACTCATTGTTTGTTCACGTATCACACACTAGGCAGAAGGAATCAATTTTTGCTAAGCGTCGCGCGGGTAAATTTGATTACTTGCCCTGCTATTGCAGCGGAGCGATTTCTAGCTTCTGAACTGAGCGAGATGAGAAACCGAAGTGATCTCCGACTTCTTCTCCAAGCTCGGAGGCAACTTATACGTAAATCGATAATCGTTGTATTGCACCCGGCGACCGTTTCTCAGTTTCCCATCTCTTGGTATGGTCGCATTACACGCCTTTGTTAGTAGTGCCGTGAACTCGTTCGCATTTAGGTTGAAGAGGATACCCTCAAATTCAAGTTCTTCGACGGACACGTTCATGTGAAAAATCGCTGTTTTCCATCTTCACTCGTTTATATATCTCCCACATATTCATATTCATGTGTAGTTCATAGTCCTGTTATCAATGCTGTACCAGATCGCTTGGTGGTCGCTGTGGATATATCCTCTATATTTAGCTTTGCTAGAGCATTCTTGATCGCTGATGGCCAGACAAAGTTCTTTTGATTCCAGCGTCTATCTCGAAAATTTCGCATGTTTCTGGTTCTTGGAATATTTCAGAATTAATGTCTCTTCGGCTTCTTGGAAAACGGCTTATTCGATTTTCACAAGCTTAGCCTTAAATGGAAGGTTTGGTAGCAGATTTTGATCTGATCAAGTTCATAAGAATCGCACATATGGCTGCGGAAATACGGTATGAATACTACGATCCCATATGAAATCTTTAAATGTCAAAAACCTTTCGCTAAAGCTCATGTATATTGAATATTGAACCACATATAAATCTCCAGGAGTCTGATTTTAATTCAGGTTGTTTCTTTATCTAAATTATTTTCGAATGCAACGATCGATTATGTCTCTATCGACTGTGGCGTTTAAAATGGAATCGATTCAGAAGTCGGTCTGTATTAGCCTTTCCATGAGATGTTTGTTTGATAATACACAGATGGGTCCTTCCTTCCGCGACCAGCAAACGTTTCACTTGATGATGGGATGGTAATTTCTAAAACTACCATAATAGTTTTCAGTTACGAAAAGCAAAACTCTATGGAAGTTATTGTTGTTATATAAAACGTGAAAATTTTTTGAATTTTGATTATTTTAAAAAAAATTATTTGCCCCCTGATTTTTTTCAGCGATTTTGAAGGGGGGGGGGGGTGACATAATTTTTAAAAAATATTTGTAATGGCCTAATTGTGTTACTTCCAGAATTGATGGTCTTACAGGACTTTTTCAAAAATCAATAGCAACACAATTCGACTGCAGTCGTTTTTGCCGTGTATCGATAGCGGAACGATTTTTAGTTTCTACTATGGGCGAGATGAGAAGGTAGACCGACCTTAACCTTAATCACCGGTTATAAAATGAATAATTGTATTTTTATAACAAGTTCAAGGAATTTTTCTTCTAAAGGTGCACTATGTTGAGATAGAATGGTGATTTTGGGCCTCGCCAAAGATGCGTGTGATGTCTATAAGAACCTCTAATTATAATGTGCGAAATAGAGAAATCAAATCAGTTCAGTTCATCCAATAGCAGCAGTACACGGTAACCCGTTGCACTTGCAGTTGTTTAATTTGAGTTTTATTATTGCGTTCTGTGTCTATATTGTTGTCGGGTCCTCACAGCATATCAAAACCGGCTCCTGCGTTAGACATATCACATTGTTTATTAATTAAACCTGCATAAAATCTATTATTAGAAATGATTTTATTGGATTCAATATGAGATAAGCTTATGTAAATTGAAAATCCTTTTGATTTAGTAATGTTCAATGAGAATTTCGAACTGATTCATCTACCTTCTCATTTTGCTTACAACAAAAGCTAGAAACTGATCCATTGCTACCAGCAAATAAATCAATCCGTGTGTCGCTTTGTCTGCACAGTAGAAGCAAAATATCGTGTGTCAATATTTCGAAAAATATGACTGGCGATTACAAGCAGAAAAATATGACTGGCGATTACAAGCAGTTTTTAGAGACGGTCTTTAAGGTCTATTGTTAAAAGTACAAAGGGAGCTAAAGATGTCCACTGTTTACACCCTACAATTTCACCATGTTAGACATAGCGTACTGATTATGTTCCAGCTTCAATGCACCTAAAATGTAAAGCATTAAATCTAGCACTATATTGACATACAGAACATAGACATCGCGCTAAAAAGCTTTTGAAGATAAATGCTATGAAGCTTTTATAGAAAACTCTAAGTGCAAATATAGAATCTTCTTATACTGTTTTGAGACACCGAACAATAACAAATATACATATGCGGCACCTAAACTCGTATGCCTTCATGTAATAAAGGATGATGCAATAAACTTAAAATCAAAATGCAAATTCTGCATATTTTTCGAAAAAATGCAATTGCAAATATAATCCATGTTTGCGTTATTTCAACCAAACATCTAGATAGATTTAGCATTAAACCAAGTATACATGCAAATCTTTTTACAACTCAGTGATCAAACGCGTATACCAAATTGAGACGAGGTTTTCGACTGCGGATCGAATCCCATTTCTATAGGCACTAAATCGTCCATTTAAACAGTCCGCATGTCAAACGAAAAAAAAAGCGAGGAAGGGTGGGTACGTTATCGAAAGATACTTTTTTTCATTTACTGTGTCGATGAAGAAGGGAAGAATAAAGAAGAGCTGTTTTAAAAAAACACGTCTCTATGTTAACCCATTCATGCCCATGTTGTTTGTGGACAACAACGTTTTAAAACAGTCATAACTTTTGATTGAGGCAAGATTTGCTCACAAAAACAAGTAAAGCTAATAAATGTGACTAATGCCTTTCATTTGAGTATTAACAGTTACAAATATCAGCTCTAGAACTGAAGTTATTGCAATTAGTCTGATAAGATTCCGACGGAACAGTGCTGCCAGGGACAGTTTGCTTTGCGTTGATGACGGCAAATAATTTTTTCATATATCTTCCTTATATTGCAATATTATTGAAAACTGATAAATCTTATCAATTTAGACTGTCTTCCGCTACGTTTTCCACGCAATTAGACTATTGTAAATATTCTTGGAGAATTGTATTGAGCATTGGAAGGTAAAAATTGAGTAGCTTGTAACACTGCGAGGGAAGCATCTTTTTGAAAAAGAGGCTTTTCGTGTGTCTTGACCCCACCGTTTTCAAGGAAAAATAGTTTTGAAACTCTACCTGAACTAGAAAAAAGTTGGGCATGAAAGGGTTAACATTGCTAACAACCATTAAGGTGCTTCTGAACTAGCTCTATTCTGGCACACTATTTCGCGTTTTTTCCGACACTAAGTGTGCTTTAATGATCTCCATAGAACTATGAAACCGTAAAGAATATGTGTTGTATGCGAATATAGAACATATCCAAAGCCATTAAATAATGGTTCGTGGTCTCTTGGGTATATTCCTTACCCCTGACCTAACCACTTCCCCAATCCTTCCCATCAGGGAAATCATGAAAGACGATTCATTGCAAGGCACAAATATCCGATCAACATTGGGAACGTACCATTTGAGCTAGACGCCACTGATTCCTCAGTATTCGCTAATTGAAAAACTCGTAGCTATGACAGTTTTACCCGATTTGGATACCACGGAATAAGAAGTTGTCGAAATTCATCTGTCTCGCACGCTATCTGTGGGTGTGGCAATATGAGTCAACCGGAGACTAATCGAAACCACGGACTCACGAGTTTCCCATGGCTGAAGAGATACTATATCATACTGAACTAGAGGGCTTAGGTTTAATAGGGCCCGGCAGTAATGCAAGCCTTGGGGCCCGACGCGGCTCTCGACGGCCCTGAAGTGTCGGGACCTGGTATTCACGGCATTTTTGGAGGATTTGCCGTATAGTTAAGATTTGGTCGTTTGTTGATCTGCCGTTGATGAAACCGGCCATTTACCAGCGGTGATATGCGCCGGAACAGAATCTGGGATAGCACTTTGTAAGCGGCATGTAGTTTTCACAGTCCAATTTGTCGCCTTACTTGTATATCGGGGTGATGACCCCTTCCTTCCACTCCTCCGGTAGCTGTTCTTCTGTTGTATGATCATGAAAAAAAATCATATTTATTTATATGTATGAAACTCGACCCAAGATATGTAATATCGGAATTTACTGTGAGTTATTTTGCCCCTTTTCTAAGGATACACAACAATAGTTCACGCGATCACGGAATATTACCAACGTGTACGGTAAATAATGAAAGCAAATCTGACGCTGACCTCCAAACTACATTTCGTACATTATTTACAATAGTACCAACTGCCAATAAAGAATCCGCTATGGAACCTGCAGCACCTCGTCTACGAAACTTCATGGATATGTGCCACTATTGTACCTACCCACTTATTGAATCACGATCTCACCGATCGCAATCATCAATGGTGGTTTTATGTTTCGGCATGGACTACTGGATCAGAAGCAACTTCACGAGGTTTCAAAATAAGCACTTGAAACGCACTCGAGCACTTCGAGTAGCACTCAAATAAGGAAACCGCCGTAAAAGGGAATATGTAACAAGAAGGTCATTCAGTGAGCCCTCGAGATCGGAATTACGTGTGTGTACCTTTTACTGGTGGATCTAGCTTCGATTCGCTATGATCTTTGCTTGTCTTGTTTAGCATAAGTACGGCGAAGGGTGAACTGAAGAATTCTGTGCAGCTAATACCACGTTGGACTAATGTGTGAAGATCAATCATGAAAATTTTAATTGGCTTCTAGGATAATCACTCTGCAGAATGTTTCCTCGCTCTTCTCTTGTTTGATCGCAACCTGATCGTCATGGAGAACGCCGACGAGTAGCCCCGCCGGATATAAATAGTTTTCTATGCGGTAAGATCATGATTCTGCGTCCCTTTTTGCACCGGTCCAACACCACAGGATGCACGTGCAAAAAAATTGCACGATCTTGTTTACATTCAACGACGAGACGGGAACGGTTTAAAGAAGGGTGAAACTGTGATTCATTGGTTCAGTGCGGAACATATTAAATGCAGGTTATTTATTCGCACCAATGTGCGCTTACAAAAAGGCTTTGCGCATTACACCTTTCCTTTCACCATGGATCCAAATTCTTGGTGTTGAAGACTTAGTAAGTGTTCGTCTTGGCCGCCAGTCAATAATGGTCACGCCAAAATAAACATTGTTTCGAGAGCGATTCAATTAAGGCATAATTGAATCTAATTTAAATACTACAAATTTCAGGCTAACCACTTGTTTGACCCATGCTAGAAGGTGTCGCCGTTTGGCGCTGAATTCGAAACAGTTTAAGCTGTCGTAGGAACGTGAGGGACACGACGAGTTGGGTTGGCTGGCTGACGGGAGAAATTGCAGTGCGGCATCAGCTGTGATCGTGGTTGACATTTTAGAATTGCTTGAACTATGCTCGAGGATGGTGGTGTGTGCTGATTGTGGTGTGGCATCCGTTGACTACGATTAATTCATGTTGCCCGCGGGATTGAAATGTAACTTTCTAGGAAAAACTGAGCCGTAAGCTCGGTGATCTTAACTAGCCACAGTTTCAAGTGTCGAACAAGTCTACCAAGAATGTGCGCAAATTGATTATTTTTATGTTAATAAAATCAAATTACTTTTCTTTTTGAAGTTCAATTAATTTAGCTAGGCTTTCGGTTGAACGAATCCGAATATTCAGGCATTTGGTTTTATTCTAGTAAACTTGTTCGCTTTGCTCGCCGCAGAACGACTGCGATATCCTGCCGATCTAGGTTTCGTGACCATTTATTACGTTGGTGATAGTTGACTTGGCCATTTTAAACGACTTCGCTAACTCGGAGATCGAAAAGTCAGAATTTTAGAAATGCGCCAATAAAACTTTGATGTGTTGCTCCGCTTGCTTAGATGCTATTTGTGATAACTGATGAGCAAATATCAAAGGTATAATTTTTCACGCACACACCCACAAAATGGGAAGCATTAATGCACGGTTAAAATAAATATATCAAGTTTAAGGTAATTTCAAGGGAATCGCACTACTCTAAAGAATAGAACGCGAAGGCACTGAACTGTCAGTCAGTTCCTTAAAACACGTACCACTTGTGTAAACTGTTTTTATCGATTTGAACACACCTCGCTCGCTACGAGGATAAGTGGATTATTTCCATCAGAGAAAGACATAGTTCAGCTTAGGATCGGTGCACTCTGACATACTTCATTAGATGTCGACCCGACGCAACGACGCCGCCGCCGGTCGAACCGAATGTGAGGGATTATTTCGAAGCTCGGAGACTCGGGGGCCATGCAGATTTAGCCAAACAACACAAGTAGCGCGCCATTGAGCCGCCAAAACATTTAGGCGCCCGAGCAAAAAAAAACATTCGACTGCATTCATTTTCGCCTGGTTGAGGTTCAAAAGTCGTAGGCAAAGGAAGGGAGATGTACGAAAGGAAAATCTCGTAATCGCACTTTCGAAGGCCTGTGCGATTGATGAACGTGCGATTTGATCTTGTTTTGGTTTTGGTAAGTACACTTGGCTACTGGTTTTGGAGCGCATTTTGTGCCGACGAATTGAAAGTTTTGCAGTTGATGTTTGCTTCAGCGTTGTACCTTTCTTTGAGACGAGATGATTTTTCAAGAGTATGCTTTAGATAGAGCCGAAGGTATGCTCTGTGTACTATCATTTGGTCATTCATCACCATTATTGTACTTTTATTTCAGCGTGAAATAAACCAAATGAATGTTAAGAAATGTTATTAATGATTTGGTAATTTCTTTGAATTTAATCACTGTGTACAAAAAAGAGTCCTACTTAGGACGAAACATTAGTACAACTTCATCGAAGATAATAAAGCGCATCCTTAGAATTTAGATAAATTAGAACCACACTAGCCCTCGTCTCAATTGAAAGAAATAAATTCAAATTTACAAATTACCGTATAGTTTTGACATTACCTACATTGTATAGCAATAATTTCTTGTATGTAGCATAGCATAAACTAAGCCACTAATGATTTCCTGCGCTGTGAATCACCATATTGAATTGACTACATGACTGATGACTATGCTGCAACATAAACAGAGCAACCTGTTTGCTCTAACCGGTTGCTTCACCGCACGCACGTGACCGTGAAATTTCCCTGATAACCTCAAAATAGCATCCAATGTGAGTATGAACCTGTCACTCAAAAATGCGTTCGGAATGGGGCTGGTCTACGCTTGTATCGGTGTTGATCGTTGTCTTCCGTTGGTAGTTTTGTTGGTCAAGGTCATCAAGGTGGATGTGAGGAGAGAGTTATTTCTCAAGTGTTCTCCATCATTTGCCTGTGTTTACGTTTACTGCCTAACTACCGTACCCTATTCGTTATTGTTACTTTGCCCATTTGAAGACACAGGTTAATATAGCGCACAGTAGAAAAAATGATCAAAACGTGACTTTACTTAATAGCTTCATAGAAGACTAAGTGCGGTTATCGAAAAATTATTACTGGCTATACAACTTGGAAGAAATCTGAATGCGCAGGACCGGCGGAACATTTTTTCCCGAGCAATATTCGGAATGATTTCTACCCGTGCTGACGAAAGTTCAGACATGGCGTGTGTAGTAAAATGTAAATTTCCTGATAATAGTTGGTGGCCATTTGGAAACCTGCTTTGCTAACGGGTTGTATTACCGACGGCGCAGCGAAAATGCGTTTGTTGATTACTGATACTACATGGGACATTTGTACAGCTACAACATTCGTTGCATTGATTTTCTGTTCCCAGCGGTAGAACCTGGGGCTACTGAAGCCTGCATGATAGTATTGACTAATGGTATCTCTGACGACCGACATTCAGGCTTAATGTAGGACGATTTGCATATTTTTACAATGGCAGAAATGTCGATAAGTCTCGTCTTCAATGTAAACCATATTCATCTAATACAATCGGCCCTTGGGTGGTCTTCTTCCGGACGCAAGATAAGCTATTTGACATCATCGATATATCGCGTGATCAACCTAAACAACAACCGGGCGTGTAGCAATAAGTATTTTGTCTACGTACCAGCCCGGGAAGTAGAAATTGATGGTTTGGTCTCCGGGAGGGGCCCCAATTACGTAATATGGGGTTGGATCCTACCAGAATCCTTCGCTTCAGTCAGTGGAAATTCTGGTATGCAAATAATTACGTGCTTGACTTTTGTCTTCTGCTGATGGGGGTCGAGCTTAGGCAGCACAACTACGAATCACTCAAGTCCACCAGCATGTCTCCTGGCAAAGCCAGACTTGTCCCTCTTTACCGTGAGACCTCTTGGGGGCGAACTGGAGCTATCGGAAAAAGCTCATATTTTGCATATAATTTGTGCATCACATTACGATTTGAATTAGCAGTGTTCCGAAAAAAATCAATATTGTTGCCGGTCTAATGACTATATATCCTGGAAGGAGGCTGATCAATCAACTGTAAAAAACACAGCGCAGTGATCTGCTTCGCCAGCTGTTCAACAGGCAACTGAGCTTGTCTGGCCAAGTCCGTTCTTTAAATAGTCGATGATGACGTCATTCATAGAAGCGTAGCGCGCTAGGTGCACAAATCTGTCTTGCCGGATTTGGGAAGCGCTACCTTCTGTGTGTAAATGCGCGATATTTTGACTAGGTTGTACATTATTTAAATTTTTAATGCCATGATATTAAAAATCTTTGGGTTTATCTATTGGAATCTATTCTTAAAAGTATTTCGGGACGATATGAACAAAAAATTTGAAAATTTATCGTGAGATGGCTGTATTACATGCGTTTAAAATTGGACCACTTTTCGTTACATACCATTTTTGTAGAATTTGCAACGTGCACCCCCATATCGAAAACAAAAACGTAGTCCTACGTCAAAAATAGGATGTACCTATTAATGTGGGACACAGTGAATAATAAATACAGTAAAGACCCGTTTTTATCAGCCTCATGGTGTGTTTTAAGCTGACATTGACTAAATCGGGACATATTTTTTTTCCATCTCTATAATAAACTCAAGCTGTTAAAATATTCTTCCCTTCCCTTGATCTAGTCTGATAGGTATTTCGGATTATATAATATAAATTTCTCTTAAAGGGGCCTTCTAGTGCAAATTTAAGAAAAAAAATGATTTTTTTTATGTTTGCATATTTGCATCTTTAAGATAAGAAAAATATGCTCAAGAAAGGATTTACTCGAATTCAGCCTTGTTCGTCTGCTAGATCCTACCAAACATATTTTCATATGAGGCTGACAAAATCGGGGGCTGATCAAATGGGGTCTTCACTGTATTATAATAGATAGGGAGTATTCGAAGAAGTTTCTTGTGGACGAGTGTAGAACGACTTTGTTTCTACTTACTTATGGTCAGCGTCGTAGCTAGAAATTCGATTTGGTGGGGGTTTGGTGAAAATCGATGTCCAATTGGCATAATTCCGAAGCTATCATATTTGAAGTTTTAAAATTTAGGGAGAATTAATTTTTCAAAAAATAGTAACAGAATTCGTTTATTTAGCGAATTTGTTGAGACTATCATTTCAAACATCTTTATTGCAGGAATGAATACTACGTGTATCCTGAAGCCTTCTCTTGACTACGTCGTTGCTTGGAGTTATTTATATAGCTTTTCACTTTCCAAGATATGTTTCAGATCGATCCGATGTTTGTAGCTTAGAAACTTTGCAGTTATCAGGTTCGCGCAAATAAAAGCTTTTGCATCGACTAGTGATCAATTTCCATGTAGACAACTTGGAATTGTTCGGCGGTTATTTCTAGTGATTGTAAATAGAAAAAGGAAATACGAAATTCGTTTTATCGAAATAATATTTGGCTAATTTAAATGCTTCACTATTAGATTGAACAATAAATAGGCGACAAAGGGTAATCCACAAACAACTTTTAAAGTATTCAAAATAGATATTGGATGTCTTCAGTAAAATTATTCGCAAAAATAAGAGCTACAAATTTGCTGAACACATCATTTCAATACAATCACTTCTTAGAAAATTTCTGAAAATATCTCACTTGTAGGTGATTTATCAGCAAAAAAATAATTCCAAATGAAAGGCCATATTGCACCCATTAAATTCTCCGAAGATACTATTGACCAAAAATTAGCCGTTTTGGCGTTGAAAATAGATTGCATGTGTTTGGTCTTATTTGTGGATATGGGAAATGATAAAAATCTTTCGTCCATATTTAATGATAAATATCTCTTTTGATAAAAGTAAGATTTCAACAATCTATAGCTCGTTCACAATCGTCTGAGCTCTCGATCGAAGCAGATCGTTTTCTTGTACTGTGCATATATATATATATATATATATATATATATATATATATATATATATATATATATATATATATATATATATATATATATATATATATATATATATATATATATATATATATATATATATATATATATATATATATATATATATATATATATATATATATATATATATATATATATACATTGTGAAGGTCAACCATTGCGTAAGGCTGGCTTTGTTCGCCGGTGCCCAGGCTGGTGAAGTGAATACCAGAATAGCCGGACACGCCGCTATATAAACTAAGTATTTTTTTTTTACTTTTTTTTTTACTTCTTAGATCCCTTCCCCCTGAATATAAGTTTAATCTCTCGTTTACACCACGTGCTATCCTCGTGCCTAAATGGCCGAGGGCGAAGTAACATTGGATGGGAATGATGTTCCCATGGATTTACCGGATAAACCCGAAATAACTCCCTCCACTGATTCCCCCAGTCCTCCTCGTATTAAAACATACCCACCCAGTTCAATTGGGCCCTGGGTGGTCTATTTCCGGCCCATCACGAAATCGCTTAATATTTTAGAAATCTCACGAGAGCTGACTGCTAACTACCCGGCCGTAGCTCAGATAACACGTGTTAGAGCTAATAAGATACGCATATTAGTGAATGACCTCGACCAGGCAAACCAGATTGCACGCAGCGAGCGTTTTACAAAGTAATTTAAAGCGCATATACCTTGTTTAGCAGTGGAGATCGACGGGGTCGTCGCCGAGCCGGGTTTGAAGTGCGAAGACGTGTTGAAGTACGGAGTTGGTTGCTTTAAGGACCCCTCACTTGAACATGTGAAGATTCTGGAATGCAAGCAATTGTATTCCGCAAAAACTGAGAATAATAAGACAACTTATTCATTGTCAGACTCGCTTCGGGTGACTTTCTCCGGGTCTTCCCTCCCCAACTATCTCCTCCTGGATAAGGTTCGGCTACTTGTTCGCCTGTTTGTACCGCGGGTAATGAACTACAGCAATTGCAAGCAGCTGGGCCACACAGCCACCTATTGTGGCAATAAGAAAAGGTGCGGCAAATGCGAGGGAGAACATGAGGATGACTCTTGCGGTGGAGAAACTGAAAAGTGTATTTACTGCAGGGGCCTTCCGCATGATCTTAAATCATGCCCCGCGTACAAACAGCGCGGGGATAAAATTAAGCGCTCCCTTAAGGAACGCTCGAAGCGCTCTTATGCAGAAATTCTTAAGAATGCTTCGCCATCTATCCCTTCCGAAAATTCCTTTGCTCTTTTGGCTGGCGTTGAGCAAGAATCTGACGACCCACAAGAGGGAACATCATTGGTTAACCCAGGGGAATCCAGGAAGAGAAGAAATCTAGCCTCCCCGTAAGGATGCCAAGGTGTCGTCCACTCAGAGTGCGCCAACTACAATCAATCAATCCAATGGAAGTGATGCACTAAAGCCGAAGCAAGTTGCTCCAGGACTTGGAAATTTTAATTCTAACAAGGAGTATCCATCACTTCCAGGGACACCAAAAACCCCAAGTGTTCCCTTTTTTCAAACAGATACTCAGTCCAGTAGCGGACTAATGAAATTTTCTGACATAGTGGACTTAATTTTTACTTACTTAAATTTTGGCCCCTCCTTGCAGCGATCGTATCCTTCGATGGCTAAGTCATCAAACGAGGTCACTGATTCGATCACTGTCCTACAGTGGAATTGCAGAAGTATCCTCCCGAAAATCGATTCCTTCAAATTCTTACTAAACAGTTTAAAATGTGATGCTTTTGCATTATGTGAGACCTGGTTAACTTCTGATATAAATCTCAACTTCCACGACTTTAATATAATCCGTCTGGATCGAGAAAACCCTTATGGAGGAGTACTTTTGGGGATCAAAAAGTGCTATTCTTTCAACCGAATTAACCTCCCTTCGACACCAGGCATTGAAATTGTCGCTTGTCAAGTTCTAATCAAAGGTAAAGACCTTTGTACGGCACGGTACGGTATGGGGCTGTCTTCATGATGATAATAGATCAACATTAATCCAAGATCTTTGCGACAATTTCAACATGACCATCTTAAACAGGGGAGAAATGACTCGGATTCCTACATCACCAGCACGCGCAAGCGCGTTGGATTTATCGCTTTGCTCGACATCGCTACAGTTAGATTGCATGTGGAAGGTGATCCCTGATCCCCACGGTAGCGATCATTTGCCTATCGTGATTTCAATTGCTAACGGTTCAAGACCATCGGAAACAATCAATGTCTCGTATGACCTCACAAGGAACATTGATTGGAAGAGTTACGCGACCGCGATATCCGTTAAAATCGAATCCACTCAAGAACTTCCTCCGGAGGAAGAGTACGGGTTTTTGGCTGGCTTGATTCTCGACAGTGCGAATCAAGCTCAGACTAAACCAGTACCCAGCGCGAATACCCATGGACGGTCTCCCACCCTGTGGTGGGATAAAGAGTGCTCAGAGCTGTACGCGGAAAAGTCCACTGCATATAAGGCCTTCCGGGAAGACGGGTTACCCGCTAGCTATCAACAGTATGCGTCGTTAGAAAGGCGAATGAAGAGTCTAATGAAAGCCAAAAAACGCAGTTATTGGCGCCGGTTCGTCGACGGGTTAACGAGAGAAACTGCGATGAGCACTCCTTGGGGGTACGGCTCGACGTATGCGTACCAACGAGAACGTGGAATATTCAAACCGTTGGATATTCGCTTTCGCCAAGAAGATCTGTCCGGACTCTGTCCCGGTACAGAAAACGTGCCGCGCCGCGTCTCCTCACGATACCGCGAACGAAACACCGTTTTCGATGGTGGAGTTCTCACTTGCTCTCTTATCATGCAACAAAAACGCCCCAGGGTTAGACAGAATCAAATTCAACTTGCTGAAGAATCTGCCTGACACTGCAAAAAGGCGCTTATTGAATTTATTTAACAAGTTTCTTGAGGGTAACATTGTCCCTCATGACTGGAGGCAAGTGAAGGTCATCGCCATCCAAAAACCAGGAAAACCAGTCTCCGACCACAACTCGTATCGGCCGATTGCAATGCTGTCCTGTATTCGGAAGTTGTTCGAGAAAATGATCTTGTTTCGCCTCGACAATTGGGTTGAAGCAAATGGCTTACTGTCAGGTACACAATTTGGCTTCCGCAAAGGCAAAGGGACGAGCGATTGCCTTGCGTTGCTTTCTACAGAAATCCAAATGGCCTATGCTAACAAAGAGCAGATGGCATCAGTCTTCTTGGATATTAAGGGGGCTTTTGACTCAGTTTCTATCAACATTCTGTCAGAGAAGCTGCACCAGCATGGTCTTTCACCAATTTTAAATAACTTTTTGCTAAACCTGTTGTCTGAAAAGCACATGCACTTTTCGCATGGCGATTTAACAACATCGCGATTTAGCTACATGGGTCTTCCCCAGGGCTCATGTCTAAGTCCCCTGCTCTACAATTTTTACGTGAATGACATTGACGATTGTCTTGCCAATTCATGCACGCTAAGGCAACTTGCCGACGACGGCGTGGTCTCTGTTACAGGGCCCAAAGCTGCCGACTTGCAAGGACCATTACAAAATACCTTGGACAATTTGTCTGCTTGGGCTCTTCAGCTGGGTATTGAGTTCTCCACGGAGAAAACTGAGTTGGTTGTTTTTTCTAGGAAGCGTGAGCCGGCGCAACTCCAGCTACTATTAATGGGTGCAACGATCAACCAGGTTTTCATATTTAAATATCTCGGGGTCTGGTTCGACTCTAAAGGTACCTGGGGATGTCACATTAGGTATCTGAAACAGAAATGCCAACAAAGGATCAATTTTCTCCGAACAATAACTGGAACATGGTGGGGTGCTCACCCAGGAGACCTGATCAGGTTATACCAAACAACGATATTGTCGGTGATGGAGTACGGGTGTTTCTGTTCCCGCTCCGCTGCGAACATACACTTCATCAAACTGGAGAGAATCCAGTATCGTTGCTGGCGCATTGCCTTGGGTTGCATGCACTCGACCCATACTATGAATCTCGAAGTGCTGGCGGGCGTTCTTCCGCTAAAAAATCCATTTCGGGAACTCTCATATCGATTGCTCATCCGATGCGACATTCTGAACCCGTTGATAATTCAAAACTTCGAGAGGCTCGTCGAGCTTAATTCTCAAACCCGATTTATGGTCTTGTACTTCGACTACATGGCACAGAGCATTAATCCTTCTTCATATACTCCCAACCGTGTTCGTTTCCTAGATATTTCTGAGTATACTGTATTCTTCGATACATCCATGAAGGAAGAGATTTGTGGAATCCCGGACCATATACGCCCGCAAGTGATCCCCAATATATTTTATAATAAATTCCGAGAAGTCGACTGTGACAAAATGTTTTACACTGACGGATCAAATCTCGATAGGTCCACTGGCTTCGGTATCTTCAATGATAATGTCACCGCTTCATTTAAGCTCAATGATCCTGCTTCAGTTTACGTCGCCAAATTAGCCGCTATTCACCATGCCCTTGGGATCATTGACACTTTGCCCACAGATCACTACTTCATCATTTCGGACAGCCTCAGTTCTATCGAGGCTCTTCGTGCGGGGAAGCCTAAAAAGCAATTCCCGTATTTTCTGGGGAAGATACGGGAGTCCTTGTGTACGTTATCTGAAAATTGCTCATTGCTCTATCCCGGGCAATGAAAAGGCCGACTCATTAGCAAAGTGGGCGCATTAAATGGTGACATATACGAAAGACCAATCTGCTTCAACGAATTTTTTAGTATTTGTCGTCAGAGGACACTCAACAGTTGGCAAACCTCGTGGAGCAATGGTGAACTTGGACGATGGCTACATTCCATTATCCCAAAGGTATCAACGAAGCCTTGGTTCAGGGGGATGGATGTGGGTCGGGATTTTATTCGTGTAATGTCCCGACTTATGTCCAACCACTACACCTTGGATGCGCATTTGCGGCGTATTGGGCTTGCGGAGAGTAGTCTGTGCGCTTGTGACGAGGGCTATCACGACATCGAGCACGTTGTCTGGGTATGCGCCGGGTACTTGGACGCCAGGTCTCAGTTAAAGGATTCCCTTCGGGCCCGAGGTAGACCACCCAATGTCCCAGTCCGAGAAATGCTGGCAATCGTGATTTCCCCTATATGTCCCTTATTTATACTTTCATAAAAACGATAAATATCCCAATTTAGCCCCTCGCTTTTTATTTCTCGTTTTAGAAGTTTTCTTCTGCCTTGTTGGACCGATCAGCTCCAGACTGAAACTATGTAACCGCCGTCGCACTTACCACTACGGAAACTGAAGCGAGAGCGACTCGAGGTCCGATGACTTTTGAAGGATTCCCCGCGGGTCCGAAGAATACCATCCTCGAATCCGACCTACTAGACTGAGGCGCTAATTTGTTTCGCTGATCTCCCGTTTGCCCGAAAGTTGCAAGTTTTGCTCTTCGCTCCCGGTCACCATCTACGCTTTCTCTCCCCTGTCCTTGATACAACTTCTACAGCCCCCTCTGAATATCTTGACCAAGCATAAGTCTCCGCTAAAAAAGTTCAAATTTGTGTTCTGTATTCCTAGTTTTAAGATAGTTGTAATTTTACCTCTTTGTTAAAACTATTGTCCCCCATCTTGTAAATAGAATTGTATCCCTAGTTTTAAAATACCTGTGAATTTTCTCATAAATATTTGTTCTCTCTTTTGTGTACCAAACTATATTGTTAGTTTTAAGATAACTGTAAATATTTCCTAAAAAACTATTACTATTGAATTCCTTGTTTTAAAATTTTCATAAAAAAAAAATCTTTTGTCCCCTCTCTTGTATATATAATCCTATTACTAGTCTTAAGATAGCTGTAAAATTTTTCTCTTTAAAAAAAAATTTCAACATTGTAACCTTCTAGTTTTAAAATATCGAAAATGTAAAAATAAAAGAATTTAACACCGCCAAGCTAACGCATTTGTGCCTATCAAATAAGTGAAATGAATAAAAAAAAATCTATAGCTCGTTCGAAAGGTATTCGTATAGGCTGTCCAAATATATATAAAGCTTTTATCTATATTGTCAATTTCTGCAGATAATTTAAAAACTGCAAAAAACACCATTTTTACACTTTTAAACATTCATATCTTGGAAACTAAACATCAGAATCAAAAACAAAACAATAGCGTTCTGTCTGGGTCTTTCATTTAAAATTAGTTTGGATACGATCGGTTCAGCCATTGCTGAGAAACACGAATGAGAGTTTGTCCGTTGCATACATACACACACAGGGCAACATTGTCCGAAATCGTCGAGCTGATTCGATCGTTGTATAAGACTCGGCCCTCCGGGCCTCGGAAAGAATCTTGAAAGTTTATGCGAATTCTACAAAGAATTTTATAAGAAATGTAAAAAGTTTTTAACAAAAGTTGCCTCACTGATATTTTTAATTTTTAAGCTGAGATTTTCAAATAAAAATCAAAAAATGTATTTTTTACTGACAGCAGATTTCGAAACATTTAACATACAAAAGAAATAAAAGCTGCATTGTAACATTTTTTTCAACATTAAACATTAGATCTCCACCCTGACATTGCTGTATGGGGACTTTTTTCGGAGTACCAAAACTTGAGGTGCGTGTTTGAAATTTCAGGAAGACCATAAATATTTGCACTCTGCCATGTATCACGTATACCGAGGACACAATTTTGGGAGCTGATTGGTGGATTGTGATTACGGTGCATATCATTAGATTTGAATTACCATTCCAAGAGTCGTCACAACATTTTGATTGTATTCCAGACTAAACCCACTCATCTTTTTGCACAAGCAAATGAAACATGATTATGATCTACTGCTGATTAAGTTTTTCACATGTTCTTCGTTCCAGTTTCTAATAAAATAGATTGAATCCATATATCGTGTGAAGACAGATGACCACGTCATTCCTTTGCTATCGAATTCAGATTGTTCTTCAAATTATATCCCCATGATTTCTAAAGATTTTTTTCCATAAAGAATACTTTCTGTCTCTTCCTTCCTATTCTTCAATTATCACTTTTCGTCTGGCTCTAGGTTCGTGCATAAATAAACTATCCTGAATTGACCCAAATGTTCCTAAAATGAATGTCGAACAAGATTCGTCGCAACATACTCCAAGCTCCCATTTAAAATCAAACACATTGAACTGGGTTTGACCATATCCGATCTTCTTTCGGATCAAAGATAGTTCGCGAAGTATTTTAATATTCCGCAAGACGCAGAATAACTCAACGCATCAGCTATCTCGAAAGTTTGTCTAGATAAGCTCAGAATTGCGAAAATTTGTCTAAAGCAAACAAATGAGGTTACTGGCGACAAGACATTCATGAAGAACTAACGCGTTTACATGCCCGCTCACAAAGTTGAGATCGATGGTGTAGTTAGTGATTTGAACTTGGCATGCGTGGATCTACTGAAGGAGGGGATTGGCTGTTTCAAAAACCCCTTGCTCCAGTGAGCGAAGGTTTTGAGTGAAAATCGCAGGGCAAGACTTCTTTGCGTCTTCTTCGACAAGGATCCTCTGCATGATCGGTTATTTGGGTCGCGCTTCATGCATGCAGTATTGCATTAATTACAAGCAAATGGGTCTTTGCATCAATAATTATTTCTCTCTCTTGAAAGACCGCCAAATATTCCAGCAAGCGAAAACTCTGCCATAAATCCGAAGCAAACAGCGCCTGGTCTTAGACAATTGAGAAGAAACAAAGAATTTTCAATGCTTCCAGGAACACCAAAAACCTCATGTGACATGTCAATTAGAGATTCAACTTATTCAATACAGTGCATCTCAGCATATATAACCCCTTAAAAAAACACGGAGGAAGCGAAAGCGGGAGCCAGTGAGACGCCAATGAGTGACCGACATATCCGTTCTGTGAAAGAGTCAAGACAGGAAGATGAAGCGGAGAAATTTAAGATTGTTCAGTAGTTTGGCAAAGTACGGAGGAATGATGTAAAGATGGACAGCAGTGGATATGGAACAATAGATACCATAGAAAAAAGATCGAAAACATAGACTGAGGAAGAAAATATAAAGAAAGAAGAGCTTCGGCCGCACCAGCTGATTTATCTTGAAAACTAAACACTGGAATATAAAACAAAATTACGGTGCTCATTTCTAATGTTGGACTTCTTTTAAACTGGTTTGGTTAAGAACGGTCCAGCCGTTCCCAAGATCCACGTCTGAAAATGGCGCACACGCATGTATTGACCCAATTCGCCGAGCTGAGCCGAAAAGCATATATGACATAGCACTCTGAGCCTCGGAAAAAGTCTCCAAACGTTCAGCGATTTATATACCAATTTATTATGAAAAATAAAATTACTAGAAAATGACGCAAGTGTGTTTAGTCGATTTAAAAAGTTTAAAAAATTCATTTTGATCAAAGTGACAAATATTCAAATTCATTGAATGAAAGTTGATTATATTCAGTCGCAGCCATTTTCAATATTCAGTGATGCAACTGAAAACATCAAACTAACAAACTGCCCATTCATTCCATATAGGTTTTCATTCGTTTCCGCTTATTGCACGAAATGAACGTGCAGCAATGAATCAAACGTATCAAAGTAGGCACTGGCACAATGTAAGCGAAGATAATTATTATTGTATATGCTTTACCAACATTTTAAAAATATTATTGTACGATATTCAACTGAATGAATACCATAGATTTTTGAATGATTTTTTTTATTCATCACGAGTCGCATCAAGTTCATTTTTAGCCGTCAAAAAGAGCTTCGATTTTTTTAAGCTTCGCATTTGATATTATTACTTTTATTTTTTTACATTTTAACAACATTCAATTAGCTAGAAATTACTAGGTAGGGAAAGTTATGAAAATTAGAGTCATAGTACTCATGAGTGAGAACAAGGATGTGAAGTAAACAGATAGGAAAACTAGAAGTGGCAGGGTCATTAGAACAGGCTCAATATCGTACGGGCTTAATCTTTGTCTTCTGTTAATGAGGGTCGAGCTTAGGCAGTATATTACTTTTATTCCTATCGATACTAATACCATGTTCACACTACAGAGTTAAAACATGTTATAATAATTAGCAACAAGAAAAATGTCATCAAGATAGCGTTAAAACACGTTTTAACTCGTAGTGTAAACGTAGTATAACACTTCTCTTACATATCCACTAAAACAAGAACGTTTGTTTACTTTGCTTAGGTAGCCGCTGACATGTTCCGTGGATATATTTGGCTTCAATCTCTACGGGCTTTTATATAACGCCTTTGGTGCAGAACGATTCGCATGCTGTACTTACACGAGTTTTCACTTGCTCGAACACGGGTGCTGCTACCACCGCGGTGATGCTAAACCACCCGGACGAAATGGTCAAGGTGCACTTGCGCTCGGCAACGGATCGCCGCTAGTATTTAATTCGGATATAAGATACACCACTAGCGCTTGCCAAGTACTAGGATAACTGATCTTGGATTTACAAGGAAATACTATATACTACATAAAATGCCCAAAAATTAAATTAATCTTAGAAACTAATTGGTAGTAAAACACATTAGTAAACATGTGTCTTTTCTGAAGTTACAGTGCATTTCCTTAAGGTGGAATGCTTACCGTAAACAAGTATTATTCCTAAAGAGAATTGTCATGAATACATGTGAAGAATGGTTGCGTCAAGAGATGTGAGCGCCGTGAGTTGTTAATTGGAATGGCCGCAGAGTGGCGATTTTATCATCGCTCTAATTAAGCTGTATGTTAACTTGTCTGAGTACGAGACAAGCATTTGAGTACGCAGCGCGACAATAGGAGTACTGATTATTTTCAGTTTCCATAGAGACGAATGGTAGGTTTCTTTGAAAAAAAAACTAATAAAAATTCTATACTTACTTGACATTATCTTTGCGCGTTCGGTCGATGTACTCCTGCTGATAGCGACTCTTCATCACGATCGTCGGCGGCCTGACGGAAAACTTAATCCTGAGTGTGGCGTTCATGGCACTCAGGAAGCCCTCTTCCACCAACCGTTCGTTTTCGATCAAATCGTGCACCGGTCCCGTTTGATGCCACTCGAAATGATCGATTTGGGTTAACTTGATCGATTTAACCGGATCGGTTTCATGCAGCAGCTCGATGCAGTACTCGTATCTGGAAGTATGAAGAATAACGCTATATGTTCAGTCGTTTCAACGCGTCAACTATCGATTCGAACCTTCCAGTGACACCTTCCGTCATTATCAAAGTAACCGAGAGGTGGTCACTTTTCCACGCATGCAGACGCCAACCGAAGCCTACTACGTCGTACAAAACGTCGGATGTGCGACACTCTTCGATCGGTTCGATCGCCTGGTAGTCTTTGATGATGAAGATCTCTGATCGGAACTCAGGAATAAAGTCGCTGCAAATGAAACAAAAATATTTTCACGCCTTCGGACATAACAATAATATAAATTACCATTCCAAATCTGTCGGAACGGGCTGGAGAACAATAGGCCCATCTGGATTTTCTATCAAAAGACTACATCTTCTGAGAAACTCGCCGTCCTTCGCAACCAGCTCTGGCTTCGAACATGCTTTCAGTTCGGCTTCCAATTTGTTGTATGCCGATGTCACTCGAAAGATTTCGTTGGCAATGGTATCTTTCTGGTCCTGAAGAAGTGTTAACTTTCGATTGATTTGCCGTTCGATACATTCTGCTTCGGAATGCAGCAATCGGCTCAGTTCCTGGAGTTTGCGAGCTTTGGATGTTTTCACCAAGTCGATGTTTCGTTCTACGCTTTGGATAACTTGCCCATTACGTTCCAAGTATCCAGTGACGGCAGCAAGTTCCTGCCTAATTCTGTCCAATTTAGTGTCATAGACCGTGGAAATTTTTTGCAAAGAATGATTAGAATGTTGACCATCGTGGAAGGCACAGGTTTCGCAGATGCAACAATTACAGGACAGGCAATATAAAATTAGTGGCAGTGAATGTAGTGTACATAGGAGTTTATTGCCGTCCTGATCATCTACCGATGGAAATGACGGGGCTCCCAGCGAAACAATATGCCCGTTAATGTTTGGTTTGATTTTGTTCGGTATTACCGCTTCGGGTGTAACCTTTTTAGCCGTCGTCGCCGTCGGGCCAGAAATCTTAAATCCATTCTTGCGATGCTGAGTTGCATCTTTCTCGGATTGTTCGCTTCCATTATCTCCATTTAAATAACTTTTTTCGGATATTCCTTTATTGCATACAATTCCATTGCTAAGAGATTTAAGATTCACTTCACCCTCCGTCAACTTTCCACTGTTTTTCGACTGATTTTGTTGAGTTTGTTGTTTTCTGTTCACATCCTTTGATTTCTTCGCTTGACGCCCATTAATGGCAAGCATTTTCCCCGGCGCGGCACCATTAACCATAGACTCGGTGCCAGCTGCATCCCCATTCATCAACCGCCCGCCGAGCGAATCATTCTCGATCACTTTCACAACCAATTTTATAGAACCGGACTCGACTCCATTCGTCCGATACAGTTTCCCATAATCGGCGACATTAGCGTCCGCTCTGCCGTTCGTCAATAGATCTGCGGCACAGCGAACCAGATCGTCGATCGGTAACTTCGATTTGCAGTTAGGACACTCGCTGGTTTTGGTTTTATTGTCCGTCAGCCACTTCCTAATGCACTGGAAGCAGTACTGCTTCGAACACTTGGGACACAGACACTTTGGGCTACGGGCTTCCTTCCAGCACAGAAGACACTCGTCGGATTTTTTCGATTGAAGTTTACGCAGGATGGTTCCGTTCGGTAAGACACTGGTTACGTTGTTGTTGTTCCGATCGCGACCATTGCGATTTTCCATTATACGTGGGACGCCAGATTGAATTGTGTATGTGCGTGGGAACTGGGGCAACTAGAGAATACCTGCTGTACTATTGGCAGCAGAAAAGGGTTATATATTACATGGATTATTTTATCTTTTCACGGAGTCTAGTACGCTGTCATAGGATTGATGTTTAAAGAAATATGTTCAGTTTTAAAACGATACGAAAAATTGATAAAATTTGTAAGTGGAACAAAACGAGGTAGCCCAGATAGAACTCGACTTGCGGAGCATTTATTTGAGTAGGTATGGCCGTTTTGCTACGAAGTTTCATCTTTTTGCTACGAAATCATTTTGCAACATTATTACGTACCTCGCATATTACACAGCAAAAATCATAAATTCTTAAATTCAAGAAAATCACAATTTCATGAACCGTTTACGAAAATCGTGACTAGGCTCTCGGAATCACGAATAATTAATTTCTTATTCATTAAATTATTTGTGTTTTCACAAAACTATTTCACGTCAAAAATCGCCATACATTACACTCAAATACTTCGTAGGGTTATTATGGTTATGTCCTGCATAAATTTAGCTTTTTGCCTTTCTCATATAAAGAAAGGCCATGCAATCACTGTAAAATTCAACTTTTTAACCGAGGCCCGGAGGGCCGAGTGTCATACACCATTCGATTCAGTTCGTCGAGATCGGCAAATGTCTGTGTGTGTATGTATGTGTGAGTGTCATTTAAACTCACACAATGGCTGAACCGATTTTCGCAAAGTTAGTTTCATCTGAAAGGTATAACGCTCCCATAAGCTGCTATTGAATTTTTAGTTGATCCGACTGCCGGTTCCGGAGTTACGGGTTGAAGAGTGCGGTCACACAGCAAATTCCCATATAAACTGGTACCACCATGATGTTCAAATGATGTAAAACATATTAAAATTGACGTAACATTACTCTAGTTTGCGGGTCTGGATCACTAATGATCAATCAAAGCAGCCCCCGGGGAAACCGGCAAGTTCCGAAGCTAATATCACACCCATTCCCCAACGAGTTCTCTACCGATTTTTACAAACTTGATTTCAAATGAAAGATACAGTAATACCATTGACTGCTTCTGAATTTCATTCGGTTCTGATTCTTGCTTTCGGAGTTACAGGGGTGTTAGTAAGCATACACTGGAATTTCCCATATAAATCGGTACAATCGTAATACCTCAGAGGCTAAAAACTATTGAAATGGTCACCAAATTACTTCTAATCGCAGATCTAAATCACTGATTGCCAATCAAACATTCTTTGAATATATTGTCCACTATCGACGATTCCGGAAGTCCGGAATTCCGGGCATATTCCATAATTAAAGTCACATCGGTTCTTCGGTGATGACTGAACCGATTTTCTCAAATCAAGTCTCAAATGGAAGGCAAAATATGCAGTTGAGTATTGTGTCGCCGCCCCTCCCCCCGCCTTGCCCTTACACCTCCCTCCTTCATAACTCCCCTCCCCTTGGACCACCCTCACGCCCGCATTTCCTTCATCGACCCCGTATACCGAAATAAGATGAAGGATTTCTGACGCATCCTCCACTCCCACTCTACTAACCCCCCATTCCCTCCACTTTCAAACCCATTCCACCAACATTTCAAAATATAATCACATGAAGATAACATTGAACTCATGCTGATAAAGCTAATTAAATATTATTCTTTTGCCTTTCTCATATAGAAAGGTTATGCAATTGCTCCAAAAACCGACTTTCCAACCGAGACCGCAAAATATCTGTGTGTATGTATGTGTGTATGTATGTGTGTATGTATGTATGTATGTATGTATGTATGTATGTATGTATGTATGTATGCATGTATGTATGTATGTATGTATGTATGTATGTATGTCTGTATGTATGTCTGTATGTATGTATGTGTGTGTATGTGCGGATTTGTTAACAAAATGTCCACATCGGTTTCTCGAAGATGGCAGAACCGATTTTTACAAACTAAGATTCAAATAAAAGGTATAATATTCCCATAGGTTGCTATTGAATTTCATTTTCAACCGACATCTTGTTCCGGAGTACGAGTTGAAGAGTATGGTTACAAAACAAAATTTGTTGATTTGTCCACATCGGTTTCTCGGAATTTTCTGAACCGATTTTGACAAACTTGATTTTAAATGAAAGGTCCATCAGCTGCTGTTGAATTTTGTGTGGATCCGAGTTCTGGTTCCTGAATTACAGGGTGATACGTACGATCACGCAGCAAATCCCGATTCTAACGAATTCTGCGATGAATCATAAAAAGGTGAATTTTTTTTTTTCCAAAATGTAAACACAACTGTTGAATTTGTAGATCTAGGTCACCAACAGTCATTCAAAGTCTCTTTGGCCACACTGGCCACCATCGACGGATCCGGAAGCATCCAAATTCAGAATACCCGTTATTTTGGTTACTCGAAAATGGCTAGACCGATTTGATAAACTTAGTCTCAAATGAAAGGTGTTGCGTTCCCGGAAACTGATATTAAATTCCACCTCCATCCGACTTCCGGCTCCGGAGTTACGGGTTGTGGAGTGCGATCACATAGAAAACTCCGACTCAAACCGATACCGCGATGAATGCAAAAAGGTGCTCTTATATATACTTACCAAGTGTAATAAGAACGAAAGACATTTCCATAATGTTATATTGTACGAACCAGCTATAAAATAATAGTTTGTAGAAATGAGAAAGGCACAATTGCACCTGTAGGTGGATTAAAACAGGTTTTTATAATTATAATTCATAAATTGATGACACATAGATTTGTTGTAAAGGGAGGAAAAGGGTTTCAGCGTAAAAAAAACATTTTTTTGTGATTTTTTCAGAAATTTGGGTGAAGCGAATTGGATGAAACTTTTGTTCATTATAACAATTATTTCAAGAACATTCTGTAATTTTTCCATACAAAATATTGACAAGCGACTCGGTGACGAAGATTTTTGTAGAATGTCTCGGGAAAAACACGATTTGCAGTGTTACCTGCCATTCGAAAAAAACTTAATCGAATTATTTCAAACTTTGCATACACTTTATATGTAAAAAATACCTAACCCCCTGGATTCTGAGATAATTTTTCTATGGGTTTTTTGTTTCGATTGTAGAGGTTTTAACTTTAAAGTCATTCACCTCTTCGGGTTAAAAAAACTTTTTAGAAAAATCTAACTCGATAGGCGGGGTTGGGATTTGAACCCATGCGAGCTGCGTACAAGGCAATCGATTTACCAACTACGCTATGCTCGTGCCTAATTAAGGGGGTTTTTTACTCATAAAATGGCGAATTCTTGACCGATTTTTACAAACTTGATTTCAAATAAGAGATACAATAACCCCATAGACTGCTGAAAAATTTAATTCGGTTTCTGGATTCTGGTTCCGGAGTTACCGGTTAGTTAGGAAAGTCACACACGGTGTCTTTGTCGAACAACTTTATTCAAAAAAATTCCGCGAAACTTCACGATACGAAAGATCGGACTGTTCCCATTCATTTGCAACCGATCGAAAAATAATCGGTCAGGGGGCCTAGAACAACTTTTTATTTCAAAGATTTTTGGTTTGGTTTGGTTTTGCAATGATACTAGTTCACACTTTTTCCATCAGGTGGTACTATAGATATTCAAATAATACTAAAATTGAGAATCTGATGAAATTTCGTTGTCTACAACATTGTAGAGAAATATAAATTTATATATAAGCATCCGAGAAAGTTTTTAACATTTTACCCGTTTTTATATTTGCACTGGTTAAAAATTCGTTTTGCAAGGACTGGAAAAATGATGGGTTTAGTTGAACAGTGTATCAGATAAATTTAAGTGTTTACAAAGTCCCATTTTAAACGGAAAAATTATGTTTTCAGATTCCGGCGGTTCTTGAGCGCCAATGACATTTTATGAATATGGAAGTATAGAGAAATGTTGACCATAGATTTATTCGATACTCTTACTTTTTAAAGATGTTAATTAAAATAGTTAACAGATTCTATTTTTTCAATCTTGTATTCATGACTTCTTTATAATATCTATTTCTGTTGCAGGGGATGGCTATTGTAATCTAGAATTACTCTTCTTCCTGATCAGATTCTGCATGGTAAAATACAATAGGTTTAAATTCACAATTTTCTATTTTAATAAACTTAATCAGGCTATTCAAGTCATTATAACACATGACAGATTTTATTTCAACTTTTGATTGAAAATTATGTTAGTTCTTTTCAAGGTTAGAAGAAAGAAGATTGAAAGAGAGAAGCAATTTTGGGTTTTAGGTATACGTTTGATAATTTTTGGAGAAGATTCCATTCATCAGAATGTAAAAATGTTGGGTTTCGCTTTCACTCAAACCGCGTTATTTTCAAAAGAAACACACTTCCCAAAGGCATCAAAAACAAGTTACATAATTTTCTATAAAAGAAATTCCGGAAACGTTACTCGCAGAACATGGATCACAACAGTGTTTACAAGACATCGCGCTGAACCATACATTCAGTGAATTCTTCTAGTAATTTATGTCTTTAAATTGAATATTTCTCGCATAATATGAGCCTAGACCGTATATCTGAAAACTCAGTACAGAATCTAGTGACGACCAACCCCTCTTTCGGGTAAAGGTTGTAATTTCTATATCTACTTTTATGTGAACCTCCGTATTTTCGTACAATAGACAAAACTTTTATTTATCATTGAGTATTGCGATATGTGTTCAGCGTATAGCAATTCCGGAAATTTTGTTCTCAAAGAGAATTATGACAGTATGCTTTGACATCTTTCTCCTAGGTTATGTGAATTGTGTTCCTTTCAAAGCCAAAGTGTGATTGGAGTACAAGAAAGGCCTTGTAGGTATATCGTTCGATGAACAGAAATCCTCCAATTTTTTCTAAAAGTTAACAAACTCAAACTAACTCATAGAATTATTTTTTTTTCATCATTTTTATAATAATTTTAAAACAATCAGGATTTTTAAATGACTAAATATCTAAATATCTCCAGAACGAGGGTAGAAATGAAAAATAAGAAACGAATATAGTTATGCCAAAAAAACTGTTCCTTTTTACTACATTCCTTAAAAAGAGTCCCAATTTAATACCAATTTTGTATCGTCTTCTATATACCTCCTTGGTCATAAGATATCATTTGTCTGTAAGAACCGGTGGAATCTGGAGTTATGTTTTCCTGCTTTCAGGTGGGATTTTGCCAGCACTCAGATTTCTCTGAATACACTGCTCAATTAAAGCAAATCATGTTTCACATATGAATTTTTTTTTTAAATTGGCTTATTAACCAATAGGCTCCATGTAAATTTAAAACTTTTGCAAAATTTAAATAACGATTTTAGATCGATTTGTACATAGTTGTAGACAATTAAATTGCCTAATCGATACTCACTTTTAGTAATATTTGAATGTCTATAGCAATACCTAGTGGTAAATTGGAAAACCTACGTTTTCAAACAAAAAGTCTTTAAAATAAAAAGTTGTTCTGGAGCCCCCGACAGAATATTTTACTTTTGAGCGTAAATGAAAGGGTAAAGTCCATTCTATGACACACTGATGTTTTAAAGACGCCGATTTTTCTCGAATAAACTTGTTCTACCAAACACACCGTGAAACTGTAATTTCCCATATAAACGGTTACCTACAATCGTAATACCTCAGAGGCTATTGAAATGGTCACCAAATTACTTCGATTCGCAGATCAAGATAACTGATTGCCAATGAAAAATTCTTTAAATATATGGTCCACTACCGACGATTCCGGAAGTCCCGGATTCTGGGCATATTCGACAATTAAAGTCCATTGATTCTTCAGCGATGACTAAACCGATTTTCACAAATCAAGTCTCAAATTGAAGGCATAGTATGCAGTTGAATATTGCATCGCCTTCCTCCTTCCACCTCCCTACTTCATCACCCCCCCTCCCCTCCCCCGCCTCCGTGGACCACCCTCATACCCGCATTTTCTTCATCCATATCGCATACCGATATTAAATGAAGTATTTCTGACGCATCCTCCACTCTCATTCTGCCAGCCCTAACCCACTCCCTTTTCAAAGCCATTCTCTAAGCATTTCAAATTATGATCACATAAAAATAACATTAAACTCATGCTGATTAAGCTAATTAGGGCAATGAGCCTATTTTCGCCAAGCTTGGACATTTTCGTGCACGCATATTTGCGAACAGCGCAATTGCTACATATTTTCTATTCGACTTCACAGCCCATGATATTCATGGCGTCATATTCAATTCGTGTATTGATTGACACATTTGCCGCATAATGAATTAGTCTAACCGAAATGGGATTCAACTCATAATCGACACTGATGCGAATGTCCATCACTTAATTTGGGGCAGCTCAGCTAACACTTTGAGCACAAATCACACACAATTTGCACGGCCTGGCAGGAAATTGGTGCTAGATATAACTCGCTGCTCTGACGGTACTACGCATAAGTTCGCAAACTCGCTCGTACCGCTCGAGCTCGAATCGTCGTTATCTTATCATCATTGTCATCATCTCCGAGCACTTTAATGTCACGCTAGATATCATCACATATCGTAATCCCAAATCTACGAACTGGAACCTCTACCGACTGAGTTTTATGAGTATTTTCCAACGAATGAATCTCCAGGTGATTTAGGTGAGGTCATAAAAAGAACAAACATACTCCTAGTAGCCGAAAACCAAGAAGCTTGTCCGCTTCTGTTTCGACGTGCTGGTGCTAGGGTCGGACACCGTCGTGCTATTGCTGGTACATGTTCGATCGGCATGCGCCAGTTCACGTAAACGAAAACCACTTCTACCACTACCCAGCCCCACCAATCAGTGTTATGTTAGGGCTTTCCAAGAAGGACCGTCTGGCTTTTGCGTGGTCATATACAGGCCCAATGATAAATGTCATTCAAAAAGCGAAGTACCTCACAAAAAGGTATTCGGTCGTAATCAAAATTACAAAAGTTAGACCAAACAAGGTTCGCGTTATTTTGTCTAACCTGAAGCGACGCGTCTAACGCGGTTGTTTGCGATCAGCTATTCACGTTGGAGTACCAAGTATATGTACCTTTACGGGACTATGAGAATAATAATGTTACTAAATCGAGACGGACCGCCGAAGACTTGCTAAAGCACGGAGTTGGCCGTTTCAAGGACTCCTCGCTTCAGTCAGTTGAGATCAGAGCCGTAGCAATTCTGTTTTGCGTGAGCGGGAGCAATTTTTTTTACTAAAATTTAGGTCTATTTAAACTTTTTATGTTGCAATGACATTGATTCAGCAAGGAACTGGAAGACAAGAAGTATTTTTTTTAAATATTAAGAGCCATAGTAGTCAAGGACACTGTCTTGATTCCTGCAGTAGAAGACAAAGGGATAAGTCTTTGGGAAATTCTGATCTTGCTCATATTACCCTATTCCACGCTTTTCTAAACATTATTCCTTCACCGTTTCGCTCGTTACAGCAAAAAATGACTCATTCTTAGTCGTTAATAAAAAGGAAAAGAAAGAGAACCATTGCAAGAAGACCCACCCGTTGATCAGCAGCTACTACGTGATTTGGTCTTCAATATCGACAAAGCGGTTGCACAGTATCGCGGCATGGACCCAATGTCGCACCCCAGGATCCCGAAGATGCAGTATTCTTTTAAATTTACTTGTGAATTTCTTATCATGAATGCTAACGTTATTCCGATGTACCTGGAATTTGTGCAGAGCCTGAAAGATCTGCAGCTAATAGTATTCTGTGCTGCAGTGGTGTCCGCAAGATGTTTAGGATACCGACTTACACGTAGAGGCGACCCGCCTCAATATCACCGGGATCTCGAGCACACGTGCCGCTATTGGGCTATTGGCGTACAGAGGCGGCAAAAGATCGGTGAAATTTTGTCGATCATTGCATTTACTGAGCTTCACGTGTGAGGAGCTCATCGGAAAAACTCGACGCACTAGAACAGCAATAGAGTGTCTTATAAAAATGGCCAAGGTGATACACTTCTATGTCATTATTTGGGAGACCCCCGTTCAACATCGCGAAGGACAACCGCGGCTAAGGCGCGAGGAGTAAATTTAGAAACTGATATCTCAGTGAAGTGATATTTGTTTGCAGATTTTCAGTGAAATATTTTCCGAGTGTTAGCTGAGACAACGTAACTTTTTCTGAGATCTCAGCAAAAAAATTGTTTACTGAGATCTCAATTGTTGAGATTTCGTCAAAAGATGCGAAAAAAAAATCTGAGATTCGACAGAAAAAATTAAGTGTGTACGCGAACCACGCTTATTACCGGATTCAATCACCCGTGGTACTACAATTCTCCTCCCCAAGGACAACAACACGTCCAACCCATCAAAGTACAGACCAAGTCCGCAATAAATCATGAGCACCTTTATCACCACATACGTATGGGCACACTGTAAGTAGAATAGCATCCTGACAGAGGAGCAGAAGGGATACAAGAAAAACACACTTGACTGCAAAGATCAAAGCATCATCGATGCAATCGTTGTTAAACAAGTAGTGTGTAACCAACGGAACCTTAGTATGGCCTAAATCGATTACAAGAAAGTATACGACTCCGTGCGGCACTCGTTCCTCATCAAGGTATTGGAGATGTATAAAGTAAATCCTGCAACCGTGAGATTCCTGCGGTAGGCGATGGAGAGGAAGACGGCGACTCTGCAGTTCAGACTTGGGAAATACGAGTTGCAGTCTAGAACGTTCAGTAGGAAACTCAATCGAAACGGGCATGGATATCAGATAAGGTATGAAAAAAGCTCACCGGAAGAGATTACCCATATCTTCACATGGACGATTTTAAGATCTATGATGACTCAACGGAACGACTGGATGTAGTCATCAAGCTAGTCGAAAGGATTAGTGACGTCATCATCATTACATTTGCCCTAGAGAAATTCCGATCTGATCAGCTACAGCTACCGGGGCGATTAGTCGACACTGGTGGCTGCGAGATCGACGAAGGTGTGCTGATTCGGGACATAGTTCTTTTCTGTACGTGGGGCATATGTGCTGAGCAATAACACGTTTGCTGTCCCCGCGTTGACCTACAGTCTCGGCATCATCAAATGGAGCTGGACTGACCTGAAATATCTTGAGAGAAAAGTGGGGAAGGCGTTTAGACAAGCGGGAATGCTTCATCTGTAGTCCACGCTGGAGAGATTCACATTGCCAAATGACAAGGAATAGTCGACATCCAGGTACTATACGTAGCGCAGGTGCTACTATTGCGAGAATACTTTGTGGAAGTGCAAATCGACATGGACTATATTAAGCAGTTTGTGCTGCGAACCGCAACTACAGCGCACTTCACCTAGCGTAAGCGAACCACAACCTTAAATGCAATCTACAGACTGCGGAGGAAAAGACTGCAGAGGGGAAGAAGAGAGCATGGTGCCCACTAGAGTGACAAGAAAAAAATTACCCCCTTCGGGCCACCCCTGAGTCGATTCCTAGTCCCACTGAGAGTGTCTGCTCCAGAATTTGAGCCAAATCGGATAAATTTACTTAGAGGAATCAGCTAATCACTGAAAATGATAATAAGAAAGATAATTTTATTGTCTACAACTTTGTCGAAGACTGCAAATGAATTCAACTTCTTAGGAGAAGTTTTTAAATTTTTAATGAAGTTATGTCTGAGTCAGTTTGGTATGAGACCTATCAGCACATCGTATCAGTAGTCAATTTCCACGAACTTCTCATTGCGGAATACTGGTTGGGTTTAGCTAAATAGTATGTTTAAAAGAATTGGAGAACATGCTATGCGTCATGTTTTAACTAGCAATTTTAGTACTATATTTCACCACCTAGAGGGCGCCAACGCTAACAACAAGAAGAGCGAAAAGAGATAGAAATTAGGTAATTCTTTAAAGTTGTAGAACAAGCCTTTTCCAGTAATCCTTGTAAACATGTCCATATTATATCTCTCTTCTTTTAAAATTTAGTTTCGGCGCCATCTATGTGGTGAAATATGTAACTGAAATTTCATGATCAAAAGATGACTCATATCATGCACAAAAATAATTATAAACATACTATTCAGTTAAACCCAACAATTATTTCGAAACAAACTATTTTAATTTACCTAACAGTGTGATGATACATTTATTATAACTCTTTTCGCTTTCTTCGGGTATAAAATCGATTGAGAAAATTTAGAGCTTGATGCTTCGCGATGTTTTTGTTAACACATACTACATTGGATAGTGGCAGGACTCAGAGAATAGCTTAAATTAGCATAGGACAATATCAGTGCAATAAATCTCAAATGTTAAACCAATTTAATGACAAAGCGGACAAATGGCCCATAAACTAGAAATACAAACGAATTATTGCTAATGCTCCGTAAATGACATATATAAATTCTTCAATCAATGCATTGTGTAGGGAAAACTGAATTTTTCTAAATGTTGTTGTGCTAAGTCAAAAAATTCGAAAAGCAAATTTTCGAATGGATTTTAAGTTCATACTCTCAGTAGCGTTTACTTAAATTCCTTACGCGGCTAAGAATTAAGCACAGAAATTTCAGCTCTTGATATCTCGCTACTTCTGAACTGCATGCGTGCACAGTTCAAACTTTACTTCGATATCGACTTTTTCTAAAAATGACTTCCCAATAGTATCTTTGATCTTTGAATTATTATTCCTAATCCTAATGCCTAATGAAATTCAATAGCAGCCTACCCAAGTAACAATTGAAGTTTTATAGCACGCTACAACTGCAATCTAAGTTTTATCAGTGGCTATAAAACTATCATAAAACCACAATTGTTACTAGGGTATGGGAACGTTGTACCTTTCATTTGACACTTAGTTTGATGAAATCGGTTCAGCCATCTCTAAGTAACCGATGCGCATATTTTTGGTCACATACATACATACATACATACATACATACATACATACATACATACATACATACATACATACATACATACATACATACATACATACATACATACATACATACATACATACATACATACATACATACATACATACATACATACATACATACATACATATACACATACATACATACGCACACACACAGACATTTGCCGAATTCGACGAACTGAGTCGATTAGGTTGACGATGTTCAGAGTGATAGGAGAAAGGCAAAAACTCTCGAAACCCGTTAGGGAAAATCATTATCATTACTGGAATTTTTCTTTTTCACGAAACTTTTCGATAACCTTCCGTCACTTCTACTAAAAAATTTCAAATACTTCATAATTTACAAAATCTTATTAGGAACAGTTGTTTAAGAAGCTTTTGTAATATTATGTAGGAAAAGCTGAAAATTTATGTATTTTCTCTATTTACAACATATAAACCCTTAAGCATACCAATTAATTTAAGATACTCTTTTAACATAAACTATCGCACAAATGGAAATAGGTTCGCCGAGTTTTGGAAGAAGTCGATAAAATAACCCCTTCAACACTACCTAAAAATTGGTGTAGTTCGATGCAATTGAAAGAAAATATCCTCAGAAAATGGGATTTACCTATTACTGTGAATAATAAATATAGTAAAAACCCGTTTTTATCATCTCCATGGTGTATTTTAGGCTGACAAAATGGAGACATTAACTAAATTTTTTTTCTTCATAATAAACTGAAGCTGTTAAAATAATCTTCCCTTCACTTGATGTAGTCTAATAACTATTTCTGATTATTTAATATAGTCTTCCAGCGCAAAAATTTAAAAAAAAATGATTTTTTTTTAATTTTTGCATATTTGCATCTTTAAGATAAGAAAAAAATGGTCAAGAAAGGATTTACTCAAATTCAGCCTTGTTTGTTTGCTAGAGCCCATCAAACATATTTTCATATGAGGCTGATAAAATTGGGGAGTGATCAAATCGGGTCTTCAATGTATTATAATAGATAGGTAGAATTCGAAGAAGTTTCTTGTGGATGAGTGTAGAATGACTTTGTTTCTATTTACTTGGAGTCAGCAGCGTAGTCAGAAATTCGGTTTGGTGGGGATTTGTTGAAAATATAACTTTCTGTTCAAATGGCATAATTACGAAACCGCCATCTTTGAAGTTTTAAAATTATGGAGAATCAGTGTTTCAAAAAATTGTAACAGAGTTCCTGTCTTTTGCGATTTTGTTGAAACTTTCATTTAAAGCAACTTAATTGTAGGCTGAATATTACGTATATGGAGTATATCGAGTTATAAAATGATATTTACGAAGTGTTCCTTAATCTATTTTCTTTCTATTGTGAGCTTCACAAACTCAAGCTTTGGATAAAATGTAAATTTTATCGTTTATAAACAAGAGATTTATCATAAGCAGTAAAATCATAATAATTTGATTTAAAATTAAATAGAAATTGCCTAAAATATGTTAATACATTGAACACATGGAGTCTTCATGTCTTCAACAAAGTGGTTTGTAATAGCACTCCCCAAAATTTTGCTGAAGACATTAAGTCTGGAACTAAATTTGTTTGAACAGTAAATTCGCCATAAATACTTCTTGGAGGATATAACGCCAAAATTATTTTCAAATGATGTGCTGTTTAACGTTTGTAAAATTCATCGAAGATACTAAACCTGCGAAATTGGCACAACGGAAAACGCAATTTTTCATAAATTCCCTTACTTTTGGAAGGTGGATTTCGCGTTATTAATTCTATCATGTTTTCGTCTCAACTCGACGCGTTTCCAAAATAAAAACATTTTCAGCAAATGTTGGAATTTATGCAATTTTTTGGTGAGCAATTCTAAGTTTCATAGACATTAAAGCAATTCCAGTTTCGCTTCTTATTAAAAAAAAGACATTACAGTACACCCCTTCAAAACTGAACTCAATGTGATAGGAAAGTATGATTATGATTGATTTCAGAACTCTGGAATGAGTTAATTTTTTTATCATTATGTCAGGAGTGGGCGGAGATATATCGTGTAAGCGCACCCCTGTTTAGAGCCGTTGTCTATATATACGGGGATGCTGTAGTTAACGTTGCCGCATTCGTTGGCGTGTTGTATGTTGTATCACGTAACGAATGACTGTGGTTAATGTTTGATATGTTGCAATTGCAGGGTATTGGCTCCTGCCAGATTGAGCATCTTCTCTACTTTTAGTAATTGTTTTACTTCTCGAATAGCTGGTCTCAAAGAACATTTCCAAAAAACCAATGGCAACACAATCCACAATGGGGCTAGTTTTTGCCGTGGATCTATAGCGGAACGAGTTTAGCTTGGACTCCGGGCGGGATAAGAAGGTAGACTGACCTAAATTAACCGGTAATTGAATTAAATTTTTATTTGTATTTTTAAAGCACGTTAATATAATTTTTCGTGTTAAAATGGAACGCTAATTTGGGCCCTCGCTTGAGATGTTCGTGATATCCATAAGAATCCAATGGTTATGTGCGAAATAAGGAAATCAAATCAGTTCAATTCAGTCACCAGTACCAGCAGACGGTTGCCCGCTGCACTCACAGTTGTTTTATTTGCGTTTAATTCCTTATTACTGCGTTCTGTATAATTTTTTTTTCTCTGTTACTGCATATTCCAATAGTGTATTAAAAAGGACTTCTACATTAAAACGACACATTGCTTTCCCAAAAAAAACCTTCAGCTATGATTAGAAAATTTTCTCGGTTGTTCTATATTTTTAAATGAGAATTACGAGCTGCATTTGCTACCTTCTCATCTTGCTTACAACAAAAGCTGAAAATTGCTCCACCGCTACCAACAGAAAAATCTACCCATATATCGTTTTGTCTAAACCACAGAAGCAAAATATCGCACTTCAACCTACTGTGTCGAACGTCAATAAAAATGAATGACGATCAAAGCAGAGAATGGCCCTACTTTGGTCAAACTGTATTCCTGTTTACTTTTCGAGATGTCTCTTGAAATCACATGTTGGAGAAGTGAAAAAATATCAAATTTGCAAATGGAAGTAAAGATGATCAATGTCTACACCCTACAACTTCATAGTTTGACATAGCGTACTGATTATTTTTAAGACTAGTAGAAGCGTTCGATGCGCAAAATGAAATATATCATTGAATGTGGCAACATGAAGTCAGTACCTCTGTATATATAAAGACGATGACACAAACAAGGTGCGAATACACGGATTAGCTATATATACCTCTAATAAGGTTGTTAACCATTGTGTATATTTTCAACAAGCCAAAAGGGTAGCCGGGAACCCGCAAATTGAAAAACTCGTACCAGTGGAAATTTTAGTAACAGTAACATAGTTTGATATATGGATGAATATATACAATTCCTCTAATCAAGATTCAAATAAGTAAGTTGAGAAGGGCCCGTCAGTAACACTAGCCTTGGGGCCCGCCGCGGCTCTCGACGGCCCTGGCTATAACATGAGAGTAATGCTTTCTGATTGTCAGTTGTGAGTCCAGGAGCATTCCGAGGTCTCTGATAAGTATCATTATATCTAGTGATTCCCCGGAGATGGTGTAGCATTAGAGTATTTATTTGTTTCTGTGTGTAACAGATATTATGGAGCACTTGGACACGCTGAGAGCCAGAAAGTTGCGATTATACCAATTACAAAAAGTATCTAAGTGTCGTTGTGGTTCTAATAACCCCACAATGAGAAATAGTTTGAGATCCTCGTTGTATATAAGTTTACACCCTGCCAGTATAACATAACAAACGTCATTGAAAAACAACGAAACAACAACGGTCCTAGATAACTCCTTTGATCCCGAAAAGTTGATGAATCTGCTTGGCTCATTATTTCCTTATTTTACCGATAGAGAACGATTTTCGAGATATGATTCAAGCCACCCTGTAAAATTTGATGAAGCCCACAACCGTTTTATTTTTGGCAGTAAAAGAGAGTGATTTACATAATCGAATGCAGCCTTGAGATCCGTGTATACAGTATCGACCGGAGATCCATAATTCAGATGATACACGTACATAATAAATTCTAAAGATATACTAAAATCACCCACAACTTTGTGGCAGACACTATGTTTCTATATTATTTAATTTAATTTGGTACGATAAAGCGCAAGGTGCTATGTATGAACTTTGCCAAAGACGCCATTGCTCTAAAACGAAAGATAAGAAGAGGACTTACAAATTGGTCTCCTTTGGACGCTAGGTATAACTGTGATAAAGAGCAGATATACTGCGAGGAAAAAAAAACGTGTCGCGGCTATGACTAGGACTTTTTCTGTGATTCGCGAAGTCAGCTAAAGCAACACAAAACTTGCTCTATGAAAATCGCTGATAATCCCTGTTGCTTTATACGGTCTAGAAGCATTGGCGTTAAAGGAAGCAGACTATCGAGTGCTAAGTGTGTTTAAGATAAGGACGTGGCGTTCATTACTCGACAGTTTATTAGAAAATGACGTAGACCATGAACCACGAACTGTATCAAGTTTGCAAACATGCTGACATCGGAAGGATGATAAAAAACGGCAGACTGAGGTAGGCTGAAAATATGCCGCGAAAGCCGGAAGAGGAACTAGCTACAGTTATATTCAGTAGATGACCTAGAACAGGTCTTCGACTTTGAGATTGACCACGCAGCGACAGCGCCTGTGGCGGGCAATCCAGAAGAATGGTGGCCCAAGATCGAGCTAACTGGACATCTAAAATACATAACTCGGTGCATCCGGATTTTTCAACCGCAATGATGTTGATGATAATCTTGAAACATAAACATCAGAATTTAATGTAACTATCAATTCAACACTTGTTTGGTACTAAGCGCTCCATTCAACTTGTTGATATATAAGGCTCAACCCTTCGGATCTCAGGAAAAGTTCGAGCGGATTTTAAACCTTTCATTCACAAGAAAAGCAAAAATTGGTATAAATATCAATAAAAATTATGATTGCATAATTTTAAAGAATTTTGTAAAAGTCACTCCTCTTTCTTTTGCCCATAAAGTCGGAATTTCCATGCGGTAGTTAGAAATCTTTGCAAATAATCGAGCTTTTTTCGGATAATCGTAACCTTTTATCAGACTGAAGATCACTCATAAAAGTTCGAAATTTAATCCTTTTCATTGGTTAGAAATGTTAAATGTTAAATTAACGGCCAATAAATATATTTTCAAAGTGTACATCAGACTCCGTGAAGTGAGATAAAATTATTTTTATAGCACATGATTCCTATTCTTCAGCTGCTGCTTTATGACGTACTTTAAATTTTATTAGTATGCTGCAGTTTTCTTCGCACTAATCCATACAATCATCGAGGAAATAACATTCAAACCAGCCGACAGAGGCACTTTACATCTTTTTTTTATTACACATTTTGACTCTCATAGTCATTTTTCCTCACTTCATCTCTATACCTTCATTGGACACCACTCCCCACTACACACAGCTGCGAGAAAAAAAACACATCGATTTAGTATAAGCAGATAACCACTATCTAGCAACGATTTGCGATACACTAGTAAACTCAAATATAAACAAATAATTTCGAATCATAAGAAAATTATCCGAACGGGTTCCATCCTATCTGCACCGATCCATCGAACGGCACGAGTAATTGATCTCGAACGTAATCCACCTCGTTGTCGATTCTCGCGCACGAAACTATCCACTCCTTGCAAACCTGTCTCAACATTCAGCGCATTTGGATTCGGGTGGGTGGTGGAAAATTTCCCAACTTTCCAAGAATTTCATGCACAATTTACACCTTAACGTGTGTTGCCACCTCACAAGCGGCTGCGGCGCGCAAAGTGCAAAATGGAAGCAATTCGCGCGATGTTTTTCACCACCGCCACCGCCACCGCAAGTAGACCGTGTCACGATTCGTGCGTACCCGAGTGCGTTTGATGTGACCCTTTCTGTATTTACAAAATAGTAGCGACACTCGGACGGCTACTAGCGAGGAGGCGACATGTCGACGTGCATATCGTATTTCGAAGAATGTATAATTGTGCGTTTTTAACACTTTTCTCTCAATTAGTGGGTGTTTTTCTTTCACTCCGGGCCACTCACTAATACCATAACCAAGACTAGTAGTGAACTTTACAAACACTTGCGCTTGTGCAGATTTTTCGCTCTTGGTACTCCTTCTATCTCTTTCTCTCTCTGTCACACGTACACTTTTCTCTTGGATTTTCCTTCACTGAGTTTTCCGTTCACTTGACCCGGGTTTTCTTTTTCATTGCAAATCACTTCGACAGAGGAAGGAGTTCAAAGAGGAAAAATATTTTTAACCCACTATTGCTTATTTCCGTTCTTCTTAGTTGTCCTTTATCCCTCGATGTGATCAAGCGAAAAAATCAACTAATTCTCGGTTACTTGATCGTGTTGCTCCCACAATCGTTCGTTTCATTCAACTTTAGCTGGCAACTTGCTAACTTTGGGCGAATTTCACTTTTCACAGGCTTCTACGATCGTCCATTCAAACTGTGCAGCTTTTGGTTCACCTACGTACTTCACCATGTCACGTCGTTCAACAAAAACGAACTTAACTATCAATATGTCAAATGATGAACCAATTAACGAAAAGAAAAACTTCGTACCAATTAAGTAACCACCAGCATATCCAAACTGAGGAGAAAAAAGGCAGCTCCTCAGTAGGACTTTTTCCACCACGATTTTCCGCACAGTTCGATCCACACGCGGTTTTTCCTCTTGGAGAGCTCCGAAAAGAGAGACGAGTTACGAAAAACTGACACGGGAAAATCTCGTACGCACCGTTCTAGTCCAAGATGCGACTTGCAGGGTGGCAGTTGGCGCCTTACGCATGCGCCCTGCTAGCGAAAGACACTCACCATTCACTGCCGAATGCCGATGCAAGCGGATGTCGCCCGAATGTACGCTACCCGCTGCACGTCGTTTCTGGCAAGCAGTGCTGCAAGCCACGAGTTTTCACACGGCGGTCACATTTTATGTGGGTTGTGGCGGCCTATTTATAACTGACGCCGACACCTTTTTACCGCGATCATCTCTCCAGGGGTTTTTCTTTAACGATTCGGTCGGAGAAAGCGGAATCATGTTTGGTAGTTGAAAAGGGGCCAAATAATTCATAATTAGTGGAGGTTAGCGATCTAACCTGTTGAAGATATTTGTCGAGATTGCGATGATGTTTTAATACTTGGCTGTAATCTGCAATCTTTTGCTTATCATTGCGCGAATCAGTATGTACGAAAGAAATCATTAAGTTGGTTATGATTTCAATATTAATTAGATATTTTATTTTTGTGGAGGTTATCTACTCAAATTCATTGACTAACCTTACTTACTAATTTTTTATTCACTTTACTTACGAAGCTCCTATGATTTCTTTGATAAACGTGAAAATTTCCCGATTGTCTTGAAACGTGGATTTTAAATAATTTAAATGGATCCATCGTACTGTTGCTCTAAATCCGCCGCGCGATTCGGTCGGATCTCGTCCGTTCCGTTTAAAACTTTTTCTCGTATATTTATTAAATGCAGTGTAAAAATTTTGTGCTCATAATTTCTCGAAGATAGATATATCGATTAAAAAATTCATGCCGGCGCCGGTGGTTGAGTGGTAAGCGTAAGCGCCACTTATCCCAATTGGTCTGGGGTCAATCCCAGTCGAGGTCGATGAGATTTTTCCGAGGTGAACAAATCTGTGGTGACGTCTTCCTTCGGAAGGGAGAAAAGCCGTCGGTCCCCGGTCCCTGAGTTGATGGGTCGATATCTAATACAGATAGTGGAGTCCTCTCTCTGGCGTCGGTAAAGAAGATGTATAATCCAACTTCCATAGTTACAACAAATATCTCCTCTTCCCGTGATGCTTATGGAGTGCGCAGTAGTATATACGGTCTCTAGCAAAAGCAAGTATTGGACTAACATTTCCTTCCGCGATCTACGTTCGGGCCTGGCCGGCGCCGGTATTGATCAATAAAACACTTTAGGATTACCAGGAGTTGCACATTGAAGAATGTTTCGCTACTTCCAAGCATAATTACCAACTGATTCCCTGTGCAACTTCAGCTAGTCCAGATCGATAACGGTGTAGCAGCCAGGGTGGTCGCATAATCTCAAGCATAATTTTTTGAAGATAGATGAATCGAATAAAAAAAATCGTTGATTATTACTGTAAATATATAGTTCCCCGTACGCCGCAAATCATCCTTGAATTAGGTCGGAACTTCCTCCAGTGTCACAGACTTCGTTGAAGTTTAGAAAAAAAAATTCTGGAGGTCAGAAAATTATTTTGAATTTAGTAGAATTTAGTAGCCTGCATTTCGCGAGCGCGTAGAAATTGTACGAGTTCGTATACATTCTCTGTAGAGTGAAAGATTTCACTGAATACCTTACGAGCTTCATAAGCACATTGATTCACCTTCTTTGGAGCTCAACTTCATTCCCTAAAGTTCACGGAGAAATGGAGTTCGACAAAAAATTCCTCAAATTTATTGGATTTTCTTGCATGCTACGTAACTGATTTTAGCTCCGATGAATCTCAAAGTCTTATTCATTTCGATAAATCTCGCGAAAGATTTTCTTGAAATTTTTAGGACGTCTCTATAGCTTGTAGGATACTTTATATATTTATGTGATATACAAACCAATTCCACAATACGCTTAGTCTAGAAACTAAAAAATCACTCACTCGTTGTTACCGTTTTGGATGCTTTACCCTACGATCAGGTTCCGAACGAGCGATAGGTAGTAAGTATATGTTTGTGTGTAGTATAGTACTGTTCGTCTTGATCTGTCGTGAAAAATTGTAAATCTAAATTGTAAGCAATATAGTATGTAATTATTAAATTAAGCTTGATTGATATTGATTTCATTCCTTTTATCAACTGTTAAATTAAATGAATAATTAAATTAATGTAACGCACATAACACATGACACATTACACATACAAAGATATCGTAACGGGAGGAATTGGATATGGAATTAACGGATGGAATTAGGAAATGGGGGACGAAGAAGGCGGAAAATGAGGTGGGATAGGGAAGTGAAATTGGATTAGGTATTAACCATTCTTTTCCACGTGTGCCACCGAGCACTACAGAAGTACTAGATAGTTTTTTGAGCCAGTTCTGCTAGAGATAGTTTTACCGTTTATAGACACACGTTTCATTAGTGGCTAAAAGTGCAGTGGAAAAGAAGTTACGAGTCTGGAGTAGTTCGACTCAGGTAACCTAACCTAAACAAACACCCAATGGCATATAAAAATCCTAAAGCATTCCCCTACTCACCCCTTACGTTTTGGCTGGAAGTTTGTGTGGCCAAGTCCCACGGAAAACCCCGGAAGTACTCTACGTGGAGATCACAATTCGTGACACCATAAGTCAACAAAGTCAACAAACCTAGGCCATGACCACATTTCTGCCCAGTTTCACGTCTGGACGGTGTTATGTGATTAACATCTTACATAACAGAGAAAGAGTATGGAACGTCGTGCTCAAACCGACGTTGTTTACACCGTCTTATCTGCTGCTTTGATTTGGAATAAATGGTAGTGTTTTGCAGTAATTCCTCCCTAACAGACCAAGAGATACCATCCGTCATTGAAGATTGCCAGGCACTTCTGTCAGAAATACCTCAAGAAAGCCACTTGGGGCCGTTAATGTTTCTGCTATACTTTAATTTAATGTATATTTAGTTCTTAAGACTGCACGTTTGTCCTTGGCGGATGATCTCATGATTCTTTGTCTGATTCGTTTAATTGAAGATAGCAGCTTTCTCCAACAGCAGCTTCAAGTCTTTGCTGATTGGTGTAACACGAACCGTATGTGTGTAAACCCGAAGAAGTGTTCCGATTACCATTCCGAAGCACTAATTAGAGTATGCGTCACTTCAGTTGTCGATTTCAACGTTTTTCGACGAACTCTGCGTCTACGATTTGCAAGACTTTTTAAGATATTTGATCTTTTTAATCGTTTTTTGTTAATCATTGTATGAATATTGCTTTTATGTACCATATGATTGTTATAAATAAGATTAGTATTAAGGGATATATCATTGTGGCTTGGATGTGCCTGCTGATGTAATAAACAAATAAATTTTACTATAAATGAGCTTATTATTTATGGGTAATTAGGACCTTTTTATGGTGTTTTGTTGGTTGTGAAACTTGGAAGGGAGCATATTTATAGTCGTTTTAAGAGTCTGTATGATGACTGAGCCCATGAGAATTTGCTCCGGTAATACACATAAATCTGCATAAAGGACACATCTGCTACTGATACACTGGAACTATTTAAAAAATCTCCCCGATTTTGAGGGATACCCAATTGTAAAATGAGCATAACGACATGTTTTGGAGAAATTTCCTCATAGCTTTATGTCTCTTTGTCTGTTGCGACCATGCAATTTTCTACGGAAGTAGTGCGATTTGAATCAGTGTTCTTTCGGGAAAATTGGCAGTATTCATTTGCATTATTGGGTGACAGCCAGTCAAGCTACCTCCCATGCCAACCCGCACAATGTGCGATTGGTAGAAGTACTCGGTGTAAAGATACCAAATTGCACGCGTTTAAAGAAATTTCATCAAGTTGAACACTGTTTGGTCATTGATTTTTTCAGAATCGTTATGGTCGATCAGATTGCGCTGCACCTTTCATCGGATGGAATGGAAAGGTCAAAACAGACATTTATTTGGATTTGGAAACTAATGTTTGCTTAAGCGATAGCAAATAAAAATAAACCGGTTGATAGCCTTAATTGATTAGTTTTAAGTATACACCACTCGCCCTGACAACTGTCATGCGAGACAATCTACGCGATTGAGCAATAAACACAAGCCACTTTCGCAACCATCTTCCGCTCGATCACCGACAACTGGTCAGATCGGCGAACAAGTGTATTTTTCCTATGCATAAATACAGTGCACCCAGTATTAGGAACCGTTACGTGATTTTAGTATTAAATTTAGTTCTTACGGCGTGCTATAAATACTCGCGTCGCGTTTGAATCTGAAAATTTGTTTCATTTTGGCAAATGACGAACCATTCTTCTGGCGTGTTTCGCTCCGCCAGTGCCTCGCTCCGTCCTCAATATGCTAATTGTAACGGAACGAATCAAGCAGGAAGGAGTTTTTCATAGAATAAATCCGCTCGGCCGTGTGATAGATCACATGTTTTAGATGGTTGTTAGGGGTGTGTCGAAATCCTCTCGATGGTCCACTTCTTTTATTTTTCTTTGGAATAACGGTTCAAAGATTGATAAAGAGATCCTAGGAGAATATTTAGTGGAGCTGGTATATTAGCATTTTCTATGTTATTGATTATCATTTATTAAACTATTTAAAAACTTCTTGACAGCATCCATTTGAGTCTATAAGATCAGTGCAATAATGAAGCTTTGTATTTTTCCAAAAACATCTATTAAATAGCACTTAAATCCACGTAAATTATTAGATAGCTGTTAAGACGCATGTTCATGTTTGTTCAAAATTTAGCTAGATGGCTAGAAGAATTTCCATCGACCGTAAAACTCGGTCGACAGAAATTCCACGTACGAATAACTATAGCATGAAGTTTCGGTGACACTTGTACCACTGTTTTCATCAACAAGTTTCAAGTTTGTCAACTCGTATTGCATTTATTGCACGATGACAATGATTTATAGTTCCTGCTCGTTTAAATAGCTTCCCGCTCGCCTAAGTTCTGGAAGAACTAAAAATAACTATTTCTTCGGGACGGCTCCGTCGTCGTTTCGAGCGCAGTGAAACGCATCCGCCGACGCTGTCCATTATTTTGAAACACCACTATTTACAGCTCGTCGTCGTTTTGGAACAGCTCCCCGAATTTAGCGACACATTCAATTCGAAAACCCCGCCCACAACTGACTGCACGGGATCATATCGGCGACGTTTAATTATGGCGTGAATATGCGCACATATGCGTGATTTATAGCTCGATCATGCGTCTCCTTCTCCCCATTAGCGGTGGTAGTAGGCTGATGATGGAAGCGCAGGGTAAAACTATTAGCAGAGGGTTCGCACGTGGCCTACGTCTTGTCAAAGTGCGGGCAACATAACTCTTACCGCTACTGGGTGACGGTGCGGATGTGGTGGCTGCTGTGGTGTGAATGTGTCACTCGTTTTTCACGAAAACTGCTCATTTCGTAAGTAATTATAATATCATCTAGCTGCATCTCGTGCTAGCGTGTTTCTAGTAGAGATGAGCAACACTAGACAGCAAACCGCCAGTGATGGCGTTGGTTTTATAAAGCATGGCATCAGTTAGGGTTCGTCGCGGTTGCGGTATTTACCGCAACCGCGCGGTATTTACCGCACCCGCACCGCAAAAACTGCGGTGCGGTAAGACACTTTTTCTTGCGGATGCGGTGCGGGAAATGAGCATTTACCGCGCGGTATTACCGCAACCGCACTTAAAAAAATAATTGATAAGTCTGCAGTCTGCATTAAAAAGTGAATTAAAACTTTGACTTTTACCATTTAAGAACGACGAAACTTATTACCTTACAATAGGGAAACATAATAAACATTTGATTGCTCTAATTTCCATGGACTTGACAATGATTGGAAAATAAATCCGAATATAATCTGTATTCGACCTATCGCTACTTGATTTTTTACATTTTGTTTATTCTAATATGAAAAAACAATATGTTACTAAAACATAAAATCTATAAGCTGTGTCCAATATAATTTGGCATCAGTATTTTTACGACATATTTTGAACACTTTTAAAAATTTGCAAGTGAACCTTTTCAAATATATAAAATGAACAATACAATCATTGAAAAACAATTGAATTGCACTATCAAATCCAATTTAAAAATGCATCATTTCTCCCGATTCCTCTTGACAATCGTGGAATTATGAATCGTTTACGATGACATTTTCTCAACTGTGAATTTTGATTAAATTGGAGAACTTTTGATTAATTAGGAGAACATAAAAGTTTTCCTATTGATTGCTGCGGAAGAACGTTTTTGTATGTATAATGATGAAGTACATGTAGGGTTCGCAATATCGACCCTTTTTGTTGAGAACCGGTACTACGGTACTGAAGCCCTTTTTTAAATTCGAAAAGAGCTTCAAAATGAAATTGAATGCTGAAACTGATGACCTTATTCTCAGACGATTGATTTGTGCTGATCAAAAAACATGTTTATTGTTTTTAATTAATTCGGAATGGCATGACTCATTTCAGCAGAACATATTTTTCGTATGCGGCACCTTCTTTTATTTCGAAATCTAGGCCACTATGAAATCAATAACTGCTAAGCGGTGCGACTTTTATCGACTTTAACAGATGGTAAAAGTAAGAAACACTATTAATAACAGTAAATCAAAGCGAGAATGGCAGTAAATCCAAGCAGGTTGCTCGCTTTTCCTCTCTTGATTTGCTGTAAATTGGTTTCGACCTGCATACCACGGCTCTTTGCTTTCCTGTAAACTATGGAGTTTTGCTGAATTTTCCTATCACTAATAATCACAAATCGCCCCAGTAGTAGCTCACCAAGTCTAAAATTGTTAGCTGCTAAATCGCTGTTCTTTATTTTATAAATAAAGGTTTAATAAGACCATAGTCTTATTACGTGCCACCCAGTAAAAATGGAAACCAATCAGAATGTCGCTAATAAAAAAAGATGTGAATATTATGAAATTTAGTACAAGATCGTTAAAATTTAATAATAACAATATAAAGAATTTAAACATTCCGTTCAGTACATCGGGAGCTAGTAATGTTTAACTTATAGAAGGTAATTAATATAATTAAAAGTCATCTTGCAGACCAATATTTTGAAACATTTCCCCCTAGAGAATCCACATATTTTTCATAAAAAAAATTGTATGGTACCGAAAATACCGGTACTGGCTTTTCTTCAGTACGGGTATTACGGTGCCAAAAATGGGTCGGTATTCCCGGGATTTTCGGTACTGGTATTACCGGTACCACAACCCTAAGTACAGCTACATTTCATATGACTTCAGTGCTATGCTAAGATTTACCTTGTTTCGAAAGTATTTATCTCAAAATGTACGGAATTTTATTAATAACACTTGCAAAGTGTCAGCTTTTTTAATTACATTCTGAGGAGTCCGTCAAAGCTGATGTACGTGTAAATAAGAGTAATATTTTATTATATTTGGTTATTCAAAAAAATTAGTAATTTTTCAAAAATACAGAATTTTACCGCATTTACCGCATTACCGCGCGGTGCGGTGCGGTAAATGCAGTGCGGTTGCGGTAAGCGGTGCGGTTTTAATATTTTTTTGCGGTTGCGGTGCGGACTATCCATTTACCGCCCACATCCGCACCGCGACGAACCCTAGCATCAGTGATGTGGTACCTCGTATTGTAGTCGTTATTTTTCACGCGTACCTGTTACGTGAAATGAAAGCTTTCTTTGTTGTCTGTAGATTAAGATGTTTAATCTGTAATGACGACATTGAATTCGAACTGCTTCCCGTAGGCGTCCCATGGGCATTTCTTCCACACTTTACAGCGTATGTAGACGTATGACACATTCTTCCTTGGATAATCGCTGTTTTATGGTATGTGGAGACAGATAATGCGTTATTGACAATGTCTGTTGAACCCGAAAAAGGGATGCTTCAAGGCATGTGTGCAATCCTCTTCAGTACATTAGGGATAGTGCAACTTTCCTTGCTATAAAATCGGATAAAAACAAATAGCACACGGTGTAGTTCTTTTTTCTTGAGACCTGACGGCATATTATATGGATATGGCGGTGTCAGATATCTGCAAGGTTGCCGTTTGCACGTCGTTACACCCAAAACGGCGCGCTCAGATTTTCTGTTTGTGGGCTTACAAACTCATTCCCAAAAGCAATCCTTTTTGAACATTGAGCTGTTCGCGCACAATTCGAGATGAGCGCAACGCCCACGAAAAAAAACCTGTTGTTATCCACCTGCAATTGTGCCATTCTCATTTATCAAAGATATTTAATAACTAGTTACATTCAATATAACATTGTGGAAATATCTATTACATCAGCGATGATCGGTTCTTGTGACAGTATGAATTCTGTAGAAAATGTTATCATGCAGCTTGTGTAGGAGTCTAGCGAAACCAAGAAGAATTTATTTCGCATTTCATGATTCCATTATGTGCACACTGCCAGCATAATCTAATGGCAGGCATAGATACACGAAAGGTGCTATACCAACAGGAAAAACTATTTGAATCTATAACTACACAAACGGACTGCAACTTACAAATAGCAGCTGACATAAAAAAGTTCAATTGTTGGCTTATTCGAAAATGTCGAGTTGCAGCTTAAAGAATCAGTGGCGAATGTGAACAAAAACACATCGTCGCAAGTGGCAAACGCTGTATCGGCACTATCGCAGGCTATTGACAGCAATTCTTTTAATAAGGCCGATGAGCTGGTCACATTAAAAAACCATATCACATCACTGTTCAACATTTCTCTGGGGTCCACAAAAAACACATTGAGGAGTATGTAAATGATCTCACTGCCGATTTGACCAGAGAATTGGAAAAAATCTGCAGCGAAGTTCAGAACATAAGCACCCTTACCATAGATATGGCAGCTCATTGCAATGAACACTACATGAGCGAATCGCGTCCTGCACGTGAAGTTTTAGACGAAGCGAAAACTTTAACAAATTCAGTTGGCTGTGACATTCTCAAAGAAGTACAATCTCTTGCCGGCACAATTGGATATACGCGATGCTTGTTTGCCACCAGCGGGCCCCAGCTTGATGGACGAATTAAATGCCCAATCAACAAAATCGGGTGACTTAGGTCACCGCTCCACTGCCGAAGCCACTGAAGGGTGGCGCTTTTTGGGTTCGAAGAAAGTGTGGCGCTCTGACTGGACGGAGTACGATGCACGTAATCAGCGTAGAATTCAACAGCAAAAGGTGAAAGATAGGGCGATGGCACGAAGAAAAGATAATAAAAAGCAGTTGTATCGGGTAATAAATGATCGCAATGAAAACAGAAACCAACATAGCCGTAATACCAAATAAATATCAGATATCCAGAAGCAGTTATTACAACTACAACCTTAATGACAACAACAATAGCAACAACAATCGTAACAACAATAGCAGCAATAATCGCAACAACAATACTCAAGGCAGTCGTCCAACAATTAGCAATTTTCTTCCCCGGGATAAGGATCTACTTGCGGCGGCAAGGATGCAATTCTCTAGGCCTCCGCTTGAAAATCAGCGTGGTATCAGGTTTCAACGTGGTGAAACACTGAATCCATACCCGGTTCTACATGGATTTAACCGACGACCCCATATTAAGAAGACTGATATCTTTTTCCTTCCTCCATACAAACGAAAAGCGACAGAGGTTCAAGCGCCTCTACTGGAGGAAGGTAGGAAGCTTAATGTAAAAGTGTATATGTGTGTGTGCATCACTATGGGAAGTACCACCTTTACCCGCAAGTGGCGTTACTGTGACTGTCTCCAGATTCTGGACAGAGTTGCCAGTCTTCTTGATATGCAGTCTTCGATTATACTCAACTTCCGCTCCAGATAGGTTTGTAACCCCCGTCTTGACGAATTCTTTTTCTCAGCGCTGTTCGGCTTGTTCGTGTTTTCGTCCAACCTAACGAACTCTTCAGAGGCAGACCATGACGAACCGGCTACGGATGAAAACGGATCAATAGGTTAATTGCCATTAACCTTATCAGAAACGCTCTCAGAAATTTTAATATATTGTCAAAATTTTAATCGTATGCAGAGCGCATCTGAAATAAGCAAAATTTATAGTAATGTATTGAGCTCATCTTATTCTGTTATTCTAGGCACTGAAAAAAGTTGGAACGATAGCATAAAAAGTGAGGAAATTTTTGGTAGTGATTTTAACGTATTCAGAGACGACCGAAATCTTCTAGAATCTCAAAAGAAGTCTGATGGCGGAGCTGTTATAGGCATTTCGGCTCAATTTAATTCTGAAATTCTTCCCACAGTGAAGTTTAAGGAATTTGAACATGTGTAGGTTAAAGCGGACATCTCAGGCGAAATACATGTTTTTGCTTCTGTATATTTCCCACCAGAGCATGCTAATATAACATCGTACGAAGCCTTTTCAAAATTACTGAACAAATTTTATTTGAACATCCAGCCGAGGTTAAAGTTCACATTTACGGAGATTTTAACCAGCGCAATGCCGACTTTATTCCGGATTCTGAAAATGAAAATATTTTAATCCCAGTCGTAGGAGAAAACGAAACATTGCATTTCATCTTTGACAAAACTGCCAGCATTGGATTAAATCAAATAAATCATGTAAAAAATCAACACAATTGCTATCTTGACCTTTTATTTACAAACACTCAGGAAGATATCTGTGTATCTGAATCTTTGGCTCCTTTGTGGAAAAATGAAGCTGCTATTGAGTTTTCTTTGTTCATACATGAAAATCAAGTACCCTATGACTATGACTTTGAAGAAGTCTTTGAGTACCATGAAGCCAACTATGACAATATTAGACGGAAGGTAGGTAGTGTAGACTGGCAAAAGACTCTTAGGAATGAAACGAACATTGAAACCATGGACATATTTTACAAAATAATTTTCGAAATTATTCATGAAAAGGTACCTATTAAGTAAAAAAGACGACACGGTAGCTCAAAGCATCTTATTTGGTATAACAGGCTAATTATAAACAAAACAAAAAGCCCACAAGCTATATAAGAAAAATCAAAATAATGAGCACTTGGAACAATATCTCGACATCTGCGATAATCTAAATATGGCCATAGATTCTGCACTGGGTCAAAACTAAATAAAAATCAGACAATTTCCCATCAACAATGCACTTGGACGACAACGTACATAATAGCCAGGAAAAAATCTGCAACCTATTTGCAACATTCTTCCAAGAAATACTTACAACTTTTTCTGAACAAGACCGCAATCGCGATTATTTTGCTTTTCTTCCGGAATTTCCTATGGATATTGACGTCAGTAATGTCATAGTTGAGGACATTTTCAATGCTCTAAAGCTTTTGGATTCATCAAAAGGTGCTGGCCCTGATGGAATTCCACCATTATTTATGAAAAACTTACAACTCCATTGTTCTGGCTTTTTAATATGTCTTTACAGTCTGGAGAGTTCCCCAGAACATGGAAGAGCTCTTTCTTAGTACCCATATATAAATCTGGAAAAAAAATCTGACGTTCGCAATTATCGTGGAATAGCCATAATATCCAGCATTCCGAAACTTTTTGAATCAACCATTAACGAAAAAATATTTCATCAAATAAAAAACAGAATTACTAACCTCCAGCATGCCTTCTTCAAAGGTCGATCGACCTCAACAAATTTACTAGAATTTATTAATTTCTCACTGATTGCAATGGACAATGGAAACTACGCGGAAGCACTTTACACAGATTTTAGTAAAGCAGTTGGTGACCTAGATCTACAAATTCAACAGTTGTGTTTACATTTTGGAAAAAAATTCACCTTTTTACATTCATCGCAGAATTAGTTAGAATCGGGATTTGCTGTAATTCAGGAACCAGAACTCGGATCCACACAAAATTCAACAGTAGCTGATGGACCTTTCATTTAAAATCAAGTTTGTCAAAATCGGTTCAGAAAATTCCGAGAAACCGATGTGGACAAATCAACAAATTTTGTTTTGTAACCATACTCTTCAACTCGTAATCCGAAACAAGATGTCGGTTGAAAATGAAATTCAATAGCAACCTATGGGAATATTATACCTTTCATTTGAATCTTGGTTTGTAAAAATCGGTTCAGCCATCTCCGAGAAACCGATGTGGACATTTTGTTAACAAATCCGCACATACACACATACATACATACATACATACATACATACATACATACATACATACATACATACATACATACATACATACATACATACATACATACATACATACATACATACATACATACATACATACATACATACATACATACATACATACATACATACATACATACATACATACATACATACATACATACATACATACATACATACATACATACATACGTACATACATACATACATACATACATACATACATACATACATACATACATACATACATACATACATACATACATACATACATACATACATACATACATACATACATACATACATACATACATACATACATACATACATACATACATACATACATGCATACATACACACATACATACACACAGATATTTTGCGATCTCGGCAAACTGAGTCGAATGTTATATGAGACTCGGCCCTCCGGAGCCTCGGTTAGAAAGTCGGTTTTTGGAGCAATTGCATAACCTTTCTATATGAGAAGGGCAAAAGAATAATACTTAATTAGCTTAATCAGCATGAGTTCAATGTTATCTTCATGTGATTATATTTTGAAATGTTGGTCGAATGGGTTTGAAAGTGGAGGGAATGGGGGGGTTAGTAGAGTGGGAGTGGAGGATGCGTCAGAAATCCTTCATCTTATTTCGGTACACGGGGTGGATGAAGGAAATGCGGGCGTGAGTTATGAAGGAGGGAGGTGTAAGGGCAAGGCGGGGGGAGGGGCGGCGACGCAATACTCAACTGCATATTTTGCCTTCCATTTGAGACTTGGTTTGAGAAAATCGGTTCAGTCATCACCGAAGAACCGATGTGACTTTAATTGTGGAATATGCCCGGAATTCCGGAATCGTCGATAGTGAACAATATATTCAAAGAATGTTTGATTGGCAATCAGTGATCTAGATCTTCGATTAGAAGTAATTTGGTGACCATTTCAATAGTTTTTAGCCTCTGAGGTATTACGATTGTACCGATTTATATGAGAAATTCCAGTGTATCCTAACTAACACCCCTGTAACTCCGGAAGCAAGAGTCAGAACCGAATGAAATTCAGCAGCAATGAATGGTATTACTGTATCTTTCATTTGAAATCAAGTTTGTAAAAATCGGTAGAGAATTCGTTGTGGAATGGGTGTGATATTAGCTTAGGAACTTGGCGGGTTCCCCGAGGGCGTCATGAACCGTCATAGGTGACTGATGTGGTCAAAGCTGCTTTGATTGATCATTAGTGATCCAGACCCGCAAACTAGAGTAATGTTACATCAATTTTAATATGTTTTACATCAATTGAACATCATGGTGGTACCAGTTTATATAAGAATTTGCTGTGTGACCGCATTCTTCAACCCGTAACTCCGGAACCGGAAGTCGGATCAACTAAAAGTTCAATAGCAGCCTATGGGAGCGTTATACCTTTCAGATGAAACTAAGTTTGCGAAAATCGGTTCAGCCATCTCTGAGAAAATTGTGTGAGTTTAAATGACACACACACATACATACACACACAGACATTTGCCGATCTCGACGAACTGAATCGAATGGTGTATGACACTCGGCCCACCGGGCCTCGGTTAAAACAGTCGATTTTTACAGTGATTGCATAGCCTTTCTTTATATGAGAAAGGCAAAAAGATGGGAATCCTATCATATCTATCCAACCGCCAACATATAATCAAATTCAAAGGAAAGCAATCTAATCCAATTGAAGTCACCTCAGGAGTTCCACAAGGCTCTCATTTAGGCCCTCTATTGTTTATTTTATATGTGAACGATATCTCCTTTATTCTCAAAAAACTGAAAGTATTAATCTATGCAGATGACATGAAACATTACTTGGAGATAAAAAATGCCGAGAATATTAATACATTCCAAAACGAAATTCTAGTTTTTCACACGTTGTATCAAAAAAGCCTCCTACAGCTAAACGTGAAAAAATGCAATTCAATCACCTTTAGTCGAAAACGACAAACACCGAATGTTGTGATTAGCTTAGGAAGTCAGACTATTGCAAAATGTGAAAGAATTAGGGACTTAGGCGTTATATCAGATTCCAGGTTAAATGTTATTGATAATTATAACACAATTATTCACAAAGCTAACAACATGCTCAGTTTTATAAAACGCTTTAGTTATCATTTTGTAGATCCGTATACAATCAAAACATTATATATTGCTTATGTTAGGTCGATATTGGAATATTGCAGCATCGTTTGGTGCCCTTTTTCAAGCATACATGAAGAAAGGATAGAATCTGTACAAAAACAATTCATATTATTTACCCTCCGTAAACTAGGCTGGACAGCATTTCCCCTGCCGTCTTATGAAGCACGCTGCATGCTTATCAATATACAAACATTGAAGGAACGTCGTGAATTTGCAATGCTTTCGTTCATTAATAATATCGTCTCGCATCGTATTGATTCAGCTGAAATTTTATCCAAATTGAACTTTTATGCACCTTCTCGACAGCTACGCAATCGAAGTATATATTCAATAACTCCACATCGTACAAACTATGCAAAATTTGGTCCCATAAATCGAATGATGGCTATTTATAACCAATATTGCGAATCAATTGATTTTACAATGTCCAAACTAAAACTAACACAATATTTTATACATAAAAGAAATTCTAACGCATAAGAAAATGATTCTGTATAAGTTGAAATTGCTTTATTCATAATAAAATGACGTATATATAATTTAGTAATTAAGAAAAAATGTTACTATTCCTGTAACTATACATGTCTACATCGATTGACGAAATAAATAAATAAATAAATTCTTACTACTCTTGGTAAGTATATATGAGTGCAAGACTGCCACGAACCTGATGAGCACCATATCGACGCTGACACTCTTTAAACAAACAAATATATAATATGTAATGAGCTTAATCAGCGTAAGATCAATGATGTCTTCATGTTAACATATTTTGAAATGCGGTGTTGAGGAGGGGTGTGGGAGGAAAGAGGGAGAGCGGTGGATGGCAGGGTGCAACACCAAACTGAATATTATACGTTCCATTTGAGACTAGGTTAGTGAAAATTGGTTCAATCATCACCGTTCTGGAATATGTCCAGAACCCGAGACTTCCGGAATTTTCGATAGTGGACAATTTATTCAGGGAATCTTTGATTCGCCGTCAGTGATCTAGGCCAGCGAATCAAGATAATTTGATGTTAATTTCAATAGATTTTTAACCTATGAGGTATACTGATTGTACCGGTTTATATGAGAAATTCCTATGTGACCGCGTTAACCACGCTGTAACTCCGGAACCAAAAGTCGGTACCGAATGAAATTTAATAGTAGTCAATGAAAGTATTATATCTTTCAGTTGAAATCAAGTTTATAAAAATCGGTTAGGAGCTCGCTGGAAAAAAGGGGTTGTGAAATACGCTTAGGAACAAGCAACATTGGTTGGTCGTTAGTGATCTAGACCCGCAAATCCAATTAATGTTGAACCTATTTGAATATGTATTACAGTGAAGACCCGTGTTTATCAGTCCCTTGATGAATTTTAAGCTGATAAAACGGTACATTGACGAAATCGGGACATATATTTTTCATTCTTTTTAATAAACCGAAGCTCTTAAAATATTTTTCTTTAGTTCCTAGGTATAGCCACACAACCCTTTCTGATTATTTACTTTAAATTTTCTTTAAGGGGGTCGAGATTCGCCACCGTGAACTACCCGATTGATTCAGGACAAAAGGGGAGCTAATTTGCTTACGAAACAAACTCCGGCAACGAAAGAAATTCCCTTGACGGGGAGCTCTCAGTCAGATATCTGAGTTGATCTCAACAAAGCTGGGAGCTAAATGGCGGGTATCGGTGTCGGGGGGAATTGCCCCGTCGGGGAACTATCGGTCGGAGTAGGGTGAGTTTGCCGTTGGGCCCTATCCAGGTAGATCGTGAGTGGGCCGAAAGTTGAATGACTTACGGAAACTTGAGCTAAATAGCTCAAGGAATCAACACCTAACCGGCTCACGGGAACGAGAGCTAATGGCGACCTAATAGATGGAGACAAGAAGTAAGAGAAGAATCGAGAGTTAAAGCAAAGCTCATAGGTCGAACCATTCCATGAACCAAGTGAGGCTCCGAGATAGAGCAAAAGAAAAAGGTGCGACGAAAGCACAACGATCCCCCCCCCCCCCCACGAAGTAATACCTTGACGTAGTTCCGGGGGGAAGAAGGGTTTGAAAAGGATTGTTTTTAGTGGCTATGCACGAACGTGAGTCCCACACAGAGCCAATACATTACAGGCCAGGCTTTTGATGCTTTTTAAACCTTACAATAAAAACCTGTATTAATCCACCTGTCGCAACTGCTCATTGCGCCGCACCATACATCCAAACACAACGATGGGGCACACCTATATTAAACATCTTTTCCACGTCATCACCCCTTTATTTAGGACGCCGCTGGCGCAAGTATGAACGAGGAGAGGTAGATAAAAGGTCAGTGAGGGTGAAGAAGAGATAAAAGAAGTAAACAGATCGTGAAGTTAACATTTCTAAACCTAAACCTAAAATTACTTATGAGCTAGTTAAAATTCTTAATCTACAATTGTATAACGCTAATTAAAACCTAAATTGGATGCTCTGCCTGAAATTAATCACAGTTCAGTTAGTACATGCGGTACTGCATTCATCCCTAAACTTAAATAGAGCAGTTCGTACAAGTCCTTAATTGACACTTAGTTGCTATCTTAATATCTACGGAAACAAGCAAACTAAATCAAACGATCAAGCGAGCGTTCGAAAAAAGCTTACCCACCACCGATCTACGAACTAAACGTAAAGGAGAACAAACACAGAAGAGACACTAAACGGATTTTTTAATCGTCGCGCAATTATCGTCGCTGAGTGCGCTGAAATACACGTCGTTTCAAGAAATCGGAAATCAGTTACTTTATTCGTTGCAAATTGCAACATTTTAAAAAATCCGTTTAGTTCGCGATCGGGGAGGCTTCAACAATGTCCAAGAAGGGGCGAGAAAATGTGCTGAAACCGGGTGTGAGTTGTGGTGTGTGCGATGATCCGGACGACAGTCGGATGGTATGCTGCGACGACTGCGGTAGATGGTTCCATTTTAGGTGCGTGGGCGTTGACGAAGGGATCGAGGAAGTCGACTGGAATTGTTCATCGTGCGAAAAAAGGCGGACAGCTCAGGTCACTCCGACCCTTTTAACGGTTCCAGTGCCAGGAGGAACAAATCAACAGACGGAAGGCACCCAAGAGCAGCAAAAGAAGTTAGTCTTGGAATTTCGGAAGCAAATGGCAGATATGGAACGTAGGTTCGATGAACAGCAGCAGACATATGAGAAAATGCTTCAGGAGAAGGATCGCGAGTTGAAGAATGCGGTTAATGATTTGCAGCACCAGTTCCAACGCCGCCTGGAGAAGAAAGAGCAACAAGTTCGAGATGAGTTGTTTGCCCCGCCGGCTGTGCCGCCACCTAGTGCGAATTCCACTACGCTAGGAAATGAGAAACGCGTGGCGACGGATATGTGTCAGGTGCTCGAGCGAATGGACAAACGGCTTCAGGAGATGGCGAAAAAGCAGAGTCTAGATACGAAGCGTCTTGAAGGAAGATTAAGAGCGATGGAAATCAGCACTCGTGACCAAATGCAGAGAAATAGCAGTGGTTTGAACGTCGATGCGGATCCATTCGAGCAGAATCATCATTCTGACGTTCCATCAGAAGCACCGTCTCACGAACTAAGTAGAAGTCAGCTTGCAGCGAGGCATGCAGTGGCAAAGGAACTGCCCATCTTCACTGGCAATCCTGAGGAGTGGCCTCTGTTTATCGCCACTTATGAAAGCACCACCAAGATGTGCGGTTTTAGTGACAAAGAAAATCTGCTCAGACTTCAGCGATCTTTAAAAGATAAAGCTCTCGAGGTGGTAAGAAGCCGATTACTATATCCAGCTGGGCTTGAAGGTGTTATTCATACGCTACGTACGCTATTCGGTCGTCCAGAGATTATCGTACACTCGCTAGTGTGCAAGATTCGGGAGATGCCTGCACCGAAGACGGAGAAATTGGAAACTCTGATTGATTTCGGTGTCGCAGTCCAGAACATGTGTGCAACGATAGTGGCTTGTGGATTGAACGAGCATCTGTGCAATGTAGCACTTCTCCAAGAGCTTGTTGAAAGATTATCACCAACCATTAGGCTCGATTGGGCGAAACACCGACAATCTTTACAAGGAATCACACTGTCAGACTTCAGTACCTGGTTGGGTACGCTTGTGGAAGCAGCATGTGTAGTTACGGTTCCGTCGTCAATTAGTATATACACCGGCAAACCAGAGAAGCGTAGTCGAAAGGAAGAGGTCCACGTTCATCTCGAAACTAGTTCTGGTCAGGCATCGAGCTCAATAGAGTCTCCGAAATCATACAACAAGCAGTGTGTAATTTGTCTAGGGGGATGCAGCAGTGTAGCTTCGTGTAAGAAGTTCCAAGAACTAGGTGTCGGGGCACGATGGACGGCACTAAAGCAGAACAAACTCTGCAGGAAGTGCCTGGTTAAGCATTTCGGAGCCTGTTCAGTAAAAGAAGCTTGTGGAAGAAACGGTTGTTCGTACATGCATCACAAACTGCTACACGATGATTTCAGATACCAGCGAAATGAGAGCACACAATTATCGATTCCTCGGGCTGGTGCAGAGACGCCTAACGAAATTTGCAACATCCACGTCAACAAAGTTAGCAAGGTTCTTTTTCGATACATCCCAGTGCTTCTTCATGGGCGAGGAAAGACTGTACGCATCTTTGCCTTTTTAGATGAGGGTTCATCAGTAACGCTGATGGAACATAGCTTACTGAAGGAACTTAATATTGAAGGCAAACCGCATCCCTTGTGCCTTGGTTGGACGGCAGATCATCAGCGCCAGGAAACGAACTCCGTGGTGCTGCCGTTGCAGATTTCTGGAACAAACGATTCGAGCAGATACCGGATTTCTAAAGTGCACACAGTACAGAGTCTCGCTTTACCTCGTCAAACTCTCGCGATGAAGGAACTAGAGCAACATTATCAACACTTGGAAAATTTGCCGGCTGACTCCTACCGCAATATTCGACCGCAGATACTGATAGGAATGGACAACTGCCGGTTGGGTCACGCGCTAGATAGCAGAGAAGGAGGATTCAACGAACCAATCGCCACCAGAACGCTTTTGGGCTGGACAGTATTCGGCCCCTGCTCTATGGCACCACAATCAGAGACGGACTTTACAGCACACCACAGCTTTCATGTGTGCCCGTGTTGCGAGCGGAACGATACCGAACTACATGGTGCGATGAAAGCATTCTTCTCATTAGACAGCGTTAGAGTAATGAATCCTATCAAACCACCTTTGTCGAAAGACGATGAACGAGCGAAGCAGCTGCTAGATTCTCTGACACATGTGAAGGAAAAACGATACGAAACAGGACTGCTTTGGCGGTATGACGATGTCCGACTACCGGACAGTAAAATGATGGCCATGCGACGACTGATATGTTTGGAGAAGCGAATGCAGCGCGAACCGGAACTAGCTGAGGTGTTGAAGCAGAAAATCAGAGATTACGAGTGCAGCGGATATATTGAGAAACTGAATAAAAGTCACCTGTCGAAAGAATTTCCACGAGTCTGGTATCTTCCCATATTCCCCGTCGTGAATCCTAACAAACCAGGGAAACTTCGCATAGTATGGGACGCAGCTGCAAAGGTTGCAGGAGTATCTCTTAACACTTTCCTGCTAACTGGTCCGGATCAACTTAGTTCTCTTCCCTCTGTCCTACGCCGTTTCCGAGAATATCGAGTTGCCGTTACAGGTGATATTCGGGAAATGTTCCACCAAATTTCGGTGAACAGGAACGACCAACAATGTCAGAGGTTTCTGTGGCGTGATGGTGAGCAAGATCGTAGTCCAGACGTCTACGCAATGAAAGTGATGACATTCGGGGCTAGCTGTTCACCGAGCTGCGCGCAGTATGTGAAGAATCATAATGCGCAACGATTCCAGAAACAGTTTCCGAGGGCGGCTGAGGCAATTGTCAAAGAACATTATGTCGACGACATGCTGTCTAGTGAGGAGTCGGAAGAAGATGCGGTGCAACTTGCGAAGAATGTTCGCTACGTTCATGCAGAGGCCGGGTTTGAAATACGCAACTGGCTATCAAACTCACAAAGAGTGCTGCGAGAGCTAGAAGCCAGGCCGGGTGAGAAAAGCTTAAACCTATCGAATGAGATGGGAACGGAGAAAGTTCTCGGCATGTGGTGGTGCACTGCTACGGATACGTTTACATTCAAAGTATCGCCGCGAATTAGCTCCGACTTACTCCAAGCTCGTATAATACCAACCAAGAGGCAGGTCTTGAGTACTCTGATGATGATCTACGACCCCCTGGGATTATTGGCACACTTCCTAATGTTCCTCAAAATACTACTTCAGGAAATCCGGCGAAGTGGCGTTAATTGGGACGATCAGATTAAGTCCGAGCAGCACGAGAAGTGGAAAACCTGGTTGCGAGTCCTCCCGCAGGTGGAAAATGTCAAGGTACCGAGGTGCTATCGAATAAAGACCGGCGTAGGAGAGCAGAACGTGATACAACTTCATGTGTTCGTAGACGCGTCGGAGAATGGGTATGCTGCTGTTGCGTATCTGCGGTTTGAGGAGAATGGTGAAGTGAAGTGTGCGCTTATCGGAGCGAAGACACGGGTAGCCCCATTGCGGTTCGTGTCAATTCCAAGATTGGAACTTCAAGCAGCGATAATTGGAGCGCGTTTGGCGAACGATGTCATGGAGACACACAAGCTTAAACCCACCCAAAGATTCTTCTGGTCGGACTCACGTGATGTTCTCTGCTGGATTAACTCTGATCACCGAAAATACAGCCAGTTCGTAGCAGTGCGAGTCAGTGAATTATTGGAGATGACTGAACCGAACGAGTGGAACTGGATTCCGTCAAAATTAAACGTAGCGGATGACGCCACAAAGTGGCAGAAACTTCCAGATTTGTCACCTGAAAGTCGATGGTTCCGCGGCCTGGAATTTTTGTGGATGTCGAGAAATCAGTGGCCTGTCACAATGTCGCCAATCGGACAAACTGAAGAAGAAAAGCGTCTACATGTGCTTCATCACTCTGTACAGCGTTCTCTATTTCGGTGGGAAGATTTCTCCAAGTGGAATAAGTTGATGCGTGTCGTAGCGTTTGTTAAAAGATATCCAGCGAATCTCATCAGGAAACTGGCAGGAAAGCCCATTGCCACCGGTCCACTGACTCAACTGGAGCTTAAGGAGGCAGAGCTGTTTATTCTGAAGCAAACGCAAGATGCTGAGTTTGCTGCAGACATAGAGCGACTGAAGAAACCGAACCCTGTGCCGTGGAAACGAGTGATACCAAAGAGTAGCACTCTATACGGTCTCAGTCCCACGCTGGATGAAGATGGACTGCTGCGAATGAAAGGTCGTATAGACGCTTGCGAATTTGCAGAGGAGTGTACCAAGCGCCCGATACTGTTGCCGAAACGTCACCCAATAACAGATCTCATCATCATGAGCATCCATCAGCAATATTGCCACATGAATCACCAAACCGTGCTCAACGAAGTGCGCCGTAGATTCTACGTACCTCAGCTCCGTTCTGTGTACCGTCAGGTACGAAATCACTGTCAACTCTGCAAGAACCGTCAAGCGAAGCCGGCTACACCAGAAATGTCTGCTCTTCCGCCTACGCGATTGAAGGCCTTCTGTCGTCCGTTCTCTTATGTCGGCATCGATTACTTTGGGCCAATGTCCGTAGTTGTCGGCCGGAGGACTGAAAAACGGGGGTGTGTTAATCACCTGCCTGACCGTACGAGCAGTACATCTAGAGGTGGCTCACAGCCTTACAACTGACTCGTGCATTCTCGCTATCAGAAACTTCATTGCCAGAAGAGGAACTCCGGTAGAAATAATCAGCGACCGCGGAACCAACTTTATCGGTGCTAGCCGAGAACTTAAAGAAGCGCTGCAGCAAGTGAATCAGGACCAAATGATGAAACATTTCGTCACCACCGAAACAAAGTGGTCGTTCAATCCTCCCGCATCTCCGCACTTCGGTGGAGCTTGGGAACGCCTTGTTCAAACCGTTAAAAAGGCCCTCAAACACACCCAACTCACACGCACACCCACCGATGAGATACTGAGGAATATGCTAAGTGAGGTCGAATTAATCGTTAACTCTCGACCGCTGCTAGAATTGCCGCAAGACGACGAACTGTCATCTGCGCTAACCCCGAATCATTTTCTGCTCGGGTCATCAGACGGTTCTAAGCCCCCGATCGCGTTCGACGACAGTAGCTATGCACTGAAACAAAGTTGGAAGATGTCGCAGGTTTACGCTAACAAATTCTGGCGCCGTTGGGTTGCTGAATATCTACCATCCCTGACCCGAAGGACGAAATGGTTTCAACGTGTTAAACCTGTGGCTGAAGGAGACATTGTTGTCATCGTGGATGAAACCTTACCGAGAAACTGCTGGCCGAAAGGTCGAGTGGTTCGTGCAATCCAGTCCAAGGACGGGCAGGTTCGTAGAGCTCTTGTGCAGACCACTACTGGAGTCCTGGAGAGACCAGCAGTGAAGCTCGCAGTTTTGGACGTTGGTGCAACCGTAAGTACATCGAATCAGTGATCTCGAAGTACTGGGGGGGGGGAGTGTCGCAACTGCTCATTGCGCCGCACCATACATCCAAACACAACGATGGGGCACACCTATATTAAACATCTTTTCCACGTCATCACCCCTTTATTTAGGACGCCGCTGGCGCAAGTATGAACGAGGAGAGGTAGATAAAAGGTCAGTGAGGGTGAAGAAGAGATAAAAGAAGTAAACAGATCGTGAAGTTAACATTTCTAAACCTAAACCTAAAATTACTTATGAGCTAGTTAAAATTCTTAATCTACAATTGTATAACGCTAATTAAAACCTAAATTGGATGCTCTGCCTGAAATTAATCACAGTTCAGTTAGTACATGCGGTACTGCATTCATCCCTAAACTTAAATAGAGCAGTTCGTACAAGTCCTTAATTGACACTTAGTTGCTATCTTAATATCTACGGAAACAAGCAAACTAAATCAAACGATCAAGCGAGCGTTCGAAAAAAGCTTACCCACCACCGATCTACGAACTAAACGTAAAGGAGAACAAACACAGAAGAGACACTAAACGGATTTTTTAATCGTCGCGCAGTTATCGTCGCTGAGTGCGCTGAAATACACGTCGTTTCAAGAAATCGGAAATCAGTTACTTTATTCGTTGCAAATTGCAACACCACCTAATGGTGTAATTGTGCATTTCTCATTTATCCAATAGCAAGTTATGTTCAATATATTTGTGAAAATGTCTATTATATTCTTATTACACTTTGCACATATTTACAAGGGCACGACTGCCACGAACCTGATGAGCAACATATTGACGATAACGCCCTTGGAACAAAAATATAATATTTAAGTGGATAAATCAGCATGAATTAAATGTTGTCTTCGTGTTAACATATTTTGGAATGCAGTGGGAGGGAAAAGGGATTATAACTGTAAAAGAGGATGTGAGAGAGGCCTAGTTGGTGAAAATGGATTCAGTCATCACCGAATCCGATGTGACTTTAATTTTGGAATATGCCGGTTTAAATTTCTATGTAACTGTAGTAACTCCGGAATCAATAGTCAGATCTAAATGAAATTCAATAACAGTCAATGGGTGTATTGTATTTATCATTTGAAACCAAGTTTGTAAAAATCAGTCAAGAATTTGCTGAGAAATAGGTGTGACATTATCTTACGATCTTTGATTGTTCCCCGAGAGTATCAAGAACCGTCATAGGTGGACAATATTTTTTTGTTTTGATTATAGAGGTTTTAACCTTAGGGTCATTCGCCTCTTTGTCGGGTTAGAGAAACCTCTTTAGAAAAATCTCTAACCCTATGTGCGGGGTTAGGAATTGAACCCAGGTGAGCTACGTAGAAGGCAATCAATATACCAACTACGCTATCTCCACCCCCCTAAGAGGTGGCCAATATGGTCAAAGCTACTTTGATTGGTTTTTAGTGATCTAATCCAAGTAATGCTAAATCCGTTTCAAGATGTATTGCATCATTTGTACATCTTCATTGTGCAAGTTTATATGGGAATTTGCTATGTGGCTGCAGTCTCCATCCCGTAATTCCGGAACCGGAAGTAGGATCAACAAAAAATACAATAACAGCTTGTGGGAGCGTTAGAACCGTTCATTTGCAACTAAATTTGTGCAAATCGGTTCAGCAATCTCTGAGAAAATGGAGCACCCACAGACATTTTGCGGTCTCGACGAATTGAATCGAATAGTATGTGACGCTTAGCCCTCTGGGACTCGATTGGCAGCTCGATTTTTTGGAGTGATTGCCTAATATGTATATAAAAAGGCCAAAAATCATTTATATTTCCGGTATTGCAGAGTATATTTGTTTCGTAATGAAATATTTGATAGGTCGATTGATTTGAGATAACAGTTAATGAAAGTAGTACTGTTTGTGAAATCTTTTTTCTGGTTGTAGCTTCGTTAAACGGGTGCCTTTTTAGTTTAGCTGTGTAAATATTTTTTCGTAATAGATGTTCAAGATGTAAGCATGTTTGGTTATATTCAATATGATGCTGTTCGAATAATACTTCTAACGTTAAGCAACAATTTTAGCTGACAATTAGGTAACATATATATTTTCGAAATCTGAGCGGATCTGATTTTTTTCAGATTTGGACGAATCTGAAGCTGACAGGTCCATACAAGTAACAAATAGTGTTATAACTAGTGTATTAGGAGAAGCTTGAAGATTTAAAATAACTCATTTGCTCCATTTATAAACTGGCGGTCCAGAAATGGACGAAAGCAAACAGAATAAAATCGAATACGATTTTAAATTATTCAAGTTGTTTAAAACACACAAAGAACATCAATTTGAAGGAACAATGTGAACAATGGACTAGTTCGCTATGGGCGTGTGTGACAAAGATCTTTTTTGCGAAGAGTACAGTCGCAATGAGACGATAAGGTATGTAAGTAGGGGTTTGCCCACTACTCGGGTTCTTGTTTGCCCGGCGTACCCTTCTTTTCAGGGCGGCCTAGGTGCCTCTACAGAATTTCGGATTTTCGTCACAACAAAAAAAAGGTAAACAAAACAAATAAATTTAATTTTACCGTGTTTATTTCCTCCAACTCTCTCCACTGCTGCTGCTGCTAATCTGCTACTGCTGGGCGGAAAGGCGGGTGGTCTCGTCCGACCGGCCGGGACAGCAACGGCCAAGTTCTCCCGATTTGAGTTGACTGCTCCTGCAGCGGTCCTTGACAATTAGCTAGGGAGGTGAGCTTAGCTCCTTTGTTGGAACCTCCCTAGCGACGATGGCGAATTATCGCCGGATCTACTCGCTCCCCGCGAGAGATCCCAGAAGTCACCGCAGTGTACTTCCCAGGGAGCACCTTTGGCCACCCTGCTTCGCTCTCCTTGACGTTTAGCTGTGAAGGAGAGCTAGGCTCGTTCGGCTGATCCTTCACAGCGAGAGCGGAAAGGCGTCTTCTGGGTCCTTTATGGTTAGCCGGGGAAGCGAGTGGCTCCTTAACGCACACACGCGTTATTTGGCGGGTTGGACTTTCCAAAAACAAACCGGTCACTACCGAAAACAAACCGAACTGCAACGTGGTCCGAAACTAACTAACCTTTTCACGATGGCCGCCTTTTCCACTCACCCAAAACAAAAACCAAAACCAGCACCAAAAAACAGTACCGCCGCATAGCTGTCATCGCTATGTGCAGCATATCCAGCACACTTATTGCAGCAAGAGGAGAGCGGTGGCCTACCTAAGCCCTATGTTATTTATACAGAAATATGAAACAAAATTTTCTACACCTATCTAGACCAACAAAATCGTTCACAAAAGCTAAAACAAACAAAATTTACGAGAAAAAGTGAACGATCATAAGGAACAGCGGTGAGTTATGTTGCAATAACAATACACTCTACGTCATTGTCATGTTTGTTACTACTTCAAGCAAGGTACCTTCAATGCACATTAGGGTGGGACAAAAATAGAATCCAGCTCCGAGCAACTTTTCAGATACCATTTGGGTCCTAGAACAACTGTGCAAATTCTTAGCTCGATCCCTGAAACTATATTTTTGCGCCCACTGTTTAAAGTTTACATGGGATTTTGCATGGAAAAACTAACTTTCACAAAATAATTCCTCCGGAAGTCGCCCATTGCTTCCTAAAAATAAATCGTTATGTGGCTTTGATGGGAAATTTAACAAAGAAACGAAGTCTCGAAAACCACGAAACGATCTGACGCTTGAGGAAAAAGTTATTAAGCAGAAACCGATTGATGCTCTGACGATTGATAAAATGTTCATTTTTTCTAGCACCACTGCTGTTGGTTTTCCAATTCTATGTAATTTTGTTTTGATCTTCTCTTAATGTGTTTAAATTACTTATCTATGCTGTTTGGCCACTTCGCAAGGGTTTTGGGGGATAAATTGGGGCTTCTTTTGTACATAATAAGAGAAAGTTAAAAATTTTGTATATAATTCGACCGTCAGCAGCAGTGATGCTATGAAAAGTGAAAATTTCATCGATCTTCAGGGCATCAATCGATTTTTTCTTAATAACTTTTTCCACAAGCATCAGATCGTTTCGTGGACTTCTAGACTTTGTTTCCTTGACAAATTTCCTATAAAAATCAGTCATCTATTTATTTTTAGGCGATAACGGGAGATTCTTGGAAGAATTATTTTGCAAAAGTAGATTTCCCCATACGAAATCCCATGTAAACTTTAAACCATGGGCGCAAAAATATAGTTTCACCGATCGAACTAAAAATTTACAGAGTTGTTCTGGGAGCTAAATGGGACCCAAAAAGTTACTCGGAGCGAAATTTTATTTTTTTCATATAACCATGTCCCACTCTAACGCACATATCTACATTATAGAGAGAACGATACCAATACGATTATTCCCGGATATTCAAAATCGGTTTGGTTTTACCCCTAAAACACCAGTCAAGCAATACTCTGTATGTACAGGTCTCATTTTTAGTTAGTGAAAATTAGTAAGCGAGGACTAAAAATAGAAAATATTTAACAACTACGCCGCTCGTGAACGGATTTTGACAATCCATAGCTTTTTGAAAGGTATTTTTACAAACTTGCTGGTTGAGCTTCTCTTAGATTGATAATCCACCCCTAAGGTTCGCAGAACTTTCATAAAGTTTGTAGAATTCCTCTGAAGTTCGCAGAACTTTTCTAAATTTTGAGTAAATTTCTTACAAATCGCAGAAGTTTGCAGTGCTTCCCTCGCGGAAATTAAGTAGTGTGAAGAAGCTCAATACTTCCCAGGCATGCATAGTTTCTCATAAACCGAATTTACTTGATGTTTGCTTAATGCTGAAATTCCCAATATTTCCCTGAAGTTTACATAAACTTGCATTTATGTTTCAAAAACTTCGCTGAAATTTGTCGAACTTACCAGTTCCTCACTAAAGTTCGTGGAAAATCATAAAGCTTATAAAAGTTTACGAAATTTCAGAAAGCTTTCCTTAGGCTTATATATTTTTCCTGAAGTTACATCAACTCTAATCAAGTTCGTTCAACTTTCCAAAAATATTCGAAACTTCCTTACAATTCCTTAAAGTTCGGCGCTCTTCCTAAAAGTTTGCAGATCAATTTCGAAGTTCGATGTTCAAAGATTTTTCTGTATGATAACAGATTACTATTTCGGACTAAGGTTATTGGCATTCTCAATAGAACACGGATACGGTCGAGCCACAGGAAAATTTACAGAACTTCTAAGGGTTCCAAGTTGCGATGGCCTGATTTGGGTTTAAAAACTCGAAAAGCGACTCTAACCTTTCAATATCGAATGCAGCTATGTTGCCAGTTTCTCAGAAGATTGAATTTTACAGGAATTATGAACTATTGGATCTTCGATGGGATTGAAAAAGTTTAGATAGGGTGATGAGCCCATTTGCGCCATGTTTCTATTATCACCCTACCCATTTGAAGCCGTCGGTTGAAACGAGTTCATAGTCGTTTCATAGAAGAAACAGTTTTAAGTAGATTTAGCCTACACGTATGCAACGTGGAGGACAGTGCTCGAATCGCAAATATAAATTTTCGCGTAAGTGTAATGTGGGAGAAAGGGGGGAAAACTAATATTAACCAGTTGTACCGGAAACCTTGTTTTTTCAACAAAATATCAAGTAGAGAAATAAAATCAAGCAACCGGAAACACAATCAAACCGGAAATCTGTTTAGGGGGAAAATCGAAGAGAAATGTAGCTGGTAGATCGTCGTTCACGGAAGATCGGCTCTTTCCCTTGCGAACCGCCGAGTGAACAACAGTAATTTTTTGTGCTGAAAAAAGTGCAGTGAGAGAAGCTAGTTATTTAGCCCGAAGTAAGAGATAATTGTTTATAAAAAAAAGGCTTCTCTTTGATAGTTTATATTTGATAATTTCAGAGTTTCTTTTCGTAATCAATCTTTTAAAAAGTCGTGAGTGAGTTTAAAACACAATATATATTTGAGATGTGAGTAATTTAATTTCTGAAATAAAAAAAAAATGTAATTTGTTATTAATTGCTTTAGGAAAGTTTAGGTAGAGAGTGAGTTGAAAATAAAGAAGAATAAAAAAAAAGTGTTTAGGAATCGAGAATACTCAGGTAAAGTGGGAGAAAATATTTGAAAGTTCGTATTCTAAAATTTTGGTTGTTCCACAGCGGCCACGTTGGTGGTCAACATCGTTGGGTTTTCCGATTGTTTATTCGCTGGTATAAGGACCTACTAAGTACAGGAGTGCAACGCAATTTCACCCAGCAGGGCGGCGACGGACTAATTCTGCTATTTCTGGTGAGTGCAGTGACCTCGGGTATTCTTGGCAATCCCCCGGATGTGACAATCGCCTCGTGGCTGCGTGCTACTATTGGCACATCTGGAGTGCGTTGGCTGCAATAAAAATCTCGGCCTCGCGGCACCACCCGCCATTACCGGTTGCCACGAAAGCGAGTCGTGTTCAAAGGGAAAGATTTTCCCCAACGCCAGAGAGATTCGCCTGCTACTCACGCAGCTAACAGCCCAGAAGCGACGCTGTACCGCGTCCTCGTCGTGCGACCACGTGTGCAATCCTTGGTGCACGCCATCACCGCCCGCAGTGCACCGGCTGTCAAACGCCGTCCCCGCCGCAGCGAACAGCATCAGTTCCGCTTCGCGCTGCTCGAAATCATCCAACCGCAGCATCAGCAACAGTGAAACCAAAGCAGTACGCTTCGCCACTATCCATTGGTGGCCCGCATCGACCGCCGTACAAATCGTCCGTGGGCGAACCGAAGCAGCACGCTTTGCCACCACCCACTGGTGGCCCACAGTGAACACAGCATCGTCCGTCGAGCATCGATACGGTGCAATTTACCACCCACCCACCGGGTGGCCTACAACGAACGCCTCGTCGCACATCGTAGCAACGAACCAGCATCGCCGGTGGGCAGCGAATCCATCAGCACCCGACGGTGAGCCGAAACCATTGGCATATTCACCACTCGAGTGCGAACCAGGTAACCGTTCCAGTGCCTGTAAGTACGACCAACCACAACCATACATACGAACTTTCATAGTGCGCGTTGAGAGTAGGGAATTGGAAATTGTAAAGTAGGGTAAGAAGTGAGAGAGAGAGATTAGGCCCCGCACAGTTCGGGAAAAATTAAGAAACCAAGGTTAGATGACGTCACGAAGGTAGGATAGCGATAGGAGAGAAACAGGAAAATAAACTCTGAAACGATATTAAAGTCGACGAAATTTGCAATTAAAAATAAAAGGGTTTAAATAAAAAGTTTCTCTAGACTGTTTTAAAGCAAGATAATTGGAATTTCATTATTTTGGAAAGTTTTGGGAATATTCGTAAAGACTGGTAGGAATAGGTATTGGGAGCTTTGGAGTGGGAGATGAACTGGAGGCGGATTCTGCGGTAGGGTTAGGAATTAAAGCTAGCCAGGGCAAACTGATCTGTAATCCCGGCAGACGACTTCGTCGTCTGGCGCATAAGCCGGGTATTTAGAGGCCCTACCAGAATCCCCCTTACATTCCCCCTTACACGGTTAGAGCAGCGTCTGCCATCTTTGTTCAACGCATTGAGTTAAATGGTAGCGCAACAATAGGGGCACTCGATTCGAGTTTTCGTTGCGCTGTACGATTGATAGATTACAGTGAAGACCCGATTTTATCAGCCCCCGATTTTGTCAGCCTCATATGAAAATTGATAGTTGGTAGTTTGGCGGACTCTAGCAGACGAACCAAGTCGAATTCGAGTAATTTTTTTCCTGAGCATATTTTTCTTATCTTAGAGATCCTTAATATGAAAAAATCCAAATTTTAATTTTGTTTTAAATTTTGCACTGTTTGACCCTATTAAGCGAAATTTATACTAAATAATCGGAAAGGGTTATGAAGCTATATCTAGGGACTAAAGAAAAATATTTTAAAAGCTTCGGTTTGTTAAAAAGAAAGAAAAATATATGTCTCGATTTTTTCCCCTTTTTAACAGCCTAAAATTCACCAAAGGGCTTTTAAAAACGGATCTTTACTCAGTCTGCTTCCTCATCTCGTACAGATCAGAAGCCAAAAAGCGACCTGCTTGCGAACAGCACACAAACAAAAAATACTACCCGCGCCGCGCCGCTCTAACGTGTACGTGTAGCATATAGACACAGGAAAGTTCCGTTGCAGCTAACTGCGAGTGAAATGAGTGAACAACAAAATAAATTTCGCCCATTACGGGAGAACACAATCGCGATTGATTTTTCGCAAACCCGTCTTAGACCTTCAGTGCGCGAGGTGGAACAATTGGTCAAGGTGAAAATGGAACTTGATCTTACAGAGATATCACACGTCCAGCTTCACCACACCAGGAATGTAGTACTAATAACGTTCAACTCCTTAGCCGAGGCAGAAAGCTTCGTAGCAAAGAACAACATGCAACATGACGTCGAATATGAAAACGTCAAAACCAAGATCCCCGTGTATATGGACCTTGATCTAACGGAAATTCGCCTCCATGATCTGGCACCTCGTACTAGCACGGATTATATTAAAAGATTCATGTCGAAGTATGGAGAAGTGGAATCCGTCTCTAACGACACTTGGAGAAACTTTTTCCCTGGCATTCTCAACGGTGTTCGGGTTGTGCGAATGCGGCTGTACCAACCTATACCATCTTACTTGACTTTCGAGGGCAGATCATCTCAAGGTGTTAACTACATACAAAGAACCCTATGCACATACCCTGGGCAGGCGCCCACGTGTCAGTTCTGTAATCAGACTGCACACTACGGTAAGCCATGCGCCAAAACAACTAAAGAAAACTCATCTTCAACCACCACTACCAAACAGCCTTCAACATTTGCTGATACACAACAAACAGCCGGCCAACAAATGAATGCCGGACCAACAATATTCCACGGCATCCCAAAGCCAATACTCACCGTACGCAGGGATGAAATAAACAAGAAAGAAGACGGCTATATCAAAGTCACTCGAAAACACAAAAAGCACCAAAAATCTAACAGCGACAACCATTCTAGTGATGACGATATGGACACAAACACAAGCGAGGGGGAAGGCAGACAGACTGATCAGCAAGCAGCAGAAGGTACACCCGACCATCGCTCACCACCGAGAAAGAAAGTCAACACAAGAAACGGAAAGCAGTGCACCCAGGATAGTCGACAAAAATAATGTTCGATGGTTTATATATATTTTGATATCTATTTTGAATGAAATTTTGAATTTGTAATTTTTGAAATGTACATTATTTTCAAAAAGGCGAATGACCCTCGAGGTTAAAGCCTTAATAAATAAACAAACAAACAACAAAACAAACGGATCTTTACTGTATTAGAATTGTCTAAAGTTGATGTTAGTTATTATGAAAATTCTGTGCTATATTTCACCCTAAGGAGGAAAATTTGGTAAAAACCAAAATTTCTCGCTAGGGTGAAAGGTCTCATCGGCATAAACAGAACTTCTGCTCGAACGGGACATCATCTTTGATCAGTCGTTCGATTGAAACACAAAGTGTGTTTTAGTTTTAAGGGATTTGCGTCAAGCCGGCGCTAATCTATTCCGACAATAAGTTAGTGTTGGTTTCTGATGAGGCGAAGCCGAAACGCAACACAGTATGAAAATTCTGCTAATTAACTTGAGTGCTTGTGCTACAGAATTTGCGAAGTTGAATGCTGATGAAGTACTATCTCTGATATTCGACACTAAGCTAACAAGTCACCAATACCTATTAATTTGCGAATAAGTAGTCGAAAGGCATCTTTTAATACTTGGCTAGATTATGAAAGAAACGCTTTTCCTAAACATAAGTGTTATACCTAAATCGAAAATACAGCTAAGAAATCAATCGAATTGAGGCTAGCCTAAACACACAATTAATAAATCGTCGATTAAAACCAACAAACGATACCGAGTTGATAGCTGAAAGTCATAGTAAGAATGACGGTAGATTCTATCATTTAATATAAAATTTGCAGTAAAAAAGTTACGGTTCACAAAAGTACGTTGTAATCTAATCCGCAAGAAGCGAATTGACGATAACGAAATCGGATAGTTTATTTATGTTCTTATTCGTATTCATTACCAACTATTGGCAAATCTTATATCACAAAATGTGTGACAAAATCAATTCATCACTGTAAGATGAATCGATCCGATCTTTTCGATATCAAATTTGAGCTGAGCGACTCCAAATTCACTTATAATATATGGCTATGGGAAAAAATTCTCTAAAAATGTAGGGGGGGGGGGGGGGTGATGTAGAAAGTGAAGGTGTGAGGGGAAGTTGAGAGGGGGCTGATGGAGTATGCAACAACAACCCAATTCTGGAATACGTCCAGAACCCGAAATTTCCGGAACTGTCGATAGTTGACATTATATTCAAAGAATCTTTGATTGGCCATCAGTGATCTAGTTTTGCAAATAGAAATGGATTTTTAACCTTTGAAGTACTACGATTGTACCGGTTTATATGGGAAATTCCTATGTGGTCGCAACAAACAACCTGTAACTCCGGAACCAAATGTCAGATACGAATGAAATTCAATTACAGTCCATGGGAGTATTGTATCTTTTATTTGAAACCAAGTTTTCAAAAATCGGCAAAGATTTCCCTGAGAAAAAGGTGTGAGATTAACTTACGAACTTGGAAAGTACCTAGTGGCATCAAGAACCGTCATAGGTAACCAATGTGGTCAAAGCTGCTTAGAATGATCATTAGTGATCTAGGTCCGCAAATCCGAGTTATTTTGCACCCTTTTTGGTATGTATTACACCATTTAGACATCATGGTGTTACCATTTTATATGGGAATTTGCTGGGTGACGGCACTCTTCAACCCGTAACTCCGGAACCGGAAGTCCGATCGACAAAAAATTCAATAGCAGCTTATGAGAGCGTTATACCTGTCATTTGAAATCAAGTTTGAGCGATTCGGTTCAGCCATCTCTGAGAAAAGTGAGTGAGATTTGAAAACACACACACATACACTCATACACACACATACAGACATTTGTCAATTTCGACGAACTGAGTCGAATGGTATATGAGACTCGGCCCTCCGGGCCTCCGTTAAAAAGTCGGTTTTCAGAGTGATTGCATATCCTTTCTTTATGAGAAAGGCAAACACATATAAAAACCTCGTTTCAACGGAAATGTTCTTGGAAATGGTAAATCATGGTGGTCATTTTTAATGTAGGAAAATTGGGGTTAAATTTTATGACAAAGATCTGTTATGGTTGATTCCACTTAAAATTCGATTTCGGCTGTATTTCGCTCGAACAAGCCTTGCAAAAGTTTTACAGGTGCTGTTCGGTATTTCTAGTAAGTCGAAATTCAATCATGTTTTCAATTTCGAACCAACAGATGGTACTGGGGTGGACTCGTAATTTATTTATATTTTAATAAGTTGATCAACTTCGAAATATATTTCGAAATACATATTTCGATCTAGATTCAAATAATAACCGGGAACATAACTGACTGGTGTAAAGCGGAAAATTATTCGGCTGAAATCTACAGGAATACTTTGCGAATCATAACGAACTGAGGCAACCATCTGACGCTAACACGATGTACGCTTATTGCTATATTGTTGCATTATAAACCAACAATCGCGTGGAATGCGGTCTCGGCTCGGGAGCATTGAGATGTCTTTTCTAACAATTTCTACTATTACGTTGATGAGACGCAGGTGTTTTACTTGTCGTAGAATGGGGTCATACTAGGTGGCAAATTATGACAAGAGCATTTGTCGTTTGCTTAATTAAATAATGCGGTTTCATTTCATCACGGTTACTCTTTTAGAAGAGCTGTGACCGTCTCCAGGACGAGGAACAACTTTCATTTTTTTGTTTCATATAAATTCCAACGTTGCAATTAGTGCTATAGCCCGTTATTGCCCCGACCCAATAACCGAAACAATCATGTTCCGACAAATTGGTACATTCTCCTTGAACGCCAAACCAGAAAATCTGCGAAGCAAACGAAGGTCGCCAACGTTTCGCTCGATTTTTTTTGCACATGTGTACTATTTCATTTCCATTTCGACAGACAAGGTCTTCTCGCCGTCACTCGTTGAGATGACTTATTCGACGGGATAATAAAATTTGCCAAAAACTGAACTGACTTGAAGAATCGAAGACAGTCGCGGCAATCGACCACCCGTGTGAGCTTTGAACTCGCCAATTACATCTCGGAACCTATAATGGGCTGAATAAATTGCATTTTGAGTGAATGAACATGTGTAACCTTAAGCAATCATCGATTCTAAGTTCATCTGTGCTAAGCCATCAACGTTCCCCAAACAAAATTAACAAATAAGAGGTTTGTCTGTCTGCCGCAGATCTAAAGAAAAACTATGTGCCTACCTACAGTCTGATCGTAGAATGATGCATTACCGCCGCCCGAGGGGAGTTGCTGCGCTGGCCTACTACTGTATGGTGCGTGTGTTCATTGAGGAATTTACGATCTCCGCGACGTGACGCGCATAAGTGCCAGCAGTGGCAGTGCCTTGTTTCGTTGTTGCGGTAAAGAAGAACACGAGACATAGCAGGCGGCTAAATCACCGCGGGTAATGAGACTTGTGTGTTAGGTATTGCGAAGCGCATAATCATCTCGCTAATGGACGTCATCAGACGGTTGGCGTATCCAAGAGATGGCCATCCGACAGGTGATAGTGAGTATCTTCTGTGTGGAGATGATAACTGAATGGGAGGGGGGGGGGGGGTTTGGCAAAAGTGACACAGTCAACAAGTTTGTTTACAACGATTACAGTATGAATGAAACAGGATAATTTTTTGTCACGTTACACCTTTATGCTATCGGCTTGTGTGAGATGGGTGGCAATTTGTTAAATTTGATTAAAAATACAACTCTGTCGCCGTTTGACGAGCTCATAAGTCAGGTCGGGTTTCTGTATGTGGCGGCTCTCGCCAGTCTAAACCATCCACCAGTAGTGGATGTGATGATGCCGATGGCCAAACATTCACTTTCCGTATTTTCCCTGTTACGCAGCGAGCCATCAGCCGATCAGGGAATTGAGCAAGGCATTTCGGAGTCAGCGTATTGCGCCATTTCATCACTATCATTGAGAAGAAGAAAAAACTTAACCGGGGGTTTATGTAACTAAGTCTTCTTTATCTTTATTGCCTAGGTGATTTATTGAAACTACTTACTACTGAAAAAAAGGTCACTAATACGCTTCCTCAATACAGGTTGGAAACGAACGCATCTTGAACTATCTTCAGGGGAGCACTGGTTGTACTGGCGCATCGTCGGCAGCTCTTCTTGGTGGTAACGACGGTAGAGCTGCCCTGCTGGCTGTGACTATTGGATTGACTGGCGTAGCCGCTGAGACCGGGATTCTTGATGGCGACATCTTCCAGCAGACCGATCGTACTACTGACCACACTGTGCGGTGTTGTACTAACGTACGAAGCTCCCGTCGAGACAACTGGAGCCACGGTAGTACTTTGAACTGAAGTGTACTGACTCGGACCGACATTGATCACTCCTAGCTGACCTACTCCCCCGCTGGAGAAGCTAGAGTAGCCGGAGTTTCCAAGATCGACGTAGCTTTCGTATCCACTAGCTTCGTGTCCACTACCGCGAGTGAAACTGCTATAGCTGCTTCCACTGGAATATCCGGAGCTGGCGGAGTTACTGCCGCTGGAAGCCACATCGTATCCACCCGATAGCCCAGCCGTTGAGTAAGCCACCGGAGCCGGAGTACTGCTGACGTACGCGTAGCTTGGGCTAACGTGCTGCACGGGTTTGATAACAACCGGCGCGGGAGTGCTGCTGACGTACGAATAACTTGATCCGGACGATCCCGAAGAATAACTCGAAGCTCCACTGTTGACTAGTTTCACAGTATTTTCAGCGCTGTAGACCACAGGGGCGACAGTCGAGGATACGTATTTCACCGGATGTTTATGTTCCTCTACCTTGTTCTTGTACTTGATGAAGTAGACTTCAGGTTTGTTCTGTTTAGCAGGTTCGGGTTTCTGGAGGATCACTTCTTGCTTGTGCTCGGGTTTCTGATGCAGAACATAGACAATGGTCTTTTCTTCATTCTGTGGTTGTGGTGGGAGTACGACCGACTTCGGTGACGGAGGATTCGGAGCCTTGATGAAGATGATTTTGTAGTGGGTCTGCTTGTGAGCTGCGGGTTGGATAATCTGCGGAACTTGGTAATCTTCTTTGTCCTCCGGTGGGACATGCACATAAACGTGTTTGTACACTTCTTCGACGGTATGCTGAGGTTTAACCCAGATGCTGGATTGCGCATGTTGATGTTGATTCAGGGCAACCCAAGGTTTAGGTTGTTCAGGTTGCTTCCAAACAATTGGTTCCGGTTTTTGCACATTCCAGCCAAGCGATTGCTGCTGATACGAGTGACCTTTCAGCTGCTGACTTTCGTAGGACACTTGAGTCTTCAGTGGTTGCACTATTGTAGTCTTCACCGGTGCTTGATATACGCTAGACGTATGCTGAATTGGAGTATAAATTGGCAAACTCTGTTGAACTAACACTTCTTGGTGAGGTACAGGTTCATCACAATCGTCACTTGCGTCAGTGTAGGTCGGTGCCGATGGAAAGTAGAGAGTACTGCTAACATCCGGTCGATCGTAATGATATCCATCCGGAGCGGCGTAGGCCGTAGCCAACACACCGAACAATATCACGAACTTCATGCTAGCCCTGCAATCACTGAGGCACTCCCGGACACCCCGAACGCACCTTACTCGAAGCCGAAATTACGAATAACAAGGGACATTCAAAATGCTCCAGTTTTATATAGACTCTAAACTCGGAAGGACATCGACAACAACTTTTCCAGTTCAACAGCCTCTTTGTGGTACCTACAAACTACGAATGCCGTCACCATCAGCTTTGCTCCATATTAGTATATAAAGATTACATAATCGGTGACCGAAAGCCGAAAAATCCGCAGCAATCACAATGGCACTCGTTGTCAGTTGATTTTATTCGGACCACTTGCGGTCCTACCCATAGTCTGGCGTACCGGGGTACATGCATGTCAACAGTGTATTTGTGACAGTGACACCCTAGCCGAGGTTTAGTGCATAAATCTCGACAGCCCTCGAGGTGTGACCCCCAGGACCGAACCGGTGGAGCAGGTTCCAATTTCGGCATAACCCCCATCGATTGTCTTGCTATTTATTTTTTATTATGTCGATCAATTTGCCACTACCTACCTACTTTCGTTTCATTATCACCATGCTGCATGCTGCTGTTTGTGACACTGTACATAACTCAGCGCTTGCTTTGTGCGGCAAAATCTACCGCATGGTAGCGAAACAAAATGCTGCTTTTTTATTCGACGTACGGAAAGAAAAGGAGGTAACAGATTCTTTTTTTCATTTTCCGCAACCCGTAGACAATATTGTAAAGACCGTACAGGATCGAATCCCAAATTGGAACATTTCATCAAGATTTCTAGTTCTTGACAATAAGTGTTATAAAGACTCATCCTGATCCAAAATTCTCTTTATTTAATTTTGATCCCGTGCATGCCCACAATACTAACCACCACGGTAACACATACACCGCCCGAGGTCACCGCCAGGAAAGTGAAAGAGCCAATGCAATAGCTAATCGATCAATGATCTCCCAGTTAAGATCGCCGGACCGGTTATTGCACACTGATCGCACTACTTATTCCACCGAGCTGCAGCGTGCGGCTTACATTCGGAAATGTAATCACGCGCTTCGACAAAGCGGCAGCGAGTAAAGTACATTATTGTTCCCACCAGCACCAGAGAACGAGAAATTCCTCCACATGCCGCTGAAACAAGAGCCAGAAAGAGTAAAAGTAGTATACCCTTGAGGGCAAAAAGAACACCACCGTTGCATCATCTGGATGCATGTCAGCATTGAAGGGATGCAGGCATTGGAACTAGGCCAATGGATCGAATATCTTTCCTCTCGAATCATCCCGGCCTACTAGATTGCTACACGGTGGCGTTATTTGGGGGAATTATGCAACGTGCAAGGGATTGGATACCACACATAACCTTCTTGTTCCTGCTGCTATGACTGGCAAAAGTCCAGCTTCGCACCGATAGTAGCTCTAGCTGGTGGGATTTATTGCTGCAAAAAAACCTTTTCTTTTCGTCTGCAAAATGGAAAGGAATCAAGTTTCATGTCTTCACAGCAGTTGATGCAAGTTGACGTAATTGGCAGATTGGAACCAAAAAAAAGGCGGCTACTAAAAAAGTTGTGTAACACTAACAATATAAACAAATGATCTCGAAGCTTCGGGCTGAATTTGAGAACATTACTCAAGCTTCAAATTGTTGAAAAATGAGTTTGCGAAAATAGAAAGAATTGAAATTGTTATGGAGCCGGGTTAAAGGTGAAGTGCACGCTTGGAAGTTAGAAATTCATTAAACTGGAGTTAAAGATGCAATTTATTTTAAAAAATAACTTGCATTTGGTTCAAATTTGTCCATTTGGCATTTTGCTCTAGCAATTGAATAGAGCAATTAAAACTAGGGAAACACATTCAAAATCTTTACAAGGAAGATCAATTACGTTTTGAAAAACTATTCACAAAATGAGTTAATTTCACCATCGGTGTAGCCGTAACCAGTGGCAGGGATAATAGGAACACAAACTAGCAGCTTTATGACAAACGAAAGTTTCGCGTCATCAATTGCAACCTTGAACGGACAAGACAATAAAAAACCAGGTCGACGGAATGTTCTCCTCGGACGCCATGAGAACTCTTCAAAAGAGATTCGACCTTCAGGTCGCTCTCGCTTCAAATTCAGATAAGGCATAATGATTTTTTGAAAACACTGTCGGCCCACACCTAAGTCGATTCCGAGTCACACCAGGAGTGCTTGCTTCAAATTTGAAGCAAATCGGACAAGTCTAGCTGCTGGACCAACGTGCTGAAGTTTGTGAGGGATTTCTCGACAATTCGCGGGAAAAAATCCGTTCATAAATTCAAGCACAAACAATTCGCGAAATGAACGCTCTACGAAAATCGTGACCAAGTTCATGGAATTATGAATAATAAACATCGTATTCATGACACTATTTGCGTTATATATGGGGTTACATTGCGATGTTTGGTTGGGTCACTGTCTTTGTTTAGTTTTTGATAAGATTTTTGGCACTGGTTTATATAAACTAAACAAACCGACATTTAAACGATTTTCATAGTTTCAAGAGCTTTATCGCGATTTTCGCAATTTTTTGTCACGTTACCGTGATATTTTATTCATGAATCAACTGGCAGATTTTTCTCTCTGAGTAGAGTGGTTTATGTTCATGATTTCAGGTTCTCAGTCCCGATTTTTGATATTTTATTTATTAATTAATTTATTTATTTTATCCAGCATAGGTAGACTACATAGAATGGTAGTACAATATTTTACTTATATAGTATGCTTTATTTTTACGGTTAAGTTGCAATTTAATTTGTTTTCTAGACAAGGAGAGGTAAATTCTTTCAAAATTTTCATAATGGCATATCATTCTATTAGCGAGATTATTTTTAACATAGTTTGTCAAAAAAGATTATTCTTAGAATAATTAACGAGTTCTTAGATGACGGTTAGGTACAAAAAAAATAATTGCGAGAGTATTTTACACGTTGCAAAATAATGTCCTTGATAAAGTAAGATAGGGAAAATTCGCGGCGTGCTTTGAGTGTTTATATGTTGATGAGCATTCAACGTGCTTCATACGATGGAAGAGTGAATGCCATCTACTTTAGTTTATGAAGTGCGCACAAAAAGAATTGTTTTTGGACTGATTCAATGCGTTTTTCGTACATGACAGTGTATGGATTTCATTTTTTTCTTGCAAATAAGTCTGTTGACGCGTGTCTCATATCGGAGCTCACAACTCGCGATATCTGTGTTGTCACAGTTACACTGACTGTCGGAAACGTAGACAAAAAATATATATATTGTTCAGCATACCTACCGCATAACGAATCATCTCCTTCTGATGATTTCAAAAGCGTTGTATCATATTGTAGCAGAAATGGGCTTCCGCTCATTATCGGCAGTGATGCGAACGCTCATCACATCATTTGGGGCAGCTCGGACATCAATCTGAGAGGCTCTGAACTGATGGAGTACATAAGTAGTACAAATCTCCATATTCTGAATGTGGGAAACCGACCAACTTTTGCGAGGTCTGGGAGGGAGGAGGTGTTAGACATAACACTTTGCTCTGATAGAATTTTGCATGAACTGGGAAATTGGCAGGTTCCAAATGAAATTGAACCGTCTCTATCCGATCATAAATATATATTTCATCGATCATTTTGATTACACCTTCAATGTGGTGACATATCGTAATCCTAAATCTACAAACTGGGACCTCTAATTGGAAAACTTGGCGACTAAATTTCATGGATTTTTTGCAACAATTAGTCAACTAGACGACTTAGATGACGTCGTGGATACGACAAACTCATTCATATTAGCATCCTACGAAGAAGCTTGTCCACTTCGTACTGTTAAATCGTCTAGGGGAACCCCTTGGTGGAGGGCTGAGCTTGAAAGAATGAAGAAAGTTATGAGAAGAGCTTGGAACCGGCGTCAGCGTGATGACTCCAGGGCTTTCAGGTCAGCTCGTAGTGCATATAAGAAATGTTTTAGATCTGCAGAACGGGCTGGCTGGCAAAGCCTATGCACTAATGTCTCTAGTCTGAACGAGGCTAGCAGATTAAATAAAATTCTCTCCAAATCGAATGATGTTCAGATAAACTCCTTAAAAACCAGAGATGGTGTTTATGTGACGGACGGAAAAGATGTTCTTAATTGTCTCTTCGACACACACTTTCCAGGTTGTATCGATTCGGAGTTGAACAATGTTCACAGATCTCATTCTGGTGATTCGGACTCGTGGGCGTTGGCACGCACATTGGTTACCACTGAATCGGTCGAGTGGGCAGTTGACAGTTTTGCTCCATACAAGTCACCCGGAAGAGATGGAATACTTCCCGTGCTACTGCAAAAGGGATTTGATATTCTTAGACATATCTTGAAAAAGATTATGCTTTCCAGTCTTGCTACCGGGTATATCCCGAACTGAAATAACTGTTAGATTTATTCTCAAAGGGAGGAGCTCAAGCTGTGAAGAAGTCAAGAGTTTTAGGCCTATCAGTTTAAGTTCTTTTCTTCTGAAAGCTTTGTAACGGATAATCGATCATCACATCAGGAACGTTAGTTTAGTTGAATATCCACTGCACAAAATGCAACATGCATATCAGTGTGGGAAATCCACGATCACTCTGCTTCACGATGTTGTTTACAACATTGAGAAAGCCTTCTCGCTCAAGCAATCTAGCTTGGGTGTATTCCTAGATATTGAGGGTGCTTTTGACAATGTATCCTTCCAGTCTATTCTGGAAGCGACGCGCGGTCATGGGATACCTGCATGTATCTCAGGTTGGATAAACGCAATGCTTAGTAACCGCATACTTTGCTCGTCACTGCGACAGGCTGAGATACGGAAGTTGAGTATTTGCGGTTGTCCTCAGGGCGGCGTTCTGTCACCTTTGTTATGGAACTTAGTAGCTGACGGCTTGTTGAAGAAACTCAATGAGCTTGGATTTCCAACCTACGGGTTTGCTGGCGATTACCAAATACTAATTACTGGATTTTGCATCGGAACAATCTTTGACTTAATGCAACAGGCATAAAGAGCTGTCGAACAGTGGTGTCAACAAGTTAAACTATCAGTTAACCCAAGCAAAACTTCAATGGTTCTTTTCACGAAGAAGCGAATAACAACCGGGGTTCGTCCCTTGCAGTTCTTTGAATCTGAGCTACTGTGTGCAGATCAAGTCAAATACGTTGGAGTCATATTGGATTCCAAACTGAATTGGTCTGCTCACATTGAGTTCAGAGTCAAGAAAGCGTGCATGGCCTTCGGGCAGTGCAGACGAACTTTTGGAAAGACCTGGGGTCTCAAACCTAAATACATCTATTGGATTTACACGACAATTGTACGTCCAATACTGTCATACGGATGCCTTGTGTGGTGGCAGAGGGGAGAGGTGGTGACAGTCCAGTCAAAGCTAAACCATCTGCAAAGAATGGCGCTCATGGCGTTGACTGGTGCTTTCACCACGACTCCGACTGCTGCTCTTGAGGCACTTCTAAATATCAAACCATTACATATACACTTAAAACAAGAAGCACTATCATGTGCATACAGACTGCAGGTTACTGGGCTTTGGAACAGTAATCATGTTGATCTTGCTACCAGTCATACACGATTGTGGTCACAAATGATTACATGGGGTGAAGATATTCTTGCTCCCAGCGATATTACACTCACTTGTAGTTTTCCTTACAGGACATTCCATGTGAAGATTCCCTCTCGAGAGGAGTGGTTGTCTGGCTTTATGGAAAGACAACAACAAACGCAAGTGGTTTGTTACACTGACGGTTCTCTGATGGAGGGACGTGCTGGTGCTGGTGTCTACTGTCGTGAAATGAGATTGGGACAATCTCACTCACTAGGTAGATACTGTACTGTATTCCAAGCAGAAATCTTTGCGATTATGTGCGGGGTTCAATCGGCCCTTCAACTGAGTTTGTCCGGCAGAGTTATAAACTTCTGCTCCGATAGTCAGGCTGCAATCAAGGCCCTTAGCTCAGACAAATCCCGGTCCAAGCTAGTGATCGCGCGCCGAACCCAAATCGAAGAACTAAGTATTGTCAACACTATCTACCTTGTCTGGGTGCCCGGACATTGCGGTATTACTGGAAATGAATGGGCTGACGAATTGGCCAGGGCAGGTTCAGCGATTGACTTCGTTGGTCCTGAGCCTGCGCTGCCAATTTCGACAAGTTGGATACGGGAAAAAATACGGTCCTGAGCTTCGTCCGAGCACCGCAATTATTGGAGTTTCTAAAACAACCATGCCCAGTGGTTTCGAAAAATCTCTTACATTTTTCGAAGCTCCACTGCGGCATGCTGACCAGGGCTTTAACCGGCCACTGCAAACTCAATTATCACATGGCAACTATTCAGCGCGCTGAGTCTTTTTCATGTGATCTTTGTGAATCTGACTACGGAACCTCATATCATCTGATATGCAACTGTCCAGCGGTAGCGCAATTGCGATTTCGAGTCTTCAGCCGTCCTTATATAGACGAAACCATGTTTGGACGACTGAAACTCAGAGACATACTAAAGTTTCTTATCCAATGTGGTAAAGAGCTTTAGGCTTATTCGCAGACAAGTTGAACTACTTGTAAGTTTAACTTACCTGTTGTTTATTTTTGTTTTGTGCTGTTAATTTTCCCACCCTTCCAATTCTACTTCCCCACTCCTCCTTGTCCTTTTCTTTCGCTCAGGAAATGATGAAAACACACGGCAAGGCACAAATCCCCGACTATGTACGGGGAACGTGCCATTTGAGCCAATATATTCTGATTCCTGAAGAGGTTACACAAATCTGGATTCACCTTGATAAGTAATATGATCTATGCAGCTCTCTGAAGTGCTGTCATGTGTTTATTATTTTGAACAGCCGGCTGCTGAGAATTTATGCTTGATTTATAGTTTGTCGAATTAATTTGAAAATGCTCGGTTCGTGATAAAGCAACATAATATAAGTGTTGGCGCATACTTGATTCATTGAAAATTTGTTAAATTAGTATTTATAAGAAAATCCTATTTAATTAATATTAGTACAACCCTATCAGTCGATTGATAATAGATAGCACAGGAAACGGTAGGAAATGATAAACTAAAGCAGGAAATCATACTCGTTAACTCTCTCGTTATATATCTCGATTTTGTTTCTCGCATACTGTGCAATTTTCTGCTTTGTTTTGTATATAAGGATTGCGCAAGAGCAAATCAATTAGTCATTATAAACTTATCACTCGAGGACGGACCTCAATAAACTTGTGATTTACCTACTACACGTTGTTTCGGATAAATAAAGTCGTTTTTTTGGTTAAAATTATCGGCTCGTTGACATGGTGTCGTTTGATGATCCGTGGAAATCTCAAATCCGGATTCAACCGTTGGTGCCGAAACCCGTGAATTTCGGCTGCTGAATCGTCATTTCACTGCTTAAAAGGTCAGCGTGGGATCACTATCGATCAATCATCATCGCCTCGTTGGATTGAATTTGGATTCCCACGACGAGCCACACATTTGAGCGCTATCCGGATTTACGGAATCCAGAAGGAACATATCGGAGGAACATATCGGGTCAAGAGTACGATCGGACACGTGGTAGTAGGTCGGCCAAGCGAGCACAGGTAAAGCCACTCCAACAAATCAGGTGAGTGACCATCTTTATTATTCGAATAAAAGTGGATTTCGTTTATACTACCGTTAAGTGGGAAACCCACTCGAAAAATGAAAAGTGATGCGAAGAAGATTACAAAACTTATGGTGCGTCGGAAAAATATAATTGGGTCCGCGAAGCTTATCAAAGAATTCGATGATAATTTCATCTTTGATCGCGATCTACCTCAACTTAAGTTTCGTCTAGAGCAGCTGGATTCTCTTTTTGAAGATTTTAACGAGATCCAAGCTGATATCGAATGTGAGCACGAGATAAGTGAAGAGCTAGCTGACGAGCAAATTGAATTGGAGACGGAGTATTTCCAATTGAAGGGATCCTTGGCAAGTAAACTCGCAGCTATTGCTACCCCATCTTCATCCATACCTGTTGTTCCAGCAATCAAACCACGGGTATTCGTCTTCCTGAGCTCAAAATCCCAGAATTCAAAGTTGTTTGCCACTCTTATTCACATCAATGGGCAACTATCGCCAATCCAAAAGTTTCAATACTTGAAAGCAGTCTTGAAGGGAGATGCTCTCCGCTTAATACAATCGTTGGCGTTAACATCTGCAAACTATACTATTGCGTGGGATCTTCTGCAAAAGAGATACAACAATCGGAATCTTGTCGTAAAGCAACATCTTTCAGCACTCCTCTCCACACCTTCAATCAAGCGGGAATCTTCGTCAGCATTCTCGGATTTGGCTGACACATTTGAAAAACATCTCGGTGTGCTAGATAAACTAGAAGAACCGAAAGACCACTGGAATTCTCTTCTAGTTGCACTGATCACTAGCAGACTCGATCCTGTATTTCAGAAGGAGTGGGGAAATCAATTGGCTGAAGATATCCGCCCTGCGTACACTGACGTGATAAACTTTATACAAAAACGCTCCCGAATCCTCCAGTCTTAAACACTCTCCCAGTCGTCTATCGCAAGTGGTAAAATAACTACAGCTTCAATTAATGGGTCAAACTATTGCTCAGGTTTCAACTTTCAAATATCTCGGAGTCTGGTTCGACTCTAAAGGAACCTGGGGATGTCGCATTAGGTATCTGAAACAGAAGTGCCAACAAAGGATCAATTTTCTCCGTACAATAACCGGAACATGGTGGGGTGCCCACACAGGAGACCTGATCAGGCTGTACCAAACAACGATATTGTCGGTGATGGAGTAAGGGAGTTTCTGTTTCCGCTCCGCTGCGAACATACATTTCATCAAACTAGAGCGAATCCAATATTGTTGTTTGCGTATTGCTTTGGGTTGCATGCACTCGACACATACGATGAGTTTAGAAGTGCTGGCGGGCGTCCTTCCGCTGAAAAATCGATTTTGGGAACTCTCATATCGATTGCTCATCCGATGCGATATCTTGAACCCGTTAGTAATTGCAAATTTCGAAAGGCTTGTCAAGCTCAATTCTCAAACCCGATTTATGTCCTTGTACTTCGATTACATGGCACAAAATATCAATCCTTCTTCCTACTATCTCAACCGTGTCAATCGCCTTCATGCTTCTGATTCAAATGTATCCGTCGACACATCCATGAAAGACGAGATTCGTGGAATTCCCGGATCACATACGTCCGCAAGTGATCCCAAGCATCTTTCATAGTAAATTTCGTGAAGTCGACTGCAACAAGATGTTTTACACCGACGGATCAAGCCTCGACGGCTCCACTGGTTTCGGTATATTCAATCAAAACCTCACCGCCTCATTCAAACTCAATGATCCTGCTTCAGTTTACGTCGCAGAACTTGCTGCTATTTAGTATACCCTTGGGATCATTGATACTTTGCCCACCGATCATTACTTTATTGTCTCGGATAGCCTCAGCCAGAGTTACAAATAATCGAAGCCCTTTTTTGACGGCTGAAAATGAACCTGATGCGACTCGCACTGAATAGAAAAAATATTCATTCAATAATCCATGTCATTCATTCAGTTGAGTATCGTACAATATATTCATTTCACTAATTATCAAGAAAAATGTTTTCAAATACCGGTAAAGCATATGAAACAACAATCATCATCGCTTACATTGTGCCAGGGCCTACTTTGATGCTTTTGATTCGTTGCTGCACGGTTGCTTCGTGTAATAATCGAAGATGAATGAAAATGTGCATGGATGAATGGGCGATTTGTTCGTTTGACGTTTTCAGCTGCGTCACTGAGTATTGAAAATGAATGTGGCTGAATATGATCAATTTTCATTCAATGAATTTGAATATTTTTAACTCTGGCCTCAGCTCAATCGAGGCTCTCCGTTCAATGAAACCTAGAAAGCACATTCCATATTTTCTGGGGAAAATCTGGGAGCGCCTGCGTGCTTTGTCTGTAAGATCGTAAAAGATTACCTTAGTTTGGATTCCCTCGCATTGCTCCATTCCAGGTAATGAAGAAGCGGACTCTTTAGCTAAGGCGGGCGCTTTACAAGGTGACATATATGAAAGACCAATTAGCTTCAGCGAATTTTTCAATATTACTCATCAGAAAACCCTCGAAAGTTGGCAAACTTCATGGAGCAATGGTGAACTGGGAATCCCTAAGGTATCGACGAAACCTTGGTTCAAGGGGATGGATGTGGGTCGGGATGTCATTCGCGTGATGTCTCGGCTCATGTCCAATCACTACACGCTGGACGCACATCTCCGGCGTATTGGGCTCGTGGATAGCGATATCTCCGCTTGTGGCAACGGTTATCACGAGATCGAACATGTTGTCTGGGCATGCGCCGAGTACTGTTCTGCCAGATCTCAACTATTCGATTCTCTTCGGGCCCGAAGAAGATCACCCAATGCCCCGGTTCGAGATGTACTAGCAAGCCGCGATATTCTCTACATGTCCCTTATATACACGTTCCTCAAAACCATCAATATCCAAATTTAAATGCCCCTATCTTTTCTCTTATCATTCCCAGAAGTGCCCTCTTCCGCCTACCGTACCCCAACGATGGTTTGATACGACTCCAAGACGAGACAAAACATCTGTCGAATGAACCAACAACACGAGACCTACAGAACAACAACACACGCGCAACACGGTGTGTTTCCGATCCGTATCTGAGCCGTACTACGAAATCGTCTGGAGAAACTCCTGCCGGCTCGAGGAAAACCACCCGGCGTCCCAATACTTGATGCATCCGTTCGAATCTGTAATCCTGGCCGTTGATTCCTGATGCCGGAAACTGAAAGTTTATATCTACCCCCTCCCCCCTCCCCCTGTCAACCTTGTCCACCGTCTCTCCCATGTCTCTGATACACAGATGTATGACTTCACCCCCTTCTCCCCTTGAATATCTTCCCAAAACTTATGTGCCCCCCTATCTTCTAGTTTTAGTTGATCAATATTTAATCTCGTTAAGAAATACCCAACAGTACCACTACTTCTAAATAGCCCTAATTAATTCCCCCTAATCTTGAACCACTCTCTCTAGTTATTTCTAGTTAATAAGTTTGTAAAATGTTCCGCTTAGTTAATAATTAATTTCTCCAACAATCTCCCTTCCAAAAATCATAAAGTGAATTGCTATACAAAGAATGACCCGTCCCACAGAGGAGTAGGGGAAGATGGGGTAAAACGCACCCCCGGGGCAAAATGCACCTCTTGATTATATCGAAAACAGCTGAAAGTTTCTAAAAAACGGTAACACCAGTCGGAAGTCCGCCATAGTAAACATACACTGTCAATGTTTGGTAATTGTAGATCAATAGCAGCTCGAGAAATAAACAAAAAACAATAACGTGCTCTTCTCATGTAATTATTTTGGCTCGTGCAACAAGGATTTTCAGCTCTTATAAACACTGTTTTACTATCATATTAGAGCATTCCAGTTCTATTTATACCGTTGTTCATTATTCTGTCACACTACATATGAAAAATCTACTAAATAATTCACTTTTTGCTAAATTTATATCTCTGCTCCATCGGGGGCAAAATGCCCTCTTTTCTGATTTTGCTGGTTTTTAATCGAAAACAGAAAAATCGTTCTGAAGACCTACCAATTGCATAACATAAGGCTATTTAATGGCACTACCCCGTTGTTGTGGTGCATTTTGCCCCCGCACAGGTGCGTTTTGCCCCGCTTATTTTTCGAAAGGTGATTTTTAATGATTTTGAAAAATTGAATTATTTTCATGTTTTTGAATATTTTGCAAAGCGTTTTGATTTTGATTGCAGAGGAAAATGTTGGCTACGCGATATCATTAATTAAATTCTCCCAATTGATGTTCTATACCTTAGTTATGATCATATTTCCTTAGGGGGTGCGTTTTACCCCATCTTCTCCTAACTGAGGTCAAATCCTGGCCAAAATTATTTGTTGTTGCTATTGCTTTTTTATGCCTTAATATGAACAAAAAATAGACAATAACAAGTTTTTGGAATAATTTGGCATCTATCCACCTACCAGTGCAGAGTTCAATTTCTATATCCTTTCGAATACTAGTAATTTCGAGGTGATCTTTGTGAAAACATTCGTTTTTCCAGTTGCACAAACAGTTGATCAGTGGAAAAAGGGGAAGAAAAAGGACGCTTGAGCATATTTTCATAGAGATACATTTTGAAAAACATAGTATTTAGCCCTGCAGCATTTCGGTGTACCTCAAATTACTAAAAATTTCAATATTTTCGAATCGCTTGGAATTTGTGGATCAGACAAGATCGGAAGAAATTGAAAAAAAAAGAACCAAAACCATCTCGAGTAAACATTTCATCTCACCACACTACTACTGATGAAAATTCGAAGGCATGTGTAGTATGCCACAGGGAAAATCATAGATTGGCTAATTGCGATGATTTCCTGAAACGTTCCCCGCAAATTCGCTTCAATCTTGTTAAAAAACATGGTTTATGTTTGAACTGCTTGAAACCATCACATCATTTGAAAGATTGTCCGTCTGGTTCCTGTCCAGTACTAAAAGATAGCACGACACCCACATTAAGGGTACTTTTCTACGCATCGTGTGAACCCCTCAATGAACCATCGCTTCTAGTTAGACCAAACAAGCAAGAATATCAGCGATCAATCATCATGCGAGCGTGAACGCAGTCAGCCATGTTGATCGCCGACATCAAGCGGATGCATTGCCAAGTTCTGGTAGATGAACAAGACACTTCACTTCAGCGAAGCCTTTGAACTAAGGACCGTAACTTACGGTACAACCAGCGCACCATAGCTTGCAACGAGAGTACTTCAGCAACTGGTCGACGACGAGCATTCCGTGACTAGAGCTCTGCGGTGCACTTCTGTCTACCGAGCTCAACGGAAGTCGACCATTGTTTGGAGTTGGCTCCGTTGACCTGGACAACCTTCGTGACGCATCGAGTCTTCAAAATACAAAGCGCTACACAGATCTGCTCTTGAAATTATGTGACAAGCCTTCAAAACCCAGCAGACAACATTTCTAGAGGAACACCAGCAGAAACCCATCTACAATGCGAAATTTAGTGACAAGAATCAAAATGGCTGCATCTTGAATTTCTCGTAGAAGTCTGAAAAGAACCGGCAGCAATAATTAATTACCTTTTAAAATTGGTCAATGACAGGTCAAAATCACTCATGCACAATGACGGAAAATAACGGGTTAGAGCAGATCCATATTAAGGACACACATTTATTCGCGGTAAACAACATTGCAATTTGTACTAATATTCAATATGTTTCGCCCTTTTTCTAAAATAGTGCGGAGTCAAAACAGGCTCTTCGCTAGTGAAATTAACGGAGATTCCCATATCGAGTTTCTTAGCTCATTTGGAATGGAATTTTGGCAAAATGAACTACTGGCACAATTAGGCGATACTGCATTGAAAAAGAATCACTACACGCACTGGCAAACTGTGTCCGATAGACCATTCTTTTTACTTATTTATCGCAAAATCTAAAAAAACACCTGCTCCATCATGCTCACGAACGGTGTCAAACAAAGAAATTCAAAAAAACAGGTGTAGCGTTTATTTGACTAACATCGCATGCAACTATACAATGTTAACATCAAACCCAGCATTACAATACGGAACCAAATATATTTTCCTCGCCCTATCTATTGTCAAGGTACTTTTATATTTCATTTCACATATAGTTCACTCGCGACCGGCAACGGTGCATGGGATTAGTGAATGCCATGATTTTCTTGAGCTTCACGTTATGATCTAACTCAAATCGCACTTGCCTATGAGATGAGTGGATATTTTCACCGCCATTAAACATCCTAAGGGAAGCCGCCTCGTGAAAAGAAACGTTTGTAAACTTGACATTTACCTAAAATACGTGCTCTACTGAAATATTATACATTGAGCGGAACGTGCGGGGTAGCTAAAAAAAATTCCACCGGCATCAACTGGCAGACCAAATGTCATTTATTGTTACGTTAATTTTCACAACTGGCCAATGAAACCAAGTCAGGTCCGAAGACATCCCGAAACTTCAGTTTCATTCACTCCTAAGCAACAGTTCTCAGTGCACCCATAATCATGCGCGTTATTGCGCAATCTGCCCAGCCGCAAATTGCCCCGCACAAATTGGTGATGATAATTTCGATCAAAATTGCGCGCGCAAATTTTCTGAGGACACCAGAGCGTGAAAGTTCCCTTCACCCTTCTGGTGCGGCCGATTGTGGCATGCATAATGGCAGCTGAAGGTAGAGGCGCCAGCGTCATGATCATCTCCATTATCATGATCATCGTCATCATCATTGAAAGAGCAACAGAACTTAGCGGTGCAGTATCCCATGTAGGGGACGATGGGGTAAAATGCGCCTCCTGATGAAACCACGTCAGATTTGCAACCAATTTTTTTTTATTCCTTCCAAAAAATTTTCTTGCATTCTTTAGCTAGAAATAATTGACACGTATTTTTTGTCTTTGCTGAATATGAATTTTTTTTCAAGTTATTAGTTTTTCAACAAAAATTTAAAAAAATTCCAGTGAGATCATGCAAAAACGCAACTTTTAGCATTTAATGCTTTTTTCCACTAATCTAATAGTTTCTAAGTTACCAGGGATTGAAAAATGATCAATTTTATTAAATTTATGGAGCTTAATATAATATTTTATAAAGTTCCTAAACTCATAACTAGAAAAACACATCAAATTCAGCCAAAAACCTAAAACTCGTGTCAATAACTTTTAGCTAAAGAATGCAAAAAAAGCTTGGAGGGAACTAAAATTGTAGTTGTAAATCTGACGTGGAATGTATCGCATTCTACAAATTCAAGACGTTTTTGGTGGTATCCAGGTGTTAGAAGCAAATAATTTTTTTTAAGTCGCCCTGAAAACAAGTTTTTTTTGATAACATAAGTATTTTAAGAAGATTATGTAAAAATTTCTGAATAGAACTCGAAGTATTTTACGAGATATTTCAATTAGAACAGGTGTATCACTGGGTGTTTCGTGTAAAATTCTTAATATTTAAAGAAAAAAATATGTAAAAAATGTGGCCCAACAAAAAAAATCATTCTACTTCAAATAATTGCAAATTTCATAACAAAAAATAGCTCTTTGAAAAAAAATTTCTGTAAAAAACATCAAAGTGTTTCTACCAGCGTTGTGGTAACAAACCTTGCTCAGTTAGCCATGAAACGGAAAGGTCACCCCTTAAGGCACCATTAGTTGACTTATAGAAGGTCCGCCGGAGTGTGGATTGGTTTTCTTTCATGCAAAGGCGAGTTAGTAGTTTAAAATAGGACCATACGTAATCTTCGATTTCACCTGAGTTCTAAAGTTGATGTGTAAACTCTTGTGTACTGCTTTCCAGTTGGTAGATACATTTTTTGTATAGTTAGAAATGCCTGAAACACGAGCTGCTATATGCTGATCTCAACTCCTATTTGCCAGTTTTCGTGATGCTACCCGCGTTACGGTATTAGTAGAATTGTTAGGATAGGTACGCCTCCAAATAAGGCGTTGCATCAACAGAAATTATTAGATGTAAAAGAAAACCTAGAAGTAAACAAAAGTGAAATAAATAATTATATTTTAAGATAGTATTCTGTGAATTCCGCCGAACAGTGTTAACACCAATTAATTCCAGCTTTGGCAACAGGTGATTTATCGTGTGGCCAATATCCCACAAAATTGCCCAAAATGGCGTTTGTCATAAGATAGCACAACAGCGACGAACTGTTAGTGCTTGAGCGGAAGGTAAGAAACCCAGATATTAGTCCCAATTGTTTTTATGAGCAATTCTTACCTAAATCAAAAGTTGTAGTTGTTTGAAAACTTTGTTTATAAATATCATGAACATGAAGGTGAGACAGGGACAGGAAAAACAAATCCACATTCTCATGATCCAACTTCAACTTCACGAACAGAAGCATGTATCTTTCTGTCCTTTAAATCAACTTTTATTGTATTTTTCGCAGCGGAAGAGACACATCTTAACATTCATGTTCATTCTTTGCAAGCCCAATGATACGGCTTAGGGGAACTGGGGGGAAGCCCGACACCCTGGGTAAGCCCGACACCCCACGACTTTTCCCAGATATCAAATTTTAAATCATACAATAATGACAGGATATTATTAGTACGATTATTTTAGGCATTTCGATACACATCGATGCCGTATGGATTCATTAAACGTCAACATAATAAACAAAACAACCGAAAGCAAAGTTGATGCGCGTTTGGATGTTATCTTTAGTTGATACATTTTAAGGTTTTAATAACACAAAAGCTTTGAAAATGACCAGTTTTTTTGTCACACATTCTATTCTATTCTCCATATCGTTATTTGTGTGTATTGAAGATAAGTTTGAGTATTTCAATACTGTTAATTGAGCATTTAACAAAAATGTGCGCTGTTGGGGTAAGATCGACAGTTTTTGGGTGGGGTAAGACCGACACGGTGTTTGGATGATTGGGTTCGTTTTGGATTCGATACAAACGACTCGGTATATTTGTTGTGTTCAATTAGACTATAATTACGTCATGTTAATAATTGAAATACACGGAAACTATGTTTTTTTGCATTTATTTATCAGTATTGTCTCAAGCCGACCAAAAAAATTAAGAATTAAATTGAACGTGATTCACAGTTATATTACAAAAAGAAACGAAAACTATAATCTAATATGAGGTTTTGAAATGATATTGATGAAAAATTTTCATTGACCGTCGGATTGTTGATCAACAGTGTACCGAAAAATCACAACACGAACCGGATAGCTTCGTAGTAAGCGTGCGTCACTTCTAAGTGAATGAGTCCTGGTAACAGCGTATATAATCTGCTTGCAGAACAGCTCTTCATCGTTAGAATGTCTACACAGGTGGCAATAAAGCTCGAAAGAATTACTTGAGAAAACCCGTACCATAATATAAACCATGCGTTAAACATTATTTATTCATAACACCACGCATTAGAATGCTCTTCCTCTTGCTACGCGATGAAACTACAGAAAGCATGCGTTTGCAACACACATACTCATATACACATAATTTCATTTTATCACACATACACAATACATTTTCAATGGAAAAAAAAATGGACAAAAAGAAAGTTCAAAAGGGGGTCGGTCTTGCCCCTTTGGGGTGTCGGTCTTACCCGCAGCGTTTTTAAAATGTCATTTTTCTCCATTTTTTGGTAACCAATAATTTTTAATTAATTCAATTTTTTGAAGCGCTGAAAAAATTATATTTTGTTAAGAACTACCTAAACAAGGATTATGCACAGAATATACAATTTTAGGAGCTTTGTGGAATTTTAGAAAAATTATTGCGCTTAAGGTGTCGGACTTGCCCCGCGGTCCCCTACGTGTTACAGTACTAAATGGTTCTAAAATTCCATCGCCCGAAGAGGGTTCCGAATAAAATTTGGTCGTCCTAAACTGGACGCATTTCGTTTATAACGCATATAAAAAAACAGAACATCCCTTAGTTTGTTTATGCTTGGAAAGGAGAGAAAGCGGATCGCACCAACACTAGTTGCAATGGAAGATCCATTTTGTGGAAGCATTTGCCATTGCTAAATCGTACCTGGATGATATTGTGAAAAAATGACGAAAATATTATTATTTTACGTTTATAGCCCGTTAGATTAAATTGACCGAATTTAATGATTAAATCAGCAATGAAATCGTCAAGAGATACAGTTTTATGTAATATAGAGAAAATAAACGCTTATTATTTTTAACGAAGATATTCCATGCGGAACGTCGTCGCGCACGGATTTGGAACAATGGATTGAGGAGGTAAACAGCTTGCGTTGTCACGAACCCGCTTGGATCAACATGGCAGTTGCAGCTTTTGTCGCAATACACTGATAGAATATATTCGTAAATCGCTATACATTAGTTTCGTACAGATAATTTTCATAAAATATACGAATTTTTCGTACATATTATGAATCGTTCGTAGTTCTATTGAAACACATTTATTTTTTATTACGAGTTTTTCGTGAAAATCACGAAACGACTTTCGTTGGCTTATTACGAAACATCTTCATTCGGCAAACGAATTGTTCGCTGCTATATACGAATATCTTTTTAATATTCACGAGCACCATTCGTCGTACCGTCAACGTCAACAGAGCTTCAATATGGAGCCATTGTTGCTATACGCCAGATAATTGTTGATGTTCACGACGGTCTCGGTCTGACTATTTAGTAGCCGTATCCGTGTCCGCCGCTTTCAGGAAGATTTTCGAAACCTCTTCCACTTCTAGTTGATCCAGAATCCGGAGCAGTACGGATTCAGCTGAGCCATCGCTCGATGGTTTTGTATGAATAATTTTGAGTTTTTCTCTGCCGGAGCAATGTAAAAGAATATGCTATTAAATACGAAAACTTCTCTTAGATAAACGAAATTAATTCGTGCGACCAACGAGATTGTTCGTAATATACACACACGTTTATTAAAATAAACAAAACATTTCGTTTCTTTCACGAAAAATAATGTCGTTATCAACGATTACATTCGTGCAATGTAAACTAAATAAGTAAAATTTACGAAAACTTTCGTTCATCAAGCGGTCATGTCTTCGTACCACAATAAAATCGATTTGGCCACATCGATTTTTTTAAATAAGCAAAAAATCTATGTTGTCAATAAGAGGATAATAAACACGAACACTTTTCTAAGACGAACGAAATGAATTCGTGCGACCAACGAAGTCGTTCGTAATATACACAAACATTTATTGAAATAAACGAATGATTTCATTTCATTCACGAACAATAATGTCGTTATCAACGATAACATTCGCGCCATGTACACTAGATAAGTAAAATTTACGAAAATTTTTGTTCATCAAGCGTCCATTTCTTCACACAACAATCATTCTAGTCCTTAATAATGATGAACAAGTTAAAATAGAATCGAATTTGCCAGATCGATCTTTTTAATTAATAAAAAATCGGTGCTGTCAAACATTGATCCTAAAAGATCGAATGTGACAAACGAAATTGTTTGTAATATACATAAACGATTATTAAAATACACAAAACATTTCGTTTCGTTCACGAAAAATAATGTCGTTATCAACGATTACATTCGTGCAATGTAAACTAAATAAGTAAAATTCACCAAAATTTTCGTTCATCAAGCGGCCAATTCTTCGTACCACAGTAAAATCGATTTGGCCACATCGATTTTTTTAAATAAAAAAAATCGATGTAGTCAAACATCGATCCCAAATGTTTGACTGAAAACAATAAGAGGCTAATAATACGAAAACTTTTCTAAGATGTACAAAATGAATTCGTGCGACCAACGAAATCGTTTGTAATTTACACAACCGTTTATTAAAATAAACGAAACATTTCGTTTCATTCCCGAATAATAATGCCGTTTTCAACAATAGCATTCATGTAATGTACACTGAATATGTAATATTTACGAAAACTTTCGTTCATCAAGCGGCCATTACTTCACACCACAATCTTTTTAGTCATCAATAGAAGGGAGCAGGTTGAATTAAAATCGATTTTTCCAGATCGATCCTTTTAGTTAGTTGAAAAATCGTTGCTGTCAAACATCGATCCTAAAATATCGATTGAAAAAATAATATGTTAATGAATACGAAAACTTTCGTAAGATGAACGAAATGAAATCGTGCGACCAACGAAATCGTTCATCATATACATAAACATTTATTGAAATACACGAAACATTTCGTTTCGTTCACGAAATATAATGTCGTTATCAACGATTACGTTCGTGCAATGTAAAATTTACGAAAACTTTCGTTCATCAAGCGGCCATGTCTTCGTACAATAAAATCGATTTGGCCACATCGATTTTTTTAAATAAAAAAAAATCTATGTTGTCAAACATCGATCCCAAAAGATCGACTGAAAAAAATATCTAATTCACGCAATACGAGCGTAATAACGGCAAAGCATTCTACTCTTATATTTTATTTACGATCCAATATCCGTGCCATTATTCGTGTATTTGTGAACTGGTTCACGATTCCCAATTTAATAGTCACGACTGACAATGCGAGCCCTTGTATTAAATCACATATTTTTTTCCTTTTTTTATTAACGACTTATAGTGAGTCAATCTTTTTCCTTTTTTATATTGTAACGACATATAATTAGCAAGGGACTGGAAGGTGAAGTATTTTTCAAATATTTAGAGCCATAGTACTCAAGGGAGAGCAAGGATTTGAAGTAATTATTATAATTATAATAGGGCAAATAGATTGCTATTGATGGCACACTGCGTGGGGGGAAATGTAACCTTGTTATCAGTAGAATAACTCGTGAAACTTATTGAAAGTGGATTTTATGGGTTTGGTTTACTTGTTGCTAAAATAAAATATTTTTAATTTGAGTCGCGCAAAAGCAAACGGACTGCGGAAAGGTTGTACAAGAGTAGAATGGCCTTTTCCATAATAACGGAATCCAAATCATATGGTTTCACGAAAGACAGCAGATGTTTGAATAGACTCTCGTTTATGTAAATTTTCTGATCGACGGTCCCAGTGACAATGAAAATGTCGCTGCCACTTTTCCTCATCCAGTTGCGCGGTATAAAACTGCTGTCCTATAGTGTTTCTGATCATAAATTCATGAAAAAAGATCACGATTTCGTGAAGTGAATGATTTACGAAAACCGTGACCGAGTTCCTGAAATCACGAATAATAATAATAATAATAATAATAATAATAATAATAATAATAATAATAATAATAATAATAATAATAATAATAATAATAATAATAATAATAATAATAATAATAATAATAATAATAATAATAATAATAATAATAATAATAATAATGATAATAATAATAAACCTCGTATTCATGCAACTATTTATGTTTCCAGATAATTAGTTCGCCCCGAGTATATACATGGAGTTACATTTGAATGTTGTTCTCTGGACATGTTCAGTTTTTGTTATGATTCTTGTTCATAATTTGGGAATATACAGCCGACAGTCAAACGATGATCATAATTTCAGAAGCTTAAACGCGATGTTTGTGATTTAGCGTCACGTTACCGTGCTATTTCATTCATGAACTTACTATCGGATTTTTCTGTTAGACTAGCGGGATTTTTGTTAATGATTTCAGGAACCTATTCGCGATTTTCGTAATTTCTATTCACGTTATCCTGATATTTTAGTCATAAACAGAGTAAATCATGTTCATGATTTCAGAATCTTAGCCACGTTATTTGATATTTTAATCACGAGTAGCGTAATTTATGTTCATGATTTCAGGAACTTTGGCATGATTTTCATAACTTCTATTCATGTTGTCGTGATATTTTAGTCACAAGTAGAGATTTATGTTTATTTGTGTACATGGTTTCAGGTTCTTAGTCACGATTTTTTCGAAATTTCTGTTCACGGTATCGTTCTATTTTATTCTAGAACTTACTTTCGAATATGACACGAGTAGTAAAGAGACTCATGTTCATGATATCTGTAGTTTTATCACGGTATTCGTAATTTCTCTTTCCTTTATCGCGAGCTGTTATTTTTGGTTACTATCGGTTTTTCCCTTTGAGTAATGTGACAATATCAACTGGATCATAAAAGTGTTATGATTCGCGGTATTTTGTTCTATGAACTGTATCACGAACATGATTAGTGGTACTCAGCGCACCTTTCGTTTTCTGTCCGGACATCACAATGAACTTTCTCAAATAAATAACAATGTTCGAGGTTCTGATAGTTTTCTAATGTCTATTACTCGTACCTATTACTTGTCACTAGCAGCTTCATATTTTATGAAAAAGCGCTTGGAACCAGTTCGCAAATAATTTTTCATGATTTTGTTAACTATTTCACGAGCACAGATGACTGTTACACTAGGATTCGTTAACCAGTTCATGAATGGATGAATAATGCTTTATAATTATGTGATTTATTTTTTTATATTGTAACGACATATAATTAGCAAGGGACTGGAAGGTGAAGTATTTTTCAAATATTAAGACCCATAGTACTCAAAGGAGAGCAAGGATTTGAAGTAATTATTTCAAATCCTTGCTCTCCCTTGAGTACTATGGCTCTAAATATTTGAAAAATACTTCACCTTCCAGTCCCTTGCTAATTATATGTCGTTACAATATAAAAAAGGAAAAAGATTGACTCACTATAAGTCGTTAATAAAAAAAGGAAAAAAATATGTGATTTAATACAAGGGCTCGCATTGTCAGTCGTGACTATTAAATTGGGAATCGTGAACCAGTTCACAAATACACGAATAATGGCACGGATATTGGATCGTAAATAAAATATAAGAGTAGAATGCTTTGCCGTTATTACGCTCGTATTGCGTGAATTAGATATTTTTTTCAGTCGATCTTTTGGGATCGATGTTTGACAACATAGATTTTTTTTTATTTAAAAAAATCGATGTGGCCAAATCGATTTTATTGTACGAAGACATGGCCGCTTGATGAACGAAAGTTTTCGTAAATTTTACATTGCACGAACGTAATCGTTGATAACGACATTATATTTCGTGAACGAAACGAAATGTTTCGTGTATTTCAATAAATGTTTATGTATATGATGAACGATTTCGTTGGTCGCACGATTTCATTTCGTTCATCTTACGAAAGTTTTCGTATTCATTAACATATTATTTTTTCAATCGATATTTTAGGATCGATGTTTGACAGCAACGATTTTTCAACTAACTAAAAGGATCGATCTGGAAAAATCGATTTTAATTCAACCTGCTCCCTTCTATTGATGACTAAAAAGATTGTGGTGTGAAGTAATGGCCGCTTGATGAACGAAAGTTTTCGTAAATATTACATATTCAGTGTACATTACATGAATGCTATTGTTGAAAACGGCATTATTATTCGGGAATGAAACGAAATGTTTCGTTTATTTTAATAAACGGTTGTGTAAATTACAAACGATTTCGTTGGTCGCACGAATTCATTTTGTACATCTTAGAAAAGTTTTCGTATTATTAGCCTCTTATTGTTTTCAGTCAAACATTTGGGATCGATGTTTGACTACATCGATTTTTTTTATTTAAAAAAATCGATGTGGCCAAATCGATTTTACTGTGGTACGAAGAATTGGCCGCTTGATGAACGAAAATTTTGGTGAATTTTACTTATTTAGTTTACATTGCACGAATGTAATCGTTGATAACGACATTATTTTTCGTGAACGAAACGAAATGTTTTGTGTATTTTAATAATCGTTTATGTATATTACAAACAATTTCGTTTGTCACATTCGATCTTTTAGGATCAATGTTTGACAGCACCGATTTTTTATTAATTAAAAAGATCGATCTGGCAAATTCGATTCTATTTTAACTTGTTCATCATTATTAAGGACTAGAATGATTGTTGTGTGAAGAAATGGACGCTTGATGAACAAAAATTTTCGTAAATTTTACTTATCTAGTGTACATGGCACGAATGTTATCGTTGATAACGACATTATTGTTCGTGAATGAAATGAAATCATTCGTTTATTTCAATAAATGTTTGTGTATATTACGAACGACTTCGTTGGTCGCACGAATTCATTTCGTTCGTCTTAGAAAAGTGTTCGTGTTTATTATCCTCTTATTGACAACATAGATTTTTTGCTTATTTAAAAAAATCGATGTGGCCAAATCGATTTTATTGTGGTACGAAGACATGACCGCTTGATGAACGAAAGTTTTCGTAAATTTTACTTATTTAGTTTACATTGCACGAATGTAATCGTTGATAACGACATTATTTTTCGTGAAAGAAACGAAATGTTTTGTTTATTTTAATAAACGTGTGTGTATATTACGAACAATCTCGTTGGTCGCACGAATTAATTTCGTTTATCTAAGAGAAGTTTTCGTATTTAATAGCATATTCTTTTACATTGCTCCGGCAGAGAAAAACTCAAAATTATTCATACAAAACCATCGAGCGATGGCTCAGCTGAATCCGTACTGCTCCGGATTCTGGATCAACTAGAAGTGGAAGAGGTTTCGAAAATCTTCCTGAAAGCGGCGGACACGGATACGGCTACTAAATAGTCAGACCGAGACCGTCGTGAACATCAACAATTATCTGGCGTATAGCAACAATGGCTCCATATTGAAGCTCTGTTGACGTTGACGGTACGACGAATGGTGCTCGTGAATATTAAAAAGATATTCGTATATAGCAGCGAACAATTCGTTTGCCGAATGAAGATGTTTCGTAATAAGCCAACGAAAGTCGTTTCGTGATTTTCACGAAAAACTCGTAATAAAAAATAAATGTGTTTCAATAGAACTACGAACGATTCATAATATGTACGAAAAATTCGTATATTTTATGAAAATTATCTGTACGAAACTAATGTATAGCGATTTACGAATATATTCTATCAGTGTATTGCGACAAAAGCTGCAACTGCCATGTTGATCCAAGCGGGTTCGTGACAACGCAAGCTGTTTACCTCCTCAATCCATTGTTCCAAATCCGTGCGCGACGACGTTCCGCATGGAATATCTTCGTTAAAAATAATAAGCGTTTATTTTCTCTATATTACATAAAACTGTATCTCTTGACGATTTCATTGCTGATTTAATCATTAAATTCGGTCAATTTAATCTAACGGGCTATAAACGTAAAATAATAATATTTTCGTCATTTTTTCACAATATCATCCAGGTACGATTTAGCAATGGCAAATGCTTCCACAAAATGGATCTTCCATTGCAACTAGTGTTGGTGCGATCCGCTTTCTCTCCTTTCCAAGCATAAACAAACTAAGGGATGTTCTGTTTTTTTATATGCGTTATAAACGAAATGCGTCCAGTTTAGGACGACCAAATTTTATTCGGAACCCTCTTCGGGCGATGGAATTTTAGAACCATTTAGTACTGTAACACGTAGGGGACCGCGGGGCAAGTCCGACACCTTAAGCGCAATAATTTTTCTAAAATTCCACAAAGCTCCTAAAATTGTATATTCTGTGCATAATCCTTGTTTAGGTAGTTCTTAACAAAATATAATTTTTTCAGCGCTTCAAAAAATTGAATTAATTAAAAATTATTGGTTACCAAAAAATGGAGAAAAATGACATTTTAAAAACGCTGCGGGTAAGACCGACACCCCAAAGGGGCAAGACCGACCCCCTTTTGAACTTTCTTTTTGTCCATTTTTTTTTCCATTGAAAATGTATTGTGTATGTGTGATAAAATGAAATTATGTGTATATGAGTATGTGTGTTGCAAACGCATGCTTTCTGTAGTTTCATCGCGTAGCAAGAGGAAGAGCATTCTAATGCGTGGTGTTATGAATAAATAATGTTTAACGCATGGTTTATATTATGGTACGGGTTTTCTCAAGTAATTCTTTCGAGCTTTATTGCCACCTGTGTAGACATTCTAACGATGAAGAGCTGTTCTGCAAGCAGATTATATACGCTGTTACCAGGACTCATTCACTTAGAAGTGACGCACGCTTACTACGAAGCTATCCGGTTCGTGTTGTGATTTTTCGGTACACTGTTGATCAACAATCCGACGGTCAATGAAAATTTTTCATCAATATCATTTCAAAACCTCATATTAGATTATAGTTTTCGTTTCTTTTTGTAATATAACTGTGAATCACGTTCAATTTAATTCTTAATTTTTTTGGTCGGCTTGAGACAATACTGATAAATAAATGCAAAAAAACATAGTTTCCGTGTATTTCAATTATTAACATGACGTAATTATAGTCTAATTGAACACAACAAATATACCGAGTCGTTTGTATCGAATCCAAAACGAACCCAATCATCCAAACACCGTGTCGGTCTTACCCCACCCAAAAACTGTCGATCTTACCCCAACAGCGCACATTTTTGTTAAATGCTCAATTAACAGTATTGAAATACTCAAACTTATCTTCAATACACACAAATAACGATATGGAGAATAGAATAGAATGTGTGACAAAAAAACTGGTCATTTTCAAAGCTTTTGTGTTATTAAAACCTTAAAATGTATCAACTAAAGATAACATCCAAACGCGCATCAACTTTGCTTTCGGTTGTTTTGTTTATTATGTTGACGTTTAATGAATCCATACGGCATCGATGTGTATCGAAATGCCTAAAATAATCGTACTAATAATATCCTGTCATTATTGTATGATTTAAAATTTGATATCTGGGAAAAGTCGTGGGGTGTCGGGCTTACCCAGGGTGTCGGGCTTCCCCCCAGTTCCCCTAAGCCGTATCATTGGGCTTGCAAAGAATGAACATGAATGTTAAGATGTGTCTCTTCCGCTGCGAAAAATACAATAAAAGTTGATTTAAAGGACAGAAAGATACATGCTTCTGTTCGTGAAGTTGAAGCTGGATCATGAGAATGTGGATTTGTTTTTCCTGTCCCTGTCTCACCTTCATGTTCATGATATTTATAAACAAAGTTTTCAAACAACTACAACTTTTGATTTAGGTAAGAATTGCTCATAAAAACAATTGGGACTAATATCTGGGTTTCTTACCTTCCGCTCAAGCACTAACAGTTCGTCGCTGTTGTGCTATCTTATGACAAACGCCATTTTGGGGTAAACTGAGTTAGATATGCCACATTACCTGTCTAAAAGATCTCTTCAAAGTGGCGTTTTCAGAATTTTGACATTCTGCTTGATTACTGAGATATAGCGAGAAACGTGCGGAGAAATACTGTGATTTTTGCTTAAAATGGATGTGTCTGGGGATTGGCTCAAGTTCAAAGAGTGAGGCGCTGGTCTCATAAGCCACGCATCCTATCTTCGAGCTCTATCTAATAAGAATTCGTTGTGATCAGTAGGATCTTAGCACTAACCCCGCAATTGTCCTTTATTCTAGAAATCGGTCTGTCGACGAATTTGCATTACTTCTAAAAATATAATTTTGATTGGATTTCACTGAAGACACAGTTTTTGTTAATGGTAAAAATGAAATTTTGATTTATCTTCGTTTGTTCTACAATATTAAAGAAAAGTGATATAATTTTTCCAGAAATGTTCAACCATTACCGAGAAAAGCAGGACGTGCATTTTACCCAATCTACCTCTATCTGCAAATGACCGTAGGAACAGTCCGTAACATAAGTGATTTATTTTCCTTTCGAGTCACGTTTTCTTTGCTAGGTTCGATGCTGGCATTCAATCGTTTATTGTGGTTTTTATTGTACACACGTGGTCACATTAAGACACGACAAACATTCGCATAATGCGGTAAGATGGATACATCACGAGCAGTTTCAAAGCTGCATTATCAATCTTTAACGAAATCAATATGCTCCTTAATTTCACCTCTGACAATAGACGAACAGATGATATTCATCTTGATTGAATGAAGGGTAGCGAAAGAGATTGGAATTGAAAGCTATTCGCACGCCGCAGGATTTTTTCAGATTATAATGGCATTATTTCTGCCTTAATCCAATCATTGGGCTGGTATCATGTTGCGGTAAATTCGTTTGGTTTTTTATATCTACTGGACGAGGATTTGTACATATATTACGTCGTTTAGATATCAAAGAAAATCATTAAAATTCTAGATTAAACACATCAGGGCGTAAACTCTCTATCTAGCCTTTATCGCTCCAAACGCTACGTATTGTGTGGAGGCACCCAAAGAGAAATGACAGATAGCGTAATAAACTGCGAGACGAAAGGTAACTGTGCCATAATGACTAGCGAAAGGGTGATGATGTTATCTGGCAAGAAAACAAGTTTAGTGCAACAACCGGGAAGCATTGGCATGCATGTGGTGATGGCCTTGACGTTACTATTGTGATAGGTAAACCGTAAAATTTCATGTGAAATGGAAAATATGAGAGCGTAAGCTCTGACGTCTTTAGTGAAGTATCTTGAAATGAGCCGTTGATTTTTTTTTTTTGGGAAATTGTAGGGGAGCGCATAGTTAGAACACCAATATTATAAAGTTTCATTTTTTATCTTTTGAATTTAGGAAGATCGTGTACAATAGAATACGTTTCATAAAAGGGCAATTGATCACCGCTCAGATTTTTATGAAAGTATATGATAAATTTGGAAATCCCGCCAACGAGGGTACGTTGGGCTCGGAAGTAATACCCCAGGAAATTGTTTATTTAATTAAATAAATTGCTAAAATTACTAATAAATTAAATAAAATTACTTCAGAAATTCTTGTAAAATGTGTTGGATGTATTTTCAATCAAACTGTATGACAATAGTGACTTTCATTAATTTCTAGGCTCAATACCCCGGAGTGGAGGCGTGGATTGATTTGACCTTTGCCAGCCCGAGTCTGGCTCCAGGCATGGAATGGAGGGTAGACGAAGGCTACACCCATAGCGATCATTTAGCAATCCGCTTTAAGATCAACTATGGTGTGCAGCATCCGAGGGCGGGAGATCCCTGTCAGGTACGCGGGTGGAAGTCCAATCACTTCGACAGCGAAGCTTTCACCGCGGCCCTGGGACTGGAGGCCAACACCGACAGTCTAAGCGGGGATGCGCTGGTAGCTGTTCTACCACGCGCGTGCGACGCCACTATGCCGAGAAAAACACTGCCAAGAAACGGTAGATGCCCGGTATACTGGTGGAGTGCCGAGATTGCAGCTCTACGGTCAGCCTGTCTCAGAGCTAGACGTAGGATGCAAAGAGCTCGCACCGAGGATGCAAGAGAGAACCGCCGTGAAGTGTTTCGAGCTGCGAAATTGGCCCTTAAGGCAGTACCGGAGCGAAAAAAATCGGATGGCGACCTTGTGCTGGTTAAACTCATTTTTCACAAAAACTACAGCAAATTTCTTCTCCAGAATGACTCATTCCCTAAGTTAGTATATTGCGCAATTTTTGAGATCTTTTCCGCATAGATTGGTTCGGTATAAGTCCCGGCGTGTTGTCGCGAAATTTGAACATCAATAGTCAAAATCCAAAATTCTGATTTTGTATGGCAAAACAGGACAGCGCTGTGTTCCGATCGCCCTAGCTAGTAAACGGTAGCTCAGATCCACACCAAAATGCTTCATTCCCTAATTGAGACATTGGGGAATCCGATAGAGTGAATATCACATCGATATATTGTTCCGAATTCAAGATTTGTTGTCGCGAAATTTTGTAATCAATAGTAAAAATCTCTGCGGACATTGGCAACCATTTTTTCAACAGATTTTGTTGCGAGCACCATGCGTGAATTGCGATAAATTGGTCAAAGAAGTAATCAACCAGAGCAGGTCATGCTTTTTACCGCCTATTTTAGTCGTAACAATGCACGTTTATTTTTGATTGTATGCAACTAGTAAAAGGTGGGATATGGCGTCCATTACTGACTTGAGAAACATTGATAAAATAAAGAAACAGAAAACATTTTGGTTTGGCCAATTGTACAGAATTCATTTTGGTGTGCATATTATGTCAGATTTCATGCGTGCTACATTGCGGAGTAACATTGCGCAGTTGTTTATGTCGCATTGTTATGTAGTTGTTGTGCATATGACTATCTTTAGGAGTAATTTCTCGGCATGAACGATAAATAAGAAGTCATTTAGGATATTATCTGCGTTTACATAGAATAGTTTTATGAGTAAGCAAGATTGTTATTGTACTTTATGTTGTACATATCAGTAAATATTAAATAATAGCTATCATTGCTAAAGACATTCATTCAAGAACTATTTCAAACATTCGAAAGTGATTATGATGAATTTGTTATACTAATACTGCGCGGTGAAATAAGTAAAAATAAAAAGCAAGAACAAAACAAAACTATTTATAATATTATATAGCTATTATCACTAGAACATACAATGTATTAGATTTTGGCCACTTCCGTCAATTATTTTGGAATAACCTGAAGTAGCTAGGGAATAATTAGCTGAAGTAGCTAATGTTGAATATTTTTTTAGGGATTTCCAAGAAGTAGAAATGGTAATAGACTGCAAATTTTTTTGACTAGATTTAGAAATTTGTTAAATTTATTGATGCAGTGTGTTGATGACGCATTGCTTCGCAAATTTTTGATAAGGGAAGTCATGAATCGATCTGACAGACAGCAACCCAATTGGCTCTATCGATTACATACCCGCATGCCATACTGACTATTACATTGACTTACGGCAAGAACATCGAGAAAAGCCGGAGGGCTGTGCGTTCATAATGCTTCCAAAGCGGCATGGCAGTAGTAGGTTGGTCGGCCGAAGTACGAATGTTGGTCTTTCGTAATGGTTTTATTTTGTCATTGCAAATCAGACTATTTTTCATCTCTGGTTTCATATACCAATAAGATGATTGTATCCTATTGCCTTTTATTCACCCTACCTATTTGATGACATTTGTTAGAGCAGTTCGGTTCAACGCAAAACAAATTTTCGAATCAAACACGAATAAATATCTTACATTTTTACGCCAGTTTTATTATGGCGTTTTCGTTTCCACCTGGCGATACATAGACATAGATGCAAAAAAGAGATAGACAGATTACACCCTGGTTTGAGTCAGTGTAAGATCGACTACACCGGTGCAGTGCACTGTCAATAACAAAAGTGCCATTAGATTTATACTATGTATACATTTCACCGAAAATATGCTATAAACCATCATCAAACTAAATGGCCGCCGATCGTATCGCTAGCTAATTTTAGATTGCTACTTGTTGCTGTTATTTCAAAACGACAGTTATATTTCTTACACTTATTGAAAACATTAGCCCTTAGTATAACTTATACTAGTCAAAAGTCTGGGTTTTTTTTCCGAACAATGCTCGAATGCATTGCGCATTTCCAGATCTTGTGTCACCACTCCCTGCATTCCTGCTTACACACGCGACCTTCTGGAGACAGTGAGTTCAGGAATGAATGGTAGGAAGCTTCAACACTTCAACGCTTAGATCAAACTCAGTCGAGCACGGAACCAGTAGAGCACCATGGCACACTCTACAGTATCTTTGCCTTTACCCTTTCAAGTGGAGCTCTGACGTGTTTTTTCTTGTTTATTTGACACGGCTCAATGCATTAGCCTGAGCCGTGGGTCTTTTATGATTTTTACAATATGTAAAATATAAAAATTAATTTTCACTAAGGCTATCCATCGGGTCTTGTTCACGCAGCTTGCTGCTGCGTGTTGGGATCTTCTTCCTAGGCGGTGAAACAGCTGCATTGTCTATCATAACTAGAGTCATTCAGTTCGCTTTCTCTCGCGTTTTTGTTCACGTCCATGTCGTCATCGGTACTACATTCAAGTTGCTCACGGTCGGATTTTCTTATTTGTTATTTGTGCTTATGGGTCTCTGTTGTAGATCGGTCTTCATCGGCATCTGATTCATTTTTGGTAGTGTTGGTTATCGGTTTGAAAGCATCTGGTATAATCGTTGTAATTTCACTGTTCGTAACGGTAGTTGGTTTAGTGGTCCTGGACCATATCGTTGAGTTAATGTTTGTTAATGCGCGGACCGCAGTCGTTGGTTTACCAACCGGTTGTGGTTTAGCATACGACGACTGTGTACTGGTCTTGGTCGTAGCATATTGACTTTCTTTAGCAGCTTCCAAGCAAGGTTTTCCGTGGTGTAGCGGTTGATCACTTCGCTGATTAAATGTAACACCTTGTGTTTTGCCATAAATGGTCAGATATGAGGGGATAGGTATTGTCGGCCGCATTCTCACCACAAGCACTCCGTTGCGGAGACCTGGGAAGAAGTTCCTCCATGTGTCTTCCGAAAAGGATTCCAATTCACCGTATTTTGGCATGTGTTGTTTGATAACAGCAGGATTGGTACGCGGGGCCAAGCCATGCATTTTAACTTCAATATGCGTATGTTGGGATGCTGTATAAAATGTCATTACATTCGACAACGTGCTTCAAGTTGTTCTGCGTAGCAAATGATTCTGCTTGTTTTATGTTTTGGAACGTAATCAGTACCTCATGACGTAGATGATGGAATTACACATCATTGACTTCTGCTATGTTGAGCTTCATGTTCACCTTCAACAATTGCTCTACGTCACGGGTCGCTAGTCTTACCGGACATTTAGAAAAGTCAACAGCAACATAGTTCGGCCGAACTGGGCTATAAACTGGCTTGGCATTGTTACTCATTATTTGATCACGTTTCACACACTAGGTAGTAGATATCGAATTTTGTTTTTGCAACTAGATAATGTAGCGCACGGGTAAAATTTTATTGCCTGTCCTGCTTGTATTGTATTCGTGGAAACTAAAGGAAAAAAACAACGGTGAAGATAAATTAAGGGATGATTGCAACGGTGGAGGTAGAAGAATTGCGCGGAAAAATTTGTTGAGCTAAGTTGCTAGAGAACACAAGAGATGCGATCAAGCCCTGGGAAGGCGTTATGTGGGAGGTTGTTGGGCATTTTTACATTGGTTATTTCCCGGTAGCATTGACTGGTCAGACTACTGAACAGAAGCGTAGTCCTCAAAACTGTAGAGGTTCTGTTTCAGTACCACTAGTAACTTCCCAGAACAATCAACAGATCTACGTTTTGGGAAGAATGCGCCAGCTGAAGGGAGCACCGGTCTTCGCCGAACTAGACTAGACTCCCATGGGTGGCCAATTGCGGACAAACCAGATCTCTGCTCATGGCAAGCTTGCTGCAACGGTGAGGCGTGTATCCTCAACAATCGCATTACGCCTAATGGAAAACTTAACCTTCCTTGCCATTGTGCCATTCGACTAGCAGCCTTCCCTGCAAAACCGATAAAGCTCTTCTGCATACGTTGATCCATTTAGCTACCAACTTTGACGGATAATTCCCGGCGGCGTATATACTCTACTCCAATGAAGTTGAAAATTTCTATGGAGACCGATAACAATTTTTATGAGCCTAACTTGGTATCAATCTACTCAGATAGTTCTCGACGACGAATATTCGACTTTGTGTTGTTCATTCGTCTATGTTTTCACTCCTCGTTCATATGTCCTTGTTGGTTGAAGTTACTATTGCTGTTCGTTTCGCCATTTTCGCTGGAGTTTCGATAGTATGAGTGTCACTATTCTACACAAAAAAAATGTTCCCGAAATCGCGAATGATGTACTTTCATTCTGGAACAATCACGTTTTTACGTTACGAAAACAGGATCATGAACAAAAATCATGTATTTTATAATATTGTTCAATTTATTTTCAGTAATGCATAACGCCTTTATTAGTGGAAATATTTGTTTTTATATTGTAAACTGCAGTCATGGTTTTCTGTACATGAACTAGTTCACAACTTTATTAACATTATTCGTAAACCAAAGGATGACTCGTGATTGTATTCATGGATTTAGGAACATGATTCCGAGTCCAACTATTATTCATGAATACTTACATTCCTCGTGAACATTTATCAGTCCTAATTTATTAGTCATGATACAATATCCGTGCTCGTGAAATAGTTCATAAATATTATTCATGGATTAGTGCATTAGTTCATGATTCCTAGCGTATTAGTCACGCCTCACCATTCATGATCATGAAATAGTTCACATAATCATAAAATATTAATGAATTAGTGAACTGGCTCATGATTTATAGTACGTGATTCACGATCTATCTTGTGTGCTTATTTTGTTTAGAAAATATTCCTAATAATTTTCAATTTCATGCAACTTTGCACATGCTCATGGAATTTTCACGTGAACTATTTCACAAAATTTGGATTATTATTCATGGAATTTTTGTTCTAAGAGCTTTTTCGTGAAATATGATATACTTGTCTCCAGTTACAGCGACCAGTAATAAGTACGAGCAGCAGATATAAGAAAACTGCTAGAACCTCGTTATTCATTTAATAAGGTTCGGTGTGATGTCCGAAAGAAAGCGAAAACTGAAACTGAACCACAAATCGTGTTCGTGGTAAAGTGTACAAAACAATATGCAGTGAATCAGTCATGATGTTCATAGTGTTCAATTTCTCCGCGTAAAAAATCCGATAATAGCAATTAAACAGGGGCGGCGAAAAACTTTACGCCCGAGTGGGTAGAAAGCATAAGGTGAGGGGTCCATTAGTAATGATTTTTCCCTTTTCGCAATGCACACGCTTACATTAGATTCACATTAAATCACGTTCGTTTATGCAAATGGAATTGTGGTACATCGATGTTTTCAAACGTGTGTAGTGCGAGATACATGCGTTGCGCATCTAAATTTTTTGAAATGGTTCAAAATTTCAAGTGGGTAATAACCCACTCGGTTATTTTCGGTATGGGTAGTACTACCCATACTACCCACGGTTTCCGCCGGCCCTGCAATTAAATAACATATGACGATAAGGCGAAAAGAAATTGCGAATATCATGATAAACCACATTCGTACGATGACTCTCGGAACGAGCATTCGATCTTTCCAGTCCGTGCGGTGTAAAGCGATAAAAAGTGGTGCTAATCCGCTTTTATGGTTATCTTGTGTATTCTTTGCCTCTTCGAGGTTTTGAACTTTTTTCTTCTTTTGTGTGTGCACGTTAACCACAAGTCGACCAGCAGAGCATTTGCAGTATTTCGTTTCTTGTAAGCTGCCTGGATACTAAAATCCAAGATATGTACCGCTATTAATTCACATTTCTTGGTTCAACTACTAACGTACACTGGGCAAATAGCTTCCCCTGACAATGGTGAGGTGAGATGGATGCTGAATCGTGATCTTCTTCCGAGCCAAAGACTTCAGCCTTGCTTCAGCCAGTGAAGACTTTTATCGGGTGACCTTCGTGGGTCTGCCCCCCCCCCCCCCCCCTAACTACCTCCTCTTTATTAAGTTTCGTCTACCTTTTCGCCTCTTTGTGCCGCGGGTCATGAACTGTACTGTTTGCAAACAATTGGGACACACAGCATTCCATTTTAACAAAAAGGCTTGTTGTGGGAAATGCTATGGGAATCATGTAGATGATTCCTGTAGAAGAGATGTCGAAAAGTGTCTCTAATGTGGGGGAAATTCACTTGATCTCCCGACATATTCCACGTACAAACAGTGCGACGTGAATCCCTTCAGGACAGGCATTGCATTTATCGCTCATATGAGTAAATGCGCCCGGATAGTTTGCTACTGCGACAATAAAAACTCACATTTTCACACGAAAAGTTATTGGCACTCACACAACTTCTCCGGATAAATACAACGTGTTATTTCTCCGGATAAATAAAACAACCGGAGAATGAGTGAATGAGTTTATCACGGTATCCTTTCTGCGTTCGCTGCTTTGCTGTCGTTATTCCAAAACACGAAAAAAACAAGTCCATCATACTTCTTTGCCGCTTTTCTTTGTAATTTAGTGTATTTTTTGAAGTTTTAATTGATTTCCACGAAATTAAAATTTTATCACCTTCTCCGGTGAGAAGGAAAATGTCAAATAAATTTTATCCGGAACATCATTCTCACGCTATTTATGGAGACGGAGAATTTTGCGACTCATCTTATCTCGGAAAAGTTGGACATCGGATAAGCTTCTTCTCGCGTGAGTGAGAGAGAATTACAATGCCTGCTTCAGGGACGCTCTAAGGTTGATATGACCAGTGATACTATTTATGAATACAAGTGATGGGAGTTTGTGAAAACAGGTAAATTGGTATCCATGTCGGTAGTATTTGATTCATTTTGAATTATGGTCACTTCACTCCAAGCTTCAGAAGCTGACAGGAGTAAACAATTAGAACAAATACATATTCCGTGGTTATAAATGACCAAGATCTAATAGATTGACAACGTTGATCACTGTTATCAATTCAGGAAAGAAGAATCAAGATTAATATTATTTGTTCAGGAACGTTAACGTGATTTTAACATTACCATAAGACTAGAAGTTCATCATTGAGGAGAGTTGCAACAAGGTGTTTCAACTCTCCTAGGTCAAGAAGTAAGGCTTGATCCACAATTTACAATTTATACCTCGCAAAGATAGAAAGAAACGTATACAATTCATAAATGTTAACTCTTAGACTATATAATAGTGATATTTTCATGATCGAACATTACTTAATATCTTAATAAAACAACGAAAACTTACTTTTGCTAATTTTTTGTAGTGTGTTTACCGTAAATACTCAACCACTTATTTAACGTAGTTGGCTTGTATTGGAGGGTTTATGGGTACGATATAAACAAAACAAATGCATTATTGTTTTACCCCTAACGGTACTGTTTCGCTAGTAATGGGAACTGTGTCAACTCTCCTCTGTTTCAAATCTCCTCGGTTTCCCCTATATGATAACTATCGGCCAAACTATACGTTGGAAACCCAAGCTCATTAAGTTTCTCCAACAAGCAATCGGCGACAAGGTTCCATAGAAGTAGTGACAGTACACCACTTTGAGGACATCCGTAGACACTCAGTTTCCTTATCTCTACTTGTCTTAACGATGAGCACAGATGTCGGTTGCTAAGCATTGCGTGTATCCAGTTCGTGATATATGAAGGTACTCCATGACCTCGGGCTGCTTCCGAAATGGATTCGAAAGATACGATCAAAAGCACCTTCAATATCGAGAAAAACTCCTAAACTTGATTACCTTTGTGAAAAAGCTTTTTCAATGTTGTAGACAATATTGTGTAACAGGGTGGTAGTAGACTTTCCCCGCTGAAATGCATGTTGCATTGCATGCAACGCCCAAGCTAACATCTCGAATATAGTGGTCGAATAAACGCTCCACTGATTTGAGAAGGAAGGAGGTCAGACTGATCGGTCTACAACTCTTTGCCTCCTCATACGTGAAGCGGCCACCTTTGGGAATGAATTTGACAGGTATTTCCCGCCACGCTAATGGAATGTATCCTGTTGTAAGACTATAAGTAAGAATCTTTTTCCTTGATTCCTTTGACACACACTTTCCACGCTGTACAGAGCCATCACTGACGACTGCCTCTGAGTTCTTTTCAGGTAGTTCTAATTCTTGGGTATTTGCTCGACAACCAACCGTGACAACCGAATCTACCAAACGGGAGATTGAAAGTTTTGCTCCGTATAAGTCGCCTGGAAAGGATGGAATCATTACATTTCTACTACAAACAGCATATGAACGCTTCAAGCATATTGTTTACGCCGGGATCTGGCCGATACTCAAGCCCGAGAAAAGACAGTGAAACACAGGGCAGTACGGCAGTACTAAGTTTATCGCCGATCAAGACAGTCCAGTACAACTGACTGTGCGTCGCGCTCGCCGTGCATACGTTGCAAAACCGCTTCCCCACAGACCGGGACTTAGAAATAATTTGAAGCAGTGGAATTAGATATATCATGTAAATAGTGTAAATAAATGTTATGATATACAGTAGGACTTTCTGGTGTTGTGTGGACTGGAAAGGTCCGAAGAAGGCGGAAAAGAACGCCCTTTTGCTGGCCTGTGCGGGGCCAGCCAAGTTTGTTTCGTTCCGGGTGCTGTTTGTCCGCCCTGTGTTTCACTGTCTTTTCTCGGGCTTGAGTATCGGCCAGATCCCGGCGTAAACAATATGCTTGAAGCGTTCATATGCTGTTTGTAGTAGAAATGTAATGATTCCATCCTTTCCAGGCGACTTATACGGAGCAAAACTTTCAATCTCCCGTTTGGTAGATTCGGTTGTCACGGTTGGTTGTCGAGCAAATACCCAAGAATCAGAACTACCTGAAAAGAACTCAGAGGCAGTCGTCAGTGATGGCTCTGTACAGCGTGGAAAGTGTGTGTCAAAAAACAGCTGAGTACTACATCTTTGTCAGACAAGTATTCACCATTAGCAGTTCTAATCGAACTGACATCAAAGTCTTTCGATTTCGAAAGTATCTTATTTATGTTACTATGAGTGAGCTTGTTTTATCCACGACCTCATCCAAGTCACTTGGAGATAACGACGGTTTGAGCTCGTTCGGTACGAGCCAGTTTACCAACTCATGCGTAATACCGTCAGAGCAGACAGGTACATCTAACACTTCTTCTCTGACAGCTCGTGCAAAGGTTTGGCGGTTTCATGCATTAAGTATGTGCAGTTTCGTGCTACTTAAGTATTCCATTAATTCGGTGCATCTCAAATTGATATCTGAGCTGTCCCAAATTATGTGGTGGGTGATTATGAAAGGAAACCCATTTCTGCCACAATATGATACAACCCTTATATGATACAACCCTTTTGAAATTATCAGTAGGCGATGGTTCATTATCCGGCAACTATGCCGAACAATAGACGTATTTTTTACATTTCTTATAAAAGAAATGTATAGAATTCGCTCAAACTTTCAAGATTTTTTCCGAGGCCCGGAGGGCCGAGTCTTATATACCAATCGACTCAGCTCGACGATTTGGGACAATGTCTGTGTGTGTGTGTCTGTGTGTGTGTGTGTGTGTGTATGTAACGGACAAATTCTCATTCGTGTTTCTCAGCAATGGCTGAACCGATCTTATCCAAACCAATTTTAAATGAAAGAACTAAAAAACAGTATGAACGCTATTAATTTGTTTTTGATTCTGATGTTTAGTTTCCAAGATATGAATGTTTGAATGCGCAAAAATTGCGTTTTTTGCAGTTTTTTTGAATTATCTGCCGAAATTGACAATATAGATTAACAATTTATATATATTTAGACAGCTTTAACGAATACCTTTCGAACAAGCTATAGATTGTTGAAATCGGACTATTATCAAAAGAGATATTTAACATTAAATGCCGACGAAAGATTTTTATCATTTCCCATTGCCAGAAATATGACCAAAAACATGTGATCTATTATTAACGCCAAAACGGCTTATTTTAGGTCAATAGTATCTTCGGAGAATTTAATAGAGGTAATATGCCCTTTCTTTTGGTATTGTGCTTTTGCTGATTAATCCCCCTATGAGTGAGATATTTTCACAAATTTTCTTGGAAGTGATTATATCGAAATGATGCCTTCAGCAAATTTGTAGCTCTTACTTTTGCGAATAACTTTGCTAAAGACATAAAATATCTATTTTGAATATTTTAAAAGTTATGGCTTGTTGTTTGTTGATTACTCTTTGTCGCCTATTTATTGTTCAATATAGTAATAATCCATTGAAATAAGCTAAACATTATTTCGATAAAACGAATTTTGTATTTCATTTTACTATCTACAACCGCTAGAAATAATCACCGAACACTTCCAAGTTGTCTGGAAGGAACTTGATAACTTATCAGTACTAAAATGTTCATTTGTGCGAACCTTCTGACTGCAATATTTCTAACTTATAACCATCGGATCGATCTGAAACATATCGGAAAATGAAAAGCGAAATAAATAGCTCCAAGCAACGGCGTAGCCAAGAGAAGGTTTTGGGGTACACCATACAACCCTCCCCCCCACCACACCCAAAAAAATATTGGATTGAAGTTGAAAATTTATTGATGCTGACTGATTTAATTCAATATTACAATAACAATTATTTGATCCGTAGATTGATAACCTGTTGTTGTAAACATCATGAGGACTTTTGATAAATTGTCGGAATGGGGTCTTGATATGTAACTGATCTATTGGTCTTGATTTCACAGTTGTCTAATTGCATCAATATCAAATTCCTGCCTGAAAACATTCCAATAGAAAATTTCAGAGTTCTGTAATCAATCATAATCCTCAGATTTATTTTCAAATTGAGCTCGTTTTTGTAGAGATGTACTGTAATAAGGGTCTTTATTTAATAGAAAGCGAAGATAAAATTGATTTAATGTTTATGAAACATAGAACTTCTCACCAAAAAAATGCATAACTTTCAACATTTGCTAAAAATGTTTTCCCCTTTCTCATTCACTCTAAAATTCGTCAATCTAATCCCGACCGGGAGGGCCGAGTGTCATATGCCAATCGACTCAGTTCTTCGACATCGGAAAATGTCTGTGTGTGTATGTATGTGTGTATGTGGAAAAAAAATGTGACCTCTGTTTCTCAGATATGGCTGGACCGATTTGCACAAAGTTAGTCTCAAATGAAAGGTACAACCTTCCCATCGGCTGCTATTGAATTTTTTTATTGATTGGACGAAAAATGACGATTTCCATTCGACTCTAGCAGGTTCTGATCGATTGTGATGAGCATTTGATATTTGTTGTATGACCAATTATATGTATAGGTCAAAACAGTAATTTAAGGTCAAGATAGCATCATTTTGAAACCGCCAATTTCGGAGGTTTAGTATCTTCGATGAGTTTTACAAACGTTAAACAGCGCATCATTTGATAAAATAATGTTGACGGTATATCGTCCAAGAAGTATTTATGGTGAATTTTATTCATGAACTCTGTTACTATTTTCTGAAAAATTAATTCTGCATAATTTTAAAACTTCAAAAATTACGATTTCGGAATTATACCGTTTGGACAGTATGATCGATTTTCACCAAACCGAATTTCTGGTTACGCCGCTGATTTCAAGTAAGTAGAAACAAAGTCGTTCTACACTCGTTCAAAAGAAACTTCTTCGAATGCTGAATATCTATTATAACACATTGAAACCCCAATTTTATCAGCCAAATATGAACATATGTTTGATGGGCTCTAGCAGACGAACAAGACTGAATTCGAGTAAATCCTTTCTTGAGCATGTTTTCCTTATCATGAAGATATGCGAAAATAAAAAGTTCATCATAATCAGAAATAGTTATCAGACTACATCAAGGGACGAGAAGAATATTTTAACAGCTTCAGTTTATTATAAAGAAAAAAAATTGCCCGATTTAGTCAATGTCCCCATTTTGTCAGCCTAAAATACGCCATGAGACTGATAAAAATGGGTCTTTATGGTATGTATTATTCACTGTGTTTCACATTAATAGGTACATTTCATTTTCCAATTCGTATTCCAATTAATTGGTATACTTAAGGGTTTATTTGTTGCAGATAGAGAAAATACTGAAATTTTCAGGTTTTTTCCTACACAATATTACGAAAGCTTATTAAACAATTTTTCCTAATAAGTTTGTGAAAATTATAAACTATTTGAATTTTTTTAATAGATTAATTTTTTATTTAACCGTGATTTTTTAATAAATAGTGACCATCGCTTCACAACGTAGTCTATTTTTCATGGCTTGCGGTGAGCACGATCTCTCGAATGGCTGAACTGAAAATAATGGAATGGAAATTAATTTTTAGTATTCTTTACAGACCCGCTGGTGCCCTAAGATGATTTCGCTAGATTTTCAGAGCACTGTGCACATAATAGTTCTTAAATAGGAAATAAATCCAAGTCTGGAAAAATTCACTGTTAATTTTCTTTGAATGGTATCACTGCTAGTATCACCTTTTTCAAGAAAAAGCGTTGATTTCTTAGTTCTCAGTCGCGTTGGAAATTTGAGTAAAGTATAAACTTCAAATCGATTCAAAAAAAATTTCAATTTTTTTGGCTCAGTACAATATATAACCCCTTTAGGAAAATTCAGTTTTCCCACCACAATATAGATATTTTATTAACAGAGCATTAACAATAATTCGTTGGTATGTCTATTTTATGGGCCATTTTTTCGCTTTCCCATTGATTTGGTTTGAGATTTCTAGTACTGATGTTGTCCTATGCTGATTTGAGCGATTCTCTGAGTCCTGCCACTATCCCATGTAGTATGTGTTATCAAAAACATCGCGAAGCATCAAGTTCTAAATGTTCTCAAACGATATAATATCCGAAGAGTGATAAGAGTTATAAGAAATGTCTCATCACACTGTTAGGTGGATTAAACACGTTTTTTATGTTGTCAACAGTCGTATTTACCGTGACACCAAAAATTTGCGAAGAAAAAAACGTCGACTGTGTCAGAGATTCGCTTAACACAGCAAGGGTAAGACCCACGACACTCTGTGAGCGACTGGCATATTTTAGTACTGCCAGCCATTCAGTCCTCGGCACGGAGAAACACCTTGACTTGACGACTCTTGTTTTCAGTCTTCTCTTACGACATGGGAACAGGAACCCAGTGGCTGGCTTAATTCTCGATACTGGACATGACTGGAGGAAAGTGGAGGTCCGCGCCATAAAAAAAACCAGGAAAACCAGCCTCCAACCACAACTCGTATCGACCGATTTCTACTGTCCAGCATCCGAAAGTTGTTCGAGAAAATGATCTTACTCCGCCTTGACAATTGGGAAGCAAATGGCTTACTATCAGATACACAATTTGGCTTCCGCAAAGGCAAAGGGACGAATGATTGTCTTGCGTTCCCCCTTAACGGAAATGCATATGGCCTACACTAGCAAAGAGCAGATGGCATCAGTTTTTTTTAATTCAAATCGTTTATTTGATAAGGCACGTTGCGTTAGCTTAAAGGTGCCATTTTTTTTGTTTTACATTTTAATTGCTTAAAACTAGCCCAGCCAACATTTTGATTCACTTTAATAAGTTGCAATTTGATTAACTGCACTCTTCTACGATATGAATTGATTGCAAAAAATGCACAGATCTCTTCTATGTGAACAAAAGTGGAGGCCATATACGTACAACAAATCGGTATAGTAGAACTATGTGATTTACGACGAATTTTGATCTCATCAGAAGTATTATACAATCATCTAGCTTATCATTTTGAGTTTATATATGATCAACTTTACAATCACACATGAAGGTTTATGCAGCTTAAGGCCCCAATGTGGTAACAAGAAGTATTTTTAAAAAAATAATATTATGAAAATAAAAAATCAGGATGAAATTTCCATAATTCTGTTATAAGACACAGTTACGCCCACACTGGTAGATATGTTTTTCATGGGTGAGGTTGGAGTTACTGGAACATCAATTATTAAAATTATCTGCTACGATTTACTTCCAGTTTCGAACCTGAGATCTTCGTATTCCCAGCATAGCCGCTATGTACTCATCTATTTATACACTGTTAAGCAACGATTATATTTGATCGTTTATATCGCTTTATGATTACGATCTAAAAATACCATAATCCAATCTAAATATGGCCCTCCAATGATACCTTCTATACCTGTCAAATCACAACCTACATTCTGTACTCAAGCCATTTTTATTGCTCAAATATTGAACTAGAAGGAGGTGACTATTTTTTGAACGATTTTGCAGTTTAATCCAATTGCAAATTAATTTCAAAATTGCTTTTATTAATCCGCATGTACAATTTTGTTTTAAGTTATAGTGGACTAATAAATAACTTCAAGTCAACATTGTATTTCGATCACAGATTTGCATTTTATGTGAACTTTTTACAACAAAACATAATTTTTGCTTGCACTATTTGTAATTTTGATTTAGTCTGTCATTATTTGTAATTTATTGTAAACTTTTATATACGATTGCTGGTTTGCTGGGAGGGGATTACATATTGATTTTTTTAAATGAAACTAATGCGATTTTATAGCTATCTTATATATCTACACAAGGGGATAATATTATTTTCGTAAGGGGTCATTTAGTTTTTGTGGCAATATGGTTTGACATTTTTATCAGTGAGATTATTGGAGCAAATAATGTTTAACTAAGGGGGACAATTTTTTACGACTATCTTAAAAGTAGGAATAACTAGAAGGCATGATTGAATTTTGTAAAGATTCATAATTATAGTTATTTTTGTGGGTAGTAGAGTTGGGCATTTTCAACGAGATTATATAATATAATAGTTAAAACTAGAAGAAACAAGAAGAGCTAAATGCTTCGTGATGATATTGGGGGGTAGGGGTGTTACTTCTGGGAATAAGAGTCAGGGGAAGGAGGGTAGACAAAGATGGCAGGGAGAGAAAATTATTTCAGTTTCAGGCATCGTGAGATCAACGGATGGATTACAAACTCGGGTGGCCTTCATCAGGGGAATCATGTACTGGGACGCCGGGTGGTCCTCCTCAAGATGGCAGGGGTTTTTCCAGATTTCGTAGTACGGCTCAGATGTGGATCAGCTACATTTCGAGTTAAGCGTGTTATGTTCGTGCCGTAGGTCCCGTGTTTGTTGGCTCATTCGATACAGATGCTTTGATACAGGTGGAAGAGAGTTCTGAGAATGATAAGGAAAATAAGAAGGGGTAGTTAGACTTGTATGTTGATGGTTTTGAGGAACGTGTATATAAGGGACATATAGAGGACATCGCGGCTTGCCAGCACGTCTCGAACCGGGACGTTGGTTGGTCTTCCTCGGGCCCGCAGGGTATCCATTAGCCGAGACCTGGCGGAACTGTACTCGGTGCACGCCCAGACAATGTGCTCGATGTCGTGATAGCCGTCGCCACAAGCGTAGATACCATTATCCACGAGCCCAATACGCCGGAGATGTGCATCCAGCGTGTAATGGGACATCACACGAATGAAGTCACGACCCACATCCATCCCCTTGAACCAAGGTTTCGTCGATTCCTTAGGGATTATCGAATGTAGCCACCTTCCCAGCTCCCCACTGCTCCACGAAGTTTGCCAACTTTCGAGGGTTCTCTGATGAGTAATACTGAAAAATTCGCTGAAGCAAATTGGTCTTTCGTAAACGTCTCCTTCTAAGGCACCCACCTTAGCTAAGGAGTCTGCCTTCTCATTGCCCGGAATGGAGCAATGAGAAGGGATCCATACCAAGGTAATCTGGAAAGAGTTGTCAGATAAAGCACTCAGTAGCTCCCGTATTTTCCCCAAAAAATACGAGGAGTGCTTTCCATGTTTCATCGAGCGAATAGCGTCAATGGAACTGAGGCTACCCGAAACGATGAAGTAATGGCCTGCGGGTAATGTTTCAATGACTCCAAGGGTATACTGAATGGCAGCTAGTTCTGCGGCGTAAACTGAAGCAGGGTGTGGCATCAGTTTTCTTGGATATTATGGGACTTTTGATTCAATTTCTTTCATGATTTTTTTTCTGAGAAGCTGCACCATCATGGTCCTTAATCGATTTTAAACAACTTTTTGCCAAACTTGTCTCTAATAAACTCATGCATTTTCCGCATGGTCCCGAATTAGTTGCATGGCTCTTTCACAGGGCTCATGTCTAAGCTCCCTACTCTGAAACTTTTACGTGAATGACATTCACGAATGTCTTGCCGATTACTACATGCTTAGGCATTTTGCAGATGACGGCGTGGTCTCTATACAGGTCCCTAAGCTGTCGATTTGGAAGAACTATTGCAAGATATCTTGGACAATTTGTCAATTTGTTTAGAAGTAGAAAAAAAAAATCGTTCTCATTTACGCTGTTTTTTATAGTTTTGATTTTTATTTTTTATAGTTTTTCAAAACAATGGTTCGTAGGTATAATTTGCGCACAGTAACTGCTGTAACAGTAAGGGTGCGTGTTACTAATGTATTACTGGCCAGAAATAATTTTTTCATTGCAATTTCCGCTCCATTTCTTGGTATTTTCCAAAACCCGATTTTTCATCCTTCACTCTTCCAAATAATTGCACTTTTTCAGAAATATCGAAATTCCATTGTATACCGTTATACTAGAAACATTTGATTTTTTTCAAATCGGTTGAAAATTCGCAAATTTATAGTAATTTTTGTGAAAAAAATCAAAACCAGAAAATTTAACTTTTTTGTTCAATCTAATTTATGTATCATTGATTCAATAAATTCCGATTGTTTCAATAAATCTCGTACATGACTGCACCCGTAGTTGAGTGGTCAGCGTGACCGCCACTCATTCCATTTGGCCTGGGTTCAATTCCAGCCTATGTCGTTGAGATTTTTCTGTGCAAATATCTGTGGTCACGTCTTCCTTCGGAAGGGAAGTAAAGCCGTTGGTCCCCGGACCATGAAATTGGTGGATCGATGTCTAGTACAGGTAGTGGAATCACTTCTCTGACGTCGGTAGAGAAGAAGTAGATCCACCGTCTACACTCTTACTAACAAAAATATCCTCCCGTGATACTTGTGGAGTGCGCAGTAGTATATACGGCCTTTAGCAAAATCAAGTATCGGATTAACCATTCCTTCCCTTTCCTTCCGCGATCTACGTTCGGGCCTGGCCGGCATCGGTATTGATCAAAAACACATAGGATTACTAGGAGTTGCACATTGAAAGATGTTTCGCTACTACCAAGCATAATTATCTATTGAATCCTTGTGCAACTTCAGCCAGTACCGATCGATAACGGAGTAGCAGCCAGGGGTTGTCGCACAAGCTCAATCTCAAGCTCATTGATTTAATAAATTCCGTACATTCAATTTCACAGCTATTTTCGCAATTAAAAAAGAATAAAATGATATATATATTTCTTTAGTTTGCATTTTTACCTGCGAAAATTGCAATCAAACGCGTGGGGTACGTTTGTACCCCAGTGCAATGTTCTAAGGTAGAAAAAGTAAGTGTAACGTTCTTGTGTTAATGATTTGTAACAGATGTGCCAACAAAGGATCAACTTTCTCCGTACAATAACCGTTACATGGCGGGGTGCCCATTCAGGATACCTGATCAGGCTGTACCAAACTACAATATTGTCGGTGATAGATTACGGGCGTTTCTGTTTTCGTGCCACTGCGAACATACACTTCACCAAACTGGGGCGAATTCAGTATTGCTGGTTGCGCATTGCTTTGAGTTGCATGCATTCGACCCATACGATGAGTCTAGAAATGTTGGCGGGCGTCCTTCCGCTGAAAAATCAATTTTGGGATCTCTCATATCGAATGCTCATTCGATCTAATATCTTGAACCCGTTGGCAATTGCAAATTTTGAGACGCTTGTCGAGTTCAATTCCTACACCCGATTTATGTTCTTATACTTCGATTACATGGCACAAAATATCAATTCCCAAACGTGTCAATCTCGCTCATGCTTTTGATTCAACTGTATTTTTCGATACATCCATGAAAGATAAGATTCGTGAAATCCCAGACTACATACGTTCGTAAGTGAACCCAAACATCTTTCATAGTAAATTTCGAGAAGTCGACTGCAACGATATGTTTTATTTATTTATTTATTTATTTATTTATTTATTTATTTATTTATTTATTTATTTATTTATTTTTTTATTTTTTTATTTTTTTATTTATTTATTTATTTATTTATTTATTTATTTATTTATTTATTTATTTATTTATTTATTTATTTATTTATTTATTTACTTACAGTTAATATCAACAGACACAGTATGGTCCTAATTATTATTTCTTAAAATAGTTTAAAAAATGTTTGTATTCTACTACGTGGGATGTGAAAGTCAAATCCGGATGAAACTCTGTTGAATGTCCGCTGCAAACCAATGACGGCACAGTTGGCTCCATAGTTAGTCCGGCGAAGAGGTAGTCGGAGGAATAAATTATTGCGGAGAGCATGAGGACGAGTGTTCATATTAGGGCATTGCAAAAAAACTTTTTTTTTTTATTCTCAAAGGCCCCCCCCTCCCATATTGTGACAAACGTCAAAGTAAGCTTAGATGCCAAATTTCAGATCATTTGGACAATTCTAGACCACCGTCCACTTCGCTTGAAATTTTTGAAATTGGTACTATGGGAAAATATAGAGGAAAAATATACTAAATGCTATAATTTTTGAAGTAGCTATCAGAAAATTACAATTTATACCTCTTTTTAAAGGAAAGAAGAGAGATATTCCTCTTTCTAGAAAAATAGGGGAAAGTGGAGTACTGGGTCATTTTGGCCACAAAATCCCCTATTTTTCATAATTTTTCTGCTTTGTATAGCAAATCATACATTTTTTGGAGTTTTTCTAATGTGAACAAATCTCAGAAATCGAACGGAACCATATTGACCCTTGTCCGAATACGGGTAGTTGGGGTTATAGGACCTTTTGTCATTAATATTAAATTTTATAATTTTCTCGTGCATATATCTCTATTATTCTTCAATCAATTTTCATGAAATGTAGCTTGTTGAACGCGGAAAATTCTTATGAATACAACAAAAATAAATTCGTTAGTGGTAAAATCAAATCAAAAAAACATCAAATTTTTGGACATTAACTCAACAAATCACATTTTTTTTCGTTAAATGTCCTAATACCTCAACTTCCCCTATTTTTCCAGGATGGAAACTTTTCTCATGCGATCCTCAAGCGTATTTTACACTAAAAGTAGTAAATTTAATAAGAATTTTGTTGTTAAATGGAGTTAATATGTGCAATTTTACGATAAAAATGTGAAATCGAGACTATATATAAGATAATTTAATGTTTCTGAATTTTACCGATAACGAATCTATTTTTATTGTGTTCCTAAGGATTTTTCACGTTTAACAAGGTACATTTTATGAGAATTGATTGAAGAATAATAGAGATATATGCATGAGAAAATGGTAAAATTTAATATTTATGACAAAAGGCCTAATAACCCCAACTTCCCATATTCGGACAAAGGTCAAAAAGGTTCCGTTCGATTTCTGAGATTCTTTTACATTAGAAAAACTCCAACATATGTATGATTTGCATCATGGAGCAGAAAAATTATTAAAAATAGGGAATTTTGAGGCCAAAATGACCCAGTACCCCACTTTCCCCAATTTGTCTAGAAACAGGAATGTCTTTCTTTAAATACTAAGGTTATTTACTTTAAAAAGAAGTATAAATATTAATTTTCTGATTGCTACTTCAAAAGTTATAGCATTTAATATATTTTTCCTCCATATTTTCCCGTATTACCAATTTCAACAATTTCAAGCGAAGTGGGCGGGGCTCTAAAATTGTCCAAATGATGTGAAATTTGGCATCTGAGCTTACTTTGACATTTGTCTCAATATGAGAGGGGGGGCCTTTGAGAATTAAAAAAAAAAAAAAAATTTGCAATGCCCTAGTTGATATTTATCGCACTAAGAAGCTCGAGACAATGATTGCACAGGACAGGTCCCGCCGCACTTGCAATGTATCGAGTCCGATCAGCTGTCCGCGACTTTCGTAACTTGGCAGCTGGTGTGGGTTGCTCCAAGGCAACTGGCGGAGGGCAAACCGAACAAACCTGCGCTGTACTGACTCAATTCGGTGGACACCGTTGAGATAATGAGGGTTCCACACAACAGAGCAATATTCCAATGTTGATCGAACGAGTGAGCAATAAAGAGGCATCAAGCAGTAAATATCTGAAAAGTTCTTAGATATTCTCATTACGAACTCCAAGCAGCGTGATGCTTTTGCGACAATATAGCTGATATGCTGCTTAAATGTCAATTGTTCATCGAGAAAAACTCCGAGATCTTTGACACAATTTGCTCTGTCAATCGTGGATTCTGCTAGACAGTATTCGAATCGAATTTGCGTTTTTTCCTCGAAAACGTAATGATCGTGCATTTTTTAGGATTTAGGGTCATTCGGTTGATTTCACACCAATCCGCAAAGTTTACTAATTGACGTTGAAGGAAAGCTGCGTCATCAGTATTCCGGATTTTGTGGTATAACTTAATGTCATCAACGAATGACAACCGTGGTCCTTCTAGGAAAAAGTTAACGTCGTTGAAATACAGGAGAAAAATCAAAGGACCGAGATGACTGCCTTGCGGAATACCAGATGTAGCGAAGGATTCTTCGGACTCACAACCACCTATTTTGACAGCCAGACGACGATTACTGAGATACGATTGCATCCAACGGAGTACATTGGTACCAAAGCTAAGTCTATCCAATTTTGCCACTGCAATAGCGTGATTAATCTTGTCGAAAGCAGCTGAAAGGTCCGTATAGATTACGTCAGTTTGAAGGCCATCAGACATGGCATCTGTCATATAGGACGTGAACGACAGAAGATTCGTAGATCTTGAACGTTTCGGCATAAATCTATGTTGAGTCTCAGTGATGTAGTGTTTGCAGTGATTGAACATGGGTTCCAACACGACCATTTCAAATAGCTTAGGAATTGCGCTTAGCGTAGTAATACCAAGGTAGTTGTCAACATCTTTTTTATCTCCTTTTTTGTAAACTGGCAACATGAAGGAGGATTTCTAGAGCTCGGGAAATACTCCGGTTGAGAGCGACAAACGAAATAGATGTCAAGGAGGTTCCAATACACCGACAAAGCATTTTTTAAGAATAATAGCTGGTATACCATCTAGGCCTGCAGAGGTTGAAGCCTTCACTTTACCAATCGCCAGTTGTACCATATTATTGTCGATATTGACAGAATTCAACAACTGATATGACTGTGGAACATCAAGTGCCGCACGGGAAACCTGGGACGGTGTCAATTTCGTTTAAGATAACCCGGACTCCTTTCTTTACTCGTTTACATGCTTACAGAATGTTTTAGGATCGGACTTCAATCTGCGTTGAACGTTCCGCAAATAATTAGCATGGCACCGCTTAGCTGTCTTTTTATACACTTCGTTAACATATACGTAATGTTGTCGTAGCACGTAACCCCCATGCTTAGAGTACTTTTTCAGTGCGGCCCTTTTAGTCGCTTTTAATCGTTTCAGCTCGGCCGTTAGCCATACTGGGTGCCTAGAGTGATGGCCGGTACTTTTGGGTATATAGCGATCAATAGCATAGCTCAATACGTTGGAAAAATTCTGGGCTGCTGCGTTGACATCATCATTGTCCAGAATTTCGTTCCAGTGAATATTCGACAGAAAATCAATAATGCTATAGAAGTCCACTCTTCTAAAATTATAGCTGACTGTGTCGAAAGTGTCGCAGTCATACTCCACACGATTCGCTTCAAGCACAATATGCAGGAGAGGGTGGTGTCTAACAATCTTCACCAGGGAGAACGGTGCTGCGGTTAATGTTGGCGCATAGTCAGATTTGCTCGAAAAGCAGAGATCGAGGATTCTGTTGTTCTCGTTCACCACGTTATTCATTTGGCGCAGAAGATTTAGGCTGTTGCAGTCAAGCAAACTGGTAATGCCAGCATGGAAAGATGACAGTTCGAGATCCGCGAACATGAATCCGTCAGTTGCGGTGGACCATTTCAATCTGGAGAAGTTAAAATCACCCACGATCAAAATCTCATCAAGAGGGTTTGCCTGAATGGAGATACGTTCAAGTGACTGAGTATGTGCATCAATCAATGATAGATCGCATGTCCGGTCAGGTGGAAAATAAACCACACAAAGAAAGAGTGCGTAGCCAGCCAGTTTGATTCTCACCCAGACCTGTTCGACACAGGCCACTAGAATATCCTCGAGCAGTTGACTTTTAAACGACGATGGATCGCGACAAGCACCTCGCCGCCGTCAGTCTTGTGACTGTTGCGTGAGCTACGATCAGTACGGAAGACGTCATAGTTTGTGCCAAATGCTTGCACTGAAAGAGTGCTTGCACTTAGTCTCTGTGAGGGCAATTATATCGTAACACTAATTATTATTTGGTAGCAAGTTCGGATAACTTGCTACCAAATAATTATCAATTCCGGTGTTCATACCGCCAACGTTCTGATAATATATTTGCAGGTTACAATACCGCGATTGGCTGGAAGCAAGGAGCGGACCAGTGCTCGCATTGAAAAAATCGGTTTCGTACTTGCCGTTTGCATCGATCTGGAAGATCCCTTCACCGCTCCCGCACACAGCACCGGGACGACTGGTGAACGCTGGCTGCAATTGCTCGACTGTGGCGGGGGGGATCCAGGGCTTCCATAATGTTCGCTGCGGTGCGTCCTAGTGTGCTATGAGTCCTGCTATCATAGCATAGAGTGCCTCGTCCGTCTGTGCTCGCTGTCGAACCGAATGTGCTGTGATGAGACGTGCTATTTGATATTGCAGATTCCGGGTTACATACTGAACGTGCTGGGTCATTCGACCTCAAGCTGCAGTCAAATAAATGGCTATGGGGGAAGCACATTTCATTATTTTTTTGATGTTCATTAAAACAAAGTAACATAACTGGTCCACCGGTGGTTGAGTTTTTAATCTTCTTGCGAGTCCGTCACAAGCAGTGCTGAAGTTGCTGCCGTTTGGGATGATAACGGTGTCTCTATTCGGGGTACCTTCGATGCACTCGGTCCCCAAATATCCTGAAAACGCTGCCCATCATGAAATGCACGAAAGTACATCCCTTTTGGCCAAATCGAGGAGTCCAGAGCTTTGTCCCTATATTTCAGATCGACGCCGACTTTGAAAGACACAAACGCTAATGTTTTTAAATCAGTGTCCTTTTTTACCAATTTCTTCACAACAGGCTGGAAGTCAGGTAAACACTCGCGAACCAAGGCAGCAATATCATCCTATGAAACCTTCGGTGCAATACGGGATAGGTACACCCAATACTTGTCCGCTGGTTTTGGTACTGTTTCGATGACTTTCGGTAGATTTTCAATTAACCGAGTTTCACTAGTAAGGATGAGCGCAGGTCTTCTCTCCGGCAAATCCTTGGTGACAAGTTCACGAGGGCGCTTTATATTCGGATAAAGTGATCTTGGAACATTTACACTTTTACACCGACGAGTCAGGTTTCGACGGCTCTTTGGCTCCAGTATATTCAATCAAAACCTCACCGCCTCATTCAAACTCAATGATCCTTTTTCAGCTTACGGCGCATAACTCGCTGCTATGCAGTATATCCTCGGGATTATTGATACTTTGCCCACAGATTATTATTTAATTGTTTAGGACAGCCTCAACTCAAATACCTTGAAAGCACATTGTATATTTTCTGGAAAATTATGAGAGCTTCTGCGTGCTTTGTCTGTAAGGTCGTATAAGATTACCTTAGTTTGGGTTCCCTCGTATTGCTCCATGCCAGGTAATGAATATTTTGAAGGAAGGCGAACCTTACAGATTTTCGGTTCAAGAATATTTCCAAAAGAAAATCTGCAGTAGCCTGTGATATTTGGGATCTTACGACAGTTTGACAACTTGACCCTTTTCTGATGGTGGTGTAACATTCGCGCAAGACTGTCCAGCAACACCGATTCCAAGGACTATTTGATGGTTCACTCACCAAGTAAAAGGCATGATTCCGTGCAATATCATGTGTAAGTTCGGATTAGTCCTATGTTCCTCAGATTTATTGATAAAGGATAAAAAAAACATTCCAATATTCACTAAACATTCCAATTTTCCATTTCCAGTGTCTATTGGTAGTTCCGGTTCATGTTTTATACGTGACCGCAATTATAAATTCTTATTCATGTAATAAGGACTTTCCTATAAAAAACATTGCAGCTTTCGGGGTTGCTACAAACTCATTTGTGGATATATTTTGTTGAATGAATGAATGAAAATACGCGCTAACGTACCTATGTAACATATTTCTGCATGAATTGGGTTATAAAATTGAGTTTTGTATTGATTGCATAGCCGTTGTAGTACAAGAAAGGCATGAAATAAATTTAAAAATACTACGGAAAAAAACGAAACGTAGGTAGCAACAAGTATTTCAAATAAACTTCCTCAGCCGCTTCGCCCACTTTCATGGGCACACCATATATGATACACACCAAAAAATTATGAATTTTATCATTGACGTAATTGCAAACATGACACAATTTAACAACCCGTAATTCTCGAAATGACGAAACATTACCGTGTTCCGTTTAATTATACATGAAACATATACTTTACATGCGCAATGACATAAAATTACACTTACTGCCATTGAAAACAAACGCCATATGTTGAGTAAAATTACACGATTTACAAAAATCAACGTCATGTAAAATTAAAACCAAACGTAAAACTAAGTCATTTTTGATGCTCGTATATGTCAGGGTCAGGAGACGTAAATTTACAAGATTTTTTCTAGATGTGTATATAACATGCGGTCATAACTGACTGAAAAATCAGCAGATGTTCATCAACAATATATATTTGATTGAAGTTCATCTTTCGTTCCATAAACCAAACGAATTATCTATTTCGTTTTCCAAATCAATGTTACAATTCACAAGTAAAAGTCACTAAGTAAAGTCTACATTTTCAACAAATATCATCCATTGACCGTTTAGAAATGATTTCTTAACAATGTGCTTGTGAAGAGAAACTAGTTTGTCTCTTACAGTCGTTCTATACTAAGTCATTCCATACTAAGTTGGGTCAATGGACTATGGAATGCCACAAATTTCTGACCAAAGGGTATCTTTCTGTGAGGTATATAATATATTTTATATTGTGTTGCGAGCTTTCGTAAAAAATATTCAGATTGCATTTTGATATTTTTGTACAGGTACGAAACATTTGCATATTTCCGTACAATCATTAGCCACACTAAGTGCAAACTTATTGCATTTCTCACTGCGCACGCAACATTAGTGCAACATGTGCTGAATATACATTTAGGCGTTTATTGTCATCAACATTTTGTTTGAAGATTGTTCTGTATTAGCATATTCCTAGCGATCTGAATATGTAAAATCTCTGAAGAATTATGGAGATTTGATAGCTTCAAATCAATATGAACATAAATCATTCATGATGAATGCAAAGTTTTCCAAAGTTTTTTTTTTCTTTTTACACAAATGCATCTCCTCTTCGTTGCAAATTTTTGGGTCAAACTGAAAAGTGGGCACATGACTGTTGGTTCATTGAGCATGTTTACTCATTCGGTCAATCACGAAGTGATATTACGGGCAGTATACCTAAGCTAACCTAAGCAAACTGAAAAGTGGGCACATGGTCTTCGGAAATGAAATCTTATTTATTTGATGAGTTATTTATAGGCAGTGTATATCGATACACTGCCTATAATCGCAAGACAGTCCCATGTTTTACGAGATCCCCTATCTACATGGGACTGACTTGCGATTGTAGGCAGTGTATCAATATACTTACTAGGACACTTAGAAGACGTTTGGGTGCTAAACGCTTCCTGGACTGATGGTATCAAGGAAAAATGGTCTCATATTGCCACGAGGCGAAATCGCTATGTGTTTTTAGTACAAATAGGATTGTCAGGAGAAGATTGGAGTTCCACAATGAAAGTGGTGAATCAAACCTTTGCTTTATCTCCGTGATTGTTCCAAATTTGGTAGATCAACTATTTATCTGACCGATACATCATACCTAATTGTTTTTCCTGCTAGCAATCATGATTTACTTAGAATCGCTACTGGAGTAGTTCATACATTGGCGGATTATTTGGGTTCTGTTATAATATACTATGTAGCAGATGAACCTTGTATAATGAAGCGACTCTACAAAATCGATGAATCTAGCCTGTTCGTTGCATACATATAACACTTGGTTTGTATAACCAGTGGTTTACCTAGGAGCCAGCACTGATAGGGCGCCATCATCACAATATTGATTCCTAAATAACATAACGACATACTTTTTGCAAGCAATTCAATTCATATTTCATAAAATCAGAAGCATGCTGGAGTATTTCTGAATAGTTGAAACTTTGCAATGGGTGAGTATTTTACAGATTTGTTGTATAGAAACATTATAAAATAACGCTAATCAGATCGGATGAATGAAACTATGTTATCGAGAATATTGCATTTATGAAAGAAGACTATTCATGTGTCTCTATATCGCTGATAAAAATGTGTTATACTTGTTGCATTCTTGCTCTTTTTACTCACGACATACTCTACAACATTTAGTATGTTGCGCAACGTGTCAAGTGATGCTGGTTTATTTTATTACTTTTTATGCTCATTTCCCACTCCGGTACTCCCTTAACAAGGCTATTAAGAGCAGCAAGAGAGCGTGTTTCGACAACCTGTGTGAGAGTGCCAACGCGAATCCGTGGGGTGACGCCTACCGGATTGTGATGGCCAAGACCAAAGGGGGCTCTTCACCCCCAGAACGGTCTCCGGACCGGTTGGCAACGATTATCGAAGTACTCTTCCCGTCTCGAGCTACAAGCCCCTGGCCACCTGCACTACGAGACAGTGCGGGCACGGCCGAAATGGTGGCTCCAGTGACGAATGAAGAACTACTCGCAGTGGCTAAATCCCTAGCAATGAACAAAGCTCCAGGGCCGGATGGAGTTCCAAACAACGCTCTCAAGGCAGCGATCATAGCGAACCCGAACATGTTCAGGCTAGCTATGCAGAGATGCCTTGACGAGTGCCGTTTCCCCGATAGATGGAAAAGGCAGAAACTGGTGCTGTTGCCGAAGCCCGGGAAGCCGCCAGGCGACCCATCGGCGTACAGACCAATCTGTCTGATAGACACGACTGGCAAACTGCTTGAGAGGATCATCCTCAACAGGCTCACCCCGTACGCGGAAGGTACGGGCGGTCTGTCAAGCAACCAGTTTGGCTTTCGGAAGGGTAAGTCCACAGTGGACGCCCTCAACTCAGTGATAAATACTGCCGAGATAGCGATCCAACGAAAAAGGCGAGGTATTCGATACTGTGCGTTAGTGACACTCGACGTGAAGAACGCATTCAACAGCGCAAGCTGGGATGCCATCGCGCTCTCGTTACACCGGCTTAGCCTACCGGTGGGTCTGTACCGGATCCTGGAAAGTTACTTCCAAAACCGCGTACTGCTATACGAGACCGATGCCGGTCAGAAAAGGGTTCCGATTACCGCCGGAGTCCCGCAGGGCTCGATCCTAGGCCCGGTGCTATGGAACCTCATGTATGACGGGGTTCTGAGACTGAAGTTCCCTCCTGGGGTCAAGATCGTCGGCTTTGCCGACGACGTAACCTTGGAGGTCTACGGGGAGTCAATTCCTGAGGTAGAACTAACCGCAGAACACGCGATTAGCACGGTGGAGGAATGGATGAGCGCGAGAGGCCTGGAGCTCGCTCATCATAAGACGGAGGTAGTTATCGTCAACAACCGCAAGTCGGCACAACATGCAGTTATCCATGTGGGAGAAGTCGCGATCACTTCACAGCGAAGTCTGAAGTCTCTCGGAGTCATTATAGACGACAAGCTGACCTTCGGCAGCCATGTCGACTATACGTGCAAGAGAGCGTCGACTGCTGTTGCGGCACTATCGAGAATGATGTCCAACAGCTCAAAGGTGTGCGCCAGTAGACGTAGGTTACTGGCAGGCGTTGCCGTATCTATCCTCAGGTACGGCGGCCCGTCATGGTCAAGAGCACTGAGGGTAACCAGTTACCTACAGAAACTGGAGAGCACCTACCGCGTGATGTGCCTCAGAGTGATATCTGCCTACCGCACGGTATCACACGATGCATCCTGCGTGATAGCGAGTATGATGCCAGTCGGGCTGGTCATTCGGGAAGATGAGGAGTGTTTCGAATTACGTGGAAATAGGGGAGCCCGCGAGCGCACCAGGGTGACCTCGGTCGCCAGATGGCAGCGTGAGTGGGACAACTCCTCGAAAGGTAGGTGGACCCACCGGCTGATACCTAACATATCGAGCTGGGTGGGAAGACCCCATGGGGAAGTTCACTTCCACCTGACACAATTCCTGTCAGGCCATGGCTGTTTCCGTCAGTACATCCACAGGTTCGGGCACGCGGAGGTCCCAGTCTGCCCGGACTTCCCAGGTGTAGATGAAACTGCTGAACACATACTGTTCGTATGTCATCGATTCGACGTCGAAAGAAGAGCAATGCTTGACGTCTGTGGCTGGGACACAACCCCGGATACCCTTATTCAGCGGATGTGTCAAACGGTAGAGAAGTGGAACGCAGTCTCGGCTGCTACCATCCAGATTGCCAGTAGGCTACAGGTAATCTGGCGAACCGAGCAACAGACGGCGGGCACGGCTAACTAGTGATTGGTTAGCTGGAGCGAAAAAGGCCAAGCGCAAAATAAGAGAGTGAATGGTCTGTTCATGCCGAGGTAGGTTGGCGCAGCGAATGGCAACCGCGTAAGGGGTAAACCCAGCCACCCCGAAGCAAGACAGAAGAGTGAGTGTATAGGCGTATAAGTGGACTGCCTCATGCCAAGACGGGAGGGTCGTAGCGTAGTATGTTGGAACTAAGCTATCGATGCCTCATGGCGTGGCAGAGGAGTGAAAGGGTGAGGATCCAAGTCAGTCTCACACTGCATGTTAAGGGTGAGCATAAAAGTCAGCCTCACAGGTTGGTAGAGGCTAGCACAAAAGTCAGCCTAGCAAGGAATGAGTAAGGTGAGCACACAAGTCAGCCTCGCATGGAACGTAAAAGGTGAGCACAAAAGTCAGCCTCATGTGGGAGTGTTTGAGAGTGAATCAAAGTGTGATTGAGAGAGCACCCAAGTAAGCCTCATACAGGATGTATGATCGCGTGAGTGAGAGTGAATGAGTATATTTAGTACAGCCATCCCCCCAGAAGTAATACCGAGAGGTAGTTCCTGGGAGGAATGATGGCGGAGCCCAATGGAGTTTAGTCGGTATTAATGGCTGGTCACCATTCGAGTCCGACACGCCCCCAGTGCACCCCGTGTGGTAGATTGGACCCTACCGTTAGCACGTGTACTGGGCTAGGACATAAAGGTCTTCTCCATTGTAAAAAAAAAAGGCTCAATACCCCGGAATTTTTGACTTCGACGCTTACTGCATATTTAAAAGCAAATTTCGAAAATTTCTGTGAGGGTTAACCGCGTCTTTCGTCCTTTCCTTTATTATTAGTTAGAAATTCAATCGCGAAGCTGGCATCGTTTTTAACTTTTTAATGGAACTAAATAAAATGTTGGTGTCTACGATGAAATTATAGGTATGATAATTTTATGTATGGGGGAACCCGGGGCTATCAAGACCGTAGGAGTAATTCAGACCCCTCGATTTCTCAAAAAATCTTTGTAACTACCCTCTTTACCTCCCGCTCAGTCGCACGGAAACTCTACCTTAACCCCCGGGTCGGCACAATCCTCGCCGTGTGGTTTCTCAAAATGCAAAGGGGAAAATCACTTTTAATGTTCTAAACGTCGTTTATTCGGCACTCTAGCCTCGATGTCCTTAACATCCCTAATACCCTACTAAAAATCACAAAGAAATTGTCTTACGCTTGTAGGTGTGTAAAGTGTAGTGCCTGTTGCGAATCTGCTGCTGTCGGTGTCCTCTATCGGTGACTGTAACTCGAGCCAAGGCGATCTTCTTCCTGCTGGTTTAATGGAACTACATTCTGGAACTCGGACGCTCAACCGCGTTGAATCGGATGGCCGGTTGTCGACTCGTTGGACCGGAAAAGCACGTGGGTAGGCCTCCTGGCCTTCGAAGAACGTTGTCACTGGTCTCGATCCGGAATATGACCCGTACTTGACGATACTGCGAACGTTGCGAAAACTGATTGATTTCGGTTGCATTGACTTCAGCGGCTTAGTGGATTTTCATTTTATTGCCACCAATCGATGATAGCGAGTTTTACTTATAAACTTTTTTCCGAAAACAGAGTCCAAGTGTGAGTCGTGTGGATGATTTGCTGTTCCAACTCCAAGTGACGATCGAGTCGGTTGCCGAGTTTCCCGGAATCTTGCCTCCGATTTCCCATTGATCAGCCGTTGTTACCAAACCAACTTCAGTTTTCTGGAGTATGGGTGTTAGTGGATGTTTGTGGCGTGTAGTATTGTATGAGCTGACCCCTAGTTTGTGTAGAGTTTTTCAATTTGATCGTTGTGCCGTTTGGATAGCTAGAGTATATTTGAATATTTAAATTTTATGCACGCTTATTTTTAATTTATTTTATTATTATTAATTTTATATTTGACTTTCAAATCTAATAGTTCGTTTTAATAGTTATTTTAACCCTATCTAGCTAAATATTGATAAGTGATTTTCCCCATATATATTCAAATTATTCTTTAGTGTTACGATAAAGCACAGTGAACCTGCGAAAAGTGAACGAAAGCTCACAACTTTCTGACTGTTGTACATATTTGTGAAAGCGCCAGCCTAAAACATAAAGGCAGTTGAATCTTATTCTTCAGTTTTTTTTAAAAAGGAGATACAATGTGTTTCATTTTTTGCCATCCTCAAAACAAAAGTCATTATAATGGCCAAATCGTGATTAAAGTAACAAATAAAGTGAACAGGTAAGTGTTTTGGAAAGCTTGAGGATCCTTTTTTATGGCATGATTTTTGTTTGGGTGAAAATTAGGGAATTGCATTTTTTTTTAATTCTTAAGACCCCCCCCCCCCCGCTTTCATATTGCGACAAATGTCAAACTAAGCTCAGATGCCAAATTCCACATCATTTGAACAATTCTAGAGTGCGATTCTATGATAAAAATGTAAAATCGAAACTGTATGTCAGATAAATTGATGTTTCTGAATTTTACCGGTAACGAATCTATTTTTATTTTGTTCCTAAATATTTTCCACGTTCAACAAGGTACAATTTATTAAAATTGAGTAAAGAATAATAGAGATATATGCACGAGAAAATAATAAAATTTAATATGAATGACAAAAGACCCTAAAACCCCAACTTCTCCTATTTGGACAAAGGTCAAAAAGTTTCCGTTCGATTTCTGAATTTTTTCACATTAGAAAAACTGCAAAATATGCTTGATTTGCATCATGGAGCAGAAAAATCATTAAAAATAGGGGATTTTGAGGCCAAAATGACCCTGTACCCCACTTTTCCTTATTTTTCTAGAAACAGAAACATATCTATACAAATACAAAGGTTATTTTCTTCAAAAAGAGGTATAAATTGTAATTTTCTGATTACTACTTCAAAAGTTATAGCATTTAACATATTTTTGACATTTTTCACAATATGAGAGGTGGGGCCTTTGAGAATTCAAAAAAGATTTTTTTTTGCATTGCCCTAGTGAAAATACAGATATTTTCAAGATGCTCAAAACTTTTGTGCGGTTGGGGCTATTATGACAGCCAGTTCCATCAAACACCATTAAGCGACTTGCGTCTGCGCACACGATTTCCACGTCACATCAAAGAAAATACATGATGCGCCAATCGACAGCTGTGACTACATGCATTTACTCGCTCTGTAATATGAGACAAAAAACATAAAACATAAAACATAAAACATAAAACATAAAACATAAAACATAAAACATAAAACATAAAACATAAAACATAAAACATAAAACATAAAACATAAAACATAAAACATAAAACATAAAACATAAAACATAAAACATAAAACATAAAACATAAAACATAAAACATAAAACATAAAACATAAAACATAAAACATAAAACATAAAACATAAAACATAAAACATAAAACATAAAACATAAAACATAAAACATAAAACATAAAACATAAAACATAAAACATAAAACATAAAACATAAAACATAAAACATAAAACATAAAACATAAAACATAAAACATAAAACATAAAACATAAAACATAAAACATAAAACATAAAACATAAAACATAAAACATAAAACATAAAACATAAAACATAAAACATAAAACATAAAACATAAAACATAAAACATAAAACATAAAACATAAAACATAAAACATAAAACATAAAACATAAAACATAAAACATAAAACATAAAACATAAAACATAAAACATAAAACATAAAACATAAAACATAAAACATAAAACATAAAACATAAAACATAAAACATAAAACATAAAACATAAAACATAAAACATAAAACATAAAACATAAAACATAAAACATAAAACATAAAACATAAAACATAAAACATAAAACATAAAACATAAAACATAAAACATAAAACATAAAACATAAAACATAAAACATAAAACATAAAACATAAAACATAAAACATAAAACATAAAACATAAAACATAAAACATAAAACATAAAACATAAAACATAAAACATAAAACATAAAACATAAAACATAAAACATAAAACATAAAACATAAAACATAAAACATAAAACATAAAACATAAAACATAAAACATAAAACATAAAACATAAAACATAAAACATAAAACATAAAACATAAAACATAAAACATAAAACATAAAACATAAAACATAAAACATAAAACATAAAACATAAAACATAAAACATAAAACATAAAACATAAAACATAAAACATAAAACATAAAACATAAAACATAAAACATAAAACATAAAACATAAAACATAAAACATAAAACATAAAACATAAAACATAAAACATAAAACATAAAACATAAAACATAAAACATAAAACATAAAACATAAAACATAAAACATAAAACATAAAACATAAAACATAAAACATAAAACATAAAACATAAAACATAAAACATAAAACATAAAACATAAAACATAAAACATAAAACATAAAACATAAAACATAAAACATAAAACATAAAACATAAAACATAAAACATAAAACATAAAACATAAAACATAAAACATAAAACATAAAACATAAAACATAAAACATAAAACATAAAACATAAAACATAAAACATAAAACATAAAACATAAAACATAAAACATAAAACATAAAACATAAAACATAAAACATAAAACATAAAACATAAAACATAAAACATAAAACATAAAACATAAAACATAAAACATATAACATATAACATAAAACATATAACATATAACATAAAACATAAAACATAAAACATAAAACATAAAACATAAAACATAAAACATAAAACATAAAACATAAAACATAAAACATAAAACATAAAACATAAAACATAAAACATTAAACATAAAACATAAAACATAAAACATAAAACATAAAACATTAAACATTAAACATTAAACATAAAACATAAAACATAAAACATAAAACATAAAACATAAAACATAAAACATAAAACATAAAACATAAAACATAAAACATAAAACATAAAACATAAAACATAAAACATAAAACATAAAACATAAAACATAAAACATAAAACATAAAACATAAAACATAAAACATAAAACATAAAACATAAAACATAAAACATAAAACATAAAACATAAAACATAAAACATAAAACATAAAACATAAAACATAAAACATAAAACATAAAACATAAAACATAAAACATAAAACATAAAACATTAAACATTAAACATTAAACATTAAACATTAAACATTAAACATTAAACATTAAACATTAAACATTAAACATTAAACATTAAACATTAAACATTAAACATTAAACATTAAACATTAAACATTAAACATTAAACATTAAACATTAAACATTAAACATTAAACATTAAACATTAAACATTAAACATTAAACATTAAACATTAAACATTAAACATTAAACATTAAACATTAAACATTAAACATTAAACATTAAACATTAAACATTAAACATTAAACATTAAACATTAAACATTAAACATTAAACATTAAACATTAAACATTAAACATTAAACATTAAACATTAAACATTAAACATTAAACATTAAACATTAAACATAAAACATAAAACATAAAACATAAAACATAAAACATAAAACATAAAACATAAAACATAAAACATAAAACATAAAACATAAAACATAAAACATAAAACATAAAACATAAAACATAAAACATAAAACATAAAACATAAAACATTAAACATTAAACATTAAACATAAAACATAAAACATAAAACATAAAACATAAAACATAAAACATAAAACATAAAACATAAAACATAAAACATTAAACATTAAACATTAAACATTAAACATTAAACATTAAACATTAAACATTAAACATAAAACATTAAACATTAAACATAAAACATAAAACATAAAACATAAAACATAAAACATAAAACATAAAACATAAAACATAAAACATAAAACATAAAACATAAAACATAAAACATAAAACATAAAACATAAAACATAAAACATAAAACATAAAACATAAAACATAAAACATAAAACATAAAACATAAAACATAAAACATAAAACATAAAACATAAAACATAAAACATAAAACATAAAACATAAAACATAAAACATAAAACATAAAACATAAAACATAAAACATAAAACATAAAACATAAAACATAAAACATAAAACATAAAACATAAAACATAAAACATAAAACATAAAACATAAAACATAAAACATAAAACATAAAACATAAAACATAAAACATAAAACATAAAACATAAAACATAAAACATAAAACATAAAACATAAAACATAAAACATAAAACATTAAACATTAAACATAAAACATAAAACATAAAACATAAAACATAAAACATAAAACATAAAACATAAAACATTAAACATAAAACATTAAACATTAAACATAAAACATTAAACATAAAACATTAAACATAAAACATTAAACATAAAACATAAAACATAAAACATAAAACATAAAACATAAAACATAAAACATAAAACATAAAACATAAAACATAAAACATAAAACATAAAACATTAAACATTAAACATTAAACATTAAACATTAAACATTAAACATTAAACATTAAACATTAAACATTAAACATTAAACATTAAACATTAAACATTAAACATTAAACATTAAACATTAAACATTAAACATTAAACATTAAACATTAAACATTAAACATTAAACATTAAACATTAAACATTAAACATTAAACATTAAACATTAAACATTAAACATTAAACATTAAACATTAAACATTAAACATTAAACATTAAACATTAAACATTAAACATTAAACATTAAACATTAAACATTAAACATTAAACATTAAACATAAAACATAAAACATAAAACATAAAACATAAAACATAAAACATAAAACATAAAACATAAAACATAAAACATAAAACATAAAACATAAAACATAAAACATAAAACATAAAACATAAAACATTAAACATTAAACATTAAACATTAAACATTAAACATTAAACATTAAACATTAAACATTAAACATTAAACATTAAACATTAAACATTAAACATTAAACATTAAACATTAAACATTAAACATTAAACATTAAACATTAAACATTAAACATTAAACATTAAACATTAAACATTAAACATTAAACATTAAACATTAAACATTAAACATTAAACATTAAACATTAAACATTAAACATTAAACATTAAACATTAAACATTAAACATTAAACATTAAACATTAAACATTAAACATTAAACATTAAACATTAAACATTAAACATTAAACATTAAACATTAAACATTAAACATTAAACATTAAACATTAAACATTAAACATTAAACATTAAACATTAAACATTAAACATTAAACATTAAACATTAAACATTAAACATTAAACATTAAACATTAAACATAAAACATAAAACATAAAACATAAAACATTAAACATTAAACATTAAACATTAAACATTAAACATTAAACATTAAACATTAAACATTAAACATTAAACATTAAACATTAAACATTAAACATTAAACATTAAACATTAAACATTAAACATTAAACATTAAACATTAAACATTAAACATTAAACATTAAACATAAAACATAAAACATAAAACATAAAACATTAAACATTAAACATTAAACATTAAACATTAAACATTAAACATTAAACATTAAACATTAAACATTAAACATTAAACATTAAACATTAAACATTAAACATTAAACATTAAACATTAAACATTAAACATTAAACATTAAACATTAAACATTAAACATTAAACATTAAACATTAAACATTAAACATTAAACATTAAACATTAAACATTAAACATTAAACATTAAACATTAAACATTAAACATTAAACATTAAACATTAAACATTAAACATTAAACATTAAACATTAAACATTAAACATTAAACATTAAACATTAAACATTAAACATTAAACATTAAACATTAAACATTAAACATTAAACATTAAACATTAAACATTAAACATTAAACATTAAACATTAAACATTAAACATTAAACATTAAACATTAAACATTAAACATTAAACATTAAACATTAAACATTAAACATTAAACATTAAACATTAAACATTAAACATTAAACATTAAACATTAAACATTAAACATTAAACATTAAACATTAAACATTAAACATTAAACATTAAACATTAAACATTAAACATTAAACATTAAACATTAAACATTAAACATTAAACATTAAACATTAAACATTAAACATTAAACATTAAACATTAAACATTAAACATTAAACATTAAACATTAAACATTAAACATTAAACATTAAACATTAAACATTAAACATTAAACATTAAACATTAAACATTAAACATTAAACATTAAACATTAAACATTAAACATTAAACATTAAACATTAAACATTAAACATTAAACATTAAACATTAAACATTAAACATTAAACATTAAACATTAAACATTAAACATTAAACATTAAACATTAAACATTAAACATTAAACATTAAACATTAAACATTAAACATTAAACATTAAACATTAAACATTAAACATTAAACATTAAACATTAAACATTAAACATTAAACATTAAACATTAAACATTAAACATTAAACATTAAACATTAAACATTAAACATTAAACATTAAACATTAAACATTAAACATTAAACATTAAACATTAAACATTAAACATTAAACATTAAACATTAAACATTAAACATTAAACATTAAACATTAAACATTAAACATTAAACATTAAACATTAAACATTAAACATTAAACATTAAACATTAAACATTAAACATTAAACATTAAACATTAAACATTAAACATTAAACATTAAACATTAAACATTAAACATTAAACATTAAACATTAAACATTAAACATTAAACATTAAACATTAAACATTAAACATTAAACATTAAACATTAAACATTAAACATTAAACATTAAACATTAAACATTAAACATTAAACATTAAACATTAAACATTAAACATTAAACATTAAACATTAAACATTAAACATTAAACATTAAACATTAAACATTAAACATTAAACATTAAACATTAAACATTAAACATTAAACATTAAACATTAAACATTAAACATTAAACATTAAACATTAAACATTAAACATTAAACATTAAACATTAAACATTAAACATTAAACATTAAACATTAAACATTAAACATTAAACATTAAACATTAAACATTAAACATTAAACATTAAACATTAAACATTAAACATTAAACATTAAACATTAAACATTAAACATTAAACATTAAACATTAAACATTAAACATTAAACATTAAACATTAAACATTAAACATTAAACATTAAACATTAAACATTAAACATTAAACATTAAACATTAAACATTAAACATTAAACATTAAACATTAAACATTAAACATAAAACATAAAACATAAAACATAAAACATAAAACATAAAACATAAAACATAAAACATAAAACATAAAACATAAAACATAAAACATAAAACATAAAACATAAAACATAAAACATAAAACATAAAACATAAAACATAAAACATAAAACATAAAACATAAAACATAAAACATAAAACATAAAACATAAAACTGATTGAGTTTTCAAAAAGTCTTTATTTTTAGGCAGTCTATCCCACAATCTGTGTCTAACCACCGAGGACAACAACAACCTTTGAACCGAGCCAGTCACATTTGCATTGTCTAAAGAACAAAGGAATCTTTTATTGTTGCCGTGGTGATCAATCGAAATGAAGGAGTATTAGCAGCAAAACGCGGCGCTCTGGCTAAATCCGGCGGTCGTTGACTTTAGGTCTCTTCGTATTCGAGCGAGTATTCGTGATGTGGAGCAATTCTTAACGATGGCAATGTAGCTTAGGTTAACGGAAGTCACCTATATTCAATTCCACCATATCGATCAAACTGTCCTGATGTCCAACATAAAGGCCTATAAAAAAGATTCGTTTTGGATAACAATCTGTAACATGGGAGTGAGTATGACAGCGTTCGAATATAAGTCTTCGTATACATGGATGATGAGAGAAGCTAGGTACGGCTATATGATCTTGCACCGCTTACTTGCAGTATTGCCACTGAAAAATTAATGTCGCTACTCGAAAAAGTGTAATCCGTTACGGAGGTCAAATGGAAAAACTACTTCCCAGATGTTATCTATGGTGTTTTTTCACCATAGATCAGCTCACGATTTCGTGAGCTGATCGATTTACGAAAATCGTGCCCAAGTTCCTGAAAGTATGGATGATAATTCTCGTAGTCATGAAATGTATGTTTGAAAGAACTAATTCGCGCAAAAATGTACATGGCGTTAGATTGTAATTTTTGGTTGGGTTACTGTGGTTGTTCCCTGGACACGTTTGGATTTGGTTATGATTCCTGTTCACACTTTGGGGATACACTGGTTTGTAGTATATCAACAAAAACGACGGTCATGATTTCAGGAGCTTAGTGGTGATTTTCGAAATTTCTCATCACGTTACTGTGATATTTTATTCATGAGTTTAATATCGGATGTTTCTGGTAGAGTAGCACGATTTATGCTCACGATTTTAGGGTTATTTGTAATCTAAATTCACGTTTTCGTGATATTTTAATTGAATTTTTCTGGAAGAGTAGTGTAACTTACGTTCATGATTTCAGGATTTCCGTAACTTCTATTCACGTTATCGTGATATTTTAATCAACGTAGAGTGATTTGTGTTCATGATTTACAGGATCATAGTCACGATTTTTGTTTAATCACGAATATTGTAATTTATATTCATAATTTCTTAGTCACGTTTTTCGTAATTTATATGCACGTTATTATGATTTGACACGTTCGAATTTTATATTTGCAGTAATGTGACTACTGTGCACTTTTGATCACTGTCGGATTTTTTACTCGGCATCTTGTTTTGTGAACTACATCACGAACAAGATTCGTGGCTTTTGATACACAGCGCAGTTTTCGTTTTCTGTCCAGACATCACATTGAACCTTATCGAATGAATATTTATATTCGAAATACTATTAGTTTTCTTATATCTGCTACTCGCACCTATTACTAGTGGCTATACTGCCCATAAAAGCATAAGAGTCCCATATGGTTTTTTGTCGAAAATGAGTTATCTGTTGGATTGTATTTTGTATCACCACTGAATCACAATGCACAAATAAGATTACCAGGTTTGCTAAGAAAATATCGAAAAAATACCAAAACATGGTTGTCCCATCCATAAGGCTCAATGAAACTGTAAATCTTGACCAGCGTTTTTCTCGGCTTGCTGTTTTTCAATACGAGACTCTTATGCTTTTATGGGCAGTATAGGCTGTATATAAATATATGACATTTCACGACAAAACCTAAATTTTGTGAAATAGTTCACGTGAAAATTTCAAGACCGTGTACAGAGTTGTATGAAATAGAAAATGATTACGGATATCTTCTAAGTATCACAAGCACTCAATATAGATCGTGAATCATGTGCTACGAGTCTTGAACCAGTTCACAAATCCATGAATAAAATTTTATGATTTTGTGAACTATTTCACGAGTACGAATGGTCAGTCGTGAAAATTATACTGGGAATCATGAACCAGTTCACGAACACATGAACGATATTTTTTTGAATTTGTGAACTAGTTTACCGCCATATATGAACAGGCTTGACTATTATATTAGGAATCATGAATCAGTTCACATTTCTAAGAATAAGATTTCAAGATTTGTGAACTATTCCAAGAGCACGAATGGTCAGTCGCTAGGAATTCCACATATTCACATATACAGGGTGTTTGGTTCATGGTTAAGAACCTCTCGGGGGTGATAGACTGTCGAATTTGGAGAAAAAATTGTTCTACACATACCATCAAATCTCAACCGTTACAGTTATTGAACTTTATGTGTAACAAACTTATTTGTCTTAAAATACCTCTAACTCAAAAAGTACACTTTGTATTTCAAATATTTTAGGTCCACTGGGAAGGTGAGAAAATTTTGCATTGAGTGATGCCCTCACAGGTTTCAGCTAATGAGTTTAAGTAGCCTTTTCAAAGTAATTTAGTGAAAATTAAACAATTTTAATCGATTTTTCGTTCATTTCTTGAAAATCCTAATAGTTAACCTCATCAATTTAATAATCCAGATTGTTAGTCTTGAAGAGCTGCATAATTCGTTCTTTGACATGATACACTTATCTTTTCTTATTTTCATGAGTTTGGGTTATTCAACTTGGATATTTTTATCTAATTTTCACTAATATCAGCTCTAATTGAAAAAGTATGGCACTTATTGTACTTTTTTTCTTTTTATTCGAAAGCCAGGAAAATTTTACAGAGAAAAATGTATTAATACCTCTCAGTTAAGTGAATTTAGTATTCTTTTAGAAGTAAATTAGTTTAAAGTTAGTGCTATTATTAGCATTTTCGTTAATTTTCTTAAAATAGTAAATAATAAAAATCACCATTATTATCATGGAAATAAGGCATCTCAGTAAGTTCTACAGTTCTTTCTTTGACTCCATTCAATTATCTCTTTTGGTTTCGACGCAAAATCGTTTTTATCACATCGTTTTATATGCAAAAATAACGATTTCGAACCCACTACATTTGTGGCGAGGTCATGCTGTGTTAACTATTAAATAGCAGCAAAATGAAAAGAGATTTAGACAAAGTGTCAAATAAAAATTGAGAACATTAAGGGGCATCAAATGAACAATAGTAACGATAAATTTTGTTTAATAATAATTAGAATAATTAAAAAACTCTCCAAAAAACACAAATTTTGAGTTATTTCGTTAGTAAAAAATAATTTAGTACACTTAACTAAAAGATATTTGTACATACACTGATAGTACATTTTCTCAGCTTTCCAAAAAAATCTTGTAAATAACGATATAAAGCATATTTTTCAGATTAGAGCCTTTTAAGCACTTGCAAGTCGGTTACAGGAAAAGTATAGTAATGAAATTACAAAGAAATGAGAAGAGATAGGAATATGTCGTCCAAGAACAAATTATGAATCGTCGTAAAACCCAACTTTTGGATAATGGATATTGCTATAATCATACTTCATTATTTCGAGAAAATTAGCAAAAACCTCCTCAAAACACTAACTTTTAACTACTTTACAGGTTAAAAGGTAATTAAAACTAATTACTTAAAAAATATGAGAACACCATTCAATAGGAAATTTTCTCACCTTTCGAATGGAACTAAAATAGTTAAAATACAAAGTACACTTGTAAAGTTAGAGGTATTTTAAGACAAATAAGTTTTTTACACAAAAAGTTCAATAACTCTGTAACGGTTGAGATTTGATGGTATGTGTAGAACAATTATTTTCTCCAAATATAGCAGTCTATCACCCTCCGAGAGGTTCTTAACCATGAACCAAACACCCTATACATGAATATTATTTTTCGATTTTGTGAATTATTGCACGAGATCGAATGGCAAGTCGTGACTATTATAGAAGGAATCATGAACTAGTTCACGAATATATAAAAATTTTGTCAACTAATTCGTGATCATGAATGGTAAGTTGTGACCAATTTGCTAGAAATCAGGAATCATTTCACGTATACATGAATAACATTGTGTGATTTTGTGAACTATTTCACGAGCATGGATATTGAATCGTGACTATGATATCTGAAATCATGAACTAGTTCACGATGATTGAAAGGATTCCGAATAATATTCCGGGTTTCGTGAAATAGTTCACGCGTAAATATGTTTTACAAAAGCTATGAATATAATCACCATTCTAGCTTTGGTTTTATGAACAAATGTTCATGAAGTTATGAACCAGTTCACGTACAGAAAATGGATTTAGTAATGGTAACACGGAAACCGTGACTGAAGTTCACAAAAAAAACAAATATCTTCACAAATAAAAGCGATATTTGGGCGTTGCTGACTGAACATGGAACATAATTATAAAACACATTATTTGTGTTCATGATCCTGTTTTCGTAACGTAAAAACGTGTTTGTTCCTGAATTCATGGCACTTTATTAGCCTTTTTTGGGAACGTGTGTATGCCCGGATCTAGCGTCATCAGATTACCGTTTGTTTAGTTCGTCACAAAAATCGCTTAATGGGAAATGGTTTTGTCCGTTGACGACTGCAAACATCGCTCAAAACTGTATTTCTTCTCGGAAATCCATTAAATGAGCTGAGAAAATGAAGACGAACATTACATAACTAATTCAAATAATATTTTTACGGAAACAAAATAGCGAAAGGAAAATCTCAAAAAAAAAATGATTAAGAGAAGTAAACAAACTCGTCAAAAACTATCAATTGTATTCGCTACGAGAATATGAAATAATTTTGAGCGGCCCAAAATAAGGACTAGAAAGAACTAGAAAGAGAAGCAAGCAGGATCTATGTTCTCTTGCTTCGAACCTGTTTCTACCATGCTGCTTCGGATCATGAACATACGCTGGATATCGCAGATTAATTGCCCGATTGATTGCTTCTCCAACCGAATGTTCATCTTCACCGTTGTGAGCACCATCAATCATCAAACTCAAATTGAAAGGTGACATACAAATTATGTCTATTGCAGAGGAGGCGGTGAAGCAAACGTTATTTTGAATAATTTCATCAATCAAAATAAATCGTTTCGCTGCATAGCAAATCGGCAACAAACATCGGAACATAATTGAATAAAATGACTAATTTGAATTGTTCGTTTGTAGGTTCACCGCCAATTACGGACAACTTTTTTCCACGATGGGTCAAACGCAGGATCAATTGTCTGCTATTAATGATGAGTTTCACTAATAGATTTACCATATATGCGATCCAAGTTTAGTTCATTTGTGTAGAACGAGATCTACTGTAACATTTCGATGCGGTGTGTGATTGATACTGCAATTAGTGCATCCTTGAGGCATCCATTACTACCGTGCACTGGTTTGTACCGTTCTCGTGACGATTCAGAAAAAAATATAAAAAACCACGGACGCCGGACCGAAGGTTGCTACGTAGACCATCACATTAGAATAATTACCGCTAATGCGGTCGGTTGCTACATAGAGAGTTTAATTGAATGAACTTAGATCATGGATTGAACCATTCTTCGTTCGTCCAAGGTGTTTTTTTGTAATTTCGGTTTAAGTGAATCAACACAAGAGATTTTTTTTCTTAAATTTGTCACCGTTAAATTTTCTTTACTTCAACTAGATATGCGTTTTTGTTTGTAATAACGTAATAAATAACATGAATCGACTATGGCTCGCTAAGGACAGATGCTTGCATAGGATTATACTAGGTCCTATATACACATAAGAAGCGCGGAAACTGCGGAACGGTTTTGCTGAAACCAAAACGTTCGCAGTTACGTTTATTCATTCCTTACTAGCTAAAAACGAAACAGAAAAAAATGTGATTTATTCTCGCTCTCTCGCTCGCACATTCGCACCGATTAGACTTGTTAGCAGCAGTATTTGTAGGGTAACATCAGTAGCAGAAGGACGGATGCCACCATCCAGTGCAGGTTATCGCCTAGTACGGTCCAGATCCACCCGAGGGGGCTCCATATTCCTGCTTCGGGGGACCGTATTCGGGCTTCTTCTCCTTTTGGGTCTTGTACTTGATGAAGTATACTTCCGGTTTGCTGGGCTTGGTCGGTGGCGGCGTCGGCAGGATAATCTCCTCCGGTTCCTCGAGCTTCTTGTGCAGCACATAGACCAGGGTCTTCTCTTCGTTCTGTGGTGGCGGAGGGATTATTGGGGCCTTCGGTTGTGGCGGTGTTGGTGCCTTAATGAAGATAATCTTGTAGTGTTTCTGGGGTGCTCCCGATTGGATCACTCGAGGGTAACTGGGTTCTTCCTTCTCTGGCGGCGGTACGTGCACGTAGATGTGCTTCTGGACAATCTGAGTTGCGGGTTGGTAGTTGTAGCCACCGCCGCCTCCTGTGGGGGAAGAGTTGAAAGGAGAATTGTATTTGGTTAGCATGGTAATTGGGTTCTGTTTTGGAGGGAAAGTTTAAACATGCTAGGAAACGTATATCACATCAGCATTTGGTTTGCATATTCCGTTATTTTTTTATTCTCGCATGGCCACAAAGGTACTTCATACGGGAATTGCAATAATTAGTCTTCCAATCTGGTTACATCTAGTTTAGAAGCAATTTTCAAAGCTCTATGTTTGACGAATTTGACATCTTCATGCTTAATAGGTTGACATCATATGAAACAAATTCATCCAAAAACTATAAAATTTCACGGGTAATTCCAAAAATATTTTTATTTGTTTCGTTGCACAAACAGTATCAAATATTAATTCAAACCCACAGTGAATGGACAAAGGCAAAAGTGAGCTATGGCGAGACAAACTTGGCTTGTTTTCTATTCCGTCTATAACACATACGGTTGATACTGAAATTAGTTGTATGACAAAACTGCACACACCCACGTCGAAAAGCCTTTTCTGCCCGCTTTCGGACAAATGTTTTGTCGGACGAGGTCCCAAGCAAATTTAAACTTATTTTACCGATAAATTTTCCCAGAATCCAAAATCTGGCAAGGAATTTGCAGCTGCGGATTCAAAACCAAGCTTTTTTCCTCAAAAAGCGATGCACTCAAAGCTGAATAAGGAACAATGCCTGGAGAAAAAGGACTCCTGCTTTTCCCAAAGACCCAATGAAGTTCTGGCTGTATGTGGCAAGCGGTCACTACATCCAGGAGGTCCTACTGTGGTACCGTGACAATAAAGAGGATTTCATCTACAAGGATATAATAATCCATTAGAATGCCCCCAATTCCGTCTGATCGAAAAATGTTGCGAAATTATCAATTGAATGTTACAGAAAACTGGAATGACGACTAAGGACGCTGAGGTTGACAGGCCAGTATCGGTTTTCAACGTGAATGTACAGGATTGATTTTCTTTTCTCCTTTCGATCTTGCACAATTTTTTAAGACTGCATTTTTGAGTAAAAGAGTTTTTGGTTGCTATGACTCACGAAGGGTATGCAAGTAAGTAACTTTATTGACAAAAAGCGCCGGAAGGAAATGATAAATAAAAGCAACGATTCAAAAGTTTCATTCTAACGGAATTAACTTGATCGCAAAATGTTTTGAATCTGTCTAAGTTCGAGACTAACATGAACGGCATATGAAGTAAAATAAATCGTCGAAATTAACCCATTCCACGCGGGACACAACCGAAAAAAGCAAAGTTAGTTGAACGAATTGTGATGTATTACACACGAAAAAATAACTTAATCTATGCTGTGCTTTCTTTTAGAAGAATCCCCGGATTTGTGGTTGAGGCGATATAACGCTGACCGAATATGTCCGCGTTATTTGTAGTTTGCCGCAGTAACATCAGTCAGAGCAGCAAATAAAAATTCCGTAAAGGAAAATAGTAGGGAAAAGTGGTCGATTATCAGCACCCTGACTTTACTTTTGACCAAAAGCAGACATGGTCATTCCGACAAATATTAGTTGTGTGCTATATTGACATGTTCTTTTTGTACCGATTACCGAAGCCAACTGTTCTGTTCTACAAAGCAAAATATTTTATGAACAAGTAAAAATTCTCTCAAAAGTTTTTTTGTTTGATCATTTGCTTAATGTTATAAAATGAAGTAAAGCGATCAAAAAAGTATGCGCAACGAATATTTACGAAGGGATTTCCCTTTATTTTGAGATTCAATATTGAATGCTACCGAATTGTTCACAACAATTTTTTTCAGTTTTCAAAAAGGTTACTAAATTCAGTTGTCGGCACCCGAATATGGTCGGTTGTAGGCAACTCATTTTATTAGTGTAAATGCTGCTTTCTCTATAATTCAATTAACGACACGGCACGGTCGATGCCAAAAATCGATGTCTGACGCCATTTTGAAATCCACGATGGCGACATCTTCTTTATTGTAAAAGTACCCACATTGGAAGTTTTCAGATTTATCTATAGAAAAAAATCCGTCATAAGAGATATAGCTTCGACATCATATTTATATTGGATATGTAGAGATCCTATTATTACAACCTTCGCAAACCAAACATATCCACATTGGACGGTTTCATATAATAACTCGCCAAGGAAAAGTCACCATATTGAATTTAGGAATAGGAGTTACCCATTAAAACAACCGCTCCAAAGTGGGCCGGCCCCAACTGAGTCATTTCAAAACACATTTGAAGCAAAATATTCAATTCTGCACGAAAATATATCAATTAATAACTACAATTAAAAAATGGTTTCAGAAAACTATTTCATTCGCTTGCTAGAAGCTGCAGAGCTCGGTATCCTATTGAAGCTTTGGAGAAGGAAGCGAATGCCGCAAAAGAAAAAAATAAACTCAAAATTTCAGAGAATCTGTTTATGTTATTGAATATCATATGCCGCTAAGATATTGCAGGTAATCCAGTTGATTCCAAGATTACGAAAGTTATTTCAGCGTTCAGGAAAGCCGTTGAAATCATTTGGTTGTATTTTGTGATGATGTGTGACAACAGGGGGTAGGGGGTCATGTCATGATACTTAGCTTTTTTAAAGGGGAATCAGGAATCAGAATATATTGGCTTAAATGGCACGTTCCCCGTATGTAGTCGGGGATTTGTGCCTTGCTGTGTGTTTTCATCATTTCCTGAGGAAAGGACAAGGAGGTGTGGGGAAGTAGAATTGGTGGGAAAAATAACAGCACAAAAACAAAAATAAACAACAGGTAAGTTAAACTCACAAGTAGTTCAACTTGCCTGCGAATAAGCCTAAAGCTCTTTACCACATTGGATAAGAAACTTTAGTATGTCTCTGAGTTTCAGTCGTCCAAACATGGTTTCGTCTATATAAGGACGGCCGAAGACTCGAAATCGCAATTGCGCTACCGCTGGACAGTTGCATATCAGATGATATGAGGTTCCGTAGTCGGACTCACAAAGATCACATGAAAAAGACTCAGCGCGCTGAATAGTTGCCATGTGATAATTGAGTTTGCAGTGCTGGTCAACATGCCGCAGTGGAGCTTCGAAAAATGTAGGAGATTTTTCGAAATCACTGGGCACGGTTGTTCTAGAAACGCCTTTGTTTGGCGACACGTTTGTAGATTTCTCCAATAATTGCGGTGCTCGGACAAAGCCCAGGACCGTATTTTTTCCCTTATCCAATTTGTCGAAATTGGCAGCGCGGGCTCAGGACCAACCAAGTCAATCACTGAACCTGCCCTGGCCAATTCGTCAGCCCATTCATTTCCAGTAATACCAGAATGTCCGGGCACCCAGACAAGGTAGATAGTGTTGACAATGCTTAATTCGTCGATTTGGGTTCGGCACGCGATCACTAGCTTGGAACGGGATTTGTCTGAGCTAAGGGCCTTGATCGCAGCCTGACTATCGGAGCAGAAGTTTATAACTATAACTTTATTGCTTTAGGCATCACGAAGACTTTTGGAAAATTGTGGGATTTGGATCTTGTAATTGAACTCTTGGTCGAGGTCCCATAGGTGTCAAATTAGCATGAGCTCTGCTTTGAAGAGATGTTCCGAAATATGGATTAGGGACAATGCTTCGAATGGGAAGCGAAGTTTGATTTAGATTGATTGTCTATAAACATAAACTTGCTCACTGTAAAACTGTATACATTTCAATATTTGCTAAAAATGCATTTTTTGAGAATGCGTAGAGTTGACACAAAAACTCAATGTGATTAACAACGATAACAATATTATGGATAGGTAGTAGGAAAATGATGAAAAATGACGTTTTCCTTTAGGCTCTAGCAGGTCAGGATCGGTTTTTATGAGCATTTGATTTTAGTTGTACTATCAATTATATAAGCACTGGCGAACCGCCCGGACGTGTTGTTGTTAACGTTCAATGTTTTTCAAAGTTTTTCCAGTGATATATAGAATATTCAACAGGAAAATGAAGTCAATCGTTCAGTAGGTCGTGTTTCCTGTTGAGTTATGTGTTAGTAGGTTAGTAGTATCGCGAGAAAGTGTGATTTTGCGATGAGATTTAAGGACGATTCAGACGATACATCAGCTTCCGTCAACGTCAACGGAACGTCACCGTTCCGTCAGGATAAGTTAAATGCGTTTCTCTTGTACCCGTTCACACGTGCCGTACGTCAAAACGTTCCGTGCCGTTGGTGTTGTGTGTGAATGCCTCCATTTAACTACATGTAACTAATGTTAATGTTCCGTTGTCGTTCCGCACCGGTGACGGATGCCTGATGTATCGTGTGAATCCTACTTTATCGTCACATAATAATAACTTTGCTATTGAAGTGTGTGAAGCAATCCGCCAAAAAACAAACCCGTTCGTTCTCCTTAGCGTCAAGCATAGTTATTTTGTCGATTGCCTTGTACGCAGATCACCTGGGCTCGCACACAAGGTTAGAAATTTTTCTAACCTGAAAAAGAGCCGAAAACCCTAAGGTTAACGTCTATAATCAAAATAAAAAAAAACTATGTGGAAGACATTCCATAACTAATTTTGAAGAAGAAACGAATGCTCCGTGTGTTCAGAATATCGAAATATACTAGACTATATGTGAAAGAAAACGTTTAAAACAAGTTGTGCTGAGTTTACTGCAATTGATAAATCTCTTCTGCTGTCTATAAGCAATAAAATTCACATTCTATTCAAGATAGTCTCTAAAGTTTAGTTTTATTGAAAAGAACTGGCTTTAAGAAAATTTTCAACGGGACGGGTCTAGCGCAGTTGGTAAATCGATTGCCTTGTACGCAGCTCACCTGGGTTCGATTCCCAACCCCGCACATAGGGTTAGAGATTATTCCAAAAGAGATTTCTCTAACCCGATAAGAGGCGAATTACCCTTATTTTTTTTTTAAATGACATTATCAACAACTTTACTGAAGACACCAAAAGTCTGACTCTGTTTGAAGAGTTACTTTTCCATAATTATTTCTAGGAGATTTAATCACCACATCACAATATGCGCTTATTTATGTCGGAAAGGTTCTTCGAGGTTGATGGTTTCAAAATTATGTGAACTTGACCATTGGAAATGTTTTTGAACATATATTCCACATTAAAAATGCACTTTGTATTTGAATTCCTTTACTTTATTGACATATTATAGAAGAAATTATAAAAGGCATCTGTTAGACTAATTTGCTTTAAGAACTTTCACTAATTTTCAATACGATTACTTCCTAAGGGTTTTTGTCTAGAAAAACATGTTTTTCGAATAAAAAGTTTCACAACACATTCAAATCAAGTTTAAATTTTGTTGACCTCATACAATAGGTATCTTTGATCCCTGTAACACTGGGTACACTTGATCCCCATCATTAGTTCGCTCAAAGACTTTCCAAATGTATAGAAAGAGAAAAGCATCATTTCCATAAAGTACTTGGCACCATTAATTGGTCCATAATGTTTTTTTTCATGGATAATTATCGTATAAGTAATTGAAGATTGGAAAAGCAAGTTAAACAGCACTGATTTACCGCAAATACTTGTCTTGACTTTCTACTGTGGTTAAAGTTTGTCGTGTATCTAAAAAGATAGTCTTATTGATTAATTTGTCAGGATAGGTGATTAGCTGAACTTTCGTACCCATAAGTCATAGTGTGCTTTGCTTTTTTAGCCCTACTAGGCGGGGGATCAAGTTACCACACTTTTTTTTCAAAAACCTCTTTTTGACATGATTTTCAAAACTATTCATATAACTGAAATGGCATCGAATTCAACAATACGAATTGACTACAAGCTGGCGAACTTTGCAATTAAAATTTTTATTTCATTGAAAAGTTGTGCGAACAAAACAAAAGTGGGATCAAGCGTACCCACTCTCCCCTAAGCCGTTAAAACTGAACGATAGACAGAGCTAGAAGAGCTCCTGATAACATTGAACGTGTTGTAGAAATGTATAGGATTCGCTCAAACTTTAAAAACTTTTTCCGAGGCCTGGAGGACCGTGTCTCATATACCAATCGATTCAATCAAATTGGAAATTGAACATTTTATATTTTTATTCTTCACGTACCAAGTTTCAATTGCGAAAAATGATATCGTTACAGAAAGAGCATTGCTACACTGGTGCAAAATTAAACCGATTTTGAATATCGAATATACGTTAACTGAAAATATTTTGTGAATTTTCTCAATAATTAATTAACTAATTCAACATATAAGTTCACCTCAAAGACAAAATATTATGAAAGTAAGCTAAGTTTCCAGAGTTATATATACCACTTGGAATAAGCGTTGCATTCAGTCATCAAATATATGTTGGGTGTTATACGAATACACAGATCACAAAGTAATCCACCTAGTAGTGAGATAATGCGACACGACTCACATCTATCTTGATATTTCTCTATCCATTTTTAAATTGTGTCATTAGATCTTTTATTAATCTGAACTATTTGCTAATGTACAAGCTAATTTGATGTGTGCGATGTAATTGTGTAGGTTTCAGAAGACAAAACTGTTTTTGTCTGCTGTTTTCCCATAAATAGCTTATGCATTTTAGTATAAAGCTGAGTCACCCGCGGAAACAAATTCAATATTATATACTACTTGGCATAGAAAATATTCGCAGTCCTGCGAAAATCTTCAAACTGTTTGTATTGTAAGAAAACCATAATTAATGTTCAAACCCTGCTTTCCCCTCGAGATGAAGAGATCCCATCGAAACGTTGCACTATGGGCAGCCATGGGACCAAAAAATCTAAAACTACAACAACTCCAATTCAATTCTCTTCTATACTATAGATGAAAAATTTAAAAACAAACATTCCACGTGTGTCTTCTAAACTTTTCGTATCCCTATTGAATTTTAAATTAAGCATATGTTCAAATATACCATTGAAAACTAAGATTATGTGTGTTTTGATGATATTATTGAAAAATTCATTGTATTCGTATGAACTTTTATGAAACATAACGGATCGTCCAATTTTCGTTGTATTGATTTGTATACGACTCATTAATCCATATCTCCACAACGAAAATTCCGAACGAAACAATTCGCATGCTAGAAGGATCACTGGAAAGAGGCTGCGTTGTAATTGACTGAGTGAACCGCTTTTGTGCTAACGGCAATAAATATAACCGTCAGCATTAGACTGGTTCAATTTTTGACTTTTAGCTCCACCAGGCTCTGCTGATTCCTTTTATGGTCCTTAGTCATTGTACAAATTGTGGTACCGATCGGTTGTGTCTACGGACCCTCCAAAAATTTCAAAGTTTATATGGAAATTAGAATGGAAAATCGGTTAAAATTGAAAATAAATTCTTAAAAAATCACCTCATCAATCAATTCATAAGAACACTATATATTTCTAAAGGTATTCTTCTATGGAACACATTCGTGGAACATTGAACGGTTGCGAAAATTCGCTGAGAAAAGATATTAACTAATTTTATTATTAATCATAGCAACCCTGTTTGAATAGCACCATCATTATACAAGTGTGAACTAGGCTTACCATCCACCGCTCCCGTATGGTAGATGCAGTTATTCAACCAGGGTTGCTATGATTAATAATAAAATCCACTTGTTTTGATTTGAATCCCTTCTATTTATTCCTATGTAAATAAATACATTGAAATATTTACCTGCCCCATGAACGACTAGCATTCTCTCTCTCTCTGTGTCACTCTCTGTTAACCCATTCATGCCCATGTTGTTTGTGGACAACAACGTTTTTAAACAGCTATAACTTTTGATTGAGACAAGATTTGCTCACAAAAACAAGTAAGGCTAATAAATGTGACTATAGTCTTTCATTTGAGTACTAACAGTTACAAGGATCAGCTCTAGAACTGAAGTTATTGCAGTTAGTCTGATTGCATTCCATAGGAGCAGTGCTGCCAGGGACAGTTGCAATATTATTGAAAACTGACAAAACTTATCAATTTAGAGTGCCTTTGGCTACGTTTTCCACAAAAGTGGACTATTGTAAATATTCTGGGAGAATTGTATTGAGCATTGGAAGGAAAAAATTGAGCAGCTTCTAGCACTGCGTGGGAAGCACATATCTTTATGAAAAATGGCTTTTCGTGTTTCTTGATCCCACCGTTTTCAAGGAAAAATAGTTTTAAAATCGTACATGCATCTTGCCATGTTTAGAAATTCCTTTATTGGCGTCGTTCATTATTATCAATTTAAAAAAAAAATATTTTTACGAAGAGTTTTAGACAAATATTTTTAGTAACCCTTTCTATTAAACCTTCCCATGGTTCTATGGCTGTTCGACACAAATTTTTTTTTTCGGGAATTAACATGTTTTTAATAACTTATTAGGATCTATAAATAAAATAGAAATAACAGATAAACGACACCGTCAAGAAAAGAAACACGAAAAAGAAAAGGTGAAAATAGAAAAAAGTTGAAATACTAGAAAATGCATTATATATTAATTAGCCATTCTGTAAATAATGGGATTTTACCAAACTTGTCGGAACTTTCTGAAATAATGGTTCTCAAATCGGTTTTTTCATTTACTTAATTTATATATTTTTGTTTTTAAATTTCGTTCCATATACTAATTTTTCCAGTTTAATTATTTCATGAATTTTAATCGTTTTGATTATTTTATTCATTTTGAATATATGACCAATTGTGAATATATGATATTTCGTTTTAATCATTCATTTGCTTCAGCATTATTTTGATTCAATTTGTTTTATTCGTTTCATTCTTTGGATTCATACTGATCAGTATTCATTTCGTGCATTTTAATCATATCATTTATTTAACTTGATTTATTTCACATTACTGTTTTCATTTTTCCAGTCAGTAAATTTTATTCAGGTTTTTTTTTTTTCATTTTAACCCTGCGAAAGTCGCGCTTATGGCCCTCTGAACGAGCAGCCGCTTGGGCCCTAAGACGATTTCGCTAGATTTTCAGGGCAGCGTGCACTCAGTGCACTAGCGCGACTTCCAGAAGGCTAAAAATCTGACTACTATTTTCAGTCATTTATTTTATTCATTTCATCCAATTTATTAATGTCATGCCAATTAATATATTCCATTGATTTTGTAACTTTTTAATATCGCTTAATTTTCGCTGAATTAATTTTTTTCTGCATATTTTTTCTTCATTTTATTTATTATTCTAGTTCTATTTATTTTGTTTATTTTATTGATTTTATTTATTCTATTGATTAGTTTTAGTAATGCTTTAAATTTTAGGATTTTTTTTCCAGCACATGCATTTTATTCAGTTTTCCGCTTGATTAATTTTGTTGATTCTTTTTAGTCATTCCTTTTGTTCATTGCATCGATTTTGTTAGTTAAGATCAATTCAATTTATTTCATTAATTTTATAACTTTTTTTCATATTGTCAAATGTTTTAATCAATGAGCTGAACTAAGTTGTTTTAATTATTCATTTGATTTGATTTATATTAATCATACTACTTATTATATGAATTTTATAACTTTGTATCAATTTTTTGCTTTAATGATTTTATTTTATATAAACTGAGTTCGTTAATTCGCGCAGAACTCGGAACTGTGTTCCTCACACTCTAGTTGGGTGCCTACATCGTATGAGTTCTGTAAACTATTGGATGATCCAAAAGTAATATGTATAAGAAATGTCTCATCCCACTGCTAGTCGATTTTTATCTCTTGGATTTAGAAAATTCTTGCAAAATAAACCACGTTGCATAAATAGGCAGACTGTTGGACACCTCTCAGATTTGGTATAAAGTATTTAATTGATTGTCTTCATTTGTAAAAATTTAAGAGCAAAGTGAGAAAGTATGAAGCATATTGATACATATAGAAGAGGGAGAGAGAGGAGGGATACATAATATCTTCAGCAAAGTTGTTGCTTATTATATTCCCTACAACTTTACTGAAGACATTTTTTTTTATTTTCATGAATTACCAAACAAAAATTTGCTTCTCTGCGTTTGGAGGATTATTCACGACTGTAATACTTCCATAAAATGGTAATCATTTTATAAAAAAAACTTTGTTGAAGACACTATAGCTCAAAAGTCATATTTTCGTGGTCAAAACAATTTCCACCACGTTTTTCCCTATTTGGATACACTGCGCTGCGTGGTAAAACTGTTTTTATCGCTTTCAAAGATGACCAGTTGAACTTCCAATCTGTTGGGACTGCAATTCCCATAAAACTTGTATTGAGGCAGTGCTGCCTTTGATTTTTTATCTTCCGATTACCATTAAAATACATATACTAATTTTGTGTCAAATCAAATGAAAATGACGTACGTTAGGAATATTGTACATTAGTCATAATAGACGATCGGCATATTCTACGTTAGGCACAATGGACGAAAGGCATAAATTACAACAAAAAAAATAAAATGAGCGTATAACGTTTCATACACTTGAGATTTCAACATTAGGTTCGGTTTTTTCATCCCCTCGTATATCATAGCTTTATCGAGAGACTGAAAAATCGACTATATTGTACAAGTTATTTAACCCTTACATATTATTGTATTTAAACCTTTCATATTTTTGCAAAATTAGTGTTATATGCTCACTTCATTCAAGTGAACAGTTTTGGTTTAAACAAATTTAATGCCTATTAAATGTATTACTGATAATTTTTTTACCAAATATTGATGAATGATGCACACATTTTCAGTTTTTATGTTCGTTCGCCTATTACACAAAACAGAATTTTTTAGGAGCCTATGAAAATTTTTAGTGTTTTAGATAGGCTTAGGATATTACGCTCGCGACAGCAACCCGTCACAGTACACAGAAAAAAACTTTCCCTCCCATTAAACAAATTGCGTCGTTTTACCTTTGATGGTAACAAAGTAAAAATCATTGCATTGGATAATATGGGAGGAAGTCATTATAGGAGCAATAAAATATTTGTATTCATTCAAATAATAAATGTTTCATTCTTCATTTCATGAGCTGCTGTTTAAGGCAAATATTTTCTTCTTGAACAATTGCAACTTGCATGTACCAAATCCCCCATTCATATCGTTCGATATGCTTCTTTAATTTGAGCAAAACTATCCTTAAGTTTTTACAGCAGATTAAAATGTTGATCGAGTTTTGGCCAACTGGTAGCGGGATTCTAATAAAATTAAAATCACAAAAGTGCAAGCATTTCCGCTCCTTCCATCTGACGCGAATTGAAAGATATCATTTGATTCAGTAGTATCAGAAGGTTCTTTTGAACAAGCAATTGTATAGACTGTGATGGTGGTTGAATGGTAGGCGTGACCGCTTCTTACCCCAGTTGGTCTAGGTTCAATCCCAGCCGAGGTCGTTGCGATTTTCTGAGTTGAAAAGTCTGTGGTTACGTCTTTCTTCGTAAGGAAAGTAAAGCCATTGGTCTCGGTCCATGTTTTGATGGGCCGAAACATTACTAAATCACTTCGTAAAAAGTTCAATAACTTAATCCTTGCTGAGCGAAGTTCGATTTGCAGTCTTCAACAAATTTTTAGGCAATGTATTTCCTGTCGGATTCTCAGTTTTGGTGATGTACAAATGTTTAGATTTTTATTTAACGTCGAAATATAAACAAGTGGTTTTTCTCCATATAGATTGACGGAAAATGTTATTTCATTTTTTGATTCGGGAGTTAAAAATGTCCGATTTCATTCATATTTGGAGTGACACTCTTGGTGATTGAACTTGATTTTTTTTAAATCTTGTTTTTTCCTGGGCAGCGTTGTTGATCAGGTTACTTTAACACACCTACTCTAGTCGCTTCTTTTGAAACCAAAATACAATATCGGAAACAAACTTCGCCTGTATGATAGTCCTTCTAAAGACGGTGTTGTCATATATTCTAAATCTAAACAAAACTGGCTCTTCACCATCACGCACCTTGAGACTGACTAGCCGGGTAGGATCCGAGATCACCGGCTGAGCTGAATGACGGCGCCGAATAGGAAGGATATCCACCGGATGCCGGAGGTTCTGGCCGTGCCGAGACGGCCACCGCCAGCACACTTAACACTACAAACACTTTCATTGCTTTTCTTTCAGCTGCGCTTGATCAGACCCACACAGGACGAACACGACACCGAAAGGTTCTAGGTTCTAAGAACGTGAGCTACCCTGCCTGAGGTTGCAGTTGCTGCTGTACTCTTGGTTGGAACAATGCACAATTAAGACTGTTGCTCATTTTTGGATTGCAAATGATATTTATACACCGTTCAAATGATCATCGCTGATGCTCTTGGGGTTGATTTGGGGTCCATTGACGAGCAGTACCAAGCAGAAGCAGCCAACAGAGATCGTACTCACTCACCACATTGCATTGCCGGACACCCTCCACCAGCAGCACCGCCACCACCACCATTACCTCTCCCATAGTTACGCGAGATGATCGTTCACGAAGAAGATTCCCAACTGCAAGCGGCCAGACAGTCTACATGATCATCATCATTGGAATCATCATCGCCGGCCTGTGCGAAACGACATCGATGATCGTCAGCAACAACATTGGCGTGATGAGCATGAACCGAGCATGCTTCGATCGAAGTGAACAGCAAAAACGACACCCTTTGACCGTTCCTCTTTCCCAAGCACCCTCAGTGCATCGGATTCAATCACAAACCAGATAAACAAATTCAAATCAACATCAATTTGGTACTTTTACCAATAGGCAAAAAGTCAACATTGCGCGGAAGATCGCGGAATCGAGTTTTTCTTGTCATTGACCAACAGCGGTGCGGTTTTTCTTGACTCTCAAGCCGGAAAGAGGAAAAGTCAGTATTAACATATTTTTGCGGTTGTCATTGAAGTCGTTGCTGCTTCCTCGGAGATGGAAAAAAGTTCACATAACAACCCACCCACCAACCGCTCCCACATTGTCGCGACTTGTTACCTCTTATTATACACGTGTTCAGTGTCAACAGTAGTGGAATAATGTCCGGAGGACAAATATTTCAAATTTTCATACGATATAAAAATGGACGATCAGGACTACACAGATATAAACACAATGTAAATCACTCTATAGTTATCAATGGTGGCCGTTGACAAAATAACTGATAGGACGATTAGTTTAATTTATTTCAGCTAAAAACCATTCACTCTTAATTCACTCAATTTGAAAAAAAAAAAAAAAAAAAAAAAGGTTATGGAACATTGATTCGATTAAAAAGCGTCCGTGTCAAGTGGCATTCTGCGGTGAGCTTTCCACGCACCGATTCTTCGGAATGAGTAGCCAGGAACGCCAAAGGTTGACCTTCTACCGTGCTACCGTCGAGCCGGTTGGGCCCTGGATAAGGGGGTTGATAGTGATCAGGAGATATGTCAGCTTTAATAATGGCCCCGCAATCAAATTAAATGCTGATTTAATTTGAAAGTGTCTAAGTGCACGCTCAAGTTGCCTCTTGATAATTGGAAAGGTTCGTTGTTTGCTGGTATTTGGGGAATGAGTGAGGCCAGTACGAATATTAGTTAAAGATGATGGCGTTATGTAATGGAAGAGTCGTTGGTAATAACGCAATGTGATAAAGTGCGTGGACTCAACGCGCAAATCGGTACCAGTTTCGCCAAGGATAATGACCGGCTTATTACCGAACGACCTTACTGGGGGCAGATAACGCAACTACAATCAACTGGATTGTATATTTCACACCTGTGTACAAAATTTAGCCGGATCTTTTCCCAATGTATTGCTCAGATAAATTATATCTGTATGAAAATTCATTTTGTTCAGTGGAGGAGAATGGTGGGCTATGCAAAGAGAATGTTGTTCGGGGTACCCAATTTTCATCACTGCGCGGTGGTCCAGAATGTGAATTTAGCAGGAATTTTAACTTTTTGCTAAAATTAAATGACCTAACCCTACAATATGTTTGGAAAAGTTGTTGTACTTAGCAAGGTCCTTCTTTTTGTTTAAATAGAAGCTAGAGTGGTTTTAATTTTAGCAATATTCAATTTTGAACTTTTTAACAGTTCGAGATAGAGCTTGACTGTCTTAGATGAAATTGTACAACAATACATTTTAGACAAATTTGCTGAAGGCACGCCAGCTCTAGCTTTTATACTTTCCATTGCACGAAAGATCCAAAAGTAAGCTTTAGGGTGTTCCACAGTGGTTTTTTTTCCAAAAACACGCGATTAATTATTTACACAAAAACGGTCAAGTTTAGATCAAAAATGTCTTCTGAAAGTTTTATCAGTATTTCAAGATCTTTCTTCTGGTTTAGTACATTGAGTGATTAATCTCCCTAAAAGTGAGATATTTTTCTTATTTTTTTAAAATGTATAAATAATGAGATAATATGTTCTGCAATGTTGTAGAGCTACATTTTGCGAACAACTTTGCTTAAGAGTCCAAAACTGTATATTCAATACTTGTGAAGTTATAGTGCCTTGTATGTGGATGACCCCTTAAAATCATTTTTTTAATATAACTTTTTTGGTATCGTACCTATGAATTTAGAATGTTCTACAAAGTTATTTGCGTCAATGCCACCCGCAACTCTTTAGAAGAACGTTTTGTTCTAGCTCTTCTATCTTCGAAGTTATTTGGCAATATTTGAAAAAAAATAGTGCTATTTTCAATAGCAATAACTTTTGAACGGGCAAAAAGGGGCAACCAGCTATAGTTGTAAACATTAGTACAACAGATGATCTACAAAATACAATTTATTTCATTTGTCTACTGTTGTCGCCGGTGCTGTTATGGACGGTTTAGGAAGTGCTTTCCGCTGCTTAGTATGCATAGCAAGTGGAATTGTTCATCTGTTCCTCACTGGATTCTCTTTTTACGTATGCGTGTGCAGGAAAGAAATTGAGAAAGAGAGAGAACAAGAGAGAGAAAAAGAGAGAGATTGGAGAAGACCGCTAAGCGAATAACTTCTACGAAATCGCGCAAAAATCGCCTTTAAGAAAATTCTGTGTACTTGAGTTATGAGCCACCAGCATGAAATATTTTATGCATTTTTTATATTTCTTATAGAAAAATAAAACCACATTTGCTCATTCGTTATCGAGCACTCAGTCGAGATAGAAGTCTTTTGTCATCGGTCCGTACACTCTATAGCGACAAATAGTGTTAATCCGCGTTCAAGGTTATTGGCACACTCTACGCCTAGTTGAGGTTTCATTATTTTTCCCTTCTTTTGTGTTTCTGTTTCTGAGTACCGTTAGCCGGTCAGTGAAGTGAAGCAGTGTTCTTTTAGTAAGCCGTCTGGATACCGTTACATACACAAGCTAAGTATTAGTTTTCGTTTCCCCTTCTTGGTTGTCTTAATAACGTGCACTGGGCAATAGGCCCGTGCAAAAATGACTTCCCCTGACGGCGGTTCATCTCAAGGTGAGATGGACGTCGAAATAAAATCGGCTCCCCGGCTCAAGGTATATCCGAGCTCGGCCACCGGGCCATTTGTGATCTTCTTCCGGACCAAAGAAAAAAAGTGTTTGAATCTGTTGCAGATTTCTCGAGTTCTGACGGATCGGTATTCGGCCGTGACAGAAATATCGAAAATTCGCCCTGATAAGCTTCGGGTGGTGGTTAACAGTTCTGCTCAGGCAAACGATATTGCTGGCTACGAGCCCTTTACGAAGGAGTACCGGGTTTATATTCCAGCTAGCAGGGTTGAAGTCAGTGGGGTCGTTTCCGATTCGAGTCTGAATTGCGAGGACCTGCTAAAATATGGGACTGGCTGTTTCAAAGACCCCATGCTTAAGCCAGTGAAGATACTGGAATGCAAACGTTTGCATTCAGCATCAGTCGCAGCTGACGGCAAGAAAATATACGTCAACTCAGACTCTTATGGGGTGACCTTCGCCGGCTCTGCCCTACCCAATTACCTCCTCTTTGACAAGGTTCGTCTACCTGTTCGCCTCTTTGTGCCGCGGGTCATGAACTGTACTAATTGCAAACAATTGGGACACACAGCCTCCCATTGTAGCAATAAAGCCCGCTGTGGGAAATGCGGTGGGAATCATGCGGATGATTCCTGTGGTAGAGATGTCGAAAAGTGTCTCTACTGTGGGGGAAACCCACATGATCTCCCTTCATGTCCCGCGTACAAACAGCGCGAGGAAAATCTTAAGCGTTCCCTTCAGGGACGCTCTAAGCGATCTTTTGCAGAAATGCTTAAGATAGCTACGCCACCTGTCTCTACGAACATCTTTACCAACTTGTCTACTGACGAAGGCGACTGTGATGAACCCCAGGAGGGAACATCTTCTGCTGTGCCTAGAAGTAGTAGAAAAAGGAAGAACATTTCTTCTTCCAAGCTTCGTCGTAAAGGCCAGAAGGTGTCTCTTCATGGTCCCCCTAAAATAACTACTCAAGGAAGTACTGGTGCAAAACCGAAGCAAGTCGCTCCCGGTCTCAGTAACCTGAGCTCAGAAAAGGAGTTCCCAGCACTTCCAGGAACATCAAAAACCCCAAGTGTTCCCATATCTCAGCCAGAGAAAGAAAACAGTGCTGGCTTAATAAATTTCTCTGACATTGTGGACCGTATTCTTACAGCGTTAAACATTTCCGACCCCCTTAAAAGTATCTTGATAAGCTTTCTCCCCGCAGTAAAAACATTTTTGATGCAGTTCACTGCGAAATGGCCCCTTCTTTCAGCGATTGTATCCTTCGATGGCTAATTCATCGAACGAGGTCAAGGATTTAATCACTGTTCTACAGTGGAATTGCAGAAGCATTATCCCGAAAATTGATTCGTTTAAATTCTTACTAAATAATTTGAAATGCGATGCATTTGCCCTATGCGAGACATGGCTCACTTCAGAAATAACCCTACACTTCCACGATTTTAATATTATTCGCTTGGATCGAGAAGACTCTTACGGAGGAGTACTTTTGGGGATCAAAAAGTGCTATTCTTTCAATCGGATCGACCTCCCCTCGACACCAGGCATTGAAGTTGTCGCTTGCCAAACCAGAATTAAAGGCAAAGACCTTTGCATTGCTTCCACCTACATCCCCCCTAGAGCCTCAGTTAGCCACCGACGGCTTTGCGATATTGCGGAACTCCTCCCCGCACCGAGGCTAGTTTTAGGTGACTTCAACTCCCACGGCACGGCATGGGGTTGCCTTCATGACGATAATCGATCTACCCTACTCCATGAGCTTTGCGACAACTTCAATATGACTATTTTGAATACGGGTGAAATGACACGGATTCCTGCCCCTCCAGCGCGTCCGAGCGCCTTAGACCTGTCCCTCTGCTCGACATCGCTGCGGTTAGATTGCATGTGGAAGGTAGTCTCTGATCCCCACGGCAGCGACCATCTGCCAATCGTAATTAATATTGCTAACGGTTCAGGGCCACCGAATACAATCAATGTTTCGTATGACCTCACACGAAATATTGATTGGAAGAGCTACGCGTCCGCGATATCCGAAAAAGTAGAATCGACACAAGAGCTTCCTCCGGAGGAAGAGTACGGGTTCCTGGCTGGCTTGATTCTCGATACCGCGATTCAAGCTCAGACTAAACGCGTACCAGACGCGAATTCACGCGGGCGTCCTCCCAATCCATGGTGGGACAAAGAGTGCTCAGACGTGTACGCGGAGAAGGCCGCTGCGTATAAGACCTTCCGGGACGACGGGCTGCCAGCTAGCTACCGACAGTACGCGATGGCGGAAACGCGCATGAAGAGTTTGATAAAAGGCAAAAAACGTAGCTACTGGCGCCGGTTCGTCGACGGACTAACGAGAGAAACATCGATGAGCACTCTTTGGAGTACGGCCCGACGCTTACGAAACCGAAACAGTACTAATGAGAGCGTGGAATGCTCAAACCGTTGGATATTCGATTTTGCCAAGAAGGTTTGTCCGGATTCCGCCCCGGCACAGAAGATCTACCGCGCCGCGTCCCCTCACAATAACGCGAACGAAACACCGTTTTCGATGGTGGAGTTCTCACTTGCTCTCTTGTCGTGTAACAATAAAGCCCCAGGGCCAGACAGAATCAAATTTAACTTGTTAAAGAATCTGCCAGACTCTGCCAAGAGACGCTTGTTGAATTTATTTAATAAGTTTCTTGAGGGTAATATTGTCCCTCATGACTGGAGGCAAGTGAAGGTCATCGCCATTCAAAAACCAGGAAAACCAGCCTCCGACCACAACTCGTATCGACCGATTGCGATGCTGTCCTGTATCCGAAAGTTGTTCGAGAAAATGATCTTGTTTCGCCTCGATAATTGGGTTGAAGCAAATGGCTTACTGTCAGATACACAATTTGGTTTCCGCAAAGGCAAAGGGACGAACGATTGTCTTGCGTTGCTCTCAACAGAAATTCAAATGGCTTATGCTAGCAAAGAGCAGATGGCATCAGTTTTCCTAGATATAAAGGGGGCTTTTGATTCAGTTTCTATCAAAATTCTTTCTGAGAAGCTGCACCAGCATGGTCTTTCACCGACTCTAAACAACTTTTTGCTAAACTTGCTGTCTGAAAAACATATGCATTTTTCGCATGGTGATTTATCGACATCACGAATTAGCTACATGGGTCTTCCCCAGGGCTCATGTCTAAGCCCCCTTCTCTATAACTTTTACGTGAATGACATTGACGAATGTCTTGTCAATTCCTGCACGCTAAGGCAGCTTGCAGATGACGGTGTGGTCTCTATTACAGGTCCCAAAGCCGTCGATCTGCAAGGACCATTGCAAGATACCTTGGACAATTTGTCTGCTTGGGCCCTCCAGCTAGGTATCGAGTTCTCCACGGAGAAAACTGAGCTAGTCGTATTTTCAAGGAAGCGTGAACCAGCGCAACTACAGCTTCAATTAATGGGTCAAACTATTGCTCAGGTTTCAACTTTCAAATATCTCGGGGTCTGGTTCGACTCTAAAGGAACCTGGGGATGTCACATTAGGTATCTGAAACAGAAGTGCCAGCAAAGGATCAACTTTCTCCGTACAATAACCGGAACATGGTGGGGTGCCCACCCAGGAGACCTGATCAGGCTGTACCAAACAACAATATTGTCGGTGATGGAGTACGGGAGTTTCTGTTTCCGCTCCGCTGCGAACATACATTTCATCAAACTAGAGCGAATCCAATATTGTTGTTTGCGTATTGCTTTGGGTTGCATGCACTCGACCCATACGATGAGTCTCGAAGTGCTGGCGGGCGTCCTTCCGCTGAAAAATCGATTTTGGGAACTCTCATATCGATTGCTCATCCGATGCGATATCTTGAACCCGTTAGTAATTGCAAATTTCGAAAGGCTTGTCGAGCTCAATTCTCAAACCCGATTTATGTCCTTGTACTTCGATTACATGGCACAAAATATCAATCCTTCTTCATACTATCCCAATCGTGTCAATCTCTTTCATGCTTCTGATTCAACTGTATTCTTCGACACTTCCATGAAAGACGAGATTCGTGGAATCCCGGATCACATACGTCCGCAAGTGATCCCAAGCATCTTTCATAGTAAATTTCGAGAAGTCGACTGCAACAAGATGTTTTACACCGACGGGTCAAGCCTCGACGGCTCCACTGGCTTCGGTATATTCAATCAAAACCTCACCGCCTCATTCAAACTCAATGATCCTGCTTCAGTTTACGTCGCAGAACTTGCTGCTATTCAGTATACCCTTGGGATCATTGATACTTTGCCCACCGATCATTACTTTATTGTCTCGGATAGCCTCAGCTCAATCGAGGCTCTCCGTTCAATGAAACCTAGAAAGCACATTCCATATTTTCTGGGGAAAATCTGGGAGCGCCTGCGTGCTTTGTCTGTAAGATCGTACAAGATTACCTTAGTTTGGGTTCCCTCGCATTGCTCCATTCCAGGTAATGAAGAAGCGGACTCTTTAGCTAAGGCGGGCGCTTTACAAGGTGACATATATGAAAGACCAATTAGCTTCAGCGAATTTTTCAGTATCACTCATCAGAGAACCCTCGAAAGTTGGCAAACTTCATGGAGCAATGGTGAACTGGGAAGGTGGCTACATTCGATAATCCCTAAGGTATCGACGAAACCTTGGTTCAGAGGGATGGATGTGGGTCGGGATTTCATTCGCGTGATGTCTCGGCTCATGTCCAATCACTACACGCTGGACGCACATCTCCGGCGTATTGGGCTCGTGGATAGCGGTATCTGCGCTTGTGGTAACGGTTATCACGAAATCGAACATGTTGTCTGGGCATGCGCCGAGTACTGTTCTGCCAGATCTCAACTATTCGATTCCCTTCGGGCCCGAAGAAGATCACTCAATGTCTCGGCTCGAGATGTACTAGCAAGCTGCGATATTCTCTACATGTCCCTTATATACACGTTCCTCAAAACCATCAATATCCAAATTTAAATGCCCCTATCTTTTCTCTTATTATTCCCAGAAGTGCCCTCTTCCGCCTACCGTACCCCAACGATGGTTTGATACGACTCCAAGACGAGACAAAACATCTGTCGAATGAACCAACAACACGAGATCTACAGTACAACATCACACACGCAGCGCGGTGTGTTCCCGATCCGTATCTGAGCCGTACTACGAAATCGTCTGGAGGAACCCCTGCCGGCTCGAGGAAAACCGCCCGGCGTCCCAATACTTGATACATCCGTTCGAATCTGTAATCCTGGTCGTTGATTCCTGATGCCGGAAACTGAAAGTTTATATCCCCCCCCCCCCCCCTGTTCAGCCTTGTCCACCCTCTCTCCCATGTCTCTGATACACAGATGTATGACTTCACCCCTTCTCCCCTTGAATATCTTCCCAAAACTTATGTGCCCCCCTATCTTCTAGTGTTAGTTGATCAATCCGTTCGAATCTGTAATCCTGGCCGTTAATTCCTGATGCCGGAAACTGAAAGTTTATATCTCACCCCCCCCCCCCCCTTCAGCCTTGTCCGCTCTCCCTCCCATGTCTTTGATACACAGATGTATGACTTCATCCCCTTCTCCCCTTGAATATATTCCCAAAACTTAAGTGCTTAGTTTTAGTTGAACAATATTTAATCTCGTTAAGAAATGCCCAACAGTACCACTACTTTAAAATAGCCCTAATTAATTCCCCTTAATCTTGAACCACTCTTTCTAGTTATTTCTAGTTAATAAGCTTGTAAAATGTTCCGCTTAGTTAATAAATAATTTCTCCTACAATCTCCCTTCTAAAAATCATAAAGTGAATTACTATACAAAGAACACACAAAATGACCCGTCCCCCAAATCTTACGAATATTATATTATACCCTCTTTTATATGTATAAGTTAGCTGTTAAGTTTTTTTTTTTAGTTTCATTATATAAAACAAAATAATATTGAAATGTGTAACCCCCTAGTTTTAAGAAATTCAAAATGTAAAACAATGAAAAAATGGCACCTTTAAGCTAACGCATACGTGCCTTATCAAATAAACAAATTGAAAAAAAAAAAAAAACACATTTAAGTTAAATACTTTTATTACAGTTTATTAAACATCTCATCGCTGCTAGTGTCATCGCCATCATCATCGTCATCACCGCTAGTGTCATCGTCAAAACCATAAGCCGCACAACTTCATCTGATAATGGAGTCTTCTTTTTCCGCGGCCAGGCTCTTATACTTGATATGTCGCAAATAACTTTGTAGAACATTCTAAATTCATAGGTACGATACCAAAAAAGTTACATTAAAAAAATGATTTTAAGGGGTTATCCACAAACAAGGCACTATAACTTCACAAGTATTGAATATACGGTTTTGGACTCTTAAGCAAAGTTGTTCGCAAAAAGTAGCTCTACAACATTGCAGAACATATTATCTCATTATCTATACATTTAAAAAAACCGATTTAATCCACCTAGCAGTGAGATGAGACATTTCTTACACATTTCACTATTGGATTAGTTTGCAGAATTAATTTCTAGTCTTGCACGATCTCGAATAAACTGAATAAATTATAGAAATCAACAAAACGACCAAAATAAAAAAGTAAAGCAAAAAATGAAACAATAGGTTTTTAAATTCATAAAATGAGTAGAAAAATTAATGGAAATCAAAATTATAATATACACAAATGAATGAATCAAATGAATCAAATGAATCAAATGAATCAAATGAATCAAATGAATCAAATGAATCAAATGAATCAAATGAATCAAATGAATCAAATGAATCAAATGAATGAAATGAATGAAATGAATTAAATGAATCAAATGAATCAAATGAATCAAATGAATCAAATGAATCAAATGAATCAAATGAATCAAATGAATCAAATGAATCAAATAAATCAAATGAATCAAATGAATCAAATGAATCAAATGAATCAAATGAATCAAACGAATCAAATGAATCAAATGAATCAAATGAATCAAATGAATCAAATGAATCAAATGAATCAAATGAATCAAATGAATCAAATGAATCAAATGAATCAAATGAATCAAATGAATCAAATGAATCAAATGAATCAAATGAATCAAATGAATCAAATGAATCAAATGAATCAAATGAATCAAATGAATCAAATGAATCAAATGAATCAAATGAATCAAATGAATCAAATGAATCAAATGAATCAAATGAATCAAATGAATCAAATGAATCAAATGAATCAAATGAATCAAATGAATCAAATAAATCAAATAAATCAAATGAATCAAATGAATCAAATGAATCAAATGAATCAAATGAATCGAATGAATCAAATGAATCAAATGAATCAAATGAATCAAATGAATCAAATGAATCAAATGAATCAAATGAATCAAATGAATCAAATGAATCAAATGAATCAAATGAATCAAATGAATCAAATGAATCATATGAATCAAATGAATTTTAAAATGTAATTAGTTTAAGCAACCACCATTGGGGCCAAAGGGGCCTGTTGGTGAAGGTAATAAACATAAACATGGATCACATGAATCAAATTAATCAAATTAATTAAATGAATCAAATGAATTAAATGAATCAAATTGATTTAATTCATCCAGTGAATACAATGAATCAAATTAATGAAATGGATCAAATGAATAAAAAAAAATGGATGAACAAAATGAATAAAGTAAAAAATAAATGAAATGCATAAATAAAACAAACGATTCAAATAAACAAAATGAGCTGAGGTGATAAAATGAATAAAAAGAAGAAAATGAGCAGAATTAAATGCATTGATGAAAATGAAAAATTGAACAATGGTAAAAGGTTATAAATTAATATAAAGAAATAAATTTAATCAAATAAATTATTTGGATGAAATGATTAAAACTGAAAAAGTAGTCAGATTATTAAAATGAAGAAACTGAACAAAATGAATAAACTGGAAAAAATGAATAAAATGCATACAATGAAAACAAGGACTGATATGAGTAAAATGCACAAAAAGAATAAACTGATCAGAATGAATCCAAAGAATGAAACGAATAAAATAAGTAAAATGAACGCAGATGAACAAAACGAATAAAAAGATGCGGAATGAAATAATTATTCAAAATGAAATGGTCATATATTTGAATCCAAAAACATTTTTGAATAAAGAAAATGAATAAACCGGATTGTACGAATTTGAGAACCATTGCATCAGAAAGTTTTGAAATGTTTTTGAAAATCTCATCTTCTGATAAAAGGCTAATAAATATGTAATGGACTTTCTAGGGCTTCCATTTTTTTTTGGTTTTATTCTTTTTTGCTTTTATTCTTCTTTACTTGACGAATTCGAAGTTTATTTTTTGGTCACATATTCCCGAAAAAAAAAATTATGTGCAGAATAGAATTTACTGGTCCAATATTTTAACGCGCAATTGAATATAGTAAAATGAAACAAGGTCACATGTGCTTTCAAGCCCCTTAAACAGAGAACGACAGGGAGAATGCGATTCGTGAATGAGACAGGTAGATATTTTTTATTTATATTGAAGTAAATAGTGTGAAATGTCTAGGCTATGTCGATAGCATAAAAGCCGTGCATTCAGTTGATTGCAATGCAGTCTCTTTCCATTCATCCTTATAACTTTCATATTGTTTCGTTCGGAATTCTCGTGCAGGAAATATGGATAAATAAGTCCTATACAGACCAATACCGTGAAAAGGAAATAGTTCAAACTACTCAGTATATCCAAATATGGACGACGATACGTTAGAAGACACATTGTAGTTGCATCCCCCATCGAGAGTGGGTACTTTGGGGACTTCTTTTTCTGGATCTAATTTGTGGATATTTTTGGTCTTTGATCCGTTATTTTTCATGAAAGTTCGTACCAATACAACGAATGTGCAGCTGATACAACTCATGGTTCATTCGCCTGCGCAACGTTCCGTCTTCCATCTGCACGCCACCATAGACGGTACGCAACACTTTTCGTTCGAAAACTCCAAGGGCGCGTTGGTCCTCCACGAGCATAGTCCAGGTCTCGTGGCCGTAGAGGACCACCGATCGAATCAGCGTCTTGAAGATAATCAACTTCGTGCGGCGGTGAATTTTGTTCGACCGGAGCGTCCTCTGGAGTCCAAAGTAGGAACGATTTCCCGCTAAGATCCGTCTCTGAATTTCTCTGCTGTTATCATTGTCGTCGGTTACTAGTGAGCCCAAATACATAAATTCGTCGACCATCTCGATTTCGTCACCGTCAATCCGAACTCGGGTGAGAGGTTCACATTGTCGTCTCTAGAACCTCTTCCTCTCATGTATTTTGTCTTCGAAACGTTGATGGCAAGTCCAATCCTGCTGGCTTCAGCTTTCAGTCTTTGAGCAAATATTTCATTTAAAACTCAATAGAGATACGAATAGTTTAAATATCGCTCGTGGAATGACTCTTTTGAAAATTTCCATCGTCAAACTTTCATATTACACAGTTAAGCCAAATATTTTTCTTATATAGCCATGAATTTCCTTAATTATAGTGTAGATACAGGCTTTGAATACAATTGAATTAAAGTTGAGTTGATGTAGCAGTAGACAAAAAATGGTTTTGTTTTCTAAAACCTTCTCAATTACAATTAATAAACATTTCAGATTGGCAGAAGATCTTATCACACAACTTAGAAATGGATACAGAAATAGCTAGATAGATGCAATGGAAGAGAAACAGAAAGAGAAAGAGAGAGAGAGAGAGAGAGAGAGAGAGAGAGAGAGAGAGAGAGAGAGAAAGAGATTGGGGGGGGGGGGCTGTGAGGAATGGCAAATGATGGTTAATGCAGTGACATTATTTTTATAGGTATATTATTATGATATATTGATTCTTACATTCTTATCTTAAATAATGTAAGTAGTAATTTTTGCGCCATATCCAGTATAACCTAAATCTTGCAAAAGAGCTAAATTTTCGCTAGATTTTTGGGCTTCAAACATATACTCGCTTTCGGTGACGCGACAAGTATAATTATATTAGAAATCTTTTATCTCACTACTAGGTGAATTACTTGTTGATCTGTGTATTGATATACCATCCAACATTTACCTCATGATTGAACGCAATGCCTAATCCAAGGAATAAATACTAGAACTCACTGTTTCTTTATCAACACATTATTTTGTCTTTGAAGTGAACTTATATATTGGTTTTTGAGAAATAGTTTATTTATTATAAAGGTAATTCACAAAATGTTCTCAACATCAAATTCCTTGAATCACGTAGATGTGTTTTCATACCCCGATATTCAAAATCGGTTTAGTTTTGCCCCTAAAACACCAGTAAAGCAATACTCTGTATGAAACAATCTCATTTTTAATTATGTAGTGGAAATTAATAAGCGAGGACTAAAAATACAAAATGTTTAATATCTCCGCCGCTCGTGCACGGATTTAGACAATCTATAGCTTGTTAGAAAGGTATTTTTAAAGGCTTTTTATTTATGTGCAGTTTGTGCGACAATATTGCATTTTTCGAAAGTTATTTGCAAAAAACCTGCTGTGTTTTGATAAAATCGCCCATATCTCAGAAAGCAAACAACATATCGAAAATCAAAAATAATAGTGTCAAATGGCAACGTTAGGCCTTTCATTTGAAACTAATTTCATTAAAATCGGTTCAGCCATTGCTGAGATAATTACATGACATTTTGTACATACATACATACACACATACACACACACATACAGACATTGTCTCAATTTGTCGAGCTGAGTAGATTGGTATATGAGACTCGGCCCTCCGGGCCTCGGAAAATTTTTTCAAAGTTTGAGCGAATCCTATACATTTCTTTTGTAAGAAATGTAAAAAATAAGAAAAATATCTCACTTTTAGGGAGATTAATCACTCAATGTACTAAACCAGAAGAAAGGTCTTGAAATACTGATAAAACTTTCAGAAGAAGGGTGGAAGTTTTCCGTGACTTAACTTTTTGTCGGCTCCGACAGCATAGGTCATTAAATTGACTTTACGCTTGTCCGGACATGCCGCAGACTCAGGTGATTCGCATTTAATGCCAAAAGATCCTGACTCCTGCGCTGCAGAAGACAAAAATCTAAGTAACCGGGAAACTCTAAGCTTGTTGAAATTTCAGACCCATTAGGACATTTTATTCTGCATCCGCCCCTGCTTGTAACAAAAATATATAATATTTGATTAGCCTAATCAGCATTCGCTCAATGTTGTCTTTTGGCTCACTTATTCAATCGTGCGGGGGTGTGTGTGTGAAGAGGATGAATAACCCACAACCGAACCACCCCAACCTATCTTGGTATGATTACTGGGTGAAAGTGATGAGAGAGGGGTGGGTCTGAAGAGGGAGGATGAATAGTTCGTTTGAGGGGGATCTGTTGGGGGGCTTGATGGCGAAGGGCTTGAGGGAGGACTTGATGATGGGTGAATTGATGTGGGAGGGCATACTCCTAGCTACGCCCTTGTTGAAATATAGAAATCCTATCTTAGTTAAAAAAATATTGGTTTAGGTTGACGATTTTCAGATAATACCTATGTATAAAACTACAAAACAGACTTAATTTTTTATCATTTCACGGAGTTTGTCGGAAAAATAGAAAAGGGGGTCCAGTCTCCTCAGTCTCCCCTAAAAATGTGCTTAAGTCCAAAAAAGTCAATTTTCATCAAAAAAAATTTTTTTTCGAGGTTGCATCAAATCAAATAAAAGTATAAAAATTGCTCAACATTTTTATTATAAAACGTTTGTTTCAATACAAAATTAAGAAGAGCATCAAAATCGGTTGAAAAATGACTGAGTTATTATTTTTTTTTCCAAATTAGAAACCTGCTCGCATGAACTCCGTTGAGAACTCTACCCAGCTGTAGAGCCCAAGCAAACAAATTGTCCAAAGTATCTTGAAATGATCCTTGAAAGTCGGCAGCTTTGGGCCCCGTAACAGATACCACCCCGCCGTCTGCAAATTGCCTTAGCGTACATGAATTGACAAGAGAATCGTCAATGTCATTTACGTAAAAGTTGTAGAGTAGGGGACTTAGACATGTCCTGGGAAAGACCCATGTAGTTAAATCGCGATATTGTTAAATCGCCATTCGAAAAGTGCATGTGCTTTTCAGATAACAGATTTAGCAAAAAGTTATTTAAAATCGGTGAAAGACCATGCTGGTGCAACTTTTCTGACAGAATGTTAGGCTGAGTCAAAAGCCCCTTTAATATCCAAGAAAACTGATGCCATCTTTGCTCTTTGCTAGTATATGCCATTTGGATTTCTGTAGAGAGCAACGCAAGGCAATCGTTCGTTTCTTTGCCTTTGCGAAAGCCAAATTGTGTATCTGACAGTAAGCCATATGCTTCCACCCAGTTGTCTAGGCGGGATAGGATCATTTTCTCGAACAACTTCCGGATACAGGAAAGCATTGCAATTGGCCGGTACGAGTTTCGGTCGGAGGCTGGTTTTCCTGGTTTTGAAATCGCGATGACCTTCACTTGTCTCCAGTCATAAGGGATAATGATTTCTCTTGAGGAACTTGTTAAATAAATTCAACAAGCGCCTTTTCGCAGGGTCAGGCAGATTTTTCAACAAGTTGAATTTGATTCTGTTTAACCCCGGGGCGTTATTGTTGCATGAGAACTACACCATCGAAAACGATCTTTCGTTCGCGGTATCGTGAGTAGGCGCGGCGCGGTACGTTTTATATGCCGGGACAGAATCCAGGCAGATCTTCTTGGCGAAAGCGAATATCCAGCGGTTTAAATATTCCACGTTCACATTGGTAATGTTTTGGTTACGCATACGTCGAGCCGTATCCCAAAGAGTGTTCATCGCTGTTTCTCTCGTTAACCCGTCGATGAACCGGCGCCAATAACTGCGTTTTTTGGCTTTCAGCAGACTCTTCATTCGTCTTTCTAACGACGCGTACTGTTCATAACTAGCGGGTAACCCGTCGTCCTGGACGGCCTTTTATGCAGTGGACTTCTCCGTGTACAGCTCTGAGCACTCTTTGTCCCACAACGAGGTGGGAGACCATCCATTGGTATTCGCGGCGGGTACTGGTTTAGTCTGAGCTTGATTCGCACTGTCAAGAATCAAGCCAGCCAAAAACCTGTACTCTTCCTCCGGAGAAAGCTCTTGAGTGGTATCGATGTTATCGCGGTCGCGTAATTCTTCCAATCAATGTTCTATGTGAGTTCATATGAGACATTAATTGTTTCTGATGGTCTTGAACTGTTAGTCACCTTCCACATGCAATCTAACTGCAGCGATGTCGAGTATAGTGAGCGTTTCGAGCGTTGCTCAAGAGAGCGTTTAATTTTATCCCCGCTCTGTTTGTACCCAGGACATGATTTAAGAGCATGCGAAGGGCCCGTGCAGCAAATACACTTTTCAGTTTCTTTGCCGTAAGAGTCATCCTCATGCTCTCCCTAGGATATGCCGCACCGTTTTTTATTGCCACAATAGGTGGCTCTGTGGCCCAACGGCTTGCAATTGCTGCAGCTCATTACCCGCGACACAAACAAGCGAACAGGTAGGTGAACTTTGTCAAGAAGGATGTAGTTGGGAAGAGAAGACCCGGCGAAGGTCACCCAAAGCGAGCCTGATAGACAGTAGGTAGTTTTCCCTCCCTCGCTGTTTGCGGTATACAATTGTTTGCGTTCTAAGATCTTAACCTGTTGAAGTGAGGGATCCTTAAAGCAGTCAATACCGTGCTCCAACAGTTCTTCGCACTTCAGACCTGGCTCTGACACTACCCCATCGATTTCTACGACCACACAAGGCACGTAGGCTTTAAATTCCCGCGTGAAGCGCTCACACCGAGCAATCTCGTTTGCCTGTCAGAGATCATTCACTAAAATTCGTATCTTGTTTGCCCGAACACGTGTGATCTGAGTTACCGCTGGGAACTGAATAATCAAGTCCCGAGAAGTTTCAATATATTAATCGGTTTGTCCCCGTTTCGAAAGTACACCAATCATGGCCCAGAGTAATCTAGAGGGCACTGTTTTATACGTGGGGGGGTCAAGGCCTGTGTTAGGGGAATCAGGGACTTCCATTATAACATCAGATGGTATTTCGCAGAGCGTTTTATAATCGGCAATACGTCTTATTACTAGATTACAAGGTAGAGTAAAATAAGGGAAAAGGAAAGAAAGCAAACGAGTGGGAAAAACAAACAAAACTTATCTGCAGTATCATCGATTGTTCCGCATCAGCAAAAACAATGTACTGGATTTTCTACCGGCACCAGCAGAACGGCGGCTAACTAACGAACAAAGGCTGACCTTCACAAATTGAAACTTACACACCGAACGCCACTGTGAAGTATAACGATCTGCTCCAGTTAAAAGTAATGAAAAAAAATTACGGAAAAAACTCGGCCGACGAAAAATCGTTGGACACTTGGAAGATTTTGACTAACTGAGAATTTGATTGGCAGTGCAATGACTGAGAAACATTGTGAAGTCTGTATGGAACCTCGCTGCCTTACTTGAGCACATGTAATAGTCAAATTCATTAAACAAATAACCACTAATATCATATTGTCGATTTCAAAATCATGTTTCGAGTTCTCATTGAACCAACAGCATGCACTCGTACATAGTTCTACCTACAGGCAATTGCGCGAATATGTTTGAGCATTTCTTTGTGATAATCGGAGATCTCCATCTTGGATTTAAAAATGGCGTCAATTAACAATTTTGGTTATCTACCGACAACCTTCTTTCAAACGACATCCATATTGATGAAGACTTTCAGTGTTTTGTGGATACAGTAAGCCACCATCTACGCTTTCAAAATGATGTTATTCATAAATGCCCAAGGCACTAGTCACGACTTCTTGGGCGTCGGTCGTGTTGTGTTAAATAATTCAAATTTCATTACCCACAGGTTCGAATAAGAAAATGAAAGAACCCACGTATAACTTTCTTAAAACAAAAATGGATTAATATTATATACCTTTCTTGTCCCACCTCCCTGGTCAGATGGTCAGCTGTTCGGAGTCGTCTATGTTCATGACGTGATAAAAATGGGAGAGAAATGTTAGGTAATTTTTACATGACTTCATTCAGGAATAGCCCCTTACTATGCTGAGATCTAATATCCGATGACCATCTAACTTGTATGTTTAGAATAGCTTTAGTATGCGCTGTGTATAACAGAAATGAAAAGCGAATTATTACATGTCAATTCTGATAGGATCCTTAGCTTAGTATGGAAGAATCTGTACGTAAACAAGTTTCCGATTCTGAATCACCATGCTTGATGATGTGTAGTATGGAGGAAATTGCTACCTCTACATCTGATGCTCAAATACGTTGGGACAGAAAGTATGTTCAAGCGCATTTTCACAGACAACTTGTAATTTGACCATGAATTTCAATTACCTCTTCGCGCACGCAGCGAATAAATCCGTATTACTACAATATAATAGGTTTTGTCATTATCGGCTTAATTTAGAAAATTATCAGATATCAATCTGTATTATTTTCACGACGTCGCAATAAATTATTTCATCCGTCCTAGTCACTATCCAAGTAGATTCTAGCAGTAGTCTGTAATTCATCTGAATAAACCAGAAACAGATGATCAAGGTTCTTATGTAAAACAAAGCCAATCGAAATTCAAGCTCATGCATGATCGTGCACAAATTGCATAACACTAGCCGCAACCGAGTTCAATCAGTCAGATCTGTTCTACTTTGAAAGTATTCGGTTACTCCAATGGACGGAAATGGCTCATCTACAAACTGACTAATTCGATGGTGCTGCCAGTTACTGGGTAGAAAGAAGACCGATTCAGGTGTCCATCATCTGGTTTCAAGCTGTGCGAAAGTCACCGGAGGCATGATGCAGACACATTGTTAAAATGCATTGCAACAAACTAGCCGAAAAATTAAACCCGTTACAAATCAACCAGAGATGACGGGTTTCGATGGGGGGTCTCTTTCTTTGCTTTCACGAGAGGCGAAACCCATCGTGTTCAACTGTGAACTGCCTCCGTCGTCGGCAACAGCATGGCTGAGACAATGCAATGGCAAAAAAGCGTGACCTCAATTGATCTTCTTTGCGCACTGACGCTGACCTGATGATTGAAGATTTGTTGCTGGTTCTGTTTAGAGGTTTCGAAGGTACGTTTGCAATCATTTTTTTATTTATTTGCTGGTGGAGCTACAGTACTCTTCGCAGAGGTCCTTGGTAAAGTTTATATAGAGCTTTATAAAAATGCCCCGAAAAGGTTTTCCTAGCACCCATTTGTAGTATAATTGAACATAATTTTCCATTGAGTGGATCAATGAGATTACATTTAATAATTAATTCTAGAAGGCTACAGTTCACCTTCCGGGATCAATAACTACACGGGATCCCAATTTAATCAACTTTCAGTGGTTCAATCGTTGTTTGCATAACCTTTCAGGCGTGTCATTATCTAGTCGTAGATCTATCTCGCACAACTCATCGGTTCTCAAGTCAAACAGTCAATTCGTTTGAACGTGATGCTTCTACCATAATCTCCACGGTTCATCAACGGTTATTATGTATGTACCAACTTTTCTCTAACAGTAGCTGGTGTACGATGTTGTGTCCCATTAGTACCTATTCCACCTATTGCAGATCATCACATTAATTAGATTACATTTTTGCAGTAGCATTGCGGTCTGAACGCATGTTGACCTCGAACTATTGATGCTTCGAAAAGGGAGCGTAACCAGTTCGATTCCCTGGCAGCATCGCGGCTTGTCCAATACCAGGTCGTTGCAACGAACTCGGTTTGACCAAGAACCATAAAATTATCTGCCACATACCAAACAACTGTAACTGGTCCAAAGATTGACAGACGTAACACGATCGCTGTAGATCCCAAGCCCATTGGAATATCTTATTGCAACATTGCTGCTGGCTGCTGTACAATATTAATGTAACGATCATGCACTAGCTCGTGTACCCATCAAGTCGTAATGATCCGTTCACCACAACGTTGTTTGACTAGTCCGACTTTTCGTGATGATTTTCTAGTGGATGATTGCCCTACAATGACATAATATATCATCTTTGTTTGCGGCAAATGTCTAGCTAGATGACGGTTTCGATCCTGGCTGAGGTGCCATAGCGTGATTTACTTCTCAAGTGCGTCAAATGAAGAAGCCATTGCGCATTGCACCAATGGAAAAAAAGAGAGCGTGGTAAAGTCCGTTCAATTGAGCTAGACAATCACCGGCTTCGCTGCAGCTCCTCCGGTCAGATGGTCTGAGACTAACCCAAAATATGCTGCAGATTAAAATGGTTACTCAACCGTGAGTATCGGTTTACCTCATGGAGTCAAGGGCGACGAATGGAGTTTTATGCATTTATAGACGAAAATTACGGAACACGACGATCATCTATGCACTTAACATGTATTAAAGCTATTGAGGGAAATTGCAATGTTGCAACAGGTATTTTTTGCTACCGATGATCTAAACTTGCCAATCATAGAATTTGCTTACCAATTTAAATAGGTTTTAAATCAATTATTAGTAAATTATGAGAGTTACACACATTCCCGAAAGAAAAGTATATAAGGTACATGATCGTCAGCGATGTGGAGCTAAGAATATAGTTGAAAAGGGATATGTTAAACTTTATGCTTGTATTCTATTACCATAGCTTAACTACAAGCTTTTTACAATCAGCTCATAATTCCTATAACTTTTGTAAATACCTTTCATGTGTAAACTAGTTTTCATCCAATTTTCACCTCTGGCAGTAAATCATGTTTGGATTCACAGCAATCAGAACTTTTGTGCTTGTGAGACACCAATTCCTTGTTTTTCTCAGAAAATTGACAATGCTCAAAAATTCTATAAACCCGAAGAATACTTCCAGAACTGGTATTGAGTCCACCCAGTGGTGTAGCCAGAGGGAGGGGAGTTCGGTTGTGTGGTAATTAACCGCCGATGAAAAATTGCATTTACAGTTTGTCTCTAGTAGGTTAGGATCGGTTTTTATGGGCACTTAATTTTTGTTGTTGTGCCATTACACTAGTTTACAAATTTTGGGGTGATTGTATGAAGTTAGGAAAAAAAGTGTTTCCTATGTCAACTTTGGGTCGCTGAACACGAAAATCATATTCGTTTTCTTTTTCAAAGAATCGTTTTTGAGATTTTTTGAAAAACGTGCTTTTAGGCACTTGTTACAGTTATTGATCAATATCTCAGGAACAAATCATCCGATTCACACGATCAAAGGCGTTGGTGTGCTCATTCCAAAAATGTATAACATGTTTGAATTAAATATCAACAATTTAGGGTTAAGAACAACCAAAGTCAAAAAAAGTATTTTTTGTGAAAATACTCTTTTTTCATAAAAAAATATTCGGCAAAAAAAATTTAAAGTTTTATGCAACAGACAAACTTCTTACGAGAATTTTAAGCCTAAGATCACGAAAATCCGATGAAAACTGTTGATGTTATTAAGCACCGAGTGAAAATTGTCCTGTTTTTCACATATCTATTTGGTCTTAAATAAGATTACATTAGTTTACAAGAAAAATGATTTTGCGAGAAAAAGTATTTTCTACGAGTACGAACACGCAGCAAATCCCGATTTTAGCGTATAAGGCGATGAACACGACCAATAAATGTTTCTGGGTTGTTATTAATTTCTTCTGATGCATAACCGGAGTAAATATTCAGATTCTTCTTCCGAGTCTGCATCAGATTCATCGTCGGAAGCAATATCATTCGCATCTTCTTCCTCGCTTTGCAAATCAGTTTCGGAATCGTCTGCTGTTGAATTTGCCGAATTTCTTTCATTATTACAGTTCCTTGAGACGATTGAAAAAATGGGCAGATCGTCTTATAGCCATTTCAATTTTTTGTTGCTTCTAGATCCTACAATTTGAATAATTACGACAACTATAACACAAAGAATAGACAACAAAAATAGACAATAACGACATGGTGGTTAGGTTATGGTGTATCCAAATATTTGTCAAGTAGACCACAGTGGGTGAAATGAAAGTATTTAGCCAAAAAAAATATGACACACCCCAAGCAACCAGAAGTTCGGATAATACTTAAAAAGCACACTTTAAAGTTCACATAAAGTTCTTAGCGAACTTTCAAGCTGCTTAAGCTTTAATGGAACTTGAAAGCTGCTTAAGCCGCTATTAGAACATAAAATATACTGAAAAAGTACTTAAAACGAGAAGCTTGTGCAGCTCCCTTATACGAACTTTTGGTTTCTTGGGACGTCATTATCGTATGCTATTTTTTCTTATAAGGAAAGGTAAAAGGATAAAATCAATCAAAACTTGAAAAAAATACCTGCTAATATGAAGATTAACTCATCAAAATGTTTTTTTTCAGATAAATATTAATGTATAAAACCCGTGGTATTCCTAGTAAATATTCCGTGCACACCGGGCCTGTCAGGCCCGGCTTACCTTTTTGTGCATGTAAAAAATTCAAACATAGCTGCCCATCACTCCATAGATGAAAATTTCACAATTCTTCATTTTTGTTCTAGATTTCAAAGCTACTTATCAAAATTTCCATGCCCAAGCTTATACTGCATACACATTTTTTTGTAACTAAAAAATTGTAAGGCCTCTGAGACCCGCGTGCCTTTTTGAGGGTTAACATCATTTTTTGTGGTCGAATCTGACATCTGAGTTTAGAACGAAATAAATTAGAAACTATTTCAAAATTCCTCAACTAGTTAAAAAAAATTCGGAGGGGGTCCGGACCCCCAGGACCCTCCCCCTGGATCCGCCACTGGGTATGAGTGAAAATTGTAACTTTGTATTTTTCGCACAATCATACTTTCGGCTGAAATAATATTCTACACCTGATAGTTATCGTTTGTGTTGGGTACAGTCTTCTCGAGCTTGCATCCAGCAGCAGTCACCAAGTTCCCGTCCCAAAAACTCTGATAACGCATTTCATTAACTGCTGGACCCTAATGGAATTTAATTTTTACAAAAAATACACATAGATTTCTCGTGGTGTTGCAACAAGGGGCTCTCAAATAAGTGTATCATTAAACGTTGCCACTCTGTATAGTGTTTGTTAACTGCGGCATTTGAATTGTTTAGTTGTTGTACAACTAAGTGCCCTTTTTAAAATGTGCAAATATTAGTTGGAAAAGTTTTGTTTTGTCTGTGGTGAGTACACATTAACAGTCGTTCCAGAAATCGGTTTGACCGAAAAAGCTCTTACTGCTTTTAAACATTATTGGGGATTGTAAGCTAAATTCATAAATGAGCTTTGGACTTCTAAGTCGGTATGCGTATTGTGTTTGGTGAAAGATTCCATCAGGATATTGCAACAATTGAAAAGCGATATGAGAGCTTCTGGGACGAAGGAATGATGGGTGACTATCGCTGGATGAAAATTCGAGAAGGCTTTAAATTCAACACAAACAAATGCATTCAAGGGGAAAAGTTTTTTGACGTAGGACTACGTCTTTGTTTTCGATGTAGGGGTGCATGTTGCAAATTCTACAAAAATGGTATGTAACGAAAAGTGGTCCAATTTTAAACGTATATTTTCAAATTTTTTGCGCGTAATACTTCTAAGAATAGATTCCAGTAGATAAACCCAAAAAAATTTGATATCATGGTATTAAAAATGACCAGTTGTCTGTTGAACGCCAGACGAAGCAAATCACTGTGTGTTTTTCACAGCCAGTGTAGCTGAGTTAGAAGTCCGTTCCACTGCCTGTGGAGGTACCCAAGCAGCACCGCTTGTTGATTAGCAGTTTCTACAACAAAATTCGTTGAAAAGAAGCGTACATAAACCATTATTCAACTGATTTAGCAACTAAAAAAGCGCACCAGCAAAAGTTTATGGTTATGCAACCAACCGCGGCCATTACATGTTGCAAGTGTTGCTTGGGTACGCTACCCAGTGAATGCGATTGAGCTTGTCCGTTCAAACACTATGCTATCTTTTGTGTTGTGCTCGTTTCCAGCACACTTTTATGTATAATTATTCGTACACAAAATAGTTTGTACATGCGAGCTCCATTTGCAAACACGGTTAACATAGTGGTATTAGTTGTCTCTTTCGCTCTACCCATCATCATCAGCGTTGATTCATTTTGCTTTGTGCGCATGGGTTTAATGTTTGAGGCGAATGTGTAGGTAGGTAGATCTAATTTGTTACTAAATTGCACAACGAAAGTTTATTATTTACGTTCGATCAATTCATTGATTCATTTCCCCTTCACATGATTCATTTCCACTCAGCCTATAGTATTTTGATTCTACTAATAAGTACATCCTACAAAGCCTATTTATGGATGAATACACTTCCACTTGAAAAACAGTTGCAAAAACGCACCTAGTCCATATATAAAATTGTTTTAGATTTTTATTTTTTATTTATAGTTTCGATGGTCTTAATCACCACTGCATTCACTATATTTATATGCGTACTTTAGGAAAGTTACAATAATGGCAAAATATAACTAGAATGCTTGGTTTTGGTCTGGTTTTTTTACCACACACAATCGAAAAGTTTTTACAAGCTAATCTTATGCTATAAAGATTTAGTTCCAGATATTAGTTCGGTCACAGTTTTCTGTCTTCTTTCTTCAGATCTTCTTAAATAAGTTTAATCGGATTCAATCACCTACTACAAATGAAATGACCTGATAACCAAGAAGGTTTTTTTTTATTCATTTCGTTTATTTGATAGGCACAAATGCGTTAGCTTGGCGGTGCCAAATGCTTATGTTTTACATTTTGGATATCTTAAAACTAGGAGGTTACAATGTTGAAATATTTTTTTTACAAAGGAAAAAAAAGTTTACAGCTATCTTAAGACTAGAAATAAGATTCAATATACAAGAGAGGGCCAAAAGATTTTTTTATGAAAAAATTTAAAACAAGGGATTCACTTTGATATACAAGAGGGGGAGTAATAGTATTTTACAACCAAGAAGGTTTGGTTCAATATGTAATATTCGATGTTGATTGGTTGTAATTAAGAAATATATTTGATTTATTATTACTATAAAAGTACAAAGAAAATAAATATTTTACATTAGGTAGTATAGTCCTACGTCTACAGCTCGTGCAACCCCATAGGGCTGCCCCTTGTAGTTTTTGAACGGTATTGTGATCGTGTGAACAGCACAAAGGTATATTAATAGACAATAAAAAGAAGATTTCTTTTTAATTCCATTAAGTGGTAGATATTTACTGAACTCTGCAAATACACATTTCGTCAACGTCTTGCTATTATAAAGCCTTGACAAGACAATCTTTTTGAGGATTTTTTGTCTTCTGCTTCAGCAGACTTCGCCGGCGATTCTTAGTTCACAGAACATTACGTGGCTAGTGCTACGATCCCACTGAGACCCCTTCCCAATAGGGGCTCGAATATTTCACGAATGGCATATGAGACCAGTGCTACTCTCTCTGAACCGCCGCACCAGGGCGGCGTCTGCTGAAATTATAAAATTTTAATTTCGCTGAATGCACCATAACATCACCATTTTCTATCCAATGGTAGTGATATTAGGCTTAAAATTAACGTAAACATATTATCTGTCACCTTAAATTCTAAAAGGTTTGAAAAAAATTGCTACGCTGTAAAAAAATCAATTAAAAACTTTTAAAAATGGTCAAAAATTCACTTTTTTTAGCTTGGGTCGCTAGAAAAACTGAAAATTTCACATATGATCGACACATATTATATGTTTTTGGAAAGGGCATTTCAGCATCTTTCAACCTGCATATTGAATATGTTATTTGGGTGATTTTCACATCAAATATTGACTAAAAACTAAAAGAAGTACTCAAAAACAAGTTAAAAATATCTCAAAATCGCTTCTTTGAACAAAAAATGAATATTGTTTTTGTTTTCAGCGACCCAAAATTAGGCTAGAAAATACTTTTTCTCGACGCTTCATTTGTGTTATGTGAATTGCTGCTAAGCAGGATTAGAACTAATGAAAATTTCAATATATTTCAAGTTAGTAACTAATTATGGTGTATTAATGAGTGTTGAATCGAATGGCGTAATAAAATTACGTGTACTGGATGCTAAGTTTTATTTTTTTTTTAAATACTAGGATACTAGGACTCGTTGTTAAGTTGTGAGCGTCAATACTTAAGAAAAGTAAAATAAATGCTCTATAACCTTTTTGCGGCCATGATCACATTCTTTCGAAACTGTCGATTTAGTATTAGACGAATTTCGCGCTAAATCGTATTCAGAGTTGACAGCACCCTCTCAGATCTTAATGAAACTTTCTGTGCATGAAAACTTTGTCACAAAAAGCCACTTTGCGTTTGTTTTTCCAAAAATGATCTAGACTGTCTTTTGAAAAGGGTAAAACTTTTGTCACTAATTCGTCAAATTTTTGAATAAAAATATTGAAAAAATTCTTCATCGACAGCTACACTGAAAAAAAAATCGATTTTGAAAACTTAAAGTCGATTTACTAAAAAACCTCATCTCTGATTTGATGTTCCCCATCTACCGTCAAAAATTCAAGTTGGGTACTTTTAAAGAAAAAAAAATATTTGAAAATAACTTTTCTTTGTCCAAACTAAATTTTTTGCAGTGTATTTTTATCGAAAACTAAACCAATCAAAGTCATAATCATCTCAAAATCCAATAAAACTAAACAGTTTGTAAGAAGATATTGCCTAATTTTGCAAGCATTTTTTTTATTAATCAAGAATCCCATTGAAAAGAATTTATATCATTAAACAAATATTCCATTATTACTTCTTTATTTTCTTATTAAGTTCTGAAGAAGGATCACGTGACAAACCCGTTAACGTACAAATGCTTGAGCCCCTTCGCCACCATCCACGGTACCTACACGCGCGATCTCTCAAACATGATAACATCCTGGTGATCAGGTGAACTCAGCGCTTAGAAATTTTCAAACGCGATCTCAAGCGTGAATCTAACAACTCCCGCGCTCGCACGATCATGAATCACAGTCACTTCCGGAAATTTCTATCTTTGGTATCAGCAAACTACGTCTATGCATTCAATTAAACCAATTAAAAAAAAAAGCTCTTATATCCACTGGACAACACGTTCCATGGCGACATGATCGGGAACTTCAATGATATGGAAGATCTTACTTTCTTCTACCATCTAAGCCGTACACCGAAAATTAAGTATCAGATTCACGGTTTGCGCGGGATCATCCAAGAACACACGCGGGTATGCGAAAGACACGGTTATAAAATCGAAGTTATGCACGCAACATATCTGAATCGTACATCACATTCGGAATCACGGCCCGCTGCAATTAGCCTTAAGCAGTGTTTTAGTGGGCGTTGCCTGTTTCGTCTGCAATTATAGTGTGCGATTTTGACGGGGATACCTTCCGAGAACCCAGTTCTACAACTCCAGTACAACTCTCAAAAAAAAAAGATTTTAAAACATTTCAGTTCCACAAAATTGTTACCATCATAGAAATACACCATTTTATTGAACCGAATAATTTGATATATCGAATAGTTCTTGAGCTATTTTCATTTTTTGTTTTAAAACAGGCCTACGTTGTATTCCCTCCTAGGCTGAGGGGTTTGACGGTATTTCAAACATCACCAAGCATATTGCGTTCATCAGTGTTTAAGAACCTCTGACAATTAATTGTTTTAAGATGTTTTAAGATTTCGCACCTGCTCAAACAAACGACCACTGGTCTGTGCGTGCCGGCGTGGTCGACTCGCTGGTCGATGTGAATTAATTTTGCTATGGGCCGTGTTTGCAAACATTATTCCTCAGCTTAATGGCGGGGTTGTTGGACACGACTCTCAGTGGAGGTCATTGTGTGTCGATTTATCATGCTAATTATTTTAAAAAATGTAAAAGTAGAAACCTATTAGTTTTAATTGATTATTGTGCTCATTTGAAAGTTTTCATTCAAATTTGTTATGAATATATACCAAATTCGTTACTGATACTTTTTTCATGTATCATGTAACTAGCAGTTGAGATATTGGAATTTGAGATGATTATGACTTTCATTGGTTTAGTTTTCGATACAAATATACTGAAGAAAAAAATTCAGTTTGTACAAGGAAAAGTTTTTCTTGAAAGTGCCACATTTGAATTTTTGACGGTAGGTAGCGAACATAATTGGAAACATAACCTATCTTGGAACAAAATTTCATCCAAATCAAAGATGGGTTTTTTTAATAAGTCGACTTTAAATGGTTAAAATCGATTTTTCTCAGTGTAGTAGTCTATAAAGAATTTTTCAATATTTTTATTCAAAACTTTGACTAATTTTGTGAAAATAACCCCTACAATTTTTTTTTGTAGGATTTGTCATTTTTAGACTATAGCCATTTAAAAAATAAAGTTTGGCTCTATTCAAAAGACAGTGTAGATCATTTTTGGAAAAACAAAATATGCAAAGTGGCTTTTTGTGACAAAGTTCTCATGTACAAAAAGTTTCATTAAAATCTGACAGGGTGCTGCCAACATTTGCTCGAGTTGGCGCGAAATTCGTCATAGGGGGAAATTACAAAATTTGCAAAATAATTCTTCCAAGAGTCGCCCGTTACCTCCTAAAAATAAATAGATGTCTGATCTTTGTAGGAAATTTGTCAAGAAAATAAAGTCTCGAAGACTGCGAAACGATTTGACGCTTGTGAAAAAGTCATTAAGCAAAAACCGACTGATGCTCTGAAGATTGTTGAAAATTTCAATTTTCATAGAATCACTGCTACTGACGGTCGAATTATATACAAAAATTTTAACTTTCACTTATTATGTACCGAAAAAAGCCTCAATTTTTCCATTAAAACTCTTGTGAAGTGAGCAAACGGTACAGATAATTGATTTAGATACATTAAGAGAAGATCAAAACAAAATTGCATATAATTGGAAAACCAAAGCAGTAGTGCTAGAAAAAAATGTATGTTTAATCAATCGTCAATCGGTTTCTGCTTAATAACTTCTTTTCCCAAGCGTCAGATCGTTTCGTAATCTTCGAGATTTTGTTTCTTTGTTAAATTTCCTGTAAAAGCCACATATTAATTTATTTTTTGGAAGCAATGGGCGACTTCGAAAGTTAACTTTCCCATACAAAATCTCATGTAAACTTTAAACAATGGGCGCAAAAATATAGTTTCAGATATCGAGCTAAGAATTTGCATAGTTGTTCTAGGACCGAAATGGTATCGAAAAAGTTGCTCGGAGCAGGAATCTAATTTTTGTCCCACCCTAGTGTTTATTGCTCTGGGCAGCCGGCTGCCGAGAATTTGATAGAGTTATCGTTTGTTGAATTAATTTAAAAACGCCCGGTTTGCAAAAAAAAGCAACTTCAACTCCGGACTGCCGACAGTCGGGAGTGTTGCTTATGTTTAATATGAATCAGACGGTATGTGAACAATGTTATTATTCCTTGTTTCTTTATCTTAGGCCAACGTGGGTACCCGGGTACCCACAAACTGAAATGCTCATAACTATTGCTTCCTTTATCCGATTTGGGCACTTTAAGATTTTTTGGATTCAGGAACTCGTCCGCTTTTTGATTTGTAAAATTGAACCAGATGAATGGATCTGGTGCTTGGTAATCCGGATTTTGCGGGGTAATGTTCCTGTACTAGGGTATGATTTGTAAATTTTAATAATGTCCTAGCAATATGAGTATCAAAACTCTTCAAATTGTCTAGGAATTCTGTTATTTAATGTTACCGGACCATATGGCGATTTAAAAAATGGAATTGGAATGAAATGACCACTCACGGCCCCACGGGATCCTGCTCCGGAATGTCCGTTCCGGGATCAAACCACCAAATGGTTCCAAAATCACGAGATACAGCCTACTGATGCAATTTCAAGAATTTTGATACCCATATTGCTAGTATTCCATTGAAGTTCACAAATAGTATTCCAGTACTGGAACCTGCTTCCGGAAATCCGGATTCCCGGGAACCGGATGAAGTAACCCGATTCTTTTTTACCAAGTCCAAAAGCGGATGAGTTCCTGAATCCAAAACACCCAAAAGCATCAAAATCGGTTGGAAATTACATTAGTTATTGGCATTTCACCCACGTCGGCCTATTACGTAGTCAAAAAATTCAAAAACCCTTCCTATCTCCCCCTTACTATATCAACAATATTATTAACCCAAAAGCTTGACTTAGTGAAGTTGTAAGATGTCACAAAGTTTCAATTTCCAGCTATGGATAAAACATAGGAATTTCATTAATTGAAACCTAAAAAGGTACCCGGGTACCGCGTCGAATACTTATCGGTTATTCCGGCGAAACACGATATTCCAAAAAGAATTCAGTATCATGAAAAGCGATTACCTTCAGCGTCTCAAGAGATCTGTCGAACTAGATGCGGTAATACCTATGTAATTGAAGACTTCGCAATACAAGCACTATTGAACAAGATTGGAAACTATAAGAATGAAAAGAAACTAACCTGTCACCTTTTACGTCAATAATCAAGCTAGAATATTTTTATACTCATGAAGAAATACGGTTAACATGACAATCAATAATATAGTGCATGCACTACTTCAAAGCAAATGAAAATTTTCAATATAATGAGAACAATTAATTTGATTGATTTATTGGACTAAATGTAAGCCAATGAATACGACAATGAAGCATATGTTCTTCGTGCTGATATGACTGCTGTAAATTGGTAACTGGCTTCTGATTCTTCTCGCTAACTGTCAATTTTCAACCCTCATATATGATTTTCATCAAACTCACTGTGTCATCTTTATGATATCTCAATCAGTAAGCCAATCAAACATATATCAATATTATATCTTCTGATGATATCATTGGATTATTGATATGATATTAATGTACGCATATAACGATGATGTTATGGTAAGTCATATATTCTTTCACAATTATCTTTAAACGCTAACTGTAAACTTTGAATGATCGTTACATTACACAAATTTGCTAATACACTAAAGTCCCTTCCCCCTTAGAATTTTCGAGGTTTTTTTTGATTTCTTAATATTTGTCTTTTCTACATGGATATTCAAAGTTCCATGGTCTTGAGTATAGACAAGTTTTAGATGCAACTGGACGGAAAACTTTTAAGTAGGGTGTTTGTTTGACTTACTTGGTTCCAGTTTGACATTACCTATTTTCGGAGACAGTCGTCTGACACACAACTTCGAATATGGGTCGTATGATAAATTGATATGATTTATTCATAAAAAGTTTTGGTTTAGTAAAATGAACAGGGAGAAGTGGGGCAATTCAGAACGCTGGCCAATGCGGACACCCAGCAGTTTTCGTGTGCCTGCGCTAGGAGCGAATGTTGCTTCGGAGCGCTTTTTTCTGAAAAATGTGTAAGCCGAAAAACATGCCTGTTGCCGACTTAGGAACTATGCCTGTTGCCGATTTTCAGACCTTATAATTCATTGAGGAGTCCGTTCACTACCAGGGACCATAAAAGCAGTGACAGTAGTCCTCCTTGAGAGCAGCCTCTAGGGGACATCGTATGGTTATGGTCTCGCCTCCCAACGACGCTGTTCCAGTCCAACAGCACAGTATTTCAGTAATCCATTCGACAGTAGAATGCTCAATACGCCTAGGTAGAATCGATTTAAAGGCAGTGCGTTGTCGAATGCTCCCTAAATGTACCACCACCGCCATGAATATCATCGATGACGGACGTAGTGTACTTGTTTAAGGGGATTTACGATTCAGATTCATCGACACAAGGAGACCTGGGTAAGTGAGTATGTTTTAATCACGGTCAGGTCATACTATTGACGGCCAATGAATTGCGATATATGCAATGTTTGGACATACAATAACCCTTTCATGCCTATGTTGACTATAAACAACAATGTTTTCAAATGGCTATTACTTTTGTGTTAGGCAAGATTTGCTCACAAAAACAAGTAATGCCATTAACGGTGCCTATTGACTTTCATTTGAGCACTAACAGTTATGAAAATTATTCGTATAACAGAAATTATTGCAATTATTCTGATAGTATTCCGAGGGAGCAGTGCTGTTAGAAATAATTTAAAACAACGATGAAAAATAAAACTATGATATATCCTCGATGTCTTGAAATATTTCTGAAAACTGATAAATTTTATCAGTTTAGACTGTCGTGCAATACTGGGAATTTCGCAGAATTATGCAGCATCAGAAGATAAAAATTGATCAGCTTCTAACACTGCTAGAGAAGCACCAATATTGACCAAATCTCGTTTTAGCACCCTTTACTTTTAAGAAAAAATAGTTCTGGAACCCTATATGCGCTAGAGAAATATTGGGCATGAAAGAGTTAAAAGCGTATAACAAAAAATCCAGACGGTAAAACACTTAACAATAAATCATCAGTAAATCAGTCACATGTTAACACTGTCAGGGTTGCCATAAATCTAGAGAAGAGTGCCCAAAGCACAATGATAGAGTACAATAACATATAAGACTATAATTGGTACCCGAACTATTGATGTTGTACTGTTCAGTAAGTGGCTTATGATGCGTGCCCAAAAATAGCACTACTTGCAAATTGGTGACCGCAACGAAGCATCGCAACGATTTTTTTCCTTCTACCTAATTTGACCCTCATTATAAAAGTAATCGGCCTTTTTTGTTGGCCCATCATTATTAACGTCAGTGCTGTTGTGGTTCATTGGATCACAAGCAGTTTCTCCAATTGGCGCTATAAGGTTAAGCTTTGCCAATACTGACCGCAATTAGGTCGTTTTTTGCAGTTTAGTTTACTGAAAAATTTAGCTCAGATATTTGAATGAGCTATGAAGGAAATCATTTTAGAGTAGCCTAGATGTCAAAGCAAATTCCACTATTTAGCTCTATTCAACGCTACTTCTAAATACCGTATCATTCGTTCAAGTTTTCACTTTGCTCAAATAATCAAATTTTCACATTTATGCTAATTTTCGCACAATTAATCGGTTGTACGCAGAAATCGGATAAACAATTTTCCACCGTGCCAAATAAGTATAGAATAGGCAAATCGTAATATGTGCTGTTTGAACACTTCAACATGACAAATGTTATAATTTGAAAAATCGCTAAACGCTGCAATGCCTTTTCATCGAGAGCGAGAAATTGTCCAGCTTTGTAAAGGCCCTTTTGGCTTTCTTTAGTTCCTTTAAATATGTATGTGTCATAGAGTTGCAAGCAAATGCTTTTTTATGTAGCATACTTGAAGTAGTCACGGTAAAAAAACGCTTAAACGATTCATCTCCAAACCGCAGTTATGCCAGAGTTGCACAATCGTTTAAACGCTCGATTGTACAAAGAGCAGATTATTATGATAGGAATGCAGCTATAAGTGATTATTGCGCTGTGTATTCACTACATAACGTGTGGCGTTACTACTTTCTTTGATAAACAAGTACTAAATTTACTTGCTTGTTTTGCAAAGATTGACATCGGTAGGGAAACCATTGCGTAGTTCGCAGGAACAGGCATAGAAATAGAAGAAATTTAGATTTTTAAACTACACTATTCAAAAAAGATGTTGTGGTTTAAGGCTAATTTAAAGTTTTTGATAAACAATGCAAAACGTCAGAAAACTAGACTTATTATTCCGACTTAGAGATACAGTGAATTACGTTCGTCGTCTCAAGAGTTTAACCGCAAACGCGACCAACAGACAGCAAAGATTTCAATCACAGTAGCCACGTGTTTTCAATTATTTGCTCCTCTCTAGTCTTTTGAACTTGCGTCTGTGTGCACCTTTATGCATTATTACTATTCATGCTAATAAGAATGACATGCTCCAAAACTACTATTCAGTGGGTTTCAAGTATGTATATGAAAACGGGCAAATACTTTACCGCAGCTGGCGCTGACTTTACCAGCCCCTGCCAACCGTGATTGATGGATTGGTTTGCCGCTCCTTCTCAGTGTTACCATGCAACGGCCTAATGTACAGGTACCTATCTACCAACATGCCTACTTACAATTTGGAAGCGTGCGGTTATAAAAAAAAACACCGCACGATCATTGGAAACGTGGAAGCACCTGACCTGATCAGTTTACGCAGGCCGCAAAAGTATTCAAACCGCAGGCAGAGAAAAGGTAAATTCGATCGAATTCCTCGATCTTTATCGGCTTCTCTTTTGTGATGGATCCTTCGTTCGATTACCTTCGGTTTCAGTATGGTAATTGAATGCCCATATATGCTTCTCATGCGTGCGGTATTACTGGAACCGTATAATTATGCAAGGTCAGACAATAGCTCGAAACTCTGGCTCTTACTTTCAATATGCAGTTTTTCGTGATGTAGGGTTTATGTTTCTTCGTCTACTGGAGGTAGGTTTTCAATATAAGGGAAGAAGTACCGAACAATTAGCACTGTATGCGATTTTAACTTGTTTTAATTAGGGCTAACTAGGGTAAACGATTCATCTCAGCATAATTAACGTCATATGAACTCAGTAGTAAATGAAAATTAGATTGCTTTTTACAAGATGCCATTTGAATTTCTGTTGAGAGCATCGCAAGATAATCGTTCGCCGCTTTGCCTTTGCGAAAGCAAAACTGTGTATCTGACAGTAAGCCATTTGCATCGACCCAATTGTCGAGGCGGAATAGGATCATTTTCTCGAACAACTTCCGGATACAGGACAGCATTGCGATCGGTCGATAAGAGTTGTGGTCGGAGGCTGGTTTTCCTGGTTTTTGGATGGCGATGACCTTCACTTGTCTCCAATCGTGTGGGACAATGTTAGCCTTAAGAAACTTATTAAATAAGTTCAACAAGCGTCTCTTGGCATATTCTGGCAAATTGAATTTGATTCTGTCTGGCCCTGGAGCTTTATTGTTACATGACAAGAGAGCAAGTGAGAACTCCACCATCGAAAAAGCTGTTTCGTTCGTGTTATCGTGAGGGGACGAGGTGCGGTAGATCTTCAGTGCAAGGGTGGAATCGGAATAAACCTTCTTGGTGAAATCGAATATCCAACGGTTTGAATATTCCGCACTCTCGTTAGTACTGTTTCGGTTTCGCAAACGCCGGGCCGTGCCCCAAAGAGTGCCCATCGATGTTTCTCTCGTTAGTCCGTCAACGAACCGGCGCCAGTAACTACGTTTCTTGGCTTTCATCAAACTCTTCATTCGCATTTCTATCGTCGCGTATTGTCGATAGCTAGCGGGTAACCCGTCGTCCCGGAAGATCTTATACACACCGGACTTCTCCGCGTACACGTCTGAGCACTCTTTGTCCCACCACGGATTAGGAGAACGTTTTTGTATGTTCGCGCTGGGTACTGGCTTAGTCTTAGCTTGATTCGCGCTGTCAAGAATCAAGCCAGCCAAAAAGCTGTACTCTTCCTCCGGAGGAAGTTCTTGAGTAGATTCCATGTTGTTGGATATCGCGGCAGCATAGCTCTTCCAATCGATATTTCGTGTGAGGTTATACGAAATCGTTCTATAAGGGTGCAAAATTTCATTCATTTATCTGAAGTAGTTTTTGAGAAATAAGAAATTGAAAAATGTATAATTTTATTGTTTTCAAAAGTTTAAAAGCCAATTATTTAAACAAAGTAATTTAAACAAAATATTTATGGCAAAAGTTACACTCCATATCCCCTACACAAAAAATATTTTTCATGATGATCGGTGATTTTGTGGAAATTTCGAGATCCACTTGACGTGGTTTGACTCAGCAACAAGAAAAATGTCACCAAGATAGCATCAAAACCCGTTTTGACTGGTAGTGCAAACGTTGTATAACACTGTAATTTATCAAATAATTTCATTTGTTCGGCCATTAATCGATTACTTCAGCGAAAGATCGTTTACCTGAGTACATTATTACATTATTGAAAATTTAATTGAAAAGTGAAATTTCATATTTCGTAGAGAAACTGTTTATTTCCGTTGGCGAGCGTGGGCTTCCTCATCACAGTTCCTGATAAATTGAAATAATAGATTGCCCTCAAATGACCTTCAATAAATTATGTTTTGATGGGGATGGTGTATAGCAAATTGTAACATATGGGAACAGGAGAGTTAGCTAGAACGTGAGTCGATAGTTGTGATAGATAAATTTCATTTGCACGCTCTTGAAAAAAGCTACATTTTTAATGTCACCGTCGTCGTTTCCTATGCACAACACTTTAATTTTTTACGAGTACCCGACCTGTTTAGAAACCAAATCATGTTTTAAAATTGTAACGTTTTTGTTCCATCTCACCGTCGCCACTGGCAGCTCCAGGGAGGTACTTGCTCCCTATTCAGTGAAAATATATTTTATTCCGTATTTTATTCCAGCGACATTTGCATGATTCCTCGATCAAGAAGCTAATCTTTAAAAGCACTCAACAAGTTGTTAAACATAGTTGTTTCTTTGTACTTAGTAAGTAGCTTAGGCTCCAAGTTGGTATGGGACCATTCATAAACCACGTAGACCGAAATTTGAGATTTCTTGATCCCGCTTCCCCTCAATAGACTTAAGGAGACAATTTAAAAAAAAATTAGTGCCAACGACTTAGATTTTTTTTTAAATCTCGGTGATCAAAAATTTTATTATAATGCCATATGATTTCAAAATCTGATATCAAAGCAAAAAGGTAAGAGCTGAAAAAGAAAAAAAAACATAAAAGAAGTGATGAAAAAGCATAAAAAAATAACTTTTTGGGACATTCTAGTTGTAAAAAGGTCTATCTTTGAAATTGGAAAAACTTTTGAATATCGAAATTTTCCCAACGAACTGGGCTTTAAGGGAGCAGAACAAATCCAAATGATGGCAGGAGTTTAGGGTTCCAACTATATTATTATGAAGAAAATTTTGAAAAAAAGGGAAGGGGATTTCACATTTTAAAACAAAATCACATCTTCCAGGTAAAAATGAATGAAAATATTACTTTGAAATAGGCCATTCAAAAAATATTCGGGCAGCTTATGCGGATTGAAGTGCGAGTGCTACATTCTACCGGAACATATGAAACATGACAAAAATTCCTAAGTAGGCCTTAATTCAATTCGCGCAATACTCTTATTACATTTGACATCGCCTATCACCGTGCAAACAAGCAAAGCGCACATGGTGTCAATACTGACTATCCAATCGACAGGCAGATTGATGAATGTTTGCATTCTTCTTGATACTGAGCCTTATGCGATTTCACATTTGTACTTAGACATACATAGCTTAACCATTGAGACAATAATATATTACTGGTAGGATCAACCAGAATTTGTTAGTATCGCATCGCGGATAGTGTTATACTACTGCACTATACTGTACGGCGGCAGACCGTACGCAGTGGCGGATCTAGAGAGAGGGTCCGAATTTTTTTTTTCACTTGTTGAGAAATTTAAAATTAGTTTTAATTTTATATTAGTTTCAAACTCAAAATTATTCCAAACGAAATTTTACCAACAAAACACATATTTATTAAATAAAATTTTTACGTATTACGAATTGTACAATATTCATTTTAAAATTGAACTTTCAGACCCCTCCCGATTTTTTTTCTGGATGCGCCCCTGACCGCACGTCATTTCATCGAACCTTACCACAACGTTTCACACGCCGCACAGCGAAGTAACTAGAACAATAAAGTCATGGACGCGTTTCGACTTCGTCTCATTAGAAACCGACACTAACTTTTTGTCGGAATAGATTAACGCCGATAGCATTCTTCGAAAAAGTTGTAGACAATTGAATTATCTTTCTTATTTTAAATTACAGTGATAATACGATGCATACAGTGCCACCTAGCGGCGAAAATGCGAGCTAGTGGGTTTTCTTCATGTAAATTGTCGAAAAAACGCATACAAACTTCAGGCACGTTGGCCCGGTAGCTAGACTTGTCCGATTTGATTCAAATTTGGTGCAAGTACTCCTGGTGAGACTAGGAATTAACTCAGGGGTGGGCCGATAGGGATCATTTTTTTCTTGTCACTCTAGTGTCGCCAGTTATCTTTATTTTTTTTAAAGATTCAGTGCAATTCCCTATTTGAACCAAAAAGGAACAGAAATAAACAAACCGACTTAGTTGGCTGAATGAAGTTTTGGCCTTGTCGCCAGCATTCCTGGTCTAAATCTTTGGAATCGATTCAATTACAGATAGTACGGGCTCATAAAGAAAACAATGATTAAATACACAGGGGCGAAAGTACAGATTGAAAGAATTAAAGAAAGGTTTGTGGGTATTATCTAGCTCATAACCGGAGTGTCGTAACTACACGTTTGTTTTGTAATTCAAATCGAATGACATTCAATGAAATTTGTGGGAATGTTTCAAATTATTCTTTATAATAATTATGGTGGTTCTGTAAAGAACCTTCGTTGTTGGCGTCGGTTATACGCTGAATTCGAAACTCGTTGGATGCTGCTGATCTCTGTCCTCTATGTTTAAGCTGCTCAATTGGTTAACACTTAATTTGAATTACCGGATACAGTAAAATTTTACTGGGGTTTTGAACAGCAAACCGTTCGGTAATCAGTCCAGTAAATTAATTCGGTTACCGAACGCATTGCGGAGGCGTTCTATCCAAACGTCAAAAAACTCTGGCCAGTCAGCAGTTTCCTCTAAACGCTTGACAGATGATTTACTGTACCTGTTTTGTAACTTTTTGACGAGGTTCGGTAATTTTGGTACAATTTTGCCGAACAATCAGTCAGTATTTTACTAGTTAATGTTTATGTACCGAAAAAACAGAAGTGCTGGTAAATTCAGTGAAAAATATTACAGGTTTCAGCAAATTATTCGAAAAATTACTGAAAATCTCTATAAAATGGAAAACGTACCGCAATTTTTTAAACAATTTGATGACAGCTCCGTAAAAATATCACTTTACTGTGGAAGTCGTCGAAAGAAATTACTGAACAACTTTTGGCTGACATAGTGTGTTAATGATAGCGATTCTTATATGATTCGTCAACCGGCAATAATTTTATGATGTGTTGAATATTGTAGATTTCAAATTAAACCACTTGATCAAAGGATGATCTGATATGTGATATGAAGAGTACGAAATATATCTTCGGGTTTCTATACATTGACGTTTCTGGCAAACACAAGATCAATGCAACTACCTCCAAACGTAGTAGCTTGTGAAGGATCAGAGATAAGATGGAGCTTGAGACATTCGTTCATGATATGAACAAATTTCATATTTTCTTGCTTTGAAATGTCTTTGTTAAAATCACTCGAAACAACAATCGGAATATTTTTCCTAGCGTACGGAAAAAAAATTACGCGTAATGGAAAACTAGGGGTGGGTAATGGTCGGAACATAACCGCGATGTTGACGTAGGACTATTCGTTGGCGTATCATATTATCAAAATTCTTCTTGTATCTCTTTCAAATGGCTAAATTTACACATTAAGTTTGATTTACCGGGATCAGTGAAATTTTCCTGGGGATTTGAATAGTATCCCGTTCGGTAATCGATTCAGTAAAACAATTTTATTACCGAGTTCTCCGCATAAAATACTGGTATATAAACATCTGTCAATAAGAGTTGATATTTTGCGGTGACTTTCTGCGATAAAAATTTTGCTGACTAATTCATTTATTCGAAATTTAAATTTACTGCGAATTACTAGTAAAAGTAGCGTGTTTTAGTCAGTTTTAGTTGTTGTTTATATATTGGCTTTAACCCAGATGGTCAAAAGATTATACAGAAAACTTTCCCACAAAATAGTTGCCCTACATCAACACCCCGGTTATGTCCCGGACATTACCTACCACTTATTTGTCTCGTTTCCTTCAAATATCATTTTATATAATGATTTCAACAAGTAGACATTATATTTGTATGATAGGTGGGAGTGCTTTGAAGAGGTTTTAGTAAGGGTGACAACATAAAATCGTTTATTGTACATTTTACAACGATTATCCTTAAACCCGCCAAACGACAGGGTTGGGCAGCAGAGGGTTAAGTTGTTTAAAAGTAATCAAAGATAATTATTATATGATACGCCGATTAATATTCCTACGTGAGCCCCGCGGGAGTATCTGCCACATCTAGCCAAACATGTCAAATGGTCCTAAGTGCAAATGACAGCTTCTCTTTGCTTACTTTCTCTTTCGCTAATAACTCGGCCGTTTATACGTTTGTTCCTTAGCTCTTAGCATAATATGATAGTCGAAATCAAAGTTTTTCGATATATCCTGAAACAATATTGAATATATGTTGACGCCGTAATAATCGAAAGAGAAAGTAAACAAAGAGATGCTCTCCTTTGCACCATTTGACATGTTTGTCGAGAAATATTAGCTTCGGTAGTTCAAAAAGGGCCCCCTACATTAAAACATTTGTTGTAGTCGCGCCAAAAGATTGGTAGATGTAGAAAACATTAAGAGCCCGTGCTTCAAATTCTATTCTATTCTATTCTATTCTATTCTATTCTATTCTATTCTAACCCTTACACAGCCAGTATTGAAAAGCATCCTGGAAAACACTGCAGATATTCTTTAGTGTTTTTCTTTGGCAATTGAATTATTCATTTAATGACCAATTAAACCAACGAATCGTTTTGAAACTTGAATGAGGAAGAAACGAGGACAACCGTACCGACCGTTTCAGTTTATAGGGGGTTAGGATAAAACATTGGGAGACTTTGCTAAGAAGGTTAATGTCACTCCTTTGGTCCTTCGGGATGGGACAGAGGTATTTACACCTTGCCCTGGCTCATTAAGCCTAGGTTAAAGCGCCTTTACTCGCTCTCCTCCAAACGAATGCTGACATCGGTTTTAGATCCGAGTCGCTCTAGGTTCGCTCTAATATTTACAAAAGCCATATTAAAATGACAGTTCAGAGCGAACCTAGAGCGACCGCAATCCAAAAATAAAATCAGCATTAGCATGCACCTGTGCTTTAAACTTTTATTGTCCTTAGAAGATTATTTCGAGAAAAAAATATATGTGATTATTTCCTAGTTTTAGTATTTAAGTATAAAAAGATTGGAGCGAGGCAGAATGGTTAATTTAATCAATTTAATTATAAAGTGGTAAATATAAAACAAACAAAAAATTATTAAGAGTAAATTAACTAGGAAGTAAAAAAGTAACTTAACGACAGCAGATATACTGATGATTACTATGAGTATAATGAATATAAGGAACAATACTATTTATTGAATATAAACAATATGATGCATATGCTATTTATTGTACACACACAATCCATGTAATATTAGTAATAAATGGGTAACAACGAATACAATGAATATAATACAGTGAAAAAACACGTTCCTTCCATTAACTCGGCTATGTTGGTCTGTTATGTCATTTAATGCAATTAAATCATTTGATCGATGAAATGAATGTACTGGAATGGCAATGCGTAACGTCAAACTGCATCTAAGGTCAGCAAACACGAGGAAACTGATCAGCGGGTAAAAGTTAACCTGTCAAAGGTTCAGATACACTCCGCTTTTTCTTATTTTTTTTCTTTTTTCTTGAAGAATAATGCAACAAAAACATATTCCTAATATCGACACCTATCACATCACATGGATTATATGGATTAGTTCTTGGCTAGGATACTAAGAAATCTTACGGCAGCATACAGAATGCATAAAATAAAGACCTAGGGTGATGAGCCCATTATCGCTATGTTTCGATTATCACGCTACCCATTTTAAGCCGTTGGTTAGAGCAGTGTCTGCCATCTTTGTTTACCGCATTGAGTCAAATGGTAGCGCAGCAATAGGGGCACTCGATTCGTGTTTTCGTTGCGCTCAAACACGAGAATTTCACTGTTTTCAGCGCATGTATGTTATTATCTTGGTATTTAACAACGAAGCAAAGCTGTTGATGCCAATTTCTACGCATTCCATTGTTTGTAGGCCGGGTAATTAATGAATCAGTGAGGCGCCCTCCTTAGTATGGTGAAAATAGGCACTTCACCCTATATATAAATAATTAATAATAAAATTCTGAAATGGAAATTATCATTTCAATGCAGATAGCGGATATTGATGTACTTTAATTCGTTCATAGTTCATTCTCATCCTCTTGCACCAAAGGTTTTATTTAGTAAAACAATCAAAGTAGAGGTTCTCAAAATGCGACGTAAGTATTTAAGAAATCATGTACAGAAGTATGAAACAAACACTAACCAAAAACCAGTATGATGTATGATGCATATACCATGCGCTTCATTGGTAAAATTTTGAAACAGAAATTTTTAATCAAAAATTCAAAAAGTATTTTTGGAAATAAATTAATGAATAAATAAATAAATTAAAATAAATAGCTATATAAATAAATAAATAAAAAATAAAATAATAATAAATAAATGAATAAATACATACATAAATAACCAAAAAATAAATCGATGGGTAAATTGATGTTTTATGCAAAATGTTTGTCGCGGTGAACCAATTCGAAAGAAATAATCCCAACCAGATTGGAAATTAGTCATCAATCAATCTATTTTCAACAGCTACTTCATGAAAGGTTTTGATTATGAAATAAATTTGAGCACTAATGGATTACCATTGAACGTATTGGTTGCATTCATTTCAATTTTCTAGTACAATCAAATTATTCCACTACCATTCTATTGGTGATGTAACCAAGACCAAGTTAGATCATACCTAAGGCATTCGTATTGCTAATATTTAGACATTTTCAAACAATAGTAAAGGAACGCTCTCACCCATCAGCCGATCTCCTATCGCCATTCAACCGTCGATCCTTGTTCATTTGTATGTTTCCGAAGCTAAATAAAAGTCATTTCAAGACATATTACTCTTCAATTAGATGCATCAAAACAATTCTTCGTAGGACGCACATCACTTCCTGTCAAGACAATAGTTCATAATCATCCACAATCGCAATCAATTCACGTTTCAATTAAAACTTCCGGAAAGACGCCAAGTATTGGCGATTTCATTTCTTTTCTTCTCACCATTATGTTTTACGATTGAAAAGTATACTCAATCTTAATTCAAATTTCGGGTCGATTCGTTATCACCTGATTTTTGTGCAATTCACAATGTTTCAATTAATTGAATCAACACCTTTAACTCAGATTCCACAAAACACGAGATAAAAAGAAGCACATCTAAATCATACGACGACATTCACATTACTATGTTGAAATTGATTCAGAAGGTCGAAATATTTAATTTGTAAAATTTATTCTTAATTATGACGGGAATCTTAAAAGCCCGTGCTTCAAATGCGTAAAAACTCATCGGAATTTACGGATAAATAGTGATTTGGGCGAATCGGGAACGGAAAAGTGTTCACAACTGGGACCACAAACAAATAATTGCGCAGCAGCTTTCCATTATTAACCCGCACGGAGTAAACAAATAAATCTGCTTCGGGGTTAATCCATCAACAAAGAACAAGTTGATTATGCTGCCGAAAATCTATAGCGGCTTCTTCTTACTGTCCGCACAGAGAACAGACATATAAGATAGAACTTTTTTTTGGAAAACCTGTGTAAACATTCAAACAAAAATACGATACAAATCACCGTTGTACACAATTTTGCATACGTGAATAACCATCGTATCCAAGCTTGCACGCAAGGTTCGTATACCGATTGCTGGAAGTCTGCTAACTGATCGTAGTGCCGACTAGCGGCAAGTATCTACTTGCTGTTGGCATTTGAAAACGACAGTTATTTTTCTTACACACATTGAGAACTTGACTTGTATGTCAGTTATCAGTGCTGTCCGTATAATGTGAAATTTACAGCCACACGGTGGACGATAAACGAATCACAGCACAGGAAGGAAAGTCGTCACTTATATTTAGGGACCATCCATAAATGACGTAGCATTATATGGGGGAGGGAGGAGTTTTGTATTTTGTGATGATGTGTGACGACAGGGGGGTCATGCTACGTAGCTTTTCTTAAAGGGGAATAACTAACATAGTTTTTCATTTTTTTTTAAATTTGCGTTGACAACCCGATCAGAATGAAATAACAAGATTATAACAGAACACAATTTTTGTAACATATTGTGTTATAAATTAGGTCTCGTTAGTAGTTAAAATAACAGAAATTTATAACAAGTAATAATGCGAGATATAATTTTGAAATATTTCTGTTATGTGTTTCTGATCGGGAAGGGGGGGGGGGAGTTACCGTTAAGCTACGTAATTACCAGGGGGTATTTAGAGGTTTGTGTCGAAATGCTACGATGGGGGAGGGGGTGTTAAAAATCACCCAAAAATGCTACGTCATTTATGGATGATCCCTTATAACATTTCCGCAGTCCAATCAGGGAGCGCTGCAGAATGATTTTAATAAATGCTTATTTTTCTTTATTTATGTAAGTTATACGTTCTTACAGATCTAATAGAAGATTATATATAATTTTTCTGGATTAGTACAAGCGTAGTGTAATTCTGTTCAGTAAAATGAAAGTTATGAACTTTCAGAAACACTACCTACTTGTTTCTTTCGAGAGGGGCCCCTGTATTGATACGTTAGTCGTAGTCACGATGTTCTACTGACTCCAAGCAGCAACGCAATTCACTCGATCACTTTTTGCACAACCCGATGCAATAAAGCGACTATAATCTCACCGAAATCGTGCGAAAAAACACTTTCATTGCACGACACGGCCTAAAACGGTATAGGTGACATAGCTAGTCGTGCGTCAGAATACGACTGTTCAGAGCTTAAGAACATTTCTTTGGTTCCACTCCAATGTGTTAAAGAGCTATAGGCTTCATCAGAAGATTAATTCTTACTTCGGAAGTGAAGAATCCAAGCCCTTTACTGAATTGCGTTGTGATGGTCTAATATTATCAGTTCTATTTACCTTCGATAATATGGCAGTATATGGGATACAGAGGATTCCACACCATCTACCAGAGCTGCGGCAATACACACGAGCTGGGAACAGCTTTTATGGTGGTGGGGGAGATGCAAAAGCGTGTGATCGGATGGTGGCCGGTCAGCGACAGAATGTGCAGGTGGAGGATCAAGGGCCGGTTCTTCAACATCAGCATAATTAACGTGCATAATCCCCACCTCGGAAGTAGCGATGACGACAAGGACGAATTCTACGCGCAGCTGGAGCGTGGATACGATCGCTGCCCAAGACATGATGTCAAGATCGTCGGCGACCTTAATGCTCAGGTTGGCCAGGAGGTGGAATACAGACCGGTAATTGGAAGGTTCAGCGCCCACCAGTAGACGAACGAGAACGGCCTAAGACTAATCGATTTCGCCACCTCCAAGAACGTGGCCTTCTTCCAGCACTGCCTCCTGTACCGATACACCTGAAGATCACCTCAACAAACAGAGACGCATATTGATCATGTTCTGATTGATGGACGGCACTTCTCGGACATTATCGACGTAAGGACCTATCGAGGCGCTAACATCGACTCGGACCACTATCTGGTGATGGTTAAACTGCGTCCAAAACTATCCGTAGTGAACAGTGTAAGATACCGGCGCCGCCGCGGTATAACCTGGACCAACTGAGGGAAACCAACGTCGCGAGAACGTACGCGCAGCATCTTGAAGCAGTGCTGCCACCGGAGGAGGAGCTCATCGATGCTTCCCTTGAGGACTGCTGGACCAGGACTAAAGCAGCCATAAGCAGCACTGCGGAGAGCGTCCTGGGATACGTACAGAGGAGTCGACGGAACGATTGGTTCGATGGCGAGTGCCAAGAGATATTGGACGAGAAGAATGCAGCACGCACAGCGATGTTGTTTCAAGCCACTCGTCAGAACGTGGAGTCATATCGACGAAAGCGAAAACAGCAGACTCGTCTTTTTCAGGACAAAAAGTGCCGCCTGGAAGAGTCTGAGAGAGACAGGAGATGGAGTTGCTGTATCGCTCTCAGGAAACGCGGGCGTTCTTCAAGAAGCTGAATGACTGTCGCAACGGTTTTGTGCCGCGGGTCGAACTGTGTGAATAATCGAAAGAATCTGGGACAGGGAATACCTACCGGAGGAGTGGAAGGAAAGGGTCATCACCCCGATATACAAGAAAGGCGACAAATTGGACTGTGAAAACTACAGAGCGATCACATTGACAAATGCTGCTTACAAAGTGCTATCCCAGATTCTGTTCCGGCGCCTATCACCGCTGGTAAATGGATTTGTCGGAAGTTATCAGGCCGGTTTCATCAACGGCATATCAACAAACGACCAAATCTTTACTATACGGCAAATCCTCCAAAAATGTCGTGAATACCAGGTCTCGACACATCACCTGTTCATCAACTTTAAACCCTCATATGATACGGTGGACCATGTAGAGCTATGGAAGAAGATGGACGAGAACGTCTTCCCTGGGAAGCTGACAAGACTGATCAAGGCTACGATGGGTGGTGTAAGGTGTTGTGTCAAAATTTCGGGCGGCCTCTCGGGTCCGTTTGAAACACGCAGGGGACTAAGACAAGGCGATGGGTTGTCCTGCCTGCTGTTCAATATAGCACTGGAAGGTGTAATGCGAAGAGCGCGGTTCAACATGCGGCGCACGATTTTCACGAGGTCCGGACAGTTCGTGTGCTTCGCTGACGACGTGGACATAATCGGTAGAAACAAGGAGACTGAAGATAAATGTGTCTAAGACGAAGTACATGCTGGCTGGCGGAACCGATCGCGATAGGGAACGCTTGGGCAGTAGTATTACGATCGACGGCGACGAGTTCGAGGTGATTGACGAGTTCATCTATCTAGGCTCATTGGTGACTGCGGACAATAACACCAGCTGGGAGATCAGAAGGCGTATTATCTCTGGAAATCATGATTACTATGGGCTCCACAAAACTTTGAGATCCAGGAAGCTTTACCACCGCACGAAATGCGCCATGTACAACACACTGAATATACCGGTGGTTCTCTACGGGCACGAAACGTGGACAATGCTCGAGGAGGATCTGCAAGCACTCGAAATCTTCGAAAGAAGAGTGCTGAGAACGATCTTCGGTGGTGTGCAGGAGGATGGCGTGTGGAGGAGAAGGATGAACCACGAACTTGCGCGACTCTATGGTGAGCCAAGTATCCGGAAAGTAGCTCAAGACGGAGAGGAGCTCAGCGTTCCCGGTGGCTGGACCAAGTGGAGCAGAACCTGACGAGTATCGGGCATCTGAGAAGTTGGAGACAAGTAGCAACTGACCGAGTGACGTGGCGGAATATTGTGGAATAGATTAAATCATGTTAATATGATGTATAATCAGGAAATATAGATATAATATAATATAAATATATGAGATGTAAAAGGTACCGTTACGTTAGAGGTGCAAATTCTAACATCCAATCGTGGACAGGCTATTTTCACAAAAATATTGAGGCAGCTTTGCACTGCGGCTTTATTCTTTACAACTGTCTAATGAGATCGAATCATTATCAAAATTCACGTGGATCATCAAAAAATCAAAAAAAAATTCTTGAAAAAGGGATAATCTAGAATAACTCTAGAAGTAGTTGATTTATTTAAAAAAAAATGGTCGATCAATTCTATTTTCTTCTCAACCTTTTCGAGTAACAATGCGACTGCGCACCAGCTTTGATTTGGTTTATTTCTTAATGTTTTTATATACGCACAACATACCACTCCCGGTATCGTACCATTCAACGTTCGATTGTGACATTCACTCACGCCGGTTAACTTCACGAATTGCTTTATTCACAGCATCGTACACATGCCCAAGCTTAGTACAGTATGTAGTTGTGAGCAAGTGCGTTAACGTAAGTGAAAACAAAGCGCGCAATTTCATTGTCATTATAGGCCGATTCGTGCTGTAGATTAGATCCGATCATTGATCTTCGCGATCGCGAATTGCGATCTTACATAAGTGTAGGGAGGTAGTGCCTCGTCGATAATTCTAACAATTGCCATAATTTAATAGATGTTTATTGAAAATGTCCATGTCGAAGTCATATAACTGATCATAAATACTATCGAGACAGGAATTGAAAAGGTAAGCAGTTATAAATGTTTCACAGGGATGCTTTGAATGCCTTGGTTATGTTATCCTTTCACTTTCTTCCATTATAAATTCGAGCCAATGAAAGCAAATAAAGAGACGTCACTATGAATAGTGAATAATGCAGCTAAGGATGACTCGTTGCTTAAAAATTATACAAGGAGAACACATCCGGAAAACAGTTGACACCCGTGAGATTGCGATCTCCCGTTTTCAAACAACCATCAATCAACCTGTGCAGCAGCGTTGTGGCCAAGCAATTCCCCAAACGTAAGCCTATAGGTGCGGTGAAATTACACCTTGAAGCGTGGGCTGTGGCATTGTGGTTCAAAATACTGTCCGACAAACAAAAATGGCCAAAAAAATGAGCTGGCAGCTAAACGAACGCATTGCGATTGCGAGAAAATCATTAATAATGCGCAACCGGTCTCTCTCTGTGCAACTGGAAATTAGCCTATTATATGAACTACATAAAACAATATCGTTCGTCAGTGAACAAATTCGCTGACCGCCCAGTGCTCATTATAAATGATGAGAAACCTCAACTAGCGGATTTTCACCTGATGAGAGAGTATCGAAAATCGAGGTTGCGGTTGGTCCTTGAACATTCTCACTTGGGTTTACAACTATTTTGAATTTCTAACCAAAATCAAATGATTACTTTTTACGCAAACTCATTTGTGTTTTTAAAAGTTCATTAGATACTGAATCCGTAACACTTTCGGTTCGGTTAACGCACGGTCGTAAAAAGTTGCATTGAGCTAAATGCTTTAACACCTGTTTGAAACAAATTTACTCACCTCTCATTGTATCCAAAGCTTCTTGAGATGTCAGATAAACCAATGACCATCTTTGTCTCGACACCGATGTCTTGATTGGGGTGTAATAAAAACTGCATAAACGCTCTGCAGAGAGCAATTTGTACCTGGTTGTCTTTTTTGCAAGCCACTCAAAGAATGGACCAGCGTCATAATAGTGTCAGGAATTGCAGTAAGAGATAAACTCTGATAAAAAAAAATCGTGACATAATCCAGCAGCTACCAGTCAGTGGAGAGTCGGGCGGACTTTGCCAAAATCTGTCACGGTTAGCCTTCTTTCTGTTTCATTTGGTGCAACAAGTTACGACTGTTGGTGGATCAAGCTGACAACTTTGAAGCCCCATCAGATTGTATCGTCACTTAACTTTAATAGTGCCCCGACTAGTTGGAACAGTCGACCCGCGATGCATAAAAAGTCCTATAGCTCTTCATCTGATCGTTGAGCTGGAATCAATAATGAATGAAGAATCGGTAGATTCTTTCTTTCTCTATTCGTTTTTTCGAAGACCGAAGGCCGACAGTAGGATCACCATTTGAACAATCATCTGTGAAGGTGAAAGTTTATTACACCGTAAATAGCCGTCTATCTTGCCGCTATGGCGACGGCAATTAATATCTACAGTTCGGATATGATTAATTACTTCCCAGATCAAAATGCGTTCAGCAAATTGAAAAGTGAGTGGTGAGAAATGGAGTCTCCAGGGCATTTGTGCTCTGATTTTCCGACGGATTTCAGCTTTCCGCGAGTTGGGAAAAAATCATTTTCCGGGAGAAAACGAAATCCCGGGAATACAGACAAGACTCGATTATCCATAGACTACATTATCCGAAATCTCGATTAGTCGTAGTCCGATTATAAAGCGATTTTCACCGCTAGATGGCACTGTATAAATCAGATTGTCACTGCAAGTGAAAATAAGAAAGTCTACTTAATTATCTACAACTTTGTCGAAGACTACAAGTCGATCTGGTTTTGTTACAAGAAGTTATTAAATTTTAAACGAAGTGATGTCCGAGTCAGTTTTGCATGGGGCCTGGCAGCGCATAGTTGTGTATCAGTACTCGTTCCCACATGCACATTTCTATTAAACAATGGTTAAATTTAGTTCAATAGTATGCTTAGAAGAATTTTAGTAAATAATACGATCCATGTTTTGGTTAGAACTAACTTTTCGCCGGAGAGAGATATAAATCAGGTATCTTCTACAAAGTTGTAGAATAGGTATTTTACAATAATTCTTCTGAACATGTCGACATTCTATCTCTCTTCATTAAAAAGTTAGTCTTAGCGCCCTCTACGCGATAACATATGGAACTAAAATTTTCTAACCAAAACATGAATTGTGTTATTTACTATAATTCTTCTAAACATACTATTGAGCTAAACCCAAGCATTAGTTCACAAAAATGTATAGTTTGTAGGAATCGAGTACAGCTACACAACCATGCACTGCTAGACCCCATGGAAAACTGACTCAGACATCACTTCGTTTAAAATTTAATAACTTATTGTAACAAAACCGGATCGACTTACAGTCTTCGACAAAGTTATAGACAATTAAACTTTCCTTCGTATTTTCACCTGCAGTGATAATCTAGTGCATACAGTGCTACTTAGCGGTGAAAAAGCGAGCTAGTGGCTGTTCTTCAAGTAAATTGTCGAAAAATTCCATAGAAACTTCAGGCAAGTTGATCCGATAGCCAGACTTTTTTCATTCAATTCGATTATTTTATACGGCACGTTTACGGTAGCTTAAAGGTGCCAATTTTTTTGTTTTACATTTTGAGTTTCTTAAAACTAGGAGTTTTTTTCGAGATTTGTCCTACTCTAGAGCTAGGTTCTCAGAGGGGCTCCTCGTCAGAATCATTCACTACAAATGCAAACGAGACAGGCAATGTCGCCCACTAAAACACTGTTTAAGACCAATTTCAGCGGGCCGTAATTCTGAATGTAACATTCATTGTGCGGTTCCGATATGTACGGACGTAGAGACTTCGCGATCGCGTGTATCATCGCGAAGGGCTGGAGCATTTGTACGTTAAAGTGTTCAATCACGTGTGCGTTTGTATGTCGCGTGTGCTAACGTGTATGTGACTTCGTGTGTATAAATTCTACTTTATAACCATGTGCCTTTCGAATATTCGCGTGTGTTCTTGGTTGATCGCGCGCGGACCGGAATTTGATACATAATTTTTGGTGTACGGCTCAGATGCTAGAAGAAAGTGAAATCTTCCATATCACTAGAGTTCCCGGTCATGTCGCCATTGGAAGGTGTTGTCTAGTGGATATGAGCTTTATTTGATTGGTACAAATAAATGTATGGACCCAAGTTGCTAGAATGGAGTGTAATGATTTCTGGACGTGACCGAGTGCTATCAAGTTTGCACCATCGCGGGTGTAGGTGTGCGTAGATTATCGCGTAGATAAGCGCTCGTATGTTAACGTGCTTGTCGCGTGCGTTCGCGTGCGCTCGCGTGCGTGTGACTTCGCGTATACAAAACAAGATATCGTAACCTTGTGACCATTGACATATTTTCGTACGTTCTTGGATGACCACACCGACCTTTATTCTAATATTTAGTTTTCGGTGTATAATTTACATACTGACAGGGAGTGAGTTACCACACATCACTAGCGTTCCCGGTCATGTGTTGTATGGATATGGGAGCTTTCTTTTTTTAATTGGTCCAATTGAAGGCATGGATTTCTGATACCAAGTATAGAAACTTCCAGACCGATTCATGATCGTGCGAGCGCGGGAGTTTTTAGGTTCACGTTTAAGACGTTTGCCTTATCACCGGGATGTTATCATGTTTGCGAGATCGCGGGTGTAGGTGCCATGGATGGTCGCGAAGGGCTCAAGCATTTGTATGTTACGGGTTTGTCACGTTTATGTGACTTCGCGTGTATAATTTCGATTTTATAATCATGTGGCGTGTATTCTTGAATTATCGCACACGGTTCGTGTGTTCGTTAATCTGAAGTTTAATTTTTAGTGTATGGTAGATGGTAGAAGGGAGTCAGTTTCCCCATATCACTAGAGTTCCCGGTCATGTCGCATTTGAACGTGTTTTCTAATGAAAATGAGCGTCATTTTTTATTGGTCTATCTGAAAGCATAAGTCTAGGCTGCTTGAACCGAGGTTAGACTTCCGAACATGACCGTTTCATGATCGTGCGAGTGGTGGGTTGATGCTTGAGACCGCGTTTGTAAGTTTTTAGGTGCTAGAACGTTTACTTAACTGGGTGTATTAATGTTGGCGAAATCGCGGGCGTAAGAATGTGTAGATGATTGCAATTGCATGGTCGCATTTGTGACCAGCTTTAAGTTTGTGTTATCGCGAAGGCCACGAGCGTTTGTACGTTTGTACCTATATGAGTATAGAGTGTAGTATAAATATAGTAATAAAAGTTATCATAACATGCCAAATAAAGAAAAAAGATGCAAAGAGATTGATTAGAAGTCTATAAATTGACCGATACTATATTGGTATACATGAGTACCAGAGAAGCACAAAAGGAACAGACCAAGTAGAATAGAAAAATACATGTAACATGCAATCAAACTACTTTAACTCGTCTAGAATTTCATCATGCTATGCTGACCGGGAATGGATGATTCACGTGCGTCGGTAAATTAATTATACCTTAATTTATCCAATCTGATCTTCCCGAATGAATAGAATCGAATGCACAAATTGAACACCGGAAGTATATGCCAAAAAATTACCGCATTTCCATTGTATTCATTGACAAATTACACGATTTTGCAGTCTACTTTCTACTTCAGCCCAAGTCAGACGTACAATCGAACCAAGTGAACAACAACTAGCAATCTCTCGATCTAGTGCGCATTGTCTCGAGAACAAAGGATACATTTAATTTATTCTTGCCGTCATGAGTAAAGTTGACGAAAAAACTGTACTCCGACCCAACACAGCGTTCGTTGACTTTAAATTCTGTTCAATACGATTGAGTTTTAGTGAAGTGGAATACCTGCTGAAGGTGAAGATGCAGCTTAGGCTCAAGGAGGTTATGTATCTCCAGTATCATCATCTTCGCAATGTAGTACTCATACCCTTCAACATGTTAGCCAAAGCTGAACGTTTCGTTTTGCAGAACAATTTGAAGCACGTGGCTGAAAGTGATAAAGTTGGAATTTAGATTCCCGTGTATATAGAAAAAGATTATGTAGATGTAAAGCTACATGACCTATCACCACATACCCCTCCTGATCTAGTTGCAGAATACATGTCGCAATTTTCAATACCAATACCCGAACCACAAACGGTTGCAAAATTCGTGGCAGCTGTTCAGTCCATATTGACAACTGCAAAAGCAGCATCCAGCACCCCAAAAACCACTGTAAGCAATATCGGCGAAGAAGATAAAAACAATGATGACGGATTTACACTGGTCAGCCGTAAGGGTGATGAGCAGGAAAGAACATCTGATCGCGAGCACCAAGACACCTTTAACGATAGAAGAGAATTAAATGATCCCCATGACGCAGTAGGCGAGCCGCGAAAGAAGGTCTCCGCTCGCAATAAAAAGTTGCGCGCACGAGATCCAACGGGTAATCAATAATATTTGCTCTTTTATTTTTATTTTGCACATATTGTAGGCACATGAAAGATCCACGGCTCCGTTAAGCTACCGCTATGAGCCGTGTCAAATAAACGAAATAAAAAAAAAATTACACGATTTTATTAGTAGTTCATTGACCCATGTTATCTAGAGAAAATATGATCAACATAAACTACCTTTCAATTCACCAGCATTTTCGTAGTTCGAGAAGGTAACCCTGAGAGTACCTCGTCGCTGTACGAGGTACTCCCAGGACATACGTATACGTATACGAGCGACTTTTATTTACATTTAAAACAAAAACTGTAAATATAGTCTACCGATCTTCGCACAAATCGAGAGATTACTTCAGAAAAGATAGAAGCATCGAATGCCTTCTCCGAAAAGCTTCCAACATTTATAAGTTTTAAGATATTCGATCTCAAACTTTAAAAATCGTTTTTCTCGAAAAGTGCTGAATGATGCTTGTCATAAGATAGCACAACAGCGACGATTTGTTGAGCTGCGTCCATTGGTACACAAGCCCCGGTCATCTAGGTCTAGAAAATAAATTTCGAAGTTAGAGATTTTCTATACCTTTTCTTTTGTAAGAAATGTGAAAATATCAAAACCTTCCTTTTGAGAATTTTCTGCGCACGAACCTTCACCAATATGATTATTTTCGATGCTCTACACGGAAAAAAATTGTTCCCAAAATCGCGAATAAAGTGCCATGAATTCTGGAACAATCACGTTACGAAAACAGGACCATAAACAAAAATCCTGAGTTTTATAATCATGTTCACTTTTCTGTAACGCCCTCATAGCGCTTTTATTAGTGGAAATATTTATTTTTGACTTGTGAACATCAGTCACGGTTTCCACTATATCATTACTAAATGTCTTACTAATTATTCATGAACCCATTCGATCCTCGTCAAGTATTTCATGATTCCTAATATATTAGTCACGATCCAATATCCGTGCTCGTAAAATAGTTCACAAAACCACAAAATATTATTCATGTATTCGTGAGCTGGTTCACTATTCCTAATATATTAGTCATGATTCAAATCCGTGCTCGTGAAATAGTTCACAAAATCATAATATATTATTCATGTATTTGTGAACTTGCTAATGACATCTAGTATAATAGTCACGACTTGCGATGCGTGTTCGTAAAATAGTTCACGAAATCTTAAAATATTATTCATGTATTCGTGAACTGATTCATGAATCCTAGTATTTGATCTACAGTCTATATAGCGCGCTGGTGATATTTAGGATATCCCTAATAAATTTCAATTTCATGCAACTTGATAATGAAATTTTTACGTGAACCAGTTCACAAAATCTGGAGCATTATTCATGGAATCATTTTTATTCTATGCACTTTTCATTAAATGTCCAGCTGTCTAGCAACCAGTAATAGGTACGAGCAGTCGATTGAACAAAACTATTGGGACCATGAATAACGATAACATGAATAGAAATTACGAAAATTACGACTAAGATGCTGAAATCATTAACATAAATTCCGCTAGTCTGGCAGAAAAATCCGATAGTAAACTAGTGAATGAAATAGCACGATAACCTGATGAGAAATCACAAAAATCGCAAAAAAGCTCCTGAAATCATGAACATCGTTTGACTGCCGGCTGTATATACCCAATTCATGAACAAGAATCATAACAAAAATCAAACCTGTCCAGGGAATAACAACAGTAACCCAACCAAACATTCGAGTGTAACGCCATGTATATATTCGGGGCGAACTTGTTTTTTGAAAACACATATAGTTTCATGAATATGAGATTTATTATTCATAATTTCAGGAACTTGGTCACGGTTTTCGTAGATCGTTCAGGTCACGAAATCGTGACCTTTTATTCATGAATTTATGAACGGATTATTTTCCCTGAACACGACAACACTGATATTAGTTTACGTAGTGCTCCCGATATTCGATATCAGGGGGAGGTCGGGTCTACTCACACTGTTGGATTTGCACCACCTCATCCTAATACGAAAAATGTAAAAAAATCGGTTGAGGGGGGCGTCTGGTGCAAAGTGCTCTAACCGAAGGGTATTTTGGTTTACGATTTTGAATGCAAGGTAACGATGGATCTTTTATGTGATGATCAGATTAATAAGTTCAGCGTGGCCATCGAGATTGCGGGAGACTATTCTAGAGGTTCAATATTCTGGTTTCAGTTAAAAGCTGGAAAATCCACCCAGCGACAACCGTATTTTCTCTGGTTAACAATGGAATTAAGTCGGAAGTAGTGCGCTGTATTCGTACAATTATGCGCTATATAGCGCACTACTTCCGACATCATTCCGGAAAAAACGATTGTCGCTGGTTGGATTTTCCAGGTTTCAACTGTAACGATAATACTGACGATTAAACAGATAAAAAAGAAGTCGTTTTTTTATCCACTATACCAGACGCCCTCCTTAATTATTGAAAGATTAATTGATAAAAACAGAACATTGCTACGTTCGAGAAGCGAATGAGCAATATTATAACACATATAGTATAGGATGATATCAATAGTAGGAGCGCTTTAACAAAACAGAAACATGAAAGGGAAGCATCATAAGATTTTTTCGCACTGGAGGCCTACCCAAGTAACCATAATCATTAAGCCAATGCACTATATTGGCTATACATTTGCACTAATGTTGCATTGAAACTCCATTACAGCATTAATAATGCAATAAAGCTCTATATTAGCACCACAGCCGACATAAAGCATAATCGTTTGCTCTATATGCGTATATAAAGCTGATATAACGCATACATGCTTCAAGGATCTTTAAAGCATGTAAGTTTTACAAGTGCATTTAGTGCCATTATAGAGCAAATAAAAATCTGATATAACGCTATTGTAATGCGGTGGGTTTATTTGTTATGCAACTCTCCTGAAGATTATATTTGGCATATTTTATTTCAATCGAACATAAGCAATATAGTCCAGGGAGTAAACGCAGCGCACTTACCGTGAAGAACGAGGCAAGACACCTCAGTTCGAGACTTACTAAAGGTAATTTTCATAAAACATTCATATCATGTGGGAACGAAAACCCATTAAGGATATTCATTACAATGCATTAAAACACGAAGAGAATTAATTACTCTTTTAAACAGAACGTTTTATTTTAAAATTTTTCCTTTTGCTCATCATACCGAAAGGAAACATAAGAAATGGTTTTAAAACCATGGCGGACAATGACAGCCAACTGAAACTTTTTAATAGCATTAGTAGTGCCAATATAAGGCTTTCAAATTTGACATTTGTGCGCTGGTGCTATATAATAGCATTAGTACTGCAGAAGCGAGCTGTCAATCTCTGCACAGTAATAGCACTATATTTCGCCGTTTTCTGGCATAATACCAGCATTTTATAAGTATTTAGAGCTTCACGGCTCCATAAGACTGCTTTATATGTGGATCCAAAGCAGATATCAGGCTACGTTATAATGGTTATTGGTTACTTGGGTGGATCTGCTGTCCCGGGTTTGGACTATTTTGTATGCAAATGCATGGACGCTGTTCAAATTTTCGGTGCCATTGGATCATAAATTTATATTTTTGTCTCTTGAAATCTTTTTTTAGAAGTATTTCTTAGTCTTTCAAAACCTTACCAAGGTACGAATCAATTTTGTTAAATTTGCAAAGTACAGTACCCATTTGATGTAGTGGTCGGCGATAGTCCTACATTAATAGAACTACTAATTATGATCCCACAAAACAACTGATAACGGATGATGTCCCATTAGAATGGAAATTCTGATTTCTAACGAGACATCATCCGTTATCAATCATTTCATCATTTTCTGAACATAAGCCTAAAGTCTATACATGCAGTCAAGACACAATTTTGTCTATGCGATTTTATTACACAAATGTATTTTCCGCGTAACGTTCAGTAAAAATCAGATTTTTGTTTGATAAAAATTCGATTTTACATTTTAGGTTTTACATGGGAAATCAAATAAGATTTTTTTGCCAAAGTTGAGCTGCAACGATTTACCATTCTGTTCGCCATTTCTGTTGTACGATTAGATAAAACAATACACATATATCAGAAAGAATCTCTTAATCGTCTTATATTTTACAAGAAAATTTAAAAGAAAAACAATTTAATCAAATAATTGCCGATTGCAGCTATGGCCGAAAGACTATCTCGTCTGAGAAAAACCCCCACACCCGAACCCGAGGACAGCCGTTTGCAGCTGCTGGAATACTTCGACGATATCTTCAAATGTACGATCTGCCTGATCAAGCTGCAGGATCCGCACCTGTGCCCTCGCTGTTCGAAGTTGTACTGCTTCGATTGCATCTCGGAATGGCTACTGTCGGAATCGGAGCAGCACATGAACTGCCCCAACTGCAAGCTCGACCTCCAGCTGGACAAGCTGGTGAAAGTGCGCTGGTTCGAGGAGGTGGAAAATCTTCAACGCAGCTGCCTCGAACCGAAACCCTCCACCAGCAGCGACGATGCTAATACCGTTCGCGCCACTAACGGTGCCTCCAAGAAGGACATTTGCGGTAAACATGTGAGAAATATGAACTTTTACTGTTGCACGTGTAAGCAGTGTGTTTGTGACGAGTGCGCCGTCACCGACGAGCATCATCTGGATCATACATTCAAAAGCTTGGACGTGATTTACGACAACAGCGTGCAGATCGCGGAAGAAGAATTCGAAAAGGTGCGACATTACATGAAGAAGATTGGGACCTTGATCGAGAAGGTAGAGCGTAATGTGGAACTGGTGAAGAAGGTGAAGGAGGAGAAACTCAAGGAGATTCGTGCGATCGCCGAGAGTTCCATCGAAGGGCTCGATCGGCAGGTGCGCGAGAAGCTGCAGAAGCTTCAGGGACACAAATACACATTGCTGGTCGAGATGCAGGACATTGAAAAGTCATTGCGGCACATGGAGACGGAGGTAATGGCCTGCACCAAATCGCAGTTCATAGCGAAAAAGTCGAAAATCTTCAAGGAATGCAACAAGATCAGAATGAATCCGATCAAGGATTTCAAACAGATCCGTGTTCCGGTCAGTTTGAAGATGTTAGTATAGTTATAGTTAGCGGTATTACTCAACTTTTAATAATTGTTTCTTTTTTCAATTTCAGAGAAATTCCAACCGTTTATGAAACTGGAATTTTTGTGATAGAAAACTTTTCTTCATTCGATGACAATAAGGTGGCATATTCGAATGAATTTGCGGACAGTTATGGGCACGTTTGGCGCATCATGGTTTGGTGTGTGATTTCCGAGGACCAGTTGGGAATTTATATTGAATTGGTTGAGGGGCAACCGTGCTGGTATAGTATATAGAACATTTCAACACGATGAACGTTATTATTATTAGCAAAACCTTTCAGGATGGAATGCCGCTTTCAGTTGATTCATGTAGATGTGAAAAAAATCGTTCACAAACAGATCAAACAATGTTTTGATCGAACATCGCAGAAAGACTGGGGTTTTCGTGACTTTATTGCACTCAAAACCATACTGGATGAAAACTATTTGAAGGAGGACGACTCGCTCGAGCTACTTTACCACATTCGCCCATGTAGTGGAGACTGTGACTAATAGGATTTGAATAACGAGTTTCGTTTTCTAATATCTTATGATTTTTACGAGATTAATAGACTGCAATTTGTGCACAATTAGAGAACAAATATAGTATCATCTTTTAATGTTCTATGGATTTAAATCTATTATCAGTCAAGCAAATAACGAGGGTCGACTTTCTGGCGTTGGTCAGCTATTTTCGTCGGCGTCCCTAATCACATATGTTTATTGGGTGATTCATCAGCAATGCTATTTTTGAAAACGAACCGCCTTGGTTATGTAACTAAATTTTACCGATTTTATTTTACTGCAACCAACGAAGCAGTCTTCATTTTATTATATTCAGAATTGCATAGGGTTCGTCGCGGTGCGGATGTGGGCGGTAAATGGATTGTCCGCACCGCAACCGCAAAAAAATAATAAAACCGCACCGCTTACCGCAACCGCACTTTATTTACCGCACCGCACCGCGCGGTAATGCGGTAAATGCGGTAAAATTTTTAAATTTTTAAAAAATAGTGTTGGAAAATTGTTCATTTGTGTAACAGTATATAATAAAATGTTATTTTTATTCACACGAAATTTAACTTTAAGAGACTCCTCAGAATGTAATGTTTATGAAAAAATCAACTTTTGCATTTTCTATTAATAAAATTCCGTTCATTTTAAGGCAAACATTATACATTCAAAAAAGGTTCTACTGCAGTAATAGGAAAACTTTTATTTTAGCAACCCTTCAGTTAATTGAAAAAAAAAGGGAATAAAAATGTAATAAGAAATGAAGTTGCATATTTTTTTCTTTAAATTTTCTTATTTTCAATGCTCTTGACATATGAAAATAAAATGGATGATTTTCGCATTTACGTAGTAAAACCACCTTTCATTCTTAAAGGAAGTTCACCAACAAAAATTTAAAGTCGAAATACCAGTACTTCTATATAGTAGCGCATATATTCCAACACAGTGAAATAAAATTATATTGTATTTCATCAATAAGAACGACGCCATATTTGACGAAAAAATTGCTTTATACATTACATCTAATCAGGTGTCCGGTCTCAACCGGTACAGAATTATTGAAAATTAGAAAAACTGCAAAAATGTATGATTTGTAGCATACAGCAGAAATGATTTTTAAAAATAGGGGGTTTTACGGACAATATATCTCAAAACTCTAACTTCCGCATTCTTCAAGAAACAGATGTATTCTCATTCAAAAACTAAGATTGTTCGCTTTAAAAATGCATGAAGTATAATTTTCCTAAGGCTAGTTCGAAAGTTCTAGCATTTAATGTATTTTTCTCTAATATTTTGCCAATAAGCCAAAGGCAAAAACTTCAATTGCAGTGAACGGGAGTCAAACTATGTGGTATTTGGCAAAAAAAAAGCTTCAAAAAAGCTACAAAATAGTCTTAACTGAAAAATATTAGGACTTAATTTGGTAGAAAATTATAGTAAATTTGAATGGAAGTACGCGAAAAAAAGTTATGTAGCATACTTTTTGAGAAAGAGTCCATTAAAATTGACTGTAGAAAAATTTACATTGAATTTACACAGCAATCAAAGAAGATAGAAATACGATGTTGAGGATCGAATGATAGAATAATCATCCAAATTTGGACCCCTCCTTATTTAGGACGCTTTCATACATTTGTATCCTTTACTGCCAATTATTGCAAATTCGTTTGGTTTGACGAAGATAAATATATTCTTTGGGTTGTGTTTAAGTACCAGCATAATTAGTTCATCTCTAATTCCTTTAAATTAGTCAAAATTCGCAATTGAAAATTGTAGCGATACTAGCAACACGGCTTCTATAAGCTTTAGAGTTAATCTTATCATTTGCGCATAACAGTGTATTTTCTCTTTCATGTATCTCTTTTTTCTACTTCCTGTATCACTCTGAACAAAAGCATAAGAATAAAAGCCGAGTCTTAACTGTACCGCGTGTGTAATACGTTTATTCTGATTTTCCGCCGAATTCCGTACGATTGTGCGTGTCTGATTGAAAAATCCCACAGGTTGTGGGCCCAGCGCACTGAAGTCGCGAGTATTTATTCGAAAATTGGTGGCTTATTCGGAAATTGTTCGTTTTGCGCGGTTAATTTTTTTCATCTACCAAGATGAGCGAAAAACTGGTGTCTTTCACGAAGTTGAATGCTTCCAACTATGAAAACTGGAGCTTCAAAATGAAGCTACTCCTGATTAAAGACGGGTGTTGGGAGGCTATCGATCGTGTGCAGCCAGTACCGGTTACCGTGGCGTGGCAGACGAAAAATCAGCAAGCTATGGCAACTGTCGGATTAGCGGTCGAGGACAGTCAATTGATCCACATAAGAAAAGCGGAAAATGCTAAAGAAGCATGGGAAAACCTAGAAAAAGTTCATGTGAAAAGGACCCTCAGCACAAAAGTTTCTCTCATGCGAAAGATTTGCCGTCTCCGGTTGGAGCATAACGGTGATATGGAGGCACACATTGTAACGCTGACGGATTTGGTGGAAAAATTAAACGGCTTGCAAACAAATGCCGTTTTAGACGATCAGTGGTTGGTGGCCATTTTGTTTAGTAGCCTGCCAGAAGAGTACGAGACTCTAGTGACAGCTTTAGAAGCGAGGCCGGACGCAGATTTAACCTTAGATCTCGTAAAAGGCAAATTAATCGACGAGTGGTTGAAGAAGGCAAATCGAACGGACGGAGATAAAAATGCACATGCAGCTTTGCATATTGCAGCCGGTAGGGAAGTTTTGTGCTATTTTTGCAAAAAGCCGAGCCATAAGAAAGCGAGCTGTGATAAGTGGAAGAAGTGGAAGGAAAACAAGAAGAAAAATTTACCCAAGGATGAAAAAGTTGATAATAAGGCTAACAGTGCTGTGCAGATCGACTGGGCGTTTGCAGCCGGTGATATAGTACCGGGTGTTTGGATTCTAGATTCCGGTGCGACGTGCCATATTGCGAACAGTCGTGATTTTTTTGGATCGTTTGATAGCAGTGTCAGAGAAGATGTGAGTGTCGCTAACGGAATGAAAGTAAGATCCGTAGGAAGAGGTTCCGGGAAATTGATTGCTGTTGACAATGTGAACAAAGGTTGTGTGATCACAGTAGATAATGTGTTGCTGGTGCCTGAAATGAAAGCAAACTTACTCTCAGTGAAGCGGTTAGTAAGCAAAGGGTGCAAAGTGAACTTTGATGCAAATGGTGCGACTATCAGCCGAAACGGGACAGTTGGTGCAGTGGCCGGACTTTGGAATAATTTATTCGTAATGAAATTGCTGAATGAAACGGTATCGCTGGTGACCGAGACCGCCGAGTGCATTCATGAATGGCACCGCAAACTTGGACATAGAGACAGTGACGCACTAAAGAAGCTCCCATTAATGGTATCGGGTATGAAGATTAAAGAATGCAACTGTTCGGAAGAGTATGAAGTGTGTATTCGTGGAAAAATGCACCGAGTGCCGTTCTCAAAAGCGTCCAACAGCAAATCGTCGGGCGTTTTGGATCTGATTCACACGGATATTTGCGGACCTATGCGTACAGCAACGTTGAGCGGGAGGCGCTATTTTCTTACGTTTGTGGATGACTTTAGCAAGTATACAGTTGTCTATATTCTGAAGCGAAAATCGGAGACACTGGAGAAACTGCGCGAGTATGTTGAGATGATTACCACAAAGTTTAGTAGGAGGCCTAAGATACTTCGCTCGGATAACGGTGGAGAGTACACTGTGGAAGATTTTCGTCAATTGTTGAAGCAGAATGGCATAATTGGTCAGTTCACCGCACCGTATTCTCCTCAACAAAATGGTATTGCGGAGCGTAAAAACCGGTATCTTGTAGAAATGACCCGTTGCATGTTGATTCAGGCAGGGCTTGATGACCGGTTCTGGGGTGAAGCCATAGTAACAGCAAACTATCTTCAAAATCGTCTTCCTTCTCGTACAATTCCAGTAACGCCGTATGAACGTTGGCATGGAGTAAAGCCGAATCTCAGTCACGTGCATCCATTTGGCGTTGACGTGTACTGCTACATTCCGCAAGAAAAAAGGGGCAAGCTAGACGACAAGGCGAGAAAGCTTAAGTTTATGGGCTTTAGCGAGGTTTCAAAAGCATATCGTCTGATCGACGTTTCGACTGGAAGGATCACGATTAGTCGGGATGTGAAATTTTTGAATAGTTTTGTGTCTGAAGCAGAAGATCAGTTCCCATGTAGCAAAGTTGTTGTACCCTTATCGAAAACTGCGGCAGAGATTCCAGCTGTGATTGAGCAAAATGAAGAAGCTGTGGTATAGCCAGAAGAACCAGACGTATGGGAGGATGCGACGACTGCTAATGATGAAGATATACTGAGAAGGTCAACCAGGACAACCAAGGGTCAATTACCAACTCGGTATGCTTGTTCGGCGGAAGTTGCAGTTCAGCAAGAGCCCCGAACACTAAAGGAAGCGCTGTCCGGTGCGGATAGTGCAAACTGGAAGAAAGCGATGCTGGATGAACTCGAATCGATTAGTAGCTGTGATGCCTGGGAGTTGGTCGATGCCCCACAAGGAAAGCGAATATTGGGGTGCAAGTGGATATTTAAACTCAAGCGCACTGCGGACGAGAAGATTGCCAGATTCAAGGCCAGGCTCGTAGCGCAAGGCTACAACCAGCAATATGGAAGTGAGTATGACGAAGTGTTCGCACCCGTTGTTCGTCAGACTACTTTTAGAACTCTCATGTCTGTTGCAGCGAAGCGAGGAATGGTCGTTAAACAGTATGACATTAAGACTGCATTTCTAAACGGCGACCTTGAGGAGGAGTTGTTAATGCGTCAGCCTCCGGGGTTTGCCGTCAAGGGTGCTGAACGCAAGGTCTGCCGTTTGAAACGTAGCATATACGGATTAAAGCAAAGTGCTCGTTCGTGGAACATAAAAACTTCATCATGTACTTGAAGGTGGCGGTTTCAAGAGAAGCAACGCGGATCCGTGTTTGTATAGCAAAATGGTGAATGATAAACGCTGTTATATTTTGGTTTACGTTGATGATCTGATCATTGCCAGTGAGGAGGAAGAAATCATTACATTGATTAGCAAGACACTAGCTCGTAACTTTGAAATCGTCAGTCTTGGAGAAGTTCGTAATTATGTCGGCATTGAAGTAGAACGCGATAGTTTCGGTGATTTCCACATCTCGCAGCAAAAGTACATAGCGGATATCATTATGTCAGCTGGCTTATACGATTCCAAATCATCTAAGATTCCCATTGATGTTGGTTATTTCAAACAGGACACCGAAGCTAAACCTCTTGCAGATAACTCAAATATCAACGGTTAGTGGGGAAGTTGCTGTTTGTTGCAGTGAATAGCCGACCTGATATAGCAGCTCCTGTGTCGATTCTTAGCCGAAAACTTTCAAATCCTACACAGCGAGACTGGACTGAATTGCGAAGAATTGTGCGTTATCTTAAGGGGTCGATCAATCTAAAACTTCGACTGAGTCGTCGTGAAGATAAATCTGGACTGGTAGGTCATGCTGACGCTGATTGGGCTGAATGTCGAATGGATCGCAAATCAAACAGTGGATTTCTGTTCAAGTTTTGTGACGGTACAATATCATGGGCGTGCCGCAAACAGACCTGTGTATCCTTATCCACAGCGGAGGCCGAATTCGTAGCCTTGTCTGAGGCATCGCAAGAAGCGATTTGGCTTCAGCGACTTTTACGTGATTTGGGTGAGGACGTTCACACGGTTCAGCTGTATGAGGATAACCAATCTTGTTTAAAAATGATACAGTCGGAAAAATTTAGCAACCGGACGAAGCACATCGATACGAAGTACAATTTCGTCAAGGATTTGAATACAACTGGAGCTATCAAGTACGTGTACTGCCCATCAGAACAAATGGTTGCTGATCTGCTCACCAAGCCAGTGGCACGTATACGAGTTGAACAACTTCGACGATTGAGTGGCCTGGAGAATTAGGAAGCCAGTGTTGAGGAGGAGTGTAGCGATACTAGCAACACGGCTTCTATAAGCTTTAGAGTTAATCTTATCATTTGCGCATAACAGTGTATTTTCTCTTTCATGTATCTCTTTTTTCTACTTCCTGTATCACTCTGAACAAAAGCATAAGAATAAAAGCCGAGTCTTAACTGTACCGCGTGTGTAATACGTTTATTCTGATTTTCCGCCGAATTCCGTACGATTGTGCGTGTCTGATTGAAAAATCCCACAAAAATTGATATCGAATACGATTCATAATTCCACGATTACCAACAGAAATCGGGAGAAGTGATGCACTTTTAAATTGGATTTAAGAGTACAAATTTATTGTTTTTAAATGATCTAATAATTTTGTCTCTATTTGGATCTTGCATTTCATGTATTTGAAATGGTTACTTTGTGAATTTTTACTTAGAAGTATCAAATAACTAGTCCAAAATATGTCGTAAAAATAATAGCGTCAAAATATTTCGGACACAGCTAGATTTTCTTTCGTAATAGCAGTCTGTTTATCAATTTAGAATAATCAAAATTATCACTTTATCAATTATTTTTTGCGGTGCGGTTGCGGTAAAACCGCGCGGTAAAAGCTCTTTCCCGCACCACATCTGCGAGAAAAAGCGTCTCACCGCACCGCAGATTTTGCGGTGCGGATGCGGTAAATACCGTGCGGTTGCGGTAATTACCGCAACCGCGACGAACCCTAAATTGCACATATTCCATCGTGTTTACACGAGGTGTGTCTTTATTGGTCACTGCACAGTGACGTCATGCATTAAATGTGACAGGTGGTGGTCCTGTTGATTACATTTTGACCTTGGAGATTATTCGTATTCTCAAAATGAAGTATTTGAAATATATTGGGAATCATGTTTTTAGAAGAAAAAATGTTTCCTAGAACGCCTTACAATTAAATTGTGCTATTCCCTACTATGGGAATCAGTGGCGTAGCCAGAAATTTGGTTTGGAGGGGGTTTTGATGAAAATCGCAAATTTTTTGAAAATATGCTAAAATTTAATATGAGTTTGATAAATTATTGAAAACTCAAAATCATAAGTAGTCTAACAGATGTCATTCCATTCTACAAACAAGAAGGATCAACATGGAACAGTTTTCAAACCTCTATAGATTATTTTCTTGTATAATATGTCAATGAAGTCAAAAATTGCGATCTTTTAAAGTGGGATAAATGATCTAAAAAATTTTCAACGTTCAAGATCACCTAATATAATAATCCTAGACTTTGAAGGTTTGACAACTTCGGGAAGTTATCAACATAAAACAGCGCCTGCTTTGATATAGAAATTTTAGTGATTAACTCTCATAGAGGTAAATATGGTGAATAAATTTTTCAAAAATATTAAAAGACATGGTGCCTTCAGCTAAGTTTTTGATAATGTCATTTCAAACAATTTTGTTGAAAATATGAAGGCTACATGAATTCAACATATAGGGATTTAAATGGACTGGGCCTGCTATATTTCTTCTTAGTGAAGAAAAATTTAGGTGAAAACTATTTTTTTATGCGCTACGGATAAAATTGTTTGAAACAATCATTGCGAGTTGAGAACACAAAACCTATAACTAAATTATGGATGGATGAAACTGAAACTTGCGTTTCGACTTCATCTCATCAGAATCCGACACTAACTTGGTGGGCGGACTAAGCTTGCGCCGAATTGATGCTAGCTCCTGAAAATGGAATCACTCTTTGTGTTTTTGAGTCCTTTCAATATCTGGGAATTATTTGTTTTATATCCAGTTCTCTTATTTTTTGTAAGTTTTAAAGGCACCTTGAACGCAATGTGAATTTATTATTTAATTACCGCAGAAGAGATTTATCAAATACAGTAATTTCAGAATAGCTTGTTGTAAAGGTTTTCTACTACTATATTTCGATACTCTGAATATGTGGGATATTTATGTCTTTGACAAAGTTGTTTGAAATAGCACTTTCGAAAACTTTGCTGGAGACATTAAGTCTCGACCCAAATTTGGTTGAACAGTAATTCTTGTCTATAATTACTTCTAGGAGGATTAACCGTCAAAATTATTCTATCAGCAGATGAACAGTTTTACGTTTTGAAATTCTTCAATGTTACTTAACATCGAAATTTGGCAGTTTCGAATGAATGTGATCGTGACCGTTAAAAATTTATCGAGCATTAATTTTACTTTTCTTTATTAGACAACCTCACAACTAGCAGTACTAGTACGTAGCACACAAAATTTTAGTACGCCATTCATTGCATCCTGCTAAGAGGCTATTCATATAGTTGATAATACAACAAAAATCCAATGCTCATAAAACCGATCCTGACCTGCTAGAGACAAAATTACATCAGCTTTCAACTAGTTTCTGAAATGTTATTCTTGTTGTTAACCATATTAAATTGTTGTTTAAACTCTACACAATCTAAAAAAATACATTTTGAGCAAATGTTGAAATGTATGTAAGTTTTCGGTAAACAAGCTTATGTTTTATATGTAATCAACCTATTCAAATTTAGATTCCCATTCGAAAAATTGTCTCTAATCCATATTTTGAAGCATCTTTCCAAAAATGAGCTCATAATAATTCAGACAGTTATTTTATATTACATTGAAGTAATTTGACAACTATGGGATTTTGGCTAAGAGATAAGTTACAAGATCCCCTTCCCATAATTTTCCAAAAGTTCTCATGACGCTTTAAACACAGTTCTCAATGTAGTGATCAGAGAATATTTTTCCAAAAATGTTTTGTGGAATATTAAATTAAATTCGTCAGCATCATTTTTTTTCAATCCAATTAATTTTGGCTTGGGGGGGGGGTTTAACCCCCAACCCCCCCCCCCCCTGGCTACGCCACTGATGGGAATATGTATATGAAAGATCTAAAAAGTGAACTAATTATTTGTTTACCAATTAATTCTAGTGTTTTCTGAATCGGCAAGTAGTTTTGCGGTAAAATTTCTTGGGAATTAATTATTAGCACTAAGCTTACTTTAATGGAAATCAAATTTCTTAAGTCCAAACTGTAAACAAAAGGACCAGCACTTGTCAAATTTGTGAGGTTAAGGCATTTCATACAATGGTCAATTGTCTGTATCTATTGAACTGGCTTGCCCTGCCAATGCAAGGTTGTTTTATGTAAGGTGTGCCTAAATACAACATCCTCCCTTTCCAAATTTAACAAAATGACAAAGAATCAAAAGTGAGAAAAAAAATCTACTTCAATTAATTAAACATAATCAGAATATTTAGCCGCGGTCTTTTCACATTTCTTTTTGGTCGATGACTATCTGTTTTTTGCAGCTTGTCTTGAACTGGTGTTTCAGCGTGTGACATCAACTCCGACTTGGTTTCGGTTGGTGCTGCGAACGGTGAATCTGCTCGTTCTCCATCCGTATTCGGGTCTCCATAATTATACCGCTCGAATATCCTTTGCGACTCGCATCGTTCTGGCGGTGGTGAAAGTCTCCTTCCCCTGCTCCTACCAACTGAATCGTCCTTGTTATGTAGCTTTGGTGTTATGGGAGTCGATTTTACGTGAATATCGATTTTACGTGAATAGCACTTTTACGATAAATTCCACCATCTGCCATGCCAACCTCACAGGATTGATCCGGAAGTTTCCTAAGTAGTAGCGCTTTTTCCCAATGCGATGTTATATCCGGTCTTCGTTGGACAAGCGCATTATCACCCACTTCAAGCTCAGGTAACTGTTTGCTCCGCTTATCATAACTGGCTTTCGTCACTCTCCTCTTTTGTGCAATACGTTCAGTTATTTGCGAAGCCCCCGGCGGTTGAAGCTTATTTGTTATCATTGGAATCTCGTTTCGTGTATTCCTTGAGAATAGTCGTTGATTAGGACTTGTGCCAACTGAGTTTGGTGTATTCCGATGTTGTAGCAAGGCTTTCCAGAATTCAGTTCCATCTTTCATGCATCTCTTATACAACTGCTTTATTGTTTTTACGGCCGACTCTGACTTCCCATTTCTTTGTGCGTGATAAGGTGCCGAAGTCACGTGTTTGAATCCCCATCTCATCGCGAAATCAGTCCAAACTTCGTTGTCAAACTGTGGACCATTATCGGTCACTACAATCTCCGGAGCACCATGTCGCGAAAAGTGTTGTTTGCATCTTTCAACGATAGATTTTGCTTTCGTGTCATTGAGGAAATCTACTTCTATAAAGTCCGAAAAGCTATCCGCCAATACCATCAACGCACATTTCCGTCCTTGATGTTGAACCTCTGCCAAATCGATATTAACCCTTTGAAAGGGATATTCCGGAATTTCATTAGCGGTCATGGGTGTTCTTGTTTGACTCGCACTAAACTCCTCCATGCATATTTCACAATTTCGCACATAGTTTGTGATTTGGTCAGTCATTCCCGGCCGAAATAGTGCCTCTCTGGCTGCTCGCAATGTGTAATCTACACCCAAATGTGCTGAATGTATCTTTTCCATCAATTTACTACGAATACTTCTTGGTACGACTATCCTGTCACCTTTGAATACAACTCCTCTCTGAATTGTAGTGCATAATACCGTAGCAGGTCATCATCCAGCTCTTCCTTGCTTTGTGGCCACCCTTCGACAAGCACTGTTGTTAGTTTCGATAATGTTGCATCATTCCTGGTTGCTTCAGCTATCTCTCTGAAACGCGCATCCAACATACTTATATATTCAACCACATTTATATCAGACACTTCTTTAAGTGCTGCCTCGACTTTCGCAGTATTATACATGTCCGATCCTTGATCGTTTTGTGACTTCTCAGTTGCTGTTCTAGATAACAAGTCCGCAATATGCAACTCGATTTCTCTCTTATATTGCACCACTATATCGTAACGTTGAAGTGACATTCTCATTCGTTGGAGACGAAAAGGCGCCTCTGTTATCGGTTTTTTAAAAATATCCTCTAACGGCTTGTGGTCCGACTCTACAATCACTTGACGTCGTCCCGCCACGTACTGGTCAAAACGCTTACAGGCAAACAAAATCGCTAGACATTCGCGTTCGATGGGTGCGTAATTGCTTTCAGTTTGTGTTAACGTCCTAGATGCATATGCCACTGGACGCCGCTCTTGGAGCAAAACACATCCCACCCCGTACTTGCTTGCATCGCATTGGATAACTTGAGGGAGGGATCATAATACCGAAGAACTGGTGCTTGGGTAACTAAACGCTTGATTTGTTTGAAAGCCTCCTCTGCATGGATATCCCATTCAAATTCTTCATTTTCTCGTATTAGTCTTCGAAGCGGAGCACTCACTTCCGCCAACATCGGCAGATATCGTCCCAGGTACGTGACTAAACCCAAGAATGTCCTAAGCTCCTTTTTATCCTTCGGGTTTGGTATGTTCAACACCGCTGAAACTTTACTCGGATCCGGTTTAACACCTTTTTCTGTCAAAATATGACCATAGAACGGAACTGATGAAAGTGCTATCTTGGCCTTTGAACGGTTTAGCTTTAAACCCCTCTCTCTAAATCTTTGCATAACTGCTTTCAAATTTCGGTTGTGGTCCAGCATGGCTTGTTCCATCGTATCACCACAGCTAAATACCACGACATCATCCGCTAAACATCTTACCCCACGAATGCCAGAAATAAATTGCTGTTCTGCCTTTTGATAAATTTCTGGTGCAACTCCAAACGGCATTCTATTCCAACGGTAAACGCCCATCGGAGTCCAAAATGCTGTCACGTCGGCGCTGTCCTCGTCTAATTTAAGATGCCAGAATCCGTTTTTAGCATCCAGTACAGAGAAAATTTTTGCCTTGGTGAAGTCTGGAAGCATTTCCTCAATAGTTGGAATTTGATGGTTAGCTCGTTTGATCGCACGATTCAATTCCGGAGGGTCTAAACACAAACGCAGCTTATTTCCTCTTTTCACCAAAACCAGATTGCTCAGCCAACTCATATGCCTATTGACAGGCTCAATCACTTGTTTTCGTTCAAGTTCATTTATTTTTGCTTTCAATTCTGGAAGATACGCTAGGGGGATTCGACGGGGTTTTTGCTGCACTGCTGCAATAGAATTATCAATCTCAATTTTAAATTGTCCTTCAAAAAGCCCCTCCCCTTCAAATACGTCCGCGTACTTACTCAGAATGTGTTCGCACTCTTGCTGTAGTGAGTGCATGCTGTAAATGTCGTGAACTTTAATAATTCCGAGATCGATAGCCGATTGCGAAGACAATAATGGTGGGCGTGTTTTTTTTACCACAATGAATGTTAGTCGCTTGGTCCCTTATTTTTCAACCTTTCCCGAGTAGCACCTCAACTTAATGTTTGTACCTTGCATCTGACTTGACGGGCAAAACTTCTTCAGATCCTTACAGCAGAGAACGTTCACTCTTGCGCCGGTGTCTACCTGAATATCCATTGACTTCACCTGTCGATTTACATCTAACACTTTCAACTGTACCATTATTTTACCGGTATTACTCGAGCCTTCCCTGTCCAGCTTGGCTATATCAACGAACTCACAGTCTTCTGTCTCTGATTATCCTGAAGATGCTGAACTGTCCTCCATTTGGCGCACGTTTCGTCGCGAAGGCTTTCGCTTATCATTCTTTGAGCGACACGTTCTCTTGAAATAATTTGACTTCCCGCAACCGAGACATTTTTTTTCCGAATGCAGGGCATTTGTTTTTGTCACGTATATGTTTTCCGCCACAGTACTGACATGGTCTGGCGTTGACTTTTCTCGCCGTCACTTTGAAGTTGGTTCCCGGATTTTCCTTACTGGTTGACATTAGTTCGATCTTACGGGCGAGCTCCTCGATTTGATGATGTTCGTTACTCTTCTTCACCATTTCGGCCACTGAAAGGTCTCCGGATTTGAGTAGTTCTCTTCTCATCTGATGGTCGTTAATGCCAGCGATTATCCTATCCTTCAATAGTTCCTCCTGCTGCACAGCGTCATAACCACACATATTTGCTTTTTTCTTCAGTCGTTTAACGAAATCCTCAATTTTTTCGTTCTCCCACTGGTGCAGGGTATTGAATTCTGCTCGTTCAACACGATGATCTCTTGCCGGGGTCAATCGTTCCTGATTTTTCCCAAAATTGTATCAGGTGTTGCTTTTTCCGCTTCGGTCAAGTTCATCTCTTCCACTAGCATTATATCCTCCGGCCCCATGACGGTCATGAGCAAAGCTACTTGCTGATTTGGTGGCTTTTTTTCCACACTCGTCGCCAGAGCGTAATAGACCCACTGTAGCTTGAACATTCTAAAAGCTTCTTCGTCATCTGCCCCCAATTTGAGAGCTGCCGGAACGGGGATACCGCTCATTTCGAGATATTATAATTCTTAAACGCGTAGCGACGTTTTATTTTCCAACGTAAAACAGCTTTTCGACGATAACTAAATAAATCTCGCGTGAAAATTTAATCGTCTGACACCATGTTTACACGAGGTGTGTCTTTATTGTCTGTATCTGTTGAACTGGCTTGCCCTGCCAGGTTGTTTTATGTAAGGTGTGCCTAAATACAACAAATAAAAATCGGTAGTTTTCGGTAGGGATAACAAAATATCGGTAGTTTTCCCTTGGTCGTCTGTGAATCGGTAGGGAAGACCAAAATCGGTAGGTCTGGCCACTCTGACTTTCACGTATTCACGTGCAGAATGCACTGAACCAAAAAATCAGTACGAAAAAACACACACAACAGGGAGGGGGTCAGTTTTTTCAAAGTTATTTGAATCTTCTGAGAAACCGTGATTTTATTGTCAATCTCGAGATAATCTAGCATTTCGTCGAGTTCTTGCTATATGGGATACACACGAGTGCGATCGAAACGTCAAAATGTTTTCTCACTCGCACTAATGCAAACTAGATGGGCGCGTAACTCAACGCACGGCCCGGTGGCGCATGGCTGAAAAGTCGCAATGTGGATTTAAGGAAAAATTCGCAATATATGGTTTTAAATAAAAGATGTTGACTGAATTGACAAGCCCCGTGTATCAAACTGCCCGGGTCTCCCCTAAACTATAAAATAGCCACTTACTGACATTTTTTAGGTTTAATAATTATTATATTTGCATTCTTACTAATTTTTATATGTAAACATTAAAAAAAATTTAAATGCATTGCTATTAAAACCAATTCGGACCTGCTACAGGCAGACGAAAAATGCCATTTTAAAAAAATTTCTTTCTACATACATATGGTAGATGTTAAGTCAGACCGAACTAAGTGTCATTGCATTGATTTTGAGAAAAACAAGTTTAAAGTTTAGATCGCAGCATCCTTTACGTTATAATTCGAAGTTAATTTTTGTCACAACATATTGCAAATCTGGCAAGTCATATACTGCCCATAATCGCAAGTCAATCCCATGTTCTATGGAATTCCCTATCTACATGGGACTGACTTGCGATTATAGGCAGTATAGCTGAGGAAATTCTTTATCCTGTGCTATTATTACCGCATTTTTTAAGATTATGCGACTTAGTCCGGTCTGACTTAACACCGACTATATTATCTCGAAACAAAAGCACACTCATGATGTATTTTTTATTTTTGTAAATTTGGTGTAAGCCATACAATCTACCTGCCGGCAATAAGAATAGCATCTGCTGCTTTTTCTGCAACTGCAATCACTACAGAGTTTGGTGTTCCGGACACTGGCGCCGGGAACACCCCAGCATCGACCACTCGTAGACCGCTAACGCCATTAACCCTGAAATGCAAGCGGAGTGAAGAAACTTTTTTGTTATGAGATCTACAATCCGTCCTACCTTAATTGATTATCCACCACTGCCTCCGAGTGAAGTCCGATTGCGGTCGTTCCACCGGGGTGATGACCTGTCAACGCAGATTCACGCAAAATGCACTCCAAATAGCGATCACTTGGCTTATTAGTTCGGAAGTCTTCTACGAATGGTCCAAAGTTGGAGCAACTCTTCGCCTTTGGCCAGTGAATCACTGCGCCCATTCGACGGAACGGGGCAGTTTCGACGGTCCGCGCAGCTAACCGAATAGCCGCAGACATACACTCTATGTCGAACTTATCCTTCAAATAGTTCGGATTGATGAAGGGATGGGTATCTGCATGGCGATCACGCAGATAAATGGCCCCTCGACTTTTTGGCTGGTGACACGTGTTCAGAAAGAGAAATCCTTCCTGACTACTATTGTGGTAAAGTGGAAAATGGGCTCGGAATGCATCCTGTTTCAGGTTGGAGACATGCCTTAACGCTTTCTCGTCCACGCTACCCATGCCAAAGAGAATGATTCCGTATTTACTCAAACGAGGACTACCAATCCCTGCTACTGCTGTCGTTGAAAATATACCAGTTCCCTCGCTCAGGTAGTTCCATAGGTTAAGAACGTTCAGGATCTTGTCCACGGTGACACTGGCTGTAGTATTGATTGACACAAACAGCGGCATGTTCAGATGATCAAAGTAGTTTTGCCCGACATTTGGTGAATCGTGGACTATGGGAATTCCATGTCGCTTCAACTCAATGGCTGGACCTATCCCGGATAGCTTCAAAAGCTGGGGGGTCTGAAACGCTCCGGCGCTTAAAATAACCTCCTGTCTAGCCCTGATAGTCAGAAAGTTTTCTGCGTTCGTTTGCTGAACTATCACAGCCTGGGCACGGTTTTGATTATTGAAAATCACTCTCTGAACGACCGAATTCGTCAGCACTTGCAGATTGCTGCGCCCGAAGGCCGGTCTGAGATAGCCATGATAACTACTCCAGCGAATTCCGTTACGGATGTTATACCGTGCAGCGCGGAAATCGTGGCTGGATCCCAACTCGGAAGAGGCGTCTTGGAATGCTTTTGCCAGAAGATTCTCGTCGGCATCGACGGGATTGATGTGCCAACTTGGGGGTTGTATTGAATGCTTCATATCTGTGCTTGTTGTCGATGGTTGCGAAGAACACATGTTGAGTAGAGGTTGCTCGTCGGTGGTCTGTAGGAAAGTTGGGTATTGGTTGGGCTGAAAGATGAGTATTTTAGGTATTTTTTGAGTTGGTAATAATTTTGTCGGTTAGAGATATTGACTGAGAATTAAATTTCTAAAATTCGTGATTCATTCATTCATTATTCCTACAAATAAAGTCAGAAGTTTACCTCAAACATTTCATCATCTTCCAGCTCGGGTTGACAGTGACCTTCACTCGCTTCCTCAACGCCATCCGTTCCGCGCTCGAGCCGGTCCAAATAGGGCTTCATCCGTTCAAAATTCCAATCATGCGCACCAAGGCGCTCCCATCGGTCGAAATCATCCTTAATCCCGGTAAAGTGCAACATGTAGTTGATTTGTCCCGATCCACCTAATCCTCGGCCACGCGGTAGGAATTGTTGCTGCCGAAGAAGGAAACAGAAAACCACTCGGTGTATTTAATATCGAAACACGTGTTATCGCATAGGTATTCCACAGACAACAGACGTGTATTCTCGTACTCGACATGCGTGTGTTCGTCATTTCAAATCCAGCAACTAAAACACATTGAGCAAATGTGTCCATCGATTCGATAATTTACACAGAATTTTGAATAGTTCTTTTTTCTAACCGAAACGTCTGATATTTGTGGTACTACTTACATTATTGATTAGTCCACGAGAGGAATACTTTTGCGGTGTTGTTCGAAACGCCCAATCGAACCGAGTTTGCTGTATAGTCGTACTAAGCAGTGGAACTATGGAAGCTGGCCCGAATACGTCTCCGGCCTCAATCAGAAGTACGGAATTATTGGGATCAGCCGATAGTCGATTGGCCAGAACGCATCCAGCTGTTCCGGCTCCCACTTTATTTAAGAAAGTTCATCCACATTTTACAAGTAAATTATATTCGAAATAAATAACTTACCGATTATGAAATCAAAAGAAGCATCCTTCAGTGATTCAACATTGGACACTCTGTTTGGGATGTGTTCGTATCCTAGCCACAGCCAGATCGAGTAGAGGATTAGTCCTAACAATGCTGTTAGGATTGTTAGAGCTATTACAACCTTTCTTATCAAGCCCATGTTCGCGGTTTGAAAGAACAGAGTTGCATGGTATTTCGTTGGTAACTGAATAGGTGTTCGTGGAGGCCAATGAAACTTGTTGCAAGACACACTGGAGGATGTGGAACCAATACCTAACAATATGTATTTCCCATTTTGTTTTATAAAGAGAACTGTGCAATCACGCTGGAATAGTTGGACATTTATGGGACCATTCACATTAGATCGTCGTAATCCTGTTAGTCCTTATGACTTGAAAGGTGGCACTCCTCTACAAAAGTAGGCCATAAAAATCAATTTTCCTGGCTGGGCCTCTAGTACCGCACGACTATAGATAGTCATTGAGAAAACTTTCAACTTGAACTAAGGACAAGGTAACTAACAACATAAAAACAAACATATTGATACAGAAACGGATACTTTCTTTATGTTCAGTATTACAACAGGCAACTACACTGCTAATGTACATTCTGTTTCATTTTCGTCCTCACCAACAGTGAATGAAAAGTGATTCCAACTAACTTACAATTTAACCAATCCCCCTGCTCAAGCCTTCATCATTTCTGCGTCCTGCTCTAGCTGGGCGGAAGACTCCTCCAGTTGTTTCTCCAGCTGGCGAGCATCGACATACTCGATCTGTTCCTCATCTTCCTCCACGTCCATCAGCAGGGCCGACTGTTGTGCTTCCTCTTTAGCTCGCCGTTCCTTCAGTCCAATAGCCGGAGACCGGATCAGCGCGATATTCTTCTGCACGTCCACGATATCGTTGTGAATTTCGTGATCCCGCGCCTTTCGTAGTCGTTCCATGACAAAATGCCTTTCGCGACGTTCCTTAATTTCCGTAATCTTCTTAATGGCGTCCAATGTTTTGCTCCACAATTCCCGGTTGTATTTGACCGGAACGTTGCGACGCTTTTCGAACTCGAATGCCGGATCAATTGTAAGTTCCTTTCCGTGTGTCTTCCTGTAGGCTTTGGTCCAGCGAATCTTTCTCGGGTTCTTCTTTTTGTTAAATGCACGGCGACATTTAGAGCGACAAAATCGGAAAATCTACAATGACATTCGAGAGGTTAGTTTAGCTGCGATGAGCGATAGCACACAACAGCATTTTTTCGACTCACCTTGCAATCATTCCGAACAAAAACCATTCCGTGACCCGGAAAGATTTTACTGGAACAGAAATAACACGTTTCTATCCTCATTTTACGTAGTTTTCTAGAAGATTTTCGTTATTTTCGATGCTTTGTGTGCAGCACCGAACCAACGAACGCGTGTTGTAAATAAATAAAAGAAGGATCTTCTTTGACAGTCTGTCAAACACAACGGAGAAGTGTTGCCGAGATGTAAAAACAAGACAAGTTGATTATACCAGTTACATTTAAAAACTGGTATACAGCCAAGATATACTTGAGAAGGTTTGCACTTTTGTCGTTTTCTAGAACGACGGCTTCTTGAAGCTTGGTAGGCGAGACTCGAGGATTTAGCAAAATATTCAACGTCAAATTGAGCCAGTCACTTATGTCAAATGCAGTCGGTCGCCTCTTTTCAAGTTAAGTATTGGTGTTTCGTGCAAATAATCTGAATTTATCGAGAAATTTTTTCAAAATAAAAATAACTTTTCAATAAACTTCGGCAAGTCCAACCTGCCGGACGATTACCAGCGGCAGCTGGAAAGGAAAGGTGGGGCTTCAACCGTGGAGAAGGTAATTCGTATCGCAGAAGGCAATGTGTGTAACTTTTGTAAAAAGCTTGGCCACATTAAACTCAACTGTCGAAAGTTGTTGGCATTGACAAAGGAAGCAAAAGGTGCATTCAAGCCTAGGGGCAGATCACTTATGATGCATTTTTAAAAATCAGCTAAATTAAATTCATTTCTTTCCATCAAAATAGAAATTCAAAATGTATTTTGCGTTGCGTGCAATGTATTTTGCATTGCGTGTAAGACGTCAAAACCCTACAAAAAATTCGCCCAGAGATGCCAGATTTGCAGACAAGTCTGCATATTCGCAGATTTTTAATTTAAGCTGCAGATTTTTTCGATGACGCAGATATTTGCAGATTTTTTAGTTTGGTTGCAGATAATTGCAGATTTTTTAGTTTGGTTGCAGATATTTGCAGATTTTTGATTATAAAGGCTTTTGGTTACACTAGCTTTCCTGACATTTTTTGTTCTTCCCAGACTTTTAAAATTATTATTGCAGACATTTGAAAAAAGTACCTGGCATCTCTGAATTCGCCCTACATTCAACAAAAAGGACAACAGTGAAAGCAAAGGCAGCCTACGCTGACAACAAAGATGTTGCATTCACTGTTAGAAACGAAAAAGAGTGCTGATCTCGATGCTGAGTTATTGGTTAGTGGAGCTAACCGGTCAGCGTGGCAAGTAGAAAGTTAGCAAAAGTTGAGCAAAGCGAAATTGATACTGGCAGAGTTTCTGCGAGCATTTTGCGCGTTTTTTTGCGAGAATGGCAACGAATTCGCTCAAATGCAACAACCGTTTCTAACAGAAGCGGTTAAACCAACCGATGCTGCTCACTTTTATCCAGAAGCCAGCCAGCAATGTACGGCCAAGATCTCTGTACGCTTCCTGCCACATCTTTGTCAGATGTTTCGCTCGATTCGTGCTAAATTCTACCAGGTAGGAATTGCCAGGATCTTTGCACAGTTCCGAGTTATGCCAGGGTTTTGCTCGGTTCCTGTCAAAATTTGCCAGAAAACGCGAGCGAAACCGAGTTCGCCCTAGCTCAACTAACCCGACAGGATACGCGCAGAAATCTGACAGGGCTGCCAAACCAAGACTTACAGAAATCTAGCAGAGCGGTCTCTGCCAGAAAATTTGCTCACTGGACACAAGTCAAACGGTCGAGGATTTTTAACGGAGCTTATGGAGTTCTCAGGTGGATGGATCACTTTGACGGATGGCAACAAAACGCAGATAAAAGGTGAATGCAGTGGATACAGCAGCCAAACGAGCATGTGGGTTTTGTGGGGGAAAGTTTAGGAGGAAGCTTATGCAAAGTTTATGGAATCTTCCGTGATGCCAGATTATTTCCATGATTGTTAGTTTTACTGTTGTTGTCTCCGCAATTCTGTATATAAAGTGTCTGTAACAGTTTAGGAGTGTTTGAAACTGGAACTTTCTGTCCCCAGCAGCAGTTTTATCGGATGTTCTATTCAGTTTAAAATTCATGTCTCGCCACCCGCATAAACAAGAACAATAAATGGATTATTTGTACTACAGTTTTTTCACAATTTGACATATTATGATTCGACAATAAACACGCCATATCGTAAATTGTTTCCGTCATTTGGGGTATTGTTTTCAGCCGGATAACAATTTGGGGAATATGGCGTTAGGTTATGTTACATTACAAAAACGACGATTTTTTTTAACATTCTTTTCGTGGACCATACATGTACAATACCACAAATAGTCGCTTAGTTCCGAGTTTCTACTATTTCTCGTATAGTTCAAATATAGTTTTCTAGCGAAATACTATAGAAAATAAAAACGTATAAATCAACGGAAGAATTTTGACGAATGATATTGGAAATAGTTATAATACTGGCCATGTCTAGGGGCAGATCACTCTAAGAATGTATAATAAATTTGCATCAAATTAGAAAAAATGCATTTAACTTCCATTTTTGCATCAGCTTGGCACTCCCTCGCAGAAAAGTTTGTTTAACAAACGTCCTACGCTAATCCACTTTGTTCGACGTTTTGTTAAATGTAGGGCTAGTTTTTCTGTAGGGTTCTGACGTCTTACACGCAACGCAAACCACATTGCAGGCAACGCAAAAACATTGCACTCAACGCAAAATACATTATGAATTTCGCTGATTTTTAAAAATGCATCACAAGTGATCTGCCCCTAGGGCCATTGTCACCATAGGTTACTATAATGCAACAATAGGACAAATTGTGTAAACAAATTTAGGTTAAAATGATCAATTTATCAGAAGCGTACAGAAACTACTTTATCGACGCTGTCAAAAGGATAGACAAAAGTAAAGAACCTTACAATGCTGGTATTTTCCGCATAGTTTATCACATTTGTAACGCTCGCATATGGTTTTAACTCTATCGATATTTAATAATCGAGATTTGATTACCTGCCATATGGAAAGTGTTGACATAAGTGGTACTGCCGCTTGAGTCAAATACATTATGTGAAATCCCCGGGAAAGAAGATGATCAATGTAAAAATCGACGGTCATGCGCTACAAATGGAATTGAACACTGGAGCGAGGGGCAAGCACTAGCTGGTTCGAGTGCGTCGTATTGAAAATATCAGCTTATTTTGAATATAATTAAAGTAAATAATGAAAGTATTTAAAAATTCTTCTGTTGTACTTAATAAGCTAAAAGAAGAGAAGACAATCGCATAGCTTCTTTTGTACATTCTTTTGTACATAATAAGAGAAAGTTAAAAATGTTGTATATAATTCGATCGTCAGATGCAGTGATGCTATGAAAAGTGAAATTTTCATCAATCTTCAGGACACCAATCGGTTTTTGCTTAATAACTTTTTCCACAAGCATCTGTTTATTTTTAGGAGCTAACGGGCGACTCATGGAAGAATAAATTTGCAAAATGCAATTTCCCCATGCGAAATCCCATGTAAACTTTAAACCGTGGGCGCAAAAATATAGTTTCACCGATCGAGCCAAAAATATGCAGAGTTGTATTGGTAGCTAAACAGGATCCAAAAAGTTACTCGGAGCAAAATTTTATTTTTTTCATATAACCATGTCCCACTCTAATGTTCATGCGAGTAAGTTTCTAATTTGGAAAAAAAAATTAATTACCCTGTTATTTTTCAACCAATTTTGATCATAAATAGGTCGTTGGAATTAAATATTCTCCCTAAATTTCTATTTAAAAAAGGCGTTTCCTAACGAAAATGTACAGCAATTTTCATATTTTTAATGAAAAAATCGCAAAATAATGGGTACTTTCTTATTGTTGTCCCAAAACCGCATAGTACTTTTAACAAAAGTACTTAACATAGCATACCGTTGGAAAGATCATTTTTTCTTCTTTTCAAAACATTTGGAGAATTTAAAATCTGTTGGAAAATGACCGCGTAGAAAAATAAATTTCGTGCAGAAAATCTCGAAAAACGGTTTTTTGCTATAACTGAAGATTTTGAGGTTAATTGATCAAACATGTTGTATTTGACGAGATCTACAACCTTTAACAGACCACTTTAAAAGTACATTCATTTTTTGCCTTTCTCAATAGAAGGGTATTGCAATTGTTCTGAAAACCGACTTTTTAACGGAGGGCCGGGTGACATATACCATTCGATTCAGCTCGTCGAGTTCGGCAAATGTCTGTGTGTGTATGTATGTGTGTGTATATGCATGTGCGTGTATGTGCGTCTGTGTGTACGCGAACACAATCTTACTCACTTTTCTCAGAGATGGCAGAACCGATTTTCACAAACTTAGTCCCAAATGAAAGGTGCAACGTTCCCATAGGCCGCTATTGAATTTCTAATGGATCCAACCTCCGGTTCCGGAATTACAGGGTGATGAGTACGATCTCGTAGAAAATGTCGATTTTAATATATTCTGCAATTAATGTATAATGGTGAAAATTTTTCCAAAATGTGACCACAACTGCTTCGATTTGTAGTGCTAGGTCATTAACAGCCATTCAAAGTCTTTTTGGTCACATTGGCCACCATCATCGGTTCCGGAAGCCCCGGCGGAAGTATCCAAATTCAGAATAACAGTCACATCGGTTTCTTGGAGATGGCTAGACCGAATCAACCAAACTTAATCTCAAATGAAAGATGTTGCGTCCCCATAAAAGGCTATTAAATTTTATCCCGAACCGACTTCCGTTTCCGGAGTTACGGGTTGTGGCGTGCGATCACATAGCAAATTGTGATTCAAACCGATACTCCGATGAAAGCAAAAAAGGTAAAAATTTCGCTAAAATGTCTCTCAAATAACTTAAATTTGCAGTTCTAGGTTACCGACGGCCAAACAAACTTTCGTTGACTACATTGACCACCATAGACGGTTCCGGAAGTGCCCGGGAAAAACGGCCATCTTTCAAAACTAGCAAACTCATATCAGTTTATCGGAAATGGTTGGGCCTATTTTCACAAACTTAGTCCCAAATGATAGCTATATTATCCCCACAGATATCTATAAAATTTCGCATGGATAGTTTATATGGTTCCGGAAATATAGACAGAACCGTCCGGTCACATGAAATTCCCATATAAGCCGGAACTTTTTTTCAAAGGGGGCCCCATGAAATTTCAGAAATCAAATTCGTATTTGTGATGTTAAACATCCTTAAAATGCATGAAACGTCGAGATTTTATGTTATCACGAAAATTTTTTTTTTATGAGAAACGACTCTTTGGGACTTTCGCATCTTTTTTCAGTTCAATATTACCGTGGCTGTTTTTTCTTTTACAAAATTTGAGAACTCGAATAATGATTTCTTTTCTTGTATATTTGTCATGTCATGTATAATAATAAAATGTAATATATGCATTTGAAAGCTTTTAATGAATATAATCAACGCAAACATTCTCGTGTTCATGATTGAGAAAGGCACAATTGCACCGCTAGGTGGATTAAAACAGGTTTTTTTTTATTTTGTAGCACCGTGTAATAAGACAAAATATTAAAGAAATAATATTAGGCTGTTCGCAATGCTATCATATAAATTTGTTTCAAAATGACAAGCCGTCGGATAATTTGGATCTGTCAAAATGCATCTAGAACACAGTGTTCCCAATGCGATGATTTAGCCACCTGTTCTCACTGTTGTTTATTTGATTTTGTTATTGTTTGTGTCTTATGTGACACATATTGTTTTTTTTCTGTTGTTAGTCGTTATACATACCAATGAAAAAAATTTAGAACAGTGTTCTATTCGTGTTTCGAATTGTGGAAAATTTAAAACAGAATAGTCAAGCTGTTTTAAATCTAATCCAAAAGAGCTCGAAAAATAGAACTGCATCTCAGCATTACGATCGATCTGTTTTAATTGATGATGTAAAATATAACATCCCATATTCGTAATCTAACGCTAGATGTCGACCGCCAGAGAGCATGGAAGTGCAATGATGATGTTTTTATTTTCGTCTGTCAAAACACATTGGAAATTAAATTCTGATTTTTTTAAATTTAATCAATATTATAATTAAATGTTATTTCTTCTAATGAAAAGTAATATTGATGAAGAAAATATGTTTCCTACTTCTGAAAAATATCCAGATGGTAAATTTCTTGTTACTTCACTCACATTTGTTCTTCCGGTTTCAATTTATACTAAAATGAAATTCAGAGATTGAAATTTCGATAGAAAACACGATGGTGGGCAAAAATAACTGGATTAAAGAGTGTAGTTGTTGGTAGTCGAGGTTATCCACTGATAAGTCCAATTTCTAGATAAACATTTTCCATATCTAAAACAACCAACCTAACCTCAACAATACAAAAATAATTCCGGATCTCAATAATTCGTAATAAAATATTGAGTTCAACTGAATGTTTTAATGTCAAACGAAAGAACGAGTGTTTTCTTATCACCTGTAATCAAGCTTTTTGTGAAACTATGTGATATTTATTTTAAAACAATTAAAATAGAATAACCATACTATACCATCAATGCAAGAAAATGTTTTCATCATCATTTGACTAGTACCAAAAATGAAATCCAGTTGGCGCATCGAGTGAAAAAGTTTCACGTTTGAGAGCCAATAGAATACATCAGCGTTGCGAACAGCCTTAGGATTTTCAACTGCAACCAGATATATAAATATATATAAATTACTTTTTCATTCGTGCAGGTGTATATATGCCAAGATGGAGAGAAAGGTGGAACATTTGACACTTTTGAGTGTATTAGTATTATACTTGCAAAATTAAGCATGGCGGCCGGGGCCCTTGAAGTAAACATCAACATCCGAACGAGCATCCTGATTCTTTGGCGCGCGATGAAAAGTGAGAAAACGCCGAGCTTCACTTCGGATCTATCGATTAGAATACTTATGGACACTTATTACCCCAAAAAAAAACCGATTAAATTAACTATGACCGAACCGAAACAAAACTTATGCCAACAGAAGGGCCCGGCTCGTCAACTGTTTGTGCTTTTCTTCTTCATATCCTCTTGTTTTTTCGGCTTCATCAAAGAAAAATGACAACCGCACTCACACAGAAAAAAATGTGCACACCTGTATCCGTCTTGGTATATAGCCACTAAATGTATGCTTACCCTATGAATTCTTGTGAAAAGAGATCCAAACAAAAATTTTCTTGAAAACTTCCAAATGGGACAACCTTTGTCTGTCTGATGACATCAAAAACCCATGCTACTACTGATGAGTTGTCAAAAACCTTTTCCAGTTCCAGTCCAGCAAGGCAAAAGTGTCGTCGTCGCAAGTTTCCTTCTTTTCGCGTAGCGATTATCGTTTTTGATACGTGTTGTTTGCTTCGAGAATCGTCCGACCATTTTCTGTTGTTTCGGTTCTGTTCTCGGCAACTCGGTGGCACACGCAACAAACCCGCCAACGCGAAATAGCAAGCGTTTTACGCACGACAGAGAAATAAGGTAGGAAATGGTAACGCAATAAAAATGCCTACCCTTGCTGTTGGGCAAGTAGTTGTCCTTTTTTTCTGGCAAAGGGAATGTAATTCTTTTTCTCTATTGTTTTTTTTGCAGACTTTGCCAAAGAAGTAGCACAGAACGGGTTTTCCGGTTGGCACAAATTGTGTTATTCATTGATTTGGTAAGTCGATTTTTTTTCTATTTATGATTTTACAACAATCCTGCAGCGCGAAGTGCAGTCTGGAAAGGTTGTCAGGGTAATATGCACTAGCATTGCTCACCGATCGAAATAATGAATATGTTATTCTCGGTGTTCCATCATTTATTGACCTACTCTGCAAGGTTGATTAATTTTTCATTTGTTTTGGTTTTATTGACGTGCAACGTCAGCTTCATTATTACGTTACGTTATTACGGTTAGTATCCGTAAAGAATATTTTGTATACGAACATGTATTCAAAGATCGTTCACAACAGTTCCATTAGTATTTTATCGAAATGAGTTATAGGTAATATGGATATTTACATTGCACAATTAAAACTTGTAGTATTGTTTAATCATTAAAACGAAATATGCCGGAACAAGGTTTTGCGTCCATAAGGCCTATTGAAAAGCAATCTTGAAAGACGTTTGCTGTTTTTAAATATTCAACTTTATGGGTATTAGACAGGTTTAGCAAAAACAATTCTGAGAGCTGCTGCATTTAACATCAAATAAGTTGTATTTTCTTGCTTTCCATTCCAGCACGTCTGCATACTTCCACACAAAAACAGCAATGGCTCTACAGCAGAGAATCCGCATGGCCAACGAGAAAGCCAGCCGCAACATTACCCTCCGCGGTAATGTTCCCAAGTCGAATAAAACAGCTGAGGAGAAGTATCCCGTCGGACCATGGCTTCTGGCGCTGTTCATTTTTGTGGTGTGTGGTTCGGCTATTTTCCAGATCATCCAATCGATTCGAATTGCGTAATCGGCAGCTGGTGGTAAAAAGAGGATCGGTATCCTCAAGCAACAATTCATCATGTTACTGATAAACCTCTTCGATCCACGAATTGTTCAAAAACACACAGACACACATACGCATACTCTCACACAATCAAACGGAACAAAAAGAGGAAGAAAATCATTCGCCAGCGCTCGAGATTTTTTTTTTCTCCACTCTTTTTCTTCGGTGGTCATATCCTCTTTTGGCGGACTTCCTTTTTCTGTTCGGACCGAGAGGAAGCCACCTGTAATACTAACTTCGCTGTAAAGAAATATAGAACTAACTTTAGTAAGGAACCACGACTATTCCATGCTTGAGTTGGAAGCATTTTTTGTACAAGCAAAGTTGTAAAACATAATTGGTCTACACTGTTATAAAGATTATCACTGTACCAAACATTGACACTATTTGATTCTGTGCAAGATTAAGCTTGTATACACTTTAAAATGACCCAATGTCAAGTTTTATTATTCACTCCTTTACAAATATCAGAAAACTTTTTTTTATATTGTTTTTTCTTTGTAGCAGAAATACGGTAGCACAATGAAATTGTTTTTCTTTCGTGACTAAGCAACTGAAAAATATGAAAAAAACACAATTTGCCTAAATAGTGGGGGAAATAACTATCGAAACAGAAGTAGACAGAAAAATTCCACGCTACAAACACAAAGTAAAATACGGAACATAATTGGATCAGTAGCAAATCAAAGCGTAAAGATCACGATTGCAATAAGAATGAACATAAAACTTCACGAGTCGGTCAAAGAAAACCTATGATAAAATATATTTAAATGTGCAAATCTTTGAAACATAAGTAAAACTTGTTTGATATAATTGAAGAACATTTCCCTTTCGCGAAATTTATTTTCAGCCAATATGTAGCAGCATCTGTTTGCACAAGTGCCGCACTTCGTTTCAGGTGGTTTCAGTATGCAATCGAGAGCGATGATTACTAATGCAGCGAATGCACGAAGCACAGACCGTGAAAGAAGATAATCATATCGCGCTGTTCACCTTGCCGAAGGTCGCTATCGCTAGGCAATTGCGTATTGGTTTGCATCTTTTGCGACACGTGCACCAATTGTTTATGTATTTATTATCAATATAGTTTGATTGGGATGGCAGGGACAGAACTATTAGAAATGTGGGTAAAAATGGAAGATTTTAGTACGAAAATCAGTGCATCCTAGTAGTAGGCTGGACCTCGCATGATATTTTTCCGCTCAAGAAAAATTGTTCATCTCATTAGTGAGGATGTCACACTATTTCGTTGATAACTCGGCCAACCGTCATTGTTTTGCGCTCAAATAGGTATCAACATCTTTGCTTCGTTCCTAAGAAGTAATACAATGACCAACCTGGCCTGGACAATGTAAAATATTCGCGTTTGAGATCCTATACAAACGATTGAAAAACTATGGTTCAACAACCGTGAACCGATGAACTCAAACACAGTATGCTTCTGCTGCCCCCTCGTTGATGGGCGTAGATCCCGTAGATCGCGTGTCTGAATATTCAAACGCGTCCGTAAATTGCCATGGATACATAATAAACAATAAACGAAAATAGTCCGCTTGAAATAAAACATCACAATTGTAAGTTCGATAGCTTCAAAATAGCAATATTTAACTGATAATTATTCATCAAACTTATTCGTACAGGTACAGAAGAATATGAATGGAATCATATATTAACGCAGAAAAAGTAAGGATCGTTACTTGATTGTTTCTGAGGTTATCGGCACCTGGCTTATTTTCTAGTATATCCGCTATGAGAAAGAATAGTATTTACTAAATGTAATTCTGACTCACATGTAATTATTTTCGACCCAGAAAATCTACAGGTTTGTTATATTAATAACATATTTTAGCAGAAAAATTGGTTTGTTATGTATAACAAGCATTTCCGTGGATACGATGCATAGATCGACGCTGCATGCTGTTGCGCAAAGCTTCGCTGATTTCGTCTTTAGAACCGAGTCGCTCTAGGTTCGCTCTGAACTGTCACTTTTGTATGGATTTTGTAAATATTGAGTTCTACAAGATGACGACACGAATGAACTCATAATGAATGAAGTGGGCCCATATTATTGGCTCGAATCAAAACTCGTCGAAATGTCAATCGACGATAGGTTCATCCGGAGTGTTCATTTGTGTTTACATTTTGCTAGCGTTGCCAATTTTATTTTGTGTCCACCACCCAATGTGGCTACGCCACATCGCTTTTGCGCGTGCTGTCCGACTTCGCTACCGCTCAGTCGGACTTAAACTAGGGATAGCCCCTATGTTTGAGTAAGCCGGGCAAACGAGTGGATCACAGGTTCGCTTGCGTCCGACGGTGGGTTGGTGGCCACCTCGCCCGGCGGATCCTCAGCGGCTTTGCGCCGCTTCGGTTCCTAGGCCTCGGTTATGCGGCTAAGCCGCATCGAAATGGTACCCCTTAAACATTCTAACTTGAATCGGTTGTGTCACCGGAGCCGGAATACGAATTAGAACCAGCCAGCATTCCGGCTGAGTTAAACTGGGAAGTTTGGTACAATTTGATCTGGAAATAAAAATTTTCTGGCAACGCTCCAGCACTCCGTTGATTTCACCACCTGGGCGCCAGGTTGACGATATGAAATGAACTTTGTTTACTTTCGACAAGTTTTGATTCGAGCCAACAACATCCAGCCGAATGAAGTTCATGTTTGACAATTCTCGGTGGTTTGTTTACTTTGTCAGATGCGTGAGTGCGAGCGCAACGGGTGCTCATCTGTTTCATTCGAACTCACGTAACTTCCATGTAAACAAACCACTGAGAATTGCCAAAAGAAGTTCATCCGGCTCGTTTTGTGGGGTTATGTCGGTTGGTGTAAAACCTAATTAGAGCGAACCTAGGGCGACTCTGATCTAAAACCAAAATCAGCATAAGTTTCAGTGTTCGTTCGTTAGCTGCCGTTCTGCTGGTGCCGACAGTAAATCCAGTACATTGCTTTCGCTGGTGCGGAACAATCGACGTTGTTTGCAGATAAGTTTTGCTTGATTTTTTTCCTCGTTTGCTTTCTTTCCTTTTCCCTACTTTTACTCTACCTTGTAATCAAATAATAAGACACATTCCCGTTCATATTACGCTCTGCCCTCGTGCTTAAATGGCCGAGGGCGAAATACCATCTGATGTAATCATGGAAGTCCCTGATCCCCCTAACACTCGCATTGCTCATCGTATAAAGCAGTACCCAGAAGGTTCCTCTGGGCCATGGGAGGTATATTTTCGGACCGGAGAGAAACCGGTTAATATATTAAAACTTTCTCGAGATCTGACTGCTAATTACCCGGCCGTAACTCAGATAACACGTGTTCTAGTGAATGATCTCGGCCAGGCAAACGCGATTGCTTGCTGTGAGCGCTTTACGCGGGAATTTAAAGTGTACGTGCCTTATGTGGCCGTAGAAATCGATGGGGTAGTGTCCGAACCGGACCTGAAATGCGAAGAACTGTTGGAGCACGGGGTTGGCTGCTTTAAGGACCCCTCACTTGAACAGATTAAGATCTTGAAATGCAAACAAATGTATACCGCAAACACCGAGGGAGATCTCTATCAGGCTCGCTTCGGGTGACATTCGCCGGGTCCTCTCTTCCCAACTACATCCTCCTTGACAAGGTTCGCCTACCTGTTCGCCTGTTTGTACCGCGGGTCATGAGCTGCAGCAATTGCAAGCAGTTGGGCCACACAGCCACATATTGTGGAAAGAAGAAACGATGCGGCAAATGCGAAGGAGAGCATGAGGATGACTCTTGTGACAAAGACACTAAAAAGTGTGTTTACTGTGGGGGCCCTCCGCATGCTCTTAAATCATGCCCTGCGTACAAACAGCGCGGGGATAAAATTGAGCGCTCCCTCAAGGAACGCTCGAAGCGCTCTTATGCAGAAATGTTAAAGAATGCTTCGCCATCTGTCCTTTCCGAAAACTCCTTTGCTCTTTTAACTCCTGTTGAGCAAGAATCTGATAATCCACAAGAGGGAACATCTTTTGTTAACCCGGGGGAGTCCAGGAAGCGGAGAAATCTTGCCTCCCCTAGACGTAAGGGTCCCAAGGTGTCCTCCTCTGAGAGTGCGCCAACCGCATCTAATAAATCCAACGGAAGTGCTGCACTAAAGCCGAAGCAATCTGCTCCCGGATTTGGAAATTTTAATTCAAACAAGAAGTACCCACCACTTCCAGGGACACCAGAAACCCCAAGTGTCCCTCTTTTTCAAACAGACACTCAGTCCAGTAGCGGACTAATGAAATTTTCTGACATCGTGGACTTAATTTTCACAGCTGATTATTACTGGTCCTCTTAAAAGCCTTCTGATGCGTTTTCTCCCTATAGTGCAAACATTTTTGAAGCAGTTGACTACTAAATGTCCCCTCCTTGCAGCGATCGTATCCTTCGATGGCTAAGTCATCGAATGAGGTCACCGATTCGATCACTATTCTACAGTGGAACAGCAGAAGTACCCTCCCGAAAATCGATTCCTTTAAATTTTTACTAAACAGTTTAAAACATCACATGTTTTCGCATTATGCGAAACTTGGTTAACTTCCGATATAAATCTCAACTTTCACGACTTTAATATAATTCGTCTGGATCGAGAAAACCCTTACGGAGGAGTACTTTTGGGGATTAAAAAGTGCTATTCTTTCAACCGAATTAACCTCCCTTCGACACCAGGCATTGAAATTGTCGCTTGTCAAGTTCTAATCAAAGGCAAAGACCTTTGCATTGCTTCAATCTACATTCCTCCTAGAGCCTCGGTAGGGCACCGAACGCTTTGTAATATCACGGAATCCTTACCAGCACCGCGGCTAGTTCTAGGAGACTTTAACTCGCACGGTACGGTATGGGGTTGTCTTCACGATGATAATAGATCAACATTATTCCAAGATCTTTGCAACAATTTCAACATGACCAGCTTAAACACGGGAGAAATGACGCGGATTCCTACACCACCAGCACGCGCAAGCGCGTTGGATTTATCGCTATACTCGACATCGTTACAGTTCGATTGCATGTGGAAGGTGATCCCTGATCCCCACGGTAGCGATCATTTGCCTATCGTGATTTCAATTGCTAACGGTTCAAGACCATCGGAAACAATCAATGTCTCGTATGACCTCACACGGAACATTGATTGGAAGAGTTACGCGACCGCGATATCCGTTAAAATCGAATCAACTCAAGACCTTCCTCCGGAGGAAGAGTACGGGTTTTTGGCTGGCTTGATTCTCGACAGTGCGAATCAAGCTCAGACTAAACCAGTACCCAGCGCGAATACCCATGGACGGTCTCCCACCCTGTGGTGGGATAAAGAGTGCTCAGAGCTGTACGCGGAAGAGTCCACTGCATATAAGGCCTTCCGGGAAGACGGGTTACCCGCTAGCTATCAGCAGTACGCGTCGCTAGAAAGGCGAATGAAGAGTTTAATGAAAGCCAAAAACGCAGTTATTGGCGCCGGTTCGTCGACGGGTTAACGACAGAAACAGCGATGAGCACTCTTTGGGGTACGGCTCGACGTATGCGTAACCGAAACAGTACCAACGTGAACGTGGAATATTCAAACCGTTGGATATTCGCTTTCGCCAAGACGATCTGTCCGGACTCTGTCCCGGTACAGAAAACGTACCACACCGCGTCTCCTCACGATACCGCGAACGAAAAACCGTTTTCGATGGTGGAGTTCTCACTTGCTCTCTTATCATGCAACAATAACGCCCCAGGGTTAGACAGAATCAAATTCAACTTGCTGAAGAATCTGCCTGACACTGCAAAAAGGCGCTTGTTGAATTTATTTAACAATGTACTTGAGGGTAACATTATCCCTCATGACTGGAGGCAAGTGAAGGTCATCTCCATTCAAAACCAGGAAAACCAGCCTCCGACCACAACTCGTATCGGCCGATTGCAATACTGTCCTGTATTAGGAAATTGTTCGAGAAAATGATCTTGTTTCGCCTCGACAAATTGGGTTGAAGTAAATGGCTTACTGTCAGATACACAATTTGGCTTCCGCAAAGGCAAGCGGACGAACGATTGCCTTGCGTTGCTTTCTGCAGAAATCCAAATGGCCTATGCTAACAAAAAGCAGATGGCATCAGTTTTCTTGGATATTAAGGGGGCTTTTGATTCAGTTTCTATCAATATTCTGTCAGAAAAGCTGCACCAGCATGGTCTTTCACCAATTTTAAAAATTTTTTTTGCTAAACCTGTTGTCTGAAAAGCACTTTTCGCATGGCGATTTAATAACATTGCGATTTAGCTACATGGGTCTTCCCCAGGGCTCATGTCTAAGTCCCCTACTCTACAAGTTTTACGTGAATGACGTTGACGATTGTCTTGCCAATTCATGCACGCTAAGGCAACTTGCAGACGACGGGGTGGTCTCTGTTACAGGGTCCAAAGCTGCCGACTTGCAAGGGCCATTACAAAATACCTTGAACAATTTGTTTGCTTGGGCTCTTCGGCTGGGTATCGAGTTCTCCACGGAGAAAACTGAGCTGGTCGTCTTCTCTAGGAAGCGTGAACCAGCGCAACTACAGCTTCAATTAATGGATCAAACTATTGCTCAGGCTTCAACATTCAAATATCTCGGGGTCTGGTTCGACTCTAAAGGTACCTGGGGATGTCACATTAGGTATCTGAAACAGAAATGCCAACAAAGGATCAATTTTCTCCGGACAATAACTGGAACATGGTGGGGTGCCCACCCAGGAGACCTGATCAGGCTATAACATACAACGATATTGTCGGTGATGGAATGCGGGTGTTTCTGTTTCCGCTCCGCTGCGAACATACACTTCATCAAACTGGAAAGAATCCAGTATCGTTGCTTGCGCATTGCCTTGGGTTGCATGCACTCGACCCATACTATGAGTCTCGAAGTGCTGGCGGGCGTTCTTCCGCTAAAAAATCCATTTCGGGAACTCTCATATCGATTGCTCATCCGATGCGACATTCTGAACCCGTTGGTGATTCAAAATTTTGAGAGGCTCGTCGAGCTTAATTCTCAAACCCGTTTTATGTCCTTGTACTTCGACTACATGGCACAGAGCATCAATCCTTCTTCGTACAATCCCAACCGTGTCCGTTTCCTAGATACTTCTGATTCTACTGTATTCTTCGACACATCCATGAAGGAAGAGATTCGTGGAATCCCGGACCATATACGCCCGCAAGTGATCCCCAATATATTTTATAATAAATTCCGAGAAGTCGACTGCGACAAAATGTTTTACACTGACGGATCAAATCTCGATGGGTCCACTGGCATCGGTATCTTCAACAATACTATCACCGCTTCATTCAAGCTCAATGATCCCGCTTCAGTTTACGTCGCAGAGTTAGCTGCAATTCAATACACTTGGGATCATCGACACTCTGCCCACAGATCACTACTTCATCGTTTCGGACAGCTTCAGCTCTATCGAGGCTCTTCGTGCGATGAAGCCTAAAAAGCAATTCCCGTATTTTCTAGGGAAGATACAGGAGTCCTTGTGTGCGTTATCTGAAAAATCTTATCAGACTACCTTTGTTTGGGTCCCCTCTCATTGTGCTATCCCGGGCAATGAAAAGACCGACTCATTAGCAAAGGTGAGCGCATTAAATGGTGACATATACGAAAGACCAATTTGATTCATCGAGCTCGGTAATGGATCATCTTTGGTGGATTATCCGATTGCTGCTGAGGAGGAGCAGCGTGTAACTGTTGAAAGAGTAAAGATGCTACCGCTGAAGGTAAACAGCGAAGAAAAAGTGAATATGGAAACATCGCAAAATGATCCTCTAGAAGAACGATGACTGGAAAAGGGAAAAAGTAATTGAGTTCTACAAGATGACGACACGAATGAACTCACGATGAATGAAGTTCATGTTTGACAATTCTCGGTGGTTTGTTTACTTTATCAGTTGCGTGAGTGCGAGTGCAACGGGTGCTCATCTGTTACATTCGAACTCACGTAACTTCCATGTAAACAAACCACCGAGAATTGTCAAACGAAGTTCATCCGGCTCATTTTGTGGGGTTATGTCGGTTGGTGTAAAACCTAATAGTGAAAGTGATCAAAGTGTGTACGACTCTTTAAGTGAAAATGAAGAGCTGAGAGATTGTGAACTTCGACGATCTGCTAGGAAGACTCGTGGTGCTGTGCTTCAGCATTTAAACGACTTCGTGCTAGACATTGCAGCAGGAAGTGCGGAATGTATGCAAGAAGAGCCTAACAGTGTTGAAGAAGCCAAGCAGAGTCATATGTGGCGCAATGCTATGGCCGATGAACTTGAGTCACATCGTCAGAATGAAACGTGGGAACCAGTTTCACCACCGAAAAGTCGTAAAATAATCGGTTCGAAATGGGTTTTTAAGGTGAAGAAGAACGAGTTTGGACAAGTTGTGAAGTGTAAGGCATTGATTTTGATCAAGTGTATGCTCCAGTGACAACAAGCTACGTTCCCTACGTTCCCCGCTGCTGCCGCAAAGAAAGGACTCGTTAACACTCGGAATACCAAGGGGGTGAAAAAAATGGGAACGCTTGCTTTGACCGGTCATGTCTCAGCCGTTACATGATCGATTTTGGATCTACCTTCACCAATAGAAAGGTATATCTTTTGTGAACACGTCGAATTAAAAAAATAGAAGAATATAGTTGTCTATAGTGAGTTGCAGTAAAAAGAGAGTGACAGAGTCAGTGAGAAAGGAATGGGAACGCTTCTTTGACTTGCCATATCTTAGCTGTTTGCTCACCAATTTTAATTATTTCTTCATCATTGGATGGGTGGATCTTTTATGAGAACAGTGAACGAAGAGTGATGGAGGGCAAATTTGTGTATCTGAAGTGGTTGTAGGGAGAGTAATTGAGAGTCGGTGCAGACGAAATGAGTTTTTCTGTTCAAACAGTCGTTTCACGACCATTTGTCAGCCAATTTCAATTTTCCTTACACCAGTGCAATCCTTGGAGCTTCTAGACTTGTAGTATATGCAATAAGTGGTGGATTTTCAAGGATTACTGTACTTTTTCGAGGTTTTAGGAGATAGGATTTTTGCAATGTACGTGGCGTGCGGCATTGAGGTTCTTTGCGACTTGTTAGTTTTACGGTTTGAGAATTGCCTGTTTACTCAATAGTTCTACATATTATACATGGATATTATTGTGTCAAAATGTTTGCACAAGCGTGGAGAAACACAATATTGTATGTAAGTTACTTGATAGTAGAGTGTGTTAGGACGATTCAGTAAATACGAGGAGGTTCGGAATTTTAAGGTATTCGTCATATAACTTCAAATTTGAAGCGATGACCTATGCATTTTGATACACCAGTCGATTGTAGTTGATGGCGGCTACAATTTCTGAAGAGGGACATTTTTATGTTTTCTCAAAAAATGGCCAAAGGTACGTGGAAGTACAGAAATTTCGTTTAGTTCGCAAATGGCGTCGAGTTCGAAGCGATGGCCTATACCTTTTTATATACCAATCGATTTTAATTGATTTTGGTTACAATTTCTGGAAGAACAATTTTTGTATTTTCTAAAAAAATAGACAAAAGTACGTAGAACTACAGTAATTTCATTTAGTTGACAGATAGCTTTAAGTATTCAGAGCTATCACCTGTGCAATTTGTACACCGATCGTTTGTAGTTGATTTTGGCTATAGTTTCTGAAAGGGCAAATTTTTATATTTTCTCAGAGAATAGCCAAAAATACGTACAAGTACAGAAGTTTCATTTAGTGGGTGAATAGCGTCGAGTTCTAAGGGATGATTTGTGCTTTTTTGTACACCAATCGCTTGTAATTGATGGCGGCTATTTTTGAAAGAACACATTTTTATATTTTCTCAAAAAATAGACAAAATACGTAGAAGTACGGAAATTTGATGTAGTTGGCAAATAAGGTCAAATTCAAAGTGATGGCCTACACTTTTATATATACCAATCGATTGTAATTGATTTCAGCTACAATTGTTGCAAGATAAACTTTTCATATTTTCCCAAAAAACGACAAAAATACGTAGAAGTACAGAAATTTCGTCTGATTGGCACATAACTGCGAATTCCCGTACTTCTACGTATTTTTGGCTAATTTTTGAGAAACTATAAACAATTGTTCTTTCAGAAATTGTAGCCGCCATCAATTACAATAGATTGGTGTATAAATAGTGTAGGTCATCCCTTTTAATTTGCAGTTATTTGCCAATCAAACGAAATTTCTGTACTTCTACGTATTTTTGTCGTTTTTTTAAAGAAAATATAAAAAGTTTATCTTGCAACAATTGTAGCCGAAATCAATTACAGTCGATTGGTGTATAGAAAAGTGTAAATCATCCCTTGGAGTTCGACGTTGTTTGCCCACTAAATGAAGTTTCTGTGCTTGTACGTGTTTTTGACTTTTTTTTGGAAAATGTAAAAATGTGTTCTTTCAGGAATTGTAGCCGAAATCAATTACAATCGATTGGTGTATGGATTGCATAGGTGATAGCTTTGAATACTTAAAGTTGTTTGTCAGCTGGGTGAAATTACTGTAGTTCTACGTACTTTGGTCTATTTTTGAGAAAATATAAAAATCGTTCTTCCAGAAATTGTAACCAGAATCAATTGTAATCGATTGGTATATAAAGGGGTGTAGGCCATCACTTTGAATTCGACGTTGTTTGCGAGTTAAGTGAAGTTTCTGTACTTCTACGTACTTTTGGCTGTTTTTTGAGAAAGTATAAAGGTGTGTTTTTTCAGAGATTGTAGCCGCCATCAGTTGCAGTCGACTGGTGTATTAGAGTGTATGGGTCGTCGCTTCAAATTTGAGGTTATATGACGAATGTTTTAAAATTCTGAACTTCTTCGTATTTACTGAATCGTCCTAACACACTCTATTGTTTGGTAGCTTACATACAATGTTGTGTTTCTCCACGTTTGTGCAAGCATTTTGATATAATAATGTCCATGTATATTATGTAGAACTATTGAGTAACCAGGGAATTTCCAAACCGTAAAACTAACAAGTCGCAAAGAGTTTCAATGCCGTGTGCCACGTACATTGTGGGGATCTTGTCTCCTGAAGACTCGAAAAAGTGTGGTAATTTTTGAAGATCTGCTGTTTATTGCATGTGTTGCAGGTCTGGAAGCTCTAAGGATTGCATTGGTGTAAGGAGGATTGAGATTGGCTGACAAATGGTCGTGATACGATTGTTTGAACAGAGGAACTCATTTCGTCTGCACTGACTCTCAATTACTTTTTTTACAATTGCTTCAGATATGCAAATTTGCTTTCCATCATTCTTTGTTCACTGTTTTTATAAAGGATTTACCTATCCAATGGTGAAGAAAGAATTAAGATTGGTGAGCGGACAGCTAAGATATGGCAGGTCAAAGAAGCGTTCCCATTTTTTTTCTCACTGACTTTGTTATACTCTTTTTACTGTGACTTACGGTAGACAACTTTATTCTTCTATTTTTTTATTTGACGTGTTCGCAAAAGACATATCTTTCTATTGGTGGGGACAGATTTGAAATCGATTATGTAACGGCTGAGGTGTGACCGGTCAAGGTAGGCGTTCCCATTTTTTTAGACCCCCTTGGTAGTCCGCGTAACTTTTTACCCCCTTGGTATTCCGAGTGTTAAACATCTCGACATTAAGACGGTCTACTTGAATGCGGAAGAAGTGTTTATGAAACAACCCCCGGGTTATGTTGTGCCAGGACGGGAAGATCTAGTCTGTCGTCTCAAACGCAGCATTTATGTTCTGCGTCAGTCAGCGAGATGAGATGTTGGAACCAAAAGCTACAGAGTGTTCTTGGTCGGCTTGGTTTCCAACAGTCTACAGCAGATCGGTGTTTATTCGTCAAAAAGGAACGTGGTACAACTGTTTTTCAATTGGTTTACGTGGACGATATCCTCGTCGCAACAGCCGATACAAAGGAGATGAAGCGAATAATTGAAGCTCTCAACATCGAATTTGAGTTAACCTGTCTGGGAGACGTGCAGCACTTCTTGGGTATGGAAGTAAAACACGAAGAAAGTATGTTCAAGCTTCGTTTGCTTAGTTATATTGAACAGCTGATCGACAGATTCGGGATGCTTCAGGCTAAAGCGTCAATATGCCCGATGGATCCTGGGTATGTCAAAACTGTTGATGCGAGCGATGACTTTGAGAATGTGACTCTGTACCGAAGTTTAGTGGGCGGTCTGCTTTATCTTGCGGTATGTGTTCGACCGGATATTGCCGCAATTGCGGCCATTCTCGGACGAAAGTTTGCTAAGCCTTCGGAACGAGATTGGACAGCTGCCAAGCGTGTACTGCGTTATCTGCAGGGCACGAAGAAGTATTATCTACATTTGGCACTGGGTGACGAGTGTTTTATCAGGATACAGTGATTCGGACTGGGCAGATGATGCAGAGATGCGACGGTCAACGACGGGATTCGTTTTTAAATTCGGCGACGGTGAGATCACTTGGGCTAGCAGACGTCAGAGAAGTGTTACACTTAGTTCCATGGAGGCCAAGTATGTCGCACTCTGCGAAGCATGCCAAGATGCAATCTGGCTCAGAAATCTCCTGCGTGATTTAGACGGAGAACAGTTTAAGCCGACAATATTGAGAGAGGATAATCAGAGCTGTATAACGTTTATAAGGACAGGACGGTCGAGTCGAAAGTCGAAGCATATCGACACCAAGGAGCGTTTCGTGGAAGAGCTTTGCAGTAGCGGACAGTTAACGCTGGAGTACTGTCCGACGGATTTTATGGCAGTAGAACGCACGTTTTGTAATTGAAAAAAGTGGCAGCACTGCCGAATTTCTCGGAAGTGATTTTGTGTTCCTCCCATAGTTTACAAAATTTTGCAGTGAAATATAGTATATTTAATAGGAAATCGAAGTTAATCGCTCGGTAGGTCGTTTCTCCTGTTGTGTTATGTGTTAGTAGGCAAAAATATCGTTGGAATAGTGTAATTTGACGTAGTGATTTTATCGTCACATCACAATTATTTTACTATGTATGTGCGCGACTCGAGCGAGCTACCAAAAAAATGTTCCCACTTAGCATCGACAGCGCCATCTGAACTTGACTAGTTGAAGCAACGATTTCACTGATTCCCAGTTAAACTCATTCCGGAACCGGTTCGGATATCAGAATGGAGTCAGTACCCGGTCAAAAAAATGCGAAGATCGTCAGGCGATTTAAATCGTTTGACGTTTGACTCAACTCGCCTGTGCTAATTGCCCCTAGGAACAAATGCTATTTGCGAATGCGATTTAAAGGCAATTTCAATACTTAGACGACAAATTTTCTGGCGGCTGCAATGGACTTGGTTGTTTTTGCATTTTTCAAACATGGCGGTTAGTGTTATCCACATTATTCATATTATTTATCTTATTAATTCAATAATTTTTTTTATTGTTTTATTCATGTTGTTTGTTTCATTTGTTTTAATCATTTTATTAAATTGTTAGTTTTTCCCAGTTCATATATTGTTCAGTTTCTTCATTTTATTAATTCGGTTTAGTCAGTTCTTTTAGTTATTGGATGACAGTTAGTTAGCTTGAAACAATTTAGTTTACTCTCTTAATTTCATAACTTTTTAAATATTGTCTGATTTTCATTTGAGCTAATTTGATTTGTTTTATTAATTTGATTTATATGGATCATTCTATCCATTTTATGAATAACTTTTTTTGCTTCATAATTGTTTTGATTTTTGGTTTGTTTTGTTATTGTTTTTTAATTTATTCAGTTTATTATACGTGTTACACGTGCAGGACTCGAGACTGTGCTTGTCTCACATATAGTTGCTTGCCAGCTTTGCGTGCGTTTGGCAATTTAATGAATAATACAACAGTTATATGTATGAGAGGTGTCTCATCCCACTGATGGGTGGATTAAATCGGTTTTATGTATACATGTGTGTATATATGTGTATGTGTTTATGTGTGTATATGTACATATAAATGTTCAAAAAATGGTTGCATTATACACGGGATTGTTTTGTAGTGTACACATATAATCTATTAATGTGAAAAACTGATATTTCTGGATAGAAGTCAGATCTTCCTCCAATTACAGCTCCTTGGAGATCTCCAATGGAACAACTTACACAAGTCCAACAGGCAGTGACACCAGACTAGGAGAAACGGAAGCGCTGAGGAAAACACGGAGTCTATCGGTTCTTTTTTATTATTTCCGCTTTTCTTAAATAGGCAGGAATTCAAGAAATGTGGATGAGAGTTAAAGGAGACATAAATGGGAGATAGGAATGAAGGTAGAAAACTGAAAAAATGGTAAGTTCTAGTACACATGTGTTATGTTATATATATATATACAAATTGAACCATTATAATAAATACGCGTCGATTTCCTGCTAAAATGGTATCGAAAGTTTTACTGTAATGCTACAATCCAATTGATACAAACATTACAGTAAGGCGGGGCTAGTTGATGGAACGATGACCTCGGAACATGTCTGGCACTGTACACGAAATGGGTTATCGGAAAGTCAATTGAGCTAACACCTTCCTAAATCCGTGAACCAAGTTATTTGCATGAATGTTTAAATACATGCAAACATCTTTTTTCTGTAAATCACTACCAGCTAGTGGGAGATAGGAAGGTTAACACACACACACACACACACACATATACGAAAGACCAATTTGCTTCAACGAATTTTTTAGTATTTGTCGTCAGAGGACACTCAACAGTTGGCAAACCTCGTGGAGCAATGGTGAACTTGGACGATGGCTACATTCGATTATCCCAAAGGTATCAACGAAGCCTTGGTTCAGGGGGATGGATGTGGGTCGGGATTTCATTCGTGTAATGCCCCGACTTATGTCCAATCACTACACCTTGGATGCGCATTTGCGGCGTATTGGGCTTGCCGAAAGTAGTCTGTGCGCTTGTGACGAGAGCTATCACGACATCGAGCACGTTGTCTGGGTATGCGCCGGGTATTTGGACGTCAGGTCTCCGTTAAAGGATTCCCTTCGGGCCCTAGGTAGACCACCCCATGTACCAGTCCGAGATATGCTATATCCGTTTGAGCGAAAGTTGCAAGTTTCGCTCTTCTTTCCCTGTCACCATACGCCTTCTCTCCCTGTCCTTGATACAACTGCTGCTACACTGATGTGAAAATAAACCACCCTCTGAATATCTTAACCAAGCATAAGTTTTCGTTAAAAAAATCAAATTTGTATTCTGTATTCCTAGTTTTAAGATAGCTATAATTTTTACTCTTTGTTGAAACTCTTGTCGTCCATCTTGTAAATAGAATTGTATCCCTAGTTTTAAGATATCTGTGAAAATTCTCATAAATATTAGTTCTCCCTTTTGTGTACTAAACTATATTGTTAGTTTTAAGATAACTGTAAAATATTTCGTAAAATACTATTACTCCCCCTCTTGTATATCAAAGTGAATCCCTTGTTTTAAATTTTTTCATAAAAAAATCTTTTGGCCCTCTTTTGTATATTGAATCTTATTTCTAGTCTTAAGATAGCTGTAAACTTTCTTTTCCTTTGTAAAAAAATATTTCAACATTGTAACCTCCTAGTTTTAAGATATCCAAAATGTAAAAACAAAAGCATTTGGCACCGCCAAGCTAACGCATTTGTGCCTATCAAATAAACGAAATGAATAAAAAAAAAAACGCAAAGGTTATAAAGAATTATCAGTCACAGGGAGGATAGCAGATGACAGTTATTCGGTAAAAGTGTATTAGGCAATCCATCAGACGTTTGTTTGACAATTCAGCGGTGGGTTTTGTCAACAAGTCTACTCCTGCGAGCAGAAAAAATCTTCAGGTACTTGAATGCGAAACTTCAGCGATCATTCTATCTTTTATTAGAAGCTGAAGTTAAGCTGGACAACGCTTCATTGAAAACCAGCTCAATATTCTTCTTGGAGAACCCGATATGTAAATTTGCATCCAGAACTTGCACGAATACACTAACCAGTTAGTTGCTCTTTAGAGCGTATGCTAGTTGAATTTTTACCGAAATCAGCATAGGAAAATCATTCGTACCCTTCCGTTTGCGAAAGGCAAATTGAATTTTGAAAACAAGCCGTTAACCCTCATCCAATTGTCTAGGCGTAGTGTAATGCAATCGACCGATACGAATTGTGGTCGAAAGCGGGTTATATACGAATAACAATCAATGTTGCTTGTCTCCTGTCTCGTAGACCAATGCCCTTCTGCAGAAATCAGTTGTATGAATTCAACTATCGACTCTTTGTCGGATTAGCAGATACTTCAAAAATTGAGTTTCATTCTGTCAAGACCATTATTTAGTGCAGTACATAGGGAATTCATCGTTAAATGTGAGTTAATTATGTAGTTCATCGGAGCTATGTCACGCACTATTTTCTGCATAGAAACGGAGTACTGTCAACGTTTCATTGGCATGACGATTTTTGCCTAAGATTATGTTCCAGTTTTATGCGAAACAGACCACACCGACCCGAAAGGGCTGCTTATCATTTCTGAAAGCCGGTGTGCTTGGTTGAGTTAATCAATCAAGTCCTGAATAATTAGCTATCTCTTAGGCGCCAGTCATGCACTCCTTTCCTGAGCTAGCCTCATACCCAAGGCCCAAAGAGTCGACAACTAGCAGGGTCAACATGTCCCCCACCCAAGCGAATTGATCAATTTGCAAGTAGGAGCACATATCTACAAACCAGCCAAAAAGACCACCGAACCAATGAGAATGGACCGTGCCAGTCGAAGATCACAGGCCCAGCGCCATCTTTTACAGTTCCTGAAATTAGATATTTGTTAGTGCTACTTACAGATTTCATTTCCATGGTAGTAAGAAGTGTCTCATTCACTCTTGTAAAACGCGCTGACCGCTGTTCGTCTCTTCCGGCATTTCGATGCCGTCGGTCGACAATCTCATAGAAGAGGTCTCTTTCATCGAATCCTCAATTCCCGTCGAAAGTCGTATATGAGACACCCAAGGAATTCTACTGGCTCGAATATCAACTATCTGAAGCGAAAGACAATATTTATACCATTAAGCATATTCCCTAATCGAATAATCAACTAAGGTTGTCTGCCGATTCTAATGCAGAAACACTAATGATGTGACCATCAAGAATACGTCAGACTACCTTAATTGACCCCCTTCGACACCAGTTTGACCTTACCAAGCTGTAACGCGGGTGGCGGCGTGAAAACTGCCGAATAGGAGTTGAGAGCAGCTTGAAGCAACATCTGATGCTGCTCCGAATGTATGTGATATCCAAGACTGACTTGGATAGACAAGACTCACTGTTCTCCATTCACCCACATATACCTCTCTTTCCGGCTTTATATCACAAAACTCAGCATGTTTCCAAATGCCAACATTATTCATATAAGGGTTAAGTCGGTATAGCCCGGGAATGCAACAATATATAGAGTGCAGTGAATAAGTGTTTTATTTGCGTGGGACATGGATTAAGCAGCTGGTGTATCCTATGGTGACATTACATGTCACTATATTGGCGATGACGATATTACAGGATATAGTGACGCAGAATGGGAGGCCAATCTGGGACGAGAGGACGTCGCATCGAGCGGATTCATTTGCATGCTTCATAAAATTGCCGTCTCGTTGTGTTGAAAAATCCAGACCAGGTTTTGAATGTTTAAATGCAAAGCTGAGTACACAGTGCCTGATCCATTCAGGAAACATCAAGAGCTAAGTTAGCTAATCACCTTCATTTGCAATAACCGGAGATGCGCTGGAAAGGATTTTCATTGTTGAATAATTATTTAAATTTTGAAAATAAACTTGATGATCTCGCAAAACCATATAAAGTGACAAATAATCCCTTCCTACAATACGTCAATCTTTCACTAGTGTTTTATAGGATTGAACCAATATTTACAGTCGGACCATCTTGCTTGACCCAGCACATTGAAATAATTGATGCTTCAACCAATACTTACCATCCGTAGGAATACGAATTAAGTTTCCGAAGATCCTAAATTCGAGTCGATTCACCTTACGGCATCAAAAAAAGCCTTTAAAATATCACGGATTACACTACAAGATATGAACTGCCAAATTTGTATCAAGATTGTAAAACAGAAAGCGGATTAACACGATGATTTAGTTAAGTACTTCCCAGAAAAGCAAGTACTTTTAGATCTTACCTAGTTTCCGAATAAACAAACTACATAATCCAAGGAATCTTTCTCAATATATCCGCCAGTATAAACACCAAACAGCTCCCAGATAGAACATCCATTTCACGGAAGTTTGTATTCAGGTTTACTTTTACTCCATCACGTTAACAGCTGATCTTGTAGTATCTTAATTCCTATTGACAGAATTCTCAATTCTTACGATCGAGGCCGTTCCTTCTTCTCCTTGTACAGGGCCAGCAGCGATACGTTGGCAACCTTCACTACCTTGAAACGAACTCCGGGAATATCACCGACGGCATGGCCCTTGCGACCGAAACCGGCAACCAACACTTCGTCGTTCTCCTCGATGTAGTTCAGGCAACCATCCCGTGGCACGAAAGCGGTAATCTTTTTGCCGTTCTTGATGAGCTGGACACGGACACACTTGCGGATAGCGGAATTGGGCTGCTTAGCTTCGACGCCGACCTTTTCCAGCACGATTCCCTTGGCATGGGAGGCTCCCGCAAACGGGTTAGACTTCCAGCGCGTTCCCAGATGGGCCTTTTTGTAATCCTTGTCGGCCCAGCGCTGGTCCCGCCGGTGACGGATGTGCTTCCGAGCAGTACGAATTCCACGTGGTTTACCCATTCCGTACAAATGGCGTCCGAACCGAACAAACACTCAAGTAGAAAAGAGCTGCGGCTGTCAAAAAATGAAAAAAATAAAGACGAGAGAACGAAGAAAACATGAGAAACTGTGCGCTGCCAACCTGACGAAACTGATTGAGGGCTGTCAATTGACCGTGGGCCCATATGTTATTGGATCGAATCAAAACTCGTCGAAATGTCAATTGACGAGGGCCCATAGGGCCCATATTATTGGCTCGAATCAAAACTCGTCGAAATGTCAATTGACGATAGGTTCATCTGGAGTGTTCATTTGTGTTTACATTTTGCTAGCGTTGCCAATTTTATTTTGTGTCCACCACCCAATGTGGCTACGCCACATCGCTTTTGCGCGTGCTGTCCGACTTCGCTACCGCTCAGTCGGACTTAAACTAGGGATAGCCCCTATGTTTGAGTAAGCCGGGCAAACGAGTGGATCACAGGTTCGCTTGCTTCCGACGGCGGGTCGGTGGCCACCTCGCCCTCTAGGCCTCGGTTATGCGGCTAAGCCGCATCGAAATGGTACCCCTTAAACATTCTAACTTGAATCGGTTGTGTCACCGGAGCCGGAATACGAATTAGAACCAGCCAGCATTCCATTCCGGAGTTAAACTGGGAAGTTTAGTACAATTTGATCTGGAAATAAAATTTTTCTGGCAACGCTCCAGCACTCCGTTGATTTCACCACCTGGGCGCCAGGTTGACGATATGAAATGAACTTTGTTTACTTTCGACAAGTTTTGATTCGAGCCAACAACATCCAGCCGGGCCCATATTGTTGGCTCGAACCGGCTGGATGTTGTTGGCTCGAATCAAAACTTGTCGAAAGTAAACAAAGTTCATTTCATATCGTCAATCTGGCGCCCAGGTGGTGAAATCAACGGGGTGCTGGAGCGTTGCCAAAAAAATTTTATTTCCAGATTAAATTTTACTAAACTTCCCAGTTTAACTCAGCCGGAATGCTGGCTGGTTCTAATTCGTATTCCGGCTCCGGTGACACAACCGATTCATTTCGATGAGGCTTAGCTGCATAACCGAGGCCTAGGCGAGGTGCCAACCGACCCGCCGTCGGAAGCAAGCGAACCCGTGATCCACTCGTTTGCCCGGCTTACTCAAACATAGGGGCTATCCCTAGTGTAAGGACAGCACGCGCAAAAGCGATGTGGCGTAGCCACATTGGGTGCTGGATACAAAATAAAATTGGCAACGCTAGCAAAATGTAAACACAAATGAACACTCCGGATGAACCTATCGTCAATTGACATTTCGATAAGTTTTGATTCGAGCCAATAATATGGGCCCCCATTTGACTATGTGCACTTTTTATGAAATTGAGTGGCTGGCCACTCACTTTTGAGTTATGTTGGATGAGCGTGTGGCATCTCTGAAGCGAAATCGCCATTAGCGTTGTTTCTTAATCACAATATAGTATATCTTGAAGTATTCTGTTCTTATGATTTATTCTAACTGTACACTAAATGCAACGATATGAAATATCTTCGACGGTGCTCAGAGTTGCAGTGTTTGCTTATGCAATTTACGAACTCAAAAACTTTATCGGGTGTTTAACAGATCCACTTTATAATCAAACGATCAAGATAGTAACAAATTCTCGGGAATGCATACGCGTAGTTAATACGCTACGAACCCATTGCCAGGAGCACCCAATTCTTGGACTCGATTGTGAATGGGTAAGTGAACGAGGCAGGCGCTACCCTGTGGCCCTTCTGCAATTGGCAACGCACCGTGGATTCTGCGCACTATTCCGGCTGTGCGAGATGAGGCGGATTCCTTCTGAGTTGCGTAATCTTTTGAATGATCCCAGTATTTTGAAAGTCGGTGTTGCTCCGGACGTAGATGCAAACTATTTGGAGGAGGATTACAATATTCGTGTAATAAGAACACTGGATTTACGACACCTAGCGAGGGACAGTGGTTTTCCGTGGCCATACGGGATGGCTAATTTGGCTAAAAATGCGTTGGGGATTACGATGGATGAGGACGGGACTATTAGTGCCTCTGACTGGGAGTCCTCGGATTTAACTGATCGGCAGATTAAGTACGCAGCAAACGATGCACATGTGGCGGTGGAACTGTTTGAAGTACTTGCTAAGCGGTTTGTATCACGGTGGGTGACATTTGCTGTTGGTGAAGAGTTGAACACACTAACATTAGTTTAAATATTTCAGAGGAAGTTTTACGTCACAAAGAGACTGGTTAGAGCGGGTGATGAAGTGCGTGGAATATTGCATTGATCAGCCATTTGTAGACACAAGTATAGTTTTCAAAACGTAAGAAAAAGAACTCGATTTATAATGCATCCAGCAAGTAGCAACTTGCCACTAGGCGGCGCTACGACCCGCCAGTATACAAACTTGAATGCAATGATGATTTACGCATGCGAACATGTCATGATGATGTTCAATATATTTAACGTATAACAGCCAATCATGCTTCTATCTGCAACCTGGAAAATACTTTGAATGGACCATTCTGATAGAATAGGAATTAAGAATCTCTACATACATCGATATAGCTTAATTTTATTGTAACAGTACATTTTTTGAACCCTTAAGGGGTTAAGTTTGAATTTTTATAAAGGTATGTAGCCATATTTTTTATGAAATACTTGTTATACGTTTAGGGTAGTACAATGTCCAATTTGCAAAATCCACTTGACAAAATAAAAAAAATTTATAATTGTCGAAGCTATAGCAATTTCCGCAAAACGCTTTGTTTTAAAGAGATTTGCCGTGACTACGATTCCAGTCCAACAGCTCAACAGAAACCATCACACTAAAAAAAATCATTAGTATATGTACCTATGGTGTCTGTTGGATTGCGGCTCGTGGGTCGAGTTAAAACTCCCAAACACCATCGGCATTGACTTCCAACAATTCCAAATCCAGCGTTACCTCCTTTTCTACCTTTACTGATCTGTAGGCCTTTCTTACACTGTTCCCTGATGTTCAATCCTTTCCTTTCCTGTAGATGTTCCTTCTCCAAAGTGTCCCACTTCCTTCCAAAATTGTATCCTAGTTCATAGGTGAAATTCGGTTCCGAATAAAAGTACCACTTCCGAATAACGTTCCGAATAATAATCACTTTATTGAAACTAAACAATACACAGATTTATTGTAAAAGATGCGCGTGTAGAGGCCGTGTTTATTTAAAGGCAATCGGTTGGCTACTGACAGGCCAGAATTTTTTCCTACTATCTTCTACCTACTATCGTTCGGATCTGCATACTACTTCGCTATCATACAATCAGTGTATGTGATAACAATTAGAGATGCTCCTTTTTCTTTTAGACGATAAGAGTATAACAGTTAGTTTATAGTTTAGGATAATGTAGGCATAGCAAAATTTAGATACTAACTACTAATTGCAACATTACCGGTCCCCTTGAACTAGTTTCAACTATATAATCTAGACATATAACACTAAAATTGACCATTAACAATAGAAAGCTTATATCTAACAAACATGTAAAATTTAAGGACCTTCTGTACTCTCTTCTGCTATGGCATTTTTGTGTTCCGATGGCAGTGGACATATTCGGCATACGGGTCTTCTGTATATTCCGTTTGCTGTCTTTACAGTCACTACGCGAACGATACCTTTTTCACCAGGATGCACCTCGATGATTCTGGCTAAAGGCCAGCGCAGTGGTGGCAGGTTGTCCTCTCGTAGTACCACGATGCTACCGATACGAATTGGGCTTGGTTGCAGATTCTTGCTCGATGTTTGTTACCTGCGCAATGTCGAGCAACACAAACCCCTGGGAAAACGGGGCAACAACCAACATGAGCTCAACCATGAGCCAAATTGACATATGGAGGATTATGAAGGGAAGTAAAAAGAGCTTGAAAATCAGGCTTGCAACTACGTAGCGATATATAAAACTAACCTAAAATTAATGCTAAATGGAATTAACCTATCATAAAAACAATCATTGCCGTGAACTAATCGAGAGCGTAAAGGTAACTAAATTGGAATCTGAATTGAAATCTTAAACCTACTTAAATTTACTTATGTACTTAAATCTACTTAAATCTATGATTTGTTAGCATCGCAGTTTCCTGGGCGAAGAATAGGTGTAGGCCAGATAACCGATAAAATTGGCAAGCAGACCGAGAATCACTAAACGTAAGTTAGCGCAGGGTCTTACTAAAGAACAATGAATTAAGATAGCCGTCCAATTTCAGGAACTTTTTATTCAATAAATCTGAATACGGAGCCGGAAATATCTCGGTCTTTTATTTGTTGGGTCACCAACAATGTTTGCAATTCACAAAGATATTCTTTGCTCCATCTTTGCCAGTAGTGCTGGAACATTTGCTGTCGCTGTTGGTAGTGGGCAAGACGATTTGTGGGGATGCTGCGGAGGTCTCGTTCTGGAAGGGCTTTCATAGAGGTGCCGATCAAAAAATGCGCCGGCGTGAGGGCATCGAAGTCTGAGGGATCGTCAGACAATGGTGCTAATGGACGGGAATTTAGCGCAGCCGATATTTGAACAAGAAGCGTGGTGAAATCTTCATGAGACAGCTGACGTACACCAATTTCCTGCTTGAGAGACGTTTTGACGGAGCGAACTGCGGCCTCCCATAATCCGCCGAAATTGGGTGCTCTAGGAGGAATAAACTGCCATGAAATACCTTGTTGAGCAAGTTCGGTTCCAATTTTGTTCGATTCATTATTTAGAATGCGGTATAGTTCATTTAACTCGTGCTTGGCGCCAGCGAAGTTTTTAGCATTGTCTGAATGAACTTCGCTCGGAACACCATGATATCCAATGAAGCGACGGAAAGCCGACATAAATCCAACTGTTGATAGGTCACTGACGATTTCAAGATGCATCGCTTTGGTGGCGAAACAAAGACAGCGATATATGCCTTGGGAGCTGCGGCACGACGATGCGGAGGCTTTAAATAAAAAGGACCGTAGTAATCCACACCTACGATGGAGAACGGTCTACTTGGTCGAACGCGTGGACACGGAAGCTGGCCAGTTGGTTGCTGGATAGGTACTGGATTACAGCGAAAACAACGATGACATTTCTGAAGCACGGTGTTGACCACTCGTTTACCATGTATGGGCCAAAACTCCTGTCTCATAACCGCTAGTGTTAGTTGACGTCCTCCATGGACTGTTTGACGATGAAAATAATCAACGAGCATTCTGGTGAAGGGATGCACACTTGGAAGTATTGTTGGATGTTTTGTAGTAAATTCTTGGGCGGAATAACTAAGACGACCACCAACTCGAATGATGCCGGCCTTATCAAGAAAAGGACGAAGCAACCTAAGCGTAGACCTTTTATGGACATGTCCATGCTTGTGCAAATGTTTAAGATCATTCTCGAAGCACTCGGCTTGAACTAGTTTGACCAAAGCCAACTTTGCCGTTGAGAATTCTTCGACAGTTATAAATGGGGAACGATTGCGAGTAAAACGAATGCAGTATGCAACAATGCGCAAAAGTGGCTCCAACGAAGAACGCATCATAAACAGCGAATTCGGCTCTGGCACAACAATGGCAGTATGAATTAGCCTTCGAGTCTCAAGCTCTTCATCAGTGAAATTCACGTCTTGGGAATGAGATTGACGCATTTCCTCTGACTGTGACGATAAAACATAATAGTAATTACTAAATGTCATAGCTCCTTTATTACCATTGAATATCCCCCCGTAATACAGATAGGAAAGCGTCACACACGCATACCCATGTATTCAAAAGAAGAATAAATCATTGATTGTTAGTCACTCGTATAAACAAGTCGTTTCATTTACATGGTGCTATGCCGCGGATGTTGATGAGCTGAAGGAAGATCCGGCCGATAGCCAGGAGGTTAAGAATAGGAAATCAAAGGAACGCGAGAAAAGAGCCAAGAAGGACCGCAAATGCAAATCCTTGCTTGTGGGGCGGATTCATGATTCGCTATTAGAGTACGTTCGAGACAAACAGCACCCGAAAGATGTATGGGATGCATTGCACCGAGTGTTTGAAAGGCACAGTGTGGCGATCAGAATGCATCTGAAGCGGCAAATGCTCACTCTCCGTTATGAAACAGGCAGCTTGCAGCAACACTTTCTTTGCTTCGACAAACTGGTGCGTGAATACCGAGCAACTGGTGCGATTCTGGATGAGCTTGATGTGTGTCATCTTCTAACTCTCGGGTCGTCTTATTCGGCGGTCGTCACGGCAATTGAAACGATGCCGGAAGATGTTCTCACTCTGAAGTTCGTTAAGTGTCGGCCTCTAGACGAAGAAATGAAGAGGAAGGGCAAGGGAGAGTGTACAGTGGAAAGTAAACAAGCAGCTTTTTCTGGCTTTAAGCAACAGCCCAAGAAGAGAAAAATAAAATGTTTTGGCTGTAGGCAAGAGGGCCACAAATTGGCAGTGTCCAGCAAAGAAGAAAGAAGGTGAAAAGAAGAAGGAAGTAAATAAACCCAAAGCTCACGTAGCCGAATAAAGTTAATTGTGTTTTGCTGGGTTTAGCAGGGACAGTGCTTGTTCTCACGGATCGGATAGAGCGAATTGGTACATCGACTCCGGTTGCTCAGACCATTTAGTTAATGACAAGTCGTTGGTCTTTGACTTGAAACAGCTGAAGCAGTCGGTGGAGATCGCGATCGCTAAGGATGGTGAAACGATTGTAGCGAAGCAAGCGGGAACGGTGAAGGTGACCTCTGTCGTGAACGGTAAGGAAATAAAGTGTTCCGTTAAAAAGGTTCTGTACGTGCCAGAGCTTCGGTGTGACTTGTTTTCGGTGATGCGGTGTGATGAAGCTGGTATGAGGATAGTCTTTGAAAGTGATTCGGTTCAAATCTATCGGGATTCAGAGATTAGGGAAGCTATACCGTTTGGACATGTTTGCCGAAAATCGAAATAAAAGTGATTCGTTGTTAGCGTTCGGGCGTGTGCCGGCATATCTGGAACTGTGGCATCGCCGTTTTGGTCACCTGAATGCACGAAGCTTGGAAAAATTGATAAGCGAAGACATGTGTGTTGGTTTAAATTTAAACGGTCGCAAAAAGGACGAAAGCGTTATTGTTTGTGAACCCTGTGTTGCGGCCAAGCAGACTCGAAACCCGTTTCAAGTGCGTGCTCGAGCTGATACATTCGGACGTTTGCGGAACGGTAAAACCGATTGGTATAGGCGGTATGAGATACTTTGTCACCTTTATTGACGACTGGAGCCACTTCGTGATGGTGTTTTTGATTAAGTCAAAAGACGAAGTGTACGACTGCTTCCAGCAGTATGCCTCGATGGTATCGGCGAAATTCGAACGGAAAATTTCGCGCTTGCGATGTGATAACGCGGGGGAATATAAAAATCGCCCGTTTGAACAGTTTTGTAAACAAAGCGGAATTCAAATTGAATGGACAGTGGCATATAGTCCAGAGCAAAACGGTGTATCCGAGCGGATGAACCGCTCTCTAGTTGAGCGAGTGCGAGCGATGTTAGAGGACTCTGGTGTCAGCAAAAGTTTCTGGGGCTGTGCGGTGCAGACTGCTGTTTATCTTTTGAACCGTAGTCCCTCCAGTGCAATTGATCCTGACATGACTACTTATCAGCTGTGGGAAGGATCTAGACCTGATGTACATAAGCTGCGAGTTTTTGGTTGTACCGTATTTGTGCATGTACCAAAAGAGTAACGAGGTAAATTAGACGCGAAATCGTGGAAAGGATTATTTCTGGGTTACGCGAATAATGGTTACCGAGTATGGCATCCGACAAAGCGTCAAGTGATGCACGTCCGTGATGTGAATTTTGTGGAGTCTTCGCACGGTGAAGCTTTCCCAAAATATGTCAATGAACTGGTTTCGGACGTTTTCTCACTTGTTGCGGCTGATGATGAAAAACCAGAAGCTGTTGAGGTGGATTCGGATTTCAGAGGTCCAAATGAGCAGAATAACACATCTAGAGATGAGTCAGTATCGCACTACGAGAGCTTTGTCGAGGAAGACTGCTCTGGGCAAGAGTCAGAACTCGGATCGTGTCATGACAGCGAGAATTATCCAATAGAATCCAGCATCCCTGGTAGACTACCGCGTATTAGGAAAACCCCGGCGTGGCAAGCTGACTATGAAATGGAGCACGCAGCGTATGCGTTAAATGCCATAGAGTATGTCGTTGGCTGAAGCGAAGGCACGGAAGGATTGGCCGAAGTGGAAAGCTGCTGTAAATGATGAGATGGCAGCCCTAAATAAGCATAAAAGTTGGACTTTAACTGAGCTGCCGGCAAATCGCAAACCGATCACAAGTAAGTGAGTTTATAAATTAAAACATGGTATACATGGAGAACCAGATCGCTATAAAGCTCGGCTAGTGGCTAGGGGTTTTAGCCAAAGGTTTGGCTTCGACTATAGTGAAACCTACACCTACTGCCTTTTTGAATGGCGCACTTACAGAGGAGATTTTTATGGTACAGCCAGAGGGGTTCGAGGTAGGAAAGAAGCTAGTTTGTCGGCTGGAAAAGTCTCTGTATGGCCTTAAGCAAGTTTCTCGTGCGTGGAACAGTCGATTCCATGGTTTTGTGGTAGATCGTCTTGGCTTCCAGCAAAGCGCTAATGATCGGTGTCTGTGTACTCGTGGATCTGGAGCGACTAGAGTGATCATGGTCCTTTATGTAGACGACGTGGTCATTGCTGGAACATCACTGAAAGGAGTGCAGATTGTGAAGAGCTGTTTGTCCAAGGAGTTTGAGATGACTGACATTGGTGAAATCAAATGTTTTTTTGGGATGCAGATGGACTACGACTCTGTTGGCGGTGTAATGAAATTAAGTCAGCGGAAGTATCTGGAGAACGTTCTGAAACGTTTCAGAATGGAGGATTGTAAGCCGTGTTCAACACCCATTGAGAACCGTTTGAAGCTACCGAAAGTGAACGATCAGAGCCGAACCACGCAGCCGTTTATAGAATTCATTGGTTGCTTGTCATATGCTTCGTTAACCACCAGACTGGACTTCAGTAAACTTCTACAGCCAGCTTCAGAGCTGCCCCAGCGATGCGCATTGGGTGCATTTGTAGAGGATACTACGTTATATTAAAGGATCGCTTGATTTTGGCCTCGTCTTTCGTGCGAACGAATCAGCACCATTACTGTCTTTTCGGATGCTGACTGGGCCAATAATGCTTCCGATAGACGTTCTGTGAGTGGAGGAGTGTTCGGATGCACAGTCAGTTGGCTGACCAGGAAACAGCGCTTTGTACTGTGACCTGTCAGAAGATGTGGTTGAGCCGACTATTGTACGATTTGGGATGTAGTAGTAAGGAACAGATCTGCGTTTACGAGGATAATCAATCTGCTATGAGAATCGCCGAGGAGTCTAGAGGTTTTGGACGTGTCAAACACATCGATGTGAAGTTTCACTTTCTACGGTACTTGATAAGGGATGGCAACATTGTTCTCAAGTATCTTCCATCTGCCGATCAGCCTGCGGATATGATGACAAAAGGCTTACCAACGGCAGCATTTCGACATCATCGTTCCGGTATTGGACTCATGAACTGCAGTGGCTGAGCAGGGGTGTTGATGGAGCAGCCCCTTGCACTCACCATCTCTACCAACCTTGTGAGCTGCGTTGCCCCCGCTTCTCAGTGGCACCACTGGAAAGATCGATATTAAACACGTCAATTTTTTGTTACAGATTCCATGTTTCTTTACCTTGCATTAAACACATTTTCTCAGTGAATTAAGTTCTCGTCGATTTTTCTTCGTTGGGTCTTCCGAAATACCACTTCATTTAGAGCGTGTAACGTCGTGTCATCTAGTCTGTCATCCATCCAGATCACTTGCGATGCATTTTTTAAAATCAGCTAAATTAAATGCATTTCTTTCCATCAAAATAGAAATTCGTAATGTATTTTGCGTTGCGTGTAAGGCGTCAAAACCCTACAAAAAATTAGCCCTACATTCAGCAAAACGTCGAACAAAGTGAATCAGCGTAGGACGTTTGTTAAACAAACTTTTCTGCGAGGGAGTGCAAAGTTGATGCAAAAATGGAAATTAAATGCATTTTTTCTAATTTGATGCAAATTTGTTATACATTTCTAGAGTGATCTGCCCCTAGAGTTGAACGAATGTATTTTTTTTATTGGTGCAGATTTTCTCAAAAAATAGATACAGAATAAAATGTGGCAACACTGATGCCAACCGCAATCACAGATAGAAAAAAAAATGTGCACACCTCGAGGTGTCTCCGTCTTGAGCAGCGGTTCTCAACCTTTTTCGTACCACGGACCCCTTAGAAATCGCCCTGGGTTGCTGCCGTTGCTGCGCACCCCCATTCGATTTTGTATGCTATCAATATGTTATTTTTAGTTTGTTAGGAAACAAGACTTGAAATTTCAATCTGCACTCAGAAAATATATTTTTCTTCGCGGACCCCCAGCAACGACTTCGCGGCCCCATAGGGGTCCGCGGACCCCAGGTTGAGAATCACTGGTCTTGAGTGTTGACAACGTAGACGATTTTAGTGGAAGTGCTGACCGGACGTTTTTTTTACTTTGTGTTCTCTTAGCGTTGTTTCTTATGGCGTTTTCGTTTTTTCTTGGTGCTACACCGGTGTAGTGCAAAGAAAGAGATAGACTGATTACACCTAAGTTTGAATGAGTGTAGCACCGACTACACCGGTGTAGTGCACTGTCAAAAACGAATATGCCATTAATCACAATATAGTATAGTATAGCTTGAAGTATTCTGTTTTTATGGTTTATTCTAACTGTACACTAAATGCAACAAAATGAATTATCTTCGATGGTGGTCACAGCTGCTGCAGTTGTTTTTGCAATTTACGTAGTCAAGCGATTTTTCGGACGAACAGATCCACTTTATAACCAAACGATCAAGATAGTAACAAATTCTCGGGAATGCATACGCGTAATTGAAACGCTACGAACCCATTGCCAGGAGCACCCAATTCTTGGACTCGATTGTGAATGGGTAAGTGAACGAGGCAGGCGCTACCCTGTGGCCCTTCTGCAATTGGCAACGCACCGTGGATTCTGCGCACTATTCCGGCTGTGCGAGATGAGGCGGATTCCTTCTGAGTTGCGTAATCTTTTGAATGATCCAAGTATTTTGAAAGTCGGTGTTGGTCCGGACGTAGATGCAAACTATTTGGAGGAGGATTACAATATTCGTGTAATAAGAACACTGGATTTACGACACCTAGCGAGGGACAGTGGTTTTCCGTGGCCATACGGGATGGCTAATTTGGCTAAAAATGCGTTGGGGATTACGATGGATAAAGATTGGACTATCAGTGCCTCTGACTGGGAGTCCTCGGATTTAACTGATCGGCAGATTAAGTACGCAGCAAACGATGCACATGTGGCGGTGGAACTGTTTGAAGTACTTGCTAAGCGGTTTGTATCACGGTGGGTGACATTTGCTGTTGGTGAAGAGTTGAACACAATAACATTAGTTTAAATATTTCAGAGGAATTTTTACGTCACAAAGAGACTGGTTAGAGCAGGTGATGAAGAGCGTGGAATATTGCATTGATCAGCCATTTGTAGACACAAGTACAGTTTTCAAAACGTAAGAAAAAGAACTCGATTTATAATGCATCCAGCAAGTAGCAACTTGCCACTAGGCGGCGCTACGACCCGCCAGTATACAAACTTGAATGCAATGATGATTTACGCATGCGAACATGTCATGATGATGTTCAACATATTTAACGCATAACAGCCAATCATGCTTCTATCTGCAACCTGGACAATACTTCGAATGAAACATTCTGATAGAATAGGAATTAAGAATCTCTACATACAACGATATAGCTAAATTTTAATATAACAATACATTGTTTGAACCCTTAAGGGGTTAAGTTTGAATTTTTATAAAGGTATGTAGCCATATTTTTTATGAAATACTTGTTATACGTTTAGGGTAGTACAATGTCCAATTTGCAAAATCCACTTGAGAAAAAAAAATTATAATTGTCGAAGCTATAGCAATTTCCGCAAAATGCGTTTTTTTTTCAAAGAGATTTGCCGTGACTACGATTCCAGTCCAACAGCTCAACAGAAACCATCAAACTAAAAAAAATCATTAGTATATGTACCTATGGTGTCCTTGAACAATCGATTAAAAAAAATTGTTTTTGGAAACGGGGACGATCTTTCCAAAAAAAAAAAAATCGCCTGAAAAAAATATTAAAAAATTCATAATATGAAAATTTTGACGAAAAAATGGAATCGTTCAAGGACACGGCAGTTAAATTACGAACAAGTCAAAAAAAAAAAAGTTTTGAGATCGGTTGAGCACTTTTCCGGCAATCGTAGTCACCGCAAAGACGCTTTTGGGAAACATGATTTCGAGATAATCGCGTTTAAAGTTTCAAGTATAAGCGACACCTCCATAAGGGAGCAAGATGAAAAACGCTATAACTTTGCGTCCACTGCTCCGATCTCTATAAAAATTTGAGGTAACATTCTTAAGAACCTGAGCTTTACGATAGAAGAAAAAATTCGATTTTTTGGCCGACCTCAACATATATAACCCCTTAAATAGAAGGATTTTAAATTAAGTTTCTACGAAAATATCAGCACTAAGCAAATTCTATCCGTCCATCGACATCATCAAGCCACAATAGATGAAATAACATAGTTTTCTAAGCTTCATATTTAGGAAACTAACACTCGTTTTTAGTTTATATTTTCATTTTACTAGTTTTACCACTGAGTTCTCTGTGGTTTTACTACTAGGGATAAAGTCTGATATTAGTAAATCATCAATCAAAAATCATAATGGATACTCAAGATGTTATAGTAGAACATAACTTCCAAATCTTGAGTACAATACGCCTCGATGGTGGTGTATCGAGCAGACCGGGAAAGCTTTTCTGAACCTGTTAATAGTTATATACTTTCATAATCTTTACCAACTCACGGCCAATACAGTCGGGTCTCCTACAACGCGGATTCCTACAACGCGGCTTCCTACTGCGCGGATTCCTACTGCGCGGATTCCTACTGCGCGGTACCCGCGTTGTAGGATACCCATAGCTTATGGGATTTCGACTAATTGGGGCTGTGGCCGATTATTTCGTCCGTGTCAACATGTAGCGCCATACTTTCTTTGGCAAAGTTGTTGTACTCACTTGGGCCTACAACTTAGTGTAATTGGGTATCCAATTAGTTGAGAACTATGACGCTAGGGGTGTTATGAAGAGAGAGTAAATAAATCGAAATTCTCGTCGTAGTTTCGACTATCATCAAATGGATTCAATGTCAAATATATCAAGACCCTGATTATTTTGAAAGGTGGTGTCTTCGGGGAATTTATAAAAGAAGTCCAGAGCTTCTGGATGGTAGAAAGTATAACTCGCAATTACCCCACCAGGCGGCTCTAGTGCCAATGCAAATATTCAACACATGTTAAAACAATTCTATATCTCAACAACGTGATTAGACAGACTAGTACTGTCCTCAACAAAGTTGCTCGAGAGGTCGAGGGCTACCCAACGGTGACAGATTAGTTTGGAATATTCTCACTATGCGGCGCTAGTGAGCGTAGAAGCTTTCAACATATCGTAGATTATGATGTATCTCAAAAGTCTAATAACTTGGAAAAATGGTGTCTAATAGTCTGATAATTTTGGAAAACGCTGTTTTTGGTAAAGTTCTCTAGGCAGACAAGTGCAGTTTGACAATGTATAGGAAAATTTCGATTTTACCCACTAGGTGATGCTAGTGAGCACGAATTTTTCCTTTAAATTTCTGCATCTCAATATAAAGGCAGTTTAGAAGAGTGGTGTTTTCAGCAAAGTTTCTCGAGAGGTCGAGGACTACCCAACGGTAACAGATTAGTTTAGAATACTCTCACTATGAGGCGCTAGTGAGCGTAGATGCTTTCAGCATGGAGTAGATAATAATATATCTCAAAAGTCTAATAACTTAGAATGATGGTGTTTTCGGCAAAGTTCTTTAGGAGGTCAAAAGCTACTCGATTATGAATAGATTAAAGTTGAATGGACCCGCCAGTTGGCGCTAGTGAGCATTATTTTTCATATCCTGTATCTCGAGATCATGATCATTTGGAAGGGTGGTAATATTCATAGACAGGTCGAGCTCTGTCCTAAGACAAACAAATTAGTTCTGAACTTGCCCACTAGGCGTCGCTAATGAAAATGAAACTTTCTCAACATCATATATTTCTAATGTCTGATAATTTAGGAAAACGCTGTTTTTGGTAAAGTTCTCCAGGGGGACAAGTGCTGTTTGACAATGTAAATAATATTTTGAATTAACCCGCTCGGTGACACTAATAAATACGCATTTCTTCTTTAAATTTCTGCATCTCAATATAAAGGCATTTTGGATGGGTGGTATCTTCGACAAAGTTGCTTGAGAGGTCCAGAACTACCCAACGATTAGTTTAGAATACTCTTACTATGCAGCGCTAGTGTGCGCAGACACTTTTAAGACCTGGTAAATTATGATACATCTCAAGAGTGTAACTTAGAATGATGGTGTTTTCGGCAAAGTTCTTGGGGAAGTCAAGAGCTGCTCGATTATAGACGGACTGAATTGGAATGGACCAGCCAGGTGGCGCTAGTGAGCAAGCTTTTTTTCAAATTTTATTTCTCGGGATCAGGATAATTGGGATGAGTGGTATCTTTGGCAAAATACATCGACAGGTTGAGTTTTATCTTACTGTGATCAGGTTAGTTCAGAACTCACTCATTGGTAGGGAGAATACAACTTCTACTACGTAGTAGCTTAAGTCAAAAGTTTGATAATTCATGAAAATGGTGTTATCAGATTAACGTGGATTTCAGTTACTAGGGGGCATTAGAAAGAAAAATAATAATTTACGTATTTTAGCACCTCAAAATCATGACAGTTTAGAAGAAGGCTTTCTTCAGTGAAATTCATCGGTAGTTCTAGAGCTGTTTGATGATGGCAGATTGGTTTTGAATACTCTCACAATGCGCCAGAGAATGGGATGATGAATTTATCCTCTTATTCGTTTTGAGGCTACTTCAGAAATTTAAATAATATTAACAAGAATCAGAGCAGTAAATAATCTATTCATAATCGAGTAGCCATTATTCTTCCTCAAAAACTTTTCCGAAAACATTATCTTTCTAATTTAGTTGACTTGTATTTGTATAAAATGTCCAACTGACAATTTGTCTAAATGAACTAAACTAAACTAAGTTGAACTAAACACAATTAAACTAGTGACAATACACGACGACGAAATTGCAAAGAATTCATGACGAAGTCGAAAATTTCAGTAAACTCGTTGAAGCGACGACTCATTGCCAAAATTGGACAATTGCAGCGTAGTTAGTGCTGCGCATTTCAGAATGCAGCAGGGCTCGTGGGCGAAGAGAACGGGTAGGCGCGTAGAGGCTGATTTGCGCTAGCAGCTCCGGATCATCATATTCAGCCAGCAGAATCTTTGACACGAAGGTAGCCTGCGCTGCATATCTCCGATGTGTTAAAGTATTAAGTCCTAAAAGACGACAACGGTCCTCGTACGGTGACAGGTTTAAAGGATCGTTCCACGGTAATCCACGTAACGCATATCGTATGAATTTACGCTGGACTGCTTCGATCCTAAGGCTCCACGTTGCTTGATAGGGGCACCAAACGACATTTGCAAATTCCAACTGCGGGCACACCAATGAGCAATTAATCTGCCTTGCAACACAGAGGATCCCGAAATTCACTGGAAATTTTGAAAATAAATCCCAGTAATCGATTGGCTTTGTCGATGGGCGCAGAGACGTGATGAGTATACGTTAGCTTTTCATTAAGAATGACTCCTAGATCCTTCACGTGGTCAACGCGTTGCAGCTGAGTTGCTGCGATGTTATAGTTGAAGGTAAGCATATTTATCGTTCGAAAATAGCTGATGACAAAACATTTTGCAACACTAAGGACCATCTTGTTTCTTACACACCAGCTATAAAAGGTGTCGATAAGATGCTGTAGCTCACGGCAATCGGCTTTATTTCGTATAACAAGAAAAAAAATTAAGTCGTCGGCAAAAAACAGCTTTCCTCCACGCCTTAGAACGAAAACTGCATCGTTCACGAACAGTGAAAAAAGCAGTGGACCCAGCGTACTACCTTGAGGAACTCCGGAAGTGTTGATAAAGGATTCTGAAACAATATCTCCAATTTGAACAACGACTTCACGGTGTACAAGATAGGATCGAAGCCGATGGCAGAATCTAGTAGAACACCCTAGCTTATCAAGCTTTTTTTTTATCGGTATCTCATGATTAACTCTATTAAAAGCTGCCTTTAGATCAGTGTAAATAGTATCCACCTGCACTTCCTTAGGCAATTGTTCCGTGAAAAATGACGTGAAGCAGACGAGATTCGTCTCGACCGAACGTCCGTGGAAAAATCCGTGCTGGGATGTACTGATGTAGTGTCGACAAGCAGAAAATAACGCTTCGTTGATGATTGATTCAAATACTTTAGATTCGACTCCAAGCGAAGTGACTCCGCGGTAGCTCTCCATGTTGCATCTGTCACCCTTCTTGAATACCGGGAACATTACTGAGCGTTTCCAATCCTCAGGAAACGCTTGCTGCTGAAGCGATAGGTTAAAAATATATGCAAGTGGTGTTACAATTAAGTCCGAACTTTTTTCCATTACAGTTGAAGGCACTGAGGCCGGGTGCATAAGATGGCTTGGTTTTCAGGATTGCAGATATAACCATTTGTTCGGAGACAGTAAACACATCCATATCAACAGTACAAGCAGGAACGTCACGAGAAGCATTTTCGAGTTCGATTGCGGTTGGCGAGTCAGCTGAAAAAACACTCGAGAAGAATCTGGCAAACAGCGTACATTTCGCCACAGTTGTCGTAGCTTCTTCGCCGTCGTAAAGCATCCTTGATTGAAGTCCAGTTTCTTTTCGCTTCGTGTAGACAAATGACCGAAAGCCTTTCGGGTTTCGGTGTAGATTATTCTGCATGCGGTTTACATAGCGTTTATACAGAAGCTTGTTGTAACAACGATACTCATTACTGGCTAAAGTGAACATGCGCTTAGAAAGAGCTTTTAGCTTTCGAAGAGTGCTGTTTGACCAGGGCAGCTTGATTGCTTACTTCTGAGATAATTCATAATCTACCATATACTGAAAGCTTCCACGCCCACTAACACCGAATAGTGAGAGTATACCAAACTAATCGGTCACTATTGGGTAGTCCTTGACCTATCAAGCAATTTTGTTGAAGACACCACCTTTCTAAACTTCCTTAATATTGAAATGGTGAAAATGAAAAAAAGCGTGCTTACTAGTGTCACCAAGAACACGTGCTTACTCGCGTAACCTAGCAATTACCAGACTTTAAAAAAAAGATCTATAATATTCTGAAAATTTCATCCTCGTTAGCGCCGCCTAATAGGTGAGTTCTAAACTAATCTGTTCACCGTATGGCAGAACTCGACCTGCCGATGAATATTACCAAAGACATCACCGTTGCAAATTATCATGATGTCGAAATACAGAATATAATATATACTTGCTCACTATCGTAACCTTGCGGGTCCATTCCAAGTTAATCTATCCATGATCGAGTAGTCCTTGAGCTCTTCAAGAACTTTGCCAAAAGCGCAATCATTAGACATTTGAGATATATCACAATCTACCACATGCTGAGAGCATGAACGCTCACTAGCGCAGCATAGTGAGAGTATTCTAAACCACCCTTCTAAACTGCCTTTATGTTGAGATGCAGAAATTGAAAGGCAAAATGCGTACTGACTTATTTATTTATTTCGTCAATAAAGTGTAGACTACATTATACAAATATTAATTGCTTATATACTATCCTGTAAACTATTTCTATGTACTATGATGCCGTAAAGAGTTGAAAAACTGTTTTAAACTTGTTCGGGGCATGGTAAGGTCAATACTTTCACAATGCTCGTTATACACAGCCATCATCTGGTTTAGTGGTCCGAATTTAGCATAGTCTGTACGGTGATGACCTATCGCGAACAAATTTCTATTGCGTAATTGACGAGTGGGAGCATATAAATTTAACTTTGACAATATGTAAGATGAGTCAATACGCTGCATGACGATATCGTTTAGAAACGAGATCATAGCATAGTCCCGACGTTCTTTCAATGTTTGAATATCTATCAACATACAACGTGCTTCATAAGATGGAAGAGGGAATACTGTCCGTCTTAACTTGCGCAGTGCATATAATAGAAACTGTTTTTGGATTGACTCAATTCTCACTTCGTGTTTTTTTATGAATGGTGACCAAACAATACTACAATATTCTAAAATAGACCGAACATATGCTACGTAAAGAGTTTTGATTGTGTAAGGATCTTGAAAGTGATATCCGAAGCGTTTTATAAAATTAAGCATATTACTAGCTTTATGAACAATTGTGTTGTAATGTTCCACAAATATTAATTTTTTATCTAAGATAACTCCTAAATCTCTTATTTTATCGCATTTCTGAACGGTTTGATTACCTAATGTAATTGACACGGAAGCCGTGATTTGTTTTCTGCTAAAAGTCATGAGATTACATTTTTAACATTTAACTCCAGTAAACATTTACAACACCACGTATAAAAGATTTGTGTTTCATTGTGAAAAACATTATAGTCATTATTATTTCTAATTTCTAAAAATAGCTTCATATCATCCGCATATATGAGAATCTTAATGTTTTTTAAAATGAGAGAGATGTCGTTGACATATAAAATAAAAAGAAGAGGTCCTAAGTGTGAACCTTGAGGAACCCCCGAAGTAACTTTAATTATATCAGATTTCATCTCATAGAATTTTACTATTTGCTGACAATCTGTTAAATACGACTTAATCCAATTGAGGAGTCTCATCTCGATTCCCAATTTTTCAAGTTTGAATATTAACATGGGAATGTCCAGCTTATCGAAAGCTTTGCTGAAGTCAGTGTAAAGAGCTTCTATATGATTTCCTTTATCCATGGCATTTAACGAGTAATCAACAACTTCTAAAAGGTTTGTACTAGTTGAACGGCCTTTAAAAAACCCATGTTGTGAATTTGTTATTTTATGTTTGACTTGGTTGAAAATGGTTTTATTTATGATGGATTCGAAAAGTTTGGGAAAGCAAGACAGAATGGCAATTCCACGATAATTGCGAATTGACTAGTGTCACCTAGCGGGTAAAATCGATATTTTTCTATACATTGTCAAACAGCACTTGTCCCCCTGGAGAACTTTACCAAAACAGCGTTTTCCTAAATTATCAGACATTGGAAATATATAATGTTGAGAAAGTTTCATTTTCATTAGCGACGCCTAGTGGGCAAGGTCAGAACTAATGTGTTCGCCTTAGGACAGAGCTCGACCTGTCTATGAATATTACCTCCCTTCCAAATGATCATGATCTCGAGATACAGGATATGAAAAATAATGCTCACTAGCGCCAACTGGCGGGTCCATTGAACTTTAATCTATTCATAATCGAGTAGCTTTTGACCTCCTCAAGAACTTTGCCGAAAACACCATTGTTCCGACTGGAGGAACGTTAGTGGAACGTGGAGGGCTGAGTCACTACAAAGAAATTCTCTGGATTCTTCGCGGACTTCAGCTGGGGTTCTTTTTCCTTCCGGGTGGACTGTATGGTTGAGAGCAATCGCAATGGCCACTTGAGGACCGTTCCGGCGATGCTCAAACGAATGACGCTGACTGAAACTGTTGCTGCTTTGCAGCGCAAATTTATATGCTAGAAGGAAGGAAATAAGTCACATCATTAATAATACATCAACATTAATACAGCTACGCTGATACACGAACAGTGCAGTGCGACACCGCTCAATTATCGTTGCGCAAAGGGGAAACAGTATATGCTGTGACGGATGGAACATACTCCCGCCGGTTGGAACTACGTGACAACAGATTCGTCGTCGGATGGAGATGCGATGGAGTTGTCTTCGATGGGAAGAACGGAAAGCTTGTTGACCGGACGGCGGAAAGTAGAACCATCGACAAAAATATCCACTACTCGAAGTAGGCCTTCAGCATCAGGGTGGACAGCGGTGATATGTCCCAGCTTCCAGTTTAAAGGTGGCTGTGTCTTGTCGTGGAGAAGAACAACCATTCCGGGGCGTAGATTCGGCATCATTCTTAGATTCTTTTTCCGTGGCTGCAACGTGTTGAGATAATCCCGTCTCCAAGCACGCCAAAAGTGCTCACGCATGAGCTGCAAATGCTGCCATCGACTCAAACGGTTGGCTTTGATGTCTTCCAGAGACGGCTCGGCTGGTGTGATGAGCGGACGCCCTATCAGGTAATGTGCTGGTGTAATCACTTGTGGATCAGCTGGATCGGTGGAGATGCTGAATAGAGGGCGAGAATTCAACACAGCTTCTATTTCCGTGAGAATAGTTGCCAATTCTTCAAACGTTAACCGCGCGTTACCGACGACTCGCTTCAGGTGAGTTTTTGCTGACTTCACTGCCGCTTCCCACAGTCCGCCAAATTCAGGGGCGTCAGGAGGGATGAAATGCCACTCGATTTCACGTGCTGCGCAAAACTGTTGAACTTGATCGAGCATCTGTTGATCTCGAAAAAGATGATACAGCTGGTTCAACTCGTGGTTCGCTCCCTTAAAGTTGGTTGCATTATCAGAATGCAACTGCTGTACCAATCCTCTACGACTGATGAAGCGTCTGAGTGATGCTAGGAACGCATCCGTCGTCAGATCAGAAACCGCTTCGAGGTGTACGGCCTTGGTGGTCATGCAAACATACACTGCTACATACGCCTTGACGAGTTTGGGACGATAGGTTCCTTGCTTTACCAACAAAGGACCAGCGTAGTCCACACCAGTCACTGCGAATGGTGGAGATGGCACGATTCGTGATTGCGGAAGATTCCCCATCAGCTGCGTTGTGGCTCCCGGTCTCACACGAAAGCATTGTACGCATTTGCGAGTAATCTGCCTCACAATAGAACGAGCTTTGAGCGGCCAGTACCGCTGTCGAATTGCGTTGATGAGCGCTGATTGGCCCGGATGAAGCAGCTCGATGTGCATCGTCCTGATTAGCATCGTCGTGATGGGATCCTTGTCGGGCAATATGATTGGATGCTTTGATGCATATGGCAACTTGGAGTGAATGAGTCGGCCTCCAACTCGGAGCAAGCCATCTTGGATGAATGGACGAAGATTTCCGACTCGCTTGCAATTTTTATTGGACTGATGGCGTTCAATTTCGTCTGCCAATTGAACGTGCTGGGAAATCTTGATGAGCACCTCCGTCGAGCGCTGCAATTCTCGGATGGTCAAATAAGGAGTGAGAATACGATCGAGGAAATGCTTCTGCTGGCAATTGTTGACGAACCTCAAAACATATGCCATGATGCGTTGTACCTTGCGAAAGTTGCTGAATTTAGTTACAAACGGAAAGAGTTCGACCTTCACAGCTGGCGTAGCGATGACCAATTTCATCTCTGGAAGCAGCTGATCAGGAACTTCTTCTGGATCTTCTAATTCGTAGTAGGTTGATCTAAGTAACACGGGGCCGTTCCACCATAGTTCGTTTTTGAGTAATTGTTCCGGTAACTGACCTCGCGATACCACGTCAGCTGGATTGCTTCCCGAACGAACGTAACACCACTTGAAGTTTCCGGTGGTTCTCTGGATCTCTGCCACGCGATTTCGCACAAAAACTTGCAGACGATCGGCAGGCTTCTTCAGCCAGGCCAGGACGATTGTGCTATCGGACCAGAGAACAATTTCTCGGAACCTCATCTGTATGGCTTGTAGTACCTTTTCCAGCAGGCGAGTTAGCAGTAGAGCAGCACACAATTCCTTCTTCGGGATGGTTACTTCATGCAGTGGTGCAACCTTTGATTTGCTGCTGAGTAGTTTCAATTGTGCGGAACCATCGGCGGAAATACTGCGCACGTAAATGCAGGCACCATACGCAACGGCAGAAGCATCAGCAAACCCATGAAGTTCGTAGGCCACGGCATTCGGAAAAGTCACACATCGTGGCACCTGAATAAAATTTAGATGAGGCAGAGATTCTTGCAACAGTCGCCATTGTTGTTGGAATTGTTCATTCAGGATGTCATCCCATCCTGCGTTGGTCTTCCATAGCTGCTGCATCAGAATCTTGGCGACCACGATCACCGGTGAGAACAATCCCAATGGATCAAAAAACCTTGCAATCTCGGAGTATATGATCCGTTTGGTCGCTGGTTGAGCCGGCGTTGACAATTGTTGATTTTGATGAGCGATGAGAAGCTGATCGTTATTCGGGTCCCACAGTAGGCCAAGAACCCTTATTGCTTCGTTGGCACCATATTCCTGCAAGGTGAACTGCTTTTCACGTTCCTCGACTGGAACACACTGCATAAATGCATCCGAGTTGGAGCACCATTTGTGCACGGGGAAACAACCTCGGGCGAGCATCTGCTTTAATTGGCGATGGCATTCAATGGCTTCCTCGATGGTATCCGCACCAGATAACACGTCGTCGATATAACAATCCTCTTTTACGATACGAGCACCAATGGGAAAGTCTGCTGACTCATCTTCGGCGAGCTGGAGCAAACATCGGGTGGCTTGATATGGAGCGGATGCTGTACCGTACGTGACAGTATCCAATTCTAAAACACGTAGCGGTTGAGTTGGCTGCTCTCTCCAAAATATTCTCTGGTAGCACGTGTCTTCCGGGGCCACAAGTATTTGCCGATACATTTTTGTTATGTCCGCCGAAAAGGCAACAGCATGCTTCCGGAAACTCAGCATGATGGAAAACAGATCCCTCTGAACAATGGGACCAACCTTGAGTACTTCGTTGAGCGATAGCTTTGGTGACGATGACTTGGCGCTTGCGTCGAACACCACACGACACTTGGTGCTGGAGCTATGTGGTCGAAGAACGGCGTGGTGTGGCATATAGTACATTGCCCGATTGGATTGATCATTGGACTCCTTCACTTCGTGACAATGTCCAAGAGCCTCGTACTCGCGAATGAAATCAACATACTGGGATCGAAGTTCGGCGTCACGCTGCAGCCGTTTTTCAGGCATCAGGAATCGCTTCAAAGCTAAGGCACGACAATCATCAATATGGTTAACATTTTCCTTCAGAGGTAGGCTAACGACAAATCGTCCATTTGGATTGCGATTGTGAGTGGAAAGGAAATGTGTTTCACATGACTGCTCTTCTACAGACAGCGGCGTAACATCGGGAACTTCTTCAACGCTCCAGAACTGGTGCATCAACCTTTCCACACGGGCGATGGATGCGACATTGGATTGTTGAATGGCTACGTTGGATACGATGGCATCGTTTATCACTCCGACGACCACCCATCCAAGGTGAGTGTCTCGCAATTGTGGCAGGTTGTCGGCGAGAGTAAGACAACCTGGCTTCAGTAAGTCGAAGAACAGCTCAGCTCCGACTAGCATGTCGATCTTCTCAGGCTTATGGAACTCAGGATCGGCCAAATGAATCCCTTGGGGGATGTTCCATTCGGTGACGTCAATCTTGACAGATGGAATTGTGCCCGTTACCTTTGGTGTAACCAAACATTCGATGTTGGCATGGAAATCTTCATAACGGGAACAGAATTTTACGAAAACCTTGTCTCGAGCAAGCGTTTTCAAGGCGTTTATGCCGGTAATTGCAACATTGGCTCGTTTCTTAGGGAACCCAAGGATGTCTGCCGAAATTTACCTGAGAACCGCTGTCGAGCAACACACGGCACTCATGTGGCTGATTATGTCGATCAATGGCGTGTACTATTGCAGTTAGTAGCAGCACTATCTTTGATGACTGCCCATAGTTGCATGAACAGGCTGTCGAAACTGGTGGATCTTCTTTAGGAGCAGTGCTCGAATTCAAAACAGGAACTGGAGTCGCAACGTTAGCCGATTCTGGTACCTGCTGGGTGGGTACCTTCGTACGTCCATCCTGGCTGCACCCTTCGGCACTATCATCGTGGAGTATAGTGTGATGACGCTTCTGACACTTTCTGCAGCTGTTGTTGGATGGACATCTGTTCGATCGATGGCCTTTGCGCAGGCAGTTGAAACATGCACCCGCTGCTCGAATCTTCTCACTCATCTGGGATGCATTCAAGTTCTTCAACGTGGCACACTGGTAGTTGAAATGTGCACCACCACAAAGCTCACACATTTCTGCCTGATTCGTGTTGACCGTCGTAGTAGCGTAACTCTTCTGGATTGGTGCCTTCGGTACTACTGTGACGAACTTCGATTTGGGGACTGGCGTCGGTGCAACTGGTGTAGAAGTCTCGCAGTTTTCCAAAATTTGGCATCTGGTTTTCAGGAAAGCGATGGTCGACTCATACTTAGGCAATTCACCTCGTTTAAGAGTTGATTCCCAAGCCTTGCGCGTCGCTTTGTCCAGTGCATTCGTAATGGTGTAAACAATCATGTGCTCCGAAATGCCGATGAGCTGCTGATTCAAATACCGGAGGCTTTCTACGTGACGTGTAGACTCGTCTAAAAGGGCTCGCAAATCCTTATACGACTCACCTGACATCCTTTTGAGTTGGAGCAATCCTCTTATGTGTGACTCGACGATAACACGTTGATTTTCGTATCGCTCTGTCAGCACAGCCCATGCTTGCTGATAGTTACCAGCGCTGATAATGTTTTCATCCAAAACTCCAGCCGCCGCACCCACAAGAGCCTTGTCCAGATGGTACAATTTTATTGCATCGGTGTCTGCTGAGTTGGCCATTAGGTCCTGGAAAACCGCTTTGAATTTTGGCCAATTTGCATACATCCCATCGAAGGTAGGAATCGGTGCCTTCAATGGTTGCTGTTGAATTACAACTTGCGGTGCGGTGGGTGGCAGAATAGCATCATTTTTCATCTGGATTATTATTCCTTCAATTGCCGTGGAGAGGTAATCATGCAGATCTTCAAAAGCGTCGCAGGCTCTTTCCTGTTCTGCCACTTTTTCATCCGGAACGAGCGCCATTATGTGGTTTTGGATGCTGTTAAACTCGGCATAAGCATTGACAAGTTTGCTGCTCATAACGTTAAGCTGGGCCAATTCGAAATGCCGGACGCCTCGGAAAGTCGAATGTAACCGCACCAATTTGCGGTGCACCTGGTTTCGCTGTCGGAAAAGTCCGGTCAGTTCCTTCGTGGTGGCGGCATCAGCTGCTATTTCCGAATCCTGAAAACCACGAAAAGATTCACTTTCACTTCGTGTGGGTGATGGTAACGGTGGAATCACATTTTCATCTTCAGGATTCACTAAAGGTATGGGCGGTGAGTGTCCGACTGGCATTGTTCTTAAAACACGTGCGGCTAACAAATTTGAACATGCACGGACACGTTTTGGCTTCCTTCTCACACGCGCAACGGCTATTGAACAGGATTAAACACGTACGCGCGTTGCTTGTTTTTCCTTCTTGCGCGAGCGACGCTCTGGTCGCGATCGAACAGGATTGAACACGTTCTGCGTTGGCTCGCACCGAACGAATGAAATGCAGCAACACAGGTGGAAAAAAAATTAATCCTTACGATTTCGTTTGGCGTCGAAGCGGCTACTTGATGGCTCGATCCGGCGGCTTGATCTTCATCCGGTTCGAAGGACCATAGATGTTCCGACTGGAGGAACGTTAGTGGAACGTGGAGGGCTGAGTCACTACAAAGAAATTCTCTGGATTCTTCGCGGACTTCAGCTGGGGTTCTTTTTCCTTCCGGGTGGACTGTATGGTTGAGAGCAATCGCAATGGCCACTTGAGGACCGTTCCGGCGATGCTCAAACGAATGACGCTGACTGGTGGCGTATAAAAACTAAATGAAAAACCTTGTTTCGATGACACTAATTTTACTCCTTTATTAGGTTGCTGCTGCTTCGTGGTTGAAACTGAACTGAAAGTGTTGCTGCTTTGCAGCGCAAATTTATATGCTAGAAGGAAGGAAATAAGTCACATCATTAATAATACATCAACATTAATACAGCTACGCTGATACACGAACAGTGCAGTGCGACACCGCTCAATTATCGTTGCGCAAAGGGGAAACAGTATATGCTGTGACGGATGGAACAACCATCATTCTAAGTTATTAGACTTTTGAGATATATTATTATCTACTCCATGCTGAAAGCATCTACGCTCACTAACGCCTCATAGTGAGAGTATTCTAAACTAATCTGTTACCGTTGGGTAGTCCTCGACCTCTCGAGAAACTTTGTTGAAAACACCACTCTTCTAAACTGCCTTTATATTGAGATGCAGAAATTTAAAGGAAAAATTCGTGCTCACTAGCATCACCTAGTGGGTAAAATCGAAATTTTCCTATACATTGTCAAACTGCACTTGTCTGCCTAGAGAACTTTACCAAAAACAGCGTTTTCCAAAATTATCAGACTATCAGACACCATTTTTCCAAGTTATTAGACTTTTGAGATACATCATAATCTACGATATGTTGAAAGCTTCTACGCTCACTAGCGCCGCATAGTGAGAATATTCCAAACTAATCTGTCACCGTTGGGCAGTCCTCGACCTCTCGAGCAGCGATGCCAGATTTACAGACATGTCTGTATTTTACAGACTTTTGATGTCTCCTACAGACGTAACCAGAGATCTACAGACTTTTAAAAGGGTAATAGAGTTTAGTAAAATTGCACTAGAATAACTGTTTTCAAATACGAGTGATTCCTTCACAATAGAATTCTACTTTCAATCTATTTTTAAAGTAAAATTTCAATGAAACTAGGATTTACACAACCATCTACAGACTTTTACAGACTTTTTAGTTATTCTTCTACAGACATTTCAAAAAAACATGTGGCATCGCTGCTCTCGAGCAACTTTGTTGAGGACAGTACTAGTCTATCTAATCACGTTGTTGAGATATAGAATTGTTTTAACATGTGTTGAATATTTGCATTGGCACTAGAGCCGCCTGGTGGGGTAATTGCGAGTTATACTTTCTACCATCCAGAAGCTCTGGATTTCTTTTATAAATTCCCCGAAGACACCACCTTTCAAAATAATCAGGGTCTTGATATATTTGACATTGAATCCATTTGATGATAGTCGAAATTACGACGAGAATTTCGATTTATTTACTCTCTCTTCATAACACCCCTAGCGTCATAGTTCTCAACTAATTGGATACCCAATTACACTAAGTTGTAGGCCCAAGTGAGTACAACAACTTTGCCAAAGAAAGTATGGCGCTACATGTTGACACGGACGAAATAATCGGCCACAGCCCCAATTAGTCGAAATCCCATAAGCTATGGGTATCCTACAACGCGGATTCCTTTTTCACGCCCCCAGTTAATTGCGTAGTAGGAGACCCGACTGTAATTGTTATTGTTATTTATCAATGTGCGATCGGGCTGTCTCAACAACCTATTTCCTATGTGCATTAACTGTACACCTGCCGTCTCACCGTTGCACTTGACAGTGTGTGCAGTGCTTTATGGTCACACCTAGGTAGCTACAACCGCGCACCCGACACGCTGAGAGAAATCATAATGACTCAGTGATGCAACGTCTGAATCTCAGGACACAGAATAACTTGAACGAAACGGAAGAATACGTACCCCCTATACCTATGCTGGCGGAATGGCAGAACCGGAATACGATCAATGGATCTCAAATAAGCACAGATCAATCTTTCCATCATTGGAAGTCGCAGGCAGTACCAAACAGTGGGATTGCTTTATACTAGCGAGCTGGAACGTTAGAGGATGTTCCGATTGAGAAAAACAAGAAACGCTAAATGATTTCTTTGCGAAAGCGGAATACACGATTGTGGCGTTGCAGGAGACGAGGCTAGCAAACTGCACGGTGGACACGGCAAACTATCATTGGTTCAATGTAAACGAATTTGAAGAACGGGATCGTATGGGCGAAGGAGCAGCGATATTGTTCCGAACAGTCACTTTAGGTGAGGTGACACTTTTTCTCACTCGCGCGATCACCGAAGTCACCTAAGGTGAGACGAGTCACTCACGAGACTTTCTTTCACGCTATTCTGGTGTGTCATCGCATTCTGTTAGTCGTTCCAGGTGACAGCAAAGTGAAGAAAAAAATTGAGATGACGACGGTGAAAAAAAAACATTAAATCGAATCGTTGTCCGTTTATATTATGATTGTCTGGTATTCGTCGTATTTGTTGCTTTTTCAAGCAATTGCATAACATACTACAACTATTTGTAGTAGTTTTGTTAATTTAAAAAACTAATACGGAAACGCTCACTAATAAGTTTGTATTTGTAAAAAGCACTGGTAGCATTATCAAAAGACGGCATGAATTGTTAAAAAGTATAAAGTTAAACAAGCATATTTTGTATTAAGACGGTTTGATTTTTCAAACGAATCCGACTCGTGTCGTTATATTGAGAATGCAAATCAAATTCGTTCGAAAAGTGATCCGTCGTAATACAGAATAAGCTTAATAATAATGTTACGACTAATCTACTCTACCATGAAGTTCTTTTCCTGATGCCAGGTTTCGTAGTTACTGTTTCATTGGACACAGTAAATCGAAAACAGATTTTTCTGCGTTGTTTCGTATATATAAATCTTATTTCATTCGCAGTTCCATGTACACTAGTACTTTTTTGCTTTGATGTTACTAATGTGGTCGTTAGCCTGACCTCCCGGATGATTTCTTCGACGATAGCTTGATCTCATCCAGCCCAAATTCTATTTGGTAGAGTGATTGAACACGGGGTGCCATTGAATGGGTGCACGCCCTAATAAACATCGTGTGATTTAAGAACCTAACGACCTGTTTAGGGTATCATCCAAACAATACGTGGAATCGTTGGACCATATGGGTTAAAGTTTGAGAAATCTATTGATTGGGGATCTGTTATTTCGTCGGGAAAACACCGTCTGGTCTGTTATGACGAACGACAGACAGATTTTTTTGGTGAGACCAAAAAAATTTTAGTTAGAACCGTATAATAATGTCCAATTTTCATCAATCTATATATATAAAAGTCAAAGTTTGTATGTATATGATTTATAGACTCCCAAACGGCTTAACCGATTTCCGTAAAAATTTGCACACAGTAGCTATTTGGTATGGGGCGCGTTTGTGTGCTATTAGTTGGAGATTATCTGCCCGCCAGATGGCGCTTTGGAACAAATTGTGGTTTTCTCCTATTTCGTTGAAAATCGCAGCAACGCGCGATGGGTATTAGCTAGTTGTGAATAAAGAACCACTCTAATCTAGGTCGTGATCCATAATTGTGAGCGATTGCTAATTTAAACCAATTGGTTTTGAATTTGATCATACATTTAAATTTAGATGAACATTCTGGGGTCATTATTTTAGCCATTTATTATACGTTGGCGCATCGTTTAACTTTTCCCTATTGAAAACAAATTTTAAATTTAGTGGAAACAGCAATAATTTTTATTAGATAAGGTGTTCCCAAATCATAATTTATGCTAGGCTGAATGGAGATATCCAAGTCAGTTTTGGATGACATACATTTGGAGGAACATCAGATGTTGCTTCAAGCTGTCCTCAACTCCTATTTGGCAGTTTTTACTTCGTTGTCGGACGTATTCTTGATGGTTACATCATTAGCGTTTCTGCATTAGAATTGGCAGATAGCCTTTGTTGATTGTAATATTAGGGAATGTGGGGAATAAAGTAATATATATATATATCTTTTTTGCACCAGTAAAGCTCCTTGAGAGTCTCATGTATGAGTTCCGAAGAAAATTGAGGTTTCGATGAAATGCCGGAAGAGATGAGGAACAGTAAGCGAGTTTTACAAGAGGGACTGAGACACTTACTACTACTGAAATGAAATCTGTCAGTAGCACTAATACATATATAATTTCAGGAACGGTACGGGATGGCGCTGGACCTGTGGCGTTCGACTGGCATAGTCTATTCTCATTAGTTCGGAAGTCTTCTTCATCGCACGAAGAGCCTCGATGGAGCTGAGGCTGTCCGAAATGATGAAGTAGTGATCTGTGGGCAGAGTGTCGATGATCCCAAGGGTGTACTGAATTGCAGCTAACTCTGCGACGTATACTGAAGCAGGATCATTGAGCTTGAATGAAGCGGTGATAGTATTGTTGAAGATACCGAAGCCAGTGGACCCATCGAGATTTGATCCGTCAGTGTAGAACATTTTATCACAGTCGACTTCTTGGAATTTATTATAAAATATATTGGGGATCACTTGCGGGCGTATATGGTCCGGGATTCCACGAATCTCTTCCTTCATGGATGTGTCGAAGAATACAGTAGAATCAGAAGTATCTAGGAAACGGACACGGTTGGGATTGTACGAAGAAGGATTGATGCTCTGTGCCATGTAGTCGAAGTACAAGGACATAGAACGGGTTTGAGAATTAAGCTCGACGAGCCTCTCGAAGTCTTCAATCACCAACGGGTTCAGAATGTCGCATCGGATGAGCAATCGATATGAGAGTTCCCAAAATCGATTTTTTAGCGGAAGAACGCCCGCCAGCACTTCGAGACTCATCGTATGGGTCGAGTGCATGTAACCCAAGGCAATACGCAAGTAACGATACTGGATTCGCTCCAGTTTGATGAAGTGTATGTTCGCAGCGGAGCGAAAGCAGAAACATCCGTACTCCAACACTGATAATATCGTTGTTTGGTACAACCTGATTAGGTCTCCTGGATGGGCACCCCACCATGTTCCAGTTATTGTACGGAAAAAGTTGATCCTTTGTTGGCACTTCTGTTTCAGATACCTAATGTGACATCCCCAGGTACCTTTAGAGTCAAACCATACCCCGAGATATTTGAATGTTGAAGCCTGAGCAATAGTTTGATCCATTAATTGAAGCTGTAGTTGCGCTGTTTCACGCTTTCTAGAAAATACGACAAGTTCAGTTTGCTCCGTGGAGAACTCGAAACCCAGCTGGAGAGCCCAAGCAGACAAATTGTCCAAGGTATCTTGCAGTGGTCCTTGCAAGCCGACGGCTTTAGGACCTGTAATAGAGACCACACCGTCATCTGCAAGCTGCCTTAGCGTGCAGGAATTGACAAGACATTCGTCAATGTCAATCACATGAAAATTGTAGAGGAGAGGGCTTAGACATGAGCCCTGGGGAAGGCCCATGTAGCTAAATCGTGATGTTGATAAATCGCCATGCGAGAAATGCATTTGTTTTTCAGACAACAGGTTTAGCAAAAAGTTATTTAAAATTGGCGAAAGACCATGCTGGTGCAACTTCTCATAAAGAATGTTGATCGAAACTGAATCGAAAGCCTCCTTAATATCCAAGAATACTGATGCCATCTGCTCTTTGTTAGCATATGCCATTTGAATTTCTGTTGAGAGCAACGCAAGGCAATCGTTCGTCCCTTTGCCTTTGCGGAAGCCAAATTGTGTATCTGACAGTAAGCCATTTGTTTCGACCCAATTATCGAGGCGAAACAAGATCATTTTTTCGAATAACTTCCGGATACAGGACAGCATTGCAATCGGACGATACGAATTGTGGTCGGAGGCTGGTTTTCCTGGTTTTTGGATGGCGATGACCCTCACCTGTCTCCAGTCATGTGGGACAATGTTACCCTCAAGAAACCTATTAAATAAATTCAACAAGCGTCTTTTGGCATAGTCTGGCAGATTCTTCAACAAGTTGAATTTGATTCTATCTGGCCCCGGGGCTTTATTGTTACATGATAAGAGAGCAAGTGAGAACTCCACCATCGTAAACGGTGTTTCGTTCGCGGTATTGTAAGGCGACGCGGCGCGGTAGATTTTCTGTGCCAGGGCGGAATCCGGACAAACCTTCTTGGCGAAATCGAATATCCAACGGTTTGAATATTCCACGCTCTTGTTAGTACTGTTTCGGTTTCGCATACGTCGGGCCGTGCCCCAAAGAGTGCTCATCGATGTTTCTCTTGTTAACCCGTCGACAAACCGGCGCCAGTAACTGCGTTTCTTAGCTTTCATTAAATTTTTCATTCGCTTTTCTAATATCGCGTACACTCGATAACTAGCAACTAACCCGTCGTTCCGGAAGGTTTTATACGCGGCAGCTTTCTCCGCGTACACGTCTGAGCACTCTTTGTCCCACCATGGGTTGAGAGAACGTTTTTGGGTGTTCACGTCGGGTACTCGTTTCGTCTGAGTTTGAATCGCGGTATCGAGAATCGAGTTAGACAAAAACTTATATTCTTCCTCCGGGGGAAGTACCTGTGTTGAATCGATAGTTTTGGATATCTCAGCAGCGTATGTTTCGTGTGAGGTCATAGGGAACATTGATTGGTGTCGATGGTCTTGAACCAGTGGTGATTGCAATTACAATTGGTAAGTGGTGATCAGATCCCTGATTCCGTCTAATAAGTTAGCCATCGAAGGATACGATCGCTGTGAGGAGAGGCCATTGTTCAGTCAACTGTTTTAAAAATGTTCTTACTGTTTGTAGAATAGCAACCAGCAAGCTTTTCATAGGATCGGTAATGTTGAAAGCTGTGAATATCCAGTCCATAATGTCAGAAAATTTAAGGAATCCCGTTTTAGGTTGAGTTTCTGACTGTAAAATTGGAGCACTTGGGATTTTTGGTGCCCCTGGGAGTGCTGGGAACTCCTGGTTGTATCTCAATTTCCCAAAACCAGGAGGTATTATCTTCGGATTTGTACCAGCACTTCCAGTTGATGAAATATTTTTATTTTGTACCCTTATTTGGGACAACCTAGGACCCTTACGAGGAAGTTCAGGTGAGTTTTGATTAGGTCTTTTCCTAGAGTTTCCAAGCGGAGCCAAAGAATGCCCCTCGCAAGGGTCGTTAGAGGCGTTATCGTCAGTTGACAAGAGAGCGAATGGGTTTTCGGAGATAAGTGGAACAGCTCTTTTAAGCATTTCTGCGTAAGAGCGTCTGGAGCGATCTTTGGCGGATCGCTTCAGTTTATCCGCGCGAAGTTTGTACGTTGGGCATGTCAAAAGTGCATGCGGATTCTCCCCACAGTAAACACACTTCTCAGCGGGCCTACTGCAAGTATCATCCGCATGGCGTTCCCCACATTTACCGCACCGTTGCTTGTTGCTACAGTAGGTGGCCGTGTAACCTAGCTGCTTGCAATTGGAACAATTCATGACCCGCGGTACAAACAGGCGTACAGGTAGACGAGCTCCTCCCACTTCAACGTAGCTCGGAAGTGCAGATCCGGCGAAGGTTACGCGAAACGAGTCAGATGGATAGTAATTTCCATCTTCGATGGACTTTGAGTGCAATTGCTTGCACTCCAAAATCTTAACTGATTGAAGGTTAGGGTCCTTAAAGCGGCCAGCCCCATCATTCATCAGATCATCGATAGTTAGACCCGCATCACTTACCACACCGTCGATCTCCACATCACGAGAAGGGATGTAGACGCGATACTCCAGCGTAAAGAGGCTATTGCTAACGATATCATTGGCCTGTTTCAAGTCAGTAACGACTACGCGCAGTTTATCTGACTGAACCTTTTTAATCTCGGTTACGGCCGAGTAACGTTTTGTCAGCTCCCGTGCAACAGTTATGCTGTTTAACGGTTTATTTTTGGGCCGAATGTATACCACCCAAGGACCAGCGGATCCATCCTGGTAAACCTTGACTCGGGGGGGCTGTGAGACATTGGGGGAAAGTGGATCGACCATAACATTATCTGTCTCAGTATCAGATATACGTTCTTCTTCCCCATAATATTCGTCTTCGGAGGGTGATTCTTCTGTTTGTTCCATTTTGTTGCGGGAGCAACACGCTCGACCGCACTATTTAATTTAAATCAAAATAAAAAATCAAAAACAATAATAAAAAAATCGATAAGAAAAGTAAAAAACGAAACACACACTGACGAGCTGGTAGGTGAATTGATCCTTCGTTTGTTTTATCCGTCACCCGCGTGACCTTCACACAGTAGAGAGCTGGTATAGCTCGTCTAAACAAAGTCGTCTTTCAGGTAAGAAAACTGTTTAGTAACGCACTTCACTGCACTACTTTAACCGATATCGCAGGTAATAATTATCACTCGCGGGACTGTTTATTAGTAATGCTTTACTGAAGCCTCTGCCACAGCAAGCACCTTCGTACTACCGAAAAACTAAACCACACCGGAGAGAACAAAAAGCACTTGTTTCCCGGTACAAAGTTGGGTTACGAATGGCAGTTGTTTTGTTTCATAATGAAATATGAGGTGCAATGATCCCATTAGCGCAATAATAAAGCAGTTGGATGCCAAAAGTCTGCAGTAAATACGCGTTAAACGATGGAGAGTTCTGCGTATGAAATTTCATACGCTAGGATATAGTGGAGGATGATCGGCACTGGATCGGTAAAAACTTACACCACGATATGTCCAATGACAATGGCATTAAGCTGAAGAATCTGCTCCACGGGCTAAAACTAAAAGATTATGTCACTTTGAGCAACTCACGTTCAGCTAACTTCACCTGGTCGAATAGAAGATCCCATTCGCAAATCGATCATATCTTGAGACACAAAATGGACGATTTCAGCTTCCCTGAAGTGAAATGCTTCTTCCATCCACAGATTCAGAGCGATCATAAAGTGGTAGTATGCTATTTAAAAAGAGCAAAAAACAAACTACCGACTTTAAAACGAAAAACATCACAAGAAAACAGAACGAATAAAAGAGTGCGATTGGAAATTGGTTCGTTAAGGGTTGATGAGGAGAGCCGCAAAAAATATCAAAACGAACTAGATAAACAATTAGCGGATATTCAAACTGGGGCACAGACGGTAGAGACAAAATGGTGCGGAATGGAGAATGCGATAAAAACGGTGGCGGAGGCTACCAATAGAAAGGCTGGTTCGCCCCAAACGCCAAGGAGAGCCGCAGCCTCTAAGCGTTACTTTTTGGCAAGACAACGGTTATTGGCAAACAGGAGCGATGGAGAAAGGAAGAAAGAACGGAAACTGGCATGGAAAGCTAAACAAGAGGCGGAAAATCAACATTTTCAGGAGAAAGTCGAAAATTTCTTAAAACTAACTGAAAATGATAACTCACTGGATCGAATAACAATGACATTCCGTTTTATCAAAAGTCACAGACGGAGAAAGGATACACGGCGGAGAATGTATCTAAACATTCAGCAGCGGAATGCAAAAATGGAAGGAAATTTGGAAATCGTTCAATTACTCGAAGGATCCACGGATGAGAGCGGATCGGATCCAACAAGAGAGGAGATTGAATACATTCTAAGTAAAATGAAAAACAACACTGTGCCGGGTCTAGATGGTAAAGCTATAGAACTTCTAAAGTACGGGTCAGACGCCTTGATGGATGAGCTAGTTGCCTTGTTGCAACAGGTATTCCGATCTAATGTGGTTCCTAGTGGATGGATTTCAACGGTTCAAGTCCCAATATCCAAAAAACAAAACCCATAATCTACGGACGATTACAGATGCATAACGCTCTGTTCAGTTGCCTATAAAATCTACGCTAGAATGCTGCCAAACCGACTCGAGCAACAAATCCCGCCAATGTTATCCTGCACTCAAAAAAGTAAACGTTATGCCTATTGATTTTACACATAGATTTTTGCAATTAACGGAGGCATATAGACACTATTTGCTGGCACATAAACCTAATGTGTGTATTTACAAGAAATATTAATCTTACATTCGCATTTCATAACTATTAGGCACATTCTATAACAATATGCACATATAACTTATGTGTGTGCATACATACCCAGCAAACCATTAAGCACTAAAGTAAGCAGCATATCGACGATATAAGAGCTGTCCAATGTTTATAAGCTTTATATGGGCTTCACAAATGTTTATAAGCTTTGCAAATGTTTATAAGTTTTATACAAGTTTTGCGAATGTTTATAATATTTTACGAACATTAAGCATTAAAATAGACCGTGTATGGGTATATGAAGCTATACTTTAGAGCCTAAAAACCCTGTAGTTGTAAGCCGTAAGCGGTACTCAGCGATGCCGTTATAATGCTGTTAATGGTTGACATTTCTATTAATCTAAAACAAAGAAGTCGAAATCAAAGCAAATATGATATGGTGCACTTTGTAAGTACAAGAAAAAGCTTATCGGTTTCGGAGATTTGTCACAAACAAATTAAAGGGAACCAAATCTTTGAGTCATAAAATGATAGGAAACTGCGATGAATAAATTTTAGTTTGGGGTAGGAAGGAAGGTAATTTGAAAAATAAAATATTACCAAAACCATGCTTCTGTTCGTCAGTAAGTGAAATCAACTTCTAATCAAATCAAAAATCGTTCGATTTAAGAACGACAAATACCATTCATATAACCAAATGCCCAAATGGTTCAAACAGCAAGCGCACTGGAACAACTTAATCCCCATTGCTTCTAGAAGTATAAGTTCGAGCCTGGATCAAACTCTGTATTGAAAAAAGTCAAGCACATGGGGCAGATTAGATTCATGAAAGATAGAATGAAAGAAAAACAACTTTTCCTCAAAGAGAATAGGAAAAGAGACGAATAGTGTGAAGCCAAAAATACCTTATTGAGCAGACCAATCGTGCAATGTAAATAAACATTACTCATGCCTGAGTTGGAGGAGATAAGTATTGTAAATGTATCAAAAAAAAAATTTGAATTTTCGTCAGAATTTAGTGCAATCGTGATTGTAAGGTGCATTCTAGAGTCAATGTATGAGTAAAAACAAGTTTTAGAATTATTTCATCTCTTTGTTTCGAAATGCACATCGTTTGATAAACAAATCCAACGATCGACAAAAGTTTTGTTTTCGAAATATAATAGGAGTCATTTAAAGTGCTGCCTTTGGAAACGGTTGCCAAATTCTAGTGTTGAAATCATCGTAAAGGGAGTGTTGCCGTTTTGACTGATTTTCACTCTGCGTCTCTTTCACTATTCTCTTTGCTTTTCCTCTATTTTCATTTTGTTTTGCTTTTTTTTTCAACCAGTGGGTTCTACCCACTACACAATTTGTTTTGACATTCCTCCATAGGCGCGGTGGAAAAGTGGGAGTAGGCTGTATATCAGCCGAATATTTCGCCAAAAGTGGCTTTTGAACAGCACTGATGTACAATATGATGCCTATAAGCTCAGTTACCCTTGTTCTATACGGGGCTATAGAATCGAATTGATGACATTTTTACGGCTTAGTGGTTACTTGGGTAGTTTATATAGTTGACACATAGAAGGTATGTGTGCGCGTGATAACAATAGCATTTCTTCTTCATATGAATTTTAAGCGGTTTGAAGCAAATAGAATTAACGTTTGGATTTTTTTCAGTGTACCAAATGGCGTTCCAAAGCAGAAGAGGCGCATGCGATCAAATCTTCACGCTACGCAGGATATTAGACGAAAGATGGAGGAAGGGTAAACATTCAATACTGGTATCGATTGACCTAAAACAGGTGTTTGATAGAGTAGACGTTTCAAAACTATCGGCAATTCTGATAGACATGGGAGTGTCATCGGGATTAGTTAATCCTATCAACACTGCGTGCATTGCGGAAAGAACATCGCTCCAATGCTTTGGTGAAAGAACCCCAGTAATTAACAAGGCTAGGGAAATTAAGCAAGGATGTCCACTGAGCCCGAGATTGTTTATTTTACTGCTACACCACGTGCTAATAACGCTGCTGGAACTGATGCCGGAAATCAACCTGGAACACTATGGACACATCATTATACCGTGCATTCTGGCCTATGCGGATGATCTACTGTTCGTATGCGACACGGATGAAGACGTTGAAAGGATAATTGGTCTATTAATTCCACTGCTGATCTAGAAATAAACACGAGTAAAACCTGCGTCCTCTACAGAAATCCCTACGACATTAACAACGTCGTACCAGACTCCATGAGGAAATTCGGGCCATTCGAGTTGAAAGTAGTCACAAAATTAGGCTACCTTGGTGTATTCGTAACGAGCAGCTTGACACGGAAGAAAACAACAGCGGAAAGGATAAAAAAGGCTAACAAGGCTTTTCGTGCACTATGTGGCTTCTTGAGGAGGTACAAGCTAAAATGGGAGGTCGTTGAAAGGCTTTACAACTCCTGTATATCTCCAGTTGCTCGATACTCCATGGAAGTTTCCACGTTGCTCAAAAGCAACAGGAATGCCCTTCGCGATATGGAAAATTTCTTGCTGGAAATTCTGCTGTCACTAAGCTCAGACAGAGAGCAAATCAGGAATGATATAAGAAATGAACAACGCCTAGCCCAGACTGAGGAGGAGGAAACTATCGAGGAGACCGATCAACAAGAACAGATACCTCTAGAACAGATAGCACTAACGATACTGAAGGGAAAAACCAACAACAACCAAATAAGGATAGCACGCCTTAATTTCTATGGGCACATCTTAAGAGGGGGAAATGAAAGTATACTGAGAACAGCGCTCAAATACAGAATCGATGAACCAAAGAAATTAGGAAGACCTGCTTTCACTTGGCGTACAATGATCAGAGAAGATATTGAAAGGAGCGGCATAAATGCAGAGCAGTGGCAGAATTGGGCGCTTGATAAGGAAAAGTTGAAAAGAGAAGCGAAGAATTTGCCAAATACCATGGTAGAATCGGATTATGAAGTGAGCAGTGCTTCGGAGGAGGACAGTTAAATAGATATGCTACCGTCAAAGTTTGAAGGATTTGATGAGGAAAGCCAGGGGTGCAGCGGATTCGAAGAGATATAACCATCAAGCAGGACAATCAAAAACGGTAACAAAACAACATATAAAAGAGCTAACATAACATAACGTCTAGTGAAAATATTACTATCTTTGTATTTAACACTCATTATATCAACATATAAACAATCTCCTATGGAGTGCATGTCGTCCGCATGGACCAGCTCAGCCATTACCCAAACTATCCACCTGACCCGTACCAGGAATGACTTAACTATAACTGTTCCACCTGGTTTCGAAGAAGAAAAAAAAGAGTAGCTATACAAGTGAAGGTATTTTAGGATTTCGCAAAAAGAATCTGTGCCAATAAAGGCATAAGAAATATCCACTATTCCCCATAAAGTTTGCTCGAACCGAATGGTTCGACTCGAATGGACCACACCGACCCGAAGGGTTGCTTATCATTTCTGAGAGCCGGTGTGCTTGGTCGAGTTTAATAATCATAAGAACAAGTCCTGAATAATTAACCATCTCTTAGGTGCCAGTCCTGCACTCTTTTCCTGAACTAGCCTCATACTCACGATCAAAAGAGTCGACAACTAGTAGGATCCACATGTCCCCCACCCAAGCGAATTGATCAACTTGCAAGTAGGAGCAAATATCTACCAACCAGCCAAGAAGACTTCCGAATCAATGAGAATGGACCATGTCAGTCGAAGGCCACAGGCTCAGCGCCACCTCGTACAGTGTCATTGTCATTTCTCAGCCCACACCCTGGTAGACGTTCGTCCGCCCAACTAGACTCTGTCAAGATGAGAAACTACAAATCCTAACTGTTCGTATGTGCTAGTCCGTGTAGATTTTGGTTCGCTGAAACGAAATAAGAAAAGCAAAATAAAAAAATATTTGTGATTAGTATCGTAGTTATAATAAATAAGTAAACGATTTCTCATCTGTTGTTTGTTTCCTTGTTCGTAGTCCTCCTTCCTGTTCCTGATCTGTTTGGGTTTCCGTTTCCTTGGCCGTCACGTTCTCTTGCACCGAGTTGCATATATTGTAGCAAGAGAAACAAATGAAATGACAAAACAAAAAAATGAAAATAAATGCGAAATGCTCTCCTTACAGACCTCGAACATAACCCTTACGTTCCCTTTGCTTATCATTTTGGTACCAGCCAGGAAGAACTTGGCCTTGTACCCACTGCTCTTCCACCATCCTCGTGATTTTCTCCATTTACCACTGGCGTCACATGTGTTATATTTGGGTACGGAAAATGATTACCTGAGCAGACAATCTAATGAAAGAAGATTGCCAGGTAATTAGTGCACTTTCTGCACCAGGTATCATATCGCATTTGTAGATACACATATTAGGTGTATCTACTATACGATATGATGGCCGGAAGGATAGATAAGCAACCCAAGCTCCCCAACTCACGGCCAATAAATGAATGGGAATATATATAATAGTAACCTATTTGTGGTTTTTGTTTGTTCAAGTAATGATGTAGTGTTTGAAATACTAATGTATTGTGGTCATACTTAGCACTATATCACTTCTTGCTTGACGATGTTTGCAACTACCGTCAATGCAGGCAGCGTACGAGAGGGTACTGGATGAAAAGTCATTACATACTTGTAACCGAACACCCAATATATTGAATCAGAAATGTAAATTAAAATATTAGTAAAAATATGATTAAATATAGGAAAAAGGCATAACTTGAATGTTTACACTGGTTTTAACCCAAAAAGGCGCAAATAGATTTTTGCTGTAAATTTCGTGAAAATTCTCTATATTAGAATATATACGTTACTACGATTATTCTTAGTTTTTCGCAATGTTGCGCATTTAAAGGTTTAATTAATTTTTTGTTCTAGCCTTGTCCATTAGGTGTGTTGTAGCCCGAAATGGCTGATCGATGTAAAAATTTATTTCCTCTATCACCTTCTCTAGCCAGTCTCTTCGTGAAGTCAACATTCCTCTGAAATATTCAAACTGTTATTGTGCTCAACTCTTCTCCAACAGCGAATACCCACCGTGCAACCAACCGTTTAGCAAATACTTCAAACAGTTCCACCGCTACATGTACATCGTTTGCTGCATACTTAATCTGCCGATCAGTTAAGTCCGATCTCTCCCAGTTAGACGCCCTGATACGCCAGTCTTTATCCATCGTGAACCCCAACGCATTTTCAGCCAAATCACCCAACCCGTATGGCGGCGGAAAATCAATCTTCTTCGCCAGGTGTCGTATATCCAGTATGCTTGCTACCGTCAAATTGTAATCAGTCTTCAATAACTTTGCATCCTCGTCCGGAGCGACACCGACTTTCAGAATACTTGGATCATCCAAAAGATCGCGCAGTTGTGCTGGAACAGGCCACATCTCGCACAGTCGAAACAGGGCGCAGAATCCACGATGCGATGCTAACTGCATGAGGGCCACAGGGTGGTTCTCGCCTAGATCGCTTACCCACTCACAATCGAACCCAAGAATTCGCTGTTCCTGGCAATGCGCTCGTAAGGTATTAACTGCGCGTACGCATTCATTGGAATTTGTTACTATCTGGATCGTTTGGTTAGGAAGTGAGTTTGTCGTTTGATTAGGAAGTGGATCTGTCACTTGGTTAGGAAGTGGACTCGGACCTGCAAAACTCTCGAACAATTTTTTGAAGCCGTAAATTGCACCAGCAACCGCTGCGGTTGCGAGCACTGCCGAAGCGACTTGATTCTCGCGTTGTGATGATTGGGACATGATTTTTCCTACAGCTAGTGTACAATCAGATTTAATCATAAAACGAAGAAAATTTCAAACAATATTAAATTATTTATGTGAATAAGAAACAAAATGGGGTCTTTGCAACCCCAAGTTGGAAGAGAACGAAAAAAGTGATATGCAGAGATGCCAGGTACTTTTAAATGTCAGGAAAGCTAGTGTAACCAAAAGCCTTTATATTCAAAATTTTGTATATATCTGCAACCAAACTAAAAAATCTGCAAATATCTGCAACCAAACTAAAAAATCTGCAAATATCTGCGTCATCGAAAAAATCTCGACAAACATATGATTACGGCCTAAAAGCCAACTGTCAAAATCCACTTTGAATGAAAATTCCAGACAAACCGTTACTAGTCGAACACAGTTCACAACAGTTTATGAAAGAGAAAACTTGTCTCTTTCGTTTACTGCCAACATCTGTGATTGGCGTGTAACGGTTTGTCCGGAATTTCCATTCAAAGTGGATTGTGACAGTTGGCTTTTAGGCCGTAATCATATGTTTGTCGAGAAATCTGCAGCTTAAATTAAAAGTTTGCCAATTTGCAGACTTGTCTGCAAATCTGGCATCTCTGATTCAAAACCAACGATGTTTAAATATAAAGACACGCGGAGAGAAAAAAAGTAAATTTTGGCGGGTCCCTATTATTGGCTCGAATCAAAAATCGTCGACATGTTAATTGACGATAGGTTCATGGGCCCATATTATTGGCTCGAATCAAAACTCGTCGAAATGTCAATTGAAGATAGGTTCATCCGGAGTGTTTACATTTTACTAGCGTTGCCAATTTTATTTTGTGTCCACCACCCAATGTGGCTACGCCACATCGCTTTTGGGCGTGCTGTCCCTGGGATAGCCCCTATGTTTGAGTACGCCGGGCAAACGAGTGGATCACAGGTTCGCTTCCCGTATAAATAAATACCATTCGAGCAACCATTCTAACTATTACAAATCTATTCATATTATACTCACCATAATAGGAATAGTGTCAATATATTCCAATACATACGGTACAATTATTATTCAACTATATACATTATAGTTACCATTTCAAATATCTTCCCTGTATGATCGTGTATCCTTCAATGGTTATATGTAATATAAGGAAGTACATTTGGAAGATATACATTATCCTTATCGTAAATGAGAGGTTTTTAAGTTATTTGCATCGTTTGGCTTGACAAACTGGCTTATAAGGAACACGACATATCTTCAAGCACCAATCAGAAAGGATTCCCACTGTCACGCTACGCCTGCACCTGTCCGGTATGCTATTATTCGGCTGTGATGTCAGTGAAAACAGAACGCGAAACATCCACTAAGGAATTTGATATCAAGGATTGATAAGACTTTCTTTATAGCATGTGCAAAAAGATAAACTTGCGAATTCATTGCCGAAAAGCCTTTCATATATTCTCTCAATCAACATTTAATTGGTACAATAGCTTACAAAAATATTTGGAATCGTTACATTCTATTTTAATATGTTTAGATAAAGATTGATCTACTTTAACGAAATAATAAGCGTCATTTGAAAACTCTCCCAAGATAGTGTGTTCATCTACAATAGAATATTCTATTTTTTGGAATACAAAATAATATTCACATTCATCGGATAAAATATTTTGGATTTCTCCAAAACGTATCTCTTGATTTATGGATATGGAGAAAAACGCATCATTATTAGAGTGTTCTCTGCTATGTTTGCTCAAAGCCGGTTTATAAGTGTAACCGTTAAATTTAAGATATGAAATCTCCTTAAAACAATTGTTGTTGTACTTATTAATAATATTAGAAGGCAATGCGAATTGATGGTTTTTAATTTGTACCGTTGCTTTTTTCGTCGATTTCAAAGTCTCGCAAAACTTCTGGATTGTTGGTGTGAACTTTGCGGGAACATCTGAATAATAGCGTGCATGGGACATAATGTAACGGTTTGCAATCTGAACTAATGGTTCTTTAGGCCCTTTTACATACTTCTTGAGAACGCCATTTATGTCTTCAAAGAAAAATAAAGAAAAAGCCCAAAGGGGACCAAAATTTTCACAGCATTGAACAATATGTAATAGCAAATGCACGTTGTAGCTCATTTCGTCCAATGTATACAATATTTCAAATTTTTTCACAAATTCCTTCAAACGTTCACTGGATTTATTTAGTGTTTCTTTTGATATATTTGTTTTGAGTAAATCTGCAATCACCGTTACAAGAAGACGAAAATGATTATAATGAGCATTAGGTAAGTATGGCTTTAAACAAACTGAGCTATAGTGAAGAAGCCACTGCAACCACTCATTAGCCTTCCATGAATTACGCTCACTTATTTTTCTGGCTGATCTGGAAGCCTCAGTAAATTGATTTATAGATATTAATATGGTGTCAATATCAACAATTTTATTTTTGATATAGCATTCACTGCTGGGTTTTTCAAACCATATCTTGCACAGTTGTTTGGTAACGCCGAGTAGAACACAATGCATATAATCTACCGGGCAGTGGTCAACGACATCAAACGATGGTATTAGTATTAAAGGTGATACTCCTTTCACACCATTGACTGGTATTTCACGAGACTTGCTTAGTGCCATCGCTCGTAACGTATCAGCATAATTTCGATGTTGTATTTCATCCACATATCCATATTTAATCTGCTGGCCCGATATATGCCCTGGATGTAAGCAGAAACTGCATCCATCATATCCATTGAACTGCTTGAACTTTTGCAACTTACAACGAGCCATTGTGTCAACACAACAGGCTATTGTTTTAATTGAGGGGATATGTATTGATCCCAAATTCAAGCCTTCTAAGTTCAGTTTTTGTAACGCCATAAAGAAGGGTTTCAAAAAAATGTCTAGGTCTGGTTCTCCACCATGAAGCCATAATCCAGCAATGACTGCATTCTTTCTCAAAAATCGCAAACCGGGTGGCAGATCATTAACAGCAGCTATAATGGGCCACAATGATCGTTTCACATTTGAATTAAAAATTTTAACACCGTCAGTGTTGAAACAAAGTGAGATCTGATTGGCTTCGATTGTGGCCCTTACCACAGCAGCGTTTACGATGTCGACTAAATCTTTTCTGTCGTATACAGTTTTCTTATATTCTTGGATTTGTGTCCAGTTCTTTTGTAATATATCCCGTAGATTTTCACAAAAATCGAACATAATGAAGAAAAACGACTCCGAGCCTCTACAATTTATGCAGTTGATTTGTTCATCGCCGATATACAAACCGCATTTCTTACATACGTAATGTCGTTGGTATTTATTTTTCGAGAAAAAATCCTGAAATTTGCTGAAGGTTTCCGGAAGTGTATTATATCCAGCGATAATGTTCAGCATTCGAAGTATATCGGTTAGAGCAATATTTGTCAAATTATGTTTCATAAAAATAGTCATCAACATAAACAAAACTTCAGCACGAGTTACGGTTAGATATGGATGAAAAGTTTCATCATAGTAATTCTGGAATATTTAAACGTTAACACACTGTAGAAAAAACAAACATTTGAATAAATTTACCGAGTGGAAACTTTCATAAACTGGAATTTCACCGTCCTCAATTTCATCACACATTTCATTTGTTATTGCAGTACATGAATCATCATCTGAAAAGTCAATCAGAAAGGCTGTAGATTCGACCTCTCGGGATTCGGATGATCCAAGGGTGATTTTGGTGGCATCACCCATCCCAATACTACCACCACTTGTCGGAAAATGGACTATTTTCGACATGCCCACACTGTTTGCCATTTCCTCGCTTTTTGTGGAATAATGCAAAGTATTTGTAAGCGCCAAATAATCAATGTTGTTGCTTGTTTGATGGCCTGATTGTACTGAAGAATCATTTAAACAATCTACGCCAACTTCGCTAGATTCTTGCTGAGTAATTATAGGTACAGCTTTTTTCTATAAACAAATCGTATTGGTTCAGTTTGACCACAATTGCAACATCAAATAAACTTACTCGTTTGAATCTTCGCATATGAGGAATATTCCTGTTCAAATAAAACAATTTGTGCATTCTCGAGGATCGCATTTTGACTAAAAGTCACTCGATATTCTACAAATACTAAAATGTTTAAACCAACTTGCACCAGTGATGTTATTTCCACGAAATAAATAAGTTTTGTTATGCATATGTGCTTTCAATATTTTTTTCAATACTGTCGATTATTGACAAAAAGTATTGAAGGCGCAATGAAAAAAAAGTTGGATTGACGATATGCATTCAAATGAGATTGACGTATTGATGGAAATCCCATCATTCCGTCTATATATTGAGCGCTCTAGAATGAAACTAGCTGTGGTAATTTTTCAAGTAAACAGGGAAGTTACTACAATTAGCCTAGAAGAAAGTTTCAATGTGCCTACTACTTACCGGCTTTTAGGTAAACCGGCCCAATCGCCATTTCATTGAGTGGGAAGTGAGTATGAAACAGGGATGCCATATTGAAATCTCTATTGCCATCAAAAAAATCTTACCATTTGTAATGATACAAACAGCAAACTACAAAGTGTTAAATTTCCAAAAAATCTTTGAAAAAGCACAATATTTCTAAAAATCTGTGGAAATCTGTGAATTTTTCATCAAAATACCAAAAATCTGTGATCAAAAATTATGAAAAAAAATCTGTGACGTTACAGAAAAACCTGTGAATATGGTAACACTGGTACGAAAATGCTTTATCATTCGCAGAAGTCAGCCATTTTGAAATATTGAACATACATAGGTGGTGCGTTGAGGTTGAACCATTTGCTCCAGTTAAATACTTTTATAATGCCACCGAAGAAAAAAATGCTGCTAAAAATACAAATTCTCGTAAACGTAAGCACATTTAAAGTGGTAAAACTGTTTTCAAGTAATAATTTTTCTTTCTTAAAATAGAATCCCGCCAACAGGATGGACAGCAAAGGCTAACCTCTGAAATTAAGAGAAAAGCAGACCGGATGAATGCAACTCACGTACAACAGCGAGTAAGATATTTCTTTGGGATTCTATATATTTTTTTGATGAAGGGCATTGCCTGGAACGACCAAGTATTGCAGAAAAAAGGTGGAACTCGTTTTGTTTTTCTCTTCTCTACAGTTGCAAAAGCTTCTCGAGCAGCAGGGACTATCGCTCAGTCAATCTGGGTACGCGTTTGTATCAGCCGACTCTGCGACTAGTGCTATAGATACACCGCAGAAAATGATGTCACAGGATCCACTAGATTCATCGATTTCGGAATCTTCGACGGGTTGGAATAGTTCCCAGAAAACTAACATTCTATCTGCTAGTGCGTCAGTAACTTCAACAACAAGTAACCCTTACCATGTTGCAGCTATATGTGGATCTCAAATGTCACCCGATATTCCAAGTTGTGTCAATACTACTCAGGACCAGCCAAAAACACTCATCACAGATAATACAAGTAACGAACATACTACCTGTCGACGAAGCATTGATATTGATCGAATGCCACATGTTATCGCGGGTGCCACGGCTACCATACACGTCCCAGATTGCACCCAGGAGTTACTGGTTCTACATACACAGCCAAAGTTTGTTGAAATCAACACTGCGCCAAATTCGTCGAGCCAGGCACAACATCTTTTACATCTAGTTTCAAATGATGCGCTGTCGCCTTCGGAGTTCACAACTTCGGTTGTGAGATCAAATACTCAGGCATTTTCTAACCCGGTACAGCAGGTACTACAACCAAAACTGGATGACCAGCTATCAAAGCCTGAAGATCTCAGCATTCCTAAGAAAACAGTTCCTAGTCGGATTGAACCATTTACTGTACATACTGATACTCCGAATGAGCTGAGCGAACCATATGAAATTGATTTCATAGTCGATGTACCAACATTTTCACCAGTACAATCGCTCGAAAGCCAACACTCAACGTCGCAGATGTCATCAACAATTGAAGGTAATGAAAATTGCGGCAAATGTGACGTTTGGGAAAATCAAGCGCTGGAGAACAAGAATACCATTAAGAAACTTCGTAGAAAAATCAAGCTGCTCAAAAAGGAATTAGCCCAATCAAATGACCACGCACTGTCTCTTTCACGGGAGCTACAGGATTTGAAGGATCGGCAACAAATTCCTTCGGTAAATTTGTCGTATTTTATTGCTATTAATAATTTAGTTACATTTTTCTCAACTTTATTCAGGTCACATTCACGATTCAATCTGATTTCGACATCACGCTGGAAGAAATTAAAAACATCGATCGCAATGCTACCACGGATAGCCAATTTATTTCTAATTTGGCGATTCACTTCTTTGGAGTTGACAGATTGAAAACAATGAGTGTGACAGGACAACCTACGCCACGATTCAAAAACAAACTGAACGCAGATGGTTCGCTTTTGTACCCGGCAAAAGAGCAAATTGACCCTAAAATTCTTAAATTTATTTTTGGTAAATTTGTTTCATTTTCATGTAACAAAGTTGTAGTCAACTCTTTGTATTTTCCAGAAAAACTTGTTGAACGTGTTGCCATGCGCCTGGGACCACACAAAATTCGTGAAATTGCACACTATGCCAACGAGAAGCTGGTAAATAAAAGTATTGCCCAAAAAATTTCGAATCTCAACAAAATCGAAACTAACCGCGTGCCTTTTGGTATAAATAGAATCGGTAATGGAAATCGAAATTAAACGTATAATGCATTATGATTAATACGACAGTACACAGAAGCGTGTAATAATTTGAATTTGACATAAGTAATCTTATTGTCTTGGATTTATTGAATAAAATGATTTGTTATTATTGTACGTAGTTTTTATTGCTTGGAGAAAACACCCCTACCATTTTCAGTACGGTGAAATAAAATATTTGTACCATAATTGTACAATAACAGATATCGTAGGTAATCGAATAGTTTAACTATTTAAGGATGATTAAGATTATAATCCAAAAAAATTAATCACCGTATCATGTATTGTAGTGTTATTGTTTTACTATATCCATGCTACTATAGTTGATATGGTTGAGGAATACTACATGTTAAAAATATGTATGAAACAAAGCTCATTTCGATATGGTGACCGTTCTTAACAACCCATTGGTTGTATGGTCGAGTTTGAAAATAGGATAATGGTTATGGTTGATACCATATCACGCAATGGTTATTCTATAGTTGCTATACCATAACAGATATAGTTTGGTCTACGATTGATAATATGGTTGGTATATGGTTTACGTTTATCCGGGATTGCTTCCGACGGCTAGTCGGTGACCACCTCTCCCGGCGGATCCTCAGAGGCTCTGCGCCGCTTCGGTTCCTAGGCCTCGTTTATGCGGCTAAGCCGCATCGAAATGGTACCCCTTAAACATTCTAACTAGAATCGGTTGTGTAACCGGCGCCGGAATACGAATTAGAATCAGCCAGCATTCCGGCTGAGCTTAAATGGGAAGTTTAGTAAAATTTAATCTGGACATTAAAATTTTCTGGCAACGCTACAGCACCCCGTTGCATTCTAACGATTTCACCACCTGGGCGCCAGGTTGACGATATGAAATGAACTTTACTTTCGACAAGTTTTGATTCGAGCCAACAACATCCAGCCTACACGCCACCGAAAAACTACCTAAAATTCAGTACTTTTGACTCAATCTCGTGGTATCGTGCAGGAAGTAAAATTAGGTAAACCGTGCTGAAGGTAGTTTCCATTTAACTACGGCAAAAGTAATAACTCAACCTTGAGTTTAATTTACTTAAATTTAAGTTGAATTTACCCAATTTTGAGTATACCCCAAACAACTTAGAGCATGTTCAGAAGTGTTTCAGTTATAGATTCATAATTTTGACAGTTCTATTATATAAAACTGAAAATTTTAAAACTAGAACTTGCTGTCCCCAGCAGCAGTTGTAGCGGATGTTCTATTCAGTTTAAACTTCATGTCTCGCCATTCCTTCAGCGTTACTGCATTCAAATTTATTTTTCCCCAGTCTATCGGGTCTAAGTGTATGTGCTGAAAACTTTGCATGTATTTAAAACACAGTTCTAAACGTGTTTTGAAATCAGCAACAAATAGAACGGAGTCGTATAACAGTTTTAAATTTTGAAACAAAACTGTTCGAGATAATAAAAAAAACGCTCTGCTTGGGATGTGAATGTTTCAGTTCCAGTTCTACTTTGAAACTCCTATACAAAATAAAACGCTCCTGAACATGCCCTAAGTGAACAAAAACGCTGTTAATGCAATTAATCTATTAACGCAATGGTAAAACTGCAACGAAATAAAACAGATGCTCGGAAAGATCATTCAAATGTAAGTAGAATGCATACGTGTTATTACATTTAAATCATTTTTATTCGTGATGTTCTTTTCAGTTTTCACGATTTGTTATAGTAACTTAAGATCGTTTACTTATTCGAATAACTTTTAAAAAATGCACATCGACAAATTTTGTGCAACATGCAGTATTGTTTGCTACGGATGGTTCTAAAAGCGTTTTCGAAGTGAGTTTTCAACATCTGAAATTGCATACCAAGGCTTCAATATGCTCGAGCCGGGGACGCTGTTTCTCTTGGAAAAAAATTAACGTAGGCATCATGCAATGATATCATCTACAAAAGAGGAAAGTCTAGCGTGAAACGGTTTGAGGAACTGATTTAGTGCAAAATTTTCGAATAAAAATATCGCATGGAATTTGAAACGAAAATGATAAAAACACAAAACAATAATAAACATTAATATTCCCAGAAAAATTATTACCCTTTATCTTCTCGAACTATACGGTTCCAGCTCACCATGTGAGAATGCTTCTCTGCTTCCTTTTACCAAACGAAACGTACGAATGAGGCGATAAATATCAGCACAGCAATAGTTTTTAAACAATAAATGTTCATCTACAATGAATGAGTTATTTCGAAAGGTTTAGTGGAATGATCCGTAAACGACACAGTATTGTATCCAATTTGAAAGTTCTGCCACAATATGAAACCGGACCCATATGGGTCATGAAACCGGTTTACTCACGTCTTTCAAATTAAGAGCACGAAACGTAGTTTTACGTTTTAGAGCAAAAATATAGTATGAACATTGAAATAAACTGAAGCACAAATTTGGAATCATATATGAAGAAGTCGTTATCCTTTATTTTATTTTGAAAGGTAGCTTGTGAACCACTTATTTATGTGACAAGAACCCTTATTCTTGTTTAGGACGAATGCGAGATTCGAACGAATCTCGCGTTCGTCATGAACAAGAATAAGGATGACGGTTTTCTAGGAGTCTCGGTTTCAACTCTGACAGCTTCTTACGCTGCGATCGAATATGTAAACCAACCCACAAAGTGCCCTCAATAATCTGTTGCAACAATTCTGATACAGCACGACGTCGCTGAAGTAGTAGTTACTCTTGAATACTATAAGAAATGCATTTATTTCGACCGAACCATGCTGCCCAAGTAAATGCACGTATGCATCATCTAAAAGCAATCCTCGGCGGATAAGAACGGGGTCGATTTTGGCAATCAATGAAATTGTTCATTGTAGATGGGTCGCAGGCCGTACCGTCATCAACGGTTAATCTTCCACGATATCAGTTTGCAGCTTCCTAAACAACTTTAAAAAACTGCGAACGAGAATAGGTTGCAACTACTACGTCACCATGTCATCTTTTGACGAAACTGATGCAACCACCGTTGGACGGCGAACCGTTCGACGTACGAAGAAAAAGACTCCCTGGCTCACTGCTACCGTTACGGCAACAACGAATTATGTGCCACAATTAGTTAATGTGAAAAAGGAGAACATTTCCGACAGTGGACGTCAACCGATTCCTTCCAACGTCAGAGTATTCGACTACAGAGATATGGAAACGGATTCCGATACCAGTGACGCTTTTGCCAGCATTTCTTCACGTGCAACCGCCGCCTCGGGCGCAAATGAGAAACGTAATGTCCGTTCGCGTCACCCGATTCATGAAACTTTCCTTCACCCGCTGGAGGTCGAACGATTGATACCACCATTCAATGGCAAAGACGGAAGTAGCACCGGCTGGATCAACAAAATCGAAGGATACGCAATTGTGTATGGATGGTCAGCTCGATCTTGTTTACATTATGCACATTCAAGATTGACAGGAACAGCAAGAAAGTGGTTTGATGCACAAGAGGAAGCGACACTTTCATGGGAACGCTTCAAGACGTCAATTTGCCGAGCATTCCCTAGCCGTTTGAATGAAGCCGATGTACACTTTCAAATGGCGAAACGCATACGAATGAAAGGCGAAGACGAAGAAAGCTATGTATACGACATGTAGCGCATTGCGAAAGAAGGTCGCCTATCAGAGGAAGCTGTCATTTCTTACGTCATTCGAAACATCGACGATGACAAACTACAAGAGCACCTGATGTCAAAAGAACTGTATACAGTGGACGGGCTCATCGCTTGTTTACAACGTTATCTTCGCTTGAGAGCTGTTGTCAACACACGGTATAATGTCCAACGGAAGGATGTCGTCAAGACATCATCACTGAAGAACAATGAACAGAAGGATAATACGGAAGAACAAAGCGACGAGCAGACCCCAGTTCGACGATGCTTCAACTGTAACGAAAAAGGACATCTATCAGCGAAGTGTCCGCTACCCCAGAAACCTCGTTGTACTAAATGTGGAAAAGTGGGTCATCTCGATGCAGACTGCGCCGCTACGACAACACCTATAACACCGAAACCAACGCTTGAGGCGCCGCAAGTTAGGTTTATGCAGGAAAGTGGTCTAGCTAAGGACACAATCATCACCACAGAGCCTTACATCTTAAAAGAGGACGAAGGAAGTCGTCGAACAGTAATGATTCTCTTTGGTACTCGATGCAGTACGTTTGACGTACTTTTGGATCTCGGATCCCCGGTAAGTCTGATCAAAGGTTCAATGTTGCCATCTGATTTTAACTATTCCCTGAACGTACCGCCTGGAGATATACTTGGAATTAATGGCACGCGCTTAAAGATGTACGGATCATTTCAAAGCTCGATCATTGTTGGAAATCGCGTTTTTAGTACTTGTCTCGTCGTACCGGACGACACGATCTCGGAAGGAGTCAATGTTCTCTTGGGAGAGAGGCAGTTTGTTTTAGCCCAGCGGACTATCGTAGCAAGGTCTTCATTAATATTGGCTATAAGTCTGTCTATTTCAGCTACAGGTCCAGAGATATAAATCTGAAGGTCATCGGCGTAAAGTTGGTAATTAGACTTTAGTGCTGCTGGTAGGCTATTTATATAGAAGCTGAACAGCAACGCGCTTAAACAAGAACCTTGCGGTATTCCATCGGGGATCGTGCGGCTAGGTGAGGAATCGTTTCCGATGCGAACCGATTGGCTGCGCTGTTAAAGGAACGACGAAACAAGGCTGCGGGCAGCTTGCGAGAAATGAAATTCGTCGCGTAATTTGGCCTTTAGTATACGGTGATTCACGCAGTTAAAAGCCAGCGAGAAGTGTACCAGCACCATGACGGTGCAGTGGTTGCTGTCAAAACTGCAGAAAATATCGTGGGTTACTTTCGTCAGTGCTGTTGTCGTGCTGTAGCCTTTTTTGGGTTGGTACTCTCGAGGTGTTCAGTTATTTGAGAAAGCAATATTTTCTCCAGAATCTTTGATATTGCTGGCAGGACACTGATTGGACGGAAGTCCTTAGGTTGGATGGGATTAGAGGTCTTAGGTATTGGTGTAATTATTGCTTTTTTCCACGTAGATGGAAAGGTGTTTTTGGTGATTATTGTGTTGAAAAGGTGGCACAGCAGCGGGAGAACGAACGGACAGAGCAGCTTGATGAACGAGATGGGAATGCCATCTGATCCTATGGCGTTTGTTTGAATTTCATGTATCTTTCAGCATATTGCATCAATGTTGGTTAATCGAAAATGGAACTCGAAGAAACCCATGTTCGAATAGCCTTACTTGGATAGCAATGAAACTGGCTAACAACATAAACGTCGGAAACAAACAAGTCAGACCCAACTAGAAATAAGTGAAAGGGTTAAATTGTTTAGCTAAAAGAAAATAAACCGTTGTAGATATCAATAGTCCTCGTTTTACAATCCAGGCAATCGATTGGGTTTTTTGGATTGCAAATTCATTTTCCTGTAGTTGGAGTTAGTTGTAGTAGTTCGTGACCTGCCCTGAGAGATTTAGCCGGGCTGGTAAACACATGCTCCCCCGCAGTACATCATTGAACTATACTGGCGCTTAAGCGGGAGAGTTCTGAAAGATAGTTTGCAGTATGGCCTATCGTTTTGCGGAAACAGCTAGATACTGAGGACTTCGTGATTGGTAACCGTTCCTGCGGCTTCACGCGATAGGCTCGCTGACACTATCTTAACTGTTACAACTTAGACTTATGTTTGCATTAAAAAAAAGTTTAAATTCATGTGTAGAAAACTGTTCAAACGCGTCTCGCAGACTTTCGGAAATTCTTATACGTTTTTCGCAAGGTGAACTTCCAAAGTTGGTGCCTTTCCGCTAAACGTGAGTCTATACAATTACACTTCTGGAGAAAATCTGCTCCGTACTAGTGATGGTACCCGAAATATAAATTCTTGGTCCGAAGATTTGGAGGAAATCAAAACACAATCGAAATTAAATGTTGAAAATTTTCAAACATAACAGCAAAGCAAAATCTGTGTTGCTAGTTTGGCGCTATTTCCTCAAAGTATGCTGTCACTCTGACAGTGTACCTTTATCGCTGTACCTGGGTTATAAAATGTGTCCTCGAAAAATTATCAAAGCATTCCTTATTGACATATTTGTATTTGGTTAGAGTAAGCCAGGCAAACGAGTGGATCACAGGTTCGCTTGCTTCCGACGGCGGGTCGGTGGAACGAATTGGGTCATTAAATGCGGAAAAAAAATCTTTTTTTATTACATGCATCGATAAAGCTGATTTTCGTGATTGCAACAATGTTTTTTTCCAACTCAGGAAACGTGAAAATAATATTGAAATTTAAAATAAAGAAATATGTTGACAGTCTGAATATGACACTATCAGAAGCATTTGACATATCGAATTTCACGACAAATGATGCCCTGTCAGAAAAAAATTAATACATGCGGTTTTCCCGCAGGGTTATTTTTATTTGACATAAACACCATCCAATGCAAATAGTTTTTTTTTCATTTTGGGTGTTGTCTTGATAGGTCAGATGTAAACAAGCGCAGTTTTCCTACCCAAGTAACCACTAAACCGTAAAAATGGCATCAATTCGGTTCTATAGCCCCGTATGGAACAAGGATAACTGAGCTTATAGGCATCATATTGTACATCAGTGCTGTTCAAAAGCCACTTTTGGCGAAATATTCGGCTGATATACAGCCTTACTTTTCCACCGCGCCTATGGAGGAATGTCAAAACAAATTGTGTAGTGGGTAGAACCTACTGGTTGAAAAAAAAAAAACAAAAACAAAGCAAAATGAAAATGGAGGAAAAGTTGTTTTTCTTTCATTCTATCTTTCATGAATCTGCCCCATGTGTTTGACTTTTTTCAATACAGCGTTTGATCCAGGCTCAAACTTATGCTTTTAGAAGCAATGGGAATTAAGTTGTTCCAGTGCGCTTGCTTTTTGGACCATTTGGGCATTTGGTCTGGAGCGATCTTTGGCGGATCGCTTCAGTTTATCCGCGCGAAGTTTGTACGTTGGGCATGTCAAAAGTGCATGCGGATTCTCCCCACAGTAAACACACTTCTCAGCGGGCCTACTGCAAGTATCATCCGCATGGCGTTCCCCACATTTACCGCACCGTTGCTTGTTGCTACAGTAGGTGGCCGTGTAACCTAGCTGCTTGCAATTGGAACAATTCATGACCCGCGGTACAAACAGGCGTACAGGTAGACGAGCTCCTCCCACTTCAACGTAGCTCGGAAGTGCAGATCCGGCGAAGGTTACGCGAAACGAGTCAGATGGATAGTAATTTCCATCTTCGATGGACTTTGAGTGCAATTGCTTGCACTCCAAAATCTTAACTGATTGAAGGTTAGGGTCCTTAAAGCGGCCAGCCCCATCATTCATCAGATCATCGATAGTTAGACCCGCATCACTTACCACACCGTCGATCTCCACATCACGAGAAGGGATGTAGACGCGATACTCCAGCGTAAAGAGGCTATTGCTAACGATATCATTGGCCTGTTTCAAGTCAGTAACGACTACGCGCAGTTTATCTGACTGAACCTTTTTAATCTCGGTTACGGCCGAGTAACGTTTTGTCAGCTCCCGTGCAACAGTTATGCTGTTTAACGGTTTATTTTTGGGCCGAATGTATACCACCCAAGGACCAGCGGATCCATCCTGGTAAACCTTGACTCGGGGGGGCTGTGAGACATTGGGGGAAAGTGGATCGACCATAACATTATCTGTCTCAGTATCAGATATACGTTCTTCTTCCCCATAATATTCGTCTTCGGAGGGTGATTCTTCTGTTTGTTCCATTTTGTTGCGGGAGCAACACGCTCGACCGCACTATTTAATTTAAATCAAAATAAAAAATCAAAAACAATAATAAAAAAATCGATAAGAAAAGTAAAAAACGAAACACACACTGACGAGCTGGTAGGTGAATTGATCCTTCGTTTGTTTTATCCGTCACCCGCGTGACCTTCACACAGTAGAGAGCTGGTATAGCTCGTCTAAACAAAGTCGTCTTTCAGGTAAGAAAACTGTTTAGTAACGCACTTCACTGCACTACTTTAACCGATATCGCAGGTAATAATTATCACTCGCGGGACTGTTTATTAGTAATGCTTTACTGAAGCCTCTGCCACAGCAAGCACCTTCGTACTACCGAAAAACTAAACCACACCGGAGAGAACAAAAAGCACTTGTTTCCCGGTACAAAGTTGGGTTACGAATGGCAGTTGTTTTGTTTCATAATGAAATATGAGGTGCAATGATCCCATTAGCGCAATAATAAAGCAGTTGGATGCCAAAAGTCTGCAGTAAATACGCGTTAAACGATGGAGAGTTCTGCGTATGAAATTTCATACGCTAGGATATAGTGGAGGATGATCGGCACTGGATCGGTAAAAACTTACACCACGATATGTCCAATGACAATGGCATTAAGCTGAAGAATCTGCTCCACGGGCTAAAACTAAAAGATTATGTCACTTTGAGCAACTCACGTTCAGCTAACTTCACCTGGTCGAATAGAAGATCCCATTCGCAAATCGATCATATCTTGAGACACAAAATGGACGATTTCAGCTTCCCTGAAGTGAAATGCTTCTTCCATCCACAGATTCAGAGCGATCATAAAGTGGTAGTATGCTATTTAAAAAGAGCAAAAAACAAACTACCGACTTTAAAACGAAAAACATCACAAGAAAACAGAACGAATAAAAGAGTGCGATTGGAAATTGGTTCGTTAAGGGTTGATGAGGAGAGCCGCAAAAAATATCAAAACGAACTAGATAAACAATTAGCGGATATTCAAACTGGGGCACAGACGGTAGAGACAAAATGGTGCGGAATGGAGAATGCGATAAAAACGGTGGCGGAGGCTACCAATAGAAAGGCTGGTTCGCCCCAAACGCCAAGGAGAGCCGCAGCCTCTAAGCGTTACTTTTTGGCAAGACAACGGTTATTGGCAAACAGGAGCGATGGAGAAAGGAAGAAAGAACGGAAACTGGCATGGAAAGCTAAACAAGAGGCGGAAAATCAACATTTTCAGGAGAAAGTCGAAAATTTCTTAAAACTAACTGAAAATGATAACTCACTGGATCGAATAACAATGACATTCCGTTTTATCAAAAGTCACAGACGGAGAAAGGATACACGGCGGAGAATGTATCTAAACATTCAGCAGCGGAATGCAAAAATGGAAGGAAATTTGGAAATCGTTCAATTACTCGAAGGATCCACGGATGAGAGCGGATCGGATCCAACAAGAGAGGAGATTGAATACATTCTAAGTAAAATGAAAAACAACACTGTGCCGGGTCTAGATGGTAAAGCTATAGAACTTCTAAAGTACGGGTCAGACGCCTTGATGGATGAGCTAGTTGCCTTGTTGCAACAGGTATTCCGATCTAATGTGGTTCCTAGTGGATGGATTTCAACGGTTCAAGTCCCAATATCCAAAAAACAAAACCCATAATCTACGGACGATTACAGATGCATAACGCTCTGTTCAGTTGCCTATAAAATCTACGCTAGAATGCTGCCAAACCGACTCGAGCAACAAATCCCGCCAATGTTATCCTGCACTCAAAAAAGTAAACGTTATGCCTATTGATTTTACACATAGATTTTTGCAATTAACGGAGGCATATAGACACTATTTGCTGGCACATAAACCTAATGTGTGTATTTACAAGAAATATTAATCTTACATTCGCATTTCATAACTATTAGGCACATTCTATAACAATATGCACATATAACTTATGTGTGTGCATACATACCCAGCAAACCATTAAGCACTAAAGTAAGCAGCATATCGACGATATAAGAGCTGTCCAATGTTTATAAGCTTTATATGGGCTTCACAAATGTTTATAAGCTTTGCAAATGTTTATAAGTTTTATACAAGTTTTGCGAATGTTTATAATATTTTACGAACATTAAGCATTAAAATAGACCGTGTATGGGTATATGAAGCTATACTTTAGAGCCTAAAAACCCTGTAGTTGTAAGCCGTAAGCGGTACTCAGCGATGCCGTTATAATGCTGTTAATGGTTGACATTTCTATTAATCTAAAACAAAGAAGTCGAAATCAAAGCAAATATGATATGGTGCACTTTGTAAGTACAAGAAAAAGCTTATCGGTTTCGGAGATTTGTCACAAACAAATTAAAGGGAACCAAATCTTTGAGTCATAAAATGATAGGAAACTGCGATGAATAAATTTTAGTTTGGGGTAGGAAGGGAGGTAATTTGAAAAATAAAATATTACCAAAACCATGCTTCTGTTCGTCAGTAAGTGAAATCAACTTCTAATCAAATCAAAAATCGTTCGATTTAAGAACGACAAATACCATTCATATAACCAAATGCCCAAATGGTTCAAACAGCAAGCGCACTGGAACAACTTAATCCCCATTGCTTCTAGAAGTATAAGTTCGAGCCTGGATCAAACTCTGTATTGAAAAAAGTCAAGCACATGGGGCAGATTAGATTCATGAAAGATAGAATGAAAGAAAAACAACTTTTCCTCAAAGAGAATAGGAAAAGAGACGAATAGTGTGAAGCCAAAAATACCTTATTGAGCAGACCAATCGTGCAATGTAAATAAACATTACTCATGCCTGAGTTGGAGGAGATAAGTATTGTAAATGTATCAAAAAAAAAATTTGAATTTTCGTCAGAATTTAGTGCAATCGTGATTGTAAGGTGCATTCTAGAGTCAATGTATGAGTAAAAACAAGTTTTAGAATTATTTCATCTCTTTGTTTCGAAATGCACATCGTTTGATAAACAAATCCAACGATCGACAAAAGTTTTGTTTTCGAAATATAATAGGAGTCATTTAAAGTGCTGCCTTTGGAAACGGTTGCCAAATTCTAGTGTTGAAATCATCGTAAAGGGAGTGTTGCCGTTTTGACTGATTTTCACTCTGCGTCTCTTTCACTATTCTCTTTGCTTTTCCTCTATTTTCATTTTGTTTTGCTTTTTTTTTCAACCAGTGGGTTCTACCCACTACACAATTTGTTTTGACATTCCTCCATAGGCGCGGTGGAAAAGTGGGAGTAGGCTGTATATCAGCCGAATATTTCGCCAAAAGTGGCTTTTGAACAGCACTGATGTACAATATGATGCCTATAAGCTCAGTTACCCTTGTTCTATACGGGGCTATAGAATCGAATTGATGACATTTTTACGGCTTAGTGGTTACTTGGGTAGTTTATATAGTTGACACATAGAAGGTATGTGTGCGCGTGATAACAATAGCATTTCTTCTTCATATGAATTTTAAGCGGTTTGAAGCAAATAGAATTAACGTTTGGATTTTTTTCAGTGTACCAAATGGCGTTCCAAAGCAGAAGAGGCGCATGCGATCAAATCTTCACGCTACGCAGGATATTAGACGAAAGATGGAGGAAGGGTAAACATTCAATACTGGTATCGATTGACCTAAAACAGGTGTTTGATAGAGTAGACGTTTCAAAACTATCGGCAATTCTGATAGACATGGGAGTGTCATCGGGATTAGTTAATCCTATCAACACTGCGTGCATTGCGGAAAGAACATCGCTCCAATGCTTTGGTGAAAGAACCCCAGTAATTAACAAGGCTAGGGAAATTAAGCAAGGATGTCCACTGAGCCCGAGATTGTTTATTTTACTGCTACACCACGTGCTAATAACGCTGCTGGAACTGATGCCGGAAATCAACCTGGAACACTATGGACACATCATTATACCGTGCATTCTGGCCTATGCGGATGATCTACTGTTCGTATGCGACACGGATGAAGACGTTGAAAGGATAATTGGTCTATTAATTCCACTGCTGATCTAGAAATAAACACGAGTAAAACCTGCGTCCTCTACAGAAATCCCTACGACATTAACAACGTCGTACCAGACTCCATGAGGAAATTCGGGCCATTCGAGTTGAAAGTAGTCACAAAATTAGGCTACCTTGGTGTATTCGTAACGAGCAGCTTGACACGGAAGAAAACAACAGCGGAAAGGATAAAAAAGGCTAACAAGGCTTTTCGTGCACTATGTGGCTTCTTGAGGAGGTACAAGCTAAAATGGGAGGTCGTTGAAAGGCTTTACAACTCCTGTATATCTCCAGTTGCTCGATACTCCATGGAAGTTTCCACGTTGCTCAAAAGCAACAGGAATGCCCTTCGCGATATGGAAAATTTCTTGCTGGAAATTCTGCTGTCACTAAGCTCAGACAGAGAGCAAATCAGGAATGATATAAGAAATGAACAACGCCTAGCCCAGACTGAGGAGGAGGAAACTATCGAGGAGACCGATCAACAAGAACAGATACCTCTAGAACAGATAGCACCAACGATACTGAAGGGAAAAACCAACAACCAAATAAGGATAGCACGCCTTAATTTCTATGGGCACATCTTAAGAGGGGGAAATGAAAGTATACTGAGAACAGCGCTCAAATACAGAATCGATGAACCAAAGAAATTAGGAAGACCTGCTTTCACTTGGCGTACAATGATCAGAGAAGATATTGAAAGGAGCGGCATAAATGCAGAGCAGTGGCAGAATTGGGCGCTTGATAAGGAAAAGTTGAAAAGAGAAGCGAAGAATTTGCCAAATACCATGGTAGAATCGGATTATGAAGTGAGCAGTGCTTCGGAGGAGGACAGTTAAATAGATATGCTACCGTCAAAGTTTGAAGGATTTGATGAGGAAAGCCAGGGGTGCAGCGGATTCGAAGAGATATAACCATCAAGCAGGACAATCAAAAACGGTAACAAAACAACATATAAAAGAGCTAACATAACATAACGTCTAGTGAAAATATTACTATCTTTGTATTTAACACTCATTATATCAACATATAAACAATCTCCTATGGAGTGCATGTCGTCCGCATGGACCAGCTCAGCCATTACCCAAACTATCCACCTGACCCGTACCAGGAATGACTTAACTATAACTGTTCCACCTGGTTTCGAAGAAGAAAAAAAAGAGTAGCTATACAAGTGAAGGTATTTTAGGATTTCGCAAAAAGAATCTGTGCCAATAAAGGCATAAGAAATATCCACTATTCCCCATAAAGTTTGCTCGAACCGAATGGTTCGACTCGAATGGACCACACCGACCCGAAGGGTTGCTTATCATTTCTGAGAGCCGGTGTGCTTGGTCGAGTTTAATAATCATAAGAACAAGTCCTGAATAATTAACCATCTCTTAGGTGCCAGTCCTGCACTCTTTTCCTGAACTAGCCTCATACTCACGATCAAAAGAGTCGACAACTAGTAGGATCCACATGTCCCCCACCCAAGCGAATTGATCAACTTGCAAGTAGGAGCAAATATCTACCAACCAGCCAAGAAGACTTCCGAATCAATGAGAATGGACCATGTCAGTCGAAGGCCACAGGCTCAGCGCCACCTCGTACAGTGTCATTGTCATTTCTCAGCCCACACCCTGGTAGACGTTCGTCCGCCCATCTAGACTCTGTCAAGATGAGAAACTACAAATCCTAACTGTTCGTATGTGCTAGTCCGTGTAGATTTTGGTTCGCTGAAACGAAATAAGAAAAGCAAAATAAAAAAATATTTGTGATTAGTATCGTAGTTATAATAAATAAGTAAACGATTTCTCATCTGTTGTTTGTTTCCTTGTTCGTAGTCCTCCTTCCTGTTCCTGATCTGTTTGGGTTTCCGTTTCCTTGGCCGTCACGTTCTCTTGCACCGAGTTGCATATATTGTAGCAAGAGAAACAAATGAAATGACAAAACAAAAAAATGAAAATAAATGCGAAATGCTCTCCTTACAGACCTCGAACATAACCCTTACGTTCCCTTTGCTTATCATTTTGGTACCAGCCAGGAAGAACTTGGCCTTGTACCCACTGCTCTTCCACCATCCTCGTGATTTTCTCCATTTACCACTGGCGTCACATGTGTTATATTTGGGTACGGAAAATGATTACCTGAGCAGACAATCTAATGAAAGAAGATTGCCAGGTAATTAGTGCACTTTCTGCACCAGGTATCATATCGCATTTGTAGATACACATATTAGGTGTATCTACTATACGATATGATGGCCGGAAGGATAGATAAGCAACCCAAGCTCCCCAACTCACGGCCAATAAATGAATGGGAATATATATAATAGTAACCTATTTGTGGTTTTTGTTTGTTCAAGTAATGATGTAGTGTTTGAAATACTAATGTATTGTGGTCATACTTAGCACTATATCACTTCTTGCTTGACGATGTTTGCAACTACCGTCAATGCAGGCAGCGTACGAGAGGGTACTGGATGAAAAGTCATTACATACTTGTAACCGAACACCCAATATATTGAATCAGAAATGTAAATTAAAATATTAGTAAAAATATGATTAAATATAGGAAAAAGGCATAACTTGAATGTTTACACTGGTTTTAACCCAAAAAGGCGCAAATAGATTTTTGCTGTAAATTTCGTGAAAATTCTCTATATTAGAATATATACGTTACTACGATTATTCTTAGTTTTTCGCAATGTTGCGCATTTAAAGGTTTAATTAATTTTTTGTTCTAGCCTTGTCCATTAGGTGTGTTGTAGCCCGAAATGGCTGATCGATGTAAAAATTTATTTCCTCTATCACCTTCTCTAGCCAGTCTCTTCGTGAAGTCAACATTCCTCTGAAATATTCAAACTGTTATTGTGCTCAACTCTTCTCCAACAGCGAATACCCACCGTGCAACCAACCGTTTAGCAAATACTTCAAACAGTTCCACCGCTACATGTACATCGTTTGCTGCATACTTAATCTGCCGATCAGTTAAGTCCGATCTCTCCCAGTTAGACGCCCTGATACACCAGTCTTTATCCATCGTGAACCCCAACGCATTTTCAGCCAAATCACCCAACCCGTATGGCGGCGGAAAATCAATCTTCTTCGCCAGGTGTCGTATATCCAGTATGCTTGCTACCGTCAAATTGTAATCAGTCTTCAATAACTTTGCATCCTCGTCCGGAGCGACACCGACTTTCAGAATACTTGGATCATCCAAAAGATCGCGCAGTTGTGCTGGAACAGGCCACATCTCGCACAGTCGAAACAGGGCGCAGAATCCACGATGCGATGCTAACTGCATGAGGGCCACAGGGTGGTTCTCGCCTAGATCGCTTACCCACTCACAATCGAACCCAAGAATTCGCTGTTCCTGGCAATGCGCTCGTAAGGTATTAACTGCGCGTACGCATTCATTGGAATTTGTTACTATCTGGATCGTTTGGTTAGGAAGTGAGTTTGTCGTTTGATTAGGAAGTGGATCTGTCACTTGGTTAGGAAGTGGACTCGGACCTGCAAAACTCTCGAACAATTTTTTGAAGCCGTAAATTGCACCAGCAACCGCTGCGGTTGCGAGCACTGCCGAAGCGACTTGATTCTCGCGTTGTGATGATTGGGACATGATTTTTCCTACAGCTAGTGTACAATCAGATTTAATCATAAAACGAAGAAAATTTCAAACAATATTAAATTATTTATGTGAATAAGAAACAAAATGGGGTCTTTGCAACCCCAAGTTGGAAGAGAACGAAAAAAGTGATATGCAGAGATGCCAGGTACTTTTAAATGTCAGGAAAGCTAGTGTAACCAAAAGCCTTTATATTCAAAATTTTGTATATATCTGCAACCAAACTAAAAAATCTGCAAATATCTGCAACCAAACTAAAAAATCTGCAAATATCTGCGTCATCGAAAAAATCTCGACAAACATATGATTACGGCCTAAAAGCCAACTGTCAAAATCCACTTTGAATGAAAATTCCAGACAAACCGTTACTAGTCGAACACAGTTCACAACAGTTTATGAAAGAGAAAACTTGTCTCTTTCGTTTACTGCCAACATCTGTGATTGGCGTGTAACGGTTTGTCCGGAATTTCCATTCAAAGTGGATTGTGACAGTTGGCTTTTAGGCCGTAATCATATGTTTGTCGAGAAATCTGCAGCTTAAATTAAAAGTTTGCCAATTTGCAGACTTGTCTGCAAATCTGGCATCTCTGATTCAAAACCAACGATGTTTAAATATAAAGACACGCGGAGAGAAAAAAAGTAAATTTTGGCGGGTCCCTATTATTGGCTCGAATCAAAAATCGTCGACATGTTAATTGACGATAGGTTCATGGGCCCATATTATTGGCTCGAATCAAAACTCGTCGAAATGTCAATTGAAGATAGGTTCATCCGGAGTGTTTACATTTTACTAGCGTTGCCAATTTTATTTTGTGTCCACCACCCAATGTGGCTACGCCACATCGCTTTTGGGCGTGCTGTCCCTGGGATAGCCCCTATGTTTGAGTACGCCGGGCAAACGAGTGGATCACAGGTTCGCTTCCCGTATAAATAAATACCATTCGAGCAACCATTCTAACTATTACAAATCTATTCATATTATACTCACCATAATAGGAATAGTGTCAATATATTCCAATACATACGGTACAATTATTATTCAACTATATACATTATAGTTACCATTTCAAATATCTTCCCTGTATGATCGTGTATCCTTCAATGGTTATATGTAATATAAGGAAGTACATTTGGAAGATATACATTATCCTTATCGTAAATGAGAGGTTTTTAAGTTATTTGCATCGTTTGGCTTGACAAACTGGCTTATAAGGAACACGACATATCTTCAAGCACCAATCAGAAAGGATTCCCACTGTCACGCTACGCCTGCACCTGTCCGGTATGCTATTATTCGGCTGTGATGTCAGTGAAAACAGAACGCGAAACATCCACTAAGGAATTTGATATCAAGGATTGATAAGACTTTCTTTATAGCATGTGCAAAAAGATAAACTTGCGAATTCATTGCCGAAAAGCCTTTCATATATTCTCTCAATCAACATTTAATTGGTACAATAGCTTACAAAAATATTTGGAATCGTTACATTCTATTTTAATATGTTTAGATAAAGATTGATCTACTTTAACGAAATAATAAGCGTCATTTGAAAACTCTCCCAAGATAGTGTGTTCATCTACAATAGAATATTCTATTTTTTGGAATACAAAATAATATTCACATTCATCGGATAAAATATTTTGGATTTCTCCAAAACGTATCTCTTGATTTATGGATATGGAGAAAAACGCATCATTATTAGAGTGTTCTCTGCTATGTTTGCTCAAAGCCGGTTTATAAGTGTAACCGTTAAATTTAAGATATGAAATCTCCTTAAAACAATTGTTGTTGTACTTATTAATAATATTAGAAGGCAATGCGAATTGATGGTTTTTAATTTGTACCGTTGCTTTTTTCGTCGATTTCAAAGTCTCGCAAAACTTCTGGATTGTTGGTGTGAACTTTGCGGGAACATCTGAATAATAGCGTGCATGGGACATAATGTAACGGTTTGCAATCTGAACTAATGGTTCTTTAGGCCCTTTTACATACTTCTTGAGAACGCCATTTATGTCTTCAAAGAAAAATAAAGAAAAAGCCCAAAGGGGACCAAAATTTTCACAGCATTGAACAATATGTAATAGCAAATGCACGTTGTAGCTCATTTCGTCCAATGTATACAATATTTCAAATTTTTTCACAAATTCCTTCAAACGTTCACTGGATTTATTTAGTGTTTCTTTTGATATATTTGTTTTGAGTAAATCTGCAATCACCGTTACAAGAAGACGAAAATGATTATAATGAGCATTAGGTAAGTATGGCTTTAAACAAACTGAGCTATAGTGAAGAAGCCACTGCAACCACTCATTAGCCTTCCATGAATTACGCTCACTTATTTTTCTGGCTGATCTGGAAGCCTCAGTAAATTGATTTATAGATATTAATATGGTGTCAATATCAACAATTTTATTTTTGATATAGCATTCACTGCTGGGTTTTTCAAACCATATCTTGCACAGTTGTTTGGTAACGCCGAGTAGAACACAATGCATATAATCTACCGGGCAGTGGTCAACGACATCAAACGATGGTATTAGTATTAAAGGTGATACTCCTTTCACACCATTGACTGGTATTTCACGGGACTTGCTTAGTGCCATCGCTCGTAACGTATCAGCATAATTTCGATGTTGTATTTCATCCACATATCCATATTTAATCTGCTGGCCCGATATATGCCCTGGATGTAAGCAGAAACTGCATCCATCATATCCATTGAACTGCTTGAACTTTTGCAACTTACAACGAGCCATTGTGTCAACACAACAGGCTATTGTTTTAATTGAGGGGATATGTATTGATCCCAAATTCAAGCCTTCTAAGTTCAGTTTTTGTAACGCCATAAAGAAGGGTTTCAAAAAAATGTCTAGGTCTGGTTCTCCACCATGAAGCCATAATCCAGCAATGACTGCATTCTTTCTCAAAAATCGCAAACCGGGTGGCAGATCATTAACAGCAGCTATAATGGGCCACAATGATCGTTTCACATTTGAATTAAAAATTTTAACACCGTCAGTGTTGAAACAAAGTGAGATCTGATTGGCTTCGATTGTGGCCCTTACCACAGCAGCGTTTACGATGTCGACTAAATCTTTTCTGTCGTATACAGTTTTCTTATATTCTTGGATTTGTGTCCAGTTCTTTTGTAATATATCCCGTAGATTTTCACAAAAATCGAACATAATGAAGAAAAACGACTCCGAGCCTCTACAATTTATGCAGTTGATTTGTTCATCGCCGATATACAAACCGCATTTCTTACATACGTAATGTCGTTGGTATTTATTTTTCGAGAAAAAATCCTGAAATTTGCTGAAGGTTTCCGGAAGTGTATTATATCCAGCGATAATGTTCAGCATTCGAAGTATATCGGTTAGAGCAATATTTGTCAAATTATGTTTCATAAAAATAGTCATCAACATAAACAAAACTTCAGCACGAGTTACGGTTAGATATGGATGAAAAGTTTCATCATAGTAATTCTGGAATATTTAAACGTTAACACACTGTAGAAAAAACAAACATTTGAATAAATTTACCGAGTGGAAACTTTCATAAACTGGAATTTCACCGTCCTCAATTTCATCACACATTTCATTTGTTATTGCAGTACATGAATCATCATCTGAAAAGTCAATCAGAAAGGCTGTAGATTCGACCTCTCGGGATTCGGATGATCCAAGGGTGATTTTGGTGGCATCACCCATCCCAATACTACCACCACTTGTCGGAAAATGGACTATTTTCGACATGCCCACACTGTTTGCCATTTCCTCGCTTTTTGTGGAATAATGCAAAGTATTTGTAAGCGCCAAATAATCAATGTTGTTGCTTGTTTGATGGCCTGATTGTACTGAAGAATCATTTAAACAATCTACGCCAACTTCGCTAGATTCTTGCTGAGTAATTATAGGTACAGCTTTTTTCTATAAACAAATCGTATTGGTTCAGTTTGACCACAATTGCAACATCAAATAAACTTACTCGTTTGAATCTTCGCATATGAGGAATATTCCTGTTCAAATAAAACAATTTGTGCATTCTCGAGGATCGCATTTTGACTAAAAGTCACTCGATATTCTACAAATACTAAAATGTTTAAACCAACTTGCACCAGTGATGTTATTTCCACGAAATAAATAAGTTTTGTTATGCATATGTGCTTTCAATATTTTTTTCAATACTGTCGATTATTGACAAAAAGTATTGAAGGCGCAATGAAAAAAAAGTTGGATTGACGATATGCATTCAAATGAGATTGACGTATTGATGGAAATCCCATCATTCCGTCTATATATTGAGCGCTCTAGAATGAAACTAGCTGTGGTAATTTTTCAAGTA